>NC_064884.1:33533376-36033376 GCF_929443795.1 Astur gentilis | reverse complement strand
GGTAATGCCTCTGGGAGAACATTTTTAAGAAGGAAAAAAAGTTGCTGGGACAGAAACGGCAGCCAGAGAGAGGAGTGAGAACATGTAAGAGAAACAAGCCTGCAGACCCCAAGGTCAGTGCAGAAGGAGGGGAGGAGATGCTCCAGGCACTGGAGCAGAGATTCCCCTGCAGCCTGTGGTGAAGACCACGGTGAGGCAGGCTGTCCCCCTGCAGCCCAGGGAGGTCCGTGGTGGAGCAGATCTCCACCTGCAGCCCGGGGAGGACCCCACGCCGGAGCAGGTGGGTGCCCAAAGGAGGCTGTGACCCCGTGGGAAGCCCGCGCTGGAGCAGGCTCCTGGCAGGACCTGCGGATCTGTGGAGAGAGGAGCCCACGCTGGAGCAGGTTTTCTGGCAGGACTTGTGACCCCGAGGGGGACCCACGCTGGAGCAGCGTGCTCCTGAAGGACTGCACGCCGTGGAAAGGACCCACACTGGAGCAGTTTGCAAAGAACTGCAGCCCATGGGAAGGACCCACGTTGGAGAAGTTGGTGGAGGACTGTCTCCCATGGGAGGGACCCCACGCTGGAGGAGGGGAAGAGTGTGATGAGTCCTGCCCCTGAGGAGGATGAAGCAGCAGAAATAACATGTGATGAACTGACTGTAAACCCCATTCCCCGTCCCCCTGCGCCGCTGGGGGGGTTGGTAGAGAATCCGGGAGTGAAGTCGTGCCTGGGAAGAAGGGAGGGGTGGAGGGAAGGTGTTCTGAGATTTAGTTTTATTTCTCATTGCCCTACTCTGGTTGATTAGAAATAAACGGAGTTAATTTTCCCCAAGCTGAGTCTGTTTTGCCCATGACGGTTATTGGCGAGTGATCTCTCTCCTTTCCTTATCTCGACCCACAAGCCCTTTGTTATATTTTGTCTTCCCTGTCCAGCTGAGGAGGGGGAGTGATAGAACAGCTTTGGTGGGCACATGGCGTCCAGCCAGGGTCAACCCACCACAGTCTTTTTGGTGGGGAATGCAGGCAGTCGATTCCAGGTGTATTGGACACCTCTCCACGTGAAAGCAAACTGTGGCCTGCACTCTGCTGCCAAAGGGAGTATTAACTCCATCTCAGCCAGACCCAATACAGTAGTGCAGTGCTTGATAGACCTGCAAAATCTGCAGTTGTCCCTTGTAGAGTTACTGAGATAATTTTGTTTTAATCAGTAGTTTACTGAATTCTATTGAGCACAGTGTAATTTAGACAGAAAGCATTTGTTTGTGCAAGGGGGCTGTTACTTGCTTGTGAGGTTTGAGTTTTTTTGGTTTGTGTTTTGGTTTTGGGGTGGTTTTCTAGGCACCTCTTTCTGGAAGGAGTCCAGTGTTGTCCTCAAAATCACCCATTTATTACTAACAAGCTATTTTACGTGCTTGGTTGCTCATCTTATTATTTACTCCCCTGTAATGCATGAGGACATTTTAAAAGCATCCTGTACAAAAACAAAGATTTCTTCAAGTTCCTTTCTGTCTTGTTTAATGTTGATGTAACATTACGTCAGAGCTAGTAGTGAAGCAAGTGTTTTCTAATGTGATTGCAAGTGCTGTATATTAACTGGCTGTGAAGCTTCGTAGCCCCTTCTGCCAAATAGAGAGTACGCACACAGTAACTTCTGTAACATGAGCAGCCTCTTCTGGTTCTGCAGTGAATGCAGATCAGCCTTTAACTCTAGTTTTTGATAGTAATAGTATGGCATCTCTGACAGAGATGTGATTCTGCTAATGAGAGGTGGCTGTTGTTTGGTTATTGCTATAACCTTTTTCTCTGCAGGACAGATTTCAGGGGCGTATAGGAACCTGAATAGTTTTACTGAACTTTTAGCCAATGTGGGCTGTTACTTAAATGAACAGGTATAGCTTATAGTAAGGAAACATTTTAAAGGTCTTCTCAAAGAACTTGGTAGCTGCTGATGCTAGTAATTTATTTATTTTGCACTATGATTTTCATGTTTTGGACATTTGTTGTTAAATGAAAGTGCAATGGAGAGAAAAAAAATATTTGTGCTAACGTTTGATGGTATAATACAATAAACCCATGATATTTCCCAGTCAGTTTCATAGCAATTTCATTGGCAGCTTTGTTTTTGTGAATAAGTATTTATAAACTTTAGAGAAAGTAGTAAACTAAACCATAAATCATTAAATAAATGTTCTGATATAGTTATTTTC
Organism: Astur gentilis; assembly: GCF_929443795.1. Lineage (NCBI taxonomy): Eukaryota > Metazoa > Chordata > Aves > Accipitriformes > Accipitridae > Astur > Astur gentilis. Next base: position 36,031,188 of record NC_064884.1, on the reverse strand, counting down.
ACTTTTGTTTGAAGTTGGAATGAGTTTCATACATTCCTTCTATATTACTAAGGGGTTTTTCAGTCAAAAACTCCTAATCTAGATAATACAATGGATTAAAAAAAAAAACAGCACAGAAGACTTCCTCTCCCTTGAAGCAGCTGGTTTGCAACTTACATGCTTGAAGTATTTCTAAAATCTAAAGTAGAATCTCTTGATTAATGAAAGGACTATGCTTATGATTTTACAAACAGTCATTAAAAAATGCATACAGTTATAAATGTGTGATTCACTTGGGTGTAAATTAAAATTTTCAGTACCAACAGAGACTTCAGTGATTGAATCAAATCATTACTTTTAATGGTATATTTTTCATTAAGTCAGTGAAACAGTTCAGGAAGAATTTAGAATTAGCAGTAATTGAAGAGAGAATAGTAAATGAGATAGTTTTAAAGAAATTACTGAAAAAAATACATCATTTTTCCATTAAATATTACTTCAGGTCATCTTCTAAAAAAATTTCTTTTCTTTTTCCTTGTTCTAGGTTTTGTACAGTCTATATTCATTCACCTTGGAATCAGCCTGACATGAAATCTGGTTTTTGGTTTGGTGGGTGGTAGGGGGGTTTGTTGTTATTTGGTTTTGTCTGTTTGTTTGTTCGTTTTAAGTAATAGCAATTTATACATTTTTCTCTTTTGTGGTTCCATCTCCTTTTTGAGTGATGAACCTGCCTCAGAGGAGATGGGCTAGAAATTTTTCTAAGTGTTCACAACTTTAAAGGGATCAGATTCAAGTCAGGGAAGAAACCCTCCAACTGAACAAAATGCTAAAAACATAACATATTGATGTTCTGAAATAAAAGAGGGAAGACTGATGTGAAAATATTTTACCATCAGAAAATGCAACAGAGGGGAAGGGTGTCATTTTTAGATAATTATCGATGGTGTCTGACAGTTGTGCCCTGTACGTTGTCTGCGCATGATTTTCCATCTGGAGGTTTGAAGCAGAGAGGCACTGTGCAATACTTCACGCTGACATCAGCGCTGTGGTTATCGTATACCATCATGCTGGGTATGGACGCTTTCAGAGGCCTCGGTGCCTGATATAGAAATGAGTCCCCAAGCTCTGACTAAAAAGTAGACTGATTAACCTTTTTTCCCCTGCTGCAGTAGTGACTCAGAGCCCTCTAAACTGGGAGTAAAAAAATAATGTTGAACAGTTATAACCTAAATATTGTATCTGAGAAGTAGTATCTTCTAAGTTTATTAGACTTTTTCCAAAGCTAGGTACTTAGTAATCCTGGCAGCTTTTCGGTATGAATAAAAATGAATGAATGAGAACTTGGGATGATATATATTTCTTTTTAATTGTGAGGATTTAGAAAGCTTCTAGCCTTGAGTCATTAAAACAGGCAGTGCTTAGCTTTATTCTATAAAGCGCTATTGATCTGTTGATTTATTTTCAACAGCACTTTTAACATATGTAGAAATCTACATATTTTTCTAATTAAATACACAGAGAAGGGAGTTGTATATTCATCATAAGCATTGGAGAGTTCTATTTCAATACTTTAAAATTTAAGTCTCTTATGCTTTTGACAGAGAATTTAGCTCCAAACTGCTAACGACTTCAAGGTTGAGGGGAAAAAAAAAAAATAGCTGACAGAAACACTGTTTGGTTACTTGTCAAAAGTGCCTCGAGCTAATTTACTCCTGTGAAGTTGACAGAAAATACTATTTTAATTTTGGTGTTTTTTTTTTTTTTTTCTTTGACATTGTAAAGCCTGGTGATGCTCCTTTGAGCTGTTGGAAGAAAAAGAAAGCTAAAGAAGGATACTCTGCTACGTAGATAGCTAGAGGGAAAATTGCAAAAGCATGTGGGATTTTTTTTTTCCAAAGTCTTACTAGAGTGGCACAAACTGGAATGTGTTGAAACTGTGCATTTGTTGTTTGTAAATATAAGGCTGTATTTACAAATAATAACAAAGTCTGGAATTAGTAAAAAGTGAGGGAAGAGGGAGAAAAACAAAAAGCTAAGAATAGTTGCATATAGGGATGAAATCCCTTATTATGGACCTCTGCTCTCATGCTTATAATTTCCTTACTAAGTGAGCTTAATCTGGTGTTTGGGTCCAGGTTGGTTTAGTTAAATGATGTGCTTTTTCTTCTATGGAATTCTTGATGGGAAAATACATAATCAATTTCTATGTGTATTTTGGCATGTTTTCCAGTAGTTGAATTCCTGGTGTCTCTCAGGTTTGACAGCTGTCTGTTAGTTAGCACTGCTTAACCTGCACTTAAGAAACTTAAGTTTCTGTGTAGCTTCTCCCCTAGGCAGATATCCAAGTACTTTACCTTTGGCCAACAGGCATCATGCCCTTGCCCTCATCTGTGTGTGAGGGGCTTGCCCACATCCAAATACTGCTTCTGTTCCTGGCGCTGCTCTTGTGGATGGAGTTGAACGGTATAAACATTGGATTCGGCACGTGAGGCCTTGGGCTGCTTCTAGAAGTTGTACGGAGCTGTACACAGCCTTATACAGTAGTTTCATGTAAAGCATGAGCAGTGTCTGCACATTCTGCTTTGCTTCTGTAGCTGTTCCCAGAGCCACAGAGCAGCAGTGCCATCGGCTGGGTACGCGCACACCAACCCCACGCGGCAGGCTTCTTCCCCAGGGAAGACGTAGGAAGCGTAGGAAGCAGTAAAAATCTGACAGACTTCCAGTGGCAAGGCAAATCTGTAAAGCTCTGTGCCGCTGAGGTTTTAACAAGTCGAGAGGGCCTGAATCCAGAGCGAAGAGGGAACAGCATCTTACTGGCAGAAGTATTTTTCCCTTGCTGTGTGGTGTTTAAAAAGTCTCTTTTATTAGTGCTCCATTCTCTGCAAGTTCCTGATGATCAAACTATTTCCATTTTTCCTTTCATACATAACAGACAGGGCACATCTATCCAGCAGTGCAGCACAGATACCTGTGCTCGTAACAAATGAGGTTTTTAGTAAGAGAAATTAGCCCATGTAGAGATCTAGCTGAAAGCAGTTGTAATGCTCTTGCAGCATACATGAACTTGGGCACTTCCACGCTGCCTTACTTTGTTCTGTTTAGATATTCTATGTTTAGCTCTTTTTTTTTTTTTTTTTTTTTTTTTTTTTTTATACGAGGAGGAGGATGACTCCTGTACAGAATTTGAAATCCAGTGCTCCCGTGTCTGAGTTAGGTACAGTCCCAGTTGTGGAAAGCTGGGAGTGAGGCACTTGAAGGTACTTGAGCCCAGGTTCAGACAAGTACTGGGATTTTTTTCCTTCCCTAACTCAGAAGCGTCCTTTATGGCATTGGTGCTTCATCATTCCTCATTTTAGTGCCACATTTATAGATATAGCATAACATTTTTGTTACATTTCCTGAACTCGGAAAGGAATGTTTTAGAATAAGCATGTCTTTAATGCTTACAAGGTAGACAGTAAATAGATGAGTTTACAAAATTGGAAAGCTACAACGATTTTCACCCATTCTGTCTTACAGCACTGTTTGGCTTGCTTTATGAATCATGAGGAAGAAAAAGGATATACAGAACAAACCTTTCTATTTGTTGCATTTGACTGACATTAGTCATTCAAAGTATGAAGGACGTTGAGGGGGGAAGAGTACAGAAGCTTGTCATCAGGCTGCCAGTGTCTCTGTAGCAAAGTTATCATAGCACCTTGACTTTCTGATTAACTTGGTTTGCATCTTTAATATTATGTGTGCTTTAAATGGAACTCTTACTTTGGTAGTGACAAAGTGATCAGTGCTGATCATACACAAATATAAGCTAGCTGAGAAGATGCTTGTATAGTGGTGCATACCTAATTTATATCCACTCTTCCATGTCAAAGAGCTACACTGAGAAACTGAGCTAAAAGATGAACTACTATTTGCAATAATAATTATCCAAGCCCAACCCACACTGCTTATTAAAGAAAAGGCCTAAACTCTACTACAGCTTTTCTTCCGTGAGCATTGGTAGAGGTGCGCAGTGATGTGCTATGATGGTACTAGCCTTTCCTGGAGAAAGGAGCCCAATGAAAGATTCCTTGAAAATTTTATCTCTGATACTCAACACTTAGTTTTGTGTTGGCATTCTGCAAAGATCAATTCATTCTGCAGTGGTGCTTGATGTCTGCACACAGGTAGTATGGGAACTGACCATGTAGCTGCTTCTCCAACACCAGTGATGTGCAAGCAACCAGCATTTTTCTCTGTCATGCTGTATTTGTTACGCTCAGGTGGCTCAGAGCTTCGATGCAGTGGACAGAGCTGAGCAGAGAGGAGGTGATGTGTATGGGCAGAGAGAAATGTGCCGAGGAGTCTGAAGCTACAAGGCAGTCATGCTTGGTTGAAATTACTAATTTTCAATAGGTCAGCCTCATTTGGGATGATTTTCTGATGATCTGGTACTCTTCTGTCTGAGCATGCAGATAATGTCTTCTGACATTTCTGACTGTTAAGAGATTCTTAGTCTGGTGAGTATAGTTGCTTAGCTGCAGTTACTCAAACCCTTTTTTTCACCCATGTCTTCCTACTTATGCTTTTCGTGGTGGTCGTGCAGCAGCACTGGAAGAGGAGGAAGAAGTTATTTATCTTAACACTGGTTCTAAACTTGTGAAGTAACCTTACATGAAGGAGTTGCTCGTAGTAAACACAGCACAGTATATAAAACAAACAGACAAATCCCCATGGTATGTAAAAACAAAGGTACTTTTCTCGCTGGAGAGAAAACAGAAGAACAGACACAGGGCAGATGTGAATCACATTGCTTAATGCTATCCTGGAAAACATTTGGGTACTAAGATGATGTGTGTGGTCTAAGAATCTATATATATAGCAAATAAACATGTTTACTGCATTTTGATTATACTTGTAGATGAACGTGAAGAGATTTCTAAGAAAGCAGTGACTTCTTTCCTGAGTTAGAAGCACTGAAGCTAGAGCACCCCATTACTAAATACAATATAAATGAACTAAATAAGTGAAATTCCTTTACTGTTTTTAAAATCTTTTTTTACAGTGTACACTTTTCATTAATGGTTTCTGGGGTAAGGGACCAGTGTATAGTTGTCTTGCTGCACTGCATTTGCACTTTTCCACTTTTTTTTAATGGCTTTAAGTTGATATTTACATTTCTGGGAAATATTGTTATAGATATGTCAGAATATTCTTTGTTAATCCTAATGGCATCCAGTCACTAAACCCAATTCTAGTCTTTGGTTTTAAGACATTCCCTGTGTTGATTCTCAGTGTTATTGTTTATACCTTCAGCATTTTACTTATTGTTTCTATTTCTCTCCATATCTTTACTAAGTAACATTGCTGTGGCATACAGCTTGTTTCTGAGTTTTGAGGTCTAAAAATAACAATTTGATTATATGCATTTTTTTTGCTTCTTAATGAGAAATTGTTTATGGTTTCAAATTCTTAGTTTCTAAAGAAAAAGAAATCCTGTTTAATAGATGGTGGTTTTACTACATGTAAAATATTCTAATTCTTTGCCTGAAGAGCTTAAAAAAAAAATATGATCTTTTCATACCACAGAAACAAAAGAAACAAAGAAGAGAAAGGAAATTAAGTGAGTGAACATAAGTAATAAGCCTTGTGGTCTGTCTGATGTGTTCGCCTTCTGTGGGAAAGTGTTCGTGGAGCCGAGTTAACTTTAATACGCCTTGCTTCATGGAAGTATGCTTTTAAGTACTAGTCTCTTTCACTGAGTGACCCCAAATTAGTGTTGGTTGTTTTAAATGACTTCTTATAAATGGAAAACCACTTCGTAGTTCTCCAAAAAAATGGTAAAAATGGTTTATGACAACATTTGCAATAGGGTTCAGTAGGGCCTTTTTTTCCCTCCAAATTAAAAATTACTCATTCTTGTAGAATTACTTTTAATCAAGGAATATGGTTTATACAAACAGCTATTATAAAAACTTAGGATGGCGAAAAAATAAGGCAAAGATTTGTATTTAGTGTCCATGGATATTTTAAAGAACTTTCCCTGGATTATTTGAATTTCAATTTTTTTTCTATTGGGAAAACAAAACAAAACAAAACCAGATTAAGTTAAAAACAGATAATAAACTCAATTGAATGGTAGGAGGGTACAGCCTTGTAATTGGATGATTTAAGACACTTTGCAAAACATTGACAACTTTCAAGCAGATTTACCCAGTGTTTTTTATTAATGTATGTATACCGAATGCCCAGCAATGTTTTAATCCTAGTTTCTTATTGGTAGGACTGCTGAAAGCAGCCATATTTTTTTGCTTATCTGCTTAGTTTAATTTACAGGTCCAGCTGGGTTTTTGGTTGTTTTTATGAGACATTGTTAGAGCACATATTTGAAAATGCAAAGACCTAGCAAGGCTGTTGTGTTGGACAAGTTGAGTTTGCAGAGGCAGAAGTGGAACTGATAAAGTGATACAGGCTATTGCATGTTGTAACAAGCTTGGATGTTCCCTGTTTGACAGGGGGCTAAAACTCCCAGCTGAGGTTCTGTTTATTTGTTTTCAGTGTGATTCATGATGAGGGAAAGCCCTCTGCTACTTAAAACAAACACACCTCCCCCTGCAGCCTCCCCACAACTATGTTGTCATACCTGCTGTGTGGCTGCTGTACCATAGAATATGTGACATATTACGGTTGGGGCTCGCTTTTTTTCTTTGCCTCTTTTTCTCTTTTTTTAATGCCGTTGCCTTGTACAGACATGGCACAGGTGTCAACTTCTGCTTTTTCATGTTCCTGTAACTTCTGATGGCAACTAGAACCAGCTGAAGGAGGTGACTAACCAGAGGAAAACAGTCTTGCTGCCCTTAAGGGATTCCTTCCTCGTGTCTCTCCCGAATTGTCTGGAGTAGAGTATTTCTCATCTCAAACACTGCTTATTTTTTGCAGTGGTGGTTTTACAGTAATTTTTCCCTACTGAGCAGATGTTGGAAATACTAGCACGTGATTCAGTGACAGGAAATTTTGGAGATGTGACCAAAACCAGAGATCCAGTATAACCTGACCTATCACAGTAACCCACTGGTATGTGGTGTAAGCTTTACAGAGACTCTGTCAGTTTAGACAGTTTTGTAAACAGGAAGCCACAGCAGAAGAGTGGAGAGCAAAAAGAGACAAGGGAGGGGAGAGGCAGACCTTGGTGATGTAAAACAACCAAGAGAGAAATGGTTAGGGAATTAGGGAGAGGGGAGCATGTAACACAAACCATGAGATTAGATCATGGTGCAAGCATAATAAGGAATTGTAATATGACAGGAGAAAACTTTCTGGGTTGAGCTCTGATAATTTTGAGTCCTTTTTTCCCCTACTTTAAGCATCATTTGGTTGACATGACTTTTGCAGCTGGTCCTGCTGACATAGGACCTTTGTTCTGAGCCAGTGTAGCTGCTCTTCTGTTGCTTGTCCCCGAGTCACTGGTATTCTGCTGGATAGGGAGAATCCATCAGTAGAGGACAGATTGTTGACTGTTTAGTGATTATTCAGTTGTCTGTCTAGAGCATTTGCTTCTGAAGAGAAACCAAAGTGACTGTTTCTAAGAAAGAGGAGTAATTAGCTTTGACAGGATTTCTGCTTCTGAAAAGATTTCCAGTAGCAGTCCTCCACTGTGTATGCATATGTGCATAGATAGACAACTGAACCCAAAAACCAGAACAGGAACCCTAGAGGTAGTCTCAGATTGTAACTGGTCTCTAGCATTCTGCTGCTTTAGCATTCAGCTGGGCTCTGGTGCCTGTGCTTCCTTCTGCAGAGGGGAATATTCCTTCCTTACGCAACTCTCAGACAGGAGATGTTCTTCTGAGACTTTTTGCACTGATCTCACTTTTCTGAGTATTTATAATTTATAGGTGATGTCATGTAGTACAACCCATTTTTTTTTGATGATAGCAATTAATCAGCAAGGACTCTGATGTACACTTGCACTAAGGAGGCTGATGCTACAGGAAACCTCTCATATGTGAGACATGGGCATGCTCACAAAGTGCATCCTCTCTTCATATATTTGAACGAGTATTCATAGTGCTGCATACTGTGAAGTTGCTCTTGAGTGTCTGGAGTTTGAGCTGCAATTACTAAAAATCTTTCTCAAGATTCTGCAGTAATATGGTAGGTACCATTTAATAGTGAGGTAGCTTATGAGACCAAATGTATTAGACTTGTCCCATTGATGTTTGTTTGAAGAAATGCAGAGGAAATTTTAATCACCCAAAATGTGACCTGAGTTTAACTACTCTTAACAACAGCAGTGCAGCACCCAACTTGTTAATGGTATTATCATCTCAGTTTGAAGCAAGAATCTTATGGCCTGTTAACACTGACATTTCATCAGTGCTCAGTAATAATACAGGCTAAACAAACCCAAGCCTGTCTGTTGCTGGCAAGCAAAGAAAGAGGAATTTTTCTCTCTTATGTTGAAGAGGTAGACGGTTGCTATTGCGTGGTGCAGGGAAATAGTGCAAGACACTGCAGATATATGTGGTTACTAGTGCTAACAGGATATTTGAGTGCTCTTGCTAAATTAGGTAATAAGCCATTTAATACACAGCAGATGTTTTGTGGGTCTTGTGTCAGGCTGGAGGCACTGCATGTTTAGGATGCATTATAAAAATTATGCTTTTTTGTTGTTGTTCTTTATCCCTCCCCCACCTTTTCTGCGAGTATTTTCTGATATAAAAAGCAGAAGTTATTCCAGTTGCTACCCATAAAGAAGAGATGCGAATTTGACACTCTGACAGTGTTTCCACATAACCTCATTTGTTGGCGTTTATGTAACTGAGTTGTAAAACTTGTCCAAAGCTATACTGTTATATGCTATGTACTGCATTGCACAGTTTCACAGTCTGAAGCTAATTAGACTTAGCACTGAGGACACAAATTTCCTTTGCTTCTTCAAAGGAGGTAAAACTTTGATGAAGAATGAGGAAGAAATGTAACTTCTGTTCTGTAGATAGCTCTATGAAACAGTTTTGTCTGAAATGGAAGGATCCTTATTTTGATGATGTATTGCCTTGTCTTGAAAGGTGATTTTTAGAGAGTATAATCTCTTTAAATGCTCTTGAAATAGACTCACTGCAATGCTTTATTTGGCATTGTAAAGTGATGTTTTCCTGGGGGATTGTTGGGGGGGGGGGGGGGGGGGTGTTGACAGATAATTTAAAATGGCATTGCATCTTTGCTGATTTCTTAGTGTCAGTCCCCTTTGTCTGGACACCAGTTCTTGTATATATACTAGACTAAAGGTTCTGGTTTGTCCCTAAGTTTCATGTAAGCTGTTGTGTTGTTTCTGACAGGAACCAGCAGCAAAGGTTGGGAGAGGCAGGCAAAAGAAAATGGAGCAAGTAGACGGGGCTACTTTTCTTACCACCTTCTGTTGATTTGAGACGTACATGAATGCCCATGATACTTCTGTTGGATTACAGAATCCTCAGAGACTGTGTCTTCAAGAACTTGAAGCTGGGTTCTTCAGGAAAATCCATGTTGTGTTTTTCCCAGAGTTGTGTAGATAGTGGAGTTTATTCTAATTCCATATACTTGGAGAATGGAGAATTGCCCTAAAAATTACTGACTATTCATTTTCATGCTAATTCCACAGATACCATCAAACCACTTTTATCTTATATATAAGAAGATGCCTTCAGTTTGTATATGCTGCCAGTATTCAACATTAAACAAGTCCTTTGCACCAATAGGACAATAGATGTTTTTCACATATTTCACATAAAATGGCAGAAGGGCTCTCATCATTTCTTTTGGCATACATATCTGAAGCATCATGGTTGGTGAACCTTTTTTTCTTTAAAAGAAGATTTTAATTAAAAAAAAAATATTCAGTGCAGTTCACAGATAGTACAAGGTTGCTACTTTTGTATTTTTATAATAAAGAAAATATTGTGGTAGCAATGGAAGCCAACAAATTTTCCTAAAAAGAAGCAGCTGCTTTGAAGATGGAGGAATGAGGAGACTATTGGGGTTTCCTGCATATACTGTTTCCATTTGATTAGCTTTACATTTTGGGGATTTTTTTAAAGTGTCGTCTAGAGTTTCTAGATCACACACTAATGTTAAAAGTCTAATAGTCATTAGAAGGTAGAGCTTTTTTAAAGCCTTTGTATCTTATGTCAGATTTTTAAACGACTTTTGCCACCTAGTCACTTGTAAAGGAGAAGCCTATATTAAAGTAGAGTCTGTGTCCTACTCAAGTGATTGAGACAGGAGAGGTGGCATAAATTGATTTTGCTTTAGATCTGGTTCTGTCCTTTGAGCTAACTGTAAAAATATATGAATTACAAAGTAATTGTGAAGTGATTGCTACATCGCAACCTGTCATCTTTTTAATCTGCTGATATTAGTCAATGACAAAGCAATACCTGAATGCCTGAAAGAAATGACTGGAAATGCATTATTTGTTAAACTGTTCATTTTTAAGTTGTTGGGTTCTTATGGGAATATATCTCATCTGTAGTATTTCTAAAACCAATAATGAAGTCAAGAAAAAAATGGGAAGTTTCAAATTGCTGTTCAGTTTCTCTTGTCTATGGATTGTGGCTTAGACATGCCTTTGTTGAAGTAAGGAGCTCATCAGTACAGTACTACATGACCTGGTCTTTTATCAGTGATGTAGAGCACTTGCTGCCTGTCCAACCTCAAATGTGTCTGCAGAATGGCAGCTGTAGGACTCAAGTGGTTTCATTGAGCATATTACTGTTTTATAATTCATTGGAACACAGTGAACTATTTTACAGCTGTATGTACATGTGTCTTACAAAAAAAAAACAAACCCAAAATATTTCTGTGGACTGCACAGATGATATGGAGATGGCATTTTCTTCTCCAGTTTGTTGACCTAGTGTTCAAGGGTATTTCATTTTTGAAGTGCTGTTATTTGGATCTGATCTCAAATGGAGGGTTTGATCATCTGTAATTGTTAAACACAAGCATGTGTGTTAACATCACAACTTGGTGGTTAATCCTTTTAGTATGAACTGTGTAATCTTCTTATCCAGGAAAATCCAAACCAGAAGTTGCATGCTTATTTCTTTTTGTGCCCTGCAAACCTAGTCATGAATTTCCTCAGAGTAAGTTAAAAAGAAAAAAAAAAGTCTAGTCTTTCAAGGTTGTTGATACAGGGTGGTTGCCATGTTTCCATAGTAAAGGTTGGTGGGATTAATTTTCCTTCACCAAAAGCACACTGTAGTCCTTTGATGTAAAACTGAATGTCTATTTACAAGCAGTTTGGCATTTGAAAATTGGTTCCACTGCTAGCAGGATGATTACTGCTGTTGTGTAAAAGTAAATACTTTTTTCCATCACTCAGAGTGGAAAGCTTCAAGAGGTTCCCCCTCTGCCTCTATGTCAGACTCTGCACTGACTCAGGCATTTTTACTGTCTCTGGGGGTGCAACCTGTATGAATTCTTATATTAAATTCTGATCAGGTATGTTAAACAAGTTTTTCTTTCTAAATGCACTGTTAAAAATATATTTTTTTCCTGTGCATAGCAATGTAAAACAAGCCTGTTTTAATCTACTACTTTTGTGTAGTTTTATTCAAGCCATCAAATTTAGTGATTCTCATGCCCTTTTTTTAGCCGTCACATTATAATGGCTTTAGACCAAAACATGCTCAGTTATCTTAGTAATTGTCTGGATGAGCAAAAGAAGTGTTGTATTCTAGCAGGCTTTGTTCTGTTTTGTTTATATGATACTTTTTTATTTTTTTTTTCCAATGAGAAACTAGAGCACATAAAAGCAAAACAGATTGCTGTCCCTTTAACAGTCCTGGTCAATATTGTCATTGATAAAAGAGAAAGCTTAGCCATAGAGAGGATATCCCTTTCTTGGTACATTGAAATGCAAAGTGAGAGTTGAATATTCAAAAAAATGGCTTTCCTGAAGAAGGGGAAAAGACCCAACAAAGTAAGTTCAATGGGTGTGTGCTAAGTGTGTAGTAAACCCATCACTACTAACCTTTTTGGGGAAATCCAGAATGGCTGTAAATTCTGAGGTTTTCAGTAGTTCATTCAGTGGGGAATTTGTGTTAACACACTCAGATATCTATCTTTCCAGATTACTGTTTTGTAAAGAACAATAATTGTATATTTTTAGAAAAACTGTTTTGAAGATAATGTCTTTGGCAACAGCTCGGAGATGCACAGTGGTTGTTTTTTTCCTGATATAGTAAGTTCTAAATCATATTTAAAAAAAAAAAAAAAATAGCTGCAAGCATTCCACGCTTTCCAACTCTTAAGACTACGCTTTGTCAAGCCCTCCAAACTTATCAGGGCAACCAAGGCTTGGTTATCATTGACCTAGAAATACAAATAACAAAGTCTCATTTCAGTGGGCTAGGACATACAAAATCCAGTTACATAAGATTATTGGTACTGGAAGACATATAAATGGCCATTATTATGCCTCATTTTTTGTAACCTTTGCTCAATTAAGCAGTGTCTCCCTTCATCCCTAGTTGGATTTAGGTCCTGTAGCATCTCCAGGGAGTGCAGGATTTGCAGCAATTCTTCCTTCAGAAAAGACTAGAGAGGTTCTTTCTTGGAAAATCATTAACTGTGTGAAAAACAATTTTTATTTTAATTTTGAAGAAGTGTAGCCTTGTACCCTTTAGTTCAAGAATAGCTTTTTAATGTCTTTTTTGATACAATCTGTATGAAAATTAAGCTTACCACTGGTATTACAATGTAGTATTGGATTCTTTTCTAGTGCACAAAGGAGTCCATTCAAAGTCTCTGCAAGGTTATTGTAAGTGAAAACTTTCCAAACAGGCTTCAAAATGTCTTTTTCTGATTTTAAAATGCTGTTAGAAGAAAATGAATAAAATAGTCTTAGCATTTTTGCACTACTTTAATGAGTTCAGAAAGAAGTCAGTTACCCTTTCTTAATTAAGGCATTGCCACATAAATATATAGATGCAGTTTGAGGTTGTCAGTTTATTAGTTTTTAAAACCTTAGTAACAGCCTCATATTTAATGTCTGTAAGTTTGAACAGTAGACGATAAAGCATACTTTCCATCCTCTCTTTGGCTGTACTACTGTGAAGCACTTTGAGAATTATAGATGCGTATTTCATGTAATGCATATCTATTAATGCATATACAGAGGTGGGTGATATTTTCGGTGAATAGTCATGAGCACGTGCACTCATCCGTAGACCAGAGTGAGAAGGGAAATTAGCAAGGGACAAATAGTCTCAGTGAAGAAATACCCCTATTTCTGGCCTGAAGCATCTTTTTTTGATAAATCAAAGGGAAAGTCTTAAGTAAGCTAACGTTTATTGGCCTCTGGTAAAGGTCACCAGTATGCATAGTCTACTGCTCTCTTTTGCCCACATCTATGCTCTTATATTTCTGTCAGTTTAGTTTTCCTGTGCATGCAGGCAAAAAAGGAATTTGCTATGGATGTGACTTCCAGGTCTGCTCTCACGTTGAACCCTAGTAGCTGCCAACATATTTGGACACGATATTGACACAACAACAATAAATGGTAAACAGTAAGCTGAGAGACAATTTAGAAAAATGCAGCCTTTGCCACTCACTTCTCTTTGGTCCTTTTTGAGAAGTCTCTTGCAAATGATGTGGAATAAACCTTCAAAACTTAAAGTTCTGTTTAGATTCTTCTATTTAAAAAAAAAAAAAAAGAAAAATATGTCCAGAGACCAGTATACTTTTGAAATTTTATGTATACGTGTTGTATTAAATAGTGTCTGTTGTGAAGGAGCAGCTTTTAAACATGCTATGCTTGTTTTCTTTCTAGTTGATTCTTTAATGATGCAGACAGCTGGCAGAGACTCGGTCACAACCTTGAACTCAGTGATCTTTATAAACAATTCATTGTCCCATTCTTCAAGTTTTCTCAATCATCCTAATTATTCTCCCCGTCGTATTATATGCCACAGATGATTTTTTTCCATTTCATTTTAGTGTATGAAAGTAACAGGAGTTTTTCAAGCACAGGGTGCAGAATAAAGATGACTAAGTAATTAAATGATACAGGAGCTGCTGATTGGCACATAAAGCTACAATGTGATAAACTGATATGAGTTACAATAACGTGCATCTTTACTTCCTTGAAAGAGTGCATAATGAGACCTGATTTAAATATGTTCTGTTTTTAAGAAACATCCCGTGTGTTTTCTTTGAAATTAGTGTTGCCTTCATCTGTTGGAACTAGTAAGCTGATCTGCTCCTCGAATTATTCCGTACAAGCCTGTACAATTCCAAAGAGGAAAAAAGAGGCTGTAAAAACACTGCATAACTTTGGAAGCCAGCTTACTATACTCAAAAAATAATTTTAAGATGCAATTGAAGGAAATAGGTTCTTACAGGACACACTAAACAGTGTAAAAATTTATGAATAGCAAAAGTTTTTCTAGCTTTCTATAGTTTTCAAGAGTGGAAAAGGCTTCAGCTACAAAGCATTCCCAAAAGAAATGTTGGAAGGCCTTGGTTTAGGCAAATTCATTGTCTATAAATTCAGACAGTAAGTTTAAAAATACTAAGTTGTAAGAAGAGTTAGTTTTTATATTAGAAATCATAAGCATCTCTAATGAAGAGAGGGCAAACAGGTTAGATTATCTTGGTATTACAGAATAAAAGGTATATAATTTCCAAAGTTATAATGGGAAAAACATATGTTTCACAGTTACTGAAAGAGGAACAAATCAAAATGGAGAGTAAATCATTGGCTAATTGTTGTAAATTAGGGAGCTAACACTTCTTTATTCTCTTCCCAAGAGGAGGATCGTGGTAGTGGGGTCCTGGGTTACTCTGCTGTGGTCAAGTAACTTGAAGGGTGTCCCTCATACCTGCAAAATGAATGCTGTGATGCTGTTTGTAGTTGTTGCTTGGTGTGATGCTGCATAAAACGTTTCAAGAGTGTAGTTTTGTAAGCCCCTGTCCATCTACCACTGCAAGAATTCTTTCAGGTTTCATAGGAGGGTTTTTTTTTTAATTACTCTTGGCTAGTATTATTTGAGGTCAGCTCTGAAAACTGTTTATGTTGACACTGCATCAGCACACCAGATTTTAGGTTTCCAGGTTTTTTTTCCCCCCATCTTTTATAAGAATCAAGAATGTCTAAAATTAGTCTTGGTTTCTCCAGGAATCTTTAAAAATCCATGTTTATGCAGGAAATAAGAATGAATTTGCAAATGCAATAAAACTGTTGGAAGCGTAGACATTGGATTTGGTAGTCTATCACCTGTCAGATTAAAGAGGGAAGTGAAGCTTGCATTTTAAACCATTACCTAAAGTAAACAGTAATTGTACAATTTAGAATTGTAGTATGAAATGTGGTGGCATGAATAACTGCCAAAGTTGCGTACAGCCCTTTTTGTATGACCAATATAGCTTTAAAATGTCATTGTACTTTTATAAATATAAAGGAGCATCACTTGGGAAGAAATAATTGTGCTATCTGTGTGCTCAGCGTTCACATTTTCATTTTGTGTTCACATCTGCATACCCAACAGGACTCAAAAAAATACTTGCATCCATGTGTTTACCTTGTTAGCAGACAGTTTCAGTGACTCCCTTAAGTCTTTTGCCATACCTTCACTTATTTTTTTAATCTATACCAAAACTTTAATAGTACTTTTCTCCTAATTTTCTCCCTGAAAAGTATACCTAGCTACAGGGAAAGAATTCTCCCTCTACCAAAACTTGTGCTACGCTCAAAGCTGTACAAATGCTTTAATTATTTTGGTCCATAATGACAAACAAGGGGGAATGAAGTGACAGAGTAGTATAATTCTCTACTGAAAGAGGTGCATCCATTCAGAGTAGCCATTGGGGAGGTATCTTTTGCAAAACTGAATAAAATACCAAAATACATGATTGCACTTCTTTTATATAAAAGTCTTTAATATAATAATCAAATTCAGTATTGCAGCTTTTATGTTCCTTGCTGGGCTTTTTATGACTGACTTTTACTCTGTAGTGTTCTTGTAGATGTGATTTTTCCAATTAAATCTTTCTTCAGTCCGCTCAAGACAGGTGATATTTGAGCTCAAGATTAGATTTATAAGTGGGTTTCTTTTTTGTTCTGTTGCAGAGAGGTTTGCCTGGAAGGACGAGAGGGTATTATTGATATATTTGGTTATTCTGGCATCGTGTACTCTCATTGCTGTTCTTGTTTACTGGCAGAAAGAGACAGGGTGATATAGTATTGCTAAGAAACAAGAAATAAAGTTACCCAAGTTTGAGTGGCTGTTACAAAAATTATTTTTGCATCTGTGGCATAAGAAAAAAAAATTTATAAACCATAATGTAAGTCTGTGGTGTGCTCAAGATACTCTACTATCAAATTATTTCAATATTATTATTTCATGTGCAAGTTTTCTTTCATGCTAAAAGATTTCTTTGTCAAGATGTATTAATAAGGAATGCCATGGATGACTTGGAGTTGATGAGCTATATGGGCCAAAGTCTGAAAATCTTTTTGTTGTCAGCTTTGGTTTGAACAGCCTCAGTGGCAGCAATGGTGGAGGGGGACAGAGATTGAATCCAAGATATCTTAGGTCAAATTTGATTGAAGGTTTATTGAGGGTGTTCAGGAGAAAATTATGTACACAATATGTGACGGTAAATAGGAGAGACACAGCACAAGAGATCCATCTCTAGATTTTTTTCTAACTGCTGAAATTTCTTAGTAGGCTCAAAATCTGTCATAGCCTCCTTTTTCTTGTATGCTTCGGAAATATTTGTGAAAGCGCATGGAGGAAAAAAGAGTAATTCTAGAAAGATTTTCTACTTCACGCTGAAGTAAAGTAATCACACACACACACACACTCCTGTTTCTGACAAAATCTTTGAAATTTAAAGTTAAGATTATATTTTAAAGGTGCATCCACACAGGCTCTACTAACAAAAAGCTTTTTAAATGGGTAACTTTTGAGTCTTAATTGCACAGTAATGATAATAGCTTCCTGTCTGTCTTCTTTCCTGAAACAAATTCCTGCACTGAGAAAAGTCTCATTCTCATGTGTGTTATGTGAAATTAAAATGTTGATATATACTGTGCTGAGTTGAAGGGATTCTTCAGGAATGTTGCTTTCACAGTACTTCAGTTTCTGTAAAAAAAAAAAAATTACATTATTTATTAATTGATTTTTTTTTTTACAAAGTAGGGCTTGGTTTTTAAATTACAATTTTTGTTTCTTATTAAACATAGTATATATACTGAAGCCTACAAAGAATAGGGCGTATTGTTATTGTTGCTATACAAAAGCATGTAGAGAGAACACTGTTCTGAAGAGTTTTTTATATAAAGACAATAGTTACTGAAGATAGGACTATAATGCAAGTTCCTAAATGTGATGGAGGTTAGCATATTTTCAGTGATTAGTTTTTGTTGGGTTTCGAGGTTTTATTTAATTTGGAGCAGAAGTGAGAAGGCATGGAAGGATTTGGGAGGATGAGGAGGATAAGGGAATAAAGTAGGGGAGAAGGAGGGAAAAATAACATCCTGTCTCCTTCTAAGCTAAAGTCAAGAGGTAGGTGTTTTTCGTGTTTGTGGTACCAAGAGATTTACTGATGAGAAGGGTAAGGTAGCATTTGTGAGACTTTAATGGTAACTGTTTTTCACTATTTTCTGTAGTGGAAAGTACCTGTTTTGTTATGTAATTTTTTGAACACTGACTAACTGCTTTTCTTGAGCTGGAAGTGGGGCTGAGCAGCTTGTGTCAGCAAAATAAGCTTTGATTTTGTAACTGGAGCTAAAAAATATGTTGGAAAAATTAAGTGTAGCATTTTAATAATATTTAAAGCATCTCCTTTTGTGTTTCTGTTGGTAGAAAGTAATACAAATAAAACATGCAAAGCAGTTTCCTTCTAGGTGGGACAGATTTATAGCTATAAAACTGAATGGAAGAAAATGCTTTATAAAAAACATTACAGCTGACTACTTATGCCTTTTTTTTTTTTTTTTTTTTGTGAATGGTGGTTACACTTACCCTTTAAAAAAAGTCATAATTGCTGGAGAACAAAATATCCTGAAATTCATTTCCATCAGCATGAAAACATCTTAAAGATTTTTTTTTCTTTTTTTTCCTGTCTATAAGGCTCAATTGTTTCTGCATAATAAGGCTCAATATTTTTGGCTAATTTGAAGAATGTTTTTTCAGAATGTATTCTCATCATAAAAGGTCTGGTTACATATCTTCTAGGTTTTAAAAGTATTAATAAATAGGAGACACAAATAAGAGGCAGCATTTTCTAAGGAATGTAAAATACTTTTGCAATTCTTCTTAGCAGTTGTGAAATTATCTTCTGATGTTTCAGTAGGTGCAATTTTCTGTTATTCTATTTACCAAAAAAAGAAAAAGTTGTCTGTTGTAGTAACCTACTATATATTAGCAGTCCTGTTAACAGCAATAAACCCTTTAAATTTTACTTTTTAGAAGTTGATTGTAGCAGTTTCTGTTTCTGTTAGGTGAATGTTTTTAAAACCTACCATCATCATCTCTCTTGTGTTCAATTCTTCAAGTCAATTCATAAAGATTACCCTTCTAGCTTTAATTAATTTCTTGCAATTTCTGTTTTGTAAAATTTACGTTTTATCTTGCAGTCTGAATGACATGTTGGCTCTTACTCACTAGACAGGTCTGGTCAGAGAGGTGAAAACAGGGAAAATGGTATAGTATCTGTTGTTTGCAAGATGAAGTTACAAATGGCATTCTTCTTTCCCTTCCCAAAAGGCACTGAGGCGGGAACTGAAGGATAAAGAGCAAACCATTCTCAATGCTGTGGACCAGGCACGAGTTTTCCTTGCTGACCAACCAATTGAGGGGCCTGAGGAGCCAAGAAGGAGCTTGCATTCAAAAACAGGTCAGAAAATACTCTTTTCCAGGAATGGTCAAAAAGAAAGAAAAAGGGCTTGCATGTCTCTAGCACATATTTTTTATCCCAATTACTTGGTTAGACTTCAGAATTTTCCAAACCACATTTTGATTTATCCTCAAAGTATTAACACTCTGCTTTGCAAGTAGTCACATTTTAATGGAAGAAGTAGAAGAATCTCTATTTCCTTTTCTAATTTTTGATTCAAAACACTGAAGTCATCAGTTCTGTTCGTTTTTGGTGGGTTTTTTTCTTAACACAATAACATATGCACCTTCATGTCAGAATAGTAGTTCAAGGATGCATGTTCAAATGTAGATATGTTATTATTGCAAAGTTTTATTCCACAAATAGAAACAAATGTATTTGGTACTTTATGTCACTAGAAGTAAAAGGAATCAGCTTTAGGAAGGCACTCCTTACAGAATCTTAAAGATTTGAATTCTAGTTGAATTATTACTACGGAATAAGCCATAGCTATCCTAGAAATTATATTTGCATAGTATTTGTTGAGGTATTCGTCTATATCGGAGACCAACAAGGAGGTAATAATCCACCCCACCACCCCCCCGCCCCGCAAAATAGAAAAAATTACTAAATATCTGTGTAATTAAGTCCTAGAATTATGTTTCCAATACAAGATAGAACATTATAAAAATCTTACTTTTAATTACATAAGAATTGTTCTTGGAAAAGGTAGCAATCCGCTTTTACAGAAATAGCGGTTACTGTAAGATGTGAATAGTCTACTGTTCTGTATAATTTACAGAATTACAGTATAGGTTCTTGTGTTGGGAGTTAGGTTTTTTTTCTTCCCATACATCTTCCTATACATCTCCATAGCAAACGTTTTCAGTTTGTTCAGTGGAAACAACTAATCTTTCCTGCATCCATACTTTGTGTTATTTCTGTGCAAATTTTTATGCGGTTTCATATTCCCTAATTCAATTTTGTGAGAAAGTTTAAATAGCTGGTGATTAAAGCCAGTGAACCATTTTTCCCTGTGATTAGTTCTGGTACCTTAGCTGCTGTGATGTATCTTACTGCTTCCTTTTTGAACTCCTGATTCCTGAAAACATTCTGTTGGTCTTTACTCTCACACTTATTTGATATATTGCATCCCTAATGTTTTAGTTGGTCTAAATCACAAGCAACCTTGCAGTTGAAAAATAAGGAATGCTTGCTTTATATTTGCTCGTTCTTTCACACAAAAGTTTGAAGTCACAGATTCTCCTCCCAAAAGCCATAGAACCACCTAGCACGAATTATGCCAATGGATAAAATGTTCATTTTCTAGCAGGGGTTGATTTCAGTGATCTAGTCGGTGTTGACTGAAAGTGCAAGAACAAACTTCAGATGATGAGCTGAATCGTAAATTCTTGTTATGCAACCTATTGTTGCTGTTGTTGTTATTGCTACTACTATATTGTGCTGTACAGATGGCAGTGGCAAGAGAATAGCAGGGAATTTGATGACAATGGCAAACTGCATAACAATAATGGCCAGGCAGGTGGTCTGGAAGTGATGTGTGAGTGTCTCTTGTCCAGTTATCATGTTTGAAAACTGATCGAATATGCTCAGACTGGGAAGCTTCACAGATGTGTGTAGAACTTATTTTCCTCTTCCTTCTTCACACTCAGTAGTTCCATAGACTTTCTTTTTTTGCACATGTGGTGGGTTAGTCTTGGCTACCAGCCAAACTCCCACCCACCCGCTCACTGGCTTCCTTCACCTCGGTGGGGTGGAGGCAGAAGACAGGAAGACCAGGAGTGAGAAAGCCCATGGGTCAAGATGGAGACAGATGCAGATCCCTTACAAACTACTGTTATTGGCCAAACAGATTTAGCTGGGGGAAAAGAAACTCTTTACTACTATTTAAAATAAATATTCAGTTACTGATTTGGTAGTAGGAAACAAAAAGACAAACAGTAAAACCACAGCTTTCCTTCCCTGCTTTCCCAGGCTCAACTCGACTCCTTCATTCCGGTCTCCTTCACGCCTTTTTATGACTGCAGGTCGTGCTCAGCCTCCTCAACAGGGCAACGAATGGTGTGAGAGGGTGGGAAGGTGGTGGGTCCATGGTCAGCCTAGCAGTTTCTCTCTGCTGCATCTTTCTTCTCGTATCTTTCCTCTGCCCCAGGTGGGCTCTCCCTGGGGAATATCTGCCCCGCCGTGGGGTAGCTGCGCCTCCTCCTCTTCCTCTGACCTTGGCGCTCCCTCTGCTGCTTCTCCTTTTTGTTCCCCCCTCTTCCCTCTTTGGTGTTTTCTGCTGTTTCTTAAAGGCACTTTCCCTGAGGTGCCACCAGTGTGGCTGAGGGCCTCAGCTGTGCCCCGCGGTGGGTCGGCCGGAGCCAGCTCTCCCCACACGGGGCAGCCCCGGCCTCTCCCCACAGAGGTCCCCCTGGAGCCCCCCCTGCCAGCAGTGGGCACCTGCACCCCGCATAGAGCCGTGGTGCACTTTCTGTAGATTATTTAATAGACTTCCAGGCCAAAAGGTGTCTTCAATCATCTGCTCTGATCTCTTTTATATCATAAGCTGTTAAATTTCACCCAGGACTGAGTCTGCTAAATTTATTCTGATAAGTAATGCCACCAATCTCCAGAAAGCTGTGTCGCTGGATTTGAAGACGTCCAGACACACACAATTTTTCTTCTGAGTAACCATTTTCAGTGAAGGCTATGGGTGCGGGGCTTATGTTTGCTTTTAAAAATGTTTATTTTCTTTATTTTCTGTCAGTCTCTTGACCACTGGTACTGTCTGCAGTAGATTAAAGTTAACTCATTAACTTCAGTGAATTACATTTCATGTTGCTAAAGGGGAAGGAGTGTGGTTTTGGATTGTAAGCTGACTGTCTTTAAAAAAGTATTGATGAGCAGTACACACACTGTACAGTCATGGTTTGAACATGGTTTTGGCTGCTTCTATAATATAAATAGCAAAACCTTTTTTTAAAAGTCATAATTGCATTAATTGGAAAGTCGCTGTTTCTTGAGGTTAGTTCTTACCTTGTGTAATGGCAGGGGTGTTTAGGATGGATTTTAGCTAACCCAAAGAGAATAAAGGTTGTAAAATCACTTTCCGTTTTCTTCAACCTCTCCCTCATCATCCACTTCTTCTCCCCCCCCCCCCAAAGTTTTCATGTCAGGGAGGACATTGTTGCAAGGACAAGGTATGAGAGAGATTTAGGAGAAAACTGATAAGAATAAGTTTTGAACCTGATTGACTGAGACCTATTTTAAGGACCTGTGCATACATGCATTCATTGTTCCATCCAAAGAGAATATTCGTTATAGGATGCCTTATGATAACCTGTTATTGTCTCTAACGTTCTTGTTGATTTCAAAAACATCACTAGAATGTAAAATAGGTTATAAACAAGCCTTGGTTTCTTCTTTCCTATCTTGGCCCTATGCTTCCTATGTTGGCCTTCTACTGTAACTGGCAGATTCAAACACGGTTCTTCAGCTTCCAGGAAACTTCCTTCTAAGTTAATTTGATCTCCCATCTGTCTTTTCTTCTGATTTTGTTTTGCCCTGTTTCTGTAGGGAGGCCCCATCACAAAAAAGCAAGCTTCATGCTCTTCTTGCCTTTGAGCTGCTTCAGCATCTGAGTGGAGCTGACTGATAAACCAGCAGGCCAGCTGCTGAATTTTATAGATGGACAGGATAAGGAAACTGGAAATGGTCACTTTTTTTGGCTTTGTTGTCACTTACCCATGGTATAGCAGGAAACTTAGATCTAAATATGTTAATTATAATTTTCTATCCATAGTTACAGTGTGCTTCTTAGTAAGGTTACAGGCCACGGGAGACACAAAGGAAAGCAGAAATAATACTTTGTGTACCCAGGGTGCTACAAGCCAATGATACAGTTTTGCTGAAATTATGTCCTTAAAATTCCACTGATGCAGTGAGGGAGTGGACATAATTTTTTTAGAAGATAGCATAAACTAACATCCTAGTAGATTACCACAGGCCACTACAGTGATTCTCACTGCAATAGTGAATGTTTCCAGGAGTCTGCAGTATCGTCGAAGGTCTTCAGTGTCTTCTAGTTTTCTTACGGCAATGAGATTCCTAGCTTTGAAAGCTGTTTATTTGGTAGCAAAGGTTGTGATAAACACATCATTTAAAATTAAGTATTTACCATCTATTATCTCCTCTTAATTGAAAGTGTAGAAAACCCCATAAGCCACATCTGTGTTACAAGAGAAATATACTTTATTTAAACTTGTAGACCCACAACGTACTCATCTGTTTCAGACCTAAGTAAAAACTGAACTACTTTGATTCCTACCGCTGAACACATTCAGATAAATTCTCTGCCATAAGTTTTCCTCTCAGCAAGGAAGATGTCACTGGAAAAAGGCAATTTACTGTTTTCTAATGCATATAGCAGGCAGCATTTCTGTTCCCAACCACTTGTGCCTATCCACTAACTATCACGCACCACTGGAATAGGTTTTTTTGTTCTCTGCTATGCAGCTGGGCTGAGTATGAAGTCTTAGAGTGTGAAAATTAGAAGTGCTTAGAAGAGTGAAGAGGGCATGGCCCACTGGAGGTCAGTGGAGTCATGCCCGGAAACTACTTACACTATTTTGAACATTGCTGCCTCTGTTTTAGTTGGAGTTCATTCACTTGTGACTTTTGAGAGTTTCTTCATAAGAATAGATAAATGTGCAGTTGCCCATGAGAGAATCTCAAACTAAGTCTCTCTCTCCTTTTCAAATAGATCTCTTAGTCACCCTACAAGTTTAGTCCACCTGGGTACAGCCTTGAAATTCTTCCTGTAGAGCCTACGTGGTTGCCTGTTTGGAGTCGTATTAGTGAAGTTCAAGGAAGTTGTTTCTGTTTGCTGAGTGGTGTGGAGTGCAAACTTAGAGGAGTTTTAAGCCTGCATTTTTAACAGCTGAGTATTGGAAACAGGCTGCCCTGAGGCCATTGTGGTTAATTTTATTATTGGGGGGTTTTAACCATGAGGACCTCAGGATATAAGAAGAGTTCTATTCGTTCTTGACCTGTATGCTATGTTATGGCCCAGTTTTAGCTGAAATACAGGAATCTTCCCAGGTGGGAACCATGTTCTTAAACTTCAACTGTTGCCTTGTTTTAAACACTCCAGAAACCAGTGAAGCTTTGTCTGCAAGAGACTTCTAAGTTATGCTACTAGCAATGTGGATGACTGATGGATGTCAAAGGTTAGGACCTTGTTTGAAAGAAAATTCCTGTCTTATTCTCTAGAAGAAATATAGCTTAAACACAGTGTAAATGAGCCTCAAGAAAGCAGATTGGAAATTGCAGAATACTAAACAAAAAGTAAAGTGTATAGAGGAGAAAATGGCCTGAGGAAACTTGCTTAGAAGGTTCTATAAAGTTCAGAATGTGGATGTTTTAGAGTCCTGTGTTGTTGTTATAAGACACCATCAAGTCAGGGAGCCCTATCTTTTGTGCTGTCTGACTTGTCTTTGGTTTCTGGTTTTGTATTGTTTTGGAATAAAATAGATGCCTTTGGTTTGTTTTGAAATGCTGTTAGGGGATGTATATCTGTCTCCTGCAGCCTTGCTGAGGAGCTACCTGCCTTATGTGCTGTGCCAGAAAAAAATCTTTATTGATCTTTGGAAGAAATAAAAGGCCTGTTACAGTCTGCAGTCTCAGAGCTTTGGAAAGAAACATAGGATTAATTCCTTGCTTGCCTACAGTAACTGGGATACAATGGTGATAGCCTTCTCTCCATTAGTACTGTCCCTTTAACAGGAATTGGAAGACACAGTAGCTTGGTGATGCTTATAACAGTACTGTGATATGTGGATTTTTCTGGTTTTGTGGCAGAAGCAGACTAAAACTGAATTCATACCTGTTTTATGTTCCTGAAGCAATACAAACTTTGGGCTTCCACTGTGCAAAAGTATTGTGAACTTGCTTTGGATCACTGTTTATTACAAAATGGTGGCTTGTTTTTAGTGAAAAGTATTACATGTGTTTTAATTATATTGACAAATTACACTGGTTATGCTGGATAAATGCATAGTTTTTAGGCTTGCTGTAATCTTTAGTTTTCTGGAGATAGATGCTGTGGGACAACTTTTATTATCTCTTTTTTCCTAGAAGCTATTTTCTCTTTGATTCGTCCTTCTGTGTCCTCCCTACCAGCACCCACTGCGAAATATCAACAACCATTATTAAGGGATATGTATATTTGCTAGCGTTGTTCTCATTTGTCTTTATCTGGAGCTCATACTCCCGGCCCTTTCCAGAAGGATTCATCATACATGAGATTAACAGCTTTCATTTTCTCTGCTTTTTGCAATTCTGTCTTCTGCAGACCAAAGGTAATTTGTCTTTTATCCTGCAGAGACTTTCCTCATTCACTCTTTATTTAATTATATTTCTCTGGTTTAAAGAACTTTCTGTTTTGATAGAAGAAAACCTAAATGGGCTAAGATGAAAATGACTGTGCTTTTTTCTTTGTTTTAACTATGTATGCAGTAGATATTTGAATAGGAGAAAAAGGTGATATACTGGGTTATGCTTGCATGGTTGGGTCCTTGGAGTCTGACTAATTGCTACATTTCCACATTAACCACTTGCTGCTTATTCTTTAAGCTTGCTATTCCCATCCTGTCAGAACTAAGTTTTCTGTCCAGATTGTTAGAAACCTAGAGAATGCTTTCGCTGGAGCAATGCTAAAGACTTCATCGTGCAGCGATAGCAGTGCTTTTGGTTCTTCTGCTTAGGAGTTTGACAATGTGCCATTGTGTCTGTTCAAATGCTCTGAAAGTGTTCATAATGATTATAGTGCTGTGTCATCCAGTTTTTTGCTGCAAAGAATGAACAAAGGAAGAGATGATATTTGATGTAATGGGAGAGGGAGGGGGCATGAAAACAGCTCCGGTTCTAGTATATTTTATTAAGAATATAGCAAAACTGAAAGAAAATTAATGTAATTTTGACAAGATGGAAAGACACCACTAGTTCAAGTCCATATAATGAGTATCAAGCACAAATGCTTAGAATCAAAACTACTAGAGCCAGGAATAGTTTAAGAGATCTAAAGTGAATCCTTGAATTTTCTTCACTGATAAATTTCTGGGTAATTATTCTCCATATACATAAGTACGTAAGGGAGCTATATGCTGTAAAGTTCAGACCTGAAAGTTTTCCTTCCATGGTACTCTGTCTCTGCTGCAGATACAGAAAAACTGTTGGTCCTTTCATTGCTTTGTTTGTGACAAAAAATGCTTATTAAGATCAAGTTTTTTCCACTACAGAAGGAGACTTTTTTTCCTGCTCTTTCTCCCTGACTGCAAGGTCAGTTTATATCTTTCCTCTCTGGTAAACAGATGGTCCAGTGAATATAGGCTTTTCTTACTTTCTGAGCAGCTGCTGAAGGGGAGATAATGTAATAAATACCATAAAAAAAGCCCAAACAAGGGGGGGTGGGGAACCTGATCATTGAGAAGACTTTATATTAAATGGGGACAAAAAAGCAACAACCACTGTGTAGGGTTTCTCCACAGCAAAAAGGTACTGTTGTCTGCCAGTGTGTGTAATGACAGGCTGGCGAAACGAATTCCGAACTTGTAGAAGAAAACTCTCATTGTTAAGACATTATTTTATGGTATGCAACCAGTATCTTGGAGAATGTGTTACCTGCTTGAAAAAAGGTAATATGTTGCTTATTAATAAGTTGGGTTTTCATGATAGAAAACATGAAACTGTACAAGTTGTATTTCTCTCTTAAATGAATAGATGCTGAATGGTTTTATAGCTAAAAAAAAAATGTGTGTTTTGCTTTATTTCCCTAGTAAATGTCCTTTTAGGGCAAGTTTACAAGCAATTCCAAGGCTTTTGTAAAATAAAGCAGTCTTGCAATGAATTAATAGTTTTCAAATAAAATATGCAGCTGATACCCTTGCACAATTACACTGATTTGACAAATGGTCTTAAAAGTTGTTTCAGTTTTCAGTTCTGTTGGGATACTTGTATCACCTCAGTTGATCTGGAATCTTTTTCCCTCCCAAAATATGTGACTAGTCTGTCATGAGTAAAGCTGCCTTGTTTTAGCTGGCCAGACAAATAAAGTCAGGCTGATGTTCCCCTTTTCTATTCCCATGTATTGCTACAGCCGCTTTTTTTCTTACTGCTTCTACTGGAGCAAGAAACGCTCATTGAATCTGTTGTGTCAGTACCTTTGCGGACAATCCAAAAGTTTTGCAAGATTTTCAGCTCCTGCTAGAGCTTTCAGCATGTTCCTTGTCAAGTGACTGATCATTTTAAACAACCTGCTAATAATCTAGTTTAGAATTGTTAAGTCCTTCCAACTTTCTACTCTTTTATGCAGAATTGGTAGGGTTTGGCTCTGATAACAGGTAAAGGATGATGAAAGCACATGATGTTGGATAAAAGTGGCAGATTGCAGCTTTTCATATATGTAACTTCACTTAGTCCAGTTTCTGGGTATAATGTCTCCTGTGTTCACATGTTCAAGATGCCAACAAAGGAGGCTTCCTCCACTGGGTCTGCAATTTTCTGTCCCCTTTCAACAAAGCTCAGTATTCCCTTTCCTTGTGTAAAGTGTTCCAACTCTAGGTTCTCTCTTAATCATCATTTGAAGTCCTGCAGCTTTTACTCCTGAGGCCTGGTTGTCCTCAGCCTATAGTTGTATCATAGGATATCTCAACCTATGAGGTATCCTGTGATACTGAACCTGCCACTAGGTACAACTTCTGCATGCTGCAATTGACCTTGGCTTCTAGTTTGTTCACAGTCCCTTTGTCACTGGACTGTAGTGGATTCTCATTCATTCATCAATGGTATATTATTATTCTTAATAGTGAATAATTCCAGAACTACCTCCAGTAACAACTTCTTTGATAGCTTTAAGCAAGCCATTCTTGTAACTATTGGGTTTTTTGTTTAAAACAACAGTTTTTTGTCTCAAAGGTGTTTTGTTGTTTTCGGGGGGGGGGGTTGGTTTGTTTGTTTGTTGGGGTTTTTTTTTTTGCTTAGAACTTAAGCTTTATTTCTTTTCCTTTTCCTAAAATCTGTTGCAAAGCTTGGGGTAAAGATCATCCCAGAACTGTGTTGTCCTATGATGTGGTTTATTCTACTGTGACTTGCTCGAATTGCAGACAAGGTACAATTTATCACAGCCTTTGGTGTTCATCTTTATCTGGTCTGTCAGTATTGCAAATTGTGGGTTACTGCCGTGTCTCTATATCCCAGAGCTACATATATAATTTATATCTCTTTGCATTCCGTTAAGTATTGCAGGTTTTTGTCACAGCTGTTCCTCCCCAGATTCCTCTTCTGAAATACCCTCTTGCCATTGTGGTATCCCTAAGCCTGGCTAGCCTCTGCCTTCATAGGCAGGGTGCACGTGGGAAGTGCTCTCACGTGATAGCTTATGATACCCAGCAAGTCACTGAAGTACCTTGCTAAGCTCAAATTTTCTTTTGTCCCTCTCAGCTCCACTCTTTCTTCAAATGGCTCTGTTTTTTAAAAGAGCTTTTCTAATTCTAGAAGTCAAAATGTGCTCAAAAACCTACAGCCTAGGTATTTGTCTCCCTTCCTTTGGTGATGCTGACTCTTATTGATTGTCCTTGCCTCCCATTCTCCCTTTGTTACCATTGGTGGTACTTTTTTCTCGTATGTAACCACTTCTTAGCAAGTTGCCTTGTGCTTTAGGGCAACACTGGCTTCTTTGGCAACATCCTCTCCCCTTACACCACCAACTGAAATTGTGGGTTGTTGTTTGGGTTTGGTGGGTGGGATTTTTTGTTTGGTTTTGTGGGTTTTTTGGGTTTTGTTTCTTTTTTTCCTCTCATGGTGTCTGGATTGTGTTGCTGAATACTTTTCTGGTATTTGTAGTCTAGCAGTAGACTAATAAAGACTAGCAAGATTTGAAAAAACTTAAATATGTGGAATTGGTTGGCAGAAACTCTGTTTTTGATCCAGACAACTTCCTGTTGCTTTTACATCTGGGAAGAATGTACCTGCATTTTTCATCTAAAAATTGAATATATTCTAAGGATTTATTTTGTCTTAATTATTTGCAGTATGCTTCTCCATATTGGGTCCTATGGACAATAGTTGCATCACCAGAGGCATAGTAAGAGAACTTTTCCAACCACAACAGTGCATACACTTTGACATTCATATAGCCTTAGAAAAGCAAAAAGCTTCCTCCTCCCCCATTTTTTTTGTACGTTACCCCCTCACCATCCTTCTCCAAGTTAGCAGCTCCAAGCTTATTCAAGTTATAATGATTTTAAAGACAGTGTATCAGTAAATGGAAGATGGTCTGTCACATTTGACTTCTGAAAAAAATGGTGCTTTCATCTTTGCATTATTGTGTATAATTTTTTCATAGACAACACTTGAATTTTAATCACAAGAGTACTGTGATAAACCTTGTCTAAGGATTTTTATAAAGGAGTGAATATTAGAAGGCCAGTTGGCTTAGTTTTGGTGTATGCCACATCTCTCCCCCTTCTTTTGTTCTCTGGTTTCTGCATTATATCAAGTTTCCTCTGCTTGCTTCTCTGCCTGCAGAAACCGCATGGCTGTTATGCAGAAGGGGAATCGTCTGAGACTGGCTTTGTCATTACTGAAGCAACTCTTCCCTGGTGAAGGAAGCTACCCATGACTTTTTTCAGCAAGGTCACTCTGAGCAGCAGACAGCAGGACCTGCTGGGGATGTGTTAGGGTTTTCTTTTTAGCTTTCTGACTGTCTGGGTCTTGATCAGTCTCAAAATGAAGACCCAAGAAAGACAGTATGTTCTCTTATTGATAGACCACCTGACTGGATTGCAGAAATCATCTGTTGTAGAGAAGAGATAAACCACTGACCGACTTGGTGCTTGTTGTCAAAGAGGGCTGAAGCATGTCTGTAGTGTGGAGTTCCATCTGATGTCTTGCAGGCTCAGCAGAGACTAGCAATTTAAATATAAGCAATTTACTGAAATAATCAGCATTGTCTCCTGTGACTACACCCTGAGGCTGTGTGTGTGCCCACTTTGGCTTTGCTTATTCAGTGGCAGCTGGTCTTTGCTAACATGAATGGGATTTCCATGATTGCTGGGTTGTGTGGGATTTAGACACGTAAGCCTGAAATTTGTGAAAAATAGTGCGCCATAAGCTTGGCTCTTTTTCACTCAACAGGTTAATTGAACAGTTTTACATTTGCAAAACTTATTTAAAACAGCCTTTTAGGACTTTGATGTTAACACAGAAAAATGGATGTAGAGCTGCAGAACCGCTCACCACATTGTACTTGGTACACACTGGGTTTTGCTAGCGAATAGGAAAAGAAGAGGCATCCTGGGGGTAGGGTGGTGGAAGGTGGTGGCAAGTGATCCAGGAACAAAGCACCATTCTTGTTCTTTCTACATGAAATGGTCCCCAGGTTCCCTATTGCAGTTTCCAGTAGGGAAGAATGATCTTTTATTTCCTCCCCCTGGGCCTCAAAAATAAATCATCAGTAAGCTGCCTTTACTTTGCAGATATCATAACACGGGAAATCAGGACCAGTTTCCTGTCTTCTGATCAAACTTTATTTTGTCATCAGGAGTGATTAAGATTTATTTTAGTTATGGCCAGGTGGACTTTCTTCTACCTTGTACCTGCTGAAATAAATTATCAGTTGACTCGGGGCTTACTGACTGTCTTGAGCGTGTACCTCAGGAGCACTGCCTGTTTAACTAGACATGAGTAAGAGAAGAAATAAACAGTGTAACTTTTCTTTCCCTCTACAGAGTTGACCCCTGAGGAGAAAGCCATGAGGATCGCAAAAGCTATGCGTAAGCAGTCATCAGAGGTGAAAGAGAAATGGGAGAACCTAAATGCCAGTGCCAGTATCTGGCAGAAGCAAGTGGACAAAGCATTAGAAAAACTGAAAGACTTGCAGTGTGCCATGGATGACCTTGATGCTGACCTGAAGGAGGCTGAAAATGTGAGGAATGGCTGGAAACCTGTGGGAGACTTGCTCATAGATTCATTACCAGATCACATCGAGAAAACTACAGTAAGTGTGAACTCCTGGGAAATATTTAGCCTGAGAGTCAGACCCCTCCGTTCTACTACCCCTAATCACATGATATATATATATATACACTGTATACCTAAATTCTCACGTATAGTTTAAAGTGCTCTTTAAAGACTAGATCTGAGGTCTCAAAAAAAGTCCACTACTGTGCCACGTTCACTCTCAGCTGTGATTGCATAAGCACATGTGATCAGCAAGCTACAGATGTGTATGGAATATAACATTCATTAAATGAAAAATATTGTGTTCTAGGATGTAAATATTTTCCTCCTAGAAATACTGTCTAATCCATAGTTAGGCCATGGGTGTATTTGGAGCTTTGCCCAAGCAGTGAAGTATGAGTGAACCGAGTCAGTTATCATCCCGGCAGTTGACAGTAGGCTTCCCTCCTTTTTGTAGTGGTGAGCTGTCAGATCTGTTTGGCCATCATGTATAGCTTTCTTCTTAGAAAAACATTTATAGCTCTTTCAGTCATACAGAAGTATAAATATACTTTTAATTTCTGTTCCTTAACTTTCACAAACTTCACACGTCTATTGTCTATTTAATCTTGTATGAGTGAAAATTTGTATTTGCTTTTACTTTAGCCTGGCTTCTCTTCAGGATTATTTCAAAGTGAAGAACACATACCATATAATGTTCTCACGGGCATACCAGTTCTTGCAGCCACGGTTCCAGGCCACCCATGCAAGGGCTCAGCACCCCGAGGCATGGCTGCTCGTGATAGATAGTAGTTGTCCCCTGCTTAGCTGCATGGGTTGGATAGGGACCCAGTAATGTATCGCTCCCCAAAGAAGGAATACCTTCTGATAACCAACGTTGTCCAGGAAAGCTGACTGGTAACAGCGCAGTGCTTGGGGGAGTGGCTGAATATCAGGGATTCCGGGAAAACATGTGGGTAGGTAGAGGGAATTGTTTCAGGCAAATCTTGCAGTCGTCACCAAGCTTCTGTTTCACAAAAACCACTTATCAGTTTTTAAGGTCAAGAATGAATATGGTAAAAGATCAGAGGACCCTGGGGTCATGTACCCGGCCATCCATGTCTTCAGCATGGGATGCTGGTGTTAGAAGAATGAAGGGCCATGGGCTGCAACCAGTTTTCCACAAATATTCTCTCTATGTATACACAGCCTGTGGCCTCATATGAGGGCTGCGTTATTTCACATTTATCAATGTAAGCATCCTCATTCTCCAAATGTTGTTGTTGCTTTCAGGTTTAATGGAACAAAAATCTTTAAAACAAAGGCAGTCAAAGCTGATTTATATCCAGACTGCTGCTGTTTTGAGTAATGCATCTTCTCCTCCCCCCCTCTTACATTTTAGTATAGGTACTAAAGCAAGCACTAAGATGCTGATGCTGAACAGCCTTTGTTCTCATGTTAAGAAGCGATTTGTCGTATCTTGATGGATTTTTCTGTAAATAAGAGTAAAGCAAAGTCTTTTAGATTTTCATGGCTGTGGAAAAACTGAAACATCTGCTGAAGTAATAGCTGCTTGCTGGCTGTCCAGAAGCCAAACGCTTCTTTCTTGCCAGTACGTGCCTTCTGTTCCTGGGCCTGATGAGAGAGATTTTGAAGGGAGGTAAATAATTGAAATGTCCAAAGAAAATATTTTTTTCAGTTGTTTTGGCTTGTTTTGTGATTTTGAAGCAAGCCATTTATAGGATTGAACAATTAACTGCTCACAGCAAGAAAGACATTTGATGCATCTTTTCAACTGTAACTAAAACTTGCATCAATTTTGTTTTAATACTGTATTTAGTTCCATTTGATTCAATAAACCTTTTTCTTCTTTTTAATCATTGTAGTAGTTCTACTGTACAGTTCTAATCGGGTAAAACATTGTCCTCCTTTTCCTTAGAAGATACATTCCTTCATGCTTTGCTAATTCAATAATAGTTTTTAAATTGAATTTTTGTCAGCTGCTTAATACTGGAAAACTGTAGTTACTGAACACTTTTTTTTTTTTTTTAAGGGCACTTGAGGCTGTATACTGCTAAAGCTCCTGATAGGGCATTGCATATTTCTTTTTGGAAAGAAAAGCTCTAAAGCCATATGGCACCACTAAAAACCTTATTTAAATGGTTTTAAGGATGCAATTTGGATATGGGTATTTGGCTAAATTTCATTTTTTTCTCTAAAGATGAATATGAAAGAGTTAATAAGAATATTGAAGTGAGTGAACTTTGTTTGCTGGAGAACCGAGTTGAATACAGTTGTTTAGCATAAGCTGCCACATTAGGCAAGTCAGCACCATGTTGAGTTTACAGTGGGTTTTGTGCTGCTCAGATGTCTGTTCAACATAAATGTATGCTTCTTACTCTTTTAGGCTTTTAGAGAAGAAATTGCTCCCATCAACCTGAAAGTTAAAACAGTGAATGATTTGTCCAGTCAGCTGTCTCCGCTTGACCTTTATCCATCGTTAAAGATGTCTCGTCAACTGGATGATCTTAATATGCGGTGGAAACTTTTACAGGTATTCTGAATATGTACAGTAGGTGGGAAGGAAGGGGCGCTTCTCACTCCTGTTCTCCTAAAAGAGGCATTATCACCATTTGTTCATTATTTCTGTCCTTAAGGTGTTACTTTAGTGGTACAAAAGCAACAAAGGGAGATGTCTTTCCTTCTATGGCTTGACCAAAAGCTTTTCCTTTCAAGCTGTCTCAGCAGTTTATTCACTCAGGAGACCACATTAATCTCTGGAGACTAGTGGGAACTATTGCTGCGTGCTTTTTTGTATGTCTTTTAGCAGTATTTTTACTGCATAAATCGTTGTTACTGAAAGCTGGTGTACATACTTCTGTTGTGTTTCCAGCTCCTGTTAAAGCTGTTTTATTGTGGTTTTGAATGTTCAGTTTCTGCAGAGAATTTCACTTAAAGTGACTTAAGTATTAGTAGAGCTATAACAAGATGTGAGCAAGAGCACATTTAGCATTATACAACAGAAGAGGGTATGCTGTGAGAGAGATTCAAATTGCTTAGTTATGATTATTGTGCTTAAATGGTCTGAGAAAGGTAAATCAATGTGCTTGATTACAGTTATAACTCATGCAGAGTTTCACAGCGAATGGTTTAATGAAGTTTCTTACATCAGTTAAAGTTCATTTATCAATTTTTGCACTTTCTCACTTTTTTTTTTTTTTTTGGCTAGGAAATACTTATTGTGAGTCAGCTGCTATTTATTTCTTTACCTGGTTTCTAAAGGTGATACTAAGTGTCTGAAAGAATGGGGGGAAGGATGGAGGATCTGTTGCCTCTCTAGCTGAGGGTAGTGGGACTGAATTTTCAAAACCTGGGCATCAGCTTCTGGGCTAGTCGTTTTGAATCAGTCACTCCTGAGAGGAAAAACTACTAATGTGTCATATCAGTCCTTCCCTTTCCTAATGTAATTTGGTAGTGGGTTTCTTCTCCCCACCCCCCTCAACTTGAGTTAACTAACCAGCCAGTCTGCTGCTGGGTGTGCTAGTGCAGTTTCAATTAATAAACCAGGGGGAATCATGTCAGCCAGTGAAGTGGTATCTTCCAAAATGGTTCTGTGCTGGAAAGGTAGCTGCGAGATCAATGCAATCAAACTGAGACTGGACAACAGAAGAGCTGGGAGGAGGTCAGAAACTCCAGCGGTTGGCTGTAGTCACCATCAAACTACTATTGTTTGTTACTGATCTGCAGTACTCACTCAAGAACTCTGCAAGATATGAACACGACTTTCATCGGGCAAATGAAAAAAAGTAGCCTTGAATAGCTGGATGTTTAATAAATGCTATGACACACAGATGAATTTAACTAAAATGAATGTAAGCAAGTGTTTTTATTATCATGGCTCTGGTGTTACAAAGTAAATGCAATGTAAATTTTGTGCATGCGTGTTTATGTGTAGGTGTCCGTAGAGGATCGCCTTAAACAGTTACAGGAGGCACACCGAGATTTTGGGCCTGCATCCCAGCACTTTCTTTCCGGTAAGTTCTTTGAATTAATAGATGCATGTGAGATATGACAGCTTTCTCAGACAGTGACTGCTCTTCACTCCAGGTTTCCCTATGGCTTGAGGAACAGGAAGTTCCCCTTCCATGTTGTTAACTACCTCCCTGTTTTTGCAGGGCTGTTTCATCTTCTTAACTCCACTGACATTCTCACTGGCATGTTTCCCTTGGGGATCACTGCAATATCTTGCCGAGTTATGGTTGTGCCCAGTCTGACCTGTGGCTGTTCCAGAATCTGTGTGTGTTCATACCCACATCCTCTCATCCCCTGCTACCTCTTTCCTCAGTTTCCTTTTGCTTCCACACTTGCTGGAATGACACAAAGGAAGAGCTGCCTGGATTTTTTTTTTTTTTTTTTAATTAAAGGCTTCATGTCATACATTCCTGCAACTTCAAATAAAGGTGCGGGGAAAGCAAACCTGCATCACTTCCTCTTGAGATCCATCCTTGCATCATCTTCTATTTAGTGAAAATTTTAGAGAAGTAAGCCTACAATCTCCCATATACTAAGAGGGCAAAAGCAGATGCTTTTTCTCCCTCGTTCTCATTTAAATTATTCGTTACAGATAGATAGGTTGTGATATCACGATCCATGTTGATTTCCTGATGTTCTAGCCTGTCTACCATCATCAGAGCACACGATACAAAGTGTTAACCCAATCAGCTCTCCAGTTTTTAACTGAGAGCTTCAGTAATAAAGACAAAATTTTTGCAGGAGTTGAGAAGCGAACATAAAAATGAGCAGCTCTGTGCCAGACATTCTCAAGTGCTGTATGTCACTGTATAGCTAAACAGCTAATATAATTTAAAACAATAAATAAATCTTGATTTCTTCTTGAGTTACATGACAACCATGTTCTTATTTTAAATTGACAACTAGTTTTTCAGTAAACAGCATGATAAACAAGATGCAGTGTATTTAAAATATTACAGCTGTTATGCAAAATAATGATTCCTGGAGCCACTTTGTCCTTTTTTTAAATTGACGGAGCAAACAAACAACTTTAAAATCATGTGATTTTTGTTTTATTTTGTTTTATTAAAACCCATTAAAAGTATTGCATAGTGTTGCCACAGTGGTTTTGTAGCCCTTCCAATGTCAAACTTGTAACCTTGATCTGGACAGTACACCTATGTAATAATTTGCTAAAAAGACTATATATAGAGCGGTACCTTTGGCACTGTTGGAAAATACTAGATTAACTGTTTGGGAGAGTAGTCACTCTAGTCTGCGTAATTAAAACAGACTAGGGAGCAGTGTAGAGAAGATGCAGTTTCCCCTACTCTAGCTGGTTTGAGGAGTTCCTGACTTCACTCCTGTCAATGTTGAAGCTGTTCACCTCTTCTCACCTGGACCAATGCAAATGTTCGGGTCGCTCGTTGGGGCCGGGGGGTGGGGGAGAATCAGTGAAAAAGTCCCCATGTAAAACAGGGAAGCCTGCCAGGCAAGGTTGGCTTGTTTCGTTTGCCTTGACCTGGATCATTTCCTTGATTTGGCTTACAGCATGCCACAGCACATAATTGCATTCACAAGACTGAGTGGTGAAATGGCTTTGTTGCTGGATAAAACGTTCATAGTATTATGTCCAAAGAGACTATGCATTGCCTTATCAACATGCCTCAGCCTTGCTTAGGGCATCTTCTGCAGGCTTATGGGGACATTTGGTTTTAGTTATATATAAAAGTCAAGAAGGGAAAGTTTCCAGAATGCCTGTTGGTAGATACCGCAAAGAGCTATAGCCAAGTACCACAGTCCTGCAAAACCAAATAATATGCAGTTATCCATTTAAATTATTTGTTAAAAACAACCAACCCCCTTCCCCACACAAACTACAGTGAAAACTTCTTAAAAAAACCAAAACTGTTTTAAGAGCTTGAACTAGACAAAGTTACAGAACTTAATACCTACAACTTTATATAAAGTCTGTTAAATGAATGTCAGGGACAGTAATTCAAAAGGAAAGTAATAAAAAAATCATTAAATCTGGAAAAATGAAGGCTTTATCCTGACAGGTTGAAATAGTGTGTATTCTAAATCAAATTTTTCAAACCTTTTTAGCAGCCATAAATGACTTCTAACTCTGAGGAACAAGTAGAGTGGTAGTCTGAATAAAATAATCTCAAATTCCGAAAACCGAGATTATGGTATGTGTCATGCAAATATTTATCTCCAGAGTTGCACGTCTGAATTAGAGAGGAGGTTTTTATCTGTGTTTGTTTGACAGCAGCTGTTTTAAATTTACCTCATCTACTTGTTACTCTTCTTCCAAATCCTAACAAGAGACCATAGCTTGCCATCACACCATTTTCTGCTGACTAGCTCCCAGTTGTCATTTAATCAGTAATTTGTGCTAGCAAAACACCCATTTCTACCTATTCATCAGACTCATAGAATCACAGAATAGCCCAGGTTGGAAGGGACCTCAAAAGATCATTTGGTCCAACCCTTCATGAGAAAGGGAGCCTAGATGAGATTGTCCGGTACCCTGATTCCAGCCCCCTTAATCCAGTGATTTCATCTCTGCAGTGGCCAATTACATTTCTCTATTAAAAAGACACAGTGCAGTGTTTAATACTGCTCTTGGAGTTGTTGGAACACCAATTGCATGGATTCATCCAGACCATCGCTAAGAAAGCGCTTCAGAATATTTTTGAAGACTAGCAAACAATATGACATTGGCCCTTCCTAAAATGTCTTGCAGTAGGAGGCTGAGGTAGAGCAGTATTAGTAGGCCACTACAATCTGTGATCGCTCTCTTTGCTGAGCTATTTTTCCCCTCCCATATGTGGTAGACAAAATTTGATTGCTCTTTTTTTCAGTGTTTTTGAGATGGAAAGTAAGTTCCTTGCAAGTTAGTTACTGATTGGTAAATTTTACACATCCCAAAAGAAGAAGAATCTTTACAATCTGTTGTTCTTTGCAAAAAGATTGTTTTGCTGTCTCCTGCCTTTAGAAACAATAACTTGGTTTTTTTCTGTAGTTAATTTATTTTCTAAGGCCCATGATCCACTCCTCTCTGTTGTTTCTTATATGCTTTCTTAGAAGAATCCATGAACATCCACAGAGTGCTGAATTCAGATGTTCATTAACAAATAGCCTAGGTCTTTAAGTGGCCTGCTCAAAGCATTTCTGAGTGGTGTCCAGCCTTACTAATATCTGCAGGCCTGCTAGTGAGTGCCAGAATTGATAACTACTCTGTTCAGTGTTCTTTGAGAAACTGATTTAAAAAAAAGAATGGGAATTTCATTTATGTGGAGTTTCATGCAGCAGAGAACTGGCAATGTTTTTAGAAAGGTTGTTCCCAAGTAAATAGAGTATGACTTGCTCCGTAGTAATTAACAATTTAATTTATTACACTGTGTAGTCCATATCTGTTGTCAGAGCAGAATATCTATAGTCTGTCATAGCACATAAATCGTACCAAAGCAAACTGTGGCCAGATTTTTCTTCTTAGTTAGCTGACATAATTAGTGTAGTTGTACTGGAGCCACCATAGGTGCCAAATTGCAAAACTAAAGAATGAAAATCTAAAGCTGATGGCCACCTTTACCAATCTGGTTGATTTTTTTTTTTTTTTCTTTTTTCAGAGTTATGAATGCTTAAGGATTATTTTTTAGGTAACTACCTCTATTTGAGCATTTAGCCTTTATTATGTTTTTTCTTTACCAGGTAACTACCTACCTCTTTATTAGAAATGTTATTTTCTTCTTCAAATAGTGATACGGAATTTTCTCTATTTTTTTCCACTGAATAATGTGGTTTACTTGGTTCCTGTAGTTTCCCAAATATTCTTCCCAGTTAATCTATCTTTAAGTATGTGAAAGTTTCTTAAATTATAAGCCATGACATTTTGTGTGGTCCAGGAAGGGGTCACAGCCATTAAAGCGCTCAGGGAACCAGCCGGCTGGGAGCCGGGCGAGACCTGCCTTTCTCTGCAGCAGCACCAGCCTATGGGGCTTACACAGCTTGTAGGTCTTCACTGCAGCCTTGAGAGGTCTTAGAGGAAGAGGAGAGAGTTACTTTCAAATGATTTTTTTTTTTTTGCCAAAGAGGGATGAGCTCTAAAGTGGGCCATGCTTGCAGAAAATTACATCCATTGAGAGTTTAATTACTTGAGATCCAATGTGGATCAACGATGTGTCTCATTTTACCAGGTTTTTAAATGGGTGTTAGCACCTAAGAGTAGGTTTTGGCATATTTGTACAGCATAAATTCATCCCATTGTGATGGTAAGTTATTCCTAGCTGTTCTTTCAATCTCTGCTTCTACTAGTGAATCTAGTGAAGTGAGTTTCTTCTATGATAAAACACTACTTAACCAGGCACTAGTCTGGGCTAATTTCTGGTAGGACACATACATACCTATAGTTCTTCAGTAAATAGCTACTTTTAAGTTGTGCACCAGGAGTTCTGTTGGCCTGAACGCTTTTCCCCCATTAATCTCCTGGGATCTTTAGATAAGCAGATTTGTAGCGTCATGTATGACTTCATGCCTTTTGCAACTCTGTGTGCAGAAGGCTTCTGGATGTTATGGATGTTATCTGTTGATGTATCAGACCTGTCTAAGTTCTGCAAAGATTACTGCTGTTCAGCAAGGAGTGCAAGACAGGTTTTAATGCCTTTTTTGTTGGTCATACAGTGTTAATCATTATTAAATTTGAGTTGCAAATAGGAGCTAAGGGTTGTAACTATTAAAAGTAAGGTTGATATTTCTCCTTTTTGTTCTGTTGCAGAGCATCAATTACAGTAGTAGAAGCATTTATTTTCAAAGCTTAAACTGATAATAGTTCTATGGAGGTAGGAAAACCAGTGTCTCCATTTTCTCTGGATGGATAGCTTGCTTGCTAAGAATTTATTATCCTTCTTTGAAGTAGAATCACTACATTTGTTTTATTTCCAGCTTGGCATCAAATAGATGGCTGGAATCATCTTGATAGATTGACATCGTTTTCTCCAGCTGATTTTCCTAATTACTGAAAGTTGTCTGGGAGATTTTAATTGTTGCCATTTAATTTAGCTGTTTTAATTTTAAAATAAATAAATAAAATATATAGTTGGATTTTTTTTTGACAGGTGCTTTCTAATAATTACCTTCTCTTTATTTCCTCAGCCTCAGTACAGTTTCCATGGCAGAGATCTGTTTCACATAACAAAGTGCCCTATTATATCAAGTAAGTTTGCCTTGATTCATTTTTCATTAAGCATAACAGAGGGTCTAATCAGCATAACCTGGCAGAAAAACATAGGTACTAAGTAGTAAGTAGAAATGTTATCAAGAGTTTCTCTACATAGTGTTATGTTGCACGTACTATATATTTTCATGTTTATTGCTTTGCATACTGTGTAATTTAGAAATATGTAAAAAGAAATCAATGACAAACCCTAACTAAAAACCCCACTCAAACAGATAGGAAACAGCAGAGACGCTCCAGTATAATACAGTATCGGTATTCAAACTAGGCTTGTTCTTACGTGCATGTCTCATCCAGAGTATAAACTGTAGAGTAAAGGGAGAAAAGCTGAATACATAATGTATTTAAAAACACAAAGTTTATAACTTATAGCAGAACAGTGATGACTAATATCTATAGACCCCATTCATCATTTTGTGCAAAATTCCTTTGGAAATAGACATGTGTTGACTGTCCTTCGGTCATTTTCTTTATGGAAGTTTTTATAGCGCTTCACATTAAGGTAGATTTAACATAAACATAAATGTTGGCAAAAATTGTACAAATACCTTGGTTACCAAGAGGAATGGTCAAGATATTTATTTTGAAAATAATAAGAAATAGTTGTGGAGACTCTGATGTGTTGTACTTGGAGCAATCCTTACCTCGGGTTTTCTCATTCCATCAGCATTTATTTATGTACTGTTTGCCAGTACTTTACAGGTCAAAGATTGCAGCTTTGAGAGAAGGATAGCTTTTTGCCAGAGAGGTAAATGGAATTTCAAGAAGGTACAGTGTATAATAAGCCAGACCCAGAGTAGTTAATTTTAGGCTGAAGGAAATCTGTGTTAAAATGTTATCAGTTTGAGTTTGGAAAAAAAGTAGGTTTTTTAAGTTTGTAGGATGACTGTGAATTAGACCTGCAGATAATTCATTCTAAAAGAACATCGGTGAGGACTTTGTACTATTGCATATTCCTCTGTCGTAAATCTGAGCACCGCATTTTGTGCTTAAAACAATCTATGAGTGCTTGAGAGCTTTGAAAAGCAGGTAACGGTAAATCTATGTTGCTCAAAGCTGTTGTCGTCATTCTTGAGGTGTGATGGTTGTTTTAAACTGTGATATGAAGATTAATTTTTTAAAGGGTCTGAGTAGGTAACTAGAAAAAGGAAAAACCTACTGTGAAGATCTTTGAATTCTTTGTAAAAGCATTTGCATCTCTGTTCGAAAGTTTTGCAGGAGGCAACAGAAAGCCATCACATGCTGGAGCAGAGGTTCCTCCCTCAGCCCCAGATGGAGGAGGATAGGGCAGAGGTTGGATGTGGAGGCACACTGACTGCCCAGACTTGGGCAGCAGTGCAATTAAAATGATCACATGCACTGCAGTAATTCAAAGTAAACGCTGAAGTATCAAACTACAGAGAGCTAGAGGCAATCTACCCTAAAACAGTCTTTTTGCCTTGTGCGTATGTCCTTAGTGGGCACTGAAAGATGGCAATTCACGTTCCTGTGCTGCCTGATCAGAGCCGGTAGCTGAGGTTGGGAGCGTTTACCGGGTGCGAGTTGGCCTGCGGAGGGGTCTGCGGAGCTCTCCGGTACATTCAGAGATGGAGGATGGAGATAGGGTGGATAATCCTACCACCACAGCAGGTGGAACAGACTAAGATTGAAGCTTCTGATCTGTGCTGAGCAAAGCAAAGATTTTTAACTTGAGTATTTCATATGCATATCCTTTTTTCGTACTTCATAATACCTTTTTTTAAAAATTTCTGGGCATCTCCCTTGCCCCACCTCAGCCAGAGTTCAGTTTTTGAGAAATCTTTATTATGACTAGTTCAGAAGAAAGTAAGTCTTTCCAGTGTGCACACTAGGTGCAATCCTGCAAGCACACGACTTGGTGCTGAGGTATCCATTGATGCTGTGGGCTTGCTCTGATAGTAGCGTGTTGGCTGCCCTGGAGCTGGATTGGGGAATGAAGCCTGTCAGGGCTGAGAAACAAACCCCAGCATCTCTCAGAAATTGTTTTAATGGTCTTGCACCAGAAGTTTATCGATAAAGGGGCAGAAGTGTAGGGCAAGTTGTCTGAGGGTTGAGGTCTTTGTATAAGCAGAGACCACTGGTTTATTTTGAGGATGGTCTTAATTAAGTCAACGGAATTAACTGCTGCATCTCACAGAAGACCTTTCCAGTAATCTCTCCCTACTTTCAACATGATACATGCTGCTGAAGCAATGTCTTGATTCTTCTGTATTGAAAGAGAAGAATGATGTAACATGTAACCAGTAGGATTTATTTATTTTAAAAAGCTTGAGAAGGAATACTGGATTTCAGTACCTCCACGGTCTGACAAGCAGACTGACCTTGGCAGTTTCCTTCATTTCTTATTGCTTACTGATCTAAACTTCAATGTTGGCAGCAGCAGCTAGATAAAACACAGAGTTGTGGAAGATAAAGCAGAAAAGAGCTGATTCTGAACTTCAATTGCTTTGGTATGATCAGGCTGGAGAGAGCTCTTAGCTTTAAATAGTCTTTTAAACCTTCATCTATTCCCT
Organism: Astur gentilis; assembly: GCF_929443795.1. NCBI lineage: Eukaryota > Metazoa > Chordata > Aves > Accipitriformes > Accipitridae > Astur > Astur gentilis. The sequence goes on along the minus strand of NC_064884.1, from coordinate 35,988,585 downwards.
AATTTCAGATACATTTTAAAGAAGAGAGGAAAACAATGCTGGCACAAAACCTTATTTGATCGGAGTGATTACATGAGCTTCTGTAATACAATTCAAGAGAACAGTCAACAGGATTTAATGGTGGTTGTTTATATAGAAAAAAAATCTGGGAAAGAGGAAAAGATTAACTTAATGTTCTTTTTTGTTTAATTGTACTAACCTCTTTGAACAAGGTGCCTTTGTTGTAACATGAGTAGAAGGAACAGTTATGATGAGTCTCAATAACTTTATCATTCGAGAGCAATTATATTTACTGTCCTTACAGCAAGACTTGTATGTTCAGAGAGAAGGTTTAAGGTACCAGTTGTTCATTTTATGGGATAAGGAAGAAAAACAGCAGAAAAGGAGAATAAAAGTATGATTTAATGATTGGTGGCTGAAAAATGAGAATTTTTTAAAATTAATTTTGAAAGGGAAATAAATGCTAATTGAAATCAGGCTACTTTATTTCTGACTAAGGACATACACTCTTCTTAGACAACCATAAATTCATACCTTTACTTCATTTCAATTGCTTTTTGTGGGTGTCCTTGAATGAGAAATGTAAAATATTCAGGAAGTGACATAGCTGCAGATGATGATGTAGTTGTACTTCTAAGTCGAGTATTTAAAGAAAAGCCAAACTGCACTCTTCACAGTTTTATTGCACATGGAGAATGGAGTGTAAAAAAAATATGGGGAACCGCAGCTGAGAAGGCAGGAGAGAGCACTTTTAGGTAGCAGTGAATCTGTAAGGAGAATGTCAAAATGATGCAAGACGTCTGTATTTTCAGATGAGCAGCATTTATTCTGTTTGTTTCCTGATGCCAGAGGTAACCTGCATTTATGCGCATGGAGAGAAGTGTCTCAGAGAAAGAGGTCCTTACTGTGCCAGGACACCATGGTGGCTTTGGAGTCCAGTTTGTTTTCCCCACCCCATTTACTAACCGTTGGCGTGTCCGCCCTTTCTGGCATTGTATTTAATCAGGTAGCAGTAGCACGTGAAAGATTAAAAAGCCAGTGTACAAACTCCTCTGCCCTATAAGTTCAGACAGTGGCAGTCTGGGTCTGGGGCATTTTGGAAAGGAGTGACTGTTCTGCTTGGCTGAAAGAAGGATTTATAATTCACTGAGCCTAGGTTTATCAAGGTGCGCGTGCCCTGGGTATGACAGATATTTGGTTGAACTGAGCTTACATAATTTAGCCTGTCTCTTTTCTCTTCTTGAATTGTCTGACTATGTAAACCAAATTTGCCAAATGGTTTTGCCTCTGTTGATGTAATTTTATTTAGTCCTTTTTGCCTCCTGTGTGATTTTTTTTTTCTTAATGACAATTGATAGAAGTTTTTGTATTTCTGAAGTCTGACTCTTCTCTGTCACAGTAGAATTCAATCAATGAAAACCTGAATCTGTAAAATCTCAATGGTGTTAAAAAAATAAAAGCTTAGTCTTTCATACTTTATAAAAAGAGAATGGGACTAATGAGTGATATGGAAGGGGATACAGCACAGCAGGCACAGTATTTACTAATGCAATTTTGGTAATACAAGTGTGAAGTTTGGACAAAAGGTTTGGCAAACTTGCCATTGAATACATATTTCATAGGTTGGTTTGCAAAGGTTTGAGATTTAATAAGGAGAGTTTTCTGCTGTTGTTCACTTATAACTATTTGAATCACACGAATAAGACAGGCTTGGCCTCTATAACAGAAAATGAAAAAACAAAGCCTATGTTACATGGCACTTCAATAAAAATATTCTAAAGAGAAACAGAAGAATAAAGGAGACGCTATGTGTGATTGTTAAACATCTTTGAGGAAAACATGATGAACTGAAAGGAGTGTGCAGAAAACATAATTACACTGGCATTTCTCACTGTTCTTTTAACTGTAATTTAAGTGTTCTTCAGATGTGTGCCTTTCAATGCTCTAAATTATTAGGTATTTGTACGGTGCAGAAGAAACAAAAGGGTAACACAGAAAGGGTCACAGTGAGTTTAATCTCATGCAGGGCATTACATAGGGAGAGCAATTTCTTGATGTAATCATTAAATTGATCAATATCAAACTCCATAGTCGCCCTGGTTACTTTTCTGTAATCCTGCAAAGAGGCTGGCATCACCAACATCTTAAAAATCCCATTTTATCACCTCCTATTTCATGTTCAACTTTATGGGGGACAGGAATAAAATGCTTTTGCTTCTCCATTTTTTTAAGACTCTTCAGAAAGTCTTTCCTGATGTTTGGTTTATACTTGTATGGGGAAGAGGGGAGAACTAATGGAACTGGGAAAGTTAACTTTTTTTTTCTTATTCTAGTAAATAATCCCATTCGTATAAATACTAAGAAGTATTTCCCTTAGAAGGGAAAATAAAATTAAATTTGCAGGAAGAGATAATACAGGTTTCAGGTTTTGAGAGTTTCTTCAATTACCAGTTCCTGTGCTGGTCTTGGTTTTCTATTAAAGAAATGCAGTAGTACATTGTCATGGTTTAGGCCCAGCCAGCAACTTAGCACCATGCAGCTGCCCGTTCACTCTTCCCCCTGCCCTGCTCCTGGTGGGATGGGGGGAATCGGGAGAAAAAGGTAGAAACTCAAGGGTTGAGATAAGGGTGGTTTAATAGGACAACACAAGGAGAGAAGAAATAATAACAACACTAATACTAATAAAAGAATATACGAAGCGAGTGATGCACAATGCAGTTGCTCACCACCCAGAACCCAATGCCCAGCCTGTTTCTGCGCCACGATCCCTCCTCCCCCTTGGCCAGCTCTCCCAGTTTATGTACTGAGCATGATGTCATATAGTATGGAATATCCCCTTGGCCAGTTCAGGTCAGCTGTCCTGGCTGTGCCCCCTCCCAACTTCTTGTGAAAATTAACTCTATCCCAGATGAACCCAGGACATACATTTTCTCTGGAGGGATTTCAAAATATCTGCATTTAAATTGCTCCACCAACCTCTAATATGCATTATCCTTGCATTGCAGTATGCCAACTCTTTTTCGCCACACCAGTATTTTCTAATGGGCTTAAAAAAAAAAAAAAGATGATATATGGTATCTAGATAAAACACCATGACATATTTATAAAGTGGGGATGTTATTATGCCATTTGAAATTTGGCAAGGGCAGCAAAGCCGGAGTTCTGAGTGCTGTTGATTCATTAGTGATCAGTAAAGATCCTGATTTCAGGTAATGTTTTATGTAAATGACTACAGGAACAGAAGGCTACTTAACATAATGCCGGAGTACTGTTTTAGTGTCTGCTCTTGTGGTGTTTGCCAGTGATTATCAACACAGGCATAGGCCTTGTCCATGCGAAGAAATGATTTAAAAACCCCTCCAAGCCTGTCTCTAATTTTCTTTCTTGTAGACAAAAAAGCTGAAAAAGAACAAATTGAATTTTTTTTTCACAACTCTATGGGCAGCTTGAAACACCTGAAGATGTACAACTCCATTCATTTCAACAGGACTGTTCTCTTCTTTCTAGCGATCATAAATTAAATGACATGCCAACTGTTTCTCAGCTCTTTATTTATAACCAGGAAGTGGTTTTAACATGGATTGTCTTTGCCAGGTATAATTAGAAAGCTGTCAGCAAACATAATGGATAAGAAATGGATTGTAAGGGTAAATGTTTGTCATTTAAGATTCAGAGTCCTTCATTAATGTGTAGTTTTTTAAAATTTGGAATATTTTACGGTTATAATGTTTATTTTTAGTTAGTGAAATTTACACAAATACATTTAGATTTTTAAATTACACTGTTTTGCCATGTAATCTAGTCATGAATGCATGTTTTGCTGTGTGGCTAGTATTGTGTCAGTAAGTTTTGGCAGAAGAGACCTAGGAGACTCTGAATAACTCAGTCTTTTGACACTAACCCCAAAAATAATGCTGAATGAATTATCTTGTGGTTCACTCAGTGAAATGTTTTTAATTCTTCCTTGACTGAACCATGTGGGAAGATGTAACATGTTCACACCACTTGTGTTAACTGCCCTGTAGACGAGCTCGCTTCTGTTGTAGCAGAAATCCCTTCTTAGCCACCCACTCTGCAGAATGAAATCTCATAACCTGGGCTCCTGTAGACCTTGAAGAGTTCTTTTTATCCAGTGCCATCTACATTCAAGATGAATAATGAGGCCGACTGTTGTTCACTTTCACTCAAAGTAAATATAACCTCGCTCTACAAGTAGTTCTTCCTGAAGTCAGTAATTGTGACAGAAAGTGTTCCTTGGCACGAGTGTCACTGCGACCTGGGACAGAAGTGCCACAGTGGTTGTAACAGAGAGGGAAGACTCTGTAGATTTGTCTGTTCTTGGCTAGATGCCTGGAGTCTTTTCAGAAGTTCAGTGAGATGACTAAACATGATAAACTTCTCATGTATGTTCAGAAGTCATCGTGTAAATTCATTGTTTTGCCATTTGACTTCAGCATCATTCCAAATTTAGATTTCCATTACCTTCTCTGCAGGCTTAGTTTTCCATCACTGGGAGATACAGATTGTTTTCTATAGAAAAATAAAGAAAATGGCATTTCTTCACATTCTTAGCAGATAGTTGCTAGCAGGGCTGAATTTTCTGAAGATTTCCTGTTGTCTCTCTGTGGTAAAAACAATCCATCCAATTCTACCTAATTGCCTTCTGGGACTTACCAGAAGTTATAGCCTCCAGAGGAATCAAATTGGAGCTCTCTTCGTGATGTAGTAAACTTATTTTGCCTGGAAATCTTGAGAAAATGACTGGAGTACTTTTGTGAGTGAATCGCATACTGCTTTAGTTGCTTACCTTGGTTTAGCAACTCTCGTAATTAGCAATTTAGCAATTTCTGGTCCTTTGCTCTAAGGATGACATCTTTCACATATGCATGTAAAATACATACAAGGAAAGTGTGTAATCTTTTGTTTATCAATTTTCTTGTTCTTGTACGTTTGATGTCTTGTATGTTATTTGTGTTGACTGAGCAAGGTATCAGAAGCAGGGGAACATCCAAGTCTGCTTTTACTCTCTGGACAAAAATTGTCAGGCAATTGTAACTACTGCGGTGTATATTTCAGAACAGGTTGCTATGTCATGGACTTGCATAAAAAGGAGCTACAAGATCCCTCTCAGAAAGATCTCCCCCAATTTCTTCAAGTCTGTCTCATCTGTTACAGACCATCCAGTACTGTAAAGTTTCCGAGCGTGTTTCTCAGTGCTTGATCTGCTTGCATTATTCTTGCATCAACAACACAAAAGCTACTGTAGCTACAGCAGAGAAAGATGGTTCTTATTTCAAAGAGCTGCTTTACAAACCGAATCACCAGAAAGCACTTTGTCTTGCATACCTCCTGTTTGGAGCACCTAATAAAATGACTTCTTTCTCTGAAAGTTTTGTTTGTAGCGTAGGAAGGTTATCTGCACACCCATTTTTTTCTTCCTGTGAAAATCAATTTGTGTCTACCCAAAAGTCCCTGCATATTATGAAATTGTTAACAAACAAAACTTCGCATTAAGAAATGTCACTGTTGAGTCTGATTCCTCCCCTTCCCCCTGTTTTTTTATAGCTCTTTTAAAATTTACAGTCACTTTTTTTTTTCCTCAGCTCTGCCCAGAGTTGTATGGCTTTGGTGTCTTCTGTCTTAAACGAAATCTATCCATGGAATATACTTGGTGGTGGTAGCAGCACTGCCCGCGGCAGTGGACTTGCTGCCTCCTTTGACCTGAACGGACTGTTGAGCGGGTGATTCACTCACTCTGAGCCCATTCCTCTTCTGCTGGATGTGTGTACAGGATTGCTCGGCTGTTACGGGTGGTTTCTCGCTAGGTGGTTTAGGATGAGGCTGGCGCGATTGAGTTCACCTTGTGTAGTCATTTAGTAGCTATTAGGTAGTACTGACTTTTAGGTAATTACAGACGAGCCTGGGTGAAAGGATTCTATCTTGCCTTTTTTCGGTTCCACGAGATGATGTTTGTTGGGCCCCCTTTCTCCCATAATGTGTGGCATACCAAAGAATGAGTGATAAGTTTTTAAAAAAAAAAAAAAAAAGTTTAAAAACCACTTTAGTCTAGACACAGTCTGGCACAAATGTGTTTCTTTTTCAAGTAAAAATAGAAACATAAAAATTTTTTCTGGTCATTATTTTATTAGGTATAAATTTCATGTTCTGTGTCTTTCTGTAAAGAGAAAACTAGCTGTTCAGGTATTTACTACATTAAATGCAGAAACAAGATGATAGCAAAAATCTCTGCATCCTGCACTATCTCCTTCACTTTTTTCTGCTTCATGTTAAGCACATAACACAGGAAAAAATAACAACATTTTTGCATGGCATGTCATCACAATTAAAGTGGATTTTTTTCTTTCAGATAAAGCTGCTACTGAAACTATGTACTTAAAGCATACAGTTTCAATAATGACACTATTGTTTGTTCTTAAATCTTGGAAACTTGATTTAAGGAAAAAGTTTGGTAATATCAACACTTTTTCCTTGCATATGGGTTCATAAATTACTTAGAAGCTGGAATCTAAATTGCAGTTAAATCTGCCCACATCCTAATTAAGCATTACAGGTGCATACTGGAGTGTATCACTATATTTCTGGAGGAGGGAAAAAACCCCCAAGGATTTATCCAAGTATTTAACTTTTTTAACAAAAAAAAAAAAAAAGATAAAAGGTCTCTGGACCTAGCAAAATTTAAGAATTTATTGCAAGAAAAGAAGAATTTCACATCAACTTCTGGTATTGATCTATTGTTGTTTCTATAGAGAGGCATTTGCTGCTAATAAAACTTTGCACTTCTATGTGCTTCCCAGGTGAGATTCTTGCAGCACCCCACAAGCAGTAAATAGATTTCTTCATGGAAACATACTTTTTAATGCCAGAAAATAGTGAACTGAAAAATAAAGGCTGCAATTTAGCAAAGTACTTACCATCATGGCTCCTCTCTCCACAAATCCGCAGGTCCTGCCAGGAGCCTGCTCCAGCGCGGGCTTCCCACGGGGTCACAGCCCCCTTTGGGCACCCACCTGCTCCGGCGTGGGGTCCTCCCCGGGCTGCAGGTGGAGATCTGCTCCACCGTGGACCTCCATAGGGGACAGCCTGCCTCACCATGGTCTTCCCCACAGGCTGCAGGGGAATCTCTGCTCCAGCGCCTGGAGCATCTCCTCCCCTCCTACTGCACTGACCTGGGGGTCTGCATGGCTGTTTCTCTCACATCTCACTCTTCTCTCCAGCTGCCGTTTCTGTGTCTGCTGCAACTTTTTTTCCCTTATTCCCGAGTATTGGCTCTGTCGGACACAGGGGAAGCTTCCAGCAGCTTCTCACAGAGCCACCCCTGTAACCCACCTGCTACCAAAACCTTGCCACACAAACACAATACACCTTAAACCAAGCTTTATTAAACTGATCAAATACTGGATCCATTTCTGTGGGCAGCTGCAATGGGTTTTGTTGGCAGAAATCAATGCTAAATGATCAACATGACAATGATGACATCCCACTTAACATGATAGTGCAGATATTTGGCAGCTTCAGGACTAGTTTTGAGCTTATTAAATAAGTTGGTCAGTATGAACCATTATATTATATTTTCTGTTCCTATTTACTGAAGCTGTATATGGTCTTTTTCTTTCTAATATACTGTAGGGTTTTTATACCAGTGTTTTTGAGAATGCTGGACAGTCAGTTGCCTTTACCTTGGCACAGCACCAAACCCAGATCCATCCTTTTTTGTTGTCTGCTTCATGATGATTTATTGGTGTGCCCCTTCCAGGGAAATAATTGTTAAGCTATTTGTTTTTGAAATGACTTTTCTGGACAAGGATAAATGTAGTGCTGTTTTAAATGTGTCTTTCTAGAAACTGCAAAAACATTGGTTTAGATACTAGTATGTCTTAGCTTTGGACTTCAGCATATCAGAGCCTTGACCACCTCATTTGGAATTTGAAAAGTGAATGCATTTCATGTGTTTTTATTATCAAACTGAAACCAAATGAAATACATATTTTGTCTTTGAACGTCCATGAAAAACACCTCACAAACTTGTGATGGTGCCAGATATACGAATGAGACCCATGGTAGAGAGTTAAGCCTAATGACAGGGAGAAGCTGACTGTGGAGACCTAGACCAGACTCAAAGCTGGAAAGGTCACACTGGTATATGGAATATAAAGTGGGGATCATATCCCCTGTGCAAGAGACCCGATGCATGCACTTTCCACTAATGTATCTCCAAGGGTAATGTAAAGAAGGGCCCTCAGCACTTACTTTGGTTGGAGCCTGCCTCCCCTTTGTGGTACCTGTCCTGTCGCTGCAGCTCTTTGGAGCAGGGACCTTCTATCCTATTTTTTTGTACCACCTAGCGTAAAAGGGTTCATTCTCGGTAGGTTTCTCAATTAAAAAAAAATAAAAATCAGTGATGATAAATTATTGTGTACCCGCTGAGGTACAGACATTTGTATATACATACCAACTGAAAATACAGTCCATTACATTTAATAGCAAAGTGCCATTTCAAGTCGTTATTTTCAACCAAGTATGCCTGTATGTGGGGAAAAACAAAAATGTGTGCACATTCACAATTTTTAAATAGAAACAAAGGTGAAGTAAGTGGTATTCTCTGCTTATTGCTGTTAGATTTGCTAACCTAGCATCATTTCATTTTCATTATTAACTTTTAAAGGGAATGCTATGATCTTTTTAACACAACTTCTCTAATTCATTTTCTTTACAAATCTAATTCAAATGTAAATACTTTGTGAGGCAAGAATGTGCAATCATTCCAGCCATTAATGTTGATAAATACAAGTAAGATGTGGCTTGTAGAAGGGGATTGGAGATTTCAGTAGACCTGACGTAAGACGCGTTTTGACCCCTATGGCAGCATACTTGAAACCTCGGTGAATTGAAGCAGCGGAGCTAAACGGTGGGTTCTGCGATGCCGCCTACTGAATCTCTGTTCTGTGAGCACTAGTGCAGAACACACCCCCTAAACAAAGATACCAGTTGATGGGGTGTGTGAACAGTGATCAGGCTTTCCATTAAATGTGTTACAGGTAAAGCTTAAAATCATTGTATGTGTTCTGATACATGTGTTCAGATATGCAATGAAGTTTGAAATAAAACCTCAGTGCATTTTATTATTAAAGTACCTTTACAAATATTTTTATTGTGCTACAGCAGCTGGAAATTTTGCATTTTTTCCTTATTAGTGTGCCTCTTGGCTGCAGGATCAGAGTTCAACTGATACAGTCACACTTAGAATCAAAAGTAAATAGTGTTAAATATGGGTGGGCTATTGCCTGTCTAACTTTGTGATTAAAAAAATCAAGGAGCTGAGTGGTATAGATCATGTATTTTAAAGAGTTGAGGGATTGCTTGCCACTTAAACACTGAGTATCTTTGGGTTTTTGTTCTTTGGAAGTGTGTATGTGTGTTGCCTGAAACTTTGATTACCTCATTCCTTTGTAGTCATGAGACACAGACAACCTGTTGGGATCATCCTAAAATGACTGATCTCTTCCAGTCCTTAGGTGAGTGCATTTCTTAAAATAAACCATTATGTGATGTTCATTCCATGAATAAAAGCTGCATTTGTATGCTGACCACATCCGAGTTGCCTTAAACTGTGTGTAACACAGCATTTCCCACTTTGTGACAAGACATACTTTGCACGAAACCTACTGCCTTGATCGTGCCATGTGTATTGCCTTTCAGTAATATTAATTCTGAATGGTATGCTCTGACTCTATGCTTTAATGCCGTATCTTGTCCAATGATACAGGCTGCCTGCGTGTTTAAAGCAGGATGCTGGTCTGCAGGGAACATAAACAGTTTGTCATAAATCAGAGCAGCTACGCTGTCAGTAAAGGCTAGACCATATTATGGTACTACTAGTTCAACGTGCCCTGCTAACATCTACTTTTATTGTGAAATCTCCCTTTCTAAGGAGCTCTCGTGGTTTAACCCCAGTCAGCAACTCAGCACCACGCAGCCGCTCACTCACTCCCCCCCACCACCCCCCAGTGGGATGGGGGAGAAAATCGGGAAAACAAGTAAAACTCGTGGGTTGAGATAAGAACGGTTTAATAGGACAGAAAAGAAGAAACTAATAATTATAATGATAACAGTAATAAAATGACAACAGTAGTAATAAAAGGATTGGAATGTACAAATGATGCGCAGGGCAATAGCTCACCACCCGCCGACCGACACCCCGCCAGTCCCCGAGTGGCGATCCCCCGCCCCCACTTCCCATTTCCTAAACTAGATGTGATGTCCCATGGTATGGAATACACCGTTGGCCAGTTTGGGTCAGCTGCCCTGGCTGTGTCCTGTGCCAACTTCTTGTGCCCCTCCAGCCTTCTCGCTGGCTGGGCATGAGAAGCTGAAAAATCCTTGACTTTAGACCGAACATTACTTAGGAACAACTGAAAACATCAGTGTTATCAACATTCTTCTCATACCTAGCTCAAAACCACAGCACTGTGCCAGCTACTAGGAAGACAATTAACTCTATCCCAGCTGAAACCAGGACAGGAGCAAAAGGGTAAAAGTGTGTTAAGTGAGGAAAAATGCTACAATACCCATCAGTTTCTAAAATAGAGCTTATGGCTATCTGACTCCCTTTCTAGCACTGTTCACAAAGTCATGGCATAGAAATTACAGCTTAATGAGCCAATTTTTCTCGTTACTGTGACCTTTGCTGCCCTCTGTTTCCTGTATATTGTTTGATGGAGTTGTAAATCATTTGAGAAACATACTGTATTTGAGCACTTATATGGAAACTACTTAACACTGCATAACATGTATGTAAAACTTTATTGTATGTATATGTATTACATGCGCCAAGATAGCGTCAGGATTTATGGTGTGCCAATCTTTGAAGGCCCTGGGCTGCCAGAGTCAGAGGCTTTCCCTGCACGTGGATTGGACTGAGGTCCCAGCTTTTCAGTTTGATTTATTTGTTCTGATATATCTTATTATTTCATTGCAGAGAAGAGAAGGGATATCAGACTTCCAAAATGTGAAAATTTATATGTAAAGGAAACTTATGGACTCTATTTTCAGGGCTGCTCATATTTCTGTTTTGCTGTTTCAGCTGACTTGAACAATGTACGCTTCTCTGCCTACCGTACAGCCATCAAAATCCGAAGACTGCAGAAAACACTATGCTGTGAGTTTGGACTTTGAGACAAATTGTTTCTCTACAGTACTTGGGGATGGGAGGGCCAGCTTAAGTCTAACAGCATTAATGTTTAGCAAGGGACCAGGTACATCCTTGACAGATTGTCAACCAACAAAATGGCAGGAAGAATTGCCAACAGTAGGTGTTATTATTGCAAATAAATAAAATCAATTAATGAGAAAAGTGTGTGGCATGTAAGTTGAAATGGTACGCCCACTAAGAGTACTTTGAGAAATGATAGGAAAATAAATATTGGACTTCTTGACTATTGCATACTGTTCCTGATACAAGCTGATACAAACCAATGTGAAATGATGTGAGCGAAAATCCTGATTTTTGACATAAACACAGGTATTTTATTATATTTTAGAGAGTTCAGTTCCATTTTTTGAAAGTGTTTCCTGCTGCTAGATATAACTTCAAAAATATTCCTCCCTCAGAGAGAATATCTTGCTGTGTGAATTCCAGTTACAGAGGAGTTCAAGCCACTCAAACTGTGAGGGGAAAGGATACAGATCTGTATAGTTGATTATAGGTAGTTGGTATTGCTGTACATTTTAATCACAAAAAGCTATTAAGACAAAACAAACTACTATAATTAGCAATAATTGTATGTGTTTATATACTGGGGATATGGCAACAGGTTTTAAATTTAGATAGGAAATCACAACGCATTTAATATGCCCATTGGATATTCTGCCCAGACCTGTGTTGGCATTTGTCCCTATTCTTAAGCAATCTAATAATTTAGCCACAGTCCACTCTGAAGAGCACATAAATTTCATCAGCAGGAAAGGGTAGGTGTCTACGGAGTAGGCTCAGCTGTCTAAACTACTTCATTTCCAAGGTTCATGTTTGTATCTCCAATTTTCTGTTCTATATTTGCTAGATATTTAAAAAAGCAGTTCATATTACGTCACAATTATGGTTTAATTCAGCAGCAAGTTGCATGACTACCATGTTCAAAGTTTAGCAGCCTCAGAAGTGATGTAACAGGAGGTCTTGTCCTGGCCTCCGGACTTGGGACTTCTCTGAGTCACACAGCAAGTACCACACTGGGGTTCTAGGCTGTTCCCTGAGTCTCCTGTGCAAAGCAAACTCGAAGTACTCTTTGGAGTCATCCTGCCACTGGTATTTCTGCATTGTCCTTGAAAATCAGGATGAGAAAAAGAGAGGTGGTACTTTCTTGGGGGAGCTGAGCTAGCTTGTAACTGCTCAATGTTTATTTTAGAGAAATGGGTTTGAACTAACAGTGTGACATAATGCAGAAATCATTTATATTACAGAGGGAGGCAAGACATGAAGACAAGGAAGATAACTGAAAGGGCAAAAAGCTTAAAAGGAATTGAGATTTTGTGAGAAGGCAGAAAAGAGAGGGTGTGTGGAAGAAAACTAGCTGAAATGTAGAACTGGGGAGATTAAGGTGTACAAAAAGAAAGGAGTGCAAAAAGTTCTGTTGTAGAGATGATGAGAATATGAATTTTAAAGATTATTAGGACTATGAATAGAAAAGAAAGCCCATTAAAAACCACATCTACCTGGAAGAAAATAGGGTGAAGTAGGAAAAAAAATGGAAACTGGACAATTTTGGAAGGAGATGTGGGTTGTGAATGAGTGTGAAGGTCACAGATTTTAGACCTTTCAAAAGGCCTTGGCAACAGCTGGTATAAAAATGTTGTACAACATTACCAAATTTTCTTGTTTAAATACGGGAAGCCTTGCTATGGAAGGACTTTTCAGCCCTGAAGGGTGTACAGTACTGCAGTCTGAGTAGGAACACAAGAAGGGCAAGGCCAGATGCAAGCAAGGAAGGAGTTGCACAAAGAGGGGTCCCTTCCCACCCTCCAGGTGGTTAGTTTTCCTTCCAGCCTAGATGACAGCAGTCTGATCTTAGCAGTAGCTTCTTGGCTGGACTTCAGATATGCACTATACCAAATGAAGCTGTGCCTGAGATGGTAGCTAGCTGCTCCAGAAAGCTAGAGTGCATCTATGCAATAGCACAGGCTCTTGGGAATACCTCTCGCCACTTCTTCATATGCTGTGCTGACTTCTCACAGAATTTCAAATCAAGTTCGAGAGCTTGGGTTCAAGGTCTTATATTTCGGAAAAAACAGAACCTGTCCTTTGAAAGATTGTCTGATGGTATTGAAAGAAAAACTATTTTTCTGGCATAGCCTAGAGCTGCTCTGTGCAAGAGATATGGTCCCACCCAAGGCTATAGTTTCATCTCCCAGCAAGACTAAAGAGCATTATGAGCTTTCTGCTTGCCAGTGTGCAGGGTATAAAGTATGCACCAACATGTACCTAAAAACCAAAAGTAAAGCAAGAAACTAGAAAGTAAAGTAAAATTCTTGTTGTGCGTGCTGCTCCCCAGGGAAGAGTGAAAAAACAGACTGCACATGATGGATGCTAATCATGCTACCTATTTCTGACAGACATACAGATTGTCTAGCGACCTGTATAGAACGAACTTCACTTTCATTACTTCTAATAAGCTTTGAGGAGGAACATACTTCCTGCTCTTGCTTTTACTGCAAAATATATCAGTTTCTGTAATAACTGCAATGGTTAGTTCTCCTCATTCACAGATTTCAAAAGTGCCCTCCTAACAAAGTGAATATTGGCTCCAGTTTGAGGGGAGGGAGGTGGAAGGACAACGGGAAGTAGTAAGAAGTAAAGAGAATATTCCAGTTTGAAAGAGCCAGGATTAAAACTATCATCTCTACAGACCCAATCTGCCTTGTTATTTGTGAAGCTGTTTGCTTGCTCCATCTCTCTGCCTCATGGGAGGAGACAGCAGCCAAAAAATTCCTTATTACACACACATATTTGAGCAAGGATTGGTGTAATTTGTGAGAACACAACATTGTGGTTTTTTTAAGAAAGACATTGCAGATTATCCACAAAACTAAATGATATGAGAATTTTCTGTCTCTGAACAGGAGCTCATTATGATCTGGCACAATATTAAGACCACCTTCAAAAATACAATCAGTGCTGTTCCTTTTGTTGTTGTTTGATTAGCTGGTTATTTCTTGCCAGGGAGCAGGTCAAATTCCTTTTGACCATGATGATTCTTGGCCTGATTCTGTCCCATGAATGGCTTCTGAGATAGCCAAAGCCCAGCATGTGCTAGCACCTCCCCTCTGAGGAAGAGGAGAGTGGTTAAACACTATCTAGAATTCTTTTCTTGACTTCTGTTTGTTGGTGGTTTTGTTTTAAGGTAGGGAAAGAATCATATTCTGTGCCCCTGCCATTTATTCTCTGGTCTGAGTTAACATTAGTCTTCTGTTGTATTTCCTGTAATTTTAACTGTGGATGGTTTTTAAAGGTGTTTGGATGCAGAAGGCTTCAGAAGGGCTTATGTGCTAAGGCAAAGAAAATGTCAAAACAAATCACTAGAAAATGAGGTAATTGTAAACTGTAAAATGTGACAAATTGCTGTCACAGCCACAGTGTTTGTGTAACTGCAAAGGCCTTTTTGGCGAGAACTCCAAGGGCACAGCTGGAGCACGATGCACAGTCCCGCTTGCACCTGATCAATTTTGACTTTGCCGTGAGGACTGGTAACACACTATTAGTGCTATACAAGCAGGTTCAGGAGAATAATTTGAGAACTGTACTTTGGAAAACTTTGCTGATGCCAAATCTCTTCTGAGTCTTTGGTCTCAATAAGTGTCAAAAAAACCAGTTATTCCCTCCCACTCCCCCCACCCTCCTTTAGAAGTGGGAAAGTAGAGTCATGTTTCGTCTTGTTCTGTTTTTTGGAAGGTAGATTCCTGCAGAGACTAACAAGTGTGTATGTGCCTACACGTATTTATTGTGCAGGAGTCTGAGAAGGGTTGCAGGTTGGAAAGAAATTCTTGGCTTCTCTGTCTGAGATTGCGTGGGGCTGATGTACTGAGAGCACTTTCCCACTGTAGCAGAAGAAGAATGGGGCCAGAGAGAGTATCCTGTGTTGCAGTTGTACTGGGCAGCTATGCAGCACCAGGCCCTGACTACAATATTTTATTCTTGTGCAGCATATTTTAGCTCATTTTCAAGAAATTATATTGCCCCAGATACTGAAGGGTAGTACTGGAAGGGAAAAAGGGAACAAAACCACCATGTATATTCAGAAGTCTGTCACTGAGCTCCTCTAGGTGATTTAAAATTTAAGAATACTAATAGGAATATCAACTGCACGAGGCTACGTAGTGAACATTAAGGCACATTGGACTAAAAGCAAGAGCCGTGTAGACTTCCCTCAGCTATGCAGTCTTTTGCAGGAACTGCTATCATTCACAAGGTCTTTCTAATACAAAAGCTCTATAGCAATGCCTGCCTATTTTCTGTGGGGTTACAGCAGCCTCAAATTTGCCATTAGCAGCTGCATGTCATTACTTGCTCCCGAGTCAGTCACTCACATCTGCTTGAACCGTGCTGAATGATGTGGTTTCTGTTTATAGTTCTCCTTTGGGAAAGTCTCCTTGCTGCAGAAAGGAAAGAAATTACCCTTGTGTCCATTTGCTGGTTAACAGCAGGATTAGTTGTTCATCACGTTTGGGCAGATGCAGAATGGTACTGCAAAAATGCACTAAAAGCTGTGTACAGTAGGCTTCATGCCAGCAATGGCATGCAAGTCTCGGGTTAGCTTTTCCCCATCTGCATAAACACAGTTGATTTTAAAACTTTCAGAAATGGAAATGTAATGAGAAAATAATCCCTCTTTACATCAGCCCAATCCAGGGGCGCTGCTAGTTGGGTAGACCTTAGCATGACAGGATAACTGCCTGTACCCAAAGTTCATTCAGCCAGGTGAGTGCTGAAGTAAGCAGGGATGAAGTGATTTCCTCTGGTTATTCTCCATGACTGGTGTCATCCAAAAGTGTAAGTTTTGCTTAATTTGCATTAGTACAGCAGCAGAGTTTCCTTTTAGTATGAAAATACTGAAAGTACCTTTCCCAATTCTCTTTAGAATCCTTTGGCAGAAATGTGAATGTGAGTTCTTAAAGCCAGCAGATCAAGACGCGAAGCTGGCAGGCTTACTCCAGTGTCTGTTGAATCACTGTTTTCAGTGCGAGGGTGGTTGTGTTAAGCCAATTCCAAAGGCTACAACTTTCTGGCATTCCAAAGTATTCCAAGTTTTTACTGGCTTTGAAAAGGGCAGGTTTTGGGTGCTGTCAGTCTGTTTTAGGAAGCTGCTTACCTGCTTTTAGCCAACCATTAAGTACCTTACAACAACAGTTGGGGGGGTGGGGGGGAAAAACCAACCAACCAACAACAAAAAACTAAACCAACAAATTGGTTGGAATCATTTGGAGGAGGAGTTTTCCCCCTTGTAGGTCCTAAAGGAGAGGCATAAAAAGTGGCCATCTCTCCTGAGTGAAATGCTTATATGACTGGATAGCATGTTATAGTTTTGCATCTGTCTTCACCCCCTCCCTCAACCCCTCAAAAAAATATTATATGTTGCATTGTGATGTTAGGGGTTTTTGGTTTTGTTTGTTTTTAAATATGCCTGTGAGCCTTTTCCATTGTATTACATATTTTCCAGGTACTGTAGAAGATTATGCTGCCATGTACTGCCAAATACTTTGGCTACCTCAGGTCAAACTAGTGGCAAGGTATTTTGCTGCAATTAGCAGTCTGCCTGTTCAGTAAACACATGGCTGGCATTTGTTTGCAAGCCCAAGAGATGGGCTTTAAAAAAAAAAAAAAAAAAAAAAAAAAAAAAAAAAAAAAAAAAAAAAAAAAAAAAAGCAAACAAACGTAAACCTTCTGCAAGTCTGATGCTGTAAAGTTAGAATAGAATGTACAAATGTCAGTGAAGGAGAGGCAGAGGGCTGTGAGGTACTGTTTCTCATTTTACAGTGATGGGTAAATCACTGTAATTGGGGTAGACTGGGGAAAAGGGATTGGGAATGTAACCTTCTTTTGTCCCATAACCTTATCTTTTGGTAGTTGGTCATTGAGTTCTTGACAGAATTGCTCATAGTGGTTAGGGTTGTCTTGCTCTTGCTTTTTTCTGTTGTACTTATTTTCCAGCCCAAGCTAGACTTACCTAATTTACACAGTTGGCCCTTCTGGGTTCCTTATTTAACATTATCGTTGCAGAGCAATTTACAACACATCTGAGATTGTCATGTTTCATTTCCTTTGAGAGATGACATTTATAGTGTAAATGTGTTACTGGCTCTCCAGAAACAGGTCTGTATGAGCTTGGAATATACTTCAACTTCATGTTGTATACACTGTAGCAAGCATACTAATATATTGCAACTATTTTTTTTTGCTAAAGTCCTTGCTTCTGTAAAAAGACCATCACTGAGGTTTATACCACCCTTTGACTTACATTATTCTTCCTTCTTTCAGACCAAAGTAAGTTTCCTCTTTTCCACTTTGCTTTGCAAAAGGAATTAGAAGAGCTCATTGACAGCTTTTTATTTTCACCATGCAAAACGCAGATTTTCACAATCATATTTGTGTGGTTTTGGGAGCAAAACCCTTTTCACCTGTAGCATATTCATAGCATCACCAACTGCTTATAGAAAGAATCCTGTAATAAACGAGATAAAAATATTTTTCATGAAAGTATGGCACTTAGTGTTCTGGAAAACTACAATAAATAATTTCCCTGTGTCCCTCTCCCTGCTTTCTTCTCAGCCCTAATTTAGCAACTGGTGTTCAGTTAATCAGGCCTCAATACATTGCTACTGCATTTAAGAGAGCATTGTTACCTAAGAATTTGCTTTGCTTTACATTTAATCAAAAGTGATAGCAATTTAATGGAATTGTGCTTTATAGTAAACGTGAAGAATCCTCGAAGCCTAGTGGACTCCCAGTGTGTGTACATCTGAAGTTAGGATCCTCTAATTACACAGACTACTTCAATGGCTTTTTCAATGTTCTTCCAAGCTGTGCAGTGTCCTTATGGTATTCTTGTTGATTTGGGTTTTTTAAATATATAGTACCAAAACGCTGTCGACTTCTCAGAGAGAACAGTTTTTCACTATAATGTTACTAAATGGGAACTGTTTCTTGGCTAATTGTCTGCAGTGTTTGCTACAATATGCACATGAACAAGTGTTGTGAATGCTATGCTTGGGCAGCTGTATTCACACCTTTTTTCTTTTTTTATTTATTTTGTCACCTATTGTTAGTGGACCTATTGGACCTGAACACAACAAGTGAAGTTTTCAAACAGCACAAGTTGAGTCAAAATGACCAGCTGATCGGTGTCCAGGATGTGATCAGCTGTCTCACTACCATCTACAGTGGACTTGAAGAGAAACACAAAGATATGGTGAATGTTCCTCTCTGTGTAGACATGTGTCTTAACTGGCTACTCAATGTATATGATAGGTAAGTAACAGGTCTTTATTCACAGTGTGTACTCCAGGAATTTAAGGTGGTATTAATGAAGTATAAACCAGGGAGACAGAATTGGTAATTTTTGCATGTGACTCCTCAAGAATGCTAGACTTACAGGACAGTTGTATATATTTTCTGAGTTACTTTCTTGAGGAAGTGTCCATGGTAATAGAAAAATGATAAAGCCTTATGAAGTTAAGAAGGTTTTTAATAAAAAGTTATATCTTTTGATATTTTAGACTTAGTAATGAAAGTGCAGTTGCTTGCAATGAGATGTTTCTTATGCTGTCCTGCTCAGATACACTGAACTAATGTTAGAGTGCTTTTATACTACTTCCAAAAAAACATTGAAAGGATTTCAAGGAATGTGTGTATGAGTAGAGAACTGGCTAATGCTGCTTTAGCTGTGTACCTACTGTAAATGTTCCAGATTGCCCGGATTGTTTGCCATTCATATCAGATCCAATTTCTGCCACAGGTGGGGAGAGTTTTGTTATTTATCTCACACTTAGTTACTCGTATGCCATAATCCTGGCTGAGCTCCCTGTCCTGAATTCTCTGTCGAGTGGTGGTTGTTCTGATCTCGGTGCTGAAGCCTGTCTGATTCGGGAGGGTCAGCAGTGTCCTGGTCCCAGCTCACTTCCAGCCGGTGCAGCTCCTGCAGCTCCTGCCTTGTATCAGTTCTGTGTGCTGGTGCTACATGATCCACCTGCCCTGGTCCTGGCAGAAAAGCTGTATTTCCCCAGTGGATTGTGAGTTTGCCTCAAGAATGTCTCGGGATGCTTACAGTAAGAATTTGTGGGTTTAAGTGCACATCCGCTATTACCAGAGAGAGCACTGAGTCTCAGAGGACAAGAAAAAGACCAAGCCAGCAGCCTCTGGTGGTTTGGGCCAGTCCTTTCGGAGCCCCCAGACACTTCTTTCTTCTGCTGAATGTTGAACTCTGACCTCTCTGCCCTGCCCTGCACTACGGCAGCCTGCATGTCTGTCCTACAATCAGTATGGTTTTATTTAGTTGTGCTTCTGAGTCATGAGTTTGTTGTTCATTTTTCTTAGCGATGTTCACTATTTCCATCCCTCTTCTGTAGTAAAAACTGGGACAAGACTTGGTTTCCATCATCTCCTCCATTCCCTGTAATGTATCTCCTTACATTGCTTGCACAAAGGCATTTCAGGACTCTTCTGGAGCTGGCTAAAGACACAGTAGTGCAATACATGGGGTGGTTGCTTCAGGGTATCTAACTGAATATATGCTTTACTTCAGAGTTATACACGGAATTACAAATGAGAATTTCTAAGCTGCCTCTGAAGTTGGTTACCAAATTTCTTTCCTTTCTCCCCATTTGAAGATTGAAAGAGCAAAAGAATTTCTTGAATAATTACAGAACTCTTATACCTGGTTTTGCAAAAGAGAGCTGTTACTTGTTGATGTATGCATTATCTTCACCATGTTCAGTTGCTTAATAAATGCCAAATTCTAACAGTTCATAGCTTTTTGCCCCCTCACCCCCCCCCCCCCCCCCCCCCCCCCCAGGATTACACACCAATAGTCCTATACTTTGTGGATATTTTATTGTATTTTATTTTATTTTTATTTTAAATATTGTGGTAGGGGAGAGGGAAGGACAGAACAGAGTAAATACAACCATTTATCATTTATGTGCTGACTGCCTATTATGCTTTGGCATTCAAATATTGCTGTTTAATATTGTGACATTTCTGTTAGCTGGGCTCCTCATCATTACTGCTGGAAAATTGGAGAGCCCATCAAATAATGACTGGAGCTTCTTCCTGCAATTATTTTTATGTTGCAGAGCTCTGTATTGTGGATGAATAAACATATCACTTGCAAATAGAGCAGTAGATCAAGTGCATTGCATGTATTAAATGTTATTGGTTATTTAGAATAAGAGACTTAATAATGTCAGAGAATTTTTTTGTAATTACTAGTTGTTTGGGCTATTTTCAGATTGATCACAAATCCATTATATTTTCTGCAGCTTACCTTTGCTTTCTAACATCAATTAAAAGTCAGTTATTTAATCTGTTAATATTTAAATGCACGTAGTAAGCAACAAACCTTTCTTTCAATAACATTTTCTGTTGCTCCCATTTCCCCTTGATTATTACGTTGAAAGCTTTGGTGTAGATAATTCTTCAAGCTGATGAAAGACTTTAATCTTTAGTCAAACTTTGAAAAATAGACGATAAAGGTTTTCTGAGATAAAACTACCTTTTACAGTGTGTTTCCTTGCTCCCCTTTCAAATCGACTCCAGGAAGAAAAAAATGCTGAAAGAACAGGCACCAATTTTAAGCTCGTTTTTGGTTTTCAAATTGGCCTTTAGGAAAGAGCTAATTTGTGTCTTGGCATTTCCATTGTTTATTTCATTGCTGATATACATATACAATGCTTCAAATCATTAAACTGCCTACAAAAAGCATCTGTTAGTCACATACTATTAACCTGAGATTTAATTACCGATTCACAGATTGATGGCAAACTGAGTAGTTCTTCAGACTTACCTACAGATGTCTTTGGCCCTTAAAAAGAACCAATTTATCATTAGAAAAAGGTCTGTTGTGTTCTGGTATTTTCTGACACATCAGAAATGATTCATTCTTCAAGCTGAGTAGAGGAGAGAAACATTAAATTTTCTCAGTGACTTTTACTTCTTCAAGGACTCAAAGGTTATTCCAGGCAGCAACATCTGCCCTGTAAACCTTTTCCAAACTTAAAGTTCCTTGTTTTGGTTAGTCCAGAGGGTTGGGGTTTTTTTAAATAAAATTACAATGAGAGCTGTGAAGGAAATTGTTTGCTCTATGAAATCATTTGGCCAGGCCTGTGTTTAAATCATCCAAAAGCAATAGCCAGTGGTTATTGTTCTGGACTATATACTGTCAAGTTTGCTAAAAACTCCAAATGTCATTTATTTGAAATGGACTGGTAGCTTTTAGTACTAATGGAATAGCTTAACATCCCTTGAAATGAGTTGTTTCATATATTTTAAAGTCTGTCATACATCATATAGAATACATGTACTAATTATGGGCAATGACTCATTATTTCAATCAGAATTACCCATAAAGAAACTTTTACCTGTGCTGTTTTTAATGTCTTGCAATGTTTATCTGACTTCTTGTATTTCAACTTTCTTGGTTTTTTTGATGTTAGGATACTTTTGATAATGCCTTCTTTTAAATTGGATTTCTTTGGTGCATTAGCCTAGGAAGGGTATCTATGGGACTTAGGCTAGCATTTTCCATATGATCAAAGCTGTCTTTCATAATATTCTCTATGGCCCAGTCTTCCCCTGAAGAATTACAACTTTGTTATTTATTGTTGCACTCATACATCTGGCAAATTCTACCACCATGCTGAGTTAATATCCCAGGCCTTACCAGCCTGTTAGAGCAAAATCTGAACTTCTGAGTAAGGAGAAGGATGAGAGACCTGCTCAGCCAGCCTTAACTTTATGCCCTGGTTTTGATGGTAGCTGATGGAAATTTTCTGCACGCAGTCCAATGGCATTCCCTGTGTTGATGATAGCTGTCTTGATTCATAGAGGACGCTGCAGGAGCAGCTTAGCAGGCTGTGATAGTAGTAAGAAGTGCTCTAGGAAGGACATGGCCCTTTGTAGGGCAGGAAAATGAGCTCCTTTGTCTGAGTCCTCTGGGGTGGGTTGATCAAGGGGAGGCATCTGTGGGGACCTTCAGAGATATAACAGGCTGCCTTCTGTCGCTGGGTTATGTAGATAACTGATAGCTGCGGTTGTTGGTAAGTCCTTAGTCACAGTGTCAATGTTGACTAGGCTTGAGAGCTCTTTGACAACTCTGAACTGAAGCGGACTCATCTTTCTTCTCCAATTTCCTTGCTAGTGCCTGATGGTTTTTATGCTATTGCCCCCACCCCAGGGGACAGAGGGTTCCTCTGGCCTTGATATTGCTTATCGTGTTTTCTGTTGATCTGTCAGTCATCCTTATTGTGTATTCCTGTTTGCAATCTCTTATACTTAATCTTGTCCTCTGTCTGGCAGCTTTTTGTTATCTGGCTAACTCCTGTGTGCAGCTGTGCCCATCACTGTTTGCTCCTTTGGCATTCGCATTGTTCACTTAGGTAAAATGCTTATATGTTATGTCTGGCTATGACATCACAATGCTACAGAATACTTGCATACCATTGTTGATAAACGATAGTTTTGTATGCTTATATTCAACATTCTAATATTAATTATGTCCTGATTAGTACATTTATAATTTACAGGTGGCACAAGCCTCTGTTTCGACTATGGTGTAGACTGTGTTTGCCTGTCAAAGAAGTTTTGGGCCCTAACTCTGTGTTAGGATGTTACTTAAAGAAAGGAATAAAGTTTGCATGTGACAGTTGCATGATTATGGAAAGTTTTTGCTAAACTCATTTTCCTGGAAAGACATACCTTCAGATCATTTTAACTTTGCCTTAATGTCTGTCGTTGAATTTCTTAGGTGTTTGAGCAGAAACGGAAATGTTAGGTTTAGGATTTAGCACACTATGTTTTATAGCTGAGATGTTCCTGTGGCTGAGTAGTGCTAAACTGTTTTATACGATTCCCAAGTGTTCCACACAGCTTGTGCCTGATGTAGTGAGGTTGGGATTGTAGTTGTTTTGTTTGTTTGGAGTTCAGTTGTCATAGGATTAGCCAGGGAAGTGACGAGGCATAGCTCGTGTTTATTGCTCCTGTTATCTGTGTTTTACCTGTTTCACTGCCCCCCCCCCCCCCGGCCTCTTCCACATCCTGTAGTTCCAGTATCTCCTGTAGTAAGATACAGGATAAAAGTGTTCTTCCTTTCTCTTCTGATACTACAGCCGTTTCCAGCTTACCCTTTCCCCCCCCTCATTTGCGTGTGTTATTGTACAGTAGTGACAAACACCAGTTTTTATATAATGTAGCCATTTGGTATTTTCTGCAGGTGTGTTGGATCTCTGAAACAGCTGAATGGTTGTTCTCTGCTGGGATGGAGAGTCCAAACTGTGGGACAAAGTTGTATGCGCTCTGATCCCAACCCAACCCCGCTACCTGGGCAGTGTGGTACCCTCCATGCCGTTGGTCAAATGACCTAGTTAGCTGATTCCCCACTAAACTAGTCCTCTCTGTAGTATATGCTTTCAGTGCACTCTTCTACCATGCCTGGAAATGATGTGTACCTTTTTTTTAACACCTATTTTGGCAGGTTTAAAAGTTGAATTACTTTCAGGTTCTGTGCTACCTCCTGACTGGATCATACCTGAGGTGTATAGGCCAGAGCCTGCCTGGTGCATATGTAGAGACAACAGAATCACCTACAAAACCAAGGATTTCTTTATTTTTCTCCTTCCCTTCATCTCTCTTTCCTCTCCCCTTTCCCACTAAAACAACAGAATTCCAGTTCATTTGGGGAAGAAGGAGGTCAGCATCACACTATAAGGGTGATGAATCCTTAGACTTTGTGTAGCCTGGGGAAAGAAGGCTCAGATACATCCAGAGGGACAAATGGACTTTAGTAAACAAGAAAGGCACTTCTGACAAGCAGCTATAATGGTTTTGCCATTTTTCACTTGAAGCTAGGTCAGAGGTCAATAATGTGCCATTTTTATACTGCCTTTCACTGTTGTATTGATGGAGAATGGACAACTTTGCTCTAAACCAGTGAATAGAGGTATAATGGTTCAGACTTCCCTTCAGGATCGGAGCAAAAAAAATCTGAGCTGCTTAAAGTGGTCTTATCAATTGATTTTGTAATGACAAGCATGCTTGTATTGCTGTAGTGAATCTGAATAGTGTGCTGGCACTTAATTCTAAATACTTGATCCATAAATTTGGGATGAATTCAAGCATATAAAAAGTTTCCTGAACCTTCCCACTGCAAGGCCTTGCTTTTCAGATGTTTGTACACACAGCACAATTAGGTGGCTGTGCTGCCATTCAGAGACAGCTTGACAGGCTGGAGAAAGGGGACAACAGGAATCTCATGAAGTTCGATGAAGGGAAATACCAAGTCCTCTCCCTAAAGAGGAATAACCCCATACACCAGTACAGGCTGGGGGGTGACTGGCTGGAAAGCAGCTTTGTAGAAAAGGCCCTGGGAGTCCTGGTGGACACCAAGTTGAACATGAGCCATCAACATGCACTTGTGGCAAAGTAGGCCAACAGTCTCCCAGGCTGCAATTAGGAAGAGCTTTCCCAGCAGGTCAAGGGAGGTAATCTTGCCCCTCTACTCAGCACTGGTGAGACACATCTGGAGTGCTGGGTCCAGTTCTGGGCTCCCCAGGACAAGAGACAAATGGACAAACTGGAGTGATTCCAGTGAAGTACTGTGAAGATGATTAAGGACTTGGAGTATCTCATGTATCGGGAGACGCTGAGAGAGCTGGGACTTTTCAACCTGGAGAAGAGAAGTTTCAGGGGGATCTTATCAATGTGCATAAATACCTGATGGGAGCAGTAGAGATGGAGCCAGGCTCTTCTCAGTGCTGCCCAGTGATAGAACAAGAGGCAGTATGCACAAACTGAAACACAGGAAATTCTGCTTAAATGTATATGAAAAAGATTTTTTTAATGTGAGAGTGATCAGACAGTGGCACAGGTTGCCCACAGAAGCTGTGCAGTTTCCATCCTTGAAGGTATTCAAAACCCAACTGGATATGATCCAGGAAAACCTGCTCTCCCTGACTTAACAGGGGCATTTGTCTAGATGATCTCCAGAGGTCCCTCCCAACCTCAGTGGTTTTGTGACTCTAAGCTGGGCAAACTTAAACCGTTGAATTGGAAGTCTCAATGCTACAAAGTCTATAGGTTTGCCAGTGGGGGTGGGGGAGGTGTGGGGGCTGGGTTTGGTGTGGGTTTTTTTACTGTATATATAATTTCAGTGCTAATATTTAGCTGTTTCCAAGAAAAAGGCTAGGAGGAAATATGTTGTTCTTTAGGAAAATGTAATGTTGCAGGCTTTGTAATTATTTTTCTAGTTTATTGAGAAAATGCTTTTTGTGCAAAGGAAGTTCTTCACAGTCCCTGTAGCAATCTGCTGAAATCTGGAGAAGTTTGAAGCCTCCACATATGTGCCCTGACCTTTTAACTGCAGAGTTTTTCTGAGTTTGTGCCTTTAATAAAAAAATGCTGTAGTCAGTCCTGAGTTATATCAAACCCAAATGAATGGTCAGCTTTGTTTTTCCATTGAACACAAAGTTAGAACACAGACAACCCTACACAGGAAGGAATGGGGAAAGAACTTTATCAAGGTTGCAAAATGAGCCATTTACACATTAAGGTATGCCAGAATGATGTAGTGTCTGTGATTGAAAGAGGTAATTTGAAGCTAAGCTTGAATGTATAAAATAGGTGGCACTTTTATAACATTCTGGAAAATTGAGTCCTGATTTTCAAACTAGGCAGTAAAAGTAATGGGTGTTTTTGATTAATTTGGCAATAATTTCTCTGTACCTCTGTTCCAGCTTGTGGAATGGAGAAGATAATGCCGTCTAGCCTCACTAGATTAGGTGATGGTTGTGAAGACAAATGCATTAATATTTGTAAGGTGCTTAACTAATTTACTGAGAGCCCAGAAGTAAATTAATAATTTTGTATTCAGCACAACACTTGTGAAGTAAATCAGACAGTAGACCATATGTTGAATGGATAGGACAGAAAGATATCTAATAACCACTCCAGAAGTAATTAAAGGATATATCACTTCTGCATGACAGAAGGAACCAAAGTAATGTTTGGGGTGATATTAATTTTAGTATTACCTTACTTGCTGGTGAAGGACCCAGCTAACCTTAAATGCAGGAGGTTGTGTGTAATATATACAGTTTAACCACTATTCTCATGATTTTTTTTTACCATGTCTCATCTGAAGACAAATTGTGTCATGTTTTTTGGTCTTTGAAAGAAGAAATCATCAGATCTTCTAAGAGTATGTTTCTGCACTGATGTTTTGAACTCTGAAATCATCCTTTTCCATGTACCCAGGGTTTATTGCTTCAGTATCTTTTTGAACAGTGTTTGTCTTGCAGGTTTAAAATCACTTGCTTTGGAACCTACTTATTCATTCTCAAGTTGCTTAAGGTTTAATGTGTAGGTTTTTTGGGTTTGGGCTTTTTTTTTTTTTTTTTTTTTGTAAGCCTGAAGTCACATTGCTTAAGAAGAACGACAACTCCATATGATTTAATTACTGCATGTGGTTGGCTGTTTATGTCCTGGTACACATGTATATCAGAGCATTTTAAATATAAAAGGAAAAAATTAAGTGAAAAAAAAAAGAATTAATTACTGTGGTATGAAAGCTTGGTTTTATTTTGCAGTCTTTGTTTCACACTGAGTAATAGGCTTTCCTGCTGTGTGCTCGTGTATTTTTCCTGTGTATATCACATTATTAAATCATGTTGAGAGCTTTACAGAGCTAAATGTCTGCCCTTTTGGACTAATACGAACTATTTTGACATGTAAACCACTTAGAAGGCGAGCTGAGCTTTTGTAAGGGAAACATTCTTAATGTGATTTGTAGTGTTAATTTATTTTGAGATTTCAAGTGTATTTGAAGTAGAACTCACCAATGTCTTTGCATTTTTTAATAGACTTGAGTTGGAATGAAATAAAATTAAATTGTTTTAAATTGTCTTATCTTTATCATTTCAGTGGCCGAACTGGAAAAATTCGAGTGCAGTCTATGAAAATTGGCTTGATGTCTCTTTCTAAGGGTCTTCTGGAAGAGAAGTACAGATGTAAGGAAGAATATATTTTATAAAATGCTTACTTTATATAATTAAGTCATGTATAATAACAACATATGTTGTAGCAAAATTTGTAGTAAAACATTTCTCATGCCTGTAGCAAGACAGGTTTTTTGTGAGTAAGTAAAATAGAATTGTTGTTTTCATTATCATCAGTGACAATGGAAAAAGTAGGATTTACATCCTGACTTGAAAGTATTGATGTCAAATATGCATCATCATATGCAAAATATTGCACTCCCCAAAAGCAAGGGAGAATGTAGCTGTGTGGAAGCTAGAGAAGTATTCTATTTGACTGATTCTGTTCTCTTTTGTGTGTGTGTGTTTTGTTTAGGGAAAAACCGAGTAAGTCAGTCTTGATTGGAACAGATTGAGATGTTTGATAAAGCAAGGAAATGCATCAAAATCCAGCAATTTTATTTTGTGGTCTATGAGAATGACGGTCTGAACTCTGAAAATAGTTTTCCAGTATATGTGCTTTCTGCCAGAATCATACAATGAAAGTTTAAATTATGTTGATTTAAGTAATTTCACAAGCTTGAGAAATACTAAGTAGTATAAAAATACTTCACAAAAATAATTGCAGGAGCAGAAGAGAATTGAGTAACTTTGTGGCAAAACTCCCTGACAAATACAGAACAAGAGATTAAGCACTATATAAGAGCATCATAGGTAGTGGACAGTTATATATCATGCACATCATCTTAAAATTGCTATTCTTTGCAGTAGTTCCTTGACACTTTTGGAAACAAATGTAAAATGTGTAGAAACTGTGTGTGCCATATACCATTGGAGCTCTTCAACAATTTCTGCTTTCCTTAGAAGCATTTGTAGGTAATCTTGTAATCTTGGTTATTAACATGAGCAAAAGTACAGCTATCTTGTGCATTAGGGCGTATTTTGGCACCTGAAGCGCATACTAAGACTTTGGGGTTTTTAGTTTCCTTATGTCACTTGACATATCTGTGAATTAGTCCATAACTAAAAGAGCTTGGCAGACATACCTTTGTTCAGTAATGACAATTCAAGGGTGACCTGCCATTTGGTGTGAAACAAAAAGCTTTCAAAAAGTATAGGACTTAGTTAGGCTGTGGATAACAGAATGACAACACTACCAAAAGATGGTTTAAAAAAACCCCAGGCCTGGGGGGGTTTAAACTCACATTAAATTGCTAGCAGTAATGAATTTGTGTACTTACAGTTAGGGAATACAGGCACTGAAGCAGAACAAGGAAATGACTAGGTCGGATTCATTTTTATATTGTTGCTTTGTGTCTAGTAGTAAAATAGAAATGGCAGCTGATGGTGGCTGCAGATTTGCATAATCGATGTTAACAGGGTGGGCTTTTTCCTGAAGATTGCTGTCCTAAAAAATTAGTGCAGAAAAAGTCTCAAGAGACTATTATACAAAGTGATCATAACTTCAACCTGAAATACATCTGAAATAGTGGCTCAGCTTCTCAAAGCAGAGAATTAATAGTCAGATAACGTATCCTTTTTTTTATTGTCGTAACTCCTGTTTTTATCAGTGAGCCAGGCTTTGATACCTTTATTGTCAGCTTTATTGTCCTTGCAAACCGTAAAATTGTCACAAAACAAAATTCTTCAGTCTGAAAGAAGTTGTGCCAAAGAAAGAAGGAAGTAACAGTGTCAGGTACTGGTTGTTGGTCTGCGGTGGCTTTGCAGTCAGTGTTTTGGGGTCCTTTGGCACCAGCTGTGTCACAGACTGATCTTTGGCACGAGCTCTCTTGCTTCTTTTGATTTTGTCACACCCTACTAATCATCTACTGTTGAGAGAAATTTTGTCGTATCTATTGAGCTTTCAGATCCTCAAGTGAAAGCTATCACGAAAATGCTAAGTATTTTCAAGAAATTCAGTCACTTGGAAGGAAAAGCACTACCCCCAAACAAGGGTGCTTAATACGAATTACCTGCTTTCTGATTTTTTCCTTTCTCAGACCAGCTCCTGACATTTGCTTCTCCTTTTGGCTATATTTCTTCTAAACATTTCTGAGGTGTCGTCAATCCCAGGCTCCTCTGACCGTGGCAGTTGTCGTACAGTTGCAGTTGGAGCCCTTAGCAGAGCACAGATCATGCCCTAAATGTTGTAGTCATAGAGAGGCATACTCTTCTCGGAGTAGTTGGTAGTAAAATAGGAAGTTTCTTGATTTAAAAACTTTTGGATGAACCCTTCAACCTTTTGTAAAATTCTTAACCAGACTGTCTGCTCGTGTGTTTTCTACCTCAGCCTTCCCAGACACCAGCCTTTCAGGGATTAACTTGAAGAAACGTAATTTCTGGGTGGCTGAGACATTGGGTTTATGAAATAATATGGTAAACTGACAGGGGACAATAATTTCAGTTTACCAGTACAATTCAAGGCTTTGTTCTTTTTTTCTTTCTTTAATGTGAAGCCTTTGGGGGGGAGGGAGAGGGTTTTTGTTTGGGGGTGGGTGTTTTTTGTAACAGCTCCCTTTAGTCATGTTCATTTCCAGTAAAAATAATAATTTTGTTAACTGTACGTTCATTTCCAGTGTAGGTAGGATGTTTTGCCAGAGAAATTACTGTGACTTTTTTTTAATTAGGCTTCTTTTTAAGATGCTAGACTTCAGGGTTGAGATGAGAATGGATCTTTAATTTAAAAAAGTCCCAATTACTTTAGAAGAAACATTGAGGCCTCAATTAAAGAATGCCTATTCTTGAAAATGTTTAAAGACATGCTTAACTTCAAGCACATGCCTGGGTGCGCCTGTGAATAAAAATGGACCTGCAAATGTAATTGGGTTGCTGTGAGCTGGTTACATCTATGCTTGTAGGGCAAATAGTCCAGGGCTGCTTTTCTCTTGGTGAGGCCAATGACCTGGGCTGGCTGTATCCATGTTGTGCTCTCTTCTCTCCCCAGAACAGGGGGGCCACAGGTGAGCTACCTATTGGAAATGATCCCAGACCCTGCCTAACTCTCACATCATTCACAGCTATTTTGGGGGTGAGAGTTAGTTGACTTTCATCAAAATCGTGACAGATAGATACACTTTTAGCTGCTTAATGATACAAACAGCAGCATTCCAGTGCTTGGGCTTAGACCCTGGTGCCTCTGCTCAGTTCATGGGTTTAGAAGTAGCCTTAAAAAATGGAAAAGGAAAAAAAAAAAAAAAAGGATGCCCATGACAAAAGGTAGTACTAGTTTAGTTCCGAAATACTCAGAGCACAATAAACAAAACACTGTTTGTTTTTACTACCTGTTGTTCATACATTATTACAGGACTTCTGAATACTGTGGGAAAAATGAAATATTTTTAACCACTCTATTTTAGTGTCCTAAATGTTCTAGGAAGGTAGATTTTAATCATACCAGCAAGTGTTTGCAACAGTGAAAAATGTAATTTGCATGTGTGATTATTCACAGCACGTTTTATGCCTAGTCATGCCATCAGGAGACAAACAACATCTCAGTATGGATTTCCTGAGGGACAATAGGAATTTTATCTCCCTTTTCTTCAGTTTTAGAGGTGGAGAGAAGTCATAGCACTGTGTAATAACTGGGAGTACATTTGTGAGCATTTTGCTTTTACCTGGGCTCATTTTTAATAGAGAAAGCCCAGACTGGCAGCAGAAAGAGCAAACATCACGGAGTTTTATTTAGTGTGTAGATTTGTAGATTTTGGGTCATATCATTTAATGCATAAAAACTGTAGGATTTGAAGTGAAAAAGAAGGGCTACTTGAAAAAAGCTCAGCTGTGAAGCAGTTCAATTTTCAAGTGATGTATGACATCCTTGGAATGTGATTTTTTTTTTTTTTTACTGTTATGTTTATGTCAATTTTCAAACCATTTGAAACTAACACTGTGATAGTTAAAAAAAAGGGAAGAAAAAAGAATGTGCATCCTGTTTATAAAAATGCAACAAAAAAATTGTGTTGTGGACATTTTACTACTAACTAGTTTACTACCATTTTGGTAGGATTTTAAAAAAATTTTCAACATTTCAACATTTTGAAGTATCCCCTTCTATACCAGCCAGTAAGTACATTTTTTCAGATTGTACAGCTAAGTTGCAGTTTTGAGTCTTTGCCAGGGAATAGTTCATGGATTACTTCAAGGAGGTAGGCCAGATAGCATGAACATTTTTGTTTTCCATAGCTTTAGTTTAGAAGCTTCTTCTGAAGGCATTAGAGGGTGTTGGGAAAAGATCCACAAACTCCCTTGCACTTGGACACTCACCGGTTATGGCCCAGCTGCCATTGTTAAGTCTTCTTGTTTTTTAAGGGGACTGTTTTGGAGGAGTTTGAGCTCTTCAAAGGTATTTGCTGACTTGGATCAACCCTAGCTAATCGATCTCCCTATTCCCTCTCCCGCCACATTGTTTTTCATCTATTTACTATCTCCCCAATCAACTGAAGTTTTAGGGCTTAGGAAGTTACTTCATCTTCTTCCCAGCTATAGCAGTTAATGAATTATTGTTCTTTTAGTGCCTGTTCCCACTGTAGACTGATGCAAACAGAAAGAATAAAATAGGCTTGCTTTTTTTTTTTTTTTTTTTTTATCCTCTCAGGTTTTTTAAACTGACTCTTAGAAACTGGAAAATTATCCCAACCACAGCCAGGATCTGGGATTGCCAAGATGAGCCTGTAGCCATGCAGTATTAGTTCTGTCACCTCTGTTGTCTGTGTTTGATTTTTTTTCTCAGCTCTGAGGGCTCAAGATGCTGTAGCATTTGTTTGACTAGGCAAGAAAGGGGCAAGAAAAATACAAGAAACTCTAAAAATTAATTCAGTCATCTGGATTTCTGTTTTGTGGAAATCCTTTCTTGTGCCTCAACCTCGTTTGGCAAGAAAAGAAGTACGACCAGACTGTCTGAAGCATGCTGACGAAGCTTGACAGTTGCTCCAAATGAAGGGCAAAACAATTTACACAGTGTAATAAAAGAGTTTCTCTTGAGTGTTTCTGAACAAAGCTTGTCTGTTTCTCAGTCAGAAATGCAGGCAGACTGAATTTTTAAATTTCATTTATTTCTAATCTATTAATGGTTGTTCTGGTGGGAAACATGAAAAGTAGGGGAATAGTATAAGTTGATTTCTGTTTGTTTGTTTTAAGATTACTTGGAGCTTTAATCCAACCTGGCCACCGAGTGCAAATGGAAATTGTAAAAGCCACCTGGAATGAACTCAAAGAATTCACTTCCATTTCTTCTGTAATTTGTACCAATCACAGAATTTAAAAAATATTTCTGAGATAAACCCAGCGTTTAAGATATTTTCAGGAGAGATTCATCTTGTGACTGAATACTAATGTACACAGCCATAAAGTTCATAAATCAAGGATTGTTGGCAGAAACATGTTAAAAATATTAGCTGAAAGTTTTAACAATTAAAAATGTCCAGTCAAAGAAATGTGTTAAGAAAGCACTTAAGAAATACTATCTGTACTGCAGACAGGCCTATTAATTCAGTGCTTTGCTGTGATTCTTAAGTAGGTACAAGCAATATCTTTCTTCCCAGTGTCTGTATCTGGAACAATTTTCTTGATTCCTTTCAGTGTCAATTTTTTCTGTTGTTACAGTCATCCCAGAACATCCACTTATACTGCAGGGCTTGACACCTACCTTAGGAAAAGGGAATCAGTAAAGAGAAAGTACATGGAAGCAGACATGCTTATTCAGGAAGCAAATGTGATTAATGTTAAGCTCAAGTTGTCCTGCTGGCTGCTGCTCTTGCTTTAAGCTATTTCACATGGACAGCTGTGACCTGTGGTAATTTCTAGTCTCAGTTCAGAGCAAACATGATTCTGTCCCCAACCAACCAAAGGATGGCATAGATTTTTGCATAAGGTGTGGATTTCTGAAATGTTGTTTCCTTCTTCATAGAATAGTTTGGGTTGGAAGGGACTTTTAAAGGTCATCTAGACCAACCCCCCTGCAATGAACAGGGACATCTTCAGTTAGATCAGGTTGCTCAGAGCCCCGTCCAGCCTGACCTTGAATGTTTCCAGGGATGGGGCATCTACCACCTCTCTGTACCTGTGCCAGTGTTTCACCACCCTCATTGTAAAAAACTTCTTCCTCACATGTAGTCTCAATCTACCCTCTTTTAGTTTAAATACATTACCCCTTGTCCTACCGCAACAGGCCCTGCTAGAAAGTTTGTCCCCATCTTTCTTATAAGCCCCCTGTAAGTACTGAAACGCTGCTATAAAGGACTCCCCAGAGCCTTCTTTCTCCAGGCTGAACAATCCCAAGTCTCTCAGCCTGTCTTCACAGGAGAGGTGTTCCATCCCTCCAGTTGTTTTTATGGCCTCTTCTGAACCTGCTCCAACAGGTCCGTGTCTTTCCTGTGCTGAGGGCCCCAGAGCTGAACACAGTACTGCAGGTGGGGTCTCACCAGAGCAGAGTAGAGGGGGAGGATCACCTCCCTCAACCTGCTGGTCGCGCTTCTTTTTCTGCAGCCCAGGATATGGTCAGCCTTCTGGGCTGCGAGTGCATGTTATCAGCTCATGTCCAGCTTTTCATCCATCAGTACGCCCAAGTCCTTCTTGGCAGGGCTGCTCTCAATCCCTTCATCCCCCAGCCTGTATTGATACTGGGGCTTGTGCTGACCCATGTGCAGGACCTTGCACTTGGCCTTGTTGAACCTCATGAGGTTCACATGGGCCCGCTTCTCGAGCTTGTCCAGGTCCCTCTGGATGGCATCCCATCCCTCAGGCATGTCAACCACACCACTCAGCTTGATGTCGTCGGCAAACTTGCTGAGGGTGCACTCAACCCCACTATGTCATTGATGAAGATATTAAAACAGTCCTACTCCCAATATGGACCCCTGAGGGACACCACTTGTCACTGATCTCCATATGGACATTGAGCTGTTGACCACTACCCTCTGGATGCGACCATCCAACCAATTCCGCATCCACCAAACAGTCCACCCATCAAATCCATATCTCCAATTTAAAGGGAAGGGTGTTGTGGGGGACTGTGTCAAAGGCCTTACAGAAGTCCACAAAGACGACATCCTAGCTCTTTTCTTGTCTGCTGATGTAGTCGCTCCATCACAGCAGGCCACTAGGTTGGTCAGGCAGGACTTTCTCTTGGTGAAGCTATGCTGGCTGTCTTGAATCACCTCCCTGTCCTCCATGTGCCTTAGCATAGCTTCTAGGAGGATCTGTTCTATGATCTTCCCAGGTATAGAGGTGAGGCTGACAGGTCGGTATCTCCTTTCTACCCTTTTTAAAAGTGGGTGCAGTCTTTCCCTTTCTCTAGTCACCAGGGCCTTTACCTGACTGCGACAACTTTTCAAATTTCATAGGGAGTGGATTGGCAACTACATCAGCCAATTCCCTCTGGACTCTGGGATGCATCTCTTCAGGTCCATAGATTTATGTATATTCAGGATCCTCAGGTGGTCACAAACCTGATCATCTCTTACAGTGGGAGGGACTTTGCTCTCCCAGTCCCTGTCTTGCAGTCCATCCACTCGAGAGGTGTGGGAAGAGAGATTGTCAGTGAAGACTGAGACAAAAAATTTGTAAAGTACCTCAGCCCTCTCCTGTCCACTGTTACCAATTTGTCAGTCTTGCTCATTGGGATAGGGGGATATGCTTTCTTTGACCTTCCTTTTCTGGCTGGCATACCTGTAAAAGCCCTTCTTAGTATTCTTTGCATCCCTTGCCAACTTCAGCTCCAGCTGTGCCTTGGCCTTCCTGACTCCATCCTTACCCCACCGGGCAGCGTCCCTATACTCTCCCCAGGATGCCTGGCCTGCTTTCACTGCCTGTGCATTTCCTTCTTGCCCTTTAGTTTGACCAGCAGGTCTTGACCTAGCCATGCTGGTCTCTTGCCTACCTTTCCTGATTTCTTACACCTGGGGATCAAGAGCTCTTGTGCTCTCTGGGAAGCATCCTTCCCTAGTGATAACAGAGAAAACTTAGTAAATATTAGGGGGACAACGTGGTAATGATGGATTAGAACAAAAAGCTGATCTGATTTTGTGATGTCTCTTGTTTTGTCACACAGCTGCTCTTACGTAAAACAGGAGCTGCCATGTACAGTTTTATTATGCGATGCCATAAGAAGCCATATAGTTTCATTCATTTGGCCTTACTTTTCTCATTTGTATGGTTACAGATCAAGAAAATGTAGTCAAAGTAATCAAGATTAGATGAGGGTCAATTATTGTAAATGGGACAGTGGCCATCTGTAACCATGACCGGATTACAAAAATTATAAAGCTCGAGCTGCAGGGTTAGTGAATAAAAGGGGGTGTACAGGGAAATGAAATGAGCCAGTGCCTCTTGTCGGTGTTGCAGATCTCTTCAAGGAGGTGGCAGGCCCTACAGAAATGTGTGACCAGAGGCAGCTGGGCCTCCTGCTTCACGATGCTATCCAGATCCCGCGGCAGCTTGGGGAAGTGGCAGCCTTTGGTGGCAGCAACATTGAACCCAGCGTGCGCAGCTGCTTCCAACAGGTAAGATAACAAAGACCTTCATGTGAAAAAGATGGTGTAAAAAGAAGAGAGGAATTTAAAAACATCCATTGAGTTTTTGAACAGAAATGAATATGCTTCTGCAACTAAATGTGGGAAGTTATTGTGAAAATGCAGCTGTAAAAGATGGTTTATGGTTTAGGAGAGGATCAAACAAATTACATTTAGCAAAAAGAATATATAAATCTTTGTGGGTTTGACAATATTGGCTGCTCTAAAAGCTGTTAAAAATTTTTGTAGCAGCCAATTATTCTGCTTTGCATCGTTCAAAGCAACCTGATATTGTGAGAAAAACATGCTTTTCCCTGCTGGAACAGTTCTCAACAGAACAGGAGAATGATGTTGATAGTAATTTTTGACCTTGTGCATCAGGAAATTATTTAGCATTATTTTACTGACAAAAGAGCTTGCAGTTGCACAAAACTTCAAGCATAGTCATTTATATATTGTGAGCCTTTATGCAGCAGATCAGAACATGGAATAAAGCTGTCTTACAGCCTGCTGTTCAGCTCCACACTACATGCAGGGGGTTAATGAGGCTGCAAGGAGCGTCTGTCTGTTTAAAGAAGATGAGAATTAAAAAGACAATGTTGTAATGGAACACAGCCTAACTCAGACTTTGTCAAGGATGCCTAAGGCTCTGACTGTTTGCTAGTGATAACTATACTGCTTGAGTGTATTATTTCTGTGAAAGTGGCTGCTTTGAGCGTTGTCAGAAATTGTATATGGATTAAAAATTCACTATGGCATATATAAAACTACTGACTTTAGTATTTCTGATTTTATTGAATTGAACATTAAATATTATAGTGAACTTTTAGTGCATTTTTCTTTTGCCATTCTTTCATAGACATTTCTACATCTTCATCCAGTGCTTTGACAAATTCACTTGTGCTAGCATTTTTCAGAATCATTAGATTCATTTCTGGACTCTGAGATGATTGGAATTGGAAGAGCGTTTGTCCAGATCATGAATAATTTGGTAGATAATTATGGAAGCTGGTTTGACCAATTAACCATGTAAAACTTCCCCTGAGGTTGTAACAGTGCTGCTTCAGACAATAAGGGATGGTGTTTGACATACCTATCACTGGCCTCGAGTAGTTCAAGCCATACTGAAATAAATTATTCATTTGTTAGTGGTGGACATTTTCTGTCACAGAGGAATGATCTTTATGTCCCTCAAGGATCTGCCCCATCTCCCTTGCTGTTCAATTATGGGTGAGGGCTACTGGCAAGGTAGCATTTAAATACTTGATGTGATACTATGATTGTACTGATGATGAGGTTGCATCCCTCATGTCACATGAATAGCTCAAGTTCAGTTCATGGTTGTTAAGAGAGCACAGAGAGAGTGTGCAGCTGTGTGGCAGTTATCTCAGCCTAGTGAAAACAAGTACTTTGCTGGTGGGAAAAGCACTTTATTCTCTTTTTTTCATGCTGCTCCCTGTTACTGGCAAAAATTGACTTGGACTATGAATAGATTAAGAAGCCTAGTGTTGCTTCTCGTCATGTGTTACCATTTAAGGATAACTTTCAGTTTAAGTTATGTTCTGTCACTTCCAGTGAGCTCAGCAAGATGACCTCTGTTCTTATTGCTGACAAGGTTGATTAATATAATACCTTTGCAGCTAGGCTCCTCTGGTGGTTACAACTTAAAGAGAATGGGAGAAACGTGTTTGTTTCTTAAAACAATTATGCTAATACTTTAGCTCTGCTGTATTCTTGCAGTGATAGCCCATAAGTGGCAGATTATTTCTCTCTCATTATTTATTTATTTACCTGTTTATTTGTGTGTTTGTTTAATGTGCTAACTTGAAAGAATACCATGGGCGCAGGATACAATAAAAAAAATTGTATGAGTCTCATGGCAATTAGTAGACACATGCAGGTACTACTGACTTTTAGTGGTCTGCCATCGATCTTAACTCAAAAGACAGCCATGTCTTTAGCATGTCTGAACTGCAGAATATGCTTCCCCTTCATGCTCCCTTAATTCTTTCTCAAGTCGTTTCAGTGCAAAGACGGCTTTACTATGGACTCCATCTTTGTTACCATCTGTCTACTATATCACAGCTATTTAGTCCTGTGTATTCTTACTAACTTGCTTTCTTTATTTGCATTTTAATCAAGGTTATTTCTTGTATCCTGTAATTGGTTGTACATTAACCGGGCATGGAAAGGATTGACTCAGGTTGTTGGGTTTTTTAATTGTATTCTGAGGGATAATATGCTTGTGTGTGTTGTGTGTGTTGGTTTGGTTTTTTTCTTATTTGGATGTGGGTTTTTTTTTCCTCTCTACAGAACCACAATAAGCCAGAAATAACTGTAAAGCAATTTATAGATTGGATGCGCTTAGAGCCACAGTCTATGGTATGGCTACCAGTTCTACACCGTGTGGCAGCTTCAGAAACGGCAAAACATCAGGCCAAGTGCAACATCTGTAAAGAATGTCCAATTGTTGGCTTTAGGTAAGAGGAGGGGAATTGGGTGCAAGGTTTCTCTGCAAATATCCATACTTTAAGTCTTCCAACAAGTACAATTCTTTCTCTTTGTTTTTCCACCGCTTTCCTGCTTGAAGATGGGATCTGCCACCCATGGTGAGGCCATGGTGTGGCCTGAGCCGGTGCATTTCTGGCTCCTGCAGTGCTGCTGTTAGACACCCAATGGCCCTGTGACTGACAGGTCTGCAGGGTGGGCTGTCATCAAGTGTTTTCGCACCAATGGATGCAATAGGTAGCATATGAAATATAAACGCACCCCCTGAGTTCTGTAAGCACAAGACCAAAAGGACCTGATCAGTAAGAAAAAATGTGGGCTGGCTGGCTGCTCTCCTGCGTAAGGCTTGGGAAACTAACTCATGTCAGGCAATATTAAACACCTTTCAACAGCAATCTTTCCCTGCTTAGCACAAACATTGATATGTTACTGTGATGAGTCTTGCGCAGTTCCTGTCTAAAGCATCAAACGTAACCTAACTTTTGTCTGTTTAAAGGAAGCTGTGATTCTAAGAGAAAAAAATTACACCAGGGATATTCTCCATGTTATCCTCCTAAACTGTGTGATTTTACTATGAATTAGCATCATGGAGCATCAAATAGTTGGTACCCTTAGTGAGTACTGTTACAACCAACATTGATTTGTGAATGGATTGCTCCAGTGTATAAAATCATACAAAAAAAAAAAATGTAGGGACTAGAGCTAAACATAACTGGCTTTTTCCTCTGCTGTGGTCATGAAGTCAAATGTATTATTTAGGAATGATACAAAGCAGTCTTTCTTGTAAGTGATTCTAAGACTTTTCTTTAGGTATCTAGGCAGATGAGTAATTTTTGGTCCCCATGCTTTCTGTTTCTCCTTCTTTCTGTTGTTTTAAAGGATAATAATATGAATCCTAAGGTCGGGTTCATCTCATCTAGCTTTAGGCATGCTGACTTTAGTCAGTCTTACAAGATCGAGCTAGCAACCCTCCTCTTTTACTATAAATATAGTTATGTGCATACTTCCAAAAGGAATTAATCTGATCAAACTTTGTTGCCTGTCTTAAGCGGAGATGAAATTCCTCTAAATATTCCTATTTTTCTTAATTAATGCTTGAGGGAGCATAGGGTGACAAAGCTTCAGCTCAGATATCTTTTAGATGCCTAAATTGGGGCTGATGTCTGTACTGAAATATTTTGTGTGGAGAAGGAGGTCGTAGAGATAGAAAAGAAGACAAAGGAATGGCTCATTCTAAATAATTTCTACAATGAGGTTAGAGGTCTGCAATAGCAAAAGCATCTAGCATCTTAGCAGAAGGTAGATGTGGCCATTCAATACACAGACTCTGAGTAAAGATTATAAACAGTTGCATCAGCATCCTTAAAAGTGAACCTTTACGTTTATAGACACGTATTCTCTTGCAAAACAAAACATAAAACTCAGCAGGGGAAAAATGTGGATTGGTACTGAAAACTGCTTTCAGGAAGCAATTTAATTTAAACTTTAACTATTCAGTAGCTATTCAGTTTGGTTCAGTTATCTCATTTTAGTTTCATACAAACAATATAACCTCTCCAGTCAGAACAACCATACTATAAAAAACAGTGGGCGGAATCTGGAATTGAATAGTTGCGTTAGTCAGCTTTAGTTAAAAACAAAAAGAATATCATGTTCCTGGTGGCTGCATTCAATACAAGGGATACTGTATAAGTTTGTTACCTTGTTTATACATATACATGCTCTTAAAAAAAAAGGTAAATAAATCAATGTAATTTTTAAGCTTAATTTTATATTATTTTTATAATTCATGACTTCTCAGGTTTTATTTTCTGAAACATGTTTAGAATTTCTGAGCATCAAAATGATGTACAAACATTTAAGCTAACTGGTAAATGTAAAAACATAAAAGTAAACCAGTCTGGTTTATAAATGTTTTTTCTGAGATACCATCTGAATAATAAAGAGAGGAAAAGAAGAACTAAAGCAATATATTTTTCAGTTTGAACTTTAAAATTATAAACTGTTCATCTATGAAGCTGAGGCCTGTAAGATTTTTTGCTTCAAAGCAACTTGGGCAACAGAAGCTTGACGCTGGCTCTCTATATGGCTATGGAAGGTGGGTATTTCTTTTAAATGCTCAGTGAGGTGACCTGTGTAGTGTAGGAAGGTTGTGAGTGGACTCTGTGGGTTTCCCGTGTCCTGTGGAGCTGCTGGAGTGGCAGCGGTGCCCCTGGGTCTGCAGCTGAGGAGCGTTGGCCGTGCCGTGTCCTGGTCGCACACACTGCTGCGCTTCAGGGTGCTTTCTGAGCTAATCCCAACAAACTCGTTATGTCCTTGTGTTGCTGCTGCTGAAAAGCAGATGACACCATTTCAGAGAGTAATTTGCCTTGTGAGGCTTAATGACAAGTAAATATTAGAACTAAACTTAGGAAGCTCTAATCGCTTTGTTTAATGTCGCCATAGGTACCGGAGCTTAAAACATTTCAACTATGACGTCTGTCAGAGCTGTTTCTTTTCTGGCCGTACAGCAAAGGGGCATAAATTGCATTACCCAATGGTGGAGTATTGTATACCTGTGAGTACCAATTTACTGACTGTCCTAAGGAACTGGGTTTGCATTATTTGAGGTCTAAATTTTTTCATAGTCTTCTGTTCACCTAGATATTCTGCCAAGATTTCTTTTTCATATGTTTAGTAGGGCCTGTCTTCCTGCCTTTCTCTTTTGAAGTCATCAGGGACTTTGCTAGTGCTGCTGATTTTGTCAGTGGTGTTTGGATTCTGTAGAAATGGGTAGAAGTATCCACCTCTGAGAGAACTTGAATTTCACTTTTGTTTCGTAAAAAGCTGGAATATTAAATATAACTTCTGTACTTGTATACTTGCACGTGCACACACACTCTCTCTCTCTATAAGGGTGAGAACTTGTCAGAGGAAAGGGACTCACTTTACTACTGCTATACCATAGTAAAGAATATTTAATATTCTAGTAATGCAGTTTAATATTTTTAAAGGTGCATGTTCTTTACTTTCATGTCCAAGATTTTCTTGCTTCGTGAAAACATGGTTGGAAGGATGTCGTGTTTCATTCTGCTGAGTAATTACTGTTTACTGGGATATTTAAAAATTGGCGTGTAGCTGAAAAAAAAAACAAAAAAAACCCCGCACCAGAATTGACAGTTTCCATCCAAAACTGGTGTGAGGTTTGCCTGCAATAGCTAACAAAAGTTAATTTTACAACACAGTATCACTTTTTTTTATTTGATAGTTGTTTACATTCTTAATATTTGTAACTCAGTTACAAATAAATTAATAGGATAATTGTTATGTAATTTAAATGACAGTGGTGAAAGGTCTGTATGCTCAGAAAAACAAAGGCAGACCAGAATGTAACTAGAGCTGATGAAACAGAGCTGATTTCCAATAATGTTACAAGGTTCTGTGGGTTCTTTTCTTAGCAAAGATTGAGTTGACTGTATTTTGCTCTAGTAGTTGGGCTTATTACCTCTGTTTTCCCCCTCTTTTTCATCCACTGTGTCTCCTGTAGCAGAATTCAAATTCTATTAAGTAGTGTTTTCATTTCATTATGATCAGAAGAAACCATGAGTTATGTTTGTTTATTTTCATTAATTCTATAACCTAATGTTAGGATTTGATTGATAAATTGGCATGCCAGGCTACATTCTGAAGAAAGTTTTTGTTGTTTTTCAGCCAGTTCTAATGTTTCTTATATTCTGCCACTGTTTTTCATGTTTTGCCTTCTCTATTCAGAGGTCATTTTCTGATTTTCGTTTATACTGTTTTTGGGGTATGACATAGGCCTGGTTTTGCCCATACTCACATGATTGTTCTAACCCTCAGGATCTGGAGGTCTACGGTGTTTCCATTATTAGACATCATTAAAAATACAGTGATACTGATTGTTTACTTGCGTCTTTAGCCATCGTAACCCAAACAATCTGAACATGTTTGAGATGTATTTTTCTTAAATTCACGTTTTTTTCTTTTTCCTTATAAAGTTCTCTCAAACCTCATCTTTAGTTTATACCATGGTCATGAAATAGAAATGTTCTTTGTTAATGCCTGTAGTATACAGAAAATTCAGAAATGGAGGTCTAAGGTGTGTCAAAATAGATAATGCTGCTGGTCCACAGAATAAGATACCCTTCCTGTTGCATTAGTCAAATACGGATTACATCTGGTATGAGGTGTTGTACTGTCCCTAGAACAGGATGGTATATTTCTGATGACTTCCAGGCTTTGTCTGAAACAGCAGATTTGATATCTGTGAGAAATTCTCAGTTCTTGTTAAACATGTTTATATAATGTAACTGTGAGCCATTTCATTTACAAGCAACGACTGTCATACAGAAAAATATATTCTAGAAATGGCAGGAATCCCCACTGTCCCTGGGACTAGAGACAGCTTGTATTATAATGAAGTTTTCTGTTACTGCTGCAAAAAGAATATAGTTTAAAAGCAATACTAAGTGCAAAATAAGGTAACCTAAGGCAAAAGCCCCATCTTTCCATGAAATATGGGAGGAATGAGGTGAATCCACTATAGGATAATAAGGGGAATAAGATGACATTCTTGATTAAAGTGAGTGAAGGGAAGGCAAGTGTATAGGAGGTGTAAGAAGGAAATTGGGGCAGTTTAAGGTAAAGCAGAATAAAAGAGATGGCATATAATTTAGATGACGCGTAAAATTAGAGGTCCAGCACTGACCCCCATTAATTTGGAAGTTGAATATGGGAGCTGGAATTTTTCCTGGGTCCTGCTGTAAGTACATTCTGCTAGCTCCATTTCTGTAAAAAGAAATGACCCATTATATGAACAGACTTCTTATATGCCTGTTTGACTTCCATAATCAGTACCTACATGCAATCCATTTTTAACTAATCTTATCTGAATTAGGTCAGGAATAAAGAATTGATTTCACATAAAGAATCCAGTGTTATTTATTATTACTATTTGTAATAATGCAGTATGGTTGCTGTACTAATTTGTTAGTAAACATCTCTAAGTATTGAACTCATTTAATGCAATATAATAGTCAAGAATTGCAAAATTCTTTGCAGTAAGTTAGTAGAATAGCTTATATGTTTAAATGGAATAATGCCTGAAAAATAGCATAGAGCTGGGTCTGTGAAATTAAAAAAAAATAAATAAAAAGAAGATAACAAAGGCCAATGAATTGTTCCTTAGAATCCATTATATTACAGTACAGGTAGCGTGAATAGGAAGAGTGCATCTACTCTACCTTTTTAACCGAATTCAAAGGCTGTTGATGTTAAAACGTTACTTTTGTGGCCAGTTTTCCAAAGCAGAGTACAAATACATGTACTCATTCAACTGCATTAATAAAACTAAGCTTCTCTTTCTTGCTGTTAATGTGTATTAATACATTCATACCAAGAATACTAGCAATAATTAGAAAAAAAATGCTTCCCTGGTTAATATAGCTGGCATTTAGAACTGGAGCTTAGTCACAGATGGAGGGTAGACCTTTCAATTGTCTTCAGGTAAGCAGTTCAGTCTAGGGTATGAAGGGATTTCTCAGAAGCTCAGTGACTTCCACTTGAATTTAAAATAATTTGGAGAATGGCTTAAGGAATCTGTTTTTAAAATTAAATTTGCAAGG
This sequence comes from Astur gentilis, assembly GCF_929443795.1. Taxonomy (NCBI): domain Eukaryota; kingdom Metazoa; phylum Chordata; class Aves; order Accipitriformes; family Accipitridae; genus Astur; species Astur gentilis. The sequence goes on along the minus strand of NC_064884.1, from coordinate 35,944,700 downwards.
GGACAATTCTCTGTTTTGATGAGTTTTGTGATACTTTCATCAGATGAGAATTGCTTCATAATTTCAGAATAGAGCCATTTACACCAGGTAGTTATTGCATCCTAATCTGTAATGCCATGTAGCATTCATCCTAGCTTACAATTTAGTTTTCTTGATCCTAGAAGTGCAAAAATTCATAATAATGACTTCGGTCATGTCTTTTTTTCTTTCTTTTGGGATTTAGAGATGGGTGGGGTAAGGAACAGAAAACATTACTGTCTCTAAGTAGTAGAAATGCAAAGTTAATGTAGTTACTTTTTTACCTTTAAATAGTCTTTCTCTGACAAAATTGAGAAATAGGATTTTTAATGCACAATTTTATACAGAGATGTGTAAAAATTTTGTAAGATTTTTATTAGCATCTAATTCTGGAATACTCTTACATAAGTACCTACATGATTTATTTTTAGCTTTTTGGGAATGGAAATTCTCTCAGTAGTGTTATTTGTGTTATATTAATGTGGCTTTCTATACCAACGGGTCCTTTGAATTTCAGACGGAAATACTTACTGCATCAGTTTTCTTTCTCCAAACTGTTTCTACTTCACAACTCCTATATTCTACAGTAAAACCTTAAAAGCAGCTTTTCTAAGGTAATGTACAAATATCAAATCAGCAGTTCTGAAAATTTTCTCATTGCAAGTAATCTTACTTCCTGACCTCAATGAAAGTATAATTGATTTTTTTTGTTCTGTGGCACTACACTTCCCTAGCACAGCTCCTTATTTTGGGAACTGGGTTTTTTGTAGCCTTCCTATAGAAAACTATGGCAGCAAAGGTTAGCCCCTTCATCTTCCAGAAAACCAGAATTTTATTTCCCTGAAGGGACTCAGAATATTATAGGCAAGACATCAGAAATTATTGGTTGAACGATAGTTCACCCTAGACTGAAATGTTTTTTCCAGGCACAATAAAGCTTATCTGCAATAGTGCCTGTTAAGACTTGTCTGCCAGGTAAGTCATCTGAAAATCTAATTACTATTGACATCCAAAGACAGATACGTTCCTCAACATTAAGCAGCCTCAGTGTTTTATAAGCAACAAACTGGCTTAAGTAAGTCAGTGGTTTGATCTTGACATGCTTATCAATGTACCAAGCATGACGCTTCGCTGTTATCTATATGGGATTGTTCTGTGGAAAGATGAAAGAAAACAGCAAGAATGGTTGAATCTGGCTGTTTCGCATGCAGAACATTGCTTCCAGCTGTGGAGTTCAGAGATTACTCTTTGCCTTGACAAGAATAGCTATCTGGTCAGGGTAGTCTTTGATATCTAGCAGCTGGGCAATGTGCTTTCCTCTAGGTCTCACTCTTAACAGTTGCTCAGATAGCTGGCTTATGTGATCTCCTACCCTTTTGCTACTTAATTTGTTAAATTCCATTAAATTCTGAGGTAAGTTAGTTACTCTTGAAATTACAGCTTGATTTCATTGGACTAAACTAAAATACACGCACAATTTATAATGCATTTGTCCTCTTGGTGAGAAATTGCTATGAAATGCCCCTTTTGCAAGTGGTCCCAGAAGGGTAATCTTCACAATGTTACACAGTGCATACACCACTGATGTGGCAGTGACAGCCATAAATACAGTTGTTATACCTTTAATAACCTAATTTTTGTGCTATGCTATCTCATGCCTCTATCAAGGGACATGAGATGCTTTTTAAAGCTTTGTTGAATGAGGATGAATGTATGCACTTAAACATGTGTTTAAGTTATTGGTGGACTGCATTCTTAAGTGTCAATTTTTAAAAAATAATTGGAGAAATGAAGTATCTGTCTCTTTACCCCACATCCTACGCTGGGGAGTTTCCCAGCCTCCCAGTGGTACCTAGCTGACAGCTGCTTTAAGATGCAGCTATCATCATACCTGCACATACTGTAGCTGTTACCATAAGTAGGTCTAAGAATTTTGTTCTTCATTGAGAACAGTCAGGCTCATGGTACAGCTTCTACCAGATGTTACAGATAAGTAAAATGTCAAGAAATAAAAATAGAGATGTAAAAAAGTTTTGTTTTTTTTTTTTCTTTTTAAACTGCAAACCTTAAAATTTACTAAAGCATTTGAAGAGTAACAAATGGTATCAAATTCAAGTATCCCTACTAGATCTGCTATTAAAGAGTAAACTAAAGTCCTTTTAGTTTGACACAGATGTTCTTTTATACTGTAAATTTTGCATCACTGAGCATGTCCTATTAAAGAAAATATATTTTCTTGAAACTTGCTTGATTATTGTGTGTATTGAATGTCTGTGTCCATTTCTCTCCAGCTTCCTCATAACTCATGAATGTCTGGCCGGGGTTAATGACAGCATTCATTAGTGAGGTCCACATCTCTTCTTGGAATCTGTTTCTATGTGTATATTAGAACAGCTCTTTGGTTTATGTTAGACATAGTGTAAGAAATGTAATTAAGAGAATGATGACTTAGGTGCAGACTAGTCCTTTTGCATAGGTAGGTGCAGTGAAAAGAAGGGGAAATTGTTTGGGCTTTCATTATCACTTCATTATTTTTTCTTTGAAAAAGTGAATACTGAGAAGTAAATACAAGAAAATGTATGTATTTATTATAAGTATTATATTATTCACGTTATGTGTTTTATGTATTTATGTTTTTTATAATTTTTATACATTTTTTAATTTAGAGCTCTCCAACTGGTTTATTACATTCTTGGTAGTACTTTTTCCCAACAAAGATTTGTTCTATTTCCAATATCTTAAAAATATATACCAACTGGTTTTTTAACCTACATATGAAAACCATGTCTCAGCATATTCTGTTTTTTCCACTGCTTTCCATGTAAATCCCAGTTTCTTAAATTTGTGTTGGTTTACAAGGAATTTTATCTGGGTTTAGTTTGTGACTTAGGACTCCATTTATGCCTGGCTGGTATATTGAAGAGTGCTAATACCCGTTTGTCAGTTGTTACAGATTTCCTCCTTGAGAGCTTCTGCTACAGATGGTTTTTTACTTATTTATGTGTGCCAGCCATGGATCTTAGTTATTCCCTCCTGAACTTTGTCTTGTTCTAAGAAATGAGATTTTAAATTGAGTTTGAAAGCATGGTCTTTTGGCTAAAATTTTCAGTGAAGGAAAGATTTCTTTTTTCTTTGCTTTTGAAGTAGTTTTGTAACTATAGTGGTATTTGTGCTATTGACTTGTGTGCAAATAGTTGAAATGTCATGATGCAAGCAAGTGTACAAGCTGCCTGTTGGTTTTAATTTAGTAGATAGATTCTACACAATAGTACCAGGCTATTCTTTTTCAAAAGTAAAATGTTATAGTACATCTCTTTTGGCATGATTTTGTATTGTGTAATGTGGTTATATGCAAAAAACGGAGAAGAAATACTTTTAAGAGTTGCATCTTAGTTGCATGCAAATTAAAATAGTTCTTCCGTATCTGCTCAGATTTGACTGGTTAGTATTTATTGTCTTCAGTCAGTACACAGTCATATTAGTCTTTCCAAGGAACTGGGTCAGGCTGTCAAACCAAATAAAGAGTACACCAGAGGAAAAGTTTGGCAGCTCAGTAGACATTTATTTCTGCAATGTGTAGGTACTAAAACTTTTATTCCTTGGCCTTGGGACAGAGTTCCATCTGCTGGAGTTACTGTTGCGTGAGAACAAGCAGCCCTTTGGGCTGCCTCACGTTCCTTGTTTGGATGATGCAGTTGATTGGAGCAGGTGCTTTCCCAGAATGATTTTGTGAGCCCTCCCTGAATTTACCTGTCACAAAATTTGGAGGTTCAAACACCTTTTAATCCCAAATTTGCTCAGTTTCCTGTTACTTGTAAAATCCACATGTGAGAAACTCATAACGAACATCAGTTGGATTACTACAACATTTATTGCTCATCTGATCTGCATTAGAATTTGTAACTGCATATGTTATACATACATTAAAATACGTAGTTGAATAGGGAAGTATTTTTATGTTTTGACAATAGAGAATAAAATGAGAGAATAGTTTCCCTCACCTGCTTCTAGGCCTCTTTGTAGTAAGTAATGGAAAAAATTTACAAAACTGAAAAGTCTTCACTCTGTTTTCCCTATGGATATCCATCCACTTTGGCATTCTTTTATGTTAACAGGCTTCTCCCAAAGCAGAGGGTACAGAAATACAATCTGTAGTTTGTTACAGGGTTGGGGCTGGAAATCTGTAGAAGCCGTTGCAAATCTTCAGCTAACACAGGAGGTGAATGGGCACTTCTTCACTGCAGTTGCAAGAGGAAATGCTTAATAGTAACTGCTACATGTGATAGGAACCATTAAGTACTCAGTACAGTCTATAAGCACATACGCTTTAAAGACGTATCATATACTAGTGTTTCTTCCTGCAGATCTCTTTATTGCCATGTTCACCCTGTATTTTATGCCTTCAGGTTTTCCTTGTATCCCTGCTTTTGTACCAGAATTAAACGGAATAGTATTACCAAAGCAGTGCTGCCATTATTGCTGTGAATATTTCCAGTTAAATTGATTTTTAAAAGCAGTTGCATCAATTTTAATTTTGTTCTAAAGAACACAGTTAATGTCATGTGGGGGTGAGGAATGGGGCTAAGCACTTCTTGGTTTTGGAAGAAGCTACATCAATGGAGACCAGTAAAAAAAGCTGGGGGATGGGATGGAGTTGTTGATTGTAACTTGTAAATTTAGACTTGAAGAATCTTGTGGATAATTTTTGTACTAGTCTTATCCTGCAATAGTAAGGAGGTGACTGAATCGGTCTGTGAGTTTATTACTTCAGGCACTAATTGTTCTTATCAGGCCTGCCTCTGACTGTGGCTTTGAACAGTGCCTGTACAATGGCTGTCACTTCATCTGTGGGGTTTTTTTTACTCTGGAATGATACAGAGAATGGCAGAATCCTGTAGGAGGAGATCTGGCAACTTGTGAAAATGCTCATGAAAAACTTGGCCATTGAAGCAGACAATGGTATAACGCATACTGCTCCCATCTCATGATAAAGTTTTCTAGTTTAGGTATAGAATGGGAGGCAGGTAGTATTTTGTGGCACTTTGTGAACAGAGAGGGCTGTGTTAGGTTTGGGGTTTTTTGTCAGGTTTTTGTTTGTTGTTTTTTTTTTAACAAAGCCATTACTGTGTAGCTGTATTTTTTCAGCAGAGCCATTACAAGGTTTTTCTGTCTGTGGGGTGAGTCACAAGCTTCATGCATATAAGTATTCTGTCAAGATTGCTTTCAATGGCTATGTGTATCCCCCTGTATCTGACAAACTGATTTGCCTTTTTTTATTTTTCCAGAAAATTAAATCTTTGTGGTTTGTAAGACTGGTTATAAATATTTAGCTTAAGACTTGAACCTGTTTCAGTTTTTCTCTAATTTATAAAGTAATTGGTAAATCCGGTGCATTTATGGCTGGGAATTTGAAGCCTTGCTGTTTTTTCTAGTAGAAGAGAATTTGTAGATGCATTATCGTTGTTATAGTACCATATTTCAGGACACTAAAAAGGCAATTTTAATATCATTAACATTTTTAAGTTCTTCCTTGTATCGTTTTTCAGGACAGTAGCAGCAGTATTATCTCAATGCTGTTTAGCAATGTTCAATTTAATTTCTTTTAACTTTTTAAGACAACATCTGGGGAAGATGTACGGGACTTTACGAAGGTGCTGAAGAATAAATTCCGGTCAAAGAAGTATTTCGCAAAGCATCCCCGACTTGGCTACCTACCTGTGCAAACAGTATTGGAGGGTGACAACTTGGAGACGTAAGCTTGATTATAGAGTAACTAGTCCTGGGTCACTGGCCTATGCCATTAAAAACAAAAAAGTGAAACCTAAGAAATAATCAACAGTGGTTGTAGAGCCTTGTGCTGTATTATTTTCTGTGAATTGTTTCGCAGTATTTGAAAATCTTGCCTGTCTTTGAAAAAGTAATATATTTTATACTTTGATTTTTTGTAAGCATTTTATCATGAAGCCATGGACTTTAGCAAGTAGTGTTGGAGGGGGCTGAATGGCTGTTTTACAGAGAACACTTTTATAGCTTTGGGGAGACTAGGCTTTAGGAACTGCACTGCTTGTTTGGTTACGTCAAGGTCCCTGGAGTTAGAAATCTCTGAGCCAGTTAGGTTCCTACAGGCTTCAGAAATATACATGGCCTAATAAAAGAGCGCACTCTCAGTGTCTCCACAGGATTATTTATGGTGCTGGCAGAAATACTCCACTTTATTTACTTACTTGGTAGTTGTCAGCAAAGGACACTCTTAGAAGAGCAAAATGAAGATGTGTTGACAGGGTGCTAGAAGTAGGTTCATGGATTGACTGTCCTTGATGTCCTGGAGTCCGCGGCACGACTGTATCATTGAACACAGCACTGCATAGCTCACAACAGCAAACGTGAAGCTTCAACATATACGCTCTGCTTGCATGCAACAGCCCAGTGCCGTTGTTCACGCTGTTTCCATGACCGGAGGACTGTGCATTTTATTTACAATAAACAAACAAAACCTGCTCATTAGCAGTTTAAGAACCAGGAGGAAGTAATCTGAAAACTGGCATTATTGATGGCCTGGCTTCTAAGGAAGCAACACACATTCAAATGTTAAAATGTTACTCACTGGAGCTGTCTTCAGCTGCCACCAACACAGGAAAGCAAATCTGCTTTGATGTGATGAAAGTTTGCCAATGGTGCCAGAAATTGGAATGTCAAAGCTGTAATCACAGGTCAGGATAAAACTCTCTTGGTCCAGTCATGTGGGAAATATACAGATAAATTGCCAGCATCATGCCGAGGAAACTATTGGTATTGGTTCTCTCCCCTGCAGGTGGCAAAACTCAGAAATACATTCCTTTACATAAAAAAATAAAGAAAATAAAAAATCCTAAATAGTTACTCAAATGTCAGAATGTAATACAATATGTATTTACCTCTGATTATTTTTATGCAGGCAGAAAATAAGCCTTTAACTTTGACTTATGGTGGGTTTTTTGTTGTCAGTAGTGTGTTTGTCCCCTCGATTGTTGGTTTTTTTTCTGTAAATGTATTTTCTAGTTAGTTTAAAATGAAAGTTCCAGTACTTGAGCAGAATTTAAATGAACCGATTATGGTTCATGAACTGCAGATCAGTCAATAACACTGATTTGGTATTTTTTAAAAAATTGATTTTTATTTAACAAAATGAAGTAAGTCAGTCAGTCTCCTGTCTCTCCATGATACATGGCAGTATCTGTTGCTGTCTCTTTTCTACATCAATTGTTGCCAATTCAAATGATTTAGGTGGGTTGCTGGTTAAAATATTTTGTGTTTTTCCAGCTTTCTCTTGCTTAAATGGCACTAAAGTTTGTTTCATAGTTTCTTTCTTTTTTTCTCTCTTTCCTTTTTTTTTTTTTTCTTTTTTCTTCCTTACAGTCCTATCACTCTCATCAGTATGTGGCCAGAGCAATATGAGTGAGTATGCAGAACCCCTTTGTCTGGAAAGCTTAGTATACTGTTTGTTTTCTGTTAGCTCAGTTGCAACTAATCTGATGTGCATGAGCTTTAAGGCATGGCTGACTCAAAGCAATAACCCCCTCAGCAATATTGTGAATTTATTTATTTGTCATCAGTCTAACTTACTTTAAAAATAATGTTTTCTATATCATAAACTGCTTTAGACACCACTGATTTTATTTTATTATTATTTTTTGTCAACTAGTCCTTCCCAGTCTCCACAGCTGTTTCATGATGACACACACTCCAGGATAGAGCAGTATGCTACTAGGTAAGAGTTTCTCACCAGTTCACTGCATTTTGTGATTGATTGCTGCAGATTTTAATATACTCTACTGGCTGGACATTACTTATTAAAAAGATATAATTCTCTGTACTCAGAAGTAAGTGAAATGTTTTTAAATCATTAGCTTCTGAATACAGTACTTAACTGTAAAATAGATGCATTAAATCCATCACCTGACATACAGAATGGAAACTGTTGCAGAATTACTGTGCATTATTCCTAAAATGTACTGGTTTTCTTTTGTTTCTTCATTTTTAACCTTTGAAATAAACTAAACTTGTTGGGTATGTAATTTTTCTCTGTAGGATTTTAGATCCAGAGTTTCATTTTCTTCTGTGAAAGGTTGACATTATGCATTACCATTAACTTTTAGCAGAGCATATAATAATTACAGATGCTTTATGTTCTGGCTTTTATGGGGTCACCCTAGTCCTTTCATGATAAAATGTCTGTTCTGCTAAGTCCTTCTCAGTGCTTCTGTGTTTTGTAGAACTCTCTTCTGTACACTCAGGGCTGGTGACGGTTAAGCACCAACCAGAGATACCCTCTCAAGAATAAGTAACCACCCAACTTTTAGGCAATGAAGAAATTAATCCATATTACCATGGGAACTGACTTGGTTTTGCTTTGGGTATTTTTATGGTTGTATCTGCTGTCCACAACTAATAAACAATGTTAACTTCTTCAGCTTTTTGAATACAAATTCAGAGATTATGTCATCCTCAACTTTTTTTTTGTTTTTTCCCCCAGCAATGAATATTTTCATCCTTCATTAGTAGCATAGTGTAGTGCTTTTCAGTTACTTGGAACATGTCATTCATATAAATCACCCAACATTTCTTTGAATCTATAACTTAGGCCATGCTGTAATCAATTAAAACCCATGGAACAAATAAATTAGACTTCTCTGGAAAGATGTGAGAATTTTCTGTCTCCCTATGTCCTTTTTTCAGACTGTGGTGCCACAATGCTGTGGCTTTCTGTGCCCAGATGAAGCTCGAACTCTGGACTCGCATTAAGGATCAAGGGAGATCCTAGGTGCAATACCTGTTTTCGCTCTCATCCCCTTTGGCTCTTACCAGTTCTGCTCTGGATTAGACTTGCCCGAAGGAGGACCATGCACTGTTCAGGACTCTTTCAGGATACAAAGCTAAATCTGTACCTGCACTGTGCAGACATTGGTTAGCAAAATCAGAAACTTAAAAAATACTAATTACTACATCAGCAAGCTATCTAAAACTATTCAAAATGTTTTTCCTCTAGTAACAATCTAAAAAATGAAGACATAATTCTGTAACTTTCACATATTTTTTATTGTCAGCTTTCTAGTTGGATCTTTTATTATGCATTTTCATCAAAGACTTAAAGATGCTGAGCTAAGCAGCATTACAAAGGTGACTTGTAAGCATGTTACCATGATCTAGACCTGTTTGTGATGCCCCAGAGCGGAGATGATCTGAATGTCTGTAGTCACTTAGAAGCTTGTTCTTCTCTTCAGGGGGAGGTGTTGGAGCACAGTGTGCCACCCCAGCTATGGTGGGACAAGATGCTCAAACAACATCCTGTGTGTGCTTTTGTTTCTCCTCCTTCAACCCTGAGATATATTAACAAATATACAGCTGGGCAAGCTTGCTCCTTGCTAAAACAGGGTTCCCATTTCTTTAGGGCCTTGCACACTGTTTTCAAAAAGAAGTTTGAAGATGTCTGTAATAATGCATAACACACTTGCAAAAATATGTGTGAAATTAAGATATCTTTATAGTAAAGGAAATAGCTGTATTTGGTGCAGTCCAGTGTATATGCACAGCATTGAGTGTTCTTAGATTTTTGTATGTGTGTCTTACATACATAAGGTATATCTTTCCTAGAAACTTGAATATACAGGAAATTTCTGCTGTGATTTTAAAGAGCTGTATGGCCTTTTATATGTAAAGTATAATAATCCAGTCCTTTTAGATTAATTCCTTCCAAAATGAGGAACCATAGGCAATGACACCCTGTAATTACACTGGTTTTTGTGTTGTTTTCCAGGACTTGTCTGTCCACAGTGTGATGTTATTTGCCAAGCATAATTTCAGATGTTGCATGTGCTATATTTAAAAAGTATTCATCCTCTTTTGTTAGTCCAGCTTTATAAAATTCAAAAAGAAAACCATCTGCGAAAACATCTCTTTTAACTAATTTTACCATGATAGTTGTGGTGATGCTAATGATAATTATACTAGCGATAGAAAATATACTTGTTCCTTGTTGCTTGGCAAGTAGGATTAGTTAATCATAGCACGAGTTTCTCGTAAAAGTCCTCTGGATTATAGGGATTTGTCACAAAATCTAGGCATTTATTCCTATTCATGTACACCAAGATTGCCATACCTGAGCTGTTTCTAAGTAGAATTGATCTTCGCACTGCCCCTGTTTCAATTGTGCAACATGTTCTCTGAAAGTCGTGGTCTTTCCCTGCCTTTCAGGCTTGCGCAGATGGAAAGGACCAATGGCTCCTTCCTCACGGACAGTAGCTCCACCACAGGAAGCGTGTAAGTAACTCATACTCATGAAGGCTGCCAAGAACTTCAAATATATGCATGGTGTATATATATGCATGGTATAATCTTCCTAAGTTGTAACACAGGACTTAGTCCCAGTGAAAGTAGCTAATAAGTATGACCCCAAGGATGCCTGCATGAATTTCATTATTCCAAGCACCAGTTCTAGAAATTGGCAATGTTCATTTGATGTTGTAAGGGAACTCTACATTTGTCAGCCATTCTGCTTCAAAAGTGAGGATGTTTCATGCGACTGGAAAAAAGTCACAGCTCTATAGGTTCTAGTTTGTATTCCTTTTCTGCTTTTATCATAGCGTAAAAGAAAAGAAATCCTTCTATGTCGAAGTGGACAATGGAGTGGGTCAAAAGCTTGTGATAACTCGCAGGATAATTTTCTCCTTGAAAAAACATCATCTATATTTTGAAGGTTCTGCAGAGCCAGAAACAGTGTGGCTACTTCTTGTTTATATTTCGGTTTGCTGGCTGCTTATCCATCTGTTTGTACTTGGGTATATAAACACAGTCCTACATTAATATTATCAACATCATTTTCTTTTTTGAATTATGTGTCACTTTTGTTGTAAAAACCTTCATTAAAATGCACTGATGAACCTGAAAAGCCTAGAAGCCCTTGAATTACTGATGAATTAAATCTGATTTTTTTCAGTCTAAAAATACATGAATGATTTAACCTCACTGTATCATCAGTTCTATTAATTAAATCAGTGTAGTGGGACCACCTCTTTAAAGTTACTAATGTCATCAGCATTTTTAAAGAGGAAGCAGAAATTGTTCAGCTGTAGTTAGAAAATGCTGCTGTTCTCAATAATACTTTCATTTACTGTTTTAAAATCTAATCACAAAATTATTCTACCTATGAATGTACTAACAATTTGAGATTTAAAATACTTTGCTTTGGGAAAGCACATGTGACCACTGTTAAATGTTTCCTCTTTCCTGCCTAATTAACTCTATTTACATAACTACTAAAACTTTTTTCATGTGTAACTGTTTTCATGAATTTTTGTCATTGGTACCCTCACCAGTGAGAGAAATGCAGCCAAAATATTCCCTTTTGATTTCCCTTCCAAAAAAAAAAAAAAAAGCAAACATACTGTCATTTGGCAGGAAAGCTGAAAACTTGAAGGCAGTTAAATGCTCATACACCGCACTGAGTTGTTTATTTTGCAATTAATGAGTCTACTCATATACAAAGACTAAACAACCATCCATCCCAATGGTAAAAGGGGGTGTATATGCTTAATTTCTACTGGCAAATTAGCTGTTGATTTTAATGCTATTTCCCTGCTCACCTATAAAAGTGACCTTTATTTTAAGAAAAAGAATGAACATGGTGAACTTGTGTACCAACATGTGAGAGGGACCTCTGAATTTGGGTCTCAGTCCTGTTGGCAAAAGGAGACTGTTACACAAACAAAATATGCAGATTTTTAGAAGCCAAAGGAGGTCAAGAAAGTAACTTTGTACCCAGTGGCACTTTGTTTTATTTGCAGATAATAATACATGGTTTTGTTAAGGTAAATACTGAAGTACTCACAAAATTCTGAAGAATTTCAAATTTTGGAGCTAAACTGTTATCATAGAATCGTTTAGGTTGGAAAAGACCTTTAAGATGATCAAGTCCAACCATTAACCTAACACTGCCAAGTCCACCACTAAACCATGTCCCTAAGCACCACATCTACATGTCTTTTAAATACCTCTGGGGATGGTGACTCAACCACTTCCGTGGGCAGCCTGTTCCACTGCTTGAGAACCCTTTGGGTGAAGAAGTTTTTCCAGGGATCTACAGAGCTATGAAGTTTGGATTCCAGTTTGGATCATAAGTTGCCTACAGCTGGAACGCTGGGAATCTAGGATTATAGCTCAGCTCTATTCTTATTGTTTAAATGCAATTTAACATAGAAATGCAAATAGTGTAATAATTCTATATAGACTGAATTTGAAGGAGCAATTTGAAATTTGGATGCACTTTTTTTCAGCTTGGATGCCCCTGCTGTAAACCTGAGCAAAATCTTTTTTTTTTTCTTTTTTTTTTTTTATGTTATTCTTTCAAATATTCAGGAGATGATTACTGGTTTGGAAATCAAATTCTGTGTTTCTCATAATTGGAGTTCTGTTCTGTGATCTTATTTTTATTGATCCTCAAGAGTCCTTCAGTTTACCGTGAACCTGGAACAGAGGCATAGTTGCAGTTAATATTGGAAAGTTAGTGCTTTGATCTTGTCAGGTTCACAAGCTCATCAACAATACTTTTAACACTCTTCATGCTCCAAAGAGCATGTGTAAGAAGTCTTCCACATTTGAGTGACAATAAGAGAACTTTTGCTATCAGTTAAACATCATGAAGGTTTTTTTGCAGGAATGTTTTGCAATATGCCATTTGATTAAGAAAACATTCTTCAAAGAAATTTCTTGGGTTTTAACTAACCTGTTGTCTTGAATGTCATTATGACTTTTTCTATCTCCCTGACTAAGCTTTTCTAATCCTGCCCTTCCCTAAAGGTATGTGAATTCTATTTGAAAAAACATTTTTCTCAATTGGAAAAATATTTGTAGATAGCAAAAAAAGTCATAGTCTCTCCTGTAGTACGTCCAGCTTCTTAACAAACTTTCTAATGCTCTCATGCATGAGTTTTCTGGTATAAATACGTTGAATAAAAATGTCTTTCCTTTGTGTCATCTTCCCCATGCATTAGGGAGTTCTAAATGTTTAGGCTAGACTGTTGTGACGAATTTTCTTTGGCTTTAATTCATGCGAAAACATCTTTATAGCAGACTGGCCTCTTCACAAGTGAAGATGAGCATAAGGAAAAAATGAAGTCTTTGCAAATGAAGTCTTTGCAACAAAGAATGATAAATAGTGTCCCTAACAGAAAGCTGTGCCTCACAATTTGACAAATCATGGTGTAGTAGAATGAAAAGACAAAAAAAACTGTTAGGAGAATAGGATGAGAATGTAACTCTCTTATTCCTGTAATGTATGAACTATCCTATCTAGCCCATACTGACGTTAATTGCACTGGACATAGTACAAATACTTTCTGTATAAATGTGAATATTTAATAGCTGTTTTCTGATTAATGCCTTTGCTACCAGGTACCTTTATGCTCTCAGTACTGTTGTGCCACTTCACACTCATCTGAAGGCAGAGTGGGAACATACCTGACATTGTATTTGTTAGGGAGCTGTGCACTCAGGTGCAGGAGTAGGAACAAACAGTGAAGGCCAGTGGTACATCCAGCTGGCACTGCCACTCCGTGTGCTGTAAGTCAAACTGGAGCCCCCAGTGCATGGTATGTGAATACTTTGACGTGATACAAGTGGTTAAAAGGCATCTTGTCACAATGAGAAATTAGTTCCATGTGATGATAAAATTAGGAGAAAAACAAGTAAGTTAAAGACAAAGCATTTTGGATTACCTTCCTGAACCTTGTTCTAATATTTCTCATAGCATCAGTAGGTCAAGGTACACTTTATTTGGACTAGAATGAATGGTGCTTAGTATGAGAGCACCAGGAAAAATGAAAATGTTCGATGAAGGAGGTTCACAAATACCCACATCTTACTATCTGAAATCTAATATAACAATCAGTTTTCATAATCAAATAAAATAATACACTGATAGAAAGTGACTGTCAGGAAATCTGAATTTTTCTTTCCACAGCGTAGTCTTGATGTAAGGGAAGTTATATGCAACATTATTTGCCTCTTGCTTCCTCCATACATAACACATGTTTTGCAATAGACCTCTTGGAAATATACATCCACAAAGAAAATAGGATTTTTCAAAGGCCATTTTCCCTGGGTTTACTTGTTAGGGTGTTCTTTTCCTTTGAGATGTACTTCTTTCAAGTCTGACCTCCTGAGACGTCATTTTTACTGCTTTCTACTGTGGTGAAATGCTGAAAAGAAGCTGCAGTCACTGTTGCTGAAGAAGTTTGTGTACTTCTAGCTTTTTTTCAAAGCATGCAGGGAATTCAGGAGAATAACCGCTCATAAAAGATGAGGAATTTATTCTGATGTTGTGCTTTCATTTTGGTTGCTGACTGCCGTCTCCAACCAGTTCTACAGAAGACAGTCCCAGATTCTCAAAATGAAAGTGTTTGCATGGCATAGAGTGTGTGTCACTCCCTTAACACTGTAGGTCGTTTTGAATCCCCGCCCTGGGACTCCTGTGCTACTCGTGTATCTGTCTTAATTACAGTCATGAGGTTTGTTGGTGCAAGTTCAAGGTTCTGGTTTTTTGAACTAGCAATTTTGCAAGACAGACCAGAGGTGGAACAGATGATAAAAATATGCTTTTCCTTCAGAGGACTTCTTTTATCAGGCACTTCCTCCAGCCTGTGAAAAAGCCTGCTGTCAGTTGCAAGGTGTGATGCCTAAAAAAAAAAAACCACCAGTGAATATTCACAGTCTGTCCTGTGCAGTTTCTGAGACTCTGAACCAGTTAGAGAGGAGGGAAATTAAATTTTCTCTGGACTGAATAAGTGGGAGTCCAAAACATAAAAGTATCTGTATTTAGCTGTGTTGATCTCACCTACTGGACCACAATACAGTCAAAAGTATCTAAGCATTTACTATGTAAACTCTTTCTTTAAGAGGTTTATAAGTTTCATTAAAAAATGAGGTTACACCTAATGCAAAATCTTGACAGAATCTCAGATTTAACAAATTCAAATAAATATAATAAATCCGGCTTTACAGAGCCCTATATTAAAAAAAAAAAAAATCCATTTCAGATGACCTACCTAGTTGTTTATAAACTAATTCATCATCTTAAAATATAGACAGCAGCTTTTTGATGCCAAATTAAGCAGACTAAACTACTTGATCACTGAAACCTTTCCTGACAATATCAACACCCTTGCACAAAAGAAGGCTGTATGTGTAGTTACGCTGTGTCACTTCATACGTAAGCACTGTTTCGAAACCTGGATGATAAAGCTGTGTTCTCTCTCCAGTCTGCTTTAATACTGTTTCTGTGCTTGCTGAAGATGTGACATGGAATCGCCAACACTCCCAGCGTAGGGCAGCTGTTTGGGTCGCAGTGAGGGCATTCTGCACGTTTTGCAGGGCTGCAGAAGCCCTGCTGTGTACCGCAGAGTTGAAGCCCCAAAAGGTTTTACATCACTTTGGCAAAAATTTAGTTGTAAGGGGTGGGGGTTTTTTATCAAGATGGTTAAAGGACGGAGAAGTACCATGAGGTTTTTGATATCACATTAGGACCTGATCCAAACTCTAGTAACTGCACTAGCTTTTGTTTTAGTTTTAACTAGACTAAATGCAAAATAACAAAGCGAGCGATGATGAGTTTCCCTGAGATCACTCAAGTAACGGAGAAGTGAAATTAGTTAGAGGCTTTTTCTGTAGGTGAGGAGAAAAGAAAGGAGCACTATTCTGTTTCTTTGTCAGATATCCTTTATATTTTTTGAGGGACTTAAATGCACATACAACCCCAATTATATTTTAATTATATAGTTGTATTTAATGAAAAATTCATTACATTTATTCATTTGCATGGGAAGATCCATATTGTAATTTCTTCTAATGAGTGTAGTACTGACTACAGCCAAGACAGATAAGAAATAAGTGAATCTACATTATTTGCTTTAAACTTTCTACTCATTGTTAAAAGTGGAAGAACTCACTAATTAGGTTCCTTTTTCAATTTTACATGTAAGCTTTCTGCAAACCAGTAGTTAATCACAAAAGATAGGATGGAGCAAAGTGACATGCAACCAGAGCTCTGTGGAAGGATCTCTTCATACCTGACCGTTTTTAACCTTTATACCTTAAATGAACTTATATGAAATAGAATGCCATGAACTTTTAAAGTGGATAGAACTGTCACAGGCTATAATTTATTTTATTTTTTTTTGGTTTGGGTTTTTTAGATATAGTGTTAGTTGACGCACATTTGTTTGATTGTAGTAGTCTAGATTTTCAATTCTCAATGACAAGTCAGAAAATGGAAGACCACATGATAGCTTTAGGTAGATAGTGAATAGTTATCCTTGAGAAGAAATAGTTTAGTGTTGTTCTACCATAGGATTAGTCTTCAGTAAGAAGTTTGTCTTAAGCAGTACTACAGACAACCAAATCGCTTTGCTGCATGATAGAAGTACTTTTGTAAGAGATAGTCACCAGAAATCAGTATTTATTAAATCTGTCATGTTGCTCGTAATGCTGGTGATGCTTTTAAATGGGTATCAATGTACTGAGCTACCAAAAGATCTTGGTTCAGCAGGATAAAATAGGGTCTTCCATTACACAAACAGTATGTTTCCACCTCTCATTTGCTCCTGTCACACAAATTTGCTCCCATTACCCAAAGAGCTTGAATTTATTTCTGAGAAAACCCCAATCCATGTGCATGGCCTGTAAAACACCTGATGTGTTTTACTTGTATGTGTGTTTGTTTATAGATTGTTTGTCACCACAGAAATAACTTCTGTTTCTTCCAGAGTATACTTTTCTACTTAACTGGTTTAACTGTTCATTTAAATGAGACTGTACATTTGGATCTTTTGTGATGAAAGATGTTAAATTGACTGACAGGAAACTTAAGCCTCTTGAAAAGCTCCATTACACTTTTACTTGGAAAATAAATACTTTGCATATAATGAACATCCTATTTTTCATATGTGCTTTCAAAGGCAGTCCTTGAGGGTACTTTTCATTATGTCAGACCACAATCGGTTAAAAGCAGAATTCGTAGCTACTTCTTTCCAACAATAGGAGGAGAAAGGTCAGCACAAGAAATGTTTTTAATATAAAGAAGTCTCTTTTCTAAATGATATCTGAATATGTGTATATATACTGCTCATGGCTTTTTCTCTGTGTTGTTGACCATGCTTTAACTGTAGAAGATCTTTAGGGTAAAGTTTGTAGGGACGATACTTCACAGTATCATAAGGTATGCAGTCTTTGTTTTGTAGTCAAACAAAGAAGAAAATTTAAGGAGGGTTTTCTTCAGCGTTCATACTGCTGCCGCAATTTCTGTCTTAAAAAGATGAACAGTATATGTTTTTCTGCTGTTGACTTATTCTTCTTGAGTAAGCAAGCAAGTAAACTGTTTTTAGGATATGGTATCCTTCCCTTTCTATCCATCTGACCTTACTTATGGAGAAAAGCCAGCAACAGGGCAAGAAAAGCACACCTATACAAAAGCAAACTCATTTGGACATTATAGCATAATTGAAAGTGTCAGGACTTCTGTATCTCCTTACCAGAAGGTAATTTCTATGCGAGTCAGGAGGACAGTGTTATAGCTTATTTCTATCTCTCAATCTGTAAGGAGGAGGAGATCTGCTACCCCTGAAGAGTTGCAAGGTATTGCATGTGTATATCAAAATGGGGAAAAAAAACTGGAAATATAATGCTAATTCAAAACCTATAGCATTATTTTTGCAGCACTGTCAGTCCCTTTGTGCAGTGCACAGTGTTAGCTAGATATTTGATGATTTGTTACTCTATGACTTCTTGGAGAATTCTGCAGGGATTTTTTTCTCTCTAATTTCATTAGGTAAATTGAGCACACCAAAATTATCTCCTAAAGAAAATTAAAAATGTCACCTATTTATGGTCAAAAAAAAAAAAAAAAAAGGAACTACCACATAGCTTGGTTGGTTTTATTTATTTTTAAGGTATTTCAAATCAGTCATCTTTGGTTTATATTCTCTCTGATAATATAATAATCTCTAATAATAGCTTTCATTATTTCTTTTCAAACCACCAGCAGCATTTGTTCTTTATGCATACATTAAAGTAAACTGGTTTTTTACACTACTGCAGATCAATCTTCTTCTTCCTGTGTGTTGTATATTTACAAGATTTTTTGCAGTATATTTTTTAGGCTTATTTCCTGCTCTTAGTCCTTTTTCATAAACAAACAAACAAACAAAATCCCTCAGCTTGACAAAGATGTTTGCTCACATAATAAATGTTTTACTATGCTGTCTTTATTTGTGTTGGTTTATTGCTCTAGAGAGGATGAGCATGCCCTTATCCAGCAGTATTGTCAGACGCTGGGAGGAGAGTCGCCTGTCAGTCAGCCACAGAGTCCTGCTCAGATACTCAAGTCAGTGGAAAAGGAGGAGCGAGGAGAGTTGGAGCGCATCATTGCTGACCTTGAGGAAGAGCAAAGGTCTCATAATCATCCTACCTGGTGTCTGAATTGTCACCTCGTTGTTGTTTGAGCCATGCATGTGCTGTGTATTGTTGTTGGAGATGAGAAGAGATGCACCCCGGTGTCACTATTTGGGGGGGGCGGGGGGGGGGGGGCTGGAATCAATCAATGCATGCGTCATGCATAGCCTGACTCTGTTAGGTAGAAGACGGTGGGTCTGTGAACCTTAGTTTCACCTCTACTTTATTGTTTGGTGTTTTGGATTTTTTTCTCCCATAAACCACAAGTCAAGACATTGTCTTTGTTTGAGCTACTTGTGTTCTTAGTTGGAGGTGATGATAATATCATTTGATCTTAGGAAGTTTTTTTTATTTTAATTTGCTTAAGTCATCATTCTCCCTCTCTTTTCAATATACCAGGAGTCTGCAAATAGAATATGAGCAACTAAAGGAGCAACATCTTCGGAGAGGAATAAACCCTCTTGCATCACCTCCTGACTCCGTTGTGTCACCTCAGCATGCTTCTGAAGATGCCGAGCTCATTGCTGAAGCTAAGCTTCTGAGGCAACATAAAGGTCGCCTGGAAGCAAGGATGCAAATATTGGAAGATCACAATAAACAGTTGGAGTCTCAGCTTCACCGGCTGCGGCAGCTACTTGAGCAGGTAGATGTACACTGATATCTTTCCCCCAGTGTTTTTTCTGCACAATGGATTTCTTGGTGGAACAGAGGCATTGGAATTTTATTGCAAATATTTTCACGCCACTAGCTTGGTCTGTTGTACTTGGTAATTTCTAGCATGAAGAGATATTTTTTCCTACCCTCTAGTATAAGCCATGGTGAAAGTCAAATGAGCACAAGATGATTACAAGTGCTGGAGTGATCATGGTAACTTATGAAACATTGAGAGTAACACAAACAACTGCAATACTTTTTCATTAATTAAAAAGCAGTGGAAAAAAATATATACCCTCTTCCAAGTAGTGGTGCCAGTCGCACCCTGTATTTGACTTCAGTTTTCCAATCTTTCCTTAAATAATTTGTTTATTTATTGTCACAGTTAGTCACTGAAACCTTTCTTAGCGTGCCAAAGACAGATGGCCAAAGATACATCTAAAATGCAAAGGAGCAATTCATTACATTAAAAATCCAGTTCCTCTTGAGTAGCATATTTAGACCAATAAGCTACAACAAAATGGTCTGTGCACAAGTAAATGCTAAAGGCAAGAGCCTTTTAGCAAATGTCAGTAGCAAGAGATTGTAGGGTTTCTTTGTTGGGGGAGGAAATGTTGATTGTTTTTTAAGTCAGCATATGCACATCTAGATTATAAAAATAACACCACCTTGTAGATGTTGCTGTAAGAGATGTTAGTTTGTACTATATTGTGTGTGAAAGCTTGAATGATGAAGAGAAATTTGTATGAATGTTTTCCCCTAACTAAACATTACACTTGGGTAAGAGTACAGTAAGGCAGATGATTCCTGCCTTCCACAAGTCAAGTGACTGGCTGTACGTAGTAGAGAATTTAACTAAGCCAAGAAACAGACTGCATAAACCAGGTATCAAAATGGCAGAAGTTCCTGCTGTAGATGATACTCTTCTTGCAGTGATAAAGATATTTTTTGTTTGTTTCGCTGGCTGATTTTGTCATTTTTCTAGGCAGTTTTGGGTGAATAGCATTAAGATACATCTGTTCCAAGGGCTTCCCTACCCCTATACCAGAGTATTTTTGTTATTGTTACTGTTATTCTAGCATCTTTAATCAGTATTTGAGTAACTTAAGTATTTAACAGGGAAGACAACAACTGGTGCAACTGTTAACAATAATTCATGAAGTAAGTGTCTTGAGAACTGTGGCCAATACTAGGTGTTTCAGAGAAGGGTTTAAAATCTGCAAAGAAACAGCTGTAGAATAGAAACACAGAAGTTCTGCCAAACCCGTAGTCATTTTCAGCTTAGTGCTTAAAGCAGGAACATGTTCACCCTTTAGAACTTCCTTTTTTTCTATTGTAGCTGTGGATTTTGTAATCTTTTCAGTATCCTTATAACATTCTTAGTAAGACCTTTAGAGGATATATGTGTGTTGTGATAAACTGGGTGGGCAGAGGGGCAGTAGTTTCTTCTTATCAGTTCTGCTTTTGCATTTTTTCTGGGAATTCTGCAGTGTGTGGTTTCTGATAGGGTAAGGTAGAACAGACTTGACCTTTGTCAGTATTTCTGATCATTTACACCTCATTTACTATATACTGTTGTTCTTTTGCTTCCCGTCCAAAATCTCCTTCCTATGTGGGAGTCATGCCATGCTTCTGATTGTTCCAAGTGCCATTTCCTAAGCTGTTCCTGATTTTCCTCTGTCTTTTAATGAAGTGGCTGGTATGAAGTCAAGTATCTGAGGTGGTTTGCATTATTGCTTTTATAATATATCTGTGACTTTTCAATATGCTTTTTTATATGCATCCTAATGTTGTTTGGCAGGGTTTTTTTGACCTGCCACTAAGCAGATTTTTTGCAAGCTGTCTCCAAGGATGCTGAAACTACTCCCCTGAAGGGGATTCAGAAATTGTAAATAATTCAAATTTTTAGTATATGTTCTTTGAAACTTCTTTGTTTTGACATCGTACAATTATGAAGCAGCACTGAATCCCATTGCTGCCCCCTTAACTTTCTGAAAAAATGACGACCCTTCAGCATGTTTGTTTTTCTATCACCTAGGCCATTACTGTCTATGAAAGTCTTTATCTCTTTCAGTGCTTGGGGAAGGACTTTATCAGAAGCCAGCTGAGGCTCTAAGTATGTTTATTTATTGCTTTTGCTTTTATTGGCTGTCCCAATTATTTTTTTAGTGGATATAAGGAATACCTTATCACATTAATGAGATGGGTGATTTACATGGAAGACTCTCATAAGTCCCAATGTCAAAATATATGACAACTCTGTCATTCCTGTAATAATAATTACTAGTATTAAAGGTCACAACTGACTAATAGCAATTTCTTTGCCATGACTGGCATTTCATGCCATCTCTGTTTCTCTCTCCTGTCGACAGCAGAAGTCTCTCCATTTCTCTTCTCCGCTCAGCCTCCTGACTGTTGTTTGGGTTAATAACTTGCCACTGAATCTAAAATACTGGGATTTTTTTCTCTAAAAGATACGGAGTGAGTCTATCTACACACAGATATTTGGGTAGAGAATTAATGAAACTTAGAAACTTTCCTGTAGTAACTCTTTAATCTAGATGAGAGAATTCTAGGACATTCTTCAGAGAGCACCTTTAGCAGAAATATGCATGCATCCGCACTGTACATTTGCCTACTTTGGGTCACAATGCTGAGGTTACCACACTATTTTTATTTTAGCAAGCCCAAAGGAATGGTAGCTGTCACACAATGTTGTGATTTTTTTCTGCCTGATTGATTATAGTGTCAAAGAGGAAGGCGAAACAGAACTGGCATGTGACAACTTTGATACCAACATGTTAATTATAGAGAGAAGAAATAAAGAATACATTGTCTTTTTTCTTTTTTCATCCCTTTTAGATACCGTATGTGCAAAGTAGAAGTAAGACCTATTATGAAGGACATTTAAAGTCTCTCTGGATTTTTCTCTGATTGTCTGAGCTACTGAATAGAGGTTTCATATTGGATTTGATATTGAAGTTAATGGGAGCTAAAATCATCTGTCAATGGCTATATGACAGAGTAAATAGTGACTGCAGCTCCCTCTCCAACTGAAAACAGAGGAGCTTTATCAAAAGAGCAGAGGAGACTTTGTTTCTTTTGTAGCTAGGAGAATAAGTAAGTCTGGAACAAGAAGAAACATCCGTAATAGATGTGGTAAGGGAATTGGCCTTTTTGAGGTTTCCTGTGATTCGGAGGCAGGGTGCATTTTGTTTTTCACCAAAAGCAACAGAAGTCAGGGGAAGAACGGGTATGTCTTATGTATCCATTAAGCTACAGAACACTTCAGGCTCTTCTTTGGAAAAGACACCCACAGGAGGTACAGTGAAAAACTGGTTATAATAAATATCTCCTTTGAAATGCTTTAAAAACTGGTGTACTACAGAAAAAGCCCTCAATTTCAGAGTACTCTGGAGAAGAATTTATCTGTCCCTTCATATCCTTATTTGGTTTTGCATAAAAAGAAGTTTGAAAACTCCCAGAAACTGGTGTTTAAACTTCCCCCTCATCCTTATAGGGGCATGCTCAGTATCCCTGCTTTTATTTATTCAGGATGGAGAAGCAGGCATATAGGAACAACTAGGGCTATTTTCTTATGGCTTCTGGCTTAAGGATTGTCTGCTGGGTTGTTTTGAATGAGAATACATGAACTTCATAATGCCTGAAGGGAATTGGTGATGGAAGTGATCAGATTTTGTAGCTGTTACACAACTGGGGTCAAGTAGAACATGATTTTCTACAGTTTTTTTCTTGGGTTTTCTCCCAGTAAAACTGTTAAATCATGTAAATACATGCAGCTATGTCCTCAACTATTTTACATTTAACTTTTTTCAGTATCTGATTATTATATAAAGGCTTTTGTGCCACTAACAGAACCTTTCCCTTTCTGCTCCAAAGCCCACTCTTCATCTGCTTAACTGTATTGTCCTGAGTTTGGAAGAAGAGGGTTTGGGTTTATTTTGGCTTTTCTAGTTATTGCAGTCACTGGAACTATGTAGTGTAACATTTATCAATGTATTTAAATGAAAATTAAGTCATCAGACATTGTCCTCTGATTAGAAGGGGATATGTTTTCTGTTGTGTTTTGGGTTGGTTTTTTTTAAATCCAACTGCAGTATTTCATTCTGACTGCTGCAGCAATATATGGTACATCAACGTAAAGTATTCCAAGTATGTTTTGTTTGCTCTCAGTTTATCCACTTTTAAAGTCCTCGTGCTCTGCAGGGCTTTTTTTGTCATTTGCAATAGCACTCCTAAGCGGTACTAAATAACCTTCACTACTAACTCTTCGTTTAATTTTGTAGGCATCTCTTTTCTATCCTAATTAATCTTGACTTTGCAGTGCCTCACTATCCTTGATCTAGCTTATGTGTTGCTGTACTGCAGTTTTGTATCAAGTCCAGCACCGATCTTCTTTCCTCAGTCACCCTTAGTCATCTCCACACCATTTGTCTGCAGTTACTGCTTGAAGAGGGAGAGAGATCCGGTCCGGGTGCAAGTTTGCATTTTGGATGATGCAAATTCTCTCTGTCCATCTGTTTGTGGGGTGGGCAAACAGCCGCTCTGCCACTGGAGTTAGCCTCGTTTTTCTGTGCTGAAGTAACTCTTAACCCTTGGAGAGTTTGCTTCATCTCTTTACCGTTATAGCTCTAACTTCTTCTTGAACAGAGGTTCCTGGCTATACAGAATTACCTGGAGTTAGTTACCCCGGGCTTGGCCTATTTAAAATCACCACACTCATTTTACCTCGATCCTGTAGCTGGGTGGAAGCCTGATACTGAATAGCAAATTACTTAACTACTTGATTGGCATTCACTGTTCATAGGAGTGTCTTGATAGTAAAATCCTTGGCTGGCTTGAAAACATTTCCATTTTTCTTTGTCTTCTATATGCAGAGCAATAGCTCTTGATTTATTTTAGTCAAAGCTGGAAGTTGGTATTGTCATGCTGAAAGAGAGATGAGATTTTGAGGATAAAAAAAGATTTGCTGAGTACTCAAGGGAACATTTCCTTCTATTCCTCACCACTGTGTATAGAAGTAAAAGTATCTTTCGTTGTTCAACAATCTCAGTTTTGTTGAAGTTTTTTTTCTTAAACTGGAAGTTGTTGCAAAAAATCGAATGTTGCACTTAAGGCTGTGAGCTGCAAAGGAGCAAACTTGTGCACAAATTAACAGCCATTCAGTGTGTTACCTCTTTGCATCGAGTCTCATAGCTCTTCTAGGTACTTGTTAAGTCTCAGTTTCAAACAGATCGTAAAAGTAATTTATTATTATTATTATTATTAATTCTATATCTGCTTTTCACAGATTTACTTAATCTGCTCTTTAAGCTGTTTGGAAGTAATTTGATGATTTGCAATTGAAAAGACAAATGATAGGGACAACCATTTCAGCTAAGATTCTATAACTGCCTCATGTAAATACTACTCCATGTCCTTCTGTTTTTTCAGAACAATCACTTCTGGAGTTCAAATACTGTATTACTGTATTACTACTTTCTTTCTCAAACGATTTCTTACAAGAAAGAAGGAAAAGAGGAAAAAAATGCCTGAATAAGATCCCTTCTGATATTTCTGAGTTGTTGTAGTGAAGCGGTCTTACAGTCTTGTCTTATTTTGTGTCCATATATGTATACTTACACATTATCTCCAGCACATACATGGTTACAACTAAATGTAATATAGAACTTCTGTGTTTGAATCTTCAGGTGAATTTAAGAGTCCAGAAAGGCTTGCCTACAACACAATTTTCAAAGTATATGGGTTCCTTCTCATATATTTCTGGAGATTACATAGTACGTAGTTTTCCTGTAAATTTGGTGTACTCCACACTATTGACAAGCAGTGTCAGCAGGAGTGATGGCTAGCTAGATTTAACAACGTTCTCTCAAATCTTGTGTCTTCGCTCAGCTTGATTGTGAAGGAGTTTTGCGAAACTGTTCATGATTCAACAGTTGTTTCTAAGCGTGGTCAGTCATCCCAGTAAAGCTTCTTAGGTGACCTTAGCTGAATGTCCTCTGTATATGTGTATATGTATGTATATATCCACACATATATATACAACCCCAGTAATACCACTGTGTAGTCTTTCTGCTGTGTAGCTGGACTGAGAGCCTCGGACAGGCTGTTTGGGTTGTACATAACCTTGTGTTTCTATGATGCATGCTCACAACGGAACATTGTTTTTAACAAGACCATCAACTGCAGTCTCATAAGAATTACACTTAAGTCTGAATTTTCTTTTAACAAGCTGTTGGTTTGGTCCCCTGTCCCCCCCAACGGTTATATAGACCTAAGCCAACTTTCAATAGTTTGGAGAACAAACAAGAAAGAGCACATAAAAAAGGAAGGGAGCGGGGTGACTGCATACAAACCCGAACTTAAATTCTGTAAGATACAATTTATCTAAATTTGGGTATTACTGTCTTTAATGTAGCCCGAGTCAGACTCCCGGGTTAATGGCACCTCCCCCTGTGCTTCGCCCCAGCACTCCGCCCTTGGCTACCCGCTCGAGCAAGAGACAAGCTCCCAGTTTCTGCAGACAGGTAAGTGTTTTGATCAGGTAATGTGTTGTGTGGGTCTGTAGGTGACTACTGAATCGGTTTGTTGGCATCTTTCTGGAAAGATTTATAAATAAAAAGGAACTGATCTTTGTGATGCTACTGGGAACAAGACTTACTGCAGCAGGAGCTGTTGCTTCCCCACACTTGCAAACAGCTGCAGTATCACAAGAATCCATGTGGCTCTGAAATATGGATTTCTGTCAACGGACTCCTTGGTCCCACCTGTTTTGAGCAAGTGAATTTACTGGGCAAATCCAACCTCACTTGAAGGGGGAGCCAGTTCTCATTGGACCGAAATGGCCAACAGCTGTTTGTTTTACAGTACACTTATGCACCCAAGTAATCTGTCAGATACAGCAACAAATGTCCAAAACATGTAATTGAAGCTTCCTGATGGCTGCTGTAAAAATTCTTGTGTATCCTCTGCTCATCCCGCTATTTTGATGACCCCACCCCTCAAAGACTTCACATCTTTAGGAATTATTGGATATTTAAGTGTACAGCCTCTGCACATGAGGGGATTTCTCTCTTGAAAGATTACTTTAAATTCTGCAGTATCCAAACTCATTAATTCCACTGGAAATTAGCAGAAATAGCTACAGACCATTGAATGCTCAAAATTAGGTGAAAAATAAAAGATTTTTCTCAAATTATCTTAATTGCAATTTCCTCCCTGTTTTTATTTTCAAGCTTTTGTGTTGGAGATTAAATAATGATTTTACTTCTGTGGAAAACAGGAAAAATATTATTTTGCATACTGAAAAGTTTCAGTGTTGACATGTGCCTTTACTTTATCTGGAAAAACATGGAATTTCTTTGAGTCTGATTTAATGCAATGCTAGATTTATAAGACATGCTGTCTAAGAACACTGCCAGGAACAGAGCCAGTTGTATTCCCTAACCATTCCCTTGGCTAATTTTAAGCAGCATTTAAAAAAAAAAAAAAAAAAACAAACAAACAAACAAAAAAACCCCAAACAAAACAAAACCAAAAAAATGGCAAGGAGGATTTTAACACTAGTGAAATTGCTGGTGCATGTTGAATAAAGACCATCTAAAAGATAAATGCTTTTTTCAGAAAAAGAATGGTATATTTGCTCTGAAAGTTACATGACAAATCATCTGAAAATGGAACAGAATTTTAATTGAGCAGCTACTGAGTATAATTCCCTCATCTTGTAAACCTTTTATTTATTTTAACTGTAAATTCTTACATACTGCTCCTTCTTGACAATTTCTTCTAGTTAAATCTTGGGTGCAATGATTAAGCTTTAGTAAAAGAGAAATGAGTTCTGCTGCAAATCAATACTGTAACTTTCACCTCCTCTCCCAAGGCTGGCAATTATCAATGACAGTTCCTGCACACTAAGTTACAAAGGCTTCAGGTAGTGGTTTGCCTTGAAATATAAAGGAGTATTTAACTGGAAGGTTGGATGAGAATGCCTTTCAGAATGTTGTAGTCGTCTGTCTTTTTTTTTTTTCCCTCGTAACAAAATTCATTGCTCTGTTTTGTTGTCATATCTGCAGATGACTTGTTAGTTCCACCTCATGATACCAATACAGATCTAACAGATGTTATGGAGCAAATCAACAGCACGTTTCCAGCTTGCTGCTGTAAGTGTAACAAAATATGTCTCTGAGAATAGTATTGAATTTGAGGCGGTCTTTTGAAGAAAAAAGTCATTCTTGTGGTATTGACTAGGAAAAAAATCTTCTTTCTGATGAGATTTCCTGGCAAGATACACAAGCTATGTAATTCTGTTCTTTAAAGTTTCTCAATAGACGCTATTTGTGATAAACAAATACTCTCATGTTTTAAGTGGAAGTGATTCACTGTTAAGAAAAGCCGGTAGCTCCATATGGAATTTTCAGCTGTGCCCACATAAAGGAAAAGAGACCTAGGATCCTAGTAGCTGCTGATATAAGCCTTATATAGAACTTAAGTGAATGTAGAATCAGAAATCCTGAATGCTGGTTTTCTAATAAAACTTGAAAAACAGTCCTTAGGCAACAGGAGGGACCATAGCCTAATCCTGGCTGCCTGAACTAATTATTGAACTAGTTATGAAACTAATTGACCAGAGAAAATAACTGTTAACACAGCACATAACACCTTCCCCTGCTTAAATGTATTGAAAGTTGGTATTTTATTCAGCATCTATTAAAGAGAGATCAAAAGGAAAACCAATTAGTTTCCTATGCATGCCTTATATCAGCTGACATATATTTCTGCTGATCCTGTTCCTTCCAGAGTATCACTTCACTCACAAGAGTGAGTAGCTATCTCTCCGTTTCCAGCAGTATTTCATACAGATTGTTGGCTTTGGCAGGGAGAGTAAAGTGGAAACTTTGTTATTCAGTGTATTTATTTTTTTTACATACATACATATATATCTACACCTTCAGCTCTTTGCCTCAGAAAAACAGTAGTGAAAACTTTGATATAGTCTTAAACTTTCAACAGTTCTTTCAAATGAAATGTAATAATGATGGTCAGTTTTAAAAGGCAGAAGTGACAGGGAGGGTGTTTATGCCCAGTTCTCGCAGAAGCATCGGGATTGAAATTCTATTCTATTTTGTAAACTCAGTGAACCCTGAGTTTTACCCCATCTATCTCTTGTATGTACATTCCTTGGCTGTGAAGAACTGCATCACAGAAGATGCACTTTGCACATTCTGAGAAAGCAAATTAGGATCTAGCAAAAAAGGTCTTGTTTCAGCTGTCCTTTGAGATTTTCAGTGAGTTCAA
Source organism: Astur gentilis (assembly GCF_929443795.1). Lineage (NCBI taxonomy): Eukaryota > Metazoa > Chordata > Aves > Accipitriformes > Accipitridae > Astur > Astur gentilis. The sequence goes on along the minus strand of NC_064884.1, from coordinate 35,916,236 downwards.
TAGTTCAGAGCCCATAGTTTTGCAAATTAAGGATTAGATTTTAAGGAGCATCTCTTCTCAAAGTCAACAGCTAGTGATGCTACTCAGCACAACTCAAGGGCGTGTGTGTGTATACAAATCAGTAGAAAATGCAACTCCAGTATCAGTTCTTTTTTTTTTCTTTTTTTTTTTTCAAATTCCTGTCTTGCATGTATAAGAATTATACAGCTACCTGGTCATTTGCCCCAAATGAATTTAAAACAAATTGCCCTCTGTCAGGGCAAGCTTGATAATGATGGCTGTTCTCTGCAACCAGGAAACATGGAAAAAAGAGAACCTAATATCCATGAAACAATATCCTGAATGAGGCAGGAGGGGACTCTGAGTGAAAACCAGGGCCCCACATCCTTTTATATTGTGAAGTGTATCTGAGCATTTAAGATTAAAAAAAGTCACAGTTCTAAATTTCATGTGACTTTTCCCTCTGTCATTGACATGCTGCTGAAGAAATCAAACCAAACCAGCATGCCCCAATTAGGAGGTACTACCTATGTTTGCTCTTCTTCAGTCGTTCTGTAACATCTCTTACTCTTGGGAGAGTTACTAGGAGTATATTTTTTTAACCATGTAAGATTCACATACTCTTTTAGAAGCCTGGAATGAGGATTATTAATCTGGCCTTCCCAACAAAGTGCATTCAACTCTGTGAGTTTTGCTAGGGAAGACTGTGACAGACCATCTAGTCCCTCATCTTTTCCTGTGGCCGTTTGAGATGGAACTGTCTTTCTGGATGGACAATTGTCTAACCTGTTCTGTAAAACTTCTAGTGACGCAAACTCCATGGACTCCCTACGCAATCTGCTTTAAGGCATCACTGTATTCCTAGCCTTAAAAAAATAATATCTGTACCATTTTTTAATTATACCCAAGCTAAATTTTATTAGAACAGCCTTTCACGTTCAACATACATCCGCTTATTTAATAAAAAAAAAAAGGGCTATTTTTTCACAGCCTCGTCACTACTGGTCTCTCCCACCTTGGCCACAGCTTTCATTAAGGAGTTACTAGCATCTGAGCCTTACTAGCATCTGAGATTATTTTTATCCCACCTTGACTGTATCATAGAGCCAGGCTTCTTATTTGCTGTATTTGTTTTTATGGGTTTCAGGTTATAATTCATCTTGAAATTGGTATTTCTGCTTAGTCCAAATATCTCTTATGAAGCAATTATTCATATAGTAGGGCCTGCACTGCTCTTAACGGTTGGGTTTGGGGTTTTTTTTGCTCCCCGGATCCTTTGATTATGGATATAATGCCTCTTTTCCTTCCTTATTTATGAGGTTGGTCCTCAGAACCAGGCGGGTGTGCAACATTGTGCAGCAGTCTTGCCTGTGCATCCGAGTGACTTCCAGAACAGATCATTTGAACAGATGATTTTATAGCACACCACCCGTAGGTCTATATGGTCGCAAGTGGTGAAAAAGGATCAATTCATATAAACTATATATTCATAATGCTGTAAATTTGTGAATAAAGTTGTGTATAGACCTTTACAACATACTTCTAGTTAAATGTTTAGTTTTTTAAAAGATAGGAGTCTTTTTGTTCTTCTGTAGTACATATTTTCCTGATACTGGCTTTGTTTTTAAAGTGCCAAGATGCAGAATCATGTAAATTTCTGAATTTCTTTTGTGTTTTTTTTTCTTTCTATTTGCAGCAAGTTTCACTGGCAGACCACAGGTATGAGACATGTTTACATACTTGCATAGTCATTGGAAGCAAAGTAAAGCAAGTGGAAAAGTTCCATTAAAGCAAAGTGTCTGGGTTTTTTTTTCTATATTTTTCCCTAGAGGTTTCTTTGGAAGCTAGACCAATGTAACAGGCAGGCTAGATTCTGGAATATTCCTTACTAGTTCAGGCATTACCAAATGTACTATGGTGTGCAGTTCTGGGATGCTAACCAGATGGAATCAGCTTGGATCTATCCTGGCCAATTAGTTTCAAGCCAGCATCAGCTTGCAAGATCAAAGCTGGTTCTTGCAAAGACATCCATATGTCCTGGTGTTCCAGTTTCAGGAGCTATGGGCACCAGGGCACAAGGATCAAGAGCCACACAGCATCTTAGGCATTAGATTAAGCTGCCTTCTCCCAGTAGGCGACCACTTTACAAACCCAAAGCAGAAATTTGGCTGCTTTCAGAGTTCACAAAAATGTGGAAAGCAATCTGGTATCTAGATACGTGTTCTTGAAAATCTAACTGGTATGAAGGATCAGTTAAATTTCTGTTATAAGTAACAAAATTAGGAAAAACACTTGCTATAGGTTTAGGTGGACATTGGAGCCCACGTATGACAAAGAAGGAACAACATAATCTTGTGTTGTTGCAGAGTTCTTTGGAAGTTTCATTGTTAAATAAGTTTTAAAGACTACCACAAATTGCTGTGCGAGACTTGAGAAGAATTAAGTGGTAGGGAAAGAATCTATTTACTCCCCCAGATTGTTTCACCTTGCCCATTAATCCACAGTTTGCAAGGTCGGACCTCCCCCAAAATGAATATCTAAAAATTCAGAAATATTGCTCTGCAAACACTTTCTTGGATTGCAATATCTGGGATAGTAAGATTGTCCTCCCAAACAGGAATTCCTAAAGAGAGTGGGATGAATCATGCCCTGTACTCGGTTAACTCAGACTTCGTGTTTCCATCTCTTGATAAGCTAAATCAGTGAATTAAACTAGCATTTTTCAGAAATCCTTCCTCTGAGCAGGCACAGAGATAGCTTTCAGTGAAACAGTGTTATCAGTGAATAATACTAATCTTCCTGAAAGAGATTTGATTTTTTTTTTTTAGGTACAGGATGATTCCCAAATGGTCTCACAGCAAATCTACCCTTCCAGAACCATTAGAGAAGGCACGTTTGTCTGTTCAGGAACAGAATCCTGAAACAAGAGCCTGGAAATAAGCTTCACATTTGAAAGGGCTGCCTCCAAATCCAGACTCTGTATACTCTCCCTTTTTACCACTTAGGCTTCAGATAGGACAGTAGTTTGCATCCATAGAAAAAAAGTTTAGGCAGAATATGGAGAGTCTATATTTACTGCTCTGTAGGCTAACATCCTCTAGGCCTTACTCAACAAGAATTTTAAACACTCCAGTATAGTAAAACTAGATTTCTCTTAACTACATGCCTCAGTGATTTGCTGAGTCTTGGGCCAATACATCTAAATTTTTAAAATACAGGGGGTTTGTAAAATGACCTCAGAATCCTTAACTGAGCTGAGCCCAGAACAGTTAGAGCTCTCTGCATGTGTTAATGTGGTACTGACAGGGTTATTTCTCATCATGACAGGCAATGTGAAGTGTTCATTTGGACATCGACCAGCGCTTCCTGACGTGCAGTACAACCCTTTTCTACAAAGCATCGATTGCGAGCTCCACTTCATCAGAAGGCTGCATGGGACCCTGGAACATGCCGATCGCTCTGACTGCGTGTTCTACTTGAAATAGTAAAACACTGAATACCCAAAGATGAGGATGTGGTTTTTATAGTATCGATTTTTTTTCTTCTTCTTCCCTTTCTATGCAACTGTAAATTAATGAGCAGTGGAGTATTTGTCACTGATTTGTATAAATATACAGCCGCGGGAAAAGGGGCAGGGGCTTTATATACGTTCTTTTTGATAACCGTAAAGAGAACTGCATAAGGAGTTTGGAGCAAAATGTTACATTTATACATTCCTTTTAGCTCTTTGCTTTTACATTGTAAAATACCTTTAGTTATATTCTCACACATTTAATATTCTGTAATGATTATTTATACGCTAACCATCTGACCACACAGATTTCGGAATACCCTTGAGTTGTTTTCAGGATTGGCATATGAAGTTCCCATAATCTGCATTATTGTTATTGGTTAACAAAAATTGCCGTTGGGTGCAAGCTACAGTATTTTTAACTCTGTTAAACAAGATAGACTCTCATTTCAAATCATCCTCCTCATGCACCAAAATGGTATTTTTAACTTTCTTTTAGTTATTTCCAGCCAACACACTCATTTGGAGGATTATTTTTTTGAGCCTTACTTTACTTTAAATCAGGAGATAGCTAAAAAGAGGACTTAGATGATAGCTTAAGTTGTTTGTAGTAAGGTCTAAGTTAGTGTAATCTTTCCCAACTTTGTTCAGAGACAAAGCTTTGCTGTTCCCTGCTGTGCCAAACTTGCTTCAAGTTTTGGAATTTACAGTCTGTGAAGTAAAGCTAATTTCCGTGAGATCCTCGTCTCCTTTTGTCTGCCTCTTGGAAATGAAGAGACAATTAGAAAGCCCTTTCCAATACTATTAGCAATGGAACGTTTTCTTCAAAACTGCAATGCGCTTAGATACTATCATTTGGCATTGTAATCTTGCAACTCATCTTTATCTTTGAAATCATTTATTTATGTACTTTAAGTAGGTATAATTACGGGAAAGTTATGTCACTGATCAGCGGATCTCTAGTTTTAAAATTTTCGTAAGAGATTTTATTGCCTTCAGAGTTTACCAATGCTGCATGGACACTTGCTTTAATTTCAGGACACCTTTAATTGGTAAAACTGCATGCAATATATTTCATGTATAGTGGAGAGAAACTAAACTGTGTTGTTCTTAATTATTACTGAAGAAAAAAAAAATCTCAAAATGGTATTGGAAGAGTTGTAAATTCTTTACTGCTACCGAAAAATGCTAGAGGACATTAAGACAGCAGGTCAGGAATTTCTAGTGTTTTTGTGAAGTGGTGCCAACTTAGACTGTCCTGCACCCACAGTATTCACTCCTGGTCTGCTGCTGCTCAAGTAGTGATTTGGGCGCAGCGTTGACCATGTTCTAGTGTTGGCTCCGATGCCAGTTCTTTCTGAACCCTTTGGCAAATTATTTAACCATTCTGCCTCTTTTCCCATCTGTAAAATGGGGATGATAGTACTTACCTCTCAAAAGTGTTGTAGAGCCTGCTTAGTTAGTGTTTGAAAAGCTCTATATAAATGCTAAGTATTATTCCCAAGTGAGTGGAGCAAAATTGTCAGTGGGAAGAGAAGATGCTGGCTCCTATAAATGCTTCATCTATTAAAAAAAAGTAGCGTAGTTATTTTGAGAAGAAAAAACCCCACATTTTACAGAAGAGGAAAGCCATGACCACCTTTCTACCTCAGACCTATCTTCATAAGTAGTATTGGAAATAGCTTTATATTCTGTTCTCTGCAAAGTACTTTGCTTTTATCAAGCTACATCATTCTCTAGGCAAAGAATCCTTAAAAATACTCCCCTACATAAGTAAAAAAAGGTCTCAGTAGTGAATTTGGTGGCTTTTATTTTTGTTCTGAATATGAGGTTATGTATAAAGTTGTTTTTCTGCCTGTGTTTGTATGCATCCTTTGTCCTCTGCTGCCAAGTAAATGCTGCTTCAAACACTACATTGTAACATTCTTCCTCTGAGACAATAATAAATAAAAGGAATATATTGCAGTAACATGAGAAAAAGTATGGAGTTCTTTCAAGTTTTGTGGTGTTCAAGGATGGCACTTCTCATTGCTAAATGATGAAAATTTCATTCTGAAGAAGATTAATTTTAACACCAGGGTGCTGCAATAGTCCATTTCTATGTGCTAGCATTTTTGGTGTTGGTTTGCATTTCTATAAATGACATTAAGCAGTGTTTTCTCCTCATAAATCTGTGCATATTTTCTCCAGTTTTTGATCTTTAGTGATTTAGTCTGGAATCATTCTCACTTTCATGACAGATATTAAATTTGATCATTGAGAAGCAGACTGCTTTTATTTTAAAAATGTTATATATACATATTACGAAACAGGAATAATGCATGAAGCCCTGTCAAATATTAAAACAGGAAATTAGCCTTCAAGTTTTGATGGCATTCAGTCAACATGCTCAGCTGAAGCACAGCATTAGATATTCAGTCAGGAAATAATGTACTTTCTAGCCCTACCATGGGCTGATTTTAGGTATTTGCATTAAGCTAATGGAAATTATGGTAACAACAACTGCATTAGAACAACCGTGCTTAAAGGAGGAGAAAAAAGTCCACAACCCTAACAATTCTGTTTCCTTATAGTAATAGTTGGCACCGTTTTAGTGGTTAGTATTTATTAATTTTTTTTTTTCAAACTAACTAACAAATGTAAAACGTAAATGTCCAAGTAATGACACTTTCCCTGTTTGTGAAAGGATGCTTAACAATTAAGTTGTAGGGAAGAACTGCATTTTTCACACAGCATTTGTGATTCAGCAGTTAACAGGGAATTTAATTATAGAAATAACAATATATTGAGCCCAATTAAGTTCTGTATTTAGAACAACAAATGTGTCAAAGAGGAGGAGACTGGTAGATTAAAGAATCGATTAAACCACAAAATCTGTCTTTTAAAAAAGTAAGTATTTTAATTATATGTTTGTAGCATTGAAGGTAGCAGAAGAGGGGTCTGTGGATCAGTACTAGGGCCTGACTTTGAGAACAATTTATGAAGGTGCTCAAATCTACAACTTACAACCCCTGTACCCTGATTGCTAAGGCAGCAGATACCAGAGCTCTGTAATGCTCTCACCTGTGAGGAAGGTACTCTCAGCTTAAAGTCATGCTTCAGTACCATGCCCTGAAGGACCTGGCTCGTCAGGGGAACAGACTGGCACCTGCTTCTCACCAGCTTGTCATGGGGGCTGGCTCCTCAATGAACCATGCAGTGGTAAGCACTCTCAGGCTTCTTTGCGCAACCTTTTCCTCTAAGCACTAACCAGCCCCTTACACTGTTATTTTGTCAGGCAAAATAAAGGCAACATGATACTTTTCAGGAGAAGAATTGGGTTCCTGCACCGAAGAGCTCTCAGTCCCAAATGCATGGCTAACCATCAAAGCAGGAGAGACACCCTGCTGCACAGCCCAGAGTGGACAAGGTGGTTGATAGCATATTTGTTTAAATCTTTATTACAAAACACCCTTGAGCTGAAACATTACAGTCAGATCAGTTCATTTTCTCAGAGAAGATGCAAGATTGATGGATCTAATTAAAATCAGAGTGGAGAAGTTCCTCTGCTAATGGGGCTTCAATCTGCAGGGGAACTTCCACTATGAAAGAGCTCTTCTTGGAGGGTGTTGGTGGTGGCATTATTTCTTTCTGGACCAAAACAAGGCTCTTCAGATGTTCACACCTCAATAGATGGGATAGTTAAGTTAGGAGACACCAGCCCCCCTGGGTCAGAGATACTGGACCCAGACACAAACTGTCAGTATGCACAGGACAATTCCTGTTTCCTGGGTCAGAGGGTTCTGTCCTCTCTTCTGTTCCTTCTACAGTTAAAAAATGAGGGGGGAAAAAAAAAAGCTGAATTCAGCCAAATTAAAAGTGTTCTGTAATGGGCAAGCTTTGGATTTATGCAAAAGACCAAAATATTCTTTTAAATATTTACAGTACAAATTGCCCATTGGAGAGAGTTTACTCATTACATCATTTTTTTTTTTTCTCTACTTTAGTACAGAGTTGCCCTAAGAAAAACCCACCTGAAGGTAAACACTCGCAAAACCAAGTAATGGATCCTGTCTGCTGTCACACAGAAATGAAGATGTCATGCCATACAGCTGAGAAGTCTGTTCCCCCAGCAACAAAATTGGTCACAAATTCAGCCAAGGTGTAAATTAATAACAGTGGGGTATGAAAAGGAAAAAAAAAATCCAACAACTTTTAGTGGAAAAAATATTTAAGCAGGAAGAGATCTATTCCATCTTACAAGCAAAACAGCTCTCAGTAATCATCAGCTGTATGCCTTGGTCTTCAAAAAAAACATTCCCGTGGCCATCAAAGGCACAATCTTCCTTGGCTCACGTGTCTTTGGGAGCCTACCTTCTGTCTTTAGTGCCACTTAAATTTTCATGATGTGCCAGCAAAAAATTACACTCTTTGCAACTTAAATCTACCCTTTAGAAAGAACAGCTGCATGCAAGTGCAGCAGCTGCCTTCAGAAGAGGAAGGTAGTGTTTTCATCAACTGCTTTTCTAAGCACCTCTGTCTGAGACAGCAGCAGAGGAGCTGATTCAGCTCGTTTTTCCCAGGCATCCCAGCACTGCAGCAAACTGTTGCAGCCAACATTTGGAATCTTTTAAATTTAAAACTGTTCTAGGTTAGCATGCTTATTAAAAGTGATAAACCAGGACAGCTGAACAGATTTCCTATGTACTAGTCTTAAAGAAAGATAGCACATACATGGGGCGGGGGGGACAACACAACAAAGCAGAGACACTATCTGTCCTATCTCATTGTCATCTCTGAAACTTAGTATTTACAGATAAACTATGCATGCTCTCGTTAGTCACTCTCTTTGTACAGTCAGATAAGCATTTCAAAAATGTCTAGTTTTCTCACCTCTTCTAATATTTACCTTGAAGAAACTATACTTCAGAAGCACTTATTTCCTGATTATGGAAAGAGAACCTAGGGTAACTAGCTCAGGGGAAGATCTCTGCAGCTTACAAATCTAATTTCTGGGGATAGATCCCATCTTGGTATTAAACGAAACAACAAAGAATATAAGAAACACATAGCAGTATTGCAACACTTATCTCCACATGATGGAATTCCTTCTGCCCCCACAGTAACTGATACCTCTTTGACTAATATTTAAATTCTTTGGAAAATGAGCAAAAAATAGAGGAAGGGACAGCGTCCAACAGTTAGCTGTGTCTCATAAACTAGATTTAATGGAGTTAGGAAAAAGACCACATAAATGACAAAGACTGGGATAATTCACCTGAATTTTATATGGAAATAGGCAACTATTTGATCAGATACAGTAACCTTTCTGAATCCCAGCCCAGGTGAAGTGGAAGTCCAGGGGACAGATTATTTGGTGTGTAACCTTGGCCCTGCAAAAACAGGTGGCAAACCCATCCATTTTTCTTTACTAAAGATGGCATTTTGGATGTTGAAGGACCATGTTTATAATGAGCAGTTCACAGCAATTGTGGTTCTCTGTATACATTTGCCAAGTGTGACTGGTGCCTAACCCACAAATGAAGTTTTATGCATTAATAAATAAGCAAACAAACAGAAGATATAATAGTAACTGCCACTGATAATCCACATCGCCAATTTAAATGCAAACAAAAGTAGGGAAAGTTAAGGGTTACCCAGACCCTCCTTCCTGAAGATCAGAGTGACATTTACTTTCTTCCAGTCCTTGGGATCTTCCTCTGATTCCCATGACCTTCCAAAGATAACCAGGAGCAACCTTGCAATGACATCAACCAGTTCCCACAGCACTTTAGGACACATCCCATCAGATCCCATGGACCTATATATGTCCAGTTTGTTTAAGTGTTCCCCAACCCGATACTTCTCCACCGAGGAGGAGGAGCTCTCCCTTGCTTGACATTTCCCCTCTGGTCTCAGGGACCTGGGTTTCCTGAAGGCCAGTCTTACCAGTAAAGACTGAGATGAAGGGACTCAGTACCTTAGATTTTTCTGCGTCCTTTGTCACCAGGTCCTCTTCAGCAGCGGGCCCATGTTTTCCCCCGTCTGCCTTTTGCTGCTGATGTACTTGCCAAAGTCCTTCTCGTCACCTTTCATCTCCCTCACCAGGCTTTGGCTTTCCTAACCCTATCCCTGCAGAATTGGACAGTATCTCTATATTCTTCCCGGTCCCTGAACAGACCAAAAGCTGCTCTCCTGAAGCCCAGGGACGTGATCCTGATCCTGCTTTTTGCCTTGCTCCTTTGCTCTCGGGATCCTGAGCTCTACCATCTCATGGTTGCTGCAGCTACGGCAGCCCCCAGCCTTCACATTCCTTACCCGTTCTTCCTTCTTTACGAGTAGGAGGTCCAGCAGGGTCTCTCCCCTCCCCAGATCCTCAATCGTCTATGTTGGGAATTGTCATCAGTGTGCTCCAAGAAATTTTCCCCTGACAGTTAGCATAACTCTGAGCCAATGCACAATCTTGCACAATGCCCTGAAAAAATCTTTTGCCAAGAGAAGTATGACAGATGAGTAGGGAGGGACCTTTTAAACACAGATGCTTTAGCTGATTTTGTTTAATACCTCTGAAAGTATTTTGGTGAGCAGTTGTGAGGAGTCTAATGAATGGCTGCGACACACAGACAGGCACACAGAAAGAAAAACTGTCCAGATGTATTTCTGTCTTTCCAGTCCCAACAGCCCCTCTGGAATGGAAAACGTAGCTCTGACCTACTTGCTTTCAGCAGGCTGTAATTACAGCGCCTATCAATTTTCTATAAAAATACACATGTGAACAAATGAAAAACCTGAGTGGCTGGAACATGAGCAGAATAAGAATGTTATTTCATCCCCTAAATCGCAGTTCCTGTAAAGATGATGCTTGCGAGCTGAAAAGTAAAACTAGTTGAAATGGCAGTAAAACATCAAAATAGCAGTTGACTTTATTATGAAATATGAGCTAGGCTTTGTACACAAACAAGATATACCATGGTATCCATCTGTCTGCTGCCTACACTTGCATTTTTTTCTCCCCAAAATGTCTGCTTGCTTGCTGAGGAAGGAAAATTAATGATAGCTTTAGTGAAAGAGAATTATTTTTGGTTTTGCACTCACTCTCATTTGGTTTCTCACAGTGCAGCTTGTGCTACCCAGTCAGTGGCAAGGGGCTGAGCGAGGTCTCCAAAGCTGGACCCAGCGCCCAGTCTCCCCAGATAAAAGGGAATAGTCACCCCCTTCAACCTGCTGATTAGAGTTTTGCTAGGATACCCCTCCTGTGCCACCAGAGCACACTGCCTCAAGACAAGCAAGCCTCCACAGAAAAGGCAGTAGGTGATAGATGGGACCACTGACTTCCAGCTTAACCCACTTCGTATGGACCTCAGTAGCATTTGGCAAAGGAATTCTTCTGATAACTTTTTACATTCTTGTTACTGAAGACAGTTTGGTTCTGTTTTCCTATGAATCACAGTACTTATAACATTATTTAGAAAAATGGGATTAGGAGAGAAATATTTTCTAAAATGCCACTCTTGTTCATCCACTTTTCTTCTAGACTTGCTTTCCCAGGCATAGACTCACATGCATGGTTTTGGTTGGCTTTTTCCATCCACATGTTCAGAGATCATCAGCATTTGAACATAAAAAAAACCCAAACCACATGTAGCTTTTTAATTAAAAATTCTCTAAGCTTCTCAATGTTGTTACTCACTTTATGACCTCTCCTTTGCCTTAGAAATTACTACCAAGTGCACAAAACTGGTACACTTCCATCTCTTTGCTCAGAGCAGTGCCCCCATTGAAAGATTCTTGGAAAGCTTGACTTGACTTAAAATAACAACTTTATGAAAAGTATAATGTCATTATACACAACTAAGTCACATTTCTTAAAGGCTGATTACAAACACTCTCAAATGACATCTCTTCATGGCACTGTTGGTTTTAGGGCTCTTTATGGTTCGATATAAAGCAAATCAGGAAGGCATAATCACACCTTTCAAAGCTATTTGAAAAATACTTTAGCATACATACTGCAGCTTAAGCCTGTCAGCTTTGTCTGCAGTCACTGCATTTACTTCTTAGTTTTTTAACCCAGTTGCAAAGGAAAGACAAGTGATAAATTAAGATTATAGCACATCTGTTTGCACAGAGATTGGATAAAATATGGCAGTTCAGTTAATGCAGTAAACAGCTTATATGGTGAGAGTGATTTTTTTTTTTTTTAATATATTTTGCCTGAATAGCTGATATAGACAGATGCTTAAGAAAATAAGTTGGGTTTTTTCCTAGTTTCTAATAGTAGTAGTTATACCTCTCTCAAACAACATGTACCTAGCAAAAGAATTAGATTAAGTGATGTGATTAAAACAAAGAAATTCCACGCTCATCTACCCTCCCCTCCTAGACTGCCAGAAGTGACAAGGCAAGATCAGAAATATTAATACTATAACGAAGCACATCTAAAGTATATCATTACAGTCCCGCAGACTACTCTTCCAGCAAGAAGTGCTTCAAGAAGCAATATAGATGGTGATGCAGTATTGTTTCAGTTATTTGATATATATAGTGGAGACAACTGTACGTAACAGGACAGGCTTATGCCAATGGTAGTTTAACAAACATTTATCTATGACAAACTAAAAAAATTTTAAAAAAAATTCACAGCTGGCTCCTAAGCCAGCTGCCTTGACCCCTCCATGGCATGGCCAGTATCTCCTTGCGGGAGAGGCACCACCAGCCTCCGAAGGCTCCCAGCCCATCAGCCACTCGCAGGCCTTGTCCTCCCCACCAAGGGGCAGGGGCAAGGCAGGGAAGGGCAGCATCCCAGTCTGGCTCCCCTGGCCCTAATCCGGGACCACTTAATATTCTTGTTCAGCAACACTTAAAAAAGCGAGCTGTGTTTATCTGGTGGGTATTAGCAGCATAATGTAGGTAATTAAGTAATAATCACCTTAGAAATATGCCCTTATCTTGGAGCCAGAGAAAGAACAGAGACTGAAGGTTGGGGCAATTATCTCAACCTTCAGCTCCAGGGAACCAAGCACCAAATAAGCATTCGTATCAAAGTCAGTAAATAATTTGGCCAATTACCTATTCCCACATCCCCATTGAAGTTTCTCGATTGAAGTTTGCAAACATTTATGCGTAGCCTTCAGCTTAATAGTTAGACTGCAATATAGGAACTGATTCCGCATTAAAAATTTATCCGTAAGTTACAGCTTAATGTCAATGCAATCTGTATTCACATCTCTGAGTGGGGATGCGTAAGAAACACTATTATTCTGTCATCACAAACCATCTTTTAAACATGTAAGCACAGGGTCTGTCATGGACTGAATTGCACTTCTGGTTCCCAAAATCTCTTGATATGACAGGGTTGAATAGGCAAATTTAATATACATGTTAGTATAGCATCCTGATAAACTACTCGTGTTAGTGCACATTGAAACTCCTTGCCGTAATTCTAAAGAAGTGGGTTTTGCTAGAAGTTTCCTTACTCCTATCCTCCTTCTGCCTCCCCCCCCCCCCCCCCCCCCCCCGAAGCCCTAGAGAAGTGTTTTGGGAATAGATGGGCATCTCTTTGCTCAGGCAGTGCACAAGAGGCAGAATGCAGCCGCTCTGCCGCTCCGAGAGTGTTCCTGGAACGACTCCCTCGTTTCCCCCTGGTATTAACCAGTACTATATTATACTGCACATACTTTCAGTAAGAGTCAAGGAATAAATCTGCAAACCCACTCTCTACCCATGACATCTTCAGCAGGCTTAAGCAGATTTAAAACTAATGTAGCTACAAAGGTGTCAGCAAAAGCCAAATTTCAAGAAAATTAGGTTGCCAGTGAGTAATTAAGGACAATCTAGGCCAGATTTTTGCCTTTGTTGTTGGCAGCACACAAGAAAATAATATAATCTCTAAATTAAATCTGATTTCTATCGCCTTTTTTTTTTTTTTTTTTTTTTTTTTTTTTTTTAAGTAAACCGAGCATTTTTGGTATGGCATCAGAGGTAGAGACTTTTCAGAGACACTTTTTACAAGGACTCTTGTGGTGGTGCATTTCTTTCCCCCCTCTCTGGTCTGGGCTGATTTATGAATTCAGGAAGCCTCACTAGGCCTTAGCATAAGTGTAATGAGTTGGGCAGTTAAGGGTCCCTTGACTGTACCTGGAACTCTCACACAGCTATGACAGGGAATCATGTGGACCATCTCAAGGAGTCCTGCTGTCTGGCGAAAACAAAACAAACAAACAAAATAAGTAGAGTTAACTAGTTCTCTCATAACAACCTTGAGACATTCCAGTCCTCCCCTGACAACCTTGGAGCAACCATATCTGAATCTTAAGTCATTCTCTGACAGCCCCAGAATCTTCCTTATCTGAATCATAACTCACATGAAACGGTACCAGCACAGCTGGAATCCTAGTAATTTGCTTACAACTAAAGCCAGCCATCTCCCAAACATACAAGCAGTGGTACCGAGACCCTTTGAGCTCTCCTGGACTGCAGCAAGTTGCAGCCAGCATCTCCCTCTGATGCCTCTCGGAGCTTGCAAACTTTTCTGTTTGTGAAGATCGGAGGTCTCGCCGAAAGCCGACGAGACTTGGGCTGATACTCTCCGCTCCTTGAGGCTCGACCCTTCACCCATTGAGAAAGATGCTGAAGCATTCAACGTGAATATTTTCACTGAACTCAAGGGGAATTTTTAACAGTTATACCTCTTTTACTTGCTTATATGTGTATCTTAGTGCTTTTATGCACGTGTGTGGGTCCTAACCTGGATTTTCTATAGCAAGTATATTACAAGTTGTTGCTTTTCAAATCTATACTTAAATTACTGTTGTGAACTTTATTCAACTGTGAATGAATCTCAGGCTGCTATTATATTCATAATCCCTTTAGATAGACTGTTGGCCAAGACTGGGACTAGGAGTTGATCCAGCCACACCTAGACTCCAACAGGAGTTTAGAAAACAAGGGGGATTTCATCCATGTATTAAAGTAATAGAGTGAACCTTGTCATCAAATTCTGTGAAGTCACACTTTTATATAAATTCCTATTAAATCATTTTTCTTTTGCTAATACCATTGGAAGTGATTCTTTAAGCGGTCCAAACCACTCCCTTTCACAACAACTCTAAAAAGCAGAGCTAAACTTTAGCTGTGGGTCTTGCCTATTCACTTGCAGGTGTTAAGAACTTGTCATCTGTGGCTGCCGATTTCCTATAACCCACTGACCTAAGGGCATTGGACTTCATAATGATGAATTAATTTCTGTGCTATTTACTTCTCAACTACAAAACCTTATATAGAAGTACAAAAAAAAAAACCAAACAACACCAAGAGCTATACTGACAAGATGACTTAATCATCACTGTAGGGCCCCAGATGCTAAAACCATGGTTCTCACCTATGCCAGAAGGCAGCCAGCATCTAGAAATTAAGGTTCATTACAAAGTTTCCCACATACTTTAAATTCTGCCTTTGGGCCTAGACAAGAAGCCACGAATAGGCACGAATTCCTATTGGGACTTGCCGTGGCCAACAAGCATTCCTCAGTCTCATTTATAGGTCAGACTCCATGAGCACTTAAAGAGCCTTGCCATTGCATCCGAGCCTTTACAAAAACACTCCCCTTACCATCACAGGCACATCTAACTCCAGACAGCCAACAGGAGCTAAAGGCAACATCACCTTTTTGTTTGGTTTCTCAAGCAACTCAGCTACTAAAGCTCTCTGAAAGATGACAGCTCAGGTTTTGCTCCATTTTCCATTCAGAAGGGTTAAGCCCACATGTATTTCACATATGTATTTCATAACCATCGTATATTTTCCTCAGCAGGGCTTAATATGACAATATCAACATGTTTGTATAAGGGGAAAAGAAAAAAGAGAAAAAAAGGAAGATTCTAAACAACATAATAGTAATCCTGCTTCTGGTACGCTTT
This sequence comes from Astur gentilis, assembly GCF_929443795.1. Classification (NCBI taxonomy): domain Eukaryota; kingdom Metazoa; phylum Chordata; class Aves; order Accipitriformes; family Accipitridae; genus Astur; species Astur gentilis. Next base: position 35,900,828 of record NC_064884.1, on the reverse strand, counting down.
AGCCCCCCAGATTTTTACACACCTTATCCTATCTTCAGTAGAAACACTGTACTGTGTCTGTGAATGTTTATATCTGTTAATCATTCCCTTCTATTCATTGGTAGAGCATGCATGCCTGTAACTCTTGGTGTTCTCCCTGAAATTAGTGGTACTTAAAAGCTTTTCTGTTAAGGAATTATTCTCAGAGTCTTTATAATTCCAGTTTTTCCTCTTATGCTGCAAATACTGAAAGATGGAGTTATGACAGTAATTATGACCTCTATCTATCTGGGAGATATTTTTAGCCTTATCACAATGACACACTGCAGTCCAGGGTTAGCAATCTAAGTATTTACAGGATATTTCATGGGTAAGCACTTAATCATTCTGCAAGCAACTAGGTGGAGGCTTAGCCAGGTAATTTAAAGAAATTAATGACAAAAGTTTAAGACAGACTTGATTTAATTTAGCACAATTATCTACTAGTTACACGGCCCATTTTAACAAACTCCCTTATGCAATTAAAAACATATATATATAAATACAAACTACATTTAAATGACTAATCCTCACTGTAAACATCCACAACTGTCAGGGATGCTCCCCTAACAGAAACAACGGCTGGGAAAGAAGAGATCAGTTTGTTTCATTTAGAAAACATAACCTAAAAAACCCCATCTATCAGGTGCATAGACTGAAGAGTCCAGGCATTCCATTGAAAGAAATTAATCCTTTTCCAACAAAGAGTCTACTACTAGCCACAAAACAGTCACTTCTTGTCTGCATTTATTTAATGCTTCTACATGTTAGAAGCTGTCCTCGTTTTGGCTGGGATAGAGTCAATTTTCTTCCTAGTAGCTGGTATAGTGTCTTGGTCTGGATTCAGTACGAGAAGAATGTTGATAACACACTGATGGTTTAGTTGTTGCCAAGCAGTGTTTATACAAAGTTCAGGCTTTTTCAGTTTCCCACGCTCTGCCAGCAAGGAGGTGCAGAAGAAGCTGGGAGGGAGCATGGCCAGGGCAGCTGACCCGAACTCACCAGAAGGATATTCCATACCATAGGACATCATGCTCAGTATATAAACGGGGCGGGGGGGGGGGTGGGGTGGGCAATTGCTGCTTAGGGACTGACCAGGCATCGGTCAGCAGGCAGTGAGCAAGTGCATTGTGCATCACTCGTCTTTCTTGGGTTATATTTCACTGTCTTTGTTACCTTCCTTTTTCATTACTATTATTGTTGTATTTTATTGTTTATGTCAGTTATTAAACTGTAATTATCTCAACCCATGAGTTTTACTTGTTTTCAACTCTCCTCTCCATCCCCACTGGGAAGGGACGAGCAAGCAAGCAGCTGCATGATGCTAGTTGCTGGCGGGGATTGAACCATGACAGAAGCTCTCTTTACTAGTCTGTCTTATTTTAAGTTAATTGCTTGCTAGTTTGTTCGTCTCACGTACAGAATCCAAATCAGATGCTTGGGTTGCCATCCATGCTAGCTTTTATAGCTGTGGACTACCAACAAACACCAAGATGATTATGGGACCGGAGCATCTCTCCTATGAGGAAAGGCTGAGAGAGCTGGGACTGTTCAGCCTGGAGAAGAGGGAGCTCCATGTATATAAATACCTGAAGGGAAGGTGCAAGGAAGATGGAGCCAGGCTCTTTTCAGCAATGCTCAGTGACAGGGCCAGAGGCAATGAGCACAAGCTGAAACACAGGAGGTTCCCTCTGAACATCAGGAAACATTTTTTTTACTGTGAGGGTGACCAGGCACAGGCTGCCCAGAGAGGTTGTGGAGTCTCCATCCTTGGGGATATTTAAAAGCCATCTGGATATGGTCCTGGGTAACTGGCTCTGGGTGGCCCCTGCTTGAGCAGGGGGGTTGGACAAGACAACCTCCAGGAGTCCAACTCAACCACACTGTGAGTCTGTGGAAGTACCTTAAGATTAAAAAGCTTCCTATTTAGACTACCAGAAGGCTTTATGCTACAAATAAGCCTTTGTACACAGTTAAAAAGTAATGAAGTATGAAATCACATTGTTCAATGAAGGGCTTCCTGGAAACAAACAGAAGCAGTCCTTTCTCCAGTTATTTGAATCACCGCGCCAGGTTTCTAATGAATATCCTTCACTTCACCCATCTGGCTTCATAATGCAGGACACACAGCAGCTTTTCAGCCCTTGTCTTCCTCTCTAGTGAAGAGGAAGGAAAAGACCTTGCATGAGTAAAGAGCGAGGAAGATCCTCAACATCAATATGAGGTGGAAGGGTGGCATAACTCAAGAGCGCTGGTTACCAAAGTTACAAAATTGCTGGTACAGCTTTCATATACCCATTTGCATTTGGTATAGAGTTATTAACTCAGATTTCTTTTTACCTTTGTACTTGAGAGCTGCAGTGCTAACCAACTGGAGGCACGCAGTGTCACACCCCCATAATTTCACCATTAACGGTAGCGGGGCAGACTTCCAGCCACCTCTCCCTCAACCATTTTAGGTGCAGTAATGGCACAGCTGTAAGTGAACCCAGTCACTCCTCTGGAAATGATTCAGGAGTATGTAAGAGGAAAGGTAATATAAAAAAAGCTAAGATGCTTTTAGATTTTGAGAAAATCTTTATAAGCAGGATAAAAAAAATTATAAAAACAGAATAAACACCCCAATTCCTGCTACAAACTATACATTTTCAATATTGGGTCTCAGTATTAAATTGATTGATGTAAGCTGTGTTACTATGGAATGAAAGAAAGATTTCTTTTCAGGCTAGCACCTACCTCAGGCAGTTTAGCTTCCGGAAAGCTCTATTATTGTCTTGTGAACACTCCTGTGAGGGTGGGAGGCAAGCAAAAGCTAGGTGTGAGGCAACTGCTACAGCCTTCTGCTGCTCTCGGGTTCAAAGCAGTACCAGGGCAAAAGCCTGGGGAAGCCAACTGCATTGTACAATGCCCAGCTGCACGAAACTCACTGGTCCAGGGATCTTCTTTTCTCCTGGGCTCCACAGCATCAAACAACTGCTACTTCCTTCGCAAGTGTCCCCCAGAGACCCTGGCAGAACTTAACATCCTACCTCCAACTTGTGACCAAGATGCAGCTTGAAACATGCCTTCCATTGAAGCAGCAAGGGGAAAATAAATAACAGCAACGCACGCACAGAGCTGGTATTTTCCAAAGGTGTTACAAACTAAATTATTCCATTTTAAGTCACAAGCATCCCTATGGTTCCTCCTACTCTTGTCCCTTGCTGCCCAACAGCAAGCCAAGGCTTTGAAGTCCACTCAGTAAAAACATTGCTAAGAAATGGTTCATCAGACTGCACTTCTGCTTTGCTCTTGGGAAACTCAATATCAGTTTAGCCTCACACGTTGCCAGATTTTCCAGCTGTGAGCTACAGCTTCCATTTAAATAGAGAAAGATACCAAAGTTGTAAAAGAGTCAACAGAAAAGGCAACTCCCTATTCACTTTAGTGCAAACTGGGAGACTTCACTGAAATACCTGTACTGCAAATGTCCACATTTAAAATGGAAAGAAGCCAAAACCCAGAACTCTTTGGCTGCCAGGGGAGGTTTAAGAGCAGTCAGACCCGATTGCTACAGTACCATAAGTTCAATTCAGTCTTCTGGCCTGCATACCATCAAAAGTTCACAGCTGTGATTACTCCCAGGTGGCTTCAGTTTCAAGAAGGGGAGCAATTCTTACCAGATCCTTATTTAAAGCCAGAATGGTTTTGGGTTTTTTTTTTTTTGGCAAAAAATGCAATATTCCTAAACCATATGATTTGTTATCAAATCCCAACTCCTACCTATAAATCCAACATGATTTGATCTTAGTACAGTCTATTTATTTTGTCGCTATTACTGGTAAAGCCTGAAGGGAATCAGTTTTTGCCCAGCAGCAGTAGATAATCTGGAGGCCCCAACAGTATATCATCTACTCCTGTAACTTTATCCTATAAGAGGCCAGACAGCTACCACAAACAGAGCATCTCAGCCCTCTTGTACATTAGCGAGCCTTACAAATCATCAGTGCTGGCATCTAAGGCTACAAAGTACCCCAAACCATAATGACAAACAACTTGAATTTACAGCAGTTGAAGCAGATTATTTTCAGCTTTGACTCTAGTATTTTAGATAAGGGACATATCAGCAGACACCGCTTCCTCACCTTCTCTCTCCCGAAGATAAAGGGGAGAATCATTGCTGCACGTACACAACTAATCTTCCAGCCACTGTACTCGCCTCCCGATCCCCTTCCAGCTCGGGCTGCTCCCCTCTGCCTTCACCAGCCCCTCACACCCCAAGACCATCATCCTTCCCACCCCATCAGCAAGGCACTAACCCAACTCACCGCCGCCGCCATCAGCTCCATCCCAGTGGAGAGCTGCTTGCGTGCAAACCAGAGCAAACCTCAGAGCAAAGAAAGAGTAAAACGAGCCAGGGAGGAGCTAATTGCTGCTTTATCAGGAACAGCTGGGAGGTGGCTGAGCCCCAGCAGCTGAGGCTGGGGCCACCTGCCCTCACTTGGGGCCAGCTCCGAGCAGGGCTTCTGTGAACCATGGCAGTTCTTGTCTCCTTGCAGGACTGGTCTTGCTCTTCCCTACCACAGTCTTGTCTCCTGTGGCACAACTTCTCTGTTTTCTGGGGGAAATGAGAAGCTGGTGGCTGAGCTGTAGGGTAAAGCTGGATCCTTGTAGGGACTAAAGCAGACGGGAGGTGCATGATGCAGCCCTGTTTTGATGTCTGGGAATGCTTATCTTGGTTCAAAAGTCACGTTAGAGCATACCTTAGAGAAAGCAAGCCTTCTGCCTTTCTCAGCGAAGGCTGGATGATTTTTCCACCATGCTGGCACAGCAACATCTCCAAGCTGCGTTTTGAGGGTTCCTGAACAGCGATGCTCATCGCTCCACTGCTTCAGCTGCTTGGAGCAGACCCTTACTTATCAGAAGATTGGCGCTGGATTTGATTATCTTGTATTTTATCTGTGATCTTTATTCCTTGAGGGTTGCTTAAACATGCTTTTGGTGATGAGGATAAAAGTTAGCACTGAAGATAAAGAGATTGTCCCTCATGGATTATAAATGTACTTTAGCAAGTCTAAATTCCACTGATCTAGATTCATTGAGTGTAGTCTAATCAAGTCAAGATTGTTACCTTGGGGGTATGAATGATACATATATTATAAAGATACCACTTCGTTTACTAGTTGAAGTCTATAAACGTAAATTGTGTATTTATGTTTGTGAAGAGATGAATAAAAATTACAGAGGCAATGTGAAACAAGTTCCAAGAAAATGTTTGTCACAACTATAATAATGCAGACTATATATGACATACATTGCAGAAAAATATTTGCATCTTAGTATTTTCACATACACTTGTAGGGACTGTTTCGTGGTTTTTTTCGCTCTTCCTTCATTAACGGCATCAGGCCAGCAGGACCTCAAATGTGTCAAAATCACTACAAAAGCGTCCTGAGCAGGGAAAAACTGATCTTATGGGCCGTTCTAAGTGCTGGTTTCATCTTTTTAAAAGCTCTGAGATAAATTTGTTTGTTGTGATCTGCTACATGTTGTGCAGAGGCACAAGAGCAGAAGTAGGTCTGATGAATCAAATGGGGCCACCAGACCTTGTCGGCCTGAGTGATCACTGGAGAACTGAACCTGAAGTGTGGTATTCAGGTCCCTTCAGAGCTGGAAGTACATGCTAGAACTTAGAAAAAACCCAATCTTTCTTTTTCCCAGGCAGTAAGATAAATACTGGCTCTGGGGATACATCCCGTTGCTACATAAACCCAGCTGTTCCATGCTAACTAGCTGCCCTGCAGTATTAATGGATGGGAAAGCACTTTCCGTAATACCTTTTTCTGCGAAAGCAATAAAGCAAAGTTTAGAAAGGAATAGCACTCTGTGCTCCAATCTGTAAGTAAAGGTTAATTTTCTATAAATTCTTTTCTCCTTAACTTAAAAATACCCCACAATTCAAAACTTATGGCTGGGATTATCATTCTGCATTAATGATGTGCTTTTTGGAGGGTACATACGGGTAAGGTTAGGTCAGCTGCTTTATTTATAAACACTGTTATTCAAGGATTTCTCACATAGGTGTAATAGATATTTGAGATAGATAGTGTATTAGATACTGTGCTGAAATTTGGGTAGAAGAACTCAGCTGGGAGATATATTTTATCAGTTAAAAGAGAAACAAATAAAAAAAATGACTTAGCCTTCAAGCTGTATTTGGTTACTCACTGTGTATGAGCAATGTGTTCTTACCTGTGTTTCATCCTAAACTCTTGAATCTCGGAACCTGTTGATGCCTAAAATGCTCTGGTTTAGAAATACTACACTTAGCAAGCGAGTGGGACAAAGAATTACACTTAAGTTTTGTCGTTAAAGTGAGAAATTCCTAAGCGGTGAGGGTGGGTGGGTAATCCTTAAAAGAGCAGAGAGCAAGGAGGCTGGTTGTGTGCTGGAAAGGAGCCTACTTCTTCCTTGCTCAGAGCAAGGTGGTGCTTGGAGCTTAGCACGGCCGTGGGGGCACGCAGCCATGCTTCATGCCACAAGGCCCATGTCCCCATGCCGGCAGCCAGCAGGCCAGTGCAGGGTCAGCCTGAGGAAAGCGGAGTCGTAACACGGGAACCTGGCGATAGGAAAGGAGCCTGGATGCGCGCTGAGAAGGCACCGACGTCTCAGGAGTCAAAAGCAAACTCCAAAGGACCGAAGTGGTGTAGAGGCTGTGCAAGGGACGACATTAAACGGACACTTACTGCAGCCAGATCTGCAGTGCCAATGTTACCAGTATCACCAGTACCCCACCGGCAGCAGAGCAACAGTGTGATAGATAGTTCGTAACATTCTGGTTAGATGACTTCAGAGGTCCCAGCATCGTTGCTCCTTGCTTTCACAGTGCCTGCTGCGCCCAGGCAGGCATAGCACTTCTCTGCCAGGGTCTGGGAGTGAAGTGGGAGGAAGGTCACCTCTTGTATTCCCTTAACTCAGCCACGCAGAAATGCCAGAGAGCAGCGATTAGTCACACTGCCGGCAGAAGTCAGCTGGGTTTCAATACTTAATGCATTGCATTTTTAATTTGGGCTTTTTTTTTTTTACTGTTATGAGTACAGGCAAGAGTCCCATGGTAATTTTAAAAACAATTTTGAAGTCTGCAAGCCTTGTGCACCCCCTTCCGCATGGCTTTGCCCTGCTAGGAGGTATCAGAACAATGGCACACACCCAAATTAAAGTACCAGGTAAAGCAATAGCTGCATGTTACCCGGAGTCCTCCGGTGCTTCTGTTATATTGCTAACATTGCCTCCATCAGGAAGCCAGATGCGATACTTTCTGATGCAACCCAAACGGTAGCTAGACATCCCAGCATTTTTGTGTGGTTTCATGATACACACGTGTACACATGCGAATAAATGGTTTGGAGCAAAGTCCTGGTTTTGACTGTCTGGCTAGTACTGCCTCTACTTAACAACAGTAATCAAAGTCCCGGGACCACTGCTATTGCTTGAAATAAGAGTCACGCTTGCTCGCTGAGTATCAGAACTAAGCCAGTATCCTGCTTGGAGAAGCTATGTCTTCATTTGGCTCCCTGCTGATAAGATGTGTAACACGTATTCTGCTTACCCAAGAGGCTTGCCAACCCGTGTCAATAAGCTGTCGTAAATAGGTTAAGGGTATTGCTGTTTCTGCAATGAAACGATTAACACGGTAGTAGCATTTGGAGCCAATATTTGTCTGCAATGGCTACACATAGAGGACTCTCGTTACTCCTGGTTTTTGCTTTACAGATACTGCGGTTGGGTAGCGGAGAGTTTTCAGCTCTCCTTTGGGAACTGTTTTGCCATTCCCCAGGAACCCTTTCCTGTGAAGCTGTACAAATATTTATGAAGTATCAATAACAGCTCTGCTGATGCTAACAGGATTGTCAGAGAGCTGCTGTGCATGCCGGTCGCTTCCCTCTTCTATATATTTTTATACTGCTGGGAGGGCAAAATGTAGTACAAATAAATGGTGTCTCTCTTTGGCTGGCCCGACCAGTGACGCTGCCAATACAGAAAGAATTGTGAGAAAATACCTTTAAAATCAGATACAGCTGAAGGTTATCTTGATTGTCAATTACTTAATTTATGGTTCTGCAGGAGTCACTTCTATGTGTAAGGTCAATAGCCATGGAGAGCAGGATGAATGAGCAGAACATGAGCTATAAAAATGAGTAAGCTGTTGAAGCCACTATTGTTGCTGTGTCAGGTGAACTGAATTAGTAAAGAGTCTGACGATCCACAGGGTTGATGCAAATTAACGCTTGGTATGATAAGGCTCTGAATTCTGGGTTTTCTAAAGCAGAGACTGCAAATTAGCTTTACAGGTTAATGTTTCTTCTTTAAGTAGTGCTTACTTAGAGATTATTTTGACTGAATGTGATAGCTACAGAAGACTTGTATAATTATCATAAAAAGTAAAAAAAAAAAGTAATTGTTCTTAAAGCAAGTCAAACTTGTGAAAAATATCCAACATAAGCTTAATTTCAGACAATTTTGTTCCAATTACTGGCATGTATTTAGAAAATATCTCCTTTAATTAGAATTGCTTTAGCCTCTCAGTTCAACTCTAAAACATTTTCCATGATAACTTCTTTTCATATTTTAATTGATTGGTAAATTAACGCAAGCTGTAACTGAGATAACAGTGCAAAGCAATGAAATCAGAGAATTAAAATCTTAGTGTGAACATGCTAGGTTTACTGAATTTTGAAGCTTGCCTTCTTACTTTTAGCATGTCTGGCATCAAAGATTGACTCTGTCCTCGTCTCGTGGAGGGTTTTAGGAGCAGAGGTCCCTGGGGCTCTGTGTCCTGGTTTCAGCTGGGATAGAGTTAACTGTCTTCCTAGTAGCTGGCACAGTGCTATGTTTTGAGTTCAGCAGGTGAAGAATGTTGATAACACTGATGTTTTCAGTTGTTGCTCAGTATTGTTTGGTCTAAAGTCAAGGATTTTTCAGCTTCTCATGCCCAGCCAGCGAGAAAGCTGGAGGGGCACAAGAAGTTGGCACAGGACACAGCCAGGGCAGCCGACCCAAACTGGCCAACGGTGTATTCCATACCATGGGACGTCCCATCTAGTATAGGAACTGGGGGGAGTGGGGGTGGGGGGATCGCTGCTCGGGGACGAGTTGGGTGTCAATCTGCGGGTGGTGAGCAACTGCACCACGCATTATTTGTATATTCCAATCCTTTTATTATTACTATTGTCATTTTATTAGTATTATCATTATTAGCTTCTTCTTTTCTGTTCTATTAAACCATTCTTATCTCAACCCACAAATTTTACTTCTTTCCCCAATTTTCTCCCCCATCCCACTGGGTGGGGGGGACGAGTGAGTGAGCAGCTGGGTGGTGCTGAGTTGCTGGCTGGGGTTAAACCACAACACTCTGTCATGGACCACATCTAAATTTGCAACGCAAAGTTGCGAGCCACATTGAGCGGTGTCCCCAGGAATGTGCCGTAACCACTACCAGGCAGACAGAAGAACTGTGGCTTGGTGACAGTTCACCTGCACGCGCCTGCCGCTCCCGCGTGTCGCTGGTCTGTGGTGCTGAGCTGGATGCACAGGCCCTCAAGAGCCGGGGTGGGACGCAGCTGCGGCTTGGGCTGCTGCGAGGTGGCAGGAGGGCTGGAGCTGGGGCATGGGAGCCCAGCGGGACAGCATGACTTCACGTGCCGCGTCTGCTTTCTGCCTCATGAGACGTGGTCCTGGGGAGAGGAGCTGAGGCAATCAGGACTGTTCTCTTGTTCTTTCGGTTGCTTGGGTTTTTTTATTTTGCAAAATGAATCGCATTTACGAAAGTTTGGATGCGCCTGTTAATTTTCTTGTCATGATTGTGGAAAGGGAGCATCTCTCCAAGGTATGAAGAAGACACTTACTTGACAAAAACAGGTTAAATCAGAGCTTTGGAATAGGCAGTTTGCTGGATAGCACAGTACTGTGTACTTCAGTACCTTACTGAGAAACTCAAAGAAAGGCAGATAGGACTGTTTTTCTCCTGTAATTTCTCCTGTCTATCGTTGGCATTCATATGGACTGGTATGGCTTTGTATTAACTCTTGTTACAGTACCTCACATTACTGATTATTTGCATATAACTGCATTTCCTACCACAGCATGCTCTTCCATCAGCCAACAGATATGTTGGACATGAAACTTATTAACAGTTGGTTTTAGCTTTTATTCACTTGACATAACAAGTGTCAGATGTGTCTAGGAAGCAGGTCCCACCTTTTGCTCCATCTGGGAACATCGTTGCTACCATGGCACTGGGGAAGAAGTCCAAGTTCAGGGTCTTGCTCTGGCTCCACAGTCTAATAAAACCAGTCCTAGTTGCAAATCCCCCTCCCACCTTCATTACCTCTGTAAATGGGATTTAGGCAACAATGATATTTAAGCTGTATTACCTTTTCAAAGGCAGAGAGTAAATGAGAGAGGTTCCTTTCTACAAAGGCGATCAGTCGTTAATTTAGGTTTGGATGCTCTAGCTTTTGCAGTTGCACTGAGCAGACGATGGTGATGATTAAACACATAAATATCAGTGCAGCAAGTTATGCTCTTTAGAATCTAGTTACAGCTACGCATCAAAACTGTCTTGCCTGTAAACCTGGTCTGTAACCTGCTTGACTGTGGAAGGACCACACAGGGTGTCCCCATGTGTCCTGGTGTCAGCAGGATGCCCTGCTGGGTTATATTTGCCACAAACAAGAGAGCCATCAGAGTTAAGTCTTGGAGAGACAGTTAAGCTGGGACTGTGTTCCCAGAGGCTAGTTATTAATCTTTTTTTACCATGCTAGTCTTTCCTGAAAAACAAAAGAAAATCCAAGCTTCAGCCCCAAACCCTGCTTTTATTTTCTTTCTGTTTTCTCTTGAAAGAAGGATAAACAAAGGCATGCTCACTTGTTGGCTTGGTTTTGACAGGGCTTTGACTGACTAGGTCCCAACCTTGCACATAACAGACTATGCCTGTGCCTTGAGGTATGACCCACCCACCTACCCAATTTCAGAAAGTCAGTTATGGAGTAGGGTAAAAAACACAACTAGAGGGGAAAAAACCCAACAACTTACAAACTCAGTGAGGAAGTGCTTAATGCAACGTGCAGAGAAATGACTCCTTACTCAGTCAGCCAGCTGTCTGTGTGTGTGGAAAGAGGATAAGATGGAGTTCTGGCTCAGTGGCAACTGGTTGTCTCTATTAGAAAGGTTCCTGGAGGAGGAGGAGGACTTCAGGGCCAGGCCTGCTGCTGGTGAGTGTGCTCGGTAAACCCCAGTGCTTGCCCCATGTGTAGAGCCCCAGCACACCACCATGGGCTGCTCCTCAGTAGTTGTGTCAATGACGGTGAGAAGAGCAGGGGGTCTTGGGTCGTACACTCAGTACCCAGTGACTTACTGGCACTCGTCTACGAGCAAAAAATGCCTATCTACTCTGGGACCTTTTCAAAATTAAAACATAAAATCCTTTTTCTTTCCAATGGCACATTTAGTGCAACAGGGGAGGGAACTTCCTTGTATGTACTCAGGGTGTTAATGTAGGCAGCCATTTGAATGAGAAACAAACATCTTCTAATGCCAACAGCGAGAACTGCCGAACTCCAGTGAGACGGGGGGAATGTATGATTCTGTCAATCCTGTTTTGCGATGCAGCCAGCTTCTTCCCACATGGCCATCTCACTGCACTGCCAGCGCACAGGACATCTGAAATATTGCAGTCAAGTCTCAGGAGTCAAAACGTATCATTAATAATACAGAACATTCTTAGAAGAGACCTCATCCACTGCAATGATGGGAGGGAATAAAATGTGGGAATGCAGATCTAAGGCAATCAAATATCCTTGGATCTTTACAACTAGGATACTGTGATGAGGGGGGGGGGGAATTAAAATTTGTTGTAATCAAAATAGGCACCTCAGATATTTACAGTGAATTATTCATAATCACATATCACTGCGGGGTCTCACAACAGTTTTTCAAGCAGGCATCTTTTCCCATTGCTCTGTTAATAGACTACATTTCCAGAAGGCTTCAATTCTGAATTGCTCTGAATTACCTGAAGTGATATGTCTTTCCTTAGATTATGAATTTGTTCTGATCACCAACTGAATTTATAACTTCTAACTTCTGATACACCTTCTTGTTCTGCAATTGATTCTCCACAGTGATCACCTCTAAGTATACTTCCTAAGTGACTTGGAACCAGTATAATTTAGGTGTGAATGTGGGCCTCTTAACAGCTGTGATAAAATAATAATTTTGTTTTATTAAGTGGAGTGTGATTTTTTTAAGATTTATTTTTTTTTGTTGTTTAACAGGTCTTTAATGAGTACACTAATAAAGTATTCCCGAGTCCAGTAGCATTACAACAGCTGATATCTCTATTTTCTGTAATTACCCAGAAAAACAAAGCTTTTGGTCACCACCCGTTGACATGGCTACCATTAGTGTCTCTGTCACATGCACAGTATCACCAGAGATTTATCTTCGTGTTTTTCAAATTAACCTGAATTTTCATATCCATAAATAGCTGCAAGCACAGACTTGTTAATATGAAGGAGCCAGAGCATGTTTTATTTAGTTCAGATCTCCAATTGCTAGGCTTACAACCAAGACTTTTATTGTTGGGAATACACTTAAGAGTTGTACAGAGTATGTTCAGTTAACAATTGTTTGTTCCAGAAAGTTGGTGTGAAATTTGCACACTGCTTTAAAAATCCCCCAAACCCTAGACCTGATTTCATTTCTCTACTTACTCTGAAGATCTTTCTAAACACTGGCAATGCCTACCATAGCATTAAAGGTTGCAATAAAATTATTTTGTAGTTATCAGGTTTGCTGTATCTGCTCCATCTGTTCAGAAAGAGTTTTATTTTCCTCTCAAAATGTTCTATAACTCTTGGAATCCTAAGGGTTTTACTTTTTTTTTTTAATGTATTATTTTGCATAACAATTTCTAAACAATGCTAAACCATATCAAAAAGGTTTCACAGCTGCACATCACAAAGCATATATGGTGTGGCACAACTTTCTTGAAGTGGTTCTTTGTGACCTGTGTTGAGCCTAGGATGGACTGCAAGAAGTGAAAATTGAACCTGTTTTTATCAGAAGACGTGATTAATCACTGAAATAAACTACAACAGTGGATTCTCTGTTTTCTTAAATCCTCAAATGAAAACTAGTAATATACATGGGATGGGGTCTAATGGCCCTTCCTAATATTAAACTGAGTGGCAGCCTCTCTGTGATGGCGATGGCTCTGTCCTGTTTATCCTTTGGAGTACCCTGAAAGCGAAGCACTGTTTGATCTCCCAGTTGACTTTTGTTTCACTGAGGAGATTTAGCAGCCAGCAAACCATGACTTACATGCTGAGAAATCTACAAAAAAACCCCAAGTTCAGACACATGAATTCTGTGCAATACCTGACTTCAAATTAAACACACAGCAGTGCTTGGAAAGCCTAAGATCAATTCAGGCTCAGAGTATAAGTGGAGAAATTTCAGGTGAGTTCGAAAAGTCATTTGAACAAATGCTGTTAGCAACTGATCTAAATTACTTCTAATGATTTACTGTTAATCTACTGTTGCCAGAACTGGTTTTTTGCTGCAAAGGGTTACGGAGTGAATAAGCTTCTTTGTTCTGTTTCTTTGCTGAAGGAAGCTTTTCTGCAGGACAGATGGAGACTTTTCTAGACACCTCCCCTCCTTGTCTTTTCCAGTCTACTCCTCAACATGTTTAAGAAGTCTGGATTTTGCTTTTTTGCTAATGGGGCCTCGAGTGAGGCTGGCATGGTAGCGATATGAAGCTGCTGACTGTTAACTAAGAGATCATTAACACAGGGATTCATGGTATCTCGACTACTTTAACAGACTGCCTGCTTGATCCTGAGCAAATATCGCCTCTCAGCTTCCTTCTTGGAAGACTGTGGGGGAAGTTCCTGTGCAGATCTAACTGAACTTTCATTTTGCTCTGGCATCTGGGGTCTTAGTATTTTTGATCATGGATGTGCTACCAATAAGGGCAGAGGGAAGCTGTTGATGGAAAAGTTCACAGTTGTTTACAGCAAATCCTAATGGCGTGTCCTATATTAGCAGAAAGGCTTGACACATTGATGTTTAAGTCTTTTCTCATGAATGTTTCATCACTAGCAATAATAAGTCTTTGTACATCAATAATTTTCTACTTGATCCCTCTGATTTTCTTCCAAATTAAGTCATATTCTCACTTGCACTATCACCTAAATGCCAGGCGCATAAAGCCATTTAGGCATATATGTGCTGACTGTCACACCACTGGCTTTTAAGGCACCCAGGTTTTGCAGCAGAACTCATGAATATGTGCTAGGCAAATTGGCTCCAGCAGAGATGGGTAGGCACGCAGGGAAGGAGTAGATGGCAGCTGGTGCGGTGAGCATGGTGGATGCACAAGTGGCCCTACAGAGCAGACGCAGAAGATGCAGGTGTAGCTGATGCCTGACTGGGCTGCTTGACTCACAGATGAGTACTGACATGAGCCTGGCATCCAGAGCTCAGAGCGTTTTCATCCTAGAAGATGACAGCCTCTCTTTGGTCGTGGTCAGTCACCTCACCCTTTTTCTTGTACTGCTGAGCTACGTGTCGGGGTGCAGCGAGGGCCGGCTGCTCCCAAAGGGCAAGTGGGACAGGAACCGAGGTGCCTGAGACTTGTAACACTGGTGGGGTGCCAAGGCTGTCCTCACGCAGAGAGGAATCACGCCTGTGTCATAACACTCACCTGGAGGCATCCTCCGCACCTCTCCTGGCTGAGAGCTTGCAGTTCTCGGTGGAGGAGACGGGACAGACAAGAGACACCATGCCTCTGCCCCGGTGAAGCTCCTGCTTGTCCGTCATGCTCCAGCAAGTCCCTGACAAAACGCATAGTGTGTTGGGGGACCAGAGCTCCACCTGCCTTGAAAGCACTTCTGAGGGCTTTTGCTGACTTTAAAATCGTGCTCCTTTTCTCCTGGCAGCATCACTTCTGTAGGAGGGGAGAGGAGCCCTTCTCCATGCAGTTCCTGTGCTGTTTCCCATGGCAGTGCACGCAGTTTAAGGTATCAGACCCAGCGAACAGGAGAATTGCAGCTGGGTCCCTAACCGGATGCAAATGACACTGGGTGTTAGAGAAAGAAAGATGTTGAGGAAGGCCAAAGACTGAAGCAAACCATAATGCCACCTAGAGTTGGATATTTTTCTGGTGATTTCAGTTCAGCTTTTGCAATTTAGCTCTTGAATCTTCAGATTAGGTGAGCATCACAGCTTTCATTTGCTAGGAGGACACCTTTCAAGTCCTTAAAACTGAGGATAAAAAGCCTGAGACCTCAAATGTCAAAGTGCAAGTCTTACTTTCTTTGCCATTAAAAAATATATTTTAAATTATTTTTAGACACTTCATATGACCTAGTACAGAGTGGTAGGTGCAGGAAGTGGCTTCTGAATAATTAAAGTACCGTTAATTACTAGTATGTCACGTACTTGTGGATATGGAAGTCCAGCTGGTAAAACAAGAGACAATAAACGAGGAAGTGTTTAGCCTGAAGACTGAAACTCATCATGGGACTTAATATGTGAACCAAAGCCACAGCAAATAGGTCAGCATACTTTCAATGTAGTTGGGGCTTTGTAAGTCAAATTTAAAAGAAACTTTTCAAACAATTGGGTATTTATAGCACATGGAACTTTAATTGTAAGCTCCCGTTGTCCCTGAGTGTGTTAATCATTCATTTGTTTTTTTCAGTATCATAGTTTCATCTCACCCCCAGGTTTTCAAAAGGATTCTTATTGTTCAGATAGCATCCACTCTCAAGTAACTAAGCTGTCCTGTAGCTACAGGTCACCTTGTGGATTTGTTAGGGATGAATCAATTAATTGTATCTTTGGGGGGAAAACCGGCATAGAAATGAAGTAAGAGAGTAGACTGCTGTAGTGGTGAATACCACACTAGAGAAATTTATTCTCTTTTCTCTGCTGAGTTCCCATGTAAGCTGGCAAAGCCTGGGTCAAACTGCCCACAGATACATATACCTCTGTTCCTTAGGCTGATACATAAGTGAAAAATACGATCGTAAAATGGTAAGTTTCAGTAACTTCCATCTACTCCAAAGACCGTGAATGAAAGCCACAAATTAGCCGCCAGCACGCAGCCCTGTTCACTTTGCCTCAGTTTGTACATCACTGACCACGACCGTTTGTACCAACCTTCCTGTGGGACGCGCACCCTTGGCTCTCTGCCCTGGAAAAACCAGGGAGGATTTTGGGAGTCTGAAAGGAACGAGTGGCAGGTTTCTGCCATAAGGACAATAGGTGGGGTGGGAGTGAGGAGGAGGGAAACAGGGGAGAAGAAGTGTGGTGACCTGCTCGGGGACCACCGATGCTACTTGCACTCCACAAGCCCTATGTAAAAAGCAGGGTATGACCGTAGGATTTCTTGGCTTGTTATACAAAGGCAGCTAGGCAGCCCTAATTAGGATATTTATCAATTCCTGAGGGCCTGATCATCATAACTGAGCTGCAAGACTATGAAAATCAAACCCATTATTTACCGTACAAATAGATGTAAATATAGGTACACATATTTTCTCAAGACTAGCCCTTGGCCCAATAATGACTCTGTCCAGCTATGTTACACAGTATTTTCTTAATATAAATTAATAATAGTACATTAGGGATGAAGGTGATCTTGTATAATTACAGACACAAGTAAGAAGCGTACACTTGTGAATTTACCTTCCCTTCTGTGTCCTACCAGTACATGAACTGTTCCCAGAGTCTCTTTTAATTCAAAATTACCTACTTGTCTGTAGACAGCTCTGGCTGAAATGACTCAGATAAAATGAGAATGTATTTCATTACTGACCTAAACCAATTTTTAATAAAATTGTATGATCTTTAAAAAAAGAAAATTTTACATGTTTCTGTACTTTTGGGCTTCTTCTAGAAAATAATTAAATGTGGGGAAAAAAATATTTCTGTATTATTCTAGATCCAGATGGGATAAAGATATACAAGCAATCTGTCTGTCCATATAATTTTCCAGGCAAAAATCATCAGGGATAAGCTTTGGATATAGTATCTCCAAAGGAATGAAGAAAATAATTTATTGTTATTTTGAATGAAAAAGTGGAAATGTTTAATTTCTGTAAGATTCATTCTAGGGGTTATGACTGTATTTCCATACTTTTTATTCCTAAGTAGGGTTTTTCCAATGGAAAACATTTTGTTACTGTTTTCTGGTTAATAATTTGTTGTGGGTAAAGGAATAGTCTTCACTTCAAAAAAAGAAGTTTATTTTTGCTTCCCATTTCAGCTTGTTGTGACAAATATGTGTGATGCCTCAGGCTATCGCTGTTTGTGTGACAAGATGCCTGTGTCACTTTGTCTGAGATACACCTGATTTCACTTTGGTGTTTCACAGACCCCAGAAGAAATATTGTTCATGAAAAAGAATAGTAAATGGAAAACGCCACTGAGGATCTTTCCTGTTTTAATCAATGGGCGGAAAAGCCTACGCAGCCTGGCCCTGGTGCCACCGGGACAGGTTTTACACTGGCATGCTTTTATCCCTTCTGGGGTGTTTTTTCAATTGGTCTTAGGTCACACAAAACCAGAGTGAGCCTTGCTAACGGCGAGGGATGTGAAGTCACCCGGTTACTTAGATTTCTTATGGTGCCCAGGAATTGTCTCTAAATGGCTTCCCTGGCTTTGGAAGTGGGGGGGGGGGGGGGAAGAAAAAAGAAAAAATGACACAAAATATCAAAAGAGAGTGTATACAATCATTTGCCTTGGTGAACAAATATTGCTGCAACAGTGTCCTCTATGTCACGAGCACAGATTTCTCATAATTTTAGCAAATGGGGATCTTGAATAGAAGCTAGCTGGCTCAGGAGTGATCTTCATTTTGGCAAGTGAGACCTTGTCTTTTTCTTCAAGGTCAGGGCCCTGCCAATGGATGCAATTTGTGCTGGGTCTACAGGAGCCAGCTTGGGGTCTTTGCATTGACTGCAGCAGGAATGGTTTAAGGCTTTAGTTCTCAAATCAGTTTTGTCCAAATATGAAAAGTATTATCCCAGATAAAATATTCTCCATATAAAATATTCTTCTACCATAGAAGCTGTGATTCTGCATGTTGGGATTTTTTTTTTATTTGTCTTTTTTTTTTTTTTTTTTTTTTTTTTTTACAAAACTCATCTGTGGTACTGCAGAACCAATATTTGCTATGAAGTAGGAAAAGCAGTTATGTAGGCTTTTGTCTTTTTCAGGTTGAAAACTTGTTAATATTTGTTACTGAACAGGTATAACTGAAATTATGAGGGACTCATTTGCACGGTGCCACAATTCTCAGCTAGTTAATTTTAAAATTTTAATTAGATTTTCTCCAGCATTTTGATTACTGAAGCAAACAAAGGGAGCACCCATGTTCCAAGAGAAAGTTGCAACAAAAGTCATGTTATTTGCACAACTTACCCTCTGATTCTAAAAGGCAATGGAAAAACTTCTCCTCCAGTTCAATTGATTCTGCTCAATATACAGGATTCAGTCCCTCTACTGCATGGCTGGTGTGGTAACAACTCCCTGCATTAACTGGAAATTAAAACTTCCTCAAGGAATTCAGAGCAAGCACTGGGCTGACCCATCCAAAGGATGAAAGAATGATACTGTGAACCTATTTATGAATAAGCATCCCTTTGTTACTGTTAGAAAGTTTTCTTTTGCAATAAATGGAGTTTCTTTATCTGTGAAAACCTGGATCATTCAAAATACGCTTTTTCTACTCCAGTTCCCAGCATTTAATTCTCAGTCTACCACCTGACTGTGTTTCATGGACACCAGGAGTCCTTTGATATTAGAACCATATTCAAAGGGGGGGTAATAACTCCTCCATCTGATCTGACCAGAGGCATTATATATAATGGTTTATTTTGTAAAAGCAACAGTAAATGTGAACACCTGCCTTATAGCTCGCAGGGGACTCTTTTCAAAATAGACCTTCCTAATAGTTGAGATGAGCACAGAGAAGCCATTAACATCTTTCCAAAATTAACTTTAAAGATTACAAAGACCTTTGCAAGCTTTCTATTCTCTCTCTCCCTTGCACATCCATTGGGATCTTAGCACAGTGTCTTCTTGGTGGGGCTCTGCCAGGGAGACAGCTGTAAATGCTGTCCCCGTTCAGAGCATCCCAGGGTGCTCATATGGGTCCTCCATGGCTGTGCAGTGCCGTGCTGGTGGGCTTGCTGTTTCATGCCAGGTTCTGTGCTGCATACACATTGGTTCATGCCTGGCTTCCACCCTTGTGTAAGGGAAGTACTTCATCTGGGGAAATCTGGGTGAGGACTAGCACGTAAGGCACGCTGAGATCCAGACCATGAATACAACGTAGACGCAACTATTGCCAGGTGTGACCGTGCCCTGCTGTTTCCAGTCCTCCAAAGATGTCCAAGTAGGTCTCCTGTGTCCCGCACAATGCCACAGCTGCCAACGTGCCTCATCCTTGGCCTCGCACCACAGAAAGCTGGCCCTGGTGGTGAAGAATGCTGTATCTAGCGGGATGCTGTAAGGAGATGTGATGTGTGGAGAGAGAGTTGAGGGCACTGATTGGTATCTGCAAGGCCAGTGCCTTCTCCACAGACTATAATGTCACATTTTCTCTCTGTCACATTTGAATAAAGTCCAAGAAGGATCAGCTACGCAAGGGCAACCCGCTGGCATGACTCAGGAATCCAGCTTTAGCTAATGTCTTGGGACAGGTACCTGTGCTGATCACAGCAGAGACAGAGGGGATAAAGGACATGCAGACGGTACTACGGGCTCCTGAGCCGGCTAACACAGTAAGCGGCCTTTAGTAGTGACGAATCATGACAACCTGATGCGGAGAGAGATTTCAAAACCACCACATGCCTTCCTGCCCGGCTCCACTGTCAGGAACGGAGAATTAGGGGCTCTGCACAGACCGCGGTTCCTTTTCTAGCCGCTTTGCAGAGGAGCAGTGTCCCGGTGGCAGTTTTGCACAGCAGTAAACCGGAGCCCAGCTAGGTTTGCTGAGAGTCTATCAGACAAGCTATCCTCCACCACGTAGCGTGCTCACGCCCCTGAATGCACCCAACCTCCCCACGCACGTAACCGTAACCTCGCCACGTGCTGTCTGCTTGAATCAGCCGTCACCACCAGCACTTGTGCAACACATCGGCGTTTGCCAGGGACACAAACCTGCCTTCGTCCTCGCCTGCCTGACTTCTCGCTCGTGTCACCAGGCAGGTCTAGCTCTGCGGCAAGCGTGGCTAGGGCTCCAGCACTCGCCCCAGGTGCCTACTTTGCACCAGGGACGCCCGAGTCAGCAGGACATTCTCCACTGCTTTGCTGCTGTTTCAGAGAGACCCAGCAGAGAAGCAGGGTCAGTCTGGAGCTGGCGGAGAAGGCAGGGGTCTTCCTCCCACCTTCCTCTGCTCGCTCATGTTTGTTAGACCCCCAGCTGCTGCAACGCTGCTGCCGATCTTCGGGACAAAGCCATAATCCTGAGTAAAGTGTTCTGGTATTTAAGTCAAATACTGTGTGTTGCAGCAATAGATCTTGCAGCTGTTTGCAAAGAGATAGAGTTATTGTATTTACTTTCACTGTGAGAAGTGATTTTCTCACGATCAACCAGAAGAAAAAGTGGACAATAGGATGCTTTTCTCTTGATCTTAAAACTAGTAATTGTAATTAAAAAAAAGTGTTGCCTCTGAGTTCTACGATTTATTTTTCTTTTCCACAAATACCTGCATAGTAAAGGGCAGAACCTCACTGTTATATTTTAAGCACATTTGCTACTCTGTGTGTGGGCAGGTTGTGTAGAGCTGTGGTCAGGAGTTTTTATAAAATAAATTTCAGGAAGAGCCAATTTCTTGTAGCCAAAAATCTTCTGTCAAATTCCGTTTTGACAAATCTTTCACTGAGAATGCTTAATGTCTAAAGGTCTAAACATAAGTCTTCTACATGCTAAAGGGGGGCCTGGAACTCACAGTGAATCATAAAAACTGCTTGGTTTTGCTCTTGTGCTTTTTCTGGCTTAAAGAAAGCACGACAAACCGTGTTTACTTCATTTATATGCCAGAAAAAAAAAAAAAAAAATTCTGACATCGCCTTAATAGCCAGAACATAATGGCCTTAATATCCCATTCATTTGAAAAACTTTCATTTGCATAGTGCTCACTGTTGTTGTGATGGAATTACCTGATCTCATTAACATCTTGGGACAGTGAGCAGAGCTACAGTGGGTTGTGCTGGTTCTGTGGAAGTGCAGTGTTAGCTTGCAGGGTCCCTGGAAAGACATCATTTGGGAATATATACTATTTTAAGATATCTTTTATAGAGAGTTGAGTCCTGAGTCAACACTGCAACATTAAAAAGTTTGATATTTTATGAATGTTCTTATTTTCTGGCCATTCTATGAAGGTAATTTTGAGATGCCTTGGGCTAGAGGAAAGGTTTAATTCTACTGTTGAGGGGCTCCAATAAATGTCATTAAGATTAAAGAGATTTAGCCATGGGTTTCGAGACAAAACAAATCTACCTATGATATCATAACCTGAGCAAAAAATTAAATAAATTACACCAAGTGGGAAGTCTAAGTGATTCAATTTTAAGGTGTCAGGATGGCTATTAAAACATGAAATGCTTTGCAGCCCTCTGAGTGGGAAGCCATTCAGCAAGAGATGTTTTTGATCCTGCTTATGTGCATACTGACACATTCTTTCTTTAGACTTGTTTTCATCTTTCTTGGAAGGATATGATGGGTCCATAACAGAAATCTATCATGCATTTGAAGAGTCCTGCTTGCGTGAACCTGCCGTGGGGAAGAGGCAGCCCTTTTACGGGGTGCAGGGATGTGGGGAAGGAGCATTCAGCTCTTCTTTTGGGTATCTATAGACTGTTAAACCCCGGGGTGAAATCCTAGCTCTTTGGCCATGGATGGCAAAACTTCGTCGATGGGAATCCGGGGCACGTCGAGGGCCGGCGGCTGCCGGAGGACAGGCCAGCCAAGGTGACCCCCGCACAGGCCACCGTCTCCCGCGGTGCTGGGCATGGGGGACAGACCCCGAGGAGGCTGGGCAGGGCCCACGGGGCCTGGTAGTGCCCTCAGGGCCCTGACAAAAGGAATGAAATCAATTAGTGGATAGGAAAAGCCAGGAAAAAGAATTTAAATTGTGCATCCTTATGACCTCTCACACAATACTATGCAGGATTATGCCTCTCTCTAAAAATGTTTTAAATCCCATCTGGTTTGTCTTTTGCATATGAAATGATGCAGAGTCCAGCCATGGCTCCTTCTCCTGCTGCCTTCTTTACCTGGAAATAATTATTTTTCTGTCTTTATGTTAACTCAGAGGAGACGCTAGGCTGTGATGAAGTTCCCTCCCGGGTGGTTTATATAGCTGTGCAGATCTTCCTCCTTTCCTCTTTCCTCCCATGCTTTTGCCTGGTGGGAAATTACTTCTTGGCCTTTCAGTTCTATGTAATTTTTCTTATTTTTCTTAAATTACAAAGCTTAAAATTGCCCACAGAAGTCATCAGTCTGAGCCGTTGTGGCACAATTGTTGCTAAGGGTAATGAACCTCCTACTGCTCAGGATGGTTTTGAAATTTCTGTATTATCTAGGATTTCTATATTATCTAGGATTTCCAAAAATCCAGCTAGAAATCTCATGAGACTTTTTCTCACTGTGTTTTATAGCTATGAGGACAACCTGGTCTGTTCTGGCTACATCAATTTCATTACATTGCCAAACTCTTCTTTTCCCAGAATTATCTATTTCTCAGATATGTTTCCCTGGCTTCATTAGAGCTATGCTATTACTCCCCATCTTTGAAACTAACTTTCACATAGATTTATTTATTATTATTAACACCAGAGTTTACCCTTATATTTACGTTTATGCACTAAAAGTGTTGGGTTCTGCAAGAGATATCAGTGCTATAGAAACGAGAGTCTAATATTGTACGTCCGTCTCTCTGTAAACATGGTTCTGTTTGCAAGGGAAAACATGCTCTGCTGTATTAATGGAGAGTGCGTGAGCAGAAGGTTAAACATAGAGCTCATCCCTAAAACTTGTAGAGGTAACCATGTAGTGGAAGTTACTTAATGATTCCTTTCATGATGCATATAAAATAGAGTCCACTCCTATTACAGTGGACTGGAAAACTTGAAAAAGAAAACCCATTGAGGCTTTGACATTTGTTCCTACCTTATCAAATTTCATAAATTTTCAGCAAATCTTAGTCAGGGTACCTGGCAGCTTGGAGAGCAGTCTGTTTGAGCTTTTCAGTTGCCAGTGGTAGTATTGAGGGAGGCTACGATAGACCTCACTCCCGTGTGGCTGGGGTCGTGGAGGGAAGGCAGAAAAGTCCCTCCAACAATTCTAGATGGACATTTCAGGAGGGAGGAGGTGGGATGAATGAGATTTTTCTTGCTGGGGTCCCCAGTGCCACAAAACCAGGTCAGAACTTAAACTGTGTTATTCACAGGTCTGTTAGTACAATTGTTTGTTAAGGTATAGATGTTAGCAGCTCAAAAGCTTTTTGCACTGGGCATCTGCTTGTGACTATTTCTGAAATATTGCTTCACTTATTTCTGAGAAAAAAAAAGCTTATCTAGGTGATAGGTGTTTAAAAATAATTGCAATAACTTCATTTTTAAATCTATGAAGTTCAGATATTTCCCATGAATTAGGAACTCTTTGTTTCAGCCAGTTCTGTCTTGCAAAGCTGTATGAATTTTCTAGGCCAAAGCAAATGATAGGAAATACTTGCTTGTATTTCCAGGCTAGTAAGATGACCTGTCTGCAGGGTATATTCTGAGTAAGCAAAAGATGTATTTTAAGATATTTTGCGAAGCTTATCGAGATTTTAATATAACATTTTGAAAAGGCCTGTGTTACTATGTGCCTTTTTAGTTAATTCCAAAAGAATGTCTTAAGAATACCTACAAAAAATGAACTGGTTAGCAATTTTTTTGAAAGATAAGACTTATTAATGATATACATAAAACTTAGAGAAAGCATCTGCTAGTATTTCATATAAATTACAGGTCCATAAGATTTTAAGTCTATTACTTTGAACTATAATGTTGATATTTTATTTAATAAATGAAAAAGTCTCTGATAAGAAAATGTGCAGACATATATGGATGTTAAATTATCCACTGGAAAGATCCTATATTGTCCTCTAATGCAATGAGAATTGTAAGAATAATACCAATCTGGAAATGTGAAGGCCATAGAACTGGGGTTATTATCTTTTTATGTCTGTAGTGACTTTATAAAATTTTTCAGTGGAGGTTTATATGATTCATATTCTTTGTGTGTGATAGAATAAAAAGCCATATATAACAATTGATTTGAAAGGCAGAAGATTTTTATTTGCAAAAAATATTCACTACGTGACAGTAACAAAAAATTACAAGAAGAGTTCCTCCATTTCAAGATTGAACAAAGAACTTTATTGCTTCAGTATATCTGTAGTTTTGTCTCCCTTTTTCGATAGAAAAAAATCAATAGAAGAATCATAAAAGCACTTGTTTTTCACATTTCTACCATACCAGATTTGCTTAACTTTGGAAAAATTATACCAAAAAAAAAAAAGGTTTTAAAATTTGAAAATAAATCCCCTCAAAACAATCTTCAATTGTATCTTGTTACAAAAATCTAGGAAAATATTTAGAAAAATAAAACTTCAGAATACCAAAAAATAATTTTATATCACAAAAATATTTTTCAAAATAAATTGGAGAGGCATAGAGAACTCTAAACAAGCTCACTATTTAAAATTACTGTAGCCACCTGTTTTTTTCATTTTTAGAAATGAAATACTGTCTTTGTCTACCTCTTTCTCTGAAGCAAACTCCTCTTTTCATGGCTTTATATTACAAAATAAAAGAAATAGCTATCCCATCAACTTCCCACTTTGTCACCTTGTCCTGGTTTCAGCTGGGATGGAGTTAACTGTCTTCCTAGTAGCTGGTGCAGTGCTGTGTTTTGAGTTCAGTATGCGAAGAATGTTGATAACACTGATGTTCTCAGTTGTTGCTCAGTAGTGTTTAGACTATGGTCAAGGATTTTTCAGCTTCTCATGCCCAGCCAGGGCACAAGAATTTGGCACAGGACACAACCAGGGCAGCTGACCCAAACTGGCCAACGGTGTATTCCATACCATGGGACGTCCCATCTAGTGTAGGAACTGGGAAGTGGGGGCAGGGGATCACCGCTCAGGGACTAGCGGGTGGTGAGCAATTGCCCTGCGCATCATTTATACATTCCAATCCTTTTATTATTGCTGTTGTCATTTTATTAGTGTTATCATTATCATTATTAGTTTCTTCTTTTCTGTTCTATTAAACTGTTCTTATCTCAACCCAGGAGTTTTACTTCTTTTTCCCGATTTTCTCCCCCATCCCACCGGGTGGTTGGGGGGGAGTAAGTGAGCGGCTGCGTGGTGCTGAGTTGCTGGCTGGGGTTAAACCATGACACACCTGCATCATATGCTTTCTGTACTGCACATTTAAAAATGAGAAATAATAGATGCAGTTAAATCTTTGGGTTTGAGCCTCATATCGCTTTGGTCATTTGGCTTTTGAAGATAGTTTTGTATATTTTATCCACAAGTGATTATCAGTGGTCTGTGCTCCTACTCACATGGCAAACTTCATTTCACTATGTACAATTTCTCTTTACTAAGGCTGTCCTGTGAGTACCATTACCAGTAGGGTCTCACTGTAAATAATTTGGATCTTAAGCCATCCAAAAATGTTGTCAGTTCTCTTTTGTGCTGAATACCACGATCAGTCTGACTGTGCAAAGACCTCCAGGGACATTGATACCTGATGGCAGTGGTTAATGCCCAGTACTTGCTGTCATTCAGCATTAGCCTTGGGCAGACCTTGGAGTTGGACTTTGGTAGGCTTAAACCTGAATTCCAAGGCTTAAAAGAGAAAACTGGAGCTCTTAGAACTAGTATCCTTCATCCTAATGTCTTCAGGCAACTGAATTGCTCTTAAAGTCATTGAGCACAAAGTTTTACCTGTAAGACTGACAGTATTTTCTCATCAATCAGCCCATCAGAAACTCAGCTGAGCTTGCTCTGGTGACTGATCTGAGAATAGTCCTATAGCTAAGCAGGACCATGGTATTGCACAAGTCTCTTGACAGTTGCTCTTGTATTTTAACACCTGTACATTCCTATAAACAGAAGGAGGAAATGGAGTTGAAATCACAAAGTATTTCATTGTCAAAAGTTATGTGGAAGGTCTTATGGCATCTATAGATGGGAACCCTGGAGGAATACTGTCTTGAAGCTGAAGCCCTCTTTCTTTTTTTTATTTTTTCAGTACTTTATATAAAGTAGTTGAAAATCGCCAACAATATGTAATGTTATTTTATATAAAAATTGTCTTCTATATAAAGTAAATGAAGTTGTGCTTGCTAGGCCTTTTCTTCTCCCTTTCAAATAAGCAAAAATTACTCTCAAGGACCTTTCCTTCCTTTTTCTCCCTTATCTATTTTTGTCTCTTTAATCACTTTCACCCCTCTGATTATTCCATGGCTGGACCCTGTGGGGAGATTCCCAGAGGCCTTTAGGAAGGCTCTGCCTTCCATCTGAAGGCTGTTTTATATGGTGCTACAATAACAGCAATTGGGGGAATGGCTTGTAATTTGTTTTTCCAGACTTTCAGGTCAAGAGATAATGATTTCAGAACATTCATTAATTTTAAAATGTTTTGGGGTATGTATTTAGTGCCTGTTGAAAGCCAGAGTCTGGCAGTTCTGGAGAGAGAAATAATTGTTCTGAAAAGCATAATATATGTTTCAGAGACTGTTAACCAACACTCCCAACACCCCCCCCCCCCCCCCCAAACCCACAAACAACAACCAACCAAACAAAAAACCAAACCCCCAAAAAACCAAAACCCCAAACCAGAAAAATTACTTCATGGACCATGATTTTGGAGAGACTACTACTCACAGTCTAGGCTAGTTAAGCCTGTGACATTTCTGCTGAGAATAATGATGTAGCTCTCAGCTACAGTGGTAGATTTTTGTTAATGCTGGACAAACAAATAAAAATTTTGATACGACTACTTTTCACAGAATACAAAACATATTATGGATGCGTACTCAAAGTCAATACATGTAAATACTATATCCATAACCTTTGACTGGGAAAAAAGAAGGTGACCGTCTCAGCCTACTAGTGTTTGTATTATCTTTGTCATTCAAGCAAAATTAATCTGGCTCATTTGGGTTTACTCATCTGCAATCTGGCACTCAAAATACAGGAAATACTGCATTTCTAAATTGGTTGCTGATTACTAAATTGGATAATAGTTGCAAATATGACCCTAGTTAAATCCTGCTTAGACATGAAAATTAATTCAATTAATAGAATCCATTATGAAAACAATTTAGCTGCACTCCAAATGCAGACATCTTGCTGCTCTTGATGATTGACTAAGCTCCATTAATACAGACTTCTTATCTCACTTGTACTAATGTTGAATAAGTTCCCTTAATGGAGTTCCTCTGATGTAAAATCAAATAAAAACATGTCAGACCAAGACATGTTGCATGCTAGTTCAGCTGGAATTGCTGGTGTCTGCTGTCAAGTGCACAGTGCAAGCAATTTCCAAAACTTGGTTTGCTAAACTGAGGTTAAAAATGTTTCCTTGTGCTTTTTTTTCCATGGAAAGCACATACTCTTTCTCTAGCTTCCACAGTGAGAGGACAGCATTATAAAAGCACTTAGAAAACTGGGAGAAATGCAATATTCATTAAAATTCACAATGTATTTACCAATAGTGTGATTTGTTGGAAACTGGGAAAATATTGCTCTGATCTCTTCTTAACCTCATGCCTGTCAGCTATCTGATAGATTGAGATTAGAGAAGGTTTTATTTATATCTGTTAGTTTTAGGTTCAAAACTGAGTAGATGTACTAAAGTTATTCCAAGAGGTCACATGCTTACTTAAGCAGAAATCAAGAGCCAGAGTTAATGTTCTTGGTTAATCCAAAGAAGTATTTGTAATAAGAAAAAATTGCCAGCAATTTGTTATCCTTTTCATGTTTGTACTTTATTTATCTTGGCAGAAGATGGCCAACAGATATAAAATGTACTGCTATTTTGGAGAAAGTGCTAGAGAACTTGGTCTTAGTTATGCTTTTTAGAACCCAAATTATGTAATGGACAAATTTATCCACAAATATTTCACATGACATTTGGAATACTTATCTACTGGTTAAACACAAATTCTTTAATATTTATCTTGACTGTTGTAACAACTTAGGACAGAATAACCATGCATGTCTTCTGTCTGGGAACAATTGGTAACTGATGTAAATCGCTGCAATGGAGTCAAGAAGTCATGATAACCTACATATCACATTTGTTTTTCTCTGAAACAAGGATTCCCATTGCAGATGTATTTATGAAAGGGCAGTTGCATGCCTTCTCAAGCAGGTACCCCTTTCCCTTACAAATTCTTGTGATAAGCCCATAAATCTTCTGGGATGCATTTCTCTCTCTTTTTTTATATTGATATTCACTTTATTCATTATTTTATGTAATATAAAAAATTAAAGAAAAAAGCAGCACGCAGATGGCTGAGCACAACTTTTCTCAGTGTGCATAACAGTGTATCTTGAGATACTTCTCAGTTCAAGCTTCAGACCCTGCTATATGACATAGCAATCTGAACCTGTGCAGCTGATCAGAAGAAAACTCCCTACTCTTTGGAGGACTGCTGACATTGCTGTTACCACATAGTGTTGGAAACATTATTTTTTTCTGAATTACAAATTAGCATTATAACATACTCCCAGCAACTAACCGATGTAAAGTGTTTCTAAGCCACGTTTCCATACATTTAATGTTTACTTGCTGCAGTGACACTGAGGAATGAAGATGAGCTTTGGATTTTAAACACAAGTTGCTCCTTGAGAGAGGGTGCATGACAGTAGCCATGAACCCTTCAGGAAATTTATTGTGGATGCACAGAAGCGTAAACAGGTTCTTGTTAAGCTCAAAGAAGGGAGAGCCTTTCAAGTTATCCCTGGGTTGATAAGCTCCGACTCTCTCTCCTCTCCGAGTGAAACATTAATTTCAAACAGTAGTAGAGGGCTCTGATGGTTCCCTGGCCTGTTCTTTTTTAGAGGTGCGAGGGGTTTTTCTTCTTCATTTTGAACATTTGTCAGTTATTTTCCAGTGAACATGAGGGATTTTGAGAGCTGTGAGTGGCATGATCCAATCACAAGGCAGGCAAGTAGGGCGTGAAGGTTGCCACTGCATATGCTACTCACAGTAGTATGCTACAAACTCGCAGGCATCCACTTTTTCAGTGCTTCAGCTCACTGGAGTGTCATTACCTACAAACGCTATCTACAAAATGGGAAAATCCAACACATTGTTCCCTGTACTTTTGCAATCAAATGACTTGAGTCTTGGGAGAAGTTAATGTCTGATCTCCGGTGTACAGTTTGCTTTTTCAGCTTTTTCAGCTAGTTTCAATTCTCTTACATTTCAGTCCTTCAAAATACATGATCTAAAAATAAAACCAAGCAAGTAAGAGTTTTTAAAGCTTCACATATGAAGCATTTATGCCACCTAGAATATGCTAA
The DNA here is from genome assembly GCF_929443795.1 of Astur gentilis. Lineage (NCBI taxonomy): Eukaryota > Metazoa > Chordata > Aves > Accipitriformes > Accipitridae > Astur > Astur gentilis. The sequence continues at coordinate 35,871,159 of NC_064884.1, read as the reverse complement.
TGAGGGACATATTAATTTTGGCTTCTTGGAACCAAGTAGAAAGACACAATCTGAAAAAATACAAGTATCCTATTCCAACTTTTCCAAAGATTGCAGTGTTCTAATTTCAGCAACTCCAGTGAGGAGTCAGTGTCAGAGTCCCCCAGAAAAAAAACAAAAAACATTTTTATACTATATTCAGCTCTGGAGCTTTTGGGATTCATTCTAATTTTGAATTGTAGATACAGTATTTCTTTGCTAAATGTTCCCTGATACATTAGGCATAAAAAAGGAAGTATAGTAAACTTCAGGTCTCCTTAAACACTTCCTCCAGAAGTATATTCACTTCTGTGCATGAATATGTATGAGTGTTTGTTTTGGATAAAATTGATAACATGGTGAGAGTAATGAAAAAGAAATTTTAATACAACGCCTGATCAGTTCAAAGATAGAATTTTCTGATATCTTCATTTTTCCATAAGAGGATAAGCTTGAGACAGGCTTGCAAGTGGGAGCTATGTATTTCAGAGAACATATTCCAGTCACCTCAGTGCTGTGGAAGCAGATCCCATTAGCTTGTTCAGAATCAGCTTCTCCTCTCTGGAAGACCGTATGAGAAGGGAACCAGTGTAAAAACAAGCTGTCAGCAAACAAACACCAATAACCATCCATAAGAATGACAGAAAACACTTTATTGAATTATTAGAAGATGAAAGCAAACTCATGGTGGTAACTTACTACTTAAAATGCTGAAATGCAACTCAAGACTTTATTCAAGGCTCAGGCTCTTAACAGAGGATTAATTTTAACCCTTTGACAACCAGCTGCTTCTGGAGATTCGGGCCCTGTTATCCAGATCTGCAAGGCCTGAATCCCTTGGAAAGTGAGACTGGGAGCCCAGTCAGGCCTTTAAAAGAGAGCAAAGACTGGTTTCTGCCTGGAACTACTTTTAGGGCCGATGGTTAAGAGACAATATGTTTTGCCCAGCAGAGCCTTCCAGATCTGTAACTGCTTGAATATGTATGTCTGAAAAAACAGCATCAAAGGCACATCCAATGCAATACTATTGAGGCACAACCCCAACTGGCAGAAACTGCTGCACAGCCATGAAACACATTCTGGCCATTATAATTTTTTAAGCCCTCTGCTTAATTTTCTACATCGTCTATGTTTCTTAATTGTCAGCATAGTCTACAAAACAAACTGGACTGGTCAGAGCAGTGTCAGTGTCTGTAGAGTGTTAGGAATGTACAACTGGACATTCCAGATAGCTATTTTTAAAACACAAGGGCAATAAACAAAAGGTAAGTTTTGAAACGACTGCAGAATGTGGTTCAAGCTTTATAAAAAGAAAGGTACATTCCACTGACCAGAAACTAAGCTTGTCTAGAGTAAATCCTGAAGCATTTGAAAACATCACTGAAGGGGGAAAACCTGTGTTAACTTTGGCTGCTGCTAATATTCGTGTTGCAATGGAAACATAGCCATGTACTGAAGAATATGCTGATGTGAACTCCAGCTAGCACAGTTAAAACATTGATTGTCTTCTGTAGAAACAATAATAAAAAGCAGACTAAGTAGCTTATTTAATGTAAGTAATGTCTATGAGTTCATATACTCTCCTATAGAGTCTGTTGTTAGTTTCTGAGTTGCCTTTAACACAAAGAATCAGTAAAGAAAAGCAAGTTTCTAACATTATTCTTGCAAAAAGACTTTGTGCAATGCATTGAGGGAGTAACTTCAGGGGTTGAAAGTATAGGCTAAGTAGATTAAGCAATCAGTGGAAAATACTCTGATAACCTACACCTTTGATCTTCAGGACTGTCAATGGTGGCAGCTCCAGCCAGAGCAGGCTCCAGGGGGAACTTACAGATTCCTGTGTGAGAGCTTAGAAACTGATATCTTGGTTATTTTTGATCAAGGGACTTAAGCAGTTGCTTAACTATACCTTGAATTACTCTAGTGAATTGGAGTCCTAAGTTCTGAAGAGTGAAATAATGCTGGAGGCACACAGAACCACTGGACAAAAAGGCAAGAGACACTCACGTGTTTTTCATAGGGAATGATGGGGTGTGTATCCAAACAACTTGTTCCCAAAGTCTGTTGCACTGATCACATTTTTGCTTGGAACTGGCATCAGGAATGGGTGAGTGGGTCTGGGAGGTTGCCTAAGGAGAAGAAATTTAGGCATTTAAATTTTGCAACTTCGGCTGAACCTGCTGAAAAAATCTCATTGATTACAGTGATGGTTTTTTTAGGCTTTTAGGAGCTATGGAGCTTAATACCTCTGCACAGGCCTGTTTGCAACCCACCCAAAGAACTTTTTTTTAATGGATTGCGATCTCAATGTTGTCTTTTCCTTATGGTGATTTTGCTCACCCCTCCCACAACATAAATATTGGATCTGTGTGTGAAAGCAGTTGCAAATAAACTGGTTCAATTCACAAAGCTAAGACTTACTTTCCCAGTGTCTGTCTGTCTTTCCCTCACTTGCTCGCTCACTTTTTCGCTGTCTCGCCCTTTCCTTCTTCATGGCTGCCTTGTTAATGTGGCCTTTTGTTGCTCAGTAAACTTGAAGACAAAATGAGAAATGGCATCAAAAGCATGTATAATACTGTGCATGTTAATAATGGTGAGCTTTTTCAGGCACTTCAGAAACAGCAGTTTGTTAGTCTTGATTGTTAAAGGCTTAAAGGCAAATAGATCAGCTTACTGGGGAAAAAAACCAAAAGCTACAGAAACATTAATTTTGCAGCTAAGTATACTTGTATTTTTTTTATGTTAATCCTCTTGCCAGAGGCAGTAAGTCTGAACATCAACAGGCAGGTATGTCAAACACAGAAATTGCAGTCTGAGTAATCTGACATCTCAGTATTTTCCCAATAGAAAATTCAATTCCTTTTTACTTACGGTTGTTGGCTTATGTTCTGCTGTTCAGTGTTGTTTGCATAGTCATCTGCACTTCTGTAAAGTGCAGGGGTGGATAATAGCAGAGAGAGGAGACCCCTCTTCCTCCCACCTTAAGCAGCAACATCCAAAATGGCAGATCTTCCCAGATGTTTGGCAGGGCACTGCCACAGCCCCTTTCTTCCCTCTCCTCCACGAGCTACCTCAGGCACAACAGCAGGCAAAATACTGCCAAACCATAACCGTGCATTCCCTCATGGTGTTTTTAGTATTTTCCAGCCAAGCTGCATGGCTATTATAGTGCAGGGCAGCAGTGAATTAGGCGGTAGCTGTTTGGTGGAAGAGAGGATCGCAACAGAAGCCACCCAAGAATGACTGCCCAGGGATGCAGGTGTTGCCTATCACAACAGCATTTTTGCTCTAGTGTGAAAAATTACTGTGGAAAATAGGCAATGGAGACCAACTGGAAAAACATTTCTTAGTAGAACTGTGGGCTTTCTGTCTTCTCAGATTTTTTTTTTCTTTGGCAGTGCTCTGAATTCACCTAAGTTCAAGGAAATGCGCATCTGACCTTATTTGCAGATTAGAAGTTTCAGATGTCCAACAAAGTTAATGTAGATAGTACATTCTACACTGTAACAAATGACCTATGCCTCAAGCAGTTATTCTTCTCCTGTTTTTGATTTCTTATCCTCTAACCATTTTATGCTGAGAGAGACTGTGTTATCACCTTGCAATTTCCAATAACTGTATTATGCTGCAGAGGAAAAAAATCAATTAGTCACTCAACAATGAGGAACATGTCTTTGCTGGAAAATGAAGTTCTTTTCATATTTTTCCCATATTTTTAGCATGCAGTTATTTGTATGCATAGATAGATAAAGCAGAGTTCATGAATGCAAATGCCATTTCCTCCTTTCAGTCAGGTAGACTTATAATTATCTGATTATGTTTATACCAGACCCATGACTGAAACTGAGGTATATTTTCTGCATCATAGAGCACAAGCAAGAACAAAGTGCTGTAAGTCATATTTGCACTCCTGGGTTCTTGATTTAGCCCTTGGTCAGCTGGAAGCACCCTGGGGTTTCTTTACATTATGGTTGGCTCCAGCATCTTGTGCTGGGGCACTTACCAGCTTTGAAAAGCCCATACAGTGAATTTCACATTCCTCAGTGGCACTGCTGTTCTGCATCCACTGATGGAAGTGTGTGAGGAGCTATTTCTGACTCCGTCCACCAGTTACAGCATGTCCTTCATTATTGCTGTAACTTACTGCTAGCAGTTTCTGTTAGTGACTGACACAAAATATCATTTGGCGAGTGCCTCACACGTCTTCTCATAGCAACTTTCTTTAGATCGTACATTCTTTTGAACTGAATTTCATTTACTTCTGTGGGTATTAGAAAGACAAGATAACAGGAAATGGCACTAGACATAATATTTTACAAACCATTTGAGGAAATCATATTAAATGCTAGCAGTTATTTACAGATATCCATGTAACTCCACATTTGGAAAGATGACTCCTTCCCTATAGAAGGAAGGAAACTATGTTTCTCTTCAGCTTTTCTTGACAGTTTTTATTTTCTTCTTATAAGTCAATTATTTAATGAGGAAGAGCACCAAGCCAACAGGAGAAAGTTTAAATGAACTTGCTAAAAGGAAAGACATGACTGATGTTCTTTTATTCTTGCCACTGACTGAAGTACTTGGCCATCCCTAAGTATTTACTCCTCTCTCTCTCCACTTTCAAGCTTCTTAGTGGGCAAGTGTGGAGTCCCCCAGTGGGGCCAAGAAAAACGTGCATTGTAAGGTTTCTGTCATTTGCTTTGAGAAGCATTATGTTACATTTTACTTTGCATGAAGAAGGCTTACAAGGCATCACTTCTGACTGCTTGCTGCCTGCTCCAGGTGTGAAGGGGCAGTTCCTGCAGTGGGATGGTTCCCAGGATCTGGATGTCTTTATGGGGTTGGTGGCTGTCAAAGAGAGCGGAATGTACATGGGGATCCACTCAAGTGGGAACTGGGGTTTTGTGTCACTGACTTCTCCTTTGGGCTACAAAACCTCCAAATCCTGCCACTAATTAAAGGGGCAAGACTTGAGTGTGGAGCAATGAAGGACGACAGTCTGTTTAGGAAGCCTCAACTTGCAGAATTGGACGTGGAGAGCTATCTACACACGTATGAGTGATCACCAGTGATCTCAGAGCTGACCTTGAAAAGCTGTCAAGTAAGTGTTCATAAATCATAATGTCAACCTTTATGTGTACCGTTTGGCCTTCTGACAATAAGCTATGGCAACACCATATAAATATTTTCCCTAGAAAGTCTCCGTAATATTACACTTGTTTTCCCCACCTAGGGTGTTTCTGAGTGGGCAGGGACCATGAAGACAGTCTCCTGGGTTTTGGACCCATTCATGGTGATTTCCACTAAATCCAAGGCTGCCATTTGAAGAATGATTGTTGACCAACATTGTGTTGACTTGCTTTTTTGTTTCTTATTCAGGACCTGAAAACAACACAAATATTGACACTGAGTGGGCAGGACTTCACGTACCAGCTTTCATTGGTGATGAAAAACTTAGGGCCATTAGTGCTTATTTTCAGCTAGTTTTAAAAAGCAGTATTTTCACAATAATATTAAGTAGCAGGTTTGTCCTTTAAATGTTCTTTTTCTGCTCTCTTCTCAGTTTTTTATGGTCACTGACAAATGTATTGGGAAAAATGGCATTTGCTTTAAAAAGCAGGCATTCGTCTAAGAACATTAACTTGAAAACAGGAAGTTTTAGAGCCCTTAATGGAAATTTCACTTTAAAAATCTTCATATTCATTTTTAAGTCAGCCTTTTTGAACAAAATCCATGGAGCTTGAATGATCTTGCAGAAACTGAATGAAACAATTTGATGGTAAAACTGTGAAGGCATTGTATTCAGAGTAATTCGTTCTTGAAGTGAAGGTGAAAATTTCTCCCTTAATAGTACTGTATTCATCCTGCATAACCAACTGAAAATGCAAGTAAGATCAGCTGATGAAGACACAAACCAAGATAATAACTAGTACCCAAATTAGGCAAAACTCAAGAAGGTAAGTCCTCCATTTGAGAGATGTTTCTGACAGAGAAGTTTTTAAAGAAATTCCTTTTTCTGTACTTTCTGAGATGTGATAAAAGAAGTCACTTTTTGATGATTGCCTTTCAGAAGCAAAATTGTGAAGCTGTGGTATCTCATGGCCTTGGAGATTTACTAGATTCTCATTCTCCATTGTCTTTCATTTTTTTCAAAGACATCCACACCTGTAAATGCTACTAGTTCAGAAGGATTGTGTCTTATATTGCTTGTGCATAGCGGTAAGCAGTTTCCCAAAGTTCAGTGAATGGAGATCCAAACTACCCTAATGCACAAACCAAATGCACAAACATTGGTTTGGTGAACTATGGTCTACCTGGTGCTATTGCACCAGAAGGATGACACCAGCCATCTGGATGAAATCAGAAGCCACGGAAGAGCTGGAAGACCTAAGATCAATCCTAGTGATATGGGTTTTAAAAGGAAATATGCAGATGTAATTTTCCCTTGTTTACCAGTTTTCATGTTAATACTTGAATCCCTGCACATGCCGTTCCTGAAGGCAGAGCCCAAGATTCAGGGCAGTTCTGTCTTTTCTCTTGAGTGCTCATGCTTTTGTAGGTTTTGTAACTTTTTTACCCAATTCATGTTATTAGTCTCATATTATGGAAAATGGATGTAGGTATAAATCCTGATTCATCTATATGTCCTGGTCTACACTGAGTGGTCAAGGTCAGAAATTTCTCTTTCAAATAGAACAGAAGTATTGTGCTGGTTTTAAATTGAATTTGACTCCCAATTTCTGCTGATCAATCTCTCGCATACTAAACTTTAAGCAATTGTATGGCTTCAAGGTATTGATTGCATACTATGTGGTTATTATTATGTGAATATGTGAATATTAAGCTTTGCCCTTAGTAAGACTGAAGTCCTTTTGCGTTTATATGATACATTCATACTAATATGAATGGTATGATAGCTGGGAATCACATGGGTGTGATATGTTTTCTGAATTGTGCAAGGTGAGACCACAACATGGTTGATTATCAACAGTACAGAACCAAGCATAAAGCTGCAGGATGATACCTATGCAAGGGCAATGTGTTGCCTGTGAGACCCTCTGATTCTGGTTGCAGCCAACAGAAGTTAAAACTGGTGATTCGCCAGTAGGGCAAGTTAGTGGAGGTTTTTTTTGGCGTGTCTGAACGAGTATCTCTTAAACTGTGACCTGTTTCCTATACATGAAGGTGTCATAGCTCTTCAGGAGATGGGTCAAAAATGATTCCAAGCAAAATAAAAAGCTACATTATACACAATCCCCTACTTGCAAATATGCTAACAAAGTGGGGGGAAATAAAAATAGTAAACTGATATGAAAACTTCACCAAACTGTTACTAGATTGTAACTGAAAACTGTTATGACAATTCCCCACAGGATGGCCTTGGGTATTTTCTGAAAAGTTTTAGAGATTCTTGGATCCTTTAGAAGAATGCAAGGGAGACAGGCATTAAAAAGTCTGAGCAGGGCAGGCTTAGAAAGTGATTTATGCTTTCATAGAAAAAGTAACTCCTCTTACAGTTCTCTGCTAGAGAGACAGTGATTGTAATTAGAGTGAATTACCATCCTAGTTTTTGTGGTTTGTTCTAATTAATTCTCTTTTTTTGTTGTTGTCCATTGACCTTTCTTAATCTAGTTGTGGGGTAAAAATACTTCTGCATGCAGACAAGGATGCTGGAATCCAGACCCCAAGTCACTAGTTTGCTTTCTGAGTCATAGGATTTCTTGAGGTAAGCAGCACCCTTTTGTGACAGAGCACTGAAGGTAAATCACAGGAAACAACTCTTGGTAGTATGGCTTGCAGAGACCTTTATTCCTTCATACATCTTGTTTAGTCACTTTCAGAACGTTTGTATATTTATAGCTTTCCTCTTTCCCTTTGTGCCCCTGTGTATTAATTACATTAACTCAAAGAGATTTTTTTTTTCCACATTGCTATTGCAATGTACTTGCTTGAACTAGCTCCAACTAGTAAAAAATAAAAACCTGAAAACCGTTTTGGGGGGTCTAACTTGATTTCTGATTTTAATTGTCTATGGTGCTAAAGCTAAGCAGAAAAATTCCAAAGGGAAAATCAGGAAAACGACACTATAGAAGGAGAAGCAAGTCTCTTTTAGGATAGGTAAAATCTGTTATCCTCCTCATATGCTTTTTGAGTGCTGAAAACCTTGTCCACCTTCCCAAATTATTCCATCTGTTTCCATAAAAGATAATTCCCACTACTTCTCCCTAAAACCTGACTTGTTTTATATATCAGAAGAACACTGTCACGATTACAAAGTTCAAAGTACAATTTGGCATCATTAGCTAAAATGATCATTTACTTTTACTTGGGATATTCTGCAGGAGAAAGTAAAGATATTTTGCAGCAAGTTTGCAAGTTACTACAAACATTTCCATGTTATAACTCTTTTCTAGTTTCAATTGACAGATTACCTTTGTGAGAAATAGCTTCTTCTTTTCCTTTGCCTCTATTTCTTTTGAAAGATTTTTTGTGCAATTCCTATCTAATAGGTAGGATATACTGTATAATGGAAATCAAGCTGCAGGATTTACTGCAATGAAACCAAAGACTTTTAAGTGCTTTGCCATTGAGGAAAGGAATGAATTTGTTGGAAAAGAGGTATCCTCTGGTTAAATACCTAAACATAATGAACAAAACCTTTTTAAGGTCCTCTACTGACTCCAGAAACACAAAAGAAGTAATCACAGACAGACTTTTTTTTAAATTAGAAAAAATCTCTCCCCAAAAAAGGTACCTAGATTTACTGTAGAAGCCTACGAGGAGAATGACACACCGGCAAATGGCAAGACTAGTCTTGATAGTCAGATTGCACTAAGTTATTTAAATGCTAAAAAATAGCACAACAATAGAGAGAAGAATTTTTATGTGCTCTGTATATGAAAGTATATACACTATGATGCTCCAATAAGTCATCCCAAGTTTCTATAAATAAGAGTATCTTAAATGATGTGTGCCTTGTCAATGCCAAATTAAACGGTGTTGTCTTCTAATAACTAAGGCTGGCAGAATTCCCTTTTTTCTGTTTGCAAATGGTTCATGTGGCATTTTGCATTCTGCAAGTGTTTTTATTTCTCGGTATACATTGGGCAGCATGGGTAGGTTATTCATAGGCTGTTTATTTTAACTCTTTAGTAAGCATTACATATGAGATGCATCTGGTCATGAAAATCACATGATGTATTTTCTCTCCCATCATTTGAGGACTGAAACCTTAAAATAAATTAAACCAAAATAAACAAAAAGAAAAGCATTAAAAATATGACAAGAATTTTATGTTTTCATTTGTTGAAATTGGTTTGGATTTTTGGAAAATGTTCATTCATTTTTGAGTAAAATTCAGTGTCAGCATTAGACAAGTGTATTAGTGAGAACAAAAGTCAGATTGTGGTGCAGAAATTTAACAATGATTCTACTAAATGTAAATATGTACAATTAAGGAACAAAGATGAGAAGAGATCTCTTTGTCTTTGCTGTGCTGGACTTCTGTATTATGTTATCAAGTTGCAATGTGACAACTAGCTGGGAAGAATTAGAGAAAAATAGGAGAGTTATGTAAATACATAGTAAACAGATTTAAAATGAGGTGCTCTCTTAACACGGTCACCTAGATTGCTAGAATATAAACCCAAACATTTCTGTGTCCATTGACTCAAGAACATCAAGTGCAATGTTCCATATTACTGAATAACCTGAATATTTTTCCTTTGACCAGTCAAGTCAATTTGGGGGGAAGAAATAGTCACAAACACAACCAGGAAACAGGCCAACTCCTCCTTTTCTTTGGTTCTTTAAACTTTAGGAAGTGTTCTGTTTACCTAAAACTTGGCCACAGTGTTTGCTTTTCAATTAGTGCTCATTTAACTTGTGATTTACTGTGCCACTCATGGTATGAGAAGTATTAGTATCAAACAGCTGACATCTATTATTATAAAAATAATAGTGGAAACCATTATGTCTTCAACTTGTCACAAACAATTGATCATTACTAAGACAATGTATTAATTAACCACAGCCCTTATGTGAAATGTAAAAACCACAGTAACTGTAAGCTGGCATGGCCTGAAGGGAAAAATAACTAATGGAAAGCATTTAAAGTACACACCATTAAATTCCTTGGGAATTGCTACTCTTCGTGTGTGGAAATTTAGAGAAATTTTTAGATGTATTATGTGAATTATACTAATTCCAGGCCTGTTTCTTAATGGATTCAGTTCTATTGGTGGATTTCCAAAGATATGCCCTGTGCTTTACTTTTTCATTTGTTTTGGTTGGTTTGTACAGGAAGAACTTTGCTCAAATGATAACTGTGTTACTAGGTATTTTTTCCCTTCCCTGAATATGTGATATGGAGGGAGAAGAACTCAAGATTTTTGAAATGCAGCTGATATAAAAGTAATTTCATTCTGAGAGAAATAAGAGAAATAAGAAGATAGTGAAAATGCTGGAGAAGGAAAGAAGGGTTTATAGGAAGAAGCTATAAACTTGCTAGCTAGCAATATTGTGTTTTCCTATAGTGGGGGAGAGACTTGCTGAGCAACTGACTTAGATCACTGGTATTCTGTGACTATTCTATGTACTAGACATACTTGTTATACCATCATCTCAGTCTTATGCTGCTCCATTTGTTAAATCCTTGATTGTGTGCTCCTGGAATGATTAGCCCGACATCAAACAGAACTGAGCAGCAGATTATCAGTTCCAAACCAACCTAAATTGCAATTTGAAGTGGATTGAGTAGGACAGTATTGGTGACCGTAAGAGTAGAAGAATCATGTGAGCATTATGGTACTGTTCTCGGACAAAAGTCAGTGATGCTAAAGAACAGCAATGCTATAAGAAGGCGTTAACCAAGCAGAAAGCACATGCATAGGTAAAAGCATGTGACCGGCCCCTACTGCTTTATTCAGCATGTATGGCTGTGGTATGCTAAGAAAAAATAAATAAGAACAGTTTCTAAAATATTTATGTAAAAAAAGATAAAGTGGAAACAGGAAGGCTTACATTCTTATTGCTCTATGAATTCTGTATTTGAAGCTATTACAGTTTCGCTACATATAGTATTCATACCAGTTTTAATTAACTTTCTTTTCCATTTCTTCCTTCCTTTTTTTAACTGTTTATTACCCATGACCAATAAACTGTCCCTCTTCTTGACTTCTCTTTCTATGGCTTTATGTTTTTTTCACTCCGCTTTTTCATTTCTAGCCATTTTACTGAGGTTCTGGTAGCTCTGCAACTTAAACAGCAATATATGACCCCACTGTGTTTCAAGTACTGTTTTACTTCGCTTCTGTTAATGAGATCAAGTCCAAGAAAATGCCCCTGGCTCTCAAGTGAATAAAATTGCAACTTATGGGAAGTCTTGAAAAAACCTAAACTTTGTAGCAGGCCATGTATTAATGAAGCCTTCAGGACTGCTTGTATCCTATCATCCTGCTTAGTAAAACTAGACTCGGTTCAAATTTCCAAACGCCTCATTAAACAGGTCTGTGTTCCAAATGAAGCTCAAAAATCCACCTCTTCATCTGCCGCCAGTAATTAATGGCAGGCCTTTAGGAGTAGAATCAGATACCTCCCACCTCTCCTAGATATATCCCAACTAGCTTGAAGAAGTAGCATAAACATCAGAGCTAGAATTAGTGACATCTGCACACTGAGCATTGATACAGCATCGTTCATATTGCTAAAAACTTGTTTGTCTCCCTGTTATTCAAGCAACGAATTTTACACAGGATTGGTGAGGACTCCACAATGCAAAACCCCTGTAATGGGCTTGAAGCCTTGTTGCTTCAGCTGAATAGTATTCAGCCCTGAGACAAGAGGTCAGGTAGATCTTTGCTGTAAAAAGCTGCAGTGGCAGGCATTGGATAAGAATTAATAGCTCTCAGGGTACTTTCCTGAAGCCTCTGCTAACAACCATCTTAGAAAAGAGGCTGATAGATCTCCTCAGCTCTTCTTTTGTGCACAGGTCGTGGTTCTGAGTATCAGCATGTGCTTCACAATCTGCACGAGAATGGATTACCGAGAAGCTCCCAGAACATGTCCTCAGGCATCTGTGTTATCATTTATTGCTGGATTTACGAATTTTTGTGCAGCTGTCTTTGTTAATGCCATGGTTGATGTTAGCACTGAGAGAGCCAGAATTATTGCCTGAGGTATGTTTAGTCTCATATGCTCCGTGACCTTCACACTGTGAGCTCCATCCCCACCGATGTCAACATTTTTCAGGGGATTTACAATATTCCTATTCGTCATTGTTTGAATATTTCCAGTCAGTGAAGAGGAAGAGGTCAAAGAACAGAGTGAGTGAGGCTGTTGCTTGGACACAAATGGCTGTTGCTTGGACACTGATAGCTCTTCTAAGGACAGCTTTTCTTACTGCAGAAGAGTACCAACCCTATGACTCTCACCTTTTCTGATTTATTTTTAAAAAAAGCCCAACACATATTTTGGTTAAAGCTAGTCCAGAAATTATCCAAAGTCTAAGTTTGAGAGAAACCAGGCAAATAGTACTGCCATTTCTTTATATCTCCAGTTTGGATAAGTTGGCAATAAAAAACCCAACGCTTTTGAGGTTAACTGAACAATAGTCCTGAGAATGCCTCTTACCAACTCTTTTGTATTCAAGACAACAAAGCAGCTTCAGGAGCCTGCATTTTTTATTTATGTGAATTAAGGTTTTTTCCACCCACAGCTACAAAAGATGGGGAATCTATTTGTGACTGCGACCCCTAAAAAATGTCTCTACATATTGGAGGTCTACATGCTAGGCAGCTATCTAAACTCCCACTACAGTCAATGGAGATCTTGCACTCGGGATAGATGCCCTGACAGGGGTCCTTTGTGCCTTTTGAGTTACCCTAGAGTTTCTGAGATATTCACAGAGTCAGATATGAGGTGGGACCTATGAAAGATCGGAGCCCCTCTGCATAGGTGACTGAAGGACAGGAAGGGTAAGCTACGTCTTCTTAAACGGCATTTTGTGTCTTTGTTTAAACAACTAACCTCAGTCCTAGATGTACCCTTTAGAGAAAGCCGAATTGCTTGCTAGAGTCCATTGACTTTATTCATATCTGCAGCCCTTGAGTGGGTATTTTGGATATCCTAAGGTAACTCAAAGAGCACTAGAAGTCCACATTTAGGCATCTGAACTGAGCCCTAGATCTCTATTAATTGTAATGGGAGCTTGAACATGAGCGTGAATTTGGGTGTCTTATTCTTGAAACAAATGCCATCCAAGGTGCCCAGCCATTTCCAGTTGCTGAGCTTTAATTGTTAAGAACCAGATGTTTTTCTGTAAAAGAAGAAAAGAAAAAAACCTACTTCAGCAACCTCAATTTTCCATGAAAAATATCAAGAAAATAAAATGCTAAACTAAAGGATATAGTTTGGCACTTGTTGCAGACCCATTTGGCCAAGTTTGAAAATGAGAATGCTGCAGTGGTCAAGGCCTTCCAGATCCTTTTGTTAGAAAGTTCCAGTACTAGGACAATACCCTCAAAGTGTACACACCGTAATTGTACTCAACAGACTTTACTGAGATGGGGATAAATATACAATCTCACGACTATATTAGGAAAGGGAAGTTCTCCAGAGTGGTTTGGCAGTAGCTGCTTTGCTTGTATCTCAAAGTAGTTTGGCAGTACCTCACAAAACAAATAGTGAATTTTGGATTTATGTTTCATCCTTTTCCTTCAGCACAGCCATTGCCAACGCTTTTCAAGATACTTAATCAATCTCTCATATTTTACTACCTTTTTTCTCTGAGACTTTGTCTTTTTCCATCATCTTTCTCCACTTCTGATTGCCTGAACCAAATGGTGGGCAACTTGAAGTGGAAAAATTTTAAGAAATCAACAAGACTGATTCTTTTCTCATTGCCAGGTTGCCCTGCTGTTACTGTATGTTCTGGTGGTTATGGGCATCTATCACTTAGGCATCTAATTCTATCTCCATCTTGAACTTGAAATAGCAAAAAATAGGCAGTTCCTTTGTTCCCATACACAGGATTTTTGCTTAATTCTAACTTCATCACTGAGCAAGTCAGGTGTTTGTGGTACTTGGGGAGACATATTGATATTTCGTAGGTAAAGGTAGCAGGCAGCCACATACACAGCTGCATGTCAAACAGCTGTGTAAGACTAAAAAGGGACAGCAAAACATAAAATTCTTTAGCCTTATTGATTATTTTACTCTTCAGTGTATTACTTCATTACCTCTTAATGTTTCAAATGATTTAGCAGCTTTGTCTATGACCTTCACTGGAATTTATCTTTCATCTTACACATTCTTAGCCAATAGCTCATCAGTATTACCAGCCTGAAGGATTAAGCTTGGTGAAAAGGATGCTTTTAAAAATTATTTTTTTTGGAAAACACAAAGTTTCAAAGTATTTCTTTCACCTTGGTATAGTGCTGAAGTAATTTACTGAAAGTTATAGGTACATAATGGCCTGAGATATTGGGTGCCATGCTAGACTGAGAAGATCAGGTGACATTTTTATGGCAGGCTGCTCCAGCACCATCAACAAAGCAAGTGTGTCATTACTGACGTAACTGTTCCACTACTTGAATGGAAAGGGTCAATATGGTGTTCCCCAAGGCTGCAGAATAATTATAATACTCTGAATTGTTTTTCACTGTTTCAGTATACAGCTGGAAGAGAGAAAAGTGACAGGAATCCAAGCTCACTCTTTCTTTCTCATTCTCTGCTGGAGTAAATATTCTGAGAAAAAATTCTGCATGCATGACATACATGGCATAAATGTGAAAGAGTTTTGCTAAAGAGACTGGATTGTACAAGCAAAATAGCTGTTTCAGAAACCTCTCAACTTTTGTACTTCACATTTTAGGATAATGGAGTATATAGTGTAGCCATCTGTAATATAGCCTATATAATACAGAAGGATATAGTGCAATGTAGTTCTTGTTAGCCTAGGGTGTTACATACTTTGTGACAGGAAATAGAAAAAAGCCCACATATAAGAGTAACTCGGGTGCTTCACATAACACTGTAATGGTACACAGTAGTCATGCAGTATTGCCTATGTTGCTTTACGTAAATAGGCCTTTATTAACCCTAGTTACTTCCATACCGTAGGCAACTTTAGCAACAGGCATTTTTTTTAGGATTTAAATCCTTTTTGAGGATTTAAAAAAGCAATCCTTAAGAAGACATATTCTCTTCAGTTTGTCTTTATCTTCACTACACAGTGACCATCTGAGAGTGCTGTATTCCAAGCAAGTGATTGTGTTTAAACAGAAGCTTGTCTTCATGTTAACATCTAATTTCCTTCCCCTCCACCAAGCCTTAGGCAAGGCAGTAGCTGGTCTCTCTTGCCACAGTATTGTGCACCATGATGAAGTATAGTCATTCATGTGACACAATATAGTAATCAGAAGTAAATTGCACCCTTTAAAATTACCATCCCCAATCACAATACCTAAAACAATGTGATAATTGCTGTCATAGGAATGTGGGAAAAAATAGACTAGTCATTAAACAAATACTATAATCATTAATAACAAGTGCCATGTGAAATAACAATTTTCTATTAATCACTATCCTAGAGCTGTCGTGCAAACTGCAGATTCTCTTTCATAAAGTAAGCTGGCTGCATACAGCTAAAAAAAAGCATAAACTTGCCAAAATATTTTGTCCATTAATAGGTTTTGTGTTGTGTTTTGTACACTCTATGTTTCCCCACATAAATATGGGTTTCTACGTGCAGCAGTTATACAACCACACTTGAATTTCTCCTTTGGCTTCTGGCCTCAAGCAAACTATCAAACTCAAGCTGCTGGGCTTTATGATACCATTCATCCTACATTTCTCCTTGTTTGTGTCTAGTTTTGTACTTCACCTCTTACCACCTCTCGTGACCTCCTTACCACTTGTGTCACTCCTTGCTTGGTTTTACCCTGTAGAATAAGTGTCTGCAGAGATGATATCCTTTCCCCTGCTGGCATCTCCTCCTTTTTCTCACCACGTAAGCCCACATGTTCTTCTCCAAAGCCAGTAATCACCACATTATCTCTCTGTAGAAACTTCTTCTGCCCTGAGTTTTTCAGTAAGTTGGTTGGACTGGAGAATACATCTCAGCTTATTTATATTTCCCTTCTGTGAGTATTCAAGAGGGGGCCAAAGAGCACCCATGAGCAAGGAAAACTGCATGAATGTGTGGGTCCATTGGACCTTGGTAGAGGGTGTGCTTTCTTTTCTGAAAGCTTAGCACTGCACTTAGTCATTTCACTTAGCATTTCATATGAACTGTCTTTTTTTTGTTAAAAAAAGTTGGTTTTTCTCAATTTTTTTAATACGTATTACTTAGCTGTTAGCACAGAGCTCTATTTAAACCAGTCTTTAAAAAAAATCATCTACTTCTATGAGAATCAAATATGATTCTCATACATAAGTTGATTCTCCTACAATAAGTTGTCACTTTTGTGTACATTCATTTTACAAAAGTAGAAGAACCACAGGCCAAGAATTAATTCAATCCCATCACAGTGAATCCCTTCCACATGCTTACTAAATTTTGAGGAAAACCCCCACATTCAGATGTTGGTCACTTACATTATCAAGCCTTTCATTTTTGGAAAAGGAAACTCACACAGGGAAACAATATCATATTAGAAACAAAAGATGCTAGAGCCATGTTTTTCATATTGCTCACACGTTGTTTAGACAGGGAGGAGGAGGTAAAGGAGGGCAGTGGACAGAAAATAAAAAAAAAAGAAGAGATACTGGTTAAATTGACTTGAGCTTAGAAGGGCTTTCTCTGATGGATGAGCCCAGGTTATAAAGAAACCTGGGAGTTTTGGTACCTACTTTTTCTGTGTTAGAGAGGCTCAACCAGAACTTCAGGAAGCTGAATATCTGAAGTCTTGTTATCAGCGCAGACAGGGAGAGAGCAAGGTAGAGCTGGGCAGCCGTGTGCATCTTCTAGATGTCAACAGATGTTGCTGTTTAGAGCCTTAAATCCTACAGTTACCAGAATATGATACTTCCTCGCATAGGTTGTGAGGAAACTTTTCCTGTCTAGCTGTCCATGTTTTCTGAAGTAACGGGATGTGGTTCTTCATTCACATTAGAGAACAAGCTTAAAAATAATGACACCTCTCCTCCCCCTAACAAATAAGCGAGTCGACTAGTTAAGGTAGCAGATATAAATGTCCAAATAGAAATATCTTTCTCCTGCTCAGGAGAAGGTGGACTAAGAGACTTTACAGCAGCCATGAGAAGCATTGCTGTGACATTTAATTCTACATGGACTATGAGTCTAACTATGTATCACTTTGTGCCTCTAAAAAAATAGAAAATGGTCTTCAGAGCTTTCCTTTCTGTTTGTTTCCTCTTTGAGAAAGTAGGTTTACACCAGAAGAGTAGTCAGCAAAAATCTGTTTTAGACATTGCCAGAATATTCTTTGATGGAGGGTAGTAGAGCCACTACAGTGCGATTGAACTGTGAAATGGTGTTTTTTAAAGGCAAGAAGCTGGAGCATTCTCACAGCAGCGTCTTCGGAGTGCCTCCTGCAGATTCCTGACCTGCTTTTCCCCATGCCTTGCTTGAAAAGAAGATGAAGGAGGCAGTGATGCCTTTTTGTTGGCGCTTTTTCCAAGGTTTTCCAAGCAGGTGGTGCCCACTAGTCACAGCTGTCCCAAGGAGGGCTGAGGTGACTGAATTCTCCAAAATTCTTTGGAGACAGATGCCATTAGCTTGTTGGGAAGTCATCCAGGTGGGCAGGCATGGGCAAATGGAGGACCATGAGAAGGTTTATGACTTGTGTGAACATTTCTCTTATTTTCACAAGTTAGTTATGAGACTGTGCGGAATAAAGCTATGACCGAGGTATCTACTTTTGAAGTGAGAATACTTTCCTCCTAGACTTCCTCATCAATTGACTTTGCCAGGAAAAATGGATTTTTGTTCAGGTATGCCAAAAAGTAACTCTTGTTGTTTTCCATTTATCTCTATCAAAACACACAAATAAAAAGGCAAGTAAAAAAACCCATACAAAATGTTTATTAACCTGTCATACAAATGACCCGTGTAAGTTATGTGCGTCTGAGTAATCTTCCATGCACTACAAACAAGTCCTCATTTGCTTCCATTCATTTCTATTTCTTCTTTGTAATGGTGATTTCCCAAGTTAAAAACAAGCCTGATAGCTACCTCTAATCTTTATAGCAATGGCTTTTAAAATATTCAAGCTGAGTAATTTATTTTTAATGATCTGTAGCTCTGAAACAGTTCAGGCAATGTGCTTTATACTCTGCAGAAAAATTCTCCTTGGTCCTTAGGGCAAACTTGCATTTTTTCAGGCCAAGCTAATTTTGAGAACCAAAATGTTTATTAAAAAGAGAGAGAGACAGAGAGAGCAGGGGAACTAGTGTTAAAAGCAGTGACTGAAAAGGTCCCTGGTGACATTTTAAAGCAGAATACTATTGAGACTGATTTTTAATTGCTTTGAAACCTCTCTGATCATTTGTACCTGGGAAGGGTTGGTATGAAATGTTCTTAAACAAGAATTTCCTTCATCATTTACACAAATGGGAACTTAGCACACTGTGTTCACTTATTAATGCAGTACTCGAAAAGTGTTTGAGAACTAGAACTCTAACAGAGACTATTATCAAGTGCACCTTCTGCTATACAGAAACTCCTGTTCTAAAATAATTTACATCCCATGACATCTTTGATAAAGATTTTGCAGTGAGAGGTAAGTTAAATGAAAGACTCAAGTGTTAAAATAATTTTTGAAGGCTCAATAAGATATAAGTAACATCACCCAGGAAAGGCATTTATTTATTATTGAGCTCCTGAGTGGAGGTCTATTTAGCTTGTCCCCCAAAGATGTCCTAAAGTCCCCTTCAGTTTTCCAGTTTATGTTGGTTCTGTATCATTTACCTTAACCATTGAGGCAAGTCATTGGACTTTAGCCTTGATACTTTCAATTAAGTGCAAGCACTGCCTTATATGCTTACGGTTTACATACCACATCAATGTGTTTTTCACAGTTTTCTGTGTTTGAGCATCATCCTGCTGTCCCTTAGCTGCTTGGTTACAGAGTTTTGGCCTCAACATTGTTTTGGGAGCAGAGGGACTCTCCGGCTGGGGGCTGGTACAGCACTGCTCTGTTCCTGTCTTTGCAGAAGGATTACGCTTACTGATGCTAAAAATGTCCTTCCTTACCTGCAGGCTAGGTTTATTAAGACTTTTTCAATATTCTCAACATTAATTAGATGATCTGAGTTGATCGTGAGATGAGAGGTCACATTTAATTTGGTACATTACTGATTCTATATCCTTCTTTTTCCTGCTGTCACGGTTTGATATTAAATCATCAAGTTTGATAGTACTCGTCACTGATTCAAATCTCAGAAGGGATTGCTAAACTCTCTGTCCTTCTGTAGCAGATATATTTAATCCCATGCAGTTGTTTGTGGTGATCTTCCCTTCTTTCTTTAGTCTGGAATTGATTTTCAAAACGAAGAACTGCTCTCTTTGGAAAATAAGGGCTATTTTTTCAGTCAGGCTGAGAAACACCTTACTGCCTGTGGCACAGCAAAACTGGTTTTGGGGAAGCTGTGCCCCCCTTTTTCCTTTACAGTGGGATTCTGTGACAGAGAAACTGGCCAAGATTACCAAGCCTAGGCACAGGGGTGACAGGATAGGATTATAAGGGCAAATGCACTTTCTGACCATTCCAAACAATCCAGACTTACAGTGCGAGATTTCTGAAGGATATATGCAGGATTCTGCAAAATATAAAATTCTGGAAGCCATCTCATAAGCAAGACAAATAATAGAGGTTTTTTTCATTCTATTCCTTTCCTACATCAATTTTACTGTCTCTAGCAGTTTTGGTATGTACATCCTGTACATTATGAATAGAAATGCTGTGTTGTGAGATTGTAATTTCTTGAAGTTATAAGAAGTGAATCATGCCAATTTCTTACACAGAAAATAAAACAGGGCTTGGGATATTTAGATAGATTCAAATAGAGTAAAGGATTTATAGTCTCTCACCACCTGTTTGGCTTTTCAAAATCTTTTCATTTCAAGATTCACAGAGATAGTAATGGATACCATTCATCAACTGAATAAAGAATTAAGCACTAGCAGCGCAAAACATATTTACATAAATACTATAAGAAGTAAGTTTATTATTTTAATGTTGAGATCACAGTAATAATAGATGTGAAAAACAAGTGGGAAATGACTCAGGAAATCTCCATGTAAATTTTTATCTGGGATGAAGTTAATATTTTCACTAAATGGATGGAACAAAACCACAGTAAGAATTCCAAACATAATTAAAGTTGCTCAACAATTTCAAGACAAAGCATTTTTATTTAAGAGAAAAAAAAACCTTCTGTGAAAATATCTTTCATGAGAAGACTGGTATTTTAAAACTTTAAATTTCTAAAAACAAATCTTCTCAAATTTCTTTTTTATTTTTTTTTCTGTTAAAGGTAGGATTTCACTTTCAGGACAATTTTATGCATACTAAATATCACTTAAAATTACTTCCAGTTTGTTATAGTTTATGGCTCTTTAGAGTTTACTTTTGACTAAAGCAAATGTATGATTGCCTTCCCTTCCCTTGCTACTTCTCTCGGAAGTGCCTAAACAAGAATTTTGAATGTCATTTTTTTATAGAGGCATAAATTTCTTATCTTAAAATAAAAGTTTGCAGTTGTCAATGGCTGCTCTCTGATGACAACTGCAAAATGCCATAGAACACCTGATGTTCTTAAATTAGCTAGTTGGAACATTTTAAGCTGTTTATTCCTTGGCTGAAGAACATAGAGAATTTTTTAATTATTAGAATGAAAACCATGCAACTGTGGTCCCTTGGATGTGAAAGAATGTATTTATTTTCTTGCAGCAGAGGGAAAACAATGAATTGATCATCTGGATTTGTGTCATGTCCACTTAGGGGGAACAGGGAAAACATGAATAGCCCATCAGAACTGTCAAAACGTGAATGACATTAGTTACAATCACGAACCAGCAACAGATAAATTTTACCAACAGTAAGACATAGAATGGGATATGTAAAAATAGCATAATTATACACTGAGAGCAAGCTGGCATAAATGGACAGACATCCCTCTGCACTGTAAGAGACATGCTGACTCTTTCCTCTTTACAGCATATGTTCATGCGCCCACTGGTTATGTTCTCTGCTTTGGCTTCTGTCATTTTGCCCAGCAGCAACCTCAAACGTACTGGTCTGTAATTTTGGGATCCCTCCTGCACCCCTTTTTAAAGATTGGTCTCAAATTTGTCACACTCCATTCTTCCAGCACCAAGGTTAGCTAAAGTGATGCATCACACACAGCAATTAGTTTAGCAATCATATATTCTAATTTCTTCAGACTTTCGGTAAAAAAAAGCCTAGTCAAATGTTAGCACAGATGCAAACCATTTTCCTTGTGTTGCTGTCGCTTTATCTTTACCTTACTTTTCCTACAGACTGGTCATCTATCACCCCATCATCTTTTTGGTAGACCTCTGACCACCGCCTTTAATTTTCTTTTTTTCAGCTCCAATAAGCTGGTCTTCAAAACATTTCAGTCAGCCAAATTGTGGCGCATATGACTTACTTTCAGCTTTCCCTATCAGGACATCGCTCTTTTATCTCTAGGAAGTCTCAATGATTCTTCTTGTTTAACCACACTGATGTAGAACAGGGGAAAGGAAGCCCTTCTGTAGTGGTCTTTTTTAATAGTTGGAATATATTTGTTGTAAAACTCAACATAAACCCAAATGCCCTGTGGGTATTTTATCCATTTAACTACTCCTTTTTAATATCCTCCTAACCAGCTTCCTCAACTTTATCTAGCTCCAGTTTCTGAAGTTAAGTGCTTCCATGGTGGATACTTTTGGTGTAGCCGTTCTTGTCAGGACCCTGACCGTGGATGCCTTATGGTCACTTCTGTGTCACTGCAAGCAGGTTTTGGAAAGGATTGATCTCCAACATCACGTCAGCACTTTTTGCTGCTGAGGGCAGAGGACCAAGAGTAGTATGGTCTTCTCTGTGATAAAGGGGGCAGTCAGAGCCTAGAGCTAAGTAAATATACTTCCAGATTGCTTTAGCAGTGGAGGAAAAACATACTGCAAGACAGTAGCATAATGGGACACTTGCTGATCATTTGCCAGTGTCCCATAGTTGTATATGAAAAATGTGCTTCTTTGCAGATAGTTTTCTGTTGCAGCACACAGATGGTGTACATAGACATAAACTGCAGTTCCATTTTACATCAGTATGTTAATGATTTACCAAACACAATAATAGAGTACATACTTTTCTCATGATAATTAATCACTGAATAATTTCACAAATTTAAAAGCTTATCATACTGAAACAGACATTGTTTTAAATGGGATAGTTGCTCTGAGAAATTACAAAGTTTAGCATATAATATTTACACAGGAAAAGAGGAGTCAAGCAGTAAAACCTTTTTATAAGTGAACAAAAAATCAAGGGAGTGAAAGTAACAGGAGCCTCAGGTGACCACTTCGGATGTTAGTATCTACATGGAAGACACCTAAGATTGTGTGACATGGGGGCTTACTACAGGCAAGCCGTATCCTGTCCTGATCCAGGTGACATCAAGTTATGGTCCTGAGCAGTTTGGGGCACTTGTGTGCATGCCATTGAAAGGAAGTTAATGATAAAGAAATTTTGTGCATTTAATCTTCAATGGTGCTTACAGGTGAAATTATTTATTATTACCTAATTTCCTCTCTGGGGTTAATTCTGAGAACATTCTAATGCTACGTGTGATAGCAGTCTGTATGAGTTTTTAAGTTATGTTAGAACTAATATAAAAATTCCATTAATTTCAAACTTTGACATAAAGTAGTTTCCTTTGACTGAGAAAAATCATAGAAAAAAGTATCCCTTCATGGCAGCCTTTATTTCATAAAAATTACTTCAGACTGTGTTTTCCCAGGAGACAGTATAATCTTCACCTTATAAACATAAGCAATCCCTCCTGCGAAAAATATAGTGAGGAGGCAACCCACTCTGTAACAGAAAATGAAGGCTTTGAGGACCCAGGGTAGACGTCTTCAGGTTTTTTTTCCTCATACATTTTGTCATTCCCATTTTTTTGAGATTTCCCCCATATCCCAGTTTTTTGTTGGACATTGGAACACAAAAATGTAAGTGCAGTTCATGTACCTTCTGATGTTTCTGTGGAAAGCTGTACTATACTCCTGGTTCAGTTTTCTGGCATATTTTCACCTGAGTTGAAGAACTGGGTCCCTCTGTTCACCAGCTAAGACTTACTATACTAAGATGAGTGAACCATCTCTTATTTACCTGTGTAAACAAGAACATATTTGTGTTGCCATCCACTTGGTCTGGCTGAACACCAAGCAAGTGCTTTAATGCATTTGAAAAAATGTGATCAGTTTTTGTTCCTTCTAGTTATTTTCTTTCTGCAAAATGCTCTGGTTCTACTGAGGACATGGGACAAAAATGTGTGAACATCAATCAGGAGGGTAGCTATTTCTATGTGAGAAGGACATAACAGAAATTATTAGAAAAAATATTTTCATCTGAGTCTCCTAGGCCAGTTTTTCAGACCTAGAAGGTTTAGAAAAGAGATGCATTCAAACCTTCTATGCTAAACAAAATTTTTCATTGAGTTCTCCTAAGGTGTTAGTGTGAAAACATTTCAGATATTCTGTGCTTAATTAAGAGTGATATTAGGACTCATGGTGGTAAAATGATTAAATAATTTTTAAGTCAGGTACTCAGTTAAAATATGCAGAATACGAAGAATGATAAACGCTATTTGTTAGACAGTATTAAAGAAATAGCTAAGTCTGTAAAAAAGATCCCTGAGGGCTTGAGATGTGTCTAACCTATTTATAACCCTTTCTTCTCCACTTAAAAAGCAGAACTTTACTGGAAAAATAATATAATGAAATTCAGCCTGCTGTGGAGAGGTCAGTTTCAGGGACTCTTGTCCCTGCTGGCAAGTGACTCAGATGATAAATTGCCAGTACAAATCATCAGACTGATGCCTGGCAAGAACTGGAGCTGGCCTTGTTCAGTGCTTTTTAATTAAAAGAGAAAAGAAGTATTTTTTTGTTATGTCTAATGGAAGAGTGCTGCAAAAGGAAGTAGGCAGAGGGCACGAGGAAAAGGGGAAAATGCTCTAAAAGCCTCCTTTGCATCTCAGCCAAAACCAAGAGTCCTAATGGTAATGAGCTTGGGGATGGGAGGGAAGAGAAGAGAATGACCCTGCTCATTCATCAGCCTCATCATTTTAACACAAGTTTCCAGGTAGATTTCATACCACAATTCCCAGATCTTTGTGCAGTTCTTGTAACAATGATAAGGATAGACTCCACTGTCTCCTATTAGAGAAGGTTGAGGGTCACAGTCTGAGATAACTTGAAAAAGGAATATTTTTATTCCTTCAAAGGTCTGAATTTAATTCAGGCTAGTAAGTGCACGAACTTCTTGGGAAAGAGCCAAGGGTTTCGATCCAGCAAAATGGCATCCCCATCAAAGGAAACTGGAAACCCTCCAGAGCTACAGGGAAATCCTACAGTCCGTGAAAACAGAAGTGTTTTGTAAACATCTCAGCTTTGAGAAACTCTGCTGGTGACACAGCCAAAGATCTCTGCCAGTTTTTCTAGAGGGCTGCTCTGCTGAGTGGGCCTCCAGCCTGCAGCCACAGGTCCTCCTGCACAGAAGCACAAGCTGGATGATGCTAGGGTCTCCAGGCAGGAAAAGTAAAAAAAAAAAACCACAAAAAACAACCAAAAACAAACAAAAAACCCAAAACCCCAACACCAAAAAAAACCAACACAGACAATGGTATTCCCTGTAGCTATGGAAAATTTCACAGTCAGGTTGCACTTTCGAGAATATCTCTTGCTTTTAAGGGGAGCAAAATGTCTGATTCCCCAAATCAGTATTCATTTAGACAGAAATAGCCCTCTCCTAGTCAGTAACGAACAAGCTAAAGAGTGTTAGCTGGGCAACACAATTGCAAGAAAGGTCCTGTTTCTTGCTCCTAATAAATAAAGAATATCCTAAACAATTCACCAATAAAGGACAATGGTCTTACCTAGGTTCTGCGAAACTGAAGAAAACAATTAAACTGTCTAGGTGAAAAAAGGAATTCAGGCAGTGCTCTTGAGACAAGAAAATGAATAAATACTCATGAAGGTTGAAGTTCCAGTGAAGTTCATATTTAATTCCACGGCTTCCCTGTTTGTCCCTTTACCTAACCCACTACATACCAGGCCAAACTATTTGAAGCTACAACAGCCTGTCAGTCTCTTTTCATATAAAGATGAAAATAAAATGCAATTCTTTGGTAGTGTTTTGGCCAATTTCTTCAGGCACTGGGTGATTAAAAATCAGTGCTGGGTGGGATAGTTGCTTATATTTGCTGCTGGTTTTTTTCTCTGTTCAATTGTTACTGTTGTGTGCAGAGATGAACAGGAAGAGCTATGATGAAAGTTGGCTGGTTGAGGGGATGAGTTGAGTATGCTTCTGCTTTCTCCAATGAGGCTGAGGCAAATAATTTTTTCACTACTTCATTGTTAGGTGGTGTGGTTGGATTCAAATCTAGTTAATATCATTATTTTTATTTTTATTAACTTATTTCAATGAATTATTTCATTTGATTCTATTAATTCAAGCTTATGCACAGGAATATACTATTTCTCTCTCACTTTGGTAACTTGAGTTTTTTTGCTGGAAGATCTCAGAAGATCTTAAATTTCTAACTTTTTCTTTTGTTCTGTCCTTCTTCCAATACGTCCTTTGAGATCCATCACTGTTTAAAAGGAGTGAGAACTCTGCCTCAAATGTGTCCATTAAGAAAGTCTCTCAGCTTTAATATGATTTCTTTAAAATACATAATTAATCCTTAAAGAGAACTTTCAACCTGGATTTGTCACTGTTCTTTTTAAAATATTGTAAAGATCAATCTTACAGCTTTTCAAAGTCAGAACTTAAGTTATATCAAAATATTATTATATTTTTAAAGTAAAAGATCCGATTCACACCAAACTGCTATTTCGTCCTATAATGAACTTAAGCTTTTGTCAAAAGTAGAATGTGAGATATTTGTAAATGGGGAAGGTATACCTGGTCTAAATACTGGGGGTGGAGGGCAGGGGGAGATACTGAAAGAATAAATACCCACTTCTTCAGGACAGCCTGCTACTGCTAGCAAGGAGAATATGTCTGATAACAGAAACCATCTGGGGGTCCTTTGGGAGCTGTCAGGAGCCAGAGTGCTCTCACCAGGCCTGAGAAGGCTCTGGCTCGACCATGAAGACTGCAACACAACCAAGTGCTAGTTGATGCTGATGACATATGCAGGTGTCAGTATGATGCTGATATGACAACAGTTCTGATATTTTTCTCACAGTTTTTTAATCTGGAAAATAATGTACAAGAAATATATTGCTAATGGAATTTTAACACTCCAAAAAGAAATGTTTGCTAGCTATGAAGAGCTAGAATTAAAGTTTCTAATATAAGTAGAGAAAATAATTTGAAACTGGGATTTGAATGGATTAATATTAAATATGCTGGTAAAGCAAGGTGTAGTTGGGCACTAAAAATCAATGGGCACATTGAGTTGTTTGAGCGTTAATTTCTTTATGGCTCCTTTACCTACCTGTAAAATGGATATGTTGCCTACTCTCACAAACACAATATTTATTGTTGATTGTGATTCATTTTAAACAGCCTGTTTAGACTGCAAGAGGCATCCATACAGAAATGAATCATTTTTCTAGTCAGTCTAGACTTAACTGATGTGTGGAGATTAAGATCAGAGGCTGTACAATGCATAGCAATGTTACGTACAGATTGAGTACCTCCTTGTTCATTGAATGAGACAGGAAACAATAAAATATGATAATTTAATTAAAGCTACATCACAGTGCAAATGCACAAGGGATGAAAAGTTCTGCACAGTCTAGCTTAACTTCTAAAACTTCCTGCTTTTGATTTTGCAGGCTGAATATTCTTCTAACATTAATGGAACTTTTGTTGTGCCTTTTATTGTTCATGCCATTACTACTTATTGAACCCCAGTTCATGTCTTGTGCTTATGAGATTTTCCTCAACGGCAATCCCTGTGGCTTGCAGCTCCAGGAACTTCACAGCTAAAATGGTGACTCCCAAGAAAGAAGAGGGATGACACTGCCCACATCATCCAGCTCTTCATGGGCAGGAGCAAGGTGGTAAATACCCCATAGATAATTCAAGGCAGTGAAATATGTGACAGTCAACGTAGCTGTACTCTGAAAAAGCACTGTAGTAACAGAATCAGGGCATTGTTAATTGTTGTCAAAAATGCACAGCCCTTCCCGATTGCCTTTTCTTTACGTCTTACTGACACTTGAAACAGGCACTCCTGGAGCATCCCTTGGGCGTTAGCTTTTCTTCACAAAAGTAAGACTGTTGTGGATCAAGGATCTAAGGTTGAAGAGGTTTGCTGGGAAATCTTATCTCTCAGCTTTTAGATAATATATTTATGTTAAAAGGCTATTGCTGTAAGAGGCAACATTTACCGTCATGAAGATATTTAACGTATTATAGGACTCACTGGACTCCATATGTCTCCTTGCTACCTGCTTTAAATTGAAAATCAGACTGGTTTAGAACCTAAGATAAAGAATCCCTGTTAATTTGTGGACAATCCATGGTATATTATTTTTGTCACTGGTTAATCACCTGTCACTTTAAATCCTAGTGAAAATAAAAAAATTGACTGCTTGTGATTGAATGGGTTTTATCCACACTAATTAATCACTTTTAACACCTAAAGATGTGAAAGATTAAGTTACCTTTGAAACAGAAATTAAAACTTTTAAAATCCCAACAGGTCTTGTAAAAACATGATAGGAATTGAGGTAAGGTTACCAGTACTAATACTGTAGGAAGATGATGTTATCAAATACCTTAAGGGGACAGAGACAAATACAAGACTGTTTAAATATATGTATCTCTCAGACAGCATGGCTCCCTATGAGCAGCACATTGCTCTCTACCCTGACAACCCGCCAAATACAGAATTCAATTGCAAGTGTTGCTACCCCTACCCCTCAGTGGGACATGCTCTAGCAACCCAGGGAATCAGGCTAGAATAGAGGAAAAGAAATGTGGTTTAACATGACTGCCACAGGCTCCCCTAAGCTCCAGCTACCCCAGGGACTCAAGCTCAGCTCAACAGAAATGGTTCTTGTTGAGAAACTTGCTCGTTTTAGCAGTCGCGTCTAGCTCATTACATATTGATTCCACCTCTTGTTTTCCGGTGAGGCTACCCAGAAGTGTCTGTTTGTTCCTTGTCAGATGTTTGTAGGGAGCCGAGGGACTGCTGCAGCAGCAAAGGAGGTCTCATACGGCCAGTTCTTGGTTATTGGAAACTGCCTCATCCCAAGGTGACAGCTTTTTGTCTTCATTCTGTTTTCACTTGAAATCTAATCCCTGTCCATATTTTGCCCATGGTTTATCACATCAGAGCCGAGTGAGAGTGAACAGCAGTCCAAATTATTTTTTGTACAGTAATCATTCATAGGCACAAACCTGCCATTAAGTTCCCCAAGCATAACAATTCTGACAGCGGTCCTATCAGACTTACACTGATTCTTAGGTCTAATAGGCAACTGATTATGTTATTTCTAACTTCTTTCTGTTTAGACATCCTACTGTAAGCAGATTTTGCAGTCCTGCTGGCAGGAATCATGTCTGTCTTGAACTCATTTCTCACTTTGTCATGCTGTTTATCCATATCAACATCCTGCAAAATTGAAGACAGCTGAGATGATATTTCAATATTTAATCTTTAGATTTTGGAAAACTCTAGCCCAGCTCTAGCTGAAATGAATCCTCATAGGCCATTCAAACTTCCCAGTGTGCTTTTGATTGATATGAAGTAGGAAGAAAAGTCTACTCATGAAGAATATTGATAGGTTGTGAATTTTCCAGAATGTCTTCTTCCTGTGTGTATTCTGCAGGCAGATCCAGCTTCATCTGATGTTGGCAAGGTACGTCTACAACTGGATTCCCTTATAATGAAAAGCTTTTTTTTTTTTTCCTGTTGGAAATATGACAGTTCTTCAGATCTATTTTTTTTTTCATGTATTATGAAGGGGAAGAAATAACCATGGGAAATTTCCTTTAAGGTCACATTCAAAACAACTTAAGAGAGGCTTATTTTCTGAAAAATGTGTCACTTTCAGTTTCATCTTGCACAAAAATCTGAAATGAAATCAAAGGTCTATTTGCATCACCACCTTAACCTGGCAACTCACTGCTCACTGCTGAATGTCTTAGTATTCATCTCTTTTATCTCTTCCCATTTGGAGTCCTTTGTACCTGAGTGCCAAGACCATGTGTGAGGATGTTACTGCCCAAAGAGGGCTGTGGAGCTCTGTTGGGAGGGCTACAGCAGAAGTAGGTACAGTCAGTCTTTAACGAGGCACGAAGTCAAGCTGCTTTATGCTAGATTAGTTTCTAGAGAAAAGCTTTGCAATAGAGCAGAGAGAAGCAAAGTGTGTGCCACTTTTCTTTGCCTTAGGCTCTTTTAAGAAAACTTTTCTGTGATGCTTTTCTTTTTTTTAAAGATTTGAATTTACGTAGATGGGGCCCAACAGCCTTCAGCACCTGCAAGAAGGGCAAATGCCCCAAGCTCCAAATAGCTAAAGTATATACCTTAGTGAAAGGAGAATTTGCAATAGCAAAATTTTTGATCGCAACTGAAAAATATGTATGTCACTACAGTAACAATGAAACAACTGTAAGCATGATGAAATGGCAGTCACACACTCTCAACAAATCATATGCCATTAGCAAGTAAATACATAATTGTCACACTATTGAACAGAATATTAAGGAAGCAATATGTAAACAGATATTTAAAATTACAGCAGTGTGTACATATGGGATGCAGGGATCCGCTTCTGAATTCAGTCTCTGAATTTTCGACTTTAACTGTGTAGCTGAGAAACTCAAACTATTCTGTTACAATGTCAGTCCCTGAGCATCAGCCAGCACCTTACGCCATGTCATACCACTAACTGACTGAAAGGCTTGCATACGTATTATTAAACCTACTCAAGTTTGTGGAAGGAATTGTGTGCATTGATAGGAATATGATTCATGTGTTATTTGCATTATAGTGTCTATATCTTTTCTCTTTCTCCAAAATAATTCTCCCTACCACAAAACTTCCCATGTGTCCCAGTTTCTTCAGGATGACTCTTGCCAGAATTCTAGCCACATCTGTCTCTGTCAGTGACTTTATTCAGCTCTGTACACACAGGAGGCTATGCTTCCAACCTTGTTTAAGTGCACAAGTTATTAGAGCATTCCTTATCATATAAAATAAGTCACCTGAAAAGAGCACTTACTTTCACAAGTGCTGCTGAAAAAGTCCGATGCTGTCATAGTGTATATTGTAATAGTGCAACACAGTCTCCCATGGAGATTCCCCTTTAACTGGCTTTTAGCTATTGCTTTCCATTCTCATTCACCCTATGGCAACATTTAACAGGTTGTTTCATAACATATAAGCTGTGCTAGTGGGACACCTTCCATGCATTTTGATCCTTCTGTACTGAAAACAGTAGAAGGCAGAAGCTGAGGACATGAACAGTCATTGAGACAAAATTTAAGAATTCTGTATTTATTTCTACCTGACAAGTAGTTATTAGTTCTGCTGAATTCATCTTTATGAAGGCTGAATAATTACTTCCTCTAGCTGCTGCTTTGTTATTTTGCAGTTAATACCTTTTCATCCTCATTCCCTCTTTTGTAATATGCAAAGTCTCTTTTCTTATCATATAATTTGTGATTACAGGCCAGTTGGCAAAGTTTGGATAAATTTTAGATGATTGATGTCTTTCGTATTCCATTTCAAAGATACCTAATTGACACTCATGTTTTCATTTCCATCTATGCAACCGTAACTTTTTTTTTCTGCAGATGTGCTGTTTATCACTCGGTAACTCACTGTGGCTTTGAAACAGTCCATAACATTTATTTTTATATGATTAGAATTGTGTTGTGTCAAAAATACTTTAACAATCCTAAATATCTATCTATCTATCTATAGATGAAAATGAGAAATCTGTTATTCAGAAAGTGCTGTAATGACGTCTGATCTGGTATTTCAATACAATGATTATCTTAAAAAGAAATCCATAGCCTGAGATGCACGCTGTATCTTAAGGTAGGTTGGGATTACGTACAGGGTATACAATCTAATATGTATGTAAAATGTTTGCAGAATTATCCACCTAATCTGAGACAAAGATATTCAAATATTAAACTTCCATTGAAAAGACATTATTGGTCTAACATCCTCTTTTTCAAAGCATTCCTTACAGTGGCAATTAGAACAATGGATTTCAGTATTCCCAGTAATTAATCTTTAGTCTAAACTCCTTCTCTTGGAATTTAATTGTATGTCTTGTCTCATGTCCCACACGAGCAGAATTGTGTCAGAATACGGTAACGTCTACTCCAGGCTGCCAACTGCTGAGCATGCCAGGCGGCGATGCACATGATATTGATGTATATGCAGTCTGGGAGACTGACACAGTTGGTTCACCTAGAATCAGGCTTATTTTTCATGATGTTTTGAAACTGCTTGGCTATACTTAAAAGTATTATGGGCATTTGCTTTCATATAATGATGGTTAATGGAGAGGGCATGCCCTGCTGTGCATAGATAAATTTCAACTCTTAGGGCGAGTCATTACTTGCTTCATTTACTATACAACTCTCTTTTATTACAATTATTTCTTAATTTCAAGTTAGACTACAGCTATGATCCATGAAAAAACAACTCAACCTGATTTTTTGCTGTGTCTCCTGCCATTGTGTGAGAAGGAACAGTGCAAAGCTACTTTTACAGGATGCTGTAAAGCCTTTGGAAGTCTTTCCACCTGTTGTGGTTTAACCCCAGTCAGCAACTCAGCACCACGCAGCCGCTCACTCACTGCCCCCCCCCCCCCCCCCCCCCCCCCCCAGTGGGATGGGGGAGAAAATTGGGAAAACAAGTAAAACTCATGGGTTGAGATAAGAACAGTTTAATAGGACAGAAAAGAAGAAACTAATAATGATAATGATAACACTAATAAAATGACAACAGCAATAATAAGAGGATTGGAATGTACAAATGATGCGCAGGGCAATTGCTCACCACCCGCCGACCGACACCCAGTTAGTCCTCGAGCGGTGATCCCCTGCCCCCACTCCCCCCAGTTTATACACTAGATGTGACGTCCCATGGTATGGAATACACCGTTGGCCAGTTTGGGTCAGGTGCCCTGGCCGTGTCCTGTGCCAACTTCTCGTGCCCCTCCAGCTTTCTCACTGGCTGGGCATCAGAAGCTGAAAAATCCTTGACTTTAGACTAAACACTACTTAGCAACAACTGAAAACATCAGTGTTATCAACATTCTTCTCATACTGAACTCAAAACACAGCACTGCACCAGCTACTAGGAAGACAATTAACTCCATCCCAGCTGAAACCAGGACACCACCACAATAGAGCATTCATCTGCCCCTCTACTCTTAAGCCAACAAGCCACAAAATGTTAATCCCTGAGAAGTTTGGCTTTGACAGTGTGTAAAATGAGGGACTTCAGTAGGTCCATTAGAGATTTCACCATTGCTTCTTAGTCTCTGTGGAAACTGCTTTCATGATATATGGATGGGATGTTGGAGTTTTTAGGAAAAAAAAAAAAAAAAAAGGAAATGAGACAAGGGTTGTAGAGAGTCAATATCTCTTATTAAACCAGTTTACTCTTTCGATCAGAAAGACCACATTTTTATTTGACTTTTTTCCTGCTTATTATCAGTTTTCCTAAGAAAAAAGATATTTTCTATCTACAAGTCATGTCTCATTACTTTAATAAGAGTCAGTACAAAATCATCACACAGTTGAAACAGTGCTTCTCATCTGTTTTTTGTCTTAACTCCAATACTGGTAAAATGTCTTTGTATCCCTGAAGAGTGAAATAGTTTTCTTACTAGGGAGAAGGAGTTTATACTCCTATGTACCTCTCCTCGCTAACACATCCCAGTGCAGAAGAGAAGAGTTTGCTTAGTTGGACTGAATGAGAAGACAGCTCTGAGGTTAGTTCCAAGAAAAGCCATTTCTGTTGGTGTGGACATCTGTGCACTAGGAACTAAATAGGAGAAATAGTTCAGTTCTTACCAGTTCCATGGCAGCATTTTTCTCTTGCTCGGACAACTCTGGTCCTTTGAACTTTTCCTGCCCAGGCTTTGTTCATGGTTTCTGTCAAAATACAGTTGCAGGTAGCCCCAGCAGACATCAACTTTTCACGTAAATTATTCATAGCGTTTGATTGCCTCCCTAAGCTTTATTATAAGACTTACAAAATCACTGCAAACCCCACACAAATGTTACTTTCAGTGACTTGTACCAGATCATTTTAGGCACAGGTTTTCCTCTTCAAAACCTTCCATGTAGAGAAATTAAGACCACTAAAAGCTGGTTTAATCAGAGGATGTCTAGTTAGAAAGAGTCCTGCAGACCTGACTAATAATTAGTAAGTCAGACAATTAAGAGATTGCTGTTGTAATAGAGTGGGATGGGAAAAAACCCCCCCAAATTAACAGAAAGCCAAGCCATAAACTCTAGGGGAAGATAATCCCCCTGATTTAAATGTATTCTAACATTAATCACAAGAGGCACAGTTGTCATTGGGTATGCAATATAAAACTGCTCTTTTTGTTTCGTTTCACTCACTGTGGAAGCGGAGGATGAAGCAGTCACTTTGGTTTCTTCATCGGCATTTTGAATTGCTGACAGAAATTAAGAGATATGGGACCCTTTTTTATCTACATCCTGGCAGTTGTGGTGGTGGTGTGCTGGTCTGTAAGCCTTCTTAGCAATTTCTTTCCAAGTCTGTCTACAAAAACTGTACTCTGCATTTCCAACAATGCAGTATGTAAAATTTCAAGGATGGTATGAATATTTACTGTGCATATGTTATCTACAGACTGCTTTCTGCATGCAGTAGGGAAAATTCATCATTCAAGTACATAAGCAACAATTTTCAAACAGGAGAAGGGGAGAAGGCAAGAAAATGTAAGAGGAAACAAATATTTTTCCTATTTATGTATGATGCAATAACTTCTCCACAAAAGAAAAACAGCTTTCTTTGACACCTAATTTTACATTTCTGCCTTCATTATAATATGAAAATGATTAAAAGCAAGATGAAATAGTTCAAAAGATGTATATCCAGGCAAGAAATCATTCTCTGTCTCAAATGTATTAACATCTGGGAGAGTGGGACTACTTTTTATACATGTACACAGGTACAACCATGCTATATGCATAAGCATACATTTCTCTTTATAGGAGAAATGCTCATGCTTTCTAAGAAATTTAGGATGCCATAGGTGGAGGGGACCATATCTTGGAAGACAGTTAGCCTTGAAAAGGATTTAAGCATTGTAACGGTGAAGCAACTCAACCCAAGTCTTTGTCCAGTGCTGTGGAAAAGGTGAATGAGAACTTTGGCCATGTAAAGAGGGGAATAATGAATAGCAAGAGGCAGGCGGTTTTACTTTGGCAACGGTCATTAGCAGAAGTGATACTCTTACACTACCTTCACCTCCTGAGCCCATACTTGAAGAGGGATTTTGAAAAATCTGTGATGGGAAATATGAATTAAAGATGAACGATGAGCTGAACAGAGTGCCTTATCTCACAGCTGCACAAGCAGATGAAGTTGGCGTAAACCAGAGCGCTGGCTGAAAAGGGCAAGTCTACCCTTTCCAGACCAGTGGTCTCTGTGTTGTTTCCTCCCTTGATTCTTCTCTTTTCTTTTGGACCAGGCTATTTTCAGACTGATTCACCACCCAACTGTGCAAATACCTTGTAGACAGAAAAGAGAAGGCAGCTGAGGGACAGAAGGTGGCCAGAACTGGTTGCTTGTGCTGGCTTTGCATTCTTGGGGGGCTAAGGCAGGAGCGGGAAAGGGCTCGACACTTGAATTTGCCTAGCTTATCAATAAAACTGAAGTAATTTGATTAAGTGGACACTGAGTATCAAAAGGTTCTTCAGTGTCTACAAAGAAACAGCATAGCTAAGAGCTGGTCCTTGGCTCCTGTTCAGAAATGAAGATGGTGAAAAAGAATTTAATGGTGAGGATGCTTAAGAATTAGAAAAAAAAATCAAGAAACTGTAATTGCTTTAAATTACTCAAAGACACAGGTTCAATAGAGGGAGGAATGGGTGAAACAAAATGACCTGAGATATATAAGAGGCGACACTAAATGATCTAAGGTGCCCTTCTGGCCTTAAGCTCAGTGAAATAAGACTGTGGCAAGCTATGCAATTGTGTTTAAAAATATATGCAATGTTGCAAAAATCTTTTACTTTCTTAGTTTACCAACGGCTGAGCATTGGTGCAAAAATAATTTGATCCTTATTTAAAATTGATTTATTTTTTTTTCTGAGCAAAACTGAAATGAAAAGAATATGAATAGAGCTGCTGAAAAGATACAGAAGAGATGGTGGATACTGGAGAGTGATGGGAAGGCTTTTCTGTGGATACCACAGTACCTGCGGATGGCATGTTTCAGACTCTGATGCAGTTTGATTTGTTAGTGCTCAATGCTCTGGTGATAATCCCCTGATCTGCTCTTCCTTGAATTCACCCAGATTTTTAACATTTATTTTTTTATATCTTGGGCAGGTAGGTAGCAGAAGGCTACGCCAGCCCAGCCCTGAAATAGAAGGCATCTATTTGTGGAAAGGAGCAAATGCCTTCCCACAAATGTCTCCACCCACTTAATTTTTGTTACGCAGTGTCAGTTTTGATGATTTTGTGGCAAAAATACAATGTGACTTGTGTACTACTATTTCCCCAGCACAGCAAATTGTGGGTTGCACTCAGTGTCCGATGTTACGATCATTAAGCCCATGGCTGGAAGGTCATTACAATTACTTTGAGGCTTTAAGTTACTGCTTTTGCAGCGCTGTCTAATGCAGTGGGGTTTGATTTATAGCTGTCGATATATTTCCATTAGACTTATGGAATGCTGTACAGAGAGCATATGGGTCTTGTAAAAGAAGCTCATGGAGTTCCCGAGGTCCCGGGAGCGTAGATTGAAAACCACCAGTCTATGTGATGATGCAGCCAAGTATAAGTCAATAAAATTAACTTTGTTACAGTTTTCCTCTCTACAATATGGGGTGCCTAGGCATTTTATTATTTGACAAGTAGGAAGTCTTACTAATAAAAGGATTCTCTTAAAATCATTCACAGTTTTATCTTCTCTTTAATAAAAATAAAGCACTAACAATTTGCCAATGGCAATGATAGAAGTTTTATTAACTACTGCAGTAGTAGGAAAAATAATGGCACCAGATTTAAAGTGTGAGTCAATTACATGAGCTTTATAGCCATTTTACCAAGTAAGCTGAACAATTCTGAAAGGGCAGGCTTTATAGTCCACTTGAAAAAATCCCTCTGTACTTTCAGTGAGGGTCTGCTCCCTGAGCCTGCAGTAAACTGTGGGGCAGCCATGAGGAGTGCATCATTCAGCCCCTACCACTGGCATCCATCTGAAAAGTGTCTGTATCTGCATCTGCCATTTGTCCATAAACTGAAGGTGAAGGTCTTTCTCTTAAACATTATATCCTTCTGTTTTCTTGAGTGGCTAGAGGGTTTTGAACAGGGGGATCTGAACACATGTTTTTCAAAATGGGCAAACCTGTCTTTTCTGTTATTAAATACTTGTTCCTCAAATCTAAAAGGTTATCCCTTTTATCACTCAGGTTCAATGGATTTTTGCCACTGGCTCAAGTGGAGGCAACTTGTAGCATAAATGAGAATCATTTACCCGCCTCTATGATGTAGAGGTTAATTTAGTGTAACTTAGGGGTCTAGGCACTCTCTAGTCAATGAAGAGAGAGAAACAACTCCAGGAGTCCATTTATTCTTTCCACACACAAAGGATAAACAAGTCAATACCTGGAGATGCTTTTCTCCTCTCTCTTGCCTATGAAGACAGCCTGGCAACATCACCTAAATTTTATATGTTTGAGGTCACCCAAGGCAAACCCCGCTTAAAGCACTTGTTTGGCACAGGAGACACGGAGTAGTGCAGAGGATCCCATCAGGTCTACGGATCGCCCCTCGGTACAAACGATACATCATAATAACTGCCTGGGATTTGCACTGGCATCTGAAGTCCTGGCATGCAGAAAAGAAGGTGCGTGCAAATGTCCACTAAGACTACAATGATGTGATGATGTTCATTCCTTCATATACACTCTCTACCACTTACAGGCTTGTAGTGCTGACTGTGGTTGTAGTTGCTTTTCCAACAAGAAAAAATGTCTTTGCTATCTAGACTCCATCCCCAATACTAGGCTGTTGTTAATGAAAACACTTTTATTAATGGGAAATAAGATTAGATGAAGTAAAAATTGATTTTTTAACTGAAACTGTATGTTAGAATTTCACAACTCGTTTTTAGTTTTTAGTAATCAATTTTTTCATTTATATTTCCATTTCTCTGTGTTCTGGTCTTTGTACCTACCTCAAACTTTGCTTCAGTGAGTTTATTTTGAATTCATATTATCAAAACTCAATGAGAATAAGGCTTATATTCTAAGAGAGAAAAAAAGCTTTGTAAAACACCAGCACTGAGACTGGAAATCAACAAGTCAAATTAGCCAATGCAGAAGGAACGCCTATACTTGGAGAAATATGGTAAAATCCTAGATCAGTGCCCAAACCTTTGGGCTTATTCAAAAGAAATTGCAGCTTTTTTTTTTACACTGACTATCCACATAATTTACACGTCTTGATATTACATGCTCTTCTGAACTGCAGAGTGGATTTGAGTCACAAGCCTCAGAGGGGGCATGAGGGACATGTGCTCAACACTGCTGTTCACAGCATGCTGTTATATTTCTAGGCATTACCACTCCCATTGGATCATGACCATTCCTGGGTATCAAAATAGATGAAGATAGATGGTGGCTGTGCGACCAACCCTACTGCCCATGCCACAGCTGTGAGTAGGCACGCAAAAAATCTACCTGTAGCTAGGAGCTGCTGTTGGAGCATTGGAAAGGAAGGCCATGTGATGAATGGACCCACCTCTGGTGGAAGAGGCTGGACATTGGCTTGAATCTCAACATGCTAATGAAGCATCTATATATACCACTGACCTAATCCATGGGGATCACATAAGTGCATGCTGTCACTTACACAGGAGCAGGGTGCTTTTGAGATGGGTCCTTTGTCTCAGCTGAGCTAAATGCAGTGATAGAGCAGATGTCTGGGATGCACATGTTAAGTTGGTGGAGTCTAAAGCTGATATAAATTGGTTGGTTGCCATCTGATTTCCTGCTTCAGTAACTTGATTTATTGTAATAAGGAGTACAGGTACTCGAACAGTCAGAAGCTGGTAGAGCAGGGAGATGAGCCAAGCAGGGCACTTGTGTCCGAGGACCATGTTACTATGCAATACACAGTTTGCCCGTGCATAGAGAATTACCTTTGGGCAAATAAAGCTTTATTGAGCCTTGTAGCAGTGGTACAAAATAGGCAAAGTCTTGGTCCAAAATAAGCAATGACATTTAACTGCTTTCTGTAGGTTGAGCTGCCTTTTGTGCTCATTGCTGTGGGCATTCAAGGCAAAAGGGGGTCTTTCTGATTTTTCTTTTCCTCATTTTTCAGCTTGGAAAAAAAAAAATCCCTCTTTTCTCTTTCGCTCTGCTAGATGAGCATATGGCAAGAAAAAAACTGGAGTTTAGCATACGTAGTTGATGAGAGAGGAATGTCCCAGGCCAAGAGGACAGGAACACAGCCAGCAGAGAGTCTCTGGTACCTGTTCATTCAGAGAAGCCTGACTGTGGCCATACTCCACCGCTGGAGTGAGCAGGGGGAACCAAGAAGGGCTGTGTAACGGTACAGAGCCAGTGACAGATGTGCCCTTCAATTAACATTAGAAACACTTTAAATCAAAATGTTTTAGTTCCCCCTTCATTGATTTTGCAATCTCTCTGTGAAATCACTGGTTCCCCTAATTGGCTGATGAAATAATTAGTTGACTCTGACATTCATTTGGACTTCTTCTAATTAGAAACTCTATTCCATCAGATGTCGTGTCAAAACAGGTTTCCATCTGAGAATTTTCAGGAGTCGTTTTTGCCTGTGCGAATTTTTCAAGTATTGTCTTTCTCTCTTTAGAAAGGATTATCTAACTATTTCTGGTTTAGCTTTCTTATGAGCAATTAACTGCTGAAGGTTTGGATTTTATTGAATACAGTGCAATATTATTTTATTTAGATTTGTGCCAACAATATTGTAAATCAACATTTAAAACATGTTCACCTTGTCCCAAAATAGGCAAAAGAGTATTTTACATTAATATCTAAATAACTTCCAGAGATAAGATTAATCTTCTATAAAACTAAAATTTCCTTATTAAAAATATCTCAAAAAATTGATCATAACATTTCCTCCTATTAACAATAATTTAAAAATCAGCTTCGCAATGCAAAAACCAATAACATCTTTCAGAAATATTCTTCAGGAAAAAAATACCTTTTGGTGATAAACTCTTTAAAGATCATCACCTTTAGTATCCGGAAAGCTTGTAATATGTCTAGTAATACTTTTGCACACAAGCACTGAAATGGACTTCACAAAACCCAATTTATTGTTGTAAATGAGCTGCATTCATTTTAGTTCTGCATAAACATATATCCTTCTGCCTGTGGAACAGTAGAAAAATGTCACCAAAGAAGGATTTTTAGGAAGCTTATGTGAATGAAGTTGCATGCACATGAGTGGAAAGTGAAGCGTCTCTGAAATAATTCCTGTGCGAGTGATCTACTTCCCAACTGGAGCCTAGGGAGAGCAATGCATTTTACTGTTTTACTGCTCAAGGGAAGTTGTTCCTCAGAAGGACTCTGAAGGCAATACCGGTTGCTCATGATCCATAGAGAGTGATAAGTTAATTGTATCACTAAAAGTATAGGAGTCTAGGCTCTTCAGAGCTTTGTAAACTTTGTATCTGGCTGAAGTTATGCTCCTAAACTAATTTTATCATGCAGTACAACACTGTGGTTTGTTTTTTTAAAATAATGCAGCAGTGAAAGAAAATTACTTCAGGTAGCCTGCCTAACACATTTGGTTAATGGTCATAACAGCAGGAAAAGATGCCTAAACTGTATATTTCAGCACATTTTGCCAAGATGTATGGAGTAGGTAAATATACCTCAAACAGTATGAACAATATTAGTAAAAATACAGGAAGTATCTATATGTAATTTTCTATATTTTACTATTTGGAGCTGCTAAGAAATAAAAGTGTGATAACGTAAGATGATCCTCTCAAGGGAACACAGTCTTTCAAACAGCTACTCTTGTGATGCCATTTCTTTGCAAACTCATTTCACGCATGGGAACATCCTTCATGGAGATTGTTTTTGTCCCCTAGGAAACAGAACTGTACGATGGTGAGGTAGAAATAAAAATCCTGTATTTTTCATGGTCTTCTGTTCCTACCTGATGTATATGTATGCAAGAAGGGTAGAGAGAAAGAAATACCACTTGAAATGAAGCTACTGTGGAAAGACTGAAAGATACTTTATGATACTACTTTACTTATTTTTCTACCCTCCATTTCTATTCTTTTGCATTCAGCTCTCCTCCTCCTCCACCTCTGCCCTGATCTGTCTTCTATATCCTGGCTTTTTAAGACATTGGTTATATCTTTACTGTGGTCTCATGACCCACAAGTGCTATCAGCCATTGCCTGCTTTGTTTGCATATATTTTGGCTTTGTCCAGGAAAGAGAGCCAGATCTCACCACCATGGTGGAGGTTTGCTCTGCAGGTTGCTGCAGAATGGCTTTTCTGCTCTTTCCAAAGCACTGGGATGAAGCACTGTGAGCCAGGGAGTTCCATTCCGGGCAGAATCCGAATCTGTAGTTGATATATTGTTAGTTTTTAGCCCTGGTTATTTTGATAGCTGGTACCAACAGCTGCTGAGCTGGGGCTTTGGGAGGGGGAAATGGTTGGTTTGTTTGTTTGTTGTAGCATTACTCTAGCCTGTCAGTGCACCCAAAGAATTTTTCCAACTATTACTTTTTTCTTTCCCCAGCCCTCCAGTAAGTACTTGAATAAGTGACCACTGTAGACCTTGCACATGCTGGAAAAAAGTTCAAGTTGGTTTTGCATGATTAAAAGCTTGTGTAGATGGAGCACTGCTGCTTCTTTTTCTCTCGCAAGATACACTTAATATGTGATTTCATCTTTCATGTTTGTGCATTTATCTTTCTTCATTACCTTTTCCCCCCGCCTCTGGCTCAATTATGGAGTTGTCTGATGTGTAACACTGATACTTAGATTCCTCCTACAATTTGTGACCTTACTTCAGGTACCTGCAATCATTACATGATTGTTCTTCGTTAGAGTGGGCTGTGTATACCTCTGTCTCTTACGTGACGGTATCGTAAGCACACTTGATCTTTTTCCATTAATGTCTCAAGGATGACTGTGAAGCAGTTGATCTTTCTTTATTACTGTCTCTCTTCTCAGTGTCCAGCACTTGAATACTCTAACTTCACTGGACTGCGCTTTTTTTTTTTTTTTAAATTCAGCTTGGGTACATCTTCTGGGCACAGCTGGATTGAACCAAAACAGCTGGTGATGTGACAATTCCAAGCTGTTCAACCTGACCTCCTGGAAGCTGCACCATACAAGATGCAGGTTCTGTACCATTGCTGTCTGCAGCCTGATGTATGAAGGTGGCTCCAGATGAGGGCTGGATTGGCTTGGACTCACTGACAAATGTGCTGTAATGATTCCAGAATCACCCTCTGTGTTTTTCTGCTCTCCTTGCTGTAAGAACAGAAAATGGGAGTAAACATAGACGGTTGGAAATCATTGCAGCTGTTTCTGTTCAATGTCCCAGTATTTGTGTGCCCTGGTGTGCTTTTGGTTTGCTTTTGAACATTGCTTGTTTGAAATTCTTTTTTTTAAACTGGTGGTACCTTAGTCTATACTAGCATTTCCTTGACCATGATACAGCTGAGCCAACAGTAGTACTACTCATAAGTTTTAAGAATAAATGTACCATGGACAAAGCCTTATGGGGCCAGATGTCATATTTTGCTTTTACGGGCTTACTTAGAAGTATATTTATATAATTCTTTATTTTTCTAAGTTGGAAAGAATGGAGAGTGCTAGTCGCACATGCAGAGTACTAACAACACATGCATTGACTGTATTCTTTTAGAAGTGGATGAGACAAGCATAGGTTAATTAAATCTGACCAGAAAATAACCCATATAATGGCTGTGTATAAATCCTCTTAATGCAATAGTCACCTCTTTGCACAAAAGTGCTAACTCTATAAAATCTGCACTAGGAGTTGGTAGGTTAAGAAGTCTACAGTAGTCTCTGCTGAAAGAGACACAAGATGCCCTGCGAGCAGAGCAGCAATTAACACCAACACTTTTCAGGGACCTGAAGGATTTGTTTTGTCAGGATTACAGCCTGACTAATTATGGCACCTATTTCTGAGATATCACTGAGAGTGGTAACTTAGAGACTACACTGGCAGGTACAACCTAATTAGAAAGTACCGTTATTGGGAGTCATTAATGAACTATATCTTCCAAGTTTTCTTCTGGTTTTAGGCTTCACTTTAATAGTCCCAGACTATCATAGTGAGTTTGAAGCATTCCTCTTTTCAAAAGAAAGGTTTCTGTTATCAGTGGATCTACATAGTTGAAAACCGCAAATTCCAGCCTACTGCTTGAGGATTTGATATTTCATTCTCTGGGTCTCCAGGTGTGTTCTTACACAGCAATGTTAATTATTGACCTTGTAAGTGACAGTCACATGGAACACTCTGTAATGTAATTACATAGTACCTGACAGAAATTAAAAAAATAACTAGGGGAGTATTAAAAAAAAAAATAACCGGGGGAATTCAGATTACCTGAATTCCCAGTCTGGGATGCAGACATGACATGGAGTTAAACTAGTTCAAATACAGCTGCTCTTTGTGATCTGCTGCAGGATAGTTTGTAGCTCTCCAGCCTGGAATACACCACTCCAAGGTGACTTTGCCAAGCTGCGATCCTCGGACATTGTATCTGGGCTGACTGGGAGGGGAGGAGGGACAGCCACAGGCATCGCAGACAGTGACAGAGTACCCCTGCCTACCTGCCTACCATCTCAAGGCAAGCCACAGCCCTTCATGGATTTTAGACCCTATAAAAGACAGGCATAGTGGGAAGTGCAAAGCATAGCAAGATTTGAAATTTTAATTTATAAAAAAATTCTCCTGCTGTTACCCATCTTCTTCGGGAATGTATGAGAATGAAGAAAGAGAGTGAGATGTAACCGTTTATGCTCTATTCTGCAAGAATATTATTTAATTATGATTTAATTACTTTTATTTATATTTTTTTAGTACATCCTCTCTGAAATCTGAATCACTGAACATTTT
Source organism: Astur gentilis (assembly GCF_929443795.1). NCBI lineage: Eukaryota > Metazoa > Chordata > Aves > Accipitriformes > Accipitridae > Astur > Astur gentilis. Next base: position 35,827,581 of record NC_064884.1, on the reverse strand, counting down.
CACAGTTTTTCTTCTCTCTTCTTGAGTTGGAGTGATGTTATTGCAGCATGGTATCTATGGCAATATCAACAGAGTATTTAATAATTGCAGAAGGAGAGAGAAAGTGCAGGAAGGAATACAGCACATGGTTGATAAACCAGGTAGAATTCCCTTGCTTTTCAGATTGGTCCTTTGGAGATTGGTCACAATTATTTGTTTCCTTATGTATGTATTGCTCAAACATTTGCAATCTTGCCACAGTTCACCTGAAAACCAAGAGACTTTCAGTTTTGGTGGAGAGGACTGAATAATAGCTCTTGGTAGCTGCTTCATAGGTATTTGCATGAGAAATCACTCAAGAAAAGCCCTGCAGCCACGTTTCCCAAGTTGCACTCAGCCTGCTTCATTAGCAAACAAACTGAAAACTGGTGCTTATGAAATTTGGGTGGGTGACTGTGTCCCCAAAGCAGCTTTAAAAATCCTGGGAGGACTTCAGGTAAATCTTCCGCCTTGTTCCCAAAGCGTGTCTCAAAGGAGACAACAAATGCCATGTAACCAGTATCACTATAAAGTGGACAGACGTTTTCCAAAAGGATCTGCCCTGGGTGGGGAGGTGGGAACCATCCTTTCACAGCTGGTTAGTCTGCGTGTGTGGTCAGGCAAACAAGACCTGCAGAGGATCCAGAAAGATTTCCCCAGAAACGATCTATTTTCGGACGTGCAGATAACAGGACCGGCCAGGCCTGACTATCGCTTCTTGCTTTACCGTAGAAGGATTTCAGTTTCCTCGGCATGTTACCTGTGATTCATGGCCTTACCGAAGAGTGACAGGACGATGCAGAGAGAGACTGTTTTCATTCCTTCCCTGCGGTCTTTAGGTTCTGGAGTAGAGCAGTTCCCACTGATATGAAAATATCTGACAAAAACAAAAGCATTAAAATGAAACTGTGACACAGGGCAACGTGTTAGCCTCGGGTACAGGCTTTGATATAAGAAAATGTGTGCCTTCTCTCACAGAAGGGATTGCTGGAATTTCTTTCACGCTCGAGAAGAAGATGTAATTCAGGTTTTCGCAAGGGTAAATATTTTTAAGTAATTTCAACTTTCAGGCAGAAAAAGTAGGATTCTTATAGAAAGCTAAGCCCAGAATATTTTCTTGTCCATTGAGTTATAAACACAGTCATAAGAGTTTGTATTCTGAAATATTTTGACTGCTTTACCATATGTTGCTGGCTTACTTCCTTGTCCCTCAATAGAAATCACATTACATAATTAAACAGAAAAAAGTCTGCCAGAGAGGACCTGTGATGTGTCTTCGTGTGCTTTAAGTGTTGAACTACTTTTGGATGAGCAAGCATAGCTTTTCCCTTTTCTCACTTTGGATGGGCAAACCCAAAGGCTCCCCTTGTTTCCAGGTCTAAAATCACACTGAAATTATTACTTAAATGTTTGTTTGACTTAAAAAGGATCTTGTTAACCTGTGAAGGTAGTCTACTTACTATTTGTTTCTTTGATGGTATTAGAGGTGCTAGAAAAATAAATACAACTTTTAGGAAAAAAAAAAAAGGAAAATATTCCTGTTAGAATTCCAAGTTTTCCCACATCTAATTCTTTACAATGTTGTTCTAAAATCTGCTCTTTACGGTATGGTAATACAAGTACAGCCTGAAAGCAGTTGATGGAAATTCATGAAAAATTGCTATAGAAATATTAAGAAATTTTTTTGCAGTATTAGTCATATTCCAATTATATACAAGTGAAAAATACTGAAGTACTGGAGCTGGGAGTGCAGCAGCAGCAGCATGTTTTTACTAATGGTCCTTTCTGAATTAGAAAAAGCTCTCACTATTTCACTATTCTTTTCATTAGCCATTGTTACTTAAATAATACGTTTTCCCCCCATGCCCTAACGACCATCTTTTGGGGAAGAAAGCAAGCTAATTATGGTGTCAAAGCTGCAATGGAGATGAATTCTCATTTTCATTATCCTTTTCTCTCAAAAGGGTTTCTTTTTCACTGTCTTTAAAATAGTTAGTTGATACACAATAGATATCTAAATGAGACAAAAGGCTTTCTTTTGGTCATTAATCATAATTTCTCATATATTCAAATAATTAGCTATCGGATTATGCAAATTTTATTTATGTAAATGAGGATTAAAATAATTAAATTGTGCAAAACAAACAACATAACTGAAATGGACTAATAAAATCACTGCTATAAAAATCACTAGTTTTATATGTGTGTGTCATAAATGATAATAGACAAAGAGGGAAACAATGCATTGGAAAATCAGATTAGGGTGACTGCCAGAAAGTAATAGTTTAAAATCACTAAGCTTTGTAGGAGAAGTTGCTATTGCAACTTGCTGTTATCATTCTTTGCATGGATCATTTTATATAAATTAAAATTGAAGACTTTTCTTAGTCCAGTGAGATGTTTCATTCATGTTAAAATACTTTTTTGTTTGTTTGTTTGTAATTTTGCTTTTTTACTCTCTATTTCTTGCAAACAGACATCCTCTCATGCCTCTGTTCCATATCATCTTTTATTCTGTGTAGAAGGTTGAATATCTTATGGACTTATGGTTATGCAGCTGTACAGATTTTGTCTGATACACTTTTCTTTCTAAATACATGTTTCCAGATAACATAGAATATAAAAAACCACAACAGATCTGGCATAAGTAGCACACAATTGATAGTTAGGTTTTTGATTAGAGGTTTCTTAGCCTGAATAATCCAGTTTCCTTGGTCACTAAGTTCTGATCCAGAAGTACATATACATACAATAATGTTTCCAAGGAAGGTTGTTTTCTGAAACTGTTTTTTTTTTTACTCATAGGAATTGGATTGGGATGTTGGTTTCTGGGGGTTTGGGTGTTAAGTGTTTTTTTGTTTTTTTTTAATTGTATCTATATCTCAAACTTATACAGGTTGCTTTATTTATTTGCTTATTTCAATAGCATTCTATAATGAAAATGCCCAGGGAATTCCCCCCTCCTCCCCCCACCAGTGGACTGGACTGGAGATGACATGGAATATATTTTTCACAATGTGTCTCTTTTTCTCCAACCAACTCTGTTCCTTTTTTATGTCTGGGATTATTATAAAGTGTGTCTAGTTCTGCGCAACTACTTCTAGTTGTTTTGCTTCTGGAGAAGAGCTAGTTCCTGATCTGAAGGTTTGCCTCTGAGGTGTTCATCAGTGGATGCTGCAAGATGACTAAAGTCATTCTAGAATTTGGACCCCAGCAGCAGAGAAACAGATGAGCATAAATTGCATGGTTAAATATTATATCAACTTCTTATCATTTACTGGGAAAAACACTGACATCCTCAATGAACAATGAATGAATAAAAGCAAAAAGAAGCTCTCAATTATTTTTCACATTTTTAGTATGAATTTGCCTCACCCATGTTTTGGTGTTTCACTTGCTGCCAATATTCCACCAAAGGAATTCACTGAGCAGCAGGTCTATGGATTTTAGAAGACTGCAGGCTATCTACAGGGAATAAGAGCCTACAACAATTTGATTAAGGATCTGAGATAACCCTCTGTGTTCAATATACATAGCTTATATTTCAGACATTAAATTTTCAAAGTGCTGCCAGCCTCAAATGTTCAAAACTTAGGACTTCCAAATATATGAAATCTAAAAAATGAAAATCTAGTTACTTCTAAATTGCCCAAATGTCCAGCTTTGTTTGCAGCTGAGAGGAGCAGAGATGCTATGGGTAACCTCCTGGTTTAGGCACTTACACCAAATGTTACACTGCTTAATAATGTGGCACCTGCCCCTGTGTGATGATCTAGAGCATCCAGGTCAGGCACTTAGATTTCTACAGAGGAGCGGTGTACGTAGCAGCACGGTGTTGAGTGCTTCTTGACAGAAACCTAGCTAGTGACATCCTGAGCAGCTTACTGGTGACAAAGGCTACGCTCCAAGGTATGTTTGAACTCCTTCCCTTTCTGGCAGTTAAGGACCTGAAAGAAGATGAAATTCTGGTGCCACACACCTAGCCATTATTGAAAAGACCTTCATGTTTTTATAGGGGGAAAGTAGGTGGCAAGCTTTTTCTCAGCCCAGAAGGGGCTGAATGACGACCTGTTGTCCTGACTGGGCATGCTGGCAGAGTGTGGGTACCAGCGACTCTTCCTGCTGAAGGTTGAGCCATGTGAAGGTTCTGCACGGTGGGCTTCAGGTATCCTAAACTGGAAGGAGAGCTTCCTTTGGTCATTGCAATGAAGTAAGACATTAAGACATGCAGAACAATTATATAAAACTGTACAAAACAGAAAAAAAAAATAAAGGAAGACCAGAATAATGGTTGGGTCAAATATTCAGGTATTGGAAATGGCTATGGCTCTGTCTGAGCCCAAAGACAAATGTATTATTATACCTGCTGGAGTTCTGTCCCATAAAGAAGAAGAAGGTTCTTCCATGTAGGAGGCAACATGTCCAGACACATTAGAATGTCACTTCATCTCACAGCTCACTACCATAGCATGGATGTTAGAGTAACAAGTGCATTAAATGACACTGACATAACACTCCAGACAGTACAGACCTACTCGTCTTTATCCCTGTGTCTTTCACAGCCTTCCAGGAATGCCAATGTGTATGTTTGTCTATAAGAATAAGCCACTGATTCAATTAGAGTGATAAGTAGTGTGTCTGCACAGGGCAGAGAAAGTACATAGCACCATTTCAAATAAAGTGCCCTTGAAGACTTTCATCACTTATAACCTACTGTTCCCAGAGCCTTGCAAAAGGAGCTGCCTTTGTGTATGTCATTATTTGGGCAGGAAGGTCACATTTTTGTTGGTAAGCTACTCAGGGCTTTCTGCAAGCAGTAAAATATTCTGGTAATACAAAAGGTATTGGATTATTTTCTTTTTTTTTTTTTCTTTTAGCTATATCGCAATGAACATGAGCAGCATTCTCTGCCCCAGGTTCGTAAGAGATAGAGAAATTAGCAATAGAACCTGGCTGCAAAGTTAGTTTTAGGGATGAGCAATCAGGGCAATTGCTTGAGATAACAGGGCCTGTTGGGGATCCCCAAGATCGTTATGTAGTTGTGCAAGTCATGGTAGAGTTGGACAGAAAAAAGGAAAGCTTTTTGCTTTAGCCCATGCGTGGGGTCCAAAAAGCCTAATGCCAGTTCTGATTGACAGTGAAGGCTGGGAAAGCGCTTAGCATCTTTTGGCAGTGATTTTGAAATTTATGAGCATATAGTCATAGGTAGTCCCAAAGCAGTAACCTAGACTCTGTCCTCAAGACAAACAGCTGTAGCTGGCTTGGCTGAATTTGACTTTGTTCTACTAGAGGTTTAATGTTCCTCAGGAAGTTATGCATCTAAAACCCATCACTCCCACATTTCCATGAATATCTCAGTGGGATGCTACTTCAGGATTAGAAACCTGCTGTTGGCTGCTGTCAGTGCGGTCATCTCCACTTGTACAGAAAAGGAGCTTTAAATATTGTCTTGCTTAGAATGGTTCCACGAGATCCGTTTTGCACAGCTGTAAGGAACAACAAAATGTGAATGTCAAAGGAGGAGCAGTATGATACTGCTGCTGGGCTGTGCAAGCTCTCAACTAGAGATTAGCAGCAAAATAAAGAAAAAGCTAATATAAATGCAAGGAACGTGCTATTTAGTACTTGATCATCAGCTGTAACAGAAGAGAAATTATGCAGTTTTCCAGGGCTCAGGCTCACCTTTTATGGTGATTATAATAAAAGTCTGAGCTCAAACATAAGCAGACAGACTCAGTAATTGGAAAGGACAGACCTACAATAGCTTCTCATATCCCATCACACTTGTATATAAAAACAAAGTATGTACTCAGATCCGCCTTGTAAACCTACTGCGTTCATAAAGGCAATGCAGCTGTGATTTTACCACTAAAACAGACCCTCCATGTCATTCTTGCTCCAGAACTCACAGACTGTGCTGTTCTTGGTCTGTCCTCTAGTCTGTGACATAAAGGCTTTAGGTAAATGCAGATTTTTTCTTTTTGCAGTGCCTTCAGATTGTCAGTATTAACAAAACCAAGAATGGTGAGATAATCCCGTTATGATCAGATAAACAGAAAAATTTATTCTTTCTATGATCTTCTGGCTAACCTCTGAGTACGGACCATCAGCGCGAAGAGTTGCTCTCTCTGTAATGTATTGTTGGCTTTTATTACAGCTAAATACTAGGTCATAGCCCAAATAGTTGGCAACAGTAATACGTGTAGAACTGCACTCACAAAGATGCTTTTGTTGCTTGCTTCAGGGAGTATGGAGACTTTTTTTAGTTATTAATTTTATATAATTACGCCCTTTATCTCTACACCTATAACATTTATATTCAGCCCTCTGCTGACATCAATGCAGTATATTCTCCGTTCTAAAGGCCTGGAGATTCTGACAGTATGTGTTGCCCAATGTTGACATTTACGTAGTTCATAAAAAATATCAAATAAATGTGCAATTGCCTATTGTAGTTGCTCAACTGTGCAGCAAATCAAATGATGTAGCCATAATCTTTCCTTGACCCAGTTTGAAGGAATAATGTATAAAGCTGGTTTTCATACTTATTTAAAATTCTTAAACTGTACACAGAAAGTCTAAATCCACAATCCTGCCAATTCTTTGTTTTGGTAAATTCTAGAATGGGGCAGTTTTGCACCAGAGAATTCTCGTGCTGCTAACACTAATCAATCAAAGTCTGGGAATTGACAGCCAGAATCACCCAGAGGCAAAAAATCAAGGTAGCACACAATAACAGGTGATAGAAGAGCAGAAGTACCGTCTGTAATAATAATATCAAGCCAAGCAAATGTGGGTATTTTAAACTAACTATAATTCTAAAATTTTTCTTTGGGTTCATAGTCTATTATGTTCTCATTAACATTTGCTTTTCCTCCTTCTCTATTCCCTATTATCTGTTCCCTATGACAGGTGAGTTTTGACTAATGATGTATTCTTTGTATCATTCTCCAGGGGAAGCTTTCTCAGCAACAGTGCATTAAGCAGGCTCCTAGCGTGGTCAAATTTTGTCTCTGGCACTGAGGAGCTAATTCTTTGCATTTCCTTAAACAGCCTCAGTCATTTGGCTCAGCAAAGACCCCTTTGAGGCTCTCTTTCCATTCCTTCCTCTGCCAGGCTGCCAGTCATCACCACAGGAACTTGATGGCACTGGGTTTCTCCAGAATAATTGTATTTAGTGGAATATGAGGAAATATCATGTGGTGCTTTTGACAATGCCAGACCCGTTACCTCTAAATCTTCAGTGAATCAGCAGACTAGTCTAGTGAAGTGAAGCAATTTGAGAGCAATGGGAGCCATCTATGGTACAAAATGGCATCTTCTGGCAGGTGGGAATTTAACTTAATGGGGATGAATGGTTGTTGCTGGAGATTTTAATTCTTATCAGACAAATTTCACTGTATTTCCTTTGTTGGTGTTTTTAACCAAGGGGAAAAAAGAGATTTAATGGAAGTTCTAATTCTCATTGATTAGTGCAATGCTGAGAAATAAGTTTCGAACTTTCTTGCAGTGTGGGTCACTTTGTTAGGGAAATTGCTTTGTTGACCTTCATCTTTTCTCATTTGCAATACATGAGCTGCTTTTTAAGCTGTTCACCTTTGTGAGGTCAGCTCATTCTACCCTTTGGGACATCCCATGGCAACTGTAGTAGCTGCCTATCTGGAAAAGTAACAAATATTGATATGTATTTCACATTTCTTGTATTAATATGTAACTTCCAAACCCAGGAGAATCTAATACCATGTGAGGAATAATTTCTTTCTTGTCCTCTAGGAAAGCATTTTGTGAAATTACTGTTGTAAACAGAACTACTGTAGGAACATCACTGCAGTAAAGGCCATCTCTCTAGACCATCCCCACTGAACTGCCTCTTATTAAGTCCTTCTTCATACAGGTAAATGCCACCAGAGCTGGAAGAGTGACTTTGCTCAGTTCCACAGTGACTTTAAATGCATCTAACCTGAAGGGTATATTCGTGCTAGAGTTCCCTAAACAGCCTCTCTCCTTCTCTTGGTATGCTTTTGTTGTTGTGTTTGTTGTTCAACTTAATTTGATTAATCTTCCATCCTGGTTTCTTTATATTCCTCAAATGATGACCTGTTTTTTCACCTTATTTGCTTTCCTCTATGTGCTCTTATATTTCTAACTGATTGCTTCTCTGCTTTATAGGCCTTTATAAAGGGGTATATTTTAACTCTATTATACAATTCCTTTTGAGCTAGATGCTTAATCTTTCCTGTATCAAGTTATTTTTAACCTTTCTGCAAGTCTCTGTAATACTTCTGTTTTGATATTTCTCTCATTTAAATCATAGTACAAAATAGGCAAATCTTTGGCAAACCTTTTAAATTCATCGTAGTATTGCCATTTTGCTGATGTTTCATTCCACTGCTAACATTTTGTTAGAAACAACTGTTGCTGCCACTTCCAAAGGGCATGTTTTAAAGAGCATGAACTAATTTTTTTCACAAATAAATCCAATTACACTAAATATTTCAGCAATTTTTTTGCTTTGCTTTCCAGTATTATTTAATCAGCTCTATTTATAAAAATACATTTTCCTTCTAACCAGGCTGTTCCTGACAACGCTCATTTCATCAACACTATTCCAAACTAGAAAAACCAGCCCAACCTTTACAACCTTATTTTTTCAGTGCATTTGGTGTCATCCTTCCACAGGCTTGATTACCCTCATTCCTACCATGAAAGAACAGAAAGCAGAGTAAACCTCTAGTAATGAAATCTTTGCCCTTTTCCATCAACAGGAGTTTTGCTGTGACCTACATAAAGCCAACTTTTGATGCTGGTGTGTGATATGTTAATAAGGCCTACTGTTCACAGGACACTGAACCTAAATTCTCTATTACTTTATATAGTTGTCTATGCCTAGGTATACAGTGAAACAGAGGCAAAATAATGAAGCTTCAGGGTTGGCTTCTCTGAATATGAGTAAGCAGAAAACCAGACCCACATTGAACTGTTATTCCCAAATCATCTTTTTCTTGGCTTTTACAAGGCCCAGTTCTGGATCAATATATAAAAATTTCTGAGTGTGAGTGTGGTGGGTTGACCCTGGCTGGATGCCAGGTGCCCACCAAAGCCATTCTATCACTCCCCCTCCTCAGCTGGACAGGGAAGACAAAATATAACAAAGGGCTCATGGGTCAAGATGAGGAAAGGAGAGATCACTCACCAATTACGGTCATGGGCAAAACAGACTCAGCTTGGGGAAAATTAATTCAATTTATTACCAATTAACCAGAGCAGGGCAATGAGAAATAAAACCAAATCTCAGAACACCTTCCCTCCACCCCTCCCTTGTTCCTGGGCACAACTTCACTCCTGGATTCTCTACCAACCCCCCCAGCGGCACAGGGGGACGAGGAATGGGGTTTACGGTCATTTCATCACACGTTATTTTCTGCTGCTTCATCCTCCTCAGGGGCAGGTCTCATCACACTCTTCCCCTGCTCCAGCGTGGGGTCCCTCCCATGGGAGACAGTCCTCCACCAACTTCTCCAACGTGGGTCCTTCCCACGTGCTGCAGTTCTTCACGAACTGCTCCAGCGTGGGTCCCTTCCACGCTGTGCAGTCCTTCAGGAGGACACTGCTCCAGTGTGGGTCCCCCTCGGGGTCACAAGTCCTGCCAGAAAACCTGCTCCACCATGGGCTCCTCTCTCCACAGATCCGCAGGTCCTGCCAGGAGCCTGCTCCAACGTGGGCTTCCCACGGGGTCCCAGCCTCCTTCGGGAACCCACCTGCTCCGGCGTGGGGTCCTCCCCGGTCTGCAGGTGGAGATCTGCTCCAGCGTGGACCTCCCTGGGCTGCAGGGGGACAGCCTGCCTCACCGTGGTCTTCACCAGGGGCTGCAGGGGAATCTCTGCTCCAGCGCCTGGAGCATCTCCTCCCCTCCTTCTGCACTGACCTGAGGGTCTGCAGGGCTGTTTGCCTCACATGTTCTCATTCCTATCTCCAGCTGCCATCTCTCTCTGTCCCAGAAACTTTTTTTTTCCTTCTTAAATATGTTATCACAGAGGCATTACCACTATCGCTGATGGTCTCGGCCTTGGCCGGTGGCGGGTCCGTCTTAGAGCCGGCTGGTATGGGCTCTCATACACGGGGGAAGCTTCCAGCAGCTTCTTACAGAAGCCACCCCTGTAACTCCCCCGCTACCAAAACCTTGCCACACAAAGCCAATACGCAGCCCCAGACAAAGAGCTTATAGAATTATCTTCCCAGTTTCTTTGGTTTATGTCTTTTCTTTCAAAAGTCATACAGGCTTTTCTGAATGTAAGCAACATTTGTTGAAGGGTAACCCTCCTGTATAACCTTTCAGAGCATCCAAGGAGTCACTCTGGCAGTAATGATGGAAACTTAGCAGGACTTCATTTCTACTACTGTATCTTGAGTTGCTGAGTGGGTTGATTATTTAATACCTTTAGCAGTTTTCATAGACCTGTAGCAGCAACGTGTAAATCAACGTATTTGCTTGTATCAGCTCAATCAGTTAACAGTGACTCAGCGTGGGTTTTGACTTTGACAGCAAAAGCACTAAGTGGCCAAATTCTATGGCAGCTAATTTGATACTGCTTACAGCATCCTTCCATAAGGGCTATTTATGTGAAGATGTCGTGGTTTTCCAGCAGAATATTTTTGAGAAAGATTAGAGGACACAGGAGAATCTATTCTAAAAAGAGAAAAGTTACAGATTATGCATTTTCATAGCAATCTTCAGCAGAGGTTTAGATACACTTGCTTCTCTGCATTTACTATTTTAAACCAAGGTACATTACAGATTATGCAAACACATATTTTTGCTTGAACCAGCTATAAAGTTATGATTTCAATTAAATGTAGGAACAGAGTAATTTTGAGGCACAGTCATGTAAACACTTAGTTGGAAGGTCTTTTGCCTTAAGTAGACTGTTAGAGCTAAATTTCAAAATATATTTAGATACTTAGAAATGGCATAGACATTCATGAAAGAATTTCAAAGTACTTATGTACCTAAATCACTCTGTAATCAACAGGGATTTACACACTGAGGCATCTTTGAAAAGCCCTGCAAGATCTCTACCTAAATGTCTAGCCACCTTTACATCTCCTCCCTAATATGCTATCTATATTTTGGAGAACTTGTACTGCATGCCCATCAATCACAAGCTATGAGACTCTCTCTACTGCAAGCATGGACATTCTGATCAAAGAAAGTAGATTAGCTGACCTTGCAGTGCCTTCCTACTCCGAACACCCCCGCCCCCAGTTGGAAAGCAGGAGAAAGCCAGTGCTCTAGTGTAAAGAACAAGGGTTCAGATTCAGCAGGAAGATTTCCCAAAGAAAGAAAATGTCTTTTTGTTTCCTTGCTATCCTAGCAAGGCAAGCAGCCACACTGGAGGTCTTCTACAAGTTTGTCTGCTACACTTTCCCTAACTCTGTTTTGCCATAGCATCATATAGTTGAGCAGGATGTGTATTCTCTAAGTTTAAAGTAAAAAAAAAAAGTTGGGCTTTCTTTCAAGTACGGTGCCTTGGATGAAGTCTCTAAGAATGGAATTAACATCATCTGGGCACAGAACAAAATTCCTGCAGAGGTTTCTCTAAGCAACAGTCTTTGTACTTTCTGTACATCTTTGACACTGAATGTTTTATCTTCCTTTTTTACATGCTCCAGCCTGCCTTTTGTGAGCTTGTTTCAGACAAGAGCACCTACCATGGTGAATCCTGGACAGGGAAAATACTGTGGATGTAACTGTTCCTGACCCATTGATGCCTTCTCATTAATGCCCAACTGGCAATACAAAGGGTCTTCAAATAGTGACCCTGTTGAGAAGAGAGATGGGTGGTGAATATCCTTGCAAGCCAAAAAGCCAGCAATTCTTCAACAGTCCTCTGCAGTCAGAATGGGTTACAGCAAGGGCAAAGGAGGTATTAATAGCCATCTAACAGGTTTCAACTACAATCCTTGGAGCTCAGTTATCAGAAACCTCTGCAACTTACCATTAATCACTGTGTGATGCTTCCTGACCTTCCTGACAAAGATTAATAATCCTGTATGAGCATACAGGATGCCAAAGACTATAGGAATAGGCAGACATTTCAGACCCATACCTCTACTGCCTTGCATCTGGAGTAATCATTTATAGCTGTAAAGCATTACTACATTAGCAGTCAGTAAATGTTTAATCAAGGAGCAATGTAAGGACCCAGGCTTTCTTCCATTTATTTACTTCTCTGAAAACAATTAATGGACAATGTTTATAAAAGACAGATGGACAAGATTGCAGGAAGCTTTTAAAATTCTGCCTCAGCCTGCTTATGCAAGCAAAGGAGAGGCAAGACCCTGAAAAGGCCAGCTTTCCAGGTAACAAAATGCTGCTTCTTTTAATCAGGAACTTGAAAGAGCTTCTTGTGAAGCTGAAAGGTTCTTTTATTTTCACTTACTCATCCTGACAGCTGAAATCAACAACTTCCATCTTCTTGGGTTAGTCTCTTCCCCCTCTCCACTTTGCAGTAACACATTTTAGATTATCCGCTCTGATTACAGAGGTCCTGCTTTGCTCCACCGATTTCCTGGCTTCATCTATAGACAATAAGAGGTGCAACTTATGATTCATCCTTAGTGTTTTCATTAACATACTCTTTGCCTCCTCTTGCCTGGTTTTCTTTTCATCCTTGGATGTTTTCTTTTAGTGTGTTTCACACCTAGTACTGAATGGTATCCTGGGTAACAGCTTAGCTTCTTCACCCTTTGGTTTCCCTTAAGTGGGACATCTGAAGTGCTCAAGGACTATTTTAATCTCTCTTCTAAGGAGATAAAACCTGTGCCATCATGCTATCGATCTACATAAGATCTACATATATAGATCTACATGCCACTACCCCAAAACTTATAAATCCATTGGGCAGTTGTACGCCAATTTGTGTGGCAGCTGTCTCAAAAATAACTCTTACAAATTTCATGCAACCAGAGAAAGAGAGAGAGAGAAGGATCCCAGTGTGCCTTCACTGTTAGAAGGTACCAGCGAATCCAAAGAGGTGATGTGGCTGTAGGAAACCAGGCTTCATTGCTTCAGCTGCTCAGGGGACCATGTTTTAAATGTGTCAGGGGGTATTAAAACATTAAGGTATCTGCTGAGCTACTATGAGTGACATGGGGGGTTGGCTATAGATATGCTATGTTTCCCTGGCTTTTCTCTGTACCATACAGGGTCCATGTCAGCGTTTTGCAAATGGAGCGAAAGGACTCGGAAAGGGGTGTGCCACCCATAACCAGCACCAAACCAAGTACTGCAAAGCTGGGGTACCACAGAGCCTCGGTCGGGAAGGAGGAGAGGGCGCCTGGAAGCCTGCAGCCAGCTCCTGGGACTGCAGCTGCCAGCTCAGGGCGTCCCGTGAAGAATGGTGATGCAGATGGGGGTAAGACTTGTAGACTTTCTTTAAAGATTAGCCTTGGTATTTCTTTTACATAGTGACAGTAAAAAAGCAAGAGTAGGAAGGTTTAATTTAACTGAAAATGAGCCTGCAGGAGAGTCATAAAGAAAAGGAAGACAGGCTGCTGAGAATGGGTCATTAGTGAGGCTGTCACAGAGATGGAAAGCTCTTTGAGAGCTGTGTTCTGGATAATCATTGTTTTGCCTGTTTTGTTTTTTTTTTTTTTCTTTTTTTTTTTTTCTGGGACCAGATGGGGATTTAAAGATTAGAGTAAAACTGCTGTTTGGTCTTCTGAAACACAGACTATTCTGACTTATCAACTGGCCATGTGCAGAACTAAGAAATTTCAAATGACGATTCTTGGGCACTCCCACCTTAAAATGATCAGCTGTTTGTCCTGTTTTGGGGTTTGCTTGGGGTTTTTTTTTCATGTGTCAGGCCAAAGACTAACTGGGATTTCAGTATTGATGTTTTCTTTGCGTGACTCCTGTAACACTCTCATGCAAGAGTCAGTGAGACATTTCCTACCTATAGTAAACAGACAAACTGATACCCTTAAAAAGAAATATAACTACGGTCCATATCTCATTCTACATCTAAGCTTGTCTGTGGGCAAACTCCCCTCTGCTCTAGAGTTTGTGGATGGTGCATATCCATTAGTGCAGCGTCCTCCCTGTAATACTTCTTGGCAGTATCAGCTGTAACTATTGACACGGCTCAATCTCAGTGGCCACGTCCTTCCTATCTGCTATCTAAAGTGCAAAGAACATCAGAAGCCATGTTTCAGGATCCATTCTGTTCACCCCCACACACATCACAAATGAGCGTTTTTCTGCTGAAACCACAGTATCAGAATTTCTGGAAAGATGCTGGATACTGTTGTGCCCTCTGTGGCCACAAGGATGTTGGTTTCCAATTTCTCCCATCTTCTTTTAGGAAGATTCAGTTATCAGTCTCCCATATAAACTGTCAGTTGAGGGTGGGGGATACAAATGAGCGAAGATTTCTTAACACTGATTCAGAAACCAGAGTTTTCTGTCATGTGTGTTCCCCTATACTTCTCAATCATTCACATTTGAGTTTTGGTCAAATCATATCTGAGGGGAGCAATGAAGGAAGTCATGGTACAAATTTTTTATTGCAAGGCCTTGCCAGATAGACCAGTGTAGCTGAAGGTTTAGACATAATAAGTAAAGGATAGCTGGAAATCTGTGGAGTTGTGGTAGTTTGCAAATTAAAGTCACAGTTCCTTTTTCAGGCAACACAGGTTGTGGTATACAGCGTGAAAATACAAATACCAAGGACTCGTGTTACTGAGGGAGGAAAGTTTAAAGCTCCCTGTGCTTTGGTACCCCTCTCTGAAATGAAGAAAACAGTACCTTATCTGGATGTCTAATGCATTAGTTGTAAATGCCTGGAGGTTAGTTCATGGAAAAGCATATCAGAAGTTTTCCTATGTTTACTGTGACAATCTTATTTCTTACTAGTCATTGAAATGGTTCCCACTCTACAGCAATTTCTTATGGCCATGCATCAATGAATTTTGTATATCTACGTTCTGTACCCTGCTCAGTATAAACTATAAGAGCAGACATGCTGTGGCAGCACAGCAGCAGTGTTCTGGTAAGGTATGTTGCATGACTTTGTCCTGTGAAGTCTTGATATGATTTATATTTCTCATATTCTCTGTGCCCAGACTCCCAATGGCAACATATATAAAGCGTACAAATTTCAACACCTATGCTCAGCAAACAGATAGGTTTATTAATAATGACTTAGCTGTCTTTAAATAAAGAGAATGGAGGCACAAATTTGCATGCTTTGATGTCTGAGCCTCATTCATCTTGTGTGTGTGATTTGTCTGTGAATTTAGTGTTCTGTGAGAGTCAAGGGTAAAATGCCTGTTGTCCTTCTGCTCTTTTTTACTAGCATAAATCACTGATTCCACATATAATGCTGGGTATATTTCTCAGAGGAAAAGAGTGTAACTACCTTTTTTTGTTGTTATCTTCTGCCTCCACTGATAAGGTTTCCCATATCATGCTGGGTTGCCAGAAAATGAACAAAATAATCAGGGGTGAATATTTAAAATTCTGCTTTGTCCTGAGATTTTTAAAGTGCCCTGTTTATGTGGAGAAAAAATACAGCAAAAATAACTAGGAGGGTCATCACATATGGAGATTTGCAGTTAGAGTTTCAGTTTTATATTTGAATGAAGAACCACAGCAATGAGACACCCCTCCTTTTACAAACCCTATGAGAAATACTAATCAACACAGCCTTCTTGTCAGCAACTTTCTCTGACAAAAATGGCCTTGTGATGTTTAGGTCTGTGACACTCAGACTAATCTGTGTGATTATATATGCCAAAGTCTCCATGCGTATCACTAGTGCACACAACAGGTCAGCTTGCACATAACCTTTCAGATCTCCAGGCAAGCTTGTCCTGAGAACTTGTGTGTGTTTCGCTACAGATCATTGAGCTTTCTGAATTGCATTTGGTTAATTTCTTGCCATAAAAATTCGAGGAACTACTTTGACCTGGAAAAGAAAAGCAGCAACCTCAGCAGGTAATATGGTAAAAAATGTGCATTTAAAGATGTTTTGATGGCACAGTCAACTGTTCAGATAAAAAAAAAATAAAGAAAGATTGAAATTAGATAATTGTTGAGTTGGGATGAATGAGAAGACTTTGTAATCATAAAGAGATGGGCTTATTCAGTCACTAAGGAGCACCAGGCTGTGGTTTGTAACCAAATACATGTTCTTGGATATTTATTGCTGAAAGATCTGCTGATAATCATCTTCCTTGGGCTTCCTAGGGAAGAAGGTCACACTTCAAGGAATGAATTAATCTGACAACTATTGATAGTTATGTTACTGATCACTTCACGTTGAAAGAAGAACAGCCCCCAGTCAGGGTAACAGTTGAAAAAAGAGGGGAAGAGTTTTTAAGAAAATATTAATGCACCACTTAGTCTTCCAGGAAAACAAGTAAAAAACATGTCTCCAATTACGTCATGTTTGGTGTATAAATTTGCCTATTTTTCTGTGAAAACATAACAGCACACTTGTCTAGCTTTGCTAAATATCACACATACATCAGTCATGTCTCTAATCAGCCATTTCAATCAGTTTGAGAACCACTCCAAACAAAACATCTTTAAGGGAGCTGCAGAGATGCTAACTGAATTATAGAATACCCTTAGAAATAATGATTCATTTACTATATTAATGAAGAATACTGTTCCAAAGAAAAAAGGTACGTTCAGTGTTTTAATTAAGTTCCTTTTGTGTTATTTAGATGATGGCATTGGCTAAAACAGTTAAAACTTCCAAAATAGGTGCTAGATAGCCATTAGGACCAAAAGAAAAGCAAAATGGAAAAATCACCTTCCATGAACGAAAGCATTAATAAATTGTAATATTGTGCTACAGTAGCACAGCTCACTATAGATTGTGTTTACAGCATTCACACCTATTTTATGCTTTTGGTATCCCTCAGGAACATTTGGCTTTTCTTAGACACAGCTGAGAAATGGGATATTCCAGGCAGAGGGAGTGAAATACTCCCTCTCTCCTTTTGTATCACCTGGGCCAGTTTGTCACTTCATGTCATGACTTTCTTTTAAATGAGAAGAGCAAATCATTATGGCATTTTATACAAAGAGTTAATTAACATGAGGAATTCTTCAAAATATCTGACAAGAAAATGAATAATACAGGTTTTCTATCAATGTCTTGCTTTTTCAAAGAAGATACAATATCTGATGGTCATTTATCAGAGGGATGTCTTTACTGCAGAGACCCACAAACTTACCCCAATTTTGGGATTTGAACTTCGGATTTGAATTTTCATAGACATAGGGATCACACTGGAGAGCCCCATAGGAGAATGGGATTCATAGAACTGGAAGTTAATGAAATTCTCTGCTGCTTATTCCTGAATATATCTGCAGGATTAGTTTGTTTGGTTCCTTCTTTTTACATTCCGATACTCAGCAACAGCTTGACCATGATTAGTTTTGCATTTCTTGTATTATTGAAAACATTAGTAAAATATTCATTAAAGGAATTAAAAAAACATCAAAAAGAAGTATGACATTTTTCCATCTTGGTATTCAGTTATCTTTATTTCTCTCTTTAAAATCATCTTTCTGAATATATCTAGGATGTTAACACATTATCAGTGTGAATTTCAATATTAGATATCAATATATATTACTAAATACTATGGGACATCAATACACTGTTACACCAAAGTGTATTTTTCACAGTCCTGTAGCTGATTTCCTACTGACTGCAGCAGAAACTTTATATCTTCAGCAGGTGCTAGAGATTACCAATGTAATTTACAGTTCCTTTTTTTTTTATCCTTAAAAGTGAATTCCAGTTCATAGGTAAGGCTATGAACTAAGGTAAAAAGAAGTTTAAATATTGTAGTTTACAGTATAAAATTTGCAAGGACTAGAATGACTTCACTGATAAATAAAAAAAGGGGAGGGGGGGAGAAGATTGAATTTCTAGTTTATGTCTTCAATAAAGCACTAGAAAACCAAGAGTATATTCTTATTAGCATAATTCAATACTCCAGAGAGTAGTGGCAATTTCATTTGAATCAAGTAATTTGCAAGACGTTAAATGAAACTAGATCTATACAAAAGTGCATAAGATGAGAGGGCCATTACTGGATCAGACCAGCCAAGACTTACTTTGCGAGGTGTATATAGGGGAGAAAAAGCTAACTACTGCACAAACAGTACCCCAGGTCCCAGGGCTGACACAATTTCCCCCAAGTCCTGAGCAATTACCATTCGTAAATGCTGTCTCCCTCTGTCAGTGAATGCAAGGACACAGTAGCACTTTGACTACTCCAAATTTTCTACCATTTCCCCCTAATCCCTGTGCATATAACACCTTTGCTTTGCCTGGGCTTAAACACACTAGGCAAGAGAGGCAACAAGATACAGCAAATACAGCATGGGTGGCTAAACCAGGAACAGGCACTGGAATCTAGATTCTCTGAACTTCTCAAATTAGCTGTGAGACAGAGGAAAACCTGTAGACAAAACACTTTCTGCTGTCCCAAATCATGGTCCATACTGGTACAAGCTATAGAAGGAAAAACGCAACAATGATTCTCCTGGTTTTAATTACTAATGCTATACACCCAAGGCTTTATATCACCGTCTCTAGTATTTTGGTGATCCGTGGGGTCAGATGGCTCTTTCAGCTGCTTCTAAGCTCTGGATTGCAAAGAAGAATCTAGAAGCCCATACACGACAGCTGGGAATAGTTCTAGTTTGTTCCTGCCCTTCTTACAAAAACAGGGTCAGTGGTCTGCCAGCAGCCATCCAAAAGGGAACATTGTGCGGAAAAGGATAAGGAGTAAAGTCTCTACAACATCGCGCCTTAAGGCATGAGAGGAAGAAAAAGAGCAACATGCTGCAGGAATTATTCAGGGACACAGAGCAAGGAGGGCATGAGTTAAAAGACAGGAGTAAAGGGAACAGGAAAGACAAACTGACTGGTAGAGAAAATTGAAGAGGAAAGAACACCACTATTTTTTCAAAAATCAACAGTCTTAAAGACAGCTGCAGACAAAACCCTTCTTTGTCAAGCTATTGCTGGAGTTATTATTGTTATTGAATGAAACAGCCATATGACAATCCTAGGTAAACATATGCAATGTGCTATGTAAAGTGCTTTGAACCTTTTATGCCTAGAATTCAGATGTCCAGATGGGACATGTTGGATATAATGCCTTTATTTAACAGCTAACACGTCTCGTGAATGTGGTGTGATTTCAGTTTCCTGCTGTTAGCTCACAGTACTCCCTCTACAGACTTGGCTTGAACACATTTTGCTATCACATCGTTTTGTGTTGCAAAATCAGCACAGGCTTTGAATAGTTCTGTACTTGGCATTCTCTGAAGTTATCTCTTAATACATTTTATCGAGTACCTCTCCATCAAAATCAAATATAATTAGTTACTGGCATCCTTAGTTTGGGTATAAAAATAAATCTGCCATTTTAAGCAATTGTTTGAATATATAATCTCCATATAGAGCGCTCACTACAAGAAAAACATTCAATGGAAGGTCCCTGCATGTATGGTCCAAGCCATGATTTAGGGCAAGTGATTTGTCCTTAGTGGAACTTACTAAAGGTGGCTTTTAAAGAAAGGCAAAAAAATTCCCATTAAATCAGCAAGTCTGTTTCTAACATTTAAGTCTGTCCTCTGAAGGAAGAGCAGGAATACAGTGTTAGCAAGTGCAGAGTGAATTCTTCTCTCTCCATCGTAACTTTCTCCAGGTCTTTCCACTGGTAATGTCTAGTCTGAGGCAAATTGAGAAATCTGTAAGTGTTGAACTGCAAAAGCAGGAAACTCTATGAGGAACTTAGACATGATAAAGCAAACAGGATATTTTATTGTGTTACTTATGTAAGGACAAAAATGTGTATCTCATAGAAAGAATTTGAATAGTATCTGCTAGAGGAAGGAACTTTAAAGTTAAAGCAAAATTCTGTTTCTCTCTGCAACAATGTCTCTGAGAAAAGTTTTCTTCAGTATTTTAAATCTCTAACCTTCAAAGCCTTGTAATATGTACCTATTCCAAAGTAAAATAAGAATGGAGTTTCAGAATTTACTTGGAATTTGTGGGTTGTCTGGGACACGGCTAAGTGTTCAAAAGTTATTTACATTATTTGTTTGGTGGAAAATTGGAGTAGAGAATTGAGCATTAGCTCCTAAATTCAGATTTCACCTCTATTAAAAACTCCTGCTCTGACCCCATCTGACTCTCTTGCCTTTTGCCAGTCTCAATTCCCCTATAAACAGGAAGAAATTAGATGCTGCATCTCAAATGATAATCACTTGTATGTATGCTATAGAAGTGTCATGACATGGAGTTAGTTTTTCAATAAAAGTCTATGTTTTTTTTAAACTGAATGCTGACTTCCTGCCTACTGCATACCAGATGTTGCCAAATGAGATGTCACCAAATAAAACAGTAACGGTATTTCTGCAAGCAATACTCCTCAGTTTGTCTGTGCAATAAATACAAGCAAAGCAGTTATCTTAATTCAACAAATCATTTGTATGATTTTTTTCCCCAGGAAAGTTTTCCTATATTTTCATTTCCTAACGTTTACGACCTTACTTCATGTAGTACATTTGTATGATTAAATTATAATTTATTTTAATATTAAAGGCCAAATTTCTGTATAGTTTAGGGCTAATATTCAATTAGCATACTGTAACTAATAACGACCTCTGTTACCTTACCATGAGGTCAATGTTCTTATTTAGCTCATTTTATGTGAGCTTTTCTTGCTAAGGAAATGTGTGTGCATTATTAATATGAGTAACTCTTGTAATATAGCAACACATCCCAGGAAGTGCCTGTCAAAGAGAGTCAAAAGGTGCTCTTGGATACAAACCGGTATTTAAATATACAGTGTATTAATAGCTACATCTGACAACAATTCTCTTGGAATTAGTGTCACTGTCAGCTGGGTGAGAACAAAATATGAGTGAAGAGAGTGGTTCCTCTTCACCCAAACTGCAGCCTGATAATGTTCCAGCAGGATGAGAGGTATCATCAAAGTCAAACTTCACCCTTTTTGAGGAAAGGACCTTCCTTTGGACTTCAGGATTTTACTTCATGCACCTTCGGGGTTGCAACTGAAGCCGTGCTCGTTGAAATGCAACAGCAACTCCAGAAGCCTGCTGATAGTGTCTCTGATGAAAGTCTAATCTCTGCTGAGAGATGTCCATGCTTCCCAAATGTGTTAGACTTCACAGATGGTCCAACTACCTGGAATGGCTTCAGTCCCAAGGTGAGAGAGGAATGAATCGGAGCAGGCACAGTACATCAGGTTCCCCATCTAGCTTAAGCACACGGTGTTGGGCTACGAAGTCGCAGGCAAAAGTATGAGACCTTCAGATAGGCTGCATCTGGAAAAAGACGTTAGTCCCACTGTGTGAGCAAGTTTTTCACTTCACACTGAAGTAACTCTTCACATGTCCCACTGAGTGACTGAGATCCAGGTGATTTTGAGGTGTGTTCAGATTCTACATTCTCATCCAGTGCCCAGGGATTTAGTTACCTGTACCTGTATTTCCATGTTCACATTTTTCCCAAACTGGAATGAAACAGGCAGACTATGTTTATGTGATTTCATGTATTGCTGGAACATTTTCACAGAATTTAATGAGGACTACCTTTCTGTGAGGGTTACATCTTCAGTTGCTTTGTGAAGGGATCACTGAGGTAAACACAATTATTATTAAAGGGACATAGAAAACTAAGCTTTTTATTTCCTAGTCTAAAAACTGGTAGGAGTTTGGTATGGAATGTTTGTAATAATGCCACAGTATGCACAGTATGCTTGAAACTGAGATTCAAAAGACTGAGTACTTTCTTAAAGGAAATGGTGGACAATGGAGCAGCTTGGCAGAAAATAAACTGATTAAAAGCCTCAGAGAAAGAACAGACTCCAAAGGGGATGTTCTGCAAGATCGACTTGAGAAGTGCTTCTCTAATGGGGTATGTGTAACAAGTCATGAGAAACCACCTGCTTCCAATGCCTGGCAGTTCGTTGAGGGAAGAGGGAACCACCATGTCTTACCTGCTGAACCCTTCCTCTCACCGCAAAGGCTAGGGGTTTTTTGTCAGTGGATCTCCTGGGTGGATTTTGTTCTTTTATCAGAATGATTGAGCTCCAGATCATATTGCACTTTTGCACTGTTTTCTAAAATGTTAAGGGATAGCTACTTCTGTTTATTCGTAAGAGCAGGAGTTGTATATGAGGTCCACCATGGCAAACCTTTCAGAAAATGGTCTTACAAACAAACCTCTTGTTTCTTCTAGGTTCTGTGTGCAGTAACACCGCCCGCAGTCTCACACTGGCAGAACGGTTGCTGTCCTTAAATTCTCTTGTATTGACTTTCATTTCAAGTACTGAAGCATTATCTGTGACACCATACTTTGAGCATGACATGTTTAGGAAAAATTGTCAGCAGCTTGTCCTGCTATAAGACCATGAGTTCTTCCGCAGACTGTTTCAAGGTGACTTTTCTCCTATTAATATACTCACTCCATCAGACCTATGGACTCTTGCCTATCCTATTTCTGAAAGTAGTATGTAGCTTGCTGAGTCAGGGAACAGAAAGAGGAGCTTTGCCTGCCTAGGATATTGGCAGCAAATTATGGAACACCAGGCTCTGGCGTAGTCAACCAGCCATATCAAATACTTCTTGGCATCTGCCGCTCCTTTTATTTTAAAGTTATGAATAGCTTTAAAGCAGACTTTTTGCACATGTCTATCTATGGCCCTATGTTCCCTGTGCATGTGCAGAATATTTGACTGTGCATATATCTATTGTACCAATGGTCAAATGGTAGATGTATACGAGATACAAATGTGTATACTTGTAGATGTGCAAAGGAAACTTTGAAAACTGGGTTTCTGTTCACTAGATGCCTACACAGTGATGTAGTGAGCAAAGTAGGTTCAGAAACATAGGAACTAACTTCAACCACACATGTACCTTATTTTGCAGGCAGATATACTAACTTCTTTTTATTTTTCATTTTCAGATTCCTGTTACCAGACAGACAGAAAAAAAGTCATGTCAAAACACAGCATGAAAAGGGCTACTCTTGTGGTATATCTAATCAGGAAAGCACCAGACAATATCAGGAATCTAAAACTAAAGCTTATATTAATGACATTGCCAGCCCTTATGTCAAAGATAAAGTTGTTTGCATAAATTTCAAATAAGCATTTGTGGGTTTCAATTTTGTTTGAGCTATTAAGTCTAACAAGGTTCATGGACTGCTTAATAATAATTATTGTCTTGTTGCGTCTCTGTATAGTTTCATCAGATATGAGGCATAGTTAGCCAGTGCATTTTGTACCAGTAAAGCTACTAGCTTCTAAAGTGAAATTAATATTATGATACTTCCCATATGTTCTAGGTTTCATCTTTTATTTTCCTCTCCTTTGCTCTATTTGAAAATTAATATAGGCAAAAAAAAAAAAAAAAAAAAAAAAGGAGAAGAATGCAGACACCTAACTGCTTAAGCTACGTAGAAGAAGTTGCAGGCTTGTGATAAAAGCAGGTCATCTGACAATTTTGTCCTGCAGGTGTTTACTCTTGTAACAGATCTACAATAGTTTTCAAAGTAATGTCTGAGTCTTGGAAACTGCTGACTTGACTACTGTTTTGTCTCCAGTCCACTTACATCCCTCTTTTAATTGTCTGGATACAGTTTAGAAATTACTTCAAAGCATTTCAGCTCTCACAATTCACATTTTCAACC
This sequence comes from Astur gentilis, assembly GCF_929443795.1. Classification (NCBI taxonomy): domain Eukaryota; kingdom Metazoa; phylum Chordata; class Aves; order Accipitriformes; family Accipitridae; genus Astur; species Astur gentilis. Next base: position 35,803,801 of record NC_064884.1, on the reverse strand, counting down.
GCTACCAAACATTTATACAGCTACAGCTTGGCTCTGAGACTCTTTGGTTTCTTTTGAGCTAGCTGTTTTTCCTCCTCCGCTCTTTCATGCAGTTAAATGCTGTGATAGCTCCATGGCACAGCAAGGACCTCTGAGTCTGTGGTGGAGTCTAGAAGTGTGTCCTTCTGTAGAGTCTCACGCCAGAGTCCTATGCACTCGTCCATCTATACTTTCACAGCTTTCTGAAAAGTTAGTTTCCTAGGAGCTTTCTCCTAAGTTTTAAAGAAACAAGGAAGACCCTGCTGAATAATGTGTTACTGTTTGGAACTAAGTGAAAGATCTATTATTTATGGCTTGGGGTGTTTTTATAAAAACTTCAGAGATGTGCCCAAGATAATTATTTGAAAATACAGTCAAGAAAAACAGACTAGAATGAACAACCATCCCTCAAAATATGACTAATTATATAGATGACACTATGCAGATGAAGAATCTGCCAAACACACTGAACATCCCCTTTCAAGCTGTGGGTCTAACACAAAAAACTTCCTAAAATGTGTGTACATATACATATTTATATTTGTATATATACATAAAAAGACAGTAACGAAGACATCAGCCATTAGCATTTAACCCCAAGTCAGTAAGAAGAGCTTATCTACTACTGCTCCATTTCGTAGCCTTGATTGTTTTTTGCTGTCCTGTGATCCTTTGTCAACCTGACACCTTGTGAAACAACCCTTTACGCCAATCCTAAATTCATGTAAGATGTTACTAGTTCAGAGCAGTGACATTTTTCTTTCATGGAAATGAGTACATGAGGACAAGAGCAAGGGCAAAGTTGTCCTAAGGACAGGAAACATTCAAGAATAAAAGCCACTCAGAAACATTCCAGCGTTATTTCTGCGTGTTTCCTCTTTAAGCAGCCATCATGGAAACAGATTGCATTTAGAAGGAGAATTTTAAATAAATCTTTTATTTCCCCTGGAATTACTGAAGAAATATTGAATTACATTTCAAAGGAGTTTAATAAGTTTAGGTTGTTTTACTTTTTTAAATATGCAGGGCTGTTTCTGCTTGGAATATAGCATCTCTTTCAAGCTAACACGTTCAATTTCCTGGCTGTAGTGCTGCAAAAATATGCTGCCTCTCTTTCTAACTTTCTGCAGACATTTATCTCAATAATACTAGCTGGGGGTTTTATTTATTTCACTATGTCAAGAAACTTCTCCTTTTCCTCTATTAGAGTATTCATTTTTAGGGTGATTATTTTCCATTTGAATGATCTTGAAGCTCATCTTTTTGGGAAAGGCCAGCATGAAACCGTAGGTCTCCCTTAAACTTATTTTAAGAAAGTAGATGGTACATTGACTTTCCACTGGCCTTTGTCAGCTGGATAAATTTTACCTTCTGCTTCAACTCTTGATTTATAAAACACATTTTTCAAATGTTGTAAGGCACTCAGGCCTAATAATAGATGTCTTATATTTTCTTTAAAACCAAGGTAGATCACTGAAGAATTACTAAATGACTCACCAGTGTATTGTCACAAGGCAGTAAACAGGCGCATTTCAGGAATCAGGTGTGGCTGCAGCCATCCTTACCCATGGGCACGCTCTCGGTGCCGGGGCGTTGGGTGGAAGGAACCCTTTTCACATCCTTTCTTTCCTCCTCCTCTGACTGTGTTCCAGTGTAGGGAGGAGAGCCTCATTCCCCGGAGAGTCGGAGGAGGAGATCCAGGTCAGCTTCTTCTCTCATGCTGGTTTCACCTTGGCTTAGATTGTCCTGTTTAAACTGGTAATCGATAGTCATGGATCTTTCTGATTTTCTTCATTGAATCAATGGAGCTCCAGAATAGTTCACTGGCTTCCTAAGGTTGTTCCAGATTGAACAAACTGCATATCTGCTGTATCATATTTGACATTAGACTGAGAAATTACCTGCAATTTACTAACTGCAGCTCACATGGACCTTGTTACGAGCCAGCTCCCTCTAGCTGTAAAGATGGTGTCATCTTGAATGCTGAGGAGGAAGAAAGGGAATAAAAATAAAAAGGCTTGAAAAAGAAACATTCAGTGTGTTTTAATCCTCTCAGATCTCAGTCTTAACGCAGTGCATGGGGACTTCTGTTCACAAATCCTGTTAGCAAACAACAGGATTTACGTATGTAGTTCCCAAGGCACCACTTTCAAAATTGTTCTTATGATTTCGCTCCAGCAAAATCAGTTCACAGTTTATAAAAATTACTCATGGAAAAAAAATCTTTTGGGAATATCGATAGTGCTTTACCACTTTATGGTCTTTTTCAAATAGCTGTCTCAGAAGAGAGTTCTCCGACTTCTAAGACTCTCTGTCACTTGCATCCTTTTTCTGAGTAAGCACTTTCCATTTCATTTCTTTGTGTTCACATGTAGATTTCTGAAACTAGTTTGTCCCTTGTATCCCTCCACTCCCTTCAATAAAAGTGGTCTTTTTCTGTTTACACAAATATTTTTTCAAATTCTAAATCCAGTTTTCTTTTGTATTTACGAGAACTGGTCAAAAACAAATTTTACCAAAAAAGTAACTCATTGAGGATAATGGGAATTTTTTGGAAAAGAATGCTTATCTTTACAATTAAAGGGAAAAAAAGAAATTAATTTTTTACATACTATATCTAAATTTCATTTTTAATTCTAATAAATCAATCTTGATTTGGCATTTCTGCTTTCTTCAGTAAGAACCACTCCCTTCAAAATTTAAAATACTTTCAACAATGTAAACAATTCGTGTTTCTTTAAAATTTATTTATAGAATGGTCTGCAGTAACTCTCTAAGTCAGTGCTTTCCTGTCAACTTAAAATATGCAGATAACTTTGTTGTTCTGACAGAGCCTCTTTTTCATCTTATTTATTAATCTTTTCTGCACGTATCACTGTTTAATACATTCCACTTCAACTTGTTCTGAAGAGAGGGAGTATTGATGTCAAAAAATTGCATTAAAAAGTGTTGCCTCGTATAGGTCATGAGTTTGCACTGAGCCAAGAAGGCAAGATGTCTGGAGCTATAAATAGCACAGGAACAGTGGAATTGTTCCCCCATATTGTACTAATATGGTTCACTGGAGTCAACATTCGCCAGTGGTTACTAATTGTCAGGGAATACTTAAGTGGTGAAAGACGTGAAGGGCTGTTGTGTTAGCAGACAGGACATCTTAGTCTCAGCTCATTACTGATCTACTCTGTTACTTTTACTTCTGACTTCTAAGTAGTCATGTTAACACACCATTACTGACATCAGAGGTGGCACTCAAACAGGAATAATTAACCAACGTTAGCCAGAACTTCCTGCCCCTAAGCCACCATCCAGGGGACCGTGTGGCTACTCCAGTATTGAGTGTCAAGGGCTGAAACTGCCCATGGCCAGCTTCCTCCTTCTTGAAGGGCATGTTGTAATCCTGGCTACAAATGCAGACACCGAGCAGGAAAAAACAGGTGACTTTGGTTCTGGTGGTGACTTGATGCAGCTTTTGACGAATAGAGACAGGTAAGGGATGGTACACATATGGGTCTTACAGCTGCGTTGGGATGGCTCTAAGCCATGACTATGACGAGTTTTGCTATGGGGCACCCACTTTTGTGCTTGAATAGTCACAGAGTAAGGGGCACCTTAAACAAATTAATGTTGTAAACATTGCAGTGTATTTTAGCTGAAACAAACCCAAGGCATTTTTAGGAAAACAAGTTGGAGCAGTAAATCGTAGAGGATCTCATAAATGTAAATGTAATGCCCAAGGCTTAACATTTACTTATTCTCTCTCCTCTGTCTTTTTTTTTCCTTTCTTTTGGATTTTTTGTTCTCCAAGAAACACTTCATGTGAAGCTTCACAGCATATCATAAATTTTCTTCCAACTAATAATTAACTTACCTCTGGCTAATACATCTTGCAGAATGACAGCATGGGGCTGCTAACAGTACCTTAGGAGGACATAGCAATGGCACGGCGCTTGAGGTTGGAGATAAAGTTTATGAGTTTGATTATCCCTTCAAATTAAACATATTAAAACTTGCTTGTGGGGGAACAGGTATGAATATTTAAACAACTAAATGCATTGCTGAATCTATTTAGAGACCTATTATGAAAACCAGGACATATATCAGATGTTCTACCATTGATCACAGTCTCTGAGCTCACAGCTACCTGGGTCTGATTGATCATGAGCCCTTAAAAAAAGAATTTTAAGGCAGATGCAGAATATTATTTTTTTTTATCAAAAACCCATAAAATATTTAACAGGTTTTGTTGGCTGGATTTACAGAAGCTTTTGTGGGGTAAGGAAAAGTGTCTGGTAAAGAAAGGCAGCATTGAAGGTGGCAGAATTTGACAATCAGACAGATTATTTGATTCATATTGGATCTGATGGTCTTGAATGATAAAAAGAGTTATTTTAAGACATAGAACACTTCCACTTTTCATTGTGTCCATGGAACAGAAAAAACCCATTCATGAGTGGCAGTTTGTCACAAAAAGTGTAAATAATAAGGCTGAAAAGGAAGAACTTTGGAGTTACCATTTCCCTTCCAAGCACTGGAGCAGCACTAATCACCTCTTCACCTTGTTCTCATAGCTTCACGTATATCTGATTCCTTCTCTAGCTTCTTCAGAAGATCCATTTCCTTGAAAGATCAGAAGCAGGGAGAAAGTCTGATATGCCAAACAAATGCCTTAGAAAACTTCCTCCTCCTCTTCCTTTCTTCCTGAAAGACACTCTGTGCCTTCCATTCCCATCCCTGGCATCCTAGGTCTGGCTGAAAAGTGAGGACCTTTATCCATCCTCTAGAGACAGAGCAGAATTATCTGTCACTGGATGCACTGAACCTCAAGCCAGATGTTGCAAGTTCTTATTAACAGTGAGAAGACTGGAAAAAAACCCCTGGACTCCTAATGCCAAATCTTTCCTGCTAGTTGCTTGACTTATTACCTTGGCATGGACCAATGTGGCAGCATACGTGAAAATCTTTAAGAAAGGACACAGGTTGCACTTTAAGAAAAGAACCAGGTCAGTGACTCCAACTTCAGTAGGCTCCTTAACGACTTGGGCACATGTGCAAATTTTAGAATTTCATTATTAAAAGTACCCAGTCCTCTCTGTTACCTCTTATTTGCTGGGCACACTGAAAAGTCCTGGCCCTTTGAACAACAGGTTCCTTTTGAACAGCTCAATCTAAGCAGCCCAAACACCAGACTGTGTTGGAAAACTCAGGCCATGAATTCTCCATTGAAAAAGCTATTGAGAAGAATGAAACTTTGTTTGGGGAAAACATTTTACACTTTTTCTCTGTACCACCTCTTTTGTATCTGTAATAAGAATAAAGGCATTTGACTGATAACTAATTTCCTAATTATAAGTTTCACAAATGGCAATTACTTTAAAAATAATTTAAGCCAGTGATAATATATTTTTTTTTGGCCAAAAGAAAGTCACTTCTTTGAAAGCGGGGACAAGCTGGGACTGGGTGCTGGATTGGACTGTCTGAGGCGTGAGAGTGTGTATCTAGAGGAATGGTGTTGAGCGCTAAGGCCAGGAGGCGTGCAGATCAGAGCAACATAAGAGGAGGAACTTCAGACCATTTTTATTTGATTACTAATTATTATAACCCAAAATTTAAAAATCCACTAGGGATTGAATGCTTTTTGTTTTATGCATTGGTTCATAGGATAATTCATGTCACAGAGGATCTCAGGAGGTCTTTAGTCTAACCTCCTGCACAAAGCAGGATCAGCACATTGCTCAGACGGGGTTACTTAGGGCTTTATTCAGTTGAGCCTTGAAAATCCAAGAACGAAGACTAGGATGGAGATGAGGATTTGTAGTTAAAATAACAGTCATCCTCATATTTGTACCTTCTTGATCTGAACAGAGATTTAATTTAATTTTTCTTCATCCCTTGGGTATATGTGTCTGTTAGGCAGAAATTGCCTTGTTGCTTTATTTCTAGCCTTCTGGTCCTGTCAGTCAGAGGTCAAATACTTATGCGAGTGTGCTTTTTGACTTCTGAAGATTGTTAACATCCTATCTGCTGAAAATTGGAGATAGACTTGACTTGATGGCAAGCAGTTTCTGAGTGAAAGGAGTACTTGGAATGTTAACGACAAAAAATGACACTCTGAGTAATATGCCTGGAGTAGAAGGTTCGTTGGAAGAGATAAAGCACACGTGCAATGGGGTGCTATCATTTGCATTGACTCAGAAACATCCATAGATTCTAGATGTTGGAAAGAACCTGGGACAATTCAGGAATCTGAAAAAATAACTTCTTATTTCACTGGTGATTGTTCCCTTTAACTAATAATCTGATTAGACATAAGAAGCAGCAAAGAAACCCAGTCTATTTTTACGTCCAGATTTGTCCTACTGGTTAGCTGGTGTGCTGTGGGAGTATGTCAGCCCCAGGATTGTGCTTATGAAATTCCACTTGCACTCTGGATTGGCAATCATTCTATCCCACCATGCCCAGAGGCATCACCAAGTCAAAAAATCTAAGCGTGGGGGATAATCCTTCAGAAAAAAAGTTGAGCTCCTAGCTAACCTAACTAATTTATACTCATAGGACTCCTGCATGACAGTGTGCATGCTGGAGGAATTTTAATCTCAGTGGGCCCCTTGGAGAAGCTTGCATGGGTAAGTTAAATAGGCTCACATAATACCACGATCTTCCCTAAAGGCAAACTGCAAGATGAAGGGCTTACAGAAGAGCTAGATTCCCAAGGAAAAAGTTGAGAAATCTTCTTGACAGATTGATAGTTGAGAGGTGCTGTGTGAGAAACCATTTAGAGCTCTTTCAGAGTAACAGTAGTTAAACATCTGTTATTTATATTTTTCTCCACAAGCCACTGAAAAATTCTTTGTGAATAGTTTGTGTGTGTCTGGATTGTTTTAATAAATTATTCATATTTACCTTTATCTGTGCTTGTGCTAATGGTAATTTTAGGACATCTGGCAAATCCTACAACATTCTGCTGCAGGTAAATAGGTACTGGAGTACTCTCATAGTACGTACTGCTATAATACAGTACCACCAAATTGCTTGGACGAGTCGGTAGTTGGCAATGCAGAGTGTATGTGTAATGTTTTCCAATGAGTTGTATGGTCCTTGGCAAGCAGCAGGACAGTGGAAATATTGTCTGAGCCCAAGCATCTCTTGGCAAAATTGTAACACCTTGTTTTGCCCTCCCTTTGCTAAGATAACATCTTTTTTAGGCTGTAGCAAAGATTAGATTTAAAAATATATATTGGAATATACCATTAGAATAAATGGAAGGACATCAACATTTGACCTTAACAAAACATATGAAAATTCCAGCGCTGCAAATAAAGATGCACAATTTTTGTGCATACTGCAGTTAGTATAGATGTTATTAGTATTGTTATGACAATTAACCTTCTTGATTCCAAACTCAAGAGATTATTTTCAGTTTCATGAAATGGTAATTAGTAATTCATGTATTGTTCTCTAGAGTAAATCAGATGGCTTTTTTTTAAAGCCTTTCATATATGAAAGCTATAGTTTTTCTACTGAGGTTCAGAGTTATTTAAAATTATATCCAATACAGAAGGAAATATGCAGCTTCTGCAGGACTCTGGCAGATACATATAAGCTGTCAACATGAAATTTTTTTGAGACTGTTAAATTAAGAGCTGAAGTTTTATGGAGAGAGGAAATCTAGACCAGGCCTTTGCTGTTGGAGTTCAAGTGGGAGAAATAAATTTCATTTCTTTCCCAGGTCACCTGGTACTATTTGCTATTATAGGTATGATAGTGTTGTCTCTAATCAGGGCAACTACCTGCACCGGAGGCACTATGACCAAGAACACTACATGCTCAAATGGCAGCAAGAGGATTTCTCCCTAGTACCTACGCTGATCTACGATCTTGTTCACATCAAACTTTTCTTCCTTTTGATCCTGGAAAAAACATGTCCTTGCCTTGCATTGAGGTGCTGGGTATTTGCAAAGTGTTATGTATGAATGTTTCGGAGAGAGATGAGTTGTGATGGGGCTGAAGAACAGTGGGACATAGGTGAAGCTGAAGAAACAGAGTCAGATAATGCAGAAATAAAGAGGTTGGAAAGAAAAGAGAGGAAAGCAAGAGCTGGAATGAACAAAAGCATAAGCCAGTAGCAGATGACAAAAAGAGGTATTATTTAAAACAGAATACAGTTTAACTTCTTAAATGTAAATGAAGAAATTAAAAACTGAAGTGGAAAAATAAAATAAAATAGAAATAGCCAATAAGAAAATAATCCAGAAAGGAAAAATGGAACTAGAAAAAGAAAGAAAACGTATAGTTTGTGTAATGAAACACACATCATATTTCTTTATTTTACATGACTCTGCTACCGATGCTATGGAAGAAGGAAAGGTAGCTATTTTATACAATGATATAGCAATATGGTAGGCATCTCTTGACTATTACTAAATTAGTTTAGATGTACTGTAGAATGAACTCAGAGTTTTCCTTATGACTCCAAATCCCTGTTTGCATTGGAAAGTTTTGGTTTGGTTTGGTTTTGGTTTGGTTTGGGTTGGGTTTTTTTTGTTTTGTTGTGGTTTTTTTTTTAATAATGTTAGTGACTGTGTGCAGATTCAAACACAAGAAGATGAAGCATGGAAAAACTGGCAGAGAACCAAGAGATCTCCATGTTCTATTTGAAACAAGTCATCCATGTTTTGGGAGGAAAAAGAATAAACATCTTACCAATGCTTCTTAAATCCCTCAAGTAATACTTAACCTTATCATGTTGTTTATTACATTACCTTCCCATCTATTTCTCTGTACAGATATCCAATAGGATCTGATGGATGTCAACCAAGTCAGTGCGAAGTTGCAGAAGACCTGTTTTTAAAGGTGTTCTTCTGAAGTGTCAGCCACATTCAAACCAAAGAATATGACTCTTATGCCTCCCTTCTTCATCACTTGCTACTATGCAAATGAAACTAGGAAGCATAAAAGCTACCTGGACTTAGCTTTAATATTTCATCAGCTTTTGGGGAGCATTTTTATGCTTGCTTCTCTTGCTTTAGCAAAACAACTCCTAACCTTAATAGTGTCATCTTCTTACCCTTGAACGTTTCAAAGGAATTAAAATGTTGTCTTGCAACACTGTCTGATTACTGCAAGAGGTAGCTGTAGATGGTAACTGCTCCAGCTTCATCCAGTTTTAAGTTCTTCATCCTAACCCTTCATCCTGCTCACTTCAGTGATCCTTTATGGGAAGGCAAGGGCCTCTACGTCAGTGCCAGGCTCAGGAGGAGTCAGTAGGAAATTCATCATTGCTGCACTGTGACAGCCAGCAACACCAGTCACGGGCCACTTACTAATCATGTTTTTTTCAAAATTTGCAGTACCCTTTCCTTTGCTTTCTTTCATTGCACTACATGCCTAATGTTGTATCATTTCCTGTAACATCGTAAACCAAGGGCCACAAGTGGGTTTTTTTGGTTTGTTTGGTTTTTTTGCTCCAATGCACCATGGACCCACCACAGCAAATCTGACCCACCATGTAATATTTCTAGCAGGAGAACATTTACCCTCAGTAAGATTAGTCATTCTACTGTTTGCTTTGCTTCTATCTTTTCTTTATATTTATGCTGAATCCAAACCCAAAAGGAAGGCTTACCCTCCACTCCCAATTACCATTTTGGAAAGATAGTGGAAATGATAAATTTCTGGTATTGAAGAAACTCAAGGGATTAACTAATACAATAATGTTAAAAATGGAAATGGAAAAAAAAAAAAATTTCTCCAGGTGAATATGGTGAGAAGAAATTACAATGAAAACCAATGGAAATCCAGTCCTGCATCTGTACATTAACTTTAAAAATCTCAGTTGGCCACAGAACTTACATACCTATTAAAATGTCAATACTATGGAAATAAAGGTACACAAAACCAAATTACTGTTGTACCCTATTCTCATAAGATTGTCTTATTGGTTTTGGTGAGGCAGAGAATTCTAAATATAATATATTCAGTATCTGCTGTTTCATATGTGGAGATAAGACTAGGAATTTCAGGTGGCAGTTATTAAAAATAAGGAATAGAAGTAATAATAATAATCAGCGGGTTACTGTTAATAATTAGTCACATTACTGAATTAATTTTGTGGGATGCACTGTGTTACTCCCTTCAGAGTGTGTGTTATTTACCGAAGTATTTATGTGGCTATCTCCTACATAATGGCCAAACTCCGCAATCCTTGCTTCTTCCTCACAAACTCACCCTAGTCTTCTCTGCACTAAAGCTCAGCAAGTTGCTTCTCATCAATTCACTGTGTTCCCAGAGCTTGTGGGACAGTTGCCCGGTAATGCTTTTGGTGACTTTTGCATTTCGTTCACAGCTGGGTGTTTTCTCTGTGCTACTGGTACCACAGTGGATGTTTCTTCATCAGCTGGTTGGGTCCTTTCCCACGGGAGTTTTCCAGTGCAAAGGAACTGCGGAGCACTGGGAGACCCTACATATCAGAGCCCTGAGGGTGGCGGAACAATAAACATGGGTGTTCTACCTGGAAAACTACTTAATAGACCTAACTGATACTTAGCCGCCTTTCTTCACCTTATAAATGGCTCAAAGGAGCTGTATAATTATTGTGATAGGGAAAAAAAGAGATACATTGCTCTACTTAGGTCAACAAGAGTTTTAAAACTAACATACTGTGCTTTGGCAAGGGTGAACAAAATGGGCATTTTAAGCCTAAGGGTAACAAGAATTCCTCCACATTAGGTACTTGTTCTCACATCTTATACCGAGATTTCTGATCTTAGATTTATTCCATTACTGTATAGAAAACAGCAGTTTAGAGAATGTTTTACCAGTTTCCAGACTGTAATAGTTATAATTATTCTTTCTCTCTCTTTAAAGGCTGGTTCTATTATCCTTGCAAACATTTCTCTTCCTGTCTTTTTATCTGTCTTTTGCTTTGGAATTACACTGCATTCTTTCCTTTCTGAGAATGCAAGAAGCATCATACACAGACAGCAGAATCTTAACTGAAGTCAAGATGATATATAGAAATATAAAATGTGAGAAATGGACAGAACAATGGCAAAGCGCCCTGTAAATCTGTATAGAATATCTGTCATGGACCTGGAAAACCGCCGAAGCCATAAGACATATATCTTGGCTTGTAACTTGATTAAAACACTGATGGCAAAAATCTGCTCTCAGAGCTGAACAATAAATTGCTTTGTGTTGGTGTTGTGTGTTCACTGCACATTCAATCTTTCCACCGACGTCGGTGCAAGACCCTCGCTTTGAGGGCTGCACATCGAACTTCAGGGCTGTGATGGCTTTGCTGTGAAGAAGATGCCATCGTACAGTAACGATGACTTCTTTGGAAGCGTGCACACACAGAGCCAAGCCTCCCCTCTTCCTGCAGTGTAGCACTTTTTGTCAACTTCTGTTTCGTCTCGTTCTGGGATCTTTCTTTCAAGGCACTGGATATGCCGAAAGTATGTCTAATGAGCAGGGTGTGCTGCATTCAATTCCTGCTGGCTCATGACTGCCAGGAAGGGCAGAGACATGCTCTGGCATCCATGGTACTATAACAGAGTAACTCCCTTATGGTTTAACCTTGAAAACATTGCTTATATCCCTGTCCCTTCCTCTCCCTTCCTGCAGCACAAGTATAACGGTACAGGCTATTTTTCAGATCAATGGCTGAAAAGTTTTATAGAAGAGCTCCTCTCTTTCCACGTTAAGAATGCCTTGCTGTAAAGGATAAATATCCTCAGTGCTCTGACATCCCCTGATTCTGACTGTCTTGAAGCTGGCTGTGCCATTCAGTGAGAAGGGTTCAATATTTTTAACTATTAACTGAAAAACACTGGGAAATAATTGCTGATCCTTGGGATTATTTTCCTTCTTTTACAGCCTAATCCTTCAATCCTAATCATGAAAAAAGTCCTTCCTGAAATTTATCTATGTGACTGAACAGCATTTCTGTGAGTGAGAGCCAAAGGATCTAGTCTCAAGCCCTTTGAAACTGTTGATCTGACTTGGCACTCAGCTCTTGTACCATTGTCTTAGCAGAAAGCGTAATTGCAAGCAAAGCCTTTCTGGGACCATCTAACTTCCTCAAGTGAGGAAAACAGCCAAATCTGCCTTATTGAAAGCAGAATGATATCCTTTAGAGATTACCAAACAATATCATCTTTCTGATGTTTAGCTCTTCTCTTGTTCATGTAGTAAAGCAGCAACAACAGCAAATGCATTCAAAAGCCAGGAAAGGATTTTTCATGAGGGACTGCAGAGGATTTTTGCTGCTCACATCTCTTGTTTTTTTCATACTGATCTCCGTGACAAACTCTGCTTGATTCTGCTCCCATTGATATCAGTGACAAAACTCCCACAGATTTTAGCTGGACAGCATCAAACCCTATTTTGCTGATGGTTTGAAAGAAAAAACATATTTTCTCATAAGTTTCATGTGTAATTTCTTGGCCCTCTTCCTTCACTGCCTCTGTCTAGAGGCATGGAGACCTTGTGGGAGCTTAATTTATAATATCCCTGTTACTGTCATGGCAACAAATTACAATGTCAAAGTCCCAAGGACTGTATTGTTACAACTCACAAACAGCTCTCAGGAAAGAACACTACTAAATTTCACTGATGGCATATGACAGATCATGAGGAGTGGCACGAAGAAAGAACATGTCTGAATCTCTGCCTTTGCACGTGTTTTCTACTCCTCCCTTATTTGTTTGAGCAACCTTTGGTCTTCAGAAACCATTAAATCATTGTTCTGTGCCTAATATTTCCTTTGGGGAAATGTGCTAGAATATGGCACAAGTCAAATCTCCCTTTTACCTAAATGTCAAATTGCACCTCCTATTGTCACACCTTTTTTTTTTTCTGTCCCCCCCCCCATTCTTCATGGTTCCTGCAGGGAATCTAGCTTCACCCTTAAGTACAGCAAGGAACAAGTGCTCCATCATAGAAAAAATCCACTAGCCTGTAATTCACATTTGCAAGGCAGGCAGTGTGCAGAAAGAACCCTGTACCCATTGCTGTGCTGCCTGTACTTCAAAAATCCTTACGTAGCTAAAAAGAAGGACATAAGTTCATATAGGCACTATATGTGTGTTACAGTAGCTCCATGCTTCTTCCGTAGAAACAGTTCTATTGGAGTATCAAAACAATACCTTTAATTTTAAAACTAGACTCCCAAGGAAAATCCTTATTATGTTATAAGCCCTATTGGCCTAACAAGTGTGAATTCCATGTTCAATTTTTTTCTATATAGAAAAATCCTTGTATCCTAGTCAGTGTAGTGAGAATACATTTTTTCTCACTAACATGAACTGGGAAAACTGACAATACATGCCTTTATTTTACAGAACAGCAATAAAAGTGAACAGTGATAACAGTCATTCTCTGAGCAGCATTTGAACAAGAATGATTGCTAAGTCTATGTTTCAATGTTTTTATGCTAGAATAAAGGTAGCCTTTTAAAAATTAGATTGACCTACTCTAATTAATACAATCTAATCTATATTAATTTAACCTAATTTAATTTAAAATTAGATTAAATTCATAGACAATCTTTACAAAGGTGTTCATGCAGAAAGTCAATGAGAAACATCTGCTCCAGAAAAAATTGCTGTGTAGATAAGCCATTTGATACAGGCAAGTGACCACAGAGTGACTGAGTGGCTGCAGCAAGTTACCTCTGCAGTCACAGACATGTACACATCTTTATACTGAGCCTGCTGCAAGCTGAAAAGTGTTATTTTAGCTCACAGTAAAGGTGGTGTAAGGTCATGCATTTTAGCTGCAGTCGGGGTAGCAGGGAGATTGTGAGATGCACATACTGTCTGGTAATGTGATTTGACTGAAGATCAGCTCAGCCCTAGTAACAATTGCTAGAAATTGTCTGGCCACCACCCTGGCATCTGCAGTGCTATTACATTTTCTGTATTTTCCTTCATTTTCCCTCTCAACTGAAAGGAACTCTAAAGGACCAACAGCTCAGAAGATGGCCTCTGAAATGAAGCAAATGGAATTTAAACTGGGTTCCTCTGGACTTTCTAGTGAAGAAGTCTTTTCTGGGGATTTTTGTAAGTATCCCTTTCCTCCAATCATCTAAGTAAGACTCAAAGTTTATATAGCTGGTGCCTTGGATGAAGTTATCAGAATAGACATGCTCCCAGCTATGCGGGTAGAAATTTCCTACTGCTGTTTTTACTGACATGTGAAGACATAAGTTAAAGCATTTATCAGATGTTTTCTCCACGCTCCAGAAAAAAGAAAGAAAGAAAAAAAAAACCACTTTTTTTTTATTTCACGATTAACTTTTTCACAACAGATCAAAAGAAATTCTCTCAGCCCTATAGTCTGAGTGAGAATTGTAGCAGCTCGGCTGAAGGACTTAGCAAAACAAACAAAAGCACAACAGACTGCTATTTAGCAAGAGATTTCAAATAATAGGGACAATCGCCAGCAGCTAATCTTTTATTTAGTTAGAGATGCCTTCCACCCTAGCTGGTTACAAAACCATTCTACTTTTTGATTCTCTCTTGTCCAAGTGTTCCGAATGACGTGCCAAGGAGATTTGAGTGCTGTCAACACTAGTCTTGTTTCAGGGTTGACCATGCAAGAATTAGAACGGGGTTCTGTAAAGAAAGGGGTTCATGTGAAATAAAAGGAGTCAGGGCAAAAAGAGATGCATTCATTGCCTTACTGAGGGGGTATTGACAAAGGCAAGATTTTAGTCTAATGAGGCCAGTTCCCTAAGGGTCCCAGTACCTTCAGTACATAGCAATCAGCTACAATGGTAGATGATTTAGAGCAGTTAAATTATGCTTTGTCTGATGTCTGCCCTCTTGAAGCATCTCCACCTATTGCATTCATCACATACTGCCTCATCATGGCTTCTTTATTCCATGCCTGGGAATGACCGGTAATGTTTTTCAAGCCACGGTGGTCTGCTTTGTACACAAAGTGAGCACAGCCCTAGCCACGCTGAGTCTAGGAGGTAAGAGAAATGGAGAAGGTGGAGACACATGAAGAGAAACCCATAGAGTAATTTTTGTACTGGGTAGGGGAGGAGTTGGGAGGGAAGGAAAAGGTGGGATTCTCTTTTTGCACATCTTATTAAGCAGCACAATTTTCAAAAAGGCTTAGGATCTGTTTACACTCTGCAGTCCAGTAATGTTGAAATGCAGCCAAGTTAGTAATGGAGCTAAGAGCAGAGGAGTCAAAGCAGAATGGTGCTGTGCCCAGGCTAAATCAAACTGTTAAGAAAGTAACAAGCCCCGGTGCTAAGGCAGCTATGCTTCCTCCGGGCCGGAGCTGATATGTCTGTGCAGCATTTCACTGAACCTACTTTCATCAGTCTCTAGGAGATCCTTAAATGTAGAGTTTGCTCAATGAACTGGAACAATTAGGAGAGCAGATAACAAGAAAATTAGTCTCTTTTGCTCTACAAAACAGAATGATTTTCTGGCTAATGGTGCAGTTAAGTCTACCTTAAAGCTTTTTGTATATGCCCTACACTAGCCAGCCACCCAGCAGATCCCATTCCTCAGAGTGCTGTCTGGTGTCCCCATACTGGTCCTTCTTCTAATGTTGCTCCCAAATTGATATTTCTTTTCTGCAATCTGATTAAATCCTTTGGGATCACTGTTACAGATAGGCATCTGGCATCATTTAGATGAGGTGAGCTGGAAAGTGTGAAGTGGAAGAGGTTAAATGGAATAAAGTGCAGGTAAGGAACAGGTGTTTTAAACCTGGTGCTTACCTTGCAAAGGAATTGTGTAAATAGCAGGATCAGCAAATACAAGCCTTGGAATAGTAGGGTGATGTTAGAAGACTACAGAACATTGAATTATTCTGCTCAGCTTTTAGCTTGGTTTAAAGTTCACTGGTATAATTATAAGCAACGAAAAGATAAGGCTTTTGTATCAGGATGTTAGAAGACATTGTTTGAAGAAAATGGGTAATCCTGCAATGAAGATTTACCTTAGAATTTGGGGCAGACTCTGTGTGAATGCAGAGTTAGAATTTGCATTAGGATTTATCTCTCCCTGCAGAACGTGTCACCCTTGTAATCATTCATTCCTCCAAAGACCCATTAAATTAAACACTTTATATGAATTGTCTCCTATGCAATACAAAAAGTGCTTGAAATTGGAAGGAAATTAGTTTGCAAACATAGGAAAACTGAAAGCTAACTGGATTATCCAAAAAGATGGGTTTTAATTAAAAATAAATTGCTACCTGAAAAGAGGAGTTCTTACACCTGCCACCAACAAAAGAAACACAAAGAGTAACTCTGTATCAGTGAAAGAGTTGGAGCATTGGCAATGCTGCTTCCCCCTCTACAGGGAACAGTCAAAGGGCAGCTTGACTTACCAGAGAGGAAGAAAAATGCTTTTTAAAAACGTAGCATGCATAACTCCGTCCTTTTGTTTTGTCTGCACTACAAGATTTCAGAAAGCAAAAAAACACATTCAGATGCAACTTAGTACTGTGATTAACTTTTTTTTTTTTTTGCTTTTACTGTTTCCTCTCTTATAAGCAGATCATCTCTGGAGTCTACTGGATGATTATCTGGCTATATCTGAGAAATGTGTTCTACTTTTGGAGGACTAGGACTATTATAAATTAGATTGGATATTAGGAAAAATTCCTTTACTGAAAGCATTATCAGGTATTGGAATAGCCTTCCCAGGGAAGTGGTTGAGTCACCATCCCTGGAGGTATTCAAAAAGCGCATAGACAAGGCACTTCAGGACATGGTTTAGTAGGCGTGGTTGACAGCTGGACTCGATGATCTTGAAGGTCTTTTCCAACCTAAATGATTCTATGATCCTATTCTATGATTCTATGACTCTCACGTCCACACACCTGAGGAATGTGTGATGTACTATATTATCTATCTGTGAAGACACAGTGGAAATGCTGCAGTTAGGGTTGAATGAACTGACCCCTCTGTAAAATCAGTTGACAGGGAAAACCCAGCACTTGGCAAAAAAATTTGTTGAGGCATACTGGTCACCAAAAATATGGCTGTGGCATAAGTCATTTTTGTGCATCTGCCAGCTGTGCATCCCAGTTGTGAAATGGTTGAGTTGTAGCTTCAGAGGAATTGCACTGTGGTTTCTATAACACATTTGATTTTCCTTATAATCCTGACCCATCTTAAATTGTGATACTAACTGTGAGCTGTAAAGCAGTTGTGACATGCTGCCCACAGGAAAGGCTGAGCCATTCTGGTGGAAAAAGTGATTCCCAGATATCTAAAAAACCTTGAGAACTCAGGAGTCAAGTCCTCAGGTGACGTAAAGAAGGATTGTTGCATTACTGTGTCTGGAGCTCTTGTTCCCCAAGGCTCTTGTTCCCCAAGCGAGCTTTGGGGTTTATGATAGCAACAGGAAGCTTTTTGTTCCTTTCGCTTTTTGAAAATTGGCTGCTCTTCGGTGTGAACTCTGAATTGTATTTCTAACGTGCAGCATTGCTCAGCTCTAAAATCAACTCTGGAGACTATAATTGGAGTCCCTTTGGCTGAAGCATTTGACCTAGCTATATTTTCTCCTGCTGTTCAGCTCAGTGATGTATTTCACAGTGGAAGTCTTGCAGGCAATTATTCCCTCCTCAGGTGAACATCCTTACTGGGAAAGCAACCTGTACAGCATGTAGGAAGATGGGAACACTGAGAACTGAAGTGAAGCCTTCATTGGATACTGTACACATCAAGTTAACATTGAAAGTACATAGATATTTTATAAGATAGGTTTTTACATGAGCAGAATGAATCAGATTTTTCAGAAGCAATGAACACCCGGTGCTAGATGAAAGTGCTGTGTTTTTAAATTGTGTTAAACTGTGATGTCTGAACACAATAAATGGTAGTTATCAGAAATTACCTGGAACCTGTTTAACTGTAAACCGAGATCCCAATTCGTCATCCTAGGTATTTCTTAATTAGAATTTTTCACCAAGTTTTGTTTATTATATTCCATTATTCTCTAGGACAATGTGCAACATCTTCCTCTGCTCCCCCAATACAGTCTATAACTTCTGGGCTTATATCAAGTTTATATCAATATGTAGTAGACACTTCAAGAGCAACAGGTTAGGTGTACCAACATTACACAGATTAAGGATCTTCTGCGATGGGGAATGAAGAAGAATTACAGTGGTATAAAAGACAGACGCACATACAAAACACAGTGACGTACTTACGCATTGTTTTCTGGTTCATTTGTTGAAAAATTGAAGTAAAACTAGAAGCTCTGTTTCAGAATCTTAATAAGCCTCACAACATATCCCTGGCCCTGAATGCTGCCAAAAGGTAGGAAAACACTGAACTTTTCCATTCTGGGTTTCCTGCAATGACAAGAAACTAAAGGAAATGGAAGAGGTCATTTTATTTATAAATGACTGACAGATCATTTCTTCAAGATCACTGTCTGGCCTCAACAACTACCTATATGGATAAGACTATTAAAAAGGAAGTGGGATTTCAGTTTATGGTGTTTACTGTTTGGCTGTTGATCGGAATGAGAAACACAAGAATAGGAAGGAGGAATAAGTTGAAGGAAGATTTGAGGTAGTACCTCATTTGAAGAAAAATGTAGCAACCCTGTAACAGAGCTGATCTGCTGTCTTTTTCATCTCTGGATCCTTGGTGTTGTGTTCTTTATTTACCTGCTGCTAAACATTGAGCTGAGATTATTGCAGGAGGAAAACAGGTGGGAATTAAGTTCAGAAATCTATTGGAAAAGAGGTTTCTTCGGTTCGGCTGCTTATGAAAAAAATTACAGTTTTTTTTGTTTGCTTATTTGTTTGCTTTCCTCTGTAGCATCTAAATTTATTCTTAAAATAGTCTTTCTCCAGCATTGATATGATATGACATTTAAGTGCCAAGGCACTGTTCTGAACTCTTTCATGTTTATTTCATCTGTCCCAGCTGGTGAATCAAATCAAATTAGTAATACTAATACTAATGTGGTGGGTTGACCCTGGCTGGACGCCAGGTGCCCACCAAAACTGTTCTATCACTCCCCCCTCCTCAGCTGGACAGGGGAGAGAAAATATAACAAAGGGCTCGTGGGTCAAGATAAGGACAGGAGAGATCACTCACCAATTACCATCACAGGCAAAACAGACTCAGCTTGGGGAAAATTAACTCAATTTATTACAAATCAACCAGAGCAGGGCAATGAGAAATAAAACCAAATCTCAGAACACCTTCCTTCCACCCCTCCCTTCTTCCCAGGCACAACTTCACTCCTGGATTCTCTACCAACCCCCCAGTGGTGCAGGGGGATGGGGAATGGGGTTTACGGTCAGTTCATCACACGTTGTTTTCTACTTCTTCATCCTCCTCAGGGGCAGGACTCATCACACTCTTCCCCTCCTCCAGCGTGGGGTCCCTCCCACGGGCTGCAGTTCTTCACTAACTGCTCCAGCATGGGTCCCTTCCACGCTGTGCAGTCCTTCAGGAGCACACTGCTCCAGCGTGGGTCCCCCCCGGAGTCACAAGTCCTGCCAGAAAACCTGCTCCGTGGGCTCCTCTCTCCACAGATCCGCAGGTCCTGCCAGGAGCCTGCTCCAGCGTGGGCTTCCCATGGGGTCACAGCCTCCTTTGGGAACCCACCTGCTCTGGCGTGGGGTCCTCCCCGGTCTGCAGGTGGAGGTCTGCTCCCCCGTGGACCTCCCTGGGCTGCAGGGGGACAGCCTGCATCACCAGGGTCTTCACCAGGGGCTGCAGGGGAATCTCTGCTCCGGTGCCTGGAGCATCTCCTCCCCTCCTCCTGCACTGACCTTGGTGTCCACAGGCTTGTTTCTCTTACATGTTCTCACTCCTCTCTCCAGTGGCTGTTTCTCCCTGTCCCAACTATTTTTTCCTTCTTAAAAATGTTCTCCCAGAGGCGCTACCACTATCGCTGATGGGCTCGGCCTTGGCCGGTGGCGGGTCCGTCTTAGAGCCGGCTGCCATTGGCTCTGTCGGACACAGGGGAAGCTTCCAGCAGCATCTTACAGAAGCCACCCCTGTAACCCCCCTGCTACCAAAACCTTGCCACACAAAGCCAATACACTAGTACAGACATAGCAACAGAAAATTAAGCCCATTGGTAAGAGTCAAGCTTTAAAGAGTGCGTGCTATCATTTACATATTCTTATACAAACTGTTTAGATGCTTGCCCCTTCTGAGAATACAGGTTCAGCACTGGAGTGTGTGAGTCATATGTTACTGTGGGTGAACACAACATTTTCATCAGGGAGCTGGAAGGCCAGCTTGAAGATATGACCAGAAATATTCATGTCCAGCTGTAACTAGCTTGGAACTTCCTTGATTGGAAGAAGTCAAAGTCTTCAAAACTAAAGGTAGAGGAATGGGAAAAGTTATATGATAAGAGATATTTTCTAAAACAAGATGCCTCCCAATGAAGCTCATTCCTAAATAGGAGATCTCTCTACTGCTTCAAGAGATGTTCTCCTTCTGATTAGAAAGGAAAATGAGAAGTTGCTGGTCAGCACTTAAGATTAACTATTTAACTATTATTATTATTGTTGTTGTTATTATTATTATTTATTAAGATTAACTCTTCAAACTCCTATCCTTTGACAACATTACTCAAAATTCCATAATGTGCAGACAAATTGTTTAGCTCATCTTGTTTACAGCAGCTTTAGTTATTATCCATAATTTTTCGGGAATGATCAGTCAACATCCTTTTAATCACCTCTGTTTTCTGTTTTATTCCTTCAACATAAGAAATTTTAACTATGCTTCTGCTCATTTCTCTTTGTGATTATTCCCTTTTCAGTTTGGCACATATGGTGTTTCACTTCTCTGATTAGCTTTGTTTACACTCCTGTGCTTCTTGGACTTTTTGGATTAAAAAACAACTCTTCCAATTGGATTTAACTAAAACTTCTCCTGGCTTCAGCAGAGGGGCAGTTCCTATCTCAGATGTACCTTAAAAAGCATGTGTAGTGTGGATTTCTGCTGTCTGCAGGTTACTCCTTTATCTTCTTCAGTGTAATGGCAGTAGACTATTTTTTTGTTAACAATGGTATTTTAGGCAAATTTTAAGTTCTCTTTACTATTACAGAAGCCTTTGAGAAGGATCTTCATGCTGGTATATAACTGAGATGCAGGCAGATCAACCTCAAAGTTTGGCTGCTTTTGGATCTTGATGTGAATCCGATGCCTCACCCCTCAGCAGCAGAAATCCATTATTCACTAGAGTTATTAAAAAATGCTTTTTTTCAGAAGCACTTATGGCTTTTAGGGCATGTGTTGTGCCACTGACCTTTAATGTGACACAGGCAAGACTAGCTCTCACTGTTTTGGCATTCTGGGCAAAGTAATTTCCAGATCCCCACAGTAAATTGGTAGCTACAATGATCAGTTAATATTTAGTGCCTAATTCACTTTAGAAATGCTGTCTTTCTGGTTCTGCCAGCTGGGTACAGCTTATTCAGAAGTTAGGTCAGCCTCAGGCTCTTATTTCTAAGACTCACAGCTTTTAAAAAAGAAATTCTTCCACTTTAGAGGCTCACTAATATTATTTATTAAGTATTTTTGAGCACTAGGCACTTCTTAGCATGGCACTACAAGGAGGTGATTAAAATATGCAGGCTTTTTCCAGACAATGCATTGTAGCTCAGTGGGAAACTATGTGCTTGAGACAGGAATTTCTGGTTGAAATTCTGTGGTCTGTATAGTGTGGGATATCAGACTAGTTATTTGCTAAGATCTTTAAAAATTTTGACTTCATGAACAATGCAATATTCACCGACCCAAATTTCAGCAGTAACAATGATCTTGTTATACCTAGAGAAAAAGAGGCCGTGTTATTTTGTCATAGTTGTTAATTTTACATGAAGCTTATGTAAAAGGAATAAAACATTTTATCATGAAAGTTCTATTTTTGATCCGGTTTTCAGGCAACTTTTTGTGCTGTGTAAACATAAGTTAATCTTCACAGTGCAAAAGAGGACAAAAATTTGCACAGGGACAGTGTTAACTCTGCTATATGAACTTTAATACTACTATGATATAAAGCACCTCTTTACTTTATTCTTCCATCTTGCAGTAGTGACGTCATGCACCATAAATCAGACTTACTGGCTCACGAATTAGCAGGCATCCAAGCATATCCTGACAGAACAATTAAGTCGTCCAGAGGAAACTGCTTTCAGGCCTACACTGGCAGAGAAGGAGAGGGACACAAAGAATTTATGATTTCTGTGAAGAACATCTGGTTGACTAAAAGTGCCTTCTATCAATACTTAATCATATCTCTGCATCCAGTGATGGAGACCATCACTTGTTGCTTTTAGAGATATGAATCTGGTTTAACATACCCTGGATATGTGAAGTTAGTCACATGGTAGGCTCAGAACCGCGACTTAGAAACTGCAATATCTGAAGTGGGCCAGTGCTCATGCCAGATTTCAGCTTAGTTATCTATGCCATATTTGTACTTTCTGGATTTCCTGTGATTTCTTGTAAGTCGAGTCACTGATGTAGGCTCTACCCTTTACCCCAATTTCCCCTTCCACCAAGCATCTCTTACCAGGAATTTTTCTTTTGCCAATATTGCTCACATTTTGAAGAGTATTACAGTGACAAAAGCAATCAAAGCCATGGAGAGAGCTAAGAAAGTTACTTAAATCATGTTTGACTTATTTGGTTTCAATAAAGATTCTGCTAAAACTGGGTTGTGAATAACTACAGTACTAGCAAACGTGAGAGGCTTTAAAATGGGATGTTATAAAGGATTTTCATGTAACACACTGATTGCTAACTCCCCCTCATTACTGTGTCACCCCAAATATGAATGAAGCCCTAACCATGTTCAGCAGACCCATGTCTAAAAATGCCAAAGAAGGGAACATGAGTAAAGAGTAAACATTAAAAGACAGCAGCATAAAAGTATAGAAAGGGCAAAATGAGAGCCACACCACTGCCTTATTGCTGACAGCTGCACTGACTAAGCGTTCATGCAATTGCTTGTATGTGGACAGCTTTACTGAAATCTCTCTCCTTTATGTAATAATTATTTCTACAGGAAATTTCTACAGTGGATCTCTTAGTTACTGGATGAAAAGTAGAGGAAACACTGTGGCTATTCATCTATGGACAAAATTTAAGTCATGTCAGATGCAAGAGATCACCAAGGGAATATTTTTTAAAATGCCCAAGGTCCCTCTTTTTCAAAATCCCCAGGTAGCTACTCCTGCTGAAAGTCAAAGATGTTCTGATTAATAATTTCACTTAACTGTTTAACCATTTCACTGGTTAAAGTGACCTTCTATCCATTTTGAGGCTTCTACTCAAAGCAAAGCTCCCCGGTGATTAAATCCTCGCTAAAGCACATTAACTTATGCTTCCCCGATGCTGTTTGTGCCCCTGCTGACCCTGGAGGTCTCCTCTCCCTGGCTCAGGGCACACACTCTCACTTCACCCCGCGGGCTCCCTGGCAAGAGCCGAGGCACATCTACCACCCAGCACCACGGAGAGATGAGGGGAAAGGGCTGCTGGGGACGGTATGGCTTTTTTGCCCACCCTCCCCAGCCCACCAGAGTCCTGCCTGTTAAACTGCTGAAAATGGTCATCCACCAGCAGAGTGACCCTGAAAAAAATTCCTGTCTCATTGCAATCACAAAGATGGACATTTGAGTCCAATGGCTGTTGTATTTTGTGAGAGGGAATGGAAGATCTATGTCCCCGGCAAACTTGAGCTGTGCCTGGAAAAGACATTGAAAAAAATTATAGATCTGCAGTGTCACTTCATAAGTCAGACAAAGGATGTGGTATAATCAATACCTGTGCTCATCCTCCTTCACTGAAGTTGTTTTTCATTTTGATTAGTGATTTTAAAAGGCTCATTTCTTAGTTTTCTGTTTTACCTCTAGGAAGGTTTTCCATTGTACAGTTCCTGTAAGTACATGAAAACGGAGATCATAATAAACCAATATGTTTACTGAGACCAGAACTTTCTTTCTTCTCAAATGAAGTGATGGTAGTCCTATAAACAGCTGAAAATATTTTACCGAGGTATTAACAGCCTCAGGATTTGTATTAATGACAGGCTTGTTAGAGTGCGAAATGCCTCCTGGCTCTTCTCCCTGGTGTTTAAACTAATCAACTGCTAAGAATAAGGGAATAATTTTCCTTTCACTCTCATTTTAAGACTTTCACATTTTCATTGACTTTACTGATATCTGTCCTGCTTTACACCAGTGCAAGTGAGAGAAACATCAAGCCAAAGTCCACATGTAGCAGCAGGTCTGAAGGATGAGCTGGAATTAGTATTATTGACAAAACCCAATTTTTGAATGAAGGATAAGCCAACCTATAACCTATAACAAAAAAATGCATCCTAAGTGTAAGTTTTTTCCCTTCATTTTTGGCACCTATGCAAAGTTAGTTCCTTCACATTGACATTTGGCAATTCTGTGTCAATTAAAATAAACAAAAAGTAAACCAAAAGAAGAACACTAACAAGTCACAAAATTTATATATGTCTTTCCTTTTGTTCTGAGCTTGGTAACAATAATTGATGTATTGCTGCAAACGCCGATTGGTTTTGTGAGTTATTTTAGTTTGGGGAAGGGAAATATGCCCAAGTATAGTTTTATATTGTAGACACATTAAAGGACGTAAGACACCCACACAGTTTTGAAAATGAATGTGCTTTCCAAAAGATAAAACAAGGAAAAAAGAATAACTAAGTTCAGGCATGAAATAAAAAATAATAATAATAAAAAAAAATATCTCCATCACAAGTTCAGATGGAGTGTCTGAAGGACCCCACAAAAGGTACATATACCAATTCTCTAAACCTAATCCAGAATCTTAAATAGAAGCCGTAACTATTTGCTTTGGTACATGCATGATTGTGCCTCTGATGTGACGAGAGATTATTGTACAGCCAAATAAACTGAGGGCTGCTGAGCACGTGGCACTTTGGGGAAGTGAAGCTATCTAGCTGTCAAAGTAGAGGACCATAGAATAAATAATAATGAAATTAGTAATGAAAATAAGTTGGTCATCTAGTTTAACCCCTTGCTCAAATTGGGGCGAAGTTCAAATCAGGGCTAGGTTTTCTTTCACTTTTTCAAGCTGTTAGGCTCAGAATTTTGTGACTGGCTTTGCAAAGTATTTGAAGTTTGCCATTTCTGTCAAGTCACTCTGTAACACAGTTTGTGAAATGCATGCTAGCTGTATCTGTGAGGGAAAGGCATTGACCTGAAAGTACTCTTAAATGTGGAACTTACTGGTGTCCCTTCGTGCCTGAAGAAGGAAGATGATTATAGATGTCTATTAACAGATCACAGATCTGAAAGATTGCAGAAGAAGGATTCTAGGGTTTGTGAAACTCAGGACTGAGCTGGGAATCGGCATCCTGCCCTGTAGCATCCCAATCAAGATAACACTCCACAAATTAACAGTGTCCTCAGAAGCAGGTCACTGCAATTGCTGCTGAGCTTTGTGAGCCAAGTACAACAACTTTATGGAATAAGAAGGGGTCTTAACCACTCTTACCTGCAAGAACTAAAAATGCACTCAAAAACTAAAAAGGATGAACAAGGAAGGGAGAAATACAACATGGTATTGTTGAACACTTGAACAGTCTTGATGATAATGGGAAAACATTGGAAATTAATACTACCAGTATCAAACCTTTTAAGCTTTCAGCTCCCCATTCACTTGGCATTTTCAATGACATTTCCCTGCCTAAAGGGTGAACTATATTGTAAATGCTCTGGAGTCACGGGTCATTTGAGCAACTCCAGTTTGGGCAATGTTTGTGTGTGATTAGTTTAAGAAGAGCATGTGGAATGAAATAACTTAAAATTGACTACATGAAGTGTACGTTTGAGAGTCATATGTTCTCTCTAGTCATGTTTGAATTTATCTTCCCAATTATCTTTATCAACAAACATTTCCAGATTGCTTCTGACTTGTGTATTAAAATATACTTGGTGCTAATCAAAACTGTGCATAACCTACTAATCATGCTGTCAGCTGCTACTAGCTCTATGGTGATGGCAAGATTCAGGGAAAAATAAAATTTCAATTATATGGTTATCTAACCTGGTGTTTGTTGATGGGCTTATTACATACATTCTAAAATGACAGGGAAGAGGAATAAATCTAGGAGGCTTGTACAGATGTTACCAGATGCTCCAAAACTGTGGTCAGGTTTCTAAATACTTGCACATGAGAAAGGGTAGGCAAAGGCCCTTGCAAGGCATGTTCCAGTGTGCTTTTCTAAGTAGGACTTAAGCAATTAATTTCAATTTACACACAGTGAACAACAGTATGTAAATCAGAAAGCAGCAAATGCAGAACTGTTTTGCAGTGTAATAAACAAAAAAACCCCACAATTTTTGTTTCACTTGAAAACATTTCCTGCCATTCTGAACTTGCTGTTTTGTCTTACTAGATTATTTCATTATTATTGACTTCCATGCCAGTAGCACCCACATACTTAGAGAAGTCTCAAGCAGTGATTTGTATACATGATCATGCACACTCTCCAACACAGAATCTTGCCTGAAATGTTCCAGTGGCAGTCAACAGGGCAAGAAGTACCATTATTATTTTTACTCCTCAGACTAGAAATTAAGACCTGGAGAGATCAGGGCTGTTAGTTTTGCAGTTCATCATGCACAGGTAAATTGTTACAAGCACACAGAAGTCTCCTGTTTTCAGAGGTACTTGCATGAACATAACACAGGCCTGCATGGAACAGGCTGCAAGGTCAGATTCTAATTTATCCTTTAATGGCACTCAGAGACCTAGCTATGTGCACACGGGATAAGTCCAGCAGTACGAGCTGATTAAAGAGAAAGACACAAGGGAATTTTCCATGTTGGGTTTTTTTTTCCTTTAGTAATACATGGCTCACTAGTTAAAATATTAAAATTCTGCAATAGTTGCGTAGTGTTTGTTAAATGCATAACAAATTGGGAAAGTGATAGCTTTCAAAAAGTAGTCATCAATCAGCAGGGAAACAGCAGGGTGAGCAAGTGTAATAGAATTTCTCAATAAATCCGCATGCCCAGGCAGAGCTTGTGCTGGAATCAAAGATCAAATACCTTATGCTTATAATAATCACCAGCTGCAGTGGAATCACAGAACAGAGGATTTTTTCCCTTAGATCCATATTTCTAAAGGCTCCTAAGCTGTTTCGCAGTTGCTGCTGATCATCTGTGCACTTACTTAGAGACTGGTTTGCTGCTCTTCATGGGGTGAATGGAAAACATCTAGAGGTAAGAACCTGCTTCAAACCAATTTACTGTCCATTAATGGGTGAGAAGGTGGGATTCTAGCAATGGTTAAAAATAATAATTCCCAGATACTAGCTATAGCCACATGAAGCTAATCTCTCTGTCCTTGCCCCATAGTCAATGAAGAGGGAGACCTTTAGAATATCAGGTACCTGCCTGGAAAGGAGCTCCCTCCTCTTCTCCACACATGCAGGCTAACATCTCCACAGCTCTTGTGGATACACCCCTACGTATTGTTAAGGAAACACAGTTAGCAATATAAGATTTCTAGTTAGATCTGTTCACTTGCATCTATTTTGTTCAAGACACTAAAGATTTGTAGAAACGAGGCAACAAATTTCACTTTTATGCATCAAGCAAATAAGTATAAAGTTCAGTGCAGTGTGTACAGCTATTGCTAGGAAACAGATCCATCAGATTTTTTGCACAGAAATCACTGAAAATTCAAGTAATTTTCCTGAAAAAAACTGGGGAAGACACTAAAAATAATCAGGAGAGAGATACAATCTTAATGTGGATGGTGATGAATACAGGTAGAAAACATGCATATCCAGTTTCCAGAAGTGCCAGTGCCGTGCCTACAGCTGATCATAGTAAGACAGTTACACTAAAAATGTTCTATTAGGTGCATATTGAATGTACGCTAATAATGCTGGTAGGAGAACTGCAGAGTCCATACAGCTCTGAAGCTCGCTAGAAGTATGATACTTTACAAACCAATAAAAGTCATATTCTCTGTCTCCAAAATATGGACATACATCTCAGCAGGATGCATCTGTCGGGCTTAATTTAAGCCAAATCGTAACACATGCGGGGTTGTGAACAAATACTGGAGGAAGAAGAGCAACAGTGCTAAGGTATTATGAAAGATATAGGTACACACATATTAAGGATTAACTTTACTTCTGCCATCCTTCATATAATACATGTAAATATATGCAAACACAGAGGTACCAATGACATTTGCCATTCTACAAAGCTAGACTTTGAGTGGTATGAGAAGAGCAAATTAACCGATGTATGCAGTGGCTTAGGATGAACTTAAGAAAGCTGAATTGTCACCAAGTGATTGGGAGGGTGTCCTGGTTTCAGCTGGGATGGAGTTAATTGTCTTCCTAGTAGCTGGTGCAGTGCAGTGTTTTGAGTTCAGTATGAGAAGAATGTTGATAACACTGATGTTTTTGGTTGTTGCTCAGTAGTATTTAGTCTAAAGTCAAGGATTTTTCAGCTTCTCATGCTCAACCAGCAAGAAAGCTGGAGGGGCACAAGAAGTTGGCACAGGACACAGCCCGGGCAGCTGGTCCAAACTGGCCAACGGGGTATTCTGTACCATGGGACATCCCATCTAGTATAGGAACTGGGAAGTGGGGGCAGGGAATTGCTGCTGGGGGACTAACTGGGTGTTGATCGGCGGGTGGTGAGCAATTGCCCTGCACATCATTTGTACATTCCAACCCTTTTACTATTGCTGTTGTCATTTTATTAGTGTCATCATTATCATTATTAGTTTCTTCTTTTCTGTTCTATTAAACCGTTCTTATCTCAACCCATGAGTTTTACTTGTTTTCCCAATTTTCTCCCCCATCCCACTGCAGGGGGGGCAGTAAGTGAGCGGCTGCGTGGTGCTTAGTTGCTGGCTGGGGTTAAACCATGACGGAAGGTAAAGTTGGCATCTGGTGAGACATAGAATTTAACCAGAGATATGAGACAGAATCAAGTAAGAGCAGTCTTATTTGTACTATTGGAAATCTCATTAAGCTATAATATAGTACAGGAAGAAAAGAGGAATAAGAATGACAAATTAAGAGATTTGCTTAGAAGTGCTAGTAAACAAAAAATTGAAGAGGAAGAAGGGGAATGGAAGGAGAATTTGGACAACATCGTGCCTTTAAAGCCTAAGGAGGAAAGGTGTTTCAGAGGCACTGGAGCTAAACAATTAGAATGGAGATTCAACCTCAGAGCTTGGAAAGCAAGGACGCTTTGGGGTTATTTTTGTTCCAGGCAAGCAGCAACCTGCATTAGCTGAGTTTGGGTTCTCCCAGGTCCACGTGCAACAGCGGCTGGAAGGGCTGGCTGCAGGCAGCCGCAGCACCTCTGCTCACAGGAAAAGACAAGGAGCATCGCAGACTTACATGTGGGTTTTCCATACATCATATTTGGGGCATCGGCATGCTCCATTCCAGAAGCTGATCTGTTGTGCTCTGGACAGGCTCGAGAGGTGCTTGTGAGCAAGAGAGATTTGTTCCCCTCGCAGGGTTTATTCCATTCACTCCTACCTTCCTCTGGAAGACCTCTTCATCTACCCAACCTCCTGCCATCAAAGAAGTTTTCAGTACCAACCTCCCCTTCTCAGTGAGGGCTCTCTTGTCCGTTAATAGCTGGACTTAGCCCAGTTTTTTGTCTGCTCTCTTACCTGGGGCTCCTGTTCCTTGTGATCTTTCCCTGCCCCTGGCAGAAGGCTCTTCTTGCTCTCTCAAGGGTTTTCTCTGCACTGAACCATTTCTCTGCTGCTTCATAATGTCTGCTGCTCTGTCCCTAGCTATTTTGCCTTTTAACCTTCCTATTATTGATCTGTTTGTTCCCAATTTTGCTCAGCAGTCAAGTCCTCAAGCCTTTCAACACATTCGCGTTGCTGTCTTTGAGCCTCAGTCCTTTGCAACCTATCTGCTCCTGCCACCCTTCCAGCTGTGTCTGGAAATAATGAGTCCCTAACAGGGTTGATTGATTGCTTTTGTACAGATGGCTTGGTCACATAAATTGCAAACCATGACAGGGACAGTGTTTTTACCAATGCCAGTAGGCAATCCCGAAAGTTGCACAATGACCCAAAAATCTTTAAGAACCTTTGAGGATTCATAAAGAATCCAGTACTTCAACTTCATTGGTGTGTTCCCTCTGCAAGGTCGACTTTCTGTGCTTATATTGTATTACAGTATTGCTGGTTGGAAAAATAAGTGTAGTTTTCTTGATAAGGGGGGAAAGATGGGAAAGCAGCTAAGCTGCTAACCTGGGATTTGGATATCTCAGTTCAAATATTTTTGAGGCACAATGTCCTCATGTGATTCTGTGTGAATAATGGTGTTTCTCTGTCCTTCCATGCAGTATGAAAGGAGCAAGGTGGTTTTCTTTCCTCACCAAAGTCTTGTAAAGATTAATACATCGAAGGTTTTATAGGGCTCTGTTACTACATCAGTGTGGTGCTGTAAGTGCCTAAGAAAAAAGGCAATTTAATACTCTTATCCCAAATGTCTAGCAGCTTTCTGTTGGCATTAAGCAGACAAATTTTCAATAGCTTTGTTTAGCCTATAGTCTCTTTTCTTTCACACAAGAGTTGTATTTACATATTCCCCGTGCATAATCACAGACATATGTTACAATATCCGATGGGATGGAAGAGGCCCAGGTTCTTGCAGCCCAAGAAAGGTCATTAGAGTGATTAAGATTTCTTTTGGCTTTAGATAGGGCTGCCGATTCTATAGGTAAGAACATTTTGTAAACATCATTCATATTCTGAATGAGTATACATATCACACTTTTGAGTCTCCTGATTTTCTTTCCTCTCAAAAAAAAATTGTGAAGAAAGTGAAATCCAGAAAAACACCTGGGGCATCACTCCAAGTCCTTGTATACTTTATACAAATATTAATTTTTGCAATTGCTGTTGGGACTTCATATTGGTAAAAGGGCTTCAGGGCACTGATGGAGGTCACATTTTGGTGAAAACTTCTTGTAGATATTCCTAAGAGGTTACTGGCCTTAGTCCAATACCTTGATTAAGAGACTTCTCATCTGGCTTCACAATATTATGAGGCATAAATTACTCTCACAGAGAGGAGCAGACCAAGTTAAGAACAATCTGGGTTCTCTATGCCTGATTTCTGAAGGCTTGAAAAACAATACAAATACTGTTTCAAGCCTTGCTCTAACCTGCAGAACTATATATATTTTCTCCTTAAGGAAGAAATGGAAGGGCTTCAGCATTTTCCCAAACTAAGTTAATGAAAACTTTGATCGTGATTTAATACACTGTGGGAGATTGCTATAAATTGCTACAGATTTGATTGCTCAAGGTGCCAGGCACTTGTGATGTACAGAAGTTGTTAGATACTGCAAGTGGTCAGAACCACTAAAAATCTGTTTTGCATATGATATCTGACAGGAAAAAAATGTTGCACAGCATCAAACAAAAAACCCTCACATATACACTTTTCTCAGTGTAGGGATGTTGACAAGTGCAGTTGAATTCCTTTTAAAAACTAAGAAAAATGAAAGACAGCAAGGTCTATACTTTCCCGGAACTTTATGGTAGTTTGTGTTTGTGGTCTTTTTCCCTGATGATCATGTGGAAGATTGGTAATAAACTACAATTTCTTCGTAAAACAGTTCCCCTCTCATCATGCACACATTGCTTGTTTTTCAGAAGGACTGATGAAATAAAAAAGAATTGACTGTTCTTGATAAAAATCAATCAGTATAGCATGTTACAAGGACTTTGAAGTGCATTCAACACAGAAAATACATCTTACTTTGAATCTGCCAGCCATGAGAACGTCTCTTTAATTTTTAGCCACAGACGTTTTAGCACAATGGCTAAAACCAGACGTTTAAGCAACCTGAAAAATTAGCTTTGCAGAGAGCAACTCTAGGCCACCCATAATCACAAAAAATAAAGACAGCAACAACTTCCCCAAAGACTCTGTAGATCCTGGAGACTTGCACCATTTCATGCATTTTAATCGTAGTGTTTCATATTGCAAATCCTCTGTCAGCTTTTTGGGAAGCCCTCCCTACAGCCTGTCACCTGTTGCACGGCAGCAGGCGAGGCTGCGATGACTACGGTGTGGGGTCTCACTGTCGCTCAGGGCTGCCGGTGGGAAATGGGGATGTTCTGGAGCATCCAAAGTGTCCAAAGCTGGAGCTTTTTGATTGGAGGGGTTGTCCCTGGAGGTGCAATTTACTTTTTAAATCCATCAAAAGCTCTTAATAAGAAAGTTTAATTGCATCATCTGAAAAGACTTTTACGAAGAAAGATGAGTCTTTATAACGGCTTAGCTCAAAGATGTCCAGTTCATGCAGTGCTTTGGGTATCTACAGTTTCATAATATAAATGCCATTGTAAATGAGGCAGAGACATCTTTCTGCCTTACTCCCCTCCCTTTTATTTGACAATTAAGTCTAGGGACAGAAAGCTTATGCTCCAGCCTTTATGCCCTCTAAGTTCTGCTCAGCTCCTGGCAGAAGCTGTTACATCTGGACACCCCCCTGCTGATGTCCTGGTTGTCCTTTGCTGCCTTTGATGGCACTCAGGCACCCAGCCGTGGCAGCAGCTGGAAGGTGCGCAGGACAAATATAAGGGACCAGTTTGGCAAAACTTTGCAGGGGGGGGGAAGCAAATCTCCCTGGCTCCCACTGCTCGAATGACCTGTGCAGCTACTGCAGCTCTCCCAGGCACCCCAGCACCAGCCAGAAGAGCAGGTCACAGTTACAGCACTCTCCTTTACTCCCTGCTGCCTGCCAGCTATGCGCACAAACCGTAACACTCCTGCACACCCTGCTGCTATCAGAGACCCATCAAGTTCAGGCACTCCCCCATGCACACCTTTCCTAACCCCCTTACCCACACGCTCACCCCAGCAGCCACAGGCACCCTCTCTGATACACTCAGAAGTGGTAAAGTTTGTGCTTGTCTGAGTTTTTCCCTCACGCTGTTTGTGGAAGGGCAGATTAACCATAAACTGAAATTAACTGGCATGTAAAATTATTTGAAAAATGCAAATTAGTCCATTAAATCATTCAAAATGTCATGCATAGTGCAGCACAAAATTTGGCAGGGAAAAGGGGTGATTAGCACAGGTAGGCAAGGCAGCAGATGGCTGAGTGCTTGGGAACACTGGCTGTGAGAAAAGGATGTTGTTCATAGCTGCTGGACTGCCTCTTCCCATGTTAATAAACAACTACTAGTGCAGTAATGGAAATGCCTATCAGCTCTTTTTGCTATACTGTGGAGGCCATTACTATAACATGGATATTTGCATAACCACAATGCTACCACATGCTTATCTCTGCAGCATCAATTTGAACTTTAATGTTTCCAAAGCCGGTAAATGGAAGCTGGTAAAGTGAGTGGTGTTTTTAGTGGGAGAGTAATCATGCCCATTTAGTTTCCATATTTAAGCTCCTATGGATTGTTTTCATAAATGCCAGGTTTATCTAGATACCATGGGGAATTTCTGTACAGATACAATTGCTCCTATATGTCGCACAGTAGCTCAGGTGGACTGTGAGATGTGGTTGTATTTCACCAGTCTTTTTGTTCATACTGTTTGGTGTTCCTCGGTGATCCAATGAATCAGGAAACCTTTTAATTGCAATGAATGTTACCGTTCCTAAGGGGAGGGATGGTGCCTGTGTGGAAATGTGCCCAGTGTCTGGTTAGACAGCTGTGCGGTTCCGACAGTGCAGGAAAAGGAACCATAAGCTATAACTGGATGGGATGAACCTCAGAAAAGAAATTGGGGCATCAAGCAGGTGGCAGGTGGAAACTGCATGTGTAGGAAAGTCCAGATAGTCAGAGCTGCAAATACATCGTGCTAGGAAGGCTTGGACCTTCATTCCAGGACCCGTGGCATCTGTATTTCTTCTTATAGCCTGCCTGAATTCAGCCTGGGTTCAGGCTGCCCACAAAATGCTCTGGTCCTCTGCCATCCCTTCCACAGTCTGCACCAGGAGGACGGGGAGATCTTCAAAGGAGAATCATGGATCCTTGTGACTGCTTGAGGGGCTGGCCTCAAAAACGGGAGTGAGAAAGCCTTCTCAGGAGGACAACTAGGAAGGAAGGTTGCTGCAGTGCTGGCCTCGTAACACCCTTCCTGCTAGGAGTGAAGACGTCTCAGGTTTGAAGGTGTCCTGTGGATCAGACCACACTCAGAGCAGACACCACTTACAGAAACTTGCTGGAGCCATGCCTGATGCTGACAGAGACTGCATTTGCCCCCGAAGCAAAATAAAGAGTGTTGCTTGGAGGCAGGAGGATAAGGTTGAGAGAGTCCAAAATGAAGCTTTTGTCTGAAAGGGCCAGTGTTTGCATTTCCTCTGATTAACAGAGCCCACATCCCACAAACCAGACACCCGGTGTGATAGTTACCACAATACATGGGGTGACTTTCCCTGGAGTAGGTGCAATATGTAAAGTATCAGGCATTCATATGCATTGATATCTCTGGAGATTCTCAAACCCTGACTGGACGTGGTCCTGGGCAACCTGCTCTCGGTGACCCTGCTTGAGCAGGGGGGTTGGATGAGGCGATATCTAGAGGGCCTTTCCAACCGCAACCTTTCTAATTCTTAGTTTAGAAACAGACATAAGGTATAGTGAAAAAAACACGATCTGCAACTTTTATAAGGCTTGGAGAATGCTTTGCAAAACAGAGTAGATGAAGTGCCAGGTGGTCAGCATGATATTCCCACAGACTAGATTTATGGCATCATATATTTGAAACCAGACTTCTCTATGTCTGCCTAACTGAAAGTACCAGTTCTGCCATCAAGTGCTCTACAAAAAGACAAATTACTTTCTATGTCACAGAGCACATAATCTTCACGCTCATTTCTATAACTGGAATCTTGTATCGAAGTTAATATTAAACCTCATGATTTAATCTACTTCTCAATCTGAACAGGAGAATATTGTCTAACATGAAAACTTTGAGAAGTCAGGATTGCACAAACCAGTATCTCTTTAAACAAAAAGGTATTGTCAAAAGAGTAGCAGATTATAGAGCTAACAGTAGATATGTCAATATAAAATTATTGTGCGATATTATTTATACCTATACTTAGGATTTATCCTTTCACTGTGGAACCTGCAATTGATATTTCTCTTTCTCCCCCTAACTTGCTGTGTGATATTCATCATCTAATAACTTCACTAAGGTGAAAACAACCTAAGAGACCCTGTATATGTTTCAAGTCACTTTATGCATTGTTGTACTATTATTTTTTTTACTGATGTCTAATTTAGAAATGTATGTAGCTTCATAGGCCTTCTGTAAGTGTGCTTCATTTTAATTATCAGTGAAAACAAAAGGTGATGTCGGAGTCCTGGGGTTTTTTGTAGTAATCCATTCATAACAAACATGCAAGTGACATTACACGAAAAAAATGCCAATCTGATCACTGACAGTTTCTAAGTTTTTTTGCATGAAGTTAATCTTGGAAATCTTTGCTCAACCTATCTGCATGCTATAAACTATTTAATAATCTCTAGCTCTTTTTTAAAGACTTCCTACAGACCCATCATAGGACTCTTTTTCAGATAATCAGAATTTTCTCTTCCTGTGACAATTTCCATTGAAACCTCAAAAAAATACAGATAAGCAGTAAATACAAATGAAAAAGACATGAATCTGAGGTAGCTTTCAAATCTGATGGCATAACAGGTTTCTTTCTTAAATGTAACATCAATTATCGTGACTGCTTAACCATGAGACTAAATTAAGGCTTTCAAAGTGCTTTTAAATTATTGATTGAAAGGCAGCAAGGAGCAACCAATGGTTGAATATGACTTTATACTGCAAAAATAACAGTAATTTCAACTGCAACCCACAAATTAATGTTTAAGAAGAGTATTTTACTGAGCAAGCTCTTGCCAAATAAGGAGGCAGCCCCCAGCCCTGCAAATCATTGATTTTTCTTTCATTTTAAACACTATTGTCCCCATTGCTCAGAATGACATACATGATCATTGCTGTCAGGCAGTCATGAAGTTTCTGTTCAACACACTCCTTGACATGAAAAAGTCAATGCAAGAGCATTTGTCAAAGGTAAATGAGACGCTATTAAATCCTTCAAGGCATCGTTTGACCTCTTCCCTACCCAAAGTAAGTGAACAAAGGAACCTGGTCTAAGGAAATTGGAGGAGGGCTGGTGCTGGTAAGGTCTAATGTATACACAATTTTTAAAAACAGCACTTTCTACTCTAGGTATGATTGTAGTTAGGATTACTTTGGGGTTAAGGTTGGGAAATTCAGATCATTAGGTGCTATGTTTACTTCTGAATTCTGTAAGACCTCTGATAACAATAAGAAGGCTTGTGCATATCCAGGACATTAAATTATATTCTCTTTTAAAATGTGATTTCCCTCATTGCTTGATTCTCCATTGTCCTTTTAGACAGGAGTAGTGTTTGTGACCAGTTACCAATATCTGCTGTTAATTCTTATTGTAGGATTGGAGCCAACATATAATTAAGATTAGGGCTGTAGCCTAAGGCCTTATGTTCTCCTTTATCATCCATATTGATTCATTGTCTATAACTAAGCTTAGGTTTCTGGGTTACAGTTAAGAAACCTAAAGTCTAAAAATCCTATTTTATTCTTGGATTGTTCCCAGCCTACAGAATGAGGAGAAGTGCTCATACTGATAAGGACTTTTACTGTATTTTCATTTTAGTGATCCTCTGGGTATGGTAGGGTAAGGATTGTGGTTGGGAATGTAGTTAATATCAGAAAAATATAAATACACAAAAGTCTGTTTTACTTCAAGAGTCTTTGGAGTTTCCAGAGACAAACAAAAAAAATCTTGCAGTTATTGCTACTGTCTTCTAGTAGAAGATTTTTACCCAAGGATACAAGTTAGAGTTAGGACTGTGGTTACATTTCAGCAGTTTAAGAATCCCATAGAGATCCAAAAATCAGGAAAAGAACAAATTGGGATTAGGCATTATATTCTGTTTTACAACAGGCTTTGATACCCTGAGGGTAATAATGTCAGTGCCAAGGATGCAATTAAGGTTAGGGATTGTAAAACTGAAAACATCAACCATCCAATTTACTGAATGGTTCTGCACATTCTGAAAAGATAGAAAGAAAATAGGCATAAGATTAAGGCCAAGCCCTTAATCATACGTATTTACATGGAGTGTCTGTAGCTTAAGTTCAGAGCTAGACTCAGGGTTCGGGCTTTGGAGCATGTAGCATAAAAAGGTGTATTTGTTGCTGGGTTAGTTAAAGCCTTTGGCATTGGAAAGAAAGCTGATAAAAGCCAATAATATTTTTATATTACTGCATTATTTGATTTGCTAGGCATCTTGGCTGACTACTAAATAAAATATGACAAGAAAGTGAACTCAAGCATTGGTCCCTGAATCACCCCTATGGCTTATCAGCAGCTTGTTAACTCTTTACTCATCTGCTCCAAATAACACTCTTCAGGACAAATTTCATGTGTGATTCTGGAGATAGATTACTCCACGGGCAACTTGCCATAGGGCAGGATGGGCAGGACTGTAGAGGCCAGCAAGTCCGTCTCTTTCTGCCTACATCTTTCTGCCTTCTAGTGCTCCAAACCTGTCTCCTTAACCTTTGCACCCACTCCTGCTTTCATTCCTGAGCACACAAGATTTGCATTGCTGTTATAAAAACACCAGCTCTAAACATTTCTGGAGCTAGCCTAGAGAGTAACAGTTCTTGAATGGAAGGCAGAGAGCTACATGTAATCTAATACTAGTGAAACTTTGCTACTAAAATTAGGTTTGCTGCTTTAAATCTTATCTGAGTCATTGGAAGCACCAAACATTTTGAAGGAAGAATCTTGGGGGAAAGTTCCTGAAAAGTCTGTCAAATTAATATGATTGCAAAAGCCGTGTGAAGATATGATAGCTTAAAGTAATTCAATGGAAAGCATGCCCTTAGAACAAGGATGTGACTGCTTAAATTACTCTCTTGGTTTAATAGCCTAGAGCACCTCAGAAATGCCCCAAAACTCAATTTCAGCAAAATCCCTTCTTGCCCCAACAAGTTTATTTTGAGATGTCCTGAAGGGCTGAGACAGTAAAGAGAGCTCTGCACTGAACAAATGTAAAGGGAAAAGGAATAAAACCTGGACTCATACCTCCAATGCTTAATATAGATGGAAGACCCTGAGGTTACTTAGAAAAAGGCTAAGCCAAAATCTGACCTTCATAAGTGCCCTAACTGCTTTCACCTGAGGAAGAAAATCCTGGCATTTGCAATACTAAGGTCATTAAAATCAGAGCAATTCAGATGGATGCCTCAGGTATTTTTCAGTGGGATACCCTTTCTGCTTTTCATAGCTGAATGAGATGTTGAAATCACAGAGGTACACCTGCAGCAAAGCTATCCCAGTAGCACTAGCTACAAAAGCACCACAATTTATAAATGCATTGTACCTGTCCTGGTTTCAGCTGGGATAGAGTTAACTGTC
This sequence comes from Astur gentilis, assembly GCF_929443795.1. NCBI lineage: Eukaryota > Metazoa > Chordata > Aves > Accipitriformes > Accipitridae > Astur > Astur gentilis. Next base: position 35,765,296 of record NC_064884.1, on the reverse strand, counting down.
TTCCTAGTAGCTGGTGCAGTGCTATGTTTTGAGTTCAGCATGTGAAGACTGTTGATAACACTGATGTTTTCAGTTGTTGCTCAGTAGTGTTTAGACTATAGTCAAGGATTTTTCAGCTTCTCATGCCCAGCCAGGGCACAAGAAGTTGGCACAGGACACAGCCAGGGCAGCTGACCCAAACTGGCCAATGGTGTATTCCATACCATGGGACGTCCCATCTAGTATAGGAACTGGGAAGTGGGGGCAGGGAATTGCTGCTCGGGGACTAACGGTGTTGATCAGCGGGTGGTGAGCAATTGCCCTGCGCATCATTTGTACATTCATTCCAATCCTTTTACTACTGCTGTTGTCATTTTATTAATGTTATCACTATCTTTATTAGTTTCTTCTTTTCTGTTCTATTAAACCGTTCTTATCTCAACCCATGAGTTTTACTTGTTTTCCCGATTTTCTCCCCCATCCCACTGCAGGGGGGGGCAGTAAGTGAGCGGCTGCGTGGTGCTTAGTTGCTGGCTGGGGTTAAACCACGACAACCTGTTATTGAAACCCCCCACACTTAAAGAAAAACTTCAGTATTTGGGGTTATCTACTCCATGAAATCTGTCCTCAAATTCTGTTTCACCTGACTACAAATTGTCTTCATTTTGCTATACGTGGAAATTGAGCGGAGTTGTTCTTGGTCTGTGTGCTTGAAGAAAAAAGAGCCAGAAGTGTTTTTCAGACAGCCACCCAATTCAGCACTCTGCTACCCTTTCTTATGGTGAACACCGTCTCTCTGAGCCACACGTACAGGTTGTATATCTAGTACCATACACCAAGACACCCTACAGTGGGAGAAACCTCTCATTTTGCTATGATGCCAGCTAGCATCTCCAACACAATTTAGTAGTGGCAGTAGCAGTTGCTTAGGGGCTTGATAAAGGGAATGCATTTTTCAGTCTCTTGGAAGTTAGTCTCAAAACGCTACATTTGCATAGTGAAGGAAATTCATTATCATCGGATGACCCTGCTGTTGGTACCCTATGTGACAAAGGTTGTTTTAATTCAGTTTCTGTCACACTGAATCCTCCGCTTATGGCTAACACAGCAGCAGAAATGCCAAGAGCCAAAAGGATTATTGAGGATGAAGTACCCACATGCCTAGAACCCAGGTTGTAGGTCTTCAGTATCAAAGCTGAGCTTCTTTGACAGAGGAAAATGAAGGCTATCCCATTGTCAGGTCCTGCAGGACAGAGGTTCTGCAACTCAGTGGGGTATTATGATGGCATAAGGCATTAATTTTAGCTCTTTGTGCATGGATTTCACAATATATGTGTTCACAAATATGAATAGTTATCCTAGTTCTGTGAATATGCTATCAGAGCTGTACCCTTTAAGCCTTCGTTGCCCATATATGTGGCTAGATGGCTACCTAGCTTTGTGGATAAGCAGGATGGAAAAAAACCTGTGTGTACGTAGTCTATACTGAACAAGCAAAATAAGCACATTTTTATGATTTAGTAATAGGCTGAGCAGTCAGTTTTGTACCTATCTGAAACCTTCAGACATGCTGAGCCAGATGTCTAGCTCTCTAGACCATTTTATGCATTAGGAAAACAGCAAAACACCCACCTGCTTCCAGATGTCTGCATGTCAGCATGGCAAGTTCACTTCTGTTGCAGAATCAATAAAGGCTTCAAGCACCTAGCTCAGGATTTCTAAGATATGTTGAGAAGATTAAATAAGCAAAACAAATTTTTACTCCTTTTGTCTAAACTGAGGAGTTATTTTACAGCCTTCATTATTGCAGCTGCATTACTACCCACATACAGGGGCTATAGTCACCCAGCAGAGGATTCTCCAGAGAAATATTTCCATTGCCCTTGTGGGCTTCTCCCATTTCACTCTACATCTCAGAGGAGGTACGTGTCTGTGGGGTTCCCCCTGCATCTCTCCCCAGTGTGCCATTTACCTGGGGCAATAGCTGCCTGGCACAGAGAGGAATTCTGAACAGCGTTACAGCAATTCTGAAGTGAAGGTAAATACCATAAGGTCTCAGTGTTAATGCATTTTCATATGCAGATCCAACAGAGTCTACTACACTTATCTGTATTTACCTACTTAGCTACTTAGGGCTTTTTTTTGGTCAGATCTTCTTCATCCTCTTTTTTGTGCTTTTCTTCTTGAATTGTCTCCTGTTGCCTTCCTTCCCTTTTCCATCTCCTCTTCCCACCCTATGAAGCACTTCTTTCTGCTCCCCTTACCACACTCTGCATTGTGAATGTCGCTGACTTCTTAAGTCATTGTTGCAAACAACCTTAATCCATAAATTAAATTCTGTGTTGACTGCCCTGAGAATTAAGTCAGTTCTCAAACTCTGTGCATAATTTCCAACTTTGCTGTAATTAAATGTAATCATAATGTAAATGTTATTCCCACTGTGTTACATATTCAACATTTTTCCTTCCACCTTAAACTATTATTTTAAAAGGCAGAATACACACAACTTTAATATAATTTATTCAAAAGCTAGCTTAATCTGACCTATTTCACTCATGAAAACCCTCAGTTTTGCCAAATTAATTATTGGCTGTGAAGTTCTCTCTTAAATATTTTCCTTAATAATGCTAGATAGCTCTCTTGAAGCTATTTCAATTGTGTGTCTAATCTCACTCTTTGTAGTTCAACTTTCTTCTCTAGTCACAAACTATTTTTTTCTGTTACTGATATTTCTTAGTGTGGGACAAAGGAGTCACAGAAGAGACACTGACCTTCTAAATATTAGCCCTTGAATTGCCTTTCTATAAATTAACCATACTTTATCATGGTTTAGCCAATGCCTTTTTTTCCCACTTTTCTTTTGGTCATGGGGAAAGGGCAGACAGCAAAACCTGTGTTTCCTTCTTCATGTGAGAGACATAGCCATTAGGTTAGTGGGAAATCCTGTCCTGCAGACTTCTCCTCCCAGGTCCTGGCCCCAAAGTTCCCAGCCTAGCCACAAAAGTGACCCATCTTCAACCAGTTTGGCTGGTCCTGCTCTGGGGGAAGAGCAGAGGTGGCCGTGAGACCCTCCAGGCAGGCATGGGAGGTGAACTTCAGACTCCTGTTTCCCACAAAAAAGATTACTATCCTGTTAGATGCCAGTGGGGGGTTGAAAGTGGCTGTTTCTCTTCTCTGCAGCTTTGTTTTGTAAAAAAGCCTTGGCTGCTACTAGTTGCAGAGGGACTGCAGTCCTATCAGTATGTTTCACATACTTTGAAGATACCTTGTGAGAAAGTGTCTCAGGAGACCAAAAATGTCAATTTTTTTTTTTACTCCAGTCAGATGTAACTGGAACCTTATGAGATCAAAGAGACGATAGCCAACAGTGGTCTACAAGAGACTTAAAAGCACAACACAGTTAAGTTGGGTTTTGGGAATAACCTGGAATGTTTCAAAAATTGTTCTTCAATTTTTATTTGCAAGCAGCAAAGGAAAAAATAAACCAACAGCAAATCCAAACCTCAGCTCTTTTCTAGTTATCAGCCTGTCTTACCATTCTAGGTTGCCTGCTTGCATGAAATTGCTTTCTGTCCTTGTTCAAGCTCTCTTCTCCTCACTACAATGGACCATTGGTTTTGAACATTATTCTGCAAAGCAAGAAGAGTTTACAGGTATTTTTATAGTAGTTAAATAAAAGAAATCCCTCTATCAGTTGTACCTTAAATCAAGGAGACACCCCAGAAGTTTCTAACTTCTTCCTTTATTAAGGAAGAATAATATTTTACCTTATGGGACAATGAGGAATGATGTAATTAATCATATTTATTTCATATCAAAAGGAAAATATTTCCATAATCATAAAGCAGGAAATAATTTGCAATTATAATAATTATAGATGCAATAGATGTAAAATTATACACAAGTTTCCAGCAGTGCATAAACCCAGTAGGCTGGGAATTTACTAGCACTATGGGAGACATTCGTTAAAACTTTTGTGTGTTGGTGTGATATACCATAATTACTTTGAGAACAGTATCTCATTACAGATAATTACTCCCATTTCAAGTAGCTTTAGGCTAGTGAAACTAGCAAGGAGAACTCTGTGGGTGCTGGGTGTAACCTGGTGATGCACAGGTTTCATCACTAGCCGTGAGGAGCTCCATGGCACAAACGACCTTATGGCCTTGGGTACTCACTACCCAAAGGAAACTGATGGCAGGGGTTTTGGTGAGCAGCAGGTGCTTACATACACCAGTTTCCAGCACATGCCTTGGTGGTATGCAAACATCTGAACAGTCACCTTTTTTAACTATATATTTGTGTCAACAGCATTGAATTATCTGTACGCGTTTTGTTCAACTAGTTGTGTTCATAGAGAAAACCAGTCTCCAGAAGCTGTTTTCCATCCCTGTGCCATTAATAGGCTATGTCTGGAAGTGCATTATTGGTTTTCATGACATGCAGTCATCCTAAGACATGCTTCACTAGCATACCGCTGCTAGCAGTTTGGGCCTTAATGTTTAATTACACCACAGCCATGGGACAATGACTGTAACTGGATGGTCAAAATATTGAGTCAGCAATGTGAGGCTAATTATGTAGGACTATGAAAGAAATTGGTCTGATAAAGAAGTACCATAGTTTAAATGCATATTTTTTTTCTTTTTTTAAGTGGCAGTTCAACGAGGTTGGCTGCAATCACTTCTCTTGCCTTATTTCTGGAAAGGAAAAGGCTCAAGAGAGCTAGGCATTGTATCAGTTGAGTATCAGGCTACCTGGATCCCTCTTGAAACTCATTTGACCTCAGAAAGCAAATATAAGCATATGGTGCCAAATTTAACAATCCGTGAAACTGTTACTGCAGAGAAGCAGGTAATGCACTGCCAAATGCATGCTGGCTGTCACCCCGGGAGCCTGACGTCCCCCGCCACTGGCGTGGGCTACGAGGGCTGCTACCTACAAGAGCTCTTTCCAGAGACTAGTTACTCTGAGGCTTGTTACAGCACGTGTAAGGAAAACATTTAGATTATATGTGCAGCTACAGTACAGAAAGCTATTCCCTTACAAGTCTTGATTTGTCTGTGTTCATAAAGTATCTGGAAATCCTCAGAGAAAAATTGTAAGAAGCAGTGCAAGATAATCCTTGTACACATCGACGGGGAAAGGGAGTCGCATCGCCCTGGTTTCTGTTAGAGGCCAATAGCTTCAGCTCACACATCAGAATATTCTGACTACTCCCACTTAGTTCTTTGTTGTATTATAACAGCATAACACTTTGAATATTTCATCTGTTTTGCCTCAGTGTACACCTAGGCACATTTCAGCAGACTCAAATTCAATGCTTAGTTTCCTATCTCTTAAAGGAAAGCTTGCTGTATCTTTTAACACATTTGTTACACTTACCTCAGTAATATGTCTAAGAAAATCATCAAAGGGCAGAGAGGTGTCATATTTATCAATGCAGAGGGCACTGTATTCAAGGACTCTTGTCTTTAATAAAATTATATTAAGAATATGGAATAAATCACCTAGTGGAGCAGCTGCCTTATACTGAGCTGATGGAGGCTAAGTAGGGTGTTGGTAGGTACTGATAAATTGGAACTTGATTTTGTGCTAGTATTACCTGCAGAAAAAAACTTCAGAAAAGTGAATCATTCAGAAACTTCTGAGTCTTGTTGCACTCATTCACTGATCCTGGCTGCCTACTTACCTGCAGTGAGAAATGTAATTCCTGGGGGGACAGGATCTGATCATAGTTCAAGTGCATTACTATATATTCACTGCCTCTAGAATGAGAAGCAGAAGTAATACGGTTACCCCAAAATGTGCTGAAAGTGCTTCTGCAATAGGATAATCACTAAGCGTAGTTTAATTCTAATTCCCATCTGGTTTTACTTGCCATCCAATTCAGACTGTGTTTCCTGAGAAAAAAAACATGGTTTCCCTGGCACATCTATTAGAATGGGACAGCATCAGGCACCACTTTGTCCTCTACAGCTGACTAAAACCTGGTCATTTCTCTGGAGCCAGAGAGCATATCCTGCCTGCCCCCCCCCCCCTCCGCCAAGGGATAGGAAAATACATAGAGAAAACCAGAAAAGCACACCGTCACCTGAAATCTGGTGTGGTTTAGAGAATTCTACAGAAAGTACATGCTTGACAAACACATCCAAAATTGACAAGTTTAACAAAAAAGCAAACTAAAAAACAACAGGAAACAAACAAACCATGAAGAAAAGAGAGGTCCACCTTCACTTCTCTTTCTGGAGTACAAACAACTGAATTTGTTTGTGATTGCAGACAGGAGAGCATATTTGTTTCTTTCCCTACTACAATATAAAATTATCAAATTGTAAATAAGACAGAAGTACTACTAAACAAATGGAAACCAATATGTTATCTCTTAATAGTCTAGTCAGTTTGTGTGCTTAATGTTTTTCCAGAACAGCTATATCACAACTATATTGGCAATGGAAAGATATCTTTGTAGGGAGCCTAAAATTCTTGTTTCTCAAGGTAACCTTGGGTGAACCCACTGTACTCGAAAGAGAAAACTCTCAGAGAAATCACTCTTCAGTATTAATCAATGACTTCAGAGAAAAAAACAGTCTTTGGCAAGGGGGGGAGGAAAGCAGCTGTACACAGAAAAAGAGGAGAATAAAATCAGATGAAGAGAAAAATGACCTTTTATTTCTCCTTTAATTTGACTGCAGAATTCTGACAGGAAGTTCCTAAGAGCTGCCAAGAATGTAATTCACAGAGGTAATGAAAATACCTTCCTTTCTTCTAACCTATGCTCATTGAATCAGCTTAAAAAATTAAAACCAAACCAAACCAAAACACTTCCATTAAGATCAATTCATCCAAAAAGCAACATTGTTTTTGCTTTGCTAGCAAAATACTTGTGAATGGTACAGCTGAAATGACAGACTCCCATGGAAAATTTCAGGGTTGTAGCAACTACAGTTGCTTGGGCTATGGTCCTAAAGTGTATCAGGTACCATTGTAACAATTTTATAGTACAGGTGATTGAATTATAGCCTCTAGGAAGCTTCCTTTTTCAATTACTGGTATAAACATAGCCAAAAAGTCCAAGGGTTGTTTGCATCTAAGCTTGATGTTCTGGAAAGGCAAGCTACACTTATTACAAGGCTGACTTGCTGTGCTAGGATATTACAGCGAACTAATTCATTTCAGTTAAGTACATCTCTGTTTCTCTTAGTAAACAGTCTCAGTGAACTATTAATGCCGTATATTCCCACTCATGACAAAAAAATTTGACTTGCTCAAAATTAAAGACTCCCTCCCTTTCAGAGATACATACGTCGTTTTAAAAAGTCATGTTTTTTTCCCAATCCTCTTTTAAATAATGAGATGAGACTTGCTCTGGGTGATTTTTCTGGAGTAACAGATCCTGACATTCTAATATCCTGAAACTGTAAAATATTACATTCTAACACCCATCTGCGTCTTTGCTGAGTTTCATCCCGTTCATTTTCGATGAGTACCATTTGAATCGCCTGACTTGTTCTTCCTAATATACTGTGTTTGTACTCTTCAAACACTTAGTCTTATTCCCTTCTAGTAACCAACTTCTTGGTGTGTGATTATATTAAAGTCTCCTATCATGCCACTGTAAGAGAATTATTTTGTTGCTCCTCTCAAAAATTGGAATTCCTCCAACTTATTGAAATATTTCTGGTGTTAATTCAATTAATGTTGTTGTTTAGGTGGGGACTAGACTTTGACATGTGAAAGAAAAAAGTCATTTTCGTGGGCAATGAAAAACTGTTTCTGGAAATTCTGTCCAAAGTCATCAATTTCTCCTTGGCTGCAATTCTGATACACTATATGACATTTTTCCTGGATCACCAAAGACGTTAAATATTTCCATTCTACAGAATTTTGAATTTTTCGTAGTGACTTCACTTAAGTTATTCAGCAGAGTTGTTTTTCTAATTTTGTCACACTTTTGACGCACAAAAAATTGTGACTTCTTGTCACACTAAGATCAGTAATGTAAATAGTTTCCACATGTTCCTTGGAAGATGCTATTTTACAGCAAGGCAAGCTATACATTGACAATGTATACACTGGTATTATACAATTGAGGCTTGGATGAAGTTTGGTAAAACAGTTTTTCTTATCTAGGTTTATGTTTTCCTCCATTCTATTTCACAAAACTGTTATCTAAAAAAAGGTAATGATACCTTTTTAGAATACCATTTTTTTCTCCTTCTTCTGTGTACGTCTGAGCTTTAGTGACAGGTTCCTTTTTCAATCTTGACTATCCCACAAGAAGGAACAGCTCTGAGAACAGCAAAGTAATGCCGCAGTGCGCAAAGGTGAGAACTTCCCTCCACATCTCATCTGACCTCTAGAAATAGCAACCTATTTATGCTGAAGATTGCAATTCAGCCTTCCTTAATTTTAGCGCACAGCAGCCCGAACGCTGCTGGTCAATGGGAAGGTCCAGCCATCCCATTGTGTCTATGAAATGGAAGAGACTGGACTGACTTGTGCAATTCAACAAAAAAACTGGTGTGAAGGACAGAGAGAACAAACAACAATGAAAGCTGGAGCCGTTCCTCCTTGGTGCAATTCCCCCATCCTTCATGGTTTCTCAGGATGTTCTGAAGCAGCAGCTAAGGGGTAGCTGGCAACCCAGCTGCAACCCAGCAAGTGGGGAGTGAGAAGCCAGAAGAGCTATCAGATATGTAAACAGTGCAGTTATAATTCTTGAGATGTAAATATCATTTATAAAACTTGTTGTCCAGAAGTTCAAAACCTAGCAAAGGACAGTAATGAACATCTTCAACACCGAACCACTGAATTAAATATGACATTAATGGGAACCATTTAATGCGGTTCAGCTCTGCTTTGATGGCCATTTTAATTAGATTACTGCTGTGCTGAACTGAAAAGCTGCTGACAGCATCAGAAAAACATAGCTTGCAATACAGGGCCTCATAAGGTGTTGCTGGACCCCAACTTGCATGTATAATTAATGACACAAGTCTGTCTCTGGACACCTCTTACAGGAGTGTAATTTGCTTCAGGTGTCGGGCAAACACATGGGCATTCACCGGCAAGTCTCTGGCCCATGATCTGAGTACAAGGGTCTTTTCCTCTGATGGGCTCCAGTAGTGGGATGCTGTGACTGCTGTGACAGTCTCTCCCTGATTACAGACCTAATAGGTAACTGGTCTGTTGAGTTAAAGTCAGGTGTTTGTCGCTGCATGTGTGGACAAGAAAGGTATATGAATTTTAATGGCAAGAAGGGGAACGGTTACAAATACCCCTCAAAAGCAATCAAAACTCCAGCAGAACAAGAAATAGTACCCCACCCAATTTGTTTGATGAAATAGTATTTCACAAGAAATGAAATACTATTTGACAAAATAGTATTTGTTTGTGAAATAGTATTTCACAAGAAATAGTATCCCACCCGATTTGTTTGATCTCATATGTGGGACATCATTCCTTCTCTAGCTTTCTAGAGAATGAAGGAAGTTAAAGTCCAGCCTCCTTTGAACTTAAAAGGAAAAAAGGAAGGAGAGTAATTCATCTAAGACTGCATTACATGGATACTTTTGAAAGGCTTTGAAACAGTAGGAAAAACAAAACTTAAAAGGCTTAATACCTCAAAAGGGAAACAGCACAGTAACTTCATCATTTCAAATATATGTGTAGTCACTAACCCTTTAGAAATACATACACATGTTGCAATTTACCATGTAATACTTGACTGTCAAAAAGTTTTGAAGTCAGTCTGGCTCCAAAAGTTGAGACATTAAACAAACAGATTTTGCTCCACCATTCTCTGTTACCCAGAATGTTCTGGTATTGGCAGTGCACAGGCAATGGCTTTTACTGTAAAGCCCCTCTACTGCAATAAGCACATTTTAAGGAACTCCATCTTCCTCCACACATGCATAGGAAAGCAAAGATCAGCTGAGTAATAAATAAGAACAAGACTGAAAATAAAATTAGTGATTTCAAAGGGTCATTTAACCTCCAGTCTTGTGCCTTGTACCTGTCATCCAGCCTCAGGAAGAGTTCAGCAGGAATTATGAGCAAAGACTTTTGGAGAATAAAGCTACCCATGCAGTGGAAATGTTCAAAAAACATCCCGAACGCTATTTCATTAAAAAGAACAGTGGAAATATGGCACGATCCATTCATTCAAATGGGAATCAAGTCCATTTCAAATGCAGTATAAATAGTAAGAGCTTCAAACTTCCCTTCAATACTGTCTTATGGCAGATAATGGATAAAATGTCCAAAATAAGTAGGAACATAGAGAAGTTCATCTGGAAATTCCATTAAAGCTGTTTCATAAAATAGAAACGAAGGAAAGTGTCATGAAATTAAAAAGCTGGAAATGAGAGACAATGCAAAGAAGTGATTGACTTGGTTTCTAAATACAGTGCTTAATTAAGTAGTGGAACTCCTTGTCATAAGATACAAAGAGCTAGTTAGGATTCAGATAAAAGAATTGAGCTTTTGTAGTTAACTAAGTCCCTTAAGTCTCATGAGATAAATCAGAATATCATGCCATACGTAAGGAAAGAGGAAAAAACTGAATAACTACCCAGTATGTATAATCAAATGTGGTCTGTACGGTTTACTGGTCTGAGCTACTCATTATTGCTCCTTGCCCCGCAGTAAGGTCCACAGCCTGTAACAGTCTCTTTCTTCTACAAGCCTGCATTCAGTGGGTGTTTTTATGTTATTTAGTATTTCATTTCAGGCCTGGAGCACACTTCTGAAGTAAATGTCCCCATCATCTCCAGAACCCCACTACACTCCTCCTTCTGTGACTAGTAACACCAAGACCTTCTCCATTTTTAGGGTGTGCACTTGACAGCACTTGACTGTGCCTGTGCACCTATCATCTGAAGTTCCCTGTCGTGTGAACAGACTTCAGGTGATAGGAAAAGACATGATGAGGGAGGGTCTTCAGAGCAGATGGCAATGGGGGCCAGTGAGCTGAACTGCTAGGCATAATATGGGCAGCAGGTTAAACACGTCCATAGTGGATTAAGAAAAACAGTGATCTTTTGGAGATGTACTGGGGCAGGAGCTCCAGCTTTGCATATCCCACATCAAAGACCTTGTTTATAAAAGGCAACACTGTCACCTTGCTAGCAACTTGCAAGGTACGACAAGTGTGGTTATTTAGTCTGTTGGCCCCTCTCACCTGCTCTTCTGTCTTCTCTTTCCCCATTCATTGCCCTTCTTCTTGTTCATTTGCACATGCCTCTGCCAGAAGATTCCCTGCTTTCTGATTTTCTTGCCTCTTTTCCACTCACTGTGCTTCTGCAGAGGATGCAGAGATGAAGGAAATGTGTGATGTACACAGGTCACTATAATGTGACCCTCAGAAAGAAAGGGAAGGAAGTACTTGTTCACTTCAAGAAGGGAGTAGCAATTACTGTGCTGTGAGTAAAACTGAAGTAAGGGCTTGTAATCTTTAAGATAAAAGAATTTGTGTACAGCAATTGATATTTTCCTTGGATAAAACCCTAGATCCTCCATTTATATGTTTTTGCCTTATCTCTTCATCTTTCCAAATCCCTCCCATTTGAGTTCCCCTGGCTTCAGCTCTGTTGGATAAATAAAGCATCTACATGAAGTGCATTATAAACCAAATCAAATATCACCTGAATTACTGAAAGGAGTAAGATGTGTGATCATCAGACTAGCAGCTGAAATCACCATTCAGTTAAAAGCTGTGTATATTACACCATTGATGTAATTTATTTGAACACTTAGATCCACATTTTGACCTGCATCTCAGCCTGGAGGAGGGATTGCTAAAAGAGATGAACCAGCATGGGAGAATATTGCATAAATCCTTACGTTATTGCAATAAAATATTTTAGATTTGAAATAATCTGTCAGCATCATTCAAAAAAAGGCAGAGGAAAATGCAAACGTCACGCTGCTGTACTTCAGATGTCTTCAGTTCATAGCTGGGCTATCTAAACTAAAACTTTGTTATTATTTAATTTGCTTTCTCTGATTTAAATTATAGTCTTTGCATTTAAGCAGTAACATAAATCAGTGTTTAAGGAGAAGATTTTTGCTCCCCTTGCACCTCCTTTTTCCAAGAAGGATTTCCCTCTGTAACGCTGTCTTAGCTGGAGAAGCTGTGGAACTTGGATTAACTGTATCAGCAACTGAAGGGACAGGTGGCAACAAGGCAAATGATGAGGCAAGTGCACTTGACAGATGCTGAAGAAGGTCGGACAGTGTTAATCACAATAAGAAAAATAACTGAGAGTCTGGGGGACTGAAACAGGAGTGTTAATCCCAAAGAAAAGAAGTTACCAACCCTATATGAGCATGCATTTTCCATGTCTGGAGGGGAATAGGTGTGAATAATTGGAAGAGGTTTCTGTGGCCTGCAAATGCAAACCAAGAATTTCAGAGGAAGCAGGCTGTAAAACAACACAGGTATGATCTGGGAGACCCTCTGCAAAAAGGTCAGCAATCATCCCTATAAGTGCCACTCATGTTTGCAGGCAGACACTTTGGTAAAGAGGACTGAAAACTCACCTACATCAGAAGGTGACCTCCACCTTTCCTGGCAAGTGCTGACGCTTTGTAAACTATACTGCAATAACGTTTCCTGAAGAAATGCAGCAGTAGGTGGCAGTAGTTTGTGGGGTTTAACACTAGTACATTCAGTTTAATTGGGTCAATTTTGGAGCATTAGCAATAAATGAGGAAAAGTATCTACATTTGGCATCTAGCATGGGCTTTAATCATGTAACTACAAACTTCTGCCAGGAGATGAATACCTGTTGATCAATATATACATATTCTGCATACTTCAAGGCATGTTTTGGTAAGCCGTTTTGTCACATTGACATAATTAGTGGAAGCTATGGAAGCCCTGAGCTAGTAAATGTCTATTTTCTGTAAATGCTGCAAACCTATGCAAAATTGAAGAAAATAATAGGCTTTCCAGTTAATTATGGTGAATTATGAGCATTCCACATCTGGAAAATGCCCTTCAAGCTAAACTCTTACCTAACAATTTTATCCAAACTGAATCTGTTTTCTTCTGACCAGTGTTAGCATATTGGTAAACTTAATGCCCAAGATTGCAAGAAACAAAGAAATATAAACACAGCTGTAAACATCTGTATGTGTGTGTGGCCCCAAATACACATATTTTTTCAAGTAACAGCATCGTCATGTGAAGTTTAATGAAAAAATATATATCCTTTTAATGTATGTTCAACACCAATACCAATGGAAAGTCATCTTTAAAAATCTTTAAAAAATTCCATTAGTGATAAGTGCCTAGCAACTATTTCGTATCTGGGTATTGAGAGGTTTAGCAAAGGAGAAAGATTAGATAATGCCTGTCTTTAGCCACCCCACTGGCCTAGGTAGTGAGTGGTTCGTTATGGCTGATAAAGCACTCATGGCATAAAACGTCCTTCAGTTGGATGGCTTTCTCCTGTTTCTTCATCTCTCCTTTACACCTTGCACTCCCAGTGGGCTCCCACTCATAGTGAAGGTATCCTAGTTTGAAGTTTCTTTTCCCTCACACCACTGTCTTGTAGAACACCAGTAAGAGAGAGAACAAATCACTACATTGGGTTGATGGCAGCTCAGCTGACAACCAGCAAATCCCAGCTTTGGCAAAGTGGGCAGTCCAGTGGAGCCCCAAGGGTCAATGTCAGATCATGCTTTCTTCACTGTTTGTAGTTGCTTACCAACGCACATGAATGGGAAAAGTTGGGCAGTGATTGTCCCTACTTATGCATGCAGTCAGTAGTAGGTAGAGGGCAGCAAATTAAACAAAATATGTAGCCTATGATCTCTACTCCTTGCCTCAGGATAAGGCTTACAGAAGGTATTGGTCGATAAGGTATATGTACACTGGGAGAAACTGTCCATTTTGGTAAGAGGTTTCCTTTGAGAATCTCAGAGAAGTCTACAGATATTGATTAAGCTTCATAATGCCCCTAAAGTATCTTGGATTTCTGTTCTTACATAACAGATGAGTAGCCTGAAGGGCAGAGAGAAGTTTTGCCCAAGGTCATAAAATGAGACGTTGGCAGGATTAGAAATAGGTCTCAGGAATCGCGGTATGAGTCTTGCTTAAATACGCTTCCTCTCAAGAGCAAGAGTACATATACTGCAGTCATGGTTTACGTTTCCCAAAGCTTTCCTATATGAAATACGCTATAACAACCAACAGAATGCAGAAGAAAATGTGCAGTATAATGCAGAGGCATTTTATGAGATTGTGAGAGGGTTTCCAGCCCAATTGTTTTTATTCCTTTTAAAGAAGAGGGAAAGCCAAACCAAGAAAAAGAAAAAAGAAAAAAAGAAAAACAATCAAGCAGTTCTGTTCCAGCTAATAAATGACAACAAGAATTGGGAAAGGACATGTCACTTTCATCTGCCACAATTTTTCTTTTATTTGCCAAACATCATACCTAGGGAAACATGAATGATATGAGGATATCTATCTTCCTGTTCATGATAGAATTACCTTAGGCAATTTCCAGCTAAACTGCTAGAGCTGGTTGAAATGTTTTCGATAAAGAAATTGAAAATGTTTGCAGAATATTTTTATGCCTGTATAGAGAATTAAAGTGGATATACTGTTTTTTTCTTTGTCCTTATACCCTTCTCCCTCCTCTCTCCCCCTTCTACTTGCAAGTTGGATGCGAGAAGATAAAAGGGATGAAGAAAATGAGGAAAAAGAAGAGGATTTGGATAAAAAGGGGGCACTGGATTTTGAACATTATAACAAGCAGTCAAAAAAACCCCAACCCTCCAGAAATGAAATATTCCAGAAATTAATGTCCTGAAGTCATGTTTTTCAATTGCATTCATAGCTAAACCTGGCAAAAAGTGTCAGGCTATCTTAATCTCAAACCAAAAATGTAAATCAGTAATGCAATATGTTTTCTTTTTTTGTTGCTATACAACATTTCCAGAAAATGATTATTTTGATAATACAATAGCACAGTGAAAATTTTGCTATTACCCCCATCGTTATGATTATGGGGTGTTATTCCCTTCTTAAATTTAAATGTAGATTCTTATCCTAAAATGTACAAAATGTATATTAAAGCTTATGAACCAAGAGAAATTCTACCAATGCTTCCAAGTTTTTTAAAATTATGAATATGATTCACCACTCTATTAAACCTCTATGAAAGAGTGATGAAGTCAGGCCCAGTGTTTTAGATAAGGCACTGTTTCTGGAAACTGCAAGCAACTTGTGCAGATCTGACTTTGGGTACATCCAGCAAGTGATTTCCATTAATTTTAGGACAGCCCAGCCTGCACCCTTCTGTGGGGCTGGTTGCTGCCTTTATAAGGGACTGAATCCTCCTGGCATCGTGTTGTAGGATCTCTCATTCAGTGGCAGCTAAAGTCGGTGCTACACATCCTCCACTGCTCTCCAGCTATGTTTCGGGTATTCCAAAAAAGCAAGCTGCAATGAATCTGCAGCGCTGTATGAGGTTCATGGCTTCTCAGGGATAGAGCAGGAGAGCAGGACTTAAAGGCTGGTGGGACCTGCTCCCTCCTGCTTTTGTATTTCCATGCCCAATTTCATTATTTGTGTTATTTTCTATTCAAGTTTGCATAAAAGCACAGCAAAAACAATTGCCTCTTTATTTTAATCCAACTGGAATAAGGACATTATTCTTCACATTACCCAACTTGCAAAAAAATCTGGTCTGCATTTTTTATTTATTGTATCACTTGTGATAAAGTTGTAAGGACCACCAAGAGGACTAGAGATTGGAGCACATGATGTAGGATGAAAGACTGGGGCAGTTGAGTTTGCTTAGCTTCGAGAAGAGAAGGCTAAGGGAGATCTAATTGCTATCCCCAGTTCCCTAAAGGGGAGGATATGGAGAGTCAGACTCTTCCCAGAAGTGCACAACGAAAAGGCAAGAGGCAACAGCCACGAGTTGCAAGGAAATTTCAACTGGATGCAAGGAAAAAGTTCTCAGTGAAGGTGGTGGTGGTTCAGTACAGAAGCAGATTGCCCAGTGAGTCTGGGTATCTCCATCCATGGAGGTTTTCAGTGCTTGACTGGGAATGGCTCTGTGCAACCCACTCTGACGTTGAAGTTAGCCCTGCTTTGAGCAGGGGCTGGACAAGATGACCTCCAAAGAGTTCCTTCAATGTAGATTATGGTGTAATTATTCAATGAGAATGCACCTGAGCATCATTCTGAACCTGAAAATAAGTAAATACTCTTTTAAAGTCCCTTATGTTTTGTGCTTATACCATGAGTATAATTTCTTGCAAAGAGCACGGTAGTAAGAGAAGTAATTTTGTAGTGTTAAAAGGAGCAATGAATGTTTTATAGCTTCTGCATTTATTACAAGTGTTACCTACATGGCTTTCAAAACAGAGATTCACAAAGCAAAAACATTGCCACTTTGAAACTTCCCTAGAGTACCATCACCTTTTATTTCTAATCAACATAAGAAGCTTATCAAAACTTATCAGTAAAACAGGTGATGAATCCCCATGCAAAGTATAATGCAAGTAGGGGTTAATTAGAAAAGGAAAAGGTGAACTTGCAAAGCTGTCTTTATGGAAATCCACATCCCTGACTTTGTAAATGAGGGCTTTGGAAGCATCACCTGTGGTTTTGGCTATCAGCTAAGCTGTACACTGCTTTTCAATTATTGCAAAATCTGTAGTCAGAAAGGTTTGGAAGGCAGTGCTCAGCAAGACTTTCTGAAGAAAGAATATTCTGGAACTATGCAGGGTAGGAGGAAAATTGGAATTTGGATAACTGAGCAGCCATCTGTCCCAGGCTGTTAAAAAACACATCCCAAGGGGGATTTTTATTGCCATTGTTAGTATCATTCCTGTAGCCAGGAGGTGGCAGGAGATACAGGATATTGACAGGGAATATGAGGAAACTCAGGAAACTATGACATGAGCTGCAGGTGGGTAATGAGATAAGCAGAATTACTACTTCATATTATTCCTAATCTTAAATAACTTACAAATGACAGCTACTGTAGTACAAACTATCCTTCCCTCATGTGACATGCTCCTAGACTCTAAATGCATGAGAAAGTAAGATTTAGTAAGTCATTTTCCAGCTCTCACCGGAGGATTCAGACACTCCTTTTCTTCATTATACATTAAGCCCTCTGTACTAGCTAGGACATAAACAGAAATGTCAAGCCCAGCTCTGAGTTTTATGTAAAATGAAATATAGGGTGGTATTGGTTGGGACTATTATCAGAAGAAATCCCAAGGACCTGCTTAGTCCCACTAGAAATACATAAAATTCGGTAGCCCTGAGGGTATTCATAACCTTAAGTGACCTAGAGTCTGTGATGTTTCTCACTGACATTATCTTACATTGATGCAAACCCATAAATGTGGATTCATGATGTGACTTCATCGATGACATTACTGCTGATTTATTGCTGCTTTATGAAAAGAGGAGGGTCCCCAGCTGGATTTAAATGGCCTCTAGGATCTCCTCCTTCTGCCCTCTGCTATAGGCCAAGCAGGGTGAGAGTTCATGGCATCCCTATCACCCTCAGGGGTCAGCAAAATTTGGGGGAATATAAGTACTCACTTTGTTGTCCAAGTGCTTGTTCTTCTGGGTTGAGGACAGTAAACTATGGCCAGTAACTCTTTTAATCCCCTCTTAGGTTGCTTAGGGCTCTCCGTACCCATTCTAGCTGGAGGCAAGGTTTCAACATGGGGTCATTTCAATGGGCTGTTTCTTTACTTGCGGCAGCCCACACAAACTGGAATTAAATTGTGAGTCTTGCCAGCAATTCTACTTACTGAGGTGTATTAGCAATGTTTATTGTTGGCCTTGTTCCACACATAGCACACCAATGAGATGGGCTGTTGGCAAAAAATAAGTAGAAAAATGACAGTTTGAGGAAGACCTCTGTCTCAGGTATATCACAATCTAAGGAATTATGTTTGAAAATGAGTATTCTTATGCCATATAAACAGTTCTATTACATATATTTGCATATAAGTACATGAACGTGCAGACATAATGCTTGTTCATTAAAATCACCCTCTCCTAAAGTCCTAAATCCCTGTGTAGCCCTGCCTCTACCCAGCTTTACTCCTTTTCAGTTCCTCCAGGTGAGAAAATAAATAGGATTTTTCTAGGCTGCTGTATGTCACTTCTCAATCACTTGCACACAACCGGTTGTCTCCATTTCCACGGGAGATAAATAAAGGACTTTAGACTTGTCTTAAGTATCCTCAATCACAGCTCTATTCGATGCAGTGCTTTACACATTGCAGCCCTCACTCTTTCTGCCCCAGACTGTAAATTGTTTCCTTCCTAAGGAGCCAATGTTGCCTCAGTATGAGTGGACATAATGGAAAGACTTTGCAGAGACTTTACAGCTTGCACTTTAGGTAGAATTTCCCAGAGGATTTAATCTCTTTTCACGTACTTCAAACTGCCTTTTTCTGCAGTAAACACCTGTTCAGTTTAACAATTTCCCATTGTTTGATTTTAGGTGATTTCAAAGCAAAGGTGTCTTGGTAAGCCTGTGTACTCAATACACATAGCTACCACTTATGTTTAAAAAATTACAGCTGTCATTGGAAGTCCACCTCTCAATCAATGTTTGTCAGTATAGTGTGACAGAACAACTCTGCAAACATTTATCATTCTAATTATTGATCAGTAGTACATTATTCTCTGCTCAGTCCTTTTGTACAAGGAAAAATAAGCATTATATAGTGTGCCTTTCCTTGGGAACTTTAATACTATCGTTGATGGCATATTATTAAAATACATTGATGGATTTTTCTTTTTTTCTACCAGTCTTGATTTTGAATACAGATTTTCATAATGAGGTTTTCTGAAATCATGTAGAGAGCATCAGGCAATAAATAAGAGTAACATTTCTGCTACCATTTTCTATCCTATTCTTGTGACAAAACTATGAGGTTCCTTAGACTTTCTGGGCTAAACTCACAGCAGCTTTCCTGAAACTGACTTTTTCCAGGTTCTGGACTGATTTTAATCTAACACTTAACCATTCTGGTGTCTGCAGCAAAGCTGCATAATTTTTTATGGAGGATAAAAGACAGGTCATTGGTCCAAATAAGGATTTGCATTTAAAAATATGGACATGTTAAACAACTATTAATAGGAGAAAAACATCCACAGTTTGAGTACCCTTAATCCTGTTATAAAAACAAATACAACTTTCAATTTTGCTCTTCAAAAGCATAATTGATTCCTGTTCATAGGTTTCCAGAGCCATAAGTACCAAAAGACTTAATAAAACATACAAATTCCTCAAGAGATTAAAAATTCAATATTAATTTTCCATTATTTTCTTTAAAATAATGAATGTATAGAACTATTGCTGTTATTTTTTATAAGAACACAAAGAATCAAGATATTGGACACTGGTAAGGCAGCTTAAAAAGAGGGGGTTGTCTCAAAAAAAAAAAAAAACACAAAAAAATCAAACATTGTGCCTGCATGGAGATTTTTGCTTGGATTGCTTTCTCCTTCAAGCCCTCAGTCTCTGCATGATAAAGACCTTCCAGAGTAGTCTGTGCTTCTTTCTGTATCTAGCGCACTTAGGGAAGCAATGCAATGCCTGTAATAACCATAACAAAGGTCTGCATTGGATTCTGCAGAGTGCATCCAGCAATGCCAAGACAATAAGGGTGGGTTATTTCCATGTCTTCCCCTCCTCCAAGAGCCTTTCTGTGGGATCTGCAGCACTTTCTTGGACTTTCATTTTAATAACTATGAACAAAATCTATCATGAGGAAAGCTCACATTAAGTACTTTTTTTTCTATTATTTTGTACTTATTTTAAATTAGTTCATCTTTCCACAAAGGTTTTTGGATCTTTATGGGTGGAGGTGGCTCTTGGCTTGTTCCAAGGGGGACTGGATCTGTTTGCTTAATTTGCTGGTGGGAGCAGAATCTCATATAATCCCTTTTTAATATTCCAGGAAAGGTTTTGACTGTCTGTCAAGGTATTCTCATCAGTCAAAAGGTCTCCTTTTGTTCTCCTTTTGAATTGACATAACTAATGACAGGTAGCGGCAAAGCTTTGAAGACAGAAGTCACTTCAATCCTTTATAGTTAGCAATACCTCTCCCTTCACATGCTCATTCAGGAAGTTCAAAGAAACTCACAGCACAAAAAATGTTGACATCTAGGGGGGTGTGCTTCACTCCTGGCTCCTGCACTGATCGGCTGTCAGGCTCAGAACATGTTTGCAGCTGCGACTTTCAAAACACAAAGTAGCTGCAAAGTCTTTATCAAAGCCTCCTAGCTAAGAGGTCAGAGAGGTGGAGGGGCTGGGCAGGGAGCATAGAGCAGAGGATCTGGAAAGGTAGGGGAAACACAGCAAGAGACTGGTGGCTTTTAAATATCGCAACTGTTTGGGGGAAATGGTACATAACAAATCACTTTTAGATAATTCCACTGTTGTCTCCAACAAGCTATTGCTATAACTTTCTCATAGTTCGAAAACGTTGAAAGAAGTTCTTAAAACTTTGTATCTGCTGATGACCAGTATTATGTATGTGTCTGAAGTTTGACGAGTTGTGCCAGATAGTCTCAACAAGATATGTTTCTTAGTGCCTGCTTTGTAATAAACATGAGTTATTGACACAAAGGATATCCAGTACGGAAAGAGCTGCATAAACTGTTCCTTACAAAAAAAGGAACCTCATGTAAGAAATTCAAAGAAATGGTTTGGAGAAGGACCCTGTAAGAGAACGAAGACCTAGATACTGCCTGCATCCTCCTTTGCCAGGGTCTCTGGTAAGCTGGGGGCACGGGGCAAACCTCTGTGACTTGCTGCAGAAATGGCTTTTCTGTCACACCACTCCCTGGGGCCCATCTTGCTGGGAGAGACCGTCATGCTGCAGCACAGTCCAGCACCCGGGGAGGCGAGGCTGAGAGATGCTTCGGCTGAGCAGAAGTGCTCTAGCACTAGCCTTTTCAGGGTGCATTCACCAGTATTTCTCAATGCCCTCGGACACCCACCCCAAGAAGGACCCTTAGGCTTCTTGTCCATCTAGGCTGTTACTTTATAACAAAATGCATGCCTACGCAAGCAAAATAAATGCTTTCATCTTTCTTTTTTTTTCCTCCTTTGTCCCTCCCCAACTCATTTCTCTCTTACTTACCCTCCAATTCTTTTTTTTACCTCACATTATTTCCCCCCCAAAACTCCCATTAGGCAAGTATTCAACATGTGGCAAGTGTTACCCTGGAAATCCCAAACACCTACACACCAGCAACCAGGTGAAATTAAATCAGGGCAGGCAAGAGAAATGATGAAAGTTTCAGACAGTGAATGCTTATGGGGAAGTTGCAGAGACCTGGATGCATTCGGTCTCAAGAAAAGATGAAAGACAAAACACAGAGTTTACAAACAAGTAAAGGGATGTTGTGAAAGGAAGAGAAATCTATTAATCTGTCAAACCAGCAGAACTGAAGCTGCAACCTACATCATCACAAAGAAAACGGATGTTAATATTTCCTCAAAGGGAAAAAAATATTGAGAAAATCATATTCAGAGCAAATCACTTGTCAGAAGGTGCCTCATGAATTCCTTTTAAGGTAGCAATAGATTAAAATCTTAGGTGGACAGAGTATGTATTTGTATCTCAGACTGGCAGGTACTGGTGATAATGGTAGGAAAGCATCAGCCTTTTCTGCAGCAGAAAGTGCTGCCAATTTTTTGAAATCATTTTGGGCAATTGTACTCAAAACATTTCCATCCTACTGAAGGGACCGAGGACATTGCTAACACACCCTTGAACAATGCTGCTCTTTTCTTATGTGACACAGAAGCTTTTTAAGGCTGAATTGAGGTTAATGGTAGAGTGCAAAAAGTACTGTCTGTCTGGATTTCTGAAAGTAAGTATGGACTCAATATTCTGTGGACTTGTCTGGACTAAGCAGCTGCCTACTCCAACAGTCATTTCTAGTTGTGAGGGACAGGAATGAATAATCCTTCCTGTCTGAAATCCACAGGGGAGAGTCATGCATTGCTTTGGGAATGGAGTTTTCACCATCCTCTCCAAGGCTCCTGAATATACCGCCACTAAATTTATCAATATTTTATTGACTTTGTACAGAGGGTGTCTCACCAGAAGGGAAACAAAGGCAAAGAACCAATGTGATACATAACTCTAAAAGCCGTTGCAATGGTTTATGATAAAGGTTAGGTTTGAGATCTGTTGCACTCCCATGGATTAGCTCACAGACAGACTGGGAAGTACAGAACTGGGAGCTGCAACTTGTAGCATCATTTAACATCTATGCTTGTTGCCCTCACAAGCAGCTTTAAGAAAGCAAGCCTTCTAAAAGGTTAGCAGCAAGCATTCACTACAATTCCAGTCTCTGATAAACAGCTCACAGGAGCTTTTATTAAGAGTACTATGCCATAGTTGAACAGACAGATATGGCAGTCTTGCTGCTTTCAGGATCTGGAAGCCACCACCAAACCACTTGGGTCTCTACATGTTTTAATTTATAAAAAGGGATTTAATCCCCAAGACTGACTGGTAATCAAATATTTTGTGCTTGCTATACTATTGTTGAGAAGGAGAGTCCCATGGCTACATCTCAACACATCAAGGACAGAACACTAACTTCTTTTTATTTTAAGACTATAGATATGACTCATCTGTAGAAGAACTCTTACAGAGAGAATGAAAACATAAAGGATTCAATACTCACTATAGTTTAGGTTTCATTCCATGCATGTTCAAAATCTGAAGCGGGCCACTAGAGGAAGATGTGCTTTCACTGATAGATGGGGAAACAGCTTAGGGACTCTCTGAACTTTAATAAGAGCACATATGAAACTTCAGTCACTTGTCATTCTTTGGATGCTTTCCATTTTTTCACAAGCTGTATGAAGAACTAATTTGATTTCGCTTTCATTGTTCTGGTGCAGACACTTAGGCTTCTGAAAATCAGTTAATGGCATAAAGCACTTTCTTTAATTCTACCAGTTCAAATCACCATGGATGTGTGCAGACAAAGGACAAGAGGCACAGAAAAGTTAGCATGCTGTACATTGTGAAACTTCTTCTTAGGCAGTATCAACCCACGAAAAGCGCCATTTTGTCATTTTCTCTCTCTCTGGGCTTCATTTCCAATGCACTGGTTATGATACACTGTTTCAAATTTATTCTCTCCTTTTTCTTTTTTCACAATCCTAATATGGTTGTTGTTTTCTTCATAAAACATTTGCCATTGGACTAACTCATCTTCTTTCTTATTTGTCAGCATTCATTGTAATAGGTTATTGAAATATTTAGCCTGCTAAAAAATTGGGTGTACAGCCAGAGCTGATCTGTGCTGCCCCTTTTAGTGCAACAATTTGTTGGTCCTGGGGTGAGACAAAAGTTGTCATGGACTGGCAAAGTTTTCCTGATGTAACCCTGGAAGCTTGTAATTAGCTAGTATCCTGGGTACCACACTACTAACCTTCTGAAAGTCTTCTCTCTGTACTGTTTCCATGTAATATGGCAGTTGTCAGAGCACCTTACAGAAGACACAGTTGCATCTTGCTTTGGTTTTCCCCTTTATCTAAAATAAGGGAGTGCAACCAGAAATTATGTAATTGGTCTCCCTTCAAGAGAAAAAACTGCAAGGAAGAGAGAAGATGTTGTTGGGCATATAAATTCACAAAGTGGAACTGCTGGAAACAGATGAGGGCAAGAGGTTTTAGGGAAAAAAACCCCAAACACTAAAAAAAAAAAGGTTTTGTTGGCTCTCTAAGTAGAGCAAGCAGCTGCAAAACTAACCCAGGCTGAGGCTACACTAGGTAAATGAGTCAGGCAAGACGTCAACCACACACCATCCCATGCCACAGCACTAAAACTTGGGCTTGGAAATCCAAACAGTGCTTTCCCCTTCCCTGCCACATGGACTTAGACAAGCAAATTATCCATTAAAATTACATAGATAAATGAGCCATTAAACTCTGACATGGAACTTTGGGGGGGGTGGGGGGGGTGGGATGCGTGAGTGAACCTGGGATGCACCCATGTGGCTGAATTTCTAGAAGGGGAGGAAAAGGTTAGAAATAACTACACATCCACTTTTTGTGGTTTAGGAGAAAAGGGTTGGGGTGTGGGGGTTTTTTCACTCCAATTTATAAATCATGGTAAAGAAAGACTGAGAAAATTAGATTCAGCCTGAAAAGTAAAGAATCTGTTACCAAGGAACTGATCAGAGGGGCTGAGAAGTGACAGTTCTCAAACTCGAGGATCGAGGAACTCAGCAGCACATCACACTGAAGGCAGCAGCTCCACTGGAAGAAAAGACTGGCCAGAGAGAATGGAAAGTGGGTAAGAGTTGTGAGAAAGCATTTGAAAGCTTCTACAGATTACTGTATTCAGGAAAAGAAAATAAAAGTAAAAAGTTAGAGGTTTTCTGAAAGCTCCAGAATTAAAGACACTGCCTCAAGTGTTTGACTTATTGTCATAATGACGTAAGACACAGAAACTTATTTTAATCACTTAAGAAAAAACAGCTCTCAGCATCCAGTGAAGAATTTGTGCATATATCTAAATGTGTGTGTGAGAGAGACAGAGAGAAAGAGAGAGAGAAAGAGACTATTTTAAAATCCTTTGAAGATCTACAAAGCAACTTTCATTTTATTAAGAGGAATTTCTCCCAATGGGCCTGACATTTCAGCTTGCACATCTGACATCTCCTGACAACAAGTAGACCTGGGAACATAGTTGAGGGGGGGTGGGTAGAAGAAATACCCAGCACACAGAACAAAAGAACTTTTAAGTTAAATACCAGCTAAGCACAATGTCGGGGGAGAAAAACTGGTGCCAGGGGATGTAAAAATGTGTTTGTGTAAGAAAGCACCATTAAGTTTCCTAATGGAAGTTTCTCCACCATTTTCATGCTACAGGGATGGCTAGTATTTTGTTCCATCTGTATCGGCCCTTGGCACCGGGCTCAGTCAAAACTCTCACCCCCGGTGTGGTCAATGGCTAATTCAATCCATGTTATAACTGTTTAGTTATGGTGCTGCTGTTGGGACCCACTGCAGCCCTGGTCTGACTGGTGAGGGGAGAAGGGAGAAGGAGGGACTGCTCATCTGCGTGGACATGCATGCCTGCTTTGTGGCACCAGGACCCCAGGCACAGGAGCAAGCAGCCCTGAGAGAAGAGGACTGCAGCCTTTTGGGACCCTCTTAGATGTATGGTGATTGGGAGTTTCATGGTTTCCTCTCAAAAGCATTGGCTGAATGGCAGCTGCACTAGGACCAGCAGCAGCCCCAGGACCTCAGTACAGACGTGGCAGGCAGGGGCTGTGTTGGTGGCCCACAGCACGGTCCCTCTGCTCTCTGGTGGCAGAGCTCTTCTCCCTTATATTCTGCATTGCTTGACTCCTAGTGGGTTCCCACGTGCAGAGCGTGTGATAAAGGACAGATCTCCACCAACACCAGGACCCTCACACGTAAGGTAGGCTAGCTTGGAGGTCTCAGCAGAGCTGTCCTCTGAAGTAATACGTCTCAAAAAAGAGTCTTGAAAAGGTCTCCCACTCGGGGGGGATTGACTTTAGTTCTGTATTACGGCTACAATTATTTAGCGTGCAAGGATGTGTGCCAGGGTGTGAGCAAGACCCCAAGTGCAGGTGTTAGGGGGAGCACAGCAGGGTCGGGGCAGGGAGGGCAGAAGCCAAGAGCTGGAGGGCTGGAAGGATGCACGGTGCCGAGGACCTTGGCAAGAGCGTGCTTGGGAGCACAGACGAGGGATTGCAGCGCTTGGCGTGACAGGTCATGGCATGAAAGGGCGAGGTGAGAGCGTGGGCACGGGCAGGGGGGTGAGGCCGGGGGGCCAAGTCTGCCCAGGGGTACCTGGGCCCCAGGGTGGGTGGTGGCCAGTGCTGGGTGCACTGGGTGCCCTGATGCAGCTGTGGGCCAGCTGCCTGCCTTTCCTACGCTGCTGCCGGGGGCGGAGGGGGAAACGAGCTCGAGGTACCAGCAGAAGGGCAGGAACCATCATCTGAATTTTATTGTGCCATCTTCAAAAAGCCACTCTGTTCCTCAATAGCCTGACCCGCGGACCTGCAATGACGCTGCTTACCTTCCTCACTGGAGCACAGCAAAGCTCGATTCATTAGCGTTTGTAACCTATTTTAAACTCCTTAACTGAAATGTGCTAAAGAAGTGAAACACATTAGGTACAAAGCATGCGGATAATATTGATGCTCATACAAAATATGCTTCAATAAAAGCTTAATAACTTACCAAGAGGCAATAAAGCTAAGTGTTACCTCAAATGCACTACACATGGCTAATTTACAATTCCTGGCATGTTTCTACCTTGGAGAGACAATCAGCACACGCTATTTCAGAAAAGGGCTTTACAGATAAGCAAAATGAATATAAGTCTCCTTAGCCGGCATAAATCAGCATCACTCCTGTGACTGCTGATCCAGTTTACACCAGCTGTGTAGCTGGGCCAGTTTTGCTTGGTGTGACCAAAATGAACAATTTTGCTCACCTGCTGGAACCTTCTGGCATCAGGACTCAGAGAGGTTGCTGCTAGAGGACTGCGGTTCCCCAGACAAATTTACATACTTAGTTTCAGTCAAAAAGATTATGCTACATTTGTAATCTTTTTCTGAATTAAAAGAAATTTTTTTGAGTGAGCCTTTAGGAATTGAGGGCACGGTGGTATTGTGATCATTTGGAAAACTGTCATAATTACTTTTTCTACAAAAAGAATCTCCATATCATACACTGTGGAGCACAGAATTTTTGAAGAGGTGAGGAAAACTGACCTGAGTGGATTAAAGCTGAGGAGTAGATTTTTAATGGAATGAGGTAGAGCTGGATAAAGTGGGTTTACTCTTGTTGCACTGAAATATTCATTGCAGGCAGCCCTTGTTCGTGCAGTGAGTAGAAAACTCTGGGTCCTGGTTGTAGAGGTAGCTCCCTGGTCTCTAACTGCCTCTTAACAGGCATAAATGATGGAAATACTTTTTGGCATGTTCCTGCAGGGTGAAAGGTCATAAATAATTACAAGCATATTTTGTGAACTATGTTCAATGAATCAGCAGGAAGACACCATGAAAGTTTTTTTAGCCTGTTTGAGCCAAAAAAACTCCGAACAAAAAAACAAAGAAAATTGTGCCAATTGTCCCTAAAGATTTTTTATATTCTCTCAGGAAATATGGAAAATTGTTATTTTATATGTTTTTTTTTATATTTTACTTTTTTCTTTACTTTATATTGTTTTAATTATTTTTAAACTACAATTGAAATAGAAGTAAGCGAATACAGCTTAGAAAATTGTTCATCTGTCCTACACAGACTTTCATATATGTTCTTAACTTTCTGTGCTCTGAGCAAGCCTCATGACCAGGCTGAAAGTTAAGCACATACGTGTGCAAAGCCTAAGAACTGCCATCCCCCTTGTCTTTCTCTCACCCCAGCATGAATTCCTTTCTCTAACTTTATAGGTCCTCTTTTGGATAGCTGCTTTTCTATACCCCAAAGTCCCCCAAATTCGTCTTACCTCATGAACTTGGTTCAACATCCTTGTTTTTTGGAAGTCATTCAATGAGCACATCCTGGAGTCTCCTGTCCTGGCATCCTGCTCACTTCCCACTCCAAGCAGCTCATTCTCATGCCCAGACTACCCACTCCTTGCAGCAATTTGCAGTCATGCTGCGAAGTGGCTCAGAAAATGAACCTGGCTGGGAGCAAGCCATTTCTCAAGTTATTTTTCAGCCAGTTCAGTCCCATAGCTAGTTCAACGAATGATGGCACAAATTATTTGCCAACCCCAAAGGAAAGGGGATTAGGAAGGGACTGAGTGGTACAACCTCCTTGGTAGCAGCACTGAGTTATGCCACCCCAAGGTGGTTTGCCAGCTACCGATGATATAACAAGTGAGATACCAGCATCAAGCTATTTTCATCCTGTCAGAGTGTCAGGCATTCAAGAAGGAAGATGAGGTCTTATCCAAATGTGCATTTCTCATGCTCCTGCAATGTTGAATGGCTCAGCCCTAGCACATGCGGTGGTCTGCAGGGCAAAGGGCCCATCACCATATCCCCATGGTGGGCATCTCCCCATTCCCAGCTTTCTATCAGATCTAGCAAACTGATATGCCAGCTGATATGACAGAGACTTAATTTTCAGTTAAATCAGCAAACTATGTATACTGTGTGTTTTAACTGAGTAAAGCTCAGAAATGGAAGGTGCAGGCTCACACTGCACAAGAAAGTCCATGGAAATCTCTTTGGCACCAACTCAATGTTTAAACTGAACTGCACCAGTGCTATGAGCCAAGAATATCCAAATGCCGCATACTCCTCTCCAAATTCTTTCTAATATCAGCTGAGCATTTCATGCTATTTTCCAGAAAAACATTTCAATCACCATAATTGATAAAATGCAGGAACACACCACAAAAAGGAAAAATATCATCCTCTGAATGTCATGGCCCAGCAGGCAAATGAGCAGGATGCTATTTAAACTGTGAAGTAATGTGCATACCTACAGCTCAAATGTTCTTCATCAAGCTTCATATCATCATGAAGCTGATGGCAGGCAAAATATGTTGTATAACCTCTTGCAAGAAGTGAGACACAAATCCCAACATAAGGAAAGAAAAGGATAAGAATTGTTTATTTTTCCTCAAGGCTGATTTTCTGCTCTTTCCCAAATGGAAGAGGGGGGAGGGAAGAAAAGTTCATTCAAAGGATGAAGAAAATTAGTGGGAAGTCAGAATAAGTACCACCAAATTGAACAAGCAGTTTAACTCAGTGTCCTAATGAATTAATAAATACAAATACCAGCAGCAGATGCTGGAAAACAGTGGCAAACAGCTGGGTGGCACATTGTGTCCATTACAAAATAGATGTCATTACAAAATACATACATGTCATTACAAAATAGACAAGGAAAAACCTATCTTTAATTTTCACATTACTATAATTTTAATCATGTCCTTTATGTCAATTCACAGACAAGAAGGACCATAGGTAATATGACGGGTGACATTATTCAGCATCTTCCAGGTAAGGGGGGGTTTACTACTATTCTTACTACTATTACTATTAATCACTATTGCTATTGCTATTGCTATTACTATTTATTACTGGCCACAGAGGTGCCAGAAGAACAAGGGCAGTAATTGTGTCTGTGTGTCCTCCTAAAAATTAAATCTTACTGGATTCTGGGTCATTTAGTAACACCAATAACTTCATACATAGTAACTGAGCATCTAAAAAAGATATAAAAAAGAAAATAAAAAATCAATTTTATGTGTTTTCTTGCAGGTAACAAAACCAGTTATGAGTGACCCAAAAGTCAGTAAGTCAAAACAAAATCATCATGCAAATACATCGCAGTATGAATTTCTTCATGTCATTGGTAAGCAAGCTCGATAACTTGTTTAATGAACTCAGTCACAGATGGAGACTACACTGGAGACTTTTCAGAAGCAATTCTAAGTCCTTCTCAAAAAGTAACTGTGTCAGGTATTTGGGGACTAAAATTCACATAAGAACCCACCTTGAGAGGACACAGAACTGATTGCACATATCCGTGCCTCATACAGCTGTTTGTCAAAGCAGAGGGAGCAGGTAGGGGAAATGATGGTTTGTACCTGAAAGGGCACTGCTTGTTAATTCCTGCTGGTTTCATTGGGGGTGGGGGGGTGGGGGGGTAATAATCCCCTCTCAGGCAGTGTCCTAAAAAGTGAGACAAACCCAGCAGTAAATAGACTGGGCTACAGTCCTTTTTTCTTAATAATCTTACATTTTTTCTCTATAAACCCCTCTCAAAGTGGGCTTGCAGGGAGGAGACACCCACATTGAGATCCCATCGCTCTGCCAGGCGCTCACCTCAGGGGCCTCTTCTTTCCACCGTATCTTAGCACAGACAGCAGGCTGCTTGTGGCGGAGTGGACATTTTCTGGACTCTTGGCTCTAATTTGGATTTAAGATCCTCTGCGGTCTACAAGGCGCCCCATCGCTGGCTGGAAAAGGAGGTGTCGCAGAGGGAGGAGGCATTGCTGGCTGAGTGCTCCCATCGCTGGCTAAGCTGCACAAGGGGCAGGGATGGATATGAGGCACCAGCTGTGTTTCCTGCAGGAGCTGGTCCCATTCAGGGACACGTTTTCTGCCACCCCATGAGCTGCACCCTCAGGGGACTCCTGTGCCCCGGTCCTGGCTCGTATAGAAGTTTTGGCAGAAGCCAGTCCAGCAGCACCCTGCTGTCCCTGCTGCAGAGCTGCTGCAGTGCTGGGGACAGCTTTAGGCAAGCTTGCTCTCAAACTTGGATCTAAATGCCTTAAGTCTACTGACATCTCATTTCAGGCTCTCCTGCCTGATATACTATTCTGAGCTCAGGTTTTCTGACTCTTAGTTCAACTATCCTTTCTAATAAATTTTAAACCAACATTTATTGTTGTCATTATTTAGAAAGTTTCATTTGATCCTCACAGTTGTCCCTGAAACTTTCATACCACTCAATCTTTGAACTATTTTTTGGCTGGGAAATTGCAGTTGATGCCTTGTTTTGTTTTTCTTCTTGAGCAAATGACCTCTGCTCTTTTTTCTATTCATAAGGACATTCCACATATCACTGGTGATACAGGCCTGAAGTCCAGATCCAGCACAGAGAAATGGCTTCAATCCTTCATACAAGATGAGGCTTCGGGTTAAAGAACACTCTACCAAATCACAGGTACACCAGTAAAATTCCTTTTTTCTGTGATTTTGCTGCAGTGTAATAATTTTTTCCCATTAAGAATATATATGATGAATGATCAGGTTATTTTTATTCTAAATTGTATTTTATATGAGGCAGTCATCAGCAAAGTGAGGATTCAAGAGTTTCAGTGTTTAAAGCCAGAAGGAATCATTAGATCATCTAGTCAGGCTTCTGAAATATCACAGGCCATTAAGTTTCATGCCAGTATCTTATATTAAATCCAAAGGCTTTAGAAAAACTAAAGAATTTCAGGTGCTCGCATCTGTTGAGGAGATTAAACTGCATGTTGCAGGTAGAATACCAGAGAGACCAAGTCGGTGCCAGAGGAGTCGTGAACGGCAGAGAATTGATTAGGTGCAGGATGTTCCCAGAAAGCAAATAGTGCCCTCATCACTGAGGAAAGTAAAACACATCTGTCAATCTTCCCTGGGAGTTAAGCTTCATTTCTGACCCCCAGCCTGAGCAGGTTGGGGGCAAAGTAAGAAATCTGTATCAGCAAAACAAGGGTTAACAGAGCAACCCAGTCCCACTGACTTGAGAAACAAGGAAGACCCCCATTGCAGTCAGCCTAACTGTCCCACAGAGCCTGTAGCATTTTGTTAAGACACAGCATTAAAGCCTCCCTTTTAAGAAAGTTTTCTAGATGATCCTTTTTCAGATGGGAAATCAAGTCTGCATGAAGAAAGTCAATTGAAAGGCTTGGCTGCACTTCCTCAGTGGCACTGGCTGGTGGAGAGTTGGCTGAGGCAACTGGATGAGCGCACAGTCCTCATCCAGGACCCAACAGTCCCACTGGCTGGATCCTTGTCCAGCTACAACTCTGCAAGAATGGTGAACTTGGACTTCAGATCACACTTTAAAGAAAACCCTGTTCATACTCACAGCTTTTATCACCTCTGGACTTTTTAAGGTTTACAAAATCTGAATATATTTAACAGTCAGCAACCCCAGGCTGTGGAATAGCATCAAGTGAGTGGGCAAATGTACAGGAAAATTATTTCCTAGGGAAGGCAACAGAGGAATGAGCATCTTGTTGAAGTGCCCAAACCAGCTACCAATTAGGGTACATGTTTATTGAATATTCATCGGCTCCATCCTGCTATAGCCTTCAAATACTTAACATGAAACTGCACCCTACATCATAGTGATTCCAAAGGGGTTGAAAGATCCCTAAAATCCAGAAGACACATAAGACATCAGAAAGGCAAATGCTAGCCAGATGGATATAGGCAAACCTTCATCATAATCATCTCACAGTGAGGTAGCTGCAATTCAAGACAATTGCTCAAGTGAAGAGCTACTTTGTCATCTCTCTGGATCAAGACCCATTTTCTTTGATTACAGCTAAAATCTATGTGCTCTGCTGATTCAGGAGCTCTCAATGTATTTCTTAAGTGCTACTTTTTGATTATTGAGCAAGGATAAAGTAAACAGTGAATGTTCTTGGAGTACCAAAGACGTCCTTCTGGATTGTAAGTGAGTAGGAGTCACTGAAGTATGGCAGGCACCTATGGGGTGCATAAAATGGAATATTCAATATTCTGTTAATATCCCCTTGCCTTCAAGGGATCCTCCTGCACATTTGCAATGTGTCATCAGCCACTTTGCTTGCTGCCTTGAAGTAGAGTGGTAACCCGTACAAAAGCAAACCACAGCAGGATTCCAGTTCCTGGAAGGACAGGGGAGCAAAGTTTCTACCTGATATATTGAACATACTGAGTCTTTACTCAATTAATTTCTCAGAGCTGGCAGGGCATAGTTTATGCTAGGGGGAAAGTGACCTTAACACCTCTTATCAATGTTTCTGCACAGATCAGCCCTTGATTTGAACCTTTGGCTCATTTGTCAGCTTTGTGGATGTTAGAGAAAATGACTCTGGGCAGCTACACCGGTGGACTGTGGTATCATGTGAATTCAGTCTCCAAGCTCCCTGAGCAACAAGGTGCACTGAAACAAAGATGTGACTGGTGTTTAGTTCAGCCTGTAAGTGAATAAAAGCAAAATGTCATCCAGTGCTTCAGAATGAAATAAAATAATTCCTTTGGACAGACCAATCTAATTTTATCAGCATTGACTTAAGTGGCAGATCAGGGTGGATGTCTTTTGAAATTTCTGTGTTGGAGCAGGAAAGATTTGTCAGTCAATATAGAAATAAACTCTACTCAAGATTTATCTTCTTTGACAGATTATTAGGCAGTGGAATCCATAGGTGAAATTTCATGCCTTGCAGTATCCAGGAGGTCAGACTAGATGATGATAATGGTCTGTTCTGAACAAAAAAAATATCCATGGCTGTTATCACAGAGAACATGCTGTTTTAAAACTGATAAAAAAATTGGTGAATTGAGTGAAGGAAAGAATATTGCAGTAAGACTGGAACAGATAATTTAGTCTTTGTTAGTATTTCTCTACTCTTGCCAGATTTTTGTCTCTGCTTTGCAAGAGAAGAAAACACCACAATCCTTTCCTTTCTCCTACATATGTTCTGTTTCAACATGAAGTAAAGAAGAGCGACCTTAGGTCTGCACAACTGGAGCCAAGGGCTGAGACTGCAGGCTGAAAACTCATAAAGCAGTAAAAGCTATTTTAGTTGTAACATATATGAAAAAAAAAAAAGAACAGATTTGAACAGCTGTTTGCACTGTAAAACTTCTTAAAATCTTGTTCTATTTTTTTCCAAAGCTTTGGTTAAATAGATAATGTATTGATAAATTTCCATGAATCCTATTCCTAATTTTCTGCACACAATTCAATCAAATATTCTGTTTCATTTATTACTTTATATTGTTTAGACATATCCGTAACAGGTCATTCTTGATATTTATGTGCATGCAATTCATTGCAGGCCACACTCAGTAATATATATAAATTCTGAGGGTTATTTCCCTTTCATATGTGATCAGGGAGTAACTGAACTCTTCATATCCTGCTATTGTGAAATGGAGTGAGCACTTGCCTCTGCTGCACAGGTGGTGAAGAATCCCAGCAGAGGAGCGCAGGGCCATTTCAGAGCTATTGTTCCACATCCTCCCCTTACCCACCAAAACCAAGTCCCATGCCGCAGATCTAGCTTGCCGTGGATAAAACTCTCTATCCTCACTTACTGGCTCCAGCAACCTTCAAACACAGTTGAGGAACTCCTTAGCCTGGAGCATTGACAAAGCAGACTCCTACCTTAACAAGACAGCTGGTGTAAAGTCGATTTTTCTGCAAATAAACTATTTTCATCCTATCTTTTTTAGAGTTTCTATGTAGTTAGCAAGCTACCTAAAACTTGAAAACCAGCATTTTTTGTGTCACAAAGAAAAAAATCATCATTTTCAGAGATCCATCCTTCATATTCCCAGGTGGCAGTGAGAGCCAGGTCTCTAACTGCATAGCTTGGACTCACAGACTACCTCCTATTCTACAGATGATGAGTGAAAAAATTATTATTAAAATAGCAAGTGTAAAGCAATAGCATATTTTCACCCTGTTCAAAGAGAGGCATTAAAATATAAGACCAGCTCTTGCTATTCCAGGCAACTGCACAAGAGACTTCCAGCTTGCAATTGTCCACAGCATCCCTATCCCACATTTATCACCCTAGGTACCAAGACAAACCTCACCAAACTTTGGATGTGCAAGAACAGATCAGAAGCTACTAGGAGAGTGGGTCATAGAAAATCAAACCACCTTCCCCATTTTCATCTGCAAAACCAAGCTACGCATCAAAGTACCCTTCACTCCCTCCTGGTGACCAGCAGAAGCCTTGAAGCAATGGGAAAGCAATGGCAGCTGTAACAGGACTGATGCTCCCAGAGCAGGGTTTGATCCAGCTAGAGACTGAGGAGCTCAAAGCCAATTCTGTGAGCTCAGAAATGCTTGCGGTGAACTTAATGAGAGGCTTTTCTTGATGAAAATTGGCAGCTGGTTACAAGTTCAGTGATTTTGAAGGGATGTATTGTGAGGGAATATGTAAACAGCATTAACAAGGGCCTACTCAGTTTTTATGTGTGTCTCTGTCTACACAACAACTCTGATTAGGTAAAGATAATAATAGCTGTTTGTCTTTGAAGGTACACATCTCAGCTGGGAGCTTTACATCTTGGCAACAGCACAGAATAATTTCTTTTAAGAGAGTTAAGCGTCAGTGCTTCCAAAACTGGAAGAGATAGATATCTATTTACTCTCATGCCACAAAAATCCATGTGAAAAATTGGTGACAGGTTCTTTTTTTTAAAAAGGCAGTAAGATATAGCCCTGATATCATAACCTTGGGCTCCTAGTCATTTCAAAGGATCCATCCACTTCATAAACTCAAATAGAGACAAAAGTATCTTAACACACTTCATTTTAGCTAAAGTGGAAAAGCAGCTAAAAAAGTGACAAATGTTATGTTCCTAAAATTGGAAATTGAGTCATCTGGACAAACTGTGACACTCTTGTCTCTCTCCCTGGCAATCAGAAGACAAAATGTCAGCTATTTTCTCTAAAAAAGGAACAACAGGCTAGATGTTAATTCTTGACCCTTATGGCTCACCAGGGATTGTCTTACTGCAGATGACTCACATGACAGACAACTTTTATCAGTGCCAACTCTAAGTTGTCTTTTAGCAGCATGTTGTCAAGGACCATGATCAAAATCACACCCTTACTTCTTTCTTCCCCCAAAGTTATTATGCATTTGCAGTGTCCTTGGAATAGCCTGCCCATGCTCCAGAGCAAGGCTTCAAACCACACAGGCAGAGCTCCCAGACAGTCCATTTCACTTTTACTGAACACTAGGCAAGCTGGTCTTGTTGCTCTCCTCTTCCAGTGCAGAATGAACAATAAAGATTAGATAAATTTGATTATGCTGTGCCATTTTTTCCTAATGACCAGAACTCTCTCTAGTTTCCCAATTCTGCATCTGGAGAAATAAAAAAAGATATTCATAACTGCATTTGGCAACAAAGTCATGTGCTGCTTTATTCTTTTTTTTTTCTTTCTATTAGTCGTTTTAGTCTATAAAAAATATGTAACCCACAGAATGTGTATACTAAGCCATAATTGGGGTGTTTTAGTTTTTTCATTCTAGCTCCCCTTCTCATACAAATCTTGGTTTGCAGACAGTTTAAAAGCAAACAGATTTGAGCATTGAAAAACAGAGTGAGCCAAAACCCCAGCATAGATGGCCCCAGGTTGGGCCACATCCTCACCAGTTACATATCACAAGATAAACTCTGTGCTAACAAGTTTTGGTTAGCACAAGTAAGGACGTTGTAAGCCAGGAGTAAAAGCAGTATCACATGTGGGATTACTGTTATCACAGGCCCCAGGGACTGCATTAATACTCATGTACAGCTGGAGTCAGGAAGGGTTCTTGGGTTGAGGGACTCTCTTCAATATTTTGTTCATTTGGATGCTTTCCAGTGGCAAGGTTTGCTCTCTCCTCCTGTGGCACCGAGATCTGCTCATCAAAAGCCTAGGGAAGAACATCTGGTGCCCAGCCCCCAAGCTTTTGGTGTTTTTAACATTTTAAAGCTAAGGTTATAACAACAGGTACAGTGCGACCACAGTGGTGAAATGTTTGGTTGGAGGCTTTGATTTCTTTAATTACTTCTTCCTTCAGAGAAATTTGTTTGATTTGTAATGTAAGACATGCATGATACAAACCCATGCATACAACAGCATGTTGCTTCTGACTTTAGATAGCAGTGTTTCTAATCTTGTAAGCACTTCCACTGCACGTGAAAGGTAGTGATTAGCAGTCAGGTTTGTGCCAGACAGTGACAGTGCTCTTACCCACCTGTTTCTCCCCAAAACCTGCAAATGGGCTTGGGCTGGGCTCTGCTGTTACTCCCACCCAGAGCACTTCAGATACTTCTGACTAAAGAGTGACGAGTTTCACCCTGGTTTTGCCAGGTCTACAAAAGGAAACTAGGAAAATATGTCCAATGCACTCTCTGTTAAAACTTCAAGCAAAACTGAATCTCTCATTAGGAGGATGACAAAGCTCCAGACCACAGCATCAGAGCAGTCCTTAGCAGAGCTTTTCCCCATTCTTTCTACCCTTTCAGGGAATAAAAAAGCATCTGTATCAGCTTGGAAGATGGAAGGACACTTATCAAGGAGAGGTTTGCTTTGAATGAAGTGCAGGAAATAGAGTTATCTCAGGACTCATCTCACTGACTTTAGATGTTTACTTGCCTAGAGGTGAGCTGCTTGCCCTTGGCTCTGTTTTCAGTCAGTGAGATTGTAGGGTGAGTTGCACTCCATTAAGACTGTCTATTCCTGTCATCAAAATCAATTTGGTTCATCCTAAGATGGTTAAGGGTGGTTGAGGGCCTGATTCTGGAATAGTGCTTGTCTCTCTGCATCAGCTACTCAATGAGTATAGACAACTAGCCTATTTTATATGCTTTATTTTGTACAGATAAAATAAGATGAAGTGAATTCCACCAGATACTGCTCCTGTTTAATATTAGCTGCTGTGTGAACAATGTTAAAAGCCCTTGCACATACAGCAGCCTGGGACCTTCCAAACTGTTGAGGTGATTAGGATCATGTGTTCTGCTGGCTGTTGGTTAGGGCCATGCTTCTAGATCATTTGGTACTTGTGAAAATCCCACTTGTTTCAAGGCTATGCCCAGATTGGACTTGTTTTTGTAACTTTAAAACATTTTCAGAACTTTCAAAAAAACCCTCCAATTACTACGCTGCTGAGAAAGACTGAAAATCCCAGGTCCAATGTTGGTGTCAGTTCCAGTTATGTAAGCCAGTGGATTGACACTTGCCTGGCTGAAATCAGCATCTTCATTTTATCAGAGCTGCAACCCTGTTTGCCACTGTTTCTCCTAATGACCTCAGTATTTTTTCCTTTACCTAGTTATTTAGTATGTCTGATATACCAGAAGGAGAGGGCATTCCACACTGCCCATAAAAATGTGCTATGCTGTTCTGGTATATTTTACATGTGAACAGTCCTGGAGGCAGAAAAACTCTGGTCAGCCTCTTTCTTCTCAGTTTAAACATCATGTCTCTAATTACCACAATGAGCTGTCAAGCACTGATGGAAACTTTTCATTTTAATTACATTCAATAACTCCTCTAATTACTGTATTATTAATTTTCTTCTATGTATTATTGGAAACCCAGATTCAGTGTTGTGACAAAAGTATGAAGTGAATAAGCTCCACAGAAAGGCAAGACTGCAGGAAGCTAAAGACAGACTTTTGGGCCTCTTTTTTCTGAGAAGTACAAGCTTTAGGCAATTTTGTGGTTGGTTCTCTCATTAATTTCACCTAACACCTTTGAACATGAACGCCTTCACTCATTTTCTGCTCATGAACCACAAACATTCCAACTTTCAAACTGTAAGTGTCCAGGTCAAGACTGAAAACTTAATGGCCATTTCTACCATGTAAAATATGTTTGCAGGGGAAACGCAGACAGACTCCCAACATCAAAGAAAACTTTACAAAAACAGAAATTAAAAAGAAATGCAACAAGGACATTTCAGATAAAACTGGAAGCTGTTCATGTGGCCAAATTATTAAAACCGATGTGTCATTAGTGAGACATGCCCTTCAGCCAGACTCCCAAGTTAGGAAATTTCAGAAACACACTTGGAGTTCCATATGTCCATATGAGCTGTGGACGTTTACAAGGCTTGCTTTAGGTGTTTTTCTGAATATGAACGGGGTTCCTTCCAGCCATGACATAAGAAAATTTTTAAAACTTCCAGTGCGAATTGCTGAGAAACCACATGACAGATGAGGTCCTGTTCAATAAGGCAGTTGTCATCTTTGGAAGAGGGTCTTGAAGCACTCCAGTGTTGTGATAACAGCTGCCTGAGTATTTACAGCAATGTGTGTGGTTGTATAGAGGGCAATGAGGAACAGTTATATGTTGAAATGGATCTCACATAAAAACAGTGCAAGATTTGTGGTCCAGGCTAAAGAAGTATGTGATACTGCGTAAACAAATCCTGCGTCTGATTTTATCCAAGCACTGCCTGATGTTTTGAACAAGGCTGCTCCTGTGCCAGAGGACCCCAGCAGCATTGCTGAACTAGCAATGCTAGTGACCTTCAGGTAGCAAGTGGGTTTAAGGTTGTAGAGGAGAAATAGGGAAAGACAGATTATTGGGAGCAAAAGGAAATTTCAAAAAGGCAAAAAGATAATACATATTTTTTAAAAAAGGTGTATTTTTTACATCATTCCTTTTCCCTGACTGGCTTGTTGTCAGTGACTGGAGTCTCTATGTGTTTTCCTCACATGGGAACACAAACACTTCTCCTACTGCTTCTACTTACTGCACCAGCCAACAGAACCATGAGCTGTTAAGGGCTAGATCCTGCTACAGGGGAAAATACAATTTTGGGGTGTACAGAGGCCAGAATCCATCCCCTGGGAAAATGACCTTATGTTAAAAAGCACAGATTGCCCTCTCTGAATACTAGATTTCTTCTTTGTCCTTCCTGAGAAAGTATTGTTCTCTTAACTATTGTTTTTGTGGTGAATTGAAGCAATCTCTGTGAAGTAATCAAGAAGGCCATGAAGAAGTTGCTAAATGTGGGAAAGGTGAAACGCCAGAGACGGGGAAAACCTCAGGTTCACATCTA
Organism: Astur gentilis; assembly: GCF_929443795.1. NCBI lineage: Eukaryota > Metazoa > Chordata > Aves > Accipitriformes > Accipitridae > Astur > Astur gentilis. The sequence goes on along the minus strand of NC_064884.1, from coordinate 35,725,990 downwards.
CTGAAGAGTCAGATAACAGCAGCTGGGTCATCAGTTGCAAGAATAGCTTTATCAATACTAAGATGTTTTGCCAATTAATCCTCTCCGAGCTTTACCTAAGATTGGAGAGTCTACAGAAACTTAGCAGAGACTAACAGGAAGAAAAGAAAAGCCTCTGAAACAGGCTAAGTATGTCGCTGAAAAGCTGATAATCTCCTTGACACACAGAGAAACTGAACAGCTCAGCCTGCCTCTTTCTACCCAAATTTGAGTTAGCTGAACTGACATAAACCATAAACAATGTCACCCACATTGGCTTTTTAATGGTTTTTAACCATTTGCCTTGAGCAGTAGTCACTTGATACTGTGTGGTCGCTATTTGTGCAAGCAGACATGAAAATTCCCAGTGCCTCAGTGCCCCCCTTACAAAATGGATAGCATTGATACTAGTGATGGAGAAGACCTCAGGGATGATACAGATTGTCTCCCTTCTCTGTGCAGATTGCCTCTACATCATAGCACTTCTGATATCCCTCTCTTTGCTGAGGGAGTGCAAACAGTAGCACACCTGGAGCTGGACTTGCAGGTGAAAAGGCAGTACAAGATGCTGACACATGCTTTGGAATATTTGGGTGAAAGGCACCGTAGGAGTACAAGCAATTACTTTTACCATATATTTTGGCTTTTGATTGTAACTATTAAAAGAATCAGCTGATATAGGGCCTCCAGGTCCAGGTGCATTTCCCTTCTTGTGTGGATAGTGGGTCAGTGTTTAGATTTGCACTTGGTAGCTGTTTAGCTCCTATGTCTTCCTCACTCAGCAGAGTACCTGTTCCAATTAAGTATCACGTGGTGAGCTGGTTATAAAACACTTATTACCTCTTCCATGAATGTACACTGTATGTGTTCCCATGGTGTTATATTCAGGGGCTTTGGCATTTCTGCACCTGTATGCTAATGACACATTTTAAGTGAGACTTTTTACTCCTGTTTTCTTCCATTAGTTGCTTTACAATGCTTTGAAAAGACAGGCTTTCAGTGCACTCCCACGGGCATGAGGGGTGACAGGCACTACTAGATAATGGCTTTGACAGCTTTCAAACAGGAGTCGCTCAGGAGTAACTAGTAAATCCAAATGTCCACGATATGTTCCTTATCACATGTCACTACAGCTCTCCTGTGCTAAGCACCTTCATTTTGCAATTCTGTTACACATTCCCATTTTTCTACTATGGAGTCATTATTTGTGATACTACTTGTCTCTTCTGTTGCAATAAAAATATGAGGTAAGACTCATTTTGGACTGTAAAATTACCCCCCACAAAAATCAGAAAAAAGTTTCAAAACTAACAGGCATGGGAACAGCACAGTGGATCTATAGACAGCTAAGTCACAGGAACTTTGCCCCAGAGCTTCTTACATTGACGCAAAGTTCCCCTGCAAGTTTATTCTCTGGTGAACATAAATGCTCATGCAGAAAGGACTGGGCAAGGCACTCATTTGGACACAAGTATCCTGTGCACACCACAACTCATTGCTGTTCTTGTAGGTGGTACTGTACTGGTTCTATGACTATGATGGGAAAGGGGAAGAATCATAGAATCATTTAGGTTGGAAAAGACCTTCAAGATCATTGAGTCCAACCATCAACCATGCCCACTAAACCATGTCCTGAAGTGCCTTGTCTACGTGCTTTTTGAATACCTCCAGGGATGGTGACTCAACCACTTCCCTGGGCAGCCTGTTCCAATACCTGACAACCCTTTCAGTAAAGAAATTTTTCCTAATAGCCAATCTAAAGCTCCCCTGCTGCAACTTGAGGCCATTTCCTCCATCCTATCTCCAGCCATCTGACAGAAGAGACTAGTACCTACCTCACTAAAACCTCCTTTCAGGTAGATGTAGAGAGCGATAAGGTCTCCCCTCAGCCTCCTCCTCTCCAGGCTAAACAACCCCAGTTCCCTCAGCCGCTCCTCATAAGCCTTGTGCTCCAGGCCCCTCACCAACTTGGTTGCCCTTCTCTGGACACGCTCCAGCACCTCAATGTCTTTCCCGTAGTGAGGGGCCCAAAACTGAACACAGTACGCAAGGTGCAGCCTCACCAGTGCCAAGTACAGGGGATTAATCACTTCCCTGCTCCTGCTGGCCACACTATCTCTGATACAGGCCAGGATGCTACTGGCCTTCTTGGTCACCTGGGCACGCTGCCGGCTCATATTCAGCCAGCTGTCAACCAGCACCCCCAGGTCTTTCTCTGCCGGGCAGCTTTCCAGCCACTCTTCCCCAAGCCTGTAGCTCTGCATGGGGCTGCTGTGACAGAGGTGCAGGACCCAGCACTTGGCCTTGTTGAATCTCATAGAGCTGGCCTCAGCCCATTGATCCAGCCTGTCCAGATCCCTCTGTAGAGCCTTCCTACCCTTGAGCAGATCAACCCTCCCTCCCAACTTGGTGTCATCCGCAAACTTACTGAGGGTGCACTCGATCCCCTTGTCCAGATCATTAATAAAGATATTAAACAGAACCGGCCCCAATACTGAGTCCTGGGGACCACCACTTGTGACTCACCACCAACTGGATTTAACTCCATTCACCACAACCCTTTTGGCTCATCCATCTAGCCAGTTTTTCACCCAGCGAAGAGTACACTTGTCTAAGCCATAAGCCACCAGCTTCTCAAGGAGTATGCCATGAGAGACAGTGTCAAAGGCCTTACTGAAGTCCAAGTAGACAACATCCACAGCCTTTCCCTCATCCACTAGGCAGGTCACCTGGTCATAGAAGGAGATCAGGTTGGTCAAGCAGGACCTGTCTTTCATGAACCCATGCTGGCTGGGTCTGATCCCCTGGTTGTCCTGCACATGCCATGTGAGCGCTCAAGATGAACTGCTCCATAATCTTCTTCGGTACTGAGGTCAGGCTGACAGGCCTGTAGTTTTCCGCATCCTCCCTCTAACCCTTCTTGTAAATGGGCGTCATACTGGCAAGACTCCAGTCATCTGGGACCTCTCCCATTGACTAGGATTGCTGATAAATGATAGAGAGTGGCTTGGCATGCTCCTCCACCAGCTCCTTCAGTAGTCTTGGATGGATCCCATCCCGTCCCACAGGCTTGTGAGTGTCCAGATGGTGTAGTAGGTCACTAACTATTTCCTCCTGGATTATGGGGGGTATATTCTGCTCTCCATCCTTGCCTTCCAGCTCAGGGGGCAAAGTACCCTGAGGATAATTGGTCTTACTATTAAAGACTGAGGCAAAGAAGGCATTAAGTACCTCAGACTTTTCCTCATCTCTGGTTGCAATGTTCCCCTCTGTATCCAATAAAAGATAGATATTCTCCTTTGCTCTCTTCTTATTGTTAACATATTTGTAAAAACATTTTTTGTTGTCTCTTACAATAGTGACCAGACTGAGTTCTAGCTGAGCTTTTGCCTTTCTAATTTCCTCTCTGTGTGACTTAACAAGATCCCTGTACTCTTCCTGAGTTGCCTGCCCTTTCTTCCAAAGATGGTAAGCTCTCCTTTTTTTCTTGAGTCATAGCAAAAGCTCCCTGTTCAGCCAGGCTGGTCATCTTCCTCGTCAGTTCGGCTTGCGGTGCATGGGAATAGCCTGGTCCTGAGGCATTAAGCTTTCCTTCTTGAAGAATGTCCAGCCTTCCTGGACCCCTTTGCCCTTCAGGACTGTCTCCCAAGGGACTCAACCAGTGTCCTGAAAAGGTGAGAGTTTGCCCTCTGGAAGTCCATAGTGGTGGTTTTGTCATGGTTGCTAAGCCCAAGATGGCCTCCGACCATCATGCATCCCACCAGTCCTTCCCTGTTTGTAAACAGTAGGTCTAGCAAGGCTCCTCCCCTGGTAGGCTCACCTACCAGCTGAGTCAGAAAGTTATCATCCACACACTCCAGGAACCTCCTAGACTGCTTGCTCTCTGCCGTGTTGTATTTCCAGCAGATGTCTGGAAAGTTGAAGCAGCCACAAGAACAAGGGCACATGATTGTGAGACTACTGCCAGCCACTTGTAGAATGTTTCATCTGTCTCTTCAACCTGGCTGGGTGGTCTATAACAGACTCCCAGCACAATATCTGCCTTGTTGGCCTTCCCTCTCATCCTTACCCATAAGCACTTAACCTTGCCATTTACAGTCATGGAGCTCTGTACAGTCAAAACACTCCCTAACATAGAGAGCCACCCCACCACCTCTCCTTCCTTGCTTTTCCCTTCTGAAGAGCTTATAGCCATCCATTGCAGCACTCCAGTCATGGGAGTCGTCTCACCATGTTTCTGTGATTGCGACTAAGTCATATCTATCCTGCTGCACAATGGCTTTCAGCTCGTCCTGTTTATTGCCCATGCTGCAAAAGATGCAGGTGTAGGCTCAGGCAAAGCTTGATAATCATCTATGTGAGTATTAAATTTACAGTTTTATGCTGAAGCCAGGACGCCAACAAAATTAGGTACCCACTATGAAAACAATAAGTGACACGTGAAACCATCCTATAACCTAATGAAAAGCTATATATTTGTGGTAAATCTGTGGTCTAATTTTTTTTATGTTATAAGCCAACTGGAAAATGGTGATGAAAGAGGAGTACTTTCTCTGCTGTTGCAGCTATTTACAGTGTGCGTTTTAATTAATCTCTTCCCTCCATTACCCCTGCCTTTCATTGCAGAACTGTCTTATTTCCTCATTTAACAAAATCCAGCCCTCAAGCAGCTAACTGGCCTCTGGAAAAGGATTAACCCATTTGAAGTCAGCACTAGGGGCTTCAAGCAGGTGTCCAGAAGCAGGTGTAAACTGCTCTCAGTAATCACTTTCAGCTCTCATTTGTCCTTCAATGTCTATTTGAAATTTAACCTTAAAAGAGTCAAGTGGCACGTACCCCATGTCATCTTCAAAGCATGTCAAACTCAAAGCAAGAAAGGTTACAACACAGTAACTCCTCCAACTTTCTTGTCACTGAAAGCCCTTGCAGATGCTTCTGAGATGCAAGAGATTAGGAGAGGTGGAGGTTTTACCTGAGGCTCTTGAGAGAGGCTATGACAACATGGGTCCATTTCAGGACCACAGCTGAGGAGGCTGTGCTTGGCCAGAATTTGTGAACAGGGCAGCCAGCATCACCTGGCCACAGTAAAATCCAGAGGAAAAAGACTTTAATGAAAGCGATAATGAGCCCATATTTCCATTTGGTCTCTAGTGGGAATATATCTGAAGTTACTGTATTTTAACAAGAATACTGTTACTTGACAGTTACTTCACAATAGACTGTGGTCTTAGACACATTTTCTTTGGCAAATATATTCTCACAGTAAAAATTACAAGGGAAAAAAGAAATTACAGCTCTGAGCAAAGTGATTACAGCAAAGATAGATAGGAATTAGACCATACAAAGAGTGCGGTTTTAAGCTTTTATGATCACAGGCTAGATGCTGCAAAATGCCTACGACAGATTATTTTAACCACATCTTTGTTGCACACAAAGAACAGTGCTGTCTCATCCTCCTGGCCACAGTGGGGGATTTCTAATCTTTTCCCACACTAAGATGGCACATTTTTGAGGACACCTTGGTAACTGCAAAATGGTGTCTTGGTTCTGGATTTGATACTTTTTTAGAGCATTTTTATTGAATAAAATGACAAAATTCTCCCTGGGGCCACAAAGCTAGAATTTTACTGGCTTTCTACCATCCTGCTCTGAAGTTTTGCAGCTTATTTAGCTTCTCCTACCTTAAAATGCATGAAGTCTGTTTAAAAATCTATCTTTTACATAGGAAAATGAAGCAGTCTTCATAAGCCTAAAAACACTTGACCAGGCTTTCTAACTTAAGGGATCCTAATTTGTCACCTTAAAAAAACCCACAGAAACACTGACTATTATGCTAAAAGTGTTTCTCAAAGTTCTTTAAGTTTCTTTACAACTGTGTACAATCCTAAAAAATACCCAGCCAGAATTGTCTTAAATCCACATGCATTAACCTTTCAAGTAATCTCTTTCTGTGCCCTTTTTTTATAGTTATGCTTTCTAAACACTGATCCAATTAACTGAAAAGTATTTGTTGAAAAATCCATCATTTGCTGTGCTGTTTTACCTTAAGTTGCCCATGCAATCTCCAGTTCCACAATTAAATACCCATGGGGAAGTTAAACCAAGCAGGACATGAGCAATGTACCTGACTTGAATGTGTGGCCACACATGTCCATGGCAATCCCCCACCACCGATGACCAAGGTCATGGTTCAGCCCAGGCCTGGGCTCTGCCTGGACCCATGCTCCCAAACAACCCTCTGTAAAGCTTTAATTTATTTCTCTGACAGCAAGCAGCTTTCTTTTTTACATGTAGGAAAAGCAAGACAAGCAAAAGGAGCCCTTGAAGCATAGTGGATAACCAGCCAATTTTCAAAGGTTGGCACACCCTGCTCTGAAGCAGAGAGACAGATCTGCCAGGATTTGTCCATTTAAAAGGTCATTAACCAGCCCAGCCTGTACATTTAAGCTGATGGCAGGTAGCAGCACTGCCAGACTTACAAAGGGAATTATGACGATAGCTGTTATACAGTGTGTATTTTCAGTGTCTAAGCATGGCACAATGTCGCACGTGTTTCCCTAATTGTAATGTGTTGCAAAAATTCACCACGTTCAATCAGAAACCTATTACAACTAGTGCAGCAAGGCAAAGAGGAGGGAGGGGGCACCAGGAAGGCTGGTGAGTCCTAATACAGACACAGGAGCATTAACAAAGACTGCCAGACCCTGGTATTGCTGATGGGACCCCCCTCCTCCCAGGCACCATTTTGTCTTTGTTTCATCAGTTGGACACTTCTCTCCTTCTGCTGCAGATGAAATCTCTTCTTGGAAGCAAACCTTCTGCAGGTTTTTGAGGAAGCAACATTTTATAGCTTTGATAACAGGAGCAGTCAGGTTGTACAGCATTTGGTACTACAGGATGATGTGTAGGTAAGGTCACTGGAAGTGGAACAAGTATTTCTGGTGATGTGGTGCTTCAGCAGTCAAGGCCAGGTGCTTGGTGGGTTTTGGTTGAATTTTCATATAAGTGGAGAGGTTGCACTTTCAAATTGGTCTGGCTGGTTGTGACAGAGAGCTCTTATTCCATTTCAGAGAGAAATACTACAGGCACTTGTAGCGTTATGGGAAGGGTGAATTTCCAAAATATTGGCTGAAGAACAAATGTTATCAATACCAGTAATGCCAAGATATTCATGGATATATTAGCCAACATATTTCTTCATCATAGTTACAGACAGTTAATGAGATGTTAGGCTGTGGGATTTCAGCGAGTGAGAAGTGCATTAAAAGAGAGATGGTTAATGGAACAGAATAATAGAAAGTAACTGCAGAATGATCACAAATTGATTCAGCTTATATTTAAAATCAAAGAATAAATAGGAGTGGGTCTTTAGCTAAGGATTTGGATTTCAGAAAAGCAAATTTAGACAAGCTAAGGAAGCTGATTAGTAAAATCAGTTGGACTGAAATGATAGAGCAGCTTGACTGTGGAAGGAGAAAGGAATTTTCTACTGCCTGAGGAAGTAAAAGTAACAGAAATCTTTACCCTGAGGCAGAAGAAAAACTTATAGAAATAGATTCCACCCTTATGTAAATAAATATCTACCTTTAAAAGGATGTTACAAAAGGTTTTATACCTTTAAAAAGGATAGAAGCAAAGGATATAAGCAAAAAGCTTACAAGAGCTAGAAAGGCAAAAGGACAGACCAGTAAGTAAAGCTAGATTTCACAGGTTAAGACATACAAGTGTAAACAAACAGGAACTGCCAAAAATCAGTCTGAGCTAGATCCTGCAAGGCATACAAAAGCAAACAAGAAAATGTCCTTTGGAAATATACAACAGAAGGAAACAAGGAAAAAAGTTTGCAAGATCACAAAACTAAAGGAACAATTTACCTAGATTTTCAATAAAGATGGATGCACTGATGGCAAAGGCAATATATAGAATGGGAATGAGGATATGGAAATTAAAGCTAGTCCTCTGAAGAAGAGAACAAAACTTGAGGAGGCTTGCAAATAAGTTTGGGAAGGGAGGAAGTGGGAGTAGTCTCCATGCCAGAAATAAGGTCTTGTACATGATGTAGGTGTATTTGTGAGCTATTTTTAGGAAAACCCCCAAAATCAAATGTGGTACTTTCTAAATGGAAACTATTTACAAGGAAAAGGGAAGGGGGACACAAGATCAGAAAACTTCTCCCCAAAAGATCCAAACAAATATCATTATTTAACTTCAGTAGTATGGCTTTACAACAGCTTTGGAAGGAAAGGAGAACAAAAGATGTGGAAAGAAATACAAAGTGGCTTGCTAATACCCTAATCTCAATAGGCACTACCTACTAACTACGAGTGTCTCCCACTGGTTTTCTTGCCACTCCTGGCTCTGCTCAATTCCAACTAGTTCTGTGAAAAGTCCAGAAACAAGGACAGCACAGGAAGCAAAAGCGTGTAAACATGTCAAGTATGCATTATTGTATTTATACAATAAAAGCATACTCTACAATCACTTAGACTTTCTTATTCTACTTCATTCATCATTTCCTAGTCTCCTACAGACTGTCTCATTATCTGACTAGCTGGATGGAATTTTTTAACTTCTTCTGGTTTCAGTTCGTTTTTCTTGAAAACAGATGACAAAATTCCTGACTGCTGTATTTTAGGGGAGGGCTTATCAGGATATTGCCCAGTGGTATTTAAACTTTCCTAACCAGGAAACATCTTTCCTAAAGAATCCTAGGGGTATGTTTTCCTGTATCAGAGAGTTTCTTGTCCTAAAGGGTTTTTTTAATGTCCTAAAGTCAAATATTTTTCAACCACATCTACCACCCTTCTTCCATCCTTTCCTGCTGACATTCTGATACTCTTCTGTATGATGATGCTTCCGAATTCTGTCAGCGCTGCACTCGTCCTGTTTGTGTAAAGGTCATTAATGGAAACTAACAGGGTCATATCTTCTAGGAACTTCCTGCTACTTCATCTTTAAAACTAGCTGTTATTTGCCCTGCAGCCAGTTCCTGGCTGTCCTCTAGCTTCCTATGGTAATTTCCATATCTCCGATCTGACTGCAGTACTGAAATCTAAAATAAATGGCAATCAAAAGTGGTACGGAGCACCTAAACTCTTACTGAAACTGTCAGACAATTTCCAGCCTTTATCAGGTTTTAGCTCCATATCTGTTTCAGCCCATATGAAACGTCTATCATGCAAACTAATAAATGCTTTCGTAGCCAGAGGGGGACTGAGGAAAATGTTTAAAATATAGATAGCTGGCTGTTTTGTAAAGGAAGAAACAATCTTCTACCCCAAGAGCAATACACAATGGTAAATGTTGCAAAGATATAGCAGAGCATATACAGGCCAATACTTAAAGAACAGAAAAAAAAAAAATTCAGGGCTTTTCACTAAAGTATTTTTCTCTTGCTTTTTACGACACAGTTTCCTGAAAGTATTACTGCTTTCAGAAAAGAAAACAAAAGTGCCTGGTGAAGAGTTACTTTTTTGTCACACATGAAAAGAGTATCTCTGGCAATATGCCTGGATAGAGGCCTGAGCACCCTGGTCTGATCTCAGCTGACCCTGCTCTAGAGCCCTCCTGATGCCTCTTCCAATCTGAATTATCTGATGGTCCTGTGAGGCTAAGATGCCTCTGTGTTGCCCTGTAGCACAGAGAGGCTAAGCTTACACAGCAGTGGTGTGCCGGCTGCCCAAGTGCACAAGGTGAGCCCTGTCTCAGGCAGTCCTGTCTAATTTCTGTCCCACCTCTCCAGGGAAGGATGCCTACCAGGTTTTTAAGGGGCTCTATCACAGCCCTGTGAGACCCAACTGTAGTGCTCTGCAGAGGCTTTACATTACACAAAATGAGCAGCAAAAACCGTGACACCAAGCAAAGCTGACCTCTATCAGACACCTACTCTCTGAGTACAGCACAGTATCTAAGGAAAAGCAACCTTCAGGCTATTCTGACTACTATGCAGTCCCCTGGCAGGACAAAAAATAAAGATATGTAAAAGTAACTTGTGCTCTTTCTTCTCACTGCAGATGTGCTCCCACCCTGAGCACAGAAAGGGGGGATGAGGAATGGTACACTGCCTATCTCCTTCCTGAAAATGTCCTGCTATGCCTGCTTTAGAAAGCAAGAAAAGCAAATAAAGAAATCAAATAAATTCCAGACCACAACCCTACTGACCCCCAGGGATAATGTGCTACAACAGAATAAACCTGAAAGGTTTGTTGCCAAAGTGTGGTTCCCTGCCTGCTGCTTCTCCAGGTCTGCTGTGTCTGACCTGATGAGACGGTGAAAAGAGAAAACGCCACTTGGGTCCTTGCAGCTCCCCACCATTGAGTAGCCCTATGCCTGAAGCGTCCCCTAACAATCCACTGGTGTACACTGTCTAGACAGATGCTGAAAGAAAGCTGAAGAAATACTACAATACACCCAAAAGGTTAAAAAAAACCCCATATTCTGAAAGAGCCAGAAAATTCTGCCTCCTGCCTTAGAGAAAACTTCAATGCATATATTGAACAAGAGCTTTCTTGGCTGCATTTGCAAGAGTTGGTTGGTCTCCAAGACTGATAAAGTCCCAAGGCTGTGTCCAAAGAGTCAAGAAAGAAACAAAGACGAAGACCTTTCTGATAAAAAAAAAAAAAAGAAGGCCCTGACTGAGTGTGTGTTATGGGATCTGACCCCTGCCACAGCAAGTGTTTGTTTCTCTCTTGAGGGTAGGCTGGAGCGTGGACAAGACTTGTTCACCTGCAGCATGACAAAGAAAAGGGTAACATGCTTCTTAACTGAGCAGGAGAAAAAATATAAAGCTCACTATTTCTCCAATGAGATGTGGCTTCCACAGAGTTGAAAACTTCCTTAAGAAAATTTTTATTTACTATTTTTATTTCCAAATAAATATAATAAATACTATTCTTCTTGTATCAAAAGGCCTAAATTAAACAACTTGTCTGCATGGCTTCAGCATTAATTTCTGTGTCTTTTTCAGCTGTTCAGTACTTGATGACCCTGTGGTCTCTGGACATACTGCCTAAACTATATATCTGATGGCACACTCTGATAGCACAGCCAGAAGCACTCATTGCTCCAAAATTGTACAGTTCATTTCAGGAACACCTTTGTGACAAACATTTCTATTTCACCTTTTAATATGCTCAAAGGTAAAAGCCAAAACCCAGAATACTGGAAAATCCCTCCAGGTAAAAATTTTGTTTTCCCATCATCTCTAACTTTAGTTGGATAAACAAAGAATGAAAATGAAAACATCTCTGCAAAGGCCTCTCACTTTGGCACAAAGGCAGGATTGAAGGCAGGTTGACTCTGAGCTTATTTTATTCTTCCATGTGAAATACCATGGAACCACCCAAGACCCACCAGGTTCTTTTACCCATGGGGCTTCTCACCGACCTAGTCAAGCCAACACCTGCAGCCTTTGGGACAGCAAGGTCAGCCATGACCTGTGGCAGCTATTGGGACATCTGAAAGCGTACAAGCTGTTTAACAAAGACATATCAGGTACAAAAATGAATTAGCTTGGGACTGTGCCAGCAGACCAGAGCTCACCCTTACCCCCTTTGATTAAACTGTCAAAACATTCTTTGAGCATGTAGTGTCCTGATACAGTGGTACTGGGAGGAAAGGATTTAGCTGTCTGCAAAACAAACACACAAACAAAATCACAAAGCAATAGCAGATGAGACCAAAGGCACAAACCCCTCTTTTCCAATTGATAGCTCTACAGTGCTCACAAATGTGTGCCAGGAACCAGGCTATAAAACAGATGCCTTTGTTAGCGATGACATGTTGGGAGTGAGGATCATTCCCTTCTTGCCAGCAATAGGGTAAATCCGCCCCACTGATTTCCACAGAGGGTTGTTCCTACTTATCCCACTATTCGTCAGAAGACAGGATCTTGCTGTGCCCTTGACATCCTCTGCCCCCTGTCCTCCTCACTAAGTGTATCATGGCTATTCTCACAGATGTTCTTGATGAACAACAAAAAGAAATTGAGTTAGAAGTACCTTTCTGGCCCTTCACATACACACACCCTCTCCCCCCCCAGCCAAGGAAGTGCCCTGATCTTGGGGATGGCATTGGAGGGCATAGCAGTGCCATGGGCAGTCTCACTATAGCACAGAGCCACAGGGCTCGGGAAAGTGGCTGAAACCATAGATCAGGCTGGATTAGCTGAAGCGGAGCTGGGCCAGAACACAAAGGCTAAAACTAAGCTTGTAGGAAATGTCATTGGTTTTTTAATTATTAAAGGTAGGCAGCATCTTGATCCCCTGTTGTTGTGAAAGACAGATTATACATATGCATGCGGAGATCGCAGTTATACCTCTATGCAAATTCAGCTGCACTCACAATAAATCTTAAAATATTGACAGCTACTCACAATCATTCCCTTCCTAGAGTCCCTGATTGTGTCAAGTTATCAGATTTAGAAATGACATTTGGCAATTATATTCCAAATTCAATCCTTATTTCTTTTTAAAATTTACAAGCTTACCTTAACATAAAAATACTCCCTTTAAAGTTTCTTTTTCAGAATTAGAAACATAAAAAATTATTGTATAGCTGCAGGAAGGCGTGCTTTCTGAGATGACAGTAGTTTATATGAAGAGATTATTCAAATGCAGTGGCAGTCTCTTTCAAATAACTGGAAGGTTACATTCAGGAAATAAGATCCTAAGATTACTTAACCTTTCCAGAGTAAAGAGATCTCACCACCTTCCTGAACCTCCCTCCTCCCCCTCAGCCTTTTCAACAGTGGGCAGCTGAAGGGTGGAGGAAGGTGTGAGTGAAGACAGCAGGCAGCAAGAGAAGGAGCAGTCTTTCATTTTTACACCAAACCACATTCCCCAAAACATGGCATAGTGCAGAATCATGTGGGTCAGTAAAGGTACACAACATACAGGTGGGAGGAAAGTGAAATACAGTTAGCCATGACCTGTAGTCTGCAATCAGTTGCTCTTTCCAAGTGATTTCTATTGCTGTGAAATGAGGGCAGGAGACACTGTGCCTGTGTGGATATGCATTAGCCTCATCTCCTTGGGGTACAGATGACCACACAGACCACAGGGGAACTTGGTGTGCTGGTGGAGAAGCTCACATGCTCCACGCTGGTCCCTGAGATTCGTATTGCCTCACAAGACCCTATTTGTACTTACCTGTTCTCTGAAATTTTCTCTAGGAAAGCAAATGTTACCGTTGCCAAATGAGGTACATTGAGGTAAGCAGACTGTCATGGTCCTTCCAAGCAAAAAGAAGTAATTCACCTACGGGAAGCTTTTGCCCCATCCCAACTGTTGGCTGAAACATTTCACATCAGCGTAGCCATTTGCTGTTTCAGGCCTTGGTTTTGTTATCCGAGTTGGGAAATTGCAGAGAGGTAAATGTCTGTATCATTTTCTAGCGTGAAAGGACTCAGCAACAGTGGGAACATGTAGTTGAAAGAATGTCTCATCTTCTGTTTTGTTGGTTTCGTTTTTTAATTGCTTGCAATCAATTCTTTTAAAAAAATAATAAAAATTACCACCTAGTGCACTTGCTGCCTCTGATGAGAACTGGAGGTTTCAAATAAATTTGCTGGACATTAAGTTTCTTCCTTTAGTGTTTTATCATATATCATATACAATAGTGCAATGCTTCCTTCTCCCCCTTCTTCTGTGGGAGTCACCCAGCCCAAAACATGGCACTGAATCTAGGGAATAAGACACCATGAATGAGCTCTGTAACCAGGAAAAAGGAAAGCTCAGCTCTCCAGGTGGAGAATTCAGAAGTTTCACAGTATCTCCTTGGAAACTCTCTGCTTTCCCACTTCAAACCTTCCGACTTTGAAACCTTCAAAACTGAACTGGGATTTCAGTGTAGAGCAGAGAGTGCATATTGGCCTTGGGAAGAAAGCAAACTGAGTACAATTGTTGATATCTGCTACTTGGGGTCTACAGTATGGTGTTTCTATCAGTTGGGTCAAAAAGCTAGAACTAACAGCTAGAAATAACAGCTAGATCTAAAAATTTTTGACTGTTTGCTGTGTCTGTTCATTACTGCCTCCTTAGGCTGGTATCATACTGCTGCTATACTGCCAGTTGGAATGATGGAGACCTGTTCACCCCAGTCCAAACTCAAACAGTAGCAGAATGGTTAGGTGAGTTACAAGTTTCACTTGTTGCCACACTTGAGACATAATATGGGGATACAAGAGTGGAAACAATTAGAAATTGCCCTCCATTTTACTCTGTGAATATCAAGACTGGATGGAACATTAAGGTAGGGTTGTTATAGCAACAGGATATTTATCTCAAAACCACCCTGAAGTCTGATTTCTGCAGAGATTGCTTCAAGAAGGCAAGTCTGATGCAATGGGAAAAAGAAATCAAACAATCTTTTGGACATATCAGCCTTCTTGAAGAACTGTTTATGCTCTTGAAAGATGGTCTGCTTTATCCAATTATTTCAGTTGCCCGGAGAAGAACTTTATATCAAACTCTTCTTACTTATGTCTTTAGTCCATCCTGGCTACAATACTCCTGTGGCAGACAAGACTGCCATGCTGAAATACACAATTGCTTTCAGAGGTGCTGTGTAGTGGGAGACCACAGTTAGCTATCAAAAAGAGCAGTTGGACTGAACTTAGAAAAAATACATACAGAGTCCAGCTCAGTAGAAATATAATAACATTGTATCACTAGTTTCCATGATTAAACTGATTCCAGAAAAAAAAAAATAATAATCCAAACAACCTGAAAATGACCAGCAAATGTATTTTTCCCCTCAGTTATTGTGTTCATGAAGTGGTGCTGAAAAATCCTGCAGCAGGAGCTTTAGGTGGGGAGAAGCTATGTGCACTTGAGTGAGGTATGAAAAAGAAAGTTAAGATAGACAAAGCAGGGAAGGAAAAGAAGATAGATATCAAGAACCAAGGATAAGATCATGAAACACAAAAAAACTTATAAAAATTTTAATGTCCAGCTGGTAAAGTGTGAGGAAGCCATGTCACCGTTGGACATAGGCACAAAGTCAAGAGCGTGTAATGCAAGGAATGCCTCTTCCACACTCAGGGCTGCCCCACTGCAGGGCTGAGTGATACTGCTGCTTCGGTGATATCCAGCCAACCTGTAAATATAAATGCTGAATTTTATATGTTTGTGATCTGCACAATACCTGTGTATCCCTGTTCCCCACATAGAAACTTCGAGTTCTTCAAGAGCATGTCTAAGTTCATAGCCCTTACAGGACCTCGTTTAATTCATTTTTCCGTAGAGCTCTGAAGGAAATAACTCAATAACATTTCTTACATATTTGCCAGCAATTTGCTCACGCAGGAGGGTGTGCAGGGCAGGCACCTCTTCGGAGGAGGGACATTCCAGTGGCCGAGCGGAGAAACTTGAAGTACGCTTAACCCAGCGACTGGGCACTGTTCTGTGACCATCTCCGCAGGCTGAGGGCACTCATCCTACCTGACCCTCGCGGCAAAATGGTGGGCGCTTGCCTCCTGACCCTCAAGGCAAAATGGCGGGCGCTCGCCTGAGGGCAAAGGCTGCAGCTCCGCTGGGGGGTCTGCACCACCTACCCCAGCGAAGGCCGATGCCTCTGCCCAGACAGAGCTGCAGGGGGCAGAGGCTGCAGGGCAGGCCTCAGACTGCAGGAAGGGCCCGGACCTTTCTCCTGGCGCAGGGACGGGCAGCAGAGCTGCCCGCAAAAGCTGTGCCCGGGCGGGGGAACCCCTGCAGCAGGCGGCTGGGCTGCAGGAGGCGGTGAGAAGGCTGTGCAGCGTCAGGGAGGCTGACAAGGAGTTAGACGGCTGGTTGGTTCCAAGCGCAGTCTGCAGTGGATCCACAGCCCACGGCCAAACAGCCAAAACCTCCCACATCAGCACACACGGAAGGGCGGGTGGCTGACAATGTAGAAGAATGGAAGCTTGCAAGAGCAAGGACCAGCAGGAGGAAGAGACTTCCCCCAAAGCCTGAGGTGCCCTTGCAGAACCGCTTCACGGCCCTGCAGACTGAAGAGGAAAGAGCCGCCACGTCAGGACCGATGCCGGAGCCGATTAAGGCAGCCCGATCTGCTCCCTGCAGAACAACCAGCGCAACTGAGAAAAGGCGACGGGTGATAGTGATAGGTGGCCCCCACGGCAGGGGGCTTAGAAGTACATGATCTTTAAGGTCCCTTCTGGCCCAAACCATTCTAGGATTCCTACATTTTAGGTATTTGTTGGCCCCCGTGCCAACAAAGGATTCTTCTACTTTGTCGAGCAGGTACACCAGCGAACCCCAAGAGACCAGTTAAAACAAAAACCTGACCAGAGTCCAGAAATGACCAGTGGGCAGGAAGAAAATCCGGGTTGCCACCAGCAGCAGAACCTGGAAAGGAGGAAATTCCCCAGCAGGGCACAAACAACGAGATTCAGCTTTTGCACAGCAGACCTGTATGATGCACACGCGCACTCACGAAGATAAATGGAGCCTCTGAGTGTCCCCAGGCAGCATTATCCACATTTCTGCCAAGCACAGCTGCCTCTAGATTTGGGCCCATGCCAGGGGAGAAAGGCACCCTCCCAGCTCCCTGCAGCTCTTATCTCGGTTGCTCACTCAGTATTCCAGATGCCTACCCCAGGAGAAGAGGATGTGTGGCCGTATGGGGGTTGCAAAGGAGGGCCTGTGCTGGCTGCGCTGTGAGCTGGGGCGGGAGTGCGGGGCTGGGGAAGGAGAGTAGCGAGAGTCATAGCTGCGCTGGCTGCTGGGATGAGGTCTTCTCTGGAAAGGATTTCAAATGCCCTGGCCACGGGAGCGGCACTGTGAATTTTGGCAGAGGCATTCAGTAAGGGCTGTGGGAAGTGGTGAGTTTGATTAGGAAGTAATTTAGCTTAGAGGATAAAACTGTGGATGCAAGAAACTCTCATAATATCTCTGGATGGGGAAAAAGTGCAGGAGATGCTTTGTGAGGAACAAGAGCCTGAGGTGATCATTGTGGAGCCAGGGTTAACCCAGGAAGGCTATGTGACAATAGTGCCAAACTGGTATGGGACACCACGAGCAGGATTAAACAGAGACTTCGAGTTTTCAGAGGTCTTCGCCGGGTCAGCTTTCCTTACTCCACATTAGCAGAGCAGATATCTGAGGCTGCACACCAGTCAGACTGGGGATTTTTCAGAGTCTTCCATGAACAAAGGGATAATGGGCCTATTTTCTCTCAGTGCTTGTTCTGTTGGTTGAAAACTACAGCATTTAAGGCAATGGCATGAAGTGTTATTTAGCAGCAGAATGGAAAAGGTACAAAGTTTTCTCCATCGTGTCCTGAAAAGCTACCTTTAGTTAAAACAGAGGGGACAGTGCTTCAAGGGATGAAGGCTCAGTAAATCGTCTGTGTGCTCTTCCCTGCCCTGCCAATGGTTTTCTGTGTGACACCTTTTAACTGGTCCAAAATTTTCCCCCACCTGCTGACCTAGGAGCAGATTGATCTCACCACTCCTGGTTTTGGTGTGTGCTATCCTTAAATTAAAGGATGTCTCAGTTTGCACATCAGCTATCATTTTGCAGATGGCTGTGGATTAACTGCTAAACAAGATGGATGAAATGGTAGAAAGCATTATGTTACATCCATCTTGGAGAGAATCATAATGGAAGGCACTAAAATAGAGTGTATCAGGCACACCAGCATCATTTTCCATCTACAGCACCACAGTTTGCCATCATCCCTGCATGAGCAAGTGCTGTGTGTTTAGAGCGCATACATAGAAATACTAGTTTATATATCCCTGTTTTAAAGAAACTCTTACCCTTCTGCAGTCAGCAGCTTCCTGTCCTGATGTTTACAGCAAGAACATGCTCTTTCCAAGCTTTCTGAAATGGCTTTATGGCATAATGAAGAACAGGCAAGCCTAATGCTGTCGGTACAGGTGCAAACCAGAGTGAACAGCAGCAAATGGACCCATTATCACCCTTCAGCCTTTTGCTTCCTTTTACTTAAGTGGTACTTTCTACCTTTTAAGTATGAAAATGAAGGATTCCAGATATTCTGTTTCAATTTTATTTAGTATTAAGTATGTATTTAAGGCAAGCCCTTGGGCTGTTAAAACATCTTCAGACAGAGATCCTTTAATAACTGAGGACAGATTTGAACAAGCCACTAAATGACTGAACTAAAAATTGAATGATTAAAAGGAAAAAGACATAGACTTATTTCTAATTATAATAAAATCACAGTGCTTCTCATGGCTGTCTTTAAGCCTGAAAAGGTAAGCTTTTTCTTCCCAATCATCTTGTTTGTACCACCAAAATATGATACCCTACTTTATATTTATGCACTGTTTATGCATGGGCTTCTTCAGCAGCCTTATCGGTATTCACTGTTGTCTTTCATTCCACAGTAAGCTTGTGCAATTCAGTACATGAAGCGTTTCTGTGGTGTAACAGGACTTATTAATAAGTGATGGACTCTATAAAAAACTTGCTTAACTATACTCTCCAAAATATTTATTACATGTTTAATTTGGCATTATTTTTAACAGACTTTGAGGTGATTTTATATTAATATCAGGGTGTTTTAGAATTATGAGACTAGCATATTTAAAAGTTTAATAGTTGTGTCAGTTTATCTAGTACCTACATTTGCAATCTAAGCATTTATTCTGGGGAAATAAGAGGATTACAAATATTTTTTAGTATGAATTTCCTTTACCATTTTTCTTTTACTTCTAGACATTCCTGTTGCTATCATCACCTTCCAAATATAAATAGATGCAGCAGTTGACATTACTGACTATATATTATACCTGGAAATAAGCAATTAACCAAGGTGTTTTTTTCTTAATTAGAGATGTAAAAATGATGTGTTTTAAAGTGTGATGTTAGTCATCTATGTGACCTTAGAAAAGCAAGATAGCAGTCTAATTCTGCATTCCTGTGAAGTCTCCCAGCAAAATGAATTTCATGGAGTGCCAAGATCAAAGCTTATCTGAAAGCATCTAAGATTACAAAGATGCCAAGTTCATCCACATCTCGCCTAAAGCAGTTTCCACCAAAAAAGCTGGTCTAGCATCCCCCCTCCCCCCTTTTTTGAGAGTGGAAGTGTAGTCAGATGGTTTATTCCTGGAGTGAAAAATATTTTTATAGTTTTAAACAATATCAGTAGATATGACTATCTTGCTGACAGCTATGTGGGCAGTTTAACAACCCTGGTAATGATGCAGTACTGCATGCTGGAGGCTGGTGTTGACTTTGGATGGCTAATCTTGGTCTGCAAAGGGAAATGCAAGCTATCTTGCGTGGCACCCAGCAGAAGGATGCTGAACTCAGAGGGAGGGTACCAAGGCTTCAGTCTGGGGTTTGAATACATGCCAAGATAGTTAAGGGAGGTGAGTAGCCTAGAAATACCCAGGGATGCAGACTTAGGCCCTGAACAGTTTCATTATAAGCTACTAAACACTATAAAACTCTACAGCAAGCCTGCTTCATGATCTCTTCAGGTAGCTACCCCTTTATACAATAACCTTTATTCTCCTTGTCCTGCCCCTCTTCTCATTTCCTCATGCCAATCACCTTCTTCTTTCCTGGAAGAAGTAGATTCTTTTCTCTGATTTGAATGTTGAACTGTTTACCGACCTACAGATATTTTTTATAGAGGAGAATCACTATATTTGAACTGAGTGTAAATTCCCAGGCTTTGATTACATACAGCACTCTGAATTTTATATAAGCAGTAAAAATGAAATAGTAAGTCTTTTAGGAGTTGCAAGTGTGGAAAGAAAAGGTTAGGATGCCCACCTGATCAGAGCTCTTAAAAACCCCAAGTTTCTTATCGGGCTACCCAACTGGAGAGCAACAACAACAAAGCATTTCCACCTAACATTGAGATATCTGAGAGACTGGCATCTTACTAAAAAGGTTAGAAGAAGTTTTCCCCTTCCTGCACTGGAGAACATCAGGATAGATGGATATTCAATATAGAAGTTCATCTTGATCACTGTGGTCATTAACCATAGTTGTTCATGAAAAATCTGTGTCCTGAAGCATGAGACAGATATTTCCTATTAAATTTTAACTCAGTCATGCAAGTCTAGAGGGGAGCAAAACACCTTTCATTGATGAAGGACATTGTGGCATATAGTTCTGCCATTACCTTGGCAGTGCCTTTTCACACCTCTTGTCAGAAGCAGAGGATCTAACATGGGAATTGAATAGTTTTGGTAAGTTGTTTAAAACTTTGGCTATAAACTAAGGGATATGGAAACTGAAAGTTCTGCTTTAATATTTTTAATGTAGCTATACAAAGCTTGAAGTGGCTTTTGAGTTTAGGTTGGACTAAAAAGTAGCCATTGACCCTCCCTCCCTCCAAACACAATGTAAGATGCAGAGTCTGCTTAGTGCACTATCCCAGAGAAAGGTAGAAAATGCTTAGGGAAATTTTGTAAGAAATAGGGCACATAAGGAACAGACCTTCCCCTTGCAGCTCTTCCAAGCCTTTATTGCAGAGCTTGTATCCAGTCCTTCATTTAGGATATAGCCGGTCAAGTAAGACACCAAAGTTTTGCTGCTCTCAAGGTGTCACATCCAAACAGTAGCACAGCCCACCTTTGGAAGGCTCTTCTTTGCAACTCAGTGCTGTTCATCATTCCCTTACTGTCTTCCCAGCTCACTGTACACAAACTGCAAATAAATAATGAGATGAAAAGATGAGCTCTGGGACCAAGAAATGCCTTATTTTTCCAGACCTTGTGGATTTAGTCCAACAGCAAGGTCTGAGGCTGAATCATCATTGTGTTTTCTTGAAACAGTAGCACACAGTTCTTCACTCCCTGCTTGATTTATTGCCTGCAAATATGAGCCTGTGTGCAGGTCTTGTCATCTGATATATTTGTTTTAGTAGTCAGTATAATATGAATTGACTACTAGAAAATGCATATTTGTTTCGCAGCCAAGCTGCAATACAAAATATATTTCCAGCTCCTTTATTTATTGTTTTTGCCTGTTTATTAATATATGAAGTCCAATACTATTACTTTTACTGAAGCCAGTAGGATCGCCTGGGCTTAGGAGCGCTTTAATTTACATGAGGTTATCAAACTTCAGCCTTTGTGACCAGCCGAAATTTAGGAGGGAGATTCTTGCAGCAGCCAGAGAGTGAAGAGGTGAAAGATGACAGGAGAGGGTGATGCTGCTGGGTGGCACAGCAGCAGGAGGGGCAGAAAGCAGGGGATGCTAAAGACTCTTGAAAACTAGTCCCCGTGTGTCTCTGTAGGGCCCCTCATCACTCAGACCTTACATGACTACTAGTTATTCTGGACTACCTTTTGCTTCCATATCCCATTCACAAATCGAGAGGGACAACAGCAGTCAATTTTACCCAGTTGTTATGACAATAAATATATTATGCATTCAAATACTAAGGTGAGTAACCCAAGAAGCCCATGAGGAAAATGATATTTCCGCATTTAGTCCAGCACTTACACAGTGTGCAGGAAACAACAGAAGGAACATACCGACTAAGAGATTGCCTTTGGAAAACTGATTTACTGAGAAAGTAAATCAGTCATCACAACTACAGACAAGGAGGCAGCTTTACACACATGTACTGCCTCACAGTGCCTTAATTACTGTGACATTGTTCTTTAATTTCATGTCATGTTTTGGGCAAAATATGCATCTCTACTTCCATGGCTTCACAGAGATTCAGGAGTGTATTGTGTATGTCTCAGGAACACTGACCTTCAAAGGAACCATCACACCACAGTTTTCAGAAAAGGTCTTGAAGTATCACCTTAGGGTTGTTGAGAGCTTGGGAACAAACTGTTGCCCTTTGCAGACACTGGTGCCCAGGGCGGCAGCACAGTCCAGCTGATCAGCAGGGCCAAGAGCACATTTAAATCACATAGAAATTAGAGATATGATGAGGGCAATAGGAACCTTCTAATGGCATGATTGGTTTAGCATGGGGAACTGATGCTGCTGACGCTCGGTGGTGCTTGCTTGGACTAGCGATGAGTTCTTGATGTAGTGGAGAGCCAGCAAATGGTGAGAGACAAACTGCCTGCCAGTTTGTGGAAACTAGAGCCATCATAGTTGCTGAGTGTATTAATGCCAAAGAGATTTTTGTTTCAAAAACTTGGACATGCACAAAAGCAGGAGGAAAAAAAACCCCACCAAATCACCTGCTGCTCAGTTCCTCTGAAGTTAAAAGCCAGTAGCAAACTAAAGATTTTTTAAATCTATTGTACCGATGTCTCATTATCAAGTGTTTCTGAGCTATTGATATGAATAACACTTTTAACTTCAAATGTCAAACTGCTTTTCTATTGGTTTCTGGGTGATGTAAATACCTGCCAGAGAGCGAGTGCCAGGTAACACATTAGCCAAGGTGCTGCTACAGCTCTGAAATCCCAAGGCTGAGATTTAGAAAAGAAAGAGAATGAGCACACATGAAAGTAAGAACACATATAAAAAAGTGAAGTCTGTAGCTTTCATTTTTAAAGCATACAAGTCTTGTTTCTGGCCACAGCTTTTTTGCATTCTTTCCCGGCTCACCCAAGGGCAGCTTTGACACATGCAAATCACTCTTAATTGTAGGAGATGCCTTGCACAAGACAGAAATTTGAAGAGTTCTGAATCTTTAAAAACTATTTGTGCGGAGTTTGTTGTTGCTGGGGAAAAGTATCTGTCTCTGCAATCAGGAAGGGTCTGTTGCAAAACATGTTTAAAAACATTGGGGTTGGGTTTTTTTGGTTGGTTTTTTTTTAAATGCCAGATGTCTTTGACAAAAGAGTCAGTAAGAGTAGTAGACTCCTGTTTGAGCTTGGTCTTCTCAGATTTCTTTGTTTTAAGAGAGTAGAGGAACCATTTTATCTCCAGGAGCTCTGGGCCCTGGCAGATATGGTCTAGTAAGTGTAGTTTAGTAACTTAGTGGTGCAGGCCAAGTTATTGTGCTGGTTTGAAAAAATGAGTAGAGAAAAAACTAAAAGTACTTACAAGGTATTTTTACCAAGGGAATTATTGCATAAAGTAAGGAATTACATCACCCATTAGCAACATGTGAAAAATTAAATGTAAATATATCTAAAATAGGGTTCTGTATATACACACATATATATTTAACAGAGAAAGAGTTATATATTTGGCAAGGAAATTAAGATACTTTTTCTCCAATACGAGAACCAAGCTCAAAGCCTACAGGAAGTTTACTTAGTGTAGAGCTTACATACTGTTAAATGTAATGTGAGAGTAGAAGAACAGACAAATTTCACAGAAGGGGTCCTAGCCAGGAGTTTTATTATTTGTTTACCCTATAAAGCCCTACATAAGTCTCTACAGTTGGGGTATGCAAATGCTATAAAAATTTGCTATAGTTTTAAATCCCTTGTTGAATGAAAATGAGAAAAACAACAGACAATCAAGCTCAACCTGCAAATGTGTCCTGTAAAATAGTTGATAAAAGCCATTTCCTGACAAAGCAAAGGAAAAATGGTTCTCCCTGGTTTAGGCAATCCAGGGAGAATTCAATGGCAGAACTGAACTCCAGAGACTCACTTGGGGTCCTGAGTTAGCATAGAAGCAGGAAGAGAAAATCTTTGAATTGCAAATTGTGTTTGATGCACCTAAAGCGTTGTCTTGATACACAGGTGACTGGCATAGCTGCCACTATGGTCAGCCAGGGGTGACGAGGGACCACGTCCTTCTCTGACATTGCTACAGCAAGGGTCAGGGTGATGACTTGTAGAGCAAGTACTGAGAGCCAGGAAGCTCAGGCAATTAGTTTTCCTTCTCAGGGGTGCTGGCATCATCCCTCAATGCACCCACAAAGCAAGGATCACCAACCCATTAAAATTCAAGTAGCTTTTAAAATCTCAGGTTTGCCTTCATCCCTTCTCTTACACTTTATTTCTATTCCACTTAATTTTTCCTCTCTTTCTTAGTCTCTCATTTGTGTTTTTCTTTTTCCAATTTCAGACTTCACAAAGACAGGTCAGTTACCCATGATGCCTGGCTAATGCAAGTGCTCACTGGGAAAGACCTTGCTGCAGCCTGACAGAGGCGTGGTGAATTAAGAGCCTATCTTTTGAAAAATTTCACTGAATCTGAAATAAAAGGAAGGGGAGAATTTTCCAACAAAATTTTACGTTTTAAATTTGCCTGTTTAACTTTCGCCAGCATTTAAAAAGGACTCTGACAGCAGAGGTGGGTGAGAGCTGGTTGGCATCCCTGCAGCAGAAAGCTCAGCTAACAGGGTGTGCTCTGCTACAATTTCAGCAGGGCTCCATGAGCACCTTTGGGTCTGATCTTGCATTGATCAAGCTTACCTCAAAATTATATCTTGAGGTAAAAGGACAGGAATTTGTTTTGTGTTCTATCTTTCTTTTTTTCCTTTCCTTATTTTCTGGTGTAAAGAACATCATCTAATCTTTCCCCCCTTCTGAGAAGTTTCCTTCTTAAGTGTTTCCATCCACTCCAGTGTTAGGTACTTACCTATAGCAATTTGTAATACCATTTTACACTGTGTGGTTTCAGTTCAATGAAACGCTTAATTGTTTAGCTGCTTTTCCATACAGCAATACCTTAATAAGCTAATAGCCAAGCACTTGTGTTAGAACTTCCTTCAGTGAACACTATAAGCTAAACCAACCAACCCCCCAAAAGTAATTTTTGCATAGTTAGGCAATAAAGTGCTTTTCACCATGCTATTAAAATACAGCTAAAGAGCAGTAGTAAAGAATCATAATCCAATTACATTTTCTACAGTATTTCACTACACTGCTACAACGTGACAAAAATATTTTGTGTCATGAAAGATATTTTTGTGTAACGGGAAAGTTATTTTATGTTAGTTTATTTTAGAAATAGCATACATTCATTCAGGCAGAGACTGCATGATAAGTCTATATAAAAAGAATATATTTCCCCCCCCCCAGATTCTCCTCCTGTAAATAAATCTCTGTGCCAAGTACAGCTCAGACAAGTAGTCCTGATTTCAACTGGTCTACTCACATAAGTGAGAAATACTTTCTTACATAGCACTTACTGCATTGAGTCTTCAGGTATCAGGCCGTGAGAACTACACAGAAAACTTCACTGCTTTTCTTGCACCACTGAGAATTTCCACACATATAATTCAGAAAATTATACATACATAAAACCACATATATAATTTGGAAACTTACAAACCAGTTTCATACCTGTGTGGAAATACCTTGCATACTGGAGATGAAATTATCAAGATACATGGATATTCCTCTCACACCAGGACTGACAGAGCTTCAAAAACCATCTGTCAGCAAACTCTGTGGCAGCTTCTTATTGCATATATTTAGCCAAGAAGACCGTGTTCAGTCCTGTTTAGAGATGCAGTGGAAATGATGATGACCACTTTCCTGACAGGCAATAACTTCTTGTTAGCACAGCCATAAGAACCATCAGGTAAAGATGTAGTTCAGTACATAAAGTAATTTCAGGCATGTATATTATTTACTCAACTGCCTGTAACAAGCCTGGTTTGTTTTAGCCTATTCTATCAGTCAGTGCTTCAGAAATACTGACTACATTTTTTTCTGAAAAATAGATCTCATCTCTGTCACGCTGGCACTTTTTTGAACACTATTTTTCAGGTTACTGTAAAATCCCCTGAAGTCTCTAGACATCTGTGAAGGTGATTACCTAAAAAGCCATTTCATACAATCAAGTACCATATTTCTCTTCATTTACATACACTATTTTGTTGACTTCCTGGGGAGTGTAGCTGTGTGAGTAAAGGCCCCACATCAGTAAAATATTACTATGCAAATAGTGACTGAAAAACATCTGGCCAACCCATCATTTTACTGGAGTCCTGAAACTAAACCTTCCACACAGCACAATGGTCTGAATGCCAAGAGAATAAATTTATTCATAATAAGATAGCAGGAGAGAACATATAACTTTTTTTTTTCTGAAACTGAGCTGAAAAATAACAGTATTTCTGAACTGAAACCCTGAATGTTGTGTTTCAGCATAGAACAAATGGTTTATAGCTCTATGATATGGTAACATTTTCTTTTTTTGTTTGAGAGACATTAGCATGCAGCTTACAATAAGCAAGAAGGGTCAAAATGCATTTAAAATTAAAAAGAATCTCTTTTTCCATTGTAATTTATGGAATAGCCTGACTTCTGAGAGCCTACCAACTTGTTCTTCTCTGTAATTTATTCTTTAGGAAACTGTTTCCCTGCAGGAGTTTTATAGTGATAAATTTTAACTCTGAAATTTCAAAATGCCTTAAAGTTTTCATTAAAATTTAGAAGACTGCCAGTACCATCATTTCAGCTTGGAATGGGCAAAATCAGAAACTGTTTCTGAGGGGTGCTATGTAATTTATTTTCTTCTATTCTAAAACTCCAAGTATTCTTGTTTTTATGGAAAGGACTTCAATTAAAAGTCTATCTTCTTTCCTAAATATAAAAATAAAACATTTAAGAGCACAGAAAAAATGCAGCCCTGAGCCCTCTTGCCCAGTGATGAGATACATGGTTTGTATTTTTCTAATATTCTTAGCATGAATAAACTGGAGTCAGTTAAAGATGGTGATCAGTGAAATACTGCTATCCACTTGGCTTTGAAGGGAATTAGGATGTGGAAATTAGAATTTAGCAGAAATTCAGAAGAACAACAAAACCGAAACCAGACAAATCCCACAGTTCTGTATCTCAGAATCCCAAACCCACACAGAGAGAAAAGCATCCACAGGGAAATCACCCTGCAAAGTCATGTTAACTTGGATTTATTCTGTGCTACTGAGCAACTCAATTGTTCTCTGTCTCCAGCACACTTCCTCTCTTTCTAAATTGTTCCTTTTTTTAGTTCGTATCTCTTACTATGTGCCCCCCAAATAACATCCTCCATCTTCTTTAGCAGCTTCCTGCACAAAATGAAAATAGTTCGTAATGAAATATGAAACCGAATAGTGCTTAAGGCATTTTGGGCCACACAGGACATGAAATGACTCTCCTCTCACTGGTGTGAGTGATGCGTAAGAGGTCAATAGCACTCCACCAGGGCAAAATAGACACAGGCTTACAGTGTTCCCCCTTATCCTGCTCCTGCTGTTATCAGCTAGTGATACACAGCACCCCTCACCCCCCCTCCCCATTTCTCTGCACCCCTCTCAAGAGGGACATAAATCTAAAGGCTCTCCTGAGAGGTCCTGCTAGCTCTGCTTCAAAAGAGTTGCAGAAGAGTTGGACATTTTGGGTTGTTCTTGCTTGATTTATTAAGAAGCAAGAATTTTAAATAGTTGGATTTTTTTCTTACATTGAATTTCTTTGAAGGGTACAAAAGCATATGCTCTCATTTGTTCCCTTTTCCAAGCAGAGCAGCTGAATTCACTTGCAGTTCACTCACTTGAAGCAAAAAGCCAGGTTCTTTTTGTAGTTCTTTATCTTGTTTTAAAGCCAATTGTTTGCTTCTGCCAACTTGTAATTGCACAGAAAGGTTGATGTCTCCGAGTGTGAAAGGAGGTTTTCTATCATTATGTCTAATGGCTGTTCTGCTCTGCTGGTGATTATTCATTTACCTCTGATGTTTGCAGCTCTTGGCGGCAGTTGCTAGAAGACTTGCAGCAGTTCGGTGTTATTTCCTATATGTCTTTCACAGAACCATTTGTTTTCTATTCCAGGAAAACATCAACATTGTAATGCACTTTATTCCTCTGATTAATGAGAGAAGCAAACCCACCCATTTTTCTAGTTTACACTCATTTTATTCAATAAGCTACAGTTATAGGTATTCAAGAATATTTGAATTGATAACACACCTTGAAATTTTAATCCCCGTGTGGAAGACATAGCATTTTTACCTGATTAGTCTCACTTTTTCCTACCACCTGCTACAGGAAACAGGGATATTAGGGAAAAAGAATTTTGCAATAATCAAATAAGTTTGGCAAAGTGATATTTTGTTTCTGTGTGCTCTCTGTGACCCACCAGGAGGCAGCTGGCTTTTGTGTGCCATCAGCAATTGGTCCATCATTGGGGAATATAAATTACGACACCCTCTTTGTGAATCCCAAGACTGTGCCCAAAACACCATCGTACACATCAGAGACTAAAAGTCACATTCCCTAACTAGTCCATTTTGAAAGTCCATTTAGTCAAATAGTCTTTTTCTATAATGGTTGTAGAATTAAAAGATTACTTAGTAAACGTGAAACAGGCCAAAATGAATCCTGCTGTTTACTGAGGCAGTGCCATGGACATCAGTGGGGAGATATGTATTTACAGAATATACTTTTGGTCCAATCACTACTGGTGAAAAGCATGAGACTGCATTTTAACTGATATCCTGACACCCTAAACACTTAGATGACGGTCAGCAGCTGTAAGAGGCACCCATCCCCCCACCTTTGGTTTTAGCAGACAGTTTTACACTTAAAAGGAAGTTTATTTCTTTAAGCCTTAAAGGTAAAGCTTTTTGCTTGAATTTTTAGCAGGAAGAACTTAACTGTCTCTTACTGAATAAGTAATGATTCCATACATCTTAATCAGAGTATATGTCCTTCAGAGTCTGAGGGTCTTGTGAAATTTCACCTGCAGCCCATTTGTAATATCAGTTTGACAAAGTTCAGCACTTGTTTGGTACCATCAAAAATGCAGACTCATTTCATCATCATTTCCCTTATGCTTTCTCTGAAGGACATAAAGTTACCAGCCCAGATCTCTTGTCTGGTTTAAACAGGTATCAGATGTATAATTCCTCACAGCAGTTACACTCATTATTTACTACCTCCTTTCTTGTACGGTCTGATACAGTATCCAGTCACTGTTGATCAATGGGAATGTTTTTATACTGTCTTCCTATATAATTTACATGGAGCTTGGCATCTTTGGCCCCGGTTTTCCACGACAATGGAAATACCTGTTCAAGTGCAGACTACTGCACTACTCTACTCTCTTTCTGCCTAAGAAACTTCAGTTTTCTTCTCCAAGGAGCTAATCTGTTAATAAGTTCAGCCAGCCATTCTTATTCGATGCAAAATAATTAATCCTCCAAAAGCTTTTCTTCACAACATTGAAGGATTTTATCAGATCGTCTCCATTTTTATGGGGAGTTTTGCTGGGAGTCTGGTGACTGGCAGAAGACAACAGCATACCATGGATATGGTCACCAGCAACTTCTGAATCCAAAGTCCTGCAACAGAAGCTGAGAGCTCAGCAGCCCAAAACCTTCTCTGAAAAATAGCCAGTTCTGTACAGCAAATGAAAAGCCAAGAGCTTCAGCAGAGGAGAGTAATAGATTTTCTTCCAGGTGATCATTATCATCCTGTAAAATGTCCCTCAGGACTGATTCTGTGGGTATGAACAAGAGCTTAAAAAGACAAATTTTGCCATGCAAGTGAATATTCTGTCACTCACCTTCCTTCAGTTTTACTGCTGCTAGTGCTGTCGCTCACCTTCCTTCAGTTTTACTGCTGCTAGTGGGCCTCATACAGGTTCTGCTGGCATGTGATGTAAGGTTCTGATAACTTTGAGTAGATTTTTTTAAAAGGCTGGATAATTTCATGCAATCATTAACCACCTCTTGCTGCTTGGCATGCTGAAATAATAAGGGTAATTGAATATCACACTTCTGGGTGTAAGCTAATTGCCTGCAGGACTCTCTGGAAGGATGTTTCTTCCCTGTACACCACATAGCATAATTGGATAGGTAATAGGCATTATGGGAGCCTTCCACCTTCCTCAAGAATATCAGTGCAGAAGGCAAAATGTCACATTAGATGAACAAATGATTTAATCCAGTATGGGGAGCCCTCTGCTCCAATGGTGCCACGGTGAGCAACCAGTTGGATTGCAGGATATGCACCTGCCATTGTGTAATGAGGTCCTGAGTAACCTGGGTCATTATTTTTAACCTGAAATGCCAGCAAAAGCCCCAAACTTCTCAAAGTGTTCATTTCTATGGCAACCTCCATATAAAGTATTGTTCAGTTGTGAATTAATATGTATTTATGCTTAAATGAGAACCAGGAGTGACTATTCCTGGTTTTACAAGCACACCATCCCCTGAATCCCTTTAATCTTCTCTGTGTGCTGCTGAATGTCAGGTAATGGAGAGGCACAGTGTGAGCTCAATTAGTTTAAAATCTTATCAGTGTAATTGGGCAGGATGAGCTGTATTAGCTTGCCAAATAGGACTCAACACTTTGAAGTTATTTACTCAATTTTATATTCTTCCAAATGCAATTAATTGCATAACTATTAGCAACTAATATTCATTAATTAACAGGGTTCCAAAATAATTGTATGTGATAGACATCACCAAATGAGTCCTTCGAGATGACTGGAATGTAGGGAAGGGGATCGCTACCATGAATACCAAATCTCCTCAGCAGATTGACTGACCTACAAATCATGTTCAGGAATGGTTGGAAAAATGGCCAATGCTAAAGACAACTCTGGAGCACGTGCTGCCACACACATGGTCTCAGCATGGAAGTGTGGAGTGTTATTTAATCAGAATAACCTTGGTGAAAACAGGACTTTCAAAAAGCTATCTACAACAGTGACCTTACTACTTTCATCTCCCTTAAACAAACAGCATTTCACTGACTTCAACAAATTTCTGCCCTTCAAGCTCTTTTTTTCTAGCTTGACATTCTTCCCTACAATTTCAGCTAATTGGGCTGAAATCTTTCCATGTAACAAGCCATTTATTTGGGGATTTTTCTGCCAAGAAGCCCTGCCTGTGCTTGTCAGCACACCACTGATCTGTTTCCTTCCCTGCACCACCAGAATAGCCTCTGTCCGAGAAAAGCGAGCACGCTGAAGGTATGTTCTGGCCTGCTGTGCTTGCTGCTCTGTTTTCTTGCAGAGAGCAATGTAGACGCTACACAAAATTACATCACTGCCCATCCAGGTGCTGAATTAAAATTCCAGAATACTGTTGCTATTGTGCCATTAGAAGTGCCATCGTTTATAGCAGTTTTAAACCCTGAATACCTGTGGTTATCTCAGGTCCTGAACTGCCTTACTAGCTAGAACAGGCTGTTATGATCCTGACCAATTTTCTGATATGTGTCTGTCGTGCATTAGCAGGGTACTGCTGTTATGATCAAAAATTTCAGGACCAAGTCTTCATTTGACACTCCTGACTTGGGCTATCTAGGGAGCCTGTGTTTCAGTGGGATGAGTATGTGAGCTGGGCTCCATCAGTACCCACTGATTTTCTGCAAGGACATGAGCACCTCTCAGACTCAGAAAGCATATTGTATGTAAGAAAATTCAGAAGCAACTAGAAATTAGTGGGGCTTGATCAAAATACTAGCTACAGGGTGTGATAGGTAGACCAGATACCTTCCACATGATACCTGTAATACAAATAGGCTTAAAACAGGTAAGGGATGAGATGAAGTGAGATTTATTTTCAGAAAATTATATTAGTTGAATATTCATTTTTAGCTACACTTTTATCTGAAGGTCCCTTGCTGTTTCTGCTGGATTCTGCTTTGCTTCTGTCCTTCACTGTGGGACAGTGTTGTTATACACAATTAAACACATTTCCAATTTGTGCTCCTGAGACTGTGGCAGCTGTACTTCAATAAAGGGTGAAGACAGACCAGATGGATAGAAGGTGAAGTGCTGTCAGTCCTTTGGGATGGAAGATGCCACAGAAATGCAAACAGAACCTAGAGTTTATAAGGGAAAATAATGTCCTGACAGTCTGATAAAAGACTAACCCAGAACCCCCTTGTCCTCCCAAAAAATTAAGATCTGGGAAGATTGATATGAGTGCACTGTCAAGTACTTCATCTTTTTTATCCTTTTTTAGCACTTTTTTTTTTTTTTATGAGAAACCGTACCAATCTAATCTGAATGAGGAAAGTCACCTTCCCTGATGCTCAGTTTCATTTCCTCAAGCAATAGAAATGAAAATGAAAATTCCATTTTAAAAACATGAAAAGGGGAACATTCTCGTGAAGGTAGAAAAAAAATCTTCAACAGCCCCACATATAAAACTTTAAAACTATCACTTACATCCTTAAAAAATTAAGCCCTACGAGTCAGACTGTTGAAACCCATGTGTGGGTGCTACTTTTTTTCTTTCTCAGACACCAAAAGAAACTGCAGTGACTTAAAAATTCAATAAATGCATAACAAGGGAACACTTGAGAAGGGAAGGACAGAGGGGAGACAGAGATGAAGTCAAGTTAATTTGGAAGACACTTTAAGAAAAGAATACAAATGCTGTTACGACAGTTCTTCTGGGACTCCAAGTCCTGCACATTAGTCGGTAATGAAAGAAGGTGCTGATGTGTAGATCAACATTTAAATCCATAACACTTTTGGCAAAGCATCTTAATCTTTACTTCTCACTTTTTACAATGTATCTATTTCACGTGCTTGTGCTCCTATTTCTTATAGGCCAGATGTTGCACATCCGAAGCAGTGCTAAGTCCTGTGAGATCAATGAAACTTTTAACCTGAACTACAAAGCAGGATATCATTATGTTTCCGTGTGTTAATCTTTATGATCCTGAGCAAAGCAACCACCTGTGGCAGGATATGAATTCCCTGATCTCAGCGGTAAGCAACTCTTCACCTCGCCAGTTCTAGCCAAGCCAGAAGTAATGAATTGTGTGAATATCTGCTCCCCTGTCGGGTTTACAGATCGGCCCTTTGTGTATATATTACAGCAAAGATTTCCAGTCAGCCAGCTTGACATTCTTTTACGAATTGACTGTGAAATGATACAGATAAAGGGCAGTATGCCCAGGAATAACCAATTCAAGCGTGGCAAATACTGACTGAAACAGAATATTTCAGATTATGAGGGGCTTGCTTGGATTTTTCCATAAGCACCTGAGACACACTCAGCATTTGCATTCCCAATATCCCTACGTGCTCTACAGACATGCCATCCAGCCCCAGCAGCAAGAGGAGCTCATTGCACTGGCTGCTCTGGAGACAGAAAGCTGAAAAAATTGCCCTTGCCCAAAACTATACAAAGAAATATGGGTTTCTACAGGTACTCGTTTTTACCCAGTTTTGGAGAGGTAAAAGGAACAAAGGAAATAAATCCTGGCTTGCTGAGGTCTGTGACCTGAAATCTCCAGGGAGAGAGGATGAGCAACGATGGAGGAAACCTGTTCTCGCACACGTGGTGCCTTGGGGCCACGTAGCCCTGGCACAGTCTGCTCCATCAAGTGAGACCAAGACAAAGGCGCTTTTAGGTGGGTCTCTCAGGAACTTGCCCTTTCCACAGCAAAGTGTTTTCCCTGCAAAATGTTAACGGAGCTCACTGGGCTCTCTTGTCAAGATCTCCCTGTTAGAGAGTTAATCACAGAATTTATGTGAGATATGAGGTAAATTGTAGGGGAGGTTCATCCTACCTCCTCTTCATAGTAACTTACAGATGTTAGAATGTGAAATATTGTGATATGAGAATGTATTATTCCCTCAGGAGTATCTTGGGGGGAAGTAGAAAAGAATATAGCTGAATTTAAGGAAATTTCCCAGTTACAATATGGCCACTTGCAGGGTAAATGGCTGCTCTTTGCCAAGTGCAAAAGCATTATGATACAGCATAGAAGAACAAGCCTATGGCAAAGGCAAACTGTTAGCACCACAGAAGGTAGTATTAATAAAAGGATCTTCTGTGGATTTCTGTATTTCCCCCATATCATGTACATTTTTCAGTCAGCAAGACACAGCACAAAACAAAAAAAAAACAAAACCCAGCATTTCGTGTTTGGGCCCGTATGTGGACTGCAGACTTTGATGACTAGGTGGGCAACAGACTTTTTTATTAGGAATCCATAAACACCAAGATCTGTAAAGCTAGAGCCTTTTCACCCTTACTTTCTTGGGTATGCTGGGAACATTTTGACAGAGCTGCTAAACCATACACACACAGGTGTTTGCATAGTTCCTTCTCCTGGTGTGCTTTCCCTCACTTTCCAGGTCTCTCATTTCCTTTTCAAGCTGGTTTCTCCAGACATCCTATTTTTATAAAATTAAATAACAACTGTTCTTTGCGTTTCTCTTTGCCTGTCTGCCCAGACAGGCAGTGGGCTGGCTTGGTGGGCAGGCAGAAAGTCTGGGCTCTCCCCTGCTCTCTGCAACCTGCTGGCAGGAGGCTGAGCAGGATTTCATCGCGATATCCCAAGCACATTTTGTGATGACTCTCAAAACCTTCCTCATATAAGAAGGTTCGTGTGGGGGTTTTTTAAGCATTAGTCTGTCTCTGGTTTTGCGCCAGGCCGCAACAGCTGACATTTCTATAAACTCTGCCTAACGCTAATCCCCGCAGACAGATGTAGGGGCACGCCATGGTAAGCGAGGGGCTCCCTACACTGGTTTTGCTCATGTTTTCTCCGTTCCTTTTTCTCCCTGAGGGCAAGACGTGCCCCAGGCGAGGAGTCTGGACTGCCAGCACCCACAACACCCCTGCAGTGGGCACTCACCAGCTTGGGCCCAGGGTATTTAGAGATTTTTTTATAGCTCTGCGGTGAGGGGCCGGTCTCTGCTGTGAGGCTGCCCTCAAATCTGCTCCTCTGGCGCACGGGCACTTCCCACCAGGAGGGCGCAGCCCGTCTGTGCACAATGGAGCTCTCCCAGAGTGCAGCGAACTCCAACAGCAACCGAAAAATCATCCTTCACCTTGACATCCACTTTCAGGTCATGATTTTGTATGCCCTGTTTTTCATGAATATATTTCCTGAGGGACTTCAGCCTAGTTCAGAATTCCCCCACTGTGGCACAAGCTGTCTGAGGGCAGCAGATGAAGAGTATGGGAAAGGCTACAAAGGCATGTGCCCTTTCTCTTTCCTTTTCTTCTTTCCCCCGTCACTACCATTTTTAGAAAACCACCAGTAAACTGGGTTTCCTATGACTGCTCTGCAACTATAGTTTTCCCCTTTAAATTTTTATTTAAATCATTTGGTCATTTGGGGAAAAGAAGAAAAAGACAACAGGAAAATCAAATTCTTTACATTATGAACCTATGATGTTTCTCCATTCTGAACTATAGCTATTGCTGGCAGTATTTGGTTATCTTATATGGGCTAAGAGGAAGAAAGGAAACATTTCCCATTTGGTGAGCAGCACCCAACTTTCCCTCTTCTCCTTTTTTTTTTTTTTCTTTCTTTCTAGCAAATGTTTGCAAGCTATTGAATAAAACAGGGATTGCCCATACACACATTTTTGTCTCTGATGACAGATGACAGCCTCAGAAGGAGCCGAGATCCAAAACCCCCCCTAGTTTCTGGGGTGCCAGCAATGCCAGCAGGGAGTACTTCCACATCTTCGGTACATCAGCCACCAGGGATGGGATTTACAACACTGAAGACACTTCAGACAGTTTAGGCTTCAGAGCACAAATATCACTTACTGGCTGTGGGTAACTTAAATGCTGATGTGAGCATATGCCACCACTTCTCTCATTTCTTCTGAAATATCAGGGATTATTATGATATCTTTGGCATAATAGCCGACTCATAAGAACACTTGCTTTGGAAAAAGGCATAAAATCTGCAAGTTGATTTACCACTAAGCTCTAGGCTAGGCTGCAGTATGGCGGGATCAAGTCACCCACTCCCCGCCAGCTCCAGCATCACACCTGAGCTGTGCCAGCCTGCAAGAATATATTTGAATTTTCATTGGGCCAGAGAAAGGGAAAGCACAACAGAGATGGTGGTGGTGGGATCTAAAGATGAGGCTGCTTATGGTTGACAAGGAGTCTGGTGGTGTCCTTCCCGCTCTCCAGGATGTTTCTGGCTTGTTAAGGCTCTATAACACAAATTTCCTTCACATGCTGTACAACTCAGTGTCTAGGGCCACGTCCTGGGAGACATAGTCTGAAACATTTGGGGCAGAGCAGGAATTAAGCCTAGGGTCCCATTTTCTAGCCAATATTTTAAGCCCTGGATTATCACGATAAGCACTACAGCTGTCACCCCCTCCCCACCACCCTGAAAGACAAGGCTGAGTTAGCAACTTCATTACAAAGGAGAGGTGTCTCCTCTGGGAACGATGCGTATGCCCCGTGTCCCAGGTGGGCAGAGGTGTTTACCTGAAGTTCTCCCAAGCTACGTGTAGGCATCAGATTTGCATCTGCCCTCTGATTTTCTTTTAGGTATCTCCAGGTGACTCCTCAGTCAGCATGCAGGTGGCATATGGCAGCTGGGACACCCGACAATATAGCCTCATCTGGTCCCTAAAACTTACATGGTTTGATTCAGTTTTCAGCCGTAATAAAAAGAAAAAAGCTTATTAAGAAACTTCTTGCTGCCTGCTCTGTAGTTGGGGTACTACAACTGCTGTAGGTCACATATACCCAGAAATAAAGCTCTGGGGAACAGGATGGGGACTGGGACAAGGACTTTAGGAGGCATTAATCAGAAACATGCTTGAGCACATACATGAGGACTCTCATTCCTTTAAGTTATCCTCCATTACTTCTAGGTCTTTTATCTATGCATATATGCATCAGGATTTTTATAAATAAAATAATTCACCAGAATTACAGTAGGGCAAGCACCAAAGGAGCCACACAGCAATGCTAATGTAATGATTGCTTTCACTTGGTGGTTTAATCACTCAGAAGCACCATTTGGTTCCTGCAAGATTTTTGTATCATCAGGCCTCTGTGAGATGGCCAGATGAGTGCTAGTGCTTACTTTCCTCTTTGTGCTGGTGGCTTCTGACCAGGGGCAGTGAACAAATGGAAATCAGAGGTAAGCAAGAGTTAAAAGAATGAAAGCTATGTGGGAATGGCATGCGCACTTTATTTAATACCTTAATAAACCAGAAGGTTTTTGTGGCAGCAGATAACAAACAGGGATAGAGGGAAAAAGTTTGTCTGAAGGAAAGCAGAGGTTTAGAAGTGACCTTTGAAATGTCTATACCTAAACAAAGGCTCAGAGCAGGGAGTTCCACTTTAAAACAGAACAAAATGAGTTTAGCTCCACAGCAATACTGTTGGAGCCCTCATGGTCAGCAAAGCATTTGCAGATGAGCTTGTGTTTATGTTTGGGATAAGGTTTTGTTTATTCCCATCGGACTTCATCAAGTGTTTAATATTCTGTTACGTATGTGCTTAACAGAGCACATGCTTCTCTGATGGAGAAGGTGGAGAAGAGATTAATTACACTCCGCTCCAACTCTTTCAGTACAAAAACTAGGGGATACGAAAGGCATTGCAAAACAAACAAAATAATGTGGCTGTTCCTCCAGCGTGTATCAGACTTGTGGAGTCAGAGGCCACTGTGAATGCTTGAAGCTTATGCCCACAGGAGACTGTGCAAGGACTTGAACAGAGATATATTACAGATTACTAAACAGAGAATTTACACCAGCTCTGGAAATCCCTTGAGCTACAAATGGTCAGATCCTGGGGCAGCAGAGTACCCTCTGTGTTTGCGCTGGTCTAACTCTGCCCTTGGTTTCTGCTTGCAACCACTGTCCAAGTCAGGTTGTCGGGCTGGGTGAACCCTCAGTGTGACCTTGTGCAGCCATGGCCTATGGGAAAACAACGTTGTTAGCCTCCCTTTAGAAATACAGAAGCCAAGATTAGTTCTCAGACCCTATTTCCAGGATAGCCCCAGGATGCAACTCATGTTTTCAAGCTAAGCAAACAAGCTAGGCCTAGGGATCACCCCAGAAGTCAGAAAAGAAATCTTATTCTTACAAGCCCCTGGGAGACACCATGTATAAATCAAACCAATCTCCAGCTGTTGGCAATCTGCTGTCACTGACTGTCCTCACTGAGCCACCCACTGCCCTGTCAAAGCTCCACCACCAAACAGAGGTCCATGGGCTTCTGCCACCTCCCCTCCAGGACGGACAAGTGGAGGACAGAGCAAACTCGACGCAGCCCACTTACCGTGCGGCACTTCAAAACACCTCTCAGAAGTCACTAGGCTGTAAAATGCCAATGCATCTCTGGTAAAGAGGGCTGCTTGTCTTAGCATTTGTGTTGGGTTAACCGTTAAAAAATTTGACTCAATATTTTATGAAATCAAACAGCAGAATAGCCTTGAGCTCGGTTCTGTCAGGGTCAGGTACCCCCTTACAGCCCTACTTGTCAGCAGCTGGGGCAATCGGCTCTTGCGCAGCTGAGGCATTCTGCAGGGCACAGAACTGCTGCTGGCGACAGCCGGGAACACTGGCTGGAGGAACTGTAGTACAGGCCATGAGCAGAGGGGAACGATAACCAATGGCAATCAGTCAACAGCTTCAACACATCCATGCCAAAACCTAGGCAATGAAAGAACTAAATATAGAAAAATACAAAAATAAGCAGAGAACCCTTCATAGGAAACTGCTGTAGCTCTGGTATCTGGTATGCAGCTCCAAAGGGCTCTGTATGAGGCACACATCAGAATTTAGTAGTATTTGTGTGCTGAAGAGACCAAAAGACCATTCACAACCATTGCAAGTTGCCAAGTGTTCTTCGAGACTAGCTCTCTTCACCAAAGGAGAAGGAAACACGTAAGGGTTTCCTGAGTAGAAACTGGTGTGGGGAAAAAACAACGCATTAGTTCAAATTATGTCTAAGGACCGATGGAAAAATCACGCTCAACTGTAGTTTTCAGATTCTTCAGAGGGGAGATTTCTATCTACCTATCTGCTATGATTTCTGCACATCTCCTGGAGGTGATCCAGAGCCATGCAGAATCATTACACGGTTTTGGGCTTCTCCCCAACGGGTTCAAGCACTATGAAGGAACAGGTGAAAAGAAGGAGCTGTGGCACTGCAGTAGGTACAGCATTGCTCTCATATTTGGCAAATCTGGAACGAGCAGTTACCACAATAGGGTAAGGAAGCCTATGGAGAATAAAAATTGCACAAGTCAAAGAATTTCCCTCAAAATTTCTGTAGTATTTGAGTCTGTTTCAAATGGAGGAGAAGCAGGGGCAGAAAGCAAGCGGAAAAGTAGAGGAGTAAATGTGTGCAGACTACAGAAATGTGTACAGGCTAGAGAAAATCACACTCACGCATAACATGACAGAAATATTGCTAAAAACTGCAGGCTCTCCCCAAGACACTGCAGAGCTCATTTGCATTTCCAGCCATTACGTATCTGACACATACGGCTTCATCCTTTTAATCTGCAGTCTTGAAAACTCTGATCTTTGGTAGGCTTGCTCTTCATTTTCTTTCTTTTCCAAGCAGATGTGTGGCACGTGAACACAGATGCTCAGACAACTCTGCTGATGTGCACAACACGGTTGTCAGGTACTGTATTTGCAGTGAAGTTTCAACACTTATTATTACCCATTCCCTTGAAAACCAAAGTCACTTCACTTTACTGCCTTACACAGCTTGTTTGAGTCACAGTCATGGAACAAGCAAGTGCCCTTATCCTTTTCTAAGGGCTCACAACTCGTGGCATTTGCTGGGGGCATTTTGGTTGCAGCAATGCACCATTTTGGAACTTGTCTCATCAAAAATCAAGGTAGAGAATGCAGCAAAGCACTTAGGCACCAAGTGTAAAATTTGCAACTTGAAATCCCCAGGACTATTCTTGTACTTAAATTTCCACAAGTGGTAAGTGCTTTGTTAGATCATTTTCTATCTAAAGGAGATGTCCCCTGAGCAGAACTTTTCAGAGCACAGAAGGAGAAAGATCAGCAGGTCTGCCCAAACCTACAGCTAAAAAAAGGGAGGAAAGGTATGTTGATGTGCATAAACATGTCTTCTGTTTGACTTTAACAACTTTTTCCAAATCATTTTCTCTCTTGCCTTGTCAAATGAAAAGCAGATAGTAGCAGGATAAATATTCTGGTAACTACTGCATTTCTCACCAGTGTTTGTTTTACAGGAGTGAGGTTTTTAACACAAATTTGCACACAGTGAACCCTGGATCTTCACAGCAGCACAAAAAACATAACAGTTTCAGAAACAGTTTCAAACCTAGCTATTTTTTATATTTTCTGTGCTATGCAAGCATAAGTTTTAGTTTGGAACATAAGACAGTAGTTGAATAAAAAGAAGATAACTGCACATTCTAAGCTCAGTAATACCCCAACAAACCAGGATGATCATCATTAAAAGCACAGAAATTACCCTGGATACATATAATTTATATCAATTTCTGGTATGATTCCTTGTGGGCTTGTTTTTTTCCTTTTTAAATCAAGGTGCCACTGAAAGACACTTTGAAATTACTGCTCTTCAGGAAAGCAAAATAAAACCATGTTTACAGCTAAAATTAAGTTATTGATTCCAGTTCCATAAGCAGAGCTCAGCATTTTCCAAAGTGTACTCAACTCATGTTCCCAGCAATCAAGAGAGACCTAATCAAATTTTTTCCTCTCAGAAATAATGATCTCGGCAGATTTTGTCAAATAGCTTGCCAGGCTTTGCTGTTTCTGTGGATATTGTGTGCTTTCGGTGATCGCTGGGTGCTGAGATGTATTTGTGTCTCACTGCCGCAGTTCCTCAGTCCCTCTGCTCGTGTCTGCTAACTGCTGAATGAGACATTTCCAAGTGCGCTGAAAGAAGAGTGACGATGTGACTGGATGTGACTGCGGCGGTCGCACCGCTGCCTCCAGGGAGCAAGCCGTGCTCGCACCTCACCTCTGAGCCTTTGCTCTGAGTCCTGGCTGTTTCCCAGCCGTTCTTGGTTCCCCCAGCTCTGCCTGGACTGCCTGCCTTCCGTGGCCTCAGCCTGCGTCCCAAGCCCTCGTTCTCTCCTCTGCTTCTTTCCATCTGACATGAGACCACTGGAAGGAAGGCTACCCGGCCACTTGCTCTGCCTCAGCTCAGCAGACCACTTCTTTCTGCAGTTCATATATGTTCTTACTCCTGCTTCTAAATCTTTCACTGGTGGTCTAGTATACCTAGTCACTGCCTTATGAAATGTTTTGTAGTCCTTTGCATGAGAATTACTGCAGAATAACGCATTTATTTTACCATTTAGGAAGAGTGGAAGATGTCAGAAATTCAGAGCAGCATTTTCTATTTTAGTTGCCCATAGTTGGGTATCTAAATTAAGTTAAATTTAAAAAAACCCCGAACCTAAAACCACACAACAAATGAGATTTTCAGTGGTGCTGAGAACACCCTATCATGATTGCTTTCGTTATTCTCTGAAGAGGGCACTTGGATGGAAAGTGCCATGTAAGGCAGCAAGAAAACTACAATAAGTCTGACTGGAGATGACGTCATCTGTTCATGCATCCTTATTTCCCAGTGAGTAAGATATCCCAGTTGGGAAGAAGGCCAGATCAGAGTCCTGGTTCTTATCGCTAGACTGTGTGTTGCCTGTGAGTGCCATCAAACTGCAATGCTCACACACATGCCAGGAAGGTGTGTTGGGGACATGGACAAGTAACTCCCAGTGAAATTCAAGCTGACCATTTAGACCATATTAACACGGAGTTTCAAAGTACTTGAAATAGTGTCTGATCAAGTGCTCACAGGCATCCACACTGCCACTGTGGGTCAAGGCACTGAGAAGAGCAGTTGTCCCATCCAATTACTGGCAGAGGACTGAGGTTGAGCATCCTTTGTGTCACGTTAAGAAACAGAATAACTCAAGTATGCTTGAGAATAATTAAATAATCCTTTTCACCTGCAGGGTCTAACTGGTGTCAAGGCCACTGCTACTCACAGTTGCAATTTCCCATTCTGGCACTCTGGCTCTTCACACAGGTGTTGCAGGGCAAAAGACCTCTGAGAGGCTTTACTGCTTCAGCAGGACACGTGTGAAGAGAAAGACTCCATCAAGACATACATCTGTTTAGATTTCCATCTGGAGCATATTTTAAGAGTTGCCTTCCCATTAGTTCATCTAAAGCATAGCCTTATCGATCCTATTTCAGAACAACACATCTCTTTGCAAGGAATTTATATGACTGCCAAACCACAGTGCATCAGCAACCACTTTTGTGCTCGTAAAGCTTCACCGGCTTGAGTACACTCCATGAGTTAGTTGCCCAAGAGAGGGTATCTGTCCTGGTTTCAGCTGGGATAGAGCTAACTGTCTTCCTAGTAGCTGGTACGGTGCTATGTTTTGAGTTCAGTATGGAAAGAATGTTGATAACACTGATGTTTTCAGTTGTTGCTCAGTAGTGTTTAGCCTAAAGTCAAGGATTTTTCAGCTTGTGATGCCCAGCCAGTGAGAAAGCTGGAGGGGCACAAGAAGTTGGCACAGGACACAACCAGGGTACCTGACCCAAACTGGCCAACGGGGTATTCCATACCATGGGGTGTCACATCTAGTTTAGGAACTGGGAAGTGGGGGCAGGGAATTGCCACTCGGGGACTGGCGGGGTGTCGGTCGGCGGGTGGTGAGCAATTGCCCTGCGCATCATTTGTACATTCTAATCCTTTTATTACTACTGTCGTCATTTTATTAGTGTTATCATTATTAGTTTCTTCTTTTCTGTTCTATTAAACCGTTCTTATCTCAACCCAGGAGTTTTACTTCTTTTTTCCCGATTTTCTGCCCCACCCCACTGGTTGGCGGGGGAGTGAGTGAGTGGCTGCGTGGTGCTTAGTTGCTGGCTGGGGTTAAACCACGACAGTATCCAACTGGTCTGTGTTCTTGAGAGCTTACCCTTCCACATTTCTTTCTTTATACAGTTAAATATTGTAACTGCTTTTTAAGCCTAAATAGTTTGGTGCTACCCCTTTACTTGGTCAGTGAAATTTAAATACCAGCTATACTTCTATCTAACACATTGATTATATTTTCAAGTGGGTTGCAGTGTTTGCTATCCCACTACTAAATATTTTTCCCTTTGACATTAGCTAGGATTATACTTTAGATATTTTTGCCTTTCTCCAAATACAAACTTTATATTCATTTCTTAACCTCTGTGCTTATGTATTTTATTGAATTTTTGAAGATTGGATTCATTTTCAGCATTTGATTTGTTGCAGTGACTTCGGGCTGGCTGCCCAACTTATCCATGGCTGCTACCCTTGGATGATAGCCTGACTGTTAATTATTTCCCTGCTGAAACTGCATTAGCACAAAACAAATTTTGTTATAATGACATT
This sequence comes from Astur gentilis, assembly GCF_929443795.1. NCBI lineage: Eukaryota > Metazoa > Chordata > Aves > Accipitriformes > Accipitridae > Astur > Astur gentilis. Next base: position 35,683,025 of record NC_064884.1, on the reverse strand, counting down.
AAGTAAAGACCACAGAAACCTGCCCAGCATTAGCATTTTTTTCTTGGCAGCTGTTTTATGCTTTTTCCTCACATCATCTAAATCAAGAATGAGATATCATTTAATATTTTACCAGCTCATGAATAAACAGGCCTTCTATTTTCCTTGATGTAAATATAACAACATCAGCATTGAAGTAATTATCAAATCACAGACATTATCCTGCAATCTTTATAAATTCAATCTCCCAAATAAGACAACGTGTTTAAGCACAAAAATGTTGAATTATATAGGGCTAAGGTTCACAGTGTCACCATCCTTGGTTTACAGGGTATAAGAGTTCTTACTTCCTTATCCTCAGACAAGCCTTGATATGTAAAAAAGGCTTAATAAAATACTTATCACTCATCTTTACAAATATGTCAATTTTTAGCCACAACTAAACCAGTTTCTAAACCAGTCAAGACTGGAATGAAGGATCTTGAGGTGAAAGGCTGGAGCAAGAGGAAAATATGTCTCATTAAGAATGAACACCCTATAGATTCACTATGTAGCATAACTGAAGGGCCAACAACATGTATTTTGGTTGCTTATATCACAACCATGCAATTACGCTAATATATGGTAATGTCATTGCCCTTGAAAAAAAAGCTTTTCTCTGTTAATTTAGGAAGAAGATTGATTATGAAGTCATATGGTTTGATCTTGCTGTTGGTGATGTCATTGTGCTGCTGAGCAACCGAGAAAGGATTAATTCCTTTATACATCCACCGTTCCAAAGTCTGCTCCCTCAGAGCAGCCCCTTTCCCTTTAAGCTACATCTATGTGGAAAATAAAACACCTTTTTTTTTTCCAGCAGAGTATTTTTAAAGAAACAACTGCAGAGGTGTTTATCTACCACTGAGAGTGTAAACAGTAAGAGTTGGAGGGAGTCATCTATATCCTGTCTTCTGCTACATTAATCCAATTCCATTTTAGCTAAGGGCAGCCTGATGTTCATTATCCTTCAAGAAGGTAGGGCTTGCTTGCCAAATATATGCTTTTGTGGTACTTATTATGCTTCTAAGTATTTCTTCGTAGTTTTCTGTTGCACAGTCCCACTGTATTTTTTTAAAGAATCTTTTTTTTTTTTTTTAACTGTATCATTGGTTTGAAACTTCTCACTGCAATTTAATGATGAAGAAGAAAAGAAGCAACAGGGTAATACAGTTATGGCAGATGTCTTTGACTACTTCAAATCAATATTTTTTTCTCAATTACAGACCAGTAAAGTCAGTTGGTTTTATAAATCAGAATTCAAAAAGGCCATCATAGTAGGTAATGGAGCAAGTCTGACTTTTTGCATTCTTGTTTTAAATAGGGATTTTCTTAGTTGCTCCTGCACGGCCTACATCCTATCTTTTTCCTTTATCTTTGCCCAAGACAGCTTGGCTGGCAGTCTCAAATTTTAATGGACCCTGGCGCAGAGACACTGTTTACACATGTTTTTCTACAGCACACACAACTCAGTTGCCAGGTGTGAGACTTTCCAGCTTCTCCAGAGTACAGCCTGGTATAAAGCCTGCAGTCCCAGCCACATCCAGAGCTTCACTGTGCTTGGTGCTGTACAAACAGAGAGGGAAGACCATAAATTTACGACCTAAGCACTAGAGCAGACAAGTGCCAAAGGGACCAAAGATCGAAGTGTGAAATAACAAGTAAGGAGTAAGGGAGAAAGGAAGGTATTCAAGTCATGCCAGCCCAGTCTCCTTTCACAAGGCTGCATTGCCTACCTAAAATTGTCATGCAGAAGATTCTCATTAGTACTTTTGTGATGTCGAAAGGAAAAATATTCATGAAACTATACCCCTCAAAGCCCAACCCATCCCTCAAGGGGCTGTGTTTGTTATAAAATCACTTGTAAGAGCTAGGATTGCTTAGCTCCTTCAAGTACGTAGCCCTGGGAAAGAATACATACTATTGTTTGGCCTAATAATGACACTGAGATACTCTAAGTACCTGGAGTTATAAATGTTTCCATTTCATGCAGCAAATTCTACTTTCTTCTTTAATTTAACAGAGGTAAAAACCTGGCTGTAACAGGGCAGACAATACTGATGCTCACACCAGCAGAAAAGCATTTTCCCCAACTGATGCTTTTCAGTGATGAGTTATCGGAATTTTTCTACCTGGTTCCCATTATAGTGTGTGTATTATTTTGGCTTCTTGGCCCCACTTTAAAATAACCATTACTGTTTATCTGTTTCTAGTTCTTTCTATAGGAGTTGTTCTTCTCTAAATTTTGTAGCACTTTTATGACTAAAATAGCAAGGAAATATACAAGTCTACAAACAACAGACTGTCTTCATCCGTTCATTCAAATTGCATCAAGAGGCTAGTCTGTGGAAAGAGCTAATGATCCAATCAGCATAAGAACATATTACAAATTGGAATGGTAATAGATAATCTCTTGATGTAGATTTATTGTGTAATTATACAGTTGGAGAAATGGAATATTTTTATATGATTGCTTTTTCTGTTGCTGTAGCCTTTTGCAAGGATCTCTAGCATTTAAATTCCTAGTTGCATTCAAAAGACAAGGCTTTGAATGAATGTTACTCAACAGGGTGGCCTTCAATGAGGCAGGCAGGAAGGCGGCAATGAGGAAAAAAAATGCTACAAATAGGTACAAAGGGACTGCGAGCCATGGAATCTCTGCATTCTTTGTTAACATGATGTTGGCAAGTTGTTTTCATGCAGTTCATCGGCTAACACAATCTGTATATGATATAGTCCCCCAGCAGTTCAGCAGACAAGCACACTGAAATGACCATAAGCAATGAATCAACCCCTTGCTGAAATGACAATAAACAACAACTAACAACCCCTTGCTAGGGCTTCCTTGAATCTGTGGCTTCTGTATCGTTTGAATTCCTGCCCTACTCATGAAGCACCAGTCTGCTTCCATTGCTGCTATCATCAGAATTAGGAAATAACCGATACAGCACAGCTATACTTACTTAGTCACATACTTACTTGTTTGTGCCATGTTATGCACTGTTCAGTCCCAAGAACCCTGAAAGAGAAATATAGTTAGCTGTGAAAGAAGAACCAAACCCACAAGTACGTGTCCCAACATATATTACAAGTTGCATCTGATGGAAAGGACTGTCCATCAGGGGTGCTTGGAACCACATTTTAATCTTGGGGTTTTGAAAGTATCTCAACAGAAATGCAAAACTTAAGTGAGTTCTACTCTCTACTTCTTATGCCATCCTCTTCCTCTCAGTGCTTTTGAGAGGCAAGCGGTAGCAAGAGCTCACCATTTTTATCTGAAACTGAGTCAAAACAAGGTAACTCCTGGGTGGTCAGCTGGAGCTCCGCACATTCGCAGGAGAGCCCCACAGCCAGGCAGCAGCACTGACACCCTCCCTCTGCTCTCTGCATCGGGCTGGGAGAAGAAACCCTTTTTTTGTCTTTGGAGGTTCCAGAGGTGCCGTATCATCCACACACCTTGGCTGTGCTGGTTTTTGAGATTTCCACCTCAACAGCCCATCAAAACTGACACAGCGTAGCAGACAAGAAATGGGCTGTTACCATTAAAGTGGCTTGTCCCACCTCTATACAGAAATATCAGTCATGACCCTTTTTGGTACTCATGAAATTGGGCGCCAAAGACGTATGACAAAATGGGCTGCTAGAATTGTCGTTATGTTTTTATTTAATGGAGAACTTATCTATTTTCTAAACAGGCAGTGTCATTTTGAAAAATCAGACACAAAGTAATGATCAAAACCACACATACAGAATAACTTAAATAAACATTTTTCCTTTTGAAGATGATTGAAGTATAGGATAAATAAAATATATATTCTATTATTCTGGACAGTCTCTATAAACAGTTCATATCTAATAGTTTCTCCATTGAGTATTCAGATAATCAAAATACATCAGCTAAAGTACTCTGGCACTGACTGGGTCTTTAGAGGAACAAGTTGGCTGGAAAAAAATGAGATTTCACTGAAGAATAAACCTATAGAAATTAGGTTTCTTACTCTTTATGCATCCTTAATCCTCTGTTCCTTAGGAAATGTTTTCTCTCCCTTCTCTCTTGGACTTAACCTACAGCAAATTGGTTTTACCTGAGCAGGGCTGGAAGCTGTTGATGCCACTGCTTAGTTTAGCCAAGGGACTAAGCAGTGCTGGAGAACATTAGGAATCATCCACAAAGCCAACAGGGATAGCCCAGCATTAGCTTCAGTCGGTTAATCTACCATCTGTGAACACCCACACGCTGCTTGCACAAGGAGAGACTTTTGCTATAGTGAAGAAATTAATCTAGGTCAACAACGCAGAGGCTGTGGTGTCAATCATGTGCAGAGGCTTATCACGTAGTTCCTATAGGTCCTGTTTTAGCCCAGTGGTTACTGCTGAGATTGACTTGGCACCTAGGGAGCCCAGCGTACAGGGCTGCATGGACCAGAATGTATCTGACTTCAAGATCTCACAGCCTAGAATAGTGTAATAAATAGTAGTGCTTCCCTGCAACAGAGTAAGGCTGCAGTAAGTGGTGCTGCTTCCTCTCTTCATGCCACATCCCAGCATAACCCCAATGTCATAAAAGAATATAGTTGTATCTCATAATATTTAACATTAAGTAGATAGGCAAAGAGAGCAAATTTTAGCTCACTGCATTAGACATTAGCTTTTTGTTTAAACACTTCAATAACGTACACTCCAACTAAAATAACTGAGCAGCTTTGACAATGATCAGCTCCAACCTAACCCGAACCTTAATCCAGTCAGCTTTTGTATCTGTTTTTCTGAGATGCTTCTCTTTCTTGTCACTGAAATAGTGCCAACTCTAGTTCACCTCACATCTTATTTAGTGTCTACCCTAAAACCTCCAGTTCCTGTAGGCAAGTAGTTAAAAGAAAATCTTAGTTTCCCCTTGCAGAGTTTCTAGGTCTCATACTTGCAGCAAAAGGCTTGAAAACGTGAATCATATCAGCTTAAAGAAAGCACATACAAAACCCTCAAAGGCAGTTTTTTAACAAAATTCTCACAACTTTTATGACAAGCTTATAATCTGAAGAGGAAAGGCAGGAGTCTGACTCATGATTTCCAAGTCCTTGGGGTTCAAATGTAAGGATTCCTCTTCACCTTCCTTTTCTGCTTCTGCTTTTCTACTCTTGTATTTTGCATGAGGAACGAAGATGCCCAAATTTCTGGTAGAAATCATCTTCAGCACGATTCAGAGCTTCCTCGTCTATGTAGACAGCTGGTCTCCGGGATGCCAAAAAGTACTGCACTTTCCGCAGGCTCCATCCCTTCACGTACTTCAGCCAGCCACTGACAGCAGCTGTAGACCTGCCAACGCCAGCATTGCAATGAACGTAGACAGTGTGTCCATTCTCCAGTAGCCCGTGCAAGAGGCAGACAGCTTGTGGCAACATCTGTATTCTTCCTAAGGTCAAAAACAAGGCACGTTCATTTGCATTTGAGAAAGCTAGGTTCACAGTTGAGATTTTGTCTGTACAGCCTGATGAACCATGAATCATAATGGCAAACCTGACATAATTGGGGAGTTTTCTTTTTTTTTTTTCAAATGACCTTCTACCCTAACTTTGTTTTTTTCTTGCAACATAGATTTGGATCACACAAAATTTGGAAAACACCCCAAGTCTTCTCTAAATACACATTCTGATTAACTTTGGGTGCGTGTGGCATATTCGTTTTCACAGGAACTGAGACAAGTCAGCAAATTACATCAAATAGCACATCTTATATAGCATTAAAGTTAGCAGGCCAAAAATGAAATGGTTATTAGTACTAGAGGCTTGTGAAGCTACCTACGTACCACTACTTTCCAAAACATTGTAGTGAAGGCCATTTTGTCAATAATAAGGGAGCGGGGGAGAGCAGAAGAGTATTTTCCTGTACAACTTAATACGTTATGATTTAACTGTGTACTATGCATATGGTTAAACAACACAGAACAGCCTTTCTCACTCCCAAAGGGATGAATATACCATATTTCCTGACACCTTTCTCCCTGTTACCCTGGGAACTGAAGCTGGAAACATCAGAGCCTAACTTTTCCTCATGGTACAAATGAGCACTGACATTAAGCCCTTTCAAACCCCTTTTTTAAGGTCTCCTGTCTTCCCCGATGTCCTATTACTGATATGACAGTTCTCTCTTTGTGGCAGCAGTATTTCACTCTATTGAAAGCACTCTCTTCTGCTGGTAGGCTACTCACTTGAAAACATGCACGCTTTCTAACCTACTGGTTGGAAACAAGATTTTGAATTGAGCATTCCAACGGAGGAATTAAAAATAATAATATATGCTACAACAGCAGGTGCCATGGGTATTCTAAATTAATTACAAATAATTATATAAATGACTCTATGGAGATTCATCAGACTGGGATACTATGGTTAAAGAAAAACTGTTTCTTGGGGGAAGGGAATAGCAGAGGCAGACATACAGCACTGTCTCTCCATTTTTAACCAGCAAGGAGGGCAAGCTGTCCTGCTGTGCAAGCTTGCAGTCTTCCACCTACACAGCATATTTTCATTATGCAGGCTGAATTCAAGCTGAAAGCAAAAACAGTCAAGCAGTTATCAATGTCGGACGGCTTTAAACTCAAATACACATATACTGCCAGACACAAAGTACTTTACATGGCCTCTCCTCCTACAAGAAAATGTGAATAATTTGTTAGAGACAACACACAGAGAAATTATACCTTGTGCGTTAGCTATATTTTTACGCAAAATTTACACAGAAAAAAACCACCCAAAACAGTTACAAAAGTGACAGATTAGTAACTCAAAGAGTTTGCTACTATTAATGTACTGCAAGAGCGGCCTGAGCATTACCTTCAGTGCTCATGTCTGGGGTTGGCATCCAGACATAGGCAAGACCTTCCTCTTTATACAGTTTCATGAGGATTTCGGGGCTCATGGGTTCTGGGTAGCGGTTGCAGCCCCAGGAATTCTGAACAATGTCCCATTCGGTCTGGAAGTTCATCACAGCCGTAACACCCAGCTCGTGCTTCAGCTTCACGGTTACATGCTCCAGCTGCCGAGGGCAACTTCCTAGCCAGATGTTTGGCAGAATTCTAGCATTGAGAAAACATTGCAGTCGGATTGATTAAAATATCTTAACAAGGAAACTGCCAAGTTCAGTGATGTTCCAGCTCCAACCTGCTTAGCACCATCACACGAACACTGCTAAGCGCAGCCTTTTCATGTCACGCAGTAAGCAGCTTCTTATTTCATTACAGTTGAGTTGGTAATTTTTGATGCTGGGGATCAAGTTCCTAACCTACCGCAAAGAGCAGACAGTCTAAGAAAAAATTCACAGCATAATTAGTAGCACAGGTCTCCAAGGCATCCATCATTAAGCTTGCAGTAGAAGCTTACTAACATCACAGATTAGAATAAGACAACTCTGAAGCAATTTGCACAAAAAAACCCAGATCTAAAAGATTCACATGATCCAGATCTGAATTACTTATTACTAAGTCAAACACATATAACTCTTCCAGCTTTGTAGCTACCACTATAATGAGGAAAGTAGACAGAAAAAACCACCCCAACTTAAACTACCCTTCTGTAAGGAAACTCAAAAATGAATGAGTGATTTTCTTCTCATTTTTCTCTGCTCTTGTGGAGTCTAGTGAGAACCAAATGCAGAATTACAATACACGTCTAGCTTCCCTCAAGGCGCGAAGAACCAGAGATATGTGGAAGATGGATAAACAACCATATTTCTGGTACTTATCTAAATCAAACTTTAAGACTTCTATGGTCGTCACATTGTTAATTATCATAAAACTATTGTATGTTTCAACAGATTTTGACATAAATATAAACTGAATATTAAAAGGTTTGTTTTCAAATTAAGATATTTTAATCTGCACATGCAATTAAACTGATGGTATCTACAATGGATTATTTACATGCACAAATTATTAGTGATCTACTTTGATTTTTTGTTTGTTTGTTTGCATAAACTTCTATTTTGAACATGCAATCCACAAACTACACAAAATATCCCTGCAGTTGAACAAACAACTTTGCAAAAATTATTAATTGCAAAAAAATGAAGCCACTCTACGACAAAAGCAAGATCCTCAAAACCAAAATGTCTGCCATGCATTTCTTATGGTTTTTTTCCAATTTTAATCTCAGAGACAAATAAGAAAAGTTTTATGTTTATTCAGGAGCAGTTACTCCTATAAAGAGCCCTTAAACCATCAGGTAGCTATTTCTAGTCCATTATCATAGTAATAAGTACTTACTAGTATTTAATTAAGACCTGTAATTGATAGTGATTAAATCCTGCTATGATATTACTGAAAGACTGTCAAAAAGAAAAATTCAAATCTAGGACCCACTTTTTATTATTGTTTCCTGTATTTCAGCTGCATCCACAGTGAGTTACATACCAGCCACACAAACACGGTCTTTGGCCTTAACAACCCCTGTTTCAGTGAGACAACACAGGTGATCTCAGTATATGGTAACTGAGTCCAATTTAGACAAATGTGTTACATAGCAAATAGCCATTTCAGCCGTGAGATTGTTTGAAGACATTTGATTTAGCTGATTTTTCACATCCATGTTCTGGTCTAGACTGCGGTGAGAGTATTTCCCACTGCTAGTAGAGAATGCATTTGTTCCTAAGCAGCAAGCAAGTTTAACCTAAAATTTCAGAAATTAAGATTCACACCTTTGTCACTTTTCTCACACTCCTGAATGCTACCTTATAAAGGAGAGAAGACATGGAAAGAAAGAAGTTCTAATACACAGGCTCTGGATTTCTTAAGCTACAAATTGAATTCAGTTCATACATTAAGAAATATCAATACTTGGTCAACACTGGATTCCACAGCAACCTGAAGGAAATGCAATAAAGCGCAACAAATGTGTATTACCGTTATGTTCAAGGCACAATCCCACATAGTGCTACAGGAAGGGAGCTTCTCAAAACTACCCAAAATCCAGCATAACCAGCTCGAGCATTCCCACTGGCCAGAGGGATTTGCAAAGGTCCACGGCAACAATTGCTTCACTGCCCCACTTCCCATGTGCCAGCCCCACAGCAAACCCCATCCCAACCTGAAAGGGTGGCCGCTGTCAGACTTCTGCCACAGGAATCCACTGCAATGATTACAGCATTTCAAGGTGGCGAATGTAAGAGAAAATGCCTAACAGACGCTGATGGCTGGCTGGAGATGAGCAATGCCCACAAAACTCCATAGCCAGAAAAGAAAAGTGGCAATATCACTAATACCTTGTGACAGCATGAGGATATTCTTTCAAGAACAAGAACATTAGCATCCTTCCTTCATGAGCTTTCCTGGAGACTCATGCATATGTAATTGTCTCAATATTTTGGGAAACATCTAATACAATAAGTTACCTTGACAGCAGAGCAAAACTGTGTTTTCTAGCATTTGATTGAATCAGGAATAACTGAAGTGTTCCTGAGGTAAATAAAACTCTGGGTAGTCCTCTTGCTTACAGATAAATCAATACTTTATAATTTTTCCCCAATGATTATTTAGTGGGCAAACATCACAGCTGCGCTATCTACAAGACCACTGGGATATACATCATTTGTTTATTTTGTTCTTGTAGTCTAAAGGGTCTTGTCCATGACAAGACCTCCTGTATTGCACAATAATAATTGCATTTACAGAACAATCGGATGGGTTTACCAAGTTTTTATCACTGTCTTTCCCTGTAATTAACCAAACTAGTGGTGGCATTCAGAGAATGACCAAACCAACATATTTAGGACAGCCAATTCTTGTGAACTATTTTTCTAATCAGGTCCTAGATTTTAGCCTTTGAGAGGATCAAGCTGCAGCCTTGACCTTGGTCTTCAAGCCCCTTATTTACCCACCTCCAAAAAACTGTAACGTCTTGGTCTTGCCAGACAAGGCTTAACCACTCTTTTACGGGGAAAACACTCCATGCCGAAAACAGTTCTGCAGAGCTGTCTTATAGGCCAATTTACATCAAAGTTCTGGGATAATTCTACTGCATAGTACCTATATTTCCATTTGCCTTTATCTGGTTCATACCTTGACTTTGTCTTACATCAGAAGGAAAGAATGAAAGGGTCAGTGCACATGCAAGTACAGAAACTGATGGTGAGTTTAGCAGCTGTATTTTATATATTGATTTTTTATAGCCCTACTGAGGGCTTAATTATGCTGAGGACCAGGGAACCATACATATTAAACAAAGCAAGAATGTGGTAATTTCATTTTTACATCTCCTTCCTTAATAACGTGACTTTTAGTTTTCCTTTTCCAGTGTGTCCTTTCTTCTTTAAGTTGCCACTGTACTTCAGTAGGTAGCTAGATTTTAGCCACAAGACTGTTTGGCATGAGAAAGCGACCTCTTTTACTTTCCCCCTCTCAACTGTCATGTAATAGTGCTCTGAGCTCTCTGACAGCTGCTGCCTTCCAGCTCACATGTGGTTGTTTTCCAGCAGCAGCTTAAGTGATGCCTAAATACAGTTCAAAAAACATTTAGGGATTATGTGTGATCAATAAACCTATAATCTTTCCAGCCATTAACCCCTGTCATATTCCCCAAATATCACAACAGGATGGTGTTCTAACAAAGTTCTACTTAGAATTCTGCTTTAAGATAAATATGGCACTTTTTCATTGTACATGTTAACTCCCTGTGTTACCAAGGATAGTAAACCATGCTTGGTTCCAGAAGACATGGTCAATTCAGTCAGAGGCAGTTTATCAATGAAGAAATCACCTAGAGTAACATGAAAAAAATATTCAGCTAACTTCTGAGATTAAGACTTGTAGACTGTCTAAAAGCCCTTTAAAGCTACTTTCTGCAAAGTTACTTTCCACACGCCCTACGTTTCAGTTCTCCATTAGTAATATGGAGATAATGTTTACCTAGTTTAAGGGGACTTTGGGGGATTAAATGAATGAATGAATGTGAGAAGCTTGAATTTGTGGTAACAAGGACTAAATGTTAGGCAGGTGTCTGCTCAGTTTACTTGATTTACGAGCCCAGTCTGAAGGCTGATGTGTTAAAAACCTGCCGTTTCACTTGTAAACCGAGAAAATCAACAACGATTTATCATTACCAGGGAATAAATATGGAACACCCTGAAATCACTTGTATGGTTATTTTCCAGCTGTCATCACACTTAAATTATTTTTAATGATGCAGATATATATTGCACTTGGTTGCTTCCCCCCAGGACCCTGCACAGCCTAGATTAAATTATAACAATTCACTATGAATGGATCTGAAACAACAAACGCATTCCATTTAATCAATGCATATGCAAATAGTCTTCCCATCTTTAAGGAGCAAATGAGTCTGAGGCAATGAAAGATTAGCATTCTGGTACTTTTGGTTTTATTGGTGCAGATTGTAATTTTCAAGCTAGAGGAAATGTTCCCAAAGCGTGATGCACTGTACATTTCAGTCTTAGACCTTCACAGACAGTACAAAACCAACCCAGCAACTGTGGCTGTAGGGATCTGATTCACAAGGAGGGTGACTTGCCCTTGGGGAAGACACCAGGTTACTGCATCGGGTGGTCAGCTCCTCCTCCAGATGTCTACCCTGCTTCTTAGGCAGCTCCTGTGTTACTTTTGTTGATAATGGTTTAAGGCAAATGGGCAACAAATTTAAATTTCTTTAAAATGCTGAGCTGTAAGCTGGGATGACTCGGGTACTGTTTCCACATCTGCTCAATCAACAGTGTACTAGGAGCAGGCATCTTACAATCTCTCCTAAAATCAGTCAACCCTTCTAAGGAGTCACAGTTCTTGCAGAAAAGGGTAGGATTCAAGCCTTTGGGGAACACGTTTCATCAGAACGTCTATCAGGTACAATATTTCAGATGTCCTTTTATCCCTATAGTTGCCAGCTTTAATCAAGAAAGAGGACTTTGCCAAACGAAGGGAAAATACTCAGGTATTTTTCATTGGTTATTGGCAACAGAGTGATCCATCAGCCGTGCCATTTGTTTATATCAGTAATATTTTTGACCAAGGTCCAGTGCATGATTTTAAATGAAAAGAGATGGATTGATTCATCCTTCAGCACCAGGTTAAGATGTAGCCTGATGTTGAAGCTTGTAATTCACTTCAGTTGTCTGCACCAGTCTTCCTTAGATCCCGCTAAGCATCTGATGACAGCAAGGTTAAGTGCTAATTTATACATATAACAAGACAGAGCAATTTAGCTGAAATGACAAACAAAATAATGATTAAATCAGCTGTGTCCCTTTATGATGAGGGTGGTGAAACACTGGCACAGGTACAGAGAGGTGGTAGATGCCCCATCCCTGGAAACATTCAAGGTCAGGCTGGACGGGGCTCTCAGCAACCTGATCTAACTGAAGATGTCCCTGCTCATTGCAGGGGGGTTGGTCTAGATGACCTTTAAAAGTCCCTTCCAACCCAAACTATTCTATGATGCTGTGATTCTATTTCCTAAAGGTGTAGCATGCAACTGCAGCTATGTGTAACTTCCAGCAATATTTATCCTGCATTCCCAGAAGAGCAACATATATAATTCAATCTATTTACCCCCAGCATTTTATGATGCTTATATGCATACAAAGTGTTTTTTGTACTGATGTAGTGCTATTACCCTGACACCACTACAAGCAAGCAGCCCAAGGGGATTGTAGGCCTGAAGTACAACTCAGTTAGAGATGTTTTTTTGCAGCACTGTAACTACTGGAGACTGGTTCCAATTATAGCACATTCCTATTTCCTCACCTGATGGCACTGGAGCAGGAACTGGTTCAGAATTTTTTTATAAGGTGGATTTTTAATGGAAAACGATCTGTCTGAACCAAAGGCTTGCATTGAAACTTTCTACTTTTAACCAAATTTAAACTACTTCAAAGACCAAATGTCTGATGAGAAATAAAGGGAGACAAGGGGATGGCAGCAGAAAACTCCTGCCTCTCTTTCTCTCGTTTGACACAAAAGAGATTTCCAAAAGTATTGCTTTGGGCATATTCAAAATGAGAATACAGGAAATCCTACCAGCTGTAGCTGAGATGCTCTTTTGTCTTTTCTCTACCCTCTGCCTTGTGACAAGGCACATCACTTTAAATGGTGATACCGCTGAATTATGATGACCCAGAACTATCATCCTGTATGTGCTCCTTCTTTTGCCATCGGCATCCTTTTAACAATATATAGCAGCTTATTCTTAGGTACATGCATGCCTTCCCTGAAGTACCAAACTAGACATCTCTCTTCTGGGCCTTCCTTGTTCTTTTCTCCTGAACCTGTGACAGTGAAAATACTAAGAGCACTTGCTAGAATCAGATGAGGTTCCTGTACCTTTGTCAGAGCAACCCAGAAACATTACTTAGATTGCTATCTAATGTCCTGAAATGCATTTACAGAGAAAGATTTTCAAATGACCAAATTCTGCTCTCCAGTGGAAGATCTGAACACTTTCAAATATTGCTTGATATGTAGAAAGCACACTGATGACTATCCTCACCTTCAGAAATATTTTCCTAATGTCCAATATGAATAGTGCAGTCACAGGTCACAGTGACATCTTCCTGTCTCCATAATGGACACAGAGAACAGATTATTCCCTTCCACTCTGCAAAATCCTTTTACCTATCTGAAAATAACTAACACACACCCCCACAGCCTTGTATTCTTCACACACACACACGCACGCACTGCTTGTCATACATTCAAAGCATCTGATTATTCTTGTTTGCCTTTGGACTCTCCAGCTGGTCAACATCTTTCTTAAGATGTTATGCCCAGTGCTGGAAAGAGATCTTCCCGTTTCTGAGAAGAACTGAAGATTAGTTACTTCTTGTGCCTCAGAGGCTATATGCCTCTTTATAATTCCCTGACTGTCCTTTTTCAGCATGACACTGTTGACCTATATTCAACATGGAACTCTGTTTTCAAGTTAAGATCTCTCACAAGAGACAAGCCTACTCAAGGAGAGAGTAAAATCTGCCCCAAACAGAACTAAAGATTTTATTAGTTACAACTGCCAGTGGAATCAAATAAAACTAAATGAATATGTAGCAAAGGAGCAGATGAGATTCATAGTTGATGCATGCATCTCAGTAATACATCTTAGAATAAATAATCTCAGCCACTCACACACATCACTGGGTTTTAAGCTGACTATAATAAATTAGAAAAGGAAACAGTCCATGCTTGCAGTAATGCTTGGTGAAAGTGTTGCTTTATAGAGAGGTCAAAGTGGTAATATTAGTCTGTACAAAAAAGTGAACTGAAAATAACAGAAAATTTATAGTAACCCTCTAAAAATCAATGATCCCGTTCTGTGCACTCAAACTTTGAACTTTCTATTAACTATTTTAGTCTAACAAAAAAAGATACAGTAAACCAAAAACATTCCAAATACAGTAGATACTAGCTATTTCTTGTGAAAATACTTTCATATGAGGGCAGACTATGAACTGAGCATTTTTAAGAGGGAATTGGATGACTGCTTAAAGATAAAATATATGGGAGGGGGAAATCAACTGGGTCTATCTACATAAAACAGGTAAAGAATCTCAACTTCCATGTAGTTTCACCTATAAAGCAGCTACCAAGAGATGAGAAAAATGGCAGATGTTTTTTAATCTTTTTTATTATTATTCTTGCATCTTCCTCCAAAATACTGACAACATAAGCAGATATCAAAACAGCAGAGTCCCTGGACTGGTCTTGTACAAGAATTCTGGTTTCATTACATTCTTTTTAAATGAAGGACAGGGAGATCTCCCGGCAAAATGCCTCCTTGCCAATGAAATACTAATGCAGAACGGAGGGGTTACGACACTGACATTTCATTGCACAGGGCACATGGGTAAATGGCTGTGGTCTTAATCTCTTCTCCTGCTGACTTCCTGATAAAGTCTCCTTGCAGAAGACAAGCTGATGGAGGCTTTGTGATGAGAGGCTTGACTTAAGTAGGATTGACTGAACACAGTCTGATACACTCAACTGCCCAGCACGCAGACAAGCACAAAGGGCCAGAGTAGGAGAGCAAGGTTTGATGATACTATGGTCTAACTCACAGAACACCAAGATCTAATAGCCAGGCTTAATAAGATCACTTTTATCAATAAAGATTAAATAAATAGCCATAACCTTAGCAGAAGTCATCAGAGAAAAGTGTTGATTAATGATAAAACTATATCCTACTGAAACAACAAGGCTGCAGACCTTGTAAAAGCTACTTATATTTTTGAACAAAAAATTGCTTTTACCTAACTGCCAAGTGTAGAAGGAGCACAAGCCATTGCTTATAAATTTGTTCTGCTTTACCACTGAAAGAGTGCAGTTTATTGTGAAGTTAAGAATTTTACCTCAGGGCTTTAAATGAGGAGAATTAAATAGACTCCAATGTAGTTCCAAGGTGGTTTTTTTTCTTCTTCTACTTATTTGGCACTGTGATGAAAAGTAATTAAGCTCTGGCAAATTTCCTTCTTAGATGTAATTTGGACTACTTATCTAGCCTCTCACATGGGAGCAGACTTGGCAACTAAAAAGAAACACCTGCTTTTATCACTTTAGAACAACACTTTGTCAGCTTAGCAATATGCAAAGTTTCTCAAGCCCTTGAATTCTGAGTGTTATGCTTAATAGTATCTTATTTATTCCATGTTCTCAAATTTATGCATGAATGTGGCATCAAACTACCTCATTTGCTGATATGCAGAGCAAATAAGCCATTAAGATTTGACCTCAAGCTGACAATGAGCTAAAATGAAAACAGGTAAGAATCATATCAAACCGGTAACTGAAATATAAGGTTACCCAGACATTCAGCTACAAAGCAGTTCCAGTAGTACAGTGCCCTCAGCTTCTGCTGTCTTAGAAGGAGATTTCCGTAGCATCAGCTTGATGGCACAAAAGGGCTTGGTTGTCCCCCCTTCACCCATCAATCTGCATTTACAGCAGGTGTTATGATGCACTCTTCAGGTTATGAGACAAGGAGCAATCATGCTAATCCCTAAGCACACCACAGCTCTCCTCCTCATTCATAACCTTCTGGTGGATTCTGACCCTGGGGAGGCCTGTAGGCTATGCCTGCTTTAGGGATTGTCCTTGCTTTGAGAGCACGAGGGATGCAGGATAAGAAGGATCCACATGAGAAGAATTAAAGTCAATCACGTAAGAGAAGTTTCGTCTAGATGGATCCACAAAGCTTTCTGTTTATGGCCCATTTTCCCCTTCCACAGTGATCTCAAACATTCCCTTACAAGGACCATAAGAGCTTTATTAGAAGAAACTCACAAAAACATCTCATACGGACAGCTGCAGAGATCAAGGGCATTTCTAATCCAATACCCTGCCACAGCAGGGAATGTATTTGATGAAAACACCTAGACAACTGGGAAGTAAACCACATCCTATGCTGTAAAAATGACAATAATGCTTGGATAAATAAGCAGTAGCACTATGGCTGAGAATCACAAAATAATCCCTCTGTTGTATTCAGTACTGGTAGACCGTCATCAGGAGGAATGGGAAGAAGGAAGAGAAACACCTGGAGAGCCCAGCAGAGAGTACCAGAACAAACAGAGATCTAGAAGACGAGTTTTCAGAGAAAAGACTGAAAGAATCAAGGGTTAATATCAAAATGAAAATATGAAGTTCCAACCTCAGCCACTCCGTAATTCTGGGAAAAAGGCTAGGAGTTTCCAAGCATATACGAGATGGCTATAAAGGGGCAGGATACTAATTTGTTCTCCAAGTCTGCTGTGGAGAGGACAAGAAATGAACTTAAATTGTGCTAGGGAGACTTAAATTGAGATTAGGAAAGCTTTTTAATGGTGGAAATAGTGAGGTAATTGAATGGAAGAGTAACAGGGCTGTAGAGTCTCATCACTGAGATGAGATCATATTTAAGATCAGGCTGGATAAACCTAGAATGATTTAAATGTAATTGAGACTAAGTTACAGCAAGGAAATGGACAGGATGCTTTTTGAGGTCTCTTTGAGCCAATGATCTATGATACTATAATCATAAACTTTAATTTTCATCTCTGGGATCACTACCTATACTAATTTATCAAGCTTCACCTTGAAATAATTTAGGTTCCTTGTCCTGCCTGCCCTATTGGAAAGGTCATTCCAGACTCAGACATCATTCCTCTGATGTCAGAAACCTTGTTCTAATTTACATTCTAAATTCATTCAGAAGCAATTCATATCCATTTGATCTTAGAGCAGGTTCAATTTCAATAATTCTTCTTCCTCCTTTGTACTAATTCCTGAATGTATTTTACAAATAGTAATATATCCTCTTTCCCAGTCTTCATTTAACTATGGTGTCTATCTCAGACACCAGAAGTAGTCAAGCTATGGTAGCACAGAGTTCCTTGCAAGCCAATTTATTTTGCTCCAACTCCAGCATCATAAAAGCTACACAGCCTGTGGAAAATGCCCTCATTCATTCCAAGTTAGCTCACGTATCTCTGCTTTTTCTCGGTTTGTGATGAAGGCATATCTAGGAACCCCTGACACAGAAACAAAAAAAAGACTGTTACATCATTTTGTATTTTAAATAGGTTTGTGTGATAAAGGCATATCTAGGAACCCCTGACAGAGAAACAAAAAAAGAATGTCGCATCATTTTGTATCTTAAATAGGTTTGCAAAACCAAATTTGCTATTCCTATTCCTCCTGTGATACAGAGAGGATGTAAATTTCTCCTAACAAGAAACCTTGGGGATTCTTTTTGTGGGATATTTCCCAACCACAAAGTTCCTGTGAAGAAGGCAATACAAAAGAGGCAGTGTATCCCCATTAATGGGGATTGCACCATTACCACAAAGGTCAATTACTGATAGATGAGATAAACCAGCCTGATACAGCTGATCTCTTCCATGTCAGGATTAGAACATGTTTCAGACTTGTCCCCACCTTGGGAAGTGGAAGTGCAAAAGGGATTGTAAACGATCTTTGTTCTTCTGACACAATAACAGATCAAATTTACCTAATTTTATCTCTCTCTAGGATAAGTGTGCATGTTCCAATAAATTCAACAGAATTGCTCTCTTTAAGTTTGCAGTACATTTGGATCTATACAGGGGAAAAAAACCCCACATTAAACTCTTCTCCCCTCTCATTCACCTTACTGCATTAAAAAGCTTAAAGCCAATGAATTTATATCTTACACATTTTTTATAATCTATTTTATCTCTACTCTAGATATGATCTGAAATAACTTGGTCACACAAGACTTTATGTACATGGCCAGAACTAAATTGCGGTAGCTAAAATTTTATCCTCCCTGTATTCAAAGTGAAATACCTTATGTCATATTTCACTACGTATTTCTACTGTGAAGGTAAGAAAGTAATCATTCATAAGCACACCAATACCTTGTGGGACAGGCTGTCCAGATCTAGCCTTATAGGATTTAGTCAGATCTTATTTCCACACACACTTGCAAGGTTTCTACTGAGGCCTAAGGAACACACTGCATGCAGAAGAAAGCAGGATTTGCCTTTGTAGGGAATGACTCTTCTCGTACTTTCATTTGTATAAACATTATCTGAAGCAAACTATGTGCCAATTACAAAAAATACAGCCTGAGAAGAGAATCAGGTTCCAGGGCTTGTACTGAACAACCTGGAAAGGACTCCTCCATTGGCTTGTGAGGATTAATACTTAAATGCTCCAATTATAGAATCTTGTCTCATGCAACCATGGTTGCCAATGGTTACTTCCTACATATGTCTCCGTTAGGTTGCCAGCATTCCCATTTGTTTCAAATTAGAACAAATACTCGGAAACACAAGAACAACAGGCTGCTAAACTAAGCCAGATCGTAATGAGCCATGAATGTCTTGGCATTAGGAATGAGAATTTCTAACATTAATGCTTAGCAAAGGGAATGATGCCACCACTGGCACCTTTAAGGTAAAGCATCTTAACAAAATTGACTTAAACTGCTACAGATGAACTTTAAGTTAATGCCTGAGAAGTGTCCTCTTTCAGAGCTTACTGATTAGCAGCTGCGTAGAAATCTAGACTGCGAAAATAATGAAAGATAAATCCACTTTTCAAAATGCAGCATTTCAGATCCAATGGAAATGCTTTCCAATGCTTCAGAAACAAGCACATAGTCATGAAAATTACATTATTGCAAAGCACAGTTTATTGCAAGGTGGCCTTGTGATCCACACGGCAGCGTACGCACACGTACAAAATGCTGGAATCCCCTCAGAACCGCAACAGTCAGAGGAAGCAGCGCATCCTTCCCGTGCGGTACCATCCAAATACGAAGGGCTTGATGGGCTCTGTATCTGTGTTCATTCCACTTAAGATATTTATCCAGAATTTCTAAACCCGCATCAGTTCATTTATCTTAATTTTAAAGAGGGACAGACACATTCTAAAGTACCACAGGCTGGGGAACATCATTTTAGAAATATTGAGAAAAACTGAGCCAATGCATCACCACAGTCAGTCACATAAATATCTGAAATAACGTGTTCCCACAACAAAGTCAAATCAAAGGGACAACAGCTGCATGGTGCTACCATAATAAAATTGTCAGAAAACTTCATTTTAGCTAAAATAGCTGGTTCCTAGACTATAAACACAAAATTAATAACCCTGGTGGATGAGTTGCCAACCTCAAAGGTTGAGGCCGAGACTGTAATGGAGCTACTGAGAGGCCCCAGGAGGACCTGTATATGTCGTCTTAACACAAAACTGCAAAGCATAGTGGGATCTCTTGAAGAAGTCTTGGATGTCAAAAGGGAAAAAAACCATTTGACTTAAATTTTATGAACAAGCAATGCTGCAGGTTTTATTGGAGCCCAAAGATTGACAAGAATTACCAAGGGTTGTCTATGGGTTTTTTAAACTGCTTTTTTTTCAGATTTCTTTCTTTTCCTAGCAATATCATTCCACCTGCTTGGAAATTGAAATTGCAGGCATTTGAACAAATATATTAAAGTGATCTACTGTTACTAAAGTTTATGTAAATGTGTTTACATTCTCGGCTGAAGCTTGACTTTGTAAATTTGTAAAGCATTACTCATACTGGATAGCCTCATTACCTAGCCTGCAAATATATTCGAGAAGCTTTTTCCTCCTTTCATCTCACCAGATCGAAGCAACTCAGTATTACAGGAAGCTGAGCAATTCAGTCTTTTGCATTGAAAGCTGTAGTTAATGCTGTGTTTGGGAAGGGTCTGCAACCCTTCAAGCTGGCAGCCGGACTGCAGAAAGAAGGAACACTAAAGAAATTATTTTGTTAGGGAAGCTGCATATCCTCCTTATCAGATCTTCACCTTGGGAAAGTGAAAGCACTGGGTATAGCCATTCTGAAGAGTTTTGAAAAGGCAATACTGGAGAAGCTAGATAAACTAAAAAAAGAATTAAAAAACAAAGGCTCTAGAAGCCCACCAGCATCCACACATATATAGTAGCGCCTAGCATCCAGCCCCTGAACTGAAAGACAGAGCCATGGAGAGTCTTGCTGTGGGCCCATGGCTGATGACTTTCTGCATGAATGCTACCATCCTATTCCTCCTGCTTTTCACACAATTACTTTAAATTGTAGGTAGGTAGATAGATGGAAGGAAAGAAAAGGAAAGAAAAGGAAAGAAAAGGAAAGAAAAGGAAAGAAAAGGAAAGAAAAGGAAAGAAAAGGAAAGAAAAGGAAAGAAAAGGAAAGAAAAGGAAAGAAAAGGAAAGAAAAGGAGAAAGCTTCTACTTCATTATTGATTTTATCTATATTCTACATTCTCTTGTCTCCGTATTAAAACTGAAATGCATATTTCCACTTTTTCCTCTTCTTGCGTGCTTAAAATCATCTTTTCTATTATTAGGTTTTTCACATCAAAGAAAAGACATTTCATTTAAACTTACAAACCATGGTGTCTATTGAACCAATAAAGAGGAAATTCTTATTTCTTCAACTTGGCAATGTCTATGATATTTGACTCCATTTATATCATAGTTCACAAGAAGACATACATTAAACTTCTGAACAACAGCAGGGATTATGTACCTGACTCCCTGAAATCAAATTTCCCAAACTACAAGCATTAACGGAGGGAACAAGAGATTTTCAGTTCAGCCTCTTAATACGTTCCCTGGGAAGACAAATGACGTTCATTTCTTTGTTTTTTGTTTTTTTTTCTTGCAGAGAGAAAATTATATATGGGAAAATACAGCAGCAATTTGATAATCTCTATTTACTCTTGGGAAATAAAATACTTATGTTTCTGAGACAAACTTCAAAGAAACTAGAGCTACATTCAAGTTGCCTTTATAATAAATCATTTTTTATCCTTTAAATAGGATTCTCCATATTTTTATACGAAGGAGCTTTTTGAAAATTATCTTGTAAATATCTAGAGCATTTAAGCATGAAAACTTGCACTTCTATCTCTCAGCATTTATAAAAATTATTGAAGATAGAGGTAGAAGTCATAACAATAGCTTCAGCTTGCTACTGTTTTAAATGAAGTACCTTTTACATTTTTCCCATTTCATTTCAGTTGAAACAATTTTGCAGTTGTTTATTTCAGATTTTTCTGACTTACAGGTTACCTGTTGCAGAAATACAGTATACACTGAGCAAGCAAACACCAAACCAGCTGGTGGTAATAAACTATCTGACGGTGTCACCTTTCACATTTGGGGACAGAAAATTCCCTTGTTTTGAGGCTTTTTTTTCCTGTAAGAGTCAGCTGCAGGCTGGCTGGGCTAACCTGCCCTAGGAGTTGTGCCTGCAAAAACCAACAGGAAGGGTAGGCAGAGTGGGGCTACACTGCAAACACAAGTCCCTGGTTCTTTGGTTTTACCCATTATAAATTATGGAGTTCTCTTAGCGAAGTTCTTCTGATAACAACCAAATATCTGAATTCGCTCCCTCCTGGTAAATTAAATAGCAATAAGGTTGAGTACACAATCTCTGCTCTTGAAAAAGAGCTTCTGCTACCTTTAGGTAAACTATATTAAGAAATGCCAGTGATTACAGGGCACCTAATAAATGCATGTAAAAGCTAAGAAGAAATAAATATCTGCGAGACAACTGGAACACCATCTTTGGTGAAAGAGTGATGCTGCCCCTTCCCCGTCATCCTGGCTGTGAGCTAAATTGCCTGGGATTTCACAATCTCAGTCAATTTTGTTCACAGCCAGCAACAGCGGCAAATTGCTTTCCAGTAGAGACAGAACTTTACTCCCTCGCTGATGCCTGAATGTTAGTAAAGAGGCAGGAAAAATGGCTGAAGACCTCCAGAAGAAATACAGACAAGGGACAGGGAGGCAGAGTAGAACAGAAAGAGAAATTAGAAGCAACAATAGTTTTTGCTCCCTAACAGTGATACCCCACAAAAAATTTGTATTTACTAGACTATCAACATTTGTCTGTTATATCCCACAGAATAAAACAGAACAATTAAGTATGTTTAGTCCTCAAGGCTTTTTCATGGCGGGTTCCCAGTCTTCCTCTGGTTTTTGCTCCCAGAATGACAGAGAACTCTAAGTTTTTCTTAAGAAGTAAGGAAATCATTTGGTGCAGTGCCACACCTATGGAAAGATCCATTTTAAAGAGCAACAGTGGTTTTAAGCAAATACTCCCCATTACCAGCCAGCTGATGAAAGCTGTTCATCTTGCCATCAACAGCCAGTCTCTTCTTGCTGCCATTGTATTAACGAAATACTCATTCCTGAACAACCACCCCTCTAAATAAATAATTGTCAATCAAACGCCTATTCCAAACGCCACATATGAATGGCAGAATGGTAAAGAAAAATTCAGGAGAAAGCCCAGATAAAATTCACAAGACTATCCAGACAGCACGCAAAGCTCCCTTTTAGCTTGTTGAGTCCCGTTGCCCGCTCCTTGTTTAGAAATTACTTGCTTAAATTACTAGGTCTTTTTTTGCTGAACCTTCATTTCAGGTTTTTCTTCTAAAGCACCTTGCAAGCCACAAGCTCCTGGTATGTGAATGAAAGCCAGAAGCAGCAGCCAGTCTTTGCAGCTTTCTCTCCCTCTGCTATCTCACAACACTCAGTCCAACTCAGCTATGCACGTCCTACCAGGTTTTTAAAATTATTCTCAAGAATTTTTTAAATTTGCCAGATTCAGTGAGCTGACTAGAAGCACATTGAGCCATGCTCAATGTACTTCATGTGTATAATTTACACATGTAAATTATTTGGTTTCCAGAGGAATGACACCTCTAACAAGTGCCGCCCTGCAGAGTTTTGTGCCAATGTGGGGTTACAAACACCAGGACTCCTGCTGTGGTCCCACTCCTCTTCCTGCTGCCGCGCACATGCTGACGGTCCAGCAGCGGCACCGCGCAGACCCCATAGAGCCCAGCCCAGCCCCACAACAGATGAAATTATATTAACTTCTGAGATGGAAGTCCATTAAGAGCTTTGTTGCTGCAAAAGCTCTCTTTTTTCCTAGGCGCCGTTACTGGTCAGGACTTTTAGCAATACTATCAGGAAGCTATTGCATATCCATACCACTGCCCTAGCCATCAAAGTTTAGGGAAGCCAACTGGTTCTTCCTCAGCTGAGCCACAGGGCAGTTTGAAGGGCCTTGATGTTACATCTGAGTATGATTCGGACTGTGATTAGAGGAAAAAATCTTAGTGGAAAAAACTTTCCACTTTTCCAGATGCGTAACATCCAAAAGATTTCCTTTTTCTTTGCAGGGATAAGGAACAGAAGGAACTTCACAACCCTGCTTTCCTTCATGAGGAGTATAACAAAGGGAAACAAGACGTAGTGAAGGTGCCATGGAAGACATTTCTTTCTAGTACAGGTGAGTGCTAGGCATTACTCTGGGGGATTCAGTAATTTCTCAACTGTGAAAATATTCTGTGTTTCATTAGAAATAACTTGGTTTTCATCAAAAGTGGAATCCACCTATCAATGTGATTTGCCCTTATTGGCTATCAAGAATTATTCTAATCGCTCTATAACCTAAGGCAATGTAAAATTCCACATTAGATCACTTAAACTGTTATGTTGTTTAGACTATATATATAAACTGTTAAAAAAATATTAATTTATCAGTAATGCTGACAACATATCTTGTGGCTTTATAGAAAGAGAAAACACTCAGAAATATTCACACTGGTGAATATTAATGCCTGCCATTTGAAAAATCACTGACATAAAAATATTAATAGTTCACAAGTTTGCTAGTTTTCAGTCCCATTTGCTGCCAAAATCATCCCCTCCCCCAATTTTATCGTATTTACAGAGATAATATACCATTCATCAGCCATTACTTCAACAGCGTCATCCCAACATAGACAGTATTTTGTGTCTCTCGGCCGCTACAGTATGCAACAAACCCGGTAGCATGCTGGCTAGTAGCCATTCATCAGATTTAACAGACCAGTCACTGTAGGTTGAAGTAATACTGGGAGTCCAAACACTGATGATAGCCATGCAAAAACCTTTAACCTAAAAGCTCTGTGATTTTTTTTCTTCTGGCAAAATTTACATCACCCATTCTAATGCCAGATTTTGCTTGTTAGTATGGCACTCAAAAGAAATGCAATCAGAAATGAGTAGCTGACATCCAGGAGTTCCCATTTCAAGCCCCTTTCAAGGTGGTAGGTCACGGCGAGGGAACTGGAGCTGTGCTGACAACAGCTATTTGCTAATACTCAGAAAACCAAAATGACTGAAAAGTGAGCTCCCGCGATCCAGCTCATCCCCAGCATTACACGGGTACCACGGTTTGTGGCTGCACTGCTGGCACATCCTGACTGTATTTCTGTTCACACTTCATGGGACTGGGATTTGTAGCTAACTAACTCTCCAATAGCCTGGCTTAGGTTATCCCAGCCAGCTGCCATCCTGCCCATGCAAAATCACAAAACTTAGAAAAGCAGAATCAGTTTTCAAGTTTTTAAGCCATTTTTAGGGAGGGCACAGTGTGGGGAGTTCATGAAAGGAGAAACTTTTTGTTTGGATGGGCAACAAACGTGGAAGAAAAATGCATTTGTTACCCAATACAGAGATACATCCAAATGAAATAAATGTAAACAAATAAGTGCTTTGAAAACTGATAAAATTCTGACCTCGTAATTTGTTTGTCTTCTCACTCTTGCTTTTACTTCCTCACACTCCCTCTTAATTTTCAAGAACTTAAATAAAAAATTGCTTACAAGTCACTTATGCGTGTTTGAAACCCATTTTCTTCACAGCAGAGACTAGCAAAAGCATTTCACAGGTCCGGCTGAGGGTGATATAGAAAAATAAATAAAGATACACAAGGGGCAAAACAAAGAATTAGTCTTTAAATCATTCCATAAAAGATAAATCCCATTGGTAAGTAAACAATGGTTCTAACTTAGACTACTTTAAGACTATAGTTTAGTATAATAAAACAATATTCAAATGAGTGGTCAAATGTCCTAGTTTATGGGATAAACACATCACAAAATGTGGCTTAAAATATTTTCATTATTTAATGTATAAAATGGTCAGTTAACTTTACAGTTAGAGCCCCAAGTACTGAAATCAAAGGCCAAACTCCTATTGATATTAAGTATTTTTAATCAGGATTATTTTACTAGAATACAATCAAAGACTTTTGTTCCAGAGCGTATTATTTTGTATTCTTTTCTCTAATACCACAAGTATTCATTCTTTAGGCACAGGGGACAGCTAGCTCTCAGCTTTTAATGTTAATTATGGTAATCTCTGTAGACATCATCACTTCTTCTCTTAATTCATAACATAGGCATAAAGTATCAGTTCGGCTTTCCACCACAGTAGCATAGTTCGCTGCTCTCTAGGGGGTTTTTGTGACAGATTCCTCTTTAAAGCTTTTTTTATAATTCAGTAATAAAAAAATTACTTCAGAATTACACTCAAAACAGAAAGGTATTTTATTTTGCGAATGAATTAAAACCAATAAGTCAGAAGAGAACTTAAAGAGTAAAACTATAAAAGCACTCTCTCTTGCATTTTTTTCCAGTTGCATAATTCAAAGGTAATTCTGACTTCCTACTGATCCGAGATGGACAATATTCATTAATTCAGGCTAGGGATGGGATACAAGATCAAGATGAAGACACCTAGTCCGTCTTATCTACAAACGGGTGTCTTCAGGCACAGCAATGCTCACTGCATTGCCTAAGGACAGCTTCCTACTGACATCGGAGACATCCTGTAGCATCTGGAACATCTGGATGGGGCTCACAGATATGGCCAAGGAGCTGTAAGAAACCACGCTCCTGTAGTGCGGCAGCTGGAGGCCAGGCAGGAAACTTTCGAGCATCTCCAATGACACCAGACATCAACATTCAAGTAACCAGACAGGATGTTTAATGTCTCATTACAAATCAATAGAGATCTCAGCAGCAGCAGCAGCAGAGTTTAGAGACCAATTCTTCAGTTCACTCTAAAGTAGACATCTAGTCACCAGTGAGTTGAATTGCTCTTTACAGACATACGAATCTAGTGGTCTTAATCTCAAGCTGAGTGCTACCGCAGATGTCTTTAAGTGTATCTTCACATCCATCAATCCCAGCGGTGTTCTAACATTCAAATAGCAATTACTGTGCCTCGTATGACCCAAACAAGTTAACAGAAGTTACATTATTTCCCTTCTCCAGTGATCTTCACGCAAAAATGTATTCAACCAGCTGCTTGTCTTCCACCCCAATTAAAGACGCATATCAATCAAGTAAACGCTTATTTTCTTCACAGGACAATTACTACAGACAAAAGTAAACTCAGTGCTTAGCAGCAGAATACTGCTTTAGTGCCTCCAGAAGGTAAACAAGCAGCATCTGGATTTTGCCCTGGATCATTACTCATCCACTCACCTATCTACATTAATATTTTAGTACAAATCGGGAGCACACATTTTATGTGACTCTCCTGATCATTCCCACTTAACACGTACCTTAGGTTATAACCTACATTACTACAGCAGTGTTGAAGGAAACTGTCTTGCCAACAAGCTACAAAGCATTTGTAAAGACTACAGCATAAATTAAGTTCAATTTGCAACCATCAAGAAACAAATGAACAAAAATAGTATTTCCAAGCACAAGGGTTTCTTTTCTTTTGATTTATTCTGTCTTACAGAAAACATTAGGGACATAAACACCGATGATAGCAACATGTTCGTTCGTCAACTTCACAATTTCTTGCATTATATCCAGTTACAGGAACATCCCACTTGCTCCACAAACATGGAATATTAATATTCAATGGCCTTAATATAAAGGTGCAAAAAGCTACCATAAAAACTGTACCTCAAAAAATTGTTGTCAGGACCCACGGCTACTCTCATGTAGTGACTCCCCCAATACATTCTTTTACATTTTAAACTCACTGGACATTTTCCTGTAAAATGTTTAGCAGCCACAACAATACTTCAGTCACAGATTAGTTGTCGTTGTCTGAGGAATTCACTTACAGAATCCAGTTTAGCTGCCTTTTACATGCAAAGCTTTGCAAAAGCATGCAAAGTATGTAAAAGATATTTTTCTTCATCAGATTTAGGAGATATGACCCACGAAAAGCACACACAATGAATAAAATTACAGTTATGAAGACAGTAAATTTAAAGTGCGCATTAGTAAAAATTAGACACCATAGATGGCATCAAAGTAAATGTCCTAAAATGAAGAGGTGGTGGTCATACATCATATTCGAATGAGTAGGCAAAAACTATGGGAACTCACTACTTGGCAGGGGTGGATTTGGGAACCTAAAGTTAGTCTGAAAATAGAAAACTGTAACTAGACGGCTTTTCCTCTTGGTGATACTCATTCCTGTAGCACCTAATACTGCCATCAAGCATCATTGTCTCCAACATATTACTTAAGGATTTTGTAATTTCAGCTGTCACTCCCTGTCTCGCTCTTATGCAATGCCTTTCTTCTGAGAATTGCAGAGGGTTTTATGTAAATAAGGCACATAACGGCTGTGAATTAGGAAGTTCCACCTTTCGCAGACAGAACTGAAACAGAGCTAACACACCCCAGATTTACAAATTTTCTGAAGTAATCTTCTCCCAGAAAAATTACAATAACTCTAATTTGCTTTGGGAAATTACAGGGTCCCAAGTGTCCTAACTCTTCTGCAATTTGAAGGCATCTTATTGCAGTAATATCTAACATGAAAGAGAAAGGGACTGTTATTTTCTCCCGAATCAGATTTCAGTGATACGTGTCATTACATGTCCAAAACAAGCGAACACTAACACCACAGAGGTATCAGTCATGACTCTGTAGCTGCGGGCAAGCTCTAGTTCACACTCAAAAAAAAAAAAAAAAAAAAATTAATTCAAATCTTGCTATGCTTAAAAAACACATCACAGACTCCCCAACCTGAATGACCAACACAATGCCAGTTCTCTAAATACGAGTTTCAACATAAATTCACTGATTTATGAGCAAACACATCTATACTGAATAAGAAAAACCTGATTCCTCAGAGCATTGCCATCAGCCTCAGTATTATTCAGACCGATTTTTGGCAGCAGCAGGAAGCAGGCTCTTCTCACCCTCCTGCAGCCCCTTTAAAGTTGAGGCACATGTTTTATGAAGAAGCAAGGTGGTAACGAAGCTCAGAGCAACTGTTGCTAATTGTTGTGATTAAAGAGAGGACAAGTAAAATCAGTCCAAGGGCTCACATGGGAGGCCATTTTGACAGAGATGAACATAGAGAAGGGGCTCATGTCAGAAGTTTTCATTGATAAATCACTTCTTTCCAGCCGCTGCCGTTCTGTAAGGAACCTACAGCTGGTGACAGGACTTGGAATTTGTGCTCATAAAGCTCCCCGCAGTAGTGCTGCCTCCGTTACAGTGTGCAAAAAAGTAACCTTAGCTGGGTAACTATGATCCGACCATACACTGAGCTTTTAACCGTACAGGCAGAGGGACTGGCTCTTTGCTTCTGCTATTTTTGTGGTTGGTTTTGTTGGTTTTTTTTCTTTTTGGTGATATTAATCTCCCTAGTACTCTTCTGAATCAATGAATCCATTACAAAATAAAGGCATTTTCATCAGCTCACTTCAGCTGCTCTGCCAAAAACCAAAATCTTAATCAGCCAGTATTTTTGGGCTGCTTTGTTATAACCAGCAGAACGGTGAATCCGCTCCCAACTGTTAATAATTAAAAAGTAATTTAAGGCTGCATATCTTCAAAGTATTAAAAATAATTATGCGACAGGACTGTTATGGGGTACACTCACTTAATATAGCTCAAAGAAATGAGATAACAATTACTGAAGATGTACATATAAGGTTGCCTTGCAATGAAGGTATGTGTGTGTGAGAGGGCAACAGAGAAGGAGATCGTCATCTGGAAAAGACTACACAACTCAGAAAATTTTCTTCAAACATTCTTTAGGGGAATCTGCAGCTTTTTACCTAATCTTGGAAACACATAGTCACGCAGATAAGGCAGCATTAAATGGATCACTGCTGCCTCTGGAAAGGAAGATAAGTTAGCCTCTGGTACTTAGATATTCGCTTTCTGACAGCTGTTCTTCTTTCTCACAAACTTCCTCTGCCAAGCAAAGATTATTTGGGATTGACAAGTCTGTGCTTTGGAATAAACAAGATCTTTTCTCTGATAGGATGCTGGATACAGATGCTTAAGATACAGATAACAGTACAGTCTGTCAGGCATATTATACAGCTTGAGGGGGTCTCAGGAAAAAAGTACCAAGCCACACGAATGTGTACATATGCCTAACAGCGTTTATGAATCCGTGCTATTCCAAAAGATAGCAAGAGGAGGAAATCTTCACCTCATACACTGCAACTCTGACAAGAAAAAGACAATTCTACTTCCTCCCCTATGGGACGGTGGAGAAGGAAGAGTAGAAAGAGGAGGCAAGACGGTGAGGTTGGTGTCGCTGAAACGGTAGTCTGGAGAAATTCACAGAAAGCAATGCTGAGACCTAATGAAAGTACAAGGTGGTTTAGTTTCTTCAAAAAATACGAATCCCTTTGGGATCACTAACTGCTCCATAACCAACACCAGCTGCACGTGGCATATCAGGGCTGCCAGCATTCATGCCACCATTATCAAACAACACACTTGCTGCCACATCCATGACTGGAGATGTGGAAAAAAGTTACAAATGGTCCCAAATTCCTCAGTGCCACTGTGTTAACCATGAGTGCCAAGGCTGCTGCTCTAAATAGAGCCTGTGCTTTATCTGCAGCCCTAAAGGGCGGATACCCCTCTTCTCTTTAAGCTTCATTGTCTCCTAATTCAGGCCAGGATGCTTCACTGGTGAGGTGCTGGACTCCAGCGAACAGCACAGAAGTACAAACATTTTAAGACTTGTCTAAACTTTAGCATTTTTTTAAAATGCATTCACAGAAGCAGAAGTCATCTGTAACAGCTGTCACTAATCGCAGTTGCTGCCGTACATGAGCGATAACGCGACACCCTAAAGTTCTGGTGCTGGAATATATTCTTTTTGTTTCCCAGGACATGTTTTTCAGCAAAATAATCCCAAACCAAACACATTACATATTACATGTATATTTACATGTGTATTTGGACAAGCATTTGAAAATGACAGTTCCTCATAAATGTATCCATAAATTACCACTAGTCATTTTCAGATATGATGCAGCTTAACACACCTGCACAGGTTGCAAGTATCCTTGAACTCCGAATCTCTCCTTTTCATTGCCAAAAGTGACATTTAATTGCAAAGAGGCATTGAATCTTTGTTAAACTTTACTGTTACATCCATACTACCATTCACCACTTCAAACTCAAAAGTGTGCTGACATTATGTCAGTACAGATTTTCCGTTTGAATACTTGACACCAGCGAAGACCTGCACTTTTCTTTTACCTGGAGTAATGGATAGCTTGATGTCCTGCAATATTAAAATAGAAGTCAGTTGTATGTTTCATCTCATCAGTATGTCCAGAGACTTCAATCCAGTGTGCTATTGGGAGGCAGTAAACTCCATCTACTATGTTGCTCTGGTTGTAAACACAACTTCGATCATGATGGGGCCCATTACCTAGAACAGAAGAAAGGACAATTGCAGGCTGTGCACCTGGAAAATCTTCCGAAAGATTTGCAGGAGACGTGAACTGAGTATTTAAGGCCAGGAGTGGTGTTTGCTGCCTGTTCAAACTGCATTTCTCATAACACATTATTAACACCCGAAATAGTTGTTTCAGAAGCGCTGCCACAAAGCAAATGTTCAGCATTAAAATAAATTCTTGCAAATTATGGCAAAAAAACCATTAAAGCTGTATAACACTCCTAAATCATCAACTGTGGCACTTAAAATTTCAAGAATAATTAAGTTTCCTCATTTGGCGCCTGATAATATGTGACCTCGGCATCCAACGTTTCTGCTGCGTGACCTCCCTCTGGGGGGTCCCGCTTGCTGCAGCCCGAGGTGTAGCTCTGACACAGCACAGCAGCGTCACCTTGCCTCAGGCTTACTTCTAACGAAATTGCTGAGCTACAAGAAAGACCTTGGAGAAAGCACAGAGTACAGCCATGCAAGAGCAGAAAGGTAAAACCTAAAACCGCAAACAAAGGTAGGACTGGTGACACTGGATTTGTTACCACCTTAAGGATTCAAGAGGAAAAACCACCAAGGCGGAAAGGCATCAAATCCCGAAGAAGAAAAGCAAGCAGGTTGCAGACAGCAACCTGGCAGCAAGGCAGACGTGTTTCAGGGAGAAGTGGCCGGGGTCCTCCTCCACCTCACTCACAGCCGCCTGGCCAGCAAAGACTCCTCAGGTGTCCTGCGTGGGACAGGACACACACCGGCGCCTAGCCTAGGAGCTCATTAAATCCTGTCTTTTACGTTTGCTAACCGATAAACAATCACTTCGTACTCTTCACGTGTACACGTCCTGCTTACAGAGTCTGTTCATACACAGTAAAAGTTGCCCAAAGTGACCCAGAGAGAGACGGTCACATCTGCAATGGTGAGTGATCACAATTACCTAAAATAGCCCTGTCTAAAGTGAGAATTTTTTCTTATGGTTTCCACTATCTAATATCCATTACCCCTTCTTCTTCTCTTACAGCAGTAGTGTGAGCTTTAGTACAGAAAACCAATTTTTAATACCATGCCAGAGTAAGCAACTTGAATTGAACCGGGTCGTGTCATCAACAAAAAGGTTATCGAGCCTCCAAAAATTCCATACGTGTATATTCTCTCACACACACCCCCCCCCAATTTTTACATACTTAACTGTAATACTAATTGCCATGTAGGAATTACTGTGCAGATTAGAAGTGACCTAGTCTGTGGCTTGCTTTTAATGTAAGCCTGTTACACTTATACAATATTAATGATGTTAGAACATTTCTGAGTAAAATTACGCCCAAAGGAATATCTTAAAATTTCACACTGCACATAAATGCATGACCAGCTTCCAAGCACCACATTTAGGGAAAATTTGCTAGAGCAAGAGAATTTTGGGAGATGTATTAATGCAATGATTAGAGAATAAGACTAACATTTAATACTAAAGCTCAAACAATCTCCTTATTTCCAGATGACATGGAGCACATTTTATCATAATTGTGAAATATTATTATTTACCCAAAAGAAAAAGAAAAACCCAGGCAGAAAACTATTTTTCTTTCTATATTGCTGAACCATTATGCATCATATGCAATGGCAGGACATAGATTTTGATAAATAAGGGGAACAAGATCAGTATATAGCTCCTGAAGCTACAAATCTTGCCACTACATTTTTCTCTCACATTTCTAATTGTTTACACATTCATACCACTTTTTAACAATATTTGAAGACCGCAGTACACATCAACAAATACAACAGCGTAACAAAACCTATGGATGTTTATGACGCTTAACTGACTTCACGTATTCAGCAAAGTCTTTACAACCACAAATGGCACATCTCGCCTTCCCCATTTTACTCTCTGAGAACTGTCTGCAGCGATGCACATCCCCATGGCCCTGCCATCACAAGGCTGGGTCCCATCCTGACCCCCACCCACCCGGGGCAGATGTCCCCTCCCAGCATCAGCCCCATCCCCAGGAGGTGCCCGATACCAGGGCTGGGACTGGGACTGCCCCGGGGCACCCAGCTGCCTGCAGCCCTCTGTCCCGGGGGAGCCCTCACTGCACCCTAGCAGTTTTGAACCACGTTCTCAGGACCTCTGGCTCTTTTGCTGCTCCCAGCCCTCTTTCTCCTTGCACGCAGGTGCCCTTGTGCCCACTCTGGCTCCCTCAAGGACTGCCCCTTCCATTGCTCACAGCTGTTCCTCCTCTCCCACCAGGGTTTCTGCATTAATTTTTGTAATCACAATCTATGATCTCTCCCTCCTGCTTAATTTCTTCTTTCCTCAAGGAGCGAGTCAGTCCACAAGGACAACAAAGCCTCAGTCCTCGTCTTCATGTTCCCAGTTGCACCACTACCTGCTTCTTACTTTCCCATTTCCGACTGCTGCTGCTTGAGGTGCGTGTGCTTCTGTCATTTGCCAGTTTGACTGTCCATCCTCCTTCTCCTCCAGCTTTAATTCTTGCTCTTTTTTTCCTTCCTTCTCTATCATCTGCCTTCTTAAATGGCAGTAACCTCCTTACCTTGTAACCTTTTCACCCTCACTGTTATTCATTCCTTACCTAGCCTACAAACACACGTGAAAGCAGGGCCAAGAGTAAATTGCCACGAGGCATTTGCTTCATTTGTTCCCTCAAACAGTTTTTATCAAATCTCAGTCTGAAAAGCTTCCTTCTCCAATTGTTATTTATTGTTGTTGATTTTTCTGCACCACTCAACCTCACCTTCCTGCTGTGGCCTCCAGTCAAACAGGAATCTCAAAAGGTATGTTTCTGTCTTGGCTGTAATACTCAGGTAAACAATAACAGCTTGCATTTGTGACATTTTTCATGAGAATTGCATAGCTCTTTACTACTCCATACGTTATATACTGATCTATGAATTAACAACCCTGTTATTGAAATATGGTATCTGTGCAACACAGTGTATATGAATATATATGCAACATATATATATTCATTTGTGCATGTATATATTCATGTATTTGTTGAATATGTATTCAACAAATAGAGTGATATAATTTTAGACAGGAAGGGCAGAGTGCTACGGTCTCCAAGAAATACAAATTTAGAGAACAGTATGATCACACTGAACTGTGTTCAGGCAGCTGAATTCCCAATTCCCCCTGCAAGAGTTATGAAAGAAGGCAATTACCACAAATGATCAGGATCTCACTACCCAAGTAATATCCAAATGATACACAGGTGTTTTTCACTACAGTTTGCTTCACAAGACGCATTTAACAAGTAAGTTTCAGAAGAAGAGAAAATTTTTCTGTCAGGTCACATCATGCTTCTGCTAGCACAGTTTGTCACAGGAAAACCATAATATTTTGATTGCCATAAAACAACAACGCAAGAAAACAGTTTCAGAAGTAGAGCCAGGTGACAAGTTTGGAGGAGTAATGTAGAACTCATTGATAATTTAGAGCTGCTAGATTGAATTCTCTCAACTTTATCTTCCAGAGTCATTTAATACAAAAATAAAATGAAACCATCTTTCATTCAAGGTAACTGATCATAACCCATGTTTTAAATAGAAAACAATTAGCGTCACTTACATGCTCTGTTACATATTTGCAGAATGTACACAGCTAGGAAAATGGGCACAGCTTGGGTGATGAGCAGAAATCATTTGCTGGATAACCCTCAGTCCTTCCTCTTCCACCCCTACTTTTTTTAAACTTTTCTCATGACTTTCCTCTGGCTGAAGCAAGGTGCATCAACCTCATGGTGCGAGGTACGTCCAGGCAAAACATGCCTTAGTTCCATCTTAGCCCCTTAGCTCTGCTTAGGGAGCAGAATCCTTGCATCTCATCCGTGGCAGACTTACAGACAAGCCAGCCCAAGACTTCTCACAAGCGCTGGCAGAGCTCACGCCAAGAACAAAATAGCTTTCAGAGGCAGGATAAAAATCTGACGCACTAAGTGAAACACTTACTCTCCCCTCCCTCACCATGACAGGCCAAGCAAAGTCCTTCCTGGGTTTGGATCCCTGGAGCACGGAGACTTTCCCAAGCCCAGGACAGCGAGCCGGGCAGGGTGTTCGCTACAGGCAGTGACCAACAGCCCCACGGATCAAAGCCGACCTCTTCCTCGCTCTCCCTCTCGAGTCCAGGGCTGTTGGGTAGTTTGGGAGGAAACAGAGCACGTGATAAAGGCAGTGGGACCAAGCTCCGCAGAATCTGACTCTTCTCGGTGCATGAGAAGCATGTTGCTGCCCTTTCCAATTTCTTACCTTCTGCTCAGGCACCAGAGAGAAGAGACAGCGGCCGGTGCAGACAGAAGTGCCCTGAGACTGCCTGTGCGCAGAGTCTGGACGTGCCTGCTCGCGTCCAAAGCTGCTCATACCCACACCAACTTCCTACTCCACTTAAACCTTAAGCCTGTCCTACCCCACAACTCACCATTATCTGCTCTATCTGAAAGACCACCGCACCTTTGTATTTTCTAAGTAACTTCACTAAGAATTCAGATGCAGCAGCCCTTCCCCTCAGAAAGTACGCTCAGCTTTGTCGCTCACTTCTCAAATGCACAAAGCATTTCATAAAGTTGCCAAAACTGAAGGCCTAGTGCTGAAGTTTAGTTTCTGCACCTGAAGCTTGGAAAGGCCCCCACCTACATGCTGGGAAGGCGATCCTGACTGTGCTGGGCGACCACATCTGTCAGGACGTCTCTACATCACCGTCTGGCACGCCACAAACAGAGAAGGTCCAGGGTTTAGGTTGCTGCAATCCAACACGCTGCCAGGACCACAAGTGGCACGTCACATCTTTCCCAGCAACCAAGTGTGCATCACCGGCCAGTCCCAGGCACATACCGCTCACGCAGAGATTGAACGGCCGGAGGACTTCGCGTCCCCTTTTACCAGCTGCGTCCTCTAGACTTCACTCCATTAGGAGGGCAACAGCTGGAAGCCTAACAGTGCTGAGCGTGAGGGCACACGGCAGAATCCCCAGGGGAGCTGCGGGGCAAATTCTCACCAAAAGGAACCCTTTGGTGCATAAATTGTTCAGGTAAATACATCTGTCCCCTTACACTGACTAGTCTCCCCAAGCTTACCCAAACCTTGGACGAAGACTTCAAGATGCTTTGAATAACCACACCGCACTCCCCCCCTCACCCGACTCCACCAGTCCCCAGAGTGGGAATTCATACAGCTCCCATTTAAAGACTCCGCTCAGGCACAGCAGTCGTGCACCGCCTCACTGGCATTTGCGAGACAAGCTCCAGTCTCAGAACTCACACGTTACTCACAGCACAAAACACCAGACCACTGGGTAGGCTTCCACGTACTTTTAATATGAAATAAACAATTATTTGGGTGAAATTTGTATTACTTTTTTTATAGTCAAGAAAACATTGTGCAGCCTCAAAGATTTGGTGGAATTTTAACAGCATTTCAACTTTTCTGTTCCTAGAGCCAGTAGCAAGGCAAAGAAAATCAAAGCTGTTTTCCACTCGCCTGTTCATCTTTGCAGAAAAGAAAACAAGCACAAATGCCCTTTGAGAAAGGGCAATACACAACAGGAAACACATGTTTTTACAGCTCAAACCACTTCTACATTACTATTTTTCTTCACCGTGTTTTTATTCATATTGTTCCAAGTGGCAGAACATTGGCTTAATTATTTTTGGGAGGCAAATAAACAATCATTTGAAAACCTATAAAGTTCAACCATAAAAAAGGGTAAGTTAAATATCTGAACAGTACTGATCCTCTTGTTAATTGATCACGTAGACTTTCCTAATCAAAGAACAAAAGGAATTTGGAAGAGTTTATTAGAAGATACAGGTCCTAGTTTGACGGCTAGGGTAGTGCTCTTTTTCCTTCAGTAAGGTCCAGAATGAGGACTTATGGCTCCTGGTTTAGTGCATATGAAGGATGATCAAAGCGCCATATGAAGGCAGCTGGCTGCACAAACAACCAAACAAAAGATTAAAACCAAAGATCTCCACGTAACTGATAAATGGCAGTAGCAAAAGACGGAGACAAGAACAAAACAAAGGAAAAAGAGATGATGATAAAGTAAGGAAAATATGTCCAAAGATCAAGGACTGAAAGAAGGTAAGTGGGGACCAGAAGAGGATCTTCTGAAATTCAATCTAATCACATACAATAACAGAATACAAAGGAAAACCTTCAGTTACGATTTTATTACAGCTGTACTGAAGAGATGAAAAAAGTATAATCCAATAGTCTGCCAAAGGCACAGACTCATCTTGACACAGAGGACAACTGCACACAGATTGCATAATGTTCTGGAACAGCCAGACTAGTGAAATTATCAGCTTGATCTTAAAAAATAACGAGCAAAATCTGGGTCAATGAAATTTCTCAGCATCATTAAGTGTGGTGCACAAAAATAGCCATGAATGAATGAAAAAAATAAGATTGCCTCTTCCACTGCCTCGGCAGAGCTCTTTGCAGCAAAGCCACTTAGTGTACTGCTCAGCCACAGCTCTCCCAGCTACCACCTTGTTGCATACCTTGCTGGAAGTTTTAATTTTTTTCTGTTTCTTCCTGCGTGAGGGAAGGTATGTAGAAATGCCAGGGCACAGCGGCGGCCACAGAGGTGCCGTTTATCTCATCCCTGCCTTAGCCAGATCCTACACCACAGGCGTACGACTTCCAAACCTCCAAACCCCAGCAAGGTCAGCGTGTTCCTCAGGTCACTGCAACCTTTGAAAAACCACAGGGCTACGTGGATGACCTTAGATACGCACATTAGCTTCAACGGCAGCTAAAAAACTCCAAACAGCAAGCAGCCAAGGCAATTTTCAGATCACCTCCTTACAGATCAGTAAGACCAAAGACTTACTTTTTTAATCTGCCATAAATTTTGCATGAACCAGCAGGCTTTACATGTCAAGTCAAAATTTTAAGTAAGCCTAAATGTTATAAATAATTACATTTGCAATACTAAATTAGGTCCTTTAACAAGGTAAATGAACATCTTGAGTTCATGCTTAGAAATTCCCCTGGAAGAGTTTAATAACATCATAAGCACTATCAACACTCCGGGGGCAGAAGAACAGGGAGGGGTTGAGGAATAGAAGATTTTAAAAAAAAAAAAAAAAGTAATAGAACAACAGGAACTAAAGGAAACATACAAAAAAAAAAATATCTCTGAAATGAAGGATTTAAGCTTAAGTATTTGCTAGCTTCCTTATCTTTCGTACCAACATTACAACAAAGAAAAACCTCAAGTCCTATTTTGGACACAATTCTCACAGTTATCCGAACGTGCTACTGCATGGTGTCATTATCAGACATTACTCTAATTGAACTTCCTTCACTACACATCAAATACTCAAATTTACTTACCCTTTACACCAGATTCTGATGTTAAGGTCTCCCTGCTGCCTAACTGTCTGAATAAAATTCAATCTCGGATATCCTGAATAGGATCTGTCCCAATCCCACCAAGGCTGAATTGCTATCGATTGTTAAAAAACAGAGCGGGGGAGGGCTGAATTCCCCTCACTGGAACTGAGCGAGGTCAGGTATTTTGGCAGTTTTGAGTCTGGCACAGACTCTTAGACTGGAGTCCCACCTTCCTGAAGTCTCAGCAAAGCCCCCGAATAGCTGCCCTTTGGTTTTACACCCCTGACAAACAGCACCAAACACAACATTTGAATTCTCTATGTCGGGTACTAACCCTTATTTGTATGCTTAATAGAAGTATGCCTACTCTGCTTTTTAATGCTACTTTTTTTTTTTTCTGTCAATAAACCATCTTCCCTTTACATTCTGAAAACAGTAGATGAATTTATTGTTTTATTTGAATATTTAATATTACTATACAGCAAAATTGTTAATTCGCCACACCTGGTTCACTAACTCCTTCTCCATGACGGGTCTGATTTTCAGAAATGTTTCCTTGCATTTGCCAGCCCCAAAGAGATAGCCAAAAAGCAGATGAGTATTTCTATCATACCCAGCATGTTTATTTTCTACCAGACTTAAAGCAGGCTGTTTCAAATTCTCGTTTGGTAGGGCTGATACATACAACCAAGGAAACAAGTTTTAAATCTATTATAAACCAGGCTGAATTTGAGGTTTTTTTAGTCTATTAGTCTACTCCTAAGAGAATTCTTTTTATGGATTTTTATTTTTTTTTAATTATGCCAGAATTAGAACTAAGGGGTTTACAAGAAAGCCCTCCTCAGCACTTAATGCTGTTAATCAACAAGGCTTTTTTTTTAGTTTTAAATCAGAGATGAGAAAAATAAGAGTTTTCAAAGGCAACTTTCAGAAACATGTTTTATTTCTCTCTCTAGGTCTGCTTAGGCACAGGTGTTTCTCAGTGGGAGCTGCTACTGTACTAAGAGTTTTTAACCAAATGCCCAGTCTAATGATGTAGGTTAGGCCAGAGAAAAGCAACTAAAAGGGAATTCAGCTCATGTAAAAAAGAGGTTCTTCTCAGACAGATGGTGGAAATAATAAAGGGAGTGCAGATGACAGAATAATGGCTGATAGCAACAAAATGTATAATGGAATACAGTCTTCCTAACTGCTTTGAAACGCTCTATGGCATTGTACTGTGTATTACTGATTGTTACTTCCTACCATACCAGAAAAGTGAACTATAGGCAGGAAACAAACTACATCAAAAGAGTAACCACAGTAAAATCTTAACCAAAGTATCATCCCAGTTACTTATTGCTTCTCAGTGCTTCTCGCCATTGAAAAGAAATTCTCCATCCATATTGCATGCTGCTGTCACT
The DNA here is from genome assembly GCF_929443795.1 of Astur gentilis. NCBI lineage: Eukaryota > Metazoa > Chordata > Aves > Accipitriformes > Accipitridae > Astur > Astur gentilis. The sequence goes on along the minus strand of NC_064884.1, from coordinate 35,643,248 downwards.
TGGAAGTGAGGGCAGGGAGTGAAGTGTGGGGTGGGAAAAATGGTAAATCAATCAAGAATTTGCATAAACAATGCATTTATTGTAATTTTACCATTATAACTACAAATGCTTTAATTACGCTCTCACAGCAGTCAGAGCTGGCCCCCAATTATCTCTGCAGGTAGGATATGACACATACCTGCCAAATCCAGAGGAACGCATGTGTACATACTTATTATTCTTATAATTTTGCAGTTTCATGGGCCACTCTGTTGTTTTATTGATCTCCAGTAGTCTGCTCAGTCTAAGCTGGTTAATGCTGACACGCAGATAGGAAGTAATGACAAACTTGCTACCAATTAGTTCTACCATAATCCATGCTAAACTAAGTAAGTGTCTTGAGGGGGCTGAAGAACAAAAACACCAGGAGCTATTGTGCTTTGTAAACAAAAGTTTCTCTCCATTCATTAAAGAGGTATTGGGTAGCAGATTTCAAAGTTACCCGCTTTTACTCATTAAGTTTCCTCACATCTGAAACGCATCAAGGCATCCAGCATTGTCCAGAAAGCAACAGCGTTGCACAAACAAAATGCGTATTATGCACAATTATTCAACTACCAACATCCAATTGTGTTTTATGTTCCTTCCTAGTCCCTACCTACTTCAGAACAAGACTGGGATGGGGGAAGCAGGTAAAGCCCTGGATTATTTTCAAAAGCAGAACAGATTAGACTATATACTGATGAAATGTGCAAGTAGCTGCAAGAAAACAGGCAGTCGCTGGCTATACACAGGTAAAATGGCGACACCCAGTGGGAACAACACTATATAAAATATCTGCATTAAAAGAGGTATGAAGAAACATTACCCTCTCCAGGTCTTGGGATTTTTTCTTTTCTTTTAGTAACACAACTGCTACCTAATTTGGGGATCTGTAGATTAGCTTTGGGAAAGAAAGAAAAAGAGATGCATCTCAGTTACAGAAAGATAATGTTGCATCCAACTGTACTTCTCCAGAATGGCCTCAAAGAATTTTTACATTGCTTTTATCCTGCTATGGCTTAGCCCCCAATATTTTTTATTCTGTTCCAATCTCTCCAACTCAAAAGGTGACTAGATATTAACTTCCCACACAGCCCTTAAAGAACCTCCCTCATTAAAATAAGAAATTATACCTGGTTTGTTCCACGAAGTTGAGGCCAACAAGTGAGACTGGTTTAGGTTTCAACACACTGCTGCTTTAAAAATGAATTTTAATGTGCCTTACCTTCACCAACGTTTTCAGCCAATCACGTGCTCAACTCTTGAAAGCTATGAGCAAATTTTACTTCCAATATTTTCACTAATTACATTATGGTCTTATAAAAACCTTTATTACTCCACAAATGTACCAGGCTTTTTGAACTATCATCAGAAGTGTACAAAGTCCAACAGGTGGCTTAAACTGTAACTAACAAGCTCAGAGGAGCATGAACTGGAAATGTTGGAAGGCCAACATACCTAGGCACAGGCTGCATAACCTGACTGTTTCTAATTTGAACTGTGTTGCATTGTTTGCTTTGGGGCCCCAAGAAACCACAAAGAACAACAGCAGCATGTAAGTGGAAACAAGACACCTCCTCTTCTCTCCTCCCCACCTCCCCAAAACTAGAGACGGGGTTTTTTGGAAGGAATCAGGCTCTGCTCACCTATACAAATTACTAAAAGGTAGGCTGATCATGCTTTTCAGCTTTAACTGGCAATACTGTATCTGTCAAGCTTCAGGCACGCACCAACTACACCAAACTAATGGTTATGTGAAAATGGATCAACATTTTAGAATATAAGCTTATAATTTTTATATATATTTCTTCCCCTTCTCAAAGCATAAGGTTTCAATAGACTGTATTCCATCATCTCAGAATACAGTTTGGGGCATACCCTTAGTAACTCCTCTGTCCTTTTATAGAACATGTATCTTCTATAGCACCAACAGTTTATTTAGACCAGAGTAAAGGGGAAAAAAAGGCATAGATGAGTGTTCAAGCATAAATTCACAAAAATAAATTCAAGCATAAGTTTCATCTTGTATTTATTTAGTTTTTACAGGAGGCACAATATACTTTTACTTTCCAAGCTGAAAGACACATAAATAAACCCAGTTCTGAAAAATCTACATCAAAAGCAAAGTACACAGAAAGATACATAGGATGCAGTTGGGAGGAGGGGAAAAAAAAAAGGTATATACACTCATTTGTTTTTTTCTAACAGGTAAACCTATTCCCAGGTTCTAAAGCTCAACATAACCAACCTGTTTTCCACAGATACTGTAACAGAGTTAAAAACTCTCCTGGGTAACAGGCCCTCCAGACGAGCTCACAGCAGGCAAGTAACATACCGTCCCTGTAGAAACCTCACTTGGGCCAGAGCACATACAGAAATCGTGTGATTTGAGCCAGAAGAGCCCAACAGCTTTAAGTGACAGGCCAGGAATGCAGGCTGGCATCATCTCCCTAGGATAGCAGAGGTAAGCATCTGACCCTTCAGGAGCACAAGAGAAGCCTCCTCTCCCACCTCATCCTCCTAGAGAGGGGAACTAGTTCCCTCCAGACACGAGCAACAAGCCAGCAACCCTCCCACAGGCCAAGTCTTGCCTGAAGGCTTCCTACCAGACTACCTGGCAGAACCCAAAGGCCACAGAACACCGGCTCATGACTTTGTCTCTTCCAGCCCACAGAAATAAATACCCTTACTTTACCCTTCACTTTCCCAACTGCATTGGAATGACTGTAAGGATGAACTAAACTTAAAACATACGATGCAACATGTACTGTAGCATTATAAAAAATAATATGCATTACTAGTGGAATTCTCAGGTGAAGTATACCGACACAAAAACTGGGAGTAATTTTCTTAAATATAGCACATTATTTCACATCCAATATATGTAAACATCTGACATCCATAATTGGACAGGAGTTTCTGTGGTTACAGATGAATGCCCCAACTCATAAATTTAGAGCAAGTATCATTCTGCACCTTCCTCTATCCCTCATGACCCTGTCTTCAAAATTCCAGATGTTCTGTAACTGCTAAATATTTCCCAAAGCACATTTTTAATTCTAAACACATAGGATACTAAAGAGCCAAAGCACAGCATTTGCTTATCACCAAAAAAAAGTTTTGTTCTTTTTTTAAAAAAGGTAGTTGTCTTTTCAAACTGTGATTTTTACAGGAGTAAAGAGACGACAGCCAAAACTTTCATTGATCTACAGTTGGAAAAAAAATAATCATTAAAACAAAAGACATAAAAGACTACAAGATATTGCTTAATTATTGGATAGAAAAACATCCTTCAGCTCCCTTCATGTAATACAATAAATTTCAGGCTTTAAGCAAATTTATTTATGGTAAATAACAACTTAGAAAAAAAAAATGATTGATATGAATGACTAATTAAAAAAACCCTCTGCATTTGGATGATATGCCCATTTGTTTTCTATCATTCTAGCTAAGCAATAAGCTCAAACTGCTGAGCATCCACAATGACAAGAACAGAGTCCCACATAGGTTAATCCTAAAACTGCATCAGTAGCACTACTGCCAAAACAGAGTATGTTTATTACTCAACAGACTACATTTACTCAATGCACTCCCAGGTCTGGACAAATACCTTGAGATATCATTACTTCCAAACTAGACAGTAACCATCACCTTACAGTTGCAGATTCTCTAGAGACTGGAACACTCTATTATTATTTCTATATTCTGTGTGTGGTGAGGACCTCTTTATATACCCATATGATTGGCATATTATGTACAACTTGGCACCTTCAAAAGGGACCCAATTCTGCTTCCTTGGACAGATGCAAAGATTTTTATTCCATAAATTCACTTTTCCTGCATTTCTGCAAAAGAAAAACATGGTTAAAGCAGGCAGAATGTACTATTTATTTTAGCTGCTAAACAAAACAATTACATGGTGTAAACAGTACTTCATGATGTAAACTTCTACGAATGTTCTATTAACACATAGTCTCTTATTAGTATAAAGAAGAAAGCCCAAATGCAACAGTTATGACGACATGCATGTTTTAGTCTTATGTGACAGAACAGCAGTTTAAAAGCGTGGTATGTGTTCTTAATATGGGTGAAGAGCAACTGCTCTGCAATGTGTTATTTCGGTATACGGATTATAAACCTATTTTATCAGTTTAAAAAAAAACCACCTCAAAAATTACCTAGTCATCTGTCTTCCTTCCACCAAGCCCGATCTATTCCTCAGTGACAAAAGGTACATTTAGAGCTTTATTTGACTTGGCATACAATTTAATGAGCGTTCTCTCTTATTGACGATACTTAAATATACCAGAATAGCACATGGGAACTGACTAAAGTTATTCAACATTTGACAACACGCAACAGGAGAAGTTCATGGTGGAAGTACTACTGAGACAGCAAGAAGACTGGAAAAGTCGTGACAGAACTCTTCCCTATTTTGTTTTTTTTTTTGTCAGCAATTCCAACGGTAAAATTTACCAGCCTGAAAATGCCACGGTGACATTTCAGCTTCCTGAAATACAAGTAACAAATCACACCTCCTTAACGGGCAAGTAAGAAGTTCTGAATTCTTTACTTCTGGGGAGAGAGAGAACACAACACATCCGGACAAGGGATGCCTGAAGCAAGCAGGAAACGACGGACCCGCCTCGCAGAACTTCCACCAGCCCAGAAGAGAGCCTGCCTTCCGCACTCGCCCTCCCCCGCCGCACGGTCACAAACCGCTTTCATTAGCGAGCGCTCGCGTCATGTCACGACAGCCGAGGAGGCTCGACCTGCGAGCGCAGTTCGGGCCTTCCCTGGGCGGGAGGCGGCCGCCGGCAGCGCCCAGCTCCGGCTGGGGCCCGGCGGGAGCGGGACAGCCCTCCCGGCCGACGCCGCGGGGCTCCGGGCGGGAGGGCGGAGCCGCCGCCGAGCCCCCAAGGAGCGGAGCTCCCGCCGCCGCTCCGTCCCTCCAGGCCCACCCGAGGGCCGGGCGGCGCCGGGCCCACCCGCTCCGCTCCGCTCCCCTCCCACCGGCCTCACGGCCCGCCCGTTACCTTCCCAGAGGAGTTCGCCGCCCTGCCGCCGGAGGAACTTGTACCAGAAGGGGCTGGCGGCGTCCTCGTCCGGCAGCGCCACCTCCGCCAGCCACAGCGCCGGCTCCTGGGCAGGCAGCGGGGCGGTCGGCCGGGCCGGTTGCATGGGCAGGGCGCGCTGCGGGTCCCACCCGCCCAGCTCCGGCCGAGAGCCGGCCACCAGCAGCGAACCGCCGCCCTCCGTCATCCGGGCCGGCAGGACCACGCCGAAACGGAAGAGCATGGCGGCGGCTGCAGGGAGGGGGGGACTCCGCCCTTAGGCCGCGCCGCACGTCCGCCGGGGCGGGGCGGGAGGCGGGAGCGGCCCCTCGTCCCGTCAGGGCTCGGCCCGGGCTGTGAGGGGAGGGCTCGCGGCCCGCTCGCCCGCCCGCGGCTGAGGAGACTTCCCTCCCAGACCGGGGGTTGGGAGCGCATAGCCTCCTGAAATTAGGGCTGGGGCGGAGAGTCGCCTCTGCTGGCAAATCCTGGGGTTTCCAGGCGCGTTATGTGTACGGGCTTTGGCAAGCGAGCGTTACTGCTTTGTTAAATGAAGCTACTGCAGACGCATCACTAAACGACTGCCGTACACGCAGCATCACGAACAAGGTTTAGCCTCAGATAGCACTTGAGCCTCCGTCATGTTGGTATCTTCTCTGCAGGCGGGCAGGTAGTCGTGGTGAGGCCAGAAATGCGGCATGCTGGGGGAGATAGAAAGCCTTTTAAAAAATGCTGTAGCTCCCAACTATGGGCAGTCTGTTTTGCCCTTCTGGCTGTACTTTGGCAACTCCTACATGTAGCAATATTCAGGGCTTGCAAAGAATGGCTGAGAAAGAGGATGCAATCCAACCATTTATAGGGCGCTCCTCTGAATACACCCATTTCAGAAGCGGTTAAAGGACAGAAACGGAGGAGTGGTAACTTTATTTAGGTCAAGTTCTGGGAACAGGATGAAGGCCTTTCAATGAGTCAAAAGAAATCCTGCCTCAAAAGATGGCTGCTTGTTTCCTGTGTTCAGGGGCGATGACACGCTGAAGTGTTTGCGCTGCCAAATTTAGGAGTGCTTTAGCTCATTTTCACTGATCCTCATTGAACTTGTGAAGCGACACACCACCACTTCTCCAGACGTAACCAAAGCTAAGGCAATTCTGGCTGTCCTCCATGCATTTCTGCTAGCACCAGCCCTCACTGTAGCACTGCTGCCTTTGTGGAACAGAGCATTACATTTTAATCTTTGCCTTTGCTCTCAACCTTGCAGTCAAGTAACCCATAACCTAGTCATAATTGTGTCTTTCCAATATCTACCCCTTTACCATACACCTTCATTTTAGAATCATGGGCAATACAGAATGTAACAATGAACTTTGGGGTTTTATCCCAAAGTTCAAGCTTGACAGTAGCCCTAAAAAGCACCCCAGCATATTGTGTCTATGTAAAACTGTATGCTTCTGTTCATTCCAGTCACAGCCCCAGCTAAGAAACTGCAGGATCCAACAATACATCTGATGTAGTTTAGTTCCTGGCTGTTGTCTAAGCCCCAGTGTAAAGAGAAACGAGCAACACGAGTACCTTCAGACAAACCTTAACTTCTTTGTGCCTGTAAGTACCGAGTCCTCATCTTGCACCTGTAAGCACCGAGTCCTCATCTTACACCTGTAAGCCATGTGGAACAACAAAAAAATTGTTCTTTAGACTCTGATGTGCCAAATACTAGCTTTAAAAATAATCAGTCCATTTCTTCTCGAGGCTCTGCTTAGTTCATTTTGTGCCTGTCAATATTGGGTGTTAGATTAAGGTTAAAGATGACAGAAAGCGACAAACTTGACTTCCTGCTCTTTCCTCAAAACCCCTAGTTCAGATTAGGGTTAGCACAGAGAGGTCAAACGAGAAAGGCTGAAAAACTGGATTTATTGCTGGATCCTGCAAGACTGAAATAACAACTAGAACTGGAGATTGGAAGTCCCATAGCTTGGGTTAGTGGGAATAGGAGAGCAATTTTTATTGATGAAATTATGGACTGAGCGAGGGCTCAGGATAAAATGGATTCTAGTTACATCTGAGACTGGTGAGCTATAGGTACCATAAGGTTTGGGTTTAAGCTCAGAAGCAAAGGCAAATGTGTGGTTTTTCCATTGCTAGATTCGCATGGTCCATGGATTTGTCATCTCCTAAACTGGAATTTTAGCTAAAGCAGGGGGTGGGGTGGTGGCGTTAGATTTACTGTTACTGTTTGGGCTTGCAGTTCATGAAGTACTTCCACTGTTGGGCCATTGCCATAACCCTAAATTTAGTTTTAAGTGTCATCCTAAGCCTCCTAAGGAATTAACAATAAACTAGTTTCCTTTGCCAAAATGATTCCTTATCCTAGAATTGCCTTAAAAGTCTTCCTTATAATCCAGTCATCTTTTACTGCCACAAAATTTCTTCTTTTTTCCTACATCAATTTCCCTACATTTTTCCTCATTAAGTCCTCATTCCAACTTGGCAAGCCTTACGGGTCCCATCAAAAAGCTTTGGCATAAAGGGGCCAAAACCCTAATAATCAAGTTGCTTTTAATTGTCCCAGAAACTATTGTTAACTGTTCATTCCCGTGGGAACAAACTACCATCTTAGTGGTCTGTCTGAATTGTAATAATGTTATGCCATTGTGTCCTTAACAGCTGTTTAGGATCTAGCAATATACTTAACCTACAGCATCTACTGAGTGGAAACCTCGATTTACTCAACTCTAACAGTAAACTAGCAACACAGTGATGCTTAGTGCCAAACTTATTTTAAAACCTTCGATTTATTGTCACTGGTACCATCCCAGGTGTTTGTCAGTGCTGACCGTGTTTCTAACTGACTAAATGGGAAGAATTGTATGAAAAAGACAGATTATTTTTCCACAGCATTAGTATCCAAGAAGGGGCTCTAGAGATCACAATCTCTGCAAGAATCAATTGCTTTGTGGGATTTCTCCTAAATTGTACTGATAGCCTTACGTAATTTCCAGCTCATTAGCCTTTATGTCTGGTTTATTATCCAAAATTTGTGGAGGTGGTGGAGATTTCACAGGAGGAATCACCGAGGCTCTGTACCAACTTAACATCAACAATTGCGTCTTCAGTTTCTGCCTAGTTGCTGTAGCTAAAAGGGTTCTAAGGGGAAGTGTGAATGTCCAGAAATTGGAGCTGTGATTACATTTACATACAGGTAAAACACGTTTAAAGGCATTTTCTGTTGCTGTGCACTAAACTTCTGCAGAGTCACAAATCTAACTTTCTACATAGGGCCCTACTGAAATACTAATGCTGAAATTCTGTGTTCATACAAATCCCACTGCTGTGGATGATGAACCAGGCAGGAGAGGTATGTTTATGGTTTTCTTATGCAACAGAAGTCCCTCTCATTTCTCACACTGTCTCTTCCTGGCATAAAATTCTTCTGGTATTTTTGTGAACTCAGAGTTTTGAACCATTTGTTAACATTCAGGAAACTTGGACAAAGTATTACTGGCTGAAATTATAATAAAGAAACTAATTAAGAGGTTTGACAGTATACAGCAGACCAAAATTCAACTTTCCAACTGGAAAGTCATATTTTTCTTCACAATTTTTTTTATTTGAAAAGTGTCTACTAGGTATAGAAACAGCATGCAGTTATCTGAACAACCTGAACACTACTAAAATGACAGATGAACCTAATACTTCCATGCAGGGGTAGCCTGTGTCTGTAGTGTACATGTTCTTTACTGATTACAAACTTTTACACCAGGGGCCAGTTTGCTGCTTGGCACAGCTTTATCTGTTGTTGCTGTACAGTGATCTCAAATGATAATACTTCCAAGTAGGGAAATCTGTAGTGAAGTCGGAGTTTGAAAAACAAAACCAAAACACAAATATTGAAAGTATCTGGCTGGAGAAGGGAGGGGAGTGGGGGGTGTCTCTGATTGCGAGTTGTGGGTGATGTTTAGATTAGCTCTGTTCCTTCCTAGACTAGCCTTTCTTCCCTTTTTAGGTCATTTTCTTTCTTGTAAAGATACAGAGAAAGTGTTACTGCAATTTCCAAATGTTTGTGCTAATTATAGAAAAGAGAAAGGCAGCACCCTGTACAGTCTTGCTTGTAAAAGGGAAAACATTTATATTATGTGGTAAGCTGATTTAGAAGTATTGGTGATTTGGGTAAAATGTTCGTTGCTGAACAATTTAGACAGCCTATGTTTCTTCAAAGAGACTGAACTAAATAGAAATTATTTGCATTAGACTAGTTAAGACAACTGTTTTAAGAGAAAATTTATTATGTTGATTAATAATCTAATCAGTGATCTGTGGATCCAAAACCTTCTAACTGAAGTCTAACTGTCCTTCTCATGATAATTCTGATAGAAGTTTGAACTAACACTTTCACTGTTTATTCTGATTTCACAGGACAGCAGCTAAGAAAAGAAAAACTGAGATTTTACCTTTCTAGTCTGAAGGCTGAAAGAAGACTAAGCAATTTAAGAACCTGTTACCAGATAAGCACTGCTATTCTTATTTTTTAGTTTTAGGTGCTGTGTCAGAGCAGTGATAACTGCATGAGCTGTTTTAGCTGCCGAGTGCTAGGAGCAGCCTTTTATGCAGACTAAGCTACACAAGTTCTGGCATGACAGACCATTTTAGGAGTTGTGTTGGAAAATTATATTGTAATAATAGGTAGGATACTACAGGAGATTATTTTCACTTTTGCACTGGGTTTTGTATAGCATATTTCCTTAAAAAAAAAGTTTGTTATTTTTAGAAGTAACTAGGCAGCATAAATACGCAGTAACATCACAGTAAACATTACGGCAACACATCCAGGAATAACTGTTCTGGTAGGTTTGTTTTTTCAAAATCCAATAAAAATATAAAGCCATCTCTGCATCGTCCCCAGCTGCAAATGTTTTGAGAGCTGGAGAAAGTCCCAATGTATTTCAGCAGAGGGCCCTTTCAGCATGCCGTATCAGCCTCATCGATGCCCAGATATCAACAAATACGGCAGACAAACCCAGCGCACAGCTGCCTTCCTGCTTCTAAGTGACCCACACAACTCTTGGAGGGACGCTCCAGGCCACCCTTGCATATCTGTGGAGCGTCTGCACCAGGGTAATATGTCCCCAGGCAAACCCAGGGTTCTGGCAGCCCTAACAGCAATGTGACTCTTCTGCCTGGCAGGGGGACAGGAGAGAGGCCAAGGATATACTCGGGAGGGCTTGTGTAAACTCCTATAGGAGAGTAAAGATTTGATGACTGCAAAGTCACTTGAGCTTCTTAAGTGAAAACCAGTATGTAACAGTAAATCATTACAATGCCAACTCATTATAAGGTACATTGTTTGAAATCAGCCTCTTACTGCCAATGGTATATCAAGTTTCTTGTTAAAATACCTACCTCTGCAGGGGGTGGGGGGGGAAAGTGTTTCAGCCCTTTTGAAACAAGGCACAGTGTAAAAAGAAAACTCTTGACTGTATGGAATACTAAAACTTTATTCCATTAATTAGGATAGTACAATCTGACCCAAAATTGATGTGCAATATGACAGATGAATTTTTAAGTAGAAGAATGTGCCTTTTTTGTGGACACTTACATAATCCTTCCACTTTCAAAAGCAGATGCACACAGACCCTAGTAACTGTGGTCCAGTCTAATGCACCATCTGTAACTGGAGTATGGTTTCAGTGTGCTTAGGACCCCCATCAAATTACTGCTTGATAGAAGATTCCTGTACATTATACACCTGTGAGCATTTTAAGAAAAAAATACTGTTTAGTTTTCATTATGCAGACATTTTTCTTGCAAGTGTTTTAGGTATGGCCAAGAATATTTCAGAAAGTCATACACAGCGTTAGAGGGCAAAACATTTGGCACAGTCTTTAAGATCATAGCATCACTTAAGTATTAGAAGCTATGCCTAGTTTGCTATCTTCAGAATATAAATTACTAAATTACTGATCTTGAATTCAGGAACAATAAAAATCCAGTTGCTGTTGTGTAAAAGGTGAGAAAATGCACTTGTTAGTTTGCAAAGCAAACATGGGAAAGAAAGTGAAGAAAAGTTTCTTCTCAATATGCTCTTCAGCAATACATTTCTAGCTCCAAAGCTGACTGGAACTTGAAGTACAGCATTAAAACCCAGAAGTCTTGGAGAAAAGTCTTCTGACTAGATTTTAAGGAAGTTAGAAATAGAAACATTTAATTGTATAGTAATTAAACACCTTTGTTCCCTTTACTCTTTTTAAAAAAAGTAAGCAAACACAAACTGAGGGATGCTACCCCGCAAGTCACGACCTGTATAACAGGAAAGGAAACAGAGGATGAAATGTAGAGATAATTATTCGAGTATACAATTCTCAGTGGTTACTATATGCCTCTCATAATACAAGAAATCCAACTTATTGGTGACTGACCTTACCAATGAATTTCTTTCTCCAGATATATTAAAAAATGGTAACAACTTAAAGCCTTTTTCTTAGACTGAAACTGGATTAAAAAAAAAAATATCCAGAAGTGGTCTTTAGATAAACAAATTATCTTTAAGGTCTAGGTAAAGTGGCAGCAGAAAAAAAAATATATCCAGAAATTACCCTGCTTCCTACCTGACAGTCCCACCACACACAAAAAATAAGAAGAGGTTGTATCATCAGCCAAATCTAATAAAGAAGTACATTTAATGCTCGTGTGTAATAGCATACGGAGTATCTACTCCATTATCTTCCTTCTTTGTATGAATATGTTGCTGTATCACTGTATCAATCCAATACTTTGCTGCTGCTTCCTCATCTTCTTGGTTTCATGCATTTACCAATTTTTCAACTGCACATTTCTTGTTTTTCTTTTAAAGGAACTTTATTTCAGATTATTTGGCAAGCTTCCCTGAATTCACTTACCTGACACACAAATAATCCTTGCTGAGGAACAAGCACTGTTTTCATCCAGCCGTGAAGAAACCCTTGAAAATAGGAATTGAAGTCTCGAATGAGAGTGTAAACAGCCTGCAGCTTAGCAACCTTCCACAGGTCATGGCAACAGCTCGCAGCCAAGAGCCAGATGATGTGTATGACATACTTTGGAGACTAGATCATAGATGGGGCACTCCTAGTACTTAATTTGGTGTGTGTATGTTGCTGTGTACCATAGTGACCTGATTCCACTTGAGCTTGAGTTGTCCCACAAATGCCTTCCCATTAGCACAGCCAGTCCCTCAAGGTAACTCCAACACAGAAGCCACAGCTGGCTACTCAAAAGCTGTACCTGGCCCCTAAGTCACCAGCTGACCACTTCCTGGTTTTTTCTTCACCTGTTTTGAAGGAATAACACTTCGGAGATCAGCCCAAAAATAGATCAGTCGTGTTAATGAACAATATTACAATAGCCTTTGAAGTACAGTATGTACTTCAGATAGTCTCCTTGTAGAGTGACACTTGCATTACACATATATCTTACATCATCTTGAGCAGCTGTGAGCACACTTCCATTTTCAAATGACAATGTCTTTCTCAGGACTTTTTGTTCCTTACTGCATGAAGATAGAATTAGACAAGCTGTCTGAAACCCCAAAGTGGTGTTAAGTTTACCAAAAAACAGCACCTAGATCTAATTGTCCTACTTAGAGATTCCTTCTTGGTTTACTTGTTATACGTCAAGTCATCTGCACATTCACATAGGCACAATATTCTCAAGCTAAGATCATTATGGAAGGCTTAGTGCTATACAAAATATTGTTGCCAAAAGCCTTTCCTACTCTGAGATAAACCTAAATAGAAAAGTTCATAGATTCCCAGATTAGTAACAGGCACTAATTTAGCCAGAATTGAATAGTTCTTGAGTATGTCACTCATGACCTCAAATTCCAGGTAAGTGGAATTATTTTCTTAAATTATCAATTAGTTTTTGCTTTATAGCAAACTCCTTGTCTGGGAAACTTGTAGAATAAATCCTGATCTGATCTCTCACTTTTCAGGTTCCTACCCATAAAACAATGAAATGGAGTTTTAAAAAATATATTTATATATGAATTGTTGGAACTAGTTTGCATCGAACTAGTTCCATACAAACTTCAAGCCCTCTTTGAGTTCCTGCCAGCCAACCAACCTTTCTTTGTAGTGTGCAGTAGTTCTTTAATGTAGTACAATATCATGTTCCAAGTTCTCAAGAATGTGATCTTGTTTAAAAACCAGTTCTTTACACTGCATACATTTATGAGTATTTTTAACTTATTACTGATTACAGCTATCCCAGTGGTTACAATATTCTTCAGGAGGAAAAGGGGAAGGGAATAGAACTATTAGACCAGCCTGATGATCAGTCTGGATAGACAGGGGCAACACAGTAAAGCACTTGATGAGCAGCTACTAGATTTCCTTTGAAGCATCCACATTTCAAATGACAAACTAAAAGCAACAATTAAGCTCTGTATTTTCAGTTCTACTGTAAGTATGAAGATGCAAATAAAATAACTTTTTTTTACCTTAGTGATCAATGATACTGATTACTGTAACTATTCACTACCTTGACTGCATTAAATGGCACAAAAAATAAACTGTATCCTTCAGCATTTCAAAAAGTTCTAGGTGTGATAACTCAGTCTATTGCTTCCATAATCAGAACTTCTGAGAGTATCTATCCTGACCTAGTGAATACGACCGGTGCTATTGCACAGTTCCTCCTCACCAGGAACAGCACTATATTAAGTGAGGTACTGACTGTGTGTTCCGAATAACAGACCACTTACTTTACGTTTGCTTTCTGAATTACCAGATTTTCAGCTATACACCCATTTCTTTCAAATTACATGGATTCGAGCAATATATAATAACCAACAAGCTAAAATAATTAACAGGGTTTTCTTCAACTGTATTTCTAAGAAGTGATTATGCAGACAAAAGGCATATTTAATATTTGCATGTTGATTTGCATATTCTTCTTAGTAACTGTCTACAGGTACTTGTTTGTCTGTTAATCTACCATTCTACTGTGGGACAGGAGTTAGAAGTCTGGCAAAGTTATCAACGTCAATACCTTTTAAAAAAAAAAAAAAAAAAAAAAAAAAATCAAGCCTGTTGCCACGTGTGACCAGTTGAATAATCCATGCTACAGCATGCTCAAAGCTAAGCACTGGAGGTGAGATGGCAGTCGCAGACCTATCCACATTCATACACAACACCATCTGAAGGAGAACAACTTCAGTATTATTTTATTCCAGAAAGATCCTATACTGAACAAGCACAAGACTTACATGTTTTTAGACATAATACTGCAAAAGCTGAGCCCACCATTGTTGCCTGCCAAAGTAACTGAGCCAAGGTGGCATATTCTGTTGGAACAACTAAATTAGAGTTATCTTCTCATGCTTTTCCTTTTAGTATTTTTAAGGAGAGAGCACAAATCAGTATTCATACCATTCTGGTCTCCATGTCTTTGTAGGGAAAGTTAAACCAATCTGTCTTACCAAATGAGGTTCTCTGACATTTATAAACACTAAACCTTAAAAGGTAGGTGTTTCTTTCTTCATATTTAAAAAGAATAAAATAAAAACCACTGACTGTTAGTGCCTTCACTTACTAGTAGAAAGATTCATAATGACTCCAGCAAAAGCATTCCGATTTGGAAGCCTAAGGCTAAGACTTTAATTATTAGAGGTAACAGATAAACCAGTACCCTCTATTGATTTTATCAGCATAGAAAGGATTAAGTCACTCTGGAGACACACCTTCCACTTTCTATGCTTTTAAGCCATATATTTGGGTATTGAACATTGATGCAAGTTTCAGCTTAAGACTTTATGAAAATAAAACTAATTGCTGTTTCTAAAGCTATTAAATAATGCTCTTTAATATAATTTAGGCTAGTATGACTGCAAATTAGGAGTCTCACTGGGGACAGCCAGTGGGATATTATTTTTAGAACAATGCAAGGAAAATAAACAGAAATTAAGAAAAAAGGCAATAGTGCAAAGAAACTGTTCACTGTCTGTACTACGTAGACTTCAAGAGCAGATAATAATTTTTCTGCTGCCACTCTCAGCCATGCTTTTTGCAAAGCTCAATGAATTTCATTAAAGTTCACATACAATCAGCTCAAAATTTAAAGGGGATAATTAAACTTCAGCTCCTGAGTTGGACAGGATATAAATTTTTTTGAACATTGCAATTCTTCTCTGCTTCTCAGAAATGCTTGCAAATATAACAACTTTTTCTTTAAGGACATGTCCTCAACCAGAGAACTATAGAAGGGAAAGCTACTGAATTGTTACTTGACAGCTGACTAGAGTGATGGATGAATTGCACATTATCATCTAGAAGAGCTTATTTCAGACTTGGAGAACTAGTACTTTGTTCTAGAATTGAGACATATTTTAAGCAGCAACCAGTATGACCTGGATTAGAACAGTCTGAAAATGGCATGGAAGTCAACTTGAATCCACTCATTTCCCCACAAACACCTCTTTTATGTAAATTTAGTAATAGTGTTATCATACACCAGAACATGAATATGTACAACACGTATATCCCTGTAGCTAACAAACTTAAGACTGTTCTACTGAGAACAAAAATACTCAAAAATCTGTGAAAAGTTGTATTTACATAACAAACCCAGCTGGCATCACTTTTCACTCCAGTGCTTCTGAGTCAAATAAACAAGCTGCTGGCAGTCTTTCCTAAGTACACATGTTCTGTTAAGGTTTCTGTCCATACCACTACAGAATGAGTGGCTTTGTATTACATTTATTATTCTGTATTTATTAATACTTGTTTTGCAGTGGCATATCTGTGTTCAAGCATTACTACCTGCATAAATTCAAAGAAATAGAAACCAACATGTTTGATACATCGATCCAACTAAACACAAAATGAACTCTGCATGAATTTCACAGAATTACTGTAGTCATAGCTTTACCATCTCACTTCATTTCAATGTGATCACATCTAGACGATCCATAGGGAGCAATAGTGATTTTTTTTTCTCCTCACCCAAGTTGCATTACGGATGAGTTTGTCAGAACGTCCCCTTGAAGCTTAACAGCAACTTTAAAGGTCTCCGATATCGGCATCAAACAGTGTTTTGAAAAAAAATCATTACTTCTATTGTTAATCCCACTTACACCGATGTAAAAACCCAATAGACTAGCATTTAATGTCACAGAGGGCAACATAAGTGACAGTAAATCTGCTGGGAGAGTGCATTTGGCAATGATGGGATCACTGACAGTACAGGCTAGATGTTGGCTCCTAGCATATCCCGAGGCAATTCCTCAATCAAATGATTTGTGAAGTAATATGTCATTAGCTGAGTTACAGTAAATGACCAGATAAATTCTCTCAACCTGTTCCAGCTGCAAAGTATAACACATCTGCTAACACTACCACGATGTCTCAGCTGATTAATGGGCAACTCATTATGTTGCAGTAGCTGGCAATTATAAGCTATGCAGTCACATGTGTCTGGCAGCAGGTAACTCCCTTCTCATGGGTGAGTCCCCAGCTAATGATGTGCAACTGGCAGGGTTCTCCATACCTTCTCCAGTGTCTCCTCAGCTTAGTTTCAGCTTGAGCACAACTCTCAAATTTTACCTCTGTGAATGCAAGTCACTAACTGCATCAAACTTTGAAGAAAAACATTCTCATATAATCTTCACGTAACCACCGGGTTCCTGCTCAAGATCCAAAGTAGCACAGCACGCTTCAGTTGGCCAGTAGTTAACTTCTCCCTGAGCTCTGTCTGGTCACCACAACTGCCAGGGAACACCAACCACTTTGTGTGTTGTTCTCAGTAACTACCAGAATTAACACTAAGTTGTTCATCCAACTTCTGTCAGTTAAGAGTGGCTTAAAGTTCAAACAGAATATTCCAAAGGCAGGCTGTGCCCTAACTCTCTCAAACCTACTTTTCCTGAGAGTATACCTGTGGTCAGAGCAAAATTAAAGACCAGTTACAATTTATCTTGACTAATTATCAAAGCATAAATTATGCCATATTCTCCACCTATTTTGAATATTTCTTACTGACATTTTATTTCACCTATGGATGTTCTGTCCAACCTTGTTTAACACTCCTAGATACGAGGTAACTATTTCATACAGGTTTCTCTGTGTTATTTTGGGAGTGCTTAGGGTAGTGGAATAATTTAACATCATTCATTCTATGAGGAGAGAAAGGTGAAAGCAACAGAGAACTCAGAAACAGCTCTCACAGTGATTACAACATGAGAAACTGACTTATTATTGAATGTTCATTCTCTACTTAATTTGGAGACAAGACAAACTGGATCTTCCACATTGAAATGCCCTAACCATTCAGCTGTTACTCTGAACATCTCACTTGCTTTCTTGACATAAACCGTACCAAAAAGTTTGTGTTTCATTGCAAAGCAGAAGGAAAATATAGATAAAAACCTCATTATTTTTTTCTGCAAAACAGAATTACAGCTTTCCAGTTGAGTATTGCTGAGTGACATTAAACCACAGAGCCCACTTTACTCAGTCATTAACATTGCAACCCTGATGACAAATCTAATTAAGGCTTCAACACCTGCTCTGGATCAAAACCCCAAGTCCAAACTGTTCAACCACTTGAGTAAGAGGAAACGAGGAAGTTGGCTATTAAGAAGCGAAATCTTTTGAGTGGTGCTATTCTTGCTAATGCATGCTATGAGTACCTATGCATTCAGTAATTTAAAACCAAGCGCTTTTTAGTCTGAGCTAGGACCTTCATGGCATGGTCACACCCTTGCCTCTCATGTAGCAGGGATGGTGCTCGCCTCTCTTGCCGAGTCACAGGACCTCATCATCTCATATATGGTGCAAATCAACACAGTAAGCCTTGGATCTCAGCCTCCCAAGCCCGTCCGTGTTCCTTCCAGCTTCTAAGCCCCACTGGAAATGGCATAAGCAGGCATATGGAGGATACATCTCAAGTAGCTTTCCAGGGACTACAGAACAGTCCTTTTTCTACACACATAGGATTTCTCCTTTTGAATGGAGACAACCACACCTGAGAAACAAATTGCCACCAGACAAAAGAGGTGAAGTGCTTTCCAATAGGTTTTGGCCTTGGGTTTGGTCTTGGCTGGCTGCCAGACACCCACCCAGCCATTCTTTCACTCCCCCTCTCCAACAGGATGGGGAGAAAGTAAGAAGGAAAAGCTCCTGGGTTGAGATAAGGACAGGGAGATCACTCACCAATTACTGTCACAGGCAAAAAAGAATTGACTTGGGGAAAATTAAATTTATTGCCAGTTAGAGTAGGATGGTGAGAAACAAAGACAAAACTAAAGACACCGTTCCCCCCACCCCTCTCTCCTCTTCCCAGGCTCAACTTCACTCTTTCACTCCTGACTCTTCTATCTCCTTCCCCCCCACAAACAGCACGGGGGGATGGAGAATGGGGGTTGTGGTCAGTCAATAACACCTCCTCACTCCTGCTCATTCCTCCTTGCACTCTTTGCCTGCTCCAGCATGGGTTCCATCCCATGGGATACAGTCCTGCACAAGCTGCTCCAACACGAGTCCTTCCCACGGGCTGCAGTTCTTCAAGACCTGCTCCAGCGTGGGTGCCTCCCATGGGCTGCAGTCCTTCAGGAGCACACTGCTCCAGCGTGGGTCCCCCGTGGGGTCACAAGTCCTGCCAGAAAACCTGCTCTGGCGTGGGCTCCTCTCTCCACGGGTCTGCAGGTCCTGCCAGGAGCCTGCTCCAACGTGGGCTTCCCACGGGGTCACGGCCTCCTTCAGGCACCCCCCTGCTCCAGCATGGACCTCCCTGGGCTGCATGGGGACAGCCTGCCTCACCATGGTCTTCCCCGGGGGCTGCAGGGGAATCTCTGCTCCAGCGCCTGGAGCATCTCCTCCCCCTCCTTCTGCACTGAGCTTGGGGTCTGCAGGGCGGTTCCTCTCACATTTTTGTCACTCTTCTCTCACAGCTGCTGCACAGTTTTTTATCCTTTCTTAAATACATTTTCACAGAGGCACCACCAGCTTCCTTGATGGGCTTAGCTTTGGCCAGCGGTGGGTCCGATGCAGAATCATCTACAACCAACTGTGTTCAGCATGGGGCAGCCCCTAGTCTCTGCTCACAAAGGTTCCCCCCTCCTATCCCCACTACCAAACCCTTGCCATATAAACCCAGCACAGTCCTGTTCAAGACAAAGCATGCCTCACTCTCAAGGAGGAAGGCCTCAATCTTGGTGTACTGGGTCTGGCTGAGATGGAGTTAATTCTCCCCATAGCAGCCCCCATAGCACTGTGCTCTGCATCAGTAGCTAGAAAGGTGTTGATAGCACACCAGTGTTTTGGCTACTGCTGAGCAGTGCTGGCACAGCATCAAGGCTGGCTCTCCAACATTTTTGCCCTCCCCTCAATGGCAGGCCGGGGCAGGGCAAGATCTTGGGAGGGGACATAACCAGGACAGCTGACCTAAACTAACCAAACAGATATTCCATAGCATATGACATCAGCTCAGATATAAAAGTTAAGTAAAGGGAGAGGGAAGGGGGGCATTTTTGTCTTCTGGAGCAACCACTACATGTACTGAAGCCCTGCTTCCCAGGAAGTGGCCAGACATTGCCTGCTGGTGGGAAGTAGAGAATAACATCACTTGTTTTTCTTTGCTTTTGCGCACGACCTTTGCTATCACTTTATTAAACTGTCCTTATCTTGACCCACGAGCCTTTTGTTATCTTTTCTCCCCCCCCCCCCCCCCCCCCCCCCCCAAGTCCAGCTGAGGAGGGGGAGTGATAGAGCAGCTTTGGTGGGCACCTGGCGTCCAGCCAGGGTCAACCCACCACACTTGGATACACATACCTTAGGGTCAATCAGATAGAGTCATCGCCTGATTTCAGTGGCAGCAAGACAATATCCCAGGGAAGAATCTTACGTATGCACACAGGGCAACATTTACTTGGGGGGAATCTGCCATAACGGCTGAATTTTCTAAAATCATTCAGTGGAAATCATAGCCACCAAAAAGGCTGTTGGCTTCAACAGAAGGGAGGCAGATGGTCAGATGCTCAAAAAATGTCCTTGTGAAGAGACAAGATCAGATTAACCTGGTGATAATGAACAGAGTTTGCAAGCAGAAGCAGCATGCTAAGTTCTTGAGCAAGTTTTCCTGTGACATGACTGCAAAAAGCACAGAATGACCCTTACTGCTGTGTAAAGGGCTACTAAATGCACTTTTACTAAACTTTGGAGAGCCTCCCCTTCTCAGACCACAAGCAATAACCAAGGATCACAGGGACTGTGTCATACCTAAGCACTGAAGAAAAATTTTCAACTTAACCAAAGTAGACCAAGTTGCTAGTCCTTTGCCTCCATTTAATTATTTTGGAGGAGAGCAGGCAGGCTTAACTCTTTGAACATGAGTCCACCTGCCATGACTTGTTTTCCAAAGGAGAGGGGTTTAAGGAGGAGTACCCGCAGAACGTCTCATGGATTAAATCGAGGAGCAAGACTCCAGGAAGTTCTAAAAATAAGGCAGGTTTTTGTTGCCTCAGCCAGAATAAGAACTATTTTTGTGGTTACAGTCTGCCTCTTGCCCCTACCACTTTGAGAAAACAGACATTCTTCAGATATCCTAATCAGATGATCAGAAACAAATTTAATGATCCAGAGACTTGCCCCACCTCAGATAGAAAAGATAATGCTTTCAATATTGGTTAACATTAGTTTGTGATGCCCATCGGGCACATGTTCCCAATTACTTGAAATGTGAACACCCAAGCATAGAGAAAGTTAAGTGTTCTGGGTTTTTTTTGTGTCAACTTCCCTGCTAAGTATAAAAGCAGCTTTTCCTATGAAACCTGGACAGTACTTGAAATACAAAAGACAAAGTGCAAGACATTACACAGATAAGCACTGACATGAGGTGAGACTTGTAGGTTCAACGTGACTCCTAGAAAACTGAAGAGCTTCAAGATGGTATGGAGGATCACAGCTATAGATGAGAATTGCCCTTCTCCCCATCTTCAATACAGGGTTGAAAAGACCATCTCATTGCATCCAAGGTATACAATAACCACCAGAATCTTAGTAAAGACCCCCTACAATCATGACAAAGATCAGTGGTAGAATCTTGTACTTGAAACTGTCTCAGCTCATTAAACGCCTATAAAAGCCCTGAGAATTTTTTCAGCTATTTACATACTTGAACTAGTCAAAGAGAACAAAAACCATCTGGATGATAAAATTAGCAAATTTGGCACCACTTAAGTTTCACTTGAAGATCAAAAGGACAGTAAAAAGGTGACACTGCCAATCACACAGCTTTTGTAAATGTGTTTTGTTTTGTGGTTTTTTTTCATTAGAATGAGGCAGCATCCACTATATGCAGCAGATTTCATTTGAACAAAATACAGAAAATAAGTTTTCTATTTAGGTGCCAGGCTCTCCTAACAAACATTAATGAACACTGTTTATATACAGAAACAGGACAGAAACCCATCACTGAGAATTTTTCTATTTGTTGGGGTGGGGGATTTTTTGTGAGGTTTTTTTCTGGTTCATTGGTTTGTTTTGGTTTTTAACCTTTAACATAAATGCTTCTGTGTTTATCCAAAATGGCATCAGCTGAAAAATCTGATTACAAGTTGCAACTCCAGTTAACTGAAGTCCAAGTCACAGGTCACTTAGACTGAACCTGTTTTATCACAACATACAGAAGCAATTTTGCGTTGTGTGGAATCTCATCTGCTGAGAAGTTAGTCTTACTGCATTGTTAATTCAAGAACATCCTACTCATATGCATACCAAAAACTATGTGCACAGTGAAATACTATATAAAACTCTTCTTGCTTAGAAGTAAAGCCACTTGCTTAGACAACAAGGCATCCGCTCATCCCTTACTCTTGAAACACACAATGACATGAAACTCCAGACAGCTGATGCTCATAAACAGCTGCCACTGTTTATAACAGTCATATTTTACCTTAACCAAAGTTCAAAGCTCATTAAGCGGCACATTATTTCCTGTTTGCTGCAAAGGCCTCCAGAATTACATCTGGAACACAACTATATGACAACAATACTAAGGAGTACACAATATTCAGAACATTACACAACATATAACAATCAAACATGAACACTTCTGAACAAAGTCCAATGTATATTCGTGCCAGGTCATTGATTGTTCATTTGCTAACCAGTCACATAATCAGATTAGTTTTGTTCTGCAGCCTACCCCTTTGTTGGGATGTTCATGCGAAAATAGTAACTCAAGCCAACTTTCATCTTGCTAGCAGACTTCTCTCCATTTATATCACAATAAACTTGAAGATAGCTCTTTTGTTATATGCTTGAAAACATACCTTAGGGGCGGGGAAAAAAGCAAATCTTAAATTAAAAGCATATATTACAATCTGTTTCTTCTGTTCCTTTTTTTATATTGTAAAATTCTCAGTTCAATATTACATTATGACACTGTCAAACTGAACTTTTCCTACTACTATTTTTCTGCAGCTCATTCATATTATGACTTTAAATAAATAAATGTCAGCACAGCTTAGGATGAAACTAAGCACCAGAACACTGAAATATCCTCAAGGAAGAAATCACGTTTTTCTGACCGATTCTACAAATCTAGCCTTATGTGAATTCTCATTAAATTCTACCTTTTTTTTAACTGCAAAATATAGAAAAAAAAAAATCATACATGCTTATTTTGTATAGATGTTTCTACTACTGAGGCTACAACCAGTCTGCATACCTACTAGTGCATGTGTTGCAGAATTTGGTTTGTCAAAATGGCAGAGGTTTGGATTTTTGCTGTCATATTTCATAGTGCATCTAGTGATGATTAATAACGTTTTCTCAATTACCAGGCCATTGGCAAGGTATACTGAATGCTATCGGTCTTCTTATTTTGCTCCTTGCATTCCCTAACACATTTTTGTTTCCTCCTTCTGGCAAATACTGATGGAAACCAAGCAGTTGAATCCTCCGTATCCAAAGGACCTTATGTTTCTACTACTCTTAACAAATACTGCCTCTGACGCCACCAGCATGTAGAACCTACACCAAATACATACCTTGCATTATTGAATAGAGAGGGCTGCATTCAACTTAATACTCGATTCAGGAATACAGGCAGCGCTTGGAGACAGTTACAACTAAAGCACTTTAGAGCTCAAGTAGCAGCAGGGTAACTCCCACTATCACGGAAAGACTAATAAATTATCAGTAAAACACAGTTGCAGCATGCACAAGTCAGAAACTCCCAGCAATCTCACAAACACAGTCCCTCAGAAGAGTCTCTATGCTGGGACTGGATGCCTTCATTATTTTAAGCCTACTTCTCCATTCAGTTTTCCTCTCCAGTTTGGATTACTGCTACAATATTTACCACATGCCGAACAGTCACACTACAAGAACCCCATTCTTTAAACTGTCTCTGCTTTACATGCCATAACTTTTTAATCAACACTATCTGAATGCTATTTTTTTCCTCAGTGCTGTAAACAACCACTAGATTTTGCTCATCTGAAGATGATAAAGGATGCCTGAGCATACATTCCGACTGAAAGAATTTAAATCAGCTTTCTGATATTACAGCAAGCATCAAATTCTCCACTGAACTTAGATTTTCTCATTTTAGGAAAGTACCTTCAGCAGGTAAGAGACTACGAAGATAGTTTTAGCAGTACTATTCTCAGAAAAACAAGCTAAAACATACAGGCAAATCCTCTAGAATACTTTAAGCACCAAGAAAGTTAAACTCAGACAAAAAATATTTCCTTACACAGCAGAATATCTAATGAACTTACGGAGAGAGAAAAACAAAAGGCTAATGTGGCCTGTCTAAAAAGTAAAATAGCCACAAGTTTGTAATGGCTGAAATTAAACCATGAGTCACAGCATGTTACTCAACAGAGTTTAGATTATTTTTTTTTATCAGATTTATGTAGCATAGGTACATTTTTATTTGTAAAGACTATTAGAATACTCATATTGGCAAATAGCACAGCAACAGGTCAATTTCTGGGCAGTCTTCTATTTTAATGAGGTTTTCTTTTATGTTTTGCCATTCCACAAACAGTCTGAACTACAACTATTACCCAAAAACCACCTTAAATTTTTGCTTCTGTACCATTTTAAGCAACAGCTTTCTATGGAAAGCTTTACCAATGAGACAATACACTGAAAATGGTCTTCGCAAACCAGTAGCGTGTGTATCATATTGATCAGATTATCTTTCCAATTTATTATTCAGAAAAAACAATTAAAACAAACCTACAAGGTACAATATGAGTCTTCAGTGTTACATAGTTAAATCTTTAATTATAAAGGAAATCTATGCTGCATAATAGACCAAAGCAATAGAAATGGGTGTATAGTCTAAAAAGGAATGATTGATCTTCATACTGAAGTGAATGTGAATACATATTAATCACTTCCAAATTATGCAATGTTTAAATGTTTGTAAATAGATTCCTTTATGTAATTTGATTTTTTTAGTACTTACTGGAATCCTATAGGCAGACATTGAGCACCATGTTTGAACACTGGAAGGCTGGTGATAGGCTTTAAAAAAAGTACAATCATACTAAAAGAGAAACTCCAAAAGATTTATTAGGATTTCAACAGACATTGCAAAAAAAATATTGCATAATGCTTGAAAACATAATATTTAAACAAAGTAGCAATGTGGTATCAAGTAAAAGAAAGACTGGAACAGCTGTCTATATATGCTGTAAGGAAGATGTACCAGGAAAGGGATACGACATTTTTAAAATTCAAGGGCAGATGTGAACAAGCCACATTTTGATAGACTGACTATACACCATAGAAGTTTTACAAACTGCATAGCAGTGTAAAAAAAAAGTTTTTATCCTAACTATATTGTATTCCTGCGTTTGGAGCAGTTTACAAGGCAGAGATTTTGTTCGCAACACTGATATTTTAATAGCTCTGGATTCTCATTAAAAATAGACTAATTTAACAAAAAAGCCTGTATCTACATTTGAAAACAAAAGTGCATGTATTGAGAAATAGTGTTATTTCTTAAGAACACCGAGTACTTAAAAAGTTCATTTTAATAAATCAATGACTGATACTTTAGATGTAGATCTGCACTGTGCTACAAGTGAGATTCTACCAACACCAGCTCCTCTAACTGAACTCCCTCTTCTCCTAAGCAACTGAGACACATGTCTGCCTACCATACTTACCAGTGTTCTGGGTAGTTACAAAGAATGCCGAGTACCAAAACCACCACATTGCTGACTAAAAAAATATCAGTAACCCAAGACAGATGTTTTAAAGGAGATTTAGCCATAAGTGCAAGCATAAACTCCTCAACATTCAGGATCCTTCCAGTCACACAACTACTTTTAAACACTGGAGAGCAGCAGCAAGGAGCCATTAGAGCTAAAAGACAAGAACTGATAAAAGTCTGTCTCCTGCCTTGTACTGAAGAATTTGTGGGTATTGAGCACTTCAGTGCACTCAGAGAACAGGGGCAGGGGGGTATGTGTATGTGCGCATTTAAAATCCCTACCTAAAACCCAGTTGGTATAGTCAGATTTGTACATGAATCTAGACTCTCTTTTCCAGATAACTGTGGTAACAGCTAAGAATTACTGCAAATATTGCTAACTTCTGTAGAGGGTTTACTCCTTTCCTCTCTCCAAACAAAAAAAGATAAAGTGTGGAAAGAGAACATGTAGTTTGAAGATCCAGGCAGAACTTCTGTTTGAGCTCTTGTAATTTCAACTCATGGCACTGAAGAACTAGATTTATTTTTTTCCTGGGCACCTGTAGCACTCTGGATTGAAAAAGGCAGTGAGTGTTTAGCTGGACTGGACCCAGAATGGGAAATGCACAGGTACCAAAGTTGTGAACTGCAGCCAGACTAGCCATAAAAAAGTGTCCAGTACAGAAATTACGAGTAATAAATTTAGCCATTTTTGTAAACATGTCCTCCTTACCAATCTCTTATTTTTTCCTATAATGGAAATACGTACTGTATTTCTTTGTTCCAAGCTCTGGTCTGTTTCTGTTTTAGCTTTGTGGCACAGTTGCTAAGTGCAACAGGCTAGAGACACCAACATTAATATAAACAAGTTGGAAAGTCAGTTCAAGTTATTACAGTTTTGCTATACCAGGCCATTTTTTGTAACAGGTATTCTCTGTTCACAAATGCTTTGTAAGATCTTTTATTATGGAAGACTGGAAGCAAATTGGAGTTGTTCATTTAACAGATGTAGTTGAACATACATTTCTGATATGCCTTATGCAATTAACAAATCATGTCTCATCTTATGAAGATGATACATTTGCTATACATACCAGTAATTTAAAATGCTCCTCAAAAAAGCAGCATTTTTATAGACAAATTAACAGAAAAGGAGACAATATATCTCACAACACCATAGAACAAGTAAAGCCCTTTCATTAGCTGCATTATAAATTCGTAACTGTTCATCACATACTTTGAATTTCTGACTGCTCAAGCAATTTAACCCTCAGCCAACTGCAGGACAAGGAAAAAACATTTTCAACATTTTATATTGATGTCATTGTAGGTGCGAGAGTAAAAACTAGTATTCCATGTTTTTAGCTCTAAAAGTTTTGCTCCCAAAAGTGAAATAACTGTTAATAGTTCAGAAGAAAAATAATCATTGTTGACATGTCAAAAGGAAGTTGTAATAAAAATTAAGCTGCTGCAAATCTGAGTTAGCTTAGATCATTCCTAAAAAAAAAGTTTTTAAAAAAGCTGATCCTAGATCACCTGTTAACTAGGAAGAGCACTAAACCACTGCTTTCATGAGAAAAGATGTGCTTAAAAGCTGTGTTTGAGAAATCTACTATAAAGTTTTGAATTCTTCCTTGTCTTTCAAATATTTGGATTATAATCTGTTAAAAAAAATAGACCAAATACAGAAAGTACATTTGGTCAGGATTTTGTCTCACTACAGTTCAGTGTTTCCTATCTAAATGTGCATACCACTTAGAGGCCATTTTTGAAATGTTATCAGTCAACAGCAACATGGGCACCAGTGAATCAGAAAACACACCTCAGGATTTTGTTCTTAAATTATATAAGTTAGATAAAACTACCCTGTCCAGCAAGTTCCGAATTTTTCAAACGTTAAGGCAACTTTCATTACTTTCCAGCTAAACAGTATTATAAAAAATAAATGTCACTTCAAACCTTATATACACAGTGACAGAGTAGATTTAGCTAGAAAGTATCTTTAGTACATTAATAAAGTGTCACGTAATATTACCGAGGTTATATCAGGTGCTTGAGTGTATGTGCAATTGGAGTGGTTGCAATATTTAAAGTACTGGTTTCAAAACAGAGCGCAGTGAACGTCCTTCTTTAGTGAGTTCTCGTGTTACACACATACATGGCAGTGGAACAGCCTCCTCTCTTCTCTCTACAGCATTATAGCTACATTTCTTCAAGTGGTCAGCCATGCTTACGATGTCAGCAAACTTCCACTCGTTCACAGTACAGAAGGCTGTACTGAAGCGCCAAACCTAGAAAATAAGTTGCACTTAGGCTCAAAATGTTTTCAGATACCTCAAATTAGAGCAGGAAATTCAATGTTTGTGCTAGAATACTTTCAGGCAGTGTTTTGCATTTACTATAAATCATACTGAAAATCAACATGACAAAAACATACAATGCTAAATTTTGTATAGTCAGTCCCAGGCTGATTCAGATTCCAAGTCAACTCTGAACACTGGGAAGAAAGGCCGTATTTTTTGTGTCTACAAAGCAGATGCAATCAGAAGTTAAATGATGAAGTATCACAGGACCAGTCACAATGATCTGTTTCTGAAATGATCGACTTCCGCAATTCCAAATGATTGCTGCAGATACTCTGCAGTTTGGGGGGAGGGGCTGGGAAATGGTGGAAACCGTACTATACAAAGGTCACCCAAAGGTTTTAAGAATTGTTTACATACTCAGTATCATGGCAATGGATAGGATCTCAAGAGGTTAGCAAAAGTTAAAATCGCTCTAAACAGTATAAAGACAGCAACTTTGTAGGCAACTTTCCCACTTTCATGGAATATTGACATTAAAGAAAATCATAATCACTTAATATTTTAAAATCTTGGGAAAAACAGAGATTAATTTATTTACATCAAGTAAAACTAGACAGACACTACTTCAACTTCTACTTCTTCAAACATGGAGAGGACTGAACCAACCTGCTAGCAATTTTCACTAATTGTTGTTCTATATGACAATCTGTTTCTTGAAAGGATATTACATCAAAAAACAGTAATAACAATAGTGATGAGGGAAAATATTAAGGGAAAAAGCAGAGACATGACCAATTTAATGCCTTCCCTTTCACCTTCAAAATGAAAAATAACCTACCTTTTCTTTTATCTGCCAAGAAGAACGTCCATCTGGGTACTTTCTCTTCTCCCAAAGCAGTATCACCATTCCACGTGCTTGAAGCAAGCTTCCACACACATCTCTCATTAAACGTGACACTCTTGAAAGCTGACATAAACTAAAGCCATCTAGAAAACTAGCAATGTGCTGCAGAACCTCAAAAGGTAGACTACTCAGATGGTCATTGTGTAGTCCAATTAAGCAGCTTTTTGCTGGTTCTACTAATACTGTGGATATACAAGGCTGAACTCCAAATGACCGTAAGTGGCGGTCATGAATAATTTTTGCCCCTTGTGTCGAAGGACAAAACCTTCGTTGAGAATATGTACACCCATAATATGCCAAAGGACACCTCTGCTCCATCCAGCCATTAAGGCCAGCATGAATGTCACCATGCACGTTCTTAAAATGCGATGAAAATTCATTCCTCCTAAACAACTGTCCACAAACAAATGTAAACATTGAACGCTGTTTTGTTTGGTATCTAGCCACATATTCCAATACCAAATCCAGCCCAAGGGTCTGGAATGGACTTGGATTTGAGAGCTGCGGGTTGGCATGATCACATGCAGAAGCCGAAGCTATTTCCCCCACCATTGTATTTGTGGCCAATATAGCAGATGGGAGAGAAAATGTTTGGGTCCCAAAGTCAACGTGATACACATCGACAGTGCGACTTTCTGATATCCCCCTACCTCCGGGAGAGTCTCCTAGGCAAAACAACAGAGCTGCAGTGATTAGATCAATCCCCTGAAGACCCATAGGATCTTCTGTTATCTCCAAATCTGATGTATCAACAGCTTTGTCTTCTTTTGGTGTAGACCAATAGTGGTTAACAAGGAATTTGTATGATCGATGCCGTAAAAGTGAAAATGCATCTATGTTTCTCAATCTTTCTTGCTCTACTTGTCTCTCTAACATTTCTTCTTCGTTAGCATTATGGGGAAGTAGTACATGATTAACATTGCCATTAACTAAGTGATCAGCTGATATTACTTCTTTAAGTTGTGCTGTTACAGGGAAGGAGCTGCAAGACTGTAATGCTTCACCATCATGAGATGCAGGACATTCACCATTTGCTACACTGGATGATTTTGAATTAGATACACCAAGATCTTCATTCTGGTCCAACACCTTTGAACATTCATTTTCTACATGAAAGCCATTACACAAAAGCGAGGAGTTACTGAGGTTTAGATTTAAGTCATGTTTTTGCACTACATCATAACAAATATCACTAGAACCATTTTGTTCCATTTGTGAATTTTGACTCAGGCTATCGAAGTTAATTCCCCCAACTGCTCCTATGTTATCTTCATCTGGATATTCATGGTCAGACTTTTTATCCTGACTAATGCCATTAGAAGCTTGTTCTTTAATCTCAGTATCTTCTTTCATTTCATGTGGTGAAGTGCAGAGCCTTGAACTTAACATATTAATGTCCCTTGTAGCAGTGTTCAGGATATCCAGAGCAGCAGCTAAACTCCTCGTTGTTTCTACAGTAGCTTGATAAAGTGCACCATAGGACTCTTCATCTACAGGCATCAAACCATTTGAATGCACTGTATCTGGGGCACTTGATTTGACAGAGGTTTGCTCTCTGGATTCTGGTATTTGATCACCTGCTTTTGACACCATAGTTGCTACTTTAAGTGATTCTAATAACATGCGCTGGTCTTGAAGGGCTAAAGCCATATCTAGCTGCTCCACTTCATCAACATCTTTACTCAGATTTTCATAAGATTTTCGGTCTGCGTAACTGACTGGCCATCTATTCCACTCCATGGTACAACATACCACACTTGCAGGACAAACTTCTAGATGATCAGCAATTTTATTTCGGGCTACTATGAAGGGACATCCAAAGCCACTATTCAAACAAGGCACTCTTTCAAGTGGACATAACATGCGATGTTCCTCAGCTTTACATGAGTGAAAAACTGCTCCACAAACCAATGGGCAGCCAATCAAATCACAGGAAATGCCAGGCTCTGGTCTGGTCATACAACGACGGCTGACACAGTTCACACAGTGTAAATGTTGATGTTCCTCCATGACTGTAAATCCAATTCTGAGTGAAGAGAAAGGAGACAAAAGCATAGAATATGAACTCAATATTGTTAATATTTACTAACTATTATTTGCAGTTTTGCATCCTCTACCTGTACAGAAAGATGTATGTTAACACAACGTGAACTGATCAGTAGCTGTTTTAAGAGAACAAGTATGTGGCATTTTATCTCAAAGAAATGGTGTTTAAAAGTTCACCTGAAAATTAATGGTACACATTTGTATCAGAGTTCAAGACATAGTCTACAGATTTATTCACCAGGTATAATATATGCAACTTAGGTAAAAATGTTGTATAATCCTTCCCTCTGGAATAGCTCTTTTCCCCTGCCCATTGCAAATGATTCAATGAAAAAGCATGACTGTCAACTATGGCTACTACCCAAAATCATAAGCCATACAACTCTGCAGAGTAGGGAGACGAAATAAAGGAAGCCAGATTCATCCTCACCTCCAGTTCTCTAAATTAGACAGAGGCAGTCTATTCCGGGGGCTGCTTGCTACCACCTAAGCTTCTGACACCCTTTTCATGCAGTTCTGTTTAAGGCAATCTGCAGCCTTCTGCATGTATCTCAGTCCCTTGTTGTGTCCCATTCTCTCCTCCTCCATCCTTCTGACAGACAGTAGTCCTTTACAACAGCTCTTCACTCTTTTTTTCTTCACCTATAGCCTATAGCTCCTCCCGTATTTTTATAGTAGTTGTTGTACAAAGGTAGCAATTATACTACACAATAAATATTTCATTGAAAACTTTTATATAAAACTTTACTACCCAACATGGTCCTATCTATACCTCCAGTTCAAGCCACAAAAGGTAAGTTTTTTTAATGCATCCTATGGCCATCCTGATTACAATACCAGCAGTTCGAAGTGTAAAGGTAACACAACAACTTTATATAACAAGGCCAAACAGCCAGAAAAATCCAAATAAAATTAATTGCATAATCTATTATAACACCTTGACACACACACAAAAAAAATCAATTATTGTGGTATGGAGGGGGGGGGGGGGGGGGGGGGGGAAGAGAGAGAGTAAACTTTGCATCTTTGTACCATACTTTGAGAAGTTCTGGAATAGCTCACTAGCTGGAGTGCAGGACCATGCAAGTGACCAAGCTCTCCCCTATGCTCTAACAAACTTCCTCTCAGAAGTGATACAACTAGGGATTATAGTTCAGAAATATCAGAAAATTACTTACACAGAGCCAAATCTCAAAATACTGTGTCAAAAATACATTGCTCAGTTCCATCTTTTCCTCACTCCCCACCCTCCAGCAATTTTCTTGAAAAATAAAATGCCTACAGCATTCAAGATTAATAGAAACGGTTCCTTACCTTATTCTACTAGGTAACAAGTGCTCTCATGCATTTTCTTCAGACTAAACACTTCAGTTTTAATGCTTTAAAACTCCTTAAATTAATACCCTAAACTGAAAAAATAGAACTTAGTATTATTCCTTTTGTTCAAACTGAAGGTAAGAGGAAAGAAAACTGCCTTTTAGACACTCCACTTTTAATAATTTAAAGCATTTAAATAGAAATCTATGTGACACTTCACTCACTTGTATTCTTTTAATGCTTTGAAATTCATGCCAACTTTAGGCAGCAATCAGTCCTTATCCCCCCATCCGTCGTAATTCGGATAACTCAAATATTTTAGCCACCCACTCTCCTGAACACTTCTAACAAAGAAGCATATGTGCTACACTTGGCAGGCAAAAACCAGCTGAATTTTCCTCACCATACCTTAGTATTTATATACTGAGTAACACGTAAGTTTCAAATAAATTGTCAAGTGCATCCGTCACTGACCTCAGTGACTGAGTCGCTGAACATTTTAGCAAACCTTTCTGGCACACAACCTGCTTTCAACCTGCGTATTACATCAGATAGCATATACTGCAAAGAGCTGAAACATGTTCAGTAAAGAATGAAAAAAGAGAAAATTAGTTTACTTCTCCAACATATTTTTAGTTCTTCTGTCAAAGCCCTCTCTAAGTAATTCCTGCCAAATACAGCAGCCTACCTGTTGCTAGACCAAAGAAAATTTCAGAGTTTTGCATCAATACTGAAGCCAAACTCTTGTTTTCCTCAAGGCAACAGGTGAGCAGAGATCAAAAGGAAGCTCTCAGGTTATGTGTGTATTTTAAAGCACTTAACACAAAACAGAAATAGCCCTGAAAAAGACAATTGCTAGTTTATAATGCAAGAGCACTCATAGAGCCCAGCCCTTGCTTTATGTGTCTAAACACAGTCCTGCTCCTATAAAACAAGCAGTCTGGTAGCAGCAAGGCTTAACTGAATCAGCTACCCACAATTATGTTTTAAAATAAAGAATTAAAAAAAATAAAAATTGTTTACCTACTTTGCAAAATGCTATGCACCCTGCTCACTTTAAGATAGCCAGAAGTGAGCCACTTCTAGAGCAGAAGGCAGGTGTGATAGCTAGCGCACACCGCTATGCTAGCACTGTTCTATTGCTTCTAGGCCAAAGCAGGCCCACGTGCAGACAGCTCAGAACACAGTCAAACTGAGCTCGTGTTTGCCTGGGCCATTTATGTAGACATACCCTAAATTAGTCAACCATCATTAAATACTATCTTTAAATAGCCTATGTGAGCTTATACAGAAGAACATTCTATTAAGACAGTAAACCATCCTCCTCCCTAGCACACTATCTTGGACTTTACAAGTCAGATTGTGAAACCCGAGTTGCACGATGATACTGGCTTTTCTCAGGCTTGTGGACTCCTTTTCACACATCAGCTAATATTCATCAAAACTTAATGATTTCATACGAGCCAATGAAATCTTGATGTGTGTAAGAAGCAGACAAAACCTGGTGAAAACAAGTATCACTAACAGACAGTATATGAAAGCCAGAGCAAACACAAAAATATCATGTTTTACCAATAGGTAGATGCTAATTTAGTTCTACAACAGATGCTTGCAATTGCTTTTATAAAGAAGCAGTTATGCATTCCATCAATTAAACAGCTGAAGTTACCTCTCAGTTTCCATAAATAAGAATTTTATTGGTCACCAAGAAGTTTGATATCAGTTGCCATTTCTCTTAAAATTCAAATCCCTTGGCTCCTTCGCTAAATATATCGTTTAGAATCTCTTTGGACGTCAGCAGGATGTTCACTAAAATGCTGTGTCTTGCTTACAAACCTTAATTTCACAGCACCTGCTGCAGAACTTCAATTTAGTCAGAATGTCACATTTTATTTATAGCTTACTACAAAGTCCTTTTATATATATTAAATGTCCTTTTCTGCATTTTTAATTTTAATACCTGGGCTTCAAACTCAACAGCTGTTTTGGGCAGTCCTGAGTTCCTGGACTGCTTGAACTAGTTAAGGCTTTTGATATAATTCAATTATCAAACTACAAATTGAGTCCAAAGGCAAAAAAACAAATGACCCCTATCAAACTGGTAGAATAAATGTGTAAGACCTCAAGAATTAGCACATTCATTAATCAACAAATGGTCACCACTCATTCCATTTTGTAAGCTAACTTTGTGAACCACAGAACTTAACACTTCTTTGATTCATTGATTAAGAGCATCCACATATGAATCATTTTCTTCTGAAGAACCATAACTAGTATATCACTAGTACTACACTGAGAGCAAGAACCACCCTCTTCCCAAACATTGCCTTGTAAAGGAAAAGACTGTTGGGTAAAGGAGAGAGAAAGAAAATTCTTGCTGGAGGTAACAAAGTGCTTTCATTTCCTCTCATACAGAAAATTGAAACAGCTAGCAAAGAGTGTCATTGCTGACCTGAAGAAAAAATACCCGTCATTAAAATATGTACCAATAATATTTACAGTGTTTATACCCCATTGTGTTCCTTGCCACAATTTGGTGAGAAGATAGAGTGTCAGATCAATGACTGTAGCAAGAACAAACAGCTGTCCTTTTCTGATAGTGTAGTGTCAGCAACTAGCTTCAGTTCATATGAGATGCTTAAGTACATACACTTGACTGTTACTAGTAGAGAAACCTAAAAATACATGCTGTTCCAGCGAGGTGACCACTGCTCTCAGAATTTGTGCAATCACTTGATGTTATTGTACATACTATACAGTCAGCTGACCAAATCAGCCAGAACATGCTTTGAAAATCTGTCATAATTAAAAGGATTAAAATTCCAGCTGCTACAGCCACATGATTTTCAGTTGCTGTTTTAACACAAACATTGAAATAGCATAATAAGGATTTCAGTCACCACACAATACTTCAGCTCTCACTTTTTTCTACGCCACAAAGTATAAGGAGCAGTACTTAGTATTATCAAACTCGAAGTCTGCTTCCTTACTCTCCCCTACTTTGGTGCTGATAAGATAGGAAATCACAGCAACTATTACTGCTCTTGGAACCCTCCATTACTCAGCCACCTTTCATTCAGCAAACCTATACAGCTCAACTATCTTTGAGACTTTTCCCTCTACCAAATTCGACTAAATGGGCCAACAGGTTCTTAAATTACTTATTCAAGGAAGTAGAAGAATAGAGAGACACAAACAGTACTACAGGTTTAAACTCCCAGGAGCATCCAAATCCACCCACAAGCAGCCAAATATATGCAAACCATTCAAAAAAATTCCCTTTTGTTTTGGAGATTGTAGAAGAGACTGCCATATTTCTGAATCTTCCATCTTTTACCCAAGTCTCCAGCTAAAAGAGTGTCTAACAAGTCTGGTAAGATGCAGAAACTTTCAGAGAAAAAATGGCCAAGTGAGAGAGATTTAAGTTACAGGCAGTTAAGAAAAAGGGGTAAGGAAAAATGCGGGAAGAGGTAGAGAGCAATATAAAAATAAAAAATATTTTTTTAAAAAAAAGCTTTAGAATATTCTGCCAAAATAGAATTGGCATCACTATAGATAATTATTGAACAAGCTATTTTGTTTTTCTATATCCTACCATGCATGGAAGAATATCATTCACCTTGACTAACAGGTCTAACTATCAAATGCTTTAAACAAGCTTTGCAGTCTTCTAGAAGGTAAGCTTTTCTTGTCTTTTTATCCTTATCCTGCACAAAAAGTATAACAATTTTTGTATCTAAAAACCAACACCTCAGTCTACTACTACAATAGCATGGCCGCATTAACCTTCTATGTTATGTATGTTATACTCCCTTTCTGGGTTTGGGGGGTTGGTTTGAGGTCCTTTTTCATTCAGTTTTCAAATAACCGATGAAAAACAGGAACTGGAGGTTGAGCAAGATGTCTTTGTCACCACTGCAACTGGAGAATGGCAAGTGCTACCACTAGTTGCCATCCCTGCTTGAGGGTGCTCTAACTCTACTCCTCAAGACTCCACAAAGTCTAAGGTTAAATAGCCCCATCCTGAGGCTTCTCTAAAGTCAGCGCAGCCACTGGCCTCATATTTGGGAGCTGGGTGCCTCAACTCCTGCTCAAATGTGTCTCCATAGCATTGGGAAGGCAGGAAACGGGGATATAAAGCAAAGTTAATCTAATGCTACACTAATTTCCAACTACTTTTTAAAGTGGTAAATTCAAAAGAACAACAAACAACATTACAAACTGCTAGTTATTAACATGAAACAACATGACTAAGAGGTGACAAATTTAAAGGGATGTGCTTCAGTTGCACTGGTAATAGACTAGTACATGTGGCCATATTTTAATATCTTATATACTAGGCAACTGTTCTTTTTTATACTGTTTTTCTGATTTGAAAGAGAAGTTTCTGACAGGAACTTTGTGAAGCCTTTTATTTCTTCAAACTAGTTTACATCAGACATACTTTAGGAAGTAGAATCCTTTCAGATGCCACACTTAAAATCTCAACCCTACGGGATATAAATTACCACCCTGCCCCACCGAGTTCATCAGGACAACCCTGGATCCTGTTACAACTAGGCACATCAGAGAAGTTAAAACGATATTCAAAACATTTGGATAGATGAGTTTTCACTGCATTCTCAAACATAAATTCATCCACAACAATGAAGAGTGCATCTTCCCTGACTGGTACTGACTGCACATATTGGACATACTAGAATGAGCCTACATTATTTTTTTTTGTTAATCACTGAACATGTGAGAAGGAGCTTCAATTACTAAAGTCCAAACTACTATACAAGTAGTATCCTACTTCCACCATTATCATCATAGTCCACAGCAATTTGTATTATTACACAAAAGAGGCAGAAAAAGGTCAGGCTCAGACCATGGCTTCTTACTGAAAAAAAAAACCAAAAAACAAAAACCAAAAAAAAAAAAAACCCAACCCAAAACAAACCTTAGGGGGATGCATAGTTCTGGAAAGATTCTAGTTTTATCAGTGATCTAGCATCGAAGGAATATGTACTAACTGCTTTTTGAAGCATAAATTAAAGTTATCCATCTGCCTCAAAAACAAACCAGACCAAAACAGAAAGAAACTTCTAACTACAGAAAATTGAGCAGTAGAATTATAAGGATGTGCAACTTTTTTATGTCAACCTTATAAAGAAAAGCTTTTCCATGTCTACTCCTGCCCCAAACACCCTATTACAAGAGCTGACCTGTATTTTGCATTCTTTTGAGTAACACTTTAGGAGTTCCCTTCTCCCTAGTGACAAACCATCTTCCTCCCATTCAGAGAATTCAGTAAGGTATTTCCTCCCAAATCACTGCAGCCAAAAAAAAAATAGAATTCAAGGGGAAAATAACCCAAAGCAAAACACTGCTTTGACTGAAGTGTACCTTCCACTGATGCCCCCTGTGTCTGGCTTTGTTCCATTTTAGAATAGAAGCTCTGATGGAATGACAGAACACTTTCTTCTATCACTGTTAAACTCCATGAGTGTTAAAAATGAAAACCAAAACTATTAAGCTTTTCCTTAGAGTACTTTTGTGACAGATCTGCCATGCATTCTTGTCTCCTTGACACATTCCCCAAAGAAGAAACCCAAAGGCCTCAATGTGCCTTTGGCCACACACTGACACAGGACAACCACACCAGGAACAGCTACACTTGCTGCATGGCTCAGGCACAAAAGCACTCTACCTGTTGAGATGGTGACAGGGCAGAATCAGCTACAGAGCCAGTAGATTTCATGTGTAAAGCACTTCTGAACTTGAACTCAGTGCGACTCCTTGATTGCTGCAGACTCTGCAAGAAATGAGATCAGAAGTAAGGTTTCATTCCAGGTGTACAGATTGCTTTCCATATGTATAATCCCCTCTGACAAGGTCATGTGCTCATGCTATCCGGAGCTACAAACGTTGAAATATTTTGCAGATTTTACAGAAAAAATAAACAAGTTTTTAATAGACTTTGCAAGAGCAACCTAAATTCTGTCATTTTAGCTTATTGCTAGCACTT
This sequence comes from Astur gentilis, assembly GCF_929443795.1. Classification (NCBI taxonomy): domain Eukaryota; kingdom Metazoa; phylum Chordata; class Aves; order Accipitriformes; family Accipitridae; genus Astur; species Astur gentilis. Next base: position 35,605,409 of record NC_064884.1, on the reverse strand, counting down.
AGTCACACTAGATGGTTACCTATTTATATTTAAGGCTAGAAGAGATTATTGAAAGTTATTACTCTGACCTACTTCACTTTTCGGTTTGGCCCACCAGGAACCACTTAAGAAAAAAAACCCCAAACTTGAATTAAAGATTGCAACAGCTGAAGAACTAAAAAAAAATAAGTTTGATTCTTTCACAAACTGCATTTTAGTCTAGTTAACATTTGTCCAGCTTCAGTCTTCAGACACTAGAACTTATTAAGCAGTTGCTTAACATTTAAAAGCTTTTTAGTGTAACAAGCTGCTTCTTCAATGTATTCATACTCATGGATTATCACTAAAACGTAACAGAGATGGAACCGAGGTGATATACCCAAAGGAAAAATTATATCCTTATCCCCAGATATCATCTCACAAATCCTTCAGAAAAACAGAAAAGAAAATAAGCTATTTCTCAGAAATCAGAAACAGAACTACTGGAAAAAATAATGCATTCTATATTACAGTAGGTAATTTCAGCCACCCAAAAGAAACAAAAAATAAATCCTTCTTCTTACATAAAATTTTAATTCATACATGTTGCCGCAGAATTCCTGACCTCTGTATATTTACAGAGATCAGGCCAAAAAACTTGTTAATATACTGTTTCAGGTCTTACTACACAAGTTTAACCAGTTCCCACAGCAAAATAAAAAACAACTTTAAAGTAAATGGAACGTGAACACAACTTCTCTCCAAGATCCCAGACTGAAATGTGGATGTCAGGTACTCTGTACATATAAGGTTATTTCTTCTATTAAAAATACATCCTTGTTAGCAGACAATGGCCTGACCACTGTACAGCAAAAGTAGATAGTACACACAAAAAATTTAACAGACACCCCCCACATACTGCACCAGATAATACTAAAGTAGAAAAGATGGAGTTTGTCCTAAAATATTTTGAAAAATTAAAAGCAGAACAAAAAGAATAGGAGAATAAGAACAGAGACAGCATTAACGATTTTAATCTATTCTATTTTCAGGTATGTCTTTCTTATCATATGAAAGATATTTTTTGCAGCATCTATTAGGCTTTTTCCCCTTCCAAGCTGCTTGGTTTTAAAACCAATGGAAATAGTAACAAATATTCAGTTTTAAAAAAACTATTTTCTAAACAAAACCTCACCTACCTCAAATAGTTGATAACAGTAATGGGAATATATCTCATAATAAGCATGTTATACCAGCTCTTTCAGTATGTTTTTAACTTGCACGAAGAACTGGAAAACACAAAGATCTGCACTACGAGTTTGTGCAGGGTTTTAGGACGTACAATGAGTCATCAGTTTCTGAGCTCTAGTATCATTTAGACTGCCTCTTCCAAATGTCAATAGGCTTGATGCTATTACTTTTTCCCCAAAGACTGCAGATGAACATTCCTATCCAAACACATTCTGAAACCAATGACAATAGTGACTCAGCTAAAACAAGGTTTTATAAGAGCATTCCAGCTATGTCAATAAAGCACACTCCAAAAAAGATTCTATTTGCAATGAATCTGTCACTCCAACAAATTTCTCTCTCACACAGGACTTTCAGAAAACTACAGTTCCTACTAGAGATGCTTCTAAATAGACAAATACAAAGCTTAAACTTCAACAAACAAATGAAACACCACCCACCTTCCGGCACCTATGTAATCAAGCCTGAACCAGATATCACTATTCAACCATCAGCCTGAACCATTACCTTAAGTTTTATATGAAGAGCTGTAACTATCCCAATCAGCATTTTGCCTCACTGTGCCTCTCATTCTCATGCCTTAAGTTTAAACCTATCAGGTTTTCATCATGATTTCACATTAAGAGCTTAGATCAATGTTTGGCATTTGGTAAACAAACAGCAGCACACTCTACTCAATGAGATGTTCTACAGACTGTAAGGGTTTGCAGGGTATTGTAGATTCAAGTAGTAATAACAGATTACAATAAAATTAAAACAAGACATCAGGTGTCACCTCAGCAACTATTAAAAACAGTAGCTTGCAAAGTAAGTCAGAATCTAGAGCTCCCCTGCAATTTTAACTCTTTTGGCCTGTTTTAGACCAGCTTATATTACAAGATTTTTCAGTCTTTTTCCTTCATTCAGTATTGAGACTAGATAGTGCCCAGACAATTAGGACAGCTTACATACCATTTCTCTGTAACCCTCAATAACGTAACTCCTTGTTTATTTGTGGTCTGTTCAGGAACTTACTCCTTATACAATCTAACCATCCCACCAACAAATACTCGAGTTATCTTTATTCTTATTTTGCAGATAAGGAAACTGAAAGAGAATTGTCACCAGTACAATGATCACTACATAAATTATTCCCTACTCCCATCTATACCACTGGACCTCATTGCCAGAGGCAAACAGCATTTGTCTCATTTGAGACAGAGCTCACCACAGAAATATGTCTATCAATATAAAGGAAATGTTGTTATTTTTAGTTCAATCGGACTAAATACACAGCACAGGTTTGTTACAAAGCTGAAATCCACAGTAGCTAGAGGAGCTGACTTTAAGACTAATAGCCATATGCTTTCTTCTTCACAAAGGTACTACAAGACACTCTTTAGGACCTAAGTCAAAAACTTGGTTGTCCAAAAACATGCAGAAATCTTGCCCACAAAGTTTCCAACCAGATATCGCTAGTTAAACTCAGCAGTTATTTTGCCCATTAGGCTTCCAACATCAAAGTAGGAGGCAAGGGAAATATAATCCAAATTTAAGAAGTTAATTGAGTAAAAGAAGAATTTAATGCAAAAGAAAAAACATTCAAGAAGCAAAGTAAAAACACTGCTTTTACATAGCCTTTGCCCGTTCTGCTGGGACTCTCCTGTTCTCTAACACCTTCTAACTTTGGAAAAGAATGAGACAGAAACACCACAAAAAGTCTCAGCTTGCAATACAATCCCAATTCACCCTTTGAATCTATTCCTTCTCTGGATGAAACTTGACCACTATGGAGAAATTATGCACAGACATTTACATGCATATAGAGTGGAAGATGGACTAAAGTTGCCAGTGCATTTTTCAGTCTTCCAGGTATTTAACTTGCTTACCAACCAAAGTTCTTTTAGTAATGTTTTTGTGCTTTTGGGAGAGGAGTGGAGAGGGGAAGATCATAAATAAGCGTAAGATCCTCGTCATTCCCTGCATGAACCTTAACTCTCCAGATCACAGCACAGGTTAAGGTGTGTGACATTAACATGCAGCAGAAGGCTGCAGCCGCCCAGGGAAAGGACTTAACCATCAAGTGCTACACACCGATTCTAGAGAAAGCAGAGGGAGATCTCTTGCCCAAGTGCTAGCACAAGCAAGGTGATGCTGTTGCTACAGCAGCACAGGCCCAGTTTTGGATTAGTATGCTTACACACACTTATTTTGGCATATTAACAACATAATCAGCAGAAGGGAAACAAGGATTATGAAAAGCTCCTCAGCCAAATCCGAGTAGAACTTTACAGAACAAAAGAAAGCCGTCTCTCCAGCCCACGGGTTTTTTCCCTGGAGAATTCAGACGACCTGCTGCAAACAACAGCGGCACTTGAACTTTTGGAAGCGAGGAGGCCACACGACTGTTTCAACAAGCTGTCGTCATTCCCCTATACACTTCTGATTGCCGACCCGTAGGGTTACAGTACAGCTACATAACCTTCTTCACCTTCATAAAGAAGGAAAATAAAGGTTCCAATGCACGTCAGTAATAGCCGTCAAAAAAGGAACGGAGAGAAGAGGCAAAACACCACCTCTTGTATGCTCTCAGCACAGCTACTCGAAATACACCAACACGGGGGACCAGAGAAGGATTTCAGCGATACCTCTGGATGACTTGCTCTCCTCCCCTCTCCTGCCATGCAGAAAGGAGACTCTCCGACTGCAGTCCCGACAGCACCGGGCAGACCCCGGCCCTACCCCTTCCCACGTGCTATCGCGACAGCCGAGATAGCGCAGGCAGCCCCGCGGGTAAGAGGAAGCGGCAGCGGCAGGGCTCGCTCCGCCGCCACCCGCTCCCGGCGGCCGCGGCCCCGCAGAGGGGCCAGGCGCTGGGGCCGGGCGGCCGGCGGCCACCCTACCTGGCACGGTACCACCGGCACACACGCTCAGCACTTCGGGCCCTGCGGGAGCCGGGGGGGGGGGGGGGCGGGCGGGCAGGGAGGAGGGGACGCGGGCGAAGCACGCACACCGAAGCCCCCGCGGCCTCCCCCGCTTCCCGGCCGGGACCTGTCAGGGACAGCAGGGACCCGCGGCCGAGCCGGCGCTGGGCCCCGGCCGCCCCGCCGCGACCGCGGGCGCTCGCCCCCGCCGGGCCGCCATTAGTTTACCAGCCGGCTGCCAGGCAGCCGCCGCCAGCCGGGACCGGGACCGGGACGCAGCCCCGGCGGGGACGCAAGGCCCCGGCTCCCCCCGCCGGTCGCGGACAGCTGCGGCTCACCCGTCCCCGTCGCTCGGCAGGCAGGAAGGCGCGGGAGGCTGCGCTGCGCCTCACCCTTTCACCCCGCCGGGCTCTCGCCGCCGCGGCGCTGGCTTCGCCTCTCGCGGCCCGGCCCGGCCCGGCCCGGCCTCGCCTCACCGTCCGCGCGGTCCCGCTACCGGCCGCGCCCCCAACGGCCGCGCGCACCAGGGCAAGCGAGTGCGTGGGGCGGGGCGGGGCGGAGCGCTCTCTCACTTCCCCCCCCCACTCCCCCCTGGCGCTGCCGAAGGGGCGGGGCAACGGGTTGAGTGGGCGCGCGGCGCCGGCACGGCCTTTCTTCCCTGGGGGCCGCTATGGGTCCGCCTGGGCGGGAGGGGCGGGGTCACGGGCGGAATGCCCGGATGTCGCGGGCTTGCCTCTCTCTGTATGTCTGTGTGTGTGTGCGCCGCTTTCCCGTTCTCGCCCGCGCGCGTGCGCGGTGGGGGGCGCGTGCGGCCGGGGTCTGGCCACGGAGGGGGCTGCGGGCCCGCGTGACTGCGGGCGGGCGGTCGAGCGCCTGGTGCGCGTGGCCTGTCGGCCGTTGGGCCGGGCCAGTGCTGTGGGGCGGGGCGGGAGGGAGCGGACCGCTGCCCGGCCCCGGCCTGAGGGGGGGAGCTGCCCTCGCCTGGGGGCCAGCGTCGCCTGACAGCGGGGTGACCGCTTGTGAAGCTTTCCCGAGGCCGAACGGGCCGCCGCTGCGGGCGGTGGCGTCTGCAGGGCAAGGCCTGGGCGGAGGGCTCCGCGAGAACAGCTGCTGCTTCGTGTCCGAACGCCCCCCTCGGCTCGCCCCGGTGGCGCTGGGCCTTGCTAAAGCCATCACCTGAGCGAACCGTTTCCTGCCAGCCACCTCAAAATACACCTCTTGGTGTTACTGGCAATAACCTATCTAACACCTTTCTTGCTCCGTGTTCGGCTTAGGGTCACCCCGCAGGCTTCTAGAACGCTGGGCAAAATGTGTTGGGTTTTTCCCAGAAACTTGAACTTGCTCCCAGAGGTGCAGAGAGCTGAGCCTGCCTTTGCAGGGTCTGTGTGTCAGGCTGTGGAAGCCAACTGTTCAGGGAGCTGTAGCTAGGTAGGAATTACGGTGTTACAGCGGTAGGGGTCCTTATTCCTCACGCATGTGTCGTGTTTCGAGGGGATACAGTGTGTCTTGTCGTCCTGAGAGAAAAGCAATTTCATTTTGACCATACCCTTCTTTCAGAAGGAACATACTAATGTAAACATATTTTGTGGCTGCAGAAGATACAGACTGGGAAGATTAGTTAGTTAATTCACTAGAAATAGTATTCTTTCTTTAAACTTCCAGCTGAAAACCTTGTCTGCACCCAGTTTCCGAAGACCGTCTTTCCCTGCCACCTGCGTAGATGTCTGTTTGAGAGATGTTGTAGATGTTTAAGAGAAAGCCAAATAGATTCTCCAAATCTCTTAGCACTTAACCAAAGTTTGGTGGGGAGTAAGTAAAAGATGTGACTGTTGCAAGTTTGGACATTTAGTGTCTTAGAAGATTCTTACCTTTTCTTACTCTAAGAGAGCATGAAATAAAGACGTAAGCCATCATTTTCATGTTAGGTATGTAAGACAAAGCATAAGATGACCTTAATATGAGGCATCGTTGCCAGCTCTTCCTATAACAAGCACTCTCAGGTTTGCCCCACCCTTATGCTACAGCCTTGATCTGCCCTGATCCTGAGGACAGGCCCTTTTTTCCTTCCTGGGTTTGATTATAGGATCAGGACATAATCATCTAGCCAACTGAGGTCCAGAAGATGGTGGGGATTGGCTCCGTGACTCAGAGAAGCAAAATCGTTTCATCTGCTCAGCAGGCAATTATACAAATTGCTGGGCAGAATCCCTGTAGACAGTCACTGGTTTTCGCAACTGCCTCTTACTGCAAATGTCTTCTGTGGGAGAGGTGAAGTTTGCTGTGCTGCTTATTCTCACCACAGTGGAGTATACTCTGTGGCTGACTGAGATCAACCTGCTGCCAAGCTATTAATTACATGGGGTGTTGCAGTGCTTTTGTCTCTGACTGACTGTTTGCTGGGACTGGGCATCCATGACAGAAGTGGGGCTTTTTCTTTTAATTGTTACTTTTGACTGAGAAAAATGAATTTCTGTGGCTTAGACTTCTTTTCTCATACCTCAGCTGAGACTCCTCTGGTTATTCAGGGAAAAATCTGCTGCTTCTCTAATGCTTTAGTGCATATACTTGCTCACAGTCCCAGAACTATCCCCCTCTACCCCACCTGACAATCATCATCATTCTCATGAACTGCTATTTAAGGTAATCAGGCAAGTTGTAATCATACAATTTGGCTTAGTACCATTGACCTACAAGCCAGAAGGTCTTTGAGGATTCAGTGGGTGAACAACTGGAGAGGCTATTTTCTACTGGCTTAAATCCAAAGTGAATGAAACTTCATTCTGCTTACTCATAAACAGAAAATGAGTATCCGTGTCTGGTCCAGTATTGTTCTGTACTTGACACTGTCACCGAAGTCAATGGAAGAGTGAAGTGTAAATTGATGCTTGAGGCAGTGTAATTCAGGTCTTTCCCCTCGTCTGAGGCAAAGCCTGTATCAAATGCCAAGGCAGTTGCTGAGGTGTGCAGACAATGTCCTGTAAGCTGGTAGCTATGTGAAATAAAACACATTTGTTCCTAAGGTTGTAGAAGGTGCATTTTGTTTTCTGTCACTTTCTAATAAATGTGAATTATTTAAGCACTTTCTAGTTTCAAATTCTACCAATCACAGTTGTTTTTCACTGACAGGTATTTGTGTCCGGAAATTCTTTCTACATGGAGATATAGAGGGAAAAAAATTACAAATGTTTCCGAAATGCATTTGCAAGTAGACTTACTAATGCGTGAGCGTTCGTATTTAGCAGTGTGTAAAAATAAACAGCTGAGATCTGCCCACAAAGCCGCATATGCAATTTGCGCTGCACCGCTTTGAGAGCCGGATGTTTCCAAACAACAGAGACCTCAGAAGAAGTTTTTTGCACCTCCTGGGTTTGTGTTTTCAACCTAGGCCCATCAGGAGATCTGATACTTACTATAATGCCTTTATACCTTTCCAAGCAAAGCCTCTCTTCTCTAACAAGGTACCTCTTCTGTCATTAAAAAAGCCTGTAAACAGCCTAGAGACCTGAAATAGCATCGTAATCAAATTCTCTTTTGTGAATCTTTTTGATAGTAGTAACATTTGATCTTTTAGGACATCTGGAACACTGATTATAAAAGAAGCCTCCAGAGAAGCTCATGGAAATTTGGGGTTTGGTGTTGTTTTGTCATATTCCATCTTTAACGTGAGAAGGGTTTTTTGGTAGGAAAATCTACCTTAACATCAGATCAGATGTCTCAATGTCAGCATAATTGCCCACCTCCCTGGTTACAACCATTGAAAGCTGTGGTGGGTGGGTGCCTGCCATGCATGTTTTGTGGGAATTCTTGGTGCTCCGACCCAGGTACTGGGATATAAATACCTTCAAGTCTAATAAAGCTTTAATCCTGCCAGATTGGACTCCCTTGGTTGGTTATAGACCTATGTAATAGCAAGACAGAAAGGATCAATGCTGTCTCAGAGTGGAAAAAAAGAATGTGCTATTGCACAGAAACTTGTCTATAAGTCTCATGAGTGGAGGTATTAATGAATACTTCAATATGTCGTTATAATCTTGAAACATAATCCCATTAATGGTTTGAATCACTGTCCCAGGACTTCAGCAGTCATTCAGCATTGACTTCACACAAACCCACCTTTTTTTAAGACAAAAGTGAAAGTTCTCAGATGATGATTATGTTTGGAGTACTTTTTCATAGGTAAACCCCCCACACTACAATATACCTGTAATCAATTACAGTGTTTATATTTCAGCTGGGTTTGGTAATCTACACTGGTCTGGAAGGAAATAAAATATTGAAATATCAGTTCTCTGACATGTGCAACTATCTTGAAATGAAAACCATAAACTTAATGGTTAATTAGAGGTGGCACCCTCTGATCTCCTGTGATAATTTAGACCAAAGACTCTAAGAAATTACAGAGAGATCATGAGGCTATTTCCGAGTTGTAAAAATACGTCATAGCCAGCTGCGCTGGCATAGAAGTGTTTGTGCTTCTTTGTTGAAATAAAAGTTCTCCAAAGATTCCAGTTATGATTGAAACTGCCATCAGTGCTCCCCCAAAGAGTAAGCTTTCAACTGGCAGAAGTTTGCTTTTATCTGGAGAGAAAACAATAGGCAGTGTTTGTTTACAGAGGAGCCTCCTCCAATGAGATCAAACTGGTGTAGTATAGATCAGTTTCCCCAATTCAAAAGCATTTATAAAAGAGCATTTCTGAAGCAAAATGGCAGTACAGAAACAATGTGTACCTGTTTATTTAACTTGGAGAAGGAGTACTGCACCTGAAACTGAAGGGAAGCAGTTAATAATCTAGGACGGAGCGTGAATTGGTGCAAAAATGATTTCTTTGTGACTTACTGCGTTCTCTTCACTTTTCATTTTTACTCCCAGTTGTCATTCATGCAGGAGGAATGGAGTGGGATTGTTAAAGGAGCTAAGCAAGGGACAGTGGTGGTCTTCTAAATAAAAGATACCCAGAACGCTTCTGTGCCATATGCACGTGCAGGATATGATTGTCTGGGCTATGATACCGCCTCTTCAACTCAGGGGTTGCCTTTGTGGGAAGGAGGCTGGTTTCAGCCCTGTGGGTCTCTCCCGTTGTTTGACAGAGGCTTCATCCTCCATGATCCAGCTGAGAGGATGAATCAGTCTCCAGTCGGAAGGGAAGAGTCTCCACCGTGGGGTGTTGCATCTTCCATTATGAGCAGCAGCTGGGCTAGACAGCCCTTTAGGACTGAATTCTTCAAGTTGCTTAAGTTTTGTAACAGTGTAATCACAGGGAACCTGATGGAGCTGTGTCTGATTTGGAGTAGTGGAAGAGGGAAGAGCTGGGCCCTCTGACTCCACGTGTGCGAGGAGCCGCGTGAATGGCTGAGTTTTACATGGCAGCATCAAGGAGACCTCTCTGAGCTCACAGCAGGTTTGGCTTGGAAGCTGCAGCACTCAGGAGGGTCATTGTACTTCCTGGGCTTAGTAGCACAAAACTGGTTTTCAGTGGAGATGGAGTTCCACATTAAACAAATAAAAATAACAATGATGTAACAACTTTATTGGATTTCATTCTCTTTTGCACTAACAATTTCTTCTTGTAGGTGCACTTCAGCAATTTTTATCTATTATTATTTTTATTTATTCCATGTGTTTGGGGATATTCTTACTAGATAGCCTTGCCATACTGTGTGACCTTTCTGGTTTTAGTGATTCCTAACTACATCATTTGTTTTAGAATTAAAGATGCTATTTGAGAGCTATTGTATTTTTCAAGTAAAACGTTAGCTGGCATCGACTCGGGCGATTGATTCAGAAGACTTAGCGAGATTCAGTCAGCCACTGGTGCTTTTCATTTCATTTTTCCCTTACAAAACGGAATTGGTAGTGTGATAAATGCCACTTCAGTGTTTTATCTGAGGGGGGAAGGAGCTGAAGCTCAAGTGATAGAACTACATCAGATGATTGAACTTGGGAGTGCCATGGAGGGCTGCAAGGGGAAGCAAGGGTCAAAATATCATGTACACACTACTGCCTGCTGTGCAACCCGTAACTTATTTCTGGCTTTGGCAGCATCGTGATAGGGGAGAAGGAGAGTTGGGACTAACTGGAATGCAATTAGAGCTGGTTGGTCCCCCAGTAAACTGTCAGCCACATGTGCCTTAAAACTCCTAGCTTTAGTTTTTATCACAGCTTACTGACAGGAAGGCATGGTAGCTCCCAGTCATTAGGACTGATCAGGAGGCAGTGTATTCATTAGTCATACAGGAACATCTGGTTGAGTTGTGCACATATGTACTAAACCAAAAGAGTACACTGGCAAGGAAATCAAGCCCCTTCATGACATGTGTGCATGAGGACATTTAAGTTTTTTGGATTACAGTAGATTTCAGTTTTAATCTCCTCAAACAGTGATAAGAATCCAACTTCAAAGCAGTGTCACAATTTTTACTTTAAAAAACATTTTTTACTTTAAAAACATACCAGGCTATGTAAAACTTTTTTGTTTTCTAATGAACCACTTTATGAAGCACTTACTTGGAGTTGCTTCCCTGAAATTCTGAGTTATGGATTAAGTTTTGGTGACTGGCAGATGCAAGGACAACTACTGTGGCTGTTGCAAAGAATGGCTAGTACAATGTTGGCTCTTCAATTTTGATTGACACATGTACCATAAGCCGGTAAATCAGAGGCAGTTTTGAAAGGCTATGAAAGGCACAGGGCTGTCAATGTGATACTGAAGAGAAAAATCCTAGTAGAAAGAGAGTGTAACCAGGAGAGCAGTATTACAGTGAATGCTCAGATTTAGAAGTATACGGGCAAAATGATGTACAGTAACAGTGTATTTTTAAGCTATTTGTAAAATTGGCCCTTTATAGTGATTTCCCTGTTTCTGTTCTTTCTTTCTTTCCAAGCAGGCTGATTCAACCAGGACTCCACTCCTTCATATTAAATGCTTCTGCCTGCAATTACAGGTCAAACCTGGCATCCTGCACACTCCCTTTTCCCAAGGACAAAGCCTTCCCTCTCTCCAAGCCCTATATATAGTGATCAAGTTCTTGCGAATGATGCTGGTGAACTCCACTGAGCAATGCTAGTGAATCTCTCAGCATCTTGGTTGGAACGGTGAAGGGAATTCCCGAAGTGCTCAGTCATACGGGGAAAGATCTTGATACGCATGGCGTTGTCCTCATCCAATTCTCCAAAAAGAGTGAATTTCAAAAACAAGACTGAGGATTAAGGAAGAACTTTCACCATCCATAATAAAGCAGATCAGGATTCAGAAATTCTACCCCTTTCACACCCTTGCGACATACCCAGAACTGAACATCCAGGTCAGCTGCAGAGACAAAAATAAAACCTTGCTTCACTGATTGGGCTCTCAGCCCATAATTCCCTCCAGTCACAGCTGTGTAGGGAAGTTACTAGGGCTGTAGCTATCTCTTCTCCTTTATAAACACGTGTGCTGGAGGTTTGGGAATGTCTCAGTTAAAGATATTGTGCAATACTAAAGAAAGAAGTCTGCAGAAGGAGTCAATAGGCAGGAGTTCATTTGTAGCCGTAAGATTTTCTTATGGCAGGCCAATTTCTTGCCTGGAAGCAGGGGGCTGAATCCTCTCAAGTCTATGGACCTTAGAGATCTTAAGCACTACCAGCTGCATAAGGCTGAGGAAGGCCTCTGCCCATATGTTAGACTAAGAACTCAATGTCGCTTTGTTCCAAAACCTAAAAAATCTGCATGGCAAAAATCTACCTTACTCCACAAAGAGAAAATGGACTCAACTACAGCGAATAGATGCTGACAATATTAGGCTGCACATTTTGAAGAAGACCTAAGGTCGGCCATGCATTTTTAAGGCTTTCTTACCCTTCCCCATCGGTTTTATTCATATGGATAAGTAAATGCAACACAGCTATCATTTATACTAATACACACAAAAGGAGATTCAAATCCATTAGTGGCTAACCCCCTAAGATCAAATCAAGGCCAACTCTGCAGGTGTATCCTGAGGTGTCTTTGTTTCTCACATTAGCAATGGTCAGTATGGAATATGCTCTGCTCCTTATGGTGTCATAATCTCCTCCTTTTTCCCAGCACTAGATGAGGCTAGGTTAGGTCCTATTAGGAAAAATAAAATAAATCAGGAATTAAATGACTTATTTATGCCCTTCAGAAGTATTTTATTAATATGATGACATTGGACTGCCGTGGCTTTGAATCACAAGATAAACTAAGCAGTGATTTAATAGGATCACATGTTGCTAAAGTTTTTGGGTTTTGTCTTTTTAAAGGAAGTCCATGCTGTTGTGTGGACAACTTACATAACAAGGTCTGAAGCAATAAATTACATTTATATCCAGAAGAAGCAGCAAACCCTAGTATTGTTTTTGTCAGACTCCGTTCGTTGAGTACATTTACAGTCTTGTGACTTTCAGATCTAGCATCTGGGTTTGAGTCCATTTCCAAAATGTCATACTGCCTTCTGTTTTGATATCTTCCCGTGTTTAATATCAGAGTGGTGGCATTTGAGATATATCTTTAAAGAAACAAACTGGTTCATAAAACCTTGTCACACGGCAGCTGCCATTGATGTCTAAACCTCTACCACCTGAAAACTATCAAGTAGATACTGTATTTTGTGTCATAGTATCTCATAAGCACTGAGAATATGATAGAATATTTTCTCTTTTGATCTACAAAATTATTTCCTCTTTGGGCTTTGAATAATAAATCTTCTCGCTGTTATCATAATGCTGTAGGATTGCACAGCATTACAGTGCTACCATTAGAAAACTCCTCTTCTATTTCAAGAGCCCATAATTCATTAGCTGAATGCCTGTAAATGTCACCTAGTTATAACTCCTCTAGGAACAAATAATATCGCATGCTTTCTGGTACCACATTACATTGTCTGATCAGAGAGAGACAAATTCTTTGCTGCTTGTTTTCCTTTGGGACTACAAGTGTGTAATTTAAGCTGTAAACTACCATCAGTACAGATCTTTTTGTCTATGCACAGCACTGGACAGGCTGCTCTAGAAGTAATATAACGTATCAGCCCAAATACTGTAGGCAAAACTCAGATTGATTTTGATGGGACTTTTGCCTCTTTAATCATGGTTAAATAGTTTGCTATCTAGCTGTAAGTGTAAGGCTAAAATAAAAACCTTTGCTGGTTGCTCCTCGGTTTTATTTCTGCTGAGTCATTGCACAGGCTTGCAGTAAGAATTACTGTTCTTGTAAATGGGGATGCTAAAGCCCCATGCTTGAATGGTTTTCTCAGGGCTAAGCACCAGCTAAATGACAGCAGTTGGGATTCAGAAACTCCCATGTAAGGAACCGGCTCTCAACGTTTTAGGTTGGCCCAGCAGTAACATAACTTCATCTTTATCCTCGCATCACACACACAGAACTTATGGGCTTGCAAACAGCTGCAGTGTTGTCACAAATCAGAATTTTGCAGTGCAGGAAAATGTAATCGTAGGAGACACCAACAAATCTGAACATCTGGGTCTTAAACATTGCTTCTGCTCCTTCTCCATTCATCAGTATAGACAGGGTTTCATCCTTGGCAACTTGTGGCCACCTGTATAAAATAAAAGATATGTTGCAGTTAGATACAAAGATCACGAAACTTTTAGACTGTGGAACCGATTGTATCAGATGTTGAAGAGATTTAACTAAACAGCAGGACCCAGTGGCTAGAGTTTATATTCATGCATCCCACAAAATAATCAAAATTATAACTAAAGGAATCAAAATCAGATTGAGAAGAGCAGAGGTGAGTGGGAATTTGCTAAATTTTAGTAATAAAGTGGTTTCTTATTCAGAAGACTATTTAGAAAAAGATACTAACACCATTTCACTATGAAAAGTCCCAATTTCCACTTCATTTTAAAATAATAATTTTAAATTTTCACATCCCTTTTTAAACATTTTTAATTTTTCCAGACTTGCCAGAGGATAGAAAAAGCAAAGGACTGCAGGGAAAAACTTTTTTCTCATTCTTTTGTCTGCTCTTTCTTCTACGAGCATTAGAATAAAATGGAAAAAACAAAACCAGAAAATTCCCAGGGCAGGGGCACAAAATCTTGTTTTAAGAACAGGGGGGCTTCTAAATATACGCCAGCTCAGCCTCAGATGGAGGCAGATGTACCTTTTAAGTCTGACCTTTCAGGTGAAAAATGCAAAAGGAATCAAGTTCTAGCGCCTGCCTGCAAAAAGGCTAGCCTAAGGTAAATTAAGTAGTGGGGTGTCAGACTTTGAGATGGGGGGATAGCTAGATAAAAGATGGTTAGGGGAGGTAGCCTCTGTGGTACAACATCCTTCTAACAGTGCTGGCCGTTGGATGTCATACAATAACTTGTCTCAGGTGTGTTATTACAAGATTTCTTGCCTTCCCTCCCCTTGCCTGTTGTTTGCCTGGTGCTCAGAGATCCTTCCCAGGCACCCAGCCCTCACTCTGGGGCTCGGCGGCCAAGGGGGCTGCAGCAGGGGCTGGAGCAGGTCCTCTCTCTGGTGTCATTCCTGAGGCTGCACTGCTGAGATTGATGGGATTTAACTCTAGGAGTGAACAAAGGCATCAGAAGTGGTTTAATGCTTGTTAAAAAAAAGCGTTCAAGTGAAATGCTGAGTTCATTTAATCTGCAATCAGTCTTTGTGCGTGATGTTGCAAATATTTGACTTTACGGTAAGGCATGTTTGACATCGTTGCATACATTTATTGTACTTCAGAGGAGAATCCAATATTGTAAGCTCTCAGTATCAATGAAAAAAGGGGGAGTTTTATTGTTGGGGCAATTTGATGGTCACAAAAGGAAAAAAAACTATTTCATGGAAAAATATTGCCAAAATATTTTTTACATTTTGTTATTTGGCGTACTATCAGAAGCTGGACTACTGACAGTACTGATTCTTAATGGGAGATGTAGATCCAGTACCCTATATTCTGGATTCTCTGGCCACATTGCAGATTTAATGATGCCTTCTGTATTCAAAAAAAATGCAGCTTAGCCAGAAAATCTTGTCTATAGAGGAGAACTGTATCACAAAATAAGAACACTGTAACTCCAGGGAACATGGATCCATCCTGAATCAAAATGTTTTGGATTTGAGGTTTTGTGTTTTCACATTTCTAATGAAATAAGGAAACAGGTAGTATAGTTGGAGAGGGGCAGGGAAGAGTGACTCTGCCTATTGTAAATAAATTTGCCTCAGGGAACAAGTGTTTCACTAGCTGAAATGTTCAATTTCTCTTATTTCTTTTTATTTGTTTGTTTCAAACCTGTACAGGTGCTAGCTTTTCTGCACACTGTAAAATTTAAAATTGTCCCTTAAAGTGAAAGCTGTGATGATCATTTTATTGAAAGATTTAACAATAAAATTGCAAGACAGGCCACCCTAAAATTACTGGCATGCATGTTTCTGGATTCATTCCAGAAAGTATTTGAGTGCTCCCACCAAAAATTTCCTGAAGGGTTACATGCATCCAGCTGCAAGCCCTAAGGGAAAAGGCTTACATTGTAAAGAAACCTGTTGGGGGGGATGACTTCTGCTACCTTGCTTATTTGGCTCATCAGTCAGTAACCTGCTTCTGCACAGTGGTCCAAATTAAGACCCACTGCTATGTAAAATACTGGTTTCCCTTTGTAACCCAGAGCTCTCAGCTGAGCTGGTAAACCAGCAGAAATGAGGATTTGGAGAGGAAGACGTGATGAGCAGCTGGGAGATAGCAATTCAGCAATATCTTAACCTGGATCAAGAGCAGCTGATAGTTTGTCAGATGGCAGCCCACGTCCCCGTCCCCACAGTCTGCAGCACCAGCTATTGCTCATCCCTGGCCTGTCATGCCATTCGTTACCAGCAGATAAACACATTAGCTTGGCATTTCTGCTCAAATTATCATCAGGGAAAAGGTAATATATTTAAATTATTATCAATCTTCATTTTACTAATTCATAGATATGAACTGCAAGCTCCTTGCAGAAGTATGTGTTTTGTGCAGGTTTAGAGGTATCACAATGCAAGTCTTACATTTACTTAACATTTTAAAAAGTTTTCTTTCCCACCTGCATTAGCTAGTGACTATTTTCATGCATTCCTGAATTCTGGAATAAAATTACACAGGAACTTGTAGTAGTATGAAAACATGTATGGCTGCATGGTCAGACTGTGTACATATAGTTCAGCTAATGATCTTATAATAGAGTTGGTCAATATATAGAATTTCTCTTCTATGGAACATTTCTTCTTGGACTTTTCCTTTTGTCATGAACTGAAAGGAAAAGTTAAATTTTCAACGTTTCCCACGAAGTAAGAATTCAAGAAAATATGATTTGAAAGTTTCAAACAGCTCTTTTTGAAGCTATATAATCTCATAAAGTAAGGACCTTTGTTTGGAATAGTGGAATATTATTCATAACCTATTAAGTCCAAATGAAGCACAGTGAATTTCATCAAAGCAATAATTCTTTCCATTATTGTTTTCTAAAAGTTGATATATTCCTGTGGAAAAATACTCAATTTCATGGCATATTTTCTCTAACAAAAAATATGCTGTTCAGAAAAATTTCAGTCAACCCTAGTTTCAGAATAACGTTTAATGTATGATATAGGAATACAAACTTTTCTTCTATAAAGCAGTACTGGACAGTATGGGAAGGGTCTTTTGTTGGTGTAGACCAGCAGTTTTCAACTCGAATTTTAAATGTCCTGAAACCTGCAAGGGGACAGATATAATTTTGTGATTATTATAAATCTTTCGTTCCAAAGCTAAAGGCATATTGTTTGTGCCTTCACCTAATTGGTGCTTATGACAAACTCAAAAGAAGAGAACATAGGTATTGTTAGGTAAAAATTCTTGTAGTATTAACTGATTCAGACTTTCACTTGAGTTTATACATTTTTAAATATGACAGTTCTTTATAATAAATCCCCTTCAAATTCAGTTTGGAAGGAGGCTGAACCTAACTCAGTTCAGTTAAGCAACTAGTTTTGACAAAAAGAGAGAAGGGACTTTGCTGAAATCTTTTTTTCCAACAATTTTTCCGACAGTTTTAAAATGAAATGTGCCAACCCTCACATTTAAAATAATACTTTTTTTTTAAAATCTATATTTCACTGAAAATTTGAAATTGTTTAATAACCTGAAGCTAACTAAAATGTTTTCATTTAAAACAATTTTTTGGGTTTTTTTCCCAATGGCTTCATCTCACTTTAAGAATAAGAAATCCACCACTGAAATGGATCAGCCTTTGAAAGTCAGATGCCACAGGGGCTGTGGCTGGAAACAGGCTGCTGGGGACAGAGAAGCAGTGGGAGCACAGGGGCAATGTTGGCAGTGCATGTCCAGGGAGGGTAGAGGAGTAGGCCCGAGAAAATACACAGTGGGAAAGTACCAGGTATGGACACAGGAGAGCAAAACTGAGGTCTTCTGTGCAGGAACATCTCTCGCTCAGCAAGCAGGAGAGCCAGACAGAGAGCTCCAGAGGCAAGAGAAAAGATAACCCAGGAGAAAATGGACCATAAAAGTGAAGACGCCATTTGACCTCAGTCCACTACTGACTCATTGAGCGAGGATGCCTGCTCCATTGGTCAGCCATGGCAGGTTTGTCAAATGCGGCTCTTGTGTTTCTCAAGCTACCCATTCTCTATGATCTCCTCCCTTTACCGAAAGCCATGCATTATTTACCAGCTAGGTCAGGATATAAGCTCTCTGGCAGTATCCTTTATGTGTAATACCTCTTAAATGTATTTCTCTTGTGAGTAGTTTACTCCTCATCTTGATCTCCAGCTGACTACCTCCATCATTACGGAGACACAACAAAGGGTGCCTTCCACTGACCTACCCATGGAGGCACATGGTCCATCAGGCTAGGAAAGTCATAGGGTCCAAATCTGATGCAAGCCACATCGCTCCATCACTCATTATGCTCATCTAAGGTGTGGTCTAACTTCGTAATGTTTCCTTGCTATGAAAAGAGAAAACCATAGGAACCAGAACAATGCATAAAGAGGGAAACATGAACAGGAGTCAAGAGAAGGACCTGGGACTGACAGCTCAGGGTTATCATAGTGGTGGTCATCACTGAAACAGAAAGAGCACAGGACCCCGTGACATAGCTTTGTCAGTCGTAATCTTCTCTGCCGGATTGTTGCCATCTCAGCACTCTGGCCTCACAGGACACATGGTTGCCATTGTCCTCCCAAAGTTTTTTCTTTAATTCCCTCCTAATGAGCATTTTTATGAAAAATAATAATAATAATACTGTGCCTAACAACTGAAATTATTCCTTTGTTACATCATTAATTCTCTTCCTTTGATTAAATGTTGATGTTCACTAAATATCAGTGAGAGCTCTTTTATGTTCATGGTTTGACTTGATGATCCTAGAGGTCTTTTCCAACATAAATTATTCTATGACTCTATAATTGTGAAGCACAATGCTGGGGATAGCTGTTTGGCATCAGTGCCTATCTTCCAGACTTCACCTCAGAAGGATTTGAAAAAAAAATTAATCACTGTGGTGGGTCAACCCTGGCTGGACACTAGGTGCCCAAAGCCGCTCTATCACTCACCCCCTCAGCTGGACAGGGGAGAAAAAAATATAACAAAGAGCTCGTGGGTTGAGATAAGAACAGGGAGAGAGCACTCACCAGTTACCATCACAGGCAAAACAGACTCAACTTGGGGGAAATTAAATTAATTTATTGCCAATCAACCAGAGTAAGGTAATGAGAAATAAACCTGAATCTTACAAACACCTTCCCCCCCACCCCTCCCTTCTTCCCAGGCTTAACTTTACTCCCACTTTTCTCTACCTCTTCCCCCCCAGCAGCACAGGGGGATGGGGAATGGGGGTTGGGGTAGGTTCCTCACATGTTGTCTCTGCTTGCTCCTTCCTCCTCTGGGGGAGGACTCCTCACTCATCGCCTGCTCCTGCATGGGGTCCCTCCCATGGGAGACAGTCCTCCACCAACTGCTCCGGCATGGGTCCCTTCCACGGTGTGCAGTCCTTCAGGAGCACACTGCTCCAGCGTGGGTCCCCCTCGAGGTCACAAGTCCTGCCAGCTTCGTGCCCATTCAGTGGCTGTTTGTCCAGCACGTGACCCAGAAATTCCCCGCTTGACCTAAAAATTCCCCGCTCAAAACCACAGGGCACTGGGTTACCACAAAAAGGAGGAGCGGCTGGTCCTGTGAGTCCTTGAGTCAGTGTTCATGGCTGAAATGCCTAACGCAGGCCAACTAGCATCTGTGGCTCCGCAGCGGGCAGCGGGTGTGTGCATTCAACAGAAGCCACGCTGAGGATGTGAGGGAGGCTTTTGGCTGTGGGGCTTGCCTGTCCTTTCCCCGGGGGGACACGTCTGACCAGCTGCTTGTAGGTGTTTGTCACAATCCCTGCAGGAAACTACGGCATTAGCTCAAAAGCTTTCTGGCTGTGAGGCTTTGATCTACAGGATCCCAGTAAATACACTGAGAATTTGTAGGGCTGCATGGCCCGGAAAGAGGTCACAGCTGAAGCTAAAAGCCCCACTGCAGTAAGCATCATACGTATGTAAATCAATCATAAAATCTTACAGTTTGAAGCAGACCAAAGCAAATTCCGCTAGCCTCATTCTTTATTACAGGGGTCAAGTGGAAAGGCACTCTTTTAAGGCAAGGAACATCCCTAAACTTCATTTTGCTGGTTCTCTTCGCAGATCTTTAAACAGAACTGTTTATTAGCTTCAGTTAGGAGGAAAAATAAAATTACCTTACGTCAACACCGATTTTATTGTCCCCATCAGGCTGTTGTGCCACATAACTAATAGGGTCTTGGTAAGAAAACATAATATTGATAAAGGTTCTTGCAACTATATTGGAGAATTTACTCCGTATTGTGTTTCTGAAGACAATACATGCATCATCAGAAGTCTGAGAGTTAACAAATGTTAGGAGACAAGGACACTTGCCAGCAGTTGCTGTTTGTACAACCCTTCATAACGGGAACATTTCTATCATTGTGCACCGCACAGCTCTATTAAAAGCAATCATGGTTAATAACAACCGTGTTTATTTTGTTAGCGCTGAGAGGAGAAGAGAGACCTCTCCTCCCCGGAGCAGGCACTGCCGCTGGCCTGCGCGGCTCCGGAGGGCTGCCAGCCCTACCGCGCGGCCTAGCCGCGGCTCTGCCGACAGAGACCGGCTTCGGGAATGGGGTCGTGTGAGGGGGGCCTCAGGCACGGGCTCCAGGCTTACATCTGAGGGGGCACCCAGAGGCACAGACAGGAGCCGAAGAGAGTTAGAGCGTAGAACGCCACACCATCTGTCTGCCGGCACGGGCCCAGCCGCCTTTGACAGAGGTGTAGCTCCCAGGGACGGCAGGGTTTCACACACGTCATGCGTCAAACACCACCCAGATGGAGAAGGGAAGCCTTGCGGGTGCTGAGAGGGAGAAGGGCCGCATCTCTCCCTTCCCTTTTCCTCCCTGGAAGCAGACTGCTGGCAGCCCCGTCGGCACGTTGGCCCAACAAACGCGTGGTTCACCGGCCCCAGGCTGCCTCCCACCCGGCCCCAGACCGCGGCGGGGTGGGTGGTGAGTGCTCGGAGGGGCTGGTGAAGGACCAAAAGGGACGTAAGGGAGAGCGAGGAGTGTCAGCACTGTAGAAGTGTCACGGGGAGGGAACGGAACGGGGGAGTCATGGGAAGTGTCACGGGAAGTGTCACCGGGGAGTTCCTGGATAAGCACCAGCTTTCGACAGAAGCTGGGCCCAGGTGGGCTCCAGGGTCCCTTCCAGCCCGGGGGCTCTGGGGCAGATTCTCCGAACGCTTGGCAGAAGGTAGACACTCCAGAAAACCTGAAAGGAAAGAAAACTTTGTGGTGGAGGCACTGACAGAGGCTGGTGCTACGGCAGCGGAGTGGAGGCAGGAGGCGACACGCAGATCCGTAAGGAGCCAGGCTTTGCTAGCTCTCAAAGCGAAGCAGTTTAAGAGGAGAGAATGAACGCTCATTAGAGCAATTACAAAGTAATAGTTGGTGGCAGACATGATTAAACTCACACTCTGTAAGGTATTGGAGCCAAAAGTACACACCAACTTTTTGGTGATAGGTGTTTAAAACCTAAAACTCAGCCGGTCTCACATGCCCCGTCCTTCCACATGCAGAATGCCCTGACTTCTGGGAAAGTGTTTTTGTCCTCTTTTCTCCAACACACACATCTGTTTATCCCAGGTTTTTGCGTATTTCATTAATTCACACTGCAAATTATAATTATGGCTGTTAATCCAAGGAATGTAAGAGGAGAAAGCTGCTGTGCCTGGTTTGATTTTTTTCTTTTAAGTTACACCTATGGTAAATCTTCTGAATTTGGCCTTTTGGTAGCTGCGAGCTTCTTTCTTTAATGTATATTCTGAAACTGCACATATAGCAAGTTTTTGTTGTTGTCTATACAAAGATCTATTCCCATATAGTTTGAGCAACGTCAGCTTTTTTTTTAGTGTCTGTCAGTCTTTTAAAGAAAATTTACAGTTTTGCAGAATAGCCATACTTGCTTTCATTGCCTAATGCTTCTAATATCTTATTAATGATATTAGTTATTCAAATGCTGCATTAAGTTTATGCAGACTTTTCATGGTCATAAAATTTTCTGGAAACATCAGCAGTCTTCATGGATGTTTGAGTGAGTAATGAGAAACTAGTACAGGGCAGCAGCAGCAATAGAAGACAGAAAATACAGAACCACGTGCTTCATCGTCAAACACGCACCCTGTTCTGTAGTTTAAGCTGCCCCAGTTGTAGCACCAGAAGAAATAAGCATGGCATTTAGGGAAAAAAGGTTCCTTTTCAGCAGCAGGCCATTGCACGTATTACTGCTGTACTTCTGGAGCCTGTCAAATTGGTTTTAATGCTGAACACATAAACGTTTCCTTTTTCAGTACCATGGCATTCAGGGCTGTTCAGGTGTGAATCAGAGATCTGGAATGAAATGATCATTTTTAGCAGCTTGTTATGTGTTAGCATCAGCTCATTTTATATCTAGGTGCTCTAGCTATATTCCAGGCTCTGAAACAGAACATTTCATTTCTAAAGAATAAAAGAAACAAGGAGCTATTAATTTTAGCTGTGTACTACAGCAGAAAGAACATAGGTCCAAAATCTCAAACTGTGGACTTGGGTCTCCTCTTAGAATCAAACTCTCAACCACGGCATGGAGAACGCTGGCTTGCAGACCCACAGGATGCACAGTTGATGGCTAGGAGCTGCATTGATAGAGAATGCTAAGTAGCAGGAGATTGATAGCCCCATTTAACCAGAATTTCTTTGATAGCTGAGTAGAACTCCCATTTAGGGTCTGTACATAGCTCTGGAGTAATGCAGGCAGAAGCAGAGATTGTTTTCTTGCAGAGTTTTGCTGTCGAATTGTGAGAGGTGAATCTCTCATGTCTAATCATTTGCCTGGATCATCTGAGCTGGAAGGCAGGCAGAATAAAGTCTTCTGAGCTTGATTTAGGGAGCTCCAGTATAAACCTTGCTCCTCTTTTACTGTTTGATTTATGCTGCAAAACACAGTTTTCTTACATAGCAGATGACGTTTCCGATAACTTAAATGTTGTCAGTGTGTTTGGATGAATAAAGACTTTTTTGAATTAATTGCCAAACTTAAGAATGAAAACAACTAAAAAAAATTATCTGCATAGAAATTAAATGGATTTTTATCTCTGAAAAAACAAGGAGACCAACAAACAAGAACATTTTGAATAAACTCAAATGTTCACTTTTTCCCTTAGGTTAATCGCAAAATGAGAAATGTGATTTTAAAGCCAAATAATGTCTCTCTTTCTGAAGACATTGGAATAATTTTTCTACTTTTCTGACACAAAACAAATCATTAAAATGTCAAAGCAAAATATTTTGGTATTTCCATCATTCTGTTTTCATTGGTTTTGGCTGGAGCACATTGCAAAATTCCACCTAAAGTTGTGTATTTCTTCCCCTCTTCTTACCACACAAAATTTCATTTTCCAACTACGTTTGGTTAATGGGCTGAGAGAATAATAATAAATTGCCCAGCACTAGGTAAGAGGTCAAAGTACAATAGTAAACACGATGTAGAGACAGTAAACACCATACAGGTGTTTACTATCCAGCTCCAGCAAAATGCATGCAAAGAACAGTCAGATTTTGCCACATTCATGTTCTTTTCCACATTAGATCTTCTTGCATCCTGAAATGCAAGTCACTGTACACTGTTGACTGTAGGCAGACAACAAATAGGAATGCAAGTCTCTCACAATTCAGCAAATTACGTAGTAAAGTGGGAAAATAGAAGCCTTTCATGCACTATCACATTTTCATTTGTCTCAAGTAGACAGGACAAAAAAAAGATTTTCACATGATAAACTGAGCTGTATATAATTTTGTATCACTTGTGATATAGGATGTAAAGATTCTATCTGTTTCTGTGAAAGTAAGAGAAAAGAGACAGATGAAATATTCAAGTGCAGAAATTGCAATGCAAATTTTACTCTTTTAGAAATATTAATAGAACTCCGATGGGTCCAAGGTTTCATTGCAGGCTCTATTGTATTTACAGACTTGTGGTTGGGTTTTTTAACATGCTGTCCATCAAATATATGTAAAGTCCTTGAGACGATCAAACAACATTAAGCTGAAGAGGTTTGCAGCTGAACTCAGGAAAGTGGAGAGATGGATGCTGTTTTGTCATTTTTGTTCTAACATGTTCTGGTCTGTCACCACGTTGATAGCCTGGAGTTGTCTCTTTGCGCTACCACCACCAATTTCTATTTTCTTTACTACTGAAAAGGGGGGAAAATTAGAAAGAATTAAAGAGAAAATGGTTTATCTTTTATGCTCTTTCCTTTGACATGAAGATGTCCAGTGAGACTTCTGAATTCAGATTAAATTCTAGAAAGCCCACTGTACTGCAGGGGCAGCTCCCCCATGACATCCACAGTCTAGCATTATCTGTCTGTCCAAATTCAGTAAGTTTTACACTATTACAGTGAGCCTGACTACAGGAATATGTAACTGTCACTGAGATCAAATGAAATTATGCTGATTACAAGGAAAAAACCCACAGTTGAAGGCATAAAAATACCTTATTTGTTTAATGTGGATGAGTACTTACTAGAATTGGAGGATTCTTTTTCAGAAAAAAAGGTACTTGGAATCTCCACCTCAGTCAGATCCTTGGTACAGATAAGGGTTTCATTGATTTCTGTGTAAACATTAAAATTAAGCATTTGAGTTTATACAGCCTAGTGCAGTTTGATTCTTCATCATATTAAATCCTAGTTCAGATTTAACAAAAAACCCTTCTACCTAAAGATCAACAGATGATTGCTGGATTGAAATTTATGTGGAAAGACAACTAGTCTGAGGCTCTGTCACAAAAAGTACAATGAAGTAAGTACAACTAAGGAAAAAAAGAGTCAGAATACATTTTTTTTTGTAATTCTGATTCAATGCTGATTCAAATATGTAAAAAAAAAAAAGTATTTTGACATTTAAGAATGAATTTATTTTTTTTTAATTTCAAGCCAGTTTGACATAGAATTTTACTCAAGTAAGTGGCCAGAGTGCCTCAGGAACATTTTCCTTCAGACCCTTCATGCTTCCATTCTATTCTGTAAGCTGTATTTTCTTCCCTGTGATATACCTCCTGCCACTCACTGCAGCTTTCCCATAAATCCCGTGACGTACTGTGAAGTAAAGAACTTGGCCTGTGGGATATATGAGGCATTTAGATTAGCACTCTCAAAGGAAAATGACTTGAGAAAAAATTTTACAGAAACTGGATATTGTATTTAAAGTATATTTTGCCTAGAAATCCCAGATCTGCTATAGAAACAGGAGTAGAGTAGCAACTCTGCTCTCAACTCACTGGGTATGCCTTATGAGCCCCTAATTATGTGTGATGCTGTATATAGTACAGAACAAGTCCAGCTTACATACAGGTTTTATTTTTAGAAGATTTCTTCTCTTTAGATAACGTTTGGATCAATCTCTTACCCCAGGTGTGGACTTTCATGAAGTGTTTTGTATTGTTCTGTATAGGTAAAAGGTATTTAAAATCTGTACATGCCTGGCCCTCAGCGCTAGTGTAACGTTAACACGCACCCCTCGAGGACAGCCGTCAGCAGTTCATAGTGATGTTTCCTTGGGTCTGTTTTGCCAGCCTCTTGGCAGTCCTTGTCATTCAAGGGAACTCAGTGGGGATGGACGTCTCGGGGTGGGGGGGGACAAAGCTGAGTTTGGAAGCTTTCATCCCTGGTTGCTTGAGTGGGTGACTCAGACCGTCTTCATGAAATCTTATCATGCTCTAACCTAATTTAGCGAGTTCCCAACTCAGAGATCACTGAAATGATGTGCCAGAAAAACAGTAATGACTGCCTCACACCTTATCACGCCAGGGCGGTTAATGATCACCAAAATTCAGAACCAGCCCAGTACCTTCTCCACTAGTAGCAACAGAGATACAATAAACCTTTTATATGTGCTGCCAAATGACTTCCATTGTTAAAACAATTTATCTTTTTTCTTTAACATAGGTCAGTTTTTAAGTTGTGAAATACACTGCAAGTTTGAAAAACTTTCTTTGAGAAATAATTTAAGCAACTTCTAGGGCCTGATGTCTTCTTTTTCTTTACCCAAGCCATCCACCAGCAAGTTCCTTAATAAATGATACCATGTTAAATAGCAACAATGCAAACCTCTCTGATGCCAATCACTTCTTGAGAAGAACAACAGTCGGAGCGAAGACTGAGCAAGAAACCAAGCCTGCCCTATGCTCCAGTATTGGTAATGCCACAGGTTCTTCTCTTTGAGCTTACCAAGGGGCCTCACAGCCACAGCCCAGAATTAAGTTAAGGTTGAGACAAGCAGCCGACCAAGGAATGGTTCAGCTGTCATGTGGCCCTGGAATTCAAATGAGGGAACAAGTGCAGCAACCTGAGAAACGGTTAAAGGATAAAGAAAAAAAATTATCATCCCTTAAATGTAACCCAAGGTGTTCATTTTCAGTTTCGTTAGTGCTGCTGAATATAGATTCTGGGGAAATAGGCTTGTGGAGACCCAGAATGTTTATGTCTTGTGCGCAAGAGTTGGAGTACGTCTTCCCTCACATCCGTGCCTAGCACAGGGATACAGTGTCCCTGGAAAGGGGACAGGAATGGAGAGGAACATCCTTTGTCTTTCCTGTCAGATGCAGGACCCTTCTTCTCAGATCTTAGCAAACGGTGCAAGGAACAAATCCTGATGTGGAGTTTGTATCAGGGAAAGCGTAGCTCGTTTCTCAGGTTCTTCCTTGTAATGACCCTCTTGGTGCTGAAGGTAGCGCACACCACTTACACAGCCATTTTCAGTGCAAAGTCTGACCTGGGTACGTGCATAGATACCAAGAGACCCAGAAAGCTTGTAAGAACCACATCTTTGGATGGGATAGGGAAGAGTGCGACTGTTTATCACAGGCTGTAGTACTGAACAGGCATTCCTACTCAGTAGGAAACACTAAATTTTGATGAACGGCCCCATAAAGCTGCTGGAACCAGAAGGATCTACTCTGACACCAAATGATAGCTTGGCACCACTCCACATCAGTACGCAAGAGCCCTGAAATACCCTCTTCCTATGCACAGCTTGCCCTGTTTTACAGGTGAACTGGCAGCAAGGCAGCTCGCGGCCGAGTACCAGAGGGTCTGGTCTGAAAAACACCTCCTGCAGCACTGGAGCTGTGACATACAGACATTTCCAGAGAAGACTGGAGTACGCTCCTCCTGTGGCAATGCAGAAAGAGCAGCCCCCAAGCTGAAAAATGATCTGATAGAGGAAGGTCCTGCTGTGTCTTTCCCCTCCTTTAGTGGATATGTAAAGTCTCTAGGAAAAGTAACAAGGAAATACTGAGTATCGCATTAGTAGTAGACAGATGATACTCAGCTTCATGTTGCTGTTATGGCAAATCCAGCTGGTGATGTGGAAGAGATGATCTCCAGCCACAGGAAATTTTTACTTGAATGTCACTCATCCACAGGGGCCAAGTTCCCGATCAAGTGAAACCATGCCGGTAGGGTTGCTGAAAACAGCATCAGCAAGTACAACTGTCCTTCCCCCTCTAGTAAACGAGGGACAGAGCTCCAGCAACATCGCAGGCGCCAGGCTGGCGCTAAGATTGCAAGAAGGCAGTCAGGTCAGGGAGCATTGTAATTATACCAGCCAGGGTGAGGAAAAACTTGTGTTTTCTATAGGACCTTTGCAACTGTTTATAAAACCTCTGGTAATTTACAAACTGAAGAGAAGATTATTTCTTGTGCTTGCAGGGTTTGCACAGAGAGCGCACCAGCTCTCCGTTTACCACTGAGTCACTGGTTTAGCATCAGCTTGACCAATCCACATAAGCTGCAGCCAGTTAATTCCACCTCAGCAGCAGCAAGCAGTTCCCTCTCGCTGCCAGCTAACCTCTGGCACAGAGAGCTGCAAACACTTTTGCCGCGTCGCAGACGGTATGTTCCTGCTGGTTTATGACCAGTTCTTACTGTAACTGAAGCAGCTCATCAAGGTTTTTATGTACTAATTGTCTTCCAAATTGTCACGGTGGCTGTTCATTTTAAATTTACATGCTGAGTGGATCATAAGCTACAGGAGGTAGAAAGAGAGGCCAAATCAGTTTCTGCTTTGAATGGACAATTTGTATTTAAGAAGGGGTCTAACTGAGGAACACAAATGCAACCAAACAGTGTATCTAACACAGAAAGTCTCCAAAATCGAGACTTGTACACAAGGGAAGGGTATCTAAAAGACAGCTCTCCCTTTCTAAATATTCATCATTTTCATCCTCAATTTTCATAGTAGCTCACTGACTGTTCACTTGGAAGAGAGGCCAAGCATTTAATTATCAAATGATGTGTGCCTTGGCTCAGGGTAGACTGAGGCTGAAACTCCCAAGGGATAGGAGACAGCTGCTCAGCACCCATTACAGTTTCACTGGCACTTAAGGGAATTAGTGCAATTAGCAATTGTAAGACAGAGGAGATTCTCAAGCTGACAGTTTTATACGGGAATCCAGGGAAGCTAATTTTAATCTTTCTGAATGTAGGTTTTCCTGCAGAACAGAATACTGGGAGCAGATGCTGCCCTAGAGTGCTCAGATATTTTTCTTGGAAGAAACCCTATGCTCCCGTGAAATAGTTAGCAGGGGGCTGATTCGTCTCTTATTTCTGTCAACATCCTAGTGTTTACAGCAACATCCCAATGATAAGTATTACCGTACCAAATCCAGATGTCCCAACTCATTAAAAACTTTATGAAGTCAACAGGAATTCTTCTATGGATAGGGCAAGCTGCAGCTTGCTCTCGATGGATGTAACCGGAGCCAAAGTTTAGTTGCACTTGCACTGGCAGGAGTGCAGAAAAACTCCATAAAGCTCCAGATTTACAGTGGCCTGGCTGACAGCAAAACACATCCCCAGACACTGAAACTTACCCAAAGGAACAGACTTCTTTAAACATCTCATCAGAAATGGCCAGCAGCACACCTTAACTTTTGACCTTTCCCTCCAGCTATGACTTGTTTAGCTTTTAGCTCTGTCAGCAGTCCAGATTTTCCCTTTTCCCTCACCATACAAACACCCAACAACTTCTGTTCTACTAACGCGCTATCTTCCTTACTCAGGATACCATGGATAGCTAAACAAAGGGAAACTGGATATAGCAGTAATTTTTTTTTTTTTTTTTTTTTTTGCATGTGTTAGGAGGAAAACATTGCCCCCCAAAGCATTACCCATGCACTCCCACTTCTCTCATTGCAGTTCTACTTCACACACCCCTGTTCCCCACCTCCCTGGATGAAGATTACAGCTCCCAGTCATCACCAGCATGCACCCACCTTTCCTTAAGCCAGGAGCTCCCTGCAGTGGGTTGTGGGATTGGCACAGGTGACATCCCTTGCATGAGCAGGCAGGAGGGATCCACTGCCCGGGTTCCTTCTCAGCCTTCAGTCATATCCTTACAGGTAAGAGGTGTGCCCGAAGTCTGGCCAGCAAAGCTCCCAAAGCCAGAGGGGTCTTCTGTCTCCTTCGCAGTGAAACCTCAATAGGAAATGGATGCTTTCAGGGTGATTCCATTGAAAGCCTACCTTTCATTTCTCACTGCGTACATCGTATCACAGTATTTAAAACTAAAGAGATTTCTCTCCAGCGAGGGGGAAATCAATTAAAAAAAAACCAACAAGCCACACACCCCCCCCCCCCCCACTACCCCCATTAGCGCAAGTGCTGTTACAGGTGATGTCATAGGATAGCATCATCATAGCACATCTTATTGAAAGTCTGAACGTCACTCACACCAGCTATTTTCCTTTTAATTCAACGAGACCCCACTGCAGACTTTCTGTGAGATCAGCTTTTAATAACTGGATGCCAAAGAGCCATAGTGCCTTCTTCTAATATACTTAAGACTTCGTTTATTCCAGAGTATAACAGATCTGTAAAAACCTTGATCAATGTGTGCAGCACTTTTGATTGGTGTACAGCCTTTTGACAGAAAAAAATTAATCCCCTATTTACAGCACAAATATTTCAGCATATCAGGTCCTAAAACGCTCTGGTCTGCTAACAGATGTGGTGTTTTTTCCAAGGTCACACTTTCTTCCGCATTATTGCTAGAACTGGCATCTCTTGAGGAAGACTGAGTGGCTGCTCGGTGCAGGACAGCTGCTGAAAGCTGCCAGCCGAGGCGTGGGGGACATGGAAGACAAGGCTGCTCCTCCCGCGCGCGACCCTGAGGAACAGGGAGCATTGGAAGCAACAACCCAGCAAGTCACAAGAACCTTCGTAAAGTTGCATCAATATACAATACCACAGTAGCAGCAGGAACAGGATCCCGTCGCGTGCCAGCGGGCACCGTGCGCGACAGCTTGTGCTGAACGGCCTCAACCCTTCCCGTGCCAGCAGAGGGATGCGACAGAGGGATCCGAAAACAAGCGTGCCGGTGGTGGCTGCCCGCCAGCTCGGGTGGGCTCGCCTGGTCTCCTCGCAGGATGCTCTCGTCTCCTCTCTGCCAGCCTCTGGCTTTGGGCAAGTCCCTTCACCGCCCTCGCGCCCTTTGCAGCTCTGGTACGTTTTGGTTGCAGGTTCCCTCTCCCTGTGTAACTGGTCCACAGACCATTTAACTCGATAGAAGATTCTCTCATTTGGGATTTGCACTTTGGATTCTAGCCCAAGCATTTGTACTGTGCCCAGAAAAGTAAGGACATGCTGGAGTCGTGGCTTAAAACTAAGTTAAGATACCTTATTTTCAATATAATGTCTCATGCTTTGTCAGGAAGTTTGGGGTTTTTTTGAAACATATCGGCTATTTTCTTCGTTCTTTAGGTTTTAGCTAGGTATAACTGAACAAATTTTTCTTTTTTTATTTATTTTTGAAAGTGTTAAAAGGAATTAGAAGCAGTAACACATGAACTGCAATACAGCAGTGGGCCAAAGAGGTCTCCTAATTATACCACGCTTCTAAAAATCGTTCTGTGTATATTGGGATTGACTAGGACTGATTTACAGTTCTAGGAAGG
The DNA here is from genome assembly GCF_929443795.1 of Astur gentilis. Lineage (NCBI taxonomy): Eukaryota > Metazoa > Chordata > Aves > Accipitriformes > Accipitridae > Astur > Astur gentilis. The sequence continues at coordinate 35,574,769 of NC_064884.1, read as the reverse complement.
AAACCACGATTCCACTGATCCGACTGATGACTTTATCGAGGAGATGTCACAGGCCCAGTCTCTGTGGAGCAGGAGAGAGCAGTGTATAGGTGATGTAGGGAAGTGTTAGCTGTTCCCAGAAGGCAGCAATTTTGGAGCTGGGTTCAACCAACCACGCCAAAAAGAATAATTATGGACCCCTGGGCTTCTACACATATTGTCATTGTAGTTTTGAATAACAATTATTTACACATGCAGAGCATTCCTACTAATTGATACTATTTAACAGTTAACATCTATCAGACAATTCAGTTACATACTGAGGACCAGGAACACAAATTATTAAGCGCTGTCTCTCAGAAGAGGCACCAGCTATTTTTACTTTCCACAAACCAGAAAGTCAGAAAAAAAAGGATATTTAATGGCTACTACAACAATCAGTATTATTTCAGCAGCAGGATAATGCAAGACAATAGTTTGTGTTCACAGATTTTGAAATAGCTGCAAACCTGAAGAGACAATATGATGTAATACTGACAGCAAATTGTGAATGCAAAAGAAAGGGAACTGACAGGAACGTTAAGTTATTCAGAGACCAAGAGAACATTAAGTTGTACATTTACCCATTCCTGGTACTTTTCAAATAAGAATTTAGTTTTGCTACTTTCTAGATAAATTATTTCATTGAAATTACAAGGCCTACATAATGCAAGGAATCAAAATTCTCTTTCTTGGCTTATCATCCAGAAATTTAAGTTTTGGAACACGATTGAAAACTGCTGTTTTCTCTCCTGTGGGTTGCTTTCTAAAAGTCATTAATTTGCCACTGCAAAATCTAATTAGTTTCACTATTCTATTACTAGAACAATTCAATTATTCTCCATTTCCACACTGAAATCTATAACTAAATTACAGAACATCAAGTTGCTTGCAAATACCTGACAAAGTATGTTAATATGCATTTATATAAAAGAAAACATTTTCTATCAAAAAGTGGGTAATTTATAGACTTTATAGTAATTTGATTACTAAAGCAATAATTGAAAAATTTAAAAACTTAACTGTAATTCAAAGATCTATCCCAGGATTAATTTGCAAATTTAACATTATTATAGTAACAAAACAATAACATGAATAAATGAGGAACTGGCAGAGCTGACACTAAGGCAACTGACCATTTTATTTTAACATCTATATCTGTTCAGATTTAAAATATTATAAAAGGATAGCTAGAGCCTTTCTAAGCAACAAAGTTATAGTTAAAAGTAATTCAGAGGTTATAAAAGAAATTTTGTTTTGGTACTATCTAAAATTATTCTACATCCCACTGTACATCCGTATGACACCAAGGAAGCACTGCCTTCTGTTATTACACAGCTATGATAGATTCTGATTTAAGATTAAGTTTTAAAGCTGACAATTACACCAGCATATGTTAAGAACCTGGCTTACAGGGTTTCTGCATTGCTATAGCTGCTCTATGGAAATACCCTCTTTCAATAATCAATGATGGTATTTTCTTCAGGAAAATACACAACTCGCCCTCTCCCACGTCAGCACCATCTGCTGAAGTTAAAGAAATCAGCACAGAAGCAGCCGGTAAACCAGCAAGCAACACGTTGCAAAGCAGAGTCAGTATCAAACTCCCCTCTGCGGCTCAAAGTTAGGATAATTCTGAAGACCTCTCTGTATCTTTGCACTTCCAACTGCTTTCTCTGGTGGGAGTAAAAGGTGGAGTTTTTTTCAGTTCAATGGAAGGTGAAAGAATCCCTTGAGACTTCTAAGTCCAGGGCCACGATTTTGGGCTTTAAAACCTCTCCACATAAACAAGTGCCTCAAAAAATGACCAAATGGTGTCCTGTGCCCAACAACAGAATTCCTAAAGTGCAGAGCCAGTGGAGACCGGGACAGCTCGGAAGGCCTTTTCTACCTATTTTAGAATCAATTCCCCCAGAACGGGACCAGACCCACCCCTTGCCATACCCCCTCTCACACATTTTTCTCTTGTGCTGCAGCAGCAGCAGCATGGTGTGCCCTTTACTAGGCAAAAGTAGAACCCCCCACACTTCACTTTGTCAACCCCTTTGGTGTTTTATGTCCTTCAGTTCTACTTTGGAGGCTTTTAAGGAGAGCTGTAAATGATTCAGAGGCACCCACCTTTGTTACGAGTGAGTAACAAAAAAGACATACGTGCTCCACAGGGAAAACAGAAAAGTCCTTTTCAATAGCGGTAGCTTGCTGGTGAAGGAAGCGTATGTTAAGAACTGTAGAAACTTTATAGAAAAATCTATGCTTACAAGATGTCCGACGATTACAGTACGCAAAAAGGGGAGATTGCCCAGAAATATCTTCTGACATTGCAAGCTCAAACCTCTGGCAAGACTTCTCAGCAGTCTGTTTCCCTGCGTAACAGGACTGGCCTAGGCTTTCTGCCTTTCATCCATCCCCTCTGCTGACATGGAAGTCCGCTAAGTGCAATTACAACATCCACTGTCTTACCCCTTCAGAGACACTTGTGCGTTTACAGCAGAAGTGATTAATTACCTTTCCTTTATTAAGCAAGACTTGCCAGTTTGTTTCAGACAGATCTATAAATTTGTATCTTACGAGTTTGAACTGTTATCCTTCACAAATCCACAGCATAAATTTGGCTAGGGAGTCCTATGACTTTTCTTAGGTGCACGTTAAAACATGCATCACAGGGGTAAAACTTTTCAGCATTCCCATTTGCTCAACCCCTGCAAAGCCCTGTATATTCATTCATAACCCAAGATTCCAGTAAGAAAATGACTATAATCTCAAATCATGAACACACAAAAACGTGCCGCTCCATCAGATGAACATTAAGCTCCAATGACTAGGTTACACTTACGATCTTTCCCCCTTTGTTTATTCATTGCTTAGATCAGTGACTCATTCTTCCCACAGGAAAATCAGCAGAAAGGCACCTCCTCCCCATCTCCTCCGACTCCATCCAGTGCAGGTTCTAGCTCCGCTGCAGCACGTCCAGCAGCAGCAGATATGAATGGATCACTGGGACTCGGAGGTATTCCCTCCTTCTCTTTTCTGGCTGGTGGCAATTGCTCTGGGCTTTCTACCTCTGTAAGAAGAGCCGTATGACAGAAATCTCTTTTCATCAGTTCTACTTGCGAGGCCTAACAACAGCGGCAGCAGTTAGCACAGTATAATCATTTCCACAAAGTCCTACGTTGCTTTACTGAGAATTTGTAGAAGACTAGAAGAGAAACAACGCATGTATGTTCTTTACTGGCTGCTGGTCCCCTTCCCGCGTGGACGGGACAGACAGCATGCTCTCTATGGTACTTGAAGGTTAGTGCTGTGAAGGGGGCACGCATTTAAGAGAATGGTAGTACACTATGGAAGATCTTATGTCATTTAGGTATATCTGCTGCAGAATCAAGAGCGTGTATATTTTTAAAAGTGCCCCATATCAAAGAAAAAATTGCAGGGAGGAGCTGTTAGCTTTACACCTGCACTACTTTGGTTTACTTTCCAGTATGTTGGGAGAAGCTGGAATAGAAGCCAATTCTGCTGCTTGCAGCTGCTGAATACATTCTTGTATTATAAATGTGCATTAATATACATGGGAGATGGAAGAATTAGTATCATTATTTGTCATTTTATGAGTAAGTGTCCTTTTGTGAGCAGGAAACGGCCTTTATGTTAGCAAACGGGAGATCAGAAACTTTGTGCAACCAAGATCCCCCATTCCCAGGACCAGAGTTACCAAAGGGAAAATAGAAGAGGCATTCCCAGGAATTATTGTTCCACAGCCCAATATAGTAATGTTTGGAAATGACAAAAAATAATCCGCCACCCGAAAGACTTAGGCTGACTTTCTTATTGCTTAAGTAAACCTCCAGTTTGGTGATGTAAAAGCTGGTGCTCATCCCTTCAGTCAAACGTGCCCTCTATTCCCTCACCATTTGTTCTACTGTTGCTTCAAAGCCTACAGTGCAGAATGCAAACCAACTGCATGCAGGGAAGAAGGAAAACAAAAAAATGTCACAGTGGGAGAATGAGAAAGAAATATGTCAAATACAATGGCTTTGTTCTCTATAAAATGTATTCACTATCTTATCAATGTACCCCAAAGCTGATTTCTTATAAGTGCATATGAAGCACCTAGTGAGCGGTGGCCCTATATCAATATGCAATTTAATAGTAATTATTTGGTTGTCCAAGATGACATGCTGAATATGTATATGAATACATACATATGCTCTATTAGTGCAGAACAAGTCATTAAAAATGGTTGAATGCGCCTTGGCGTTTTAAATGCCATTCTAGAATAGACTAGGCTATTTCAGTTGGAAGTGACCTAAAATGATCATCTAGTCCAACTGCTTGACCAGTTCAGGGCTGACCAAAAGTTAAAGCGTCTTAAGGGCATTGTCCAAATGCCTCTGAAACACTGACAGGCTTGGGGCATCGACCACCTCTCTAGGAAGCCTGTTCCAGTGTTTGACCGCCCTCTCAGTAAGGAAATGCTTCCAGATGTCCAGTCTTAACCTCCCTGGTGCAGCGTTGAACCATTCCCCACATGTGCTATCACTGGATCCCAGGGAGAAGAGCTCAGCGCTTCCCTCTCCCCTTCTTCTCCTCAGAAAGCTGTAGAGAGCAAGGAGGTTGCCCCTCAGCCTCCTTCTCTCCAAACTAGACAAAACCCCGTGTCCTCAGCCACTCCTCACAGGACATTCCTTCCAGCCCTTTCACCAACTTCGTTGCCCTCCTCTGGACACATTCAAAGACCTGAACATCATTCTTCAATTGTGGGGCCCAGAGCTGCACACAGTATTCAAGGTGAGGCCACACCAACACTGAACACAGCAGGATAATCCCCTCTTTTGACCAGCTGGTTATGCTGGGTTTGATGCCCCCTAGGATGAGGTTTGCCCTCTTGGGTGCCCTGGCATACTGCAGGCTCACGTTGAACCTGCTGTCGACCAGCACCCCCAGATCCCTTTCTACAGGGCTGATCTCCAGCCACTCCTCTCCCAGTTATACTTGTGGCCACTGTTACTTCATCCTAGGTCCAGCATCTGGCATTTCAACTTGTTAAATTTCATCCCATTAATTGCAGCCCAATGCTCCAATCTATCCAGATCCCTCTGCAAGGTCTTCTGTCCCTCAAGAGTCAAAAGCACCTCCCAGTTTGGCATCATCAGCAACATACTTAATGGTGCATTCAACTCCTGCATCCAGATCATTGATAAAGATATTGAACAGAACTGGCCCTAGAACAGAGCCCCGAGGAACACCGCTGGGGACCACTCACCAGCCAGATGCAGCCTCACTTGCTACAGCCCTTTGAGCTCTGCCCTTCAGCCAGTTCTTCACCCAGCACACTGTGAACCTGCTCATTTCACCACTAGGCAACTCGTGATGCTGTGAGGGGACATATATCAAAAGCCTTCCTAAAATCCAGACGAAGTACATCCAACGCCTTCCCTTCTTCCACTAGGCAAGTGACCTTATCATAGAAGGAGATCGGAATAGTTAAACTGGACTTTCCCTTTGTGAACCCATGTTCACTGTGGCTGACAATTGCATTGTTCCATAAATACCTTTCAACAATACCCAGTATAATGGCCACAGTTTTTCCAGGAACCGAGGTTAGACTAACAGGTCTGTAGTTCCCAGGGTCTCCTCTCATGGCCTTCTTGGAAACTGGAATAACAGCAGCTACCTTGCAGTCAGCAGGGACTTGTGAACATTCAGCTGATACAGCCGGTCCCTTACAATTTCACCATCTACAAATGGCAGGTCACTGCTCCCATGCTCATGGTCCTCCGACTCAGGGGACTCCAAGAGTGACAAGACAAAAGCCCACCAGGGTAACAAGAAAGGCAGTCTAGATTTTCTTCCTTAACCAAATTACATAGTCAAGAGAAAGGCTAGATTCATCAACAAAAGTTGTTTGACAAATGATGATAACCTGTTAGCAGCATAAAGAGGGAACAATTCACAGCAACATAGCGTCAATCCTGCTAGGTCACTAGCCCCCATAAGATAGGAGGAAAAGCAGCATAAAAAAAGCCCACAGCTATCTAAGCCAGCCTACACTAACAACTTACATTTTGAGACACCCTGTAAGCAGTCAGACCTTACACTTAGTAGAATTTGGAAAGGTAGTTTCTCCTTGATGTGAAGGTTGCTATCAAACCATGAGATGTTACATCATGGAAATAATGACATCTGTTCCTAAACTGGTAACATTTGATATGTGTCCAGTTGAATGAATGGGACTGGGCACTTGCTTGTGTGAAATCTATAAATACACAAAACAAACGGACTTGGAATTTAAGCCCTGGAAGGCTGACATCTCGTATACAGAAGGAAACTGAGCCAGAGGTTTACAGGTATCTCACATTGCAATTTTCTAAGTAGAATTATTCTAGTATTTAGACACCCTATGTCATTTGCCTCCCCACCACCCCAGATGACTTAATTCCTTAACTACATTTGAAAGCTACAAGTTCAACCAACTGTCCTCCTTACACAGTGTATGACAGTACAATATGTAGAATGACTACTTGGGACTTGAATTCAATACTACAGCGATTCAATAGTTACCTATTCTTTCCTCCTCCTCCTCTAAAGGAGAGAAGACAAGACAGTGGATGCACTGGGACTTGTGATAGTGGTTCAGGTGCACTTTATCAATCCAAAACCTACGGACTTTACAACTAAAAGCTTGCAAGCCTCACTGATTGCTCAGAAATTAGATTACCAGGTCCTTTAATTAGATTACCAGGTCCTTTTTACATGTCAGCTGTACAATATAAAACCAGAAATAGGAAAGTTAACAGACTGAAATTCAACATCTGTTTCTACAGTGGTGAAAAATAGGGATAAATGAAGAAACAAAAAAGAATTTACACCAGGCTAAAATTCCCTTTACCTGGAGACTTTGACAAAATAAGCTAGTTTTACTGTAGCCATTTTATGGATTATGACTCTTTTACTCTACTTCCACTGACCAAACACAAACATTCTTTGTAACAAACCGAGCAAGCTGGGAGTGGGTGGAGGGTGGGATGAGCTCACAGACACAGAGAAAGGGAGACGGACAGACAGGGAGGGAGAGACAGGAATGTTTTGGACCTCCTTTTCTCTCCATTATGAAATTCCTTTAACCTACATTAATAATATATAATCTTGTAAAGACCTTACTTGTTTCAGGCAACCGAAAAAGGAAGAAAAGCACAGGCACAGTGGCTTTGCAACTAGCCTTTCAGTCTATAGAAAAGCTTATCATGCAGATTTTAAGCAGTAAGTCCTTAGATTAAGCTTCAGAAACAGGCTCCATTTATAGCTTGAAAAAACCCAGATTTTCCTTTAGAAACTCATCTAATTCCTTACCTTGGGGGAGCAATAAATTTCAAGGTTAATTTTTCTTACATCAGTCAATGCAAGATTGACAAATGCCCTCCAATTTAACTGAAGCACAGCTGCTAAATAAACGAGTAATTCTGGGACTCCTAGAAAATACAATGTAGTCATAAGGATTGCAAAAAGGATGGAAAGAGGACAGCACTGTGTCAGAAAAGACAGTGGTAGAGAGTTGTTAACGGGTCCTTAGCCACTAATGCAGACAGAACCTTAGAGGAGGAACCATGTCTAATTATGGTTTTAACCAGAAACAACTATGCATTTTTTGCTTCTGTAGGGTCCCACTCCCATTCGTATTGAAGCACAGTTACTTCTGAAGTAGAAGGTGCTTTGCTGGCAGACAACTTGGATACACCTACAGATATTGGCAGAAAAGTGGTTTTGGAAGACCTGTCTCACAAAAAGCATCAACTCTTACATCCATTCCTTAATATGCAACTTTAATATGCATGAGAAGACTGAGGTGAATATTCTTTTGTAGTATCTGACCAGTGTGAAAACTGCAGTGTATCCCAGGCTTTCATTAGTATGCTAAAAAGTTACCTAACAGGTTATGAAAACCTTTTCCTGGCATAGACTAATTCAGAGAGCAAAGATGACCTTAACTTAGAACAAAGCTCAATTTAACACCCTAAGGGAATCCACTCCTTAGTTTCCAACACAATCATACTGTGTGGTTCAAGGAAGCCTACTACTTGCATCAAGCTTTTACGGATACCTAAGATGACAGCTCTGTGCTACAAGACACTGAACTTTTATATACAGGGAGAAAAAACAGTCCTGAAATCCTCACCAACTACAGCCAAAAAACTCCAATTATTTGTCATGGAACTGAAAGAGATGAAAAGGTCAGCACTGAGTTCTTTGGAATCAGTGGGAGCCTCATTTTTAAAGGGACTGACTTCACTGGATGATACGAGCTGACACTGTTGTTTATGTTTACATGTTTTAGCAGGAGAACACATGAGAATCTGGTACGTGACTGTGGGTATGTCCACACAAATATTATGTAAATGCTGCAGTCAGTATTTATAGATTTCTCTCTTCTGTGGAAAATGCTATTTCTATGAGTATATTGGAACTATTACAACAGCGCAAAGTTTGTTCTCAGCTAAGATACTGTCTTCCAAAAGAGTGTTCTGATAGAGAGCAAAATCATGGCAGCACCGTGAAAACAGGCTTACTGTGCTTTGATAAGAGAAAAGCACTGCAGACATACAAGCTGCACCCTTCACAGAAAAAAAAAAAAGAAAAAGGGGAAAAAAAAGAGAAAGTTTACCTCATGAGGTGTCTTAAGATGTCTGAAAGAAAACCTTTGTCAAAGAAACTAAATGTTGCAAAGAATGGCAAAAAGCAGTAAATTACAGTGTGGTTTCTTTTTCAAAATTAATTCTTTAAATTTAGTCTCTCTTCTTTTACATGATACTAAGTATCATGTAAAACTTGAAGAATCCATTTTCAAGTTTCTTTGCTAAGCTTATATAGTTACCCAAAGCTTTGTATTTTATGTTTGCTTTCTTTGGCCAAATAGTCTATGTGATAATTTTTTAATAGGAAGACCTGCAAGAGCTTTCAGGGCTGGCAGCTTCCTTGTGGGAGAAGGAGCCAGACGTTTGCCTTTTCAGAAAAAGTTTCTGCCGAGAACGAGCACCGTGACATGCTGAGTCTCTGGGAAAGCAGAGATCCCCAGTGCTGTTGCGGCTAAAGATAGGCTGCAGCAGACTATATATGCCAGTGGTTCAACCTCCCAATTTCAAGAGGTGCTTTGACACAATTAGCATACACATTTTAACATTATACCTCATGCTCTAGGTCCTGGTGCTCCAGGTCAGTCAGGAGAGCGCCTAGAACCAGATCGCTGGCTTTCCATGCTGTTATGTGAGCATAAAGAAAATAAGTCAGGACTACAGACTCATGCACTGCTTGATGAGAAGCTATGCTTTTGGTTAGGAATCCAAAAGCCACATCTTCATAAATAAACAAGGAAGCCATCATCTCTATATAAATAAGCCAAAAACTCGCATAGCTTGGGAAACCTCTCATAGCAGATATTTTTCAGTTTGCTTCTCTGTATTCACATTCACTGACAACTATTATTCCCACATCTAGTTATTTAAAATGGGAGCTATGAATGTAAACACTGTGTGCTTGCACAGTTTTTAACATAGATACATCATTTCTCCGAGTGAACAGCAGCTCCTCGTTCAGTCACATTACGTTGTACACTACTAAAATTCTCTGAGGACAATGAGGAAACTGCAATGTTGCTGCTCTCAAAGTTCCTGGAGTGTCTGTACAGCACGATCTCCAGTACACTGTAGAATAATTTAGGCTGGAAGGAATCCATGGAGGTCATCTGGTCCAACACACCACTCATAGCAGGGCCAACTTTGAAGCTGGATCAGGTTGCTCAGGGTGATATAAGTTCCCAATACGTTCAAGGATGGAGATGTCACAGTCTCTGTGCAAACCACTGGATCAATCTCATTTAAAAAAAAGGTCTACCACCTATTCTATTTCCCTTGCTGCAAACTGTAATCTGCAAAAAAATCAGTAATCTCCAAAACAAAATGTATAAATACGACTAATACATATTACAAATATGGGAAATAAAGATGTATTATCTGTAAATTTACTAAAATAGTCTTTAGAATAAAGTATCTAATCGGTCCAGAAGGCCAGCAGACTATAAATACCAAAAAAAACACTTCTTGATACAATATTATTCATGTAAATTCTGTTCACATTTGTTGTCAGCAGTGTCTGCCATGCAGATAGGCTTAATACCCAAATGGTGCAACTCAAATGTAATACGATTGAAAACAGAACTCAGGAAGCTCAATAACTATATGGCAAATCTATTTAGCAGACATGATTAGAGTAAAAAGTCTAAGATGAGATGTCTCAAAGGACACAGTTTAATTTCAATCTCAAGGAAGTTTTCTAAAATATACAAAACCCACTGTCTACTGAAACAGTAAATACTGTAATTTGAGGGAAGTAGCCTGTGGCTTATGCATATACATTTGCCTTGTCGCTAAACTCAAAAGTGTGTTTAACATCAACTGCGTAACTGAGCTTGCTTCTGTAATACCTTCAGAAATGATGTTATGTAAATGAGTATCCATAATCTATGCCAAAAGACTTCAAATTTATCTTGTCTACTTTCAGCAGTCTAAAAGTTAGCCTAGATTTGTTTTCTAAACTTTCTACTGTCAATAGAGATGGGGTAGAGTGATCTCACATAGCTAAGGATGAGGTTTCACAAAAGTTTCATCTCTCTCCACTGATTATCTAACTTAGATTAGGTACCTAATAATAGACTGCCTACCTTAATTTCATCTATTTTGAATATTTAGATTGCTGCATCTTTAAAGGGGAGAACTAGACAAAAAAGTCAGGGTGAGAAAATGTACACAAGCACCAAATGATTATAAAGTCATCAGCAGCTTAACCAATTAATTTTTTAAAAATTCTGTAACAAATGCATTACTTTTTTTTTTTAAACAAAGCACTAAATTAGTTATGGCTTCAAGAATAAGTGAAAACATGTACAGTAAGTTCAAGTATTTAACTGATTACCAGACCAACACACATACAAAAAGCATAATTTAATTATCAACATTTTGCAGTGAGTAAGCATTAACAATGAAATTTTTAACTGTCACAAGTCTTTATGAATATCTAAAAGCCTAATACAAATATCCAAATTAATACAGATTAGTCATTTAAAGTGTTACCAATAAGACCTTCAGTAACTCTGCATTAAGTGCTAACAAGCCCTTTCTAGAAGAATATTAATTTACAATCATTCTTTCTAACAATTCTTTGTACAGTAAAAAAAATTAGATTTGTGTTTTTCTCCTTCCCTTTCCCACCCAACCACCCACATAGTTTTGCTCTCAGACTGAGCTACTAGCCAATCAATCAAACCTGATGGTAAAAATCCTTTCAACCAAGGGTCCAAGATCTTAGTTTTTAGCATCCAGCTCAAATGCTCTTTGGGACTAAAATCCATGTTTTTGTATAATGTGCAAAGTGCAAGTTTTCTCCAGTGCTAAAAGAAGTGTGTGCTGCTAAGAACTTCACCACAGAATAAAATAGTAACAATTAAGACTTTTTGATTTCCAATAGCTCTGTAACGGACAAATGTTAGATGATGTTTACAGGAATGACAGATCAAGTGGATTATATACCGGTGCTTATTAGGTCAGGTACTTTCTGATTTCATTAGGCCAAACCAATGTTTTTACTCAAGTTCTTCAGTTTCCTCTGTAAAAAGGTCAGCCAAATCTGCCACTGTCAGAACTGAGGCTTCTGACTGTTTCATGGAAGAGCTCGTGTGGCTGTGGGAAAAAGTTGCATGCAGACATCAGAGAAAGAATCAACTTAAGTAACAAGCTGTTTGAACTAAAGACAGACCACATGATTCAGAGTCCAATAACTGTTCAGCTTTGAAGCTCAGCAGGAAAACACACTTTCTATCAGGGAAAATACACACACTCGTCAGCTACTTCTTTTGCACATTCAGAGTAAGATAAAAAGTCCATCTACTGTCCCTAACAGTGGTCGACACCAAACATTGCAGAGGCAGCAGAACATGGGATAATCTGCTTTGCCCTCTTAACATTTAAGGGATTGGCTTTAGCTTCCAAGCATTAAGGTTTGATATTACTTTCAAAACATAAGCCCTCATTGGATCATTCAACCACTGGATATTTATCTGAATTTTATATGCAAAAGTAGTGCTACTTTACAGACAGGGAAACTGATTAAATCATTATTTCGAAGCTAAAGCTGAAACCTTTCATGACTACAACCAGAGATACGCATGTAAATTTTTAGTCTCATAATTTGTAGCAGCCAAAAAAAGGAAAAATAACTAATTTTCTTAAACTAAGGCCTTCCCCTAGATTTGTTATGTGTATACAATACAGTTAAAGAGGTACAAGTCTCTTATACTTTCTGCATAAAGAATGCAAATACCACTTTTGTTCCACTCCCAGTCTGTCATTGCTTACATATTTTGAAAAGATAAACACAGTGAAAACTGCTTTCTGTGTCTGCACACCAGACTGACTTACGAGCTAGCATCTGGACAACTCTTGCACTGACTGCAAAACCAACCAGTGTGACATAGCACTGACAGACTAGGTTTGTAGAACTTAAAAATAATGAAAGAAAGAATTTGTGTCATATATTAGACTGTCACTCCAGTGGCAGACTTAGTATTACTTCATTAATTGCAATGCTTTTATACTAATGGAAATAGGTAAACTGAAAAGATAAATCATAACACAATTTATTAATTGGGCTTTTATGAAATAAAATATATAAAATATAACCAAAACATTCTCCAGAGAATTAAAATACCTTAAGCTTTAAGTTACAGGAACCAGGTTAAAAGATCAGTTTTTCAAGTCTTAAAACTTTTTGTGAATCAAAACAATTTGAAGGAGAACAGTTGACGTTTATATGTAAAATATGCATACCTAACTGTAATAAAAGTATGGTTGAGAACCATCTTTTAATTTTCAATGCAATAATGATGTTTTAAAAAAGTTCAACACATACCTTCTATCTACAGTTTTCAGCATAGTCTGCATTCTCTCTTCTATTGTTGCTTTTATCAGGAATCTATGAACAATGGTAGATCTGAATGTGTTTAAAAAAGAAAACAAGACCAGAAGTAAGCAGAAGTTATGCTGTTACTGTCAAAGTTTAAGACCCCATTTTTGTCTCATACTAATTATTTTAAGAGTGCTGAAAAAAATGCCTCTGTATTTTAAGCAAGTCTTACAAGGTAATTAACAACTTCCACTGACATTTAAGGATGCTTAGTGCCTCCCAGAGCACACACTTCCACTTGGTTGGATCACATACTAAATGAATATAAGCTGTATTAACTAAAATCCTGAAGCAGATGCTGGACAAAATTCTGCTTTCTGCGTCCCTACCACAAACAAATAGTCCTCAAGAGCCTAGCCTGTCATTTAATCACATTACTTTGGCCCACTGGTTATATACAATGTTTATACTGCATTGTCACAAGTCAGTCCAAGAGACAGAGCTCAGTGTGATGGATAATTAAAGCTCATTCCCAGAATTTTAACAATATTGTTCTTGAAGATGAAGATGGCAAAATACTATAAATTTTTTTAAAAAGTCAGTAACTGTAGTCAGTAAACACAAAATTGTAAACACTGGTAAAACATAAAACCCAAAATGTCAATAAACATAAAATGAGAACTCCATTTACAAAATAAAATTTCAAAAAGCTGTAATAAAAAAAATAAATGTCAGGCACAAGAAAATGAAATGGAAAAAGTGTCATCTCCAAAGATAAAAATGAAAAATCACTCCAGGGTCCCCAATATAAACATTTTTCAAGATACGAACGCTTCAAAGTGGTTGGATGGTTTTCAGATCTTAAGTTGAAACTTTGGCAGGTAACATTACACAAAGAAATGCTGGGGGAATACTTTGTGATTCACAGGCAAAGGTCTACCCCCCCCCCCCTCCCCAACCCCCCAAAAAAAAGAAAAAAAGAGAGAAGTAAATAAGAACAACTGAACTGGTAATAGTTGCACCAGTGAAACTAAACAGAGTATTCCCTTATGCTCAGTGTACTTGAACAGAGCCCTTTTTCAAATAAGCCTTGCTTAAGTCTTATTCTTAAGAAGTACAGCACACATTCTTGCTGGTTTTATTGCAAGGTTTTTGCCAGACCTTTTGTGCCAGCATCATGTAGAATTATAATGCAGGCTGTTGCAATCAATCTTTCCTATGCCCTCACTATTAATTCAAAATCTTTACCAACACACCCAAATATCCACCTGTTCATAAACATTCTTTCGCACGCATGCTCATTCATGCCCTCTCGCTTTGTCTCCATTTCCAGAACACAAACCCCACTATTATTCCAGAATATTATTATTCCAGAATTGATTCCAGGTATTTTTCTTCTTCATGTACAGGGGTTTTAAATTATTTTTTCAAGTGACATGAAAAGGACAAACTTTCCAAAACCTTTGTTAAGCATTCAGTACTACCCATGTAAAATCTACAACACTGAAACAAACAAAAGGTATGCAAACTCATTAATGTCTTCAAAAAGATATAGACAGGGGTGAGGGCAGAATTGTGATTTAAAAACTAATCAGTTCTGAAAAGTGTGCACTATAACTTTCTTTTGGGGAAAAAAACCAACCAACCAAACCAACCCACCAAACAAAACAAACCCCCAACAACTTATACAGCTCCTAGTCTGGAGCTGGAAATGACCACCTAGAAGGAGCCTCTGAAGGAAACTAGGAAGGGCTGTGCCTGAACTTTAGCCACATATGACATAAATGGCGAGTTGCTCAGACCTGCAAAGCAAAGACATTTCTGGACATGCTTACAAGCAGAACTTCAAAGTTAAAAACCAAGGCATCAACGGCGCACATAAAATAGGGCAGCAGCTGAACAAGGTTTTTCAGGATTTTGGACTGAAGAGCCTACACTCTTCCTAAATGCAGTTTGCTTCTGCATCTTACCCCATAGCACAGAAGAACTCCCTAAAATACACTGTGTATTTTCAGCAAACTTTTTGTTTAATTTTAATCTTTCTGTCCCTCATATGATCATCTTTAAAAACAGGATTCCTATGAGTACCCTCATCTCCAAACCTGAGAAGTTCAGTGAACTAGATTTATTCTGATTGCAGTATGCAGTTCTATTCTGGGCCATATCTAAACCACTCAATGCAATTTTAACTCTTACTTTGTTTGGCCAATACGATGTACTCTGCCAATAGCCTGTAGCTCATGTGCAGGATTCAGAATGGGTTCCACAAGCAGAACGTGAGTTGCTTCAATGATGTTTAGTCCATTGGAACCAGTGTGAAGAGGCAGCAGCAAAATATTGATGTTGGGATCATATTTAAATGCAGAGAGATTTTCCTAAAAGGCAAACATTACAGCAGCGTGACAGGAGTTCCTCAATAAAGACTGGGGGGGACATCTCTATATTTTCAAGAAATTAAACAGCTACTACAAGCCCCAGAGTAACAATCGTGCAAGCCTGACTGATCCAAGACCTGTCATTCCGGAACAGGTACTCGACAGATATCAGGAAGGCAAGAACTTCTTGCAACACTGATCGGCGTGTCTTATCCTTAACATCCATGCCAATGCTTCTTTCTCAAAAATGAATGTACTGTTTATCTCCAAAGACTTTAAATTGTGGCTTTTTGTGATTATAATTTTCAGAATTAATGAGTTGGAGATCAAAGCTTCTGCCAAACAAATTTGCTGCTCTTTCAGTTTCTCAAATGAAGCAATGAAGTAAAAGGATCAAATTAACTTCTATGAACTGTAATTTTCCCCACTGAAAAGAATTTTAAGAAAAATATCCTTTATGTACCTGAAATTTACTAATTCCATTGATCTGAGAAAAGATCATGTTGTTGTCATACAAAGCTTTTGAAATTATGTCCAACACATCTTGCCACTGTAAAAAAAAAACACACAAAAAACCACACAACACAATAAAAATAACTCAACATTACAAACAACAATGACAACTAAAATATACTAACTTCCCTAAGAAAGAGGAGATAAAAAAGCCTTTCATAATACTAGCATTTGCAATTTTAAAAGTAGTAAAAAAAAGAAAAAGAAAAAGGATTTGTGTGCCAGGAACCAAATCTTTCATAAAACAAAGAAATGTAATTAAAAAGATCAGCTTGAATAAAAGAAATTGACAGCCATCACAAAAAAGTTTTACAATGTATCAAAAATATCTGGACATTACATTTAAAAATATCTAGAATTTCTAATGCTCCCATATAAATCTAACAGTTTGCCCTTTAAAGAAACAAGCTTTTACATCTGTTGACTACAATCATTGTTCATGTCCCAGTTACATGAATGGCCTTACAAATTCTCAAAACAATCAAGTGGCTGTACAGAGTGATTCAACATTTTGGTAGCTAAACTAATTCCTGAAAATATTATGACCGCTTTAAATGACCCTCTCCCCCCCCCCCCCAAGACAAGACAGAAAATGGCTATTAATACCGTTGAGAAAACTAAGGATTTAGCCCCTGGATCTTTAAATTGAATTCTCTTCAGTGTTCGGACCACAGCTTCCACTTTGGTGGAGTGACTTCCCTTTGAAAAGTCAAAGAAGAGCATTAGTAAAGTAGGATATGAACTCCTTCCACATTCATTGCTTTATTAACTACTGCTATACTAGGACTCTTCCATATCCTACACAAATTTAAAAATTAGCAACCTGGAGGAAGGGCAGGTTAAGTAGCACTGAACTGCTTTTATACCTTCCTTATAACACACTGCTCTAGGATCCACGGTGTATTACAGCACGTGAAGTACCCAGAAAAACGAAGTGCCACACAGATACACTTATCTAGTTCTGCATGAGATGGAATGGATAGCCCAAGCAGTGCAGTTGCACCAAACATGCCAGTTAGGCCTCCTGAGGTTTAACTGGGTGGTACAATCTTTAAAGAATCTTCCAAACGCACACTTAAATTTCCCTCCCTTCACACCTCTTGAAAACTGGCAATGAAAAAACCTACCTGAATGCTATTTCTGTTGGTTTTGTTTCTCACTAAACTTATGCTCAGTACTATGAAGCTCGTTAATTATATTTAAAATACAATTAAATTAATTCTTGAAGGATTACATGCTGCAATGAAAACATCTTCATATTCTGCATTCAGAAGTATTTCAGTGCTTAGTGAATCCAATAATACATTCCACTTCTTGTCCACTTTGATTTCTGTATGCCTCCCTTTCCCTTTAAGTCAAGGATTCCGAGAAACAGTTCTTTAGTATCTCCCTCTATTTCCTTCAGTATGTACTTTGTATTACAGAAATTTTACCTAATGTGTCGGTTTATTTTTAAGAAGCCCTTATTTAATTCCTTACTAGTTCTTACATGCATAGTAATTTCAAGCTGTGCTAGATTCAGCTGGACAAATATTGTTTTATTTCTGTCTGCACCTGTCCTCTGAACATTGAATTAACTGTGTTGGCTTGCTACAATGACAGATCAAATTTGCTGAAGTTATGCTGCTTACAGAATTGGCGGGGAAGGATGTCAGCAGTCTAAGCACATGTTGGGAACCAATGCTGGGCTGCTTGATCATTCATACGTTATGCAACTAAATGAATGCTCCAGAAATACACATAAAAGACTTTCTGCACACTGTTTTACCAAAGACTGCAATAAGCAGCACCATTTTATTTTCCAGGGTCTTTCGTAGTGATTCCAACTCTGTCATAGACATAGAAATAAACCAGCTTTTTTCATGTCATCTCTGTTGCACCTGGTAGACATTAACACTGTTTCCAAAAGTCAGACAGACCATTAAAAATGCTTATGTCAGTAGGTGTTATGATCTGCAAAGATGAATGACACATTTGCAGCCCTATGGCAGCTGCCTGCCAATCATAACCACCTACAGTTAGGAGATCCGAGACTAACTTTTGGTATTTCCTATATATTCCAGGGTCGTTTCTGTGCTTTTCTGATACCATTTATCTCTGATTCAACGATGACAATTCTGGCTAATTTGCTCTGTCTTTTCCTCAGAGACTTTTTTTGGACCTCACCATAGGTCCTATCTTTCCCTGCTATAAGAGCTACTAGTTTTAGCCACTGTTGTTTTTTCCATCCTTCAGGCTTCCTGTGAATCAGGTATTACAAATGTGACTTTGTATAAGATCAGAGGAACTACAGCAAAGAAAAGAACAGCACAATGATCAAAGTGGTTATAATCTTTTTGCTCCTTTTTTTTTTAAAGAAGATAGCTAAGTGTGCAAAGTTCTCCATCCCTCCACTTACATTATATTAGGCAAACTGTATTAGACTTGTCATTGAACTAACAATTGACTGAAGCTTTAATTCACAGTACACACACAAAAAAATAAATTTTGTTCTCAGTATTTACAGAGAGATGAAACTGATACAAGTACCCTTGCTTTTATGAGTTCTTGGCTTTCAGTCTGTCTTAAAAAAATCTTACCCCACTCATTACCCATATACCTTGAGTTTGTAATTTTGTTGAATATCCAGATGAGTATTTATAAACAGATTAGCTAGTTCAAATTAATTATGGAACAGCACACATTAGAATCAAAACTGCCCTCTAACAAACAATTTCTGTCTTGGATGACAGGCTGGCAATACCCACTGTAATACTGAGCAGACACTGAAAGCTTTTACAGAACCAAAACATGCAGGGATGCCAGTAAGCACTGTCTCAGTATAAAATGCTCCCATTTACAGCAGTCCTTTTGCATCTAAGGCATTAATTTAAGATGGCTAGTGCTGGTACAATAAAGAGCACAATGTATATGACACAACAGAAGGGGAAAAAAAAAGAAAAAGGAGAGAGGCACTGCATACTGAAAAGAGACCAGAGGGACTGAGAAAGTTCAGATGAAAATATAAATGCTAAAAACACAGAAAAAAAAAAATCACAGTTTTCATATACATACTGCAAGATACTGATCTTAACCTCAGTATTCTATAGAAACCATAGTTAGTTATTCTTTCTTAACTGTTCTTCAAGGAATATGAGGTAGAAATTTTTATGTTTAACGATGCTGCTTGTTTTGATAGTACATACAGTGAAGCCACAGTATAAATTGTTAATTTTTCATTAAATAGGAATGGGCCTTGCTCTAGATGACATGTGAATTCACACAGAATTCATATTTTTGCTTTGCCTGAGGTTTTTGATGCAGAAATACTTCAAGAAAACACTATAACCTTTTACACAGGACAGTAGATGACATTCTTTGTTTTATCTATGAAATTTAGTTATCCTACTTATTTTTTAGTCTAACTTATGAAACAGTTGAAATTTTCTTGTTAGAAACAGGGTGATATCTCTAAACTGAGGAAATAACCTGTTAAAAAACACGTACAAAGTGAGGTCCAAATAACTAGCACTTCAAAAACAGAGCCTATTCACTCCCCCTAGTGCCAGATGCCGTCAACTACTTCAAATCTAATAATTTGAGTTAGGAAGCATCTACCCATAAAATGGCATTCCAGTTGTCCAGGGAGGGTGACATAACTAGTTGGAACATGGTAGCATTCATTTCAGTACAGGCCAGCAACCCTAGTATACCCGCAAAATTCAAGGAGACTTGCACAGATACCATGAAAGTCTGTCAGTGCATTTTGTTATTACTTTTAACTATGCTAACCGGATTAAAACTACAATTGATATGTCCAGCTGTATTATAACCATATTTTAATTTAAGATAGAAGTATCATCTAAATCAAAATACTACTAACATTAGTCTTTTACTTTTGCATTTTAGTCCAGAATCCTCTATTTTTTCCACAACTGCAAGAACAACAGGTTTTTTTGGTTTAACACTATTCTATAACAGATTTGTGCAAAGCAAAAATGTACCTATGCACTACATATGTATCAGTATTGCTAAAGACTCATGGAGATGCTGTCTCTTGCTCCACCCCTGCCTTCAACCCACTGAAAACCCTCTGTTACCAAGAAAAGTAGATAAAACAGTGGAATCAGGACTGTTTTCCTACATATTTGTGTCCAGAGGTTCATTAACTTTTGTCATTAGGAAGGCACACAAGTTACAAATAAAGTTCCCCCCCCAGACTTGAACTTTCAGATATCTTTTGTAGTAAGGGGAAAGTCAAGCCATAGTATTTTGCCAAGTAGGGGGCATCCTTTATGTGTACTGCTATTTTAAGGAGACTTGTAGAAAATTAATTGCCTTCGAAACTCAGACTCTCTGTCAAGCTGTTTGAAATTATCTAATGGGTTGCTAAATTAAGGGAGAAGTCTAAGATAGTACAGTGAAAAGACCTCGTCTCCTCAGAAAGCCAGGCTAAAAGCAGTAAACACAGAAAGTCACAGTAGAAAATACAGCTACCAGTCTTCAACAGAGCTGTACATTGTCAGTGGAAAGCCTTGAGAAAGTAATTGCCCAGGTAGGGAGCTGTTTTAAGACCAAAAGTCACTCTTTATTCAGTGATCATCTTTTCAGTAGGTATATGTATCCGGTCAGTGAGGCTTTAACCAAATACCAACAAGTTTAAAACACAGATAGGCAAGAAGCACTAATAGTTTTTCCAAAGTTTTCCTTTTGATTTTTCATACATAAACAAACAAAAACCCCCAAGAAGAATACTGGCAGAGTATCCAGCTGCATAGAGTCAACACTCATCTAGCTTACACCACACAACTAGATCAAAAGAACTGATATGAGCTTGAAGAAAGCAGCCTCGCAACCATATTATTGATGATACACTTGTAGGGAAAAGAGAATGTCCCCAACATCGCACCAGAGAAACCTTTCTTCAGACAACAAATTCATAGTCAACAGGTTCCAATGAAAAGCATTGGTTTTGATAAATAATTTTTTATGGGATTAAAATATTTCTATTTTCTCTGCTGTGATTTGATTTATTATTAATAAAATTTGGGTCAAGTTACTGAATATACTCATTAGAACCTGTCCACTAATTTATTAGTGGACTAGTTAGATGGAAGAAGCATTGATATAATCTCCCTTCAGGTTTTTAGTGTTCATTCACCCCTATTAAAAAAATAGTTGGGTTTTTTCCTCCTCATTATGGTCTGTACAGCAGACAATATTACATAGATATGCAAAATGCAAAACAACTACTCTGCTTCTCAGGTAGCTCAAGAAACATTCCAGATGACTAATCTTAAATTCAGAATCAGCGTTTATGTTCTCTGGCTAACAATGAAGACTTACCAATTTAAAATATTTACATTATCCTAATAGCCTTATAGTACATGCAGCTTTCTCAAACTACTCATGCCAAGCAAAAATAGCAAAACTATGCCTCCAAAAAGCCTCATCTCTCCTTAGCTACAAAAAGTCAAAAACATCACAACAAAAACCCCCAAACAAACCAAATAATCACCTGCATACAAACAACATTGATTTCTACCCAGTGTCAAATGCTTAAAAATCATAACTAAAGCTCAGCGAAAGCTGTCTCTACTTATACCCCAAGACAGCATTACTTTAACAGATGTGTAATCTTGTAATCCATCTACAAGGCCTTTTCTCAGGCACATTTAAAGAGTAAGTGTTAAAAAGATACCCTCTTTCACACCATTTCCTTTCATGTTTTGTTTCTGAAACTCTTGAAAGTTATGAAAAGGGTAGGTTAAAAAAAACAAACCCTAAATCAAACAAAAAACCAAAAAACCTTTTACTTGACAGGAAAATGTGTATCCTTCCTTGGGGAAGGATGCAAAACCATTGATTACACTATAAGAAAGGCCTATATACATCATGTCCAATTCAAAAGAAAAAGAGCTATACCTGTTAGAAACAAAACAAATCATAAAAGTGAACCTACTTATAAAACTGTATGGTAGAATTGACTGCCTAAATGCAGTACGCAACAAAACACAACAAATATACACTGCTGAAAGTTTGGCCACAAAGCTCATATAAACAACGTACCTTTACAGGAATATCATCCTCTTGGTTTGCAGTTTCTGCAGTAAAGACATACGATATTTCTTTATGAGATGTTGTCTGCCTGCAAATGGCACATTTAATTGAGCTCCGGCGGGTGCCAACACTATACTGTTCTATGATGATAGCTATACACTCATTACAAAAACAATGTCCACATGTCAGCACCGCCCACTATGCAGGGAATTGAAAAAAAAACAACACAGTATCAGTTTTGGACCAATGCAAAAGAAAACAGTGTAGTAGTACATGATAAATTACATTTTTACAGAAACATTACTTTATTTTCGTGAAACTCATCAGATTAAAATTGAAGAATTTTAGAATTTTTAGCACTCCAGCTGCTAAAAAGCCTGGATTTCAAAGTTTTCCAGCACAGAAAGATTCACAATCCACAGAAGTTATCTGCATTTATTGTTAAATTTTTTGCATTTTCCCAGTTTTAAATTCGAGGAAAGACCATAGAGTCTTTCATTTCTACGAAGGATGATTCTTAATGCATAGGTTAAGTACACAGATTAAGTATGTACACCATTTTTAAAAAAGATTACACAAATGTTTGTATTGGCCTTCTGTAGAAGTCTTTATACATTCATACTAGATCAGTCTTTATTAACAAAGTCCTAAAGAAAGCGCTTTAATTTTTACCTATTTTTAAGTCCTAGACACGATCTTTGAATTTAAGAGGAAAGAAGATTTTGAACAGAGAGGCTTAATCTGTTTTTGACAGAAATGCCTTAGAAACGAAGGATTTCATTGCAGAAGCTGTACTTCCTTTGCGGGCCTAGAACATCTATGTGTCAGCTGTGACCTTCTATAACAGGAGTAACTTGTAAACCAGGGTTTTTGCACCTAGAAATAGTGTCTTACTCTGTACTAGTCTGTTCCATAAGGCCATTTTAAGTGGAAAAAATAAAACAGTTTTCATGGGTGCAAGAAGCAGAGGGAATTGACTAAACAACTGATTATCAAGCAAAAAGATCTTCTAGGATTTGTAAGGTTCTTTCAATCATGCAGAAACAGGATGCAAAGCATTTTAAAAGTTCCTTATTTTTCCTTTCAGTGAGCTCCTCCAGCTCTGAGATGAAGCATAATGGCAGTTAACAGGGCAAACAACTGTTCGGTGTAAAAACCTTTATCTCCCTTGGAGGAAGAGCAGAGAGAGCATTTTGGAAACATAGCAGGACACCAGTTTGTGCTTACACATGTCTATAAACCTAACAGAGGCTAAACCACCTTAAAATAGCTACCCTAAAAAAAGAAAGCCAATTTAGTTTGACTGTACAGGTGTCCTTACATGTTTTTACATAATGCATGGTAAGTAAAGTATAAACTATAGCTTTGTACTTTATGATATAGATCAATTTTGATTAAATCTCAATTAAATTTCAGCTCCTGCAGTTCAGCAGGTAAGTGGTAGGGTAAGAAGTCCAGATTGCCAGTCCTGATTTTATTGTTTTTTACTACTGTTTAAGTGGCTAATATCCATTTTTTTGAAGCCTAGATGAAAAAAAATACCATCAAGAAGAGCAGTTATAGTAAAATACAGTTGTATACTATAGAAGCTTATCTATTTCTTCATTCTATTAGCTTATAAATGGGAAAGAAATTTTTCTGACAAAAGTATGAAAGCAAAACTTCAGAGTTATAAAACAATCAGCAACACACATTTTTGGAACACTTTTGTTGAAACACTTAAGCACTGATGTCAACAGCTAAAGGCAATAGAGGCGCTTGCATCTGAGCAAGATGTTATCTCACGGGAGAAGCTGGTTGGTACATTACAGGAAAGGGCTTATTTCCCCTGTTTTAATACAATGTTCATTTAAAATCAGATGTTGAAAATTTGACACACAGCTGACTCAGATCTAAGTAAAGACATTGTAAAAACAAAGCCCACTGACTAAATATCTTACCTGTTTTCCTAGTTGACGTGCACAGATTGGACATGGTTCTGGGTTAACTCCCCCAGTAGTTTTATCCTGAGACTATAAAGTAGAAGAAAAAATAAACTTTGTGTTTCAAGAAAGAAAAAGTTATTCTATGTTTGAAAAAAGCTTCTAGAAAAAATGAATAATGAAGTCTTTAAAAAAAACCTGTGTGAGCAAATTAAAAAACATAATTCATGAAAAAATGAGTCTATCTTGAGGAGTTAAAAAAAATACCTTATTTATGTAAGTAAAAGGAGCACTACTTATACTGCAGTCCTTTGGATAGCATCTGCATCTCTACTACAGCTTTGAAAAATCCTGGGGAAATGCAAGCTTCAAACAAGAAACTCCTCATATTTTCTATCAGCTTCACATTGTTCTGAAAACACCGAAATATACTCAGTCATGCTTAACTATGCTTACTTAAGCATAATTGTACTTATGTGAACACTGTAATTAAAATAATGTAACATACATGGGGTTTGTCTGGTTTGGTTTTTTTTTTTTTAATATTTATTTAGCCCACAGACCTGCTTGTCCTTCCATTTAAGAAGGTAAGCTCTTTGTGAAATAGCAAGGGTACACGGAGAGGTACATAATTTTACAAGGCTTCTACTAAACATGGCCCAGTTAGTTTTAAAGAAAGTTTTAACCATGTAAAACTAGTTCATAGTTTTATAACTGTGTAATTAAGCAAATAGCCAAAATATATAATGTAATAAGTAACTTCATGGCTATGCAGTAACACAAAGAACAACCCACTGAATTTCAATGTCTAATGAATCTTTACAGAAAATATGTTTTCTTTAAAATGTAAGTTTTAAATGAAAAAATAGTATGTTTCTTCCACTAGGTAAAGAGTACATCACTTTCGTAAAGACCAAGGAACCGTAAACCTTACTTTCTCCAGATTAGTGAGATACAGAAGTTGTCCTAATTTCTTCTGAAGCTGTGATTTGGCAACAGCCTTGTCATTCAAAAGTTTCACTCGATTTTGCTCCACCTATGGAAACAGTATTAAACACATTAAAAAAGGGGGGAAAAAAATAGTTAAGTTTTACAATAAGGCTTAAATTCTTTTTTTGGCAAAATTCAACTGAATAATTCACTGGGGACAGACAGAAGAACAGGTCATGCTGTAAATTTAAGATGCACTTTACCCCAAGGAAAACTGATTAGCTATTCCTTTGCTGTACCCAATATGAACACAGTACTGCGAATGGGCTGAGACCCAGGAGATATACAAACTTGCTTTTTATTGTTTTATTTGCATTATTGGTTCTTTCCAGAGACAAAACCAATTTAAAATAATTTTTTTAAAGTTACTTAGAAATTTCATTCAATTTGTCACCTATCTTCTTACAGCCAAATAGATCCTAGATTCTACTGCTGGTTCCAAAAGCAATGTGTAAGAAACAATACTTTCTTTATACTTCTTAGAAGCTTTCACTTTTCATTTAACCTACACAAAGATAGAAATATCAAGCTGACTCTTTGTTAGATTAATTATAGTTGGTAGTGGTGTAGTTATTAGTAGTGCAGAAGAAGCAAGCACCTGAAGGATGACGGCCAAAGTAATGGGTGTTTCTTTTATGGTTGCAAATACATACATAAATCTTAGACTTTGTTAAACGTTTGTAAAGTGAAGTGCTCCATTTTAAAAATTGCTTTAATACACAGATGAAATATCTACTCCCCTACAGAAAGAGAAGAAGCACTTTTATCTAACACTGAATCTCAGTGAAGAAAGCAAAAAATGTTTCTATTGAAAACATATTTCTATTGGTAAAAAAATGAGGTTAAATCAACCTAGCATTTTCTCTATGTTCATGAACAGAAAGTGGCTCAGAAATTCCAAGATACTGTAAAAAGATTTATCTCTGAGGTTTTCATTGCTGTTTTTTAAGTCCTTGTGGAAAGTTGCACTACAGGTGAGAAATCAGGTCAACTTAATTTTCCACCAGCTTGGAAAACTGGGCAATTGTGGAGAAAGGTCCCAGAGACATTCACCTGATGCTGGAAGGACAGCAGTCTTTTGGAAACATGACACTCACAGTCAGAAGGCTGACAAAAATGTATCAAAATAAGAGTTACAAGCTTAAAAAGGCCCATACACTGAATGTAGAAATAGATAGAAACTCTTTACTCCACCAAGGCTTTCTGAAATGGACACAGAGGCATACTATAGACCTTATACATAGATCTAGACACAGATTTTATTTTTGTAGGAGGTAGGTTCTTTAAGGGGAAAAACCCCACTTCTTTCCTGCCAAGTACTTTACCTCATGTGGTTCTATGATGTGGAGAACTGGTGGATTTGGTTTTGGCTCATCAGGATGACGCACTCTCAGCCGTTCTGTAGCCATTGCCAATTCATCAATAGCAGACACGTGATCCCTAAGTACCATCCAATATTCATGAAGTAACTGTAAGAAAAACCCAAACATATCAGTAGCAGAACTGAATTGAATTCCCTTTATATAACTCTGCCATACAATGTATAATGTGAAAATCTTTCTGGAGTAAGGGATAATATTTCTTTACAGTAATTCAGGTACCACGACAACAAATTACAAAGGAAAACAAACAGTCTAGATATCATCTCACCTGCTTGCTTTTCCAGCCTCTCTTTATGAACAAGTATAAATAGCTGTGTCTCATTTCTTCTACAACTGTTACAATAACTAATGCAACTAAAAGTTCAGAAACAAAATGCCTTTCAAGACTAAGCAAATGCTGAATAAAATAAGGAAAAATGATTAAGCAATTTTAAACAGCTAACTATTATACTACTAAGATTGCTTCTTAAAGATGAAGTATGTTTTAAAGAAACATTAACAGTTTAAGTGGTCTTGATAAAGGCACAGACAAGCACAAGGCTATCAGATTCAATTCTCCCAAGAAAAAGTAAATTCTGGTTTTCTACAAAAGAAATGGCTACAACTAGAAGTATACTATACATATAAAATAGTATTTTTAAATTACTGATAATACTGTAAAATATTTCTTCCTGAGCTTTCCACTAGTTACGTATTTTATAAAAAAATCTTCCATGATCTTACTGAAATTCTAAGACCTTTTGCAAACACCAAAAATTTGTTTGTTGATTTCTGATTTTTCAATTGTAAATGTACTTTGAACACTCAGTTGCTGGCGGGCGTGCTCATTGTTTGGGGCTTTTCTTTTAGCTCAAGAAAGACTACAAAGCATTTGTTTTGAGCTATGCATAGACTACAAATTTAAAATTACTATGTATTAAACCTGGCATACAGGGTAAGGACAGAGAATAAGCTGAAAGGAGCTTACTCCCCCCCAAACTAAAGTAAACTAAGGGAGAAACTAAACTAAAATTACTTTTTTTAAAAAAAAAAAAAAAAGGCAGCTTGTTTTAGATTTAAGGGTTATTTTACAGAGTATCATCCTTGTAGCTCAATGTAGATTTGAGCAGTATGGACAACTGAACGAGTATTTCCAAATCACAATAGATGGAATCATAACAGCACTATTTTCATTCTCATTGGCATATTAGTCCCACCTTTTGTTTCCTAAAGTAAAAGGACATGAAGAGACTGCTCCCTTCTTGCAGCAGAAAATCCCCACAGGTAGCAATGCCTTGGTAACTGGTTACCTTATGTCCTCCTCCTTTTGTGAGCTGCTACAAGCCGAGGACATAAAATAACGAAGCATGAGAACAGCCAGGGTCATTATTCTCCAATCAGCATTTTGGTACCATAAGCAAGTGACCTGACTTTGTGAGAGCAGCACAATTTTATTAGGTGTTTAATAACTTTAACTATCAGATACCTAAATGCTGACTGAGATGTCATTTTGTTTAAAAAGGTTTTGCACTGTGTTACACTGTAACCTAGTAATTTTTTTTAAGGCAGCGCCAGATTAAGACTCACTCCTAATTAGCGCTACCAATTTCAGGAAAGTAGGTGATCAGTAACCAAGTTTGCTGAAAAAAGAAGACAGACTGAATTCCATTAGTTAATCTAAGATACATAAAATAAATAGTTCTCTCGAGTATCTTCTTTTCCTCTATGCACTAAAGCTAATAACAAATATCCAAATTCCTGGATAGCATACTTCCGCAAGAAGTATCTTTACTTTTTCAAAACCTCCTAGGATAAAGCAAGTTAAGTGACAATTTCCTAGAATCATAAGGCAGCAGCCTGGGAGAAAGATCACGGGGTGAAAACCCTTCAAGGAACCAGAATTTCCTCTGATGTCAGACCACAAAAGAAAAACACCAACCCCCAAAAAAGAGAGCGTACAAAAGAGTCAATGAACCTGGCACTACTGTACCATGTGTGTTCTACTGAAGCTGAAGTCTGTGTTAATTAAAAATGAGGAAGAGAAGCATTCAAGAGAAAACACTTTTGATTACACCTAAGCTGTAAGACAGGATGAAACCCTTGTGTGCAACAGCTATTCCCCCTTCTCCATCACTGGTATGTACTCACTGCAAGGAAACACAGACACACAAGAATGCATAAGGAAAGCCACAGTATACTCCTGCAGGTCTCTGATCCAAACAACATTAGACCAATTATTTCAGGTTACATTGTGTAGTAAACAAGATCCAGGAAATAAAGCAATTGTGAAAGGACATCTGTAGCTAGCACAAGACTGAAGGTAAACTGAATTACAGAATGGACCAACACTCGATTTGCTGAGTCTGGCTACATTCTGATTTAACTAACAGGCAAACACATTTAATTATATCTGCATACTGTCATAATAGATGCAATTACATTGCTTACTAATTTGCTTAGTAGCCAGTATAGCTTTTAGAAACTCTTAAATCATATACAAACCATTTTAAATCAAATCCTGTAATAAGCACTATGAAAAAGTTTTGTGCAGGCAAACCCTTATTTTAGGAATACAACTTAGATTTGTTCATATTCACCTTAAATTTGTTTATATTGCAGTAAATGGACTACACAACTGTTTCATCACCATCTCATTTACTGTACCTTATATTCCTTTTTCCATGCTTCAAAGAGTTCCAGAAATACGCTGCCTTCTTCGGTTAGCTTAACATCCATTCGGTGAGCTTTGGCAAAGGAGAGAATAGCTTTCAAGGCACGTTCAGTTTCACTGGTCGCCCACAGTCCTCTACTTGTGGTGGGCAAACGGTCATCAACAAGCCCTTCTTCATCTTCTATCATCTCTTCGAATATTGCCATTTGGCCTTTAACACTTCAAAACAAACCCAACATGATACTTATCACTGATTTTGTACTTCCACATCCATTTCTGCTTATTCATCATATACTTCAGCCTTCTAATATTTGATTAAAAAATAAAGCAAACCGAACAAATATAATAACTGTTTTATTACTTGATATCCCAAAAGCTTGCTTTGAACACAGTGACCTCAGTACCAGCAGTGAAATCACCGTACAGGTAATTTTGTCAGCTCAAAGTTACCGATAGCTTTTGTAAAGACTTATGCATCTTAATTATCTTTCAGTAGTTATTAATGATTAATGTCACATTCATTCTAAAAAATTGCAATTCTGACTTCCTAAATCAGCAAGAGTTGCAGTTAAAATCTGACAAAAGATTTGCTGTGTATTGCATTATTTAAAAACACTACAGCTTCCCAGTTCTCTCCTTAACAATGCTAATTCAGAAACACACTAACATTTCCTAATGATTCCAGCAATCATTAGGTAACAGAGCTCCCACTGGTAAAGACTTTTCAAAATGTCTTCTCAGTGACCTAATTTTTTAATCCAATTTTGACTTTGCAAGGGATATGAGAGATAAAAGTAAGAGAGAAAGCATGAAAAGGACATACTTCTCTCACACCATGTGCTGGTACAACCCTTCTTTCAGCTCACAGCTGCATTTATGTCTGAAATCTCCTCTCTCATTGTAGCTTTAGTCAAATTTTATTACTTTATGAATTATACAGAATTAAAAAAATAAATCTATGAACAAATATGGTTATTATACCACTCAACTGGAGTGCAAATAAATATTTGCACAAACAGGAATATGTGTTTAATTAGCATACTTATATTTATACACACACTTTCTGAACACTTCAATACTTCATTTCAAATGCATGGTCATATTACAGCAGCTTGAGAAAAAGTAGCATGTATTCATTCCTTGTACATAACTTTTTCAAACGAAATTTACATAGAAAACTAAACCTGAGTAACAAAATTGCTATCAAGGCCACTAGCAAGAAGTTGCTGTAATTTGTTCATAAAGTTATTTCAGAAACCTTAAAGTAGAAAATATAAAAAATCCATCTTTCACTTTTTTTAATAATGAGAAGTTTATAAAGCTATGAACTTACGTATGAGAAAAGAGCTTCGACTCGTATTCTGTGAACAACTCATCAGCCTTACAAAAGACACAGCTGCAATACAAAAGATTGGTTTCTGATGAATTCTGAGTGTTCCTGTTTTCAAAATAATTCCTGTAATTCCCTATTCCAACACATACAACCACACAAAGTGCTTAAAGAAAAGAACCATTTAAGTCTTATGTACGGTTGATATAATAAATGACAGGAAAAGATTTTATAAGAATTAACCCAATGATTCTAACAAATGGATCTGTGATACCTGTGTACATACAAACCCTGAGTACAGAATAAACACTTTTATCTCTTCTTATTTCAAATGAAGGAAAATTTAATAAGACACTTTAAAAGCATATTTTCTACTTTCAAGACATACTTGTTAAGCGGAAGTCTAACAGGTCGCAAATGGCAGAGTGTGGCAGCCTCAATAACCTGCTTAGAGGGAGGGCCTTCTAAGTTTTTCACTGCTTCTCTTACAATCTTCTGGAACTTCTTCACTTCCTCCAGCTGGGTTGTGAGCAGGTATTGAAGGCCTCTGCAGTCACGGAACCTGATTTAAAGAAGAAGGGAACTAACTGCATGCTGAATCACCAAATCCAAACTTCATTTAGTATTTTGAAGTAGAAGAGAAACAGCTAAATAGCAATCTAGGATAACATACGAAGTTCACATCACAAGCAAATGCTTATTACTACTACGTGTAATGCTGTCATAAATCATTCCATTGTATCCCCTGAGATGATGCCTGGTATTTGTAAAACAGAAAGACTCTTTCCAAGACTCGAGAGATGCGACCAAATATTAGTAGTCAACACCAACCTGCAACATTCTGGTTCACAATGCAAATCTACTAAAGGTAAACAACTGCACATACTTATAATCTTATTTGCGTCTGTTGGCCTACAGACTGATTTTCAATGCAGCTGTGCAATTTACAGCAGGCACATGCACCCATCACAAAAATAAACTGCATTTTGAAAGTTAGGTTTCAAAGGTAAAATTATTAAATGGACATGACAGTGAACTATTTTCCTAAAACCCAGCTGTCTTCATTGATTGGAGTGAGAACATGAACACCAGTTAAGCACTTCCCATATTGTGTTCCTCCTGTGAGCAGAGCTCTCCTGCTGAGAGTGCACCATTCATACAAGGTCTGGTATTACAAGACTGTGGTTCTACCCCATATGGAAAATTTGATCCAAAACATCCCTTTAGTAAAGTGTGGAGAGAAAAGCACAGGTTTAACAACACTACTAAAGTTTGGCATTTAATACGACCTACTTAAGCAATATGTATTTTAAAATAAAATGGATGAGTTTGCCTAACCAGGTAGTCTGAAAATACACATAATTTGCAATCACAAGTCTGTTGTTAATACTACCAGTTGCCACATATTCCAGATTTATATAAATCTCCCACATTATACACTGGATTAACCATCTCTAATATTCAACTAGAGATTAGCATTTGTTGCTCCTACCATTGACCAATAATACTTCATAAGACACTGTTTTTTCAAGTTTTATTGCATATGCTAAAATAAATTTAAAAGGAAATAAGTTTTATCCCTGTATTATAAAGGAAACAGTTGAGTTGCAGATAGCTTTTCCAGAGTTATACAACATGTAAGCAGCAGTAATTTAAAAATATACTTCCTAAACAGCTAATTTCAAGTGAGGAAAAAAAATTATCAATTTTTTCCAGTATAACATGGGCAAGCACATAGATAGATGCATAGGCATATGAGCTCAGCGTGAACATGCAAATAATCCTTTCCTCAAATTTATTTTGACCAGAATGAGATGCTATCATTGTCAGATAACACTTAACCATGAAACATTCATATCCAGACTTACAGACTCATTGAGGTTGGAAGGGGCCTCTGGAGATTGTCTTGTCCAGCCCCGCCTTGCTCAAGCAGGGTCACCTGGAGCTGGGTTGCCCAGGACCATGCCCAGATGGCTTTTGAGTATCTCCAAGGATGGAGAATCCACAACCTCTTTGGGCAGCCTGTGCAGTCATGCTCACAGTAAAAAAGTGTTTCCTGATGCTCAGAGGGAACTCCCTGTGTTTCAGTTAGTGCCCACTGCCTCTTGCACTGTCACTGAGCACTGCTAAAAAGAGCCTGGCTCTACTTTTTTGCACTGTCCCTTTAGGTATTTATATACGTTGAGAAGATCCCCCCTGAACTGCTGAACAGTCCCAGCTCCCTCAGCCTCTCCTTATATGAGAGATGCTCCAATCCTTTCATCATCTACTTGGCCCTTTGTTGGACTCTCTCCATTAGGTCCATCTCGCTCTCGTACTGGAGAGCCCAGAACTGGACACAAAGTACTCCAGGTCTGGCCTCACCAGTGCTGAGTAGACAGAAAGGATCACCTCCCTCAACCTGCTAACAACAATTTGTCTAATGCAGTCCAGGATACCATTAACCTTCTTTGCTGCAAGGGCACATAAATGGCTTTTGGTCAACTTGGCGACCATCAGAACCCCCAAGGTCCTTTCCTGCAAAGTTACTTTCCAGCTGGGTGGCCCCAATTATCTGGTATGAAGAGACAGAATTTCCTTCTTCCTTCTCAGCATAATTCTGAGTTTTGAAAAAAGAAGAGGTGCAGTTTTGTATCTTTATTTAGATTATTTAATAGAATTATGTTAGCTACTAAAAAGTAAAAGATATGCTTATTTCCAGCAGGGGCAAGGAATTGCCACCTTTTGGGATCACAATAACAGAGTAGTCATAGTGGAGGATATGTCTTTACATATTTAATTAAAAAACTGTGCGTATTTTAAGTGTTTAAATTTATATAAACATTAAATATTTATATACATATGTATATGCATTTATATACATATATTTATAACAAAAAATATGTATTTAACTGAAACACGATTAGGAAAGACTGTATTGAAGAGCATAAGGATTGTTCACACATCCGAGAAAACTGCCCAACATTAAACTGCGAGAGCACTCTCCTTCCTGCGTCTCCCTTTTCTGCAATGAACTTACAGAGCTGGAGCACAAAATGCACACGAGGGGGCTGGGAGAAAAAGGGTTTATTCAGCCTTAAAATGAGATCACTCAGGGGAAACCTTACTGCTTTCTACATTTACCTGGAAGGTACAGAAAAGACTGAGCCAAACTTTTCTCAAAGGCACATGGTGGAAGGACAAGATACAATGGACACAAGATGCAATACAAGAAATATTAACTAGATAGAAGGATTTTTAATTTTTTTTTTTTTCCCCACCAAGTGGGTCAAATATTGGAACAGGCTTCACATAGAGACTATGAAATCTCCCTTCTTGGAGACACCCTACACTTAACAGGACAAATCCCTGTGTAACTTGATCAGGCTGAATGTCTGAGCATGGGCCTTGACCTACAAGTTGGGGGCTGGTCTAGGTGACCTCCAGATGTCCCTTCCAATCCATTACTCTGTAACTGCCCTAGACAACAGTGGTACTGTTGTCTCTAACATGAAAGCAAAACATTTTTTTTTGCTCAGAAAAGCAGTGATGCTGTTTTATGCTGTTACACAAGGATTTTCTGATATTGTCTGTCTACTTTCCATTTAAGCAAGTAATTTTCTTTCAGAGGTTACTCAATTGTAATGCAATAAACTTTGCATCTTTCTTGCTCAGCAGTTTCATGAGTACAGAAGACTGTAAAACCACAGTAGATAATACAAAGGAACATTTAAAAGAATGCTTGTCTAGGAGAAAACCAATTCTCCTGCTTTTCTTTCCAAGCCTTCTATCTAGCTATGCTTTTTGGAGGACTGTTTTTGAAACTTAATTGCAGCCCAGATGCGCTGAAGCAAAAATGCCTGCTATTTAATTGCAACTGTTAACACAAACTGGTAACAGGACTTGAGCAGAACTAACTGTATTCATTAGCCTATTTTAGCTATTCTCTTACTTCTCTGCCATGGAGAGTTTATTAGTCTGCTGTTTGTAGTTGCAGGTTATTTCGTTTTGCACACGTTGAGCAAGCTCCTCATCAATGGCATACTGTATTGCTGTCTGGATGACATCCAACCACCAAGGAGAACCTGAATGTATCTGTATGCAAAAGAACAGATTTATCCATGAACATTCAAGGAACGACCAATTTACTCATTGCAGCAGAGGCTTATACTGCTCTTTAGGCCACACTCAAACACAGACTGGTAAATTCCATGTCAAGTGGAAGATGAGAGTATGCTTAAAAGATGATCTCCTTTCTGTTTGAGTGAATACATGATTAAGATTTTCTACATTCCCATCTACTTTCACACCTTCAAATTGCTTCAGCAGAGCTAGATTCACCAAGGCCATGTACATAGAAGAGCCATGTAGAGATAGTGTAATCTCAAAGTTTCCTCTTTCTCTCAAAAAGAAATGAAAGGATCATTTAATCAGAGAAAGCAAGGTCTCTGTGAAATTAATAGAGCAACACTGAAGTGACTTTATAATTTTAAAAGGTGAAAGAAGATGCAGAAGTTTACTTCCTCATGTCCCATTTGCCCCCATTTGTGTACTATTATGCAAGTGACAAAGAGCATTTCAACTCAGGTGTTCATCAATTCATTAAGGGTTTCCACATTTCCATGAAACCTGAGTTGTCATATTGACTAAACACAATTAAGCCTTAAGCACAATGACTAAATGCATGTCAAAGAACAGTTCCTTTGAAAGTAACTGAAATACCAGCTGATACATCACAGAACTGTTTCAAGGCCAAAATCTGTAACTCATTTACCTAAACTAGAGGTGAAGCACAGTAAATATAAAAATCAAGCACTGTGTTAAACTTTACTAGAATCATCACACCATGTACTTCTGCTTTTAGTCATCTGTTCATCAAGTGCCGTGTGCCTCTCTATGCAGGAAACACAGAATAAATACGTTTTGGAGCTCTGTGTGTGTGCACGCACATACGCTGCTTAAGTCCCATTCCAAACAGGCCTTCAAAGAACTGTTAGAGATAATAAACAGCTGGGGTTCTGGATAAACAGATGAAAATAATATTAAAAAAACCCCTCAGAATTCAGAGGCTAAATGCGTAAGAGGTACCTGCCTTTCTCTGGAGCTCCCGAATGGTCTGAAGAACTGGCTGTAAGGCCTGATGGGCTTCTGCAACTTCTGCATTGGATTTACTCATATAATGCTGTCGAAGTTGTTCTGCCTGTATGGAAATAAGAGCTTCAATTATGCACAAATCATATTTATGAGGAATAATTGAAAATGTAAAAACTCCTCAGCTACCACGATGTTTAGCTGTCTAAAGGTTAGCTACGTACATACTACCCACTTTCATTTGTAAGCAATATCTAGCATTAATTTTTTCTTCTAGAATCTAGCATTTATTAGTAAGCCCAAAAAACATTTGAGAAGACAAATGACTACAAAGATGCTAACTATGCAATTTTGCTTTTGGACAAGCCCAAACAACACAACAGGAATACACTGCATTACAAAAAGGAAATGGAATTTAACTCATAATTTTTACTTCTCTGTACATTAAAATATATTGTGTTGAATAAGCAAACAATAAAAAGATCCTAGAACAATCTGAGAACAGGACAATTTAACTTACACATAAAACATATCCATAAAAATAACAAAAAAGGTTTAAATTGTTATTTTTAGGTGCATCAGATTTTTTCATAAAAATTACTTCTGACAGTGAAAAACCCTCTTGG
Organism: Astur gentilis; assembly: GCF_929443795.1. NCBI lineage: Eukaryota > Metazoa > Chordata > Aves > Accipitriformes > Accipitridae > Astur > Astur gentilis. The sequence goes on along the minus strand of NC_064884.1, from coordinate 35,538,909 downwards.
TATGCAGATGTCTCCACAATATAATCAGTACCAGTTTATTTGATATTTTAAAAACTAATGAACAAGTAACTTACATTTCTTACAGGTAACATGTACACACATACCTATCTTTCACCATTACGTTCCGATTTCAGTAGGTATCTTTATTTTGTGCATTTTTGGGTGTGTTTAAGTCTTTTTCTTTGCTACTGTCAAGATAATTATATTGTTGTTACAGATGGAGCTCAGTTTACCAGGAGTGGACAGCACTCTCAGGTATTTGGATGAGCTACTGGCAAAAGATAGCTAGAAAAAACAATCTCTGCCTCACATTTGTAAGCAAAATACAATTTTTTTTATTCTTCTCTTTACAATAATGTCAGGAGAAGGTGATACAAAAAGATTGCTAGAGTTACAGGTCAATAAAAAGGGTAGTATTTCTATGAAGGCAGGGAGAAACTCCTTTAAATATTTAAGGAGCAAGTCTCATTAAAACAGAAAAAAATGCTACCTATGCATAGAATCTGCATAAAAGTGATAAAATACCGCAAGATATCCGTAAGACAGATACTGATCACTACCACATAACTGGAGAGGCTGAAAGAATGGGGCTGGGAGAAGAGAGGCTTAGAGGGTACAAAATAGCAGCCTTCCAGCAGCCAGAAGGAAATCACCAAGAACTGGAAGCCAGGCACTTTACTGAAGTACATGGCAAGTGAACAAGTGACAATGGCTATAAATTGGCATGGGAGGTTCTATGTGATTTTTTTTTCCTCACTGTGAGGATTATGAAGTATTGGAACAGGTTGCTTAAATGAGTTGTGAAATCTCCTTCCTTGGAGGTTTTAACAGCCTAATTGGATAAAGCCCTGAGCTACCTGGTCAGAAATCAGTGTTGACCCTGCTCTGAGGGAGAAGTTCAGCTAGAGGCCTCCCAAGGTCCTTTCCAACCCAAATGCCACAATGACGTTCTTTTGCAAATGTGGACCATACGTCCACTATGAGTAACCAGTGGGGAACAGTGGTCGCAGCTATTTTATCAGGTATTTCCCCAGTTAAGATTAAGGATATAGTTAAATATGCTTATGCACATAGAAGTAACACACAGTTACTTTCTCATCTGGCCAAAGATGGTCAACCTTTCTAGATGTTTAGGCAGTACAAGAGTGACAAAGGTGAACCAGTTGCTGTAGGGCCTTGCAAATACAAGTAATACAGGGAGAGTGTGGACAGATGCCACTGGCAAACTTTAGGCTCTGAAGAACACTGCAAATCAAGACCTTCTCAAGAAGTTTTTAAAGAAGATATCAGTTCCACACACAGGACCAAAAAGAGAGGTAGAAAAACGGCTTCAAGGTGCAATTGAGAAGATGCATTAGACAGTAGTAGCTTATATTTACTAGGAGACAGAGAAGCATTTTGGAATGGAGGACAGCTATGCAAGAAAGATAAACTTCACCTAGAGAAGACTATCTGCAGTTAAAATCAGAAAAGCTGAAGAAAATGTGAGGAAATAAAGGACTCAAAAGAATTCAGGATGATGCATTCTTTATCAGTAACATCTATGTAAGTTATTTCCACAAGAACATCGTGGGAGTGGGGAAATCACATTTTAGAGATAAAAATTATTAAAACTTCCATAAAACACACTCACAACATAAGAGATCACCAAGCATTCAGAACAGCAGCATTTTACCGGATGTTTCTGCTCTTGTCTCACACACTAAACAACTCTTGATTTTACTAACCTGAAAGGAAATGTACGTCGTTAACTTGAAAGCTATTTAGTGATATTTCTTTAGAGAAAATATTGAAGGATAAAAAATAAAAAGGTGCTTTTCAAAATGTATTTATATAAAAGCGAACAATGTTTACCTCTTCTGCAAGTCGGCTATCACGCAAAGTCGGGGGAATTCCTGGGTGCTTTGCCGACAACAATTCCATCAAATTGTGTGTAGAATGAAGTCTCTAAATATACACAAAGTCAACAGCAATCATGAAAACATACATTACAACATCTGTGACAGGAAAAGCTTAAACAGCAATAAAAGCTTACAGCAAGAAATCAGTATTCATTTAAAACTAGTTGTATCTTTTTCTCTGTTAATCTGGAAGCATCTTATAAAGAAAATAAACATTCTTTTCCTCATTTTACTGGGGTAGGAAATGAAACATTAAAAAGACCTTCTTCAACACCTCCAAAGCAAATCAGCAGGAAAACTTGATACCAAGTCATCAGATTCTATCCCATACTCACCCTGCTAATTAAAACAGCCCTTAACTACTATGCAAAACAAATTATCTCAGAGCACATTCTTTAGTAAATATCTTTCAGAATATTTTAAGGACACAACTCACTTAGTTTATCTAAAGCAAAACAAAGTATAAGGAAAAAAAGAGCTCCCAAGAGCTTCAATCATTTTTCATATTTTTCACTTTTCTGAAATAAAAGATGACCGAATAAAGCATGACCTTTTTGTTTATCTTTTAGGGAAAATAAACATGATTGTTAATATAAGGCAACTCTGTTCCTCTTCCCTGGGTTCACCCCATTTATCCCAAACCAGACCCCTAATATTATGCTGTCTGCATATGTCCCATGAACTCCTACTAATTATCTCCACTATCATGAACTTGTGCCCTTCTCACCTCCTGGATTCACTTTACCTTGCCCTATTACTATCTCAGGCACTGAAGAGCACTGGCCAGCAGCAGTTTGCCATTATCTTAAAGAGCTAAACCTACACAACTGAGAAGTATCCAACAGAAATTGAGTTTTATTACACAAAGGCAATATTAGGCATTGTACACTAAGAAAAAAAAGCTTTATTGGATTGCATAATCCAGCAAAACAGCTTCATTAACAACCTTGTTATAAGTAGCTTAAGTTTATGCTGATACGGCTATGCTAAGTGAAAAATGCCTCTGGGAAGACACAAAAGAGAAGGAAGGATCAAAGCAGCGCAACGGAGCCATCAGATGACCACATGCAAGATAATCAAACAATAACTTACTTCGTGAAGCAAGCAAAGTAAAGAAATAGACAACTGATCACTTCCTATTTATCCATCATTAACACTTTAAATATCATCTTATACTTAAGATAATTTTGGTCAGTTTAGAACTGGTATTTCTTGAAGAAATATAATGATGTTACTTAGAGAACCATTCCTTTTTTACCAGGAAAATATATTCATATTTTTAATATAATATTGCCTGAAGACAAAATTCACTTTGATTCTTTTCCATGTTTTGATGCCCTTTCAGAGAACATCATCTGCAGTGCATCAATTTTATTATTCCCTATCATTTGGCACATTAATATCATGCTCAAAGCTAACCCAGCATCCTGTATTCACGGGATGCAATATAGTACTATTAATGTGAGCAGTCACAGTCATATACAGAAGTCTAGGAACTGAGCTTGTTAAGTTTATTGCAGAACAGCAGGTGGAGATCATACACTGCTTCTGGGATAATATGAAGACTCACAAGCAAAAGTTTTTATAAATACAGTAGCTTTTAAAGAAAAAAAGGAAACATGAAGGTCACTGGACAGATTCCTATGTAGAGATTGTGATAATGACAACAGGCTGAAAAAGTCATTCAGCACACCACTGGGAGGAAGAAAAGAGTGACCTGTTAAATTAAATCTAAAGTATTCCAGTTCTTAACTACGTCTCTACATTTGAATGCTCACTCACTTGCAAGGAATCTGTTTTGAGCTTTTCTTTGTGCTCTTCAGATGATCGCAACACTTCTCTGTACAGCTCTGCAGCCAATGCATATTCTCCTGAATTAAAAAAGAGTAATAAAAACATACACATATTGTGTTGGTTTTTAAATATACAAGCAGCCATGACTGGCCATCACTTGTAACATACTAAGATGTTTTCAGAGAGGCTGTATCTGCTTGTCTTCAAGCAAATCTTCCCTATTCATTCTGCCCCCCCCACCCCCCCCCCCAAACCCAAACTGGTAAAAGACAGAGTATTATATTTTACGAAGACTGAAGCAGTTTCTAAATTAAATATCTTGTGACTGGCAAGATCTGTAGACTTCTTGATCTTAAAATAATGTATTCACAGTTGCCCAAGTCCAAAGTATCTCACATGTTGCACTAAAAATAAATAAATAAATCTACAACTCACTGCAGTGATGCATTGCTAAGTTTGTACTGCAAATACATTATTCACTGTTCCAGTGAGCGTTCCAATGAAAGTTGTGTCACACTTGAAAAATGATTAAATACATGCAGGGAGTATAACTACTGATGTAAGCTGCTAACGTTACAATCACTTCTCAGAATATAGATTATATAAATTGAAAAAGAAATACAAAATTGAAGTTGCATATGGAAAAGCAGAAAAAAAAAATTTTTTTTTTCCCCAACTGATGGAGTTGTAATAGTCTTAGAAGACTTCCAAAACATGGAGAAGTACCAGGACATGAAATGTATGAAGACAGATAACAGAGTAAAACAAAAATCATCTTCCTACATACCTGGAAGTATAACAACCCTATTTCAACAAGATTTGTTGCTTCTTACATTGAAATAGTTGCCAGTTGTAAGGTGTAGTCCTGCAATATACTATTGCCATTACTAGTAACAGGCTGAAAGCTATGTGCTGAATTTGCAAGGCCTCAAGCTTAAGGCTTGTCAGGCCTCCTTTGAATTTTTCCTGACCTGCCTGGACCTTTTACTTGGCTTAGCCGTGACAGCAATTTCTCCGATTCACTAGGTATCTATGGCTAATTTTTTTTTTTTTTTTTTTTAAGCTTTTGTTTATCTTTGTGTGGTACAATCACAGCTTTATATGGTTAGCAGAAACAAACAGTTATTCCATGTAGAATGACATATTTACAACTAACACAATGATGTACTGTAGAGAAATACAGGCCTAGTAACAATAGCAGAGGCCTTGAAAAGTACAGATATAGGATGCAGTGTAGAGTACAGCCATGGGATGCTAAGAGATGGTGCACAGGTTTGGCAGTGAAAAAGGAAGCCATGGCTATAAACAACTCACCCACAGTCAAAGAAATGCAGACCTACAGCTGGACAAAACTGGTTTTAGGGGCAAAGAGAACAAAGAAATAGTATGTAACATTCATAAAAGGCATCATGTACACTAAATTTGGAGTTAACAGGGTGCTGCAGACCAATGAAGAAAGAGAAAGGTGTAAAAAGTGTGCTAGTAAATGTAAAACTTACTCTAATCGGATTCTTCAGTGAGAAAGAAGAAACCATCAACACAAACATCTTATTCCTCCTGACAAAGAAGTCCAGGTGGTAACAACTAGCCATAGCACTGCCACCACCAGTATGAAAGCACTGACCTCAGGACCCAGAAGGGCAGTAGAAAGGTGAGCACAAAAGCAGGACAAGCAGTAGAGACAAGTAAAGTGGTTATTATTCTTTTCTCACTTGTAACAATTAGATCTGGATTAATAACAATTAGACCTGTAAAATTTCAATTATACTAACAATAAATTCATGGCTTTACTTATAAGGTGCACTTCCTCCTTGCTGATAAAGATGACTGAGTGTAACAGTAATGCTGGGGGGGGGGGGGGGGGGGGGGAGTTACAGACTAGAACTCTGCCTTGGTCCTGCTTTTGTTTCTCACCAGATGCATTTTTCAATCTGCTTTTCAAAAAAGGGCAGACTTAATTTTTGCTACTGGTGGATTTTGTAAGTATTTAATCTGTACAGCAGTCTTTTTAAGCACTTAATTCTATCTGAAAAACTTGTTCTCCATCCTGCAATCGTAACAAAGTATTTCAAACCTACTAACTACAGACTATAGAATCTGAATGTAATCTTTCTGTAAGGCAAGTAACAAAACATGCAGTTTTTTTGTTCTCCTCTTTGAAAGACAACTTTAGCATGAGCTGGAAACATTCAAGCAGTTTGTCAACTTTAGAAGACTTATTACTTGGCAAAGAGGCATTTTTTTCACATTCATGACCAGGTAATTTTAATTTATTTTGTTTAGTCGGACATTCGAGATTAATATAATTATTTTTCTTTCCCATTTGAAGCTTTTCTTGCTCCTAATTCAGACAAAATCTACATTGACAGAGCTCTATAGCAGGCAGCAGCAAAGAGATTCCATAGTCAGCAGAGCAGTTTGCATGGCAGGGGGCACAAAGGAAGCCCAGAAAGCACTACTGATAAAACAAAAGCAGGTTAAGTACAATTACACCAGTATGACTTCTTTTATTCTCCCAGTACACATAGATGGTAAAATCAAGAAAGAATATGAAAAAAAAGGCCAGAAAGAGACATCTCAACAATGCACCAACTACACCTATTCTTTTCTCCCTCATCTAGAACGTATATTGGTTTTTGTTACAAACAGTTACAAGCCTCTCTAGTTTCCCAGGATTTCACTATGTCTTTTTCCCTGAATTCAAAAAAATCACTGTTTTTACATGGTATCAGCTAAACCATAATTAGCCCACTAAAGTGAGTAAAGAATATGCTACAGTCATCCAGCCTTACCTTTAATGATATGGATACCAGCTAAGCCATTAAGAGCACACACCAACTGTCGGTGAGCTTCCTCACACTCTGTTCGACATTTCTTCTGCAGAGATGTTAACAGCTCCTCCATGGTCATGGTGCTGAAATGGAAACCAAATCGCTCAAATTTGAAACAAACCCACAATACTAGAGAAGTAAAACTGTTGTTCTGTGTAGCATGAAAGATTGTTACATGCATCCAACACACTGTGCAAATGTTTATTTGAGATTTATTTATGTATTAAAAAACACCCTAGTTATCAGCTTTTCTTCCAGCTAGAGCTTTATCCTAACTTGAGTAGGTCAAGAGGTTGACATCTAAAAACAGAAATAAGTAAGAACCCAGAGGAAAATTAGAACTAGGTAAAATAATGCTTCACATGGCAAAATACTTTGCTCTTTCTGTAACAGCAGTGAACTGGAAACAAGCAAAAATAGACCTCATTTTGCTAGAAGCTGTTCAAATGAAAACAGCTGAGAGACTACATTTCTCCCCTCTGCTACCAATCTAAACATGCAAAACACGAGGTGTCAAGGCAAAGAGGAAAATGTGTGAAAACAGAACAGTGAAGATTAACAAGTATCATTTTAAACTTCCTTTTATACATTTGGTTATAGAATCTGTAATTCATGAGAGGAATTTAGTCAGAAGGGAATCAGCTTATAAAAATACAGGAAATGAAGATGTAAGAGGGAGAAGCAAGAACAGACATGAGAAAGAGAAAGAAAGAAGCATGAAAGAGCTTGGAGTAAGGCTAAGGGACAAAGAATCCGGGCAGGAAGAAGACTGATGTGAAGAGAGCGGAGAGTAAACTGCAACAACAGTCTACAACAGCTGACCTGAGGCTGCTTCTATGACCAACTGCTGCTGTGAGACCAGATACTACTCCCCTCCCCAAAACTCTGCTCCTCAGCCTCATTCATCTTCAGGAGAAACATTTACTATTTGGTATTTAGTGCTGTGGAGTAGAGTAAGAGGTGACATAACTCCTGAGCAGTCTGGGCCCAAGGTATGCTGGAAGCGTATCCTTGAGCAGGCCTTTATTTTATCCTCCTTGACACACTTCCATTCGCAGAAACCGTTCTTTGAGTTTACACTACAGTGTTACACTAGAGCAGGCTTTAAATCAATATAATCACTACTTATAATTAGCTGAATTCTGCAGAGGTATTGGCAAATACACATAGCACCTGCTGCTCATGCTCTGATACTTCTACCACTACTACTTACCTTTCATTTTCAAAACCATCAGCAGTTTCAAGAAAAATTATAAAAGCAAAAGGATGTACATATAAAGTATGCAATTTGATACATAGCCCGAGACTACCAATTAAGACAAAAAGGAGGGATTTTTTTTACTCAGTTTAACTAGGGGAGCCTAGAAAACTCCATTTTGAGGGTTATATTTTTGCTGAGTAGATGTTCTCATTTACTGCCTTCACTACACAGGTGCGAGAAAAAGTCATCTATCATAGAATATGTTGCAAACTCAGCTTTCTTGTTTCACACCAGTTTTCTTGTTTCACGCCAGCTTTTCTTATCCATATGCTCCAGCATCAACTTTCTTGTTTCAGTAAATTTCTCTTATTCATCAAAGTTCCTAGCACTGAATTTCTTCATTGTTCTCCTACATATAACCAAAGGCAGGAGCCAAATCTCTCTGTTCTGGAAATGTCCACTACTGCAGTCAAGCTCGGTTCACAAAAAAGGTATGTAAATAGTACTGTGAAACAACTTTTCTTTGTACATATGTATGATTTTAAGAAAGATTTAATTTTCATTACTAGTTTGTCCACCACAGTTACTATACAGCTGTCACTCTGCAACCATTCCACAAAAATCAACGCAGTACTAAGCTGTCCCCAGCATACTCAGCTCAGTTTACAAGTTTCACTTTTACTCCACGGGCTCATTTTAATGCAAATAATCTTGTATGGGCTGGTGGGAATATTGATCTCTCCAATGTTTGAGTCCTTGCTTCTACACTAGCAGACCGTTAGACAGAAAGTGCAACATCACACTGCCTACTATTGGTCCCTGCTGAAGTGGGTGCAGTCAGCTACAGCTGCTTAGGCACCATAGGTGGTGGCCTGCATGAAAACAGGGGAAAGAGTAGGACACAAAACTTGATAAAAGGATAGAAAGAGACCGAACAGAACTGATGTGTTAAAAGTTCAAGTTCTTCCCTATCTGTAGCTTAGAAAAGAAACAACATAGACAGTGCCCTGAGAGCCTGGAATGGAAATACCCTGCTCTTTTACAACGCCCCTCTGACTGAAAAAGTAGCAGCTACATTTCACAGAGTGGTAGCAACATGCTTTTAGTCTAACAAAGGCTGAGACCAAACTGGTATTTGCAGGGCACTTGTGAGGAAGATAATCTTGAAAGCATGGAAAAAAGAGGGGGAAAAAAAAGCATTTGAACAGCTTTCAGATTTGGATCTACTTTTACAAATTCTGCAGCTCACATTAACAGTGTTTTCTTTGAATTAAAAAATTAATCCATTCTGTTTATTCATTTTGTTCATTGTTCTCATTTATGAACACGAGTTTTGTAAGAGACAGAAGAAAACCAGTAGGCTTATTTAAAACTGAAAAGAACCTGGTTTGTTTCACACTCAGTCTGTCACCTGCAACACCCTAGTATGCATCAGCATGGTAAGGTTAAAGTGTTACTGCACAAACATCTGCCTCTCAGTACAATGTTCTTTAACACAAGAATTACACTAAATAACCTACTGCATCCTATTCAACTTCTGATGTCAGATAACTTGGTGTGACGTAGCTGCATATTTAACTAACGAAGCTTAAAATTAGGCTTGAGAACTGTACAAGATCTTGCACCATTAGGGACAATTAAGAGTTTTGCTTTGGATAAAGCAAGCCATTTAGGAAACGACAGAAATTCACCTTTTCTGTAATGGCAAGAACTCTCCCCGAACAGCTTGTGGATGACAGCAGGCCTGCCTCAGCCGCAGCAAAGGGTACAGAATAGAAGTCACAGTCCTTCTATCTAGGCTACTAAGCTTAAGAGTCCAGTCTGAAATCTTCCTGAGTTTTGCCAATGCATCCTGGCAGCACACCTCATGCTGGCGATGATAGAAGTGTCTCTCCACAGGAGAAAAGTGAAGCCAGTGTACATTTTCTGTCTGAGGGGGGATTTGAATCTGCAATTAAAAAAAAAGGTAATTTGCAAATAAAGCTATTGATAAAGGTTGTTCAGGAATTTTGAAATCCCAAACTCTTATTTACTTGGTCAATCACATCCTTCTTTGCTGATCTCCACATTATCCTGGCAATTAGACTGTAGAGAGGCCGGGGATTTTTCCTACAGTAAGGTCGATATAAAAGTTGGTCCCACCAATGTTTGACCCAGTAAGGATCAACTCCAAGAAAAAGGACTAATCCATACAGATCTGTCAAGAAAAGAAAGTGGTTTAGTACAATGTTTGTATTTTAATACTTCACAATATGCCTCCAAAAAAATTAACTTTCATGGAAAGGTTACCTGGCACAAAACTACTACATTCTGGCCATTACCTTTTCCACTTGTTTTCCAGTCATTCCCTCACCAAAACAGCTAATTTAAAGGCAGGGGACTAGCTGGGGGAAGGTGGAGGTTCTCTCCTTTAGCTACTTTTTCACTGTCTTAGAACTTGCTGAAATATAACTATTTGTGAGACACTTTCCTAATTTCAAGTTTAGCAGAACAGAGTGATGAATTGAAACCTATTCAGAGCAGGGGTGAGAGGCAGAAATTACACGATTGCATATGGCTAACTGGGTTTGCCAGGTTTTTCTAGAACAATATTGCACGGTATCATTACTTCACAGCCTGCTGTGTACCAACTGTCTGTTGCCCACCATCCTAAAAGGGGCCGCAATTCAGAAGACTTCCACTTTTCTACTAAGGCAGAAGAAATCAACAAAACACACTTTTATTGTTTTCTTACTAATTGAGAGAATACAGCTTGCTAATTCTGCCCAATTCAGAAACCCATCATTCTGGGGGATGAAATATAAGGACATACTGACTTTAAGCTTGTATCTAGATCTTACTGGAAAAATACAGAAGCACATGTTTAATGCTTCATATGGACAATGCAGAAATAGAAATATATGATGGTTCTTATAGATATCTTATAAATAGTTCTTAAAGATCTGGTGGCTGCATTCTTTATTCTGTTAGCTTTATGGTAATTTTGGTATTCAGCTGAGAGCCACAAGACATTCACCAAATTCATCATAGACCAGAGCAAGAAAAATCTTGCGAATCATTTCTGTGCAGGAAGTAACTGTTTACCCAAAGGTCCTATCCCACTTTATTACAGCAGTGGTAGCACAGATCCAAACTAGTCAGCAGTTTTCATCCCCTATATGATGGGGGCTGCCTCAGTATAGTCTGAGCACCTGGCCAACACGTATTATGGGCAATATAACATTTCAGATATGTATTAAATCAACACTATCACACATAAGGACTTGAATAGGTTAATCACGACAGTCAAATCAATCACTTCCTTCTATAGCATTTGCTTTATTATGTATTCTTTATAAATTTAATCTACAATTCCATAATGAATTAATCTACAATATTGAATTTTATAATCGTTTGGTGTCTGAACAATAGTTCACAAATACACACAAACGCTCACACCGATTTATCCACTTTCAAACTCATTGCCTCAATGTGTAGCACATTCCTAAACCAATCAAAGAACACAGGGAGATAAAGTTAGTCAGTTCCCTTTCTTTTTTCTATCTTTGTCTGAAGCCCGTCTACAGAAACCAAGCTGTCTACAGAAACCAAGTACCTCACAAAAAAAGACAAGATAGATGACACCTGCCAACATACAGCTCCCTACTCCACACATCTCAATTCATTAAGTCCTTACATAAGGACTTAATACAATTTCATTAAGCTTTAGTACAATTTTTAGAATTTATATTCATGGCAGTTGATGCCCACAGTAGTTCATACAGGGCTATGCAAAAAGCAAATACAGCTTTGCTTGCTGTATTTGACAGTTAGAAGGATTCTGTAATCAGAGCAGACTTTAGCTGCAACAGAAAGAGGTTAATATTTACCCACTTTGCTAAGTGAAAACCGAAGAACAGATTTGAGTCAGCTGTCTGACATACAGCTTCTCCCCAAAGTATTTGTCTAACTCGGGGAGATAAAAAGATTTCAGCTCTGCAATTACTATATTGATACATTCATTGATGGCTTTATTACATGGTTAAAGGTTATGGCTTACCAAGTCAGAGTACATAATGAATTCAGATCAAAACTAGCAGACAGTTTAACTACTTCAAACCACTACTAGCCCAAGGAAAACTCACAGATGACAACACTACATAAAATCTCACCTTCTAATCCTCGCTGCACAGGAGTGCCACTGACACACCAGCGATTGATTCCACTTAAACGGAGAGCCATTTCAGCAGCCTAGCAAAAGACGACAGAACTAATGCTATGAAAGGAAAACCAAAGATAGTGTGGAACATAGCCTGAAAATATGTGGACCTTATTTTTAAGAAGTCTGAACATCTTTTCAGTTTGTAAGATTAGCAGAGCTATAAGCAGCATTAGTACCATATATTATAAAAATGTGTATAAAGTCATTGAGCTTTTTTGAAGGTAACTGAAAGCTGATAAAAGCCATACCCAGTTCCAAGCAGTCAAGTGCAATTAAGGGCTCACAAAAGGCAAACAGTTAGCAAAAGAAACTGTATGTAAAAAACCATAAAAATAAAAAATTAAAGCCTATAAGCCTTTATATAAGTAGTGTTTTTGTCTTCCTGTCTTGGGCAAAAAGACTGGATGAATACCAATTAAGATAATCTCCCTCTGCAGACTGCAGCCCTAGAGTCTGCAGACACACTGCTGACTATGTTAGCTTCCAGACCCAAAGGATGTATCTATGCCTCTGAACCATGCCACTGAACTGGCTGGTGTCTTGTTTGAAACTATCAAACACCACATACGACATGATGACCTAGTTCTTTAAACTGTCAATATAGATTATGTTAAGTATTTTTTGAGCTGGATATACTTCATAGTCCATCAAAATTCCAACAAGAGAACCATTTAATAGTAAATATCTCCAACAGAAAATTCACTTCTAAAGAACAAGCTACAAGGACAAATTACCTGAGTGCACTGAATGTTAAGAGGGGAGAGGGAAGTCTTTTGTATTATTTACAGTGAGCTTGTCAAAACCTTTTCAAGTTAAGTAAATGCATGACTGGGAATGTCATACCTTTGCAGTAGTGCATTCAACCATTTGTGCTTCATCAAGGCAGATCCTCCACCACTCCACTGCTACTAAGGGGCTTGGGATGGCCATGTACCGCTTCTGGTTCCTGAAACGGCGCCCATCTTCGCTGTTACTGTGGGGTATATCTACATAGTTCAGTTCAGAGCGGAGAACATCATATGTGGTGATAACCACCTCCTGCTCTGCCAACATGTGTGGCTGCAAAAATCCATGCTTCTTCACACCTTGATATACCTACATAGATTTGTATTCAATAGCACAACAGCAAAGAATGAAGGTAGGAGACACTTTAATAAAAATGCAGAAGTACCAGTACAGCTTAATACATGCACGCTTTCAGAAGTGTTCCTCATATAATATGAAACCTGTATTCGCAGAGTAGCATGGTGGGAAATCCATACAAGTAACACAGATAATAAATGCAATACAAACACTGATGCAAAATCCTTATGTATAAGTACTCATATCTTTGCAAAACATTTTTTTCTCCTTTGAAGAACAGAGGACTTCAGTATTTGCTCCAACACTTATTTGTTGCAACAGCTGTATGCAAGATTAACCATTCTGTAATGTTGTATGGAGCAACATTATAAGTCAGTGTTACACATCCTGTCCTCTCCTTTACCGTAGATGTGTTACCTTTCTCCCCACGGCCCCAAGAATTTCATGGATGATTAGGCAAAGATAGAAGTATGTGGCAAAATATTTAAAAAACAGAAATTATACCCTGGGTAATGTTTTATCTACAAAAAGGATTTCTACAGTGACTCATGAAATAGAAAGAATACCTTAGTAAGAAACAACCCCTGTGCACCAACAGATTATAATCCTTTCATATTGACATTTCTTCTAATATCAGAAGTATTTTTCTTATCTCCCTTGTCATTCTAAGCATACAGCAGTTTAAATTAAGAAATTAAGAAACTAAACCAAACATTTCATTATGTTTCCCCATGGTAGTATTCCATATCTAAAGAAAATACAGTATGTATTATGAGTCCCAATATATTTACAATACTGAGACATGCTGCAATTTCAAATAATGTATGGTATAGCACAAAATCAAAAAATATTTTTAAAATGGGAGTGTTTTCTAATCTCCAGGTTTATTAGCTGCTAAAAGCAATGATTATCAGAGCTATATATCAATCGCTGTTTTTTCCTTCTTATATGGACTTTTTCTCTTGGTCCCAATTTACTTCAGGAACCTACTTCAAAATTACAGGCATCCATTGCTTATTTTAAGAATTTTATCATCAGCTACTTCTTTCCACCTATTTATTAACATTAATCACAATGTTGAAATAGATAAGGCCTTCTTCTGACAGATACAGGCATATTCCTATCTTATTTAAAAAGAATCTATATTCTAGTCCCATCTTCAAATAGCTAGCATCTTTCTAGTGCTCTCTTATTCTGCGAGTTCATGATTTATTACATAAACATCAAGATGGTCCATTCTTATCTGCAACTACCTACAAACACTTTTACCATTTAAGAAAATGACACCGTCTCTCCAGTCCCTCAGTGTCACAAACTTTAATGTTCTCTTAACTCACACAACTAATAGTTAGAAATACCAAAATTAAGGTGACTATCAACCTTCGTTGATTCCCCCCCTCTTTACCCCTTGATGATCAGCACATGACTTCACTGTCACTGTACTTTTCCTTCCAGTAATAATCTTCCTCTACAGTTGTACATATGGCAACAGTGCTTCTGTCAACTGAAAGAAACACTGGCAGAAAATTTCTGTTCAGCCTAAGTGTGACACCAGAGCATGTGCAACCAGGTCAATTCACATGAACTGAAGGGGGGGGGGGGGGGGGGGGGGGGGGGAGAAAAAAGAGCATGCTCACTGAAGCAACCGTTAAGAAGAAAAAATAGCTGTTGAAGACTAATGATCTCTTCCAAGTATTTATGAACAGATTTTACGGAGGTTTATAACTTGGCCAAGTTTTGGTTGTTTTCACAGCAGCAGGAAAAGACAACCTGCCACAAAGCAAGACCTACTGATAAATTTTAATTTCTTGTTCTATTACATAAAATCATTAGAATTTCCCATGTGTTGTAAGCAGTTGGAAGAATAAAAAACACCCTTCACAGGCAAGAAACTTGTTAATATGCAAAACTGTTTTTTTGAAACATCTGCACTAATTTTTTCTTCAACTTTACAGAAAAAACCCAACAAATTTTCATTTTGAAGCAACACTGAAAGCAAGTCTGGATGACTTACTGTTGGCAGTTAAAAGAAAATTAAAACAGTGTCTTAGAATGGAAGGTGTCACACAGCTTAAAGTACTGACATTCAGTATTTAAGCTATTTTACTGTTACCATGTAAATCTATTTCTGACAGTTTTCATCAAAGCTGGTATAAAACTTGGACTGGGTCCTATGAAAGCTGTGCAAGTTTTACACATTTGTTAATTGCTGCACTAAAGCTAATTAGACTGCTCACACAAATGGCTTACTGGAGGCCTAGAATTCATTTATACATTGGGCATCTATGTAGGATAGCGGAAGGTATCAGCTATAACCCTGAATACAAAGCTTCCTCTCTTTATCAATCTACTACTACTGTTATTTTATTCAAAGTATAAGGGCTCTAAAAGCACTTTATCATTACAAAGGTTCTTGCCTACTAAAAATATGAAGGACAAAACTTGACTAAATCATAAATAAAAGACAATGACTACCCTTGAATACTGTGATAACTATATTCAAAAAATCCTACATAGACATAGTTACTGTATGTATAATTAGGGTTTTTTTAGTGATAGAGCTATTAGAAATCAAGTAAAAGGACAATACAACATCTCCAGATAAGCAACATTCTAATAAATATGGCAGATGTTATAGAGACAATGCCCAAGTTGTAAAGGTGTCATTCTTTAGTAAACACCAAGGCCCAAGACTTCTTTTGTAAAGCCCGAGGACCAAAAATCCAAAAGTACAATCTTTACCTACTGAAACTTTTTTTTTTTTATCTAAAACGAAATGAGAAGTAACTGTCAGAGCGCTGCTTGGGTACAAACGTATAGTGAGACTTGACACTGCCAAAACACCCATAGTTAGGCCTTTCTAAGTTCCGTGGTAATCTTTCAGAAAAAAAATCCCACCACAAACAGCCTTCCCTCTCAGAAATCACTGGTTATTACAATTGCTCAAAATCTGCTTCCATTTGATAAAGATATCTAGCCCACTGTATCATCTCCCAGTGACCAACTAATAAGGAAAAAAAATGAAGAACTAAATGCAGACAGTCTTTCTAGGACACAAGTACATCACGTGGTATCAAAGTATAGGTCTAATAGCAAGAAATGTAGGATTGTGACACAGAGGACAAAGAAACTTCTGAACTTTACATGATACTGTAAAGAGTGTCAGACAGGAAGCCCCAAGCCTTGACAAAATAACTCTCCAGAATACAAAGCTATATAATCTTACCAGAACTCGAAGAGAAGATGATCTTACATGTCTGTTGATCTCATCTACCCACTGATGACAAATAGAACTCGGAGAAATTATCAGAGTTGCTCCTGTGGAAACTGGTTTCATCGCCACAAGGCAATGGGGACAGTAGAAGGGTTTGATCTTCAGGTTCTCCTCTTTGTAGTTTACACATTCTGCATGCTGCCATAAGTAACATTTCAGGCACTGCACACGAGCTTTATAGTCAGCCAATCCAAGCTCACCACAGATGCATTCAAAACGATATTCAGAGGTATTAAACGGAAATACAGAACTGGTATGTTGTACACTACTGCTGGCATG
The DNA here is from genome assembly GCF_929443795.1 of Astur gentilis. Classification (NCBI taxonomy): domain Eukaryota; kingdom Metazoa; phylum Chordata; class Aves; order Accipitriformes; family Accipitridae; genus Astur; species Astur gentilis. Next base: position 35,522,345 of record NC_064884.1, on the reverse strand, counting down.
TTCTTGGGAATGTGAGGACTGGTCCTTTGGGACTTCCTGCTGGACATCAGCTGTAGTTTTAGAAATGTCAAAACCAGGATGACTGCTCATGTCACTGGAGACAAGGAGGCTGCCATGCACATCAGGAGACTTTGGGACCACAGCTTCCTGCTGAATGTTATTCTCTTTTACAGAGTTCTCATGATCAGCTTCAGGTTTCCAGTTAGTTTTGGTAGTTGTACAATAATCATGTTCTTCCATGGTGATATCCACCCGTAAAGGGGTTTTAAGGACATTTTCAGAAGTGACATCACTATTTCTTGATTCTTTGGTTTGAGTTTTAGCATCAACCAACTGCTTCTTCTGAATGTTTTCTGAAGTCCTTGCTATCTACAAAGTAAAATTAACCAAGAATGTCAGACTTTCTCCTCACCCCCCCCTTTTTTTTTTTAATGTATAATATCTATGTCTTGGTGTGTTTAAGATTTTGTATCAATTTCCAGTTTGAGGATTTGGTTAATGCATACCAGTATTTAAAAATGACAACTTCACAGTAAGAACAATACATCTGCCAGCCCCCCAGCACTATTTTAAGAGATTTATGACAGATGTAGTTAATATTTTAGCCCCAAATTTGATCTGCTTATGATTTCTGCTTCTTTGTTCATCAATGTCAAAGCAAACACTGCAGTTTTCTTAATTTTTATCAATAAGCCAGTGTCACTGAACTAGTGCAGAGACAACACAGCTGAGAGAGGCATGCAATTGGTAGAACTAAGATCTGCCTTTACAGCGTTCTTTGAAGTAACTATGGCAGCATGTTTTACCTGCTCCTTGGTTCTTTCTCGCCTCTTCTGTTCCTTGTAATTCTTTCCCAGCTTGAAAGACCCAGCCAGACCATGTCCTTTGACTTGCTCTACTACTTTTTCTGCAATTAGTTTTTCTAGAGTTCTTTTGAGAAGCCGTCTATTTCTCTGTATGTCATACCTATATATAGCACTGATGTACTTAAATATTGCAATAATCGATGCTCCTTTCTTCACATTCATTTCCTTTACAGCTGCTAATATCATCACTCGTAAGCCTATGTGTAGGATCAAAGCAAAAAAACTTACATGTCAGATAAAATGAAAGTTACCTCAGGGAACGCATATTAAGGGAACTCTTAACACTGTGTTCATCTAAAAAAATGCAAAACAAAAAGACAGGCAGCAGTTCTGACAATGCTTTACTTGAGGTAGCCTTACAAATTGCTATTTTTCAGTGATTCTAAGACAATATTGAGTAGCAACAGAAATAAGTTACTCAGTTTTCTTACTGAAGCTTATAAAAAGTGTATTTCAGTTAAATGTATAAACTCTTTTACAAGGACCTTTAGTTACATGGAGCTCCGTAGCACAGAGATCTGAGTTGGCAACTTTAAGTGTGGATCACTTGTTTGTAGCATGCAATCCTACATCACAGCACTCAGCAAAAGAACAATTTCATTCTACCGAAGTAAAGAGTAGCATTGAATTCATAGTGGCCAATATAAGACTTATGCCAAAAGCAAAAGCAAAATAAGTAATCAGAAATACTTACTGGGATATTGAATTTTTTCCTTCAATTTAATCTCTATTTCCCTTGTTTTTTTCTTTGCATTTCCTTCTAAAGGTTGAGGTGGAACAAAGAAGTTCACAAGCTTACCCTAATGCAGACAACATTTAATAGTTATTAGTGCATGTCTCTTCACAGTAATTCTGAACTTCATTAATCTTTTCACATTTGAAAATAAGCATGAGCTGCTATAGATGGGTGCTCTAATCTCACTAATTTGCTCAGATAGCTCACTTTTAGCATACAGAGCAATACCCCATTCAGTTCAGTTTCTTGGCAAATGGTGTTCAGCACCCTACACTGATAACAGAAAGAGCAGCCCTGTAAGCTGCTTGGGTCCTCCACTACCTCAGAATTAAGTTGAAGGAATCTATAGCTGTAAGTGATCTAGGTTATTGATGCAGGGAGGAAAATGTATATTTAATAAATAGCTACAAACAAAAAAAAAGGAGGTAAGCAATATAGATTGAAAAGCCCTAGTTAGTTGTATTACAAGTAAGTTTCTCTTTTTAGGGATTGCCTCCCCAAAATTTACTCTATTAGTGATTTTATTCAAGATGTATACTCAAGAACTGGGATATAAAAAAGAATCCCAAGGCTGGAACAAATGCAGTGCCAGTAGTTCTATGATTAACTGTTTTATAGCTGTATTCATTGACACTTCACTCTGCCCTGTCCAATTGGTTGCTTTGCAGAATTCTTAACCGTAACTGCAATGAACCTCCAGACACTGAGCTCTACAGTGAGCCAAAACACCTGGAGTAACTCTGACATTGGCTTACACAAGCCACGAGTCATCCATCAGAAAGTCTCAGCTGGAATAAAGCACTTCTGGTTTGGTTTTTTTTCAGCACATCATACAAAAGACATTTTATATTTGATGACAAGAAAAACACAGATGACAAGGGGCCTTCTGGATGAGTGGAATAGTGCCTCTTAACCCCACAGGCAATGTCATATAATTCTGTTCATAAAGGTCCCAAAATATTAGCCAAGATGTCTGTCCCAGCTACTCACACCATGAAACAGTTTTGTAACTCCAGCTCTCCAAAGGCTATGGTCTCTAGCTATTGTTGCCAGTTGATGGTCAGATGCTTTAGTGCCAATACTCCCCTCTTCACATTCAGTGCTGACACTCTGATGCATTTAAGAAAAACCTTATTGTCTCTTTGAGAATTGGGTCTTTTTAACTGATACAATTACAAGCAGGTAGATCATTATGAAGAGATGTACAATGAAACTGGCTGCCATGAATTCAAAAGGATGCAACCCACAGAAGTGGTAAGAGTTTTCTTAAGGATAAAGGTTCTCTCCCTTCAGAGAGAATTTGTGTCTTTAGTGAGCATGCGGAGTTTTCACAGGATGCATGATGAGGAACGTGAAAAGATGGCAAACTGCTGCTAAATAAGCCCATTTATTATATGAAATAGAGGGCAAGCAGAAATCTTTATTCACCAAGTTTAAATTTTTCCTATTTTAGCACAGAACATATGTCTAATCAATGTCTGATACTCACCAATACAGTGAAGTGAAGGGGAGAATGATTTCCAACATCGTAGACTAACCTACATATTTATACACTCCTGGAGTGCATGTAAACTACCAGCAGCCTATTAACAGCACAGTTGCCTGCTAACACCCTTCAACAATGGCAAACTATCAATTGCTTCTCATGCAAACCATTCCACTATTTATACCAGCAACTATCACATCCTACAAAGCAAAAACTTTCAATGTACTTTAATCCAACTTTAAATCTGGACTTCTATAAAACAGAGAGCAATAAACTCAAGCGAGGAAGGGCACTTACATTAATTCTGAAAAGTATTTTCTTTGTACTAAATCTTATCCCAGTTTTCTTACCTCAGGTAATGTCAGATCATCTTGTTTAATGTCTGGTCGGGTATGAGTCAGAATAAGAGCCAACACTTCTACTGTTTTTCCAAGACCCATCTCATCTGCCAAAATACCTCCAGGCCACTGGGGTCCAGCAATTGGATATTCACGGATAATACTAAAATTCAAGTACATTCCCAAATGAAAGTCAGTAACTATATAATGGTGTGACAGAGAAGTGCATGTTCAGGCTCAGGGGCACACAGAGTATAGCTTCAGCAGCAAAAAGGTTGTAAGGTGAGGCAATAACTTTTATCAGATAAGCTGAGATTGACAAAAGCTAGCAAGCTTTTTGGGTGTACAAACCTGACCAAGATGAATATGTATGCCAGAAGTTTGGGGATTTTTTTTCCCCTGCTAACAGCCCCCTGCCTTGCTAACCTTAGCCTATCATAAAATTAGTCTCAAAAAAATTGAAATATATTTATATTCACATGTGTTAAAAATCTGAAAGTTATACAGGGAAAAAAATAAAAAGCCAACTAGCAATCAAAAGGTTCTACTCTAACCAAATTAAAAGTGCAACAGAACTAGCAATACCAAGAATTAATAAAAATTATTATACTGCCTCCTTCCTCTAGATTTTACAAATATCGGACCAGAAGGTCAAAGCCTTTGATGCTCTAGTTTAAGAAAAATGTTAATCTTAAACCCACAAATTTGCACTGAAATTAAAAAAGAAAAAGCTTTAAGAATTATATCTTCAGCTGGAGATATACATATTTACCTGTGCATTATATACTCCAGTTTGCCTTTTTTTTCAAAGTAAAGATATCTCTGTTCTAATTCTTTAGTTCCTAACTGAAAAGTGACAGTTATGCTCTATCTTATATCCTCCAGGTAAAAGTTGCCAATAAGGTTTTCACGAAGTACAACCTTGAAGTGTTCTCAGAAAGAGATAACTATAAAAACATACCAGCCAGTAAATGGATTATAGTAGATTTTTACTCCATCCAGAGTGACAACCTCCCGCCATAGGAAGTGCAGTGCATTTTCTACGGAGAAAGAGTTCATGTTATTATTATGAGGTTTCTCTGTAAACAGCACACAGCTTAGAATTGCCTAGCCTTATTGTGACAAAGACAAAAAGCAGATGTCTACCTCCAACCTCCAGTGCTTCAGGACCAACAACATATATCAAATGCTGTTCAGCAAAGTTTAGTTTATCATTTAGTGTACTAACCAAACAACAGGTTTTCTAAAAATAGTAATGACATTATTAACAAACAGCAAGAAAACACTACTGCTGACAATACAATGCCACTTTACTCAATTATGCAAGTTTTCCAAATCCATATACTTGCCACTGCTTGGAGTGCTTGTGAGGTTCTCTCGGTGAAGCATCCAGTTCACAGCCTCACTTTGGTACGGCCTCAGAATAGGAATTAATGCAGGATGCTGCACATCCTCTCTCAGTAACTGGATATCCTGCTGATGGGTGTGCCTTACAAAGTCATAAAGCTCTTCAATATTTTGTCGCTCTAGTTCTGTGTCAGATTCTTCCTCATCTTCCTCCAGCTCATCTGCATACACCAGGTCATTCAAGACATGCATTATCAATCAACTTTGGTCAATATTTCAGTATATTTTGCTGCAACTTTAGTTAACAGGTGAAAGCAAGCAAAACAAAACATCATTTAAATGTATGTATCAACTGCACCTGCCTCAGCTAGCAGCAGTATGAAACAAGAAGCACTACTTTCCTGAAAATCACAATTTACATGCTATGGCAATCACACAGGTATGCATATTCAGCAAAGCTCTTCCTTTAGAATTTAGGGATAGAATTACCAGACCTTGTTTATTTAATAAAGACCTTCCACTAAACATTTCTAACTGATACAGAACCACAAATAACTCGCATTTCAGATTTAAATGTTAAGATGGGTCAATGATCTTCTAGAAAGGGGAAAAACACAGTGGGTCATCAAGGATTTGCACATTTTTCATTAAATAAGGCCTTTCTTGATAAAATAACATATTAAAAAAACAACAGGATATTCTCTTCAGTGAGCCTTCCTGTTAATTTTAACTTATCGATCTGGATAAGAAAACTGTAGCAGTAGGACAACATGAAATTCTCACCACTTGCATCACTGCAAAAATTCAGACAAGGCATACTTTAGAAATTAAAGAGAAGTATGTACCTTCTAGGACAGAAGGCCTACCCTTCTTTTCTACCCTCTAGGAAAGAAAGCCTTGTGCTTATGTATTTTTTCACATAATTTGGATATATGGATATGCACAGAACTTAAGCATCGTAGAACAACAATTCATGAAAAATTCAAGGGCCAGCATTTTAGGAAACTAACATAAGATGAGGGAACAAAAGACTTAGAGGACAAGTTTTAATAGTGTTTTAGGTTTCAAATTAAAAACATCAGCACCAATAAGACAGCCGTACAACTCTACAGTTCAAAAGATACTAACCCTAGCTAGCATTGGAGATAAAGCCACCTTGCAGAATTTCTCTCTCTCAAAAAAAAAAATAAATTTAGAAGCATGTCAAAGCCAGCATTTTCAGCATAAAGTGACCTTAAGGTATATTTAACATAACATACTGATAAAAAGAGAAAACAGCTAATGGCAGGCACAATTAAATCAAATTATAATTACAATGTCTCACGCTAAAAAAGAAGATCTGTACCTGGCATCAACACCAGAAAGCTTAATCTCAAAATAAGGTTTGAGGGCTGCTATTAGGACTCCCTTTCATGGAAGGCAAAAGCTTTCCTTCATTCAAATGAATGGTGAAGAATGGTTTCCAAAACAAACAGCAGGAAATGATGTGCCTATGTGTGGCAGCCATCAGTGCCCTCTCCTAATCCTTTTAAGTCAATGGAATAATTCCAGTGCTTCACAAGGGGAAAGAGAATTCTGAAAGACATCAAGTTTCTATAAATTCACGAAAACTGTATAAATAAAGACTTGTAACGTAAATAAGGTAACCAGAGTGCATATGTGGGGTTATTAATGTTCCAGCCAAATGAAAAGCACCAAGCTGAGCATGCATCTTTATATACTACAGAAACTGTTCCAAAGGATCCTCTCACACACATTCCTCACTTCATGGAAAGAGCAGAGAAATTAGAGTGATCGCAGAGTATAACTTTGATTGGTGAAGTTGATCTATAATGACACCTATCATCGTACTTGTCAAAATATCAGTTTTCAAATCTCACATTTCAGAGCATAATAAATTGACTTCTATCTAAACTAAGTCTATCCAGAATTTTACAGGGGAGCAAAGACTACAATATACTTTAAAGTAAAATCTTTTTTCATACAATTGAATGTTTTGTCCCTACCTTTCTTGTTTTGTTCATTCTCTCAAAGATTCCTCCCCCCCCCCGCCCCGGATTACATGGTTCTATGTACCACAGGGATTTTTAAACAGGTGCTAAGGAAGTTTACTTCTCTCTGTTACTTATTAAACAGTGAATATTTAATTATGCTTTCAACCATTTCAAAATATAGTTCAATTACATAGCTCTCATCTTAGTATTTTTTACCTTTGAGAAACAGATGGTATTGTACTATTCAAAAATTCAGCTTCTCTGAGAAGTTTCATAATCAAGTATTCTACTTAATTCCTTCAATGACTGAACTTAAGTTCTGCTACTGCATCTGCAGTAGGATCTTTCCATTTTATCTGTAGGGCAGTTTTCAGATTGCTGTGTATCTATGTCAATGAAAATGTAATCTTTTCCCCCTTTATTCTAGATTAATGGAAAACTTGTTCCTTCACATTTGGTGTTAAAGAATGCCATATAAGGACCAAAGAAGAGCTGTTATTCTTAAGAAAATTGAAGGAAAATGGTATATGGTATATGCTATTGCCACGTTACTCTAACAAACTCAGAAACATTTAGTATTCACTAGAACAAATAGCAATTAAACTGACATTTAGTCTTTTTTAAAATTTTAAGTATAAAGACCATGGGTTTTTTTCACATTAAGAAAACAGCTAGCTGGATCTGTAAGTGATCTATGCCTGTGTGTTCACTTAAGCAACAAAACCCATCATGTAATACTATACACCAGATACAGGATACAAGCTATTATAAACCCAGTTATTTATTAAAGCAAACAAAAGAAATCTCTATAAACAAACTTCCCAAAAAAGTGGTTAACTCTACAATTAATGTTCAAAACTCACGAAGCTTCTGCATCTTAAATATTTTGTCACTCTATTGCAGATTCCTTAATGTATCTATGCTATGCTTGCCATACCTGGAGATGGAATTTCTGCCACAAAGTCTCAAAATCATCTAGCAGGACATCAATGGGACAAGTACATTGAGGAAAACAAATATATAAAAATTAAATGTAGGAATAGAGAGATCATGTCCATTATTTGTGTAAATCCTTGTGTGCAACTCCATCAACACAAGAATTTGCTCATCAATGGGGAGAACAAGAACCCCACATCTTGGAATGTTGTTGCATAGAGTTCATTTTAGATGGATATTGACAAGTGTTAAAATACATGCTTACATGCAGTTTTACAAAAATTTCAATTAATTCTGTTTAAATACAGGTGACATTCAAACACAAAGTTGTTAGAAATGGAAATCAATCTACACTTCTTAAGAGGAACGCATTCATCAACATAGAATCAAGGCTATATTATTTTATGCTACATCAAAAAGTATGTGCTTGAAAACTGTTATAAAATGTAACTTGTTTCACATTGTGTAACCGCCTGGGGTCTTTCCTCCCAAATCTTCTCCATTTCTGTGACATGCTTTATTTCTGAATTTGGAGCACAGCATAATACACACTACATAGTGTTTTAATGATCCTGCTTTGTTCTCTAAATACTTGCAGGACAACTCTTTACCTTTGATTTGGCTTGACTGACACTGAACACTAAGTTGATGAAATTACTGAGCTATAAACCTACCTACTGAACTACAGCCTTAGTTGCAACAGTTAGCGAAGGGACCATCTTCTTTTCTAATGTGAAGTAAGGATTTTTTTCTTCTGCATTGCTTTATATTTATCTATATTGAATTTATACTGAATCTCCACTGCCTAGTCTGCTTCCAAGCTTTCAGTTGTTCTTCATGTCTATTATGCTGAATAATACATTTAAAGTTTGCTGATAATACCATCTCACCAATCACTGTATTTCCCAAAGCATTAGGAGTAAGTTAACCTGCACATGCCTTTGTAGGACTTGACTGGTGACCTTCATGCACACTAACAACCATTTATTTCTATTCTCCACACCCTCTATTTTACTTAAGTCATTTATATGGCATTCATTGGCATAGAATCGAGACTATATTATTATTTTACCCCACATCAAAATGTACATGCTGAAAAACAGTCAGAAAATTTACCAGTTGGCAACACAGCTCCTTTCTGAATCCAAGATGGTTGCATGGCTTCTGAAAAGGTAAGTTAAGACATAATGACCCAATCACTCGGGTCCACATTCCTGCTCCAGTAACCGAGGGGCACGTCTTCCCTTTCAGAAGCTATATTGCCTCTTCACCTGTAAGCTACACTGAACCATGTAGTCCATAAAAATCTATCCTTTAGGGTACTGAGGACAAATGCCCCAAGTTCCAGCAGAAAATTTTTGCATCTCAAAATATGTCACTGTTCCATTTTGTCCGTAAACAATCTCTTTCCCCAACCCTTCCACAACGAGATGATAAGCAGAGAAGAAAATTGTGCTTCCTGCCATAGCATTACTTAAATTAAGTACTCTTTCATATGCCTTAGTCATCTCAAGTCTATGAATTCTCTGGCAGATATTCTACATCTAATACATTTGTAATAACGTATTTCTCCTAATGCATTTAAAAACATTAGTATTCATTTCTGTATCTTAAACTATTTATTCTTCAGATTTCTTTTTGGAACTGCTTCAATGTGCTTTTAAACCTAAACTGACAAATTTGCTTCAGTCAGATTACTTCAGTTTTTTGAAGGATAACTTCTGTGCAATATCTTCCCTTCCCCACATACTTAGTTATACCAGCCCTTCTCTTGGTATCTCTCAGGTCTTTTCTGACAATTGCATGTTTGTTCTTTGCAGCAGGCATAGATGTACAGATTTTATTGTTAGCTCTTTAGCAAGTTGCCTAATTTTTTTATACAAATCTACCTTTTGAAATTAAGTAAATTATACGGGGGGTGCTAGGCTTCTGTCGCTTCTGCAAAAACACTGAAACTCAGTATATTATGGTGACTGTTATTGAGTCAGTTTTCAACTAACATTTTGAATCAATCCTACACTCAGGAACAAGACAAAGGTTGGTTTAAGATTCTCCTAAGACATCACACCATAAAGTGGTCATTGACCACGCTAAAAATCTGTATCACTACTGAATATAATTTGGCAAACATATCTTCAATTCCAAAATAATGACAAGGCCCGTACTTGTAAACTTGCAGTGCTGTATTCTTAAAACTGTCATAAAGGTGCATTTTGTTGTAGTTTGCATTATAAATGCCTTACCCTATAAACCAAACAGAAATTCTGTTGCCACAGTTGTGTGTTAGGCACCAAACTAGGAATAAAAGCTTTCCAAATTTAATTCCTGATTCTTTTAAACAGTTCCTGCGTAACTCAGACAAGATACTGTAGATCTGTTCAAACAACCCACACAAATCAGTGAAAACTGTATTTACTCCCAAAAGGTAAGAACTCAAACTTCTATGTGCCTCAGTGCCTAATCTGTAGATGAGGAATATTATCACCTGCAGTTTGGCCATAAACTAATTAGCATATGATTATTGGTCAGATAATGAGAGAATTGCCTAATAGTATTACCTTGAAAATAAAGTTGCTCTAGATGGCAGGAATAACTTGCTATTTCCCCTTACATTTAAACTACTAAAAAAAGATACACTCTAATAACAAAAATTATTCCTCATCATTCAACTGAATCGAATTACCTGGAATTAAAAAACTATAGAACTTCTCCATGAGTTTTTGAATCAGCTGATTAGCTTTTTTGGGTCTTCCACCTCCATCACTGAGAAACTCTGGTTTACTCAGCCCAGCTTCCAGAAGGTAAATTCCAACCTGTGAAGTGGTTAATCATTTAATTAAGTGTTAGAAAGACAATAATATTATAAACAGAAGAGTATGAAAAAAACAACAGTGCTTTGAAAATTACCAGATGTAGACAGACATAATAAATCTACTAAAATCACCATATAGAGGATACAGTACTTTGCAGCTAAAAACTTCTGTGATTCCTTTGGGTAATACATTACTAATGATGCCACAGTAATACCAAATTTTTAGGAAAAAACACACTGAAAACATTTACAAAAGCATGTATAAACTATATATTTTCATCACATTATAAAAATATATGGTAGCTGCCAAACTTCGTTGTTCAGAGGTTTTCATTATATATTTCAATCAAAAAAGAAGAACTTTCAAAATGCAAAATATTTGAACTCATACCTTTAAAGCTTGAGCCTCTCCAGGTCTTTGATAAAGTCCAATTATCTTTTTTTTTTGCAACCACCTCAAGCCTTCCAATATTTCACCACCTAAAGTTGGTTCCACCAAAATACATTGTTCATAAGCACCCAGGTATTCTTTTGTTTCATTACTGTACTCTTCTTCACTTCTTTCATGAACACAGACCTGCAGCTGATCATCACAGTCTCCTCTCATTAAAGTAAAACTCCTTTCATGGAATTCATCAGTTAGAATTTGCTCAGAAGGAAGACGAAGAGCAAATTCTCCCAACAAAGCTTTCCAGGACCCATCCGCACGGTATGGCAAGACTATAATATTTAGCTGTACTGACACAGGAGTCAAGACGGAGTAAGAGTCGTCTTCATCGTTAACTGTCAAAAACTTAACAGATTTTGAGCCACTGCCTTCTTTTTGAATGAGATCATCAGTGCTATCATCATTTATAACAATGAAGGATGCAGAAGAAGTGCTTGGGCCTGGGACGTGGTCCTCATTAGTCATTTCATCATCTAATGTTATCACCTCATTTCTCCTGTCTTCATGCATATTCCAGCAGAGCTTTTTCTTCTTCTCCTCATCTATTTTTGATGGAGGTGCACGTTTCCGACGACTACTCATTTTGTCGTTTTCTCAACAGTATTTTCAGTTTCTGCAAGATGGAAGTAAATCAGTCAGCAATAAGTATTACAAAATCAAGTGCCCCCACTGAAATTTCACTGTGCAGTAGCTGCCAAACTTGCAAAAGGTCTGAACGCAAACATATGCACTAAGAAAACTAACTGTTCAAAAGAGACGTAGTTTTACAGAGCCTCTCCTGTCCCCATGCCATCACACAAAGCTAGACATGAAGCCTTTGCCTTGTACTATAGCTTATCATTTTGTCAGACAACTACAGGGAGAGAGGAACAAGAACGCTACATTTCACAGCTGCTACTCTGAATATTGTGGGACAGATAAAAAAAAAAAAAAAGAGAAGTGGTGGAATCCCTCAAAGGTGGGGGTGGAGGGAGATGGCAAAAGAAACTCCACAAGCAAAAGTGCAGGAGGCAGAGAAGATTCTGGGGTGGGTGTGGGGAACACACACACACAAAATTCTTCATTTCAAAGCCTACGTTAAGACGCAATTTTAAGCGAACTCGACACAAGGCTAGTCTGAAGCTGCCACTACATAAAATATGGTTTAGAGACTAAGCTACCAAGGTCTGTCCTTATAAGTCTCTAAGGACCTTCCTACTGCTACTGAATACTTTATTTTCCCAAGAAACTATGCATGCTGGGACCTGGATATCCAAATTGCTTGCAGAGGAGTCCTTACTTACTCTATTGTGCATTTCAGTGGGACCAATCAGCAAACTACATGCATAGTCTTACCGATTTTGACTAACTGCAAAGCTAAGTCTAGATACCCATGCAACTCCTTGATTGAACCTGGACAGTGAACAGATTTTGTGGATAAAATACTAGAAAACAAAGTACATATACTAAACAAGACACATGAAGAAGATTATGGAATATTAGACCAATCTGGGAAACTAATAAATATATACTCAAAACTACATGCTCATACTTAAATAGTCAAACAAGCAGTACCCTTTTTTTTTTCCCTCTCCAAAAAATACTGTTTTTATAAGGAGCCTGAACACAGCAACAGGCTTATGACCTTGTATTACAGCACTCTTTGTCAGCAAAGACAGGAAAATATACAGGTATCCATGTTAATTCAGCTTCTACATACAACTTTTAAGGAAATGTAGGCACATATTCTAAGCTACTAAATGCAGTATCCCACACCCTAATGTTAAAGGGGTTTATGCTCGAACAGAGCGGAATTCCTAGAATTCTGAATAATTTTAAGCGGGTCTTATAAAAAAAACCAACCCAAACAAAGCCTAACTTTTATAATTCGTTAAAGTCAAAAGAAACTTTCAGGAACATACAAATCTTGCACTCCTGCACCCAGAGCCTTGCTGACAGTACACGAAGCAAACCCCCAACGGTGAGCACACGTGTCGTAAGGCGGCACTCCAGCCAAAGAAAGAAGGATTCCTGCGTCACCAGGCCTGCACGTGCACACCGACTTCGGCGTCACACTCTGCGGTATAAACGGCTGTCACCCCCCCGGGGCCAGGGCCGGGGCCGCTGCCCGACACGTCCCGTGACACGTCCCGTCCCGTCCCCCCCCCCCCCCAGGCTCCGTCGCCAGGACGCGGGCAGGTCTCGGTTGTCCCTAACGAGGAAAGTTACTTGAAACTGGGAAGGCAGAGGCCAGCAGCGGATGATCGCACTCCTCAGCCACCGGTCTTTTACCTCACACGACATCTGCTCCCGCCGAGGTCAAAGAGGCTGCGGTACTGCCCACCGCCGCAACCCCCCGGCCCCCTCCCCGGTTACCACGCGGTCCGTGAGGCCAGCCGAGAAACCAGCAGCCGGCCCGGGGCACCCACCGCTCCCCGGGGGCACTCGCACAGGCCCGCCCGGCCCCGCCGTACCGCCACCCCGCAGCCGACCGCGCGGCAAGGCCGCCCCGCCGCCTCACGGCCCCGCTAGGTCGCCGGCCGGGCGGAGTGGCCGGCCACCGCCCTTCTCAGCCCGGGGCGGGGGGCAGCCGCCCCCTCCCTACCGCCGCTGCGGCCCCCGGAGGGGGCGGTGAGGGAAGGGGGGGGGGGAAGCAGAGACAACCGCCACCAACGTACCGAAGGGGTAACGCCGCTGCGGCCACCCTCACGGCCGCGGCTCCTTCCCCGCTGGGGGCAGGCCCCCCCCCCCGCGCAACGGCAGCGAGGGCTGGTCGGGGCTGGGGGGGAGGCGGGGGGGGGGGGGGGGGTGGCGGACGACCCCCCTCCGCCGCTGGCGAAGTCGGAAGGACCGCCCGGGCAGTGGAGGGGGAGGCGGGCACGGGGATGCGCGCGCACCCGCCCTGGCCCGGCCGGCGACCAATGGGATGCGAGGAAGGTGACAGTTCTCCCCGCCCCTCCCGCCAGCGGAAAAAGCAACGGGGGGGGAGGGGGATGAGCGGCGCAGGCGCAGACGTTGGCCCCTGGGCAAGGGGGCGGGAAAACCGCCGTTCGCCCTGAGTTGGGCGTGGCTGAGGGAGGAGCAAGAGCGAGCCTGAAACGTCATTGGCGGCGTGCGCAGGCGCAGGCGGCTGGGGGGGCGGGGCGGGGCGGTGCGGTGGGTGTGTGGGGCGGGGCTGCGCAGTCGGTCCGTCTTCCCGAGGCAAAGCCCTCTGACGTCATGAGGCGGGCGGGGGGGGGGAATGGCCTGGGTGAGGCCCGTGAAGAGCGGGGCTGGAGGGTATCGGGTAGGTTAAGGCCCCACATGGGGTTTGTGAGGTGTTTTAGGCCTGTACCACAGGGGTTCCTGTCAGGGGTGATGGAAGAGAGTCCCCTTGCGGGGGAAACTAATGAAAGCCTTTTGCCTCGAGTGACTTCAAGCACTAGTACTCCCACAGACAGTGCTTGCGTCATTGCTTTACAAAGTGGATGGGGTTTAGAAACTGTCACGGAGCAGAAGGGGTGCCGTCTTGTTTCCGTGGCCGATCCCACATGGGGGAAAAAGGTGACGCTGAGAAATGATTCCTGAAAGCAGTGGTGGTGGTGGAAACCTTGGTGCAATCTATGAGGTGAAACACTCTTAGGAGAAAAGAGAGGCACACAAAGGTCAGTTAAGTTGTGACAGGAGTGATATAAAGAGTGGATTTCTAGCCAATTAGCACTGCAAAAAGGCGAAATTAGTCCAATGAATTTTTAAACACAAATATCACTTCAATAAAAAATATGAAAACATTTATCTTCTTGTGAAATACGCAGATCCACACTTGGGGACTTGAAAAAGATGTAAATAATACACAAATTGGAAAGCCATTTACAATAAGAAGGTGAGGGTTGTTTTCTTACAGCACTCCTCTCAACCATTTGTTAGTATTAATCTTTACTTGACTTTGTCTGATTTTCCACCGTTTTCAGCCCTTTCGGAAGGGTAAGGCCCCTGTGGGTTCAGTGGGGCTGTGCAAAACCATAGTATGCAGTAGCGAAGGGAGCCTTCAGAGTGTTGGCCCTCATGCCGTGGTGGTTTGACTGTTTTAATTCACAATGTTTGGTTTGCTATGTGAGCATTTCGCATTCCTGTATGAAAATTCACTTTAAAATCATCACTTGGTGCTACGTTAAAAACGGCAAATTAATGCAGAACAGAGACAAAAGGGAAGACATTCTAGTGTACATTGGTAACTGGAATAATAGCAACTGAGGGGCTGAAGAATGAGCAAACCTGTTTTATGGGGAGGTTCCTGGGTCTGCAGCGTGGTGGGGAGCTGGAGACCGGCCCTGCTGCGGCATCGCTGGGGCAGGGGCTGACAGCCCCAGGGGCTGACTTGGGGTCCTGGGCCGTGGGGGAGCCCCGGGGGGCCGGGCAGGAACAGTCAGGGCTGGTGGTGGCCCGAGGATGCTGGTGCTGGTGAGTATTTGCTGATGCTGCAAGCACAGCTTTACTGCTAGCAAGTTTTCTGGCAACCGTATGAAGAAATTGTTGGGGAGGTGGCAAAAGAGCTAGTTTTGCTCAAAGTAGGAAGAAAGTCCTGTTGGTTCGAAAAGCTTAAGGCCAGACCTGGATCACCCTGGGGGCAGCTCCCCACCCACCCCCATGCTATGATCCCACCACCCCCAGTGATCCATGCTGCTGGGTTTGCTGTGTCCTGGCACACCGGGTTTGTGCGTTACAGCCTGTGCTGCCGTGCCAGTGGCTCGGGGTTCCCTTGAGAGGCTTTGTGTCTTCCTCCTAATGAGAAGGTCTTGTTAAAGGATCCTCCTCCTTTTTTTCTTTTTTTTTTTTTTTTAATGGAGGCCTTTTATTTCTGGATGTGCCTTTTGGGATTTAGCTGTTGACTCAATCAGTAAGATAGTGAGCAGTTGAAGTTATGTGCTTCTCTAGGAATTTATGAAGCTACCATGCTTCACTCCCACCTCCTGGCATGCAGCCATACGCCTGGGTAGGCAGCTCCCTTTAAAGGGATGACATCCAGGTTCACGTTGCAAGATGTGAACATCAGATTTTCCCATCCTGACCTGGTGCTCTTGATGACAGGAGTCAGGGCAGCCAGAGGACAACAACTCCATCATGGTTACTGAGGTGAGGGGGTCATAAAAGTGATATGCTGTCAGTCTGGGACAGCATGTATTCCCCCTACGTGGGACCCCTCACGCAAATGTCCTGCACCTGCTGTTGACAACCTGATGCTGTGAGAAAGTCCCACCAGTGACCGCGGCTCGTCCTCCTCCACTTGATGAAGTTTGGGCTCTACCAGCAATGGGAAATGGGAAAGAAAAGGGAATTCTGCCAAGTGGAACAATCCCCCTTGCCTGCAGTCTCTAACCAAAGGTACTTGGCAATATAGACTTCACCTAGTCCATTGCAGATCGCTTGCCTTTTTATTTTGGGTTTGGATGGCTCCGAAGACAAGCCTCTGATGTTAAGCTTGCCCAGGAATACTAGCACCAGTGGCTTGCATGACTGTCCAGTTATTGCAATGAGAGACTCAAGGTATGTCAGGCCTGTGCCCTTATAAAGGGTATGGAGAGGTTGTCACAGACGTGAGTGAAACAGAGAGAAACACAAAAGGTTTCCAGATTCTTGTCATGCTGAAGGTCCGTCCTATTTAAATGCAGACTGGGCACAGCTCCTTCCAAAAGGCCTTAGGTACAATACAGGCTGTGCTATTTGTCCGGGAACTAGCCCATATCCACTGGCATGCCTGATAGAGGCTACGCAGGTGTAGCCTAAAAGGCTTCCTATAAAGGATGCATAATTGCTGTCAAATCTGATCCTAAGGTTAGTAATAGGAAGCAGCTTTGTTAATGTCCTGGGATCTACAACTAGCAATAAAGCTGGCGAGCAATGTTGTGGTATCCTACTTCATTATAAATCTGTAAATCATGCTTAAATATGATAGCTCTACCCTGACAAAAACTCGCAGTTTTCCAGTTCAGAATTTTGAGGCCCCCAAAAGCTCTTTGTAAGAGTGAATATTCTGAATTTCTGAAGGAGCAGTAAACTTCTGGCACAGGCTTCATCCACTTCGGAATCCAGTAAGTAGCTGATGAAGCATCCAGCGAAATTTTCCCAATCTCCTTCAGACTGAAAAGCACATAACAGATGTAATGTTCTAGCAGTAAGTATCTTACTTAGCCCTTATCCTAGCTTCCCCAGGAACTGGTGACCATCTAAACATTACCCCTTTCCCACTAAAAGCCCCAGGAGCACTTCTTTGACTCAGACTTCTCCAATACAACTATATGGCAGCACAAAAAAGAATGGACAAAAGTGACTGAACCAAAACATTACATCACATATTCTCCTGTGGGAAAAGAATGAAAGAAAAACACATGACAGATGGTAGTCAAATCACTTACCCATTATTAGAAACCGCTCCAACAACATACACTTCAAGAATGCATATAGAGATAGCAGACAACAATCCATGCTTCAGTGATCTCTGTTCACATGCTAACGGCTGTGAACCTCTTGTCCTTGTCTTTTAGTTAACTTCTGTATTTCTACGTAGTGCATGTCTGCTATTTAATGATTTCCTCTGCAGGGCTGGGATCTGTGCTCTCTTGGGTAGTGATGGTGGGTTTTTAAAACTTCTAATGTAAAGCACTTCTGAAAGTGAACTTTATTTTCGCATCTGGATGTCATAAAAATTAGTAAGCAAGAAAGGAACCTTTCTGCTTTCAGAAGAGGGGAAAATACAATGGCACCAGGAGGGTGCCTGTTCTGCATAATGATTTCTCTCTGAGCCTCTCTTTTTCTCTCACCCCCATTCTGTAGGAAATATCTTCCTTAGTTCTCAGGATAAATGAGCTGTATTTTGAAATAAGGGTCAAGAGCAGGTGGAAGAATGCCCGTTTCTATTCAGCAGCTAATGACTAAGGATCCTAGTGATTAGTACCTAGTAATTTCCCTCCCGTTCTAAAGAACTTGAATGCATGAAAGAAGATAATTGCCATTTAACAAAATAGGAAGAGTGTAAGGAGAAGAGAATATGACATAAAATGAGACCGTGTGGTTTTTTTGACCACACTTGAGAACATGACCTCCCTTGCCTATGGATAAAAATTCCCTTTTGCTCTCAGTAGCAGCTCCTAAATCCCAGAGAGAGTAAGCAAATAAAAGCAGGAGACCTGCTACTTTGCAAAAGGTTTCTTTTTTGAGGGAGGATGGAGCAGAGAAAACAGTGTGTCAGTCGTGATGTTTTAGAGTCCTTTCCACGAATACTGTAGTTGCAAAGGCAAGCAGGAGTTTTCTAAAGAAAATCAAAATTGTATTTGTCTCCAGATCGGTTCTGGTGGCAGGAAATGTGGATGGTTGCAGCAAAAGAATAGATCTGAGGGCAGATAGGCTATATTGCATGCACTACAATGATTGTATGTTATGCTGAAGAGCTAACTGAGCATCTGTGTGCCTCAGCAAACTAGGTAGAAAACCACTCACTGTGTTAATTGGTTAGGTAACTAGTAGGAAAAACGTTTTGAGTTCTATAGATAAAAATCACCATATGATAGAAATAAAAAGATGGACCCCAGGGGAGGCATAATATGGCTCCAGTCTATTCCAGATTAATAAACTCATGGTCAGCATTCTGTGCCCTCGTCGGAAATTGTGTTCGTAGGCTCAGCTCTACCCAACTTCCTTAGTGTTTGGCGTTTTAAAATAGTTCAGCTATCGTAGTGGGACTTTTCAGGCGGTGTCATATAATTGCTGCCATCCACAGTGCATAATACTGCTTCAGGCAAAGGAGTAGAAGATTAAAATATTTTTCAGAGAGCTGCAAAGAGCAGGGTATTTTTGTGTGCCAAAAGCAATCATGTAAGCCAGTAGGCTAACTCTCCGGCACACAGGGAACAATACCATGGAGCCACGGGATGGCAAGCCTCTCTTTTTTCACTTCTTCAGGGCTTCACTTCTGTTTCTTCAAAACAGTGAAGTTCAGTATATCACTTGTGCCCTTCTGCCTCCTAACACAGCATCTCCTGGTAGGAATCTGTCTGCACCCCATGGAATAACACTCTTCAGGCCATCTGTCTCAGCTCACGTGTATGCACAATTCTTATACACCCTTGTCCATCTGCCGCTCCGCTGAGCTACGTGCTGGTTTTGTGAAAACCAGGTGATACACCTGACCTCAGGACTGACAGTAGCAGCTGATCAGTCACTGGTGGGAGTTAAGCCCATCTCCCTTTTTCCAAGAGGAAAGGACAGTTAAAAAGACTATCTAAATATAGGGCAGAAAAAAAAAGAATAACCATGTCATTGCATCTAGGACATCGTCTAGAGTTACTATGTAGGATTTGGAATCCAGTTCTTCGAGTTATTTAAATATATACCTAAATAAGGTGTTTTCATTGCTTTAATACTGCTTTTATGAGCCTTTTTTTTTTTACAAAGCAAAAATGCATAAAGGAAAAGTTTGCAGTTCCTGAGAAAAAGCGAGTCCTCTAATAAAACTGGAAGTAAGTAAATAAAAGGTTTATTATAAAATCACTAAAAACATTTGGAAATTTAGGCTCAAAAGATAGATATTTATAAAATAATACACGGCAGAGAGGTTTGGAGGAGAGCTGAAGGGCACGACAGAGAGATATTTTGGATATTATCTGTTAGAGATACTTTTCTTGGTGGCGAAAAATCTTTATTTTCACACTCTGGCAAGAGAAGATTTCATTTCATAGCTGACTCTCTATTACAAAAATTAAGCCAATCACAAACTCTTTGTGCAAAGTTCTTATCTGTGGTCTGCACTGTGGATTAAAAGGCAATTCAAAGTGAAATTGAAACAAAAATGTGCAATCTTCTGGGACAATTTTCTTTCAGCCACTTTCCTCATAAAGAAGTGAGAAGCAGTCTCTGTATTTTCTGTCAAAGAAAATATGAACTTTGTCAGGGTTGTTATTTCCTTGAGTTATAAAATAAAAAGTACAGAAAGATCTGCACTACTCAAGCCACAAACCAATGTATCTAATTAACACAGATGAAAATCTGCCTCTGAAGATTTTTTCTTCAAATTTAGCAAGGTTTGAGGTTAAGATTAGTTCATAAAGACTGATGTAGCTTCATGGCAGAAGATTAATAATCATTCTCTTTAGTAGATCGTTATATTTAATTATCTGTCCAAAATTCACCTTTGAGCCCGCCTGGATTATTACACTGACTCAGAAGAAGCACCTGGTTTTGCATGGGGTTAGGACGTGTACTCTGCATCGCCCAGCATTTGTTCTGGTTTGGAGCAGGCAGTGCTGAATGATGGATGGCACAGGGCACGAAACACCCGAGGAGATATCACAAAGCTGTCGGCGAACTACCCGGTGCTTCAGGGTAGTTACACCTTATCTGGAGGTTGTTAGTGCCAGACAGCATTGCTGGTAGAAGACGTAGGGATATTTCCAGCTGCAGCGTATGAAGTAGTGGGATAGTACACGGCACCTACGGCACAAGGGAATTGAAGCGAGGCGGTTCTCGGCTGGACAGCAGAACTGGCTGCTTTGTGCTGCTAATGCCGTGGGACCTGGTCCCTTGTAACTTTTGTCTGAAAGGCACAGTAAATGTGTGGTAGGAGAGGCCCCAGTGTGGTAGTAGGAGGCTGATGCTGCTGTTCGGGGAGAAACGTTAAGAGAGCAGAAGCCTGTAGACCCCCAGCCGTCTGGGACACTGTGGGTGCCTCCAGCAAGTCTCTAGTAGAGAGGAGCCTGAAGTATCCCTGAGCTGACCTTTTGTTTTGGCCTGGGGCATTAACTCACTAAGGCAGCAACCTTAACTAATGAGAGAGAATATTTTGTCTGGATATTAATGTCATTGTACTTCCAATAATGCATAAACCTATACTTTTATTAATCACACTATGTTTTTGCATGTCTTTGGCCTAAAACTTAGAAACGCCATGGTTGATGAACAATGAGAAGTTGGTTCGAGGCCCCAAGTGCGTGTTTGGTTTTGTTCTTCTACGTGGTACCACAGGGAGCCCAACCTAGTGGGGACTGACGGAATGGCCCGAGTAAATGAGCAGTTCCTGGTTTATAACCAACACAAGTGATGCAAGCAATTTAAGTACTTTATTTTGGTACTTCTATACATAAGTCACCTTTACCAATTACACAAATTTTTAACTGAATTTTAATATTTTTCTTTACTTTCCAATATCTGTAGATACTTTCTTTTCATTAGTGTCTACTTTACCTTTTCCCATGCAGCCAAGCCCAGCTGCATGTATTGTGTTCTAGTTGTAAAACAATAACAAAAAATAATTCCATGTCCACTGTACTCTTACCAGGGTAGCTGCATAATCTGTTATGTAGCACTACAGTTACGAAGTCTGTACATAAATTTCAATAATAAACCATGCTTCAATCCGACCTCCCTCCTGCTTTCAGTGCTCTGAGGGGTTTTCTTTTTGGCTTGTTTTGTTTTAAGGCATTTTCCTACATTGTGTCCCATCTGTGTACCGCAGGACTGGTCATGCTTCTTAGCTGGTGTTGGTAGCATCCACCTTCTTTGGCTGGGGAAATGAATCAGCAGAAATGACTGTGCCTCACTGAACATGGTCTCAGGGAAAAAAAACACCTTGTCACACTATAAAACAATGAAATATTACATCTTGCAACCCTGTTTGAGCAAAAATAAACCTTTTTAATTAAGGAGGTAATTGGGAGGTGCAAAGAGATGGGAGAAGAGGCTTTTATTTGAAAAATGATTGTGAGAGAAGGTAACGGGGTCAGAGCAAAATAAATCTTTTCTTGTTTTCCAACACAGTATTACTTTTCATTAACTTCAGTTTGCTTCTCTAGGCAATAGGAACAGAATACAAAGAAGTCGCAAAAAATATTCTCCTAGGATGCTTACGGACTTGCAGATGTTCCTAATAGATGAAGTCCTGGGTCTGCAGCACAGATGGAAAGGGATAAATGATTAAGATGTTATAGGATATAAATAACAATACTATGATGTTGTGTGTAGAGATATCAGCAAAACAAGGGATGCTTATCTTTCGGCTTGATAAGCATCTTGTTTATGGCTCATCCCAGATTGCAACAGTTCTGACTCCTGCCCAAAGCATGAGTCGGTGTATTTCTGTCAGGGCCCTGGGGGCACCATCAGCCCTGCCTGTCCCTGCCAGGCCCTGCCCCGATGGACCCCCATGGGCACCCCCTCTTCACTCCCTCCCCGGCTGCCACCGGCCCCCTGGCAACCCAACGATTTCTGCTCCACAAGCAGAGCAATGAGGATGCTTCTACCACAGGCCAAGGATGGTTTGTCCTTTCTCCTGTACTTGAAAATGGCATTTGTCAAGAAGTCTTCCAGAAAAGATTAACCTGGTGGGAAATACCCATGATATCCAGTTTTAACCCAAATGCTTAGAGAAGTGGCAGTGCTGTGCACAGCTGCTGCTGGGTCCAACGAAGGGAGAAGGGTCAGGTGAGATTCCCCACTGGTCAGTGCGTTGTTAATGAGCGTGGTGTCAGAAGACCTGAAGATACACAGCTTTGGTAACACAAGAAAGGCTAGATTATTTTCAGAGAACCAGCCACAGACCGTTATTTAGAAGTTACCCACCAGAAGGGATTTAACCCTGAATGCCGAGTTTTGTTTTGCTTTGCTACCTTGCTAACTCTGGAAGAATTATCTGGAGCTGCTGGTGTTGTTTCAAAATTTTGCTCCTTGTTCTTAAGTCAAATAAACACCATTTGTTTGAGATGGGAAAAAAGGGGTAGTGTCTGCACCAAGCAAACCCTCACAGATTTTTTTGTCCCAGCTTCTTGCGACTTGAGAGCTTTCCTAGAAGGGTCTTGTCCAGGCAGTCACATTTTCCAGTTCTGCCTGACTGGGCCCAGCTGAAGTTTTTCGGGCTTGGGTTTGGTGTGCCTGATGAGAGTTTGGTGTGGTTTGACTTTTCGGTGCCACCTTTCCCAGGCAATACGTGCCTTCCACATCTGCTTCTGCACAAGCAAGGTGGTTCCCTGAAGAGCCAAGCTGATTCCTCCCCATTCGTGCCTTGCATTTCTGAGGGATTCTGGTGAAGCTAATGTTGTTTGGAGAAAGAGAACTTCAATCTGAGTGATCATTAAGGTACGTGTGATGTAAAGTAACACAAAGGACAATCTGCTCTAAAATGTTCTTTATTGTTTATTCTTCAAATGGAGACACTTAACTATCTCAAAGCTCTAAAGTATTATATGCTAAACAAATAGCTTTCTCCTGAATAGCCAACTTCTGATATACAATTACCATAATTATTATAGGTATTATATGCTTCTGTCCACAGAGTAAGAACTGCATCTAATCAAAATTATCCCATAAACTATATAAAGATGTGATACTCTTTAACAGCACTGAACGCAGATTGCCTTCAAAGAAAAGGTTTCTGAATACATTATCTACACTATAAAATTAAAAATAGCACCAAACTGAATAACAGCTTCCTCTCACCCACATTTCATATCTCCAACCAAGACAGTTAAAATGGGCAAAGAAGTAAGACAGTTTAATCTCAGCATCCTAAAAAGTACAATTTACAACTGTGAAATGTTAGGACACTCTTTTCTAACACCCCTTAGAGGTCTTCCGCACTCTTATACGTACCCTGCAACCTCAAGGAGCCAGTGTGAAATTTGGTCTTGCTGCATCAGGTCTTCCTTGCAGCCAGGATGCCTCTCTCCTCAGCTGTGGGGGTCTTGAACTAGAAAGTATATACACGGGTGGAAAGCATAGCTGTGATGCATGGAAAACGTGCGTGGTGCTCCCTTCATGGAATAGTAGTTCCTCTGAATGTTTACTGGGCAGGCCTTTATTTATTTATTTATTCATGAGGCTTTTACTGAATTAGAAATGAATAAACAAAATGAAAAATGAACTAGACAACTGAAGCTAAAGGCAGTCTTCTCACCACATACCCCCGAATTCCTCTCCTTACCCTCTTCAGTTTCTAAAAAGAAAAATGTGAGGGCACAAACTTAAAGCTGCATTAAATGAGGGTGAAGTTAAGCATATGTCCAAGTACTCTTTGGATTATGTTCCACACGTGTGTCGTCAGTCTGTTTTCACGTAGCCACAAAATGAAAGCAAACGGGGACACTTTTCATGTAGATCTAGGTTGAACATTCAAACTTTAGAATTATTTAGAAAATTGGGTGAAAATGTTGTATAAATGACTTGAGTGGTGCATACTACATTGTCTGGGAAAGGAGAGTAAGAAGAAAGAACGATGTGCAGATTTGCTTCCTCTGTTGACAGTGGTTGGGATTTAGAGAAAAATAAAAACCAGCTAGGACATAAGATGTTCGATTAGGCTGAGAGATCTAATAATAGATTTGAAAAAGCCAGTTTCTTGAGATTTGAACACAAGGCAAAGAAGAAAATCTGAGTGCAGGTACCATTTAGAAATCAGAAACATAATAGGAATTAAGATGTTTATATGCAGCACTAACAAGTGTCTGTTGAATTTAAATAAAGATGTGGAAATCAATAACTGCTTATTACTGTAGTGACAGCAGCTGTCAAATCAATTGAGCTGGTTTGGGATAATTTATTGGGGACTTACGGTTTGCAGCTAAAGAAAAAGTTCAGTGATGATGAAAAAGAGTCTTTTTAGAATCTGTTGCCAAGAAAAAGGAAAACAAAAACAAAACCAAGCATATGGTATAAAAACAAGCACATGCTATAGTTATCAAGAAAATGTCCTCTAGAATAAAAATAAAAGGCTATGCCATGAATTTAGTATGTGCTTACACAACAGGCTTGTACAGATAATTTAAAACCCACAAGGACACTTTGTTTTAAATTCATCATCGTGAATACGCAGATATTCTCTAAAGAATACAACTAACTGCTATTCAGAAATTTTCCCTTAAGTGAGTTCCCTTAATATAGTGAAGCAAGTGTTGATTGCCTATGCACTTTATTTACAGTGTGATGACAGAGCATATCAGCCGTGTATTCTTCCTGTCCCTTCATCCATTCATTGCTAATCAAGTTTCAAGAATCACTTTGTGAGTTACAATTAATAATCTGTACACGCGATTTACACGCCGGAGGGGATTAGTGGCTCCATGAGGACCCCACTCTCCTACCCAGCCCTAGTAATCACGCACATATCATCAGTCTGCCTAATGGTCGCTCCATCCTCCGCCTCTGAAAATTGCCTCTCTTGAGTACCTGGCGGTAGCTCCCCAGGGCAGGGACACGCCGTTCTGCGGCTGGCCCAGAGCTGTGCTGGCTGGGCGCCTGGTTGCCACTGCTGGTTATTTCACTCTCCCAGGGTGGGTATTTATGTAGGTCTACTTCTTCTGGTCAACTACTGACCTTCAAAAACTTGAACAAATGTATTTATCTTCAAGACTTTCTCAAATGTCGGTGTTTTTCTTTTCCCCAGTTGCAGACTGAATAGTTTTTGGTATTTTGTCGGGGGGGGCTGTGGAGGCAGTAGGTGCAGTAAACACACTGGCCTTATTAGATAACTTTAATTAAGACCATGTGAGGTTCTTCTCTTCAGGTTTTGTTCACTGCTTCTGGCCTTCCTTTTTGATCATTTTCAGTTCAACTCCATGGCTACAGATAGTAAGTAAGATTTTTTAAAAAACTGGGTTTTTTAGGTGCAGCCTTTTTCTTAACGTCCAATGCAAAACATAAGAGAGGGTCTGGTATTTCAGAACATTGTTACCCCAATGTTTATAGAAAATCAGGATCTGTTAGTGTCTTATAACTATGTTTTGCTTAGCAAGAGCCAAAAACCTATTAACATATAAGGAAGATATGCAGAGGAGCAAACATCCACGTATGATGTCTGAAGCTCTGTGGTCTAATGCATGAACCAAACATGAGCCATTAATCCTACGTGGACTGGAAGTATGAATGAAGTATTGCCTAGTTAGAGAATGGGTGGCAAAAGACAAATAGCTGATGGAAATGCAAGATAGAAAGCATTTGAATATACTTACGGGGGACCAGCATTCACAGTCAATGAATTCAGGCTGCTGGATCAGCTGGACTTCAGCCATTTCATCCCCAGTGGTGGCGTTATGCTTGATGTTTGTTTTCCTGTCTTAATAAAGACAATTCTTGTGATAAATCCAGTCAAGTCGAGTTGCATAGCTGGACAAGAGTAAGAAAGTCTGATTCTGGAGGAACTGAGATTTGAAACACCCGAAGGACCAGCCAGTTATAGCTAGTGGCTGAGAAACAAGGCACCCCAGGTGAGGATCGAAGTCTCGGCGTCCCTGCAATGGCAGTGGGCCAGTGAGACAGTGCAGCCACTTCACCAGAAGGAAATCACACAGGAAAAGCAATTAATGTGTCACCAAAACCACAGCAGCATACCGTCAGGGAAGTAAGAGGAAAGAGAGTTATAACAATGACTCTAATAGATCCTGAAGTAATGAAATGCTTCCAGTAATGCTTTGCCTGGATAGAAAGTCAAAATGATAAAGTCTGTGTGCAAATTCAGTTATCAAGGCAATTCCTCATGAGAACTATAAATAAAAGAAGTACTTAAAAGGAACATATGTACTCACCAAGTGGTGGTCCCCAGGGCTCAGTATTGGGGCCAGTTCTGTTTAATATCTTTATCAATGATCTGGATGAGGGGATCGAGTGCACCCTCAGCAAGTTTGCGGATGACACCAAGTTGGGAGGGAGGGTTGGTCTGCTCGAGGGTAGGAAGGCTCTACAGAGGGATCTGGACAGGCTGGATCGATGGGCCAAGGCCAATTGTATGAGGTTCAACAAGGCCAAGTGCCGGGTCCTGCACTTGGGTCACAACAACCCCAGGCAGAGCTACAGGCTTGGGGAAGAGTGGCTGGAAAGCTGCCCGGCAGAAAAGGACCTGGGGGTGCTGGCTGACAGCCACCTGAATATGAGCCAGCAGTGTGCCCAGGTGGCCAAGAAGGCCAACGGCATCCTGGCCTGTGTCAGAAATAGTGCAGGGAAGTGATTGTTCCCCTGTACGCGGCGCTGGCGAGGCCGCACCTCGAGCACTGTGTTCAGTTTTGGGTCCCTCACTACAGGAAAGACATTGAGGTGCTGGATTGTGTCCAGAGAAGGGCAACCAAGTTGGTGAGGGGCCTGGAGCACAAGACTTTATGAGGAGCGGCTGAGGGAACAGGGGTTGTATAGCCTGGTAAAGAGGAGGTTGAGGGGAGACCTTATCGCTCTCTACAACTACCTGAAAGGAGGTTGTAGGGAAGTGGGTACTGGTCTCTTCTGTCAGGCGGCTGGTGATAGAACGGAGGAAATGTCTTCAAATTGCAGCAGGGGAGGTTTAGGTTGGATATTAGGAAAAATTCCTTTACTGAAAGGGTTAACAGGCATTGGAACAGGCTGCCCAGGGAAGTGGTTGAGTCACCATCCCTGGAGGCATTCAAAAAGCAGGTAGACAAGGCACTTCAGGAGGTAGTTTAGCAGGCATGGTTGGTGGTTGGACTAGATGATCCTGAAGGTCTTTTCCAACCTAAATGATTCTATGATTCTATACTCCGATACTGTTCTTGTTCTTCTAGTACAGAAGACATCAGAACATGTGCAAACACTTGGTGAGAACTATTGTTTTGAATGCTCTGAACTAGCCTCTCATTTTGTAGGTGTGGTTCTTTTGTGTATCAAGGTTTTGAGCAAATACATCAAACCACTTGCAGATAATTAGAGGAGCAAAGTTTGTCCACTATATCCTTGTGCCATTTCTGAGCATCAGATTCTTATTCTGTATGTCTTGCTTTATCTAATAGCTATGTATTACGAATAAACACGGTATTACCTAGTATTTTATGTCGCATTTCCTTGACTGAACCATTGGGTTCAGAAGAAAGCATGAAAAGTTTGTAAACTGCACAGCTAGAAATATGTAAGCAGTGTTATAAAATTCATATCTGCTCCCTTTTTCCTTTTTCAGTGTGGAGTGTTTTTCTACAGCTATTTACAGGATACAGAGCATTGCTGATACCTCTTTATCTCTCATTCAGCATAATATGAATCTAGACCAAGTTTCCTTCATTTTATGCACCCATTCGCTCACTTTGCTCAGTCCATAGTGCTTATACACTTTATAATCCAGGCAAGACCAATAAAATCTGAAAGAGGACAAAGCCATGGCACCTCAAACCCTTTGAATTCTCTCATGCACATCTCTGCAGCTCAATGTATCTCAAACCACAGCTCCACTTTGAGATGTATCTGTTCTTCTAAACCCCTTTAAAACTTGCATCTTCCAATATTTTATTAACCACACAATGATGTGCTATTCTGTCACATTACCTGTACTTAGAAAAATAATCAAAATAGTGATTGTGAAACTAGAACAATAGGCCTGAAGTTCCCCTACTTGACACCTCTGAATTCATTTACACCCATGTATAGTGAGAGCAAAGTGAATAAAAACCAACCAGTCTCATGGCAGTGATTTTAAGGCATCCTTTCCATCATCCATCCTGAACAAATCAAAACACATAAAGAAGGTGCAAGGTAGAAAACGAGACCATTTCAGTTAAAGGTCACCACAAAATCCTACTAATCTTTAAGGTATTCCATTCTTCTATTCTTTATTTGCTATTGTAGACTTCAAAAATAGGTATTTATGGAAGCTGATGAAATATCCTGTATACAGTGTTACCTAAACAGCAATAGACTGTGAATGGGAAAAGTAACACTGTGGAGTGTTCAGCATAGGTTACACTTCTGATTTGGTAATTTGGGCTTTTTTTTGAGCATTGGAAAACTTAAAAATGTGCCAGATATTTGTTATACATGGTTTGATTGCTAAACTGATATTTGTAAAACCTCCATTGATTCTTTAGTCATGTGTAAAATATTCCCATTTTGGAAAGACAGCTAACCTTTTCCATCTCTGATGTTTGTGATTTTTAATATGACTTTTTTTTTCTTCTTTTTGTTTTACAAAACATCTAGAAGGGGAATATGCGGTGAAATGAAGGATACAAATAACAGCCTGGAAATACAGAGCTGTGTTCTTCACTGCTAACTGTAGTCATTGGGGAAATTTCAGAAATGCCTAGGTGCTTGCAGGTTTCCCTCTGAGCGGTGCAGAGATGTTGTTTCCTAGTACATTCTGAGAGTAGACTTTCAATCTTTTGGAGTTACTTGTTCTTTTTGTAACTGAAATTTGCAGCGTAAGGGCTTACTGACCCACAGCTCCAGCCTGAAAGCTGAGATGGTGGGAGGGAGCGGGAATACCTTCCCCTCATCTACGCAGCAAGGACTTCCCTTCCATCTGTAGGTGTTCTGCAGTGTTCTAGGGTACCAGACTGGCTTCCTGCCATGGTCATGGCTTTACACAGAGCTGTCCTTGAAAATCACTAGAAAATTCTGGCTAGCAGATGCTTTAGCTGCCATGTTTCCCACAAACAGAGTACCAAATCTTTCTCCATAGGATACAGTGACTTCTAGTTTAATTCCTTGTCCTGTTTGTTAGTTACAATCTAATTAAGGAGACCTCTCTAGTTAATCTGTGTTAAATACCATATATCCAAGATACCGTCTCTTTCTTTATACTTACTTAAGTCCCTGTCTGGCAAGTTCAGCCAGAGTGATTCAGACCGACATTTCCAAATTAAATTAGAAGTCTGTGGATTTTAAACTGAGAGTCTGAAGCTCAGAAACTGTGGGCCTCTGACTTTGAAATGCACTTTTCTCTTTGGCCTGATGTAGCGTAAGCTTGTTGGTATGCAAGGCCCAGCACGGATTTATGTATTTACTCAGGTTGCTTCTTAGGGGATGATTTCAGGGAAATCAAGGGATTTCAGGGCAAGAGAGTTTTATCACAATTAATCGAGCTGGGTGGAACTGGTGTGTGTAAGAGCATGTTGTAAATATTGTGTAGCATTTTGGCCTAGAGGGCACCCTAAGTACGTTTTTGCAGTTAAGAAATAAATAAATACAGGAATAGTTGGAAACATTATCCAGGACGGAATAGTCATGTTGTTTAGCAAAGGAGACATTCAGCTGACTTCTCATGCACTCTTTGGGAGCATCTCCATGGCCATCAGAGCACCAAAATTTGTTATTGGGTTTCACCAGAGCAGATGCCCGGGAAACCTCTGTCCTTTGATACATGTGTCCTTTCTGCAATGAAGGAAAACCAGGTGCTTTTGGCTATTGCATGTCATTGCTTGGGCAGCACGAGTTTGTGGCAAAGAAACCAGTTGTGAGATGAGTTTCCCTTGAGGAGGGGCCAGGCCCTTTCTCTTCTGCAGCACGCTCTTCCAGTCTCTTTCCTTAACAGCTGGCACAAAGCACTTCTGCTGAGAGTTTTTTAATATGGTGTTATAAAAGCAATCAGTTACTTATTTTAAAATGTATAAAGAATTAATATTAGCTTATTAACAGGTCTGCTAGCCAGAGATGGAAACTGCTGAACAGCTGAATAAATCTAGTCTGTTCATCACTTCGTGGAGTCTGTACTCCTTAGAGAGTATCAAAAATTTGCAAGACATCCCCAAAAGCTGACTTTTGCATTGATTTGGATCTCACACTTACTTGAAATACATTTGAAATCATAACCAAGCAGACAGTTCCCTCCTGACTAAATCTCTGAGGAAGGATTTTGGTTATTTTAAAAGGATGTGAAATCTCCTAAGCCTGTAAAATATGCTCAAGATGCTGTGACTTCAGACAGGGGACAAGAGGCTTTTTGATGATTAGCAATGGAAGCTTTCAAATTTCTGGGGATCCTTGTGGTCAAAGGATGTCTATGCCTGTCAAAAAAAAAGAGCAGAGGAGAGTAACCCCATATAATCATAGCTTTGTGTAGAAGCTATTGCTAGTTTCTAAGTATCACAGAAGTGAGGCCTAAATTTCATGGGTTAATCCTATTTAATTTTATTGGATCTACTAGTACAAGGAACAGCTGAGCAATCAGACCTTTATGAAGCTCCATATATACCGACATTGATCCATTAATGTTCATTTCCTAGCAGCTGCAGCAAGAGTAAGTAATCAAAACTGTTAAAAATGCTGTTTGTTTGTTTCTTAACAGACAGAATGACTTAAGAGATTAAATATAAGAAAGAGGGTGAGAATGATGTTGTAGCTGGCACATATTTTAAATGAAAACCTGTGAGAAACATTTGCTTTGCTAAGAGAAAAGGAGAAAATATGTTGAATATGTTAGGAAGATTAAAATCCCTGTTTTGACTGAACGAGCCCTGCTAGATGATGAGATGACTCTAAATCCTCGTTCATGACGAAACATTTCAGTATCTACTACAGAGGGCTACCTATGCATGTTTTGCATGCACGCTGTTTATATATAGCAGGTGGCTTTTGTAAATCATGAGAGGAAAACAGCTGAGTGATCGGAATAGAAAGAACTATTGATAATTTTTTAAATAGCTGGTATATGTTTTAACTGACTTCAGACAGGAACACATGAGCTTTCTACTTGTTTCCAAGGCAGAATAAAATTGTATAATTTTAGCAGCATTGATCCTTGCAAATAGCTTTAAATCTCCCCAATAATTTAGCCAGAGAGTCTGCACAACTAGACAGTCAATCTGACTTTTCTCTCTTGGTAGGAAGTAGAGCAGGGAGAAGCCGTGTTTGGGAAACCAAAAGTGGGATCTCAGTAAACCAGGTTTCCAAGCTTCAGTCTTTGCTATTCCAAACCACCCTCCCTTTCAAACTGTTCTCCACAGTACACTGGCCTCTCTCATTACAGCTGACCAGAACTTTTCCCATAGATGATTTTCTGTTCAAAGAGGTCATTTTGGTGAAATAGAAACATTTAGCTGGAGCATGCCTCTTGTAGCAAAAAAAAAATAATTAAAAAAATCTTTTGAAGAAATACTGGAACAGAGCTTCCATTTTAAGCTGATGATTGATTTCATCTGAAGTAAAAATAATGATACACTGTGCTACACTGTATAAAATGTTTAAACGGAAAACAGAACAAAACACTTTTGATGCCATCAAAATAGAATATTTCAATCAACCTCCAAGTGATTTTTAAATTGCGTTTCATGGGAGACTGAAATTTGTTCACTTTTCCTCTGTTTCAGGAAGGAAAGTTGTTCGACACCAGCTAATTTCCCATGGAAAGTAAACATTGGGGCTCCAGCCCCTGCTCTGTTCTTGCCCTGCTCTTCTGCTTGTCTGATGGCAGCTCATATCTCTGCAAAAAATGCAGTCCTGTGCAGTGCCCCAGGGATGGTTACCAGATGATAAAGGTACCCCATGTGTTAAGAAATTTGGGAAGGCAGTAGGACTGTGTCATGGGCTGTTTCTGAGGGGTGAAGCTTTAGATCTGTGGTCAGGGGTAGGATCAGGATGTGTAGGAGATGGGCAGAAGGCGGTGGGATGACTCTGGCCTCTTTGGGGAGACACGGGCAGCAGGGTCACAGGGTGCTACTTCCCCATGGGGGAAGCCTTTGTTACCCCCATGACGACTGGGGAAGTTTGAAGCCCCTGCAGTCCCAGTGCTCCCTTGCCCTAGCCCTTCCAAAAGCCTCCTGATGTCCCAGGTGTCTTCTTACAAGTCCCAGACCTCTGCCAGCTCTCACCTGCTCCCACCTGCTGCTGCAGGGATTGGAGAGGCAGCGGTTGAAGCCATGGCTGGGCATCAGGACCTGGTGACCTGCTCTCCAGTCTCGGCAAAACTCAGACCATCACAGGAGGGACAACAAGTCTGTGTGACAGCCATGCATGGGACTCAGCAGAAAGACCTGCTCTCTTTGCGAGTACCAGGTTGGAGGGGATGAAGGCTACAGGGTATTAAATATTGGGAGGAACCAATGGGAGCATTTGCAAACACTTCCTCTGCCAGAGCCAGCGGAGCAAACTTTTCACTTAACCGTTGGAATCATTTGCTGCCATGTTGCAGGTTCGTTGTGTCAAGGGCAGAGACTAAAGTTTAATTGTTAAAGCATGCATGAAGGGGAATTTGTTCCTCCTTCATGTGCACATTGGGATGCCCCTCCAGGTCTGGTGCTGGCAGAGCTGCCTTGAGCTGAGTCTGCGGGGCTCTGGGGGACCTTCATGCCCGGAGGCAGAGGACAGGCAGACCCTCGGCCCCCATCTCCCTCTTCAGGAAACATGACCTGCAGGGAAATTGAGCACCAGCAAGCCCCTGGGCTGGGTCTTCCGTAATGAAGTGATAATTTATCCATGTCCTTGTGGATAAACACACAACGCAGGCAAATAACTAGCGGTGTGACAGTGAAAAATGCGCAAATATTGACAGAGGGAGAAGACACGCCTGAGGCAGCATTCACTGCAAACCTTTCTCTGAAGGAGCAATAGTTAAATGTTTGTCCTTGCCTCTTTCTTTCAGAAGTAGGGCAAATATCTATAGAGTTCCCAGCGGGGAGGTAATCTAACTTTAACTTTCATACAGTCAAGTAAAACACCCGAGACCTGTGTTAGAGATGCAAGCAGGTCGTCTGAATTATGCTTATTCAATCTGGTATTATTTTAATCTGACATGCCTCTCACGTGCTTCATTTAGATTCATCTTGACCTGAAAACTGTAATCTCAATGCCTTTATCCTTACAGGTGATTTATCTTGTTGCAGTATCTGTTGTTGTTTTTTTTTTCTTGTTTGTTTTTTTTTTTTTTAATAATATAAATATTTATTTTAATAGTGAAACCCTGCCCGTGAGGCAGACCGGCACATTTCAGTCCCTCGGGTCTCCCGAGCGTGGTCTGGGTCCCTTTTGAGCAGCAGTCTCTTGCTTTTGCTCTCGCTCTTGCTGATTGTGGCAAGAAGATGATGAATTAAGAGCTGCGGGAGGTGAGAGCAAACACCTCCCCTGCAGCCGCAGCGTGCTCCGGGTGATGCTTCCTTGCTCGCTTGCAAGACAATAGCCCAAGAAATTAAGGAGGGGGGAGAAAATGACTGATCCTTCGCTATGAGATAATGGATGAGCCCGGGATGACCTGTTTTTTTCCTTGCGGTGGAGCGGTGCTGAAGACAGAGGGCACCAGCGCCCAGCCCACAGCCGTCGCCCCGCCGCCAGCGCGCCAGCTCGGGCCGGCCGGAGAGCCGGCAATGCCTGCTCCGAGCGGGCAGGGAGCCGCTGCCTCACCCGGCCAGGTACGTCTCAGGGGCGACCCTCCAAACGGACGGCGGGTCCCGGCCGTGGGGCTGCCGGCGGGGCAGGCGGCGCAGACAAAAGCCACCCGGGAGACCGGCTCCGGGGCTGCCCGGGGGAGCCTACTTCAGGCGGCTGTGCCTGCCTGCCTGGACGCGCGGCCAGGACGGCGGCTCTCCTCGGAGCGTCGCCTTCGCCCTCAGCGCCTCCGGCCCTCCGCGCCGCGCCCCCGGCCCCGGCCCCCGGGGAGGGACGGGGAGAGGCGGCGGGTCCGGGGCGGTGCGTGCCGCCGCTGGTCTCCGTGCCTCGGGGAGCGTGTGTGTGCAAGCGTGCGTGCGGGGAGACCGCGGCGGCAGCGCCGGGCGGAGGAGGGCAGAAGTTTGGGGGAAGCGCCCAGCGATGCTCGCTGGCGGAGCCGGGACAACGGGAGACGGGGGCACCGGGACAAGCGGGGTACCGGGACAGGGGGCCAGCGGGGCAGGGGGACGACGGCACGGGGGGGGGGACAGCGCGGCAAAGGGGCAGCGGTCCCGGGGCAGGGACCCGCGCTCCGGCGGTGGCCGCGGCCGCCGGGCGCCGTCCAGGGCGCTGTCCGGGGTGCTGACCCCGGCGCGCTGGCCCCGGCGCTGGCCCGGGCGCTGTCCCGGGTGCTGACGGCGCCGCCGCGCAACAGGGACCTGGCCCGGCCCGGCCCGGCCCGGCCCGGCCGCGCTCCCGACTCCCCGGGCGGCGGCGGTGGCGGCGGCGGCAGCCGCGCCGCCCACCCCCGGTTCCGGCACGGCGTTTCAAGCCTCCCAGGCCAGCCGCCGGGCTCGCCGCCTTCCCCCCCGGCCCGAAGCTTGCATGCAAGGCTGGCGTGCCGGTAAGGCACATCAGGACTTTGCCCGCGGTTGCCTTAGTAACTAATATGTATTTTTTCCCCCGCTTGCATATGTGTGTGTCCCTGGCTGGATTACAGTTTTGCCCCCTACATACGGAAAAGTTAATCTAAACAGCGAAGTGGTTCCTTTCTTCCTCCCTTCGCTGACCTTTAAATGACATTTCCCATGGCTGGCAGGGCAGATTGCTCGCTGTGTCTTTTCACCCCCTTTCTGTATTGGGAAAGAAGATTCCTCAGCTGAGAAAGATGCCTTCAGGTAGTCAGAACGCAAGAAGAGGAGAACTTGTCACCCTGCTTTCAGGGCTGGGGCTGCTGTGGCCAGGCTAGGGTGCTTCTCTGATATGCTAAGTACCTCATGAAACTTTCAAAACTTCCCGGGGGCGGAGGGGAGGTGTGTGCTGGCTGAAGGTGTGCGAAACAGCTGCCTTGGCATGAAAAGCAGATACGAAAAGGATCACATAAGCTTAACATATGTGAGTACGCGTGATAGTATGTCAAGGCAAATAAATACATATTTTAATCCCTCTTGAAACTTCCTTTCTAGAGGCCTAGGGAAGCAAATTGCCCTGGGCATTTGCAAAAGCCGTCATCTCAAACTGTCTGGGATTGCTTTATCGAGCTCTGGTTTCACATCGATTTCCCGATTAGCCTGTTTTATCCCCTATTTCTATGCCACCAGGTTAAATGTCACTAGGATTACGGCTGCTTTGGCACCTTCGGGAGCGATGCTGTAAGACTTTGCTGTGGTGGTATTTGGAGCAACTTGGGCGCTGGTCAGGCGAAGCAGATGCCATTTCCTACATGTCCTTAAACCATGTGCAGGCAAGAGGAGCCCATGAAATTAGTAACCTGGGTCTGGATGACATCGTGCAACAAAATGATTGGCGTGCTGCTGGTCTTTTTCCCTGCTCTGCTCCTGGAGATGGATGTGCTGCCCAGGAGCACCGGGCGGAAGGTGCTTCTCTCCACAGCCTCCTCGCAGCGGTCAGTGGCTCGGATGGATGGGGATGTCATCATCGGGGCCCTCTTCTCTGTTCATCACCAGCCGCCAGCTGAGAAAGTGCCCGAGAGGAAGTGTGGGGAAGTCCGGGAGCAATATGGTATCCAGAGAGTCGAAGCCATGTTTCATACTTTGGATAAAATTAATGCTGACCCAGTCCTGCTACCTAACATCACTCTGGGCAGCGAGATCCGAGACTCCTGCTGGCACTCCTCAGTGGCCCTGGAGCAGAGCATCGAGTTCATACGGGACTCCCTCATCTCCATCAGGGATGATAGGGATGGAGGCACCCGCTGCGTTTCTGACTCACAGTCCCAGCCCCAGACCCGAGTGAAAAAGCCCATTGCGGGGGTCATCGGCCCCGGCTCCAGCTCGGTTGCTATCCAAGTCCAAAATCTGCTCCAGCTCTTTGACATCCCCCAGATCGCTTACTCTGCCACCAGCATTGACCTGAGCGACAAAACACTGTACAAATACTTCCTCAGGGTGGTCCCCTCCGACACGCTGCAAGCCAGGGCCATGCTTGACATCGTCAAGCGCTACAACTGGACCTATGTCTCCGCCGTCCACACGGAAGGTAGGTATGAGGCAGCCCACTGCCTCCGCCGGGAGCCCCCAGCTGCCCCACACCCTCTGTGGGGACTCTGCAAGGACGTGCTGGGGCTGGGTTACCTGCCAGGACCCCGGGGGAGCTGGCTTCTCCCTGAGAGAGCGCTGGTTGCTCCCACCCGGGGACACTGTAAGGTGAATGGGGAAAAGTGTTGGGGGGGGGATGCAGTTTTCCCCAGTGTGGAGGAGCCCCCCCAACCCCAGGCACTGTGGCTGCGGGCAATAGGAGGGGTTTCAGCAGCACAGGAAAGCCCGTAAGAAATCAGGCATGTCCCTGGCAATCCTGTTCCCTGTCCTCCTTCACACACAGACCAGTTCGTGTATCTCTAAATAAAAGATAATGGATGTGAGCATCTGGGTCTGGAGCTGATAGTGGCTCTGGCTGTGCCCTGGTGGAGTCTGGAGGTTGTCTGTGGGGCTGTTGATCAGGTCTTACTCACAGGCTTCGCTGCTACCATCACGGGAAGTTTGGCATTTCTGCCTGAGCAAAACGGAGTCATGGCTCGGCAGGGACTCCTGGGTTAGCTGCTGGCTTTGCTGCATGTGAACTCATTTTCTGGGACTGCGAACACAGAAAAAAGAAACCTGAAAATCCCTCTGCAGTCCAGGTAGCCCCTGCAAAGCCATGTCCCATGAGAAAGAAAGGGCAGTGGCTAGTCTGTCAGCAGGTCTGGGCAAGCATGTTTTCATGCAGCTTGAGCAATAGTAAAATATATTGGTCTTTACAATCTGTTCATCGTCAACAGGTTTTATTAATTTTAAATATCAAAAGAAAAATATCAAAAGTAAGGGTATTTTAAAAAGGAGACTTTGGTTTATAGCCAGGCTAGGCGGACCAACACAAATGACAGCAGTAATTGCATTTGATAGAAAGCAAACTCTTGTGACCTATTATTGTGACATTCCTATAGTCCACTTATGGTCCTCAAAATGGGATTTTTTAAGTACAAAATTGCAAACCTGACCACATTATTGCTATAGTTTTACAGCTATTCTGTTTATCTGACTGTATTTCTTGTATGGATTTGATTTATGATTCCTTCTGGTTACTGAGCTGACTCCACACCTTTCACTCTCACAGAGATGACTAAGTAAAAAGAGTTAAGAACATATATTATGACGGATAAATAAATTAATCCCTGAGAATAGCTGCATATGCAGCATTCAAAGGTGAATTGGATTAAACTGGACATCTAAAACATGGAAGTGCTGCAATTTGGCGGGGGGGGGGGGGGGAGAAGCAAGAGCAGGAAGAAATGACCTGACATTTGCAGTTCATTTATGCCCTGTGCAGATGAGAAAAGGAACTGCTAGCAAGAGTTGACCATGAGCTATTAAGATTTTCTATCGCTGACAGATACGATTAGATCTTGTGGAAGGCCAGGGTGAAAAATAAACATGAAAGGGATAAATTCTTTGTTCATGTAAATCACTGTCTCTCCCTCCAAGGCACTTTGGGGAGCTATACTAACTCACAGTGCCTTAGGAGCTGCCTCAAGGGACCTGCTTCCTCACTCCCTCTCACTCTGTAGATGTAACTCTCATTAACGTTAGTGGGACTTACCTCTTTTGGAATAGACAGCAGCTTATGAAGGTTATTTGTTCATTCATTTTTAAAAAATCATTTAAATAGTAATTTTAGTCATTGCTTGTGAGAAATTTTAATTAAATATTTTTTTTTATGACTACGTTACTGACTGATGATTGTTACAAGATATTTTTATAGACTTTGAAGTGATACTTTTCAAAATAGTGGATCAGTTCTACCCCACCAGGCAACAGTCTCCTCTTAGGGAACGTCACAGGGATTTTGCAGATTATGCAGCTCAAGATTCATATTTGCTTTCTAAAAATCATTCTTAATCTGTATCTGCCATACCTTATTGTTAGATTCAAGCTACAAATTCCACTGGAAATATGTAGCAAGCTTCAACTTCTGTGTTTCTTTCCAGAAAGACAAGTTATTAACCCCATCCTAATTGTAGTTGGGTGGAATCCAAAGACCTTTTTTATATATATATATTTCAAGTGAAATTCGTATTCATGAACTTTGGGGCGAATGGTTACATTTCTGTTGTTTCAAATGCCATGCATTCACCGTGAGAGATCTGCTTGCTGGTTTGTTAAAGGTGGGATCATTCTTCGCAGACAACACAAAGCCACTCTGAATAATAGTCTGCGTGAACAGGAGCTGCTCCATCCATGCTATGTTTGGAAATACGGGGATAAAGTGTAGTTAGAAACATTCCTCCTCCACACTTACTCATAGGCCTCTCCGCTGTCTTTGTGGTGAGCTGCAAAATGTGTTGGGAGGAATTCTAGGATATCCTGTCTCGGAGAATCACTTCAGCAGGGACTGTGAGGAATGGGCATGTTTCTAGGAAATGCACAGGTTGAGACTGTGAAGGAGTTAGTTGCTTCACCTTCTGAGTGCTCCAGATCCAGTC
Organism: Astur gentilis; assembly: GCF_929443795.1. Classification (NCBI taxonomy): domain Eukaryota; kingdom Metazoa; phylum Chordata; class Aves; order Accipitriformes; family Accipitridae; genus Astur; species Astur gentilis. Next base: position 35,483,403 of record NC_064884.1, on the reverse strand, counting down.
CGGTCACCTCTTGAGAGCAGAAAAGCTGCTTAGTTCCTATCTGACCCCTCATTCTCATGAAGATGGACAATCCTCAGCTCTTGTAGCCACCCAACCACAAGAGGATGCAATGAGACCACTGAGCTGCCTGCCTACCTGTGTCAGCCAGCCCTGCTCCTCGGGGTCACAGAAATTGCCCAGAGGTGTCTGACTTTCTCAGACAGTCTGAACTATCCAACTCCTCTGTTTACCCTTCCTCTACTCCTATACTCGAGCTGGAGTTATTTGAATGCCCCAAACAATACCGGGCTACACAGTTATATCTTTAATGAAAATCAGAAATAAATACCACACAGTTTGGTGCTCATGTTTCTTAACATGAAGCCTATGCTTGCCATGAGAATGAGGATAATAAAAGTCACCCAATCTGTAGCATGATGTCTTTAAGTAGTCCCCAATATCCTACTTTGCATTTGACGTGAAAGTTTATTCTTCATGTGTTAATACAATAATTAGTGTTAATCAGTGTTGACGACATTTAACTGTATACAATCTCTACACACTAGTACACGAAGTTGCATGGAGGTATGCCTCACTTGCTTTGCGGTGGGGTTTTTTTGCACAGTTGTTTATTAGGATGTATAAACATTCCACTTGGGGAAGAAACTTCTCACTTGGTGAATAAAATCTGTTTCCAAAGGCCCACAGAGCACATTGCTCCTTTTAGATTAAAATTGACACGTAAAGCTCCACATTCAAGAACAAAGAAAGGCAAGTTACTATGTTCTGTTATTTTATTATGTATCTCAGTTGAGTGTAGTTGCACATCGTGAGAGTGCATTTTTTTCCAGAGTGGGCAGCAGTCATTAAACGACGTGAGAAATCTGTGCATCTGCTGGCAGAAGGCTGTGTGACTGTATAGTAGCTGCAAGGTGTTTTCAAGGCTATTTTTTTTTTAAGGATTCTTCAAAGGTAATTCAGTGTTGGAGTTCTTGGCGTGTGTACATCTCAGCTCTTAGGCTTGGAAGTCATTCCTATCTAGAAATGCACATAAGGGGGATTCTGACTACAAGCCAAGGCTTCCTATGGAAATCAAAAGCATCAAAAGCAAATGTGTTAAGTTGGGCACAATTCCGAGTGTGATAAGAGCAGAAGGAACTACACTTGCTAAGGGTTACTTTCTAAGTGAGATGTTCTGGTCTTTGGTGAGATAACCTCAGAATCAGGTATTCTCAACTTACTAGGCAGCCACTGGTTATTTGGTAAAACTGAAGAATAACAGGCGACACTTTCTTCCCTGCCTGGGCTGCCTCTAAGACAAGGCAAGAAATGCTGAGCGGAGATAGCAGGCAGCACCTCTGCGCTGTTTTGATGCTGAAGGCACAGAAGTTAATATGGTTGTCTCCAGAAAATGCAGAGCGGTTGTGAGATTGCTGTAGGATACTCCAACTTCCAAACCCCACCAGATGCCTGCACCCTGGCTAGTGGTCAGCACAGAGTCTCTGCCAAATCCCTCGCTTTTAGCTGTTCCTCTTATACACGAAGCAGGAGAGATGATGGTGGAAGAAGCCTTTTTATCACCTCATCTTCCAAACATATCACTTCTGAATAAGTGAATAGAAATACTTAATATCTGTGCTTGGCTTTTCATTTAAATTGTTGCGTGCATCTTAGCCTTATAAAATGTATGTGAGATTTTTTATTCTGTGAAAACAAAATCTGAATGTGCAGAACAGCTCCGTTTGAGTGCTGTTTGTGATTTGTGGACCATTCTTACGCTTTAGTGCACAAATACCCCTTTATAAACAAAATTTCCATTCCAACAGATTAACATGCAGACTTTGGAGAAACAACTTTGGAAATGGAATGATTAAATTGCACCAAATTTTGATTGTTTATAGATTAATTTTACTGAGAGCACTGTGATGTTTCTGGTCTTGATCAATTTTGTCGGATTTGTATTGCCAGACTGTTTCTTTTTCTTGAATATAAGGCTTAAAAGGAACTATGATGAACAGATGACACAATTGTTAAGACTTTCAGATCAAAGTAGATGGTAGGTAGATTATCTTCACAATGATTTTCGATAACCCGACTGCCGCCCACTCTCTGTTGTTGTAACGTACAGGAAGCTCGTAAGCATGGTTATATATGTTGGAAAGAGGATGGAAGGAAGTGAATCTTGCACTTCATTGCAAATTTAACAGGAAATAATTTCTTTCAGTAGAATTCACTGAAGTAGCTTTAGAGGTGCTAGAAAATAATACTTCTGTTTAAAGATAAGTGGGGCAATATCCATCAAAGAGCTCAAAGGAACAATTTTCATACAATTGTGTTTAATGTCTCACAAGGTGTTCCTACAGCTGTTTCTAACAATGTTATGTTATTAATTCCATGGTGTCTTTCAATGATTGATACTTTCTGATAAAATTATGACCAGGCAGTAGAGAAAAACAACTCCAAATGTTTGAAATTTCAGAGTTTACAAATATTTCTATAGGTACCAACAGTTACAAAAATGTCCTTAAAGGTTAACCTCATGAAGTGTTGTGAATTGTGCCTGAGATGTGTGTTCATAAATGCATATTCCAATCTATTTTTTTTTCTCCATTTAACTAACTTCACTAACCATCTTCAGAGGTTTTGTAATAGGGAAAAAAGGAGAGAGATATGTCCCAAGGAGGACAAAAATTAATTTGAAAACAGCTAGGGACTAGACTATTCCCTTGCATTGGACCCATTAATTGTATTTATTAGAAGGTTCTGAGAGAATCATTTATGTTGACTGAAGTTGGCAAAACTTTTGTGGGTGACAAACACCATAGAGATCAAGAGAAATTCCTTCTTGAAAATATATTGCTTTGCAGTATGCCTAAATTCACAAATAATCTAGCTTTTCAACTACACAACTGGCAGCTGCATGAGTTAAATCAACTCAAAAGACTCATCTAACTTCTGTGCCTGCCTTCTCAGCAATATTGCTAGAGTTCATATTTATCAGTCAGCACCATGGGTTCATTTGTGCTTTACTTCTATTTTTTTCTGCATTATGCCTTTGCTCTCAGATTCATGTGTCCCATGATCCTTGTAAACTCCTGCAGGATTCTTGTCTCACTGAAGACTGTTTTAAAAAAGTTAAATGAACTCAGCTTTCTCATAAAGCTATGTGAAAATGGCTCTAAAATATTCCTTTGACCATATGGTTCATAATATGAAGGTGCTTGTGCTTAGGTTTCTCGGACAGAAAACCAAAAGCTATGTGAAATGAATTCATGTAGCTAGAAGTATTGTCACCCATTGAGAAAGATTCTTCAGGAGTCTGATCCATCAGTGAGCTGGTAACGGTAGTGGGAGACCAGAGCATTGCACCTGCCACGCATAACCCAGAAAACTACTGATCAAAGTCATTACTAACTGGTGTTCACTGACCCATGTGAAACAAGGTGGGGATTTCAGTATATTTTCTGGGTGGCAGGTGTTTGCGGCACAAGCCACTGTCAGAGATGGCAGTAATTAACACCTGTGTTGGCAGTCTGAACGGGAGGGCCAGGAGCTGACTGCACATGAACTACAATAGTGTTCTACCTAAAGAACACTAAAGAATACCTAAAGAAACCATCTCTTCACTTATGGGTATCTAAGGGATATCACTAGAGATGGGTGGAGAGAGGTGTGCAACAAATTAATGCCATCTAGTGGGTAACCAGCTCGATATTGCTGGCTAATTTTGCAGACTGGATCTTTTCCTGAACACTAATATTGCTATTATTATTGTTACTATTAATGTATGGCTTAAGGAACAATCTAGATTTGGTTTGCCTACCAATGCAGCACAAAGATGGCTGTTGAGAGAGGTGGCAGGAGTCTTGTGATCTTTGAAGCCATTGCAGCCATTGCTGCCCGTTGGGCTGCAGCCCCAGTTCCCGTCCAGTACAAAGGAGTGCCCACAAGTGGCTGTTTGTCGTGGTTTAACCCCAGCCAGGAACCAAGCACCACGCAGCCGCTCACTCACTCCCCCTCATCCAGTGGGATGGGGGAGGAAATCGGGAAAAAAAGTAAAACTCCTGGGTTGAGATAAGAACGGTTTAATAGAACAGAAGAGAAGAAACTAATAATGATAATGATAATACTAATAAAATGACAACAGTAGTAATAAAAGGATTGGAATGTACAAATGATGCACAGGGCAATAGCTCACCACCCGCCGACCGACACCCCGCCAGTCCCTGAGCGGCGATTCCCTGCCCCCCCCACTTCCCAGTTCCTAAACTAGATGGGACGTCCCATGGTATGGAATACACTGTTGGCCAGTTTGGGTCAGGTGCCTTGGTTGTGTCCTGTGCCAACTTCTTGTGCCCTGGCTGGGCATGAGAAACTGAAAAATCCTTGACTTTAGTCTAAACACTACTGAGCAACAACTGAAAACATCAGTGTTATCAACATTCTTCGCATGCTGAACTCAAAACATAGCACTGTACCAGCTACTAGGAAGACAGTTAACTCTATCCCAGCTGAAACCAGGACACTGTTCATGGACCCTAGAGCAACATAAATTCACTGAAGTCAACTGAGTTGATGTCAAACTTAGTTCTTTACCAGTGAAGAAACACTTGCAGGATGAGGGCCATTTTTTAAGATGCTGTTCCAATTACAATACCTCACACCATAGACAAAAGGCGTGTAAGAAGTATGCCTAAGAATGGTGTATATATAAAGGCTCTTCATAGTAATCGTTCTATGTGAAAAATAAACTGTCTTTGGTGAGGAAAGGAAAGAAAAATTAAAGAAATTAAAACTGCTGTACTGGTCCTTCAACAATGGGCTGAATATTATGAGAAGGAGGAGCAGGGCATGTACGGAGCATACCTTCACAGCTCCAGTATGTAGCAACTTCCCAAATACTAGGGCTACCAGCTGCCAATGGACCTTTCCTTTATGAATTGCCTAATCCCTTAATCCCCAATCTGTTTATACTTCGGTCTCCATAGTATCATAACAATGAATTCTATAACTTAATTGTATGTTGTGTGAACAAGTGTTTCCTGTTATTTACTTAAAACTATTCCTTGATGACTGCATTACCTTCATACAAAACTTATCATTCGTTAATCCTGATCATTATTCTGTACTTCCAATTCCAATAGGAAACATGGGGAAACAGAGCTATATTCAGTATTCAGGGTGTGGGTACACCATGGTTAAACTCACTGGTGAAGTAACAATTTCAGTATTGCTTGCAGACCTCTCCTAATTAACTTCCAGTAGTCCCTTACCTTTTTAGCTACTACCATGCACTGAATGGATGTTGTCAGAAAATGCTTTAAAATTACCACAAAACCTTTTTCTTAAATGGTAAAGACTACTTCAGAGGCCATTATGCACAGGGTTTTCCTCATGTGTGTTACTCTTAATTTATTAACACAAAATTTATTTAGACAAAATTTATTTCCTACACTTTGGTTCCTATCTGTTAGCCAATTATTAATCCAGGACCTTCTGTTTTACTCTGTATTACCTCTATTTCTGTCAGAGCCTTTAACAAGGGACCTCATCAAAAGCTTTCTTAAATTCCAAGTACTCTATAGTGCTTGTATTATTCATATGATTACCTGCTTCAACAAAGAAGTCTAATAAACTTCTGAGGTATGTATTTTCAGTGCAAAAGCTGTGTTGGTTCTTCCCTAATATGGCATATTTATTTATTTGTGCATTAATACTGTTTTTGTCATGGTTCCTACCAATTATCTTTGTGCAGAAGTATCTTAAGTCTGCAGAAATGTCATGTCTGTTGTTCATTGGATTACCTCTGTGCCTCTATGCCTCTGTACTCTCTAGAAATTCTGTTATAAATGAAAACTGATATGTGAAAATATAAAACTACTTTTTCCACTTTACTGCTTCCATCTGTTTTGGTATTAAGACCAGTTCAACTGGTGGTAACGTGACAACCACAACAGAAAATTGGCCAGTATTGGAAATTTGTTAAACTCCATCTTATGGATTTGTTCTAAAATATATTCTACTGATGCTCTGAGACAATGGTTCAGTCTTATCCTACATAAGGTATGACCTTTGTATGAGAACCATCCTGTCCGCCTTCACAGGCAGTGCAGACTGAGAGAATGAATTTAACTTTTCTGTTATGTTTTTTTCCCTGAGTGCTCTTTTTACATAACTGGTTATCACTGAGTATCAGGCAAGTGTCCCATTTCTTGAATTTTTGAAGAATGGTGGGTTATTAGATTCTCTGCCTTTATGTCTCAAAATTGTTTCAACTTGGTTTTTTGTGGTTTTGTATTTCATTTGTCAAGGTATACTCTATTCTCTTTCCCTCATTAGGACACAACTTAGACTTTTTAAAGTATTTGTTTTATTTTTTTAAATTTTATTTTATTGCATTTTGTTTTATTTTAATAGCTTTAGGAAATTTACTTTTCTGCTTTATCATGCTGGGGTTTTTGATCCTTTTGGAGGTTTGGCTTTCAGCCTCTCATATATTTCTGAGTAGTCTCCATGTAATTTGTTAGTATTTCACTCTTTTGGCTGCTCCTTTTAATGTCCTTGAAATTAGCTTTCTCATTTTTATATAATTTATTTTGTTTTAAATTAAATATTGCTGTTACCAATTTTTTATTTCACATGCAGCTTTTTCTGTCCACATATGACTAAAGTACAGTCGCAATTACAGACTATTTTTTGGATCGTTAAGGTCTTAATAAGGCCTTGTATACTGCTCAATGCTTCTTTTTTTGTGAGTTCAATGAGCAGATGAGTAACACCCATGAAAAAGAAATCAATAAACTGTATGCAAGATTTGCCTTCGTTTTTCATTATCTAACCTACAGTCTGGCAGTACTACATACAGAGCCAGGCTGTGTTAATAGCATTTTGTGACACGTGGGCTGCTTTTTAATGAAAAGTACTGTGCATCACAAGCTGTCCTTTCCTCTTGTGATGTGCCACTGCCTAAATGGCTGTTGTCTATCAAAAACCAGTGTGACAGATATTTCAGTTTACTAAAGCGATATTGTTTGTCATACAACACCATGGTTTGACCAATTTCCATTTGTATTCTCTCTTGAATGTTTTTAAACAAATGAATTTCTTAAAGTATATTTGAATTATATTAACAGCCAGCCATGATTTACAAGTCCCTTTGAAATTTGATAGAAATGTTGTAAGGGTAGGCATTTGGCAGTTCTGGTAGGCAAAGCAGAGAAGGTCACGTCCCGTGCTGGTGCAGAGAGCAAGCGTAGCTGTAAGGCTCTTGATCCAATGCTCGTTGAAGTTAGTTGGTGGTCCTCTGCTGAGTCCAATGGATCCTGAACGGGGCTCAGCATGGCTGTCAGATGTTATCTTTTCAGGCTGTGGAGCTGACATTCCACAGAAAGCATTAAAAATCCACAGGGCTTGTGAATCCCCACAGCTAGAAGGATCTCATAGTTAATTGAAAGTAGTGTAAAATTGTGTGAAGGCACACTGTGTTTGTTGGATTTGCATAGATATTAGAGGATATTCAGATACATAAGTTTTTCCTTCCAACTAGAAGAAGGCGGAATCTAGTTCACTTCTTCCCATACAAATTCCCCAGTGAATTTAACTCTTGTTTCTCTTTGCAAATTGTTTGAGGAGCAAACTTTCATTTTCTTAAACGCAGTCACAATCTGCAGTTGTTTGACCAGCAGCTTTCATCCTTATTCATCTGTGGATACAGATGGATTGTACAAGCTAGTAATTTCCCAAACATTTATTCAAACAAAACTCATCCTGGCAAACAGCAATGAGAACCAGGCATGAATATTGCTGAAGTGACAGCTATTTGAAATCTGAATGAGTGTTCATAAATACTTTCTTAAAATGTCTGGCCAGGCTCCACTGAACATTAAGTGTCTCCTCCTGTGTGGAGTAGAATTTAAAAGACAAATTTGTAATTAATTGTCAGGAAGTGAGCAAACCTTTCATGCTTCTTTATGTAAGCCTTTCTTACCCACATGGTGCTGCGGAGAAGCTTTAGCAAATGGAAATTTGGCATGTAGATCATCACGCTGGGTATTGAAAGATGGTGATCCTCCTAGCGAGAACGTATTTCTCTGACTGCACGCTCCACATGTGTAAATCTCAGTCTCTTGCCTGAGCAGCAAATGTGTGAAACAGAATATTGACAGTGCTGTAAAGGAATGCTATACTATCAGCATTGCTAAAACAGGTAGGATGATTTGAGAGACTGGAAAGTTAACATACACTCCCACTGAACTTTCAGAATGGGTTACAGCACTGGGCCGACAGCATTATCTCAGAGGATGCCCTTATTTGCCAGGCTATATTGCCCTGGAAGGATAAACTCGTATTCAGGATCAGATTAAAAACTCTCCAGCTATATGAAGCAAAGTGCTGAACTGGGACAGTTGCTCTGCTGGACCAAAAGCATTCAACGTTTTGAGAAGGGGGAATGAGCCAGGCAGCAGCCCCCCTGGCAGCCTGGGTATCACATAGTCCTTTCTTGTTCCCTTCCCCCTCAAGGCACTCCAGCTGTGGTCCTCGGGTGTCACTGCATTTGCCTGTAAATGGGCTTAGCCTTCCTCTTTCACGTGGACACCTGCCCCACTAAACCATTCTTTGTCCACTGTCAGGTTTGACCAGGACTCCAACACCTGACAGCTCAGTCGGTGCCTACTAAGTGACACGGTGCTGCTGCCAGTCATCCAGAGCCCGAATTCCTCCTCCTTCCCACATGGTGCTAACCTGTAGGTGAAATTACAAGAATGACGGGAAGGTTTTCCAGAAGCTGCTTCTGGATTTGTTACTGATCTCAGAAAGAGATGGCCAATATTCTGTTAAACACATGCCCCTAACCGTGCCTGCAATGGTGTCCTCCAGCGTTGACATCCTGCAAAAGGGTAGGATAAGGATGTAGTAAAAGTCTTGAGTCTGCAGCATAAGGACAGTCATACGCAAAACTGGTGTTATGAAGTTGAGTGAGGCAATGAATACTGATTTCCATGCATTATGGAACAGCCAAAAATGGACAGTGTTATGTCAAAAATCCAAACGCAAAAGACAAATGAGCCATGCTGGGCAGCTCTGGCTACCAAGACAGCAGTCCTCAGACAAATAATAAGATGATGATTCAGGATTCAACTGACAAAAAATTGTAATTAAATTAAAACCAATCAGTGTGACTCTATGGAAAATAGGTCTTCTCAAACAAACCTGATTTCATTCCCTGATGAAAGTGCCAACTTGGTAGCTACAGATAACAGTGTGGATGAAATATCTTGGATTTCTATAAGGCACTGAATTAGTTTTACAGGACATTTTTATTTAAAAAGCCCTGTGCAATGTCAGGAGAACAGACGTCGCATAAATTAAAACTCAGCACACTGACCTCAGCAAGTAAAGAGTGACCTTCAAGTAAGGTTGTGTCTACTGCATTGCACAGAGCTTGACAAAGGGTATAATCCCTCTACTGTCTTCATCAATGATATACAAAGCATAATGGCTGACAAGATATGCAGATTTGTGAAATGGCAATTAATGGGGAGAAAAGGGAAGATTCAGATCTCTTGGTAAGCTAGGCCCAGTCTAAGAAGATGCCTACTAATACAGTCAAATGTTAACCATAAATAGAGGAATAAAGCACATGTGCAACTTACTGGGAGAATTGTGTCCCTGAAAGAAGTCCTAAGTATACTGTATGGTTATAGATGAGCTGCATCAACAAAACCCCAACCCAAACCACAAAAAGCTAATGTCATCCTTCAGAGAGTGGGAACTTTACCTCCATCTAAGGATTATTAGTATTAACTTTTCTATTATTTGTTCAGTTCTGTTGTCAACGTTTTATAAAGAAATTCAAAATATTGAAAAGAGAGAGGGGTAAAACTCTAAATGATTTGAGGGCTGAAAAAAAATGCCTTATAGTGGGAATCTAAACCAGCTTAGTCCATCTGGTTTGTCAAAAAGAGATACGGCTTGATTTATCAAAAAATGATTTTTTTCCTCCAAGCAAACAAAGCCAGTAGGAACTACAGGGCTCTGTATCCTAATGGTTAAATGCACAACAAGCACCAATTGCTGGTAAGCCAACAAAATCCAATTAGAAAAAAGACAAACATTTTTGCTTATTATGGTGCATAACCACTGGGACAAATGACTGAGGAAAGTGATATGTTTTCAGACTTTTGATGTTGCGTAATCAAAATTTGCAGCAGGTGTGCCAGAACAGTTTTATTCAAAATGCAAGTCACTGGACACAGTGTGGTGGGATCTGGAGTGAATGTATGGGCTGGCGTTATAGAGGTAGTCAGATATGAAGGGCTGACAGTTCTTTCTGGCATTAGATCTTATTCATTTATGGATAGTTTTGATTATGTAAGCAGGCAGGAAAAATTATAATTTAAAGAGTAGCTTCACATTCATGTGTTTGCTCAGCTGCTCAGCTGCCTTGGAAAATTTGAAGTATCCTATGCTGTTGATACTCATTGTAGAGGAAGAGAAATTCAGGATGAAATAATCCCCTCAGTCACATCCAGTCCGCTGTTACAGTTTACATGCGTTATTTTAAGTCAGTATTTGTTCCCTTACCCACAGTTGGTGCTTGTTATGCATTTTACCATTAGATTACAGAGCCGTTTAGTTCCTATGATTTTTGTTTGCTTGGGGGAAGTTTTCGGTTTCATGTGGATTTTATACTGAACTTATTCTCTTACTTGTGACATAAATGTTGGACCCTACGACTGAAGAAAACAGCAAGTTCCCTAAAAGGATGCAGTGACATTTTTCTATGGTCTCATTAATTAGAATACTTCTTTGTACCTAAAATGATATAATTCATCTGATGGCCCATGCAAAAAAACCCCCACTATTGAAGAAAACAAGAAGTTGGTAGCTAGGGTAATTAACATTTTTACCCAGCATTTTTTCTAGAAAGGAATTCAGTGGTGAATTTTGTGAATATTTGTTTTAATATTAACAGAGAAAATTTGGGCATTGATATTTTCTGGTTGTTTCAGAACACAAGCAGCCCATTACAGATGCTATCCCTTCCTGCAATGAACATTTTAATGTCCTCTTACAAGGCATTTTAGAGCATAGTCATGTTTGAAAACTCATTGTCCCTGTCACACATACTTGTGCCTTTTCTACTGAGTCCAAATATATGTGAAATAATGTATTCCACTTTTGTCATAGCTGTGTTGTTGCCTGTGAAGTGTGAAGCAGAAATGTGCTGGTACCACAAATATCCAAAGTCACATCACTGCTTTTTATAGTTCATATCCTGAGGACATATGAATAATAAAATGTTTTTTAAAATCCTGGCAATACATCTGTATTTACATTCAGACCTATGATTTGGCTTTAATGAAGTCAATGGGAGCTATTGACTGAAATGTAGCCATACATCTGACTCTATGGAAAGATGCTTAAAGGTGCAGAATACTCTTGCTTGATGCCAAAAGGCATGCGGACACTAGTTTAACTTCAAGCACTTGAATTATGGAGGACAAGAATTAACCATACACTTACAGCGTCCAGTTTCTGGGGATTGCTCACATCACAGCAGTGTCCAGTGCCTTGGAAGATTAGGCACGATGTGCTTATCTCACATTAAAGACAGGCTTTCTACCAATAAAACTAACATTTATAAGTCTTGTAAAGGTCTGTGTAGTGGGTTAGGCTAGGAGGAAACCAAACGGCCTTAAAACTGTGCATATCAGAGGATTATGAAAACTGATGAGTGGGTTGACTAAGGAAGGGCTGCAGCCCGCTGGAGAAAAAGGGCAGGATTTTGGATGTGCTGCTTTAAAGATACAGGAAAATGTTAGTTGCTGCTGTCTTAATTTAAAGTGGCATGCTGAACTAACTGATTAGCTAGCTATCTTTTCTAACTTCATAAATAGAAGATCAAGGTAAGTCAGCAGCTAACTAAATGCTGAAATGTCATTGTAATTGCCCATGTAAAAATTAGGATTTATTTTTAAGTATTTTATTTATCTTGCTTTTCTAACTCATTTGCTAGAAACTGGATTACGCTAGGGTAAATGTCACCTGGATTTTTTTTCCTCTCTGTTTTTTCATGGATACTTTTAGAATGCTGATTTGCGTGTGCTTAAATTCACAAGCTCAGACAGCTCTTTAATCATAATACATGCAGGAAAATAACACTGAAAGCAGAGAAAGAAAAGAACTACTTCTGTGTCTCCATCACACAAAGACTTCTCATGTAAAAGGCTACTGGCTTTTTGGTGTTGCCAGCCTCCTTATACTAGTACAAATCTTAACTTCCAAGGAAGCTATCTTAAATTGTCTAGCCTTTAACAAATACTAACTTAAATTTCAGAATACACAATATTTTGTGAAACAGAAATACAAAAAAAATTACAAATTACAGCTCACATTCAGAATAAGCACTATGTATGCTTCATAGCTTAGTAGGCAGGTTTCATTGTTTAGCCAGCAGAACACAGGAGGTGACTGAGAGCTGCCGTGAAACAGCACTGGGCTGCCTTCTTTTGGGGAGACATTTGTTGAAATGAAAAGATTCTTGTGGAATCATTTGATTTCACTGAATCAGCACCTTCCAAAAGGGGAAATATCCTATAGGAATCTTCTAACCGGCTCTGCCTCTAACTCTGGGTCTCATCATCCCATCCCCTAATATTCACATCCCGTACCTTTCTGTACCAAGTTCTCCTAGTCTTTCCCACAGCTTCCTCGCCCAGGCCTGTATCTCAGAATCTATATTAATACCGAGAACAGTTTCTAAAAAGCTCAGTTAGCTATTTATTGTTTGCAGAAGGTATTGCCTTCTGGAAAAGCACACTCTTATTGCCTAGTCACTCTTCTTCAGTACTGTTCTTTACATGTTTTTACCATTAGCTACCATATTTTGGGAATTTGAACAACCAGGGGTAAGCATCTCTGGACCATACAGAATTGATTAACATGCCCTATATCACTGGGAAGTACATTTTCTTTAGACCGAAAAAAAAAAAAAAAAAAAAAAATTAAAAAAAATCTGTCTGAGCTGACCTGCAAGCTTAATTTTCAGCCAGGCAAAGAATTTGAAAAAGGCTTTGTAGTCATTACAATTAGATCATAATTAGCCTTTTATTATTGTAAGTTATCTTAATCTAAATATAGAATTCACTTTCAACATGGTTCCATTGATGTCAATGGAAGATTTGCCACTGGTTTCTGTAGGAAGAAGTTTTGGGTGTAATTATAACACAATTTCAATGCAAATGTACATGCATATGAGGAAAATGTACATGTATATGAAGAAAGAGGCTTATAAAAAAGGGGACCTGAGGGAAAGCCTGTATATCTAACTAATAGAAACAATATTTCTTCAGTTTGCCTTATTTTTATATAGAAAGATTTCAGGGATACATTCTAAAAATGTAAATCTTTCCAAAGAATTCCTTCATGGTAATGCACATTTGAATTTCAGTTTCAGGGAAACTTGGCTTTATGCTGCTACTAATTATCTGTGTGGTGACAAAGGCCATCATTATTTAGAATAAAGGGAAAAGGATGTCCTCCTTACTGTAATCAGGAGCATCAATAGGGAAAGGCATATATTTTAATGAACAAGAGGGTGGGGATGATGCACACCTGCAAGCACAGATGTTTTAACCTTAATTTCTGCAACTTTGATTTTATTCAGAGCGTTTAAGTTCTGCATACATCAAGGAGTTCTGCTTCACTGCTAATTAGGAATAGATCCAGTATCAAGAGGGATCCAAATAAGTTTCACAGTTACAAGAAGAAAACAACAAAAAACAATGGGGATGTTTTACCTTAGTCCTAACTCACCTTTAAATGGTGATTGGCTACAGCTCAGCTATAGAAATAGGTGACTCATTTATGTGTTATGGAAAAAAGTGCTTTGGACAACTGAAAATAAATTACTTCAACATTAAAAAAATGTTTTATTCTGGGGCACTCCTAGTAAAAGCTGAGGAGGGAAACATGATGGTGATTCTTATTTTACATGTTATCTCACTGATCACACTAACTGGAAGAGATTCTGGATCAACTTTTCCTCCGAGAGGATGGGAATACCATTTTGTGAAGCATTACTATCAAATGTTACACTTCTGTATTTTGCAAGAACTTTTTATGTGTTCGTTGTTCCAAGTGGTGGGTTGACCCTGGCCAGCAGCCAGCCACCCACACAGCCACTCGCTCACTCCTCCCCACTCTGTACCAATGGGATGAGGAGAGAAAATAGGAAGAACAAGAGCGAGAAAACTTGTGTGTTGAGATAAAGACAGCCTAATAGGTGCAAGAAGGGGGAAAAAACCACCAAGTGAAACAAAGATAATTGCTCACCACATCTGACAGGCAGACCTATGCCCAGCCCGTCTCCAAACCATGACACCCTTGAAGCCCAAACCCCCTTCTACCTCAGTTTTTATTGCTGATCACCTTGTCGTATAGTATGGAGTAACCACCTGGCCAGTTTGGGTCAACTGTCCTGGTTGTGTCCTCATCCAGTTTCTTGCCCATCCCCAGCCTACCCACTGTGGGGGAAGGAGGGGGCAGAGTGGGAAAAAGGGAAAGCCTTGGTGCTGTGCAAGCACTGTTCGGCAATAACCAAAACATTGGTGAGTTATCAACACTGTTTTAGCCACAAATCGAAAGCACAGCCCCATACAGGCTGCTATGAAGAAAGTTAACTCCATTGCAGCCAGATCCAGTAGAGTTCGAGAAACACCATATTTCAGTGATTAAGTCGCCCTTCTGTGTGAAAGATGTATCTTCTTATGCTCTCATGTTGAAATTGAAGCCATATTGCCCACTGCTCTGATAAGCGCTCTAAATGCTGAACTGCTTGCCTGAACTTTTACATCTCCAGAGGCCTCACTGAGTTTGTAATGTCAGCATACCGAAGCTTTCACAACTAATACATTAGAGATAATGGCATTAGCATTTCAAACTGTAGCTAGTCAAGTACTTAGAAGTGTAATATTATTTAATCTAGATTTACAGCCTAAAGCATTCTAATGGACAGTTCCCAGGTTGGATGCTTCATGCTTAAGTAGCCTCGGTATGTGTGTGACCAACTGTGCTGACAAGTTATAGGGACATGTTACTGATAAATGGTATGTGCTACACTTGAGTTTGAAAGTTTCTTCATTTTTAAGATATCCCCAAGTGTTCTAGAAGCTGTGACTTTATGAGAACTTCAGCTGTTTTGAAAAAAACAGGGAAAAAAAAGGAAACATTTTAGCAATGCAGAGTGTAGGCAGAGGTCCAGCTTTGGTGCCACTTGAGCAGAAGTTTCCCAAGATACAGTCCAACTCAAAATTACACAATTCTTCAAGAATCTTCTTCATGGACTCCCTACATTGTATAATTGTATGTGTATACTTAACACATTTTAAAATCCAGCCTGGTAAGTTCCTTAATACCAATAGTTCTCTTGGAATGTTGTTCTAGAATTTCATTCCTTCTACAATTAAAAGCTGCTTAATGCTTTGCTTTTCATTGTTGCTTTGGAGGGTTTTTTAATCCAAGAAGGAGATTGAGCCCTTGGATAGCTCACTTTAAGTCACATCTTCCTGTCTTTCATGATCTTGATGGCTACTCTTTGAAGCTTTACCAGTTTTCCAATGTCTTGTATTACTGCAGAAGCAGTCATAATGCTGTGAAGTAGAATTAAGGTAGTATGATCTCTCTGTTACTACAGTATCACACTTATTTACATAACTAAAAACCAATTCTATTATTTTTTTAGCCACAGCATTACCTTCAGTGCTTATCTTTTGTAATTCCCAAGACAGTAATTGCATCCCATGATGGAGTCCAACATCCTGTATGTGCTGCGTTTTTAGTTCCTGATAGTTTAAAGTTATGTGTGTATTTAACTGCATATTTCTTTGTCTATGCCCAGTTTACTGAATTACCTAGATCATGCTGCATTAGTAACTTGTCTCCCAGTCTTTCTGTCATTTGCAAATGTTATTGGTAATGCTTTTGTATTTTTGTTTTTTCAGGTCACTGATTAATGTTAACTAGTAAAATCTAAGGACAGATCCTTATGGGACACAATAAAGAGAAACCCATTCAATGAGTGTTCCTTCACTGCAAGTATATGTTGAACCTACCAGCCAGAATTTAATCTGTTTTATGTATGCAACATTGATTCTTATCAGTCCAGGTTCATAGCCAAAATGTCATGCAAAATGAAGGTCAATGTCCTGTGGAAATCTAACTGTATTACATTGACATTGTTACTTTTAATAACCAAGCTTGTAAATCCATTGATAAAAGATATTTTGGATAACTGAATTTGAAAGATCTAGTTTTCACATACACATAATGATTGGCACCCATTATATTGCTCCACTCCCTTAATTTTTTTCCTACTCAAGTTCCATGTCAGCTCCTGAGTTACTTTGTCCAAAATGGATGTCAGGCTGACAGACCTGTGATTACTCAGGTTAACTCACTTACTTACCCTTTTAAAGTATTGCACAACACTGCCTGTGTTGCGGTCCTCTGGCACTTTACGACTTCGGAGAGCTATTAAAAATAATTTCTAGTAGTTCAGAGAGCTCGTCAGCAACTTCTGTCAGAAGTTATCTGAACACATCCATTTTAAAATGCCTGCCTTTTGGAGCTGCCACTTGATTTCCTTCTGAGTTGGGAAGGGAAATTACCATTCATCATCACCATCAACACCGTCATCATCTTCTGGTATGTATACATTATCTGTCTCTTTCCCAAAATACAGAACATAAAAACTTACTAAATGCTTCTTCCTGTTCTGCAGAATCCCCTCCAGCACTGACCCATCATCACTATCCTTTATCAGTATCCTTTTCTGTCTTTCTTTTCTTTTCTGAAGTTCCCAGCTTCTAAGGTTTCTCTGTCACCTTTTGGACTCCCATACCACTGACTCTAGCCAAATGGCATAACTTCATTTTTTCCAAGACAGGAAGGGCAGTTCAGATCTAAGCAAAGAATGTGGCTGGGAGGGCTTACTAGGAGAGGCAGACACAGAGGAAGGCGCAGCTCTGCTGCCCAGTTTTTCTGTGCTCAGTCTGGCAGGCAGGGCTGGTTGGTGTCCTAAAGGGCAAGAGATGACATATGGGACAGTAGCTGCTGCTGCCATGGGAGTGACAGCTCCTGAGAGTAGTGGTCAAGTAGTGGTCAGGGGCTCCCAGCCTCCACATCTCAGGAACTGCCAGGAACAGCCAACCTGCTGCTCCAGAGCTTTCACCCAGCCCTGCAGCTCAGGGCCCGTCCTCCCTTCTGCTCATGCTTTTGACAAACTTGGAGTCAGCTCCGGTGACAGCGCTCCCTGCACAGCAGATGGCTGTTGCTGTGTGTGTTCAGAAGATGGCAAATCTCTGATGGCGTTGCTCAGAAAGGTTGCCCAATCAATATTTGGGCCACCTGAGTCATTGTTGTGCCTTTGGCTGTGCCTACGGTTGGGTTTTGCATTGAAGAAAGGCATATTTTCTCAAGGATAGTAAGTACAGCAGATATCTCAGGGGAAGTGTCTATTCCCAATGTAGCATTGTGACAAATCTCAACCCTATGAGAAAGAAAAATGGTCATTTGTAATTAAATAACAATTTTTTTCACAGCACCCCATAGGTAAGAGACAGAATAGTTCATCCCCTTCTTGTTGTATACACATAACTGAACATACGGAAGTGCTTTGGATGTTTTTCATTGACATACCGTTTTGTGTTCATTAATCTCTGCTAATACAGGTATCCACTCAAAACATTTAGGAGGGGAGAAAAAAAACCAACTAATCCACTCAAATTAAGTCGTCAAGATGAAAATAGCTTGCAGAGGTCTCAAGAAATGTTAGGAAACCAGAAAGCCTTCTGCCTTTGACTTTCTTTAGATTTGTTAGATTAGGGTGCATCATGTCAGAAGAGCAGCAGTGCTGTGAGAGAGCATTTATCAAGTGGTAACAAGAGGATGAAGGAAAATTGAAATGCCATTACAATCTTATTCTTCATTAAGAGTGAAGTACTAAATTTTCCACTAATTCGTTTTGACAGATGATATTCCGACAGGGTTGACATCTATAACAAAATGTGACTAAAGTGGATGCAATTCAGGAAGTGATGTTTCAAAGTTTTTTTTCCTAGCACTATTATGTCAGTGTAATAGATAATTCAGATTTGGATTTTCTTTTCTTAAACCTGTTTATCTTTGACCATCAATACTTTCTGTTATAGGTAGATACCTATCTACAAAAATGGCAACACCATTAGCTTCTTAAATTGTAAGCCAAATGAGGTAATTAATCTGATTAACATTGCCAAAGAAAACTGTAGCATCTAACCTCTTTTCCCAGGCAATGTGTGAGGTGACATTTTAAAGCATGACTTTGTTAACAGCCTTTTCTATCTCAAGTTGGTTTTTTTTCATTGGAAATGCAAACATTTTTTTATAACTGGTGATGAGATTTAATGGAAGATGGAGTGCTATGGGGGGAACTCTTGCAAGTTACTTTCTTGTAAAACTTCACTTACAGCTGTCCTTGGGATGTAAGGTTGAAAGCAAAGCTGGCAGTCATGTTCCAACAAAATATTACAGAGGTATTTCAGATATAGTCATGATGTTTGTTTGCTGGTTGTTGAGATAGTCTTTAATCTGTGGCTGAGAAGTGCCAAGTGAAACTCATCACAACTGGATTTAAGTCCCAATAAAGGTTCTGCTGTTCCTGAGCTTTTCTTCAGATGTTATGATGAGGCTTCTCTAACACTCACTGAGTGAAAGTGATTCCAAGGAAAGCATCAACAACAGCTACTTTTGGCAAACAGTACAGGGCAAAAAAAGCCACAAAGCCACTGCACTAGTTCAGAGGCCAATGAATGCTTCCATGAAGAGAGGTGATTCTCCCTGGGCAGGTGTATTAGCAGTATGCCACCAAACATGGTCCCAGTGCCACTGAGAACCTAGCTACTCGGTTGTCTTTCTGAATGTTTTGTTGCCCACAACTGTGTGATGAATAATCTTGAGGAGCAGAGAACAGAGAGGACAAAAAGAATCAACAGATACAGTTTGGTTGGCTGCAGACCGCTATGCAATACATTTTCTCAGAAGGTTCCTGTATATTAATTCAGTAAATAAACAGTTTGCCAGTTTTTCCTTTTTTAATAATTGCAGTAAGCTGTCAGACGGTGTCTTAAAAATGCTATCTTTAAATATGATCTTTAAATAAGAAATTAAATTTACCTCTAGCAGAGTCTAGCAATTTACATTTTTTATCAGATCCTGTTTTGTTTGCTTTCTAATCTCTTCATTTTTTTTTTTTAGCATGTCTTATTGATTTGACATGCCCTCTTTGTAAGCTAAGGAAGATGCAAGAAGGCAGTTTGGAAATGTTGCCATTCTATATTGTAAGAATTCTCAGAGGCATTGTATAAGCCTGCATCCCTCAATTTTTTCAGCAATCATTTGCTTGAGCCTCTGTTTTTTAAAAATAAAATCAATAGAAATTCAGTCCAGATAATTTCAGATATTTTTTTAAAGGGGCACCATTTAAAAGTTTGGTTTTAAGTTAATAAGAGCTTGGAATTTCTCAAAAAGCACTAACCTAAGATTAGGGCAGGCAAACTACTTAGCTAAAAATGGAAATCCTTATGCAAAAATAAAATACTGTACCAATAGTCATCAGCCAAAATAAAGCCTTTTCTGGGGTCAGAAAAAAGAATACAATGATATTACCTTTCACTTCAACTGACCTTTAGCAGACTTTAAAATCTTCTTGTAAAATCTTCTTTCTGATTCCTTGGTAATCTTGCCTTGGCTGTTTCACTCACTAATAAGATGTACTTGATGGTCCTTCAGAATTCAGTAATGATTTCTGGGTTTTTTGTACTGCTTTTACATTTTCCCACTCTGTACACTGAGGGGTTTTTTAAAATAAATTTATCTTAGAAGAGATAATCAGTTTATCTCCTAGGCTCCCAAAAGCCTATAAGCATGCCTTGTCAACTATGCATTTTTGCTTTGAAACATGGCCCCTCCATACTGCTGTAACTATGCTGGCAATGCAGTCTCCTTGCCACTCTATAGACAGTGAACACCCAAAGAATATATAGGGGAATGTTGGAACCAAAAAAGGGAAAAGTTTGAAAACAAGTGTTGCTGATATTTATTAATATCTCCAGACTTACACAACTGTCATCCCTTGGCCTTTCTCTGCATCATGTTGCAATAGCGTTTTAAAAAATGTCAAAAATACAAGCTCAAAATGCCTGGTTTTGTACTTTTGTATGCATGTAACTCCTGATCCAATCAGTGAAATCCTCATCCTCAAAAGAGAGATTTTGGCCCTCAGTGTCATTTAGTGTACTTTCCCACAGCATATAGTCAGGTTATCAAAGCTGAAAACTGAGGTCTGTCTAAAGCATTTCCTTCTCGTAACATGTTAATATGCATAACTATATGCTTTTCTGATTATATTAAAACATAGAGAGATGTATGTAAGATTGTAGTTCCTTTGAAAATACCATAGCAATGTGGGATATGTTTTTAAGGATAAAACTAATCTTAGACACAAAATCTCATACACATAAAATACAAAACCTAACTGTTGTTATGAAGGAGGGAGGACCATAGAAAAGTCTAACAAATGTCCAAGAGATGTGTATGTTCATACAAATTCTGTCCATGATTTTGAGGTTCCTTGTTGCCAAAGATATGGTAGGAATGAACTTGCTTACAGTTGTGCCAGCAATTCCTGTCATCAGGCTGACATTTCAAGAGCAGCCTCCTGCATTTGTACTCACCCTCCCAGATGCATCAAAACCACAACCACCTCCCCTCCGGTGGGGCTGCAGTGACAGCAGAAGAGAGGCCATTGCATTAACAGAATAGAGTCAGGGCCAGACAGTCCTTGGCGGGTACCATTCGCTCTCTGTCCATATGGGAGAGTCACAGCTTGGAATGAATTGCTTTGCATTGCTCACGGAAGTTGTGCATATTGCATACATGAGGGAGCTTCTTATCTCCTAAGCATCCTAGAGGGGTTTGAGCTGAATCTGTAAGGGAAATATACTGAAATCTGTGACAACGCTTTGTGTATGATTTTATTTATCACTAGCAGGATGGTGAAAAATATAGCAGCATTTTAGAAACAGAAATCCTGCTGATAATGAAACAGCTAAACATTTTCTGCGCTAATTCCCCTAGCATGTAAGTAGGATTTATCTAGTCCCTGAGCATCTCTGCTCTCGTGTAGTGCAGACTCACAGATGCCCTGAACTTCCCTATTCCAAGCAGCTGTGGGTTTGTTTCTGTAGACAATCACATGCAGAAACATCACTTGTTTAATCTGATATAATCATAGTGTCTAATAGGAGAGGGCTCTTCAAAATAGGCTAAGGCAAATTTCATTTACTTAAAGGTTCCTTGTAAGATCACTGCATCATGATGAACTTCTCGATTAGGCAAGTGCATGCAAACCATACAAACAAACTATTCAGTTGCATGAAAAATAGTGCTAAGAAAGAAAACACTTCAAATTAATAAAAGGGACATATCAGTGCCATCCAAAGTGGTATGTGACAGGTATATCTCTTAATTATGTCTTAAGAAGAATCATTAGCTTCTTTCTACAACAGTATGGTAAGCATCGAGGTTTTCTATTTTCTCTTGGTGAAATCTTGGTTCTGTACTAACAATCATCAAATCTAGCTTAAATATCTTGCTTACTACGGAGGAGAGGAGCTTATATGGGACTTGTACAAAGGACTACCAGGTCTTCACTTAACTGCCAGAAATGTTTTGTTGGAGAGAGGATTTTATGTGAGACCTCAGTGGTATGTAGAATTTGCAGTGACCTCTGCACTGCTGATCTTTTTGTCTAAGACCCATTTCACCTCTCCAGCTATTTAACACTTTCATGACCTTTTATGAGCTTGCTGTCATAAATGGCCTCGCTGGTTTATTTTGGTCTTTTAACACTTGTCCAGATTAACCTATGCTTAATACCAATTTGTGCTTCTGAATCTTAATGGCAATTAAATTAATTAAAAGAGAAATGAACTTTTCAGCCCATCTGAAAAAAAAAAAAAAAAAAAAAAAGAAAGAAAAAAAGAAAAAAATTAAATTGTCCAGTATAATTAGAAACTGAAAATTTGTTTATTTTTGGATCTCACATGTTTTGATATTAGCACCAATTCAGTCGATTGTATTTGGATTAGATACAAGAAGCAGATGATATCTGGCCTGAAAACATTCTATGTGTCTGAAGGATTCAGTATCTTCTCACTCTGTGTTGCTTACATCTTGTCACATAACATTATGTTATTTCATACCAGAGGCATGTTAGTGACGCTAGGTTATACAATGCCAAAATGGAATTTGTAGTGTCTTGTGCTTTTGGATCATACCCTCGTGGTGCCCAGTCAGGACCTCAGGGACTGATTTTCTAACACTCCCAGTTGTAGAAATACATCTGTTGAACTGCTATACTCCCCTTTGTCAAAACTAGATCTTCTTGTTCCTGGAGAGAGAAATATGGAGTATTTTAGTGTGCGGATCTACCACACTCACTGTCACAAGATCCAGAGACATGCACGTAGTCATTTATTGATTCAGTCAAGGCAGAAATGTAGAACTCCCTGAAAAGCCCCACCACTCCTCCAAATCCTTGATGCAAACCGTCATCAAAAACCCTGGCACATGGGGGGCCCGCTCTGTCTCACAGCACTGGAGCAACCGCACAGGCTGTCCGAAGAGTCCCCCATAACGTTTCTGCCAAGAAGATCACATCTGCACAGCTGCAGATGGATTTTTCCTGGCTCCCACAGCCGTAAGATCAGAGCCAGCCACGTCGATGCTGCCCGTCAGCTGCTGTGGAGGCTGAAAGCCTTGCTTCTGTGCTGCCAGCAAAGTCCCAAAACTGAGGCTGGTACGCCACCCAAATCTGCCTCGCAGTCTGCCATCTCACAGCCTGCTTTGACAGCAGTTAATTACAGCGTTCCTGGAGACCTTGTACGCGGCAAAGTGTATAAGGATAGCTGCCTCGCCCTCAGTCGCTGCTCTATTTGGATGTGCTCGATACACGCGCGGCCTAGGCCTCACTCCTCCCATTTCCCACCTGCCGCCCGGGGTCGCCCACCTCCCCGTGCTCTCCCTCTCCCCACCTTTTCCCTCCCATCCTGATTTCCCATGTCAATAAACCAGACGTGGCCTGGCAGAGGTGCCTGCCTTGCCACCAGCTGCCTCGGGGAGCCAGGGCAGCCCAGCTGCCAGGGCACCAGCTCCTGCCTTGCGGGGCCTGCACCCCTGCTCTGCCCTGACTCCAGGGCCCGTCGCTTGCGCGCTCCACTGGTGCCCGGTTTCTCTGAGTGCTTTGGCCCTCACAGGTGCAATTTGGGAAAAGACGAGGTAGTTGGAGCAAGCAGGGCTGTGCCTGTCTTCCCCAATGTTTGCGGGGGGCTGTGGTTATTTCACGGGCCTTCGGCAGCGGGCTGTTCCCTTCCCCCAGCACGTCTTTCCAGGAGCGTTTATTCGAGGACCGAGCAGCTGAAGCCATGCTGGGATGACATGCTGGGGTTTGGATTGTTTTGAGCTGGGGACAGGAGGCTGCTGGGACCTTCTGGATGGGCGTACAACTTGTGAGTACCCAGATGTCATTCCTCAGGAGCTATCTGTAAGCCACAGGGCTGTGGGCATGGAGAAAGTAAAACTGCAGTGTCTGGGAAGAAAACCCATCTTTTCTCTTTCTCCATGAATTCCCTTTTTTTTTGTTTCTTAACCCAGCAAAAGGCCTTTCTTTTCCTCCTCCAACAAGCCGTTTTACAGGTCTGCATAGCAGCATTGCATAGATCTCCCCAAGGATGCACGACGCATGAAGAACCACATCAGGAGTGCTGCAAGGGCCTCTCGCCCCCAAGGCCTCCCCGCTTCGGTCCAGAGAGCATGGAGGGTACCCTGGGACCGCTCCTGCGTGCGGGTGCAGGTGTGGGTGTGGGAGGACTCCGGCTGTCCGAGGCATCGTCCCTGGGGCGCAGCCTGGCAAAGCCATAGGGATGCAGAACTGCTGCGCCTCTCGGTCGGCGTGCAGCGCGCTGGCAGACGGAGTCGGTCGCTCCGGGCTTGTGAGGTCAGGTAACGGCTGTTACCTGTTTTGTGAAATAGTTTTGTGGCAGCTGTGACAATTTTGTTCTTTTGGGGCTTGGCTAACTCAATACCTATGCCCAATCCCAGGTTGTGCTTCTGTAGCTCAATGGCGATTCAGAGAAGAGAAGATGAACTCTTCATTTTGCTCTTAAGTCACAAGCAGTATTTGTAAGTGTTCCACAGTATCTCATGTTTTCGGGCTCATCCCTTTGTCCTACTTGCATTTATCCAGTTTTTTTCTATCTCACAAGTCTGCCTATCTAAAGTTCACTCTTTTATATTACCTTTGTGGGAGCTACACAAAGTAAACTAATAATTTGTTCTTTGCTTGTGGTAATCCAGCTTTTACATTCATTTCCTGTACTAGCTCTGCCTGGATTCTTAGCATTAAGTCACCTTTTCATCTGCAGATACTATAGTAGCCTGTGCGGAAAGGTCTTTCAAATGTTTCACCAATCAGCATGAGATATGCCTTTTAATGTTGTGTAATTGAAATGTTTATATTGTGTTAATCCTTGAAGTTATGAACTCAAATTGAAATGATGGCATGAATACCTCACCTCAACTTTATTGTTCAGAGAGCCATTCAAAATTAGGATTTGATTTTTTTTGTTTTGAATTCATTTCTGTCAGTCTCAAATCCTACAAACACTTGTGTTATGTATTTAACTTTTTTGCTGTAAGTCTTTTAAAGCGTCACTGTGAGTATTCAAGTCACCATCTGACAGTGTTTGCAGAACTGGGACTTCAGCTTAGGGGTGATTGGAAATATTTTGACTAAATGCTTTTTGAAGGGGGGGTGTTACTGAAAAAATATTTACAAAGTTAAATTCAATCTTTTTGAAAATGTTGATTCTGTAAAAATGAAACACTTCTGTTTAGACAAATTTTATTTTTGCTTATGCATTCCAGTTCTCTTTTCCTAGGTCTTGTTCTTAAGGTTCTGGTTTTGCTTCTTATCTTTAGCTTTCAGACTCAGCATCTAAAGCTTTCTGGCTTGCTTGCTTTCTTCTTGTATCAACCCAAGAGGCAGAATTGTTTAATATGTTATTCTGGGTTTCTTTCAGCTGTGATGATATAATTGATTACAGATGATCGATCATAAAAGTAAAAATCAAAAGTAGGCTTTAAATGAGGGTAGAAAGTTTAGATAATATTAGGAAATTATTTTCATCACGATCTTTAATGGACATGGAAGGCAAAGCAGCCACTCTCTTAAACTTATTTAAATTAAAACACAATTCTTTCAAAAATCACATAACTTGCTTCTGGATAATAAGATTACAATATCCAGGGATTTGATAAAGCATACATCAAAATTCTCTTGTTTGCAACAAAACACAGAAATTTATTCCATTTAGATGAACTGTTTCTCTGGTGATGGATAAGCTATGATTAGGTATAGTTTTTTAGACAGAAGACTAAGATTTATTACTTAGACTTTATTCCAAACCTGATATAATTCACATCTAGAGCTGTGGCTCACAAAACCAGAAAGTGCTGGTGTCTAAAAATCGTATATAGGCCAAAATTGCCCTAAAGGCCATGAACGTTTAGCTCTGGGGTTATAGTTCATCTCAGTAGCTTTTGGGATATTTGTTTCTATGATGCTTGTTAACAGACAGCAGGGAATAAAATTTAGAGTTCATTTGGCCCTCTTAAATATTAACAAACATTTGACAGTGTAGCCACTGAAATCAAGGACTTCAGTGGGAATAGGTCTGAGTACTAACTTCTCTTCAATGACAAAATGATTAGAAAATACTCTTCAAGAAGTAACCTCATTTTTAACATACTTTCCAAATACTTCTTAAAGCCACTGATAATGTAGATTATCAGGAAGTGTTCATAGTCCTGCTGACTCTTTATGGAGTATCTCATGATGTTTGGCCCTCTAAGTCCCAGCCCATTGTGGTTTAACCCTAGCTAGCAAATGAGCACCAGACAGCTGCTCCTTCACTCTCCCCGGTGGGATAGGGGAGAGAATTTGGAAGAGTAAAGGTGAAAAAATTTGTGGGTTGAGATCAAGACAGTTTAATAAGTAAAGCAAAAGCCTCCTTGCTGGTGGCGTGGTATGAGAAGCAGAAAAGGCCTTGACTCTGTGTAAGCACTTTTCAGTAATACCAAAAAATCTCTATATTATCGACAGCGTTTCCAGCATAAATCCAAAACATAGTCCCATACTAGCTACTATGAAGTACATTAACTCTACCCAAGCCCAAATCAGCACATTCTCCACCCCTTATTCCATACCATTTACATCATGCTCATGTCCCACACTATCCAATACATCCTCATTACCCACCACCGACTTTTCCATCCTTTGATATAATACACAGATATCATTCCCTTAGTCTATGGACCACGCCTGTGTAATGTCTGTAAAATGTCCATAAATGTACACAAATTCCACAAAGTGTCCCTTGAGTTAATTTAGTCCATGACTTTGGGCGCCATCTGTTATGGAGGTCATTCAGGACAGGAGAGGTGGTGTGTTGTGTAGAGTCACTGGCCACCAAAGCCAGCTCAGGTCACTGCACTGTTTCTTGTAAGGCTTGTCCTCCATTGGTTCGGGTGTTTCCTGCTATAGTAATTCCTATACAATGCGACTCAAATTGTGGGTTACAACAATTTAAAGGTATTTCCATTGCAATCTCCACCCCTGGTTCCTTTGGACCAGACCATAGGGTTTAATATTGCAATGAATTCATCCCTTTGCCTCTGCTCCAGCTTGGACTTATCCACAGACCGCAGTACTTTAGGGAAATACCTGCTCCAAGTGAAGCCTTATCTATGAGCTACAGTCTCTTCAGGGGTATACCTGCTTCGGCATAGACTTATCCACAGCCACAGTTGCTTTGCTTTGAGGTGCATCTGCTCCAGCGTGGCCTTACCCACAGCCACAGTCCCTTCAAAAGTAAACCTGCTCCAGCATGGCCTTACCCATGGCTGCAGTCCCTCCAGGGGCGTACCTGCTCTGTCGTGGGTTTATCCATGGCCACGTGCTTTGAGATGCTCCAGCATGACCTCATGCACAGCCACCGATGCTTCAAGGTGTACTTCTACAGCAAGGACTTATCCTTGGGCCACAATCCCTTCCGAGGTATAACTGCTGTGGCACAGACATAACCACAGCCACGTCAAGATAAACCTGCTCTGGCGTGGGCTTATCCACAGCCACAGATGCTTCAGGGTGTCCTGCTCGTGCATGGACTCATCCACCTGTCAGAGTGCCTTTGACTCGAGTTCACACTGGAGTTCCAGCCTGTCCGGTACAGCAGCACAGAAACACCAGCGATGCCCTGGCCATCTGCCAGCCCAGGCGCATCACTGTTGCTGTTATCAAAATGTTCCCAGACGATAAGCAGTACAGCAAGCAGTGAAAGTAAAAAGCAGCCACTAATGAGCACTAGACTCCAATACGCAGTAAAGCAAGCAAGCCCCATGGCAAGCACAGAAGCCTGCCGATTAAGAGCTAAACAGCAATAACAGCTATAAATTCAATCATCTAGCACATTCCAATCAAATCTGTTATTATCTTGAACACTTTGAGCTCCATGTTGGGCATGAAAAAGAACTGTCGTGGTTTAACCCCAGCCAGCAACTAAGCTCCACACAGCTGCACTCACTCCCCGCCCCGTGGGATGGGGGAGAGAAGCAGAAGACTAAAAGTGAGAAAACTCGTGGGTTGAGATAAAGATAGCTTAATAATAAGTAAAGGAAAAGCCATGCATGCAAGCAAAGCAAAACCAGGAATTCATTCCCCACGTCCCATGGGCAGGCAGGTGTTCAACCATCTCCAGGACAGCAGGGCTCCATCACACCTAACGGTGACTTGGGAAGACATATGCCATAACTCCAAACATCCTCCCCTTCCTTCTTCTTCCCCCACCTTTCTAGGGTGAGCATGACATCATATGGTCTGGACTATCCCTCGGGTCAGTTGGGGTCAGCTGTCCCGGCTGTGTCCCCTCCCAGCTCCTTGTGCCCCCCCAGCCTGCTCACTGGTGGGGTGGTGAGAGAAGCAGAAAAGGCCTTGACTCTGTGTAAGCACTGCTCAGCAGTAACTAAAATTTCCCTGTATTATCAACACTGTTTCCAGCACAAATCCAAAACACAGCCCCATACTAGCTACTGTGAAGTAAATTAACTCTACGAAAGTTAAAATCAGCACACCCATGAAAACATATGATTGTATCTTGGTTCACAAAAATACAATAGCCATTTTTAACTGTCAAATTTATGGGAAAAGGTCAGAAACTGAACACTCTGTGCCCTCAGGTTCAGAAACCAGATAACCAGTAGAAAAATGTTTTTAAATTTCCATTAATTCCATTATGTTCAAACCTTTATTCATAGTAGGGTACTTGTGTGCATGATTTTTGATTGCTCAAGGTTGGCATCAATGTTTTAAATCTTGTGCTTGAAATGTGAGCTAACCTAATGGCATAATTGCCAAAGCATGAGCAGCGCTGAGCTTATACCTAATTTCTTCTTTGTGAAATGTCTGCTCATATTAAAAAAAAGAGAATATTGTTCTCCTACTTTGATGTCCCTTCTGGGTATTCTTTCTATAACTATTTTTGTAAATGATTTTACTAACTGTAATATTCACATAAAGCTTAAAACAAATAGTGTTGAAACTTTATTCTTATGTTTACTTTCTCCAGCCTCATCAAGAAACATAAAAAAATCTGTGACCCTTTGTTCAACCAATGCCAACCAACAGAACTAACCAACAGTTAATGTTAGGCATCACTAGATTATTTTTAATACATTCTGAAGAAAACTGGAAGCTCCTTACTGGTAAGTCACAAACAGAAAGACTAAGTTCAGCAAGTAAATTTGTTACAAGTACTGTATATCAGCCAGGTTTGGAGCTGAAATAGTTCCATTAGAATATAAAACTCTAAAGCTCCTTGTTAGACACATAATAAGTAAGCACTGGGTGTAGTCTTTGAATACATTTAGGAAAAAAAAAATATTGGCATAAGACCACATTTTAGCATATCTTTTATTAGGGAAGTGTCATTTAGCACTAATAATCTCATTACTTCAGGACTGACTTCACCTGTGCTTGTATTGCTGACAAGAATATCAATTAGTTGTTTAAGATGATGCACCTGCCTCATTCAGCATGAAGGCTTAAATAGAACCACTTTATTCAGTAACAGAGTTTTACTTTAGTTTGGGTTGTCTTTGCTGAGATAATACATCGCTATGGTGAGCTGTTGGCAAAATAGAAGTACTTTGCAATTAATGGAAAAAAGAAACCTAGCATTTGATAAGATCATGTGGATTTTCTTGTTTGAAATATGGTTTCATTTCTCTGAAAAGTTGAATTATGGTAGGAGTAGTGTATTGTTTAATGGCTATAACAGTCATCTAAATGTACCCTTTCATCTTCTGTTTTTATTTTCTCCCTTGTACTCAGTTTGACTTGACTTCAGAAAATGCAAAGACTAGTCTGGTCTCAACAGCTCACTTTCTGCATTTCTAGAAGGGACTTAAGTTCTGAAGAAAATAGGCTGTAAGCGCAGATGGCAGAGGTCTGTAGTGTACCAAAGATAACTCTGTTCATTCAACACACCCTTCTGGCTTTTGTAAGGCTATAGTGCAGTTGCTTGGAAATCTCTGGTGAACCCAGAAAACTTTGCTAAGAGAGTTTAAAAGAAGACAGGGGGTTTACAGTGCTATTTGAATTTCTAGTAATGAGTTGTTCTCTCCATAATTAAAGGACAGTGAGGTCTCCACCCAATGCAAAGTCTCTCCAGCAATGTCAAAGAAAAATAGCTAGGGAAATGCTGACTTCCACAGAGCCATGAATTGGCCTGGGAGACAAACTGGGTGTGGTAAGGAGGTCTGTGATACCTATGGGTGGTAGCAGGCTAAAAGCAACTTTAGAACTGAGGAGCTATGTGGCTGGACTTGATCTAGGTGACAGGGAGCAGTGGACAATCCAGCTAGCCTCCAGGAGAGGAATATTTGTAGTGAGTATCTGTGATGTTCAACCTGCATTAAACTGTCCTTATGGGTCAATGTTGGTAGGACTTGTTTCTCTCTTCCTTAAAGCCTTTGTACTTAAAGAAATGGGAATAGCTACTTCACCATTCTTTGTAACGCAATTTTTTTTCTCATTTATCTGCAGAGTACTTAGAATAAAATAAGAGGCAGAGTTTTCCTTTTAAGCTTTGCAGTTAGACTGGGATTTTAGGTCTACTGAATTTTTCTCTTTTGGTATTTTCTCCACTATTTTGTACTGACTGATAACAGAACTGGAGCCCTCATTCATGCAGAATTCTTCTTGTTGTAAAGTGGCCAGTCCTTTAGGGTTTGTGAAGTGCTTTCATAGCCTAACTTGCCTGCTTTGAAGTTGTCCCTTAAAAACCCTTGAGGTGAGATATACTCAGTGAAGAAAGAATATGTTGTTGAGAAAGCTATCTGAACTCTTGCCCTGGTTTTGGCTGGGGTAGAGTTAATTTTCTTTCTAGTACCTAGTATAGTGTTATGTTTTGGATTCAGGAGAGAAGAATGTTGATAACACACTGATGTTTTCAGTTGTTGCTAAGTTGGGGGGGGGGAGGTGATTGAGGGCCTCTGTGGTGCTTAGTTGCTGGCTGGGGTTAAAACATGACAACTCTGAAAAGAAACTGTGCGGTAAAGGGCTTTAGGTGGCAAAGTGGACATTAAGTGAAGAGTGTTCACTGAAAAAAGAAATGCAGTTCCTATTTGAATAACTGATAACTGGTAAAATGCAGCCCCTCCTGACATCAGTGTGATTTTAGCCTTGAAAGAGATACTGCAGGGAAAGATGGATGTGTTTGATCTTTGCCCTTTCCATGGTGACAGAGAAGTCTGGCAGAGGAGGGATGGTGGCAGTTCAGTGGTCCTGGAAGCTGTGTGCCAACTGAGCTGCTTCCTATGAGTGTAGTGCTTATGCTTGGGATAGACCAAAACAGCACACATGGGCAGATCCATTTCTACAACTTTTCATTTTTTGTCAGTCTGATACATTCAGGGAATAAATGCAGACTTTGTCTTTTATTTTTGACTCTCCCAGTCAAAGGTGTGGACAAATGGGTATGAATTGGATACTATGGGACAAGTGGCTGAATTATTATGGTTTAGAAAGTGACTGCTTGTCATCCGAGACACATTAGCTGATTATGTATGTGTTCCCAACCTGTTACTAACATACTAGTTTAAATCTGATGGTTGAACTTTTTAATTTCAGTTTGCAATGGACTATGAGTATGCATGTGATTTTTTAATAGGGTTCAACTGATAAGAAATACATTTAAAATGAGATAACATGATCATTTTCTTATTAACTGACCCCATTCAAAGATGCCCTTGTGGCATAGGGAAACACAGGATGTTATAGGAGAAAACTGGCACTTGTTTTTGCCTTTTTTCTCTCTTTTTTTTTCTGTTCAGTGGTCCAAAAGCTTCCAATCTTCCTAGGCTTGTATTTGACAACTGTGTAGTTACTGTCATATTTGATATTATCACTTTTTTAAAAAAAATCAGTTATTGAAACATATCAGGAAGTAAATTAATAATCAGATGATGTCCTTGCTCTCCTCTTCACAAATAATCAGCCTTTGCAGCAGAGAAGTCTTTGAGTAGTTATTTCTTGCTGTTATGTCATGCAGAGCTCTTGTTCTCCTCTTATTTTCTTCCTGCCAAAAAGCAGTTAATTAGCTGAGGAAAAGAGATGTTTTATAGTTAATACTTAACACTGAAACAAACTTCATACCTCCAGCAATGTATCTACAAGCTTGGGAGAGGTGAACAAACAGATCATAATGCTGAGAGAGGAAAGAAGAGGACAGGGAATAGTTTCTCACTTTTTATTTGTGAAAAGGGGGACCTTCCTGCGAAGTGACTTGTCTCTGTAGTACCCTGTGGTGAAGCTAGACTTTGTGGTTGTCTTACTGATGTGCTTCCTTTGCTGTGTCTCTGCGGGGTATATGGGGATTTTGTGTTCACCTTTCATCTAGATTGTGGTTACTGCTGCTGTTCAGAGGAATAAATGCAGCAAATAAACCTCTAATGGTAAGGTATAGGTGACCTCACCGAAAGGGTATTGCTTGTGGCCCAGATAGGTGAAGTATCTCTTGCTCCCGGACTTTTGTAATTTAAGTGCATTGGAACGTTCTTCTAGGCACAGTCCTCTGCTGTGAGTTTTTGTTGTTGTTTTTTTGTAGGTATGTCTCTAAAGGGGTCTCTAAAAAAAGTAGTTATTTCCTATTGACACTGAAAGCAGAGTGAGAGAACAGTCTCAGTCTTCCTCTTCAGCATTATTCTCTTTCTCTTTAAGATTCTTTTTAACAGGTGCTAGCCTATATTTCAAGGGAATGTTCTCTGCAGCACAACTATGAATGGTTCATATTTCCTTATGCTCCCCCGCAAATAATCCTTGAATGAAATCAAACATTGATTTATGCAGGACACATTGTTCTGGTTTTTGTTATAAGCCCCCTGAAACCACAGCACTTTCATGTGGCTTGGGAAGACCCACACAGTTGCGCTGTGCATCCCTTAAGATGATGATCTCCAGGATTCTCATAAGCATCTCGTTGCTGAGGCTACATTTCTGCTCCATTTCATAAATGAAAAATAAATAGTTCTCTTGACAAAGAGAATGGGGGCAAATTTGCCAAGCAGCTATAATAAAAAGTAGAGTATAAACCTTTTAAATGGAGCTCATGGGTTCTGCTCCCCATATTGCTCAAGTGTTAATACAAGCAAACAGTGTTACTTTCAGTGTAGTTGTGGCACAAATGTAATACTGTCTCACCAGAGCAATTTATGAGGGTAAATTTTTAGTAATTTTCTCTGTTTTCTGTTGATCAAGAGAACATCTTTGACTTTAACTACTACAGCATCTTAATGTTTTTGTTAAGATATTTAATGCATGGATTGCAATGAGTGAGAATAATTCCCACTACACATAGCTCTTGCCAGCATCTTCAGATATGTGCATCCCTCTCAGGAATGGCCTTATCTAGGATTTTTACAGTGGTGAAGCAAAGCTCTTGGGCACTGAGAAGAGTGTCATGAAAATCCTCTTAGTAAATTTGCAGTCATGCTAGGGTTAGAATTTACTTTTATACTGCTGTACAGACTCTGCTTGAAACATATAAGGAAAATATCTTGTTCTCTGAATAGGGCACAAGTTGAAGAGAGCTAAAAAAAAAAAGAAAAAAATGTTAAAAATTAGCAAGGTATTGTGGGGCTCAAAGTATGTTACTGCCTCACCTGGTTTGGGGCAGGTGTCAGAATGAAACTCAGTTGTTTGTAGCCTCACAATAATACTTTTGCTTTTCACAGCTGATCCGGGTAACAAACGGCAGTTGCAGATAAGATTGGATCTTTTCTTCACTGTCTGTTTCAAAGGAAAACTGGTCCTCAGGCCATGGCCCTGTTGTAACTCTTCATTGACTACCTCTCACAGATTTCTTTTGTTAGATGTTTCCTCTCTCAGCTATTGCATGTGTGTGGATTGAAATGCATGTACCCACCAAGCTGGTACAGATGGATATGTTCTTGGCTGTTGCACAGAATTAATCAGTGTTTTCTGTTCTATATATGCTTTTACATTGTGCACATCCTGGTAGCCGAGTGCATTGAACAATGTATCTAACGTCTGTCACACCTTCATTTTCTCCCTGATCCTTTCCCCTGGAGCGGGAAGGTGTGCAGCAGGCTGTCTTGCTTTGGGAGCATGGCAAACAGACTTTGAGAGGATCTCCTGGGTCATCAGGTTTCATCTCTGGCTGTTGCAGACATCTATGTTGTATAATGCTCTTGTGAGCTGAACAAGGTCCAATCTAACATCAGATTTCTTTCTCTGTGCTGCTATTCCACTACTTTTGTATGAGGGTTAGAAAGCTTTCATTTTCAGCTTCCGGTTGTTTCTGTCTTGGGGTTTTTTTTGCTTATTTCATCTTGTGTCAATGTTGGTCTTGATCTTAATTAGCTTTTTTCCCCCTTCTAGGTTGTTTATCACGCTTACTGAATTTATAGGCAACAATCTTACTTCCTCTTAGCCTATATTTTGGTAGATTGTTGCACTGTTAGTACAGGTGTGGCTATGTTTGAGAATTGTTATTCTGTCAAAATTAAAGTTGAGAAAAACCATTTCAAGTGGATTTAATATTTTATTTCTTGAAAACATTAACTTGAATTACAGCAGAGTTAGTGCTGTACTGATATATGAGAAAATTCCATACTACCTTAATATTTAGGTAGGAAGATTATTACATTAATTTTCTAATATGCATTGCCTAAACATCTGAAAAGATTCAGTTTAGTCCCCTGGCTCACCTCAGGTAAGACTTTAAGAATAATTCTACTGGTTTCATATGAGTCTGTGTTGCACAAAGTTCCACATGAAATTGGGAAACGTATGCTAATTTCCTTCCAAAGCAAAGGTCTCTTTCCTTCCCAGGTCAGTCTGGGACCTGAGGCAAGTCATAAAAGCAGTTTGGCTCAAACTGCCCAGCCTCAGGTCCTGGGGTAAGTCCCTTGGTGACTGCAGGTTATGGCCTATAAATATATGGAAAGGTGTCCACCTGTGTCCTTCTCAGCATATGAGAAGCCCTATACGAGGCCACATCATTTACCCAAGTACAGGGTCATGGGATGGGGCTGCTTGGTGGTGTGTTCCCACCAGGCACAGCTCTTCCTCTCTTCCCCACAGCCGTGCAGAGCCATGGCATCATTCTTGCTCTGAAGCATGTCTGGCCTGCAGATAAAAAAGCAGACTGACCTGCTTGCTGTATCTGGTTTCAAGTCACAGGCTTGAAAAGAGGCCATTCTGTTGTGCTGCAAATTTGTGAGGAACTAGGGCAGTTCAGTGCAAAAGGCTGGGGAACTTGAGTTTTGTTTGACACTAGACCTGGCAGGTTTGGCTGCATTCTAGTATGACTATGACTGTCACGGTGCGTCTGCATAGTGTGTCTCATCTGTGGCAAATGATCCCTGTTTCTGGAAAAATGCACTTATTTCTACTGGATTTATAAAGAATGCCTGAACTGTCTCTTGCTGAATTTTCTCTCTGGTGGCTATACCTTTTGAGTTGTGATTTTTTTTTTCTGTGGAGGAAGTTAGGCTGATTCAGAAGTCTTTGTCTTTGCAATTTGCTATTTCAAACTATAGCTGCCAAGAGGGAAGATGGACTTCTTCAGTCACCCCTTGCTTGAAAAGGTCTGGGTCTAGAAGTGATCAGAATATCTGATGTTACTCCCTCAATAAATTAAGCAAGCGTTATGGGATGGATAGCATAAAATTAATGCTTCTCTTTTTGAACCATTTCTTGTTGCATTTAATAGATGGGGTTTTTTTTGTAATCCATCTGCTCCTCTTGCCTGATTGATGTTCATCATAAATACTGTGCTCTGGCAGGCATAAAATATTCAAAGAAAACTTGAGATTTCACCTGTCTCCATAGCTGAAGGCAGTCTGAGTTTTGTAAAGCTGTTGACTTGGCTTCCTAAATGTATAAATAGAAAAGTGAAGGGAATCTGAGAATCAGCTTTGATATTGTCTGGACCATGAAGTTCAAATATTTCTGTATTAGGAAGAGTTAGTTCTGAAATTCTTACAGATAGAAAGTCTACTATTCCAAGAGAAACATCATGCCTAAATTTTAACTGTCATGAACACTGGTCAGTCAAATTAGTGTAAGTGGCTTTCAAAATGCTACCAGATCAGTGTGTGTTACATTTACATCCATCTTTCATTCAATTTTATGAGTGTGAACTGCATGTGGTACCAGAACAGCTTGGAATAAAATCCTTTTTTTCTTTACTGTGACTGTTTTCCTGGACTAGCACAACTGTGATTTTTGCCATAGAAATATTAATAAAACTTAATGTCTGAGCTGGTTTTGTCCCCTTTTCAACCTGTCCATCCCTTGTTTGCCTTTAATATCCACTGGTAAATCAATGTAAGAAAAGAAACTTGCAGTCTCCAGGTCAGATACATGGATATCTTGTTGCTCCACTGAACTCTGAGTATATTCACTTTGGTGGATCTCCTTTGCTTTTCCTTCTGCTAATGCTAGTTGATTTTTGTGAGGAAAATGATCCCTTTCTCATCACAGCCCCCCTTAATTGGTTAAATTCATGATATAATATGAACTTTTTTTAAAAACAGGAAATTATGGGGAAAGTGGAATGGAAGCCTTCAAAGAGCTGGCTGCCCAAGAGGGTCTCTGCATTGCTCACTCTGACAAGATCTACAGTAATGCTGGGGAAAAGAGCTTTGATCGCCTGCTCCGCAAGCTGCGAGAAAGGTTACCCAAGGCTAGAGTGGTGGTCTGCTTCTGCGAGGGAATGACGGTGAGGGGGATCCTCATTGCCATGAGGCGCCTGGGAGTGCTTGGGGAGTTCCTGCTAATTGGAAGGTAAGGCTCAGTGTGATTTCTTTGCCTGTCCTCTCCCTCTTGTCTTGCATACAGTCCTTTCACTTCAGAACCATGCAACCCAGGCTACCTGTAATTTCCATATTTACTTGTCTAACGAATGAAAAGAAGTGGCAAGGTGGTAGAGCAGATCTCAGGAAAGGGTTATGAAGATGTATGATAGCTTAATTGGTGGTGTTAACTTTTGCTGAAGTAAATGTTAATTACTAACTCTTTTATATGGATATATGACTGGAGTGCTTTTGTGCTTCTGCCCACTGTAGGGGAATGTTTCCTACACAGATTTTTAGAACCAAAGTAAGGAGTGAAGAATTCTGGTTTCAGAATGTGATCTGGAAGTGTGACATGTGACAAAATTTCATGTGTTCCACTAAGGATGTCTCCTGATAATTTGAAGCCCCAAATTATAGAATGGTTTTGATTACTTGAAATTTTTTACAGTCTTATAACTACAACTTGGCATTCTCAGTTGTAAGCTTTGTTCTGATCTTTGCTGTTGGAAACTAGGGTCCTGGTATTACACAGACTTGTTTTTTAAAACATCAAACTTGCTGATGGCCAAGTCAGTATGTATGTGTGGTTTTGTATCACCAGAGTAACAATGCAGACCTGTACTGGATAGGCAAAGGCTGTCTTTATAAAAATGAGAATGGTTGCTTTATTTTTCTAGAATTTATATTTGTAGATATTCCCTGAAATATGGTCATTTTAGTTCTATCACATATAGTCTATCCACATTGCCATTTT
The DNA here is from genome assembly GCF_929443795.1 of Astur gentilis. Classification (NCBI taxonomy): domain Eukaryota; kingdom Metazoa; phylum Chordata; class Aves; order Accipitriformes; family Accipitridae; genus Astur; species Astur gentilis. Next base: position 35,446,130 of record NC_064884.1, on the reverse strand, counting down.
TGTGATAGTTCTTATTTTGAGGTTTCTTTGACTTTCACCTTGATTTTACAATGTCTTTCTGTCTGGTTTTCTGTTTCAATGAATCTTGCTCAAATGATGAGGGCTGACACTTTCTGTGTTCTCTGTTAGATTGATAATGTCTTTTTTAACCTTCTGTTTACTCTTTGTTTCTTTCTTATCTATTATTTAAACATCATTCCTTCAAGGCCTTGATGGTTGTCTCCATACCTATTTAGCTTCTGTTGCCTTTTTATTCTGCTGTCATTCTGATCTGTCAGACTTTTGTGTCCCTTTCTTTCCCTAAAGTCTTTGTGTCTGTCACTCTCATGACTAGGATGCTCTTTTCGCCCTGTGCTGTAATATTGGTCTTTCCCTGACTGTATTGCTCCTAAAACCCCACAATTATGATTTCTATAAATCAGATAGCTAATCTGGTTTAAGTAATAATCTGAAAGCAATCTATGTCTCTCCCTTCATTGTTTATTTTTGTTGTAGTCTTTGATGGCAATCTATTTGGAGCAGAGACTGTATCTCTAGAGGTGTGTGTAGATAAGATGTAACACATTTGGAAAACCATCAGCATTAAAATGAAACAGAGTAAGATAGTGTTGAAAATGGTATTATATTCTAGGTTTGTGCATGTGCTTTTTCATCTGCGTCATTCAATATGTATCATTTGAAATGAATAATGGAATGTTTCGAATGTTCAGGACTGATGTGTTTTAAGTATGTTTTTTCAGTGAATGGAAGAAACTAACTATAACAAAATTGGTCTGGGTGACAGCACCCCTTGTCTCTTTGTAAATGCCCTCCAGCTTTAGGCAATACTGTGCTTTCTTCATGTATTGTTGTCACTCTGTAGTGGTGTCTTACTGTTCACCTGATTTTGGTGCTCCCTCTTGACACTGTCCAGACAAAGAGCTAAAGGAAATCAGTCTCCTACATTAAGCATGAAACCTAGGTACTTTGGTGGTACAAACCTTAGTTTCCTATTAGGCCATTTACTTGATCCCCTACTCCATGGATATGTGGAACATTTCAGCTTGAAATTTTGACTACAAGCCTTTACCAAGCATTATGCTACTCTGTTTAGTTCAATTGTTTGTCTCAGAATCTGCCCAACGGTGTTGCTCTGAGCTTTTTGTCAGAAATTCTCTCCTATTAAATGCTAATAATGGAATTTCTTTGGAAATCACAATGTGTTTTTCATGTAGGCTTTCCCATACCCTTCTTTTATGCTGGTAGTTGAGTATGGGTGACTCCTTTTTTTTTTTTTTTTTTTTTTTTTTAGGGCTGGGTGGGCTGTTCCAGTTGTAAAACAGGCTGGCTATTGCTTGGCATAGTCTGGATTGTGCCCAACAGCTGGTTGAAATAAAAAAATATTATAGGGCTTGCACATGTTTTATATGTGCTTGCAGAACTAGAAAAGACACTTTCTTTGAATTGTCCTAATTAAGTGATTTTAAAAAATGGCAAATCTAGCAAACTTATTCACAAGTAAGTTGCAGCGAAACTGCAGTGCTATGAATTTGGTCATCTATATACAAACAGGAACTAAGGCACACATTAACATCATTCTGACATGCTGTTTAGTCTTTTTTATTCAAGTACCCAGCTAAGCAAAAAACCAAAAGCCTGTTAAGAACATTCTTTTGAGGGAAGTGGGAGTGAATGTGAAATCAAGTTTTTTTTGCAATAATTAGCTAAACAAAACCTTTAATTTACCCACAGGTTTATTATCAGCCACACTGTATCAACCCCCTACTCTGCTCTGACTCAGTGTGAAGAGGAAGCTTTGACAAAGGGACACCTGGCTAAATAGCTCTCTTCCTGCTATACCTTCAATATTGCTATTGATCAAAGCAGACAGGAACAGCTCAGCTTAACTAAATTGAAGGTATCGGAGAGCTGGGGACTAAATTTGACTTCAGTTTAATCTGGGAATGATACATTGGGAATTATAGGGGGTTGCATTGAGCCAGGACTGGCTCATCAGATACTGGGGACTCATTTGGGATGGGCTGACCCTTTTCAGGCATAGAGTTAGGACCTTATTTTTGTCGTATCTAAGCAGGTGCTCCCAAATTGAGACTGGAGATCTAACTAGAAGTTCAGTTTCCTTTGGTACTGGGAGTCTGTTGTATTAGTGAGAAGAAAGGGAACTCCTATTTCTGAATCTGGAGGGAAGATAGGATTAAGACAGGACAGGAGAAGAGGTTACAATCCTGCCTGGGCGAGAATGGCACATGTTCAGAAATTGATATGGTGTCCAAATGTAGTGGAGAGTTCAGTGAGAAAATTTATTAAGCTATGAAATTAAGCACGATGAAGCTTTAAAAAGTGGCTGATAATCAAAGGGAAAGGAGAAGGCAAAAATTGATCATGGCTTTGTATAAAAACAATGATTGGAATAGTATTGGAGTAATCAAAGTCAAAAATTATGCTAAGAAAATAAACACTACTCAAGGGAATTCAGGTGATAGCTCTTTTAGCAGAAATTAGTTTTGATGTGAAGAGATTATGTGGAAAGATGCTCAACATCATGTGTCTAATCATGTTTATGCAGGCCACTGGGTTTTATATTACTTAATAAACATCAATTAGGTTTTGTGAGAATCTTGCAAGATCGATGACTCTCCTGTATATCCCCTAGTATGATGAATCAAGACAAGGCATGTAACTGATTTTCCAGCATTTGTGTGGTTAATGCAAAGCAAATGAAAGACGCAAACAAAATCCCCAATTTTAAGAGTTACTCTGAGGTCATTGGAGAAGAGACTTGTTAGATAGATAGTTGGAAATGAAAATGCTCTTTTGCAATGTGATGATCTCTCAAGCTCCTATGCACAATGGTTTGTGTAAATGTATGAGGAACTTTAGGAAGGAAGGGATATATTGGTGCACATGCTGTTTTTCAGTATAACACTTGGTAATGAACTATGTACCGCTTTACTTCTGTGGGCTTTCCAATGTTTTATGGTCTCCATTAATATTGCTCTGTGGGCTGTTGTAGAACTATGAATTTTAAGTGTTGGCAGGGTGACCTCTCCTGGAAGTTTGGACACTTGGCAGTGAAGATATGGTTGGATTCTCTGCTGTGAACCCAGTGCATGACAGAGGGCAAATCAGTTCTTTTTCTATATCTAATGAAACCCCTTTAGCATAGGGCGACAGTGTTCAGGATGCATAGTGTGATGAAATTTTTCCTGACTGCCTTCCCTTCACAAGCCAATATTAATAATGGTGTTTTGGGCATTTAACTTCACACTTTCTAAAATATTGACAAGGCATTGTCAATGTAAGCTGTTTGGTCCTATTATCTGACAGTGCTGGATATGTGGAACCTGATTTTGTCCAGGTGTAAGAGTAAACAACTTGTTGGTGAGTTGACAGAAATGTGCCCTGATGCAGTCAGTTCCTGGGTGGCAGGGTGTGGGGGAGGATTTGAGCAGGTGCCTTAGGCAGTTATCACCTTCCAAAACCTGGGATTTTATGCCTGAACAGGCATGTAATACCACTAAATTGGTGCATCGGTTGACAGAAGTGCCTTGCCTACCTGAACGAGACCTATCAGTTCCTTGCACTGTGTCTACTGAGCCTCTGTTCAGCTCCATCAGAGCAGAGGAGGGAAGGCCTTTACATCTGAGGACACCATGGTTAAGACAGGCACACAAACCCTATCTACAGTAATCACCCCAGTAGTCAAAAAGAAAGACTGGAAGCAGAAATTGACAGGTCCATAGCATCAAGTAGTAAGAGAGGAGGAGGAGTGATCAGGAAGCTGGTCCTTCAGCAAGGAAACAGGAGAAGGAGGTGACAGAAGTCGCTCTATAGACAGAAATCTCCTGGTCCCTGAGTGAACCTTGAGATATGTGGAAAGACTCTGTCTGCCAGCTAGGCAAATGGATTGCTGCGTGGTTGCTCAGATGCTGGGATGCTGAGGCTCACAGGCAGGAATTAGAAGGTAAGGAAGCCCAGAAGCTGAGATACCTCGCTAGGGACCGGGGAATAGACAAAGAAATTGGAAGAGAAGCAACAATGCAGAACCTCCGGAGGTGGCTCCTGTCGAGCATAAAAGCAAGGTTTCTCCTCAGGGAAGATCTTGTAGATTTTTTGAGAGAAGTAGACCACTGCTGAGAAAAGCATTGTTTTAACTTGTGTCTTTGTTTCTCACTATCCAAATCTATTTTAACTGGCAATAAATTAAATTAATTTGCCCCAAGTTGATGTTGCCTGTGATGGTAACTGTTAAGCAATTTCCCTGTCTTTATTTTGACCCATGAGAGTTTTCGTCCTATTTTCTAACCCTGTCCTGTTGGGTGGGAGTAGTTGGCAAGTGGCTGGGTGGGCATTTGGCTGCCAACCAAGGTTAACCCACCACACATACCATACGTTGCACTGCCAACAACATGACGACAGGTATTTTTCTTTCTCTTTCATACAGTTCTGACATCACAAATTTCATAAATAAGACTATCACAAATACCACCTTCCATATCTGGTTAAAAGACTGCTTGCCTCTTTCTCCCAGTTGAGTCCTTGGTGCCAGTGGCTCATGCATTACTTATAAATTGACTGAGGACATTCTGCTGCTAATTGGGATGTTTTTTGTAAAGATGACCATCAAAGGATGTTGCTGCTCTTTTAAGTTAGACTAGCTGAAAGAAAGATGCTGTACTCTGTCTCTAATACACAGTGTCTTCATTTACCACAGGGGCTGTCCCATGTTTATGAAAAATCAATGAGAAATGTCCACATTCTCCCAAAGGAGATGAAGTGCTTTGCAGGGCCAATGTGTTTAACTCCATTTCCAAAAAATATGAGTAGCTATTTTAAAGTACATAAGAGATTTCAAAGAACTCAGTAAGAGCAAACAGTACGTTGTCAATGGGGAAAAAAATCTGCCTTGTGCTAGCCTAGATTATATAGGATAGGTTTGAGCCTTGTAAATCTTGCAAAAACAGTAGATGTCACACAGTGTTGCTCATGATAGTGTTTTATGCCAACTTGCTATGAGTAGAAATGCGGTGTTACAAAAAAGGTAGTAATTGAGCATTGCCAAATGGATATGGTAGAACCCAAACCACTAATGAACATACCATGTGTTGTTTTTTGAGGGTAGTCTGAGTGATAAAACTCATAGTGGTTTGAAAGCCTAAAGTAAAGTTGACAACACAAGTGGCATGCTGACAAATAGGAAGATAGTAATTTAAGCAGCAAAAGGTTGACTTTTCATGCTGTTTACAGCAGGAAGAGGACTGTTTTATCTGTCTGGTACCTCTGTGGCCAAAGACGCTCATAATGACTGTTACTAATGAGTCTGTTGCTGTTGAGGCTCCAAGTTAGTGGAATACTCTGTATTTAAATAGATGTTTAGATGTAACTAGAGTTTTAGCTGGGTTTGGATTCAAATTGCTGGATTAAAATTCAGGTAGATCCCATGAAATGCTGAAATCATTCATGATCAATGTTCAAATACTTTCAAAGCATAAACAAAGTTGGCTGTTAAACAAAATATTGTCGAAAAAGATAGTTCCACCTGGCAACATCAGCCCATTTCCTGAACATTATCAAGGTTGGTAATAGGATCCATTGCTAATTTTGAAGTCTGGAACTTCAGCACATGTCAGTCTCTACAAATTTGTATTCCTTATTTGTGGTTCAATTTGTAGTTGCAGTCTAGCACCTGTTAACTATGATGGGAATTTATAATCAGTGTGGATGAAAACAGCATTACATCATAAAAGAAGGCCACGAACAAGCATGTTTTGTTTACCGTCTAACCTAAAATAACATTAATCCATGTTAAAATGGGATTACATGTCAAGTGCCAATTTAATAGGCGTATATTAGAGCAGAACTGCATTTGATTTGGGCTTGCATTTAGAGCTCATGAATAGCCATTCTATGGCTATTGCTTGTTGACAGTGATGAATTAGATATAAGATTAAGGTTTACTTAGCTGGGACTTTAGAGAGCTCTTCTGTGCTGATCTTAACAACAGGAACAATGTTCACTTATTCAGAGACAAGAAAATACAAGAAATGTTCCTATTGTTTTTGATAGTAAAATGGGATTTAAGTGTTACAGTGGGGAATTTTTAAAATGTTGTTGTTTTTTTTTGTCTTTTCACTTCCTTCTTTCTTCTATGTGACCTGAGCAAAACTGGGTTTTGGATATAATCAAACCTATTCTTTTCACATGGACATCCACAATTAGTTTCAAAAACATGTATTAACCCTTAGACATTTCTATGGATACACTTGATGTTTTTTATGAGGATGATGTTTTCAAAAATTGTAGGTGAGATATTGGTGCTTTTGTAAATGTTACTCAATTTCATTACACCCCCCCCCCCCCCCTTTTTTTTTTGTAAGTCAAAATGAGACAGTTTCTGCTTTAGGCACTAAAATAGGTACAAAATAGTAAATTTCAGCCATGGTCTGTTTATGTTATTCCTAGTTCTTCACAGAAGACTTTAACATGTAATTTTCCAGTATGGTGCTTGCTAAAGTGAATCTACTTTAGAGGAAACAGATCACATCACTAACAAGTATGAGACTGTATTCCAGCAGCCCATGTGAATTCCTGTTCCAGATTGTCCAAGAGAGGTCCCATACTGACAGACATGAAATACTAGGTCCAATAGCTTGAAGACATAGGAAAAAGCCCAAACCCTTCACCACAATCTTTCCAGGTTGATTTTCCCATATGATCTTTAGAATTGTCTGTCCTTACATGCCTATGTATCCAAAGACTGCCTGAAAGAATTGAGTTTATAGGGATTTAAGGTTGTAGGCCACGCAGATATAAAATGGTATGTTTAAACTGTACTTGAGTGCTTGCAGACTATCTGTGGTAAGAAATAATTCACAGAAGATGATATTTAGATTAGATGAAGCTTTGAGTATCTTTTGTTCTTGGACAATGGTCATAGATCACTTTTGATTTCTATACAGGAGTTTGAAAGAAAAACAATATCCAGGCTATTATTCAGAAGAATAGATGTCTTTGTATGGATCATTAATATAAACATTACCAAAAAATAAATACAACACTTTACCAAAAACTGAATACACATGTAAGACTAATTAAAGTGGAAGCACTATTGATTACTACAATACAAATGTGTAAGTTAAGATATTTTAATAAAGTAAATACCTATACAGCTTTTTAAAGTGATATGAAAGTTTGCTGGTTTAACAAACAGGACATGTGAAAACCTATCTGAAGGCAATGTACACTTTTTGATGGTAGTCATTAATGTAACTTTTTCATAGATGTCAATTGTATTGAGAGGAGAAAAGGGACTGGGCTTTTCCTGTTTCTGAATGTGTAGTGCAATCGATTATCAAGGCAAAGTAATGCTATCTTTCACTTGCTTAAGTTGCTGGAATAGGAGAGGAGACAAAAGCATACAGTTAAGTATCTTGAAGTGCAATACAAAATGTGACACTTAAATCTCATGATGGTAAAACTTGTGGGGGAAAAAACCCTCTTGTTTCTCTGGATTTCTGGTAAAAACTTCCATGATTCTAAGGCAGTTTATGCTGCTTGCTTAGCAAAGGAAAACAGAGATTTGGTTCAGTGTTTTCAAATTGTCTTGGTGTGGATTTTGTGCAGAGAGCTATCTAAGCTAGTAATGTCCAACAGAATGCAAGGAAGGAACAACCTTGACAAATAATTTACCTTTAAATTTTCTGCAAAGTCTTCCAACACTGAAGTGTAACAATTCAATGTCTGCTTGTTTATGGATTAATATGGACATTAGAATCATTGAGTTATTACATACTGCTATGTGTTGTTGATGGATTATTTATTAGGTGGCATATGTTTTATCATGCCTCTGTAGAAACCAGTAGCTGGATGGCTGCTGATCAGCTGGAAGAATATGCTGTACTTTTATGTGAGTGAATAATATTGAATGATGCTACTTCAAGGGTCTTTGCATAATTTACTTAGAGCCAGGCTTTTTCAGGCCTGTCTGTGTGAGGCTAGGATTCTTTATAAATGGTCAGGAAACAAAGCAGTTTATATTTCTACTGACAACAGTTAAAACAAGACCCAAATACTGTGAACTCTGGAATTTCTGCAGTTTACTTCTGGTGCTTTTCAGTGCTCAAACAGAAATGTAACTTAATGCAGTTCTAGTAAAAACATGAGCAAAACTCTCCCTCAAAATATAAAGCTCCCTAATTTTTTTCAGGATTAATTTCTTAATTCTAAACAGTAAATTAATCACCTTTTTTTTCAAGAAAAACAGAAACTAAAGGTGACCCTTTCCTGGAATACTTTATTCATTATTATTTAAGAATATTTATTTTCATGTTTCCTGCCAAGTCTTGGTATAAAGTAGTTTTTCCTGCTCCAGTGTAGAAATATATATCATCACTGTTAATAACAGTTGTAGTCCTTGAACTACTAGAAAATTTGCCATTAGGGGTAAATTGTTGACTAGAGGTAATCAGAATTGCCTGACCTGTGTTCATACAAACATGTTTTGACAGGGACAAGCACATCAAGGAAAAAATAATTTAGGTTGCAATTTAAACACCTTTCTACTGAATCCTGGAAAGCAGTGACTGAAAAGCTTTAGAGTTCCTGTGAATAATCAGCTGGCTGCATTTTCAGTGCAGCAATTTACTGTTTGTTTAAGCCTCTGGCTCATTGACCAGAGAAGGTAAAATAAAGAGCAGGCTACAGTGTTGTGGGTAAAGACCATATATTTCCATATACTACTTGATTTTCATACATTTTTCCCTTTCATAAATGCCCTCGACCTAATGGCCTTGCTGGAGAACCCTTGGTACTTTTACAAGGCTGGTAAATGTGCCCAGCATTCAGCAGTCTGGGGAGCTGAATTCATCTGAAGGGAGGCTAGCCCTGAAGAATCCGTATGAATGTACGATGGGAAGTTTTAGGTCATGCAAAAGTTGTAATCTGGTAGCCAAATAAATAATGTTTTTAAAGCTGAAATTAAACTGGAATCAAGGCAACTGGCCCATGGTGGTAGATCCTTAGTCTATTGCTTTTCTGCTGAAGTTTTCAGCCAAGACAATCCTTTCATTTCTGAAGCATAGTAGTGCTTTAGGACCTGACATGATGTTAAGAACTTGTTTTGCAAAGTCAAACCTGGCTCCTCCATGTTACTATTGCCTCTTCTGCACCACCAGTCTGTTTTGATGGAGGACTGAAAGACTGCAGAACTGGCCAGCTCTTGCCCACATTTCATGTCAGTCACTACTATCTGCATCTTAGTTCAGTTATTTGTACCTCAGAGACAAAGAATAAAAAAATTTTGTTTCAAAGCCTTGTAAATTCACTGCTGCCTGATAACTGACCTGGCACTTATTTTAACTGACTTTAAACCATATGCATTATTCACTGTGAGCTATTTGTGGGTAAGCTTTGGAACCTAGGACTCACACAGTTATTTTCCATGCTGGTGATTTGGCTGTATTTATTTGTTCTGTGGGGAGTAAGTTTAAGGTTTTTCCTCCTGGCCCTCTTTTCCTCAAAGGCTGGAGGGATGCAATACAAGTCAGAGTTAGAAAGAAAAATATATTACGGTTATTTAGTTTAGTAGAAATGGAACATGTTATTTTTCTGCTTCACAGAATAAAACCAAATTCTTTGGTTTCAATCCAAAGAAGGCATTGCTAAGAAGATGCTGAATATCAGCTCTTGCATGTTAACATGAGGATTAGGAAAGCTGCATAATAGGTCAGACTTAAGCACTTCTGTATGCAGAAATGACAACCTGAATGTGACTCCAGTTATGGTTTCTGCTGATTTCTCACAGCAGGTTGAGTCATTGCAAGTTGCTATTTCTAATGGGATGTCTCTAAATTTTCTCTACTCTTCCTCTAATGCATCTCTGGATATACACTTTTATCTACCTCCTTATTGTTATAGACTAGTTGCATTCTTTAGTTGTTCCCTGCATGCTGCATTTTGTTCCTTGCATCTTTATCCATCCATTCTTGGTCTTCCTGTTCTCATTTACCTGAATCTCAAGACTTTCTTGCCAATTAACACACTGAACTCTTCAGCACCTGCCACCATTATGAGGCTTTTATTTTTTTGTAGTAGAGTCCGCACTGTTGGTATAATTTCCTTTCTGTGAAGTCAGGAGGAGTTTTAGCATTTTCTTAATCAGAAATGGAGATAAGCAAAATGTGCTCTTGTAAAACCTACTCATATTACAGAGACACTTGAGGAACAGGTTAATTTCATAACTCTTCTACCTTATCTGTTTGCTCCTATTATGTTAGGCAGATTGGCTTTCTACACCCTTTTTTGGAAGTGTCACCCAAAGCCATAATTAAATAAACCTAACAATTTAGGAATGATGTATCCTCTTTTTGTTTGTGGATGTGCAATAGCTGTCAAAAAAAAAAAAAAAAGACCTCCCCCCACCTCAAAAGTAGCTATGCAGCTATGTAAGAGTGGCAGTTTTATTGTTTTCAACTCTTTTTGATGGGACTTTGCATCGCTATTGCTGTTAAAAAATACAGTATGAAGCATTTGTTATCACATGAACCACTATTGCCTTTACAGACCTGAAATACTGTAAAGGTAATTGACTTGAATCTGGTCTTGCATGTTATCATCAATTTAAAAACTAAATTCTGAGGCTAGGTAGTGGTATAAAGAGAAAAATCTAGTCACATGTTCTGACTTTGAAGACTGGCAGTCGATCATTTTCAGAGTTGCAAACTGAGTAAATGTGAGTACTTACTGAGAGGTAACATACTGTAAGCAAACAAACCAGATGCTGAAGTCTATTGAAAGTACCTCCGCTAAGGCCAGTGCCCAGACTGATTTACAATGGAACACCTAGAGTACGGAATTAGATGCATTAGCCTGCGTGCATTGCAAATGAATTTGTCTCAGCAGTGTGATTACAATGTATGTTAAATGAACCCAGAGTGGGGATGGAGAGTTAAAGTCTTTACAAGAAACTTGCCACCATCTCTCTGGTAAACATGAGAATAGAAGTAGAGGATGATAGAACACAATAATGTCTCTTGATACCTCTGTTGTCTGACTGATTTATTTTTTCTGTTTGCCATTATATTTGTGGAAAAACTCACATGGGAAGACTTAACTCAAGTAATTGCACAACCTGCTACTCCAGCAGGGTAAAGTTGCAGTTGTAGAGAGATGGAGGCAGAACTAAGCAGGAAAGGTAAAAGGCTAAGAAAGGAGAAGAGGGGGTGCTAAAATGTGAGAAAGTGAACATACATTGTAGGAAGAAGGCAAATAGAATGGGAAAGTGTGAGAGGATGAGTTATAAGAGTCTGTATGTAAGAAAGAGATGGTGAGTGATACAGTTTTGGTTTCAGGCAATGAGTATTTATTCTAATCCAGATTGAGATGTGCTAAATTATATGAAACAAGCTGAGTGTCTATAAATTGCACAAAAGGAATGGAAGCAGAATCATGACTCCAAACGGGAGAAAGTGGTGGACTGCTAGCCCGTCAGGATTCTATACAAGAATGCTTCTGTTGATACTGAAGCTTTCCAGTAAAATATCAAGGGCTGAATTCTGTTTTCATGGTGCTGTGAATCATGAATAACCCTCTGGACAACAGTGCTGTTGAAGTGAGTGTGAAATGAGAATAACCTTCTGATACAAAGTGGTTACCTGTTAAAACAGAAAAATGTCTGTGTGTTCTAGGATTGTGTTTCTGTCAGTGGTGAACATCCAGTGCTTGCGATTTGAATGAAGATCTTTTTTTTTTTTTTTCTCCTCTGTGAAGAAAAATATCTCCTGGGAGTATCTGCTGACTGGCTGATTTGTTTCAAGCCAAATGATTGATGTTCCTTGTAACTTTCATCCTTGGTATGGAAATTACAGATGTTGTGCTTGTTTGTTAATGTCTGAATCTTGTTTAAAGCTTCCTAAGCTATTTAATTCCACAAAAAGTCAGTGGTGTCTGAGTTCCACACATTAGCCTGAATATGAGAGGATGTCTTCTGTGTACTTTACATTTGCTGGCTTTTAATTGAATCAAGCCTTCCTAATGGAAAAGGGAACAGGAGTCTACCTGGAATCATTTTCATCATTTATATTAGACATAACATCGTGTTTGTCCTCATGCCTCTTTCTAACTAAATGCACTGTTTTTAAGGTTCTGAAGACTACAGATGCTTTGGGGAAGGGACAATCTTTTACGTCTGTGCAGTGTCATACACAGAGGAGGGACCTTGGGTTGTGGCTGGGTTTGCTGTTCCCTACTGCAACTCGTGCAAATAGTAATAATATTTTTAAACTGAACAAAAATTACTTAGGAAAGTATGTACAGGAAAGACCAAACATCAAGCAGAAGGGGGGATTTTTTCTGTTTTAAAAAGAGACTTGCTGTGGTATTGGGAAAAATTACATGTACTTAATAAAGCCCCATTTTGACATTGCATGGGGACTATGGCCTCACTGCTTAAGTGGAGGTGTTCAGGATCAGCATGAGCAGCTGTACCACTTGTCCTTATGGCCATGGGAAGAGGTTGTCTGGGAGTCTGGAGGGGAGAGTCACTGTATCAAAGTGCTATGGTTCTTTCAGACTATATGGGCACATTGAGTAAAGCTTCAGTTTCTCTGAGAGAGCTCCAAAACCAGATACAGCAAAGTGATGGAGACCTACTTCAAGTTGTGCTCCTCTTTCTGGCTTGAACCAATGAAAGCTGAAGTACAGAATCTATTACTCGATCTTTTAAAAACTTATGTTTTCCTTAAGCCAGAGCTCTTGGATTAGAGAAAACTATTTTTGTAAGCCTCTTGTAATATTCAGAGCTCTATGTAATCTATGACTCTGAGATTGCAGTTTCCACTGCAGAACTAGGCTTTACAGTCTAAGAGTTGCTGTTTCACTGCCAGACATTTTACCGAATTCAAATTTACTTTTCCTGTTAACCCCAAATCACTTTTTGTGTCCCCAGGCATTCAGAGCTTCATGTACCTGCCCCTTACCTGTCCAGATTCTCTAGCTCTCTGCTCTGGCAGCCTCTAAAATAAACTTCATACATTGTTAATGCCTAAGCCTGCAGCATAGTGAAAGCTGAAGTAGTGGAGACTGTAAGAATAAATTTAATTTAACGTAAAAACAAGACATCAACTGTTGTATTGACTGCATTATTCCATGTTGTATATAACTTAATATAAAGCTCTGTGATTAATTTAAATGAAACTGCCACAAATTTTCAGACTGAGAAGCAGAAGGAGCCTTGCTCTGTAACTGAAATCCCCCCTATAAGGTAGTGGTTTACATCCCTCTTGAAGGAGCCAGGGTCTATTGACCATTATGGAGTATATGGGGACCTAAATGATGGGGTAAATATACAGAATGAGAAACAGCCGTACAGTGCTCTAAGTGATATGTATCTGCTTATCTTAGGTTTACAACATAGGAACTCAATTGATGCTGCAGTGGGTAGTAGTCAAGGCGAAACAAACCTCAGAACTAAGGTCTTTGAAAGGTATGCATCTCCAGTTGCTTTTTTTTCCCACTCTCTTTTCAAGGAGGTGTAGGAATGATAAAATTTGTCATGTTTTTGAAAGTTTAGTGGCTGAACCAAACATTCTGGAGGCAATGCTTATAACAAGCTGAAACAACTTTTAATGACTTTAATAGTTTGTTTTCTTTTCTCAGCAGGAAGAAAAATTTTATTCTTTGCCAACCTGAAATGTTTTTGTTAAATCCAGAGCTATGTTGTCGATTTCACAACAAATATGGTATTTCAAAACAAAGTCAGAATGTTCCTATTTTGAAAATATTGAAACTATTTCTTCTAGAGAATGTCAAAATAAATTGTCATAATATTTAACCCTCTGTGCTTTCCAAGATGGTGAATATCTTTGATGTCCCCACAAATGTAATTTCCAGCAGATGTATTCATCCATTTCTTTGTAGTTTTAGTACTGCTTTTGAAATCCTTGCAGATAGTGACTCCACAAATCAAAATCTCTCGCCATTTTCAGTAGTCTGAGACTCCATCCTGTTCTCATGGATAATGATAGTAGTACAAACTTCCAATTTTTTTCCTCTGAACTACACAAACACAATATAATACTTATATAGACTCAAGTCCTTAGGACTATGGGACACTGCAACATGCTTTCTCAGCAGCATGAGATACCCTGAGCATATGAAATCCATCATCTGTTTGTATTGGCTCCCCATAGAATAGTGACTTGGCTTCAAAATCGTTACCCAAGGTTCAGCTTTCCCTTTATCCTTAACGAAATCGGTGATCTTTGACAAATATCTACAAGATACCCGAGGTCTTGGGGTCAAAACTGTGGTCAATGCCTTGGTCAAAATGGCAAAAGGGAGTTTTCTGTAATGGTGTGAAGCAGTTCTATGCAAAATACAAAGCTTCTGTCTGAGACTGGCCTTAAGATGTAGAGTATAAGGTATGTGACTTAAGTGTTGTCTTCTCATGCATATATTTTTGAGTATTGATGGGAGAATACAGAATGCACACTCCCTAAACAAAAAACTTCCTAGCGAGCAGCTGCAAACATGCATTGCAACGGAAAAGCTCCATGATACATGCAATGCTCTACCAGCAAGAGGAGAAGACAGCCAGAGAGGAGGTTGTTCAGGCTCACAGTCCTCCTGTTAGAGGTTAGGTTTTTCCTGCAGTACCTGAGCAAGAAGAGCACTCGCCCTGAGCTCTCTAGAGATGGATAAGTTGCCTTCTGAAGGGACCTGTCTGTCTGTCCATCTCTGTCTCCCTGCTCCACTTGCTACAGGGACAACACATATCCCAAGTCATGCAGGAGAAATCCAGATCTCTGATTCAAGCATCAGAGATGGAGCTTTGAAAACATTTATATAGAGAGAAACAAACAGGTTTTCTGTGAAACACTTCTGCCTTTCAGGGCAGAAAAGGATCCTGTGCTGACAGTATCAGTTCTCTTGCTGAAGGAGGGAATTTTGTCAGTAAAGAGCCAATAACCTCATTTCTCTTACCCCTTGGTAACAGAAGGGTCTCTGGTAAAGTAGATGAGAGCTAGAGGTCACCTTTCGGTGTAGTTTTGTTTATCTTGGATAAACAAAATAAAAAACCACACACTTTGTTCTTCTGGGAGATATGGTGGTTCCTCCCATGTAGGCTTCCCACTTTTGTCCTCACATTTCTTACTGGGTTGTATAGGCTGGGGCAGGGACAATGTTCTTGTTCTGCATAGATTTGTTTAAAAAAGGCAGCAAAGAGTGAGAACTTGTTAGGAGTTCTGTAAATGGGCTTGCACACCTTCCCACTTAAACATCATGTCCAGTCTTTCATTTTCCTGAATCTCCTTATGCTCCCTTTTTCTTACTGTTGTTGGCCATAAGCGTGTGTGTGTGCATGCGCACATCTTTTTTCTTGACTTGGTCATTTTCACATTACACTTATTGATTTAATTCCCCTTCACTAACTTATTGTTTTTTCTCAGATTCTCGTATTTTGCCTCTGTGTCACAGCTGCCTATTTTTTTTCCTCCCTAACATCACTCCACTTCACGAATTCTGGCTTACTGAACCTGTACCCTGCACACTTAAACCCTCCTGTTGATTGACAGTTCAGTTCCGAGGTGATTACAGGCACTGTGGTACAAATACCCGTAGAGATCGATAGGTAAAACTAGTGTCTCTGTTGGTATAATTCTTGCTGTCTTAGCCTAGTGTTTTTTAACTGAAGTCAGACTGTATTTGGCATGAAACAGGGTATAGAACACTTCTTTCCTGGGTGTTCTGGTACTATGAAACTAGTCATGGCCCTTTGAAGGCATTAACTGAATTTTGAATTGTAGTTCTTTTAAATGAAAACTGATTCCATTTCTAGTAATTTCACACCAGCTTGTACATCATATAAATTATCTTCTATGTTGTTATTTTTTTTCTTTAAATTGGAATAAAATGCTGAGGGATACTGTTCTGGGCAGTGAAGACACCAGTGACATTGGAAATACTTATTTCAAAAATGTTGAATCTAAGGAAAAAAAAAAAGAATTCTTAAATCTGAACTTGAATTAGGCTCTGGTTTTTAATGATTATTCCAATATTTGACATTTATGTCTTCATAGCTGTTATACTTGATGTATGATAGGAAAAGGTAAAGATTTTCCTATTACCAGATCCTTGTAATAAGTAAAGAATTTAAGTTAATACTGTCCCTCAGTTTTGACAATATGCTAACCTGGCTGGTTATTTTGTTTACTGTTATCCCCACATCTAATGGTGAATTTACACCCCAACCCTCTAGCTGCATAACACAGAAAAGTAGTGACCTTCTATAGAAATGGAGGTCCTTTGGGAACAGATGAGATCACTCAGCTGTTTACCACAGCTACCACAAATTAAGTGTTTGGAAAGCAAAAGAAGCAGATTGGTCCCAGGTTTAAAAAAATGTGTTTGTTTTGGCAATGACCATTTGCACAGAAGCCACTCATTGTGAACCCAGTGGTGTCCCATACAAGATCCAGTGTTGAGAGATTTTAAACACAGTGAGAGTGAAGAAAAGGGCTGCTACTTCTCAGTAACTTATTTGACTTGACCTTGCAAAGTCAAGGAGTTGCTGTTGCTCCTGTTCAGCAATACTCTTAAGTGTAGGGTTAAAGATCCACAAAATAACATTTTGGTAAATGTCTACCTGGTTACTGTCACACAAAAATGTGAGACTTCTATAGGGATCTAACTTGAACATTATAGAGAACACACATGATCTTGGGTTTAATGTTGATTACTTGAAAGGACTTCAAAAGGCAAAGGTAATTAGGGGTCGTGTGGTCATTATGGAAAGTATACACTTATAATTTAACCTTATATTCTGGACTATGAAATAGGTTATTACTAGCATGAAATGTAAGCAATAAGATTATATTAAAGTTTAAGAAGAAGCACAGGATGACATTTAGTAGGGTAGCAAAGAATGAATAGAGTTATAGCCAATATATCTTTAGCTTGGCTTTAATCCTGCTAATTGAGATGACTGGAAAACACAGACGGGGAGAAGATTCAGAAACAAGAAATAAGCTGAGACTTGTCAGTCACGAAGGTCAGAAAATCAGCTTGATGAAAAAGCCAGTAATGTATTTGTAAGCATTGTATGGAATACAATGATGTTAGATACAGATATGTTTGTTAGTTATCCTTGAATACATAAATTAAGTATTCATGCTATGCAGTAGTTGTGGAGGATAGTGACACAATTTTATATATCAGTGATAAAATGTTAAGAGGTTTCTGGAGACAGTATTCTTCAGGCTTTGAACCTGCATTTGTGCCTTGGTCCCTGTCTCCTGGTGCATCAAGATTTTATTTGTAATTTTGTTTCTGAATTCAGGTAATTGAGGTAACATTTCTTTGTAATAAGTAGGCTGTCCATTTGTGATTTTTCAAGACAGAATTTGATTTTGGTCTAATCTTTTTTTTTCTCTTATATTGTCTGTATAATCACACGTTCCATACCGCTGACATGCGATCTCCTTGTCGTAAGGGGCTGTTGTATCTCATTGTTAATAACTCACTCTATGCTATGTTTAAGGTTTTATTTAAGTTCTTTTTTGTCTCATGCTTTAAGAACTCATCTTTCTGAAGGGTATATTCATTGAACTTTCACAGTTTCTCTTATTTCCAGAGTATATCTTCTGGCCAAAAAAGCTGATGATGATTTGAGAGAAGCATATGTCTACACATGAAAATACTTATTAGCCAGTATATAAATTTGTGTCAATAGAATACCCAGTGAAACCTTCAGAAGTTGGAAGGTGGCTATTTAGCACGTGCTTCCTTGTCATTTCTTCAGTCTTATACTTCATACTATCTACATTTTCTTGACCCTTCACAAAATAATTTTAATGTTGGAAATGATGAACTTGTATAATTTACATACCTTCTTTGTTAGTAGTAGCACACAAGCTCTTTACTGGTACATAAACAGAAGGTAGATTTGTGATGTTGAGACGTTTTTGTTCTGGATAACTTTAAATTTAGTTGAGACAGGAATATTTTATTTCCAAAGACATTAGAGTGCCTAGGAGATGAAGCTGTACTTGACTATCCCTGAAAAAAGTTCAAGACAGGACTTGTAGACAAAGCAAAGCCTGAAGTTGTCTCCAGTGAGTTTCTTTCTTGACGCTGTTGAGGTGGGGACTACTGGCCCAAGGGCAGTGATCCAGGAACCTATGGTTCATAGCTAGGGCCAACAAGTGTTGGTGGCTTTTCTGTCATCACAGAAGCTCAAGAGGGGGATCTCTGGAGAAATTGATGTGTCTCTGGGGCTTTAGGCAACTGCTTTGATACCTCTGGATTCCTTTTTGGTTTGTGGTTTCTGTTGAGTGCCACAGAACAACTGACTTCTCTTATGTTAAAAGCTAGAGGGCTCCTGAAGCTTGCAAGCCTGCAGCGATAGAACTTGTTGCTGATGTGGTATATTAAACTTTCCTCCAATTCAATTTTCTCAAAGTGTTAGGCATTTTATACTGGCTTCTAAAACTTAGTATTTGAAGTTTCTCAAAGGGAATGAATGTCAGAAGTAATCTTGTGGCAATTTTAGAGAGACAACAGGACCTGGATTTATGATTAGATTTTTATCTATATTGAAGTTAAGGACTGGTTTCATATTTGTGGTAATAGAAATGTAATTTGGCTTCATGTTGACAATCAGTTGTGGTATGAATACACATTGCAAATTATTAAGCAGAACAGTGTCCTAACTTTTCAATTCAAAATATGACTGATTTCCTGAATCTCTTGTTTGTATTAGAAAATTAGATGATGTACTTTTCATTTACACCAGCATACAGACTATGCATACTTGATGCAATTAATATAGCTAGATCAAAGGCGGATATATTTTGATACACAGGCAGATGCGAATCAGTTATTTTTCTGTCATAAAAGTATGTAATTAGGTAATCTTCTGTGCTGACCTACAGGAGAAACTGAACCTTGGGTGCAACAAACATGTAAATAGCAACCTTGTATTTTGAGGAACAAAGGGTGATATTTACAGCAAAGACAGCATATTATCAGTGTCGTCATCTCCCTGTAGTTAGCAGCAACTGTTTCCGAAGGGTCCCCTAATGTTATAATTTCACCAATCAAAATCTGGAAAACATTGAACATTTCTTTTTGTTTTCCTTTTTTTTTGGTATAGAGAGACTCTCTCAGTGTACAATTGTATATTTCAGGCTGCCATTTGCATAAAATCTGCTGATGTCACTTTAAATATCAGTGGCTGAGGTGGTGTTGGCCAGAGAGAGCCTGCCCAGGTCCCACATCCCCCAGGCAAGGTCTCCTTGCCCTTGTGTTGGAATTCTCTGCAGGGCACAGCGCACCTTCCCCTTTGATGCACTGTCAGAGCCGACAGATACATTTGGTAGGCACATATGGCTGGCTCACAGATACTTCTGAATAATTCTCTTCCACCTTGAAAAGAAAAGCCATCACTTCTCCTTCCTTCTCTTTCCATTGAACGAATGTCATGCTGGTCGGGATTTTAGCTGTGCAGGAGAGAGGGCAGAACTGCTTGGCATCCCTAGGGATGGGTTTTCCTATATGTGCTTAGCTTAGGCCTTCTGATCTACTGATCAGCAAGAATTTCCTTTCTTCCATCATCTTCCTTCTTGGTTTGTCTTTTGTCAGACACCTCCCGTCTCTGTTGGAATTCAATGCAAGTAAGAAAATCTTGCTAGGCACTTACTTGATTACCAGCTGGCACTCCATAGTTGCATCAAAAGGAAAAACCTCTGTTCATCAACACATTACGACTGTGATATTTGATACAAGACTCTTACTGGCTGATAATTTCACGTAACCTTGAGGCTAGGGTTTGGGGTTTTTTAAGTGTTATGAAGTTAGACAAACTGATAATAGTCAAACAACGCTTCCCCATTGTGTATGTGTTAATTTATAAGGTGAATTAACACTTATTTTCAACTTTTTTGTCTATGTGCTAAGAAGAGTAACAGAGAAAATCAGAGTGTGTATACTAATTAACATGTTCTAATAATGGAGTGAGCCTGTCAGAGTCTCAAGCACAGAGGTTCAGATAACTATCAGTTCCTTCTGCAGTTGTGATTATTCCACATCAGTTGTTCCCTAACCCTCCTCTTTCACTAAGCCATCAAGTCGAAGCAGAACCTGATGCAAGGCTTGCTGAGCCCAGAGAATGTGTTTGGTGTGGCAGTGTATGTAGCGAGGGAGGGACTGCAGTCCTGTGCTGGGGATACAGATGCAGAGCTGTTGGGGTAGGTTATGGCAAGGTAAGGACTATTTACGATATTTTGCTGACCACAATTCAGGAACAACTGCTGGCAATGATCAGGCCTGCCTAAAGGCATGTTTGCCTCATGAAAAAGAATCTTTATGCCTTACAGTCTGGCAAGTGTTTCATTTATGGCAGTGTAGAGCACTTACATATGTAATCAAGAACACATGCAATCAAATTACTTTTTTTTAAAAAAAATCTCTTAATACATCAGGATACACATGCCTTAGACTGTTTTTTGGGGTGTGCTCACACTCAGTGGCTTCTACTTGCTTAAAAGGTTGAAAGACTGTGGCAAATGTGGTTTCTATTATTTCAGATAAGACCAAGTCCAGAGACAAACTGTCTGAATCCTGAATTTTGTGTTTGTGGTCAGCTGCTGCTGCATTAATAGTGAGTGGTTTTTTGAATCACTGCTTGACATTTCTAGCACAGCTGACTTTCAGAAGATGTAGAGTCATTAAGACTGGACACCAATAATCATGGAGTAAGGGTTGCTGAGAGAACAGAAACAAGTGCTGGATTACATCCTTATACCCATCAGCACAAACACCTGTTCTTTGGGGTTTTTTCCAGCACCTTTTGAAGCAGTAACCTTCAGTGACTCTAGCTGTATCAGGCTATGGGCTACATTATTGGCCTATTTTTTTCTGAGAGGTTTTAGGATTGTATTGCTGTTTTTCTTTGACTAATTTTTCTGAGTGCAGGCTGGGGACTGTATATTGTTTTCAGCTTAGAGAAGGGAGATGGTCGTCTTCAGCTAAAGCTTGATAGGAAGAAAATGCTGATTTATCATTATTATTTCTACTTTTTGGCCCTGAGCAAACCACTCCTGCAGGTGCCTGGTCTTTTTGCACCCTGTGAAATGGGCATAGTAATGCTTTCTTTTCTTTGTTTGTTTGCAGGAGTGTTGTGAGAACTAATGTGTTAATGCTTTGCTGTTGTTTTTATAGATTAGATGTCTGTGTATTCAGGTGTTATCTAGGAATACTGATTGTGTCTGTATATTTCCCGCAGTTGTCCTGAAGTAAAAACATCCTGAAAGTCAAATGATACTTTGGTTATATAAGGAAGATCACAGGGGATAAATGTGTGCTACCTAACTGGAATATATTAACCAGTTTTTAAATTATTTTTGGAAAAAAAGTGAAGTTAGTTTTTACATAGCATACTAGACGGAAAGCAGCGGAAATCTGTCCTTTTTAGACCGAACAGATATAGTGTAACACCCAACAACATAATGCTCCTAGTGAAAGAGGGCAACTGCTTGTGGCTTCCCGCGTTCCAATGGCACTACTTTTGTTTCACAAGGATCTAGATTCACATCAATAAACGTTCAATAACAGTCACTTATTGGTATGGTGATCTATTCAATAAGTTTCCACTTTCAGTAGTAAGGCTGGACCTGAATACTGATAGAAGTCTTCAAATCTCATAACTAGTTCTATAAACTATTCAGTTCTTACAGATATTGTTTGGTTGGTTTGGTTTGGTTTTTTTAAGAAGTTATTTGAAAGCACTAAGATTATTTGTCTCTTACATCAATGCTGAAGGGTTTCCCATTAATTATGTGTTTCGGTTAAATTTAAAAAAATAATCTTTTATCAAAGGAAAAAAATGGGGAGAGAGGACAAGATATAGATATACAACTTGGTTTTAAATTGAAGTAAGTATCTGGTATTGGCAAGAAATGTACCATCAGTCAGTAATAAGAAATACTATGCAAAATGATTCTTTAAAAGGCTATAATTCTGGATAATAGTGAGAGAGACGCAAATAGAAAAACAGACATCTAGCATCCATTTGTCCCTGAAAATAAAAAAAGAATAATAATAATAAAAGAAGCAGTTGACTGTGTCCTGGGGAAGCTTAAGAATCTGGGACATGTCATTAGCAAGAATGATTGTATTTATAAGGTTGCTGAAGTTCTTATTTCACAGTCTTGCTGGAATGCCCTTAAACTTAACACACAATTCCCCTTCACAAGAAAAAAAAGAAAAAAAAAAAAAAAAAGAAGAAAAACTTTGGAGTATATTCATTAATAATGTAGTATAACTTTTACTTTATGGACAATCACACTTTCTACTGGCAAAGCCAGATCCCGAAGAGATGAGCATCTGAATACTTAGTCATTAAAATTTTAGTTCTAAAAATGAATGTGAAAGGGAATGAATTCAGCTGAAATTCACTCTTTTTCTTACCCTAGCCTCTACAGGAAAAAACACCCTGTATGATCAGGCCATCTGCCTGCTTACCAGGCAGCCTAGAATAAGTATTGAGCCTCCTGGCCAATTTCAAAGAGATTTGGCAGACAAGTAAGGTTCTTCAGGATTAAAGTTCCTACCGGCCTTACCCCAATCAGCATCTGTGCAGAGGGTAAACCCCAAAGCAGTGGCCCGTAGCTCAGTGAGAGCTGAAGTTACCTCTTCTGCCTCCTGGCTCACCAAGCAGCACATCTTCCCTGGCCAGGCAGTCAGCACAGATGGGGCCAGAGGTACTTCTGTTGAGTCTAGGGTCAAAGAAAAGTTAAAAAAGCTAAAAGTTAAAAAGGCTCTGTGGTTATTCACTGGGGTCTATGTAGAAATACCGAAATCAACTAGTTAGGGAATCAATGCTTTGTTAGTTGTGGTGCTTCTGGAATTAATTTGTTACCGAAATAAATGAGTGTAAATGACTTGGTACTGAATACGCATTAGGAATAGAGTTTGTTACTGCATGATCTGAAAAACTGCAGTGAGATTCCGGTGTAATGAGGATATAAGAAAAGATAAAAGTCATATTGTTCTTTAATGTAAGACAATTAGCATTGCAAATGGTGTCTATTCCTTCAGCTTTCCAGCACTACATTTGCACTCAAAAAAAGTAGATACTGATCTTGGTTGGAAACACTTTTAACTCTTAAAAAAAGTTGGAGATTTCTTTCTTTTTACAGTTAGTATTTAAAGACCTTAGCAAGGCCTGTTAAATCTGAAGGAGATCCATTGCTGGACATACAGACTGACACAAATACAGTAACAGCCTTGGCCAAAGTGAGGTGACAGGTGGATGATTTGGTTCAAAATAGAAAATATGATCTTGGCGACAATAAATGAGACTTGCTGACTGCTCAGAAATGGTATCTACCCACTATGGCATAATAAGGTTGAAACATGATTTAATAAAGCAAGAGGTCTTGTGTCAGAGAATTCTAGTTAAGGATTTAGCTAAATTGCAGAGTGTAGTTTCAACTGATGCTTAAAGCACAATCTACCAGAAAACTTGCTGGAACACATAAACACACTGCTGTATTGAGCCTGTACAGGAACTGGAATTAAATTCCTTTGAGCTAATGAATTCTGAAAGTAATGAAATGCGCGTTGTTGATTTGTTTGTTTTCTCTGAAGATGTGTTGCCTTCACATACCGTGTTATCTTGCCAAGTACCACAAACTACATCTTTTGCCAGTTTTCTTGGAGTGTTTCCATTACTAGAGTAGGCTACAAAGCAAATTCACATTGACTGCTTGATCTAACGTGCTTTAGTAATGTATTGGTGAAGACAGACATCTTTACATTGAATGAAAATGAGCTGGACAGTGAATGGTGATGTGTGATGAACATGAGGTTATCTTTCATGGCACTGATAATGGTTTCAGTAAAAGTAGCTTGATTAGCATATGCTAAGAGCAACACCAGGTAGATGACAATTTTGGATTCCTTTTACCAGCATACAAGGACATGATAGATACACCTCACAGATTTAATCGTCTGGCCATGTTCTCTCTTAGCAGAACTGAGATATTGGATTTTGTATTTTATGTGTATAACTGCTTTCATGCATCAAGAAGAAAAGATAGTGACTGAGATGGCACCAGCCTTTTGGACTATCATTAAAAATGGGGCAGTGTAGTTTCAGCCAAGTAGGGTGCTGGATGCTCTCTGCTCAGGACTGATGACTGTTGTTCACTGAGATCATCATGTGGAGTGCATCAGAGAGATGCAGCTTTTAATTTTGTACGGTGAAAATGAGCACAACTTCCTAAGCATCTGTCAGTATGTGCTCTTGGTACAGCTATAAGCAATAAATGCTCAGTGTTCTTCAATGTGAGATGGCTAAATGATACCTTGATGACATTTTTGACGTCTTGTAGTTCAGCATGTTCAAGATGTGAATGAGTAAGCTAGATAGATGAATGGAATATGAAGGAGATGACTCCCTCGTGTGTCATGTATCTCAGAGAACATCTAGATGAGCCTTTTGCTTTGTCTTATCAAAAAGATTTTACATGTCAGGCTATAACTGATGCTAATTTGAGGTGAGGGCTGGTTTTTGTAAATACCATTCTTGTTTGATACTTTAAATTATATGTTTGCAACTACAGGGTATCTGTGTTTGTGTTGTATCTGATAATTTGTTACTTTAATGTCAGAATCCCCTGCAGTGAAATTTCAGAAACTGTGGCAAATAGAGAAGCAAAAACAATATGCAAATTCTGTTCACAAACATGAGCAATTTATGTGGGACTGGTCAGAAAACTGTTTTTCTTACTGTTTTTGTGGGAGTGGTAATCATTTACAATAATTTCTTGGAAGAATTTTATTGAATCTATTGGGTTTGGAAAATATATACCAAGGAGCATCTGCCCTTAAAACTAATCAAACAGAGGCTTCAAAATGTGTTTTTGAATGTGAATGCATACAATTTTGTGAATACACAATATATCCCACACTACCAATTCTATCTTTGAACTATGAATATTTTTGTTCATACCAAACATACCAACAGTTTGTTTGAAAGTTCAAATGTGCTATACATGACTGTCTTGGGTGTGACGGACTTTTCAATATTTTTGGCTTTCTATTCACTTTTCATAAGATCACCTTCTGTGAAATCCTGTATTATAAAGGATGATACCACAATGTGAAAATGAGCTAATTCTTTCACATAGTATGAATAAAGAACAATTTAATATAATAACTTGGAGCCTTTGGTATTGGACACTCTTTTTTTTAAAAAAAAAAAACCACCAGGCTTCCCCTCAATTTAACAGAATGCTTTCATGTAACTTAGAATAAGTTATTCTTACTTTGATGACCTATGGGTTTCCTTTCTATAGAGGTTGCATCTTCCCTAAAGCTTTTCTGCAGTCATGCAGCCTGTAATGGAAAAGATGCTGCTTTGCTTAGCAACCTGGTGGATATACAAATCACGGCTTCCCTTTTTGGTTCCCATATCACCTATGCAGCATTCATAAATATTTTAATCAGACCCAGCCTAGTATGGGCCCATTTTAAAATTTCATATGTAAACAATGAAAATGGAGATGGACATAGATGGAAGGGGATGCAAACAGCAGGAAGTAGGTACTCATATGTGGAAGAAGTCACATGATGATGTCAACAACATATAGTGATCAAGGTAAGAAAAGCCTTGCATGAAAAATTGTGGATCTTGCCTGTCACACTGTAGGATGAAAAATTTTACATCTTTCAAGTGGCATCTTGCAGTGAAACGAATTGTTTTGGGTTTGTGGTGACTATATAGGACCGAATAGAAGGTTAGAAGAGTAAGTCGTCTTTGAGATTTCTGAAGCCAGTGTTCAAAATCCTGCTTTAGACATTTCCTTTGGGATTTGGTCTGCTGGATTGTTCAGCTGAGCAGATGGGCCAGAAAGGGTTAGGGAAAGGCTGGTGTTTGTTTGTAAATATTATACATGTGCAGCTTGCTACTCTGAAGTATAATATAGACAATGAGGCATACAAATATATCCTCGTGTGTATATCAGTAAGCAGGCATGACTCTTACCTCATTTCCTTGATCTTACATGCACGCATAACTGACTTCAGTAGACTTAACTTCAAGCACGTTACTCTGTCAGCTTTATCTCCCATACAGTGTTCAGAGGTAGATTCCAGATCTACTTTTGCTGCAGAAATCTGTCGCTGATTTTTTTTCTATCCTAGAAACCACCAGCTAAGTTTATCTTTCTCCTTTCAGATGACATATGTAACGCTGTAGCCCAGTAAATCTGGTGGTGTTATTGCTTGTAACAGGCCACGTGCTTTCTGTGAGGCTTTGTCTTGGCCTCCCTGGAGACTTCTTTTAGCTTGCAGCACCAATTACCTAATGACCAGGTGACTGTTACCTACTTTGTTTAGCTTTTGTTTAGGTCTCTACAATTGTGTGGTTGTGATGCTTATTGTTATTTCTGCCACTACTAGATAATAAAAAGTGGTTATTTTGTGTGGAATGAACTACCTGTAAGTCTAGAATAAACTGCAGCACAGAGCAGTAAAGACGTGGGGTGACAGGAGAGGTCTTAAAAGCACAGGCGTAGTTTGATACTGGAGGCTCCAGGGCTATAAGCAACTCGCCAGTGGCCAGCAAAGGAATGCAGCCTTCAGAGCTTGGTAAAACCTCTTTCAGGCTGTCCTGGTTTTGGCTGGCATAGAGTTGATTTTCTTCCTAGTAGCTGGTATAGTGCTGTGTTTTGGATTTAGGATGAGAATAATGTTGATAACACACTGATGTTTTAGTTGTTGCTAAGTAGTGTTTACACTAAGTTAAGGACTTTTCAGCTTCTCATACTGTCCTGCCAGTGGAGTAGGCTGGGTGGCACAAGAAGCTGGGAGGGAACACGGCCAAGAGAGCTGACCCAAACTGGCCAAAGGGAAATTCCATACCATGTGATGTCATGCTCAGTATATAAACCGGGGGGCTGCTGCTCGGGAACTGGCTGAGTATCGGTTGGTGGGTAGTGAGAAATTGCATTGTGCATCACTGGTTTTATATATTCTAATTGCTTTATCATTATTATTATTATTATTTTCCCTTCCTTTTCTGTCCTATTAAACTGTCTTTATCTCAACCCACAAATCTTACTTTTTTCCTGATTCTTTCCCCCATCCACTGGTGAGTGAGCAAGCAGCTACGTGGTGTTTAGCTGCCTGCTGAATTAAACAAGGACACAGGCATAAAAAAGAACAGTAAAAAAAAATAATAAATATATATATACACACACAGTGAGTTTACTTGTAATGTGGACTTGCTGACCAATGAAGAAAGAGCAAGGTGTAGAGCATGTTAGCAAACTTAAAAATTACTCTGAGTGAGGAGGAAGAAACCATTAGCAACACTTTCCTCCTGGAAAATTTCTGTGGATACTGAAGACTAAACTTCTTTTCTTCCCCCCCACCCCCCCAAGCTTTTCATCTTAAGAAGGGAAGATGGGCAAAACGTCAAAGGCAGGCATGAAAGTTTGGATATGTATAACTTAGACTGTATATAATTATATATAAGTAATACATTATACTACATTTTACATTATATTATGTATGTAATGTTGGTATCATTGTGACTAGATTAAAAATAATGGATCAGGCTGTTAAGACTAATTAAACTGAGAAATTCTTGGGTTTGCATATAAGGTGTGTTCCTTTTGTCCATAAATCTTTTAGTGTAAGTGATGGGAATTAACAAACCTGTAAATTCGAAACAACAAATGGGCTATGGTGAATGTGGCATAACTGGTGGCACTCTCTGTGTCTGAATCCTCCTTTAACCCTCTTCTAAAAGGAAAAGCTAAGTGCCATGATTGAGGTCACAGCTCAAAGATTCATTGCATTTGGGTGGGATCCGGGTGACTTCAGTTGAGCTCTCTATGGACACAGGTGATCTCCTGCACAATTCACTGCTGGTTCAGTTAAATAACCTCTGTTATAAATAAATTACCTGCACAACCCTGTATAAATAAAAGATTTCAATGTTAAATAAATAATGTGAACAAATAAAAAAGGAAATATTGGGATTTGGGTGGTTTTAATTAAAAGAGAGAGGAAGCATGTTTTGCAAAAGGATTTTGAAGAGGGAGTGAATTATTTTTCACCATGTTCTGCTAAGCCATTCTGTGCTATTCATTTTGGGAGGTTGCATTGCTTAAATGCCATAGTAAATGCATGGATACACAGGGTGGCATCACTGCAATCGCATATGAGTTGGCATTTTCTCTAAATCCTACTTTGGTAAGCACTTCCAAAAATGTTTTCCATTTGACAAAATTTCTCACCTTTGGTGTCTAAGCAAAATGGCTTATATTGTTAATTTTCATCATAGGAAAGTCTGATAGAATATTAACCAAGAGGCTTTATTTGTTTTAATGTAAAAAAAAAAAAAATAAATTGCACAGTCTATCTCTTACTCATCTAGCTGAACACTTCATTACTGAAGTTGGCGTGATGACTTCAGTAGAAATATGCATGTAATTGTTCACCAGTGCAAGAATAACACATTATAACCAATAGAATATAGGATATTTTTCTTTGCATTAATTTGAATAAAAATTCATATATAATCTCCTTAAGCAAGGGAAATAATTACTTGATTCATTTTACAGAATGGCTTAAGGCTTGCTAGTCCTTAATAAACCATTAAGGACTACACACATGCATACAAATCATACTGTAATACATTTTTTCATTGGAAAATACTGATAAACTGCTTTCTAGTAGATCAGTGATTAAAGAAATGTGATGCTGCTTGTTCAGTCTCAGACCTGAGTGTTTAAACCTGGTAATATAAAAGGAAATGTAGCCTTTCCTTTTGACATTCCTGAGCTAAATAGAGTGCAGATGTGCTAGGTTGGTTGTTGCTTGTAATTACTGAATGTTTCCTGTGGGTTTAGGATCCATTTCTGGAACAGGCAGAAGCCAATGTCTGCATTGGAACTGTATTCCTTCCTCAGAAAAGAAATATGCTCTTGCCAAATGTGTTTAATACTTGTTCTAGGAAAATAGTGAGTTTGAAAATTGTCACAGCATAAAAGTTTGAAATCCATAGTGCTTGATTTTCTACTGTTGTTTGTTTTTAAACTGAATTGAGCTGCGGAGTAAATGAATATACTTGAGGTTGAACGAAGTTGGTCAGAGCTGTAAGAGGAGGGTGTGAGGACAGAAAGGCTCTACAGTAGCTCATTCATTGCATGACAAAAATTTCTTTAAGACCACAGTCAAGTTAGGCACTTTGCCCAGTAAAGTCATCCCTGACATTAAGTTTACTCCTTTGTAGGAGGCCACACCAAGGCCCTCCTCTTTACAGACTTTTGTGTATGAGCACTCACCTGGAGTTTCATATACTCAAACCCAAGTTTTGCTTTTCCAGATGCAAACATAATGCATTACTGTGTAAGGGAGCAATAATACCCAAGCATAGCACCTGTGTTTGCTCCTGCTGCCTTTACAACTGCCCCCTTTATTATGTTATTTTAACATGGAATCATTAAACCCTGTTTTTCAGTTATATGGTTGAGATGTATCTACTGATTAAGACATCTAAACTGAAGGGTCTCAGTTTAGGTGTCTACATGTACGTCATGACCAAGATCCCACTATAGTTACTGGAGAGTAAGTCAACACAACATAACAACCAGTCCAGTCTCCCTAAAGCAGACACGTGGTGCCTGGCTGTCTGAAGGACTCTCTAGTCTGTTGCCTGCATTTGATTAAACTTTCTTTGACTGTAATGGCAACTTCGACACCTAGCTCACATATAGGCATGTAAGTAAACGTGCATCCACGTACACGCATAAATTAAGGTTTCATACTGTAAGACTGAATCTCAACCAGTTTATCTATTTTGAGATTGTGTAGCATCTAGTACAATATGTGGAATTTAACTTGCGTTGGTTTTAATGAAAGTGTTTTGAAAGATTTTTTGAGAGATTGACAGTGGTGAAATGATACTTTTAGACCTTCTATGAAATCATGGAGTCTTAGTTTCTCTTTTGAAAACAACTTTAAAAATTTAGGTAACTGTTTACTACAAAATACTAACCCAAAATTAAATAATTTTGTATAAATTTATTTTCCTCAAAAGAGAAATTTTCAAAATGTTTTTTCACAGAACTTTTGTGTTTCTAAATTTCAAACCTACATAGCTCAAAACTAAATTCTGAAATCCTCTGTCTAATTGCCTTCTCTCACAACTGTGATGACAATTTCTATACTGAACCATGCAAGCATAGAAGTGTGCTTTCATTTATGAACATATCTTAAAAGGTGCCAACACAGGTCTTGTAGTTTCTTTATTGTGTCTTCTCTCCTGAACTGCAAATATCAAATGTTGCATACTCAAAAAATGTGGCGTGCTCAGGGAGTATAGCCCCAGAGAATACGCAGTGTGAGCTTTACAGAAATTTAGGCTGTAGTGGCAGAGTCAAACCCACAGGAGTCTCTTGGGTATTTTCACTTTCATGTGAGATTTAAACAGGAGTATGTCCATCTGGATGCTGGCTTGTTGGTTTGGGGTTTTGTTTTGGTTTTGTAAGCAATGGGAAAGTATGCATGCAGCCAGTAACATCTAAACATAAATGCAATGGAGAGATATAAAAACCATGACTTGGCCTTTCTCATTTAAGTCAGTGTGAGGATGCCCGCATGTAAGAGTACTCTGCTCACTTCAGATATAAGAGTAAGTCCTTCCCTAGTTGGTGTCATGATCTGTTTATACGGGTTGAACTGCAGGAAAAAAATGAGAATTTAGTAGTGATCTTATCAAATCCAATCTTCTTGGGATATAGATAACTGACTCTTTAATACTTCTCTTCTCTAGAAGGTAAAAGGTATTAGGAGTTTACACTTTGGCTGACAAGCTGCTTATCAAAACTACAAACAACAAGATCGCTAAAGGTTTTCTGTTGCCTGGCCTGTGAAAAATCCAGTTGTGTTTCTATAGCAACTGCAATGGGCCAGTAATGATGTCATCACTCAACAACCAGCTAAAATGCATATCGCCTTATTGCAAATACTGGTTACAAATAAACATTGAATCATCTAATTGCTAGTATGAATAATGTTCCCACTTTCTTTAACAATTTACTACAAAGAAGAAAAGGGCTTATACCTGGCTGGTCAAAATAGTAACTACGTGTAATGATTTGAAAGAGGGAAAAATGTCTTTGTTGCCAAACTCCATTCTTTTCAAGCACGTACAATGTACATAATTACTGAAAATATTTTTGATGTTTGTAGTCAACTTTAAAAAAACTTTCTTTGGTGCTAGAAGTAAATTCTGGGAGATATTTGTATTTCTTTTGCCAAAAAAAAAATCACTGAAACTGAGTCATTGGCACGTGCCTGGCTCTGTAGAGTGGAACTCTCTAAATGATGTGCAAGCCCGACACTGGATACAACGGTTGCTGCTTGATAGTCTTCCCTGCCAGCTGCCCTTGAAAGAAAGGACTTTGTTTATCTCTAAATTTTGGAAGGAGCTGTTTTCTTATGGGAGGTAGAACTGTCATTTTCCTTTAATTATTCTCCATAAATCAATGGATAAGTTCAGAGTCAGTCAAAATTTAGAACAGTGTTTATCATGCTTTATTAAGTTATTATCGAGATGATTGAATGTTTTTCTGCTGAGTTTGTATAGAAAAGCTGCCTAACACTTCTGGTAGGAATATGTCCTTCCCCCAAATTATGGGTTTCATCATTAGTTGTATCTTGCTGTCTGATATGATTTCCACTGGGTTGGATATCTGCAGGCCTCCATTTTCAAGCAGAGACTAAAGCAAAGTTTCGGTCCTTCTGGTAGTTGTTGTTCACTGCCGTATACCAACACTTTTCCTGTATCTCAAAAATTACCATCTTTTTCTCAGCACTTTCCGTAAGTCTGTTAAGAAAAATCTTGGGTGTTTATGATCAAAGTCTGCTTGACTCTTCCAGGTCTGCCCTTTTGTTTGTGTACTAATTTCTAGAAAATTAATATGCTAATTAATCAGTAGTACTGTTAGCCTGCTTGGTGACTGTATTTGAAGAGATATGTGGCTCCTGTTTGGACAGACTTCCCTTCTCTGTCATTCAAAGAACTCTTGTTTCTTTCATGGTGGGGGAAGGAGAAATGTGTACTACTCAGTTGTGTTTTTTGTATTTCTGTTGACTGTCCCAAAGAAGGACCTTTGGACAAGCTGTGATGCGTTTGGCACACAGGCTCTCCTCTGACCACTGCAAGGTGTCTGCCCAGTCTTCCTTCTTTCTTGCTTTCAATTTTGGCCTTAACTTCCTGATCTTGCTTTTTCTTTATTCCTGCCTTCAATCTCTGCTTTGCACTTGCCTCATCTCCACAGCTCTTTGCTTCTGTTCTACTCCTAGGTGTTTTCTCCAGCTTGGCTTTTCAGTGTCTTTCTCTAGCCCTGCCTTGGCTTCCTAGCTGCCTGATCTAGTCCTGACTTGGTTTCTTTCTCTTAATATTGAATGCAACAACTACTGCCTTCTACATCCTAACATTGTGATTCAGAACTTCTTTTTTATGGCTAACTCAACATTCCCATTATTGCATTAGTCTGGGGAAGAGAATACAAGCAGGAACGGCAAGGTGTGAATATATCGATGTGATCTTTGATGTAAAGGGCTTATTAAATAAGAAAAAAATATGCTATAATATAGAAGGTAACCAGAAGAATGGAGATGACACGCTGAGAAGATGTTATAGCTGTAAAATTAGTTTGCTTATGAAAGTCATAGCAGTGAGAGAGTTGTCTTTTTCCTGTATCCTGAGAATGCTGTGATTTGTTCTGTGCATTTGTCAAGCTGTAGATGGGCTGTTGTGAACATGCATCAGTGGCAAAGATAACGTACTTGCAGAAGGATAGGTAGAGTGAGCCCTGGGGAGAAAAGCAGAGAATATGCTGTGGGAAAGCAGGGTACTGAGTCTGTTGGTGGGGGAAGAGCTAGCTAATGTGATGAGGGACAGTCAGAAAAAAATTGTCTGCAGTGTAGGGGAACTGAGTCTAACATGATTAAATCAACTAACTAGTGAGGTTATGTTGAGCAGTTTTGATTGAGCAGGGCAAAGGAAAAGTTAAGCAGCAGTTGGATCAGGACTTGAGTTCTGTGAGCAGATGTGAACTGAATCCTTAGGAATGTTGTGTAAGCAGCAAAATAAAGGGGAGAGGTGAAAATGAACATAGGTTGGGGACTGGGGCAGCAAAGTAGTGTTGAAGTACTAGGCACCTTGTGTCTTCAAAATCTAAATGGTGAGCTTCAGTCTTCCAAAGTCATAAGAACTGCTCCCTACAGCATGTCCCTGACCAAACCTCTGAAAGGAATGTCATTAGTGTTTCATCCATTACATCTCATGTCTTCTACCTCCTTTCACAGAGTTTTTATTTGAAACTGGGTGTTTTCCCTAGATGAAATCCATTACACTTGTTCTTACCTTCAGCTGAAAATAGAGAGACATATTATTCCTAGCACTGACATTTTAATTTGGTCCTCATTATTGTTTCAGCAAGTTAAACAAACATTTCTCTGGCTAAGCATCAGAGCTAGCTGTTAGGAGAACAGTGAGCTTCAGGATGAAGCTTGTTATGTCTTCAGTATTAGACAGCCAAAGCATAAATTGCCTGTATTGGTTTTACACTTTCAGCTAAAGCTATTGTCTGTCTTTCAGCAGATGCTTTATACATTTGTCTCCATGGGATATCAGGGGAGATACTGATATATGTTCTGCCTCACTGCTCATATCTATGCTCAGGATGAGTCTTTGTCTCTGTTTGAGAGGTATGTTATACTAGAAATCCTAGTTTAAAAGTTTTATGAGTCAGAGCACAAATTCAAATGAGAATTTTTCTGTGCTTATTTAGAAAATTTCATTGACACAGTGAACAGCTCGCAGATCTGCTCCACTCTGAAGACAAATAGGTCATCTAGAGATTGGACTTGTTGACCTGTGCCAGAATTTTCTGTGTGTGCAGTCGGATACATTGTTGTTCTAGCTTGGAGCACAGTTAACCTAGTTGGTAATTTAGGAATGATTCTGCTTATGTTAATTGCTTCAGATAATGAGTATTTCAGTAATTTGGGTTAAAACACTTGCAGCAATATTGTTATTCTATTGTATTCTTGTGGACTGTATTGCCTGAAGATTTTTTTTCAGGTACACTTTTTTATTCTGCTCTGTGGTAAAAATCTAAAGTAATGAGAAGTCACGCACATCAAATGTCCATAATATGTGACATTTCCCATATATTCCTGAATCAAAAAAAGCTAATAATTATGCCTCTGTTAATGCATAACTTCGATTGAGGTCCTTTAGTTCCTACTTATTCCAGAAATTCTTTTGTTTTAGAATGATTAACCACATAAAGTGAAAGCTCACAGCTAACGACACTTCAGAACGGTTTATAGTAGAAATGAGGTTGAATGCCGTTTTGATCAAAAACTACAGAGAAGGGTGTGAAAAGGCAATATGCATCTACTATGTTTACAACTGGACAAGAGAGAAGCCAGGATCAAGGGTGTTTCAAAACAACCCCCAAAACTGATAATGCAAAAAGTTATCCAAAGAATGATAGCCATATGATACGTTACAATAGCTATGAAACTTTTTTTTTCAGGGAAGCTATCTGAATTCTGGGTATTTTTCTCTCTTTGCTTATTCACATGCTAAATATCATGCTAAATATCAGTATTTCTCAAAGCAGCCAGATTCTGTTGGGAAGTTCTTTGGAGCTCCTGAAGATGCTGAGATAATTTTTCCCTCCAATCATTCGCTTCAAGGAGAATTAAAGTGCTCACCAGGCCTAGGAAATGTCAACTACCAATCATAGAATCATTTAGGTTGGAAAAGACCTTCAAGATCATCAAGTCCAACCATCAACCATGCCCACTAAACCATGTCCTAAAGTGCCTTGTCTATGTGCTTTTTGAATAGCCCGGTGGTGACTCAACCACTTCCCTGGGCAGTCTGTTCCAACACCTGACAACCCTCTCAGTAAAGAAATTTTTCCTAATGTCCAACCTAAACCTCCCCTGCTGCAGCTTGAGGCCATTTCCTCTCGTCCTAAGTCAATATTGTTTTCATATCTTCCAAAAGGCTGGGATGTATGGGTTCTCTTCATATTTGGTTGCTACCAACACAGACTAGGCAACAATAATACTTCTAAATGTTATCTAGCACTTTAGATTTTCAAAGTCTACATTAGCATTAGTTATAAGAAGTTGCCTTCCTTCTGGTGACTAAGAAATGGAGGTCATGAAATACTTCCTTAACATTTATTTATATGACATTCTTTCTCATTAATTCAATAATTGTATGCCTCATAATAAGCATGGCTAAATGTTCTCCTAAGAGAAAAAAGCTTATAAGGTCCCCTGTAAGTTTAAAAGGCAGTTACCATTTCAAAGGTTAGAGTATTTTCATTAAAGAATGGTATAGCTTTGTAGTTTCAGGGGCTGTATGTTTTATCATATAATTTAGGGCTGAAAAAACTCCATAAATCATGCAGTCTCTCTTCCTAGTAGGGCAAAAAAATGTTCCTCTCAGTACATTTTCTGCATCTGCCAAACCTTGAAGTATTGCAAGCAATGGCATAGCTTGTTTCTGCCATTTTCTTTGAGCTGTTCCACAGCCAAATGGACTGAACTGTCAGATGCGTGTGGTACACATCTCAGGCTTTCTTCTTGCCAGTTCCTTTCTACTGCTTGATATCACCACATTTTTTAACTACTGTATCTGTTTAGTGTATTTTATGCTTATATATTTGGTTTGTTCTTGAGCCTTTCCACATGACTATAGCTATCTCTTAGTCTAGCTGTTCATATGCAATTATTTACTATTTTCTCATAATAAATCCGGTGTAGGTTTGTTCGTTTCCTTCTGCCCCTCTGCTTCTCCCCATTGTTCTCCAGTTCTTTGGTCTTTCTGGTGATAAGGTTAAATGACACAGATTCGGGGATGGATATAGTGAGAGCTGAAGTAGGAGATTCTTCAATTTTCTGCCTGCTCTGGCAATGTGACATCCTTCCGTATAAAGTGCATTAATCCACTGATTTGTTTGGTGTCACAAGCTTGTTATAGTCAATGGTGAAACTCCCACTGGTAACGGTGGACTTTACTTCTACTGTGTTTCCAGTTTCACCTCTTATTTCTTCTTTCCTGATCTTTCTAGTTCTGAAGTTGCTGTTAAGTTTTGGAATGCTGTATCCCTTTCAAATCCTTTTTTTTTCTTTTCAAAAGAGATTACCAACTTCATTTTTGCACTGCTGTTTTCTATTCATGTTTTAATAACTCTAGTTCAGTTTGTATTATGCATGACTTCTGTTTGTTACCATCTTCAATTTTCATTAGCCTTCTTTTCAGGATTGTTAGTGGATATGGTGATTAACACTATTTTTTGACTTATGCAGAACTCTGTCCTTCTTAAATCATGCTCAGTAAACTGTTTATCATTATTCTTGGGGTAATGCCTGAGATTTTAATCAAAGGAAGAGCAAATAATGAGC
Organism: Astur gentilis; assembly: GCF_929443795.1. NCBI lineage: Eukaryota > Metazoa > Chordata > Aves > Accipitriformes > Accipitridae > Astur > Astur gentilis. The sequence goes on along the minus strand of NC_064884.1, from coordinate 35,409,614 downwards.
CATGAAGCACCCTGATTTAAAAACAACCAAAAAAAGAAACAAAACCCCCCAAAAGAAGGGAAAAACCCCTGTGCTGACTTCCAGTGAGAGGATCAAAGTAACGAAGTTGCTCTGTGCTCTGAAATCTATTACATTTAAAACTACAACACTTATGTAAGTTCTGTTACTCTCAGAACTCCAATGTCTAAAATAATTTCATTGGATTTTAACTCCTAACAATACTTCTAGCATTGAAGCCCTCTTCAGCTGAAGAAAAAAGGTTTTGGAAGTTGAAACATGTTATAATTTTCAGTTGTTCTGTAAATATTTCCTGAATGTTTGTGTACTATTCAGTAAGACTGATTTCTGCTGTATCAAGTATCCTGAATATAATGCAAAATGAAAGTTAACCACAGCCGTATGTCATTCTGAAAATGTGTCAAAATATTAAAATGCAGTGACCTCTGAATATATATAAGTATATATTTATAGACGTACTGAAGTTCATTGATTGAATCTTTCTAAAAATCATCCCTAATCTTCCATAGGGTTGCTTAATATTTAAGAACTTATACAATTGGTAAACCTCTGGCAGAGCAATTTTAGGAAATGCTGAATAACATAGGTGGTGAGCCTTCACTCTTTTCAAAATGAAATAAATCCAAATTTAAATTATTTTTCTCTTTTGCTATGACCAGCTGAACTTGTTGCACAATTGTGTTCTTTTACCTTACAGTCTCATTACTCAAAAGGGAAGAGATTAAAGGGCAACAACAATTTTTTGACTTATTACTCTTAAGTGCTTCTGAATTATAAGTTTCTGAATTAAGGAGACAGGTGTTACTATAAAACCTGTCATTTTTGTTGCCTCTTCATAATGAAAATGTTGGACACACCTCAGTTTCATGGATGCTATATTCAGCACAAGTGAGCCCAGAATGAATCCTTGTCTGCACGAAAGTGTACATAACAATTATAGGATTATTATTCATATTTATCCTGCATTTCCTCACATTAGCTTAAGCCAGAAACAGCAAAGCAAAATGGCAAAGGAGATCTTGTCCTTGAAACAGCTAAAATATGGTGCTGAAATGGATGAGACAGATCATCCAGTCCTTTCTTTTGCACTTATAAAGTGATCTCTGACTTATCAGATGGTGCTTAGAAATCTCCAGTTAAAGAAATTCCACAACTTCCCAAGTTAATTTGCTCCATTTTTTTGCAACACTTATTTAAAAGGATTTTCCTAGTACCTAATCTATATCTCCGTAGTTAAGCTGACTACTTCTCCTTACTCCTCTGGATATGGAACAAAATTCTGCACTATGCTTTTACTAGGAGATTTTACATACTGGACATTGCTAATGTATCTCCCTAACCCTTAGTTTTCAAGATATTAAGTAAACCATTACCTTTAACCTTTGCTCATAGGTCATAAGTTATATTTTTTTCTCTTGCTTTGCCCCAGAATGCTAGAAATTTTGACACTTCTTAACATTATGGTCATGACTGGATGAGTAATTTGGTTAGAGATTCGGAGGTAGCAAGTAGACTGCAGTAATTTGTGGTCTTACATACAAGATGTCAATTAATGTGTCCCAGAAAGTTTTACCCTATCATTTGATATTGTCATGTTTTCAGTCTATTATTTATTTAATATTCACCAGCTGCCTTTGCAATACTTTTTCCCCTGAGATTACCTTGACTTTTGATTTCTCCCTGGGGATGCTACTTTCAGCTGTTAGTAAGCTGATTTTTTTCAAGATTACTTTGGGTTCTGATTCTGCTTTCTGGTGTGTGTGCAATCTTTCTCAATTTGGGATAGCCATAAATTCCAAACCTATTTTCTCTTTTCCAGTCTAAATTAAAATAAATAATGATAATAATTAAAAGGAATACCAGAGAATTCTCAGCAAACATCTTTGGATCCCTCCACAGCAGACACACTAAGTACTATTTGAATTAATTTTATATAGTCTGTATGATAATGTTAACTGGATGATATCTTGTAATTTGCATTCATAAGTCTCACATAGGAGACTGCCAAAAGCCTAATTAAAGTGAATATATCTTACATCTGGTATTTCATTCTAATCCACTAATATATCTAACCTGACAAAGTAGGAAATTGAATTGGTTGAAGAACTTCTGTTCTTAACAAATATGCACTCTGTTCTGATAACTTTATCTCTTTGTGCTTATAAATGGGCCATTTAAAAATTTGTTCAAGTGTCTTTTGGGGTTACAAGTTGGTCTGACAGTTCTGTAAATCCCTAAATTCTTCTCCCCCCCCTTTTCAAAATAGGCACTGTGTTTGTCCTTCAGTTCCCTGAGAATTCCTGTGTTCTTTCATGGGGTCTTCAAGACAACTGATAACAGTGCAGGGACTGCCTCTGTCCTTTCCTTAGTACTCAAGAGTAAATTTCATCACACCTTGTAACAGGGATACTCATAGTTTATCTTACAGTTCCAAAAGCTACTCTTCCCTTGGCACTGACTTTTCTTGTTTCCTTTTTGTTAAAATTATGGTTAGCACTGATTAATCCTTTACAGAAGACAGAGGTCAGAAGACTATTAGGTGCTGCGTCATTTCTTTGTTCTCATTTGCTGTTTAAATAATGGACTTAAACTTCATTTGTATGGACCTGTATAATCTTTTTGTTCCTTTATGGTTTTTTTCAGAGTTTTATCCCTTCATACCTGCGCTGCTCTTTAGTTCCATATTTGACACATGCCATTTATCTACAACTTCTGCTCAATTTTTGTTATTGAAGAGTTGTGGGGTTTTTACCATTTTCTACAGCACCAGAAGTCTGTGCCTGTCTCTATCAGGAAATGGTACTTTTCGCACTCTTTTACACATTACATTATCTTACCAATATACCTATCTGTTCCTTCAGTTGATTGAGCCTCATTCAATGAGAGAGGCAGCTCTCATTCCATCCGTTGTTATGATAGTGCTCTGTATCAATTCATGAATTCTTGGAACCAAATTTATATCTCTGCAATCTCAAACAATTCTTCATTATCAGCTGGAAACAACTTTATAATGTCATTTGCTGAGTGACTTCATCCACTTTCCCAAGCAAAGAATACTATCAGTATCTGTGCCTCCACTCTCCATAAGTGTCTTAGCCACCACCTTTGGATCAAATGGTTTCTAATTTTTAGGCTGTATGTGTATTGTTCCAGTTCCTTTTATATCCATGCAGAGTATTGGACAATTCTTCCTCTCACCGCTTCCTGAATTTTACATAATGTTCTCAGCCTGGCCAGAAATAGGAATTGTCTGTTGCTGTAAGATTTGCAGATCATTCCTGTATATCTTACAGGTTTGAGATTCAGCCGTACAACATCTTGACTATAATTAGTAAAAAAAAAAAAAAGATATTTTTATTAGTAGTTGATCCATTATTTTCAAATTTCACTCACATCATAGTGTTCATATGCATAAGTGTATTTGTTTACAGGTTATAATAACACAGAGTGAGAAATATCACCCTCATCTCTGGAATACATTGTTCAGCATATTCACAAACCTGTCTCCATTGGAAAAGTGAGATGGGACAAACCTGATAAGATGTCACCTGTCATAATAGTTTAAATAAATTATAGTTTCCATTTCTCTACAATATACAAACAAAACATCCCTACTTTTGAACAGACTGTTATACTGTCTTTAAATGGTTTTCAGTACATATTCAAACTGGTTAGTGCAGAAGCTTTAGTGTGCGTGTTATGTTCCTGTATATCAATGACATTTATTCTAATCTAATATAATTTGATAGTTATATGAGCCTCAACACAGTGTCAGTCAGTGCCTGTTCTGTATTCTCATGTAAATGCTGCTGTCAACAGAAATCCTTGAAAAGAGAAGCAGAAGCAGGATGCTCTTGGATGGCTCATCCTGAAAAGGCAACAGACACAGTGAAGAGAAGCTAGTACTGTCCTTTTGCTGTATCACCTAACAGCATTTCCAGCAATTAGCTTTACAATGGGGATCTGAAAGAGGAGAAATTCTGTTTCTCTAAGCAATTCAGCAACCCTTTATTCTAGGCAGGAACTGAAAATGAGCAGCAACTGTTTTCGTGAAAGATGCTTCAGGTTGATCAAAGGCCTGTGCTTTGCCAAGTATTAATTTTGATTTCAATTCCTTTAAGATACTTTCCTAATCTAGGTGCTTTTGCTCAATCACACTGTTGTCCCCTTTACTATGGGAAGGGTGGAAAGGGTTCATATAGCTTGTTTCATGCTAGAAAACTGCTGAAAGTTTCTGATCTGGAAAGGAGGACTGCAGAAAAGAACAGGCATCCACAGAAGAGATGGCAATGAAAGAAACTTCTTTTCAGGCATGTTACCCAGTCTGGTCCGGTGGTTAGAAGTCCCCTCCATTGTGGAGGCAGTGCTGCCATGCCAGCATCCTTCTGTGGTCTGAGGAAACACTAACCTAGGAGGCTGGAAACAGCTTCTTTCGGTTTCTATTTCCAAGACAAACTTAAGGGGGCTGGCTCCATCTGGCTCCATCTCAAAGGGTCTGATGAGCTCAGGCTTCAGTCAGCCTTCTTCCCCCACCTTTATCCCTCAAATCAAAGGATTTTGATATCAGCAGAAAATGATTGTCAGTATTTTGAAACCATGCCTACTTTAGATCATAACTTATGCACTGTGTTGACTCAAGCATCTTTTTTCAGTACATGTATTTTTCTATTATCAACAGATAATGTTTGTTACTACCTTTTACTTAAACTGAAGTACTAACGTATGTTCAGTATAGGCTTTTACTGGAAAGATAACAAATTCAGCTGCCAGCTTACACTCAGGGATGGTACTTCACTAAAATTCTCTAATTTAAAGTCAGTGTTATCCAAAAGTCAAAACGGTATCAAAACACAAGTACTTTATTTAGAGCCTTGGATGGAATTGCTGAAGTAGTGCAGAATGTGTCTACTAACAGATGTGCCTCCAATTGTAAGAAGGCTAAGTTAGCTGCAGGTAATTAATAATTTTATATAAATGCTAATGTTTTGGAGCTGACATGTAGTGCATATTAAGGTCATATTTTAATGTCAAAGACAGTATTTTATAATTTTACTGTTACAGTTTACCTGCAATCCTTAGAACTGTGGAAGCCCCAAATGTTGATTGGAGATGTCACTTGAAAGTTGATCGTAGTTTGTAAGCAGACTTAAAACACTGCCCAATGAGAATGCAAAAAAATCCCGTTTACAATTTTATGTTATGGAAGCTTGAGTGACTAATATTTTGTAATTTTTTTGTTGTTGTTGAATCAGTTCTGAGACTAAAACAAAATTCTTGTATCCAGACACATCATCTACCTCTTATAAATGTGCCTGAACTCTCATGGTATACAGAGTTCTATAATTTTTCTGATTTTCTTGCTCTGCTATAGTGAATATGGAATTGGAAAGTTCAGTGCCGAATAATTTCAATTAAGAATTTCCTTGTTTGTTTTGTTCTTAATTAAAAAAAAAGTTATCTAAATTGCATAAGCAATCCAGGAAACTGAGTGAAAGTTAGATGTCTTTCCCCTCACTTTGTAGCCTCATTCCAGGCTACAAAAATGGACTCCACTGCATGCTCTCCTTTTTAGCTTCTTTGCCACACTTTAATCTAGCTGAGGCTACTGAAATTGAGAGTGCCTGTTGGCTTCACCCATGGCGTGAGACACACCTGAGAAGGAATATGGGCCTTTCAAATCTCTTAGACTGAGAAAGAACGTGAATGCAGGTTTCTGTCACTGCCTGCGTGAGCAGCTTTACCAGTAGGTTAGCATGCAAAGGAGGATGATGGCCCTGCTTAATCAGATCCTGCTGTCCAAGTGCCTCCTGCCAGATGCCTTCTGAGAAGACCAGGTTGGCTGTTCCTGGTCTACTGGCTCAGGATGCACCAAGGGAGCCTTCAGCTGCCCAACAGAGATGTTTACACGTCTCTTGACTGCATAGAGTGACTAACTTTAGGACTCAAAATCAGTCCAATGATGTTTGCTTTGCTTTTTTCTTTTCCTCTGCAGTACAAAATTTGAATGACTTCTATCAGTGCTCTGAATCTGGCCCTTATTACAACGCACGTGTGCTACAAAGGGCTGAGCAGTCTAAAGAGATGCATATTTACTCTAATTCCAGCTCTGGGAAAAAGCTCTCGCTTGCTCAAGCTGATTATGGCAATCATTGCAGTCTGACATATAAGTTGCTTTCTGGAAAAGTAACCACCGCACATATTATACTTTTCCTAAAGTTATTGAGAGCTTTATGGGGAAAAACCTCAGTCTAGGGACCAAGGTGTCTGATACCTGATTGACTGACAGTAGGACCACACTGATGGAACATTGCTGGCTTTATTGGAGTCATGACTTGCACAGAAGGAAGAACAGTTCATTAGTTCTCACCACAGGCCCTCGTCCACCTCCCTTGCATATTGCTTTAGATTAAGACAAAATTGAATTGAAATGCCCTTGCAACTTTTAGCACTGCTGCGTTTCGAGGCCTGGCAGCCAGCCAGCTGCTCAGTTGCCTCTCTGATGTGTATGCGCTGCTACATTTTCCTAAAGTCTGGTACAGTCATTAAGTTCTTACAGAACACCCCAACAAATTAAAAGTTGGCTGCTATGATTACAGATTCTGCACTGTTAACAGTGGCTGTAAAAAGCTTTTCTAGTGATCCCACTGCTGGCTTTCACTGGCAGGGTGATGACAAAATCATGTAGGATCACAGCTGTATAAGTCCATGCGTCTACCTTTGCTGTTATCTCTTGTAGTCACATGAAACATATTTCTGTGGAGAGAGTTATAGAAAATAATTTCTGAATGACAAGCCAAAAAAAAAAATAATAATCCCACCCTTCTGGAATTAAATTACATATTTTACATGAGTTTCTCTTTGGTAGTGCTGTTGGACATTCTTTACATTTTTCATACAAAATGAGGAGACAACTCTCTAGGACCATTCATTTAAGTACTATTTTTAATGTATATCAGAAAATGTTTCTTCTTTCACTGTTGGAACCAGATCAGAAAAGACATTTCACATAATCCATTTTCTGAGATGAGTGCATCTTGGTTCCCCTCTGCAGAAGCAAATTTTATCTTAAAATGTCATCTCAAAATATGGTTTGAGAATATAATATATGGGAATTAGGCTCTGTTTTGGTGACCATCAAAGAAACTGTAAAATGTTTAAGGTGTTATAGTTAGAATTGCATTATTATGCAGGAAAATTAATTAAAAAAAAAATCCACATACAGTCAAACTGACCTGTTCTGCAGTGGCTCAGCTTTGGACTTGAAAGAGATATAGGTCCATCACTTGAATACAGATTTTCTCTGGTGCAACACAATTGGTATACTTGATGATGCAAATTATTCAGGCAAGCCTAATTGATGACTCTTGGCCTCTGTATTGACTTATACTTATGTCTCCATTATTACTTTATTTTTTTTAGCTAGATAGCGGATACTAAAATTCACTGTGCAGAAAGCTTTTCAGATAGGTTAAATGAAATCTGCTAACTCTAGTCATACAGTGGTTTCAAGTGACTTAATCTTTCAGAAGACTAGCTGAGCTAGTAGTTGTGTTTTGACTTGGGAACTGTCACTGTCTGTGCAGTATTTTTGACAGAAACCTGTTTACTATTAACTTCTAGTCATCTATCAGTATTAGAAAAATATTAAGCTGCTGCATATTCCATCTTCTTGCTCATATATTTAAGAGCTGGAGCCTGCCACTTTAAAGCTTTCCAATGTATTTACTCAAACATACAAATTAATTTTTATCAGCAATTCTTCTCCTTTTTATTTGTTCTGCAGAGACATTCAGACAGCTGACTCTTGCTTGCTCAGAGTAGACAAAAATTTATATACATAGATATCCTTGAGTTGAAGGCAGTTGAGGACATATGTCTACCTTAAGCACTTTCATTTGAAATGTTAGCGTCTGTAGTCTGAGTTAGACCTCTGCCCTGCATAGATTTACCTGCAAGAGAAATGTGTTTGTTTTATAAACTGCACATTTTGTCATGCCAAGTTGCAAGCCAAACTGTCCATATCAAACAAATCTTCAAATATGTTATTTGAATCACTTTACAGTCCCTTCAGTGTACCTGTTTTCTGCAAGCTATCTGTCTTCTTGAACAGCAAAGTAATAGCTGATATTAGTGCTGCTATGATGCAACATGATGTTTATTGTCTGAGCAAAACTAAGCCTTGCAGAATTCAGCTAAGGCAGTTCTAAGATGTCATTTACTTGCTAAGAGGGAAAAGGGGGGCAGATGGACATGTGACATCTTTGGAGCAGTCATTGCTAGTTTGTTTTTCTGGGCTTCAGGTGTTTTGTTGGGCATAATCTGAGCACAAGAGATAGAACAAAGATTCAGGTTTCACAAATTCTCCAGCAGTGACACAGCAGTGATGGAAGTATGATGCAACAGTAGGGTCTTTTCAAACCCAGTAATAGTGCCACAATGTTTTTTGCTACCAAGAAAGTTCAATGTCCACAAACCGAGCAGTCATTAGAGTTCCTACTGAATGGTCAAAAAGGTGCAGTTACAACAGTAGTACTAGCAACACTGACACCAGTGACTTATAATTCACTTTTCAGTTGTCCAAATAGTGGTGTTAGGCCTGGTGCAAACCATAAATGCGAGAGATGTACTACTATCAGTCTCCTCTAGTGTTCAGTAAATTATAAGCAGTAAATAACGCACAGGAAAGAGCAGTTTCAGTCAACCCAAAATGAATTTAGGTTTGATTTAAGTTTGGTGAGCTAAATTTGGTTGATAATTTCAGGTTGAATAAAGTGTTTGGGGAGTTAGATACCATTAACAAAGCTTGTTAGGATGAACTGATAAGACTGCTTATAATCCAGTCATCAACTCGGCCATCTCGGGTCAACCAGAGTACTTCTGCACATGTTAGAGCAAGGACACGAACAGAAGTTCTCCACTGCTCTTGTACTAGGACATTTTGCTCCTGCTGGGGATAAAATTTGGCAATGTAAAAACCTGGACGTTGTATCTTACAGGCAATGGAATGGCCCAGCCTTTCACCTTCTCCTGCTGAGATTGTTTCACTTTGTATAAACACCTAAAGAAAAAGTCTTTGCAAGGGAGCCTGATGTCCAGCCATGATTACCAGGCTTTACAGCAAATCTCGTTTATTCAGTGAGCATTTTCTTGTAATGTTCAACTGAACATTATAAACAGTGTGAGTTAAAAGAAAAAGAATCCCAAATAGCATGATAATGAAATTTCTTTCGGTACATGGCAGCACCCTAAACACCACTTCAGATTCCTGCTCTGAACTGGGAGGGGTGATGTTCCAAATATAAGTCTTATGGCAAGTAAGTGTCCTAATCATATACAGGCATCTTTGTAATGTTACCTAAGTCCTCTTCTGCGTCCAACATTTAGCTTTTGGTAAGAAGATCCAGAAACAAGTAATGTTTTACTCAAAAAAATCATCTTAAGTTTTATGATATTTCTAAAAAATGTTTTTTTGCTTTAAAATTTTTTTTGATGTTGAGTACAATTAGGACACATCCTTGTCAGTTATTGCTCACAAAAGTAAGAAGCTATGTGACCTCCAAGGAATTAATTTTTATAGAAAAAGCCAAAGATGACTAAAAATGAATAGAGATGAAAGATCATTTTAACAGAAGTATTTTAAAGTATACTTGTGTTTTAGTATCTTTCCTCTATTTCTAGAATACCGCATATGCCAAACCCCATGTACAGTCCTTGGGTTATTTTAACGAGAAACCAGAAAACAGAGTTATTCATCTAGTACACTTTAAATCAAGCCAGGAACTGCTACTGCTGTCAGGCTATGGCTTGAGGCAGACAACATAGGTGGATCCTGGGATTTGATGTACAACTGGTAGCTGCCACTCCTTTAAATGCATTACTTGTATACTGCCTGCCTGCTGTGGCAGGGTTAGTGCGATCTCCTCAGCGATGCTTGGAGGAGGGAAGGGGGAAAAATGCTTTATACTCTGCTTACACTTGAGATATTTTTACTGTGTAGAAACAGATGTGTAAATAAGAAGTGGATACAAAGAATGTGTGAGAAGGTGTGAAAACTTTCCAGATGGGGGGATGTGCTCCTCGGGGAGCCCAGTGATCCAGCCCCTTGCAATGCTGCTGTGGAGAGCACCTGTGCTGGGCCTGCCCAGGCCACGGGGGGCTGGGGGGAGGCACCTGGGGGTGGAGTGGCCAACTTCTGCACTGTGGGCCGGGCGTTAGAGCGGTGCTGGGCACACCACCCCTTCCCAGTCTTTTCTAAACTGGGGATTAAACAGCTAGGCAGGGGTACGTGGGGCGGAGTTGCAGCTTTTCCCGCAGTGGCTGCTGGCAAGCTCTTTTAAAGAAAATCTTCAGCTGGTTTGACCTTGGTCTCTAACAGCTCTTCCTCCCCCCCCACTGTGAGATACATTGTCTTGCATGTAATTTATTTTTCTGAGTTGGTATGAGATGTCAGTTCCACTTGACTGCACTTCTGGTGGAAAACAACTTCTTTGCTGCAGGTTCTCTGTTGGAAATCATATGGTGGTAACGAGGAAGACCTTGCGCGTCACCACTGTGTGTGTATGATGGAGCCATTTACACTATTAGCTGGTGAAGTAATTACCTTTTTCCTTTTTTTCTTGGTCCAATTTTTTTCTTCTTTTATGTTTTTGTTTTAAAAGGAAAGAAATAACAGCTTGTCTCTCTGAGAGCAAATAACACTCTTTAAAAGCAGTTGCCAAGCAACCTACATTTACAGTTTTGGTGGGCTGCCGCATGTGCACTAAGCTCTGAACAGCAATGAACCCTCCCATTCCAGCCCCCCAAATAAAATAAAGTTGAAATAACATATACAGAAGACCAGCCATTCTAGGGCTCAACACATTGCTGGTACTACAGAGTGTCTCTTTTACAGTGATATTTGGAGCGGAGCAACCTGTTAATGTTGTGGAACAACACATTCAGGTCAACGAAGGAGGATTATTTTTTTCATCCTAAATTCACTTGCTTACCACAAGTTTGAGAGTGGAAGCAGTAAAACTGTTGATATTTTGCCAGTCAAACGCACAGAAGATAAAAATTGCATACCAATCCCCAAGAAACACTGTGAATCATGACTCCTCCTGGGAGGTGTAAGTGCTTGTAGACTCCAAGCAGCTCACAGTGTTTCAGCTTGTATCTCTGGGTCACACATCTTTCCCCAACAGCCAATCTGAGCACCTTGCATGCTCTAGGGTGCTACAAGGGAGCTGGCTGGGAGCCATCTGTGGGAGGGAACTGCTGCTCCCACTGTTTCGCATGGTTTTTGGCATGTGAAGTTTTTTAGCAGAGCTCTAGATGGAAATACGAATAGACGAGATGTGAATAATGTGAGAAAAGTGTCCAACTATGGCATTGCCAAGGGAACTCGTGTACTCCAACACAGAAATTGTTGTGAAATAGATGTGCATGTACATGCAAAATTCCTGTATCCACTCTTGTAATTGTGGTGATTCAACTCTGTGCATCATGGAGACACCAGAATATGAGCAACAAATGTTAGCATGTGTGGTTTTCTTTTCCAAATGGCAGCGCAGAAGGACTAAGGACAGCTGTTAAGGACCATTCTAGGCCTTTTTTCTACTACAGAGCTGGACACAAGCACAACATTCACCTGAGCCCTGGAGTGTGAAGGCACTCTAGGATCTTGGAGTTCACATGGAGCTTTAAGTGTCCAGATTTATACTCTGGTCTACCATTTCTCTGCTATTCCATGTAGAGTAAAATAAGCCTGTACAGAGCCCATAGTCTCCTTTGAACCCTCTACGTGAATTGTGACATTTTGTGTAACTATATAGTATGCCTTTGAAATTTTGTTATTGAGTGTAATTTCCCTTCTTTGTTTTCTCTTTTAAAATGCTGTATAGGGCTTCTGTGTACGACTAAAACTGGCTATTGCATCCTAGAAATACATTTCAGTTGGAGGGAGTTTATTACAGTTCCTGGCAAGTTCTTATCCATTCTAGACTGACTTAGCAGTGAGCTGTTCAAAGATGATGGTTTTCAAGGCCTTGAGTCTTCAGACTACCAGAAAGAAGACAATGAAATACAAAGATTGTAGAGGACTAGAAGGGTCTTGTTTCCTTTGGCTGCTGAATGTTCTCTATTGATGTCAGCAATATTCTTTGCTGAACATATCCTTTCTTAATTTCATTTTATCATCAGTCCCCCCTGCTCTCTGTTTCCACAAGAGGAAGGCACACAGAACTGCAGAGATTTTAGTTCTTTGTTGGATTGCTTTTGCCACATGGCTCAGTACTGAAGCTGGGGGGCTCGTGGCCTCCATTTGCCACATTTTAAGATTAACAATACCTTGGGCCAGAGGGACCAGATGGATGTAGCTCATTACCCTTCTTTTGAGACAGTTTTTTACCTGTAAAATACAAGAAGCAAAAGCACATTGCTGTCTTGGTGCCTACTTGTGTTTCCGTCAAGGGGCATGAAGACTGTTCTTTTTGCAGTCACTTCAAGGTGAACTGCGTTTCACACAAAGCCCTCAAGCCTGTCATTGATGCCTTCTCCAAATTACTTCTCCTACACATGACAAATAACAATGGAGATGGATCCAGATGTGAGCCTGATAAAATATTTGAGCTCACATGGCAATCTGTTGGCAAGCTCCCTTGGAGCACCCAGGAAGCACTGTGCTAGCATGCCTCCTGGTGTCAGCAGTGCAAAAGCAATTTAAGAGACTGAGAGTCCCACATTCTTTGTAGTATCTGTGGGCTTAGGCTGCTTTCTGCTCAGCGGAAAAAGGAGAACATGAAATAGTAACCAAAACCCAAATTTGTATTGCTTTAATATTTTTTTTTTGTCCAAGAACTTTTCAGAAAATTTTAGTGGAATATTCATAGATTGAAAAGGGAATAGGAAAGACAAATTCAGAGTTAGCACAGAATCACAGAGTGGGTGAGGTTGAAAGGGACCTCTGGAGGTCATCTGGTCCAACCCCCCTGCTCAAGTAAGGCCACCTAGAGCTGGTTAACCAGGACTAGGTCCAGACAGCTTTTGAGTATTTCCAAGGATGGAGGCTCCAGAACCAATCTGGGCAACCTGTGCCAGTGCTTGGTTAACCTTATATAGCACAACCTGGCGGTAAAGAGGACAACTCGGTGATTAGTTTGTCAAAAACCATTGAACGGCACCTTTAACAACTATACAGTCTTGCTAATGCAAATGATTGGAAGTATGGACAGCCTCTCAATTTCTTCTATCAATTGTTTAGTTTTTTCATATGTGTTATGTCAGCAGTTACAAAAAAAAAAGTCTTCTGAGAAGTTGTCACATAGTTAAGACAAAGAAATTATTATTACTTTTTAAAAAACATATTTCTTCTGTGTCCATAGCACTAAGTGTTCTATAGTGATGCATTCACAGAAAGCTCAAAATAAGGTATGTAGTTTGGGTTTGGGTTTTTTTAAGACTTTCAGTGTTGCCTGTTTTATGTTTAAAATAACCCTCAAAAAGACAAAGCTCCATATCCACAGATTAAATCAAATGTAATTATCTAATTTTTCAGCCACTGAGACTGATTTTATCCCAGTTACATTTTCTACAATCCTGGTAAGGCTGCCGTAAGCACTGGAGGATTCCTGCTGCCCTCAGTGGTGCTCGTCAACACCTACATACTGCTTTGGAGAACAGAGCCTGAACTTTGAACTGCTTCACTTTTGCTATTAATGTTATTTAAGATAAACTAAGGATTTCCCCTCTACCATGAGTATAATATTGGCTAGAAAATCTGGTCTCTTAATGACTTTTCGGCTGTACCTGCAAACTGCAAAGCTGATAATTAACTCGGTTCAAGCTTGCAGGGGTAAGAGCGTAATGACAAGGACTGTGTCTTTTGCAAAGTCTGCATGCTGTTCCGTGTTTTGCAAACATTGAAGCTCGCTGTCCTGATGTGTGCATGCAAACTATTAACCTAAAAAAAAAGTTTTGTCAACATTACAACAGTATTTTGTACACATTTCGTGCAAAGTTACCCATCTGTTCTGTGGAAGGGGAAACAGCAATTGCAGATACCCACACAGCAATGCATGTGGGGTTTCCTTCTGGCAAGTGCTTATTGTACAGAGCCCTTGTCTTGCTCAGGTGTGACTGGGATGCCAGTTTGTTACACCACAAGCAGGAGACACCAGAAGATGAGAACCTTCAATCTGCTTTGACTAGTTATGGGCCTTAGCCACTTTGAAATGTTTTTTCCCCCAGCTATTTCAACTGTTCCAAATACTACGTTAGGGTGTTGTAGCAGTATCAGGGAACTTCTAGTTCTGTGTATTATTTACTACTGCAACTGTTACTACACCTGACGCACCATCAAAACACAATCAAAATGCTAACAATTCTAAATGAAGTGTTACAGAACTAAAAAGAGACTTCGTAATGCTGACGTGGATTTTAGAAGTCTGGCAACTGTTTCACTGGAAAGATTTTAGTGTGGAAAGAGATGAAACTGGTTTTTTGGGTTGTGCTGTGACTGATGCAACTGATCTTTGTGGAGACTTCAGCTATCTGATTACATAAAGGAATATAACTGCTTTTGACATTTATTCTGAAGAAAGGACGGTTGTTTTACTTTGCACTGCAGTTTTATTCAGTTTATAACAGAATCATATTAAACTCAGACTCCTTCGTTTTTAGTGGTTTGTGGATTATTTGTTTTGAGAAGTTCTTGAATTTCTTGATCTGTCTTTCCAAAGGTGTCTCTATTTTGCAAACTGATGCAGCATCATTATCCTCTGGCTGCAAACCAATCGCATTAAAAATATTATAAACCACAAAATAAATTTTGTGGTATTTTATGTATCTTCCACTTCCCTTACCAATAGAAATAGTGATATCTTCTTTCAACATCTAGATTTGGAGGCACATATCTTATTTTAAAGATATTCTGTGGGTAACTTTTTTCTAGCAACCTTTTCAAAAGTGCTCATATGAAAAATTAAAATAAAAGATATCGCCTTTTTTTAATTCAGTATTTAGTTAGTCATAGGAAATGCTTTCAAATTAACAGTCCTAATTGTATTCTATTTCCACCCCCAGGTATTCTGTTGTTCTCAGAACAGTTATTCTAGCTTAAAAACAGAGAAAGTTACTATTAAATCAGCTTTAAAAATCCTGTTTTACATTTATTCAATTTTTAAAATTATTTCCATGTACATTTGTCTGAATTAATTTTGAGAGCTGGTGTTTCTTTTAAAGTGGACAGTGAAAACAGATGGGTCATCTTTTCATTTGTTTCTAGCAAATCTATCCAACACAGCAATGCAATAGCAAACTGTCATACTGAAGTCCTGTGAAAAACATCACAGAAATGCTGTATTAGACTTAGGTTTCCGACAAACTTTTTGGAAGGTAAAAATATAAATGTATTAGGCCAAATATAACCCAACAATTTTTAATCAAATCCAACAGTTTAATAGTAGTAGGAGTCACAATAAATATTCCATATTCCTAGCTACAGAAGAGAAATGAGATGTGCTGGCATGTACAGCCAGAGTCCCAACCGAAATATCTACCCATAGTCAGTAAAGTATTTAAGTCGTATTGATTCTGGAGGGGCTTGAGTACATGCCTGAAGTTGAGTGCTCTGATGAGTAAGTATGGAGATAGGTGTGCTCTTAAATATTCTGCTGAGCATAGGGCTGAACTTGTTATGTAATAGTGATCTATTGAATAGGTCTGTAGAGAAACCACTGAAATCAGCGAGTCTCTGCAGGGCCATAAAGGTCTGTCTGGAGGGTTTTTGCAGGATTAGACCAACATCAGAAGAAATAAGGTCTGTCTGGAGGGTTTTTGCAGGATTAGACCAACATCAGAAGAAATAAGTATTCATCTTCAAAACTCCTTAATTAAATGCAAAGGTGTCTTAATATTCATGGTTGGAGATGTGTTCAAAATTTCCTGTAACCAATTCTGCAACACAATTCCTTAGAAAAATACACATATACTAATATTTTCCAACTTTTAAACTTGTTGGTGTAGGGTAGGATACCAGTTGCAGTTGTGGCATACCATGATTCAGCAGAGGTATCTTTTTGATTTTAGTATTCAGCTTTCATTTTTGCATTCAACGGTTGTTAGAGGAGGGAACATGATATAAATACATCTACTTTTTAAACTGTAGTTTTGGTAGATTGGGTATTTTTTACCTTCCTTTCCAACTTTCCTTGCTGTTGATTTCTTTTACTTCATTCCATGCACTTTACCAGTGGCTGTGTAATCTGAGTGTCACTTTCTATTCATGAGTCCTAGGTTGCTTCTGGTTTCTCAGGCTTATCCAGACCTCTCTCAGATAAACAGAAAAACTCATGTGGATTTTGAATCCAGTCACATATCTTCATACTCTTTAGCATTTTCTACTGATTAGATGCTACTGTCCACTTGAGATTTCCTCAAATATGAGTTGTTGCTAGTCAATTTTAAAAATTCATGACTTGTATAAATTAGGGGGGAACATCTGTCCGAGAGAGATATCTAATTTTCTGTCTGTGAGAAAAGTCTAGAAAATGTCTGTTTAAGCCACATATTTCATAGATTCCAGCATTTCTATGATGAATGTGTTAAAACAGCTAATAGAAAGACCAAGTTCTTTGTGGGGCAGGCAGACCGGGCATAACTATTCTCCTTATATTGCAGAACTTGACCCAGATGCATTATTTATTTTTTGGTATATAGCACTTTCAAGCCTTGTGCATGGTGTATTTTGTAGGTGCTTTAGAGCTTCATTATTGCTCACTGTTATATATTCCTCATGCATTATAGTGTTTGCCAGCATATACAATGAGAATGTTCCAAGGGAGAAGCAATCTCCTTACAACTGTAGGACCATCTCAGTTTTCAGCATGTCCAAATTCAACCACATGCAGATTGCTGCAGGCTTCTCTCATGCACAGAAAGTAATGTGCAGTTTTTCACATAATGAAAGTTTGCAAGGGTAAGTCCTCCTTGGAAATCACTCTGTAATGGTTCCTGGGACTTCATTTTCAATTTGTTCTTTCCCCGGATAAAGAAAGGAATAACTAGCAATAAATGTCTCTCTGTACTGGTATTATCCAGAAATCATTTTCATCATCTAGAGAATTTTGTACACTTATCCCATTTGATAAATTGATTCTGGCTTACAAAGACCACTGCAGAGACTATAACAGTGCTATGTGTTTTAGCTGTTTGATTGCTGAGTGGCGAGGGCGGTTCACAAAGGAAAGAGTTCATATATTGGGGATCGTCCTGAAAGCTAATTTTGTGGGATGGCTATTGCACTGGATGATCTCTGATTTTTACCCATTGTAATTTACTGTTGCGAGAACTCATGCTGTCTCAATAACCTTGAAATCTAGATACTTTGCCAGATACCAGTACTGCCCAGTCAACTGATTCTCAGCCTGATGTTTTCAAAGCAGTGCCCAAGGTATTAGCTCTTTGACTCCTGCTGATTTTAATGGTGGTACAATAGCTTAATTTCTCTTTGCTTTCCATGTGTTATTTTGAAAATCCATCCCTACAGACGAAACGATAAACATAGGAGAAATCCTATTTGCTAGACAATAGGCTATTCAAATTAATGGATTTTGTTACTCTTGTTAGCAAGAGCTGGTTTGTAGCTGTTACCGTAAGAAAAAAGGAAAGGTCAGTGTGAGAAAAAAGATCGTAAGCTCAGTTCTGAGTGGTATGTAAGCATTTCAGCCTGATAATCATATCCTTCCCTGACTTTTATCTGCTTCAAATATTTCCTAAAATAAAATAAAAAAAACCATGTTGTCACTGCTAGGTATTAAATGTACTGTCAGATAGTGTCAATATTTTTGCTTGGGAAAAAGTTAAAGACATTCTGAAGCTGATTACCATGCCTGGAAGCTGATAGAGTCACCATTTAGCAGGCAGAAAGTGCGTGGATTCTTTTTAACTTTGATAACAAACAAGAAAAAAAGCAATAAATTCTGTGTTCTTTTAATGACTTCACTTACACATCTCACCTGCGAATCAGTTTCTTTATCATAGCCATAAGCAGTATGCCAAAGGTGTCTATTTATCAGCTGTTAATTTCCTGTTGGATTCCTTCTTTAAATACCCCTGTATTGATGAAAGCAGCTGGAATTTGATTTTCTTCTCACAATATCACTATGAGTCAAGACCAGCAGCTTTAAATTTGTGCTGAGGAGGTGGAATTACATAGCAACAAAGTCATGCAAACAGCCTGAAGTAGTCAATACAGAGACATGGAAATATATTTCTGGACATTGCAACTTATTAATTATTTGGTATGAGTTTGCAAAATTATCATGCAAATTTATCAGCCTAAGTATAATATCTATTTTGCAGTCATTTACTAAAGCAAACATTTTACTCAAAAAATATTACTCATTAAGGACAAATAAAGCAGCAGAAAATGGTGGTAAGGCATCAGTAGATGATGTATAGAAAAATCTGAAAGCAAACTTCCTAATCTCATGGACTGTTCCAATGTATACATCCTATTAAAAAAAATCTGCTCATTACTATCCGTGGTAGTCAGATTTGATCTGAATGAGATAGGCCCCTATCACATTATCCACTCTTAAGCTGATGAAAAAGACTGTAACCTACATAAAAGATTGAAATGGTGTTTCTTTTTTTTCCCTTACTGCACTTTGAAGAAAATTGTTGTTTAACTTATTAATGAGAATCAAAATTCAACAATGAAAAGCAAGTCAAAAGAAGAAAACAAATAAAATGATGCATAGAGGGCACTACTAGACACCAAGAAAACCTCCATTTAGGTAGGACCTGTCTTTCTTGAGGGACCATGTGGGTGTTAGGCAGGCAGTGTATTCAAGGCTGGAAAGAATCCTTAGGAGGCAATATATGACAACATGTTACATAAGACCAAATTAATGTACTTACACGTACGAATATTTAGTTAATAATTCTATCATGAAGCAATCTGTCTGCCCAGTGAATAATAAAACCAAAGCAAAACCAAACCCAACACATGCTCCTTGCTGGCCAGCAGGCAGATGCTATCCATCAAGGTAGGAATTAACTACCACCTACACCTTCCCCCAAGCATATCAGTACCTGTCAGCACCTGTGGAGGCATTTCATTCATGCAAAAACTTGAGCAAAGAAAAGAAATTATTATTTTATCCTGATAGACATTTTCATAGTACATGGGCTTTCTATTTTAATTTTCTGAACTGTCAAAACTCATGTTGTTCACCAAATGATTATATTTACAGATCAAATGGATTCCCCATGGAATATGGGACAAAATCTACATATTCAATGTCATATACTTATTTATGCTGGCCTGCATATACTTGGCCTGATTTCTTGTTATGAGGATCCTTACTTATCAATGTAAAAATAGTGAAGGCACAAAAAGGATCTGGAAAGTAACTGTGCAGGAATAGAAAGATGCATGAATCATCAAAGCTGTGTTCAAATCCTTAATTTATTTCTTGCCTGATATGGTTTCACAAGAGGAGATAACATAGACCTTATTATATTCTATTACAAGGGGTTGCTGGGAAATACTTTCTCTACAAAAAATGGAAATAACAGGAAGAGGAGAACATCCATGATGCGCATGCGCGCACACGGATGCACACACAGAACTACTTCAAAAGTTTATTCCTGAAGTTATGAAGTTAAGAATGCAATGAAGTACTATTTAATTACTTAACCACAAGGTTCTTTCTGTGTAAGACACTGCCTTATTCAGTATGTGCTCCAGACCTCCCCTGGCTATGGGCAAGGCTGTGTCAGAAGGCAACTGCTGTTTTGAATATCTCTGCTTGGGGGCATGCTGAAATATCACAAATGTAGTAAACAAACCAGAGGACAATAGGACAAGAAAGGAGAGTCTGTTGCTTAAGACAGTTCAATGCCACCATTTATGATAAAATTTTTTTAAAATTCTTATCTCTGCCACAGCATCACATTTCCATCACATTTCTGTTTGATGCTGACCGAGTCATTTAGAATAAGATTTTAGCAGGTGGCCAGGCTTTGAAGCCTTGGAATGTGATTTGTAAAAGTGTTGAATGCATTCAATTGTAATAAAAAATGATGGAAAACACATACAGAACAGATTTTAAAAAAAAATTAAAAAATCTAGGTAGTCTGAAAGATGGGGTCCTAGGTGTCCCAGTTGGACACCTAAATTAGTCTGTACTTTACTGTTTCTCTTATGTCTCAGTTCAGCCTGGTCTGACCTCAGAGCTGACCCTGTTTTGTGCAGGGGATTGGACAAGAGCCCTCCCCGGCCCCTGCCCAACGGAGAGACTTCATGAGCATTGACTGTACGTGGATTTCAGGCAACCGTCTAACAAAAATATTGTACCCCCTCACAAATTTCAAGGCGGAGTTTGCAAGAGCTTTTCAGAAGGAGGTCATCAGAGAATTTTTGCAAAGGTGAAACTATCTTCTGCAGCCATTATAGTAGAAATTACAAAACTGTTCTGGATGACTTTTGAAAAAATATAAATAAAAAGGAGAGCCTGAGGTAAACAGCAGGCAAAGAGAATTTCCATCCACGCAGGTATTTTTCCAAGTTACAAATTCCCGTAAACAAAGTCTTACCTTAGGAACTAACATGCAATTTTAGTAATAAGCAGAGGCATCAGCCCAAGACATAGTAAATGTTTGGGATGTGCTAGCTGGGCAAAAGGATTTGCTGGAAGCCGTTACCAGTGGGATTAAAAAGTGTGAAATAATTCAAGCAATCTGTATTCTTCAATGGTGGGCGGTTCAGTAGGGTTTTCTCATTGTAAGTCTGGATGGGTTGGTTGGTTTATTTACTAATTTCTATTCATTTTCCTTATCTGGAGAGTTTGACAGATTTTTCAGTTAAGACTGCTCAAAATGAGACCCTGTTGACTGGGAAAGATTACTGGTGACTGATTCAGAGAGAAAATGAACTCCTTTAGGAGAGAAGTGTCAGAAATGAGAGTGTGAATAAAAAGTAAGGGTTAAATAAAGCTTGGTTCCTAATCCCAGTAGTGATGCACATGTGATCTGGTGAACCTGTTAGGAGGTACAGACAGGAAGCCCTTTGAAGTGTGTAATCACAAGAACTTTGCTGTGATTACAGCTTGATAAATTCAGCAAATGTTGTTATACTTTTATATTTCACTCATTAGCTATTTTCATACATACTGGCTACTGTGTATCTACACACACACCACATTGCATGAAATCCCCAGGCACACATACCCAGGCAAGCATACTGAACAGGGAACACTTTTTTTCATAAACCCCTATTGAAATGACCATCAGAGACAAAAAAGAGCATCAAATGACCTGAAGCATAAAAGGTGTGGGATTTTTTTCTGTAAATTGAAAATACATTGTTATGGTATGAAAAGGACAAGATTGTTTTTCCTTGGATTCTTTTCTCTCTCAGTACTTAACATGAAGGAAAATTACTTGTTTTCCACTGCTTGTGATATTTCTTTATATGGCTGTAGACCATTATTTTTATAATCCAGTGTTATTATGGTGTATTTATATCCTTTGTGTTTCATGGGCTTGAAATGGGTTGGATGCATCTCAGGTTCTGAGATCCCTGCTCTACTTTGCAACTTGCCAAGAAGGTTGAATATTGGTATGTCCTTCTCCTTTACTTCTGCGTGATGCTGTCAGATTCAGCTATGCAGCATTAAAAATAACATTAGGGTCACAATGTCTCTAGCTCTGTCACACCAAGGTTTTATTATGATGCATTTGAATGGCAAGCTTTCATTGTGTTAAGCTATGGGTGTCCCGTATTTTTATAACATTAAACTAGAAATAACGTTACTCGTCTCTGAATATACGTGAGGCTTTTCCTCTGGCATTTCCTTCTATGCATGATTTCCTCTTCACACGTTACTAAACTAATCATATTTTGCTAACTTTGGATCTACTAGTTCTGCTTTACTATTCTCTATGATATGAAGAGTTGCAAAGTGAGATCCCTGGTCGTTAAAAATGATGCTGTGAGATAACACCTCTGGTTTTTTAAAGATCTGTACAGGGTCTTTATGATCATGTTGTTTACAAAACTCCGTTTATACAAAGTGACGGTGTCTGAAAATCTTAGGGGCACTTGGCTGTCTTAACACATTAGCACACTTTTAAAATCTTTACCTTGGCTTCTTATGAAAACTTGTATTGACCGTAAAAACTTACTCATACTAGAAACAGGCCTCTAGTAGTTGTGCTCCAAATAGCTTACTGGATTTCATCACCTTAGACCTGTAGATAGATGTTTGCTCTGTGTCGTTTTTTGCAGAAGTAACTGTTTCTCAGCTGTGTCGTGATAGCACCTTAGATCTGGAGAGCTGTTTTTTTCTAAAAAAACAATTTAGAAGATATATTTGCTATTGATTTTTGAGTAGCGATTGGTAAAATAGTTCAGCTTAAATACCTGTTACACACCTTTGTCCTTCTCAAGTTGGAAATGGTTAGTAAGTTTAACTGATGCATTATTTCCATGTCTCTGCAATTCTGTTTATACTCTGAACATGTGAGAAAAGGGCGCTTATTTTGCTGTATTTGCAATCAAACTTATTCCTCTAAGTTCTGGAAAGTTCCGTTTCCTCTGATAAGATTTTGAGACCCAGATTACGAGGTTTGCATTATTTCAGTAGACTTTAACCCAAGGAAATACTCATATAACTGAACTTTCAAACTCTGTTCTTACTATCTTTCACAGTGTTTGGTTTTTATTGTATAGCTACCAGAGATTTTAGTGAATTGTTATGCGTATCAGCTGTGTTCTGCTTGGTCCTTGGGGCTGTCAGACAGGGCTTTATCCTTGGCTATAAATTAGTGCAGTCTTGAAACTCACAGTGATTCCCATCATCACTCAGCAAAGTGGTTACTACAGCTTTTCAGAAAAGGGTCCAGTGTGAGAGTATATCCTGGAAGAAATCAAGTGAGAGAGTAGAAGGAACACTAAAGCTGTCTCTAGCAAGATATCACACATTTGCTTTCTGGGAATTTAGTTCCATTTAAAGATGAATAAATGAATAATCATATGGTGCCCCAGCATCTTGGAAAAAATTGTGTGGGTGCTCTATGTGTTTTAAATTCATTTAGCTAAACATATATAACCACTAACATGCACACATTCAGTACTTACTCCAGACTG
Organism: Astur gentilis; assembly: GCF_929443795.1. Lineage (NCBI taxonomy): Eukaryota > Metazoa > Chordata > Aves > Accipitriformes > Accipitridae > Astur > Astur gentilis. The sequence continues at coordinate 35,386,462 of NC_064884.1, read as the reverse complement.
TTTTAATGTTTCTGTTAGGAAGTTCTTCTCAAGCATGCTTTATATTCAATGTCACATTTCAGTGGCTAGATTAAGTACATATGCAGTACTTCGTAACCTGATGTAATGCTTCCTAGGTCTGGGCAGGGCACAGTAGATCATTACACATTGTAATTTTCTCTCCTCTCATAAGATGTGTTTTACCTTCCTTCCCCTAGAATTCCTGCTGAGAAGACATAATGTAACTGTGTCTTAAATTCCTTAATTCCAGATTTAGTCATCAGTTGGCTATAATCTGTGGTTGTCTTCAGGTTAAAAGTGCAAGGCTCTGCTTCCGTAACACAATAATTAGGAATTTGGTGAGTCTTTCCAAACTTCTGCCAGCCTGCAGGAAGCAATTTGGGTTTTCTGATAGGAACATAGACATCTCTGAAACAGTGAAGTCAGCACTGTCCCTTGAAAAGCAGCAGAAATGGATTAGGCCAGCTCTTTCAGGTACAAACTCCACAGGGTTTGGAATATCCAGTGGAAGGAGGGAACAGGGCTGAGTATTAGCTGACTAGGTTGGCTCACTCTAGAGGAAAATAAAAAAGTAGGAGTAGAAGAAATATGTACATCTATGAACAGGCTAGAACTACAGCTATGGAATTCATGAAATGAAATTAATTTGGTTTTAATCCACTACTAGGCTTGTCTTATTTTATTTGCTCCCTTTCATATGCTGCTACAACCTTTACTGGATCTTTTTAAGTGGGCCAAACTACCATTGAATTCTATTTCATAAGGGAACAAAAAAGCTGGAAGAGAGTTACTTTCTCTTAATTTACTATATATGTCATCTACCTTTAAATAGAGCATTACATTATAGCTATTCGACTTGTTGCTGCTGTCCTTTCACATCTAAAGCTTAAGTGGATTATGACTTATTTTGTGACTTTCTTCAGTCATGTATTTTAAGATCTTTAGTCTGGTACATACTTACTTATAACTAAATGCTGTCTTTCTAATCTTCAGTTTCCTGTGTGAAGATTTTAGTAATTCATCCTACAGGTCACATTCAGAAAAGTGGGACACTTATTCCTGTAAGGTTATTCTGCTATTTTCAACCTTCATGAGATGGTATTTTTATCACTGATCTTTTATGAAGACTGGGTGTTTTTTTTACATTTACTCGTCCTGACACTGCCCAATAAAGCTTTTTTTCCCTCTCCCTTTTTGTATGCCTGGCTGCTTTTTTTCATGATGCCACAAGTAACACTGGCCTGGATTCTTCTTTTGGCTTTTTAAGATTACACACGCTTCCATATTGTGAGGCCTTGCTGGTTTTATCATCTCGGTTTTTCTCTTTTCTATTTCAAGAACTGATGTAGTTCTTCAGGATGGGGACAGTCATTTTCTCAAGAGAGTATGATTGTGTCTCTGCTCTTCTACACGTTTGCATTGATACAGTATCCCCTAGATAACCTAAGCATATATTCTCCACAACGGAGATGTCATGCTTATGGGAAAGGAGTTTAAATGACTGATCAGGCTCAAAGAGCACACTAGCAGTAGCCATCATAATCTGGCCCTGTGTCTGTTCAGTGTCTTTGAATAGCAGCTTGCTGTATTGTGCTACCTCTTGGCTGTCCTGAGCAGAGACAGACTAGACAGCAGGTTAATGCCAAGTGCAAATGAATGCTAGGGGCTAATACTATCCTGGTATATTGTTTCATCTTCATCTCAAGGAACTTTGGAAAGTCGAAATGTAAAACAAACCCAGTTTTGTAGGTGTGGTCCTGATACAATTTCTTTTAGTACCTTGTTCTGTAACTCGATTAGTTTCAGCTGCTCCTGAGTGACTCTAGTCTCAGTGAGGTGAGGATTCAGCTTACATGTTGGATACGGAGTTAAAATAGTTGCACAGATCATAGGAATTTTTCATCTCCCAGCATTTTTGAATGAGAACCAACTGTACAATTATTGCAGAATTGTTTGAATCCAACCAGTTTTGCATTTCCACAGCTACTTGTTCCCTGCCAATAATGTCACATCAGTGTAGCTTGGTTGAGGTACCCAATGAAACTTTGCTGTACACTGGTGCTGGGGAGATTACCAGTGTGGATACAATCATTCTAGCTGTTGGGGAGCAAGGCATCTACTTGCAACCAAGGTCCAAGTGGCTCTGCAGCTATAGCTGTATGCAAAATTATATGCTTATACTACATATTTGGCCCATGCTAGCAAGCATCTTCACTGTTGGTGTTTGGATGTGCTATATTCGTAAGGCGAAGCCAAGCACACTGCTTAGCAGGCAAGGAGTGACTAATCACAGGGAAGCAGCAAGAAATGAGTTCTTAAACCATCTCTCCCATTTTCAGTTTTGTGTGAACATCCCAAATGTGTGCTTCATCCCAAAGAAAAGTCATATGGGAGTGTTTAAACTTTCTCCTTGTGCTGGACCAGAGAAGAAAAGAGGCACTTAGAGGGATAAATTGGGCTCAGCTGGCAGTTGGCAACTAAAAGCCAGCTCATAATTGATGAAACTTGTCTTTGTCACCTCTCCATTATCAGAGTTATTCTTTCTAATGAAATTTTACTGTACATAGTATAAAAAGAGGGGGATCCAGATTTGCTCTCTTCCAACTCTAACATGCTTTCTGCTCAGAACTCACAGTTTCGTTTTAATGATCTCAGACCGTACAGTTTGTTCTTTGTTATTTTACTCTCAAAGGGCCAGTATATAAATTCCTCATGTTTCCCTTTTTTTTTAGAAACAGAAACTGATCTCACCCTAAATTTTGTTTTACAGGGGTCATAAGAAAAACATTAAACTATTTTAGTACTGTTCTACATATTCTTGTTGGTCTTTTAAGAGCACTTCAGACTTTGACCCATTTTCCACCATTCTGCAATCCTCTAGCAGGTCTGTGTACAACCCTGCTTCCAGTTTGCTTTCAGGGAAAAGTAGTTTCTGTCTCCTCTCCCCACTGCCCACTTACCCCCCATCTTCCCCCCCCCCTTTTCTTTTTTCCTTTTTTTTTTTTTCCCCCAGATAAGCCTTGTAACGGTTTCAAGCTTCCCATAAAAATATGTTCCCAAGTTTGTATAAGATGAACAAAGCACAGTTTCCCAAGTCACTGCCCCTTTGCATCCACCAAATGCTATTATGCATATAGTCTCACCCCCAGATATAACTTTAATAGCCTAGAACTCATGTCATACTATGACTGTATCATTTTACATTCAGAATCAGGTTTGTCTTCCATTGTATTTTTGACTAACCTAGGAAGTCTGATCTTGATTTTTATGTTAAACAGAATTTCAGCTAGTGATAGACCATTCTAGAGATGGTGCTCACACATTCATCAGCAGTAAGCATATATCTGTTCTCGAGTTTCTTGTGAATAACATTTTATCTGTCTCAATGTCATTTTCACCAGATCATTCAGTTTAGGATGTATGGAACGTGATATGTTACATGTTGAAATCCATAATCCTCTGCAAATGTTCTGCCTGTCAGGTGGTAGACCATGATCAGACATAACAATTTCTAGGACATGTCTGGCAAATACAGATTTAATTCTTCCTATGAAAAATTTTGATACACATTGCTTCATGTAGCTTTGTGGTAGCACAAATAATAATCCAAAAGTATAGTTTCTGAGAGGGATTTTTTGTTACTATTCCCGTGTGCAATACTCCATTATTTTTGAAAATTCATCTTGAGAGTGTCTCTATCACTATGTTTCCTAGTTTATGCTATATTCTCAAATATTGTAATTGCAACTGAAAAAAAGTTTTATTTTGCAGTTATATTTAACCAGTGCCACCTTTGCTTGTGGGCATAAATATTATGTGACTACTTCCTGCTGTTGTCCATTTTCTATAACTGAATATGTTAAACTACATTCACCTACTCTCTTCTTCTCCGCTAATGTGCAGGGACATTCTGGTTTGCTAAGTGCCCACTATTCAGCCTATTCTGCAAGCATCCCATCCTTCAGCTGTTTTCTAAAGCATCTGAAAATGCCTAGGTCTGTGTACTGGTATCAAAACACTTGAAGGAACTTTATTAACCCTGTAAGCGTTGAAAGTCTCTGTCCAAGCTTGAGTATCCTTGTGTGCTCTTCTTTATATGTACTTGATAGCTACTAATAAAGACTGTAAACTTCAGCACGAATTTTCCCACAGATTTTACCATCTCTCCCACTTTGCACGCTCCTTTGTCTGTTGATCTTTGAAGTCTGCAATAGCTTGGAGTTGACTGCCTTGTTTGTACCATCTTCTTTAGCTGTTCTTTCAAACATTTTCTGGAGCCTCAAGCTTCACATTTGTTGTATAATTTAGGTCTTATTTCATAGTCCTGTTAAATGCACTTTTTAGTCTTCTGTGATGTTTTGTTGCTGTTTTCTTATAAGTCAGAACATCATCAATATACATTTCAATAGGTTCAGTTCCTCCAAGTAATGGAAATTTTCAGGAGTATATTTTAAGCCAAAAGAAGCCTGTGAAAATACTATATCCTGCATAGTGCATTGACAGTGGCTTGCCTTGCACTTATCTGGAAACATTTCTAAGAGCAAGGCAGATACGTTTAAATTAGTTAAAAGATTAGCACGTGTCACTTCATGGAGGAAATATTTTTTTAACAATCTGTTCAGTCCTCTTAGATCTAAACACCAACAGCAATGCAGATTTTCTTTCAATGTTAGTAGTACATATTCAGTAGCCTTTTCTAATCTTTCTCATTATTTGTTAACTAAAGGGTTGGGTTCCTCTTGGAGTTTCTGTCTCTATTTTTGGCTTAGAGATTTCTAAATGAACAAGATGTATGGCCAGTGTACACATACCGTTAAGGAGAGCTGGTCTTCTGCATTACTCTTTAAGGGCTCTTTCACAACATACAGCCTCTGCATCTTATGCTGGCTGCAGTTTGGGCCAAAATATTTGTTCCCACTGATTTTAACAATTGAATCAGTTTCATTTTTACTTTTAATTCAAGACCACACAATCCCTTATTTAAGCTTCCTGATATGGGCTCTCAATTCTACTGGACTTTCCACTATGTATTTTGGTTGCTGATTCAGTAGTTTGGAGTCCCCCTCATATTCTGCTCTTACAAACTGGCCCACAGATGCTGTCCCGTTACAAAGTCCTTACAAGCAACTTCAAGGTTACTTACTCAGGCCTTGGGAGCAAGTGCAAATTTGAGAAGGAGCAAGAATGTCCCAGGGAAGTCTTGTGACCACACACTTTAGGACAACCCAGATAAAAGCCGTACCAGATAACCGGCATATGTGCCAAAAGACGCACTGACAAGACTCTGTAGACGAAGCCTATAATATATTGGAGTTCCACTGATTTAGCCTCCTGCTACACACACGTCTGCCTAGCAGCCAACGTCGTCAGAGCTGGAGATGGCATGGGTCAGTCCCAGGATGCCGATATAACCAGTGCCTTGGGCCTGCATATCCTAAAAGACCTTTCAGTAGCTACCACATGGCTGCTGCTTACTTGGGTCTGACTCACAAAAGAGGGCAGAACACCCAGATGCACTCTTTTTTTTGTTGTCGTTTGTAAAGGAACTGTGCTGTCCACAGCCAGGCATGCACAAGGGCACAAACTCTTCGCTAGAGATAAGGTAAATGGGAATGGACTTTATTTGGATAATCTCTTTGCCCAAGACTGTCTCCCCTGCCACTACCCATTGACCTTCTCTCCCTTTCTCTTCATCTCTGAGTTTCACTGCCTAAATGCTCTACACAGGCTAGGTGATCTACAGCCCCACAAACCCCCACAGCTTACTTTCTGTCTCTCTCAGGAAAGAGAAATGGGCTGTGAGTGAGAGGGTCTGGGTTTCCTCCTGAGCACAGCACTATCCTAATGGATATTTTCAGCTCTGTGACCAAAGTGCTGAAGAGAAAATCTTCAAAGTCAGCCGCTTCATTTTTCGAGGCCATTTAACACTAGCAAAGACCTGGATTCACAAAACCCAAGCATTGAAAGCAGTGATCTCCCGGTTTCCCTGTGCAACCAGGGATGCCAACATGCCCAGACAGGGAAGTTCAGTTCAGACCTTTATCATCTCCCACTACCCCTTTCCCTATGAACCCAGACCTCTCCGCATGCATGGTAAGAGTTTAATGTACATGTTGAGTTGCCAGGGACGAGAAATGAGTCGGGTTAACGTCTGCAGCTTTGGCTGGGGCATATTGTGTGTTGGAGATACATCGCCAGCAGTAACGTCCTGTAGTTCCTCTTTCCGTTGTCCATGCAAGAGCAAATCCATTTGAACACAAAGGAGGCACGGCACGTGTGCTGGCACTCATGGAGGTTGGTGACTTCTTCCAAGTCCAAGGCAGGTACTGGGTGAGCTAACGGGAGCAGAGCTGGGCTGAGCGGTTGGATCTCTGTGTAGCTGGGGAGCACAGGGGCTGTTCTGAAAGAAATGACTACAGTAAGGAGGTAACCAGTTTTCAATTTTTTTTAATTGAGTACAGCTGCATAGAAATATGTATTCAAACACATACAAAAACATTTACAGAAATAGCAATACAAAAATTGTTAGGTCCTCTCAAGGCCAAGGAGGTATTTACAGAATTATTTACTTAAAGCATACAATGCTCCTGCGCTGTTGTATGCTCAGGATTCCCATCCCCTCAAGTACTAAGTAATATACATATGCCTGAAGATTAAATCAAATGCGTATTAGAAGTGCTGCTTCTGATTTGCGTTATTTCAAATTAAATACTGAAATTCCAAAGAGAGCTTTTTTCCTCCTAGGAACTCGCAGTGTAAGTTACAAGAGCAGTTATTTAAAAATGAATGTAAGAGATGCATATCAATAAGATGCTGTGCATAATGAAGAATATGATTTGTTCAGCCTGGCTATTTGAGCATTCTTGTTTTCTGCCAAATGGAAGGGTATGACAGTAAGCCAAACAAGAACAATGTGCAAAGAAAGGAAATTAGAGCACATATAGAAGGCAATAACTGGTGTGTTAAGAGAAATTGGAGAAACTTATACAAATACAATGAAAAAAAATAAATAGCAGGAAGGAAGTAAACTCATGAATAAAGATAGAAAATAAGAAGTTTAAAATGACTAAACTAGCTGCTGTTTAAATCTGTCTCGAGAAATGAAGATGAGGCACACAGGCATCTAAAAAGCATTGAAGAACATTGCAAATGTAGCTGCTGATATAAGAGAAAGAAATCCAATGTAGAAATGAACAGCTAGACAAATAATGTCAAAGATGTAAACTGTTAGGCAGCAAAAAGAAAGATTCAAATTTATGTTTGCATGTAAATAAATTACAATATAAAATTATACTGAGGGAGACCATTAAGGGGAGTATAAGATTGAGTATAAGATTCTGACAAGTCCACGAAAAGACGGGGGGATGAGAAGAATCCTGGGTGTATTTCTATGTAAATGTGAGATTCAAAATTAACAATTTTTCAGCATAAACTTTCCATCATGCAGCAGTGAGTGAGTCCCAGTGTTTTGAAGAGTAAAAACAATCACTAATAGTATTTCCATCTCCTTTTATTTTCCTCCATAATTTTTAAATGTCAGGTCTCAGATGCACTCTTGGCTCCAAAGACTTTTTTTTTTTTTTTGACCCCCCCAAAATAAAGTATTTTTCTTTCTTTTCATCTTCAGAAAATAAATAAGGTTACTCTTTGTCCCAGACATTTTTGGGATATTGGAAGCTGTTACCTTTCTGTAATGCCAGGACAGAAGTGGTTGTTTCAGACGCATGCCCCAAAGGAGTGTTCTTTAAAAAATTGAATAATTAGGGCTTTAGTAAGACACTAAGGAGACGCTGGTGTCCTGTCTTTCTGGGCTGCAAAACTGATGAGGCTGTAGGACCAGTCTAAGAACTCAAGGCACTTGGTACTATGAAGATACACAGCTAAGATGAATTTCAAATGACTTTATATTGTCAGTGCCGTACAGAGCAGCGTGAATATTTTCTGCTATTTGTGAATAGATTTTCCGGGAAATTAACTTGAGCAAACTGTGGAATGAAACACTGTGGTTTCTCATAGCCGTAGTGTTGTGTCTGCACTTAGCTTAAGTATGCTTCTCTGTCCTTGGTGAGAAAAGCAGAGTGGCTTTTTTTTTGGTGATTTGTGGATTATTTTGTATTTCTATTCAGTTCCAGTTCCTGAAGGCATGCATCGGTATAAGAATCTTCATTTCCATTTAATATAAAATAATCATTTAGCTCTTACAATTTCAAAGAAATCTTCAAAGAATGAAATATGTAAGCCATGAAGACTCTAAAAAGTCTCTGAAAATATTGTATATTGTAATATCTCTTACTTTGCAAACACGTCTTGCAATTTTATAGTCTGTGCTCATCAAATATTTCGGTTATTGGTAATGTAAAAATCACAGGGACAATCTACTTGAATAAGATGTGAAGAGCCAACAATACACACTTCAACACTGCAAGACTTATGAGGTTGAAGAATCATGGCTTTCAGTACTATGCGTTAGGATAGACACAGAAGAAGTTACTGTTGTATGATGGGTAGCTTTCCTCACCTCAGTTTCTGAGGCAGTAAAAAGGAGTAATTTTTCCTGATCTTGTTTTTATTTTTAATAAATGATAAAATAGAAAGTTCTTTGCAAAGAGGCTAATGACCAGTGTGGACTAATATTGGTTGGCTAATGTTGATGGGATAGTGTGTTGTGATGGTGGTGTTGGACAGGAGAAAGGAGCAGCAGTATCTCTTTCCGTTATTGTTGAATGGGCTCATTGGCTTTAAATGAGCTTATGTTTCAATACAACAAAAAACCCAAGCCTGGTTAATTAGATTCTGGGATTTCATTAAAAAAAAAAAAAAAAAAAAAGAAAAAAAAAAAGAGAGAGACAGAAAAATGAATCTGTCCCTACTGAGCTTCATTACTTTTATTTTTATTTTCTTTTAAGAGAAAAAAGATTTCTACAGAGAAGGCTGTCAAATTAACACTGGTATATGCTTCTCTAAGGATTTCCTAAATATACCATTTTAAAAGGTTATCTTATTAAACCAATTCCCATCAGACACTTCTCTGTCAAACCTTCCCTGAAAAATAATCCTTGCTATTTCTGGCCATTGATTAGACAGGCACATAACAAAGGCATGCCTCTCCTCTCTTTAGATATTAGAAAGCATAGTCCTAAGCTGGAATTCATTGATGTCTGTGGATTTTGAGTCCTGAGGTAAAGACTTCCCCACAAAGGTAATAAAAACTGAGCTAGCAAATATTACTTTCATTGTCTGCTAATTGCATTACTTTTTGTCCCCAAAATCCTATCCTACCTTCCTGTTTTCTTGGCTGGCAGAATTACATGGCACACATATGTAATTTATATACATGACTATAATATGACAGAAGGCTGTCTTTTTGGGGAGCGATATTTTAGTTCCATCATCATGACATAGTTCCAGTTTCCCTTCTATTGTCCGTACAAAAATACAGTTTCCAAGTCATAACTGAATTCCTGGTGAAAGTGTTATGATGTTTTAGCACTTACATTTTAGGCAGTTCAAGCATCTCCTTGACCAATACTGGATCAAGTTCTAATTTTGTTAAACAGATGTATTTATTTTTTTAAAATTATTAGTCAGAATACAGTCATGCATTTATACCATATTGGATTTCATGTGTCTTGTAGTACAGTTAAACTTGATGTTAATGCAGCAAAGATAATAAATAACATCGTTGTAGTGATCTCATTCTTTGACTGGATCAGTCTTCCAGGGACAGTTCTGTTCTTCCTCTGCCAAAACTATGTAGTTCCCATTAATACAATGCCAGTCTTTCACAGCTAATTCTTTTTAACTGATGTGGCATCCTTTGACTTTATTGTATTTCAGAAAGGATTAAAATGTAGTTTCCAATGTGCAATCGCTGGCTGTGAATGTGGAGATACTGTCTCTCATACAAAAAACAGTAGCTGATGAAAAATGTCCTTTTCTTCATGTAATTGGCAAGGAGTTTTATATTTCTGTATCATTTAAATCATGGCAATATCTAGAGGCTTTCATCAAATGAAGTCCCATTAGCTAGACAGGGTGAAATGGTGGAGGTCATGCAGTGTAGAAAGGAAGAACAATTGGGGAAATAACAGACAAGCAGATGGGAAAGAGAAAAGGATGGGGTGGCGAGGGGTTGCTTAGCCATAGTCGGAGTCACTTTACAGGAGACAGTAAGCGGCCCTATTTCACAGCATCGGAGACTTAGATGGCAAGTGTCACAGGATGAAAACTGATTGGTAAATAGAGTTCATTTCTGTTCATGCGGATTCCCCATTGGCTTATATCTGTGGTTACTACATAGATGATACACAGGTTTCATACCTGCACAGCTCTGCCACCTCCTACCTCTTCCCCCAATAACAACTGCAGAGTGAAGTTCACTGCACAAATTTAAAAAAATGCATGATGATTTCTAATTAATTAGTAAACAAAGTCTGATTTTTAATTAAAGGTTAATTTGCTGAAAAGCTATATTTTTGCTCCATTTTAAGTAAAAACATAATGTTGCATTTCATAAAGATAATGTAAAAAAAAAAATTGTTTTTCCTGTTCTTTCCATCAGCGTTGTTTCCTAAATGTTGTCAAATGGGGCATTGGGTTAAATATTTTTCCTCTTTTACAACTGGAAATAGGATTAATATGTGTTGGTTAGATTATGAACTATTTATATTTCAAACAGCATTGACTGTCCTGTAGTAATTTACTACTTCACCTTCCTTCTCCCCCTTCTCCAGTAGTTATAATGTCACTTGGGAAATTATGGTATCGCCAGTGTATTTATATACCTGTATTTATATATTTATACAATATTCTTACTTAAAAACTCTCAAAATATCTTCACATCCACATTCTTTCCCAACAGTTGTGTGCTCTGCCTGCCATGGACTTTCTGAAAAGGTGATGACCCATCATGAAAGTGACCTTGATATTGTCCTTGCATTCCTTCCTTTCTCTAACTGACCAATATTTACTAATGCTGAGCAATCTCATTTATTTTTTGTTGTATCCCTTGGACAAGTAAGTGTTACCAGAACACAGTTAGAGGATTCAGAATCAATCTCATGGTATTCACTAAAGAGAAGTGATTTGCTCCACGTAGAATAGCTGCTCCCTCAAAGCTCAGGCTACTATAAGACTGTCCTCTGTGTCCGCTCCTTTTGCATGGGTACATTAAGCCTACTCATGTATTAGTTCTCAGTGGGGCAGGAAATAAGGAGTTTTAATGCACCAGGAATCAAGTAGAGAGGAAGGTGGAGGACTAAGCACAGGTGGCCACCAGTGGAAGGTAAAAGGCACCCTGGAAAACTCAAACAATTTTCTGTTCTAAGACAGCAGGAAGCAGCTGAAAGCACTGTGCCTGTTTGGCTTTTAATCACATCTCCGGTTTCTCCTCAGGTAGTACCAACTGTGCAATCTTCCTTTATTTACAGCTTGCAGGTCAGAATACACTAAATCTATAGAGCTCTTTATCTTGCTCTGTCCTTTCCCATTTTTCTTCCCTCATCTCTTCTATCCTTTTGTGAGTAACAGTCATTGTATCCAAATTATTCAAAGATTCAGACTGCTGTTCTTACATTTGTCCCACAACAGTATTTTTATTGAAAAGCTGTTTTCCTTTATTTTTTCCACTATTCTGCTTTTTGTTTGTTTTTAAATGTGCATGTGACATACCTTGAGGTCCGTAGGTTTTGTTGGTATTTCAATGGATGAATACAAGAAAGTATTTTTTTATTTGGAATGCTTCTCTAGAAATAACTGCTTTTTCCAGTTCTTATGTATAAACATGGATTTAAAAATTTGCATTCAGATTTTGTTGATAGAGGTAGACTAGATTTAGTTTCTTTGAGATGGATTCTTAACCTTTTACATATCATTCAGCCATGGAATAAAAGGAAATAACAATGCTGGGAACTTGTCAACTTCTCCTTGGCTTTGCATTTCCTTTTCTTTCTGATCATCAGGAAATGGCGATTGGTCCAGTTTGTTGTCATGAGCTTCATTCTCTTTTCTGTCTGCACATGTGTTGCATGCTTGTGGTGACTATAGCAATTGTACTTGTGAAACAGAAACATTAAGAAAGCCATGTTTCCTGTCTCTAAGAGATTTTAAAAATCACTCAAAAAAAGAAGGGATGCTTCTGCTGTGGCGTCAGTCAGGTCATTGATGGATGCCATCAGATGTTCTGCCCAGTGACCTCAACTCTTGGCTGAACGTGGCCATGACCTATGGGTCTCCCCAGCTCGCCTGGCTCGGGCAGAGTCAGACCGAGCCCCGGGGGCAAGGTTCTGCCCTGCCCTGCTCTGGGGTCTCCTTCGGCTCCCGGCTCCCCAGCCCTCAGGGAGCAGCTGGCTCTTGCAGCACCCTGGCAGAGGGCTTTAGTTAATGCTATATGGTTTTTACTCTTCTGCCTTGCCTTGCCCAGAAATGCAGCGGATTTACTCAAGAGAAGTTTCTGCACAGTGCCTTTTGGATTTTCTTTGCATGTCTCCTGCTACTGCATGAAGCAAAGTAACAACTATCTATTTTCTGTGAGTCCATACCCATTCTTCTCTGGTGGGATTCATGAATGGAAAAGGAAAAATATTTCTCTCTCACTGTGTCATGTAAGAGGAAAGGCAGCTTACACACTCTTTCACAATTGTGCCCTTGTGCAAGAGCTGGACATAATCAGGTTCTGTTTTTAAAAAGCTTACTTCAGTTTTCCATTAGTTGTGACATCATCGCTAATTAATAAAATTTCATCCTAGGAACACTTTGATTGTTCTGGGGACAATAGATTAATAAAATATAAAAGAAGTTTTGGCTTCCTAAATAAGAGCATAAAGCTTAAATTACAATAGCAGATTTGTTGTCTCCCTAGTTACATGACTTGTACTTTCTCTAATGACCCAAAGAAGATGACAGGAATGAGCCAAATTACTTGAGGAGAGATTGCATAGACCATAGATCTTGCTGAGCTATAAGATCTCCAGGGCTCCCTTCCAACCAAAATTATTTCATGACTACATAAATAAAGGGTAAAAGCACAGCCTCTACATCAGAAGCAAAGCCTCCATCCTTTCCTGGGAAAGATGAGCATTAAGAGGAGTTTCCATCGGGAAAACATCTGGTGCCAGAAAAGATATCCATACCTATTGCCTGGAAGAAGTCTTCCAGTTCAAGTACAACTTGGGATCTAGAAAGAAAACAGCTGCCCCCTCAATTTTCAGTACAGAATGAACAAAGAATAATCCTGTGTTTCAACCATTTTGAAATTAATCTGATTATGTTGTGCATTAATTTGGTGGTTTGGTAATTTAGACACCTTGAAGAATGGAGGCCTTCTCAGTTGTGACTTTGTTGCATTTTGTATTCTTATTTAGTCTAAGGAAATGTCCGTAGTTTATTCAGTGGTACATTTACTTAGTTATAGGTTGGCTTGACCATATAAAAAGCATATGGAACTATTTTACTCCTGCAATTTTAAGCATGTTTCAAGTACCTATAAAAATAAATGTAGTCTGAGCAAGATTTTGGCAACTCACTCTTTTTCTAAATGTACATCTGTTCACAATTTTTATTAATGTTTATAACAGATTAGTGAGTTTTATCCTTTTTTCATAATATCTTCAACATACCTTTCTGATTAGCATAACTTAGAATGAAACCTATCACTTCTAGAAAATCTTCACTTACATTGTTCTCTCAAACACTTGGATAAGTCTGCATATTAGTCAATTCTTTTAACAGAAAAAAAGATTCAATAGGTGTTTTTTCTAATTCCTAGATAGGCTGGTAGGCAGGTGTTGCTGCATGCAAACTCTGTATTTACGTATGCAGCTCACTGCAGCTATTCCATGCCTCAGAAGCCACAAAATGAGGTTACTATGGGATGCAGTGTAATACCACTCAGCTGCTGCACGCTAGCAGGAGCCTGTGTGGACATTTTCCTTACATCAGTGAGTATCTGCCATCCTAGCGCTCTCGGTGATGCCAGCACGATACCTAGAAGGAGTAACACTTGAACAATCCGAATGATAAACTTACAATCTAGTCTTTAATCAGTGGCATTTAAACAAGATGGTGCATTTCAGCGGTTCCTCTGAGCAAGATACCTGATCATTTCCAGTTATATTTTGGACATATCTTGATTTAATATGGATTGGATACCAGACACCTAAATGCCTAAAAGGCTGCTACTGTCCTGCTTGATAAGGCAGATTTTCTTAAGGCATAGAGGTTAGCTGGGTGATGTTGAACAGAGTTTGGTTTAGGCAGGCAGATGATTGTACTTAGATTTCTTATTTCATATCTGTGTAGCTACATGAATAAACATTTGTGACTTTAAGAGAGCCGTAAGTGCAGAAGAGTAAATCAATAATACTTTTATATATTTTTAAATTGCTCTATAACAGTTGCTTTGAGTCAATTTTAACAGTACTACCTGCACAAAGCAGATTATTAAAAAAATATTCAAGGCATTACACCTATTTTAATGTTCAGCAACTGTTTGTGAAAAGACTGCTTAATTTTCAGGTGAATTCATTGTTCAAATTCTTCATTGATTTCTTGGTTTGCAAGTGGTTCAGGACCTGTTCATTGCAGACACAATGAAATGCTGTGTTAGTAGGTTACTGAAGTCTAATGATTTTATTTATTCTATGAAAGCCTTAAAATATTACTTGATTCTCTCACTGGAAAGGGCTAGGTGCTTAGGTGACTCACTAGCATAGTATGAATTGGGTATTTTCCATATCAATACCTAATTTCAAATGAACAATTTATGAATATTTGAGTGGAAATTATCTTATTCATAAACATTCATAGTAATCTGAATGTTCAAGTATCCACAGAAAGTGAAAAAGAAAGAATGGCAGATATGGCCAAATTTAAAATAGCTTTGGCAGAAACAGCTGTTTATGGAAATATTAATCTAATATATGTTAACTTTGATAGTTTCACAAGTTTTGTGATTTTTATCGTGGGCTTTGGTATGGAATGGATAGAGGGCTCTTATCTATGGCTACCAGTTCCTCTGCAGACACGGTTTCACTGAAGGGCTATCAAAGCGATAAGCATTTCCTGCATAAATATGTGTGTAAAGGTTCAGTTTTCAAGCATGAGTGTGGAAATAGCATTCCAGAAACCTTGTACTGGTATGGAAATAGGATATATGCAAACCAGTAATAGCAACCTGATGCAAGCTGTAGGATGTCCTCTTTAGATCTGCATATTTGAAATTTGATTTCCTTTGAAAAAAGGCCTATAAGCTTGGTGCAAATAGGTCTTAAGCATTGTCACGTGAGATGGCTACAGTAAGGGATGGCTTGAGGGAATCATATAAGAATATATCCACTGAAGGAAAATTCTGGACTTTCCTATGAAAGTCAACATCTTGGAGAAATCTAAAGGCTGGTACTCAAAGTATTTTTGAGCTCACACAGTCTGTGTGAAAAGAGAGATGGAAACGTGATTCTAAGACATTTCTCTGTTTTCCTGTTCCTCAGCACCTCAACAAACAAAGCAAGGAGAATGTGCTTCTCCTTTTTCAGCTCCTGCTTAAGGAAGACACCTATGAATCTTTTAGGAAGCACCACAAATTCACATCCAAGCATCCAGCAAGCTCTGCTGGAGTGGCAGGGAGCAGAGCGCCCTGTGTCTTTACCTGTTCTCTTTCCTGTATGTGCCTTTCCGTGTATTTCTAGCCTGTCTCCCCTCCATATGGTATCTCTCTTTCCAGTCCTTCAGATCTGGCCCTGAGACTTGAGTGGTTTGTAGTTGGCTGGAGCAGAGGTAGGAAGCACTCTATTCCCCTTATCTGCCTTTGCGTGGTTGCACAGAAAAGACCTCAGACTCTAAGACTTTCAGAGGAGGTGGAAGTCTTAACAAGAACATTTCTTTCTAACTGTCCTCCCTGAAAAGGGACTACAGTTGAGTTCTCTGTGGCAGGAGCTACCTCTTACTATCTAAGTTCATTCTTCAGTGGACTCTTTGTGCACGTAATTTGGAGCACAGCAGCAGCAAGGGGATAAAAAAAAAAAATCCCCAGGAACTGGTACAGAGAAGCAAAGATAAACCTCTCTATTTTCAGATTTGGGTGTATTAGTAAGATGTTAAAAATCTTGGATTTGGCCACACATATTGGAGCCCAGGAGCACCTTATATGAGGCACAATGTTAAGATTAAGGCTTCCTATTTGTGTGTGTTGTTTAAAATTGGGTAGTCTCCTCCTCCCTACACACGTGCTTTCATTTGAAAAAGATATTGCAGTTTCGTGTGCCTCATGTTGTAAATTTCAAATAAGCAGAGCAAGGCTTCAGTCCTCTTGACAGTCTAGGGTGAAAGCATGTGTACAGCTTTTGAAAAATTCGGCTGTTGCCTTAGAGAATGTACGGTTGCTGATTTTCAAAGATATGCACCATTGTGCACCCTTGAGAATGGTAAAATCTTTCCTGTGTGAAAGCAGCAACTACATTTACAAAAAGCTGCACATGCTAACCGTGTCAAGAATCTTCACAGTAAAGACTCCCCAAGATCACGCCTGCATGATAGGCAGTTAAATTACATTATGTAAATTGCATGCAAATATATGCACCACATACGATAATTAAAACTTTCCTAAATACATATTTGCAAAATACAATCCATCATGGTCCATGAGGTTATAATCTACATTTTTTAAATGAGCGGTGCAAACCCTCTGAAAATTCACACAAAAGTGAATGATAATGATTTGAAACATAACGACCTATCATTTATCAACTTGGGTTCTTTGCAGAGTGTCACTCATTCAGAAAAATCCACCGATTCACTAAATAAAACCTGGAAGCCCTTACCAACAATTTGTGCTTGCATAAAATGTAAGAGCTAATGTGCTACTGTGACCGTGCACCTTCAGTAAATGTGGATGGGAAATGAAAAATTGCATATGCAATGTTGTGAAACAGGACCTGTCAAGACCAGAAAATTTACTAAGAAATATGACAAAGCGCTTGCAGAAAGTGGCTTTGGGAATTATTTTTAAACTTTGTCTTTCAATTTCTCTCAGAAAATAGCACCTTCTGTAGGACGTTAGAGTTCAAACCATGACAGGTACATGTAGCTGTCTCAAAGGGAGCAGGGTTGACTGATAAATCATACTGGTCTCTTTCTGAGTTACGCTGGTGGTCTGTAGAGATGTCCGGACCAGGTCTGACAATCTGTAGTCCATGGCAGGATTACAACCCACAGTGGCATAGTAGCGCTGTGGGAGTTAACAAGTCTAAAGTCAGTAACTGCACAGTCTGGCACCAAATACTGCTCTTGTACCTCCTTTTTGAGGAGGGGGGGGACGGGTCGACTGCCAAGGCAGCAGTATTTTCTCTCCCTCTTATTTTCCGTTGCCCTCCTGGGCAGAGTTTTTGTGGTTTTCTCCTCCTCCTTCTGTTTTGCACAGCTGATATTCCCAAGATGCTTTCAGCCGATTTGAGTCAGAACTGACCTGTGAAGCTCAACATCTAGGAGAAATCTAAAGGCTGGAATTCAAGGTACATTTGAGCCCCACACAGTTTGTGGGGAAAGGGAACAAGTACAAATCTCACAGTACCTTGTGACGCTGCAAAAGGCAGGCAGCTTGTGAAGGTGATGACTCCTGCCTACCTCCATCTATGCCTACAGGAGCAAAACTGCTGGCCTAGAAACCTCCTTTTTTTTCTTTCAGCTGACAACATTTAGTGAAGTTGATTCTTCTGGTTTTAAGGAGGTCAGTCAGTACTCAGCAAGCCTCAGGTTTTAGTGTGACAGTATACAGCCTTTCAGCTTGGTCTTGCCAGCAGTGAGATACAGGCTTCTCTGTAGCCATGGGACTAATCTCTGAAGATGCCAGGACTTGCCACACATGTAAAAGTAAAACTATGCTTTTTAAAATTCCTGGTTTGGCAACTGAGGAAAGCTCTCCCACCTTTCAGTGCAAGTATGTAGCACTTGCAGAACAAATGAGTGCAAAATGGCCTTTTTTTCTCCTGTTTGAAATAATGCTCATTAACAGTAACAATCAGCACCTTTCAGCTGACATTGGTGATCACTGGGATTGACTGCTAATGCATAAGCCTACGGAGGAAAGTCACTTTGCAAGTTGCTGATTTGTGAATATTGGACAGTTTCAATTTTCTTTACATGGCATCTTCTTTTTGAGGCATGTGCTACACAGACACTGAATATCTTTGGTAGAGTTCCCTATTGCCAGAGAATAGGTCATCCTCCTTCACAATAAGCTAAGTTGTACAACTCCAGCATGCAGGCAGGAGAATCTGTGCTGGATTTTCTGATGGGGCTCTGTAAGAGAAGACTTTCATAAAAAGAGAAAATTGAATTTGCAGGCTTCCAGGTCTGACCAGCTCTGGAAATCTAGGGCATTGGCATTTATCAGAACCAAATAACAAATTATTTAAACTCCACTTATCACTGTGTAGGGGTTTACAGCATTTTGAAATGCCTCTAAAGCAGTGTCTGACCACCACACAGAAAGATGATTTTGCAAAAAGCACTTTACAAGTAAAATGTCCAGCTTTTTATTTATATAAACCAGCATATAGTAATTGTCCTTAAAAATAAAGATATTGACATATATAACAAAATGGCATGGCACTTTGCTGAATGTTGGATTCTTTTTGTGATGCTGTCCTCGTATTTAAATCTATTAGAACTTTATCATAACAGCAGGCCAGCTGACAGCCTTGAGAGTAATGATAAAAAGGCATTCAGGAACGTGCTCTGTGGGAATGTATATTGATGTGACAAGGAAATTATATTGACATGTGCTTTAGTTTTGTTGAAAGGAGAGAAAGGCAAGAATGTAGACTCTGATCCTTCTGTGTGACAGTTATGGTCACCTGGGGCCCTGCTACCCCTACCTGAGTGGGATATCTGCAGGCAGCATCTGTGAAGCTTGAAAGTTTGAAACTAGTGTTTCCAATTTACATTGGTATAGCTACATATAACATTGTTTTCAAAGTCGATAAAAATATCCACTGGCACAGGAACAGAACCTGTACAAACAAAAAAGAGAGATGGAAATTATTTTAATATGATTGATTTATTTGGTTTTATAATGACAAGAATATCTGCCATAGGCAGAAGGATTATTGCAAAAATAATTCACTTAGCATTTTAAAGGGCTTTTTGCTCTTAATTTCTTTTATATATTTTATGACTTGGCCAATACAGCATAAACCACCCCCCCACCCCCCTCCTTATCATAAATGCAAACTTCTTAAGAAAACATTGCCTTAGCTAATGCAAAGGGAGTTGACAAAGCTGCTAATGATCCAGCCCTTCAGACAGAAGAGTCTAAATCAGTTGCCCCCTACAGCTTTGGGCCGTCAGATCAAGCCTTGTAAGGGTGCAGGAATCAAATTGTCAGTCAGTGTCCATGACTGCCAAGCACGTTTCGTTTCGTTTACCTGTGAAAGGATACTTTCTCCTACAGTAATCACAGGGCAAGTGGTCTTCATAAACAACAGCATGTTTTCTTTTTGCATGTTTGCTTATTTGGAAAAAGCATCTGGAATAGTAACGCTCTGAGTGCGGTGTGGGGAAGCAGAGCTGCTGCTGCATAGTGTAAGAGTTAAGTCCTGAGGAGATGAAAATAGAAAGCCTGATTGCTGGTTGTCTCATCAGCCCTTGTGAAAAGCAGCTGACAGTGTTCATGTTTGGAAGAGGAGAGGAAATTGGAAATCTATTACATTTCTCCTGGTATTTCAGTCACCGGCATTATATGTGTCTGCAATTCAGAAAATACAGAGAGGCTAAGATGCTGCGGCCACAATTCAGAAATGTCCATTGTGACACATTAGCATAATAGTAAACTGGTTAAGAAAAAAATAGCTTTGTTTCTTCAAACTCAGCCTGTGATAATGGGAAATAGGAATTCTGAAGCTAGTTGGGGTAGCTCTGGGCTTTTTCTTCATGATTTTTGTTTGTGACTGAATGCTGAAATTTGGATTTGGCATCATGAATGTCAGCCATCAGGCTGGGACTTGGATCAAGAGTAGCTTGCAGAATATCAGTGACCATTTTGATTGTGATAACCACCATAAACCCCTAACAAAAGCAGTTGGTTCTTTCTCTCCTAAGAGCAAACAGAGTGGTTGCTGGTTTGACACCCACACCCTTGTCCCTCACTGTTTCTGTCTTCACACTTTAAACCCCCTCACAGAGCTTCAGATCAACTGTTGCACAAGACACCTGGCATGTTTCAAGGCCAGAGTCACACAAAGCTTACAATGAACACTCATCAGGGAAGGCAGTTTGGGTGATGGATATTGGGCCACCTCCTGAAATCTTGAGTAAAGGCACACAGAAAGATGGTTTTGCAAAAAGCGCTACGTGTGGTGCTACTTGCTACTCAGCAGGATAAAAGAAGGAAAGTAGGTGGAAAGTACTCGATTCTGACAACGAAAGAATAGTATGTGCTGCCTTTTTTTAATGAGGTTTCATTTTTCGGTTGAATCAGCTATTGGTCTTGTGATTCTGTCACTGACATGCACAGTCATCTGGACTTCAGTATCATGCTGTTGCCCAGCATTAGAAATGTACATTTTTTTAACATTGTCTTTTGGAACACTATCCATTTATTCATACAGCACTAAGGATGCACAGTTCCCAAACAATCCTTTTTTTTTTTTTAATGTGTATATACACACACACATATACACGCAGTAAAAAGGAGTATAGGCAGAGATTATAACAAGATCTTAGGTCTCTGATAATCCTCCCACGGCTGCTGGTAGGGCTGCCTTGGCCCCCTTAGCGCACCTTCCAGCACAGCCAGCCTGCAGCCGCCAGGGCGGCAGGGGTCCCCTAAGACTCTGGTTTACTTCCTTGACTTTACTGAAAGTAGAGCGAAACTCCCATACGAACTTCAACACATATGAATTTTTTCTCTGATTCCAGTGCCTTTTCTTCACGTTTAGCTGCATACTAAACTTATGAGACGGATTTAACAATTCAAGGAGTTGAAGAGAGAACAAAAACATTTGGGGCCAGAAAAAGACAAAGACACATTAGGTGACAATCTGGGTTCCAATTTAGGGGAACTTTTCCATCAGCTGCCCTCAGAGAACTTGAAATACACTTTCTCTTGCCTTTGCAGAGTTGCTCTGCTTTGCCTTCAGAGTGAATGTGACAATTTTCCAAGATAAACTTACAGGGGAGGGGAAATAAATCACTCTAGTGTTTGGCTGGTAGGAATCCAAGCAGTAGAGGAACTACCTCCTTTCTAGAAAGTCTTGTAAAAAATGGCCAGATTTACTTAATCTTTTCGACACGCTAATGTTTCTGCTTGAGTCGACAGTTTGCAAGCCATAAACATTGTGACAAATAATGAAGTAATCATGCAATTAGGACTCAATTACTTATGCTGTAGGAGCGACCTCTTGCTTGTTTTGCTCCCACATAAGAAGAAATAAATATTGTGTCGTCTTCTCCCCTCTGGTGCTAGTTTACAGCTTGAACCATCTGAAATCCAGGAAGTTTGTTCTCCTGGTTTTACCTCTGTAGGGTTATCTAGGCCATGGTCTGTTGTGAGGCAGCCAGGGTGCACGGCACGTTTTCCTAGTTGCCCTCAGCATACGGACAAGCGTGTGTGTGGGGGGGATGCAGAGACGATGAGCTGTGGCTTCTTTCCTTCTCCCAAACTCAAGGCAGTCTAGTGGGGCAGGGAGCAGGGATGGACAAATTGTGGCTTTGGAAAGCTGTGTGCTCCTGTGGCAATTCAAGCGCAGCTGTCAGGCCGAGGCCGTGCCACGTGCCTGTCGTTCAGGCTCGATCGGTACGAGGGCAGGAGCTGGGTAACCCGCAGCGCCGGCTGTAGGAAGAAGTGCCCCAGCAGGTGCTGCTGGGTTCTGCCTGGCAGAGAGAGCAACTTTGGGATACCGCATGGTGCCCAGCCCTTTTCCACAGCGGGGACTCTTCAGCCGTCGCTGTGTCCCTCTCGTGACCCGCTCCCTGTGCCTCCCCCTGCTCTCCGCTCTCGTACCGCAGGTGAGGTTGCAGCACGCACACACGCCTATCTTGTGCTGCTTGGCTGTATGAAGATACGGGTCAGTGGTGTGTAGGCTCAGAAATTTTGGGCAGTTCTACTGCAAGGCATTGGCAAAGGGGCAAACAGAGAAGAAATCCTGGCTTGACGGTGCCACGGAGTGCCATCTTGAAGTATAACTTTTTGTAAGTCCCCAGGCCTGGGTTGGAAGGAAACTGTCAATCGCTCACTCAGTGGGCTGCCAGATATCCTATGTTGTATATAACCTCCTGTAACGGAGGCTTGGGTTGTGTGTCCCATAGAGAAAGCATTTGGTACATAGGCTTTTCTGTATTTCCATGGAGACCTGCCATTTTTTCCAGGTGCCTCCAGCACAGAGGCAGCAGTTAACATGAATGGCAGCTGAACCATGCGGCTCTTCAGCCTGGTGGCTGGGGACCAAACACTCACACGTGCCAATGCGTAGTCGCTTTATACCTGTTTGACTAGAACTGTGACAGAGCTTGCTACTTCATGTCTGGTCTATTTTCCGTTGTGGAGTCCCAGGCACATCTCTGGCGTCTCACATCTATGCCCTCAGCTGGTATGGTCTGCACGCCGATGCTCTTCTGAAGGCTGTGTGTGAGAGGCTCCTATCAAGGACTGTCTTTCAGTCTGTCTGGAGTGCAGGGTGTGAAACCTCTTTTGGGTGAAACAGAGGCTTCTCTCTTAGTGGTCAATTGCATTTTTTCTCTTGAGCTCTTTGCCACTGGAAGTGCTTCATCTGTCTGCTTTTCGCAGCAGTAGTGCCGCTGATTTGATTGTGAGTGGATAGAGCTAGATCTGAGGTGCCAGGATAATCTATTTCTCTCATGACATGCCCAGCATATTAAAATTAAGCAATGGCCCTGACTTACATTTGCACTTAAATTAGACCGTAATAGCACTGTTCTTAGGGGACCCTAATAAGAACTGGAGAATGACACTAAATTGATGGACTTCTTGTTAAAAGAAATAAACTAAAACTCAGATGCTAAGCCCAACGGACTTTGTTCAAACCTGTTAAAATAGACTTTCCATGAAATAATGTTGTCAAGAAAGGGTTTTATCTTCAGGTTTTTAAAAGTATCTCTTACGTGAATAAGCAGAGGAATAAAATAGAAAGCCATCATTTACTTAAAAAAAAAAAAAAAAGGCAAAAAGGAGGAGGGGAAAAAAAAGCATGTTATCACAAATCCCATGCAGTGCAAGAATAGCACGTGGTTTTCTTTTTAGTTTGGTCAGCTTTATTGAGTATTCTTATTCCATTCTGTTCCAACACAATGCATTTCTCACTTTATGTTTGATGTGAATTATTCTTCTAGCTGTAAGATCCATGCATGCTGAGATCTCTTCTGCAAAACACCCAGGATCCTGGCTCAGTTTCCTTTGCATCGATATTGATTCTTTCAGTTTCCATCCCTTACAGGACAGCCTAAATAAGGCAGAATCTCTTCAGTCGTAAAGGCATCACACCAGAAGCTATGCCCAAAAGCCCTTTCCAGAGGGACAAGGATAAATCCTCCTCGTTCCAAATGAGTTAATGAGGACTCTGCCTGAAATCAGTCAGACTGCTCATTACAAGTCTCCATCACTGTGCTTTCTTCTTTCCCTCTCTGCCTGAATTTGAGATGTACCTTTAGATTCCCCCTTAATCACTTGCTTCCAAGGGTGTTGGCCTGCCTTTGGTTGATTTTTCAAAACAAGCTACCTGTCTTTGTGTAATAAGTGCTTTTCTGCCTCTTTTCAGTGATGGTTGGGCAGACAGAGATGAAGTCATTGAAGGTTATGAGCCTGAAGCAAACGGAGGCATCACTATCAAACTGCAGTCTCCAGAGGTCTTGTCATTTGATGACTACTATCTGAAGCTGCGTCTGGACACCAACACCCGCAACCCCTGGTTTCCTGAGTTCTGGCAGCACAGATTTCAGTGTCGCATCCCGGGGCACCCACTAGAGAATCCCAACTTTGAGAAGAACTGCACTGGTAACCTGTTAACTATTTTCCTGTTTGAATCTGTGCTCTGGCAAAAATTTGTCTTTGGTCTTTTTTTCATTTCTTTTCTTTTCTTTTTTTTTTTTTTTTTAAATTTATAAATCACTGGTGAAAAGTGCCAACCCCAAATCGTACAGATATAAATCCCAGCTCTGACAGGAGCATGTTTGGCACTGGTTGCACAGCCTCCTCTCAATTTAGTTCTGCTCTGCTATAGTGACTTGTTGCCTTTTCATGTTTTAGGGCTATGTTTTAGGTTGACAAGTGTGTCCAAATTTGTAATATGGCTTGTGAAAAATAAGTAACTATTACATTTTAACAAAAATAGGAAGAAATTTAAACTTTTTTTCTCAAAGTCAGCTTTTCTGATCAGCTGAATAATCAGGAAATTCACAGAAAATATTATGGCAAAAAACAAATTATAAAGAAAATTTATGAGTCTTAAAATTGACCCATCATCTCCTTCACCCTTTCTTTTCTTCACCCATTAAAACTTTAATAGTTTGTTTCCTCTATGTAGCACTTGTACAAAAAACATGCTGTCCTACAGATAGAAGTAACAATCAACTCATAGCAAGAGAAGTGTATCTGTACATAAACAGGTTTTTTCTTCCATGGCAGAATCTGAGAAAATAAATTAAAATGTTTTAGGAAGATTAAATTTATTAGTAAATTGAGTGAGAGGTGATCACTTTTCTGTAAAATACTTGCTGAATAACTTTTGTAAATTTTTTTTTGTAGTTTGTAAATATTTCATTTCTAGTCAAAAAGGTATACTCTGATAGTAAGGAAGTTACTCCATTAGAAACAAAACTAATGAAGCCTGGCTTCCTATGGATTTCTGTCCTATTCTTTACATCTCTACCTCCTCTAACCTGTAGCAGTAACCTCAGTTGGTCTGCATGTGCTCCCTGAACTGAATTCCCATAATGTTTCCACTTCATCCCTTCTCCATCAGTAACCCTTCTTAAAAACAGTTTCCACGTTACCTTTTGTCTCCCCCCCGCAGTTCTCTTGTTAGCAGCTGAGACACATCGCCAGATACTGTCACTGACTCGCAACTGGCCTGACGTGCTGACTGGGAGACAGGTGGCCCATCTGGGTGCTGAGGGGCTAATGACAAGCCAGATGGGCTAAATAAATGTTGAGGTTATACTGATGTTTTTTCCTTAAAGGAGTCATTAACTTTGGACTCTACCAATATTTAATTGGCTTTGAGAGTGCTTCAGCTCAGACAAAAGAGTTAATGTAGGTCAAGAAGGGCAGATATTACTAAGGAAATTACTAAGTTGAATGATGGATGCACAGTGCAAATGCATAGCTTGCTTTCTTAAGAAAAGAAGGTTAAAATTGCATTGTTTTCTTCATTCTGTTCACATAAATACATTTCATGCTCATACTCTATAAAAAGTTCTCATTTCTGAGGAATCTCAGCAGCTGTTGTAAACACGGGTAGCTTGTTATCCAGCCTCTGTTTGGTTATGAAACTAAAAACTTTAGTCTGAACCAGCATAGTCATTCTTTGTCTGCTGCATCAAAGGCAAATACCAGGTGGCGAGTTCAAAACAGCCGAGATGG
Source organism: Astur gentilis (assembly GCF_929443795.1). Lineage (NCBI taxonomy): Eukaryota > Metazoa > Chordata > Aves > Accipitriformes > Accipitridae > Astur > Astur gentilis. Next base: position 35,360,874 of record NC_064884.1, on the reverse strand, counting down.
GCTACTTCTGCACAGAATGTGTAGATGCGTTTTGAGACAGCGGTTGCTGTAGACTCTAAAATTGTACTTGAGCCAAAAAGCCGTTAAACAAATTCATGGAAGAAAAAAAATAAGGGCTGTCTTGTGGGAGAAAAAACAAACCAAACCACCCCAAACTGACTCAGGACATCTCAGGGTTGAAGCCACTGGACATTGGAGAGGGTGCTGCAGAGGTACTGTTACATGCCTGCCCTGGTGTTCTGTGCTTCTCGAGGTGCCAGGTATCAGACACAGGAACTACTACATTCTGATAATGCTAGTGAAACACAAAAATATTTCTCTACATTTGTAGACTCTGACACTTCATAGTCACAATTCGGGCACTCAAACATCTTTCCCTCCTCTAAAAAGCTGTAAGATTTTTTGCATGAAGCCTCAAAATGTGCGATACTTTTTAAGCTTTGCTGAAAAGCAATCAGCTCTTAAATTCGGTGGTGAACCACTGATAACCCTCAGGCTTATCACACACAACTAAGAAGTTCCCAAATGTCTCAGATCACCAGAGGGAAGCACCACAAGGCACCTATTCCCAATAATGGCATACCTACAGAATAGAGACCTACATGTCCCCAGTGAGTCTAGGGGCAATAAAATACTGTATTCATTTTTCTTTAACTGTGCAGAGCTGACTGGTGACTATCTGGCACCACCAAGCTTTCTGCACACATATCTTTATCTGACCTTTCTGCAGGGTTAAGAATGTCACTTCAAATACTAACAGCTTCAAAGCTTGCTGGTGGAGCCTTTCTCTCCAAGCAGGTCTAGTCTGACAGTGCCAAGAAACTGCCTTCTTTACTTCTCGCAGGTTTGGAGACAGGCCTTTTCACAAACTCTCTGTAAAAAAAGGAGTCTGAATTGCCTCTTCCCTCCTCCACAAAGTATCTCCATGCACCAGTTTGAAGGAGAGAATCCATGCTGCTCAATAAATAATAAGCATTAATATTTGAAATCCACTAAAAGTGCCAATAGACGAAGTTCTGACTTCTTTGTGGTGCTACAAATTTAAGTACTGCTGCTACTACTGCATCACCCCAGGAAAATTATCAGTATTCAATACTTGTATCAAGCGTCTTAACTCCATTATATCTGAGAGCTTTCACTCACAGTATTCCATCTGTATTCCTGTAACAAAGTACGTAGGGTCCTGCATTATGGAAAAAGCCGAGTCCCCTGTGGTTCCAGGAGTCCATGCACATTATTAGCATGCGTTGTGACTATCTATGGGTCCTGATCTGTCCTGTGTTCCAGAATTGCACTGGTGGTCCTTACTGAGAACAAAGTACACCCATAATTTTGCATAGACAGAAATTGATTCAAAGGCAGTAGACTGCTCATGTTCATCTTCCGTGTGTGGAGCATTAATATCTCAGGAAACTAATGAAAAAGAAAGCCAAGGACAAAAATACTTGTGATATTTAGGGGAGCCTAGTGTATTTGTATTTACCCAGTAGTGGGTTGCCTAGGAGCAGCCAGAAACAAAAAAAGAGAAGGCAATGTTGTTCTCTGACTACCTTATTAAGAAAGATTCAGAATACTTGGACCTATCCATTTTGAAAAGGAATCTAATTACAAAGTTTGCATTTGAGAATCTTCAATTACTGCCTGCCCAGTATAATTTGCTCATATGCAACCTAATCACTTTACTGAGTGATTTATTCAGAATTGCCACTGGAATGTGAAGTTCAATTTTCAGCATTCATGGATAGGCAAGGACTTCTCCTCAAGCAATTACAGCTGCAATTTCTCACACCCTGTTACTGTTGAGTCAGCACTTGCTTAGGATTGCAGGCTCTCTATGAAGGAAGGGAAAACCAGTTCCTAGAAATCCCCCTTCTCTGATGATACTGCTTGAATTACTGGAATTACTGCTTGAATTCCCTCATTCTGTCCCTGAGAAGACTGATGCTGTCCTTCAGGAATTCTCATGTTACACTGAGCTCTGAATGTATATGCATATTTTTGGGGGAAACAAGTCTATCTGTTCTAGACACTACTGGAAGGAAGCAAGTCCAGGTACGTTCTACTCTGTGAAGTCTGTGGGATGCCTAACAAGTGGCCACATTTTCAGAATAGCTTATTTGGAGGTACTAGGGCTATATGGTAGTAGCATAAATTCTTGGGAAGAGAAGGCAATCATTGAGAGTTTTCCAGGGACTGCTTTTTAGGACCATCCCTTCTTGCAAAAAAAATTAAACAACATTTCCCACTTGGGTGGCAGCCAAATGAGTGGGAGCTATTTTTGACTCATTCTTTGCTAAGGTTGTAGCCAAATGCCTCTCATAAGGGAATGCCTCTCTCCCTATCCCTCTTTCTCCCTCCTCCCCCTCCCCCTTTTCTCTCTCTCTGCTATAGGAGATATTCTTCCTCAGCACAATAGGATTCAAATCTAGAAGTTTTCTTATATGCAGATATGTTGGATCTGGCTGGGATGAAGTTAACTTTTTTCATAGCAGCCCTCGTAGTGCTGTGCTCTGTATTTGTAGCTAGAAAGGTGTTGATAACACACCAGTGTTTTGGCCACTGCTGAGCAGTGCTGGCACAGCACTGAGGCTCTCTCCACAACCACCCACCCAGCCCCGCAAATGCCAGTAGGTTGGGAGTGGGCAAGAAGCTGGGAGGGGACATAGCCAGGACAGCTGACCCAAACTGACCAAAGTTTCCATACTGTATGATGTCGTGCTCGGTAAGAAAAGCTAAGAGAAAGGAGGAGGAGGAGGGAGGGTGTTCGTTATTAAGGTGTTTGTCTTTCAAAGCAACCACTACATACTGAGGCCCTACTTCCCAGGAAGTGGCTGGACGTTGCCTGCCGGTGGGGGTAGAGAATAAATCTTCTTGTTCTCCTGTACTTCCATGCATGGCCTTTGCTTTTCTGTATTAGACTCCCTTTATCTTGACCCATGAGTTTTAATTTTATTTTCTCTCCCCTGTCCTGCTAAGGAGGGGGAGTGAGTGAGCAGCTTGGTGGGCACCTGCCAGCCCGCCAAGGTCAACACACCACAGTAGAAAAGAGGTATTTGTATATGACCATTCTCCTGTAGTTTCCTTGCTATCTAGCAGGCCAAAACCACTTCCAGTACAGAGTTCTTCTTAAACTGTCCATGCCACTAAGGTACTTCCAATGTTTTCCCTGTAGTAGCTACATTCTTTAGGAAACAAAGCATGTCCTGCAACTCTGCATGGACCCCTGACTCCTCATGAGGTTCAGAACTTCACACCATTCTTCATGCCCTTCAGATGAAAAGTCAGAACAGAGCAGACCATTTTAACACTAACAGAAAAAAGCTGTTTGTTTCTGAATTTGAGATACTAAGAGGCTATCTAACTCAGGATGGACCTGACACTAAGTTCCTTTAGTACACAACCTCAGGCATTGCCCCAAGCAACAGTCATAACTTGTCTCAGTTCATCAGACAACTCAGCCTTTTTCACATTTTGGAGATTGTACAGAGATTACACGCTGACAGCAAGATTAGGTGATAGACTGTGTATGTCAGGCAACAGAGTTCAGGTACCCTTCCAACAGTTCTGTAGGATGTTTTCTCCTCCCTGATCTGATAGAAATAGGCCAAATGGAAGTGTTGTTTGGGTTTTGGGTTTTTTTGTTGTTTGGGTTTTTTTATTTTTTTCTCACAAAACTACAGTGACAAATATTTCTCTGTTGGACTTGGTGAGCCCACATAGGCCAGAATTAAATGCAAGTCACACTCACACAGAAATGGTGAGGAACTAAGTGCAGTGCAAATACTTGTACGGAGGTCTAACTGCTCTTTTACAGAATGCCTTATTCATCTCCTGGCAGATAATACAATGGCTGTAGTTTATGTAAACTGGGTGGGATGACTACTCCCCTAGTACTACCCAAGAGACAGTTATGAAAGTGGTTATGGAACTGATGCAAACATCACATTATGCTCACAGCAGTTCATCTGCTGGGACAACAAAATACATTGGCAGGCAATCAGCACAGACATTTTTCAACAGAGTGAAGTGGAACAAAGTGGGCAATTCATGATTCATTCATCGATTCAATTGGTCTTTGAGGAGAAGGATTATTTGTCTGTGAACGTATTTGTGGCAGGCAAGAACAAGAAATGTAGATATTTTTTTGTTGTTCCAAAGGAGGTCACAGTCCAAGTTCCCTGTAGGATGCTTACTCATACCATGGTCACGCCATAAGGATTGCTTTATCTGCTAATTCCTGTCTCGGTCCAAGAGAACTACAATCAGTCTGAGTGCAGCCAGAGTGACAGAATCACAGACTCGCTCAGTCTGGAAGGCAGCTCAGGAGGACTGTAGTCCAACCCCCTGCTCAAAGCAGGGTAAGCTATGAGTTCAGACCAGGTTGCTCAGGGTTTTATTCACTGGGGCCTTGAAAACCTCCAAGGATGAAGGTGGTACAGTGTCTCTGGGCAACCTGTTCCACTGCTTGAATGTGAAAAAATTTTGCCTCATATCCAGTCTGAACTTCTTTTGTTTCAATTTATGCCCATCATCTCATCCTCCCACCATGCTTCACCATGGAGAACCTGCCTGTCTCTTTTTGATAACCACTCCGTAGGTATGAGGGGCTGTTGTAAAGTTCCCCTGCAGCCATCTCTTCTCCAGACTGAACAAGCCCAAGTCCTTCAGCCTGTCCTCAAGGGGCAAAGACTGCGGCTCCGGATCATCTTGATGGCTCTCTGCTGAATGTGCTCCAGGTTATCAGTGTCTTTCTGTATTGGGGGATCACAAACTGTATGCAGTATTCTAGATGCAGCCTGATGAGTGCAATTAAAGGCTGGTGGTAGTGGGGAGGTAATCATATGTCACAGTCACCGGCTGTGCTATCAATACAACCCAGGATGCTGCTTGCCTTCATTCCTGCCAAGGATCTGTATGGCCACCATATTCTTGCGTCAAATGTGGTCCCAAGAAGTTGTATCTTTTCCCGTCTTCTTTCTGCATCAGCAGACTTGCTCAGAAGGAGGATATAAGTTTTTATCACACCTAAGTAGTTCTGGATGTCCACCATAAATCTTCATAGCATGTCAAATAATGGGCAGAACATAATAATGATAGCAGAAAAGAGCTTGTGAGGAAGACTAAATACTGCAGAAAAGGCATTTATGCTTTGGTATGAATAATGCAGAGTCATACTTCTTGAGAAAAAAACCTGCAGGGAACATAGATTATTTTGTCACTGTAAAGATCTTGAATCATCCACTTTGCTTGTATAGTCATAAGCTGAAAGAGATGTGGAGCATGGTGTAGAGAGGTTTTAGATATTGGAGACCCACAAAGCAACACATGCAAAGAGCGGAGCAGTGTTACACGAACGTAACAGTTGAAGTACAAGAGTAGTGTAGTTATGTCTATGGGACTTTATACCCAAGCTACTAAATCCAGTCATTTCAACAAGTGCTTCTGGAGCCAGCTTGACTTGATTGCCTCTAGTTAAGATTTCTCTGAAAAGCATCCCTAAGTGTTTGCCACCGTTATCACCCACTCATTAAAAAGTAACTGGTTTTATCTCATCCAGACATAGACAGAGTCCTTATAGTTTTAGTGAGGTTGGGGTTTTTTTCTGACATAGGATAATACTGTCTTTTTAGAAGATCTACAGAGCCTCTACTCGTGCCTGTCATGATGTTTGTTTTCCTGTATTTGTCTGTGAAGTTCTCCTTGATTGCACTTATTGCACCAGATAGGAAGATAGAAGACTGATGGCTGACCTGTTGCCATCCTCAGACAGTTTTGTACTTGGCTAATGCATCTTTCAGACTACATCCAGTCCACCAGTAATGTAGTTCAGAGCTTCTCTTAATCAAGGATTTTTTTCTCAAGACCCACCTTAGTTTTGAGGAATTTGTATGAGATAACATGGGGCCCTTATTTTCTCCTATCGGTGGACAAAGTACTCCAGGACATGTACTTGTTTTTTTCTACACTTTGCTGAAAGGGTGAATGCATTTCCAGTGAAAGTTGATCTGAGTGGTTTTCAGAGTATTTCAGGTTATGTTGCGAGTTGGACAAATTAGATCCAGCAGACATTATTAGGGATCATTCTGCTGTATCAGAGGTGCTCGTAGGTGCTTCTCTGAGAACGTTCCTTTAATCTCAACATCTGCAAAGCTCCTCATGGACCACCTGTCCCATGAGACTTTGCATCAGCAGAAGCTCCTATAGTAGGAACTACTTTCACTACAATAGGTCAGAAATATTAATTATAAGACAATAGCCTGAGCGCACACTCTGCCAGGTCAGTCACTGCTTGTAAATCACCTTGTGGTATGTAGGAGACACATTCATAAGCTTTTGAAGAAAGAATCAAGCTATTGTACCTTATGTATCCTGTGACTCACCCTCCCTAACTCTGCCATTATATACACAAGGTACCTGCGGTAGAGAAGGAGCCGAGTCCTGTGTCACTCTCTTTGTCTTCAGTATGAGGCAGGAGATCCTAGGATTCATCCCACAGTAGTGATCAAAACTGATCTCAATTTCGTGGGCATCTAGAATGAAGCCTATTAGGGACAACTTGTCTGAAAGAACTCTAGTTGCTACGCTTTTTAGTCAAGGCTTTTTTGCAGCAGATAAGAGAGCTGTAGTCTCATTTTATTTCCCAGGCAAGGTTACAGACAGCTTTTAAGGCTTAAAGAAGAGGAAGATTAATAATGTGCTTGTCTGTGATAAACCACATGAATTATTCAGATAAGACATTATCTATGGCCAGGTTTTTTTTTGTTCATTTGCTTCTAGCTTCTTATTTCTGTGTTTGGAAGAAAACAGCTACATTTATCTAATGTTTTATATTTCCAAAACCACTTTTGAACCAGACTGTCAATCAAAATACAGTAACAATAAACATTTTTCTTCTTTTGGGATCCATGAAAAGATGAGGTCATCATCAAATAAAGGAAGGAAGCAGTATACCTGTACCTTTGTAAACAGCATAGAAGACAATTTGCAGAACATATACATCTTACAGCAGGATATGAAAAAAGTTTTCTGAATCTAATATTTACACCTACATTTTTCCACTGTGGGTTTTAACAGTCAAAGTTCCCACTTCTGGGATTAAAACAATCCTTGGGTAGGCTTGTGACATTCAGCCTTCTCCATTACACGAGTAAACCGATGGTGCTGCAAAGGAGCAGGACACGTGAATCACGCTCCCTTGTACCTCCTCAGGGCTCCTGTCTCCTGTGCCTGCAGAACGACTGCTGAGACTGTCACAGGTGCTTTCAACTTGTGTCGGGAGTGTGGTGAGGACAAAAGCACACAATTAAAATTAATTTACTTGTTCCTAGAAATGAATTGTTTGTGCAGGTCACGCATCAGAACAATTAGCCTACATATAAGTATTTAACCAAATCAGTGAGTAAACCAGATGAAATTACACAAGTAACTGATCTGAAAACAGGGCCAACTGCCTTCTGTCAGCCCTTCTCGTCTTTTATTAGATCGTATCTTCCCTTTCCTCATTTACCTGTAGGTGGAAAGTTTTTAAACTCAGCTTGCAATTTTACGGGTTGTTGTTACTGGCAGCATTACCCAATAAATACAAGTTAAAAGGAGATACAGTAGAGGCTAACGTGTGTAGGTGCAAACCCATACACTCACACAAGTCTAGCTGCAGCCCAAAGATACCCTTTGTGCACAAGGATATTTTCTGAAAAAGAGCCAATAGAGTTCTTAAATAAATAGGTTCCTCTTAATAGAGCTTGGGCAAGCAATGGCGTAAAGAACAATAAATTAGTAGCCTGAGTAGTAAAATTGAACCATACAAATCACAAACTTTCCTACTCAGAATAAGCTGCGTTGGTATCCGTAAGGAGAATTATCTGATGGAAGGTGTGTGCTCCAAAGAGTAGCGCTGCCAGAATAAACTTCTGTTTTCCCGCTCATACTGGGAGGTCTGGGGGAGCGCAGAAGTCTGCTAGTGTAGAGGGAACTAGGGAAAAACAAGGAAAGCAGCTACTGCAGCTAGGCTGGGCTGCTGGCTGAGCCAGAGAGGGCCACTGCAGCACAGCAAGGTGTGAGAAGAGATGATTTTGAAAGGTTTTCTTCAGCTTAGATTTTTGAGATTCATATAATAGAAAGCAGTTTTGGAGGAACCTGCAAGTTTGAACCTTTAATTTAGCTCTGGATTCAGGCTCAGCTCTATAAGGATGGAAGATCAGAGCTGTTCTCTTCAAAGCAATAGCACTCTACACATCATGCTATGCAGCGTCCTGTCTACTTTCTGCAAAGGCCAGTTTACTCTGTCTGGTTTTCCAGGTTTATTTTGCCTAAAAATTCACATCACAAGGGCCCATTTACTTGTGAGATGGCAAGTACTTCAGTAATTTGGGTTTGGCTGGGCTGGAGAGCCTTTTTTTTTTTTACATTGCTATATTTGGCTACACCCAGGAAAAATGGAGGTGTGCTAAAATGAATGCTTTTAAAATTCTTTCAGATCTGAAAGAATCCTGCTTCTGTTTTTCTATTGAATTGAATGTGTGAATAAAGATTAGGGCTACTTATTTTATCTTCTGATTTGTTTGGCTCTAGTTTGCTGCTAATCAGCAATGCATTGTCCTCATGCAGACATCACTCAGAAGCTTCTAATCTTAGCTTAGCTTTAGAATGAATCTTTTTTGCGATACTGTACTTGAACACGGCTCTGGGCATATCTCTAGTTAAGGGGAAAATGAAGTAGATCTTTGTGATCTGTGTATTTGCAATTAACGTATTGCACATTGCAAGGGTTACAAGAGAACATTTGGATCCTTCTAAGAATCATTTGAAAACTACACTTAATTTAAACCAAAAACTGCGAGTGTGCTCTGTTAAATTATAACACGGTCCAAGTAGGCACTAGTTAGGGTGGCTCCTCAGCTCCAGAGCAGCTGCCTTTGATCCTGGGAAGCAAGGGGAGTCTCTGAGAGCAACTGCGTGGCTGCAGGGCTGCCGTGGAGTCTGGGCGCGCAGAAATTACTCATGTTGCACGTGAAATCCACCCCATGTGCCTGCCCCATGCAGGCAGCCATGTGCTTCCAGGAGGCTATCCCTTCAGACAGAAGGTTTCTTCTGTGACGATATGGTCTGTTTAAAAAAACCAAAGAACAAAACCCAATGCAAAACCAACAGTAAACTTGGAAAAGGAGAAATTTGGAGGGAGCTATATTTCTGCAGAAATGAGATACATTGGTGTTCATATTGAGTTATGCTTGGGCAACTAACGCTGGTGTTCTTAATGCCACCTTAACAGTAAGAACAGAAGTTGAGAAAGAAGTGGTTTGTTCTTTTAGAATAGCAATAAAAGAAAAAGCAAGCCTATAGTACTGGCTGATGGGTGGTACACTGTCATGCAAGAATTCTGAAACCCATTTTAAATCAATAGCGTTTTAAAGTATGATAAATATTAGATATTTTTCTTGGCTATTCTTCAGACTCATACAGAACCACTGGAATTTAAAATAGAAAAAGACCAGTTAGGCCAGCTAGTCTGTGCCTGGCAGCCATGGGCTCGTATCCTACCACGAGGGGAGTACTTGGTCTGATGTTAACATGGACACTGACTCACATCTTTGAAGTCCTCAGGATCTCATGCCCATATACTGACAACCAGGAGCTAGTACTTAAGTGTTTACAGGTGTAGATCAATGGATGGAAAAGAGCTTATGTGATTTATTCCATTTGCTGTCCCCATGGCAGATAGGAGCACAGATGTCCAGAGAAGATAGGCTAATGAATATGTGTATTTTGTTCTTTTGATCCTATTTTTCCACTCTGATCTAAAGACCCTGACTAATAGTTTTGGGTGTTGTACTGGTGCTGAATATTTAACATGCACTGGGACTAGATTTCTGTATACTTCTTTGCCCCATTCAATGGTAATACATTCTATGGTTAATATGAAGGTTGTTTATTTTCAACTCTGAACCAGCATTGCCTGATGAAGATAGCCAAAATTAGGCTCCTGAACTGCATGCTGTGAGACCTAGATAAACTGGCCTCATTTTTAAGGGTACTGATCTCCCATAATTCCCATGGAAGTCAACAGCAGCTCGAGAAGTTCAGGTATTAATCAAGTCAGTTAATTAGGTGCCTGAATATGTATTCAGGTTCCTAATTTAAGTATGTAAGGTGGTTAATGTTCTGAAAGCTGCAGTGCAATTACTGAATTCTACCTCTTTCTTTCAGATAAAGTCTTAGTCTTCACATGAAAAGCATGACACTTGAAATTTAATCAGTCCTATTTCCTGTACTTTTCATTTTTCCATCATTGTGTGTTATAATAGGATATCTGCAAGGGGATCTGACTCAGCTTTTTTTTTTTTTTTTTTTTTAATTAAGAGTGAAAAGCACAATTAAAGCGAATCAAATAACATAAAACTCTGCAAATATTTCTTTACATTCATAAATGAATTTGATTTAAAGTGTATTCAGTCCTGTCTCACATAAGAGTAGCAGCAATGTATTATCTGCTAGACTTGTTCCAAATAACAGATCTGTTATGAATAGTCGTTCTAAATCTGTCTTTAATGGAGTGTGTGAATAAGGCAGCAAGGTTATGTAGTTACCTGAGGGAGTGGGGAAGACAAGTTTAGGTTTTCTTTCCTTTTAATTGTTTCTCCATAGGATTTCAAGTCATGTAGAAAATGGGCTCTGTGGAATCCTGTCCTTAGAGAGACTGGGTCAGGATCCAGGATGGCACTGGAGGAAGGCTGTAAAGAAAGCAAGAGAAGCAGGCACATCCAAGATCTCTGCGATAATAACCAATTGCATTAAAACAGTGCCTGAGGCTTTGGGAACACGGGCACTTGTAGGACCCTGCAGAGTCTGAGGGACAGGCTCAGAGATAGTTTATTGTTGGACTGGGAGTGACAGAAGAAGCTACAGGACACACAGTAAGAGTAACAAATTGAATTCCCTGTTGTCATTCCCAGGAAAGGGGACAGAAGAAAAAAAGAGAAAATAATTTTTTTAAAAAAGGAAAGAATGAAAGTCGAAGAATAAATTGGGACTGGGGGATCATGAAGCCAGATCGGAGTGTGGCCTCTGACCAGGATCAGTCAGGGCAAAAGCCCTCCTTTCCATTCACCCTGTTTGTGAATCTTCCATTAAAATAACTGTTATTGCCTGTGTCCTTTAAATGCAAATGCTGAGATTGACCGTTCAAATGTCTTTGTCAGCATTAAATTTTAGTCAGCTAATGAAATAATAAGATGGATTTTGAATGCTGTATTAGGATTTGAAATCAGTGTCTGCTGATTACATGTACAAACCATTCAATCAAGGAACAAAAAAAAAAACTCAGCTGGCATATTTTATTCCTGTTTATAAAATGAAATATTCATTTCTAATTAAAATAGGAGCTGAGAAATAATGTCTTGCTGCAGAAGTTAAATAATAATTTCAAATAAATAATAGAACATGTTGTGGTCATTTTGCAGGCAGTTTGTACACAGTCCAGCTTTTAAGAAAAACAAATTAATCATAATAATTATTTGTCAAGCTCATAATAATTACTCTCTGTCTCTGAGAAAGGCATTGGAATCACTTCAGATTATCTTCTTTGTTGCCTGTTTCTAGAATGAACATGTCATTTAATGTTATGTCCTAACCATCTCAATTAGAGTAGATTTTTTTAAGCTTAAACTGCTTCCGACTTGATGGATTCCTCAAGTTCAGAATCACAGGCAAAGTTTTACAGATTTCTAGCCTTGATTATTACATTTGGGTATTTGACTGTAGGTACTAACAAGCCACTGTCATTCTGTGCCAGATTCACAGTCATTTCCATGAGTCTTCCAAGAGGTGATCACAGTATTTTATTTAGGGATGAATTTCCATAAGCTAGAAGGGCCAATTATTGATTTCTTTTATGATCATCAAGTAGGTTAAATATCTTTACAGCTTACTTGCTTCATGATGGAGTTAATTCCAAACAACTTCATTAGAATGTGCATAATAATGAATGTTCCTAATTTTATGTGCATTATGGTAGTTGTAAGTATAGCCCGAGTTTGGTGCATGAATGCAGCCACAAAAAGGATGGCAGATAAATACAAAGTCATGTTTCATTTCAAACCATTTGAACTGATACTGAACTGTGTTTGCCTGGGAGTCCTAGATACAGAAATTGATTTATCTCAAATAGGGACAGTTGTTTTCTTCTGTAGTTTTCCAGTCTATTAATTCCAAAGGACAAAAATTAAGATAATAGCCAAAATGAGGTAATCAATAACCTTAAAACTTAACCTTCTTGTCAATTTTTGGTTAAGTTCCTTCACTGTTGGACATTCTATGAATTGTATTTCTCAAGCTGATCGCATTGCAGGAACACATACAAATATCACGAGTGTGGATCTTTCTTCTTGTTTTGAAGGGGGCTGGGTTTTTTACCCTATGCTGAGCTATACTCTCTATATCCTTCAGTTTCTATTTCATTAAAAAACAGTCTTCAATTCAGAAGTATTTTATCATGAACATTCCACTAAAAGCTAGGAACAAAGAGAAGCGATGCTAAAATTTCCTGCCAAGCTTTTAACAGCTTATAGCAGTGGATATGTACAGCAGAGGTTTCAAATACCAGCTTGCAGGCTTGCTTAGAGGAGAAAGTATCTCAGCAAATCATCCTCATACGGCCACACACCCTAGGTTTTTTCCGAAGTAAAATTCCTTATGAAGAAGTTTAGCCCATTGGAAAGAAACACAAAGGCTTCAGGCCATACTGTCATTCTGTACAGGAGCTTTGTTAGGCTGGTGAGCTTCTGTCAAGCCATCTGCTATAAGTGGATCTCTCCAGACCTGCATTTAACAGCATGTGCCATATACACTAACTTGTAGAGGAAGTTCACTGCTTGTTATCCAGTTTCCTGCTCTTTTTCCTATTGCTATAACTACTTTCTGTGGACACGTATCCTTGCAACTTTTCAACTCTGTGACCGGTTTCTTTCAGTTCTCACTGATGGGAATTATAATTGCATAGGAACACCTGTGTAGATTGCAAACCTGTGCTGGTACGGAGCTACACCTCGCCGGGAGCAGCCTAGTGAAGGAAGAGACAGCCCTCTCCCGGGGTGGCTGGCATGCAGCCAGCCGTGCTCGAAGCATGGCCCTTAAATGGTGCATTGTATTTCCCTTCGAGCCCTTTCTTTTACTGCTAGCCAACACAAGAGAGGGAGCAAGCGATGCAGACGTATGGAGAAGGGGAAAAGGAACTCTTTCTCCACCGCAGGCCTGTTTTGCGCTCACCTGCCTCCCACCCCGGTGACGCAGTGCTGGCAAAGCCGCGCTGCCAGCTGCTGCGAAGGCCTCCGGCTTCCCTCTAGCCTCTTCCCAAGGCAGAGAGGGGCTGCAGCGTTGCACATCAGCTGGGAGTGTCTGTGAATACATAATATCTCACCCAGACGCGCGCTGCCTGCTTGCCCCAGCACTGTCACGTACGGACATCAGGCATGCCCCGTCTTGGCATCCGCTAAGCTGCAGCCAGCCTTTGGGAAACGACGGTCTTCTCCTCCCCTGCTCAGCTCCCTTGGGTCGCTAGAAAGGAGATGTAAGGGGAAAGCTCTCTCCGCTCTCTTGGGCACAGGCACATTCGCACGCGGCTTTGTCATCTCACACGGCGTGGGCGTGAGTTATGTGCATTGTCACTTGGTGTTTACATCTGAAATCTGCTTTTCCTGGAGTCATGTAGTTTTGCGAGAGTCTGAATGTCCACGGGGAGAGGCAGAAAGGGCAAGGAGGGGAAGCGAGCTTCAAACTCTTGTGTCGGCTAAGCAAAGCTTGCGGACTGGGAAATATAGGAGCGGGTAGAGAGATCAGTTTCCTTTCAGTTCGCTCCCAAGACGCGTGGTGGATGGGCCGGACCTGCGAGTTCAGACTTGGCGTAGGGCTGGCAGCGCTGCTCAGTCCCCTTTCTCCTGCCCAGCGCTGAGGGAGTCTGAGACTGCCCCTGCGTCTGATTAATGAGTGAGTCAGCAGCTTGTGCAGTCATTTCTCCTCATAATATTTCAGCTTCACTGTGGCACTGTTATATTTGTATATGCCAGCCTCATTCCGGAGTCTTTGACACTAAGCTCTTAAAGCCCTAATGTGCTTACATAACATGGTATGGAGAACCAAGAAAGTAAATTTAATTAAAATCTTTGCCGACTGCTTCTGACACACAGGGAGAGACAAAAGGAAGACACTTCTTTTCAAACACTGAAGAGTACTGTGGCATCCTCACAAAAACAGACAATGAAACTGAAGACACTGATGGTGTATATCTAAAAAGGGGACTAATCTTCTAAAGTTTAGGTATTAAACATCTGAGATGAAGGAGAACCTGTGCCTTGATGGCTGAATTCATGTTTTGGTTTCCTTTAGCCATTGAGTTGACATCTGTGAAAGATGTGGTGGTAAAAGTAAGTAAAAAAAACCCACCAAACCCTTTTAAATTCAACATCAACTTTATTCCAGGAGAAGAAAGTTCATTAGTTATTTCACCAACTTTGCTAGTGAAAATAAATAACCCATTACATACAAATGTTGTTGCAATCAGCATCCTGTCAGTGCCTTAGAGAATTCTAGTGCAAATTTTTGAGGAGCTTCTGCTGAATGCCCACCTTTTGAATGGCTTTCACTTCTCCCTGTAGTTTTATACAAGAATAGAAGTACACTAATCCTAATTAAAAAGCAACTTTCACCAGATGTAACAAAGCAGTAGTATCTGGGAGACCCATAGATTTCCCCACGCTCAGAAAGAAAATAGCAGGGTATCTCAACTGGTCACTGTAATTGTATCCTAGCTTTTCAGGGAAAAATACATCAAATATAATTGCAGGAATTGAATCTCTTTGCTTGGGGAAATAAAAACCATTTGAAGAATGGAAGCGAAACCTTTCTGATTTAATGACATCCTGAAAATGAAGTCTGCAACCCTGTGAACTCCATTTATTGCTTCATGAGTACTGCAAGATGTCAAATGTTTATCAGTGTGTTTTGAAATCTGGTGCAGAACCTGCATATTGTAAGATATTCCTTCCTTTTAGCTGCTCCAGTGAAAGCTCTGCTTCCTCTCTTCTTGCCAAAGGGCAGAGCAACTTGCAATTGTATAGAGTGCTGCATTATTTTCTATAGACTGGTGACATGATGTTCAAGAGGCAGCTAAGGGAAGATCCCATTTCTTAAATAATACATCCGTCCTCACCCTTACCTGACAGGTAGTGGAGCTTCATCCGGTCAAATAGTTCACATACAATGGGAATTGAGTTACCCTGTGTCTTTTTGATAGCTCTTCTACTATCCTCTCTTTCACTGTATAAGGTGCCTCTTGAGCTTGTCTCCCTGCTGCAAAGATGCAGGCGTCGAAGTAGGAAGTGAAGGGGTGACCATTACACATATGGGCCGCTTTTGTTTGAAAACAGTATAATAACTGGTTTCCTGGGAGCAGAAGCCATGCAAGAAACAATAACTTACCGTGATGGGGTTATTTGTTGTAGGTTGAATGAAGCATTTATTACGGTCTGTGACAAATTTTTCAGCCTATCATTCTGTCTCGTGAAAATTACAAATCATTTTTTAATTGAGATTGAAACAATGCTGCTTTTTTCTGACCCTCTTTTGGCTCGATAAAATGCACAAAAATTAAATCATTTTTCCACAAATTGTTTGTGGTCACATTAGCTTGTACATAGAGACAGCAAGGTCATTGAGACAGCCTACGAGAAGTGAAGCCTGCAGCCCTGATCCACAATTGCTTGTGCTGGTCAGCAGGTAGCATTTCCTGGCCTTTCCCTTATAGGCAGTCAGCTACAGCTGGAATTGCCTGGAAAACAGGCAGTTATTTCTGGAACTTCACTTCAGAACACAACTTCAGAAATTCTTGTAGCTGTATATTTGATTGTGGGCTGCAAGAGATGGGTGTTTGGATGTTTTCATATAGAATAACTGACTTTTACTAATCTGACTTGTTGCCTGTGACTTACATTTGGACATAATGGGTGCAGTGGCATGAACAGAAGTCTTCTTTATACCATCAAGAGGTGAGGATTTCATTCAGCCATACAATATTAATGAACAGAATGCATTTGTTATTAAGAAAGTAATATGAAGAGAAAAAGCTTGTTAGTGCACAAATTTTGAACACACCATCATTATAATAATTACATTTAGAGACATTATAATCTGTGTTATTCATTTTGCAGTGCCTTAAAGTGAAATTTGTTAAATAATTTTGCTGTTATCTTTATTGTTAGATAATGTAAGAGATGTTATAAATAGAACGTAAGAGGGAGTGAACTGGCAGTATTTGTAAAATATCTGAACCAATAACAGCAAATGATTTTAACGAAATTAAAACCTTTGCAAAAATAATTTCACAGAGTCTTACTTAGTTCGGCATGGTTAGTCAGAGGATTAGCCATTACTAAATAAAATAGAAAAAAAAATATTTCAAGGAATTGGTGACAAGAGAAATGTAGCATTGATTGCATTTTCTTTCTTACGTGTCCAAAGATAAAACCGTAATTAGATAGTTAAGCATCCAAATAAAAGTACTATAATTTTTTGAAGAAGCCAAATATCCTACAATTCCACTAAAATCACAAGTCTGTTCATCACCTTTCCTGTGTCATTTAGTTGCCAATATAATCTTTAGCTCTTACCTTTAGGGACCCAGATTTGAAATGACTGATCAGTTCATCTTGTTGACCTTCTGCCCTGCTCCTTGCAAGATCCTGTGACACAAATTTGCTGTGGTCAAAGTTTGTCAGGTCTTCTCTAATGTGAGACGCTGCAAGATACATGACTTCTCTTGTTTTCCAAGGACATGCTACATCACTAGCACATCTCTACACAAACTTGTACAGAGCAAGATGGGCACGTTTCCTCAGAGTTGTTGGGGGTTCTTTTGTTTTGTTGGGTTTTTTTAAATTCAGTTCGGTTGGAAGGGACCTACAATGACTATCTAGTCCAACTGCCTGACCACTTCAGGGCTGACCAAAAGTTAAAGCGTGTTATTAAGGGCATTGTCCAAATGCCTCTTAAACATGACAGGCTTGGGGCATCAACCACCACTCTAGGAAGCCTGTTCCAGTGTTTGACCACCCTGTGGTTAAGGCAGTGTACGTTGGGACTGAAGGAAAGCATAAGAAATCTGCGTCCGTGATTTCTCCAATGCATATGGGCATTTGCTGCAAGCCTGGGTACTGCTCTACCAGTTCATGGTGTAACCCCTGTTCTGCCACCTGGCATTTTGTTGGGGGAGCCCTCTTTACATCTTGGCGTGGCTTTGTGCCAAGTTGTTACACACACAGCCCAAGTATGGGAGATTTCTTTTATTTCATCTTCCCAGCAAAATTTAGTCCCGATTGTGCTTCCAGGATAATTTTTTTTTTATAAATGAACACTCATATTGAATGTAACCATCACCATGTTGTAACTTGCAACAGCTAAAATCTCATATGGCCTACCCACAAAGCATATCTATCCTGGGAAGGACTGCTACAACTAAAGAAGGCAGTATATACAATTTCTAAGACCTTCAGACCTCTGTCAGGACCACCAGAAAAGATGATAGCTCTCATAATAGTTGCTAACTGGACCAAGACAACAACATCTCTTTTTATGTGACCTTGAATATTCAGCAGATGACAGTTAGTAACAAACCATAAAACTATCTGCCTATTCCAAGTGAAATATTATCATTTATAACAATTTTATTCAACAGATTTGGGGGGGTTTATTCTAATCAAGAGTCATCTGTGAACAGACTGTGTTTTTTATCAAATGTGTGTGTTTGTTCAAAATTTACCAACTGGCTAGGTATTGATCAGATTCCCCAACCAAAATGTTTTTTACATTTCTTTCCATCCCAAATTCCTTCCTGCCCTATCCTGAGGACTGCAATTGAGTAATCCTTTGTGCGTAATTTCTTCTTGAATATTAACATAGACTTTTCCTATCTTTACTTTATACATGAAAGTTAACTCATTTTTAGCCATAAGTCTGATAGTATAGTTTTTCTTAATTTCAGTTTGCCAAGTGGGATTTGCACAAGTACCCACTCTGCTCTTGAGAGCACTGTTAGCCCCACACTGATGTCACAGCACAGGCACTAGACTAAATTCATGGTTGCTTTACATTTAGGTCCTTCTCAGTACTGAGCTGAAGCTCATATTAGTTAGACGTGAGGCACATTACAGTAAAAGGAAAAACTTACAGCGAGTTTCATGAAATTTGGGTCTGTCTTCTCTTCCTTCCCCTTCCACTTGGGTATTACTTTTAGCAGTGTTGGGAGTATTTCTCAGTTGTGTGCAGCCAGGGTGTGGTGTCTGGGTTTTTTTCGGTTAGTTTTTTGTTTTAAGCTTTAAGATTGATTGACAGGAACAAAGACTAAAACCAAAACTATGATAAGAAAAAAATGACCCGGACTATTGAGGAACTGTTAAAATCAAATTATTAAAAGAAGATTTGCATTCATCCAACACAAAAATAAGTAAGTATGAAATTTAGGACACCTGAAATCTTCAAGGTCATTCAAAAAAGTAATGGCCTAATTTGAGTGACTGCAATTAATCCAGTACTCACATGACTTACAATTTTCTTTTGCTTAGTGAAAGCTAAGGTCCCTAAAATGAAAAATTAAAAAAAAAAAAGTCAGAAAGCTAACAAAATACTTTTCTATTTTTAATGTTAATAAACCCTAATGTTCAAATTAGTTGTTGTAGGTCAAAGGTATTTTTTTCCAAAGCGTGAGAGAGGAAGCAAGAATAAAAGGCTCGCAGTCCAGAGTTTTGCTTTGCTCTTTTTTACATTTCAAAGACCTACTGAGGAAAAATACAACTTTACAGAGAAGCCCCATAACAACATAATATAGTTCTTACATTTATTATGAAAATTTAACTGAACATTGATTGCCTCTGTTTTGTCTCTGGCTGAACGTGTTTTCATTTATTTTAAAAGAAGCACACATTTCTTACTGATTGCCATAAGTGAATTTTTACAAGCTCAAATGCATAAGTATATCGATAAGTTATAATAATGAAAATGAAATAAAGTGGATTTTGACTGCAGGAAGTTAAGTTTAGGCAAAGTATGACTTCTCACGCTGGATTTACTGGAAAATATACACATAGGGATGTTTATATTGCTGATCTGTAGATAATTTATCACCATATGATGCTTCACATGTTGCTTTCCACTACAATTATTTCTATAGGTGACGTTAAGGCTGTCACCTCTGCAGCGTGGAACTATACGCTTGGAGCCTTAATGTAAGCTAGATGTTCACTCCTAATTAGTCAAAAGCAAATCCTCCCACCATCAAATATTTATTATCTTTGGAGGTATGTATATTACATTGAAATATGAGAAACCAAATGCATGCTTTGCTGACTTAATACATACTTGAGGGAAACGGCCTCATTTTAGACATTTGCAAGTTCTGTTACATTTAGTTTTCTACCTCCGGCAGCCACATGAATGCTTGCCTCAGGAAACCCATATGGATGCTATCATTATTTCCTGCAAGTGTCACTGTTGTTTACATTCCTTTTCCTTTTTAACTAAATGAGATATTAAGGAGGTATCTGAGATAAACTCTCAGGTGGAAAACAGTTGATAGTGAATGCTGTGCACTGTCAGTCATTTTATGATCTATTCCATGACTCGCTGCCTAGAAACTTCACAAGAAAGAGGGGACTGCTGTGCTGAGCTCAGGGGCTTTCCGCCTCTCTTTCACGTAGGGATGGAGAACACATTCATTTTCTATTTACAAGAAAGCAGAATCAGTGATAAATTCACAGCATGTTAATCCTAAGGGACTAATCAGCAGATAAAACACACCTAGAGAGAGCATATACAGACCACACATTAACATGGGTAGGCAACAAATGTCCAGACCATGCCGTACGTGCTATAAGCAGTACATAAGTGAGGGTACGTATAGTGGCGTACTCCTTGCTTCCCTGGGTAAATATTCTGTCAGCCTACATATGAGGTTTCTATTCTTTCTGTGTTTCTGAACATGGATCTAAATGGCATTGTTTTCACATGATTTGAATGGGAGCTATGAACTTTCTCCTGCAAAGAAAATAGCAGATATGTTGCCTCTGGGAAACATTTCTCTAGCTGCTCCGTGTTTGGTGGTGCTGGTGGTGAGTGTATGGCAATGAGAGGAGAGCATGAACTCATTCAGTCAGATTATGCTATTTTCAGAACGCTTTTTTAACTCACCGTCACAACTGCTAGCTGTGTTCAGCTCATCTGGAAAACAGTTGCTGAAGCAAGACTTTCTTGCCCAGTTGCAGTGAGTGTCCTGTGCGAGGAAGACCCAGAGAAAGAAACGTAGATGTACCTGCCTTTGAGATCTCCGCTATCCTAATGAATCCCCAGTTGACCTTTCTGAGTTGTAGGGCAAACAAGCTGAGAAGACTGACCAAATGAGAGCCTTTTCCAAAGCTAAATGTAAGGATGGTCTTCATGATTTGACTTGAAAGCCATAGGCTATCTACATGAGGGGAAGGAACTATTTTTTGACTTGAAAGTGTCAGTGAAGTTGTAGATTTTTCTCTTTTCTTCATATTAAAATGACAACTATCTTCTCCAACCTGGATTTGAGAAGTGTCAGTTAACACCTAGTCTCTCACACATCCTACTTCTCTAGCGTAGACAAGGTGTTACTTAGACAAAGTAACAGAGACGGGATTGCAAATGCCTCTTAAACACCGAGTAACGTGGGAGGTCTACAGATAAAAGCATCTTGTGGTTTGGAGCATATTGCGATAGAATGACTCAGGGGGAAAGAAACAAAACAGGGAGGTTTCTTACCTCCAGCTCCCTCGGGACCCTGGCAGCACAGGTCTGCTGAGACTCGGGGTCCGCGCTGATGGTGTTCAGCAGCTCATGACGGGAAGCGGGGAACTGCCCGGGTCCCGGCGGGGTCTGATGTGAAATGCAACCGCAAATGGCACCCTCTGGTAGTGCCTGCACGTCAGATGGGAGCTAAAACCTCCGTGTGGGGAAAACCTCCGCTGCCCCATTGTTTCTGATCAATGGACAGAGACTTCGGTGTCTGCTCATGCTGCAGTTGCATAAAAAGTCTCTTAGTGTTACAAACTTTGTTTGGCTTTCTGTAGCAATCTCAAATTGGCATACCTACTGCTACTTTTAGTTAAAATGATTATTTCTGATAACTTGAGAAGTGTTGATGATTTGGGTTGTTTGCTTATTAAGACTGAAAGGGACGCTGCTATCTTAACCCTCAAAAACATGAGATTTCAAAAAAAAACTTCAAATGTGACAAAAAGTCAAATTTAGAAGCAAATTGCTTTTAAAAATTGTTCTAGCTGAAATGTATCATTCTGATGCTGGGCTGTTTAACCCTTCTAAGCATAAATAACATTGTGGAATGACAAGTAAAAATTCCAAAAAGAACAAATTAAAGCTGACAATTTGATTAAACTGGTGCTTTCTCATGAGGCATTTCACTTTCAATGAATTAAAGATTTCTGGGGGAAAAAAAAAAAAGTGGTTTGGTTTGGTTTTTTGTTTGATTTTTTTTATTATTATTATTATTATTATTTAATTAAAATCCCTGGCTGGCACCTTGTTTATGCTTTTAAAGCTTTATAAGAGAATTAATAACATCCCTTTTTTATATCTCATTGCTTTTTCATATTTTCATGTTATTTCACCTTTGTGTATAACAACACTTTTTCTTACTGTTGTAGGCAATGAAAGCCTAGAAGAAAATTACGTGCAGGACAGTAAAATGGGATTTGTCATTAATGCTATATATGCTATGGCTCATGGGCTACAAAATATGCATCATTCCCTTTGCCCTGGACACGTTGGGCTGTGTGACGCTATGAAGCCAATTGATGGCAGCAAGCTCTTGGAGTTCCTCCTCAAATCCTCGTTCATTGGTGTTTCTGGAGAAGAAGTTTGGTTTGATGAAAAGGGAGATGCCCCTGGAAGGTAAAGAGGTGTTTCATCTCAATTAATTAAACCAGATGTTGGGAAGGGGGAATGCTGCTGGGTTTGGCGATGGAGATGTCTTTGGCTGTTTTGCTGAAACATATAGCATATAGCTTGCCTACTGTGAGACGTAAATGGAGTTATTTAGATTAATCTTACCAATAGCCAGGAATAACACTGGTAACACATGATATATTGGTAGCTACGGTGTGTATTGAGACAGGAACTACAGTACAGCCTGTAAAATTTCTAGAGTTTCAGGAGAGGACAAACCTGAGGTATCACTGGGGTTCAGCACCAGGGTTTTAATATGTATAGAGCCTAATGCAAGTGATTGGAATTTAATGAAGCATTTACTTGTTAAGCATTTAAAGGTAGGGCTGTAGAGCACATCCTTTTCCAGCTGCAGCTCTGCTGCATCCTTGCCAGAGACTATTTAGTTCTGCTTGGTGAACTCCTGTGTGCTCTCCTTAACTTGCTTCACTCCAAATAAGATTGCCTGTCCTAAAGTTTAAAGATAGGTCCAAGTAGAGCAGGACAAATAATATTTTTTATTTTTTTTTTGCCAGAAGGTACTGTGTTTCACTCATCTGTGCTCTGGTAAATTCCAACTGTGGTAGCTGCTGCTGGCTACCCCTCCCCAGCAGACACAGTGCATACTCGACAGCAACTTTGTGGACTTGGATGTCACCTTTGTTTGTCTTATGGGAGCCAGCCGACAGAAATCTTTTCCTCTTCATTTAATTCTGTGGTCTCTGTGCAACTATTTTAAGTGTGACACCTCCCAGATGGATTTATTTTTGAGTTTTTTTAGGTTTTTTATAAATAAGTTGAATTCAGCTGCTGAAGTACACAATACATTATTAACTGAAACCTACTCAGGGGTTTCTTCACTGAAGTTAGTTTTCCTACTGAGTTATTAAAGTACTATAAAAGACTCTCTCACACCATCTTTGGGCTTATTGCATAAATGCATCTGAGTG
Organism: Astur gentilis; assembly: GCF_929443795.1. NCBI lineage: Eukaryota > Metazoa > Chordata > Aves > Accipitriformes > Accipitridae > Astur > Astur gentilis. The sequence continues at coordinate 35,337,919 of NC_064884.1, read as the reverse complement.
CCAACACTGCACAAAGAGAGTACTCTGGAACAAACAAAAGTTTGCAGTCTGGCATATGCCTTCAAACTGGCCTTAAAGCAACTTGCATCTCTATTACTAGCCTTTTTTAGCAAAACTGACCAAGTTTTTTTACCATTTGCTATTTGCATTGCTTGTTATGTTTAAACGGTATATACATTTAAAAAGCTTGTTAAGTTTAAATGGTAATAAAAAGCTAGTCAGTTTGGTCTTCTTGTTGACTGTTGCATACTTCAGATTTTTTTAGTCAAAGATATAGCTGAGCTAGGTCAGACTTTGAAAGTAGAGGCAAGCAATTCCCTTACAGTCAGACACATACTTATTGACACAGATGCATAACTCAAGTCTTTGCACATATAATATAGATAATACAGAGAAATTACTGCTTAGTGTAGCTTTAAGTTTATTACACACTGTTTATCCCCGTGAAAGCATTACTCCAGCTTTGCATATGTTGCATTGTCTGCCTGTTATTTATTTGGTTTGATGTTTAGGTGTAATTTTCTAATTTTAGCCCAAATCTTATTTATTATCTTGTCACCTGAGAACAGTTCCAGAACTCTTATCAGTACCAAGCATAGAATTAGAATGAACAGTTCCTGAATTCAAAATATAGGAGAGTTTACATCAGGATATTTCTCTGAGTAGGTCAGAACAATAGAATTTATTCCATCCATCATTTTGGTCTATAGCAAGCTTCATTTCTCTTGATTCCCTGGCCTATTTAGAATTTGATGAGTTATTTTAGGTAGGGATTTTTTTGTTGTTCCTCATTTGTATTTTCACAGCTGGAGTTAGCAAGTTTGGGCAAGTTCAGTTAACCTTTTTGTTATTCATGCTGTAATCCTTGGATCAGTCTGTGGCATTTATGACATGGGCAATATCATATCAGAGAATAGTGATGTGTATATGAAATGTGACCTGTACAGTCTGTCAGATCTTTGTATGCCAGCAGTAGTTTATGCCCATGCAGAATTGTATTTAGCTCCAGATTAGCCCTAGTATTTCCACAGCTCCACATGGAAAAGCTCTTTGTGGATGAGTGAACGGACCATACCACTGTATGAATACCCGAAAGAGCTTTTGTACTGCAGCGAAATGAAAAGATAACCACCACACACACGACCTAAATACAGCAAAGAGAGCCAGATCTGAAATTTCCTAGTTTTTTAGCTTTTCTATGCCAGTGCAAGAACGTCACACAAATATGTAAGAAGTTTTTTGATATTATGTTACTATGTTATGGGAACAAATCAGCTTCACAAGAGGCAATAAATTAATATTGCTTCTTAGAAGGCAGCAACATTCCTCATACTTTATTTTCAAAATCTGTGAGGTTCTTTGAGCAATTGACTCTCACAAGTTCCTAGTTACAATCATGGTGGGCAGAGCAGATAGAGATGCCTGTAGTTATGTTTGCATAACACTCACATAATTTCCTATTTCAAACCCTTTACAGCTTCATCAAACCTTAACCATTTGTTTAGATAAAACCCTTTTTCTATCTCAGGCTCAGTTCATGGTTTCAAGTTTTATCAAAATGAGATTAGATAACATGAAGCACTTTTTTGAAGGTTTATTTCTTCTGTGCGGAATCTTTTCTTTGAAGAGCTTTTATCCAGAAAGGTGAAGCAGGCATTTATCAGAAGGGCACAAATGCAGTCACTTAACTGACTGCACTGCCTCTGGGAAAAATGATGTGGATGTAGCTCTGGAAAATCAGCAGTATGTGCTCACTATACTGTCATTAAGAACATGCTGTTAAAATTGCTGAAATTTTTACTTTCATTGTGTACCTCCCATTTCCTTTCTCAGTATTAATCATATCACTCAAATTCCTAGAAATGGCTGGAGCAAGTGTGAAGGATGCAGCAGTCAACATGACATCCTTCTCTGGGCCTGTGCAAGGGACAGGGGACAGATCCATTTTGACCTCTTGTCTATTCTAGGGTAAATGCCTACTTTTAGTTTATGGCAGGTATGAAGAAACTTACCTCTCTAGGACAAACAATTTGTGTAGGTCCCTGACCATAAAACGCTATGTGACAATGGGCAGGAGAACTTTCAGCCCCTACAATGGACCTCTGATGTGTGGACAAATGCTGAGGTCCACAAGCTAACAGTTTGTTTTACCCTAACTAGACTTGGACACAGACCCATGTAAGACTCTCTAGTTCAAAATTTCCAGCAGCTTCAGACACGGCAACTCTATCAACTCTAATGCTTTGAGTAAATTAACAAATGTATAAAGCGAAGACTTCAAACTTGTATACAAAGCAATTTTTTTTTGTCAAATACATGTGGTTGTTTTGGAGTTTGGGTTCATGTGTGGTTGTTTTGGCCAGTTACATCCCAGCATTGCTCAGCATTGCTGTTTTCCATTCTGCCCTCCAAGATAGCAAACCTCACTGCCAGTCTGGTATTATGGCTGTAGAAGAAGGCAACTTCAGCTATCTCAGACTAACCAGAGTAAGAATGTGCCTGTGACCAGCTGGCTAATGGTCTGGCTCACCTCAGAAGTAACTTCTTCATATGACACCACCTATTTGGTTATATCGTTTCCCAATATATCAGAAAGCTTGCTCTTATATTAAAAGAAGGGTTCATTTTCTTATCTGCAGAATGTTTTCATGGCTTCTGTAAACGCTGCCGTATGTGTGTGAAATCCAGCTGCGTCCATGGTCCTCACTCTCTTAGAGTTTCACAGCTCTTGTCAAACCCACTTCTTTTGGGATAATAATTTTTAGTTTGGACACATCCCAAAACTGTTAAAGTTGTACATATGTGAATGAGGGCATGGGGGGAGGTATTCTAGCGCTGAACTTGTCCTTACTCAAAGCAGAAATTTTTTCATTAAGGGAAAGAAGGAAAGGATAAAGAACTTAAGCATGTCTCCGTATACCAAGTATAATTGTTAGACCACGTTTTTCCACTTAAAATTCAAGCCACATATTAAAGCTGCAAACATTGTAGTACAACTTGTCATATGCAAGACTGTGTAAGAGCTTTTAGTCTGCATACTTTATTCTTTGACAGATAACAGATAGAAAAGGGAACAGTACTATAAGAAAGCATAAGAATGGCTTTCAACCTAAAATCATATCCCTGAAATTGCCGACTCTTGATTGATATTGCATTAATGCCACTCTGTGCCTTGTAATATATTTTTGCAAAAATGAAAACAATCTGTGCAGGCTCAAAAATTCCATTAAGGGAATGTGAGGTTTTAGTAATTTTTTATTCCCCTTCCTGAATTCATTTTCCAGCCCAGAGGAACTGGTTTTTTATCAGTCTAATACAAGGTCATGCTAAAATCCAAGTAGGTTCTTCTTGCTAGGAAGAGGCATGTACATTTCCGCTCAATTTTCTTCCTGTCTGTTGAGTCTATGTTATAAAGTGCCCAGCTCTTATTGCTTCTTGCTATCTGGATTCTTCACAATCCTGAAAACAGTATTCCATTTTTTATGGTTTGTTGGGGTTTTTTTTGCAAGAACTGGGATATGAGAACGAATTGTTTCCTAGTGAATTTGAGATTTACCCCTTTTCTAAGCAACTCCTTAATTAGTAGCTGATTGCCAACCAATGGAGCAGCCTGCTGCTTGGAGCTCCATTGAACTCAGTGGCAAGAGTACCTTTTGCCATGTGATTCAGTGAAGTTCTGCAGTGGCACTAACATTGTCTGAGCATGCAATATTTGCAAGACTGAGGTCTAAATACAGCTGTAAATATGCATTTCTTTAAATCATCTTTAACTAGAGAGATCCCAAAGATTCAATTAAGAAAAAACAGGCTAGAGAGTAATTCTAGCACCTCTTTCCTCTGTGAAGTGCAGAGAAAGTTGAAATCTTGCATGTTTGAACCTCACCAGGGAAAAGAAAGAAATGGATATATCTCTTTGCCCACAACTGAGCATCCCAGTTTTATTTGTGGCTTATACTTTGCTTACCTTTCATTCCTAAGGCACATACAGATTAGCAACACTCATTATAAAAAAAAGATTTTTTCCCCAGAGACTGAGACAATCCACTAGAGTAAAACAAGGCAGTAACTCCCAGGCTTGGAAAACAGAGGATGCTTTGTGATTTTCAGCTCCAGTGCTGATTTCTGGTTCACAGCCCTCTTTTTCTGGTCCTTTTTTAAACAAAGCTCTCCCCCTTCTCATTTTAAGAGGCCAGCCTATAGGTCCAGCTTCTTTTGTGATTCTTCCTCTCTGTGCACTCTCTAATATTCATTCTCCTATTCTTGCTTATTTCCTACTAAGAAATCACCACACTTAATCACTACTTTGCGCTAGCCACGTTCTGTGGGTTAAAGAAAGAGCAGAATAATTAGCACACACCAGGCCCCACACATGGAAGGCAATGATGGAGGCAGGGAAGCTGAATGTTTATTGTAGCAGTGTTTTATGCTTCCTTTACGTTAGCCTTGGGAAGATCTCTCTTAGTTGCTTAGGGCGAGGAAGTAAATTTTGTGCCTGAGCTGTTAATTTTCCTGACAGTTTCGCTGGGCTGGGTAATACAAATAGTCGAACTAGTGCTTACAGTTAACTTATGGCATACCGGTTTAGTTAGTTTGAGCATTTCTACTGATTACTTTAGAGCTCCCTGGAGGGGCTAAACTGCAGCCAACCTGTATGTAGGCACCAAGCAAATGTTAGCCATCTTGAAAAATGGCTGAAAAACACACTATCCAGACAGTGCCTACACGTGCATATTTAGCAGAGCTTGCTGTCTTTGACGTGGACTTCTTCCTGGACACACAATGTTTTACCCACAGTTTTATGTATGCAGGGCAGGCGATCGGTAATTGTGTGGCAATCAGAGCTGTCATTTCGCATGATTCTGCTGCAAATCCTACAGTATGTGGAGTTTCCATGAAACTCTAGTCCCTGGTGTTAAAGGATGACATGAATATTTATGGAGGCAGAAGGAGAAGGGCAAGGTAAACTTTCATCCTTTGTGTTGCAGGAGAGTGACTCTCTCTTTTTTCCCTTGCAGGTATGACATAATGAACCTGCAGTACATAGAGCCCAACCGCTATGACTACGTCCTCATTGGGACCTGGCATGAGGGTGTGCTCAACATTGACGACTACAGGATTCAGATGAACAAGAGTGGAATGGTCCGATCAGTGTGCAGCGAGCCCTGCTTGAAGGGCCAGATTAAGGTGTGCCTCGAACCCTTACTTTCTGCTATAGAAATGTGAATAACCAGTCAGTGTTTTTTCCCTAAACACAGGCAAGCTTCTTTCAAGCTAAGGTATAGGACTTCCTTTTCTTCAGGAAAGCAAAAGTATAGAAAGACTCCTAGATTAACATTTTACTCTTACAATCCCATATACAGGCCCATGGTTTCTAAAATTGTCCTTTGTAGTGATGTAGAATCTTCTAGTGTGACAGAATTTGAATTTTACCTTATGCAAGAAAGAACAAGATTTTCACTTAGTCATTGCCTACAACATTCAGTGGCTATGATTCGCTTGGGGGCTGATCCTGAAAATAGCATGACCCATGGGAATCCAGTATTTTGTTCCAGCAATAACACCTGCAAGAAAAAGGAAAAAAAAACCCCAAAAAACCCAAAACAAAAACCAAAAGCCTATTTGTATCTCACGTTCATAACAGGAGGTATGGAAAAACAAGTGAAATCACTCTGTGTTTACAAAACAGTAGTGCTTGTATCAAGATACAAATAATTTGCCACCTGCCATGACTGGATGACATAAAGACATGTTCCACCGCTATCAAAATGGTATGGATGCAGTAAGTTTGAAGTGGCAAGAAGCCCACTCAGGGAAATCACCTTAGAGCAGAACTTCCTTTCTAATTTCATTTAATAAGCACATTTGCAGCTTTTTAATTCTATATTGCTATTCTAAGCAATAAGTGATTGATGATTTGGCAAAGGCATACTGACATACTCCAACAGTCTTGGAGGGGAAACATTATCGGTATTTACTACCCTCCAAACCATCTTTTCCCTGTTTTTGAGATTGTGCAGTTTGTGTATGTGTGTATATGTAAACACCATGCATACAAAATGCCAGCTTCAGCTTCCATTGAAGTCTATTGGACTCTCTCCACAGACTGCAGGAGGAAATGTTAACAAAAAAGCCCACAAAGCCAGCATTCAATAAAACAAACATTTTGTATTTCACTACTGCGCTTAGCTCTGCATATAGATGGATAGGCAGATCCTGGAAACAAGGCTGGATTCCGCCTTCCTGGCAAACAGAGACAGAGTCTTTGTTGGAGCCCCATGAGCTTGGAGTTATTCTTAATCTTTCTTTCAGACTAAACGTAATGAAACTAGCAGTCAAGACAAGGGAAACATCTTTTCCACATTGGATCATTACACTTAGCAGCCTTCACAGCAGAGAAAGATACAGCTTTCAGCGACAGTTGTCTCCAAAAGTGCTGTTCCAAAGTATGCTCTTGGTCACTGCATATTGGTTTTATTTTCTACTAGGACCCATTACGTCCTTTTAGAAGTAGATTTTTTAATTTGCTCTTATTTGAATTTCTATTTACACTAGTATAATAAGCCCCAAAGAGACTTCAATGTAAATCAGAATTTATGCATGTGTGCATAAGCTTGTGTATATTATATATACGTACGTGCATGAATCACTCTGTTTGAACCTTTGACTTTGTTTACTGCTTTTTACTGTGCAATAGTTAATAAGCGTGGGTTGAGCTACTTGTCCTGACCTGAACCATCTCTCACATTAAACCTCTTCTCAAGTTTGATTGAAAATATAACACTTACCATGCCTCTGTACCAAAGGGAAAATGGTTTTGTACTTTCAACTCAGAACCGCTGCCCCCAAAACAAAATCAAATTGTCCTCAGAGATTATCCTTGAACTCCTAAGCACAAATTTTAATATGCAGGGGTAGATACAGAATCAGGATTCATGTTTTCTAGTTGTTTGAAATGTGCCATACACAGGAATGCTGTCATATTTTAAACAGTGCAGGTGGTATCTGTTTGCGGGGGAGGCTTCTGTATTGTCTTATAGAGGATCATGGCTGAGGATGTATTTTGCCTTACAGGTGATCAGGAAAGGAGAAGTGAGTTGCTGCTGGATTTGCACTGCTTGCAAGGAGAATGAATTTGTTCAGGATGAATTCACGTGTAAAGCCTGTGAGCTTGGCTGGTGGCCGAATGCTGACCTGACAGGTAGGGACATGTCCCTCTAAATGTATTCCCATTTGACAGGGCCCAAGGAGAACGGTGTGGGGTGGAGATTGGCATACAGAGGTATTAAAGGTACACACTTAAACGCACATCCCAATGCAGTTTAGGGTGAGTGAAAAGTATCTTTTGGCTCAGTTCAACAGCAGTGACAATTAAAATGGCAAAATTTGTACCAAGAAGAAATGACATATTCTGTCTGTTCCTCCCCTTCAGTTAACATAAGCATTGATAAAGCTGTTAAGACTACTAATGAATTTAGCAGCATTTCCTGCAATTTTAGCAGTGATTATCATAAGAGCTCAGTGCATCCTTGTCAGATTGACTTGATACTCTTTCTGATCATTCTACTATGCAATTAGTAATACTTTATCTGGGATTTCAGGGCATTCAGGAACTGACTGCCAGACTTTTGTTTGGTATAAAGATCATTCTCACTGCACTCACCACCAAGAGGAACATCAACAAAATCCTAAGAAAAACTGGCAGAAGAAAGGGAAACGACTAGAATTGGTCTCTCCTGTGTATATGTTTTGGATGAGCTGTATGCTATGTCACCTTTCTGTTATTTTGTACCTATCAAGGTCAACTTCCACACCTGCTCTGGGCTTTGCAATAACCATTACACAAAGAAAACAGATTTAATGCACTGAGAAGCACCACCTTGACCTTGGGGTTTGCTTTGTATCACTGTAAAAGGCTACCACACCTCTGCCCCAGGCTCCAACTGCAAATCTTGGCTGTCAGTATTCAGCAGGGCATCATTCCTAGTCAAGGAAACAATCTGACTACCTAGCTAAAGATCAAATGTGCAACTTATCACATCTTTGTCCTTTAATATGACTGGCTGGCAACTAGAAGTTCCTGCAGCATTTAATACATGGACAAAGTACTCAAACCTTGATTAAATAGTTCCAAGAGATACTGTTAAGCTAGTTACTGAAGCCAAATGAGCCTTCAGCAGATTTATTTTGAGAGGGAAAGCTGGCCACTTCTCCAGCTAAAAATATATTGTTAATCACAATAAACTGGGAAACTTGACCCATTGTCTATCTTGGGTTTTTTATGGAAAATAAGCTATGTGTGTGTATCTGTCTATATCCCATACATCTCACCTCACCCCCCCACACCCAGCTCTGGTGTGCAACTGAACTTACTTCAGACAGATTTGTCAGGATACAGAAATCTCAGTGATCATTCAGTTCCTTATGTAAGTAGGTTGTAGGAAGACGAGTTCTTGAAAAAAACCTTCTGTAATGGCCCCAAGTGTGGAAAAACATCTTGTATTACTAGACACCAGAAAATCCACAGCACCCTTCATGAATGTTCTGACCATTGGAAAAGCTCATATTCAACTCCCACCTCCTAGGACGCCAGTGTCTGCTAATTTTAAAGCAGATATCCATAGACAACCGGATTCTGTTAGTCTTGGAGGGTCGCAGAATTCTTTGTATCTATTATTCAGGGAAGAAAACAGGGACTTCTTTTTAATCAATAAGGCAGAACAAGAACATAGTGAGAGATCAATGTGCGCTTGAGCGAATATGGTTCAGTGCTACCAGCTGTCCAAAATAGCTCAAAAGGGGGCATGTCAAAATGACAGGCACTGCTGAAAAGAGTTGAGAAAAGCATCAGTGCTGGAAAAAATCTCAGGGGCATGTTGCAATCTATTAACTTTTAATGAAATCAGTAGATGACCTGCTGATTTGTGTTTCTTCTCAGCAAGGAGACTGGACTGCTGCTGTTCTAAAATCACAGTAGCATGAGCCAAATGACAGCATAGCCATTGACTGATTTCCTAGAGAACATCAAAATGGCAGTCTGCTCCTGCACAGCTTCTTCATTCTGTCTTACCGAGCAAAACACTTCTTACACTTCAAGTAAATGAATTGCAGTACAAAGTTGTGGAGAAAAGCTGATGCCATCCTAACCTTTAGAAAAGGGAGATTGAGCTAGATAAACTCTAGCTCTTGAACTTTGTAGGAGTCACCATTGGTACCATTAATTTGGAATTCTCTTTTTTTTGCCAGGATTTCTCCCATCAAATGTGTTTTTATAGCTTGCTTTTTTGTGTTGTATTCATACCCTGCCATTCACCATAGCATCTAGATACAGACTTTAACATCTCACATTTCAGATTGTTTTTCCTTTTGCCTTACATCTTAAATGCTAAACATGTATGCAGTTTTAGTCCCATTTCCATCACAGATGGAGGCTCTGAAATCCTCAGTCCCTTTAAGAAATGTGAAGCACATACTAACCCATTTCCTAAGACATACTTTTCAAGGTGCTCATTGTCTCCACTTGAAATCAGTCTCTGTTGCTCAGCAATCCTTTCCTGACATTTTAATTTTATTTTTAAATGTACAATTTTTAGATTGCTTCCCCTAAACATGTGTTCAGTCAAGTGGAGTTAGCAGGCAAAAAGGATTTCTCATTAAAGATGATAAAAACCTGACCTGACAAATAATCACTAAACCCTAGTATCTTAAGGCCTTGTGCCAAGAAGAAGAGGTATCTTTTATAGTATCAGAATCTAATATAAGAAGAATGAATGTCAAGATAGTAAACCCAGTTTACATAAATCATCTTAAATAAGCTATAAAACAAGATAGGACAGGAAGTTTTATAGAGTTGTTATGAAATTAATCATAAAGGTTTGGTGCCATCGGTTACCTGGGATGTGTTAATGACCTCAGAAAACATCCTGGATTGTCTTATTGGCCTTGCAGTATGAATATAATTTAAAAAAATAATAATTAAAAAATCTATTAGACTTCTGCTCTAGGAAATGATTCATGGTTAAAGTGCAGGGAAAATAGCAGATGAAAGCTACCAAACAGCTTTTTACTAGAAACTTCTAACTGTAAAGCTTTGGCCATTAGTTCTCTGACATTTTGAGGTTTGGGTTAGTTGTTGTGGGGGTTTATGGGGATTTTTGTGGCGGTGTTTTTTTAAACCTGTAAATACACCATTTCCTGGGTATCCTCCCCTAGTCTCAACAAGGTTCCCTAGCCCACTTTCTCCCAGCTGGGAAATGACCCACCTTCACAGGAGCTGACAACCAACAACTGTTTGCTGATATAAGCAGTGCAGACAGCTCTTTGCAATGTTTGTAGCATATGTGGCTCTTGGGTCTTGCTGGTGCACAGGAATTACACTGATTTAACGAAACAGATTTCTAGGACCTTACACAGGATAAGCTTAAAGCAACCGATAGGCTTAACTACCATGCTGAATCAGGGCTAAGGCTCTGAAAACATCATTTAAGATGGAATAATATGAATACAGCTTTATGTTGCTAAGCTTAAAGCGTGCACTGAAACTTAACCCTTCCATCAACCACAAACTGCCTTCTTGTTTAAGAAAAGCTTTGCATGTATTCATCAATGAGCAGGAGCTTCTGATTGTTAGTCTTTTATTAAATCAAAGAAGGAGCCAGCTTCCACTCAGGGCTGCTGCGGCCAATGGCCAGAGGTTCCCACTTACAATAAAAAGCTTTTCCTTCATATTTCACCATAAAAATACTGGTTGGGAGAACAGGTTTCCTCACTTATCTGACTCTTGAACAGACCCCTTGGAGCAAACCAGAATTCCTTTTCTTTATAAAATAAGACCTCCAGTTGGACATGCTATCGTTTCTATTGGTTTTGATGTTACAGGTATCTGTAACATCATTACCTGTAGTTAAGTCAGCCCAGTACTCTTAGAGTCAATGAGTACAGAATTATAAGACATTCTTTCTGTTCATATGGCATTGACAGACATTAAAAATTTGAGCAGAAATTTTCCATGTCAGGACTTTCCCTCAGGCTGATTCTTTTTAATTTCAACAAAAAACATTTTTTCTTCTTCTGTTTCTCAAAATGAAGTTACAGTAAAACTGGTCTACCCTGATCCATGCCTCTGCTGACTTCTTTATTTGGAAGGAAGGACTTTGCATTTTGGTAGAGGTGTCAGCTGGTAATTTTGTGTCACCCTGTGGAAGATGCATATAAATTGAGCAAAACTATGGGCCTCAGAAGCGTTTAGTTCATAGAGGTTGGTTTCTGCAGAAATACTCCATACCGAGGAGGAAGGGGCCAAGTTTGACTTTTTCTCATCACAATATCAGGGCCCTTGCTTTGATGTAGCAGCAAAACTGAGAGGAATAAAATGCCTCTCTTAGAAGCTTGCTGACACCTCCACCTTTTCCCTGCTCCTCTCAGCCACATCCGACAACCCAGGCAGAGGTGATGAGCAGCCAGTGCAGGATGTGAAAAGCTGGATCCGCAGTGTTCGTAATGGAGGCATCTGGGTGGAGAGGTGACTGGCTAGGAAAAACTGAACTGGAAGGGAAACTAAGATGGGGATGGTGATGGACTGGGAGGAAAGATACTTGAGAGGTGGGGGAAAGACACAAAAGGTGATCTGGGTCCAAGGAAAGCTGGAGGAGGATAGAAACAAGAAGTAGAAGAGGCAATGGATACTTACCTTGGGATACAGAAACATGTTAAAAGCATTTTGGCGCTATTAAGTCAGGAACAGAAATGAGGAAATGCCAGAATGAAGGTTTTCAGTAATGCAGCTTCCCAACCATAACATCCTATTAACACAGAGGATTTTATTTTCTCTGTAACGTTTATTGCTGGTAGTACACCTTCAGCATAGTGAGGAAGGTAGCCAGAGACTCCTTTAACGAGTGTGGGAAGAGAGCCATTAAGTACCATCTTAACTGATACCTGTTTGCACATCCCTGCTAGTTATAGAGAGCCTGTCCAGTTATTTTTTGAAGGCATGCATATTTTGTGAGTTTGGCTTTTCCATAAGAATTAGATTACATTATTTAGTGGAAAAACAATGAGCAGAGGGTTTGACAATATGAGAATAAGCTAATGTTAAGATTAAAAAATGCATAAATATACTAAGAAGGTACAGTACCTCTGGTATAGTTCCATTACAACTTCAGAGTTATTACTGTTTTTCTGCCCATAGATCTCAAATTAATTTCTACTATTTATAAAATCAGCCTCACAAAAATGTAGTGGGTCAAGTTATGGTGATTTTGATAAAGATTAAAGCAAGTTAGTCCGAGGAAGTAAAAAAGCTACCCATTCTGATTTGTAACAGTCTTTTCCCTGCTGAAATGATGGGAGAGTGCCAAGTTTGTCTGGGTTCTGTTCCCAGCTCTGCCTTTGATATGCTGGGCTTGTCAGCAGGTATCTCACGAAAAATTACCAAAAATTTCCAAATCTCATTTCCCTTTGTAGCATCATGAGCAATTGTTTGGGACACCCAAACCTGACGGCTGTTTTTTGAGCGTATTTCGTCCAAACTTTTCCATGCTGTAGTTCACTCCTTTGTAAAATGTTTTAATAATCCGTGGCACATAGGCATAACTAATGTTTGGATTATATTTGGAGCCAGAAGAAAAAAGTTCTTTCTTCAGGCAGCTACCTTTCTAACACTCTGTTTCTTTTCTGTACACTGCAGGCTGCGAACCCATCCCTGTAAAGTACCTCCAGTGGAGCAATATAGAGTCTATTGTGGCTGTGGTCTTTTCCTGCCTGGGGATCCTGGTCACCATGTTTGTCACCCTTATCTTTGTGCTCTACAGGGACACCCCTGTTGTCAAATCCTCCAGCCGGGAGCTCTGCTACATTATCCTTGCTGGCATCTTTCTGGGTTACGTCTGCCCTTTCACCCTTATAGCTAAACCCACCACGACATCCTGCTACCTCCAGCGCCTTCTGGTGGGTCTCTCCTCTGCCATGTGCTATTCTGCCCTTGTGACCAAAACCAACCGCATTGCCCGCATCCTGGCAGGCAGCAAAAAGAAGATCTGTACCCGCAAGCCACGTTTCATGAGCGCCTGGGCCCAGGTGGTCATTGCCTCCATTTTGATCAGCGTGCAGCTGACACTGGTGATCACGCTGATCATCCTGGAGCCCCCGATGCCCATCCTCTCCTACCCCAGCATTAAGGAAGTTTACCTTATCTGCAACACCAGCAACTTAGGCGTCGTGGCTCCTGTGGGCTACAATGGACTCCTCATCATGAGCTGCACGTACTATGCCTTCAAGACTCGCAATGTGCCTGCCAATTTCAATGAGGCCAAGTACATTGCGTTCACCATGTACACCACTTGTATCATCTGGCTGGCCTTTGTGCCTATCTATTTCGGGAGCAACTACAAGATCATCACCACCTGTTTCGCAGTGAGCCTGAGCGTGACAGTGGCGCTGGGGTGCATGTTCACTCCTAAGATGTACATCATCATAGCCAAGCCCGAGAGGAACGTCCGCAGTGCCTTCACCACCTCAGATGTGGTGCGTATGCATGTCGGGGACGGCAAGGCACCTTGCAAGTCCAACACTTTCCTCAACATATTCCGGAGAAAGAAGCCAGGGGCTGGAAATCCAAAGTAAGTGATTGACTGCAGGTACACATCTATCTGTGTATGTCCCTCTCTTTGCCATCCTCTCTTGGTTGACTGTAGTCTGCTGAATAGTAAGGTATGTAACAGTTTTTCATCTCATGTGTAGCCGAAAAGGTGGAAATGATCCTTTAGGTCTAAGCCTCAGGTGGATTTTGACATGTTGCTTCTTCTTTTCTCTCCTGCTCTAAAGGCAGCCCTGTACACAGCTCCCTCCACCTCTGGGTCAGGTCAGGCAGTGGCAAAGTAACCAAATTCCATTTGCAGCTTCTCCCATCTCTCCGTGCATGTGATGGGGACCTCACGCCCCTACATGTAGTTGCTCTGCGTTTTGTTCAGACTGAGGTGCTATTGTGGCCTTTTGGGAAAGGGGACCAGAAATCTATGTCTGAGTGGTTGTAAATCACATGTACTTGTCTGAGGCCACTGGGATGTGTGTGTGAAAGCTGGGGATTGAACATTAGTTTTTAAAGTAGTGTTTTGTGACAGTCCTCATGATCGTGATCCAAAAGCACCCTTTGTACTATCCCTATGCTCTATTTAATAGTCAGAATTATGAGCAATACTCTTAACCGTCATTCGTGTAAACTTGTCCATGTTCTCAAACACAGTGTTGGTGTGAAAGTTGCAGAAGTCAACTGATGGTGAAAATGTACTTGTATCCACATATATCGAACCTGTTATTTTCCTTGCTAATAATTAAAAGCAACCCAGCTGCAGCAGAGGGGGAGAGAGAACTGTTACTTCAAACAGCATCTCCCTGTGAGCAGCTGTCTGAACATTTGCATTCTTTATTATCTTATTGCTTTTTAATCTTTAAAGAAGCACCATAGGGCTAGACATGAGCTTAGATTATTTTTGTCCCAATTAAAAAAAAAAAAAAAAAAAAAAAAAAGAACCAGGAAAGTCTATATTTCCGAGCTTCCTGATAGAATTAAAATTAGCTCATTTCCAGCTCTTTGAGATCTGTAGGTTTCTCTGAGTCACTCAAGTTGGTTTTGATTCAGTTTGCATAAGAAATATTTTCCTATGTCCTGGAGATGGAGTGATAAGGATGGAGGTAATACTGTAGAAACCCCATGCTGTGCTCAGTCTTGCCTTTATGCTACTTCAATACTTTTTATTTTGTTGCCAGACAGTGGATCAGAAGAGAAGGGAATGGAGACATAAGTAATCCAAATATACAGCTCAGTGTGCCATGGAGGCCATGATAAGACTGCCGGCTCCTGAGCTAGACAGAGAGGGAGCTGGGAGAGGCAGGCAGCCCTGGGAGCCCCTCATGCAGGGAGATGGCCAAAAATCTCTGTAGCTCAAGAGCTTGAATTCCATGCAAATAAAAAGATGGAGCCTGATCCACCTTCCTCTGACTCTGTGGAAGTTAGATGGGGTCTTACATGTCTGTAAGAAACTAGAGTGATGTCTGCACAGCGTAGTCTCTGGCTGATGCTGTTGGTATCTTAAGATGATGTCTGATGAAAAAAAAAGGACTATTGAGGATTTTAGATAATGAGAAACTTAGTAACTAATTCTTTGTTGTGCTTACTGTTCTTCTACTTTCACAAAAAAAAAAAAAAGTACTTTAAAACAGCCAAATGCAATATATTTAGAATAGAGTTCATAATATGAGAAAATATTTCATCCTCTTCAAAAAACGATCTTCCCCCTCAGCACTGTCACCTTAAAAAAACCAAGAGGGCTTACCTGAGCTTTTTAGCCATGTGTTTGTTGCATCATTTTAATAAGATTTTCTTGACCTCTCTGTTAAGCCTGTGTGAGTTGTATGAAACAAAAAAGCCCTAAAGGGTTTTAAGGTGTTCTTCTTAACTGAAAGCTCAACACCTGGTTAATATGCTTTTTTGTCTCAGGTCAAGCCTCCAGATCTTTTACACAGCATAATCCCAACCTCTGACCTAAACCTCTTGTGCAGTTGCTGCTATGTTCTTCACCTAAAGGAGCACAGATGCGGAGGCATGCTAGGCTTGACAGCGTGCTCTCTGTACATGGGCATGAAGAACTGAAAGCAGTATAGTACACAGACATGCAGCTTTGGAAATAAAGTCACAAGACAGCATAAAAAGTCGTTTGAGGGCTTTGGAGGGTATTTTAGCTCCTAGCAGAGTCTATTGAAAAGCTTGGGAGGACATTGTGCTGACAGAGATAAAAAAGTGTGAGTCACTGAGGAAACCAAGAAGGAAAAAGTAGAATTTACTGGAGCCTTTGAAGCGCCTAGATAACTCAAGGTCCTTCCTGAAACAGGACTTGAAACTACTGGAACTTGCTTAATGCCTGCAGGAATGGCCTCCAGGCTGATTTTCAAAATTTTTTTCATTTCCTATCAAAATCTGAGATTTATTTGCCAGTTTTTCAGTAATTCAGATCCCAGAGTTTTTTGCTCTTCTTCTTGATTCTGTGATTGTCCCTCCCTATGGCCACATTTTTCTGTCTGTAAGTGGCCAGCAGTGCTTCACTGAAAATTGTTCTTTTCCAGCTGTCTTACAACAACTTCCCATCCATTTTCTTGTTCTTTCTTCTTTCTCTTCCTAGCTTGTTTTTCTTTATCTACTTTTCAGTTTTCATCTGTTTCCCTGTCTGTATCAAACCTCTCCTCTGCTAATCCAGTGAATTCCAATTTCTAAACAGATAAGTGGCATCCCTCTAAATTAAATTGGTGTGTAAATATAGAGTTAAATTGAGTTAGTTTTAAAAATGGAAACTAGTTTACATTTACAAGGGCAAGTCAAACTTATATAAGCCTTGATAAAGCACTCACATGTAATGTTGTGCTGTTAGTTTAACTAGTATAGCTTGGGGACTAAAGCAAGCCAAGACACTCTTTCTTTCTCTTTCCTAAAGTAGAGCAAAAGAATTAACGAGGGAAGTCTATTAACACAGGATCTATTAGTCAATTCAAAACCTTTAGCTACATCTGGTGCTGACACAGAGGTCAGAAAGTCCTCTTGAAAATGTCTGTCCCAACTGCATTACCAACGGAGTTTCAATGAAAATAAATTGTTTAGTAACACTGGTCTTCACTTAAATAACAAAGCATGCTGCCTTTACTGATCTGTTGCACTCTAAAGATGTTATGTGCAGTCATGAGGGTTTGAACTCTATCTTACTTGGTTGAATTAGACTATGAGCAATTACAGCCAGCACTGTTTTAAATAGAGCCGGTTGGGAACTTTCCAGTGGAATAAGTTTTCCATCAGAAAATTGTGGCACCTCAAAATATTTCATAGAATTGGGCTTTGCTGGTAGGGAACCTCTCTGGGCCAGGGTGACTTTCTTTTTTTTCCCATGGAAGGATGAAGACATTGGGAAAGTGTGAGGGAACTTTACCCCAACAGCCATTAGTTAAGGCACTCACTTAGCTTAAGAGCACCTTCTTCACTTCCCAGGTGAACGCGCTAAAACCGGACTGTGCACTGTCCCAGGGCAACCCTTTTCTCTCTGTTCTTGACCAGCATTGTGTCCTGGAATAGAGAAGAAAATCCTGATGCAAACCCTTGAGAAATACTTTGCATTATTCTGTGAGAGAGCTTGAATCTGGGTCTGAGAGATCCCTTGTGAGTATCTTCAGTACTGAGCTACTGTCAGTCTCTCCCTCTTGTCAAATGAATATTTAAATATATATAAAAAATGGAACATCTCCATCAGGAGAGATGTAGAGAGAATGATATCTGCTGCTTTTATTGAAGCTTTGTGGGGACATTTATTGTTAGAGTTTGCTGCTTGATGACATTATGAGATCCTGGCTGTTACAGGATGATGACATAGCAGCACTTTTTAGGAGAGCCTTTTTAATTTTTTTGTTGGTGTTTTTTTAGCTGTGAGATTGTAACTTTTGGATATGGATCTTGCTGTGATCATTAGCCTTGCTCTTGACCACAAATTTTACTTTGGTCTACGAGGGTCAATCAGCTTGAAGAGTAGCACTCCTGTACCGTGCCTGTACGATTGCTTCCCTGAGGAAGCAATGCTCCTTTCTGTACCACGTGCAGAAAAAATAACCAGTGTCATTGAAGATGCTGATCTTGAGGAGGGTTCAGGAAACACCTTCTACAGCCGCTGCTTCAGGTGGACCCTACTCAATGTGCAAGAGCCTGAAGCTAGCCCTGCAGCCTGCAGGTCTGTTGTGTTGTTTTTCTATAGTCCACACACACATTACAAATAGAGCCACACAGCAAGGCTCACCTCTTTTCCCATGCTTCCTGTGAGCTGCAGTGGCATGAGAAGGAGCAATGTTGCAGAGGCGACCACAGGGAATAAGTTCGTAATGAGCTCCAGGTTTGGCAGTGATGCTTAGTGGCTGTCTCGGTCTTCACATATAAATGATTTTAAATGGATGGTTGAGACTCCATGTCTGGACACCATTTTAGTGCATTTTGAATCAGAGTAAGTAAGGATTAAGTTGTCAACATAAGTTGTGTAGCAAAATCTGTGTTGATAGGAAGGCCAACTAGCAAGACCTACTGAGTGGCCAGGACTTCATGTTAATGTGTAAGCCACCTGCTCTCCCCCTTGTAATTTTAATATATTTGCATTCAATTATTTTTCCTCCAGCTGTCTGCCCTCAGAAATGAATGGCTGTTTTTAAATATTTCCAAACATGTACTTTTTATTTATCTTTTTAACATGTTTTGGCAGTCCATACCTCTCGGCTGCTCTCACAGGCATCTGGTCTAAGCAGTGTCCAGGCAGACACCTGGGCCAAGGATCTCTCAACTGGCTTTATTTTATTCCAGTAAAAAGTGTCTACTTTGTGTCCCCTAGTACCTTCTCCCTGCTTCCTTTACAGGAGCATGTTCCTGTTCTTCGTCCTCTCTCCCTCTGTACTGGGTCCCTACATACAGTTTTTTAACTGGGAATCAGGTTTCTCGGTTCTCTCTAGTAACACGTGTCTGTTCCCTTACCAAGGCGTAGGGAACCATCTGCTTTTTTTGTCTTGCCAGTTAAAAAATCATCTCCAGGTATTCTTAAGTTACTGTTTCTCTTCAAACTGACGTGCTGAGTCGCCATTTCATCTTGAGCAAGCCGTGATGACGTGCCGTGTTTTTCTGGGACTCATTTCACTTGGCGACTCGCAGTCCAAAAAGGCTTTTGGGTTTCTCAGCTCCTTCATTTTCAAAGCCTCCCACAGCCACGCAGTGAGGGGAATCTTAGCATAAGTACGGCCAGAAGGCAGGACATTTTGTTTCACTGTTTTTTTGTGGTGGTGGGAGGAGGCAAATGAACAGTGCAGCATGGCAAGAGTCGGAGCTTCCAGAAACAGAGTAAATGTTCAGCATGTTCAGTTGCAGTGATACAAATGAAGATCTTTTACAGCCTCCAACCCGAGTGCCTCGCCATAGGAAGAGATGCTCAGGAGTATTCCCACTTCTCGCTCTCACGTTACTAGCCCATGCAGTCAATATGCTATCTTTAATCAGAGGCTATGGAGGCAAGGGGGGAGGGCAGAGAAGTGTGAACAGAACACATGAAAACACTTTTAATGTAAGTGAAACAATGGCTTTTGTCCTTACCTCTGCAGGCTAAAACGTGTGAAATCGAACAAAATCAATCTCAACCTGGCACTGCCACACAGGGAATATTTCACTCTGGCTGGTTGAAACGCATCGAAAGATCTGAAACAAGAAGATTTAGTGCAAAGTGCAAGGAGAATTAGTAATAACTGGTCACTATTGTACCTTCTCCTATAAAAGAGAATATATTGTTAAACTCCTGCACTTCATGACACAAGCCCAATCTGAGAAGTCTACAATATATTTTATTTTCTTTCATCTTAAATTGCATCACCTAGCCTGCAGCACGTAGGAATTATCTTTAAATGCTTGTTGTACAGATTACTGTCTAGCGTAGTTCTATCTTCTTACAGCATTGCCAAACCAGTATAGAGACAATTACTGAATCTAATAGGAAATGGTGGGCTATCTTGCGTTGCAATTTAGAAAACTGATGCAGTGGTTAAATTGCTCGTGTCCTGTGGTAGTATTGCATACACAATAAGACAGCCCTTTATTTTTACCATTACAGACCTTGGAAAATACCAAATTCCAAGGCACTTTCAAGAAGGCCCTTAAATCTGCTAGGCCTACACAGTCATTGTGCCAAGGCTCATCCCGGAGCAGAAAGGTGTATTATGGAAGAGGGTTTTGAAATGGCAGAAAGGTTGTACCCTCCTGCAAGTGGGAAATAATACAAAGATGAAAAAGAAACAAAAAAGCTAGTAGGAGAAATGATACAGAACAGGTTAGGTTGTTTATTTAAATAATTTCTTTGTCAATGTATGTCTGATCTCTCCATTAACCTAGCAATAAAATGTTGATGTCCAGGCCCTGTTTTCAGTCCTGACCCTGTAGAGAGGTGGCACCGTGGGCTGCAAGGCACAATGCTGGTCACAGCATGGGGCTCCACAACCACAGGGCACTCGGTTCACCCTTGCGTCCCACCCAGGGCATATCGTGGAGGAGTCTGCTTCCTTCGCAGTGCAGATGAAGAAGTGGCAGCCCTGGCGTGGCTCCCTGGTGCCACCCTGGTCTGGCCCCACTCATCTCCCCATCACAGCCCTCCCCGCATTTGCCTAGCTTCTGTATGCAGCGTAGTCCTTCATCCCTTTTCTGAGGTTGCAGTGCATTTTGGGG
The DNA here is from genome assembly GCF_929443795.1 of Astur gentilis. Classification (NCBI taxonomy): domain Eukaryota; kingdom Metazoa; phylum Chordata; class Aves; order Accipitriformes; family Accipitridae; genus Astur; species Astur gentilis. The sequence goes on along the minus strand of NC_064884.1, from coordinate 35,317,650 downwards.
AAAGCATCTTGTACGCTCACAAGGATAGTTGAAGGGTTTAACGCCAAACATCTCTCTCAGCAGTTGGTACGTTTGCTGGCTTTGCTGGGCTATTTATTGGGCTTAAACTGTTAATGATTTTGTGGACACATAGCACTGTGACAGGTAACAGCTCTTACCCAGTTCTCTCGTGCACATGATGTGAATTTCAAATAAGAAAATTCAACAGACTCAGTCAAGCTGCTCAGTCCTTGTCAGTGTATTGATTTAAAGTGAATATTTAAAACTCCTGGAAGACAGTTACATGTTTCCAAAGGGACTCTTACAATTGATGCTAAAGAAGTGGAAAGAAACACAAAATAAGGGAGTCTGAAACTTCATAATCCAATAGCAATCTCTTCTAGCCCCGCTGCAGGGTTGTCCATTAAATTTGAGATATGTAATTACATCTAATATTGTCCTCCATAGCCTTGAATTTGCATTTGCTTTAATAGACATGAGGTAGTTCTGGCCCGTGCACCAAAATAGCACAGAATAGGTGATAAATAACTCCGAGTTGTCACACTTCCATTTTTTCCAGTTATTTCAATGAATACTGAAAATCATATTTATGTAAAAAACAGGCATAGCAAATGTATGTACCAAATTATCTATCTGTGTATATATGTGCAAGATAACTGGTCTGGAGGTAGAGAATTTACTTCTTCCTTCTAATGAGAAATGAGGGGCAAGGTTGCATAAGGCACTGTAAGTTTTCCTTTCAAATTATCCCAGCTAAAGGGAGTCTCAGCACATGCATAACTAATCACATGTCTCTCCTAAGGCAAGCTGAGGAGAAGGAGCGGGGACAGATACACAATATGTTTGGGTCGACTGTCATCAAGTACAAGCCAAGAGGTCTGGCAGTTTAGGCTTATTCCTCTGGGTTTCCTTCTGTGACCAAACAGAGGCTGCCCGAGGCTACATTTAAGAGAAAGAAATTAGAAAAGCAATGAATTTCTGCAGTGGCCTCCCAGTAAGAGCAGTGGGGATAAACTCCCCTCAGACAAACCCCCAGTTTATACTGAATTGGTTTACAGGGCACGGTACCTGCACCCTGGGCTCCCATCCAGACTTCTGCTTCTTTGTCACCAGTCAGAGCCACATTTTATTTGGATGGTCCCTTTAGGTGAAAGGGCTGTTGTGTAAGGTTTTATGTAATTTCCTCCCTTCCTCAGAAGTTCCCAGTCCAGGGCAGTTTTGCCACTTTCTTTTCATGGATATCCACAACTCTGTTCTCCCAGGGGAGTTTGACAGGACATAAACCCAAGGAAAGGTCTCTGAATGCAGCCTGGTTCTTACCAAAGGACTCCCAGAGAACTTCGCTTTACAGCTTCTTCTTTTGTTTTGCTGCTCTCAAGATGCTGAATCACAAAACATTGTTTTACTTACGGGCGCTGCTGTAGCACCAGGCAGCTTTGTATAATGAATTTCAATACTTAAACACAATGATGCATAGATACACAATCACATCAGAGGGGTGCTTTACAGTTATATACCACAATCTGCTTCCTGACTGAAGGGAAGCAAAGGCAGTACTACAGAAATCCTGGGAAAGACTAGTATCTTTCTTGGCATAAAAACACAGGAATAAGGACACCACTTGTAATTTAATTTCGTGCTTGACTGGATCACTTATTACATTTCCTTGTATTTTTGTATTTGTATATATTATTTATTGCATTTTTATTCTGAAATGTAGTTATAACAATCCAGTTAGAATGCTACAGATATACACCAACTCAACAGTGAGCGATACAAACAATTGCGTTCACGTGTAGGTATAAGCAAATGATGTTTATCTGCTTAGCACCGTAATCTCATGTTGTTTTGGTTAGCATTCTCTCTGTGAGAAAAATAAGGAAGAAATCTTGTCCTTTTAAGAGTGCCATGTAAATAAATAGGTGCTAAGGGTTACATCCAGATAAGGAGCTAAAAACCTGGATATTTGCCTATATTACATATAGAAGACAGGCTCCAACTCTCATAAGCACATACTTAGGAAAAAAAAAACCCCACCCACCAACCCATGTTTAAGAGTTGGGTGGTCTGAAATATCATTTTTAAATGCATTACAGCTATTTATTTATTTAATTCAGCATTTTAAAATGGAAATAAGAACTAAAATACAAGTCTCCTAGAGGCAACTTCAAGATTTTTTAAGCCAAGAATGCATTTTACTTCCTTCCAGTCCTCAAAGGTGTGATGTTTCAGCCCTGTGCCTCAGTTATTCACGTCCCCTCAGCAGAAGCAAACAGCTGTGACATTTCATGATCACATGATAATTCATGTAGAAATACTTGCTAGAATAAACACACAGGATATTCTGCAAGTGTTTATTCTGCAGGGATCTCTCGGCCACCTTGTGATTTCATACATCTTTGAGCTAGTTTAGAGGTGAACAAAAGTCTGGGTACTGACGAATATCATGTGGATCTCTGATATTCTCTATGTAAGGAGAAGGCTATAAAACATCACAAGAACTATACACAGCTATATACAGCTAATACAGGTGTTTGGTTTTTTCTTCAAATTAAGATGTAGTCTGAAAAATATTCTTGATTCATCCCAGCAATTCAGTGCAAAGTTACTAATGTGAAATGTGGAACTACTGCAAATTTATTCAATCCTTTTTCATGCTTAGGGACACACAAGCACATAAGAACCCAAGAAGAGGACAGCACTCTTGGATGGCACTTGTTTCACTGATGTGAAAGGCATCTCACGTTCTGGCTTGTTCACAGAGCTTATTCCTGTCTTCAGTGAGTGCTCCCCTTTGCTCAGGGATGCCCCACAAAACAAAACACTGCAAGACGAACTGCAGGTGCTGCAAACACATGCTGACAGAGCGCCTGATTTTTAGCTTTAACTTATAGGCAAATCACACTCCCAGAGAGAGAAGATGGCCCACCTCTGTTACGGGACTGTAGGCGTGTATGGTTTTCCACCCTGTTGGCAATTAAACTGTCTGAGCAGGGTTTTATCCTGATAATACAGTGGTAGTCTCAGTCCACTATTGCTCTGTGTTTCATTAGAGAAGTATCTTCAAAGCCCGTGGTGGATGGCGCTAGTACATACAGGTTTTTTCCTCTGTGGGAAGAGGCCCGCACATTGCTCTGTCAGTTGATCAGTAATTTGTTTCCAAACAAATTTGTCAGGATGATGCCAGCTGTCACCAAGGCACAAAGACCTGACTATCCTGACTTATATCATCACTGTAATTAGGAAATGTTCTCCAAACCTCTTCCCTATCCTAAGGAAGGATTTGAAAAAATTTCTCACTAGCAGTAGCTCAGTTTAGCTCGCCCACTATTTGTGCTTCCAGAGCTGGGAGTATTTTTGACAATGGGGTTTTTACTAAACTTTGGAAACAGAAGTCAGGCAGTTTCATCTTACACATGCCTCAACAGCATGAACCACTGCCAGTTGCACTAGCCTTTGTGAGACCACAGCCTGCACACCTTTGTGCCTTACCATCAATCAGCAGCAGCTGAGTTCCAGTTATTACAGGGACAGGACACAGCACACTAGCCAGGCACCTACCTACAGAAGCCCATTTTTCTTAAAATACCCCTGAATTCAGACACATTCGTTTACAAACACCTGTACTACCTCCTACAACATTTAATACCATCCTAATTTTTCCATTCTTCACATTACTTTCATAGAACACAGAAGATGCAGAGACTGGTGCTGGATATGATGTGTGGCAAAGCAGAGGCTAACTTCTTCAGTCCAAAGTCTGGATGTAGTCCTTGCTAATGCCTGTCCCACAGCTGTTTGTAATGGAGCAACTTACTTTCTTCTCTTTACTTTTGCCTATGGTGATTTAAGAGTTGTAAAGGGAAGAGAGGAATTTTAAAATCTCCCTCTTCGCTTCCTGCTTGAATTTGATTATTATTTTTTTTAGCTAGTATGGTTTTCCATCTGTCCCAGGTGCGATGAGAACCATTCACACCCAGAGCAGAGACCTGACCACATTTTCCCCTCTTCTCCCAGTTCTTAGCTGTGTGGCCCAAGGACTCTGAATGGGCAAAATCAGCATTGCCAGGTCTTCGTTTGGGGTTTCCAGACCCAGGTCTGGAAGTCTGCAGAATTAATGTCCACACAGAAGACATTCACTGTCAAAGAGTCACTAATATTCACGGCCCATGACAGAAGTTATGTTCTCTGCTATGCCAAAGGACTCTAAGAAACCACTTTAAGTGTGGGTTGAAAAGGAGAGTATATTGTATCAATAGAACACCTGCCTCCACATTAAAGTTGTTAAAGACTATTTAATTTTTGAAATAACAAGTCAGCTAATTCTTCAGAGCATATATGTGCTCTGGCATTCAGCCTCCCACACCTGACAAGCATAGGTTAAAAGGCATCATCACTGTAAACTGTAAACAGTTGTGCAGGCTAGAAGTAATCACACAATTTGTCACCTTAAAGCCCCCTTGAAAACTAAAAGCTGTAGGTTTCTTGTTACTGCATTATAAACAATTTACCGTTTCTAGCTTATGGCTTCAGTTATCTCTTCTTAGGCTGTTTCCCCTTCTTTGCTCTGTGGTTTTTCTTTTGTGGCATGCAGGATGTGGTTTTCTTCCACCCTGTAAAATTAACCGTACAGAGAGAAAAAAAAGAGGGGAAAAAAGTGAATTATTTTCTGCTGGATTGTCCTTGAGCCAGATCTCAAAGTCAGATAAACATTAATGTCAGCACCAGAGAAAATGTCCCTGCTGCCCCTGGTTTGGGGAACAGGGGTGAAAGTTGTCCCTTTCAGCAGCAAATCATTAGATTAGCTTAGCTGTGTTGCAGCACTACAGCCAGAGACGTCAAAGCTGATCTTAAACTCTAGCAAAACAAGTGCCCCCTGATCTGATTCTAGCAGCTCCTCACTAGTAGGTGGTTTGCTGGTGTTTGCAGTTTCAGTCTGATCAGTCCCAGGTACCCACAGAGAATCAGAGGCTCAGTTTAAATGTCCGTCTGCAAGCCACCTTCTAGTTAGCATATCCTCCTTCTCTTTGCCCAGCACTATTAACCTTTCCTCATCCTTAGTGTGTTAAAGCCAGGAATGTCTGCTCTTGTTTTCTTACTTAAAGCTCTTGTTTTCTTACTTAAAGCTCTTGTTAGTCATCTTCTCTATTTCCATGGAAAATGTTTGGTTTATGTTCTCTTCTGGCCATTTCTTTTCAGGGCACAAGGCAGATCATTTCAGATGGTTCAGCTTGGCCTGTTTTGGCTGGTTTGCAAGCCTTGCGTTTCTAGATCAAGGATTGTCTGGAAATCGGGACTTATTCCACATTACTTATTTTTTTGCATCCCAAAGCCCCCTAAACCAGCCAACTAACCACACAGCCAGCAGCAAAATACCCCCAAAACAACCAACCAACCAATAAAAAAGCAAATCCCAAAGTCTGCATAGGCCCCCACGGAGGGATTATTTACCTTGAGCAGACTGACAAGGACTGACAAGGGGCTACGCTTGAAAGCATAGCTACAGCAGCACAGGCGACTGCAAAAAATGCCCGGGGAGCAGATTAAGCATGTGGGTGGCATTAACCCGGCCAAGGCCAGCCGTGGGCTGCAAGGGCTGGGCCAGCCACAGTGTCACCGGCTCTCATGCCCCAGGTGGCAGGTTAATGGTGTGAGCACGCAGGGACAGCCCCGCGGCTCTGCGAGGGTCCTTGGGAGCTTGCGTGTGTGGGCGGTGCAGGGTCCCGTGGGGTACAAAGCGTGGCCCCGGGCACCTCTGTGACCCTAGTCAGTTAGCGGTCCTTCCTCCTTTACTTTCTTTTATCCTCTGAAAAGTAAGGCTATACGCGTTTCTCAGTCCTTAGGGTTACACAAGTTATCTCAAAAATCTCTCCTGCCACCAGCCCGGACAGCCAAGAGATTTGCCTGCGGCTACTTTGGGCTATCATAGCCTGTAAATCCACAAATGCTTTAAGCTGCCCTAAGCCAGAAACGACACCCAAAGCCTTCCTTTACCCCACGCTGTCCCTTCACTTGTGCAGGGACAAGAGCCTGGACGGCCGTGCTGTGAACTGAAGCTGGGAACTGATCATATTTTTTTCCCCTTTCTTTTTCTGTCTTAGCTGTGACCCAGCTTAGTTGTCCCTGTCGTTCCCTGCCGGTTGATTGAGCAATTGCAGCAAGGGTTGTGCTGGCACGGAGGGAGGGCTGGAGCGCTCCCCTGGGCACGCAGCTGGCTGCTGCTGGCCCCCGGTGACCCGAAGCGCAGCCTCAGCTCTGTCTCCACCACACAGCTCAGCCCTGGGTCTTCCCGGGCATCCTGCTGGGACTGTGCTCTCCTTGGTGACCGTGACCCTTCTGTCCTCTTCGGCAGATGCTCACACTTCAACAGAGAGGGTGTGCTGTGAAATCCCTCCAGCTCCTCAGTCCTCCACGGGTGATAATTATCTGCATGTCTCGCTCTGCCTGGCAAGGGTCAATAGCCTCCCTCTGACTTGCAGTGCTCTTTGCTCCACAGCTCTTAACGATTTCTTTCTCTCCAAAAAGTGCCGCCGTGCCGTTGATTAGCATAATTAAGTTAAAACTCAGAGAGATTATTTCCAACTCGGACTTAGCTTGGAATTCAGGACTTGTGTTTTAAAAATGAATTTGTACGGAAAACCTGTCCATCTTCCCAACTTCATCTCTTGGCTTAATGAAATATATTACAGAAATCTTCCATCAGATCCTGGCTCATATAAAAGGTATTGAAAATTCAGTTCCTCTTCCTACAGGAAAAGGACATGGCCTTGCTTCTTTTTATGTACAAATCTTTTGATCCAGCCATGACAACTAGACATAAAACCTGACCTTTCAAGGACACAAGCATCAGAAGATGAACATATTTCTGCCTAGGAAGACGCTAGATTTAGAGAGGCAAGAGAATTTGGGATGAGTGTTTAGTTGAGCACTTTACTGACCTGGTTCTACGTACGAAGTGTGCTTACCTCCCCAGTTACCTTGCAGACTGCTAGAGGGTCAAGGAGGTGAAAAGCAGGCTAGAAAGTTTGTGGCGGTGTTGAGCTGTCCCTTGGGAGTGCGGAGGGCCGTCGGTCTGAATGCTGGAGCAGGAACTGCTCTAGGATGTGATGGCAGTGTGCCACAGGGCACACGGCACGAGGCTTCTCCTTTCCCGTATTAAAGCTAGGCATTATACATAAGTTCTTAAAAACTGGGGGACGATTCTGGGCTATCACTGTAAGTATCAGCACAACGTCATCATCACTTCTCTTGGATTTCCTCCCCGCCTTGCATTCTTCCTAATGTTATTGATGGTCAGTTGCTTCAGATTAGATTGTATCAGATCTGGGGCTGTGCTTTTCTGTATGTTTTTGACTGAGGGGAATGCGAAAGCTTTTCTCACGGCTCAGGCAACACCTAGAGTGGAGGATTTTCTGACTGTGCCTTTAGACGATAGGTAACACAGTGCCCTGTGCTTCTGTTATCTTGGACGCCAGACAGATTCACTCGATTTGTGTCTGTTTGGGGAGTCTGGTTGAGCAGAGAGACTAATTCCAGAGCAGAAGGTGAATGTTTCTAGTTTCACAGCTGTTCAGGTATAAAATATTACAGATAGCAATTTACACTTTCCTACAATCCTGACACAGCTGTTTGCCTTGTGGGATGATTCATTTGCACTTAAGAGAAAAAATAGGGAAAGGGTGACTCTTCCCTCACATCCTTTGTATTCCTCACTGCAGATTTCAACAGACCTGTTTCCTACTCTGTTCTGAGCAATTGGCTAGAAGCATTTTTCTGCTTCAAAGACCATAAAGTAAAGCAATTAATCCACTTCTTTCAGGAACCCTCTGCACTGCCACCCTGCTTCCTCTGCCAGACTCCCTGTTACTGCACCCAGGGGTTCGTTAGAAAGAAGTTCAGACACTTTCATGATGGTATGCCAACTCCTTGTTCGAATACACAGAAGATCCATCCTGCCTCTGGGCTCAGGGTACAAATAACCACTCAGCAGGAATTACCCTTGAGAAGACTGCCCCAAAAATAACCCATTAATCCTTGTGTTGTAAAGATGGGCAGGCTACCTAATTTTTTTGGTAGCCGGAGAAATGTACGTGAAGTGCCATCACTGCCTGCAAGGCTGAGAGGAAGAAGAGAGGATACATTGTCATACTTAAAAGAAAAAAAGAGAGGTACAGAGATCTGGGCACTAATTCTGAATCAGGGCTCTGCAGTATTAGCACACACTACTAGTAAGACAAAGCAAGCCTACAAAGATACTTCAGACTGAAAGCTTCAAAATCATTTATTATTATTATTTATGCAGTTGGCAACGATTTGATAATTGCAAAATAATTCACTGAAGAATAATCAACACATGCACTACATTTCCCATAACACTATAAATCTAAATTTCACTATAAATCCACATCCAAATTCTACTGAAGCATGAACCTTGAGATTTAGAGCTGATTTCTGTAGTGTGTGTGCTGTATATCACTGTATGGGGATCGCCCTTGACCTAGACCAAAAGGCAGACCACTGCTTTGATGGAGTTTGGCAGCATTTTAACAACAACGTCCTACAGAATGCAAACCTGGAGAGGCATTTGGGGGTTGCATACTCTATTACATGTAATATCTGGTTTTGATTTTGGCTGAGGAGCACAACTGCAGCCATAGTAAGAAAAGAGTTCACTGTATTTTGAATATGTTAGGAAGCATTTTGGACTGCCTGAGGAAGTGGGCTTCTTTCTTCCTTTCACAGAGGAGGATTTCATAACAAGACCTACAGTTGCCCGAAGCTTGGAGAGCAAAATGCTCTGAACTCACTCCAGAGATATATCTGAATAAGAAGAAATACTGGGGGGGAAACAAGGGCTGCAACTAAGCAAGCCAGAAAAGACAGCAAACTGCAGTAGCTGAAGGATGATAGCTGGCAAAGCCTGCTGACTCAGAAAGACTGAGGTCCCAAGTAGTGCTCTGAAACAAAAACTTCTTCCACCTTTTCCAGGGTCCCTGAGCAAGGTTCTCCATGGCTGTGTGCCCTCTATTGTGCATACAGCACTGCGCACGAGTGACATACATTTAGAACTGGATTTTTCTCTCAGATAATCAACTGCATGTTGCTACTTGTTTTGTGAAATTAGCTTCTGTGACTGAATAAACTACTATTTCTGACTTTTAACAAAGCAAGCACAGAAAGTAGAAACCTTTTTTATTCTCTCAATAGATGAAGAAAACTGGAGGTCTGTAGAAATGTTGGGTGTTCTGTTTAATCGGAAGCTTAATGATCTCTGTAACTTTAACAGGGTGTAGGAGAGAGCATGGTAGCTAAGTTCCTTATTATGACCACCTTTAAATTGTCAAATCTCAGAGATCTCGTTACACCTGGTAAGGAATTTAATTATTCTAGAGACTTCAAAGTGACTAGATTTACAAAATTGCTCAGCAGTATGTCTTATTTGTGTTTTATTCATAATAGTTCAGAAGTCATCTCAAGGCATCTACCTCTCCAAAATGGGTATGCATGTATTCTGTGTACATCACGCTGTGCTCCGGTGCTTTAGTATGTGGTGAGAAGAATGGCTTATTTGGCTCATGAGCAGCTGTACTGAGTATGTAGTACATGCACATACCATCCATGAATCTGTTGTTTTGAGGTAAATAGAAGTCTGGCAAGCATGCACTATGATTGTTTGATGGGGAGAAATGCTGAATTTTGATTTGCATTTTATTTGCAATACAATGACAATTTTTTTTGCAGAAATTCATTGATGCATTCCATGTGCAAAAATACCTGAGATTTTTGTCAAAGCACGCGCGTGTGTGTATATATTTTATTGATACTGGGGAAAACAAATGACAGTTTGCATCCACTTGATAGAGTAAGGAAGAAGAGAAAAATGAAGTGGAATTTGTCATATATTAATGGCCCAAACTGCAACCTGCAATCGCTTTTTGAATTACCACTGCAGATTGAGCATCTAGGAGACTATACATTTTGTGTCTACCTCAATAAGGCCAATGTTTTCTTGGGAGAAAAAAGCAGCACAAACAGTGAAATCACATGTAATGAAAGCTAGTGATTACTCAGCTAGAGTTCAAGAATAAAAGAAAGAAATCATTTAGAAAAGCAGATTAGGGCAGTAAGAGACACAGGAAAAAGCAGGAGCTGAGTATATAATAAAAACTCCACCAACAAAAACTTTGGGTGACGGTTTTGTAAATAAGATGCGAAAGGCAGATGCTCCTTTTTCATCATTTCACCCTGTGTTGAGAATACCAGGGGAGAAGTCCCTCTGACAGCTAGATGCACAGCAGCCCTTGCCATCTGGTATGCAAAGTGCATCAGGGCTCAGCAGAGGAAGCAGGAACGAACACCATGAGAAACTGTTTTAAACAGCACCGTGCTGGAGCCAAGGAGAAATCTATGTGGAAGTCGAGGTGATGAGGAGAAAAGATGGGAAAGCCCACAGTGACCCTTAGGCATAGGTCAGGTACAGGCACCCTATTGAGTGGTATAGCCACCATGTGTGCACATGTGTATAACCACTCACTGGGTGTCTTTTTCTTTTCAATCTTCAGGAAGAGGCAGCCAGAGTTCTCGCCCACCAGCCAGTGTCCGTCGGCACACGTGCAGCTTTGAAAAATCCCACACTGCAGTGAATGTGTAAGAGAAGCTGCATGACAAAGAGTGGTTTTACCCCTTGCTTTCTCTGTCTCATTGATTTATCATGTCTAATGATGGGACAAATGTGGTGCATGCCATTAAAGATGGGAAATTCGCTTATGTCCTCTGTTTTGCACAATGCCTTAACCTGATTGCCCAGGTGTGATGAAGAGGACACTGAATAATTTTTTTGCAGCTTTTACGTTTTTTTTTTTTAAAGCCTTCAATTTTATTTGTAAATGCCTACAACTTTGCAAAAACATCCTTTTTTTGGTACTAATTTTATCTTCTTTTTCCATTTAGCCAACATTTTTTTTTCTTTTTTACAGTTTTGCATGGAGATGACATTATCCTGCGTGCTTTAAACAACAACCTAGTGGCTGTCTCACAGCAAGATGCCTTTGCTGTGCACAGCTCTTGCTAACTGTCCTTTTTAGTGAACGTCTGCTGCAGAGCCAGTAGAGGGAACACAGAAAACATTGGTTTGGTGGGATTTACAGAACAGGGAAATCATGAGCAGGCGCATGTAAATAAAACCAGCTTAATCTGGGCTAGAAACAAGCAGTAGACCTAAAGTATTTTTAAACGGTAGCAGAGAAATTTTTTCTGTCACAGTTTCTGAAAGATGTTCTGATTCTGCATATTCTCCATTCAGTGAACAATAGCAAAGTTCAGCTCTTCAGAAACAAGAAGTGCAAATGCCGCCCTCCCTGAGCAACCACAAACCCAGTGGAGAAAACGTGCTAGCTGTTGCAGAAACAGAAAGGCCTTGCCTCGTTTCTCCTGGGACAGATTTATGCTCCTTTCCATCTGATAAACTGCAGATGTGAAACAGTCCTGCTCCCTGCCCCAGGGAAGGTTGTGCAGTGGCTGAGCGGAAAGCTGCCTGCGATCCACTGACGCAGCATTTTAAGCAGCACTGGCTGTCTGCGGCCAGAGATGCTCTTCAGCTCCTCTCATCAGTGACAAAGCATTCTAGCTCTGTCTATGTCTCTGACAGTCTATGCCATTTGTGGACAGGTAGCAATGATGCTAATTTGATCAAATCTGCCCCTCTGATTTGCAGATCAGAAGAAATACATACAATGCATTGTATATTTGGAGCAGCAGTGATGGTTTTACAGGGCCTGTGCAGCAACCAGATTTGCCACCCTGAAAGGCAAAGTTTACAAAGCCAGCGTAAGGAACAGTACAAACATTTTGTTGTTAGCTTCCAGTCCGACAACAACATGTCCTTCTTTTCTGATCTGGAACAAGTGCTGCAGATTCCCAGGGCACAGATGGCCAATTGTCTGTCTGGAAAGACTGATGATGAAATGGGAATCCAACACAGGCGTACCATTAGGAGGCAAGGGCGAATGCAACAACAGATTATATTCAAAAAGCATGGGGGTAAGCTGTAAAACTCCTGAGAACAGGGAAGGCTGAACCTCCTGCTTTTTGCATGACAGACCTTGGGATTTTTTTTTTTCAGTTTGGAAAAAAAAAAAATCCTCATCCACATGAGCTCCTGAGAAACACCTCTGGTGGGACCCCAACTGGTCAACGGGCCACCAAACGCTTGTGGCAGCTGCACAGATAAAAAAAGGCTTTAAAAAGCAGCGGAGCTTTTCAGACCTGCTGAGCGTGAAGCTTGCTATTCTGGCTTCTCTGCCCATCTCTGCCCCTCAGGCTTCCCTCTCCCTCCAGCCAGGGCTGATGCTTTCCGAGGCCTGGCAGTGCTGCGCTGTGGCCAGGGGAAGGGCACGTCCTCCATCAGCGACCGACAGCCTGCGTTCCCTGTAGCCACACAGCCCAGGCTGAGCAGTAGGTATGTGTCCGGCATATCACCAGATGCCCATCACATCCGCCTCGCCTCACGCCTAAGTCTCAGTCACCAGAACTGCAGCAGTTTGCGAGCCTGGATTTTCCCGAGGAAGCCCTGCTTCGCTACCCCAAATGCTAGAAATCACCACGGGTGCTATGGTTTCCCTCGCCTTCCAGTTACAAGCAATTAGATGCAGGGACTTGAAACTCTCCTGTGTTTTGATGTACACAATAGTTAGCATTGGTTATTGTGCTAACGTTGATCTCCGCTCTCCGTATGATCCTGGAGATGGTCAGAAATGCAGAATCGTGAAAATATAGAACCATAAAAATTTATCACTGTATTAAAAAACTCAGAAACATCAGCTTTGAGTTTCAGGGCTCTTTTCTTCTGAAGCTGCACATTCGTTACCATGGAAACTTTCGGATACACCCAGAAAACCCACAGGCTTTACTAGCTCCTTTATCTACTGCAGCATATTAGGGAGAGCTGTGTATTACAAACAAGGGGCCTCATGACTAAGCTTCCTGTGGCAACTGGGTTAAGTTTGCACTCAAAATGCTGGCATGTTAAGGCAAGTCTGATGGCTCTTTGAGCACTGTTTAAATTGCTGGGAGTTTATTTTATTCTCAAGCGTACCAGAGAATCTGACAAATTATAGTGGGAGAAAGGCCTCATTGACCTCTACCTCTGCAAGGGCTGCACGCTTTTTGGCAGCAGATATCCAGAGCAACGGGCTATTACCAGTTCATTAGGAAATTATTCCTGCTCTGATACAGTTATTGACAAGGAAATATTCTGGATTTTCAGTATAATTTGTCCCTTTTGTAATTTCATCTAGGGCTCTCCGTTGTGCATCTGTACGCTATGTGAAATACATTCCAGCATTGGTGCTAATGCCTTTCAGATGTTTGAAATCAAATTGAATCTATTCAGCTATTTTAGCTTTCTCACGCATTCTCTTCTCTGTTTCCGCTGGGTTTTTTTGTTGCTGTTCTGTATACAGTTTCCAGTTTGTCAATATCTTTCTGGTAAAAAATGTGGTGCCCCAAATCATTTTCCATCAGAACCACAGAGGATTACAGAAAGCAAGGAAAAACCTCCAACTGTCCTAATTACTATTAAACTGCATTTATAGGAAAGACCTCCTAATCTCTGTACCATGGTGTGGTGCTTTTGAGTGGGGAACACAGAACTCATGGGCTATTTTTGTTGGTTTATTATATTCCAAGTTCACTAATTAGTGTTTCTTATTCAACAGCAGCTCTAGATCTCTTTCCATGGTATTTCTTTCGATGCAGTGTTTTTTGAAGATTGTTGATCTTCACAGCCTTCCAGTCCTACACACTATTTTGTCTTAGTTGTACCCACCTACACTTTTCCTAAATTAATTTCATTCTATCATTTTCTTCCCATGTTCCTAAGCTTTCCAGGTCTTTTTGCTCAAAACTTTGTAATTTTCTGGTTTTAGGTTTTCTTAGCTATGCTCCTTTTTGAGCCTGCCTGAATAAATGTTTCAGTTCAGGTATTGTCATTGGCTGTACTGTCATATATGTTTATTCAAATGTGCAGCATGAGACACATCTTCAAATAACACAAATGTGCTTCTCCGTTGGTATCAGAGGATCCATGATGAATTACACCATGCCTTTTCTGTGCACTAACTTTAAAATCCTTAAAAGAAATTACAAAGGTGATCCAGTAGGATGATTTAATTCTGAATATTTGGTGGGGTTTACTTGTTAATAACAACAAAAAAAACATTAAAAAATTATTCACTAGTAAGAGCACTTTTTAATTTCACTTTGATTTGCAGGTTTCTGATCTTCATTTCTTGAACACTGGAAGAATTTGCTCACTGTTTGGGACAAAATGTTTATTATCCTGAACTTTGTATTATCTATTAGAATAAGTTGTTTTCTCCAAGCAACACATTAGTAGCTATTTGATATTTTTTTCAAAATTCTTAACGAACACAGTGGTGAACCGATGTTTTCTCACAATAATTAGATGGATGACTGAATTGTGATATAGCTTCTGTATTTCAGATGAGACCAAAAAATTATAGTAATTATAACTAGTAGTCAATCTTTAATACATATTATCAGTGTAATATTCTCACACCTTCGTTAAGCTATGTAAGTAAGATCTGTGATACATGCTAAAGTTGTAGGACTTTAGCTACGCTGAAGCATTGCAGTGAGCATCTCTCCCCCTCCCCCCCCCCCCCCCCCCCCCAATTTACAGGTGTATAAAAGTGCCTAGGTACATAATTGTAATTGTTAAGTCCCAAAGTTAATAAATCTGTCTATTTAGGGATATTTGGCTATATCTGAGCTGTTGGATTTGGGAGTACTTCCCTGCCCCTGGGACCAGGTATGAGCCTAGCAGCAGCCCAGTTCCACAGCAGCACAAGTGTAAAGCATGTGACCCCACTCCTGGATCCTGCTTTCCCCATCTGGGTGACCAAGGCGTAGAGGCGGGGGGGCTGGCACCTTCTCATCCTGCCCTGAGGGTCTGACCCCAACCTGGGGACCCTGTGGATAGAAACCAGAATCACGTCACAGGGTACTCAGGCTAGATATAGCTACTGCATCCCTGTTACAGACTGTACAATGCTAAAATTTCAATTTAAAAAGGGAAAAAAATCAGCAAAAAAATCAGTAATTGATAGGGTCAGTGTCCATTAGGAAGCCTATATGTAGCTCAGGTCAAAGTAATATTTAACTCTTGCAGCAGAGTAACTCATGAAGGAAATGAAGAGGTTAGATTTACTTGACATAAACTAGTGGATGGGTTGGAGGGTTGGAAAGGCAGCTTTGGGCTTGTGCTCACTCACAACAGCCCCAAGTCTCATCAGGTTCTGCCTCTGAGAGACAGCCTGACAGCTTTATGCTTTCCTGTATTTTGTGTAGCAGTTTCCAGCATACATTTAAAGCAGCTCTCTAATTTACATAGAACATTGTGTCCCATGCCCAAGGCAATTTTGTCCTTAAAAAAAAGGGAGGGGAGCAACAAGAAAAAGTTAGTTCAGTAATTTAAATTTCCAGCAACACAAGTGGGAGGTTAAACTTTGCTCTAATTACACAGCACCACAGAAAGCATTAGAGTCACACTGTGAGAACTGTTGTAAGGTCCTCTTATCACCGAGATAGAGATTACAATGTAAATGGACCGAGGCTGAAATTGGTTCGTGATTCTTTTTTTCTTTTAGGTGATAATATCAGGCAAAAAACTGAGCATACACCAGCTAGGGACTGTGGCCGACAATGGTTCCCTCACTCTTGGGTGAGCCACAGAGAAGTTAAACCTGGGTTAGTAAAAGAGATAAGTCTCTAGAAGCAATGCTACAAAAATGAAGCTTGCAGGAACATGCTAACCAGCGTGGCTTGCTCTGCTAATGAGTGGCAGGACTGACTGCTGCACCTCCAAGAAGAGGGCCCTGTTTAGCACAGGGAGCTATCACTACCCTGGATTAAAATCAGTTCACACCCTTAATCAAATTTCATGCCCCAGTGGCCTTACTGAAATGGAGACAATGATGGAAGAGTCCTTGGGGATACCAGCAAAGCACCTGCAGTGTGCTGCAGTGCAGGTACTAGCTTTAAATTTTAAGCTTGTTAGCTTGGGGCCTGGGAATGGTGAGACCGCAGTGGGACAGAGCTTTGCTCAGGCTCATTACCACTTCTTATGTGACTGCTGGGTTGTAGAAAACTTGTGGATGGTTAACTGCCTTTCTGTGGGCCCAGGAGAAATTCCTCTGCTGCCTTCCCTAGGAGGGCATCCATCAGCAACTACTGGTTGGGCTAAGAAAGGTTTTGTCCAAGGCACAGCTTTTGGATGGGGCCTTTCCTTTGCTCTGCTTCCCCGCTGTCTCCAAAGGCTGGCCATCTCTGTGCAAGTGCACAGGGACACAGGGACAGCCCTGCTTGTGCTGCTTTCTGGAGCGCAGTTGTCAGGGGCTGGTAAGTGTGCCCTGCTCTGTGAAGGTGGGAGCATCATTTGTTGACTGGGCAGTACCCGACACTGACCTCGTCTGGTTGCTGTTAAGATAGTCAGGGTATGGACCTAATTTTTGCTGACAAAGTTGATAGGCCTTTCTCGGGCTGCATTTAATGTTCATTCCTAAGATTTTATCTGCATAGAAGGGACTGCTAGGTTATCCCAATGCTTCCTACTAGCTGTGGCATTTTGGTTACTATAGTGACTACAAGGAGGTAGGTTTGGCCAAGGCATCAGTCTGACAATGAAAGAAAGGGAACATACATCGCTTCTCCTATAACCTCTTCCACTGGTTAATTGCTGTTGCTGCTTTAACAAAACCAGCCTTATATCATAAATCTGTGCTCCGAATCTTGTCCAACACCACCAGGCCTGGCCCAAATGACTGTATTCCTCATCTCAGCAAGCTTAAGATGCTCCTTCAGCTCATGGCCACTTGGAGAAGATAACACACTGCAACTCTGGCATCCTAAAGGGATGAAACAGGGCATGAACTCTAACAGTTCGAGGAGTGTCCCTTCCTTTTTAACTGGCAGGGCTCTTTCTCAAGCACTTTACCTGACTGCATCTCCAGCTGTTTCACTCTGGCAGTGACAAGCACTACATCAGATGAGGAGCCATTTCCCAACATGTCAGTTCCTAAAGTTAACTTCATCAGAGCGCACATGACTCTGTTTAACCATTTCATGTGGTATCAATCAGGGATTGTGATGCATAAAATGTTCAAGGCAAAAAAAGACAAAGGTTCAGGCACACAGGACTGAAAGTTCATCTAATTCTCTGTGCTCTGGATCTCAGGCTATAACTTCGCTGGTGAAAGGATCGGAGCATTGCACAGAGACTACCTTAGACCACTGCAGCAATCATCTTCCACCTCAGGAGCATTCAGCCTCTAAGATGTAAAGAAACCTGTGCTACCCAATGTCTGAAGTAAGGCATCTTCAGGACCCTGCAGTGTGGGGAGGAACAACCTGTTGTGGGGTGCTCAGGCTCGACATTGCTCCAAGGAAGCCAACAAGATCGGATCCTCCAGGCACTGGCAGGAGCAGGACCCTGTTCATGGCCTGTGACTGCACTTGAGTCTGGGGCACTTCTGGTCACAAGCAGGAGCAGGATTTGGGGCAGCTGGAGATACTTAACAACAAACAGTGAGCCATCGAACAAGCTATAGATGGCATCTAACACGTCACTGTCCTACACGTACCCCTCAGATTTGAGTAAATCAGTTCTTTTAAAGACTTTCTGCAAGTAACTATTAAGGTCTGAAGTTGTTTTCTGGCTTGTTTACAAGTGTCTCTAATCTGACAGTATCTGAAAATGACTGCCCCAGAGTCATGCAGAGAGTACATTGTAAAGATCAATGCATGTATTAAAACCACTTTGAATTACCAAAAATAGTGACAGATCTGCTAGTGGAACTAATAAAAATTCACACAAAAAATATACTTATGTCTACTGCCCCAAAATACAAAAACCCCAGACAAAGCTGTGGTGAAAATTGAGAAAGAGCAGCTAAATTCAATGTATGTTCTTGCCTATAAAGCAAAAGCAAGCCCATCTTATGTGTTGATAGGATATCCAAGAACCTGTCTGAACATTTAGGCTAGATGCAAGGTTTTGAAGAAATAGTACTTGTAGTGTTAGACTGGGTATGCACAACTACAAACCTTAGAATCTCTTGAGACTCCAAGAAGTTCACTTCTAGGCAGTAAGCGTGAAGTCTAAATCCTATGGGAAATTGTATAAAGGAGAAAGTTAGGAAGGGCAAACAAATACACGATGAACATGAAATGGGTAACCATCCTATTGATAGAAGCAAGAAAACCCCAGTTGGTCTTACCTCAGCACTGCGCAATTGAACATCACGTTTTCAATACCGCAACTGTGATCTGGCTTGGTGCTCTCTCCTGCCTTTGTGTAGAAAAATCATCCCTTCTCCCATTATACAAGACAGATGATTTTGATCTTCACCTTCTCCCATGGATCCTTCCTTCAAAAAAGGTGTCAATCACTTAGTAAATGGTGACCATGTATCGCACATGCAGTCAGGATTGTCATCATCGCTTTGCACAAGTGAGTTGACTCGCTAAGACTCAGTTCAGGTCTGAGCTTTTCCAGATTCATCTTCACTTTTTGTCTAAATGTTGATTAGTGCCATTCAAGGTGGCTGGTCTTTGTTCCAGGATAACAAGCAGTTTTCTCGCGTGTTAATTGTTAGTTCTGCCTGAATGTGTCAATCTCAGTGTGACTCCTTACCAGCTGTCCAGCAAGACAGAGCCCAGGTATTTCTACGACAGCCTTCTGACTCCGTCTCAAACGTGATTCATTAACAGGCTAACGGTGCATGGACGCAGCAAGAAGAGCAAGTTGAGGGAAAGAGCTGGAACACGAGACTGAGGAGAACAGCAACAGAAAAGAGAGAATTCCTGGTGGAAATCACCAGATTGACCCCACGGAGAGCCACTGCGGCTCTAAAGCTGTTTGTCACAAGGCCATCGTAGTCATGTGCAGTAAGGTTTGGCAAGCGGAGGCAAGGCGCTTCAGTGGCACCAGCTTTCCCCATAGAGCAAGTCGGTAACAGGCAATTCCCGATTAAGCCATTTGTTCATGTTTGGGTATTGCAGGCCCAGTGCAGTTTGGTTTAAGTACGGCCATTGACTTGGGCTCAGTTAAGTACGTTATGGTGACTGCTACAGAAGAAAGAAGTCAGAAGAGCAGAATTTGAGAGTGAGGGGGAGGAAAGTGAACTGAATAGGAGGAAGATCTGAAGACAGAGGTAGTGAGTTCCTTAAAATAGCAGTGCTTGCCTTTGATGTAAAATACAAAATCTTCGGAACAAAATGAGATAGAGACTAAACAGATGGTGTGAGGAGGGATTCAAAAGTGAGATGACGCACCAGAGCTAGATATGAAGAAGTAAATGATGCAGAAGTGGACTTAGCATAAGAGACAGCAGATAATCATATTGGTTTTTTCATAAAAGACCTTTGCAGTATTTGTAAGCTATAGCATCAGCAAAATATAATATGAGAGCACTTGACATTTTCCTCTTTACAAGAGACTTGTTTTGAAGTTAAAACAGATGAAATGTGTTTCTGTGTGAAGAGTTCGTAGATCTTGGTATGTTAAAATATTACTTTAAAAATCTTTCATGCCCAACAGTTACATTCATTTGCTTATCTCCATAGCACTTCAAAAAAATGTCATACCACAGCTCATTTTGATCAAAACGGGAATGCTTCTAAACCTTCATTCTTATCTTTTCATTGATCACCATAGTACATTCTTCCGCTGGGAACTTGGCTTTTTTTCCCTTTAGGTTAAAGCTCTGCATCCAAACAGCTCCAGGTCCTACCAGCTACATGCTTTGGGGAGTTATGAATTTTTTAGATCGGCCCTTTCTTGTGAGCCAGTTCCCACAGAGGTGGTGAGTCACAGGTCCAGCGTTTGGAATCTGGAGTTGGAGATGAACTTCCCAGCTGGGATCCATCACAAATTCTTTTTTTCTCCAGGAATATTTACTGCTCAGCAGAAAAGTACCACATTGTCACATACATTTCTTTTCCATTTTGCCAGATTTACATGGTCTGTGTTGTACCAGTTTCTTCCAGCTATGACAAAGTCAGTAATTTATTTTTTTTTTACAAAATCAAACTGGTAATTATTTACTCACCCAAAAAAGAAAAGCACAGGAGTCTGAGCAAGGAAAAGCAAAATACTTTGAACAACATTGCAGGCTGTATGCACGGGAAGCGATCTCCCCTGGTGTGTGCAGTAGCAGGAGGCAACACTGCTGTGCCAGCCTCCCACCCAGATTGCCTCCCACCTGCACTGCAATCACAGGGTCGGAAATTTAATCCTTTGTTTACTTCTGCTCCCTAAGGGATGAAACCCTGAGATAAGGCTGCTTCGCATAAATCATCTTAGAATTATAATTTGCAAATTATCTCTACTGCTTGACCTGCAATTAGACAATTGCTTGGTCCTCTTAAGCACTGCTCAGCTCCCTATCCCACCAGCTGCTAATGAGGTATCACTCTGCTTTGAGTGCTGCTTGCTGCAAAGGTACAGGGAAATGCAAAAAAGCTATGGTTCCTCAGGGACGGACCTGACTCTCAGGTCCTCACTCAGCCAAACAGCCCAGCGTTTTGATGGGATCCAGCCCGCATGCGGAGTCGCAGGGTTCGACTCGCCATGATCGTGTTGCTGCTTGTTCCTCCACCCACACAAACCAACTGTTTTCAATCCCAGCATTTTATCCTGGTTTGTAAATACTAGTTGCTCGGGAAGAAGTGTATTTGCCTCCTACCTGATGGAGGCCCTGGGAGTCCTTCATTTCTGTAATAGCTGATCTCTTCCTAAGTGCAAAGGGGGGGCAGGGTATGAAAAGGAAAGGAGGGGTTAGTAACAATTCCTCCCTACCCGGAGTGACAAAGGCTAAGGCCGTGGGTTGTTTTTCTTCCAACAGTTCAGAAATATTTCCTATAAGCTGTAAATCAAGCTTAATTACAGCTCTTCCTGTGACTTTTTTCCCCTTGTTTTTTTATCCCCCCCCCCCCCCCCCCCCCCCAGCAAGGTGGGGTGAGCAAACCTAGGTACAAAATGACATAGCTAGAGTCCTCGAAACCCAGCCAGCCCTCCAAGAGCCTTTCCCACAGGCTAGGCTTTCCAGGCTGGCTGCAACGTGGGTAACCAGCAGGGAGTAATTGCCTTTGGATGAAAATCACAGTAATTGCTGCTGTTAAAAGACAATGTTGTTTCCTTCTGAAATATTTCTGGGAGGCGACGAAGAACTTGGAGGGGGGAGGCTCATTAACGAGTCAAAGCAATCAATATTTTTGTAGGCTTGTTTGTTATACTGCCCATGTCTGCGTAATGTAAATGCAAATAAACCCATCTTTATTTTATTCATAGTTCTAATGGAAAGTCTGTGTCATGGTCTGAACCAGGTGGAAGACAAGCTCCCAAGGGGGAACACACGTGGCACAGACTCTCAGTGCATGTGAAGAGCCAGGAGACAGGGTGCAATCAGACAGCAGTGATCAAACCCCTCACTAAAAGCTACCATGGCCAAAGCAAGAGCCTGACTTTTACTGACATCAGCAGTAAGACTCTGTATAATGTGGTGGAGGAAGAAGATAGAGAGCCCGTTCGCCTCAACCAGCCCAGCAGCCCCTCCATGGTGGTGCACAGGCGGGTGGCGACGACTCCCCCTCTGCAGGCCACGGCGGAGGAGACCCACCTCTTCTTGCCCGAGCAGCCCCCCAAGACCCTGCCCCTGCAGCCACGGGCTCTCATGGACCAGTTGCAAGGAGTGGTCAACAAGTTTGCCACCGGCATCCCCGACTTCAACGCCGTCCTCCCCGCGCCTGGCTCGGGGAACGGCGTGCGGCCTCCCTGCCAGCCCCCCCCGCCGCCGCAGCTGCCCCTGCCGCCTCTCCAGGCGGCTGCCTTCAGCGAGGAGCCCCTCTCTCCCCCCGCCGAGGAAGCGGAGAGCGAGAAAGTGAAGCTCATTCAGGGATATGTCTACGAGAAGAACCCAGAGGAGGAGGAGGACGAGGAGCCGGCAACCAGCAAACTGACTCTGGAAGACTCTCCGGCCTTGACGCCCCCGTCCCCTTTCCGGGATTCGGTGGCTTCGGGCAGCTCCGTGCCCAGCTCCCCCGTCTCGGAGTCGGTGCTCTGCACCCCCCCAGATGTGACCTATGCCTCTGTCATCCTGAGGGATTATAAGCAAAGCTCCTCCACCCTGTAGATGCTGCAAGAGACAAGATGAGAAGGACTTTGGCAGCTTCTTGCTAGGACGTCCTGGGGAGACAAGTCTCCCAGGGCTGGGGGGGAGAGAGAGTAGAGAACAAAGTCACATATGACAGGGCAAAAACTTCATCCTGCACTTAAATAAATAAAAGGAAACAAAAAGAAAAAAAAAAATCCATTCTGAGGGCTCAAAATTCTCTAGCTGTTAAAAATAAAAATATTGTACTTTGAGAAAACGATAGGAAACCATAACAAAGCACAAACCCAAGAGACAACTTCTATAGCAAAAAAGTGAGCAAACACACGGGAAAAAAAAATTAATCACACTTAGTCACACCCTCTCTTGGCAATGCTTGAAAAGGACTCTGGGAAGTGTGACCTGGAGAAGTCATTAGCACATCTCATGACTGCTGTCTGTCTGCTATGGAAGCAAAACACCGAGAGCTGGAAGGGGGGAGTTTGGTGCGGAGGAACAAAGCTACTTGTATATGAGACATATATGCATAAATATTTTTTTCCTGGTTTCTATAGGTGATATAACTGCATAACATGTTTGGGGGAGAGGAGCTGAGATAATGTGAAAGCACATGGCTCTTACTGACTTTTGTCTGAACAATTTGGTCTTCGTACTAGGCTGCTTTTTGGGGGATCTGGGCTTTTTTTAACACTGATTGTGAACAGAGCGAGAATTATCATCAAGTTAAGACTCGAGAGGTTTCTGAAGAAAGCCCTTGCTGTAATACGATAAGGACTTAGAAAAACTGCCCTTTTGTATAAGATTGCAAACCATGTGGCTAAACTGTTACACAACATTTCCTGTAGCAGAACAATATTTATTGACTAACTTTTCATAATACAGCATATTTACCATGTGATTACATCATTCCTTTGTGTTACTTTGGAATCAAATACATTGGAAAATAGCTGTATACTTAGAGCAACAAATATTACTCTGAAAGAAAGGCAATTCTGTACTGGGGGTTATAGAATCAGTTGCAAAGCAAGAGAGTGAGCGTACGTTTGTGTTTCTGTATGCGTGTGTACGGTATGTGTGAAGCGTAATGTCCAATAACTACCACTGGAAGATTGTAGTATATACTATGAATATTTTTATGTTTAAATCATGTTTTATATCGCATTGTTACAAATATTCAATAGATCTTCGGAGGTTTGTATGCTGTGCTAACACATTTTTTTTTTTTCATATACAAGCTGAAACAGTTGTTACCCTTATAATAGGGTGCTTTATTTTGCAGATATTTTATGAAGTAGACATACGGTATTAATAACCAGTGCATTGAAAACTTGTTATTTTACATGTTTGCAACAAGCGTCGTTAACAAAAGAAAAAAAGAAAACACAAAAAGAAAAAGTCTGGTTTAGAAATCTTGCACATGCCAGTGTAAAGGTGAGACAGAAAAAGTAATTAAACTATTTTGTTGCTTCAAAGAATTTAAAATAAAATTATGTCCAGAGAGGAAATTTCATCAGTGCTTAATGTGTGCATAAATTCCCAGGGTTTGTTACAAACAGTTCTTTTAATCTCTTTATGATGTTTAGTTAGGTGTTCTTTTCATACACTTTCACTTCTATTTAGTATACAATATTGTATCTTAAAGATCACTTCTAGGCAGCTGTAGTTCTGTCATTCATTCCTTCTCCTCTATATTTCATGCGTTTCCTAGAGAGGGGCCTAATCCAAAGCTCCCTAATGGCTGGCATGTCCAAAGTCCAGGTCTGATTGCTGTGGCTTGAACTTTATTATGCTTATTATTACCCTATTTATAAACGTGCGTATTATACAGGACAGGATTTTAGCTGCTATGAACTTTTGTTGTGCTGTTGAATTTAGCTGAGGATGTGTCCCACAGTTCTACACTTTATTTTCAAAGATATTTTTAAGGAATCTCTTCATGTTAATATAGTTGCAAAACCTGATTTTAACCATGCTTCTTGTGAATATTCTATCAGGGTTTTTCTGAAATCACCGTATTTGTACTTTCTTTCTTTTCACGTGAATTTTAAGAAGTTCTGCTGCCAATCATCAATTCTTCTATTAAGATCCAAATCTCAATGTTTTGCTCTAATTATATAGTAGTGGTATTGGAAGGCTTGGCTGGTGCTCAAAACCAGATAGACCCTTTTTTCCTTATCCTCTGTTCATGATGTTTGCTCCTTTCAGTATGACTAGTGGCCAATTGCTATCATCATCCCGATGTGGAAAGCATGAAATGACTTTGCCCAAAGACACAGTTATGTCTTTGTCAGTAAATTGATGTCTCTATAATGAACTAAAGACACCTGAGGGTCAGTTGGTTGATTTTTGTCTGCTTGGGGCTTTTAGGGGGATTTTTGTTGTTGTTGTTTCTTTTTTTTTCTTTTAATGCTGATTACTCATTAAAGCAATGAGAATAATGCCGTATTTTCTTTGCTGATCACCACACTGGCAATGAATTCTATCTTCTTATAATCTTAGTATAAGATTTGTTGTGCTGCTTCCAAAAACATACATTGTCGGTAGCACAGAGACAGTATAAGGAAGCTGGTCTTTGAAGAAATGAGATAGATAAGAAAAAGAAAGATAACAGGCTTGTATAGATGGGAGACAGCAATGTGGCAAGGTACTATTGTTTTCATATTTGTCTGCTTTGAACACATTAAGCACTGATTTTATTACTGCGGTGTAATTATATCATGAGTAGGAGTTTTCTTGAAATTCAGTATATTAGCTTTTAGTTTGTAATTGTTAAAACTGGAAACATACACATACGTAAATATATCTAAAGAGCAAGAACTCACCTTGTGTATGTAGTTGTATGAGCTATGAAGCTTCCTGTAAAAGTTCTTTCTTTTGGTCTGTCAAATGCTTGATGAAAACTGCCTTTTTGTCAAAATGATCTTGAAAATGCTGTAAAATAAATATTTTCTATTTATTATTTAAAAATAGAATGCCAAGGTTGTTAATTTTTGCTTCCTAAGTAGAAAATAGCCATGTCTAGTAATTAATTGTTCCAGGGCTTTTCAGGATTGCGTGAGAGAGATGGTGGGATCCTCAAATGGAGGTAGGTATTGATTAGATTGTGGTACGTAGGTGAGATGGTGGAGGGTTGGAAGATTTTTGTTTAGAAAACAAAACCCAGCTTTTTGGCTTCCTAATAAAAATCAGGAGCACTGTAGGTATGCCTTTGGGCTGACATCCTGTAGATGAGAATTCAATGGGAAATGACAGGAAATTTTGCTCCCCAAGGACATGGGGAAACACCAGCCCTTCACTGGAAGTATGCCATGTGTTTGACTCTGTGAGGTGTCAGCTTCTTCTGTCAGGGAAACTCAAATATGCTTTCTTGACAGCTATCAGCAATAGGCATTGATCCATCCCAGACTTCTTGTGCCTCCTTCCTTTACAGCCTCTGTATAGAGCAAAGTACTGGGACTCTTGACTCCTGCTCTGCAACTCACCACACACTGGGGCTTTTGGGTGACTCCTGAACTGGTGCACACCTCAGTTCAGGGCTCAGTAAGATGGGAGCGTAAATAAAATGCTTTTTCTGGAGCGCTGCTGAGATTTTCAGCGCCAAGCGGCACTAAACATACAAAATCTAGCTCTTTTTCTCTTTACACTTGCGAATAGGCTTGTTTCTAGTGGCTCCTTGGTTTGGATTTGGCCTTGCAAGAGCCCACGTCTGGGGTGTCAGTCCACCTACAACTACTGCCCTGCTGGAGTACAGTGAATGACACTACGTTCAGCGGTAAGTGCCAAAAGTTAGTCTCTTTACTTGTAGAGGCTTGGGAGTTGTGGGGTTTTTTCTTCTTTTTTTATTTTTCAGTTAAAGTCTAGGTAACCTATGTCTTGGGAAAGGTTCTGCTGATCGAGTGGACTCAGTTACAGAAACACCCTCAGGATAACACAGCAGTTACTCCCCTGCAGAGCACCCAGTGCAGCATTGCTGCCAGCACCATTCTTGCAACCAGTTACTGTTTGTGGGACCTAGCCTGCAACATCTTATCCTGAGCCCAGGGCACATCCCAGCGTCACTCGTGGCATTTGGGGATACATTGTACAATGAACGTGGGAATAAGGATGATGGTAACATCTGCGAATCATCTAAGAAATACTATAACAATTGGTATCTGGTCTCTAATTAGCTACCCATATGCTGTGCAAATGAATTCTTTTTCAAATTGTAGTATTCGCATAAGAGGTTAGTACTAATTGTTTTATGCATGACTTTCCAAACAGTCTGACTAGCGTAACAAGCCCAGCAAGTCTTGCTTTCTTTTTGATGCAGTTTCAGTTTTTGTATTGCTGTGCTTTGAGATTCCAACATGGATGAGGATCATTTCAGTTTAAGTCATGCTAGACCACATAAATATTTCAGTTCATATTCTTTTCCTTTTTTTTTTTTTCTAATTTCTCCGCATAAACATAGAACAATATGAACATTACCAGAAAGAGCAGATTGGGCAAAATCTATATAAACAGACTCCAGTAGATATGAGCAAACAACAGTTGGTGGAAGTGCTAAAGGAAAATACGTAGAAGGCCAGATGCTCCAGCATGTTAAAGCTGCTTTATTAGTCTCTAGATTTCCAGACCAGTTCTTCAAGTGCTTTAGTCTGACAAAGAAAAAGACTACTCTGGTGCTGTAGAGTCTTTTTAGAGTCCTTTAGCCCCAGCCTCAAGGGCAGATGATGTGGCAGGTGGAAAGGGAATGGAGTTATATGCCTTCAGCTTCACTCTCTGAATCTAATTTAGGAAAAGGCATAACAAAATCCAAGGCTGGGGAGACACAAGTATGAAAGCATTGAATTAGAAATAAGCAAATCTCAATTGTCAAGATAATTGAGTACTGCAGCAGATGGTTGGGACATTTAAGCAAATTTTCTTTAAGTCTTCAAACCAGTAAGGAATTCACAGGGTAGAATTCTTAGGCTTCTGCTTTGCAGGGGGTCAGATTAAATGATCATAATATTCACAAGCTGCCAAAGAGGCCCATCTAAAATAGCTTTACACTGAGTAAATGGATGACTGGTCCAGGACCACAGAGCAGCAAAGCAGCTTAGTATACTTGAGCTTTAGTCTCCAGCTTCCTGCCAAGGACAGAGTCTTGGCAACTCCACCAGCCTGGTCCATGCCCATCTGCCCAAGATCTGCTCGGTAAGCTGGGTCTCTGGACCTAGGCTAGTGTGTCACATCCACTTTGCACGCAGTAAGGGGCTACCAGAAGCAAAAGGCAATGGAAATTGTGCCCCTAGAGTTGTATTCATCACTCTTTAGGGAAGAACAGAGAAGCAGGTTGCTGATAGCTGTTCTACGCAAGGTCTGAGCGGCTGTTAAAAATGTTTCTTACATGGGAGTGGGAAAAGTGTGGTTTTGCAGATTGTATTGTTGTGGTGGGTTTTTTTCCCAAATAAATGAGTCACTAGACACTTGGCAAGTACCTGTCTGCAAATCACTGGGAAGGAGAAGCAGACTCTGTAGCGAATATCAAGGCCTATTTTTATCTGTGTAAGATTTCCAACATGGATATTAGCAAAAAGGGGAGATAAGGAATGTCATGCAGCCAAGTGCGTGGTGCTACCACAGGCCCCATATTTGGACCTGGGCCCACAATTTGGCTAACCCTCCAAGCTCCCAAACAGAGACGGTAGATGAGAGCAGGAGTGACTGGTTGCCATTTCCAGTGCTACAGGTAAATCCTATGCAACTCAGAAAACAAGCAAAGTATCTTTGCCTCTGCTAATTCAACTTCCAGTTCTCAGTAAATCACACAAAAGAGAACTGCTTTCCACCTGAGAGAGGAGGTCACTGTTTGATACCAAGAAAGAGCATCTGTTATCTACTCAAAGGTGGGAGTAAGCAGTATATCTCTGGAGAAGTAAAATATCATTGTGAGTTGTGGGTTTCCATAACCAAAAGGCCTCTAGGTAGGTGGAGAAGCAGCTGGCACAGATACCAGTGCAGACAGATAAGAGTTTAGGAGTGGTATGTATCTATGACATTCAATCCACCCACTTATTTATTGCACACCATGTAATATGTAGGTGGCATGCGATCCATCCCCCCACCCACGCCACGGTATGGTGTGTGGGACTCCTACCTCTTTGTGCTGCTCTGAGTCTGTACCAGGAACAGGGATCCACGAGACCTCCTTGCTGGAAAGGTGCTGTGCCTGGGGGACTGCCTCAGGGTAGATGGGTCTCTGGTCGGCCCCCTCCGACTCCTTGTTTTCTTTACACAGGGTGTCCTTGCAAGGCACCGAGAGCTTATTTTCCTTGCAGGCACCCCCTAGAGATG
Organism: Astur gentilis; assembly: GCF_929443795.1. Lineage (NCBI taxonomy): Eukaryota > Metazoa > Chordata > Aves > Accipitriformes > Accipitridae > Astur > Astur gentilis. The sequence continues at coordinate 35,289,139 of NC_064884.1, read as the reverse complement.
TGGGATTGCAGTGCCGTGGGCAGCCTCAAAAGAAGCCAATATTTTAACAAGAGCTGTTTCCCCAGCTCCCCTCCAAAAGCCTGCATGAAGGCTGAAGCGAGACCCGTCTTCCCCACTACAGCTAAGCAGACCTGTCAGTCCTATGGCCCAAATCCGGGGGACGATGACCCATTGCTTTCCTGAATGCCCAGCAGCACGTGCCGCCAAGTGTCTGCGGTGTGCATGCAGCCCCTGCACACGTCCTCGTCCCCGGGGGGAACTTCTTGCCTGCTGCTCCCTGGGCTGCTGGCGCTGGGAGGTCTGAGCAGTACAGAGGGCTTGCTGTCCTTAATAACACTGGGAAAGAGAATGAGCAAAAGAGAGAACAATTTGCTTTTATCTCTCTTACAAGAAAGGCAGGCAGGACTGTGCTGCAGAGCCAGCAGTGTATCCCTAAAGACTTCAGCTAGAACCTCCCTTCTGACAAAGTCCCGTCAGCTCCGGGCCTGAAGAGTTGGCCCTTTGTTCTTTAGCTACTCTTGTTAGTTAACACGAAAATAGACAGACAAAATTATCAAAGCAAAATGCTTAAATACCACCATTGGGAGCGATGGCTTTTGTGGAAGCTAAATCTAAACAGTGTTTTCAAGAAACTTACAGTATAGGCATTTTTTGATGTGCCTTTTAAACTTAAAAATGCACTGACAAATAGATGTCTCTTCATTTGGTGATGGAGGCAAGAGCTGATGTGATTTCCTGGGATGTATTATATATGTTTTGCTTGAACACTTAAGCAAAACCATTCAATTGTATTTTAATTTGGCAGGTACCTTGGTAATTTTGGTTGTTTTGGGGTTTTTTTGTTTGGGGTTTGTTTCCCCCCACCGCCTGCACTTAAAAATAATGCCTGGAATACCTAGCAACATTATTAACTATGGCAGGATTTTCATGTGCATCTCTGTGCAATGCTAATTTAGAAACTGCAGTCTTTAAGTGCTTAGATCCTCAGTGTGTATGAATCAGCATTAAATCCTGAATTATGCCATTTTCTGTGAGAAGCTGGTGTAGTACCTGTGCTATTAACTTTTGAGTTTCCTAAAGATTCATTTCCCACCCCAAGCTCCATCTTGCAGTTGTGAGGAACTTTGGCTTATCTCTGGTTTTGCTGCTACTCATTATTTTAATCATTTTGTGCGGTGCCTTTGCACCAGCCTTGGGACAATTGCAGGGTGGAAGCACCTGTTGAGCTTTAATTCCCCAGCAGTGCTGAAAGATTTTCCTTCTGAGTTCTATTTCCCTTTCTGAGAGGTGGTTATGCTGCCTGTCCTCCCCTCCATCCTGCTCTTTGCCTGTGGGCAATATGGTTGTTCACTTTAAAAAACACAGAATGAGAAAGTTTTGCCCTCCTGTTGTCCCTGGCAGCAGGATTTGCACAGACCCATGGACCTGGTGCTCATACATGGCAGTCTGGCAGGAGTCACGCTGTTGGGGATGAACTCAGTGCATCACAGCCTGGCCCTAAGCTCTGTCCCCAGTTCATCTGTTGATTCATTTAGTGACTTTGGGACATTCATCTACACAGGGGTATTTCAAAGCTGCATAAGGGGAGCTGGGTGCTGGTTTACAATTAACACATGTAAAAACCAGGCATGGAAATCCTTTAGACACCTTTGAAAACTCAGCCTGTCTTTCCCTCTGTTTCAGGTCTGGACACAAGAGAGGGCTGTATAAAGCCATGAGGGTTTCCATAGCCCTTTTATTCTCTTTTCCAGCTCCATCTCAATGCTGTTTCACTCTTGCTTATTCTTATCCAGACTCTTTCTGCAGCATATATGGCACAGCTGTGGAAGTGGCACCATCTGGATCCCTCAGGATCATGCGGTAATTCATCTTTTTCTAAAGGAAGATTTTGGAAGTCTGTGAAATCTTGTAGAATAAAAAGACCACACAAAGAGGAGGCACAACATACACCTCAGCTGGGGCTAGGTGCTAACAGCTTAGGTGCTGCACCCATATAAATCATCAAATAAGGCCGCAGTCCACAGAACAGTTAACTCTCAGGAGGACAGAAATGCCAGCAGGTCTAAGGAGAGCTAATTTTACCAGCAAGACCCAGGCTTTGAGTTCCAGCTCCAGCATAACGCTGTTCTGTCAGCTGCAATACCACCACTTGCAAAACACTCAGAGCCTTTTTCTTCTTCTTGCTGTTTTTTTGAGACAGGTATCATCATCTTCAGTGAGTACTGTGCACAGAACTTTCTCCATGTCTTGTTACCACCACTTGCAAAATATTCAATGCCTTTTTCTTCTTATTGCTGTTCCTCAAGATAGGTATCGTCATCTTCAATGCAAAGCACACCCTTTCAATGAGAGACTGGGCACTGTGCAACCCAGGAGCAAGATCAGGACCCAGGGAGCGAGCGAGCTTACTTGCAGAGCACACTGTTTTGAGACATTTGTGTTGTACGTGTTTTCTTTCTGCATTTAGAGCTCTCTGAGCTCTGCTGGCTGCCAGGAGCCTCGGCATTTCTCTTCACAGCAGCATGAACAACACGCAGCTGGCAGAAAATGCTGCAGCAAGCAATATTTACCTTTTGACCTCAATTCCCCAGCTCAATTGCTAGGACTTTCCTTTACCCACGTGTCTCATCTTCTTGTCATAAATAACTTTTCACCTGTGACACAAAGAAGCAAGGCTGAATGAAGAAATGGGGAAGAAAGACACTTTTCTGTGCAAAGGCTTCTTGGTGTTAAGATGGGTGCCCCTGGGAACACTGTTTTAGAGAGGCCAGGCACATCCCTCAGGAGGGTCCCCTGTGCGCGCAGGAGACAAGGCCCCCGCATGGGCACAGCAGTCCAGGCGTGTCAGACCGGGTGGACGGAGCCCTCTCAGGCTCTTTGGGACCGCGGGTGATTTCACAGGTGCTGTTCACCAACACAACCAAGATGCAGGTGGAACCAGTTTGGGAGAGAGAGCTTTGAAAAAGGGGAGAATAGGCAGTTACCCTTCACCGTCCTCCTCTGAGGGACTCAAGTCAGGGTGTCTCTGTGAGTATAGGACTTGGTGCCATGCTGGGGACAGCCTGCAGCTTGCCCAGATTCAGCCTGTCTTCACCTCTGGATGCTTCTGAGCTCCAGCCTGGCTCTTCCCAGTGGTTTCTCTCCTTCCCCGTGGGAAGATGCCCGCAGGGGTTTGTGGGACTCTGGTTGTTTTGTTTGCTTGCTCCAGGTGTCTCTGCTGATGCATCTTCATCTGGCCTCTAAGCAAAATGCAAACTGAAATTGGAACCAATACCTGGCCCTGAGGGCACAGGAGCCAGTGGCCGTTCTGCTGGCACTGTCCCGGTTGGGGAGGAAGAGCAACGGTGCCAATACCCAACAGTGTGGGTGTTGTACATATAGCGCACAGTGATAGAAACAAAGGGAGAGAGGATGCCCAAATGGCCCTTGGGAGTTGTTTCACTCTGACATCTCTGAAGTCCTGGCTAAATCATGAAAATCCAGAGTTCTGGCTGGGCTGGATAGTAGAAGTGGTGCACTTTGTCCGTCAAACCCTTATCTCTTGTCCCTGATGGGCTAAGCTTCGACATCCTTGTCAGCTGAGGATTTTCTTTGAGTTTCTACCCACTGCCACAGTGCATCACATTGGAAAGGACAGCAGAAGCAAAACACAGAAGAAAAGAAGCCCCAACAGGTAAGAAGTGCATCTCAGCAAGGAAAGCTAATTCTTAAAAGAGATGTATCAGCTACTGAACTTAATGGCTGAGATGTTAGCAGTTATTTCAGGATTCTCCTCTTAATGCTTTAGGCTCAGCCCAGCCAAAGGGTAAGAGTAATGCTTAGCAGGGTATCAAGACATGAAAAGCCTTATAGCGTGCCAATCCTGTGCCAAGAATTTCTCCACCTTCTGCTCTTTTGAGGAAATCTGAACTCTCTTTTTAATTTTTTAAGTGGTGCCCAAACACCCAAATTTCACAAGGGTGATTAATGTGAAGTGACTAGGACTGAGGAATCAGGGTCCAGTTTCTAATACAAAAGTTATAGGATATAGTGGCAAAAAGTCTTTTTCTTCTTTAACCCAGATTTGAAAGTATCACTGCATCTGTAGAATACTTCAAAGGAAACTTGTATCACTCCCTACCAGGAAAGGTCCACTCAAGTACTGGAATATTTATTTTATTATTTCGTTTACCATATTGCAAAAAATAAGACTCTTGCAGACTGCCAGGTATATATGGAAATTGTGTCACCGCTCTCAGATCAGCTGTTGGGCACATGTTAGGTACTGTTTGACCTAAAGAAGAAAAGGGAGAGGATTTTCCAATAATGAGCATCTTTCCTAAGGCCCTTAGTCATGTTTCCTTCTCTACTAAAGGAACTACATTGAAAGATGCAGTATGCAGGCTTTCAGTGTTGCCTAAGGCTGAACACCTGATGTAGTGAGCTAATGCCTGATGCTAATCATCCAGTCAGGCCAGTTTTGTTAACTTTTCCAAAAGGTAGTTCTCCTACAGGCAGCTCATAACTGTCACGAGGGGCTAATATGCATTTAAACAGGTTCAGACAAAGAAAAATAGTCTTTAACAGAAGATTGGGTTTGATCTATTTCCTTTATTTTGAGAAGGAAGCCCTACATAAACCATAGAGCAGTTACACTTTCTACTGCATCTTTTCCTAGAAATATGTTGCTTAATGTTTGTCAACAAAAGACCAAAACATGTTTGCCCTAAAGAAAGAAATAGTGTAAAGTGGTTCCGTGGGGGAAAAGAGAGATTTTGCACTTGGCAGAAAGCCTGATATTTATAAGACAGTATCCAGTTGCTAATGATTGTCATGGATCGACATGAACTCAAGCTATCCAGGAAAAGTAGTTACCGGTCTTAATCCAATAGCTAAGAGGCATGAGTCCACCTTTTTATTGTCAATAAGCAGCACTTTTATTGGAAAATATAAGAGGGAGTAAGAAACTTACCTTCTCGTGCTTACTGAAACAGTGAAGTTACTCAAGACATGTTTAAGCCTCATGAATATCTGCATTCTCTCTCACAAGTACCTCCAAGATTTTTTTAAACTGATGACATGCCACCTTACAAAATATCGTGTTCACACTTAAACAGCTTAGTCCCAAGTCCTTTCTGCCTCTGATATTTATGTCATTATTCAGCCTGGTACAAGACCCTTGGGCTCTTCAAAGGCTGGCTTCTGTGAGTGCTCCTCTCCTAGAGCTTTACAGAGCATAAAATAGTCGTGGATTCAGTCTGTCTGTAATGTAGTGCGTTTGTGTGGGATGTAGCACTGTCCTCCCCATTTGGCAGGTGAGGAGGCTGACACATCGTATACTAACACCAACATTTGCAAATATTTTCCTAAAGCTAAGTACTAAGTTCTTATTTTGACATTTAAAGAAAAAAAAATAGCCTGTTTCGGTTCTCATCTCCTCCTGAAATTAATGGCAGCTACAGACATTAAGCATATATATAAAATTTGGGTTGTTGATCTAACTGCTAATGGATTTAGGTGCTTTTCTGAAGAAATGTTTCAAACTATTGCTCCAAGGGAAGAATCCTGTTGCACGAGTGGGTATCTGTGGCACTGAGGAGAAGTGATTCTCCTCTTTCTACCTTATGATTATTTATCGATATTCATCTTGAACATTAAAAGCTACACTAATGTCGCTTGGTACCATCTAGCCCCAAATCTAGCATCCTGAAATAGGACATGCCCAAAGTAAGACTGCTTATTCATCTGTAGTTCTGATTTCTTGTTAGACATTCCTTAGGGCAAAGCCTTTAATTAAGTTACCACATAACCATCTGCCTTTTGCAGGAGCTCTCCCTCTCTTTCAGTGGAGGGGATGGACTGTGCTCAGATTGTGAGTAGCTTCTCAATATTTTGTTCTTCACTGACGGGAAGGTGAGCAAGCTTTCTTTACTAAGCATCATTCAAATTAATCAAATTAATTTCATTTTATAACTCTCCTTTGAGACATTAGGACACTATTAGTCCCACAGAGCTGTATATCAAACTCGGAGAGAGAAGGGTCAAACCATTAACTCTGGGTCCTCAGTTTGGCCAAGCTACTGCAATTTACACAACATTATAATATTATATAGAAGTCATACATAAAATCACAGCTTTGGTACCACATGTGACTGCCCAAAGCTGGAAATCATGCCTAATAGTTTAAGCTGATGAAAGACAGTCTTCTGCCTTCTCTCAACCCCCCTCTTCATTTACTACATGATTTTCATTTACCACATGAACTTGATTCATTCCTAAAACAAGTTCATCCTGTTATTAAACAGAAAAGTAGACCATGGGAAAATGGTGTTTGCTCCCATCTTTAAAAGCTGTCTTCACATGTCTATACAAAGGGAACAAAACAAGGTTATGCTTTTTAAGAGTTTAAGTTTGCAGACAGTGCGTGTTAGTAGTGTTCCCGTGGGCAGAATTTAGCATCTTTTTCAAGCTGCAACACAGACTGGGGTTTGTGCCCAGCAGCAGAGCAGTGACAGCCTCGTGGTGGCTGCTCGTGGCTTGGGCTGTGTTGAGTCACTGCATAGTCCTTGCAGTAACTGAGTGGCAACAAGGGGTTCTCACCCCCTCAACAGTCCAGTGCTACAGCGTGGTGGGACGCTTTGCCGGTGAGTTTGCAGCATATGTTGGGGCCACTGGCTCACTCTGGAAGGAGTGATCTGTGTCAGATGTGTCAGCTTCCCCAATGACCTCCTACAACTTCCCTGCTCAGGGGAGAGGGTCCCGGTCCCCATGCCCAGTACCCCGTACCCCGTTGGCAGACACGTTGCAGGCCTGATCCCCCATAGTAAAGTCAGACTGAATTTCAGTGCTTGTTAAAGAAACTGTTGGATTTTTTTTTTTTTTTAACTGACAAAAGGAAGTCTTTTATTTTACCTTTTAAAATTTGAGGTTGGCTAACTGTTGGAAAATCACAGCCCAAACAACAAAATCTCAAGCAGCTGCAAGCAGTCTTACAGCAGGAGATGCTGTAAAGCTTTAAGGCACTGCCAGAGTTGCAGCCCTCAGCTACACATGTTGGGGTAGACTGTCAGCCAAATTCAGAAGTACAGGAAAGCACCTTTGCTGTTCTTATTCCTGTTCAGGAGAGTATTTCTTGCGGTTCTAAACCACTGTCAAGCAGTCTGTATGGTTGAAAATCTAGATGCATCCATTATCCCTTGACATTTATTGTGACTGTGTGCTATTTAAATGAAAGAAAAGTTATTCATCTGGGAATCACTTGACAATATAAATGGTGTTATTTTGGGCTTTTGTTGCCACTACAATTAATCAAATGAGAGGCAATCACATTTTTTTGCTTATGCTATAGTTCATCTAAGAAATCTGGCAACTTCCTTTGCTAGGCAGTGCCAATTTTGATATTCTGTCCCATTAGAAGGCCAGTTTTCATCAGTTTAGCAAAGAGGATTCTGCAGTAGGTTTTTATAGTGTGACGTGCTCAGACATAATATGCAAGATACAAAACAAAGGATGTAAAATATACAGCCAAGACTGAGAAAGCTCTTCTTTCCCATAGCTCCTCACATATACACAAACTGGCAGCCGCGCACATCCAGCCCTGCTCCACGTGATGGCGTGTCCATTCCTCTTTGGTTTAACTCTGTGCATGTGCTGTGGGGCCCTCGTGTTTCATGAGCTGTTTTCTGGGGAAGGGAGCGTAAGCTGCTGTGGGTGGTGGGGGGCCAGAAGACACAGAGGGGTTGTCAGGTCTCTGGCATCTCTGTTTGTGTGAAGTAAAGGACAGATTTATGAGGACACCAAAAAGCTGTAATATTTTAACTCATAATTCACATTATTTGTGAGGATGCGCCACTTACCTAATGCAGGTAGATGTAACATGATATAATGATCCATAATGAATCATTTACAAATGACAAATAACTGGTATTGCCAACTTGTTCTTTCCTCACATCCAAAATAAAATTCAGTGAACTTCTCCATGGCAAGCAAAATGCCTTCCCATCTGCAATCTGAAAAGAAAGAAAAATCAAATATTCTTATGGTTCAAAAATGGGATAAGAGTTATCCTGTGTTTGTTAAGACAGCCAAGCATCTCACTGAAGAAAAAAGGGAGAAGAAAAGAAAATGCTGTAAAATCTGGTTATCTTAGGCCATTTTTTTATAGCTTTAGCAACCTATCTAAATTAAGGGACAAAAAGGTCAGGATTTTTAAATATTTTAATTAAACCTTTCATCAGCTCAGAAATAGTCCAACTCTCCCCTCTTTTACACATCTGAACTTAAAAAATATGTATATATCAACCAAAAGGAAAGAATTAAATAGCAAAAAAAAAAAAGGCATTTTATGTAATTAGCAAGAGCACAGAGAGCGGTACTGGGGGTAATCAGGAAGAAACAGAATGTGTGCTTGTATCTCCTGCTTTGATGCTGCTCCTTTCTTTTCTTCTCCCTGAAATACAAACTTTTATCCTATAGACAGGACACCTGGCACTTTTTTTGGATTCCATTAATCCAGAACTCATTATTCCTGCACAAATAAGTGAGCTTTCTGTTGTTGGAAGATAGTAAACAGTCTCTTGCACGAATCCATTTTGACCAGTGCATTAATCACCATTGGGTCTACAGGGTCAGTGGGGAATACAGGTAAATCACTTGCATTCAGTAGCCTTTGTAAAAAAGGTCATTTATCAGATGCTGTGGTCTCATAACATCACTAAGCAGCTAGTCTTGTATTATCCCACAGAGATACACAGAGACCCCAGTCATCCATAAGGAGTCCTTGAGCATGTCCTCTCCATAGGATGCCAATGCACACATGCAATTGAACTCCAGACCTCTTTTCATCTGGGGTTGTTCACAAAGTTTGCTGATATATAATGCAAGGCTGACAAAGCTGGCAGTATCCTTTAAAAAAAAAAAAAAAAAAAAAAAAAAGAAAAAGAAAAGATAGTCAGGTGAAAAAAAAGTATTTTCACAGTTCAAAAAAAGAGCAACTTCAAAAAGATTTCAGAAAGTAATATCTTGGCTGCACTCCAAAGCACTTTAGAGTTGACTGCCAAAGGATTAAGTCTTCAATAAGATAAAACTATCTTTGTACACACACAAACACATTCAATATATTTCTAAAAACCTATTCAAATAATATTAAATGATTCAAACTGGTACAACCGTGAAGACTACAGACAAGACGGCAATCCCTCAGTAACTGTTGCTTTGCCCTTGTGTCTGAGGTCCACAGAAACTTTTCCAGAGTGAGACTGTACAAATCCAAGCACGCCTTCTGCCTTACTGCCACAGCAGACATCTCTTCCAGCTGCTTTCTGGAATTAGGACACCATGTACCCTGCGACACCTTATCTCCCACACTCATAGGGGGATAGCAAACACATGTAAGCCTATTTTTCAGCTATTAGTTTTTAATAATTCTGGAAACTTGCTCTGAGTTTATTAATTAATACTTATTTGCTAAGCTTCTTCTGAAGTCAACTGTTGCTTTTACCACTACCCTGTTTCCAGTGTCATTTTTTTTTTTTCCCCAAAAAGGGAATGAATACCATAAATACCTGGCAAAGGGATACTGTCTAAAGGCACGGATGGCTCTTCTCTTGGTAAACATGAAGCTAAATAGCAAGTATAACTGTAATTGTGGTCTTTGGCTAGAACATGCAACTGCCCAGCAGCTTGGCAAGTGGCCAGGTGGTCATGCCCATTAATGTCACACCACCTTATTATGTATTAAATGGCTGTCTTCTATCCCTGGGAGAGAGAATATTGATTTAGTGAAGGAGGGAAGGACCTGGAGCTGATGAGGCAATATCTTTTCCTCCTGATTAAATATTTCATTAAAAGCTCTGTGCCATTCAGTCACTCATAAGTTGTGGCGAGGCAGGGAGAAAGTCTGCACTATCTAGCTAAATATCTTGCACAGAATGCCCAAGAAAAATAACAGAGTTTAATATCGGCACGTGATATTTAAGGTTGACTTGAATTTCAGCATGTGCTGTTTAAGATTTATATAAGAATAATTCTTCCTGCAGTTGAGCGTTATTAGTAGCCAACAATATTCTGAATATTCAGTGACTATTCAACAAATATTCAGTTCAGCATTCTGAATGGAGCCTCAAGGTTTAAGCTCTCCTCTGCTGTTAAGCACAGTCACTAATGTGAAGGAGGTTGCTGTTAAAACTAGCCCAGCTAGATCATTGCGTTGGCAGGCACGTTTTGTCAGAACACAATGGACGCTTCAACAGCTGCATGTGGAATGACAGCTGAAGGAAAGAGATGATTTTCTAGGGGTTTTAAACTGCTTTTTTCCCCCAATACTCAAAATTATTCTAAATACTTAAGTGGTATAGTTTTTCTATGCAAAGCATCATAGGAAGATTATTGGAGGAATTCTGTCAGGGTTGGACAAGTGACCGAAGACAAAAACTAAAATACGAGCTTAGCACGGCTCACAGGGTTTCTTTTGGTGAAGGCTGGATCAAGGTTCTGTGATTAAAATAGATACAAACAGAAAATGGGGCTTCCTGTTTTGATGATTTTGTAACCTTGCGTGGTGAAAGAACGCATTCAAGGGAAGCTTCTGTGAAATGGTGACACTTGACAATACCATGGTGATGCTTGACTACTTTGTTATATCACAGGACACATCATAACTTAAAAAATTAAATGAAAGGAGAAGTAAGCCAGAGAATGTTCCATGCCTCCAGGCCAAGTAGACCACTGGCTGCTCCATTAAAATCTGTAATCGTAAAACTTCATACATTTCTCCAGAATTTGAATGTGCATAGGGGATTAGCTCTCGGTAGAGCTGCTCGGATCTGTGCATCTTGACTAATTTGAGGAAAATGAATTTTTGGCACAATTAAAATTGTCCACATGGAGTATTCCTCAGTACTGAGGAGCTATCATTGCTTTCTATGAAGAAACTATGGGAGTGTTTCTTTTTAGAGTGGCTTAGCTATTAATCTGCATCTGTCTCTGCCTGATGAAAGCTGTAGTTTGAATGGTCTGAGTTTACTTTATCCTCTGCAGGCAAAGCCTCGTAGCTAGACCTGCATCTTCCTGCGATGCCGTGATTTCCATTCTTTGCATTTTCTGTAGAGTAAAGGAGGCATCTGACATCTCTCGTTCACCATTTGCAGCAGCAGTATGCTGTTTTACAGCAGCCCAAGTTGGAATATACATTGCTGCACTGCTGCTGCTCAGGTCAGGGAGGCTGTATGGATTTAGCAGAAGGTAAAATTCAGATAAAATCTATGAGACATAAGAAACTGCAAGATGTTTATGATCTTTGTGTAAACACTTGGAAATTGGGATTGATAGTGACACTATTGACAGTGTATTAGCCAGAACACCCATTGAGATCAAGATAAACGGTCAGTCTAGAATGAACATGAGGCTATTACAAAAATGATGGATGATCTTATTGCTTTCAAATTAGCTTGGAACTGCTGGAACCCTCAACTACTGTTCGTTGTATTTCCAAATTGCCACATGAACCTGATGGTAAGGTATTGAGGCATATATTACATGATCTGTCTACAGACTGCATAATGAGTAGAGAGAAATACATTCTATGTTCTCTTTTTAGTCTAAAAATAATGAACTATCAAAATATTGATATCATTTAGATTAAATAATTCAAAACCTATTACCATTCTACTTTTTAATGCTAGACTCATAAAGGTGAGTGTGCTTTAATTCTGTGCTGTAATTTGGACCACAGTTCAAGCATTCAATTTTTAATTCGCCACTCCACTATTTTGGTGTTCAGATATTTAAAAAAAAAAAAAAAAAAAAAAAAGGAAGAAGACAGAAATCAGCTTCTGCTAGCTAAAATACAATTAATTTCAGAGGAGGATTGAAAAAGGCACAGATCTCATTAGTTTGTTAGTAAAACACAGAATCATTTGAATCTAAGATGAACAAAATCAACTGCCAAAACCTTTTGTCCTGATGTCAGTTCAACAGATTGCAATATTAATATGCAAATGTCACAGATCAAAGTACACAATTAACAGTGACATTTGAACTACCATTTTTATTAATAGTATCAGTATTCTTTGAAAGCCAGTTCCAAACATAGGCACAGAAATAGCTTAAAATATGGTTTAAAGAGCACAGAGTGGTGAATAACAAACCAATCCTCTTTTAGAGAAACAAGGCCATTAGCTTTTGCACACAAACTGCTTTTGTAAGCCTATTAGAGGAGCACACAGTCTGAGTTTGCCCATGCTAATGTTCTTAATCGTGTTTCTTCCACCTGTTATCCAAAAGCACAATTTCTTCTTGAGTTTGGAAGCTGAGTTTTCAGGTTCGCACCAAAGTTTGGGTGAGGATAAAGACCACTGCAGGTGAGAAGAAGGCTCAGCGTTATGGAGTGCTGCTCGCCAACAAGCCTCTACGACAGGAAGGTTGTGGAGATGATGTGGGTTAGATCTTGCTTCTTCCCAAGTGCACAAGGTTGACCGATTCCAGCTAATTTGCTGTCAGACAGAGTATGCGGTACCGTATGACCTTTCAGATTCACTTCATATTCGCCACAGCCATCGTGTGGAGCAGGTCAGCAGCGTTTGGAGCACAGTGGCTGCAGTCAGACTGTGCAACGTGCAGCATATGTGACAAGAACAGTTCTTAGTTCCAAATGTCAGGCAGCAGCACGCAGTGCATGAGCGCTTTCTGCACAGCAGCTTAACGTTTGCTACTGTATGCTGCAGCCCCAGTGGCTACAGGGATGCTAAACAAAATGAATCAGACCTAATCTCTGGCCCTGAAGCATACTGGCATGGCACAGCTTGAACCCCTGCAGCTAAAACCCCTTACTCTCCAACACAGAGTAGTCATACTTGGATTGCCTTTGGGGATGGCTCCCAGCCCATGCTGGCCCTTGACCAACACCCAGGAATTGCTTGGGAGACTCCTCATAGGCATGCACCGAAACCCATGCCAACAAAGGACTGTGCAAACGATTTATTGGTACAGACTGTATTAACTCTGCTTAGTATTCCAGGGCAGGTAACAGGCAGATCATCCGTGCTTGGGCAGTGAACGAGGGCAGCATGATGTCTGCTATACTGGAGAGTCTCATTCATCTGCCACGACCCGGTGCTCCCTCGCCTGCTCTGACCCAGGTTGCTCCCCACTTCTCCCTTTCTAGGCCCCCTCCTCCCTTTCCCCTTGTGCAGGAGGGTCTCACCAGTTTTTCTCCTTAAGGCCTCTCAGCACAGGCAGCACAAAAGGAAGCTTAACAAGGTGCACAAACTCAGCCCCAGTCAGATCCTATGGAAATCAATGTCCTGCTAAAAATGTTACTGAAGGATCGGCTGCTGCTCAGTAATGTCAAGAAGTAATTCCAGACATAGGATGTTATCCCTCTGTTTTAAAAATGCCAAGTAAGCCACAGCAGCTAGTATTTCAAAGTGTGCAGAGTAAAATACATTGCAGATTACTTTCCAAAACTTCTACAGTAGATGGAACAAACAGTAGCCTTGCCAGATCATGCAAGATCTGGCAAGAAAATCTGAGCTGGTTGGAAACTGCTTTGCAGAGGAAAAGAAGAAAAGCAATGTGCAAATATTTTATTTGCCGTGTCCGGTGTTTGAAAAAGATTATTTTCTTAAAATCACCAAAAGTTCTCATATTAAACATTATTGAAATGGCATCTTCTTATTTCTTTTTCATAAGAAAAAACCTGACCAGGCCAGCTGATGGAGTTCCTTCTTGCTTGAAATTGGTTGGTTTGAGATTGGCAAACTAAAGAAATGCAAAAATTTCTATGTTAGACTGAGCACAGGACTGTACTTGAATAGAGGTGGGAACATGATGCTCTCGAGTTTGTTGTGTATTTTAGTGCCATGCCCAAAACCAAAATATAATTCTGTTCAGTCATTGGCCTTTTTTAGAAGATAAATGACAATAGGTATCAGCTGCAGTGAAAAATTCAATGAAAGCTTGCTGGAAATCACAGCAGAGAGCAACACCAATCCATAGATTAGCATTTCAGTGTTATTATTCTTCAGGCTATGCAGATGGTGGTTTGCTTAATGCCTGCTCTTTTCAGGCACTGGCCCTGGTTTCAGGCACTATCTATGCCTTATCTTATTTCCATCATTTTAATTTAGAATAATAGTCTTTAAATTTCACAACATTTTCAAGCTCAAGGGTGCCAAAACGACCAAGATAGTGTCAGATATCTGGAGAAAAAAGACAGACAGAAGGCTGGAAGTGTTATAGATTATGCTTACTCAAGCTCTGAGATTTCCAGTCCTCTGGTTTAAAACTTTCTTCTCTCCTTATTGGAGGTATATACTTCAGTGCTCTTCCACACCGCTGAATCAATTGATGCCAAGAGCAAAACAGATTACTTTGAGTCAGTCAAAATTGGTTACTCGGCTCAGTACTGAATGGGCGCTATGACCTGTGCTACGTAGGGACCAGACTAGTTGATCAGGTACTCTCTACTGTCCTAGAAGTCTGTAAATCTTTTAGTTTATGGAGACTGTTACTTTGATTTATTTTTGTTGACACTACAGGATTCCAAATTTTGCCACGAGGTTGAAGTTCTGGAAAAATATTTTGACCAGCTTGATACAAAGCTCCTGGACTCAGGAGATATTGTAGGTAAAAGAAGGAGGCAGGTGCAGGAAACAAAACCTGGCATAAGTGACAGATTATCCATCAGATGTGGCAGGGACAGGAGATGGCACAGCCAAGAGAGCAGCAACATCCAGCAGCAGTGGATGGGCTATGCCTGGGCCTGGCGTGACTGCAGTTGCCAGCCTACATCAACCTGCTGTTGAGGAAAAACAGCTCTCAGGTCCTCCTGCTTTCCCTTGTGCATGGACGAAATTCTCACCGCAGTCCCCATTGGGTATTTTGCAGAAAACAATTCCTCTCTATCTGTTGTTACCCTGCCCTTTAACTCAGCATGGTTCTTTTCAGCATGATGTAGTTTTCAACCTGAAGGCTAAATTGCAGTCAGCTTCTGTGCCAGGTGTGATGGTGTGAATTTAAGCCTGTAAATGTGATTGCACTTGGAGGCAGGTACGTGGCAGCATTATTTACAAGTGGCCAGGCGAGGCCATGCTTTGTCCTCCTGGGGAGCACAGCCATCTGCACCCTGTCCTGTTCACGTGAGCACCCGAGCAGGCAAGGCCAGAGGGAAGACATGGAGACTTTTATATCCTTCTGCATAAATAGGTGGGCATTTTCAGCTAGAAGGAGCAGTGCCAGTGATAATTTTTGTTTCCGTGGTGTAACTCTAGCTTCTCCTGCTTTTCCAAGAGGTTAAGGCCAAAGACACACGGATGCTGCAACGTGTTGTAGGCTCTCACCTTGAGTGGGTGTTAGGAGCTGCTCATAGAAAGCATCTCCAGTGATGTTTCTCATGTTAAATGAACCCCACAAGATACTTGGCTGAAAAACTCAGCATGCAGGACTATCATGCTGAAATTCATTACATAATGTATGCCGTCTCCTTCCTTCTGAGACATAGCATGCAAGGGGCTATGTGACTTAGTACAGGACAACTTCAAGATACATAAAACCAATACCAATGGGTAGGAGAAACCTCTGTCTTTCTTATCTCTAGTCACTTAGCAACTGAATATTTGTTTGGGTTTTTTTATACAACATGCATCAATTTCCAGATAAGTCCTTGGCTATGACTCACCTTGCGATAAAAAGCAATGCAAGAAACCTTCATTTAAGGCCCTGTTCTGAATCAAGAGGTTCTCCATTCTAATATATTATGCTATATACCTGCTCCCTGACAATTATACATCAGGGATATCCTGATTTTGAACAGAAAAACTACTGTAGGCTTAACTATTTTCTCATGAAAATTTCATCAAAACTGACATATGTCTTTGATTTCTTACAGTTTCAGCTAATTAGTTTCCAACTAAAACTCTTTTCTTAAATACCTTCTCAGTCAGTGCTATCTAAAAAATAATATTATCAAGTATCAGGTAATACATATATAAGCCTTAGAATTTGCAGAAAGACCAGGGTTGTAAGACAGCCTTGGACCCCGGGGTCAGTATGGCACCGGTGCCACATTCAGCTCCTAGCTCTGAAGTTTACCTCCTGTTCACAAATAAGCATGCCTTTTCTTCAAAAATATTTGATTTTGGTATATATCGATGTTATAAACACATATAGGTTCAACTATTTTGCTACTTGTTCCAAGAAAAAAAAGCAAGTAGAAATAATTAGAAAAAAAACCCCCAAGCCCAAACCCAAAGCATTTTACATTTTTTTCAAGAAACTCTTAATTCTGTAAGCGTTAGTACTTTTCTTAATATTCTGATAGTTACATGTTTTGGCTTTCTGATGTAAAGGTCTTTTACCTAAATTTCCTCCTACTTAACATTCTAAATGTTCAAAATACTAAAATTTTTTTTTTTTTTAAATCTTCTTTATATTGTTATTTTTCTGGAAAACACTTTTCAATTCATCTAACCTGCAAGTGAATTGAAAACCCAGTTTACCACCCTTTGTTCTGTTGATAGCCAACTTTCTGCAAGTCATATCATCTGGTGTTCAGTTTAACTTCTGTCAAATGAGAACAACAACCCTTTGTAATCCTTTTTCTTTCTTTGGTGGAGAGACACCCCCTTGCTATGCTCAGGGATCACACTTGGCACAGTGGAATGCCCATCCTCCAAGCGCTGTTGGACTTTAAATTTAGTGTCACTGAAGTGGAACCAAACAGCCTCTCTCTTGTGTAATAATTACATGAATGATGAGAACCTAAAACTTGATCTCCAGATCAAGTATTTTCACAAAAGTCTCAGTATGTTTAAAACTGAGTAAAGCTTTCATTTTACTCTTCTGAGGCAGCCATTCCAGATTAAAACTATTTTATATTGACCTTATTTTCCTAATGCAGTTAACATTTTGTCATATTGGTTTTCATTAAACTGCATAGAGTCTTCACTTTATTAAACTGTGATTCCCTTAGGTTAAGAGATACAGGAATCACAATGGCATGTGAATGTTTCCATGTTAAACTAACTTCTTTGTGCTCAGAGCAATATTTTATTTTTTAAGAATTTTAAGATTCTTTCCACTGATAAGAAATCCAGTTTCTTAGTGTCATTCATGCCTACAAGATTTAGCAGTAAACATCTTACAAAGAGCAGCAACACAAAAAAGCACCAGAAGGTACATACACATGATACTCGCCTAAAGATACACCAGTGCTGCCTGGCCTTGAATGCTCCTGTGATTATCCAGTGGTTACAACAATGGGCTGTGTCCTGCTTCTGAATTTTCTTTGGACCTGCCCTGCAATCTCTGCTATGTCACCACAGCTTTTTGAACACTAATCTATTCATACATGAAAGGATAAGACTGATAACATCTTGGCTGTGAAGTGATGTATTTGCTGACTGTATCTGAGATCCAGCTCTTCAAGGTGTCCGCTGCAATTTCCTGAGCGTCTCTGGACTAAAATGTGAATTCTCAGTAACATATGCACAGTATGTTGCAAAATAAACTCCAGAAATTGAAAGGACGTTGCTGGGTGACCTTATTCACTAAGTGGATCAAAATGCCTGTGCAAAAACTTTTGATGAGGGTGACTTGGTACACAGTTTGTCTCCTTGGGCATGATCCAAAGCTTATTTAGCTCAGTGCTCTGTGCAAAGACTGAGTACATAGGTTTTAGATTGTACTCTGCATCTCCATTGAATCCTCTCAACCACTGCCCCCTTTCAGACAGTCTCAGGTTTGTTTATCCGGTACCTGTTTCTTGTCATGTCTTAGCTTCCCCTTCTGCTTTCAAGTGCCTGTAGCACGTTGTCTCCTTATTCTCTTCACAAAATACTTTTGTTGTATTCTCTGAATACAGGAGAAATTTTAAAATAAAAAAAAAAATCAAATATTCTCACAGTAAGCTGTATGCAATTTTATTCACAAAGTTTAAGTAATAATACAGCCAAGAACAAAAGCAATGACCTGAACTAGATCGCTGATTCTCATCTTCATATAGCTCAGCCCCACTTGAGAAATGCCTACCTGAGGCTCAGAGTTCCTCGCTGCACTGCGTCCAGCTCCTGTCCCATTCCCACAGGCTGCCTAGGGGCTGCTGCCTTGGCTCCTTAAAGCTCCCCTCCAGATGTGCAAGGCAGAGGCAGCTGTGCTGGTCTTCCGCACCCCTTATCACTTGGGATTGGTGTGGCAAGGATCTCTTACTGCTGTAACTAATTTACATTGTGGGAAGTCATATCACAACAAGTGGATGTCAGCATGCCAGGGAGAACTGGGGTAATATAAATAACGATAATCATAACCTTTCTTACTCTGAATTGACATATAGGCAGAACAAGCTTATCAGAGCAGATGGCTTGATGTATACAAACAATACTTTGTGAATATGTGATTAGACATGATAGTCCTTATTGCTTCACGTGCCCAGATTTTGATGGGAGAAGCAATACCAAAAAATTTTGAATTGTGAACAAAGCTTTTTCTGCAAAGCCCCTGAGTGGAAACTTAGCATATAGGACTAGCTTCCCTGCTGGTCTGGTTACCTCAGTTACATAGACAGCGTAAGTGGAGTTGACAAAAGTTGTCCTCCTTCTGCAGAGTTACATCTGCCAAGGGGGTGCGGTTGTATAGTGTCATCCAGTAAGGTGACATAACTCTTTACAGCACCAGCTGACACTGCTACGCTGTGCAGCTCACGCTAGACCTACCCTCCAAAGGAGCAGCATTCAGTCTGGACGCATCCACAGGATTCAGATCCATCTTTAACCTTTGTAGTTCACAGTAAAAGAGTTAAGTCAGCCTGTAAAAACAGCAACCGTAATTGATTAGTCATTCTTAGAATAATTGTCAAGCATTTGACCTGACTGCTGTGAAACTAGAACTTATCCCATTAAGTCAAATGCTCTGTTCAAATACTTCTGCATGGAGAGCTGTTTAGTACAGCAATGGCTGACCTCGCATCAGCAGCAGATCCTTGTCCCATTTTAGCCAATAGCTAGGGATGTAGTGAGATCAGGGAGGCAGAATAATAGTTTAGAAAATATCTTCATTAATCAAACAGAAACATTGGCATCCTCCCTTTCTCCAAAACCAATACTACTCTGCAAATAAAGTCATAAAAGCAATAGTGAAAAAAACAAAGGACAAAGAGCACTTTTTGTCTGACACGTACAATAGAAAGTTATAAATTTGGGGTGTTTGCTAATGTGTGGGTTTTGCTACAGTTGATCATAAAAGCAGAACCTTCCTCCTATCTGGAGATCGTGTGTCTTTATTTTTATGTGGGTGGGGATAACCCTTTGTGCACATTGTCAATAAGCAGGGAAAAGAATCTGAACTCTGGACTTAAAGTATCTCAAAATAGTCTAAAAAAGATAAAATCTGTCATAATACTTTCAGGAGAAAAGATGGGAAAGATGGGAGAAAACTGGTGTGTGGTTACTGTTACAATTGCTTTTTGCATGAACATATCTTTGCTCTTGGGGCGAAAAAAGATCACAGAAATGGGAGGTATATAAGTGGCGTTAGAATGAAAATACGTTCTGATTTCCTACATTTCATAATGCTTAGGCACAAGTTTGTTTTCACCTGTTTTAGATATTTGAAAAATTATTATTTCCTGCCAGTTCTAATATGGAAAATAATTAACAGTATTATGGCTCTCCTCACCTGGCTCTTGACTACAACTCAACAGTTGGACATGTGCACATGAGCTTTGAACACAAGTAATGAAATTACAATGTGCTATAATAACATGATAATTAGATATGTCATTGGTGCTTCAGTCTTCTGTAAGTCAGGTAAAATGTTAGATTACTGGAAAAAACTGAGATACTGTGAATGAAAAATTATCATAACCCAGTCTTGCACTGAACTTCAAAAAGGGTGAAAAAAAATCTTGTGAGAAAGGGGCATTGAGCCATATAAGTAATGATTTGTACCTCTGCAATTAGACGTGATATCCGCACTGTTCCACACTGTTTGGTGGAAATTGTAGTGTAAGCAGTTTTAAATTAAGAACAAGGATTATCGCTCTTTAGCACTGAGGGAGTAATTGATTCATTCAAATAACTACATCTTCTAACAAGTAAAATAAGGACATGTGATTAGTTTACAGAGAAGAATGGGAATGTGAGAAAGATTTACACTCTCTATAGACTTCTTATACCTTATGAGACTCATCTTACTGAGATCATTATTAAATAGAAATAGGTCCCTGCAGGCTTGTTTTTAATTTAAGGGTGACAAAGCTGAGAAACATGGTATACAAGCAAAAGCTTGCAGAGTAGAAATGAATGATTACATAAAGAAATTAGATGCTCTGGTGTGAAGTTTCCTATCTGCACAGTCTGCTCATTACATTTCACAGCAGCCCTACAATTCAAGAAACTCACTGTCAAGCAAGTAAGAATACAACAAGCAAGGTTTGTAATTCAGCAAGAGAAGTCGCTCCTAGTCCTGCTAGTCCTTCCTAGCAGAAAGGAGAGGTAAAAAGAAAGGACAACCACACGTTGTTCATTAGCTGTAGGATGGATTTGTTTCACTGCAAGTAGGGAGAGCTGCCACGGGATAACAACCTAGCAGCACGTCATGCTGTGTGGAAATGTTTTTAAATGCTTCCATGCTTATTGTACAATCTTTTTCCATATAATATGCTCCTTAAATCTTTGGGAACATTTACTCTTTAGGAGTCCCTTTTAATGTTATATCCATGAGCCCAATTCGCTTAAGGGAGTGAGTTTTTATTCATTTATGAAATAGAAAACATAGCAGAATAGATTAACAGACAACATGCTTTATCTTAGACTCATTGTATAATTCTGCTCAACTTGCCCATTGGCCTTGTTTAGATTGTGAACTTTATAGCATAGAAGTGCCTTCCTTGGTGTCTTCTTTATATACAAGTAGGCTGCAAGATCTTGGCAGTTACAATGGCAGTAATTTCCCCTTGTAACTACAAATATTTCCACCGCTGTGAGGTGCTTCTACGCCGAGAGCTCTGTGGGTGTCATTAAAGCGGTTTAATTATATGCCACACATATGCTACAGTCTCTAGTTCCAGTCTTTATACACAGGCTGCATGAACTTAAAAAATGAACGACTTAAGTACTTCATTTGGGGGCTGTTTAGAATACTGTAGTAGATACTAGAAGCCCCAAAAGGATCGTTCTCACAGCTGTTCAGACTTCTCACAGAGTGAGGATGGAAAATGGAAAACATAGGTATAATATGGTGATAGCTTAAGGCAGGCAGAAATGGTGACTTTTCATCCAAACTTTGAGCAAAATCTAATGGCACAAGATGCACTTAAATTCATAAGCCAATTCTATGATAATTCAGTGGCATATTTTAATCATCATGAAATATTTAGAAGAACAGTGAGCATAGCATGAGACAGATATACAGCAAATGGACGTGCTCGTTAGGGATGAACTGGGAGAAGGTCCAGATAACTAACTTCACTTCTTGTTATGTTTTTAACACAGAATTGTTCTAGCATGTTGCCAAGCTCTGTTAAAGGCCAGAGTTTCCTTGTATGCAACCATTAGGGTTACTCAAAATGCCTGCAAATCAAAGCACATATGATCTAGTTCTTTATTTTAAAGTCTCATCTGAAAAAGCTCTGAGGCACATGCCACATCAAACCCAATTATCTGCTTTCCAAATGATGAAATGTTCACTAATTCTCTGGCTGAGTTGTTATGCCACGAACACGTACATTCTAGACAAGCCCAGGAAATGGGTCCATTTTCTGAAATTCCTTTGAAAAATATGCACACCAAACATACTGAGAAAAGCCTTTTAGCAAAAAATGAAGGCTCATCATACATTTATCCTACAGAGATTATCATAGGAGATTTTACCTTTATTCTTTAACAAGGTTAACTGAACTAAATATTAATAACAAACAGGCATATTTTCTCAGAACATCTCAAGAAACTACATGACAATAGGTACTGGTATTAAAGTGTAGAGCTTTTAGTTTCTAGATTTTTTTTTTAAACTGATTTATGTCCTTTTTTGTGTGTCTGAAAAACATCAGCACTCTTTTGTCTCATTTAACAACATGAGAGTTGAAAGAAAACTCTTTACTTTTATTACTCACTCAAAGATTTTATACTGCCATTATCCATGCAAGTATCTGAACAGCATTCATGTAAAGATGGCTGAAAGAGCAAAACCTTTTTATTTAATTGCAGGTATTTTTGCCTTCTCAGAGCTAGAAACCCTTCTCTTGTTGAGGATTTTTTTGGAGAAAATGGATATTGCTTCTGGTTTGCCAAGGAAAGATGGCCTACGTGTTTAGGTGGTCTGCATGTTCATTTGCCCATCAGTCCCTCCCATACGAGGTGCTGAACAAGCAGGTTTATTTCAGTCATGCATAGGTGGAGAAAGGGGAAGCAACATCACAGCCTTAAGTCCTGCTAAGTTTCAAAAAAGTCAGGAACTGGATTTACAATAGGTGCCCAAATCTCACCACAGGAAAGAAGATGAAATCTGTCCATCCTACATTCAGCTGGGCAGCAGGGTGCCAGTCCATCAGTGGCCACCCCAGTTCTGGCCTGACAGTTGGCACAAGTGCAGCTCTGTGCCATCTCTAGCGTGAATGGTGTCTGCCCCAGTACGTACGGGTTTTTTTGAAGTGAAAAGCATTAGGACAATGAAAAGATGCAGCTTCATTCAGTTTCATCAGTTCTTTGAAAAGCTTGTTTAATTTAGGTATTCATTTTTGTTGCTTCAGGACAGAACCTTTTTTGCCTTTTTGGGCTTTTATTTTCTGGTTGAAGTTTTCTGTGAGTGTGAAGAGGCATTACGAACACTCAAAGCTACAAAGTTGATGAGAGCCAAGGCTGCTCAGCAGTTCCCAGAGGAAAGTGGTTTGATCCAGGAGACCAAGCACTGGATTGGGCCCCGCATTCCAGCTCTGGTTCTGCCATTGATTCCCCACATGGCCTCCACAGGTGGATTTTGTTCCACTTCCATGGACAGTAAATGGAGACAACAAGATACATTTCATCTCATAGCAGAGACATAATCATTTAAGTTTATGATCCATTTGGGCAGCGTTGTGAGGAATTCTCTAAAAAGGATCACGACAAAAGGAAGAGTTCTGCATTCATACCATGGTATAACCACTAGTTAAGTAACAAGGACAAGAATAGTGAACAAGTGTTGGATTCCCTAAGCATAGCCCATTACACTGAATGAACCTGGGAATAGGGAAAGAATACAGTTGTGTTTTTAAGGACTGGTACATATCTGGTGCCAAATGAAGGTTGGATGGGCAGCCTCATTTCTGGCATTTCATAACGCTGAATGCTTAGCTTTTCAAATGGAACATTATTTCTTAATTAAGTAAAAATGTAGTTTCAGTCAACTGTACTGTGCAAAGAAAGTCCATGGAAAATTCCCACTGAAGTGACACTATGTGATTAGAATTTGCATTATGTAGAATGGGCAGCAGTTGGTGGCATATTAAATGAAGAGGCTAGGAGATCAGTGGATGACAGGTTCTTCAATACAGCAGAGGAGTGGCGTGGGAGAAACTCCCATTGCTGCATGTGGCCAACCCATGCAGGTAACCTGTAGACTTTACTCCCTCAGCAGTCATTTGATAAAGCACTCCAACATATTAGCTTTGAGGCATGAGTCTCAGGTATCACCTCAGCTTTCCTACACCAACTCATATGTTTGAAACTAAGTATATCCTAAGTAGGAGTGGTTTTTTGATAGTTTTGTAGTTTTCAAAAACTACTAAATTTGCTCCAGGCCTCACCCCTTTATAAATAGATCTTCATTGTAGTTGAGAGACACAAACTAAAGAATCATTGAAACTAAAATCAGGAGTCCTGAAACACATTATTATTTTCAAAAATCAAAATTGCTGTTAGGTCAAACTCTTCAAATTTCAAACATCTTGGGTAATTTTCTGGAGGAAAGAAGCAAAATAGTAGGTCAACTGAAGAAAAAAAAAAAAAAAAAAGACTTGAGAAGACTTCTTTGAAGTGGTTTATAAGAGGCTGCCAGAAGAACCATTTTCATTTAGGAGAAGAAAAAGAAAAAGAAAAAAAAAACCTTGGTTGGTATCTATGACCTGTCATGTGGCAAGCTGCTATTTGAAAAGACTGTTTATGGTTGTTAAAAAACTTCATACACATCTGAGAACCAATTCTAGAAGAAAAGCCCTCTGATCTGCAGCATGCATACAAGAATGTGTAAGAAAGTTAAGTGTTTGCTAGGTCCAGCAAAAGGAAGTAATGTCAACTGTAGCTTTGGGACATTTTAAATAAACACCTTCAGTTCTAAATGGAACTTCTGTATAGGCAATCTGTAACTCTCTCTGTTCTTTAAGTGTGTTTCCTTTTGCCAAGAACTGGATTCTTTGGTGTTTTGCATCTATTACAACAAGAAACTGCAGAAGTAGCTCGGAAGAGCTGATACCCAAGCTCTACGACCAGCCAGCTTGTTGGAAAGAAAATTTCCATCATCTGGAAGCTATGTGTGAAGAACTTAGTATCTCTGTCACAGAGACAAATCACAGACACAGAGCTGCAACAGCATGGAAGGGAGTGGGTTTGCACTTGTGGTCCACAATACTTTATCCCCACTGAATTTGCTGTATGGATGTTTGAGATCAGGTTAACATTTAAGAACTATCTCTAAACAAAAGTGGTTAGACACCTTTAAAATTGTTGAGGTCGATACCAGCAGTTAGAGGGTTAGATTAAACAGGCAAGAGAACAAACTGCAGACTGCAGCATTTCTGAAGTAGTCAGGAACTTTTTGTTCCTATAAATTAAATGACAGACTAACTAACAGTGCCTGATTTGTAGCTTTAACAAAGTATCTTAAAAAGATATTTAGAGAACTTAAACTTCTTAGTAGAGTATCTTACCAGGAGAAAATAGGAGAAAAGAATAAAAAGAGGAATTGAAGAAAGACAAATATGTACTGATAGAAAATTGGTAGAAATACTTCATTTTAGGCTACAATATTTTTCCTGTCTTTTATCAAAGTTAGATATGAACCCAGGGATTCTAGGTCATCAGCCACACATCAGACTAATAACTACAAAAGTATTTTTAATTGATAGGTTTTCATCTTAAGTTTTCCAAAAGTAATATAATTATTTGTATTTTGTAGATGGGGAACCTTGACCAGGAAAAGCAAATGACTTTTCTAACATTATGCAGCATGTTAGTAGCAGGTGGAATTAAAACACAAACTGAGATTCTGGGATCTTGGTTTGACATTTCACACCATGGTGCCTTCCTAGAAATGAGAGGTGACTTAGGACTGAGGGCCAGGCAAACGTTGTGGTAAGTATTTTGAGGAATCTGTGATGAAGTCCACTGAGTGACAGAAAATTCTTATTGCCTTCCTACTTTCATTGTGAACCTGCTACAACTGTTTGTGTCTCTTTTGTGGTTTTGCCTAGTTTTATTTGTGTTTTGGGGCTCTCTTCATGATACAATGACTTTCTGAAACTGAAGGTTCTGAAATCAGGCACAAATGTGCACATTGTCTTCTCTTTCTTCTCTTTAATTTCTTGAAAATTGGCAGTAATTGAATATATCCCATTTCTTCCAGATTTCCTTGCAGCATTACTTGGTCCAATTTTAGGAATTCACCATACTTGCCATCTTTCTACATTTCACTGGCATCTCTAAGCTGCCCTAGGAAAATCAATTATGCTGAGCTGAAGTAGTCTGGGTTGGATGCTTCTTCCCTCATCCAAAGAACCCTAGGAAAACACTGGCCATCTTCCAGATTCCTAGATAAGAAGGCAATTGCTGTTCCCTAATCAAGAGTCCTTAGTCACTTCTAGTAAGCTTAGAGACAAATATCTGTTGGAAACCTTAGAGCAAATGAAAAGCTTGTTCATAGGCTGCTAGGGAACCATCAAGACTGGACTGTGAGATGCCTGTGCTGAATTAATCGCTTGTGAATTATGTAAAGTTTAAAGCCTGAGAATATGATCTCTGACATAGACAGACTGTGCTTACAAAACAAAGTATTTGGAAGTAGAGAGATTTGCTACGTAACTCATGTTACCGTGTTGAGATGGAAGCGAGATAAAGATTATAATTGCACTCCAAATTAGTGCAGTTGGAAAAACAATCATAAGACCTAAATATGTAACCCAGTGGTGGTTTTATGTCCTCTTTTGGCAGTAGTTTGAAAACTAGCAAATAATAATCAGTCATTAATAATCTGTAGTATAATTTGATAGCAGACAATAGGCCAGATGCCCTTTTCCTTGTTCATTGCTGCTCGTGGAATTAGCAATACTTACATCTTAATGTTCAGCTTGATTGTTATTCAGCTTGCAAAAAGATTTCCAAAGATGCTGATACGATATGGGTTAGGGCTTATTAATTTGTTTCATTAGTTCACTTCACCCACTAGCTATGGAGCTTAACAAATTAAAAAAAAAAAAAAAAACCCAAAAAAAAATGAACCTGGACTTTTGAAACATTAGGTATGGATAAGTGTGCAACTATTTTTTTAAAAAATCCTGCAGATACCTTTTAGAAGAGTATATCATAAGCATTAAACACAGATAGCCACTTGACAGGACTTTTTCCTAGAGTGAGCTCTTTATTTTCTTTTATGTTCAGACAGTTTAGATGTGTCTAGGCAATGAGGGCTCTGTAGAGTAAATAGCGGTTGAGGGAATAATGCTACAGCTTAGGTAGACCAAACTGACAGTAGCTAATGTTTAACTGTCTGTTGCTAACAATGCAGAAAATAGGCAGCGGTGTTTTAGAAGACCCCCACAAATAAAAGCAAAATTATGGAAAAATGATAAATACCTATAGCAAAAAAGAGCAAAATGTACCTAGGTCAGCAGTACAGTGATGAAAATTGGCACTGACCCAAGAGTCATGCCAATCTGAAGGACAAGAATGTCTTGGGAGCCATCCAGAGCAAGGATAGATAAGCTATTGTCTTTGTCCCTCAGCTGATCAGCCAGCTGGCAAAAGCACTCAGACCCCGTTGCCTGCCTGCCAGCTCTCCATGGACTGACTGGTGCTGCTCCTCAGGAAGGATCTGGCAAACAAGGCACATACAGCCAGGGCCAGGTCAGGAACAGGAGCACTGTGATGGAGTGCACACTCAAGAAAGAAAATGGCTTCTTCAAGGACACTCTAATCCTCCCCCCCCCCAAAAAAAAAAAAAAATTAAAAAAAAAAAAAAAGGAAAATAAGTGCTTTTCTCATTGAATGATGAACCTGAAGACTGTTTTGTCTGCAAATACAGGTAAAGTGATTGGGGAATTAAACCCAGCCTCATTCTCATACAGTCACAGTAGTCATACACTATATTTTTATTCCAAATATGTAATTTCCACGCTTTCCCTTAAAGAATGCTGACTGAAAAAAAACCCAAAGGCTAATATGATTAGCAAAATACATTTTGCTCATGTAGATACAAGGAGACTGAAGGTGTTTAAAGAGGAATAATGCCATATAGAACATTTAGATGGAGAGAATATGCCAGTATAGAAACAGATAGGCCATTATTTTCTTCCTTTTTTTTTCCTTTTTTTATGGTTGAGAACAGTACCCCACCTATAAATCCATTATCCAAATACTTGTAGAACTGAGGAGCAGTGGGGATAAGATGATATAGTATTGCAGCAGGAGCTACTAGCTTTCCCAGTAATGAAGGCTGGGAATCTCCATTATTGTTCTTTAGACTGCTTGAAACTTAAGCAAACCTTGTCCATACCAGATGTCTGCCTCAGGGTGAAAATGTCTAAAACTTGTCAGCAAGACTTGTTCAGCCATTTCTCAATAATAAATTAGAGGGGGGAAAATTACTGTCCCCAGTCAAGGAAAAAAGCCTTTCTTTTGCTGGGAAAGGTTTGAACTCCTATGCTCAGCAGCAGGATCTTGAAAACTGACAGAAGGGTAGCACAGGGGTAGCACAAATCAAACTTTACATATCCATAAAAAACTCTTAAAGTTGGTCAGGGCCCTCTTAGACACCCCAGTTCAAACATTAATTTTAGCAACTGGCAGTTAAAATCAGCTGTAAGAGAGGCAGTTACAATCTAAATTCCATCATAATTCCACATAAATTAGACTGAAGCTATTATTTACTTTGGCCATACATTGCATGAGCTCATGGTCTGTTTAAGGCACAGAATAGCACTAAGGCTACACAAAATACAGAAAGTATGGTTAGCTTCATTCAAAATCTTTGTCAGAGAAGCTTGCCTTTTTGAATGGGAATAGTGAAAGGAAAGGGCATCTTCATCTTTCCTGTCATAGCTGTGAAACTGCGCAGCAAAGAATGCAGTGGAAAGCATCTACATTTTCAGCGGAACCTGTGATGAGTGACTATGATGTATGTTTATGTTTCCATGCATATTAGCTGTATTTTCAGGCCTGGTGTAATATTGATCTTTTTCATTCTGTGTCCCACCACAAAAACTAAGCAGCTGGCTGCATGTGACAAAGCTCATGCGCGTGAATAACCTCTTGAAAGTGAGGTGGATGGGATGACTCATGGTGCCTGAAGTTCCGCACTTGCTTAGATGTGTAAGCAGAAGGGGGACTTAGTATTACATAGTTTAAAAAAGGTCACTGAACCCTTTTTGTTTCAATTTTTCTACTTTGCTCCCTGTGTAAGATACAACAAATGCTGCTGCTTGAAAGGGTTGTTACAAATGAAGTAAATTTTAACTGATTAAAATAAAATGTGTGGATCAACATGGATTTCTTTACAGTAGTGTCCAGTTTTCACTCCTGTCACTCTAAGTATCTATGTAACTTGGTATCTATGGTTCCAAGTCACATCTTACTTTAGTCATACTTCTGTAGCTGCAGATATTGTTCAGTGTGGTACAGGAAAAGTACATTTGTCAACCAAGATAAGCTACGAACGATAAGGATTTTAGATAAGAATGACACAAAACATTATGTTGACTCATCAACATAAACATAATTGAGAGTTTCTAGTGCTTTCCAGTACTTCAGTTTCAGAACTGGTTTAAAACACATGAAAAGTGTTAGCCTAGGGCAGCTCGTTGGTGCCTACTGCAGAGTCTGCCCTTGCCCAGCTGGAGATACTACCAGTTGCTGCTAGAGTAAATCATATTGATATTTCACTGTAGGTTCCATTAATTAATCACCATCAAGTAGGACATTGCCTAGTCTTCTATATGGATGAGATATCAAAATGACCCTGACTTTGCGGAAGAGATCAGCTGGAGGCATTGTGGATGGAAAATAAGGGCCTTGCATGGAAGAACTTCTGTTCCCTTCCTAGCACATGGCTTGGGAGCACTGAGGACAATGCAGGGATGACTAGTGAGTATTGGAAAAGGTGTTGGAGGAATCTGGGGAAATAAGTTCCCCTAACAAACTGGAGAGAAGACTTAGTAAGGGAAGAAAGAGTTTATGATAATACTTCCCCTAGTATTTCACCAAGTATTCTGTCTTGCTTCCCTGAACCCTAGTCAGCCACCATCCTCCCTTCTGGTCCTCAGTCTTCAGACCTGCAATGATG
This sequence comes from Astur gentilis, assembly GCF_929443795.1. NCBI lineage: Eukaryota > Metazoa > Chordata > Aves > Accipitriformes > Accipitridae > Astur > Astur gentilis. Next base: position 35,259,640 of record NC_064884.1, on the reverse strand, counting down.
GTCTACAAGTATCCTATTTTGCCATAAATCTGCCTGCCAATGACACTCCTGGGGAGCATTGCACTGGTTCAATACCAGAGTATTGAACTATTACCTTCTTCTGAGTGCTAATAATGAAGGCAAGGGATTTACTGTTCTCATATGCAAAGAGGAAAAAAAAATATTTGCAGTGGAGAGAGTTCAAAAGCTGTTTCTCTCAGTCTGTTGTCTGCCCAGATGTAGATTTACCAAAAAGAAGGCAAGGAAGAGCTCAGCAGATCTTTAGCACTTTCCCTACCACCTGCCCCCACATTATGTGTTGCAGTCACAGCCAGAGGACAAGACAGTCTCTCAGTCCTTCTTCTAGCCCCAGCAGTACTCTATCCATTCACCTCCTGATTATCACAAAGGCACAAAACACTTTTCAAAAGGACAGAATTAATAATAAAACAAACATAGCCCAGAATTTGGTTAACAGGAAGCCTGTAAACAGGAAACAAGTAAGCTCAATTACCATGTAGAGATGGCAGTCCAAGCTCAGCACCATTTATTTGCATAGATTACAGATCTGAGGGAGAATATCCTATCCTCTGTGCAATACCATCAGGCCTTGTGAGAGTGGCCTCTGTGATCATCAGGGCTCTTGCCAGACGCTTGCCAAAGGCTGGCAAACGTCACTGTTTGGCAACTTCCTTATGGCTGCTTTCTCTTCCTCTTCCAGAAAAGCATTAATCTATTACTCCATTGTATAGACCATTATTTTATGGGGTTTAATAAAACCTTAGTATTTCTTTTTCTAGATTTTTCTAATATATATTTAGGGTTGTTTAATAATAGTTTTGCCTGCAGGTATCCAAGATACATGTTACAACTGACACAGAGACAGTATCTGTATTGCTGCAGCCAGATATTTCAAGTATAAGTAGAATTGTCCTATATGTAGGCTGTGTTTATATTACACATCCAAGTCCACATAATACAATTAAATTTGTGGTCAGGAGTCAACAGTATATCATATTGCCTTGTAGGAAGTAAAGCCCCAGACAGGCTAATACTAACATATAATCTTAGCTTTCTGTTCATGGGTGCTGTCACAACTGAGGGACAATATATTCAGTGGATAAAAACTAAGCATGTGTTTGTAGACCATAAACTTCTATATAAGTTTCATGTAACTTTAATTCAATCCTCCTGTGTATGTGCTTTGTTGTCCAGTGTTTTACTTTGCCACAGCAGTATTTTTCCAACAGACCCCCAGCCTTGCATGCTTGCTTTGATCTGTACTGTTTCTACATTACTATCACTAAAAGCAATGCTCTGGGACATTTCCTTAGAAACCCACTGTTGGAAGTAAGCATTCAGCGACCTACTCTGCTCCAGGCAGTACTACCTCTCTGTTATAACAATACTGTTTTACAACACAGATTCTCTTTCCCCTTGACTATCAGAAATGCTACTCAGAGCAGAGGAAGTGTTCTGTCAGTCCTCCACCTGATCAGAGAAGCTCACGGAGATAAATAACATGGTGTGCAAATCTGCTCAGTCATAGCATCCAAGCAGCTGTACTTCCTCACCCAGATACAGAGAAATCTTCCATGTGCCATACTTCTTCCACTTTTCTGGCTACTCACCCCACCCCTTCAGCTATGAATTTCACTTGTAATGCAACTAGAGAGGAGGGTAAATGAAACACATCCCTCTGCTTCAGCTTTCTTGGCCTGACTAACTGGCTGAACCTGCTGCTGTCTCTTCATCACCGCAGGCTGACAAGAAGAAACATGAAGAATTCCTTGTTCGCCTCAGAGAAGAAAAAGCTCAGAAGAATGGGAAGGCAAGTATGAAAGGGAGAAATCATGAAAAAAAATGAAAACCCAAAAGGCCCAAACTGAAGTCAGGTGAAGAACATTCAAGAGAAAAGGAAATAAAAATAGAAAACAACAACAACAAAAAGACAAAAAGGGAAGATATTAAAGAATGACAGTACAATGGGAGTAGAAGTGAGATAAGGCAAAATGGTGTTGCAGAGGAAGTGGAGGAGAGACTAACATGGGAAAGATTAGAAGAAGCAGTCTTGAAGGAAGAGAGATATGAAAAGACATTAAGGATCATGTCGTGGTTTAACCCCAACCAACAACTTAGCACCACGCAGCTGCTCACTCACTCCCCCCCCCACCCAGTGGGGTGGGGGAGACAATCAGGAAAAGAAGTAAAACTCGCGGGTTGAGATAAGAATGGTTTAATAGAACAGAAAAGAAGAAATTAATAATGATAACATTAATAAAATGTTATCATTACTGTTATTACAACAGTAATAATAAAAGGATTGGAATATACAAGTGATGCGCAGGGGAATTGCTCACCACACGCTGACCGACACCCCGCCAGTCCCCGAGCAGCGATCCCCCGCCCCCACTTCCCAGTTCCTATACTAGATGGGACGTCCCATGGTATGGAATACACCGTTGGCCAGTTTGGGTCAGGTGCCCTGGCTGTGTCCTGTGCCAACTTCTTGTGCCCCTCCAGCTTTCTCACTGGCTGGGCATCAGAAACTGAAAAATCCTTGACTTTAGACTAAACACTACTTAGCAACAACTGAAAACATCAGTGTTCTCATACCTAGCTTAAAAACATAGCACCGTACCAGCTACTAGAAAGACAACCAACTCCACCCCAGCTGAAACCAGGACAATCAGAAAAAAGGAACCTACAATGTCATCTTATGAGCAAAACTATTTCACCAGTCCTTTGGTATTCATCATGTAATGATCATGAGGCTATTAAAAGTTCTGAAGCATTTCCAGTAAGCAGCCAGTTCCTCGAACCCAGATGCTGTTGGAAGCCAGTGTTCTGACATGTGGATAAACTGATAATTTAGTGAAGGACCCCAGTGGATGGGCAGGCTAATACCAGCAAAGAGCAACTGTAAAAAAAAATAGCTATTTTTTATTCGGACCAACCTTCAGCCTTCAGGTTGAGAGGACACCAAAAGCCTGTTTTGTAAGATTTGTATTTTCTCTTCCTCATTCCTGATACCTCCAGTGCAGGGAAAGAAAAAACAAATAGCTTTTACGATTGCTATTTGAAATATGAAGCAGGCATCTTATTTAAAGGCAACCAACCAGATAAGCTAGTTAACATGGCACAATAACAACCCTTTCCCAGTCTCCCAGTGTAGGCAACTGAAGGTAAAATATAATATTGCAATACCAATTACTGAACTATTATGCCAACAAGCCTTGTTCAATAGAGGATTTTTGCTGACATTCAACTGGTAAAGGGGAGTCAGGCAAAAAGTAGAATTACATGCAGAAGACCAAGTGACACCAAAATTTAGCTCACAGTATGAAGATTACCTATCCTGCACTAGGTGGGTGGTGATTATAACTTTATTCTATAACCTTGTGCATGGTTGATTATACTGCACCGCAGAGAGACAGAACAGTAATAACAGGACTGCAAATGACTGATTTTTTCCAAGCTGTTCCACACAGATATCAGCCAGCTTGAACAAAATGAAAAATAATGAAATTAAGGCAAATTATCAGTTCAGGCAAGATCTACCGCTATATGTTTGGCATGCTGTAATGTAATTAGTACTGATCAAACTATTAATTGTGGAACATTATCAGTCACATTTTGCCCTTGTTTCTCTTACTGACTCTTCTGTGAACAGATCATGACTTTTATAGACTTCTTTCATTTTGATGTTGGTTCTAATTGTTCAAAATCAGTACGTGAGAAAAAAAATAACTGACAGGCTTCTTTTGTACTGCTGATACCAAAGTTCAAGTATCCTGAAGTACTTGTATTCAGTTTGCTAACAATAGTACAGTAGCTTACTTAGTTGCCTGATGTGATCTATGTTCCCTTACTTTTGCAAAATGAGGAGGAGGAACGAAGAAAGTAATGGGAGTAATGAATTTCTATGGCCTGTAAGACAAAGAGGGTAGTAGGCAGGCCTAACAAATGGTAGGAAATCCCTAAATTTTCCAACCCATCTATGCAAAGAAAACCAATTTATCTAATGTTATGAGAAGCCTGAAATTAGAACAGGCAAGCATTCCACCCCCTGCCATATAATGGCAGAATGTGCCTAGTAATCAATTAACATAAGTCTCCTGTAAGGTAGGAAAGTACCATAATCACCATCTGACTTTGTGTGAAGACACAAAGACTACATCTAAGCCTGAGGAACTAGGCTCCTGCATCCATGTTAGACCCCAGCCACATCTCTATGTGAGCATGTGACAATTCACTTCCATCCCAGGCGGAAGAAGGAGAGAAACTTGGGCACCTGTGTGCAGAGAGATCTTCAGTGCATGACAGCCAAATCCGCAATCTGGATGGACCATAGCTATGCACGCAGATAGACTATCAGTCTAGACACAGCTAAAGAGGTTTACCAGAACCCATAGTGGTTAATGTACATGTACCTGAAATAAGGGGTGTCATATCCATCTTCAACCTTCCAAGTAATGACAATTTTTCTTGTTCATCTCATCTCTTGCCAGAGAACCTGTGCTACCCTGTGTCACCCTCCATCAAAAAAAACAATCTAATTTTTGAGTAACATTCTTCCCTTAGTTTATATTCTGATGTTATTACTTCTGCTGGAATGTAAATACTAATTAGAACAATTGGATTTAAGTTAGTATAGCATGACAGCTTAAATTAATAACTTTAACCCCATATCACTAAAGACAACTTTTCTCCACAAAGTCTAGCTTTTTTGCCTCATTCTGCAAAACAACTATTCCCTTCACCCACTCCCACTACACTGCATGCATCATCTTTGTGTGACATGTAAGTAAGCATGCTTCAAGACGACAGAGAAAGTCTGGATTATTTTACTCAAGCCACTAATTAAAAGCATAGAAAAGGAATTAGTATACACATTAAACTACTATAAAACGAGGAGCAATTGATGATTGTTTGCCAGATCAGTTACCAGATGTTTTAACTGCTACTTGGTTTCCCGTTGGAGCCATCCCTTCACTCCTAATCAGATCTTCACTTGGGCTCCTAACTTGTGTGCATGCACCCTGTCTAGACATTCACTTAATAATTCCCTTTCAGACTGGTCCTCGCTGCTCTCTGGCACAAAATAGCTCCGTTAAGGAATTTACGTGATAGCTAAACGTTCCAGCACTAAGCCTGGAGCACAAGTCTTATGAGGAGCGGCTGAGGGAACTGGGGTTGTTTAGTTTGGAGAAAAGGAGGCTGAGGGGAGACCTTATTGCTCTCTACAACTACCTGAAAGGGGGTTGTAGTGAGTTGGGGGTCGGTCTCTTCTATCAAGTAACTAGTGATAGGATGAGAGGCAACGGCCTCAAGTTGCGCCAGGGGAGGTTTACATGGGCTATTAGAAAAAATGCCTTCACCGAAAGGGTTGTCAGGCATTGCAACAGGCTACTTAGGGAAGTGGTAGAGTCACCATCCCTGGAGGTATTTAAAAGATGCGTAGACATGGCACTTCAGGACATGGTTTAGTGGGCATGGTGGCGTTGGGTTGATGGTTGAACTCGATGGTCTTAAAGGTCTTTTCCAACTGAAACGATTCTATGATTCTAAGATGGTACCACTTAGCTGCACAATTCCATCCCCTCATTGCAAGGACTGATGCCTGGGGTTGGGGGTTTCATTTGGAGCGCGTGTTAGCAAAGGCGGGTTTTTTTCCCCAATGGTTGCAATCTGCACACATGGTGCTCCATGGTCCTAGGGACAGGAAACTTGTTTTATGTTGGGTTCTAACAAGGTGTCTGTTCCTTTACCGCTTCGTCAGATGTATTTTTTAAAACAACCACAGAGCGATAAAAAACCCCCCACAATTTAACGGATTAATTTAGGAACAGAAGGCAACCAGATGTGGCTGTAGGCGTTTGACGGGACTCCTGCAGGCGTGACGGCGATTTCACCCTCGGTCACCTGAGCCCTTTCACGCGTGACGCCCTCACCCACGTCACTGCTCTTGCCTGTTTGCACAGGGTGACCCCAGCACCGCGGTGTGTAGCTCCAAGCTTTATTTTCCAGGAGTGTGCAAACCGCGGGGAGGTGCTCCTGCTAACACCGGCAGCCCGGTCCCGCTTGCCCCGGGCGCTCCCCGGGGCACTACCGGGGAGCGCCCGGGGCAAGCGGGACCGGGCTGCCGGTGTCTCCCCGCCTCGGAGACGGCCCATCCCGGGGCGGGCCCTTCCCCCTGTCCCTCCCCTCCGCCCTCCCAGGCCTTTATAAGCCCGCGGAGTTTCCGCGTCCTGTGACTGCAGTCAGGTGGTGCGTGAGGGGGGTTGACCTTCCCTCCGTTTCCCTCAGCCTTCCCCCTCCCTCCCCTCCCCGTCGTGGTGCGTGAGGGGGGTTGACCTTCCCTCCGTTTCCCTCAGCCTTCCCCCTCCCTCCCCTCCCCTCCCCGTCGTGGGCCGGCCCAGCGGGTGAGCCGGTTGTGGAAAAAGTTAGAGGAAAGTTGTCGGCTGGAGAAAAACAAAACAAAAAAGTTTTCTAGAGGCGGGAGAGCCGCGGCCCCGGCTGCCCGGTTTCCCCGCAGAGCTGCGCTCCCGCCGGAGGGTCGAGGATGGCCGGCGGGGAAAGAGCGGGCTCCGGCGTGGCCGAGTGCCGAGAGCATCTCTTCAAGGTGCTGGTGATCGGGGAGCTGGGAGTGGGTAAAACCAGTATTATCAAGAGGTACGTCCACCAGCTCTTTTCCCAGCACTACCGGGCCACCATCGGGGTGGATTTCGCGCTCAAAGTCATCAACTGGGACAGCAAGACCCTGGTGCGGCTGCAGCTCTGGGATATAGCAGGTAAGGGACGGGGGGTGGGCGTCTCTCTGCAGGGCGGGAGGAGAGCCCTGGGGAGGCAGAGGCCTGTGAACCCGGCTGCCTGGGGTCCCGGGGCCCGGCCTCTGCGGAGAAAGGTGTATTTTGGTTGTGAAGTCTGGTGTCTTGTTTCTCCTTCTTCCCCTTGTTACCTGCAATCCCTCTTGCCTGCATTTGAGGTGTAAGTAGAGGGAGGTTTCTGCGGGAGTGAAATTTTTGGCTTTATAGGCTGCGTGTGCTCCTGTTAGCTGATGTTACAGGGCTCTTGGCTTGGCCCAGGGTCTTACAGCAGTCCTCAAAAAGCAGCTTTGCTCTGCCTGCTGGCTCCTGGAGGGTTCCTGCTCATACTGCTCCTCCTGACCTGCTTGCCGGGGCACTTGTGACCTCGCTTATGACTGTTGCTTGAATTCATTCATGGTTATGGCTCTGTAACCCTTGTAGAGGAAATAAATGTCTTCTCCAAGTAGGTTATCTTTAGTAAGCACACCTTACAGGTTAAAGGTAACTCAAATAGCTAAAAATGTCCTCAAAGGAAGCATGCTCAAACTTTGCATGTTTGGAATCACCTGCTTAATTGAAAAGTAACTTGTGTCCCTGCAACATGGAGTGAGGGAATGGGAGTTGTGTTTAGTTCTACATTCAAATCATGGGTTTGTGTATCAAAAAAGGTATTCTGAGCACACAGAAGCAGAAAAGCCCTGTTCACTTGTCCAAACTACATGTCATTCCTTTCCTATATAGAATTCAAAACTGTTCTTTAGCACCTCTGTTTTAAAGACCCCAACTATATACTTACCACGGTTAACTTTATTTATGCTGTGCTGTTGAATGCCACAGAACAAACTCTGTTTTGCTGTGGTCTTGTAAGAAGTCTGTCCCCTCAACTCCTTAATGATCTGGAGTTGGTATTGCATTTCTAGTTTTGTGTGCAGCCCAGGTATTAACCTGCAGCTCTCTTCATCCCTCTCTACCGCGTTCAGAATATCTCCTTGGATACAAAAAAGTAGACTTTATTTCAAATGCTGGTATTTAAGCTTATGCTACTGGAAGATACTGGGGTAACAGCTGGTAGTTGCTGTTTCCATGAACTCTATGCTTTAGCCAGTGGAAGCTCTGAAAAGAGGAAGTGTAACATGTGGCTGCTGTAACCCTGTGACAGACCAGCTGTACATCACCTTCTGGTCTTTCTAAAGGTTATCTTAAAACGCTTCAAATATGATTCCTCAAACTAAAAAGCCTGCTTCGTGCTGCTGTATACTGAAACACACGATAGATCTTTCTGCTGCTGGCCTGTAGGGCAAACTAAAATATCTTCTAATTGCTGTTTTGGAGAGCAAGTAAAATCCTGGCAAGCTTTCTCTTCTGATGTGTGCCTTTTATGGATCAGTTTTAACTTTCTGTAAATCAATTAGCAGTATCAATACGAGCTGTTACAATGCTCTGGATGTATTTCAGCAAGTCTGGGGTTCCAAAGATTGAAGCAGGGAGACTGTCAGGATTCTGGGGTTTGGCAGGCTGCCAGGCTTGTGTTTAACTTCTCAGCCCTTGGTTTCTGGGACTGGGATAGGCTGTGTGCTTTGCCAAAGCAATCTGTTTCAACAGGCTAGGCAGAAACTTAGCCGTAACTTGTAACAAAGTTTGGACCAGAACCTATTCATGCTATGGGAAGTCCTATCGATACACCCATGCATTAATTTCAAGATCTAGAAGACAGTATCTTTCACTCTTGATTATTGCCTGTAGTGTATCTTGGACACTGCTAGGTGAAGACTGACTTAAGAGCTGCTGATAAATCCCTGGAGGCTTGTGCTAATATTGCTGATAGATTGAAGAATCAAAATTTTTTCTGTCGCAGAAATATTTTTCCTATTTTATGATGTGGTGTACTTTTGCATGAAACTCCTGACTAGTCTTTGCCTAGCAACAATGAAAAAGGGAAATACAACTGTTCTGCAATTTGCACTCCAAACTCTTATGTCTAAGCTGGTTGTTCAGGCTATTCTGTTTCCAAGGGGCTGGGGGTCCTTCCCCAATCAACAAGACCAAGGAGAGAAGTAATCTTAGTGATTTTTTTTATTTTTTTTTTAATTCGGCTGTGCTTAGTGAGTATGAGAGTAACAGTTCAGATTCCTACAGAGCTTGACATCTCAGTTAAGCATTAATGATTAAAATAAAGGGGATTTTAGTATCCGTAAGGGTTGTTTCATGGTCTTAAAACTGTTGAAGTCCTTGACCTGGGAATGTGTTCTGCAGCTGTCTACATCTGTACTCATGAATGTTTCTAAATACCTGAGGATGTTAACAGGCTTATGTAGAAATTCTTAGTTAAGAGAACCAGGTTGAAGATGGCTTCTATATAGTCATAACACATACTCCCTAAAGCGCTTTGTTGAAGTGTGTAACAAAATATCTGAGCATGTGATAGTCATTCCCTTTTAACTCGTGAGCCCAACTGTCTTCTGGCTTTCAAAAGCTCATGTAGATAATTTTCTCTGCTGGTGTGTGCAGACAAACAGCTTTAGATCTCTTGAGTTCTAAATCTTATGGTAAGTAATGTTACATGTGACTTCCCTGCAAGCAATATGGTGCTGGCATTCTGAATTGATTTTTATGCATTTAAAAAGGCTTCTGAATTAAAGTCTAACCCTTAAGCATAGGAAGGCTTGTTATTTTTCACTAGATCAAAGCTTGTACTTAACAGTTCATCACGAAAAGCTTTCCTCAAAGAGCGGGGTGCTGCAATCTAAGGTTCTATTCCTAAATCAATGATAAGAACTAACCATGCAGTTCAGTCATCAGCTAAAGATTATAATGCAGATACTGTGCTGGGTTCTGGTGTGATTGTAGCCAAAGTGATGAATGTTGTGCTGTGTATTGCAATGCAGCAGGTTCCTGAGCGACTTCAGTTTCTTATGCTAACTGAGGGGGTTTTTGTGATTAGAAAATTCTATCAAATAGAGCATGACAATGTTATACTACCTATGCCTTTATCTGGTGAAAATAGCCTTCTTGTTGTAAGGTACAAAGTAATGCAAATTCCTGCAGCAGAATCGGGGGGAAGGGATGTGAAATAGTAAAGGGTGAAGAAGGGTACTGCTGTGCCTAGATTTGTGTATTCCAGAAATACTTAGGCATTCTAGTTTTTAGACACAGGTTGTAGCTTCTTGAATAATGGAGATGAAAAAGCCTGGGACTAAGACTGATCAGTTACTGTCAAATTACCTTGGCTGCAGCATGAAGTATTCTGAAGGAAGCTGAACAGATTACATGCATGTTCCTACAGGAGCAAAACTTCTAAACCTTAGCTGCCCTGAGGCATTACTCTTGTTTTTTATCTTGACATGTGGAGTTATGATAAATATCTCTTCCTGTATAAATTCTGAAAGTGTTGGAACCAGGTTAACCCCCTGGATCAAAGGACATAAATATTTGGTGAAATAAATAGGAGATAGGAATGAGTCATTGTGGTAAAGAGATACAAAACAAAGGAATCTTAATCATAGGGAAGTGCTTTGAAAGTCTATTTCAATACACTGGAGATTCCTACTTGACAAGCACGCTGTTTTAGTGAGTGTACTGCACTGACCACAACGTAGTGTAGGAGGTGAATACAGCATATTGATGAAACTCAGTCAAATAGCATTGAAAGGACACTTGAAGGATTTTCTGTATCATAAAAACTTTTGATCTGATCTAATAAGACCAGCAACTGAGTAGTGTTAGATGCTGCTTTATGATCACATTGACTACCACTGTCACTCACACCAGCGTGTACGAACGTGTAACTGGCTGGATGACAGGGGTGGTAAAATTCAAAGACGACCACTTCAGCTTGGCTTCTCCTGAAGAATGTCACTAATGACAACTAGCAGATGAATTTGTTTTTAAAGCTTTGACTGAGCAATTCTGCATTAACTTTGGTGTAGTAGCACCCTTCTTCCAGGACTTTATTAGAATTTATTTGGGAAAATGTTTATTAAAACTGAAGTAATGCTTTAACTGGAAGACCGTGGCTATGAAATTGGCCAAACAGAAGAGGAATGATTGTACTTCAGTATTCTAAACATGCTCTAAACAAGCTTTCATGAGTTGAATGGTAAGACTTGTAGAATGGAAATTTGTTACTAAACTCTTGTCTGTCTCCTTGAAAAGTTCTGGACTCTAACTTGTTAGAAGTATATACCAGTCCCCAAGAGGATGGAGAAATCAGATGAAGTATTTTGCTCAAATGCTAAGTTGAGGAAGAGCTGGAATAACCCATCTTGTCTATGAAGACGAATGAGTCTTAGGTATGTGAGTTGATGTTAAGCTTTTAACTTAGGAAGTTAACTTGCTCTCATCTATAGGAAGCCATGAGAAATGGCAAAGTAAGCGCAGGAAACCATGGATATGGGAGAAGGAGGAGGATATTATAAAACTTACTTCACAGCAGGGAAGAAAACTTAAACTGAAATGAGCACTTGCAAAGCAAGACAGTGAGGGCAAAATGTAAGCCTTCTTGCTTAGATACGCAGGAGTGATGCTGCACCTGATAAGATTTTCTGTCCCAGTGGAATAAAATCTATCTCCTCTGGAAAGGTGGAGTGCTCGGTACCTATGCACTTTCTGTGGAACATAGCTTTGTACTGTTGTGTATTTTGGTGGCTGAGTTTCAAAGGCACTCAGGCTGTTCCAGTATGTGAGATAGCATACTTCCATGTGAAAAACCTTATAGTTTCAAGCAGCTGTATATTTCAGTTTTTCCTCAGTCTGTGTGTGTGGTACTGACAGAAGATTGTCAAGTTGCTTCTATGTACCAGGTCATTAACTTGTTTCTTGCATTGTGGACTGATTTATTTTTTTTTTAAATAAGGTCTAAAGCAAGCCTAGAGTGATGTTAATACATCCCTGAAAGTCTATAGGGGGCAACCAGAAAATTTCCTCCATTTCTTGTACATACATAGCTCTGCCATAGAGGTATGTACTTTAATTGCTTTTCAGAGCAGTCCCTTCTAAGTATGAAGAGCTTGGAGGTAGTAGTCTCTAAAGGTAGTCAAGGTATTCTTGTAACAACCTGTCCTTAGCCACAACACATTGTGAAGCTCAGTGTAGGGATTAAAATGGCAACTCCTGCAAAGAAACCATTAAAAAAATTGCTTAGCTGTGTGCCTAGTGCAAGTGAGCATAGGGTGGAGGCAAGACAATTCAGGCATAAGCTGCCCTCAACTGTGGTTTTCTCCCTCACTGTTATAAAGATACTTAATGAGTGAAAAATGTGCACATAAATAACTGCATCAGAAATGGATGCAGAACTTGGACTTCAGAGATTTTTCAGAAACTGACGAGTTATCTGAGTTATTTCCTAGTTTATATGGTGATGAAGGTTCCAGCACCAGCTGCCTTCATGTGGAGATGGGAGCACTGTTGTTTTGCTAACAGCTGAGGCAGGTCAGAAAACTCCCAGTCAGGGTTGGAGAATCTTTTATGTGATTAAGTCTCCAGACTAATTAAAAAGATTTGGAAGACCTGTGACCAATTTCTGAATGCTTCCTGCTCACACATTTAAGTATAAATCTTATGTGAGAAAAATTACTTAAGCATGATGTTGGCTGGAAACATGCAAGGCTAGCAGACAAAGTTTGAGGAGGGGAAAGTAGAAGGCGTGTTCATGTTGAAAGGTTTTGAACACAGTCTTAGAAGCAGTAGAGCCAAAAAACTTAACTGAAGGTGTACTGTATGTTTCCTTCTAGTAACCACCCCTCTGTGGGAAATCTTGTGTGGGTGTCCTTTCTTGTGACTCTTCTGCAATAGCTGAATTAGTTATGAGCTTTCAGTTGAGAATGACTTGCTGTGCTTGGAGCTTTACAGCTAAGTATCCAAATAAGTGCTCAATGTGTTAAACTTGTTTCTTTATGGTGTGTTTCCAGCCTTCAGATGTCTCTGAATACAAGCTCTGGATGTCAACATGCTTTCTTTCTTGGAGTTCTTCTGTTTAAGTACTTTTTTTATGAAATGCTATCAAGCAAGGTATGGTTATTGGTCTTGCTGATGAAGCAATTTCCTTGTCTTACCCATGGGGTACTAAATCAGTCATATCGGTGAAGGTTCTTGTGCCTAGTAATGTATTATACAGCAACTCAAAGTACTGTATATGTTATCTGGAACTAAACTTCTTAAAGCCTGTGTGCTGATGGAATTCCATAAGCACATGGGAAATGTTACTGTCTTGGAAGTTGGTGTTGTAAGGCTGTTTAGTATGGTAATTTTGGTTATGCAAGACAGGACTGTTCAGTTAATTTTCAGTTAAATGGTAGAATTGAGACAGATGTTCTTTGAGTGTTTTGGAAATAAGCTTAGAATTTCTCCATAGGCTTTTCTAGATGCCCTACAAGAAATGGGGTTAAAGATGTGATCTTAGACCACCTGATCTACTACAGGCTTAAAAGAAAGCTTGCTGTATTGATCTTGCAGGTACTCTTAATTTCTGTCAACAATGGAAATGTACTTAGTGCTTGAGCTTCTAATCACTATGGAATAGATGGAGCTTCAGCCTTATTTTCAAATAGATATGGTTCATATCATATATAGCAGTTGCTCAGAAGCTTTATGCTTTCTACAAGATCACAATGAAAATGCTTCCCTAGTGCTCTGATACAGAGAATGAAGGATGGATGGATGGGTATCCATCAAATGGGCAGGGGGGAAGCTACCTTGAATGGAAATGGTACTTAAGTTCTTATGTGCAGTACAGCAGACAGGAGAAAAACCAGTATATATCACACATCATAACTAATTTTTGAGTCAGATTATAAAACAAACTAGAAATCATTAACTTACATTGATCGTAAACTTTTTTGAGGCAAGTATTGGCTAAATTCTTGCCCTTCATGTAATACTGATTCAAGTAGTCAGAAATTAAGCTGGTTTTACAAGTCAAGTGCATTACCCTTTGGAGGTGGAGACAATATTAAATATATAGTTTTCTCTTAATGTATGGAGTTTACATGAATGTAAATCAACATCTATCAATTTTCCTTACATCAGTGTTGCAGCTCCAGGGTCTTGGTGTCTTCACCTTATTTATGTCTCTACTTTGCCTCTTACCAGTTTGGTTTTCTTCATATGCACAGGACAAATGCATAGGACAGGGTGTCATTGAAGTGTCTGTACACAAGTACAGTTTGAGTTAGCAAGTGTTGGGAAGAGGTAATCAGTTGAGGACAACCCGTCTCATGAAATGCAGGAAAGAAAATCTAAGCTACCTGGTTCCAAAAAAGGCTCCATGCTGTATAAAATAAGATTCATCCTTTCAGTAATGAGCAAGGCCACTGGGATTCAGTCTCACAGCTGTGGGAAATACCTTCCTTGAGCTCTGGTGGTAACCATTGCCTTGCTTTTGCAGTCTGTTGTAAACGGTTCCCTCCAAATACTCACTTCAGAGGTTCTGAAGTGTGATATGCCGTGTCAGAAGGAAGTGATTTGCAGTAAGAAAATTTCTACCTATGTTTTCCTATGCTTTCGTAGGAAAACCTCTTGTGAAATTTTTCCAAGTGTTAAAGCTAGCATGACCACCAGTAAGTAGTGACTACAAAGCACAATGTGCTTCTCAAGCTACCTGTGGTAGCATGTTAGATGTTCAGAGTTCTCCTCTGGCTATGGAGACAGAACAAAGATAGATGGGTTGGTAAGATTATGCTTTGAAAAATTATGGGATTTCAGGTGTTTATAGAGCTTAACTCTGTCTAGAGAAAGCATAGCAAACTTTCAGAAGCACTGACTTCTAGATTAGCAGCAAATAAAACCCAATATTCCTTATTGTATGGATTTTAGCAGCTTTTCAAATAATAGATTAAAAAGCAGCCTCCTGAGTGTCACTGCAAACAGCTTATGGGAACTTGTTCTTTAAATGATCCCAAGCTAGAGTGCTAGGTAGAGAAAAGTGGCAGCTATTTGGTACAAAATTCCAATCACACACAATGTGTCATGACACATTGACCATTTTAGAGATTAACATTTTTTCAGTCTCGTGATAAAGTTGTTCTTGAGACAAACTGACTTTAGACTTGTTCTCCTGTGTGCTGTGAAATGCTGTAGTACCACGCAGCATCACTCTTAAGTACACAGTACAGTTCTGGCTGCATGACAGCATACCAAAGGAGATGGATTAGAGGGTGTCAGGCATGAAATAGCTTAACTCTTGCAGATGACTTGTTTAGGTAAGTCTAGTTAAAGAAAGGTAGGAAGTACCAATTCATTGCACTAATTGGACTATGCCAACTTTTTCTGAATACCAACGCAAGGAGAGTTTTTCCATGCATGCTGCATTTGACAGCCAGTTAGAAATTATTTAGCTTGGTTGAACTCTACTTTTCTGGGGATGGAAATCTAGTGCTTAGTCAGGGACTTCCTCTCTTGTTAGTTTGCAGTTTACCAAAGATGCAAGCAAAACAGGTGAAACTTTCTTATACAAACATGACTGTCATACTTCTACACACATTCAGTGTGGGATGAAGTAAGTGCAGGGTATTGCCTCTAAACTTCTTAAAGACAAGACAGTAAGCTGTTAAAGTCAGTTTGGACAATCTGAAATCATTAGGTTAGCCCAAGGCTACAGGCAGCAGTGAAATTTTATCAGTCTTGCTGTGCAATTCCCTGTGAGAGCTGTGCAATTGTTTGAGGAAGGCTTTCTATCTTTGTGAGAGAGAATGGTGCGCTTTTTCCATCTCTTAGGATGATACATGTGGTCAGCATTCCTGATGGAAATTGGGTGTTTAACTTCTGAGCACTTGCACCTCAGCGTTCTTGCTGTTTTACTGGTAGTGAACAGGACTGTCCTGCTTGAGAATAAAGTGTAATGACAGTGAACAGTGAATGGAAAGACTAGTCACTGATTTTGAAAATTCAGGTAGCTAACAAATTGTTAGGTTAGAAACTGGCTGTGTTGTGCAATGAAACTTTAGAGAAAACTACTTACTACTAATTCAGAATGAAATAGTGGCTTTAAGAACCTGTGAAAACAGTGTTATGATCTAAACAAACTACTGCTGCACTGGTATTTATATTCTTCAGTGACTTTTCAATTACTTGAGTCTCATACAGACTCTATAGTATACTGTGGATGTCAGGTCTCTGACACTGTCTCATCCAGCAGAACTGCTTCAACTGCACCTTGCAACTTCCTAATGTAGACATAACTAGAGGACCAAATGTTATCTCTTACGGTAACATGGGAGTCAGCTGAACAGACATTAACTGGCTGGTTACCTTTTCCCCTGAAGACTATTCTTCTGAAGGGTTTGGGACAATTCCTGTTGGGAAGAGGTTCATCCAGTGGTCAGTTAACTTTCCCATCGCACCTTTAGTAAGAAAGGACATTAGCAATTCACCAAAAAGCCTCTGAGGCTGCTTTTGTCTGTTAGAAACTGTAAGAGCTGCAGTCAGGGAAACTGTTTCTAGTACTGCCTAATACAGGAATATACAATATTCTTGTAGTTCTTGCTTTTTAACCTCTTGGTGTTTGTCACCAGAACCACAAATACCAAATATTACTTCCACAGTGGTGGAAAGTAAAAGTCAGGGTAGATGTGCTTTTAACACTTACAGGTTTCTAATATCTGCTGGAGCTGCTAGTATAGTTCAACACCTCTGTAGTTTAGACACGTGGCAACTTTGCACTAATAGCTTAAATGGGTAGGAGTGAGGAGTGGAGAGCCATCTAGTACTGACAGTCTCAGAGTCTGTCTGCTCGCAATCTACAGCTGCTACCCATGTGAAAAAGCAGGTAGACACACTTGAGCGTGTCTTGTAATATTGATAGTGGTTTGGTTAACCTACTTCTTGCTGAATAACGTTCATTCTAATTGGGTAAGACAGTTCTGGGACAAGCTGTGCTGGTTTGGGGAGAGGGGGGAATGCTGTCAACAGTGGTAGTTTGCCAGTAACATATTGATATATCTGGCTAAAAAGGAGCCTCAGTGAGCTCACACCTGACCCTGGTGGTGGTAAAATGTACATTAGATGTCTGGAGAACTGGGAGATGCATCCTCAGGGCAGTTCTGGATATTTGCTGTATTGTGCCAAACATCCAGCTGTAGGACCAACATGCATACAAAGTGTAGTTTGTTCTTGCCTGTGGCTCTTAAAGGACTTAGGTGAGTTTTGAAAGCAACAGTGGCTCTAACTCAGTGAGAGGATTGAGCTGCATGCCCAGCCATTTTGGATGGTGCTTTAGCTTAAATCTACGAATGGGATAACTTTACTGAGAGTTGGAATTGTAAATAAGGACCTGCCACTTAGATGTTCCTTCATGTTGGTATGTGAAAGTCTGACCCTAGAAATTCAGGGAGTTGGAGAAAAATCTTTTGTAAAGCAACACAACTGGACCAGGGAGGAGAGTGTTCATTAGGTTAGGCCTTCCCTTGGCAGAAGGAAGACTGGAAAAAAGGGGTTTCACTTACTGTTGAATTGTGTGGGGTTTTTTCCCCTGTCTAGGTTGAATAAAAGCTCAAATGTCTCATGGACCTGGAAGTTGTCTGAAACGGCTAACTTATGGCGTTTGGCACTGAAGCCTAGATAGTGGCACTGTGCTTGCACACTGTGTGGCCAATAAGGTCAGAGCAGTTGATAGCAAGAACCTAAGAGCTGTGGTGTTGGCAGTCAAATTAGAGTTAGTCTGACTGTCACTAATGACCCTTCTTGAATTTTGGCATGACTAATTGACTGTTAGTGGTTGTGGTAGTAGTTGATCTGAGAACCCTGCTCAAAACGGAAGGAGAATGTTCAAGTATTCCCAGACTAAAACTGATTTATTACAATCATTCACTATAGCTTAATAAGCATCCTGTGAGTTTACTGCAGTGCATAGTACCTGTTGACAGAAAAGCAGAATAACTGAAACACACTCGCAGGATGCTACTTCTATGCATTTTGAACTGACTTAATTTGATTCACTAGGTCTGTTAATAATTTTCTTCACTACTGCAGTATTGCTGGATAGTTCTTCTGGCTTGGTTTTGTAGATTAAACTTTTCCTGTGTGGTATATTACTTCTTTCTGTTGAACTTAAACAGCCTTTTAAACTAACTGAACTCTGAGTTTCAGCATTCCGAAGGACAATGTTGGCAAGAGCTGCTTGGCTTTATTCATAAACTGAAGACTTTTTGCTGTTTATCATCAGACTTCTGACAACTCTCTATTATTGGGTCCAGGAAAAAACTTCAAACTTCATTGCAATGGTCTTCCACTTAGTAGCAAACAACTTTGGAATAAAACTTTTCGGCTAGTTGTGCATTGACTTTTGGGTGACTGCAGTCTAGACTATACATCTATAGTTTAAGATTATTTGATGTGGAACTGCCAAACTTATTAAAATCAAGTTTTGAGCTCTGGCCACCCATTAAACTGATTAGCCTGTCAAAGATGACTTGAACTAACATTACTGCAATGAAAGAAACTATTTGTTCCATCATTCTTCCAGATGTCAGGCTTTTAGAACCCTTGGTCATCTTTCTCTTCCTCATTAATGACACAATTTTGGGAGGATGCCAGAACCATTAGTCTCGTCTGAAAGAAAAACTCCGAAGAACTTTATTCAGTTCTCCATCATTATTTCTGATAAGATGTTAAGGGTTTAAATACAACTAACACAGATCCGGTTTCTGGGTTCTGTGGATTCAGGTAAGACTAAGCTTAGATTTTTACAAGGTAGGGGAACTTGTGCTATACAGATGGTACTGACAGAAGTAAACCAAAATTTGCCTTCACAGCAAAAAAGTATAGCTGGGGACTCTTCTTCTACATGGGACATTTTACTCTCCTTGAGTAAGTTCTTGTTCATATAAACTACATATTAAGGCTTCTAGGTATGACAAGTATTCTGGGAGAAGGAACCCTGACAAAATTAGTATCATGCATATCCAGCAGTCATTTGTACATTTAACTTGCTTTTTCTAGCCTCAATTCCCATCACATAGGAGGAGTTAGTATCAGAAATAACAGTAGGAGTGTAGGGTATCTCCTGCTAACTAAAAGCAAGAACTACCACAATGATGATTCACACTGCTGTGATAAACAGGACTGTTGTTTATTCCCAGGAATAAACACTGGGAAAGATTGCTGCAGAAGCTCTTTAAAACGTACTTCAAGACAAGGTTGGCACTGGCTGAATCTTACAATGATAACTTATCTTTTGCAGCAAAGGACAAAGATAAAGCTTCTAATGTCAGCCCTGGCTGTAATATTTTTCATGTAGTTTTTAGCTTACAGTTTACCCCTCTTATAATGTAAACTGGGAAGCAAGAATAGCTCTCAATCTCTGATATATTTTTAAATGAAACTTAATTCCTGTGATGCTGCTGTAGGGAACTGTTACTAGTTCCTGATGCATGACATTATGCAAGTATTTCACTGAATGTTGTTGCAATTACTGGAAAATATGGTGACAATATGTGCTGAGTCATTTAGAAGTGAAAACTTTGTGGTGAGAGAATGCAGAACTTTGCATTGCATGCAGCCACTTCCATACCCCCAAACAAAACCTCTGATCCCCATGACTGTACTGTAGCTTTGCTCCTCATCTACACGTGAATCCCTAAAACATGGAGAAAGTATAACTTTGTGGTACCATCAGATTTATGTCAAAGCACTAGGCCTACCAGAATGATTAATCCTATGATGTCCTTTCCATACTGCTGTAGTAAGCAAGTAGATATCTTCCTGTCCTCTTCCTTCCATGGTTATACACACTGGAGATTTTAAGTCTAGTTTCATCTGATCACTTTTAGCCTATTTCCCCTCTGGTGGTATGATCCAATTTCTGCACTGCTCAACACTGTTCTCGCACATGGTGAAATGACTACAGCAAAAATTCTGCTGGACATAGTAAAGGGAATGATAAATTCCTGGCTGAACTAAGCATGGCAAAAATGGAGTAATTTTGTTTTAATAACAAAGAATGATGTTCGGACTCCAGACTTTGGAGGAGTAGTGTGTTCTACAGTTTGCTTTTTCTGTATAAGCTGTTTTGCAAGCAGAAAAGCACTTGTGAAAGCTTTGCCTGAAAGTCTTGTTAAATTTTCAAAATGCTGCCTAGAATGTTCTGCATCCCCTACAAGAAACTCAGCATGTGCATTGTGAGTAATAACAAGATTATAAAGAAAATCTACTCACTTTATACTCGATTCTCTTCCTGCCTCATGCCATATACCTTTTACCACAACAAAACTCTTATGTCTTACGTAAGCCATGTGTTATTGCTTCTGTCTTCTTTCTATGGAATAAAAAGAATATATCCATCCTCGTTAGGCCTCCAGACAGGATGGAAGAGCAGTTGTAAACTAGTATGCAGGTCAGGTTTATTGTTAGTGAATGTGAATTCTAGAGGTGAAAGCAGCTCTGTAATAAACTGTTCTGGAGTTTGGGCTACTTTAGAAAAGGGCAACACTCGTACTGGAATGTATTTGGCCTATGAAAAGGCATTGATCTCTAATACTGCAGTGGTGTTGAGCTTGTGTTTGGAGCTTGTGAGCTCCAAATCCTCCTTATGCAAAGCTTAAATCTAAAAAGTAAAGGCTTTTATGCTGATATGCATATCAGTTGTCTACTTTCACCCAAACTTACAGAAGAATATGTATTAATGTTTTTCCAAATCTAAAACTAATACTAGAAGAGAAAAATTTCAACTTCTATCAATAAAGCCAGCTAGAAATAATACTTAAAGGATTATTCTGGACAGCTGAAGCCCATGTTTTCTAAATGACTGCTATAGAGTACAAGGTAAAGTACAGTTCAGTGCAGGTTACATTCCTACCAGAACTGCTGTCTTCTCACACAATGAGAAAAGCTACTATACAAAGCTAACCTTCTGCACCATTCCAGAGCTCCTGAATCTGCCACTTAGCACAGCCCCTCTTGCAGTGACCTTTCTCCTGGTTAGGACCCCATGAGGGGATTCAGCTAGTCTGCTGCTCCACTGCAAGACTCTTATTGCCTATCTGGTATAACATATCTAGCAGGAGGCTGAGTGGTGTTAATGTTTCACATAGGCTGGGGGATACTAGGGCACGAGAAGTCACTAGTGTCAAGGAATGAACTGCCAGGCAATCTTGGTTGATTACCAGTCAATGCAGCTCTCCAGCTCATTGTATATAAAGGCATTGGGCCAGGTGGGTGGGGAAGACTGGCTATGGTAAGATGATGGAAATTCTTTTGGAAATGGAATTGATAAACTTATCTGAGTGATGATCAGACTTTCTGGCCAAGGCTAGTCCCCTTGTTATTTCTTTAAGGAAAACCATTTGGTGGTGTTTAGGACTCTTCAAGTTTGATTATGATATATAGTTTGGAACTTTGTTTCTTTTCTTTGGAAGCTGTATGTGATGCTGTACTAATTCAATCTTTCATACACCTTAAATGCACTGTGTTGTGCGGATTTCACCAAGGGTTATTGCTCTAGGAGGCTACTGTGGCCTGCTTGCTAACTGTTCTTTATCTTTAAAGCTTTTTTTGGATGGTAGGGCAGTAGACAGGAAGGGATTCAGCCAATGGCGATGTCCTTCACTGTAGTAACTGATCACAGCCATGTTTACTTACAGCATGCACAGCTATCTGAGAAATGGTAACTGCCTGATAACCTTTTCTGAAATTCCCAAATAACTTAGTTTTCATACACAGTGATTATGCTGTCTTTGCTCCTTGCTGGTAACAGTCTAGCAACCCTTTCTGCAACTAATCAATGCAACTTTATTTTCTTCTGTAAACATCCACTAAGTTTTTGGAAAAACTTACAGCCTTAATTAAAAAACAGACTGAAATTCCCACAGATCTCCAGCAACTGAATAGGGAGGACTAATGGGACTGTTCCCCTTGCCGCTTCAGATTCATGTACAGTCTCATAAATACCAGCAAGTGGAGTTCATTTCTAGAACATTTTGGGGCCAAACTGAAGAAATCTTTCTGTAAAAGACTGAGATTGGTGCAGAGCACTGTAGACCTTGAGATTACACTGTTCGTTATGTGGGCCCGTCCTATGGTGTGAAGGGATATACTGCCTGAATCGGACACAAGACTCGGTGCTTTAGCACAGTTGGAGATGTTCCCATGTCACAGGAATCAATGGTGAGACTGATGGCTAAACAAATGGGGAAGCTGAGAAGTTGCTCCTCATAGCTTGTGTGGTACCATATGCAGTGACTGGCTCAATGTAACTAAATTTGACCCTGTGCAACTCCCTTTAAAAAACAAAATCCCCACAATCTAAAGGTGAAGCTTCTTTAGATGTGACACAATTGATTTGCAGAATTAGTAAAAGCCTTCTGGCCAAATTCTTTCCTAATGGTATTTGATTCATGAAAACAGTGGCCATGTGGTAGAACAATTTGTAGTAAGGCTATACGAAAAACAGCTTTTGGGTATAAGAATCCAGCCTGGAAAGGCCTTGGAGGACAATGTGAATCTCTTGTATACAAAAGTTCTGTGTACACTGTTTAGGAGACTTGTATCAGTGATGTGTTTCTTCCAGTGATGTAGTCACCGAGATGCAGGCTTGGCGCCTGGCTTGTTGGCCTTAGAATCCATGGCATAAATGCTGCTTTCAAAACTTGAGCTTTGAATATGGAGGGAAGAGCTTTCCTCTTGCATGCTCCTTATTCTCACACAGGGGATAATGAGCTGGTAGTGAAGAAATTCATGTGTAACTTCCACTCCTCAGAATATGCTGGTTAGTGATGCTGTTTTATGCAATATCATAGTTTAACATTGAACAGCCAGAAGTAGCTTTGTAGAGCTTTATAATTCTCTGGAACTTCACTGTAGCTGCTGCTGTTTTTAGACAATTCTAACAAATCCTTAGTCAACCTTTTTTAATAGGGATGTTTATAGGGAATGAGCTAAATGGTGCACTGAAGTACTGACATTAAAATGAGGCAAGTGAGCTAGAAAAACATGCTGTTGAACAGGATCCCTTGCCAAGTTCCTTTACCTAATGAATTTCTGGCTCTTTCTGAGAAGATGACTATACCCAGTTCTTGTAACTGTTTGGCCTTGCTAATCAAAGGTGAACTTGAATGTTTATAAACAGACAACTATGTTTCCAATTAAAATCCTTACTTCCTCTATCTATTCTAAAACAGCATATGCACTAAATGCTAAAAGCTGAAGTAATGATACACTGTAAAATTAAATTATAAAGTGCAGGGACTACTTTCACAATGAAGGCTTCTGAACAAAGCAGAAAGCTATTTTAGCAGCCTGAACTTCCCAAGCCACATGCTACCAGTTGACACGGTTATGTGTACTCAAGTACCAACACAGCATGGTAGTCTGACCTTCGAAACAGAAGAATAACTGAACGGGCACTGTAATTCTACATTTCAAGTATACCAACTACTGTACTTAAGAAAAGGCTTTTCTAGTTTACTATACTTGCTGACCATTGGCTTTCATCTGGATTTTTGTTGTGAGTAATTGTACTTTAACTATTCTGATAATCTTGTTTCAAATACTGGGGTTGCTGTAGAACTCCTAGTTGGAAATTATTCCAGAGAAGGTCTTAGACTTAAAAGATGAAGTCAAAGATAACAGGCTTAGCTAGAACTGTTAAACTAGCTCCTTTTGAGCTTGTCCCCAAGGAAATATCTGTAATATAGGTGACTTGTTCAGAAGATGCTTTGAAGGCTGTTAGCCTTAGAGCTTGTAGAAACCCTTGTTGCTTACCCTTCAGAAAAGTACTCTGAGTTTGCTTAAGTCTTTAGCTGAAGTAGCTAGATTTATATCTAAATCTTGCACAAGTTTTTTGATGAAAGAATTATTTGCATATAGCTGTGCTGGTAGTGGTTTTAGGCATTACTTCTCAAAGAACACTACTCAACAAATAAGTTTAAAAAAAACCAAATTCAAAGTGGTAGTTGAGATTGCAAACTGCTTTTAGCATCTGACTTGTCATGTGTAATATCCATAATGGCTATTACAATGAGCTTATATAGGATAGAAGAGGCAATGTTGTATGAACTAGGTGACTAGACCTGAATGCCAAACTTGTACGTACTACCCTGGTACAGAAATCCATCTACATTGACTACAGTTCATGCTTAAATATAAATATTCTCCATCGCTGTCTTTTCTTTCAGGCCAGGAGCGCTTTGGAAATATGACCAGAGTATACTACAAAGAGGCAGTTGGTGCTTTTGTGGTCTTTGATGTCACAAGAGGCTCCACTTTTGAAGCTGTTTCAAAATGGAAGCATGATTTGGACAGTAAAGTACTACTCCCCAATGGCAGCCCCATCCCTGCTGTTCTTCTTGCAAATAAGTGTGACCAGAAGAAAGATGGCAGCCAGAATCCCTCTCAAATGGACCAGTTCTGCAGAGAAGGTGGCTTTGTTGGATGGTTTGAAACATCTGCCAAGGTGAGCATAAAGAAACATGTTTTACCTCTTCTAAGTATTGGCAGAAATATGGATTAATATAGTCATGTGGGGAATAAAATTATCCAGTATAAGAAGTGACAGTAAAGTCTCCAATGATCAGCAAAAGTTGGAAGTGATGTGCAGGCTAGCTCACTCCTGAGGAAGACCTGCAGGATATTTGGTTTAGATTAGAACTGCATCTTAAGTTCAGAGACCCTTAAAACTAAGTGGAAACCTCAATTAACTGAGTTTAAGTTGGTTTTCATCTTGCATGCATCAGGATCAGAGTAATTCTTCAGATGTTAATACTACTAAATGCTGATCAAATTATTCAAAAGATTCAAGTAATCTTTAGGTGCAGGTTTTTAAATTGCAGCTTCTATCTTCACTGTTGCATGTAGGAAGTGGTAAGACTCTACGAGTGAACAAGCTATTTCCTCACCTGTTATTACCTACCCAGATGGTAACATTGTCACTAAAGCACTTTTTTATCAGGCAGTTTCAAGACTGAACTGGAGAAAACCAAATTGTTCTCTACAGTAACTTAAGCTAAGATAGACAGCTGCTTTATTCAAACAGCTCTGAGTAACTTCATATATTGTACACTTTTAGTGTAGAGGCTTGGTCAATGTGCAGATAAGCTTGCAGTAGCTTAGTTGGCAGTGAAATCCAACAGTTCCTTAAAACTCAACTGATCCTTAAAATGAAAGGTTCCTCTAGATAAAGACAATGTGGCTGACAGACCAGATTACTGGTCTGGCTAATAACTCCTTTATATGGTAAGTTAAACCTCAAGGTCCCTCTTTTCCCTTGGCTTGACTACTTCCTTTAACTGCTGCTGATGAACTGACACAAAATGATGCTTAGACAACTCTTTTAAAGAAAAAAGACAAACAAAAAATAAAGTAACAAGCCTCTTTCTGATAACTTTAGTACACAGTGACAGGAATCGGTTAAATTAGCTAATAATGAATTTTCATTTGAATAAATAATTCCCAAACCCACTCATCTGTTCCTAAAACCTCACGTTTTAAGGCTCTTTATACTCAAAAAGTATACCAAGATTCTCCTTTGCGTTGTGTCTTCCCTGAAGCTTCATCTGCCCATTAACACTGCTATGTATAAACTTCAACATGGGTTAAAAATAAATGCATGTAACATTAGAACAAAACCTAGCACGGGAGGGTAGTGACAGCTTGCATTTTAGGTGGCATTAAGACATGACAATGTAAAACAAGGTTCTTGGTCTCTTGGCAGAGAAAAGTCCAGACAATGTTAGTCCTAGTTCAGTTATGAATTGACTTGCTTAGGACTCTGAAGAGGTGTAGTTTAAATAGCTTAGCAAAACTTCAGGGCAGCTTCTTGTTTCTTAGGCATACCAAATCAGTTTATGGTTTTAAGTCCTGCCCACTTAAATATCCTGATAATCTGCTTTTGCCTTTCTGCTGGAACTGATACTTGAATCTTCAGTCTAGTCATCAGTAATATAGGTCCCACTCCCTGTGGGTTAGGGATAACATTAAAGGCAGAAGAACTGCAGAGAGTATAAACATTCTTAGAAATATCTTATGAACATCCTCACATTAAATTGAGGAGAATTCTCCTCTGCTCTGGCCAGGCAAAAGTGCCTATTTGCAAACTGCCAAAAGCAGTTTATGGCTGACAACCACAAGCTTGTAAAGTGCAGCAGTGATGGGTCAGATGTTCTCATGATCTAACCTTGCTCTTCTAGAGTTTAGGTCTACAATTATGAAGACAGAAGAGTGTACTGGGTTGGTACTTCCTTTGGAACCAAAGATGAGCAATTCCAAACGTGGCAGCCCTGTGGTGAGCTATGAGGTGGACCAGCCAGGTCAAAGCTGTGGCCAAAGGCCCCTTTGCACTTGGCCAGCTTGGTCCGTCAGTAACTGAGATACCTAGAGACGTATTTCATCACCTTCTTTAGAGTGTATGTGAAGGTACTTTTCAAACCATGCACAAGAAACTGTAGAGTGGTTAGATGAGGCACCCTGATTTAGCTGGGGTTTTGAGGCTGTTAGGAAAGGTCCTTTTACATAAATAAGTGCACCCAAACTGCAGCAGCAGAAGAAAAAGGCCCCAAAAGGTAGAAGACTACTATGAACAGTGTAGTTGCCTATTATCTTTCCTGATGCAGGAAAGACACCAACTGCCTCTGAGATTAGACTTGAGGTATCCTCTTTGTAATATGGGTGAATAACTTTGGCTCAAAACTTTCTGGTAACTTTTTTTTGAAAGAGCAAGTATATGAGCAATGAGCTGATGCATCTAAGCTGTTTGTGTCATGCTGATGAGACTGCAGAAGAATTTTTGTATTTGGCCAGCTTCTAATGGGAATGTGGAACTGTTTCCAAAAATAACTGACTACTTTGCTTTCAACATTTTTAGGACAACATCAACATAGATGAAGCTGCTCGATTCTTGGTGGAAAACATCCTTGCCAACTACAAAACCTTTCCTAATGAAGAGAATGATGTGGGGAAACCAAAACTGGACCTAGACCCATTGAAAGCAGAGAGTAAATCACAGTGCTGCTAATGCTACCACTGTTCAGTAAATGGGATGAGCAGCAAGACTGTTCCTTATATCAAACTGCTGCTATGGTGCTGCATTGTGACAATCCATATGGGGTGCCTGGTATTATCTGAATAGGTGATTCTTGTGGGTGTTTACGTATTCTTGTTTAGCATGAAACTGAGTATCTTGTGGGTTATCCTTCCACTTGCTTGAGTGGCTGCATCTAAGTCTGATTAGTGTCTTCTTGAGAACATAAGGTAGTGTTTACACTCCTAAAAAGGAACAAATACAACATTCAGTGTCTAGTTTGCTTCTAGGACATATGCTGCATTCCAAATAGGACTCACTCATCATGGTTTTAGCTGAACAGACACTTGCACCTTTAAAGTAAACTTTTCCTTTGTCACCAGTGCTGTCCCACTTTAGCCTTCTCACCTACACACTTGTCCCTATTTATTATCCCCCACCATGAGGATCTGTCTCATTGCTAGTTCTCCTGGATAGAGACATCCCAGAAATCTTGAAGGGGCCAATGACAGATGGAAGGTATCTTTCTTAGTGTGCTCACTAGGACTGAGTGAAGTAGATGGCTTTTACCACTGAGTAAGAACAAGATGGGTAAATGATTGTACTTAACAGGGGAAAGGCATGGTTATATAAATACTAACAAAAATGCATCCCTAGCCATTTAAGGCAGAATATTTTCAGCTAATACTTTACATATGAAACACATTAATGAATACAGTTGTACTGCTGGCACATAGCTATGGTAACCTCACGCATATGCACATCCACAAATAAACATCCAGTAACTTTTTCATGCACTAACACTGAAAACTTTACCAAGAGTTCAAAAAGTAAATATCTTGCTGTCCTGTGATAATGAACTTCCTTCTTTTTGCTTCTGTCTTGAGATGGTTGTGAATACCATGAGGAAGGAGAGAGGTCTTGAAGGAAATAGCTTAACTGGTTCTTGCTAGCCTATCAAAAAAACCCCAAAACCCAAGCTCTAGCTTTTTCAGTTTTAGAACAGTGCTGCACTCTTCTGATTTGGAACTGGTGAACTGGCTTACCAGTTTGTAACTCTATATACCAAGATGCTTATGTTTCCTTGTTATACATAATTTTTGGCAGCAAGTGAAGATCAAAAGGATTAGAGAAGTTTCACCATTCTTGAATATGTTCTGGAACTCTGGGTCTACTTGGCTGAAAGGCTTTGAAGCTCCTCTTTATTTTAAGGGTTTCTTCTGTCCTGGTACCTCATTGCTACTGACTTCAGAAGTCTTATCTTGCTTGGTCTGATGGTGCTGATGTTACTTAAACATCAGCATGAAGTATGTGCCAGACTGGATATACTTTAATCTGTATTGAGATTTCCTAGGCTGTCTTTTTTTCTAAAGAGTAACATACTTTTTAAGAGACAAATAAATATATTTGGGCATCTTATGTATGTTGTTGGTGTATGCTTTTGAGAACATGAATCTTCACATCGTGTCCCAGTCTATACACAAATGATTTCATTGACATTTGAAAACAACTTTATCTCCTAGTAGCTGCTATGTTAAAGGCTTATTTTAAATTACTACAGTAAGGCTTAGCATAAGCTAAAACTGGATTTAACTAGCTTAGGATCATAAGATAATTCAGATGAAAGGGTTCTTAGGAAGTCTTCTAAGCCAACATCCTTCTCCAAGTAAGGTAGTACTGGGGTGTGTAGGCTTTTGTGTGGTCTGGTCTTAAACCTTCAACAATGGAGACTGTATGGCCCTGGGAAAGTTGTTTCAATGCCTGACTGTCCCCTGAGAGTTTATCTAGTCTGAACATTTCTAAATTCAACTTATGTCTATGGTCTCTTATCCTCCTACCATGCAACACTGTAAAGAACGTGTCCATTAGGCTTGTGCAGATTTATTGGACACTCAAAGCTTGATTGCTACTTTAAATTTTTTTTGAAAGCCTGTAGCCCTTCAGAAAGGAAGTTGCACCCCATCTATGTTCCTTGCATGCTGGCTTGTTTGAGTTGTTAACCTTTGTAGTTAACCTGGAACTACCATAATCTTCCTATTCAGTCACTTGAACAACTCCATTTAGACTGTTAACTCACTTTCAATAAGCTGTTTAGTCTCTAGTGTACTGTCTTTTTCTAAACTTTAATTGTAGCTGCACAAATCCAGTAACTAGCCAGTGGAACATGTGAATAGCCACTTTATTTGATGCTTCTTGACTAGAACATGATAAATCTTGATGACCAGTCAAACAAGATGCAATATCATGTGCACTTGACTTCAACTGTAAGTTTACTGAGCCTATGTAATATAACATGAAGTTTGTCCCTAATGGGCAAAATAAAAAGGCCAATTCTTGAGTCTGTCTAGTATGGCATAGAAGGTTGGTCCACACTGAAATGCTAGTTCCTTAAATAACTACTTTACTAGGGAAACTGCCAGTGGAAGTGAAGTAGACTTTTTTTTCAAAACAGTGCTTGTGCTTTTTCTTGTTTTTAGTGTTCAGATTCAACAGCAGAATAAAAAGCGAACTCTGAAGCTTTGGGACTCTACCTGAATGCGTGAATCACATCCGAGTCCTGCCAGTGACAATGTACTCCTATGCAGATTTGTTTCAAGAATGTCTAAATTTCTGCTTCAGGAGCTATTGCTGCTATGTTTAAGCACTTTCCTTGTTCTGTATGTAGCTTGTGTTCTTCTAAAGCTCTACACAAATGTCGAATGGTCATGACTCAAACTGTGGTGCATTATGCTAGTTTTGTTACAGGTTGTCACTTACTGGAGAAGCTGAGCCAGGGTGAGGTTCAGGAATTCCCAGCTACAAAAATAAAAACCTAAGGATTTTAAAGTGACTGTGTAGATTGTATTTTCCTAAGTCTAGTATAAAAACCAATGTGACTTCTATCTGTATGATGGAGGTTTGTTTTTTTCCTTCCACCTTCCTGGGGAAAAAAATTTGAGCTTTAATACATGGCTAGTCTTCTTTTATGATACACACTGCATTTTCGCTCCTGTTCCTTGGAGGGAGCATTACTATGTTTGAGACTGGTGGGGTGCATCAGGAAATCTGATCCAGCTAGAAGGTGAAAACTAAAAAAAAAAAAAGACTGGAATTTTAGTCTGAGGAAGGGAATGGGAGCATCTCCCTAGTAGAGAATGAGACTGTAGTTTGTAGAGAAGTGTTTAGGTCAATTAAACTAGTCATGAAGCCCTGTCCTAATTAACCTAAGAACTTTGATTTCGAAAGATATGTGGAAGTTCAGACAAACCCAATTTAACTTCAGGCTAATAAGTGAGCAAAAAGTGTCAAATGCAATTTGTTTTACATGTACAGGATATATAGTAAAGTGGTAATTCATCTCAATCAGATGAGCAGAGGCTCCATACTATTTTACTTCATTATCTCTTGCAGTCTGAAATATGTCAGTCTAAAATGAGCAAGTACCTGACTTCTTAGTCCCTATATTTAAGGGACAGTTTTGTGAAGAAAAACTTGAGTAAAAATCTGAATCGGTGCCTCGGTAAAATGTCTTTCCTGGCATGTTTCCATCAACTGATTTTGTAAAGGTTGGAGATGGCATATAGTCTTCCTGGATTGTAGTTGTGTAGTACGTCTGTGCAGCTAATGCAAAGTCAGCCTCTATTAATTTTAAAAGCTTAATGAGGCATTACAATTGCTCAGAAAACTAGAAAGGAGTTACAGCAATTTGTGATCTTTCAGTATGGGATTTTCTAGGTGTATCTTAACTACAGTAGTAGAAAAATATAAGCTATTCCAAGCCTCAGAGTTTTGTTTGTTTAAACTTTGTGTCAGACCTATTACGTTGTAGTAGCATTCAGTCTGATTAAATTGAACAAATCCTTGTTAATCTGTAGTGATTAATTGATGAGGAATAGTTTGAGTCATTCTTACAGACTCCTTTCCTGAGTAACCATTTGATAGATGGTGATATGAGGAAATAGTTATAAAAGAAATACATGCAGTAAAACTGTGGTATTGAATGGTGAAACATTTTGCTTTTAAACTGTTGCTCCCTTATCTTTCTAGTCTTTCGCTAGTGACCTTGGTTCCAAAACAGAGACCTGGCTACCTCTTTCTCCCTTTACAGAATACCTTGTTTGGTACAGAAACACAGTTCTTTGTGTGTGTATGCCTTCTTCCTTCATATAATGAATTGCTAAAGAATTTAACAAATGGGGATAGCAGTATACTTTTAGGAAAAAAAAAAAATATTAACAAAATGCCAGTGAGATAAATAATGATTCTGAATTGAAATACATCATTCACTTGGCAGTATGCAAAAGGTCACTTCAGAGTTCTTTGTCCTGCAACAGTATAATATTGAAAATAAGGAATATACTAGATTCAGATCTGACTATGCAGTAAAGATTATTTAAAGAAATTGTGCCTGTATTGTACATGACCATCATAAAGCTCTGCTTATAAGCTCACTTCTCTGTTTCAATTTGTGTCTAAATGGGGTGGTAGTGGTGGGGGGGAAGTACTTGATGCATTTTTAAACCCATGATTATAGATGTTTTTATCACCACCTGAAATAGTGTTCATTCAGGGAAAATGTCTAGCTTAGACATCCGATGTGGCTTACATACTCTTAAGAATAAATTCTACTAGATGGTTATTTTATTATTTCAGTCTGTGGATAGCTTTGGCTTGGGAAGTGTACAAGTAGCAGGCCAGCATCTCAGTATTGGTTCCTTCATCCTTTTGCAAAGATAATAGATAAGTATACTGATCTTGCATCTTTTTATCACTGCGTAAATCATTTGGCTTGAACTCTAAATGAAATTAAAATACACAGGATTCCTGGCCTTATAACTCTAAATGAAAATAAAATATGCAGGATTTCTTACTGCCTTTAACTTGTTACTGGGAGTAAAAGGTAGCTGCTACATGTCATGTGGCATTTTAACATCAAGGGATTTTATCTTTTACAGGTTCTAGGAAATGAAACGAAGTGTTCAGCCTTTTGATAAAACATACAAGCTTCTGTTTTGCCTCATCATTTTTTTTAGAGCTTAGGAACTTTTAACCTGTCTATTATCATGACCCCTCTGAAAGCCTAAGTTATGCTAATAATTATTGGTCCTATTGGAAAGCTCATGGCTCCCTAAAGGTTAAAGACAGCAAGGGCATTCTGCTAATTCCATTTCTAAACGCCTCTGCCCTTTACTGGTATGCATCAAAGTAGTATGTAGTATCCAGCCAGAATAATGGACTTTCAGCCTCTTGCATTCAGATGGATATGTTTTTTGATTTTTGTATTTCAGAAGTTTCCTGTAGACTGTGGTATTGAAGTAGTATAGTACTTGAGCTGCATTATCGATTTCCATTGTTCATATTATGTCTAAGCATCTTTGGTTATAATGAGTTAATTTTAATTGACAGTGCTATCCTAGCATTGATGTAGCAAAACACCTGCCCCACTGAGATACGTTCAGTTTTAACTTTAAATTATTATGCCTCAAACATGATTTTATACTCAGTGTTTATTCAGTACAGTACAGCATTGAAATAATTGTATTTTGCACAAAGATTACTTCTAGTCTCCTTTGCCTGGACGGCATCTGGCTAGTTGAAGTGCTAATGCTTCTATGGATATATGCACATGCTGTGTTGGATTTACTTGGCAAGGTTTTGGTAGTGGGGGGGCTACAGGGGTGGCTTCTATGAGAAGCTGCTGGAAGCTTCCCCTGTGTCTGACAGAGCCAATGCCAGCCAGCTCTAAGACAGACCCACTGCCAGCCAAGGCTGAGCCCATCAGTGATGGTGGTAGTGCCTCTGGGAGAACAGATTTAAGAAGGGAAAAAAAAGTTGCTGGGGCACAGAAACTGCAGCCAGAGAGCAGCGTGAGAACATGTGAGAGAAACAACTCTGCAGACACCCAGGTTGGTGAAGAAACAGGGGAGGAGGCGCTCCAGGCACCGGAGCAGAGATTCCCCTGCAGCCTGTGGGGAAGACCATGGTGAGGCAGGCTGTCCCCTATGGAGTTCCACGGTGGAGCAGATCTCTACCTGCAGCCCGGGGAGGACCCCATGCCAGAGCAGGTGGGTTCCTGAAGGAGGCTGTGACCCTGTGGGAAGCCCGCGCTGGAGCAGGCTCTTGGCAGGACCTGTGGATCTGTGGAGAGAGGACCCCATGCTGGAGCAGGTTTTCTGGCAGGACTTGTGACCCCGTGGGGGACCCATGCTGGAGCAGTTCGTGAAGAACCACAGCCTGTGGGAAGGACCCACGTTGGAGAAGTTGGCAGAGGACTGTCTCCCATGGAAGGGACCCCACGCTGGAGCAGGGGGAGAGTGATGAGTCCTCCCCCTGAGGAGGAAGGAGCGGCAGAGACAAGGTGTGAGGAACCAACGCCAACCCCCATCCCGTGTTCCCCTGCGCCACCGGGGGGAAGAAGTAGAGAGAACTGGGAGTGGGGTTGAGCCGGGAAGGAGGGAGGGGTGGGGGGGAAGGTGTTTTTAAGATACGGGTTTATTTCTTATTATCCTACTCTGATTTGCTGGGTAACAAATTAAACTAATTTCCCCAAGTTGAGTCTGTTTTGCCCGTGATGGTAATTGCCGAGTGGTATCTCCCTGTCCTTATCTTGACCCATGAGCCTTTTGTTGTATTTTCTCTCCCCTGTCCAGCTGAGGAGGGGAGTGATAGATTGGCTTTGGTGGGCACCTGGTGTCCAGCCAGGGTTGACCCATCAGACAGGCAAACTACTTTGCTTGAAACTTAAAGAACTGCTGTTTCCAACTGTGCTTTGCATCAAGGTACCCCAAATCATTGCCTTCCAATAATTAGTATTTTAAGGAGCAAGGGCTTCCAGTGAGATTGTCCATCAGGATGCCATTTGTTTTCACTGGATTATTGTTTTAAGCACAATTAGATGAGACTTACTACGGCTTAAATGGTTACGATGGCACTTGTGTCATATGTATGATGGCACAAGTTTCATAATGACTTCTGTCATTTTTATGTGTTTCAGAAGTTAAAGATTGTAAACTGTGTTGCAGGGGTTTTTTTATTTTTTAGAGAAGATGATTTATTTTTACTTGGTAGGTTGGAAAAACAATTTTGAAGATATCTTACAGGTATATTTATTTATGGTCTTGTTCCTGATTTTTCTTGAAGAATGTTAATCACATGTTACAAAATATTTATCTAGCAATCTTATATTTTGCATTTTTAAAGTAGTATAACTTTTTGCTTTTAACCTTTATACACAACTGCAACCCCACTTAAGACTGCACTGAAGTTAATCACTATTAAAAAGGATTTGCTATGATCTGCAGCATGCCTTAGCTTAGAACAAGATGACAACTTTTTAAATCTCCTGCAAAGAAGTTACATCCTTAGTTGTAAATAACAAAATACTAAAGTAAAATGGTGTACTAAGAGGTTTAATAGGCTCTACAGTTCAGTAGTTAACACTGCATTAAGATTGGGTATTCTCATTTTAAAAACAGACATCCCTCAGGCTACAATCAAAATTCATCATATCTTTTAGTCAAAGATTGATAATTTTTTTAAGAGATAATACTACTTCCTCTGTCAGTATCCCCATTTCTTAACAATTCCAATGGCTAGATTGCCACAGTTGCCCTCAACTCCAAAGTTTAGGTAAGGGTTTTCACACAGTGTCAAAACCAGGAAGTCTTTCATTTTGACATAGAAAGATACTCCTGTTATGAATCATCGAATGTAAGTTTACAAAAGAAAGGCAATAGCACTGCCAAGTTCTCTGAGCTACCTTAATTTTCCTGCGCTGCCGGCTCTGGCTGCCTACTCTTTGTTTGCCCAATATTTAAGTGGAGAGAGATCAAAGTTGCGGTGGTCCCCAGTTCACAGAAACACTTTGGCTTAAAGTTAAGTATGTGCCCTGAGTGGTCCCATGGAACTCAATGGTACAACTATGTTTAAATTAGGCTTGGACAGTTGCTGGGTATTTTATCGAATATTTGGGGGCTGTCTTCCCCAAAATGAGACTGTATCATGACAATGTGATCAAAAGGTG
Organism: Astur gentilis; assembly: GCF_929443795.1. Classification (NCBI taxonomy): domain Eukaryota; kingdom Metazoa; phylum Chordata; class Aves; order Accipitriformes; family Accipitridae; genus Astur; species Astur gentilis. The sequence goes on along the minus strand of NC_064884.1, from coordinate 35,224,908 downwards.
CTCTAGAAAATGGAGAACTTAACAAAAAGGTAAGTAGAAATAGTAACACAGCTAGGGTTCAGAACCCTTTCTAGCACTGTGTCAAATTCGGGGGAGGCTGGAGTGCTAGAAAAAGCACATCCCTGGCAAGATCAGATGAGACACAGTACCATAAGATATTTTTGAAATGGCAGTGGGCAGAAGGCCCTGTCCTTAGGAGAAGACTATTTTCTGTTATGCAGCTGGTTGCAATTTTCTTCCCCTACCTTGTCTTACTCACATCAGTTTACCCAAGGTACTCATATAATCCATTTCCCCACTTTGTTCCCTAACCTCAGGCTGACTTTAAGACCAAACAATACAGATGCTTGTGAACAGTTTCAGTCTGTCCATTCGGGGATGGTTTTGCTCAAGTTCAGTTCCCTGTCCTGTGTCACCTCAGCAGCCGACTGTTCCTAACTGTGCACAGGCTGTTCCTCCCAAGCTCTATCGCATACTGCAGGGTTTCCTTTTTCTCAGGCGTTGCCAATCTCCACAGACAACCTCCCTTTTTTTTGATGCCCTTTCACTCTTTTTCTGATCATTCACTGCCTGCTGTTCTTGAAATGCCAATGCACCGCTGTCCTCCCCCATTCACAATTTTCCACTGACCTATATCTTCCTTATCTCACTCCCACCTACTCTTTCACTTAGTAAATAAGCAGAAGAGAGTAGTGGAAGTAGAAGCACCCTTTCTTTCTGATCTGCCAAACGAATTCATTTCAGAACCTGAATTTTCCTGTCCTTTGATAAAAGAAATGGGGAAAAAACCCAAACCGCCAAAACCCGAGCAAAAGAAAATAAAAAACCATTTCACCCCCCTTTCATCTCCTGTCTAACTTTGTCGCAACCTTGTGCTTGAATATACAGTGTCTGTTCTTACAGAAGCTTCTGTGTCTAACTTTAACCCTTTTTTCATGGAAAACTTCCCAGAGTCACAGAATGGGTAGGGTTGGAAGTGGCCTTGGGAGATCACGTAGTCCTAAACCCCAGCTCAGAGCTTAAGCAGGTTGCTCATGGGCATGTCCAGTTTGCTTAATACTCCACAGTCTCATTGGAAAACATGTTTCAATGTCTGACCACCCTCACTGTAATTAAAAAAAAAATAAAATATATCTTTAACAGGAATTTCCTGTATTTAAATGTTCACATTGCCTCTAATCTTGTCACTGGGCACCTCTGAGAAGAATCACAGTGTCTTTAGTCTCCCCATCAGGTATTTCTACACATTAAGATTTGCACACACACACACCCCCCGGCCTTCTGTTAAGGCAAAAACTTTCTCCTGTCTTCTTCTGGAATCCTTGTGCCTTCTGTAAAATCAAAGGAGAGTTAAGTCTGAGCTCTAGGACCCCTGAGATGGGCTTTGGTAGTTTTCCGGTTCATAGTTACTCTTTTCCTGCTCTCTCCAGCTAGTGTTTGTAGCTACCAAAAAGCGCAAACTCTTTAGGACTAAAAGGCTGTTTTCCTGTGACTTGTGTGTGCTATAGCAGTTGATGATGTGATGGTTTAAGGGAAGGAAAAAAAAAAAAAAAAAGCCAGTGTTTTGAACAGTGTCTTAGAAGAATGTTGACCAGAATGCCATCCATCCATTGCTAACTGGTACCTGTTATCCTAGTATTTGTTTAGCTATATCTAAATGGGTTCCTAACATTCACTGTTCTTGTTTTATTGTCTTGTTTTCACATTTTCCAGCTGCAAGGCTGCCTATACCCTAGCAACTTTTTCCTTCAGGGAGCGTCTGTGAGAGATACTTCATGGCTTGAGACACTGGGTCAGTGAAACAGCTGATTTGACCTTACAGATTTGCCAGTTACAAAACTAGCTTTTTTAAAATTCAGATTAACTTCTCTTTCCAAACAAGCTGCCCTTGTCACTGCTGTTAGGTTATGGAATTCTAAATTAAGTTCTTGGATAAATAAAAAGATGTAACTTGATGGATGCAAAACTCAAGACCCTTTTTTTTTTTCTTCACAAAGCACCTAGATACGTGCTTTCAATGCCATCGCTCTTTGCAAACAGACTTATTGTAGAATTTTATGGCAAAAAGGTGCATTTTGAACTTCATATGTAGCAGCTATTATTTAACAGAGCAAAGAATGAAGGGCTCTGTAGCTTATGTACATTCTCTTCTGGTTTCTGTCTTTCCTCCTTCACCACCCAAAAGTGTTTACAGAGAGGCGCACTTGAATTTCAGTTACTTTTCTGTTGTCTTTCACATAATTGTATTACAAGAATTATATTTGCTGGGATGCTGCAAACCTCACTGGTCATCTGCCATGGGATCAGGAAGGAAGTTTTCCTACTAGGAAAACTTTCACAAGTGCCTCTTACACCTATGTTTCATAGATACTTTTCCATAGTAGTCTCTTAGCCCAGTGAATGTAGGAAAGGAAGAGGGACTCAGAGAAATAGATGGACATTGCAGATTATCAGAGGTGGTTTTTTCTGTGTTCTGGGTCACAAACTCAGTCCTGTAAGTTCCAGCCTCAGTCTGCAAGATTGCATCAGCATCCAGCAAGGTGTGGAGGTTAACAGCCCTGCACTGGCACTGAAGCAGTAGCCAGCTGCTTGAATTCACCTCTGTCTCTGCTATTATTTATCTGCATGCTCTGATCAATATTTGATAGCGTAATTGTCTGAAGAGAGACCAGCTGCTCAGTTTGAAAAGAAAGAAATAAATAAACCTGGAATGCTTACTTGGTTCTCAAGCCAGAAGTGTCCCAAGGTACCTTATTTAAAATGGATGCTGTTGGACATAATGCTGAAGGAAATGCAAAGATGTGGAAGAATTTTCCACTTTGAAATTTAGAAGTATGTATCTGGCCTTCTGTCATCTTGATATAGATCAAGGTCTGACATTTGTCTAAAATAAGCCTCTAGATGTAGCAACATCTGCGTATTTTCTTTGTATCTTTTGATCCACTGATGCCCTCTGCAATTTGACAAATAAATTTTCATTGATTTTTGTATTTAAAAAAGACTTAGCTTGAATAAGCAAAGAAGTGTATTCTGTTTTATCGCAGATTTTTCATCATGCACTACAGATTGGGAAACAGCAAACAGGTTAAAAGTTTTAGGAGTTGTTGGCAATAACGTAATCTCTGGAATGTCTCTGAAAAAGTCTGCTTAGTTTAGTTGAAGTCAACTGAACTCAAAAAAGGAGCTGATTAATGTTATTTTTACCTGACCTTGGTGGAACTCCATTCACTTCGGTAATCATATGCTTCATATCAGGAATTAATTAGTTGCATCATTTTGAAACAGAAAAAGAAAATAAATACTTGCACATTCCGGCTCTAAAATCTCTCCAGGCTCCAGGACTAACTTTTTTTTTTTTTTTTTTTTTTTTTTTTTTTTTGCTTCCTCCTCACGTGGCTCAGACGTACTGGTATAAAAAGGGGCAAAAAATTGCTACCGTTTCAAATCGGTACTTTTTACTCTTGCTCTTTACTCGTTCAACAGAAACTTGGCCACGCGGTTAGAATATTTATAACTAAACCGCATTTTTAAATGTCTTTAGCTTTTTTTTTTTTTTTTTTCCAAGTTACTGTTTTCGGAAAGATCCTCGGGGTTCCCTCCCGCGTAGGCTCCCAGCGCCGTATTTCAGCACCCTCACAGCCGAGCCTTCTACCGCGAAGGCGCCTTTATAGCGGATTCCTGGTTCCTTCAGCCTGACGACGGCGGCGAGGAGCGTGTCCTTCCCTTCCCCCCCCCCCCCGCGACCCCCGGTCCGGTGCCCTCGGGCGCGGGCGGGACGGGGCGCGGGCCGCCAGCCCTCAGCCCTCCCTCAGCCGCTGCCCGGCGGCGGCCGGCCCTCCTCCCGCCGCCTGCCCTCCTCCGCGGCGGGGAGCTCCTGCCGGGGCCCGGGGCGCTGGGCCGGTGCCGGGAACACGGGGATCATGCCGGGGGGGCGCTGGCCGCAGGGCTGCTGGGCCGCGGGGCGGCGCTGGAGCCGCTACCTCCGGCGGGCCGCGTCGCCCGGCAACGCGGTGGACGCGGCGGGACCCGCGGCCATGGCCTCCAAGGGGAGCAAGAAGAAGGAGCTGGGCAGCCGTAACAGCTCCGGGCTGCTGGGCGCCTCCGCCAGAGAGTAAGAGCCCCGGGAGGGAAGGCGGGAGGGCGCGGGAGAAGGGTTGTCCGCCCGCCGCCGGACACGGGGTGCGAGGCGGGCGGGCACGCGGCGGTGCCCGGCCGGGGCTGCTGCCGCCCCCGCGGCCTTCTGGAAACTTCCCCCGGGGCTTGTCGGCCGCCAGCCCGCCCTTCCTCGGGCCCGGGCGGCCGTTTAAGGCCCGCGGCGGCAGGGTGCAGCCTTCGGCCGGCCGCCCGTCGGTGTGGCGGCCTTGTGGCTGCGGGCACGGGCTGGACGTCGGTGCTCACCCGCGGGCCTGCGCGTAACTTGGGCCGAGAAAGTTGCCTCGCTCGCGTGGGCGCTTCATTAAAAGCGGTTCCATTCAACAGAAGAGGCGGGGTTTGGTTTGTTGTTGTTTTGTTTTGTTTGTTTGGTTAAACTGGAGGCCCAGCTCGGCGCGCAAGTTGTGCTTTCTTCCCCCGACGGTATTTCTCAGGCATCTGTCCGGTAGCGTCATCCGGCCAAAACGACGTTGCGGGTGTCTTGTACCGTGGCCGATCTAGCAGACGGGGTGCCTCGGACCTCAGGATAGCCGCAGGGACGAGGAACCCAGGGTGGGCGGGTGGGTGCCTGGCTTTGTGCCGCAGCTGTTTCTGCACGCGAGGGGCAGCGTGTGGGGCCAGGGCGCACGGAATGAAGCATTTGACTTACGGGCAGGAGTGGAGAGGGGTAGGTGTTCGCTGGAAGGGTTATTTGGGTTTAAAAGAACCTCGAAGCTGTGAATCGGAGGGGATAATTTTGGGAGTACACACCCTCGTTTTCATCAGGTAGAGGAACTAAGCTAGCTGAAGTTTTCAGGGCAAAAGGGTTAATGATGCTTGTAGCCCATCAGTTTCATTTACAGAGGGGAAGCACAATTCCCCATGCCTCGAATTTTGCTTCATGTTAGAATGAATCTGAGGACAAAAATCATTCTTCCTATTCATTTCTTGAATATTTCGGCATAAGTAGCATCTCTTGAGATATTTAAAAATGATTCGCTATTTGCTAGGTATTTAGTGTGAATTTGTGTATTTCTGTGAAGATGTATATTTCTTCCTGCAAAGACAAATAAATAAATAGAAAACATTTACTTCCTTTCACTGTTGTTATTTTGACCTGCAAGTTCTATTTCTATGTTTTGGGCAGCTTTCTCATCTTGAAGTATGTAAGCCTGCACACGTGGCACTGGCAGGATTCAGATGAAAAAGGTATCTGATGGATGTGCTCATGCCCTTTCCTTCCTTTTCCTTCCATAAATAAAGGATTCAGTTGTATCACTTATTTCTCTCTTGAAATCAATCTTCAAATGCCCCTTTGTTCTTATTTCATATCCAGTTACCCAGCCCTTTGCTACACAGTAGCTTCTTATTTCATATTTTCGTACTTCTGTTTTGTATTTCACACCTTGATTCCCATTTTGATAACTTTTCTGCTGTTGCAGGCAGCCAGTATCTCTCATTCCTACCTTCTCCTCACCGCATCCCTTTGCTTAGTAACGTTTTTTTTGTTGTTTGGGCCATAGCCATGCAGCCCCTTGTATTTACTGCTTCAAGCAGTTTATGAAAATTTTTCTGATGATATCTAAGCTGTAAGGGACACTTTTATTTTTTAGCACTGTTAGAGGAAATGAAGTATTTTCTTACTTTTCAGTGTACGTGTAACTGAGTGGGCTGTCACCCAGAAGATTTTGTCCAGTATTTCAGGATTTGTCCCCCAATAGGCATTCTTACAGTGTGAAACTTTTCTAGCTGTTCCATTAAATTAAAATACATCTTTTTATGGAGGGTCTAAAAATATGTACTTTTTATATAGTAAAATTGTTAATTCTGCCCTATATCATACATAATAACTCGTAAAAGAATCATTCTTCTCAAATAAGTAATTTGTATCAGACTATCTAGAACAGTATCTGTCTCTTTCTTTAGTACATTGTTACTTTAGGCTTTATGAAATGAAACCACAATGGATAAATCAGCTTAGAAAATTGTTTTCCCTGTATCAAGTTGAGATGAGACTATTTAGTTACAAACTATTTGAATAATAAGTTTTACTGAAACACCTCTGAAATGCAACCTAGGAGATATGCTCGCCTTCTATGTGCAATCTCATGTTGGACCTAAAGGCCAGGAGACATGATTTATCTCTCACTCTGCAATTATCACCTAATTGCAATGCAACTAATGTCTAGCATATGCCAATGTTAATTCAACGTTAGCTAAGAATCAGAGCACAGGAATGTTTACTCCCTTCACTAAGGCTATTTTATCACTTTATATATTACTGTATATCACATAAAGTGTAGTAGCTTGAAGATGTCCTAACAGTGGCTTAGTGACTTATGTTACTAAACTATGGAAGAAACTGTCACAATAGCCTGATTGTAATGCAGAACTTTCAAAACACAGAATGTATAGCTTGTATTAATTTTTTTCATTAAGTATGTAACTTCTGTTTAAACTGTGGCATGTCTTTTGGGTTTATCTGCTCTACAATTGTGATGCAGAGTGCCCTTGTAACATGAGTAAGTCTTAGCAGTAAAGGTCTAGATGTTTCAGTGTACGTGCTGTATAAACTTCCATATGATGCCTTATTGTCCTGAAAGATGTTTAGGTATATGAAGGGATGAAGTGACCTTTTTAAAAAAAAAACAACACAACTCTCTTATTTGATGGAATGGCTTTTAATATACAGACCTACCACTGTTTGTGTTTGTATCAATTAATATTTATATTTTATATATATTTCCAGAAATGCTGGTAATGTAAAAGGGAAACAAGGAAATCTGTGACACAAAAAATCTAAAATTTCAGCAACTCTGATACAGCAACTCATTTCCTGACTAACCTATCTGTGCTCACTTTTTATCATTCTGAAATATTACTAAGGCCTTTTGGATGGATTGATGAAAAAATTTTGGTTTAGGTCAATGCATGTCTTGCCAAGTTCAGCAACTGACTTTATAAACTTTCTTGTTTAAGCTGTCAGGAAAGATTTTACTTTAGCATCTGTTGAGCTGTAGATAATGAATTTAAATAAAGGAAAGCTGGTGACAGCTTATTTTAAACTTTGTGTAAATAAATTCTTGTCTTGAATCCAGAAATTTAGAGAAAAAGTGGCCTCATTTTCTCTTGACACAGTAGAGAATGGTGCTATAAATAAAATATTTACAAATTTGAATTCAGCACTTGCTACACTTTCAATCATATTGTTTTGCTCTCTAATTTGTAAATGCTTTCTGAGTTGATTAAAGGCTCTATTCTAGTACAGTGTTTAGGCGCAGTAAGATCTTCATCCTGCTGAAAACCCACAGACATCTTAGTACTCTCTAGACAAAGATCTGGGTGAGAAAATCTGGTTTTGCTGAAATCAGTGAAAATTGTTGATAGCTGGAAACTGAACACAGTGGGGCTAAAGGTTTACCCTTGAGAACGCTTTTGACACCTTGAAGAGCTTTTCTTCTTGCTTGCCCTTGTTTCCCAGATAGCTTGGAATCTCTACCCCAAACCCAATACCAAAAAGACATTTTAGCATTCTTAGTCCCTCTGAAAGGACGGAAACATTGAAACATACTTCTTTTCTTTACTCATGCTATACGCAAGTGGTCTCCAAACTTTTTTGATCCTGCAACTCTATCAGTAAAAAATTTTTGAGCACCTCCCCCAATATACATTTATTTCTTTATAAATTATATACATGCACTACTGAAGTTATAATATTTTTTAGCTTGTGCGCACACCCCACTTCGGAGACCACTGCTATAAGCTACAGAATTTCTATGGAGAGAACAAGCAACTAGGCAGTTTCAAGTTTTGAACGACAGTCTGCTAAAGTCTCCAGGGAGCTTTTTATTTGGATCAGGCTTATGGTCAATACATAGAACTGCAGATGGTGATTTATGCAAAATGAAGGCTGTGTTTCATTTTCCAATTTTCAACATTGCTTCTAGAGTGCTTTCGCCTTTGCCATAGGATTTGTGATGTTAGAATGATGGCAATGCAGTTGACAGCAGATAGATTGACATGTTATTTCTTTATCTGGAAATGGAAAGATGCTGTATAGTAAGGAATATCTATATTACAGTTAAGATATTCTGTGCTTGCAGGTCCATGAGAAGAAGATGCAAATGTTATTCAGGTACTAGAAAGTACAATTCTAGCCCCAAATGCAGAGCATGTTCAATTTTCTGACTTAAGGCTAGATTTGTATCATTGTTGTCAAGAAAAATCAGAAGAGTACTGAGCTGATTCCGCAGAAGTCTGGGACAAAATGATTAATGCTGATGCTTTTAATATTTATAACTGTTGAGAAAAACTGCCAAAGACAGTGATAAAACAACTATACAGTGTAACCCTGTGACTTAGTCCTCGTTTTGGTTGGTAATCCCTGTGTTAGACAGATTGTTCTATGTTTCCTCAGGTAGTGATTTTCTCCTAATAGTAGGCAAGTGTTAGTAATGATTGTAAATGTTTTATCAAAGGCAGTTTACCAAGTCTTTTTTTAGTGGGTTGTGGAGATCAGAATTAAGTCTTACACACACACACTGTAAGATTGGAGCTGTGTTCACTGGAGATATGACAATTACTTATCACATACTTCCTTGACATCTGTTTATGTTCATTCTGTTACCCAGCTTGTTCAGCGCGTTTGTGAGACAGAGACAACTTGTAGTGTACAAATTTTGTGTAAATCTATGAGAACTTAAGTAATGTTACTATCACTGTATCTGAAAGAGGAATGGATGTTTGCAGGCTGCCTGAGAAAATGTTGCCTTCTAAGTTTAGTATTCTGTGGTAATTGCAAGGTAGGTTTTCCCAGAGGATCCCTGTTTTATTTTTGAACAAAACTTTGGACAAAGTTGCAGGGATAAAAATGTCAACAATATTTTGTCTTTTGTCTAATATCGTCTTTCTGATAGTAAATGCTGCTTGTTTTTGTATGTCTCTAATGATCAAAATACTGAATAGAAATATCAGTAGTATAGAAAAGAAAAAAAGGCTAATAGTTTTTAGAAATAATTAAAAAAAAAATCCTGAGACCTGTCAGTGCTTACCACAAAGAATTACAGTGTTACGATTTCAGTTCTTGTGGATAACGTTAATGCAGAAGCCCTCTGAGAGTAATGTGTGCAAACATCTGGCAGTATATTATGATCAACTTAAAATTACTTTGCTTGATTTCTAGTGAGATCAGGCTTCTTTTTCCCCTGTAAATGCTTACAACAGTCAGCACAGTACATCTGCACTGTGGAAAATCAACAGGGATTATTGGTGGATATATTGCAATGCTGGAGTGGGACCTCAGGAACATATGGAGAAGGCAGGAAAATTCTTTTGGATTTGCTAAGCCAGACTTCGCATGGGTGTCTGCAGGATGTTCCACTGGGTCTCTCTTCATTACTGCTTTCTAATTAGGTAGCAATTCCCTTCAGGAGCTAGGCAGTTGCTAGAGATGTCAGGCTGAAGAGCGCAAAAGAACTGCTGTCCTTATAGCTTTTCTTAATTGCATCATTAGAGGCTACTGAGAATCTGATCTTTCCCAGGTTTCAACGGCTATAGTGAATAGGAATTGATGTCTTTGTCGGCGCTGAAAGAGATTCTAGCTAGTAAGAATGGATAATGAATTAAAATGCTTTTAAAATGAATTTGATGAAGCTCTATGCCATTGAGCACAATCTTCTGAATTACACTTGAGTCATCAGCATCTATCTGAAGTAGGATTTGGGTTATTAGAGACAAAAGCAAGAAGTTATGGTCAGTGCCAAGAGAGGCAATTGATTTAGGGATAATTGTGGCACAGGCAGAGGTCACAGATGTCTAGGGGAAGGTCAGAATGGTGCTGGAGTTCTTTTTGGGGAGAGCAGTAACTAAGAGCAATATTTATTGCTGATGGATCCTTAAGGACCTGCAGAGACATGCTGAAGCCTGGACTGGCTGGAAGACATTAAGTTTAGCTGTGTGCCTGATGGATTGCAATGAGTAGCAGGTTGCTGCACTGCTGTTGTACAGTAGGTTGATGCACCAAAGCCTAGGATTAGCTGATGTTTGTTATTAAGATTAAAGGCTGGTACAATAAGAACAGAAAAAATAGCAGCATTACTAATTCATACTTGAATTCCCATATGCCTAGGGTAAGGATTCACCCAAGGCTTATGATTGAGGTTTTATCCACTGCCAGCATGTGTTCCTCAGGTTAAGTATTCTTAAGGTTTAGGCTACAGCAGTGGTTTAGAGAATATAGACTGAACAGATTAATTTTTTGATGTTTTGGGTAGGGCTTGCTAGATTGACTGAAGTTTGGGAATGGCAAGAACTAATGTCTTGTGAATAATGGCATGGTGGTTGAACTTGAAGCTGCTTTTAGTGTTGTGCTGAAGTGCTTGTGTTGGTTAGTGCAAGTTTTAAAGGGCACTAAAAATTTACGTGGGGTCACGGAACCAGTCTGTGGAAAAGAAATGAATTGAAGATTATATAAATACATAGCAATCACATCTAGCTCAGGAAGTGCTTGAGATAAAAATGATTGGAGACTATCCAAGTATTAGAGAAATATACTATATATGCCTTTGTTCTCTTCGGTAGGCTTTCCATTGCACGTAATATTTGAGACAAGATGTTGGGCTATAGCTCACCCTTGCTCTGACTCAGTACTCCCATTCTTACATTTGTGGGTAGCAACATACGAGTTATTGAGAGATGGGGTTGCTATATTATTGTAAAAGCTAGTTAGATTCATATGTAGATGCTTATGCATGTTTTTGACCTTGCATGAGCTTCAGTCAGAGATGAGTATGGCTTGGTGGTTCTGACTAAGTTCTGCTAGAGGCTTGAAACAGAGTTAAAATTTTGGGCAAAAGGCATTGAGGATGCTAGTCCTGATTTTTGCAATTTTTGGATTAGGCTTATCCATTTTATAGTTAACTCTGCCCCATTTATTTGAAACTGGGCTGTCTTTAAAAATACAGTTAGTTTTCAGGTTATGGTTATGAGAAACATAGCGTTTGAGTTCAAAGCCTGCTGGTGTCATGGTTTAACCCTCGTAGGCAGCTCAGCCTTACACAGCTACTGGCTCACTTCTCTCCAGCAGGATGGGGGAGGGAATCCAGGTACAAGTGCAAAAGCTCGTGGGTTGAGATAAAGACAGCTTAATAGATAAAGCAAAAGCTGTGCATGCAAGCAAAGCAAAGCAAGGAGTTCATTCACTGCTTCCCATGGGCAGGCAGGTGTTCAGCCATCTCCAGGAAAGCAGGGCTCCATCACGCGTAATGGTTACTTGGGAAGACAAATGCCATCACTCTGAACATCCTCCCTTCCTTCTTCTTTCCCCAGCTTTTATTGCTGAGCGTGATGTCGTATGGTCTGGACTATCCCTTGGGTCAGTCGGGGTCAGCTGTCCCAGCTGTGTCCCCTCTCAACTTCTTGTGCACACCCAGCCTACTTGCTGGTGGGGTTGTGTGAGAAGCAGAAAAGGCCTTGATTCTGTATAAGCACTGCTTAGCAATAACTAAAATATCGCTGTATTACCAACACTGTTTTCAGCACAAATCCAAAACAGCCCCATACTACCTACTGTGAAGAAATCTGACTCAATCCTAGCCAAAAACAGTACAGCTAGTTACTGGATTTTCCAAGGGAAAAAAGATTTATGTGAAGAGTTTTAAACCTTCACTGCATTTGTAATGTTCTTTGCAATTGTAACTGGTAATCTATTACAAGATATTATAGCCTTATTACAAAGCTGATTTTGGATAACTCAGGAGGCTCTTCTATCTCAAATATCTCAGTTCAAATCTTTCCTAACCATATGCATCACCAAAGCCAGTTAAAGATTCACAAGAGTCTGGGATTGAGCTGTGGTGTATCTCGAGCTGCAGCAGTTATTCATTTCCAGTTTGTAGCTACTGTCCTGATAAACCTGAGGAACAGGCATTTTGAGATCATGGTCTCATTTAGCAGGCTGTTAATTGCAATAACTCCAAAGATGAACAGAATTCTTTTGTTTTGAATGGATGTCCAGAGCCTTTTGGAAGGGTTTGCTGGCTGTTTGCATTACCAATAGGACAGGGCATTTCCTGTTCTCTCAAATAATTCAGAAGCAACATAAATCTGTATTGGCCCAGGATTCCAGGACATCTAGCTGCAGAATTGAAGGGAGAAGTATCTGTGTAGCTTAAAATGTCACCATCTGAAATGCTGAGCAAATGGTACCATCATGCACGTGCATACTTTCCCCGGACATAGTAATGCTAGTGGATAAATGTGTTATGAAATTAAGTTCGATTTGGGTGAAATTCTTTGGTTCATGATTGTTCTTCAGAAGTTATTTATATTGCATCAATGTGCATCTGCAAAGTCTTTTACTGTACTGTTGTACCAATACCTAAATTATAGCAAAAACTAGAGACATTCCTGGAGAGTTTACATTGTCCTTCCTGAGCCTAAAATATCTGCCTTTCATGTATTGTCTTTTATTGTCTATTTGTTTTGTACATAACTCATATTTCCAAGTCCTGTGTTTTTGTTAGTCTCAGAAATAAAGTTAAGCACACCTAGAATTTTTAGTGTTAGCATTTTCTGGCCAGAAAGATGAAGATCTTGCTTTCAGCACTTATGCTTCATTCATTGAAATGCTTCATTCATTGAAATGCTTCGGTGTATAAATGCAGTACAATTTTAATCTATATAGTCAATTTGTTAGTACTTTTTTATTTTTCCTTTTCTTCTGCCTTTAACTTTTTTTAGTTTAATGCTTTGTGGTGAGACAATGGGTTCTTCCCCAAGTAAATATGATAAACATATTAAAATAGCATATAAGCCAACCAGTAAGTTGAATTTTTTATTAACTAGATTACATTTTAGTTAGGAAACTATGTATTCAAATTAGCTTTCCTAGTTAATTCTAATTAAAATAATGAACCTCTGAGAGCTCAGCCTATCCTGATCTGTAGATTTCAAACTTCATAGACTCATGGGCATGAAAACATTAAGTAATATACCAGTGGCAATATCATGTTAAATGCTGGGCTCCCTACTGGTCTTAGTTTTGTTTTTCTTCCTGTGGAACTGAAAGCAATGTCAGAGGATCTTGCAGGCAAACACTCTCTATGAGCCATTGGTTGGAGACTGTGCAATCAGACTGTGCCAATAAAGTCTAGACTTCTATTACCAGGAACAGTGTAATAGAGAAAAGCAGCTTTCAGCAGAACTATATAGCAGAAAAAAGCACTGCCAAAAGAAAAATAATAATAATTGTGCTTTGAAACTGGAGAGCATTCTTAAAATATCATGTTAGAGACTTTGTTTGGAATGGATTATTCACCTACTTAAGCAGAATGGTCTTTACCTTCTTTTGTAACCACTGCTGAAGAAATGGGATTTCCTGGTTTTCTTATCAACACATGCTAAGTGCTTTGTAAATGAGTTGACCTAAATCCACAGAAGTACTGAGGTGCTCTGCCATGCAAAGATTTTTAGTTCTTAGTTAGTTACCCAGGTGCCATACAGAAGGCACAAAAGGATTTTACAGAAGCCAACAAGGAAGAAATGCCAAAGAAAGGAGCAAAACACAAGCCATGTTCCTCAAAGATACTTGAGTGCCAGACTCTAGTGTGGAAACAGGTGCTACAATCTCCCCAACATTCTTATAGCTGAATCTAAGGCCAGCTCAATCTTTTTAGCAGGAAACACTGGGAGAAACAAACTGAGAAAAGTTACTGGTTCCATACTTTCTAAGGTGCTGTACAATTATATGGGGAAACATGACTTCAGATCCCCTCTTTGAATCAGGTACAGTAAAGAAGGATTTGGAAGGAGATCCTCAGCTTTCTGCCTTGGAGGACAACCAGAACAAGTGGATGCTCTGTGCCTGTGCTGGTAGTGGTTTTTCACACAGAGCTTGTGTGAAACTAAGATCCCCCAAGTGGCATGTTCCTTTTCTTCTTTTTTTTTGTCCTAAGTTTGACAGAGGTATGTGCTGCTTGAGATAGGCTGTTCCAGAAGCTATAGATCATTGTTCTCACCTGAGTCACATCTGATGTAAAAGAGTTCTGCTGGCTAATTATGTGCTGAGCAGTCAGGTGTTTCCTTTTATTGGTTTTAAATTTGCTGTGTTTTATGTTAGATGCATTATTTTTCTTGTGTTGTGAGAACAGATAAAGAATACACTTTTGTCTGTACTACTCAGTATTTTGTACGTTTATGCTTTCTTGTGCCTCCATGCTCTAAACTGTTGCCTGTCACTGAATTTCCAAAGTTATTTTTACAATGCTAGGGCAACTGAACCAAACATAGTATTTCATGTAAAGGACATAAAATCGATTATACTGAGTGGCGTCATACTAATTTCTTCTATTGGACATCCTGCTTCTAATGTGTCCTAGTGTTTTGTTTGCTTTCCTTGACTATACTTGAACAGAGATCTTAATTGATCTATCATAATGACAGACAGCTCCTGATCTTAAACTGTTATCATTAACTGAGAACTATATAACCAGTAGTCATTTGTGTCCTGGTTTCAGCTGGGATAGAGTTAACTGTCTTCCTAGTAGCTGGTACAGTGCTATGTTTTGAGTTCAGCATGTGAAGAATGTTGATAACACTGATGTTTTCAGTTGTTGCTCAGTAGTGTTTAGACTATAGTCAAGGATTTTTCAGCTTCTCATGCCCAGCCAGGGCACAAGAATTTGGCACAGGACACAACCAGGGCACCTGACCCAAACTGGCCAACGGTGTATTCCATAACATGGGACGTCCCATCTAGTATAGGAACTGGGAAGTGGGCGTGGGGAATCACCGCTCGGGGACTAGCTGGGTGTCGATCGGCTGGGTGTCGATCGGCAGGTGGTGAGCAATTGCCCTGTGCATCATTTGTACGTTCCAATCCTTTTATTACTACTGTTGTCATTTTATTAGTGTTATCATTATCATTATTAGTTTCTTCTTTTCTGTTCTATTAAACCGTTCTTATCTCAACCCAGGAGTTTTACTACTTTTTTCCCTATTTTCTCCCCCATCCCACTGGATGGGGGGAGTGAGTGAGTGGCTGTGTGGTGCTTAGTTGCTGGCTGGGGTTAAACCACGACAATTTGCTGCTATTTGGAAGGACAGTGCATTGATCAAACAGAAGTTTGGTCTACAAATTGGATGCAGATGTTACCTGCACTCAAATCTGTGACTTGTTGAAAGACTGCAAGATGCAGGTGGGACCCCTTGGTGCCTATGCTAGTCTGTACTCTGTTCACTTGGCCTGTCACCTCCACCTTTTGAAACCAGGTAACCATAAAGGATTTGGGCCAGCTGACAACAATCCTTTGGCCACTGCTTTCCATCAATTTTTCTTTGAAATAATGTCCAGGAAACACCATTGTGTACAATTTGGGCAAAGGATTTGGCATGTAGCTTTTTTTATCTCTTTCTATAACCTGGAAAGCAAACCAGGAAGGAACATCTCACTTCCCATTAATATGCGGGCAGATAAAAATAAGAAAACGTGGACTTCTAGCTGGCAAGGCTAAATGTGAGGCTAGGTGACCATTCTCTCTTAGCAAATGTGCATGCATTTGAAACAGGCTCATTTTTGGCAAGTTACTGAAGTAACTATTAGTAGTTCATCTGACACCTACAAGGATGTCAGCTATGCTTAGAAATGAGAATATTACACTTGAAAGTAGTGATCTAAATTAGACTCCTTTAAAAATAATATGCCTATATAGAATAATCAGTTGTTATTCATCTTTTCTTTCTATCATCACTTTAATTTTCCACAGTTTGATCTTGTTTAACACAGAAAATACTCTGTGCTTTTTGAGGAAGAAATCCTACCCCAGTACATAAAAGTGAACTGACAACAAAACCTGTTGTCCTAGGCTTTGCAAGCAACTATCACTACAACTTAGATGCCTTAGAGTTATTTGTTCTGCTCATCATACCTGAACTGCATCCATGGCTTGAGTCTCTCCCCAAACCTTAGAGCTCTGAGCATTTAGACTAGTGTATTTTTCTCTGCAGAGAATCCTTTAAGTTTTGGCTCCAGCATCCAAGATAAAAATAATGGTAACTTACAACATATACATATTGTGGTTTTATTTGGTAGTTGCTGCTGACTATACTAATAATAAAGAGAAGACTATTGCCTTAGCTACTTATTAGATCATCTGATCATGACTCATTCTGTTCATTGTCTTCTGAAGCATGGCACTAGGTATGAAGAAAAAGAGCAAATCATTTTGCCACAGAGTTATTGATACTTGGTCAAATGTTCTCATATCCTTTCCAGATTCTTACGAACTTGAGTGTTGCCATGGTTTCTGCTGTGGGTTTCTAAGATATTTAGATGCTACTTTAAAAAAAAAAATAAAAAAAATCAGTGATTAGAGGTTAAGAGAACTTTCTGCCATAAACAAGGTCTTCAAAGGGGCCTTTTGTCTTTGAGTTCTGAAGAACTTAAAGAAAAAGTTAAGTAGTTTCCCCACAGGGTGCACTTGGAGGAGAATTTGAGCCATCTGTTTGTTCTCTGCCCTCTTTTTCCTAATATAAAAGCCCTTACTGGGGCCAGAAATTGTTCTTTCTGACTGCTTGAACAATCCAAGGGAAGGGACATTGAGAATTGAGAAGAGAATTGAAAGAGAATTGTTTCTCTTTACTGCTTCCTGGTAAGTGGAAAGACCCCAAAATTCTCATGTCCCTGTAACACAACATTGGTATCCAATAGGGAACATGAGATGTGAGATTCCTCACTTCCATCTCTTCCTTCAGATTGCTCTTACTTCTGTACATATAGAGGAGTTCAGAGCATTCAGAGGAGTTGAAGGCGGAAAGAAGGGTGAAAGTTTCAGCTCCAAGCCCTTGTTCACTGACATGCCAGATGGTAGGTGTTGGTTACCTAAATATCATGTCCTGTTACTGAATAATTTCCGTTAGTTATTGGCCATCCCAAGAACTGTAGTCAGTGTGACATCAGATATATGTTAATAGTGTATTTTCTGGGGTTTGAATGAAACTAAGCTTTACAGTGTAATGGTTGCTAACATTTTATGGAAAGAATAGATAGTATTTAAGGAAAGATAAAAGATTGACAATGCTCTCCAGGGAATAAGGTGAAAATGATGAGCATCAAATAGATTTTGTCTTCTGTTGGGATATTGTTATGATCAAATTCACAGATTATCTTTTAATCTTTAAAACATGCTAGGGGTAACGTTCATGACCATTTAAAACACAGGGAGCACTAAGATTGGGATGAAGTGATGGCCTATTGGCAGTTATTTAGCAACAAATGCCCTGCTCTGGAGATAAACAAATTCTTAATGGAGTGAATCAAATGAAGACCAAACTCTCAACTCTGCATCTACAGAAAGGCTAGCATATAAATAACAAATGATACCATACCACCTAAATGTATCATACTGCAAATAAAATGGCTGGTTTGTTTAAACAGTTGCTGTTACAGATGCCGATGCTCAGTCTTCTCGTTCTCCAAAATGTGCTTAAGTAAACACGTGTTTTACTCCACAGTTGAAGTTAGCTAAGAACAGATGCGTAGACAGTAACTGTAGCTCAGCTGCTGAGTAGCAATTCATTAAATCAATCAAAACTTAGCTTTCAATTTTGCATCTCAGTTCTCAGGCAGAGATCCCAATACTCTGTGCTAGCCTAAGTCCATGGAAACCTCTGTATTGATTTCCTAGGGTGATAATATAAAGCAGATCTTAAACTTTGAAACTTAAATAGATTCAATAGAAATAAACAAATGAAACCTTAATAGAAACAGAAAAAGGATTTAGCTGCAAAAAATATCATCTTTGCAACCTGTGTCATAAGGAATGACAAGGATCGGAGAAAGAATAAATAAGACTGGATATATCCATATGCAAATAACTAACCAGAAACCCTGAAGAAGTCATTGATGTGATGGAATCCCTGGGGTTTTTTTTCCTAACTTCCAAAGTACAGACATGGAGACAGAAAAAGCTGAAGTACTTTTATCTGTCAAGGCTGCAACCGGATTTCTACATAAAGCCCCAGAGTCATTGTGGAAGCAGTGCTGGCATTATTATTGAACTATTAAACAATTTTATCTGTTTAAAATACTCCCAATTAAAATTACTGTGAGAAGATGTCTCATTTCCAGCCTCAGATCTGCTCATCTAAGCAAAAGTGAAAAACTAATTATTTTTCCTTCCTTTTCAGGGGTTTTGTTTTGTTTTATTGTTAAGGAAAGTGACAGCATCAAAATGCTAAGCAAGATTAAAGGTGCATCTAACTTTTGCGAGGGAGGTTTAGGAAAGAGGGTCTTTAATCTTTATGTGGAGGAAAGAATGAAATAGGAAGAATGATGTCTTCCTGAATTCTAAAAAACCTGCATAGTGTCACAAAATTATGACTGACTGGTGACCCAGAATGATGTGAGTACTGGGAAAGGAAGGTGGAGTAGCCATGCTGTTCCGAAACTAAATACCAAAACTTGTGTAATTCTCTTGAGAAGACCCCCTTCAATGTTGCTGGGTTCCCTCTGTGAGGAATGGTCATATATAGTTTACAGGTAGATTTATCTACTTTAAGAAGTAAATATTTGCTCCCTAGACTCCATTGACCATGTTGACAAGGTCTTGCTTACAGAGTGAGTGAGCAGCTGAAGTGTATATGTTTACAGACTAAATGACTATGTTAACTTGAGAGACCACACTTCCAATACCTTGCGGGCCTGTTTCCTGTCTCTCTATTAAATCTGAATTCTCTGAAAAACTTAGGTTGCAATCTGTGTGCATTTTTTTTTTCCTGTTGTGTTTGTCTATCCTGTCGTTCCCTATTTCCCCTGTTGGCACTATATCAATTATACCAGTATTCCTGGAGAAGCTGCTTAGAGGGTCAGAGGTGAATTAGTGCCAACTTCATAGTGTTTCCCTAATTTGGCAATTTATTCTTCCTTTTTCTCCTTTAGGGTTTAGCACAGGATTAAAAACAAGTCTGCCAGTAAGTTGGTATTTAAAATACTGTTGCACAATGAAGCATCGAGCTTGAGCATAAAATACCAGTAATGGTTTGCATTGTCCTTGTGTCAGTTAGTTTGTTTCAAAGAATTCTCAGTAAATTATGTTATTCAATTCTTGCAATAAAGGAACTTCTTAATAACCTTACTCAAACACAGTATTTTAATAAATTCAGCTTTTTTTCACTTATTTATATTTGGAGTCCAATTAAATGGCAGTTCTTTATGAATTTTTCCAATATCTTACTGAATCATCCTTTTTGAGAGGCAGGAGCACTGGGCTTCCCCAACTTAGTTTAGGCATCTCAGTCACAGACAACACTGTTTCCATGTCTTCCACGTTGTTAGCGTTGAAGGTATGCTATTATGTCAAAGTGTATTGGAAAGTGATTCTTTGACTTAGTGTGACCGTCAGTTAGGCAAGTCTTTCCATATCTCATTGTTGTTTTTTAAAAATATGCTTCTTTATTATTCTGTTATTGTCCCAAAGCATTCAGAAATTTTACAGCAATTATTGCAATTATTATTTATTTTTCTTTGGGAATGGCTTCAGAACATCTTTATAATTATTATTATTATTGTTATTGTTATTATCATTATCATTATTATTGAGTGAAACTTCCATGCTTCTCTATAAATATTTAAAAGAGCAAATGCAGACTTAGGGGGAGGAAAAAAGATACAAAAAATTAGAAGTAGTCCTTGAATATTTCAAATTGCTACATACATCATTCATATTTCATCTGAAATAGGAAAAAAGTAGAAAAAGTAAGAATTTTAATTTGATATCTTTTGCTTATAAGTATATGTAAGAAGCTGCCAGGAGTTGCATTTAAATCAATGTTGAAAGGGGCAAAGTCAAAATATCAGAAGTGTTGAAGCTGCTGGTACAGCTAGCATTCTGGTTTTCATTGTTCTTAATGCATGCAGCTAATGCAGATACAGCACATTCTTTGAAACAACTGGAACTGGTAGAGACATTCCTAGTAATCCAAAGAAACTGATAAACACTACAGGGTTTTCAATTGCTTGTTAAGTATTAATGAATATAGAACAAAGCATCATTTGAGTCTTCAAGAAAATGCTGGAGAAAAAATGATAACATTAATGAAAGATCAAACATAACAGAGAGAGGCTGGAGGCCATTTACAGATTACTGAGATGAGAAAAATGGAAAAGCAAAGCAAGGTATCACTCGACAGAATACATCTTCCTTCCAGTTAGAATGGTAGAAGCTGTATTTTTTATTTGGACAGCAAAAGGCACAGGTGGTATTGAATTTTTACAAGCTGTCTTCAAATAGAAGTTACTGGTAGTGTGGATGAATGTAGTTATTGTCTAGACAGTGAGAAATCTTTATTTTTACCCATGTCTTTGTCCTTATTGCTAACAACAAAGTATTATGGAATCACAGAAAAATGTTGATTGAAAGTTGCCTCTGGAAGCCATCTAGACTAATTCCCTACTCAAAGCAGGGTCACCCTAGATCAGGTTGCTCAGGTCTTTGTCCATTTGAGTTTAAAGTATCTCCAAGCACTGTAGTTCCCCAGATCCTCCTTCTTACTGTTTCTTAAGATGAGTGTGATGTTTGCCTTTTTCCAGTCATCAGAAACTTTGCCCGATTGCCTCAGTCTTTTGACCATGATTGACAGGAGCCTTGGAGTGACTCCAGTCAGCTCCCTCAGTACCTTTGCTCACATCCCAACTAGTCCCATGGAACTGTCTTTGTCCAGTTAGCTTAAGTGTGTCCTAACTGCCTTCATCTACTGTAGATAATGCTTCACTACCACAGACTCTGTTAGTAGACTCATGGAGTGGGAGGCCTGAGAGCCAAGTTTGCCAACAAAATCCAGGACACAAAAAGGCATTGAGTATCTTAGCCTTTCCTCTGTCCTTTGTCACTAGGTTCCCTGCCCCATTAAGCAGTGGACATGCACTTCTCTTAGTCTTCCTTTTGCTGCCAGTGTACTTGTAGAAGCTTTTTTCCTTGCCCTTAATGTCCTTTGATTATTTCGACTCCAGCTGAGCTTTTGTTTTTGTAATTTCATTGCTCTACACTTGAGCAATGTCTCTGTTCCCCCTGCTTCCACCTTCTGGGAGATAGGGCTTAATAATGTTTTCAGGTGTCACTTGGTACATGCCGTTTTCCCCTAGCCAGACTATTCATTTATGTAGTCTGTGTTTGTCTTTAGAATGTAGTCATAATTAGTGTTGCACCTATAGAGGAACAATGAATTAATATTGTGTACAACAACTAAAAAAGAGCATTTGTGAATTATGACACTGTGACCATTTTATCTGAAATGTCAAATGCTTTGTGCAATCTGAGTGATGCTGTAAATCATAATCAGGGCTCATTTTTTTTCTGTGGATTTGCCAATATCTTAAGAGAAAGCTATAATTCTGAAATCTAAAATGTGAATATGGTTTTATATGATATCACTGATGATTTGTATATCAGTATAAATATCCACGTGAAATGATATGGCCAGGAGTTAAAAAAAACCTGTTCTCAAATATTAAAAAAATGGAAGCTTTCCCTTTCAAATCTCCTAAAGATGGCAGTTGCTAAAGAAATTAAGCTTTCATTTTTAAAAAATATATTTCTTGGCACCAGTTTGTAAAAGTAGCTCGCTAGCTGTAGCCCAAAACACTGTTATCTTCACCAATCTCCTGGACATATTTGTAGGAATTCTGATGTTTCTCATTTAAAAAAAAAAAAAAAAAAAAAAAAAGTGTGTGGTTTAAGGAAAGAAAAGAGAAAATTACAGTATCGTTAGCTTTTTATAGCTGATGTACATAGTGTAATAGAAATATCATAGAAGTATATTGTTAAGGCTCCAGTCGTAAAAAATTCTCTGTCTAATACTGTATTTCTGCTGTAGGACACTGCTGAGTTTCAAAGAGGAAATTCTGGCCTTAGCCCTTCTTTCCAACTAGTTGAAGTTCATATGTTTTTTCTGCAAAAAGATTAATTTAAACCCTTTTGCTCAGGTTTTGATACCTGGTTGCTTCTCAGGTCCCTGCAGCTTCTTCCCTTTGTTCTTTTGAGTAGGCAACATCTACAGTTTATTGCCAGTGGGTTTGGGAGAACATAATTAAGATGTGACCTGCACATACTTTGTCTGCTTCCAGGTTTGGTAGTTAAGGAGGAAGGAGCTGCTGTGTTCTCATTCTAGCTAATTCAGTTTTTTAGCCCTTTGTGGGCACTGGAAAAAATGACGTGCACAGGTACTACTAGTTCTGGTTGGTAGCTATGAACACGTTGTGTATTAGCCTTGTGAAAATCCCTGCAGTCTCAGCAAACTTTTTACCAGAGTTGTGAATCCCAAGAAGAGGGTAATGAAAGTGCTGGTAGCAAAAGAGGCTCTGAGAATGAAACTAACTGGAGACAGAACTGGCTGGTTTAGCAGCTCACAGGTGCCTAGAAGTGGGAGTCCTTTTCCCCAATATGTCTTTTATCCATGACAAGCTCCTTTTGGTTGGTTAAAGAAAATAAGTCAGGAAGAAAAAAAAAGAAAAAAAAAAGAAGAGAGTTGAATTGAGTTGTGAATGCTAGGACTGGCACAGGAGACAAAGGAAAGGTGAAAGGGGAAAAGGAAGAAGGATGAAACTGCTCTTGGATTCTGCTTTTGTGCTTCAGCTGTCCCAGTTACTTCAGCAGGATTCCTCATATAAATGCATTTAAATATTTTGTTGGTTTATACCTAGTAACACCACCTAGCACTTCTATAGGCTTGCTTATCTTAGTGCCAGAAAGTTATTGTAGTTACTAACACTAAAATTTTCATTACTGTACATTAAACAAAGAATATTTTATGAGATAAAAATCTTCCTACTACCCTTTCCTGTTCATTTTTATTCATGCATCTGTTTGTTTCCCAGGGCAACTATGTCTTCCCATGTAGGTGCTTCCAATGAGAAGTGGAGATTTCCTATTTGGCCAGAATGGAATGAAGCAGATATCAATGCAGAAAAATGGGATACTGGAAAAGTTGGAAAAGAGAAAGAAAAAACTGGAAAAAGTCCCATTTCAGTAAGTTGTGTGACACATATATATTATTTCCACTTCATTTTTTTATACCTGTATTTAATAGAATATGTGTCACAACTTGAAAATAATTTGTTACTGAGAAATATATTAATTTTCAATCATATCTTTTCAATTAGTTTAACTAGTTCCCTCCTAAACTGAAATAATAAACTAAAAGTATTGTGCATTGTTTATTTGTTGCTTCTTAAATGAAC
The DNA here is from genome assembly GCF_929443795.1 of Astur gentilis. Lineage (NCBI taxonomy): Eukaryota > Metazoa > Chordata > Aves > Accipitriformes > Accipitridae > Astur > Astur gentilis. Next base: position 35,201,546 of record NC_064884.1, on the reverse strand, counting down.
TGTTAACATATGTGTGTGCATTAATGTGTGCACATTAATGGTTTAAAAAAAAAAGCAACCTGAAAATCTATTTCTTAACATAATTAAAACCAGGAATGTGGGAACAGCTGAACTGTTGTAGTATGTCAGAGCAATCCCTTCTCTGGGCACTGCAGTTTCTGGGGCCTCAAAAGGTTAAATGCACCCATCTTTATTATAGGAAAAGTGGATGTTGAAGTCTTTTCTTTTGCATACCTCAGTTTCTGGACATGTGAAACACTATCTGCAACTGTAGTCCAGAGAATGGTTTGAGGAGATAACATTATTTTGCAGAAAGTAAGCACATACCAGATGTGGAAAAACTCCTCAGTCTTTCCAACTTCGGAATGACTTTTAAGTCTCATCTGGATTTTTACTCCTTCAAACTGTTTAGAAATACAAAATGTACATGCATTTTATGTAGAGTAGTAGTAAAATTATTTCTTAAGAGTTTCTTAAACTTAGCATTTTTAAGTGATATTTAAAATCCATTTAATATCGTGCTTAATAATCTATTTTATATGCAGATTTTGCATTGTTCATATGTTTTTTCTGTATGTTTTCTTCTGTGCTACGTACATGTTGCATATGTGTAGATTTTTTTTTTCCTTATCTCAAGCTTAAATATATTATGCCCCTATGGGGCAAAAGAACTCCTTTGAGAGAAGGTATAGGTTCTATACTGAGTGCTGCCATTAACTTGACAGGTAAATAATTTTCCTTTGTGTCTTTCTTCTGTTCCATTACCACATTTGGTGTCTTTGGGCAATACTCTAAACATTTATCTAGCACTAATCTGTTAGGTCTGCCAGACATTATTATAATAGCTAAAATTTAAAAATAATTGTAAATGTAAATCTTTCTTCTTTTTTTAGCATAAGAGGCATTCTGAGGTGTTTACTCGACCATTCAGTTCTTTGGCCACAAGCTATATGGAACATTTCTCTTTTTACATGTTTAAAGGAGTTGTTAAATATGTTGGTCACAGCAGATGAATTTACAGATCTAAAGAATTTTCTCATGTGGCCTATTTTGACCCAAACAGCTAGCCAGAATTCAACATCATATAGGGTATTTCAGTTAGAAACAGAGTTAGTGATGGCATCCAATACCTTTGAGTACACTTAGAACATGAATATAAACAATCCTATTTTCTTGTGCGGGAAAAGGAATCAGTTGGAAGTGATCTCTTTCCTTGTAATACTAAAACTCTTTTACCAAACACCCCTACACAATAGCCTCTCTTAGGACACTGCAGTGTGCTGCTGAGATTGTGCATTTGACCTTGTCTGTCTTGTGCCAGTTTCTTGCCTGTCTTGCCTGTAGAACTTGCGGTTGAGGCTCCTGTCCTTAGAATATGAACTCCTGAGACCTGGCAGTCTTTTATAGCCACCTTAAATAAAAGATAAGTTAAACCTGATTTTGTCAGCCAAGTTTAGCTGAACTACAATATCCTTCTTCAAAGTATTTTTGCACTTGTAAACTAAAGAAAGGTTTGTGTCTGGTTTTTTACTGCTTCTTTGCATAATGTTGTGTCATTCTCACCTGCGTCCTTTTGCTGGTTTATCTAGTGTTTTAAGTGCTAAACTTTCCTGTTAGGCCATGTAGTCAGGGTTGGATGTATTTGAAAGCAGAATATAAACTCTGTTAATACAGTTCTGTATGGTCCAGGCTACAAGGCTTCCTTTAAGCTTTCAGAAAAACAAGTATTCCTAAAAGGTTTGCCCCCCGCCCCTCACCCACTTTATCTTTTTTTCCTTCAGGTTTTTGAAATAGTTTGTTGCAGATTGATATGTTGAAGGAACTTACACAATTGTGTTTGGGTTTGGTTTTTATACTTTTGTAATGTGTTTTCTTTTGCCTTCATTTAATCATAAGTACTCAAAGGATTGTAGTTTTTCTTTCCCAGAAACTCTTTATCTTGTTTGGTCTAGAGAAGATAAACAGAATACACTGTGGACTGTGAAACACACAGAAATGTATAATATGCCTAAAAGCTATTTAAAATTGCAGGCACAAATAAAAGGCATGTAACCAACTAGTTTCTCAGTCAGCACAAGCAGTATCAGAGACATCTCCTCATCCTCTGTTATACTATTAAGTAAACATCATATATCCCGATGCCTTCTGTTCACACAGAGGATAAGTATCACTTTGGAAATGGAAGTCTGAAAATTATATGAGGCTCTCTTTTTAATGGGCTAATTCATGATGCTGTGTAATTATAGTTCTCTTCGGTTTCTATAGCAGTTTTAAATGCATGGAATCTGCTTTATTTGTGTCTAAATATTGCTTTAGATATTTACTTTCAGTCTTCAATTTTAAAAGCTTTAGAAATGAGTTAGAAAAAGTACTTAGAAACAACTTAGTAGAAGAGTGCCTGACTTAAGAGCTTAAACAGCTTTTTGGGAGGTTTTTCTGAAAGGTGGAAAAGAAAAAAAAACGTTTCACATAGACCTATTTAGACAGTGCAGACCACAGAGACTTCTCAGAACAATATAAGCAGCTTTTGTGCTGAATCTTCATTTTGAGCTTTGCACTCTTTAAGTTCAGTTATAGATACTATTAGTTCCTTTTTATGCTATATTTCCCCTTAAGTGAATTACTATATGAACAATATATTATTTTAAATCTTGTGGAAGATACACTACTGTAATTAATAAAAAATGTTTCATTTTTGTTCATGCATATTTTATGTAGCATGTCTTTGAGGATCCTGAAGGGAAAATAGAGTTGCCAGCATCCTTAAAAGTGCATTCATGGAAACGTCCACATGAGTTTTTAACAAATAAGGTAAGAAAAAAGCAAGGTCATAATGCAAAAATGCTGCTCACCTAGCTATGTCACAAGTAGAGGAAAATTAGTGAGGAAATTAGTTCAACAGATAAAACCCACTTGACCATGCATAGTCATCCTGTCCAGGAGACCATTGCACACCGAGGAGTCAGTGATCCATGTAACAGTTAACCTGTGCTGCATGCAGAGCTTGGCCTTGAGGCCTGCCTGGTTCTGTACGTAATCCCTGGTTGCTGGATAAACTCGGGCAGCTCCCACTTGTCACTGGTAATTACACCACCTGCATCGCCTCGCCTTTATCTAACCAGCAGCAAGTCCTTCTGTGAACATCCTTTCTGTTTTACAGTAGAAGTGATGAAGGGAGTTTTTTTCTTGTAAGAAAATCCTGTAATAGCTGAAATCCTATCATAGCTCAATAACACCAAAATGACATAACCCTTTCTACGGGTGGGGTCTGCACAGAATGCTGTGCGTGGATCAGAAGCCTGTTTTATGCTGCACAACTTGGGTTTTCCAGTGCCTGAAAGGACATAAGGTTATCTCTACTAATCCCTTTCTTTATAGTTAGCTCTAATAATAGCATTTTAAATGATACTCTACAGAGTCTGAGTGCCTTTCTTACTGATCACCATGGACCAGCACCTCCTGGTGCAAAACATCATGGTAGTGTATCCTCCCAAGTCTGCTCTGCTTTTTAACTCCACATTCATTTAGAAGACAGCTGGACAGAGAGATGCCTTTCTGTTTTACTTTGTGTGCTTGTTTTCTCACTTAAAAATCAGTGTCATGGCAAAACAAGTTCTGTTTGTTCCAACTAAGGCTTCCCTTGAGCAAGTATCTGAAGTATATACATCTGAAACTGTGAATTAGCTTTACCAGAAATATAGTACTTTTTCTCACTTCAACTATTGTACTTCTCCAGTCCACATACAGAACGTGTCCACGTCTTTGACAGTACTTGTCTGGAAGGTAACCATAACATTTTAAAATTATGCAAATATCTTATTCACTTTATTTTTAAAATTAATTGCAAAGAAAATAAACAGCCTACCATTTGGAAGGTTAGTGTTCTCCAGTGCTGTTGCTAATCTAAGTTTTAAAGTGTTTTTACTCCAGATGAAATGCTGAAATTTTAAAACACTTTGACCAGCCTTCCAACTTTTTCAGGCTTGCCAGTTTTCCTTTTGTCAGCTTGTCAGTTTTCCTTTTGTCAGCTTGTCAGTTCCATTTTTTATTAACTAGACACTAAACAGGTCCAAGTTTAATTTTTTAATGGAAAAAGGAGAGGGGGAGGTCAGGGGAGGAATTGACAAGACCAAAAGATTGGATGAGAAATGCTGCCAAAATGCATAAACTGAGCAGAGGTGTCTGAAAGATGAGGGCAAGAGAACTGGCAGCCCAGAAAGCCATGGAAACATGTATCTGTATTAAAATAGCTTTTAAAATCTATCTTTACAGCACTATGAAGAAAGCATTTGCTTTCTTTAAGACCTGATTAAAACTTTGATGCTTTGATGTATTTTGAATCAAGAAGCTATGATTACTAGAAATGTTATAAGTTGTTAAAAATTACTGTAAAAGTCAAGTGATGAAAGGCTATTAAGATTATGTATGTTGCTACCTAATCTATTAGTAAGTATAAAAGGAAGCGTAAACAAGCCTATTTAGTGTGGTAAGCAAAGAATCAAGCAGTGGTCACCTGGTCACCAATACGTGATGAGAGGCACAGATGTATTTAGTTCAATAAACTACAATCCTAGTATGTTACTTCTAAACTGCTTACAAAAAGAAAATGGACTATATAAACAAGTAATAGTCATCAAAACTGTGTAAGACAGTCAAAGGTTTGATAAAGGCAGTGTTCATACTGACAATATCACTATCTAACTGGCCATGAAGAAACAAATCCCTTTGACTCTTGGTGGGGGGCCAAGGAAATCTCAAAGTATGAGAGAGTGTTATGATTATGATTTAAATGCAGAACTGCAAATATTATTGATAAATTGAGGGAATCTCAATTTACTTATGTAATTATTTCATTTGATACTCTTTAAATCTTCTGACAAAAATAATGGTTTTTAGAAATTCTGAACATCTACATTTTAAGACATTTTTATTAAGAAATACTAAAGCAGCTACAAGATTTACAAACTGATGGCCTTTGGTTTGCAAATGTCTAATGAATGTTTGCCAAATGTCTAACATTTTTATGTCACTACTGTTAAACATTAGTGTTCATTTAATTTTTTCCAGATAATGTAGCTATGGACTTAACTAATTTACTTTCCTTTAGATTCCTGTGGTTGTCAAAAATGAAACCTCATTTGACCTTGTTTCAGCAAATGAGCATGTATTTTGTAGTGAGGTAGGTAGAAATACATTAATGTCCTGTTTTAAAAATATTTTCTTTCATTCTTTTTAACTCTTTTTAACTTTCTGGACTTCTCTCCAAATTTCTACCATGAAGAAATAAGTTGTGACAAATTTTTTTAAGTGAAAAAAGAATTATAGGAATAAAATGGCAAGCAATCATGTAGATTTGTATAACTAGTGTTTACCTTTTTTAGAATTTGAAAAATTAAATCAATGATGGTAAGAGATTTTCCAAACAGGTTTTCTTTTTTTTAAAAAAACCAACATAGTCTATGAACTACAAAGATTATTACTGGGTATTATTATCTAAAGATAAGACCAAATAAAAGCTGTACTAGAAAGGATTTTTACTTTTTGTTCAAGCTTTTCTGAAGTCATGTTCTTAGTGTGACTGCATGTATGTGCAAATGTCTATCACCCAGCCAGTCTTTTCCTTCTCTCCAGAGTTGAATAAATATTTACTGGATTTCGACAGATCAGGGGAAAATATAAAGCAGACAGAAGCAAGGCATCTGAGTGCCTTACTAAATACAATATTCATAATTTCTATTTCATTCAATGCTTCAATGCAAATTCAAAATTCAGCACTAGAGAAAGTGTATGGGAGGAAGCCACCAGAAAACAGATTATGTAAATTTTGCTCTCCACAGAACCACTAAGTAATTTTAGGGCAGTTTCTTGTAGTGAAAGCTTATTCTCATTCTTGTTTATATAAATCACTGTAACAGTCTGGTAATACTTGTGAAACTATAGCACATATCAGAAATCTGCATGTTAGAAAAACACATGCACTAAAGCATGATTAGTTAAAGCTTCTATTTTAAAAATTATTAAATACTTTTAATGATTTAGGATTGTTTTTTTACTGAGTACAAATAACAAGTATTAAAGCCAATACTGATTTTTAGCAGCTGTATCTGGTAATAAGTAATTAAACAAGTGAAAGTTCACTAGTCCTCTAACATAGTTTATTTTGAAATCATATGTCCTCATTTTCTTTGGTAAATGATGAACAGCATAATTTAGATTGTGCCTTTACTTAATGAAACTAAGTTTTGTGTTATTGTAGATAGATATTATGATGATTTTAAGAAAAGTTGTGCCAATGAAATTAATTTTTGCATGAAACCATAGCTATACTTTTGTGTCACTTATTCATTTAAAACAGGATCTTTTTTATTCTTTGATCATTATAATATACCTCTATTTAATTTTTCTAAAAGATGTAAGTAAAAAATAATTTTTTTTTCTGTTTATCTCTGTTTTCAGCTGATGAGGTGGATTGTAAGTGAAATTTATGCACTTTGGAGGATATATAATGAAAAGGCCTTAACTAATGGAGCATCCACACTTTTTTGGAAGCCATGGGAACACATTTATGCCTTATGTAAAGCTACCAAGGGACACATACCACTGTACAATAGCTATGGAAAATACATAGTGAAACTTTATTGGATGGTGAGTACTTCCTTCCAACAGTATATAAATATTATGCAGCTAGCATGGCAAATTTTAATGCTTAGGTAAGTATTTACTATTATTTAAAAGATCTGGATTTGTAGGAGTAGAAGCATTGACAAATTGCTGATGCATGTTAAAAAAAATGCCTTTTACAGTTCTTGTGGTAATTGTACAACGTAGAACTTGATAAAATGGAGTTATTGCTTGAAAAGGCAATATTCTTTTTTCGTAGCTTATGTAGAATTTTGCTGATTGTTAGGAGATTTTTTTTCCTCTGGGCACTGCAGCAAGATACTACATTTGAGTTCATTTGTTTATTACATTATAGAAAGAGGATCCAATAGTGACAGTTGCTAATGTTGCATATGTTCAAACTATTGAAATAACTTTTCTGATACTTGTGACATTTTTTTGTTGTCAAACAGCAGTTTTCAATGTTATTCCTTAGCCCAAAGCACAATTTCAATAGATTTGACAGAAAATAATTGGTTCATTCTGTATCATCTAATGAGTGGTTAAAATAATGTTGATTTAAGAAGTGATTAATTTTCACCATTTGTAGTTCCTTTCAGCTGCACGTGATACATTACATCCTATATTTACAGGGTTTGATTTCTAAACCACCTGTCCTCTTATAGTCCGATGTAAACTGTTTTTGATTTAGCACATTTAAAGAAATTTTCTTTCTTTTGTTTCTTTCTTATACCTTTTTGTTTTATGAAAATACTTCTTGTTGATATTTTGGGGGCTTTTTCTACTCTGTGTCTCAAGATGTTACGACAATACTAAGTATCATCTGTGTGTGCTACCTGAATTGAAATTCCTTTTACCACTTGAATTCTCAGCATTGTTTGTCTTTTACTATATAATAAGGTATGTTTCATTTCATTTTTGGTAGAGAGAAAAATATGAAGACTGATCGTGAGGTTTGTACTGCACTACAAACTGTATGATTTAAATTCTCACTGGGTAACTTTTACCCCATTTTTGTTTCAGTCTTAATTTAATCTGCTGATTTCTTTTGTGCGTACATTAATTATTTTGAAATAATATTCAAAATATTTCTGTTCCTGTGTAGTGAATGATAGAATATGGAGGTTTGATGCAAATGTTAGTAGAGGCAGACAAGTCGCCCACACCTCTGGTGTATTAGGATTAAAAATGTTTTTTATTAAGTAACTCAGTTGGCTGGCTTTACAGAGCTATTTGTATCCAATTGTATTTAAAGGTGATTAAAGACTTCCAGTGTGAGGACCATTTACTGAAGAGGTACTGATAAAACCAAAACATCCCATGGAGTTTCTAAAGATAACAGACAATAGCTTCTTAACGCATTTTACAGTCAACAGGGAATGCTTAATTTAATATTGAACCTCATACTAATAAATAAAGAAATAATCATTGACCTGGAAGTTAGAAGTTGTCTATGTTGTTAGGGTTATTCTGGTTACATTTGTCTTTTGGAAACAGAATATGTCACAAAACATTAAGATGTGTAATTGACCTTGTTAAACTTCCAGTTACCCAAACTTGAAAATATTTTTGACACAGTCAGTTGGAAACATAAAGTTGGAAGTGTTAATGAAAACTTAAAGGCATCCCATTGGACTTCTAAAAAGATAGAATTCATGGAAAGAGAAAAACTTGTACTTAAAAAAGGAAACAAAACCTAAAAAAGAATGTGTAAAAGTTGGGGTTTTTTAAAAGCAAAAATTAATGCACATGAATACAAGTGAACAGCCAAGACAATGCAGACAGCTGATTAAGCAGGCCAAAGGTACTAATGAAATTTAAGTAGTTAATAGTACTGATACACAATATTTAAAAACAGGCTATCACAAGTTACTGATAATAAAAACATAAACAGCAAGGTTAAGAAAGAAAACACCAACAAGAAGTTATTCAATGAATATTCCTTCTGTGCATTGGAAAGCTGAAAGAAATATATCTTTCTTGGTACACTGTGAATTGACCAAACATGATCGTCTCTAAGAGAGTAGGTTTAGAAGGTTCAGCTACTCAAATTAAACATTTTCATAGGTAAGCTATGGATGTATTCAGAGTGCCTGCTTGAGATACCTGCTTTAGGCATCATCACACCAACTGTCTCCAGCAGCAGAATTTAGATAGATGAATTTAGGTGGTGAAGTGGTCTGTTATTGTCAGTGGGGATAGGTGTGGGTTTTTTCCAAGGGTGATTAAGTTGTCTCACATACTGAGTGAGGAGCTATCAGAATTAGTCAAACAAACATTCAGAGTTTCTGAGAGTTTTCCTGGAGGTTAAGCAGCTGACTTAGGCTTTGTATTAGGTATACCTGTCTATGCAGATATCAAGCACTAGTTTATTCTGTGAGAGTGCATGAAAAGTTACAGGAAGTTCATATCTTTTGTCACATGGCTGCCACCTCTCCTTTTGCATAAAATGTGGTGGTTAAAGCATTTAGGAAGAGGTGGAAGAACAGAATATTCTTTCCTTCTCAGTTGTTAAGGACTAAAACTCCCAGTTTCTGCAAGGAAAGTTCCATGACTACAGCTAAGACTGCTCTGCAAAAATGTATGTCATGGGACCAAAAACCAATGGGAGACACCTGGATTCTTTTCCAAAGTTTCAGTATCATTTAGACTTTAGGCTGTCATGTGTTTAACTTGGGTGTCTTCCAGCTTTATAGAGGTTACAAAAGCATTGCATATAGTTAGTTACAAATGGAAAAGAAGATAATCCTAGTGGAGAACTTTTCAGGGAAATACAAAAAGGTCCAATAGCTAGAGTTTTACTTTAAATTAATTCAATCCAAAATATGGCATAATTAATTAGAAGAAAAGGCAATTAAATATTAAAAGAATTTTTGAGGGAAATGGTATATTCAGCATTTCTTTATATCCTTGAAGCGTGATGAAGTAATTTAAAAAAAAAAATAATAAAATTGCTCATCTTGCTTTCTGGGAGAATATGTTATTAATATATATGCATGGGAAAAAACCTCATACAGTAAAAAGGAACCACCAAAGACTGAAGGAAACACAAGAAGAGAAGAGGAGAATAGGGAAAGAACAACCTGGGGGCTTTTTCTAGTTTTAACCCACAGTAAAAAAAAAATAAAAAATAGACATCTCTTGAGAAGATGTTCTCAGCCAATAGGAGGCAGTCAAAAGAAAGAGCAATAATAAGTACAAGAATGAAACTCTTAAATTTGGGGAGAAAAGTTTTGTGAGGGCTGTGTTTGTGAAAAGCGCTGATGTGGGTAATGGAAGGATTTGGAAGATGTTATGTAAGAGTGCAGGTCAGAATACTCAACACGTTGCTCGACAAAATGCTCAGCGTTGCTCTACAAAAGGAGAGGGCACAAACTTCCCATCTCACAATGTTTTTAGAACTTCAGAATAAAGGAACTTGCATCACATCTGCAGCAGACGATGCTCCTGGAGAGGGGCAGCAGCAGGTTACTGCCTCAGATGGATAAGCTGGCCAAGTTTCATGTTGGAGTTGTGGAGAGAGCCTCGCAGTTGCAGGCAGGATGTCACTCAGAAACATCTCAGTGCAGAGTTCTTTCAGAAATCTCTACAGTTACAAATAAAAAAATAGTTACTCAAACACTTCCATGACCCTTGGAAAATTGCTCATATTCTATTTCTATGCTGGAAACCATTACTCTAGTGGTTGTAGTATAAAATCTTCCTCTGAATAAAAGTAAGGAGGGATTTATTTTACTTCTTCATCACTCTGTTAAATTGTTTATGAGTCTGTCCATCTTTTGGAATCAACATAAATGCAAACAAGGCGAGGGAGAGCTTTTGAATGGCTGCACTTACACACGTTGCTGTTTGATACATGTCTCTTGACAAGGAATAAAACCCTGAGCGTATTAATTTAATTTCTAAATAATCCTACACCATGTATTTGTATTAAGAAAAACATACATTTCTAATACAGTGTAGATCAAATATAATATTTTAAAAGGAAGTTTCATGCGGTTGCTATTGATACATGTCAGCTAGCCATCACTGAGGAAGAAATAGGAAAAACAGTTAAAACTGGAAGAATCTCTTAATTTTCCTGTAAGGGGGAGCACTTAGCTGATTTACATGCCTGTGCTTTTCTCATCCCTTACTATTGCCTCCATGTACAGAATAACTTATATTCGTAGAAAGAATAAGAATTGCCTGCATTTGAGAAGGCAGAAATGGTGTTGCCCAGGTTCCTCAGCAGATGACGTTATTCTCTGTGTGGATTTAATGCTGCAGAGGTTGTGTATTCATGTGATAAAAGACCTAATTTTAAAGCATCTATAGGAGTTACCAGGGTGTTTTAGTTTCTTTGTCAGTTTTGGTTTGGTTTTCTTTTGGGCCTTTGGGTTTATTTCATTTCTTTTCCTCTGGTTGTATAGCTGTATTTCACAGAAAGAAAAAACAGGGAGGAAAAAGAGCGTCAAATGGTGGAATATTAAAGAAAATGTGCAAATGAGAAAAGACAAGTATCAGTAGAGATAGAGGAGAAACAGATTTCACATGAGAAAGTGGAAAATTAAATGAAAAGAGAGAGAAAGCACAGTGGAAGATAATGAACTGGTTTCAGTAAAATGCTATATTGAGTTCTGAGGGGATTGTCATCCACCAGATCAAACCTATGGATAATAATTTTTCACATAATTGGAACAATACTCTCAGTTTTACCCAACATCCTACTTCCACTTTGCATTCCTGAGGTTTATTGAATTTGTTTCTTTATTTCCACTTCTTCTCACCTACAGATTTCTTTTGCTGTCCATAAACCTTCTGCCCCATGTATTTTTCTTTCTTTCTCTTGGTGTCTTATCTCCTTAAACCAGCATAATTGTTTTTAGAGTTAGTAGTGAAATGTTGTAAAAAGATTATCACTGATGCAAAATAATTGCGATATGGATTCTGTTATTTATTAAGTATAAAAGGTGAGCAGTTGGTGAGGAGGAGAAAAATTTTTTAAATGGTGCTACATATGCAAAAAAAATGCTATTGCCTTTTAAGAATTACATGCACAGAATTACTACTGTGAATTAAAAAATGTCTGGAGCTACAGAAAACCAAATAACTCCTCAGTCTTTTCCTTTACTTTTCAACTTGTACTGCTCTCTATTAAACTTCAGCAATTACTGAAAAAGGAGATGAATATGTGATTAGTTCACTTACTAGGTCCTTTTCAAACTTGGGAAATTTTAAAAATTTAGTTTTGGCTGTCAGGAAATAGCTTTTATCTTAAAAAATATTAGCCTCTTTTATGCTTTTGGGGAATCTCTGCCATATCGCCTAAATTTGTTTTCTTCTGAAACCTATAGAACTCATATAGAGTTAATTGACGGGCATTTCAGCTTGAAGCCACAGTTTAGTTACAAGCAGAGCACAGTAATTTTGCCCTCTCTGATAACATATGGTGAACATTTTAGTGATTTGGTCATTCTTTGTCATTTTGTGGGTGAGCTAACAGAAGTACTTGCTATTGCTCCACTAATTCCTTTGCCTCTCATTATGTCTTAATCACTAGGAGAGAGACTTTTTTGAAGGGTAGGCAAGATTATTTTGTGGGATACTAGCTCAATTTACTAATGAAATATCTGGTATTGAAGACATCAGTATCTTGTCTTACCTGTTTGTTTCTTCTCCTGGAAATATGGATATTTGTTACATTCAGTCATTTGGTGGTGTTTCCTATAGTGTTTTATAAGACACAGTCTTAATGCTTTCCAGGACACTAACCACTGGAGCCAACATTCCCAGGTATTTCTTGGGAAGCAAGGGGGACTGCTTATATCACAAGTATTTTCCAGACTAAGACCTTAGGGAGGCATTTGCAAAACTGGTATCTTAGTTAAGCCTTTTTTAAATATTACTGTTTCCCAGGCATCTGTCATGGTTGCTGAAGAAACAGCAATGAACGCATGCACATGATGGAGTAAACATATGAGGGGAAATTTATTTGGAAATAGCTGCAATTAGATTAATCTCTGAAATAAGTCAGAGCAGTAATAAAATGCTATGAATACTGTTTCCATGCTTCTCGGATATAATATGAGAACTTCTTTTAAAACCATCTGTAATGTAAATCAAATTACAGTAGAATTGGGTTCTTGGGAAAGGCTTAAAAGTTCTCTTACACACGTGTTTTGTTTCCAGCCCACAAACTCAGTGTTTTCATTCTTCTTTCCTCTCCTTCCCTCTATCACAGGGGTGCTGGAGAAAGATCACTGTGGATGACACTATGCCTTTCAATGAAGAGGATAATTTGTTACTACCAGCTACAACCTGTCAAATTGAACTTTGGCCAATGTTGCTGTCCAAAGCTATCATTAAACTGGCAAATACTAGGTATGTTTAGTCATCTCACTTTCAGTTTGTTTTGTGAAGTCATACGGATTTTTCAGAAAGTTGGTTTAGTATACTTGGGAAATATATTTTGGTAAGAATTTTGTAGTGACGAACATATACTTTTCTGAAAGCTGACACCGTAAATCAGTAAAGCAAAATCCCCTGTAGCTACAGAAGGTGCGGTGTTTCCTTTTTAGATGTGTTTGTAAATTTATGCACAGAAAACTTTGCAAAGAAACTGGAGTATGGTCCCTGTTTGACATTATTCCTAAAAAGCTTCACATGTGTTTTTCTGCCCAATGGAAATGTCCAAGAACTTTTAATGAAGCTTTAATTGACGGCCTTAATATTGGCTTAACCAGTACTGAAAATAGAGTATTGTAAGCTACTTTTGATGCTTTTGCTACAGTTCTGCTGCTGTGCGCTGTGTGGTGATCCACTTCCCTAAAACTGACCTGGAAAGTAGAATGTGGCCCATGGTGCAGTGATCGACAATTATGGCCGCAGGTTCCTTTGAGATACGCAATGAACACCAGGTGTTTAAATGACTAAACTTCAGAAAATAATTCCAAACACCGATCTGGGAAGTCAAGCTTCCCTATTCTGGTCATATCAAGTTATGTTTGTTGGAAGAGTGATCTAAAGTACTTCTACATAGTTTAGGATGTTGCTTGCAGGTGCCTGTTAGGAAACTCTATTTGCGGGAACGCGTTTGAAATACTGCGTTTCTCCAAAGCACGAGGGTTAGTCGTGGCCAAGTGCTGGCATCTTTAGCCTTGGTCCTCCCAGGATCTATGGACAGAAATCTCCCCAGAGAGTAGGAGACTGTATTGATTTGAAAGAGTGGAGTGTGGTACACTGGAAATACAGCCAAGATGCGCAAAATAACCTGGGAGTTAGAGCAGCTGCTCAGGAAATGGAAGTTCTAGATTTGTATCCGCTTTCTAGTGTGAGGGATTTAAACCCCACTTCTCCAACCATGCAAAAAGAGGCTTTACTGTATGGAAGTATACACAGTATGCTTGCTAACAATTTTGAAACTATGCTGGTGTATCGAAGGGAACGCTAAAAGAATGGGCCTGGCGCAAAGGCATAAAAGCAAATTTGACTTTGTAGGCTCGTATTCAGCAGTGCTTTGGAAAACTCCTACAACTGCATGTGATGACTTGTTTTTCAGCAAGTTATTCTGTTTGTATATGGTCTTACTCCTACAGAAAGCAGCGTAGACTACAGAGTTTACTGTGTGTTGGTTATATTACAATTCTGTATAATGTTTACTTTTGTCTTATAGTATACATGAAACTGGAAAAAGAGAGCTAGATGAATTTACAGTTCTGCATACACTGACTGGATGGATACCAGAAGTTATTCCTCTCCAGTAAGTTCTATTAAACAATTTACATACAGAATTAAATATTAAACAACTAATAAGGCGTTATGAAAAATAAAACTGAGCCCTAAAAGTCCTTCAGCATCAATTTTGGGAAGTGTACAATTTTTAGTTCTGGCACCTGAGAAATGTGCCTTGAGGGAATGCAATTTTATTGTGTTTTTCTTTGTAGGTCATATAGTTGCTTGTAAAGCTTTTTATCATGTTAAGCTGATGCCTTTTCTTTAGAAAATAAATTTATTTTTAACTAATATGAAACACTGTGGTGAAAAAAGGGTTAGAGAAATCTGTTTCATCTAATATACAGATTTAAAAGGTCTGCCAGATAATTTGTATCTGAATGTGCTATACAAAGTATACGTCATGAATTTGGAAGTAATCAACTTCACCTAGTATAGTGTTTTCACCTTTTAAATTGGAACAGTTGTTATACTTTTATTTCCAACCCAAAATAGTATTTCCAACCTATAATAACATTTTTCTTGTTTCCTGTGCATTTTAAGTCCATTTTGTGGTTTTAAAGAACAGACATTCTAATTTTCCAGCTTGACATTCTTTTTACTGAATAAATGACTGGGATACAGGCACTAAATATTTAGACTTTCTTTTTTACCTTATACTTTTTTGCCTTTTCATGTATACATTCTAATAAATACAGAGATAATAAATAGTTTTGATTTATCGATAATTTATTTAGGTATAATTGTTTATTTATAACAGTATTTCAGTATTAAATAAGTTCAGTCAAAGGCTATTTTAGCTATTATTTCAGCATTTTTTATGTCCCAAGCTCTGCTTGCAATTTAGGTTTTTTGATATATTTGTGTCTTACAGTAGTGCATATGTAGCCCATGGACTTAGATTCCTAAGTAACCTAAATTTTGTTTCTTTATGTAGTTTGTTTTACAACTGCAACAACAAAAACCAGTATTCACAGCTCTGGCACTTACTGGAAATATATTTTATTCTGGAATAAGAAAATGTGAATACCACAGTCTTTGCGATAGTAGTATAAGATGGCTTTAGCTCATTGTACAATTAATTTTTTTATTTTTTTTTTTTAAAAAAAAGGTTGCATGCAGTTAGCTTGCATGAAGCTTATTCATGGCCCTGAACAATTCATTCAGTTTAGATTATTTCTGGAATCACTGATTTTCTGTGGAGAACCAGTATGGCTGCAACTATCATGTCATATCAAAACACTGTTGTAGCTGGTGGAATCAGTGGAAGAGGCATGGAAATATGTGTGCTGAAACAGTTAGGAAAACCTAGATTGGAACCTTTGGGACCTTTGAGAAGGTTTTTAATGTAGAGACCCAGAATCAAGTTATTATATGGTGTAGTTGCAAAGTGGTCTGCAAATTGTCCTGCTGCAAATTTTATCTACTAAAAAGCTTTAGCAAGGATGCTTTATTTATGTTCTTGTGTAGCCACTTCTCTTTCTTTTTGCATCTGTCCATAATCTATCTCTTAACAAATTGGCTGATACACAAAATCGGGCAAGTGTGTTTTATTTACTAAAACAACCCAGTAACTTTTCCGAGAGCTGGACTGTCAGTTGTAGTATAGTGTTGTCTAAATGAAAATCACACTTTTCTTTTCTTATTGCAAATATCATTATCGTTGACATATACGTGTGTTTTGTTTTTGGTTTGTTTTTTTTAAAGGCCAGGATACTTGGACAAAGTCTGGGGCTTTTTGAAAGAGATTGTGCCAGAATTCAAGTTGCCAAATCAGAAGACTTCAGAACTTGATATTCCTCAGTCAGATACAAAACCTAAAGAGGCCAAAGTCTCAGAGTTAAAAAATGAAGTTTCATCTCTGAATAAGCAGTCTGATAAACCTGAGAAGGCTGATAAAATTGGCAAAGGTCTGTAATTTTAGGTAGTGTTACCTTTGTCAGCCAAGCATAAATAAAGTTAGCATAACCTCTGGCTTCAAATTTGTATGTCTCTATTATGCCACATGCTGTGGCTTTGTTGTTGTTACACTGAACATATTGCAATGGTGTAAATTCAAGACAGTTTGGTTTTTGTTTTTTGTTGTTTGTTTTTTGTTGTTTGGGTTTTTTTTAACTATAGATCTTATTAGAAGCAGTACTAGTCTCTTATTTTATGAAAAAAAAAGCTTCATTTTATGGCAGAGACTTGTTCAGCTCTGTGTCACAGCCATTTCTCTAAAGACTGGTTCCTTGCAAAGGGATAACAAAGAGGTTACAATTTCCTCAAAGGCAACACTGCTCTGACCATCAGTAAATTATACATTTCATAATGGGTGTTACAAACTGTGATTACCTGCAGGGGGTTCTGACAAGTATATTCTAATGATTACCTACGTTTTTATTTATAGCAACTTTTCTGTTTATACTACTAGGTACAGGTATTAATTTTTTCAAGAGCTGCTAATCCTATTTGCATTTAAATGAAAAAGTTAGGTTTAGAAATTTATTTGTTATTCAGTGTTTATATTTGAGACTGAGTTTTCTTAGTTGCTGTTTCTAACTTGAAGGCATGGATGCAATTTCACAACACTTCTAATGTCTTTGGAAGGTATAAATCATATACTAAATTTTCTATTTCTTCCTAGATTTTCAGAAAAACCTGTGCCTTCTCCAATTTGGATCTCAAATACTATGTCCTAATGTCAAAAGTGTTATAAAAATCTTAGAAAAGAACTGCCTGAGGGGGTATTCTCTCTTCTTAGGAATTCTTGCTATCATTTTATGACCCACCCACCAGCATAGTAGATGTTTCAGAGTTTGGAATGGACATGCACAGGGATGCAGCCACTGAGAACAGCACTGTCATTCCTCCAACAGGGTGCTGTAATTTATTCCCAGAAAACTTTGTATATTTAATCCTGCCTAAGACTTAGAATTTCTATTAGTAACTGAAACAGCTAAGAATCAGGGAAGCATTATGTTACAATACAGCTCTGTAATCTCCAACTCTGAAGCTACAAGCTCTGTTCAGATGCTTTATTAATGTTTGGCATTTTTTTTTTCATTAGAAATGTATTTTCCTACAGTCTAAGTCCTAAGGCTTGAAAGAAGGTTCTGACTGTGGGAGACTATCTTCTTCCATGTCCATTGAGAACCTATGCCTCATCTATGTTAGATTTATTTTTTTTAAAATTACTGATGCACAGGAGCAAGAATATGAAGAAATTATTTGACACAGTGCCAGGAATTCAGGAATTCCAGACACTATAGTAGGGACATGAGAGTCGTGGACTAACTGGAAGGTGGGACTGAAGCATTCCTGGCCCCTTCTCAGTAAATCTGCATTTACATCTTCAGAATTATTTTTAATTTTTTTCAAACTGAATGACAATAGTTCTTTATTGTATCTCGACTCTTCTGACTTAGAATGGTTTGTGGTTGATTTTTTTTTTTTAATTTATCTAAAATGTCATTAAAGCATTTACACAGTATGAGACTTTATGACTGAAATTTTGTATCTGAAAAAGAAAAATATTTAATCTTTATTTTGCATAATAGAAAAAGCAGAGCAGAGAGAAAATGGAAAGAAGAAAAGCAGAGAAGGAGAGAAAGAAAAAAACAAGTTAGGACTTCAGTCTTCACAGGTGTTGGCAGATGCCCAATGTTCTCTTCAGGCCTTAACTGAAAGTAAGTCCTATTCTTTTGAAGCTAAAAATACAAAGAGGAGATATATGTAAAGCAAAGGGTTTTGCTTTTATTTGTTTTTGAACTTAATTGGGGGGGAGGTTAAATATACTAATTTTTAAAAAATTGCAGTTCTTTACAGGCTGTATTACAGACTGAAGTAATTCCAGCCTATTAGAATCCTATAACTTATATTAAGGATAGTAGTGCAGTAATTTGTGTTTGATATCAAAAGGTAAAGTAAATCTATGCAGAATATTTAGAAGTTGTTGGCCAGTCACATAGGACCAAGATTTGTTCTAGTGTAAACTGTCTTTCTGTATTAAAAATATTTTTTTTTTAAAAAAAGCTTCCTCTCTAATAACTTATTTGTTCAATACCTACTTTATTCAGTAAATTGCAATTGGAAAGAGCAGGAATGCTTCTTAATTGAAGGGTAGGGAGAGGGCCGGGGGGACAGAAATGTTCATTAGAATTCACTCCATTATTTAATTGTTTAATAAATTTGTTTCCTTTCACCTGGAAATATATCTTGATTAATTTATTTTTTGTATTGATACCTCCATGTTAGCATAAATATTAAGTAAATTCTTGCTTTGTGCATTTAAATTTAATATTAAAACAAAACAAAACAAAATACAGTTTAAACAAACCCCAAGTAAATACTAATCGGTCAACTAATCAGTCAATAAGAAATGTCGTGCTTACTAGCATAAAATATGGAAAATCTTCATAAATATACATTAAGCTGATTTGCTTTTGTTGTTGCTTATATTTGCATACATGTAACATTTCCATATGGCTAGCAGAAGGAAACATATTTATTAGGTGGAATACTATCTAGCTGCAAATCATTAGGTAAGAATAGAGCATCTTTCTTTGGGGAAATAACTACAAAGTAAAAATGCATAACAAGAATGATGTAAATCGGATTCTTCGAACTATGTAAATCCTGCTTCTTGATTAAAATCCTGATTAAAATTGGTGGTTTAAATAATCTTAATTTATATCAAACCAATACTGCTGTTTGTCATCAGCAAATATAGTAAGTTGAATTCCTACCTTGTTTACTACTAAAGGAGTTAAACAGCAGTAAATTTTAAAATGTGTTGCAGGAATGTAGTTTGCTTCAGTGGCAATAGTTGTGGAATAAGAAATGAGGCATTTCACATGAATATAAGGAACGTGACCAGTACTCAAGCATGTCGTGAGGAAAAGAAAGCAAAGGCGAAGCAGAAGGATCCAAGTGATGAATTCTAGAAATTGTGCAAAATGAGTGAAAGAGTATTAAAAATCATCAGGCAGTGTTCCCGTATGAAAATCAACATGACATTTTGATCTTTGTTCTGCCATTTAAGGCACAGTTTATGCTGTTTTCTGAAAGACAGTTAGTGGCCTGTGAAGAGGTTATTTAGAAAGATTATTATCTCAGGGTACAAATAAGATGGTTAGAGAACTATTTTATCCTAAGTCTGAACCAGAAAAGAGTTTTGAAAAAGAGTAAGAGGTAGATATCTCACTAATAAACTTGATAAGAATTTGAACAGAAGTAAATGTGAAGATTGTAAAGGCAGGGGCTGTAAGATATGGAGCAAATTTAAGATTATTAGACTGCAAGGGGGAAAAAAAAAAAGAACTGCAATTTGAAATAATACTGAATTAAAATGCATTTTTGTTGTGAGATTGTAGCCACAAGAGAAAAAGCTTGCAGGCTTTATGAGACGTATGGTCTGCAGAGAGTGGCCCAGGACAGTAGAACCACTGTTGTGCATGAAGTAACATCTGAAACTAAGGCTAGGTACAAAGTCAGACTCCAAAGGCAGTAGTTGTAAGAAGTTTCTGAATTGTTCTTAGGAGCTTTGTAACAGTGGCTTTATTTAATGCAATAGCTTTTTTTTTTCTTTTTTCTTCTTTTTTTTGATGTAAGTGGCTTGAAAAGTATTTAATTTCCAGCACCACAAAAGTGCTTATTTCCCTACTGTAAGTTTTCACTCTGCCTATTGAGTGTGAGGACTTTAAGGGGATTGTTCTTCTGTCTCTGATAAATATGAATTATTTCTAAAGAGATATTTAACTAGTCTTGAAGCATTTCTATTTTATTTCTAAAATGGCAAAACCTTTAGTACTCATTACGTTGTATATTCATTACCTTGTTTAGTTTCATACACATTGACATACCGGTTACTTCTAAGTATTTGGAAACTTCTCTCACAGGCTTTTGGATTTTGTGTGGATTATAATGTTGTGGTGGGTTGACACTGTCTGGCAGCTAATCCCCTGCCCAGTCACTCGCTCAATCCCCACCAGTGGGATGGGGGAGAGAATGAGAAGGACTGAGCCTCTTGCCCACCCCCAGCATACTCACTGGGGCAGCATAGTGAGAAACAGAAGGATTTAATGCTATGTGAGCTCTCCTCAGCAATAGCTGACACATTGGCGCGTTATCAACACTGTTTTGGTCACATACCTAAAACACAGCACCGTACAGGCTCCTCTGAAAGAAGCTAGCTCCATCCCAGCCAGACCCAATACAAATGTACAAATACACTTCTGAATCACTTGCGCACTCAGACCAATGCCTGCTGCATCCCCCAAATACAATATGAGTTTCAGGATCCTTGCAGCATTGAACCTGTTTCTTTATTCATCCTATTATGTGGATCCAGCAGAATAACAAGCCCTTCACCTGATCAGTCAGGGCGCTTCCTGAGAGCAACCAGCGCTCTGCCCCTGTGGCTTATCAGCCAGCCAGTCCTCAGGTAGACAATTCGTATGTTCCTGCTGGCCCGTTTTAGCACACAATCTGCACTTTTCCACTCAGCAGCCTTTTCTTCTACTAACCATTTCTCCTTTCTTACCTAGGGAGTCCATTCATTCCATAAAGAGTTTTTATGATGATATGATATGAGCTACTTAGGCCCCTTGTTCCTATAAAGAGCTATGGCTGCATTTTCCATTTATGTTTCTAGACTAATGATTTTCCTAATAATTTCTCAACTGCTGGAAAGGGAATACTATTCCACTGGAGGGGGCACTAGCCAGGAATTTGGGAGTTTGTTGTACATACCAGACTTTTATTTTTGCTAAGTCTCATTGTGCCTTGATACCAGTTTTGTAATTAAAGATAATAATATTTTCTGTGTCACAGCAGTGTTGAGAGACTATTACTACGTTTAGAAATTTCTGAAACCATACAAGTAGATCTGTAATGTTAATCATCAGAGTTAATGAGCTACATAATACGTAACTGAAGTTTTTTTCATTTTCCTTTTGCCTATTCAAAAGAGTTTTGACTTTTAAGTAGGGACCAGAGATTAATATTTTGTGTTCTATATTTTCAAATGCATATTATCGTTCTGCAATATTTATGTCAATTCTGAAAAGCACGTAGATTGTTTTTCTGAAGCCTAAAAATATACCCTCCAATAGACAGAGCTAATCCATGCCTAACACAACAGCAGAGGTTAACATAGGAGCTGCACACCTGATAAGAAGGATATTGAAAGCCAACTGAAGTGTTTTGGAAAGTTAAAACTCAGCATCAGCTCTCATTTGACAAATAAATATTTAAAAGAAACATTAAGATACAGGGGGGAAATTCTTTCTGAGTCTTCAAAACCTATGATTTTTTAAAAAAATAAAAAGTTAAGAACTATTAAAAGCAACAGTTTTCATTCCTGGCCTTTCCTTTTAAGTGGCTGGAAATATATATATTACATGGATCAATTCAAATGACACTTTCCCTTCTCCCAGGGACTGAACATTTGTTCAAGTCGTGTAGTACTTACTCTCTATAAATGAAGTTGCAAAGCCACAAATGTGAAACATAAGCAGCTACAAGGATTCAGAAATTTTTAACAAAGTGCGGCAGAATTCTTAAATCCACACTGATGGTTATAAATAATAGGCTCTGCTGAATCTAACTAACTGGTTTGTTTTACCATATGTTACAACATTTTTTCATCTAATAATACAATTTTATCAAGGCTATCAGGTTTAACTAGTTTACCCAGATGCTGAATTCACACTAATCAACAATATACTTGGTGGCAAATAATTTGCATACATCCTCTTCATTTTTTTGTACAGTGATAAAGGATCAAATTCTATATTATATTTAAAAGGTACTGGCATAATGTACAAAATCTTTCTAGTACTGTAATAGTATTATTAAAGTGAATATGGTGTGCCCGGTCAATCATCTGCATGCTCTAATAATTTGTTCATTGCTCTTTATTGTCTGCCCTGCAGACATTTTATTTCACAACCCACCTGGACTGAGTATGAAAGCTTTACATTCCACCTGGTATTTGATTAAATACTTTTATTTGAGAAATACTTCTCACAAGCAATGAGTTTGGTGTGCCTTGTGGCACATACTGTTCCATAATGTGTAGGACATCGTAGCTGCTACTGCTGTATTTGTAACAGATCAGATATGTCAGTTGGGACTGAGACCAAACCTAGATTATAGTTTTGCTTTTGAATAAGTTGAAACACACAGCTAACACAAGAGCTGTGGTTAACACAGGAATAACAAGCATGCAGTGAGAAATATTAAGAATCCCGTGGAAAGTAACTGACTTACCATCAGCTTATATTTGAGTAATTGAATTTCTGAAAGAATATTTAAGATGCAGAGAAATCTTACTGCTTTAAGAAAAAAACATTGCTTACGTTCTAAATAAATGGACTTTAAGTCTGACAAATTGTATTTTTCAGCCACTTGCCTATCTTTTCTTTTCCTTTCTTTTCCCTTTTCTTTTTCTTTCCCTTTTTTCTTTGTATGCAGACAGCATTGGTTTATTCCATTTCACAGGAAATACCTATTCTTAGAGCAACTTTCAGTTGAATTCTTACTAAACATAGGAAGCAGTTATCCTGTATTTGAGGTGGAGCTTAAGGGCAAAACCTTCTGATGAAAAACAGTTGTCACAACCTGTGTACTGAATTCCTGTCTTCACATGCTTTCTTAGATGACTAAGGAAAAATAGAGATAAATAGATATCCTTCCTTTTGAGCTGACTTTTAGGTCAAACCACAGACCTATGTTTCTAGTGTTATATTTTTTTTAGACTTTTAATTTCCCTTCAGCCTGAGTGAAAAACTGGCTGTCAGCCAGACAGCCTTGGTTTCTCTTCATCATTCAGGAATTAACAATGGCTTCTTTCACAGATACAGGTATGAGACGATTGTGTGGTTGCCTAGTGCAACAGATTTCTAGGAGTAACAAAATGAATGTGCCCCTGCTTCTATGCCTTGCCTATGGCAGAATTGCAGGAAAACAAACTTCTGTAAGGCATGTGGGATAACAGCTATGGGGTCACCTCCTCACACTTTCTGAAGCAGCCATCATTACCCCCCTTCTTCCATCTTCTGGACAAGAAGTAAGAGGAGTAACCCTGGTTTACAAGCACTCTGTTTCTCAAACTACTTATTTCAATTTTCATATCCATTGGGAGAATTGGCCAGAGCTCTGGCTTTTGATCCTTTTTCTGGCAAGATCAAATTTGGCTTTCACTGGTGAGAAGCCTTTAGCTAGTACTGACCTATCATTAAGTTTTTACTTCATCTGCCCAGATGATGCGTATTGTGTTCTTCATGCTAGTATCTAGTATTTTTAAAATTTGAAGAAAAACAAAACAATGGTGAGAGCTACCTCTGATCTGTTGCATTTCTAAGTTGTAGTTTCTGTTATCCATTTGTGTAAAATGTGCAAAAGTTGTTGATGGTCTAAATAGGTAAGGATTAAAACAATGTGTTTTTTCCGTTCATGGCTTCTCTTCTCAGTACTTTACAATGAACTCTTGTTTTGAATGAAGTAACAGAGTCAAAGAAAGTAAAGAATAATAAAAATAAGGCAGAGAAAGCAGAATAATTTAGAGTGAGGTATAACAACACTTATTTACTGTTTACCCTGTTCTAAAGCATGTTGATGTTTTCTCTGTAGAATCTTCTGTGCCAACCCAGCCAGAAATGGCTGTGTATGCTGTCTGTATACCGCTACACTTGTTTGAAGAGGATATTTTTTCATTACGGCAGATGGTAAGGTTCTATGCTCTCAGGACAGGAAAGCATTACATATTTTATTATCAGGGAGTTTCATTTTACAGCAACTATCTTGGAACAAACATTAGAATAGTGAAACAGTCACCAGCTAATGACTATCAGTGAAATTTATATTTTGGTACTTCTGTATTCTGAACATGCATTTTCCTGTCACAGCCTGCTCATTTTTTCAGTTTTACTCCACTTTCCTCTGGATCCCAGGAGCTGAAGTCTCCTGGGAGAGACTAGATGTGGACTAGTAAATGCATCATGATGAGATACTTCTGAATGGAAAGACTAATTGTTGATGGGCTACTTGAAAAACATGAATTTTACTTTTTATTCAGACTACAATTAATGAATTCTCTGATATACATTTTCTGATATGTTGTTCTATAAGAAATAGCATGTTTATATCCATTTCTATCATTAGTGTTGTAACTGATGAAAGCAGCTGGAGAGAGTGAAGCACTTCATGCAGCTGGGGTAAAAACAATGCTTAAATTTCCGCTTAGTCACTCACACTCTACAGAAATCTATTTATAATGCCAGAGCAGGCTTTCTTGAGTTGATTATTAATTAGATTTAAATTTTTGTACATTTAAATCATGTTTATTATGATTAGAACATTAAAATTTAAGCTGCCTTCTCAGGAAACTGATAGGCTTCACAGAATAAAGACATTTCCAGAAATGGTTTGCAGGTGTTATGCTTTGCTGCTCTTAATGCTTGCTGTGTATTTTATGCTGTTTTGAAGACTAGCTTATTCTCTGTGACTTTATTTTAATTTAAGGTCTCAGACAATACTGTCGCTTTGCTAGTAGTCAGTAATACTAGTCATCAAAAAGCAAACTGGAAATGGTAACATAGGGTTATATCTTTCCTGCCACCTAACGCCTTGAGTCTCAAACTTGCCTTCAGTCTGTTACGGTATAGAGATTACTGAAAAAGAGGCATGGCAGACCAAATAGGATGAGGCAGATGAATCTATATGTCTAAACCAGTATTTTAGTAAAGACTGATAGAAAAATGGAAGTTGACGGAAATTAAGTACAGAAGTGTAGTGGGTTTCTTGTGGGTTAAAAAAGCCCATTTTCAAGCTTTCTTTGAGGGCTCAGATATACTACACTGATAGAAATAATTCAAGTTTGGAAGAGTGGATTCATTGGGATAGGAGTTGCTCCCTAAATTTGGAGGAAATTTTGTCATTGACTGCAGTTGTGCCAGAATTTTCCTCCAGAATTTTTGCAGTATCCCTTTTAGCTTTGCTTTCTAGTGTATATGTCCTTGGGTTGATGTGGTTTGAATTTAATTGTCTTAAGTTCACTCAAATAAAATGAAAAAAAATCAATAATTGAGTCATTCAAGTGTGTCTCCTACTCAGCAGCTGACAAGTTCTCCTTTATGGCACCTAACTGGTCGTCTTCAAAATCTTTATTCTAATCTTGGATGTTTTAACTTGCATTTTTAAGTTGCTTGAATACGTGTGTACCCAGTCAGCACTCCTGTAATGTATCTTTATAAATTCAGAGATCAAATGAGGCTGATATATTCCTTGTGTACCTTACTGTTTTTAATTTGATCCTCTCCCTTCAAATAACTGACAACCAGAACTACATTCTTCTTTCCAAAGTTTATAATTACAGAACCTCAGGAATATTTGACAATAAGCAGGAGTAATCAGAGACTTGCTGATGAGCGTGGTAGAGAAATAAGTGATGGGTGATTTACTTAGCAAGTAAAAGAAGGTGTATTTTTAAAATAAAAAGTATGTTGAAATCTTGTAACAGAACTTTCAGTAGTGAAAAATGTTAAGTACTGGGCCATTATTATTTTAATGGGAAGAGCACCACTCAATGTCCACATCTAAAATTGCTCTTAAGTCTATTGCTAAGGGCTTTGGTATATGGGTCAACTACAGTGCCTTTAATGTGTTTTCTAAATTAGCCAGCAGATAAAAAGCTTAACTTTAATGATGTATTGGTTCAGAGGGATATTACTTTATGGAGATTCCACAAGTTGCTCTTAGAATGCTGCCACTTTATAAATTCAGCATGAAGTAAGGACTTTTTCCCCTCAGAAGAAGTATTTTTAAAAACATTTATTTAAAAAAAAAGTTGTTACTGTTGTTTTCTTACATCTCCATTCTGCTTCACTTATATGTTTTCTGTAGCACCTAAAAGAATATGGTTGCATAAAGAAGTTGAAAGAAGTGATGAATCTATTACAAAAAGAAAAAATATATGTAAACACTTCTAAGTATTCAATTATATGTTTTCTGCTGAATATCAAATTATAATTAGAATGTTCTTGGATAGCCTTGTCAGTTAACTATTTTTGTTTCATTTGTTATCCAAGCTGTCAGATGCTTTTGTGTGCATGCTGTTCTTTTTTGTGAGAGAGATGTGATGAGAAAGGAGATCTGACCCCAGTCAGATTATTTTTCCATGTTTCATAGGCTGATTCTTCAGAGAAGCTGAGGCAATATGGGCTTTCCCACATATATAGCCATCCTGTCCTGATCACTAGAACCAGGTCCTGTCCTCTGGTAGCACCACCACAACCACCACCAGTTCCTCACTGGAAGCTTTTCCGTCAGAAAAAGGAAACTGTTGTGACATCTGAACCCCAAGGTTTGTCTACTCAAACCTCCAAAATAAATTTGTAATTACATTTTAATTATTATAAACATTTTCAGGGCCATACTTATCATCTGTTATCTTGATTTCAAGGGAACTTCCCTAGGGATTACTTTTTCTCTTTTTTACTTTTTTTTTTTTTTTTTTTTTGTCAAATTTGTATTACTTCCCCTTAGCTCTATTATTTCTTAAATGCTTTGAGAAGTGTCTTAATTTATCTCTAAAAAAGCACTGTACTCTACTGGAGAAAATGGAGAGGGAGTGTTATCAATGCAATGCAGAAGCTCTGTGATGCAGAGCGACGAAAGCTTCTGAACACCTTTTAAACATATAGAGTATGTGACTAGTCCTGCTGCAACAACTCATAGTTTTAGAGGTAAACTTGTTCTAGGGTTTGTCTATACTGCATAATGGAATTAAATGCATGATGCAAGACAGCTTGAATATGAAAGGATTACAGGCATACTAGCAAAATATACTGGGATAAGAAACAGAGGAAATTAGCAAAGGCAGAATGTGCTGTTGTTCTGAACTACCCTGGATAACCTTACATATAGGTTAAGCACACTTTTAGTACCTTGCAGGCTGAGGATCAGAGTGTTAAGCACTTATTTTTTTCATGATATGTCACCTAAAACCACTCCTGGTTGTTCTCTTCCATTCCAGTGTATGTGATGATACTTGGAGAATTATTTAGGGGTGATGAATTCCCTATGGAGATTATTTGTGAAAATTATGGTATTAAATATTTCTTGTGAATATGTATTTAAGAAGTTGCTTTTTTTCCAGAGCCAGTGGTAAAGAAACCTGAAGAACACGTTGAGATTGCTAGCCTATTTTTCAATTACAAATTGAATCTTACCACAATACCCACAGACATGTAAGTATTCAATGTAGTTTCAGCATTAGCATTGTATTGTTAGTCCATTTCACTGTGAAAGTGCAATGGCTTATATTTACTTGTGTCACAGGGAAAAACTGCTCCATTCATGTAATTTAAAGCATACCAGGATCAGAGCACTCTCTTGATTTATTGATTTCACATAATTAATTGGCAGTGAACTGTATGTTTAGGATCAATATCAGCAATACCACAGCAAACCACTGTACTAGATGCTTACAAAATGTTAGTGAACACCTACAAACTTCTGAGCACCTTTCTGTTAACTAAGCCCAAGAATTTCTCATCATGCACTCAGAGGCATACACATGCAATTATATGCACCCTCCTGGCATTGAGGGTTACAAGCACACCTCTTTTGGGAGTGCAGGTTCTTCTACTGGCACACACCTGTTGGAGATGCAAGTTGGGGTGCTCTAAACTTTATAAGCTGCTCCCTACAATCTGCTAATCTACACGCTGGTGGGAAAACCTGCCAGGAGGAGGTGGACAGGCACACAGCTGAGGGCTGGGTCCCTACTTGTTGAACGGCAGGGAGCTCTGACAGGCAAAACTACTTTGCCAGTTTCTCTACTCAGTGGGCCCAAAGCTGTAGAATATTTAATAGATCACTTCCACCAGAAACAGGAGTATTCTTTGGTGTCTTTCAAATTTTTCCTCAAACTGCTGGTCTTTTTCAATTCTTGTGCATAACAAGGAAAAGTCATTGACTGACCAGTCAGTACTTTCATGGGCACCACGTATTTGGCATGGAACAATTAATGTTACTGTTTATGAATAAAACAGGCTGTTCTCTGTTCATCATAGTTGTTACAACAAGGAGCCCAAGCGTGCAGGTGAAGAAGCTCATGCTCAAAACACAACTTTGTATAAACACCTTGTGTTAAAGACTGTTTGGAACTCCTATAAACCCTTGAAAACCAGGGTCTTTATACAGGGTATCTTAGAGGAGAATTTTCAGAAATTGATGTACACATGACTTCTAGTCAATATTCAATATTCAGCATAATACTTGCTCACTGACAAGAAAAGAAGGATTACCATTAAGTGTATCAGGGCCTTGGTTTTTTTTCCTATGACCCACTGCATAACACATTTCTGTCAAACTTCAGCTTATCATGTGAGCATTCAGTAGACAACTGCTAGAATTATTAATCTCCTCTCTTTTATTCTGACCAAACTCCTGACAGAGGAAGCATGGAATGTATCACATACCAAGTGAGCACCAAAAGGTTTACGTTATTTGGAGGATATATCTTTTCTTGAGACTGAGTCCAACAACAATTTGTAAATTGTTGGAGGTGTATGTATTTTTTTAAGGTGTGTACACCTTTTGTTAGGTACATCTCTAAATAAACTGAATAAATTACATATTTGGCAGGTTCTGCATTTTTGTCATAACGGTTGGATCGTTTGATAATAATCCAGTTAGATGTTTGGTTTGTTTTTTGGTTTCTTTTTTTTTTGAACACCAGCATTTGTCCATGGAAGAAGTGATCTTGGAATATTCTGGGAATATCATTGTTTTGCTGATACAGTTGCATTTCATTGCTTAAAAATACATTAAATTGCTTACTGTTTGTTTTCAAATAGTAGGAGTAGAAATACGTAAAAATGCTTTAAGCAATATCTATTAATGCGTTATTAAAAGAATGAGAGAATAATACTTTGAAGTTGCAGTATTTGCATAGTTTATATTGTTTTTTTCATATTTAATAGATTGCTTCATGGTCAACTTACCCCATTTTGTCAAGGACAGTTTATTTAATGTGCTAAGTTTCCATGACAATCAGCTAATTTAATCTCTTGTGATTTAATTTACAGGTAGTAACCAAAAATATATAGCAAGTATTAGTATATCATTAAAGTAATATAGCTGCCTAAATAAGATAAGGGACTTAGATACACAATTAGGACTGAAACTTTTTAATCTCTTGCTTTTATTCTAATAAAATATTTTGAAACACTCAAAGGCAAGATTGTGACTGTGTTACTGCTAAAGATCTTTATATTTCATTATTTCGGTCCTTAAGAAGCAGGCTAGATAACACATGCTTGCATATTTCTCTGTTCTTTATTGCTGCAATAACACAATTACAGATTTATGTCTAATTGGCATATGTGCAACATTGTTTTGATCTTGTTCTCCTAGTTCAGGTAACAAGCAAAGAGTTGTTTATATTTCCATCAGTTTTTACTTCTGCCTCCACTGAAGTCAGCAGCAGAGCTTTCTTTTACTACAACCAGAATAGGTCTTGCACAGGTTTCCTTGGTTATCGTGTCTTTTAGCTGTCTGGTATCTATGGAGACCCATTTTGAGGGAAAAGAGAAAAACTATTTGACACAAAACATTATTTTTTTGCCCTACCTCCATTTAAGTAATGCACATTATACATTTTTTTTCTTGTCTGGGGGCAATAGAAATTTATTCACTTCTGGCATTATCATCTGGTTTTCCTCAGCTGACTTGGGTTTTGTTTTTTGAGGGTTAGTTAGGAGGGCAACAGTTCAGGTCTTTTGAGCATAGATATGCATGCAGTGCCAGGCTAGTAGTGGTAAGGAATATATGCATATATAGATTTTGTGCTGCCCTGTTAAGCTGTCAAAATAAAGGAGACACAAATTATTTTGACAAAATTCTGTTAAGAATGTTAGTTATGAAGACTGTCATTTGAAAGTAAATGTATGGATTAAAGTGCTTGAGTTTTCTTTTATTATTTAGCCACTTTCCACAGTCTACTATCAAAAAAGGATTTCATTCCATATCCTGTCTCGCTTCTGTTGCTGAAAATGACGAAAATGTAAGTGACAGTAATGTAGATATGAATCGAAGTGGGAGACACTCAAATGCAGAAGATTATTCTCAGGTAATAATTTTCCTAATTTTTTTAACTTGACCTAGTTTTATATTCCAAAGGACAGTGAAAGACAAAATAGAAAACACTTAATCCTTAAGTATAGTATTTTAAAGACTTTTCAGTAAGCTTTTTTTTCCCCACTATTTAAGTAGCTTCCCTACCCTTTCCACTTTATAGTTATATTGATGTGTACTGGGTGGGAAATCTTTCCTAATACTTTTCGGTTTAACCTTATTTTTTTTATGATTTATTCCTCAGATTCTAAAAGTCCTATTGCTAACACTCTAAAATATTTTGGGTTTTCTCTTTATAATCAATTTGATGGGAGAATCTTAAGAAGATAGTCAGGGGTCTTTATAAATAAATGTTACTTCATGGATTAATGTTACAATTAGTGTATTTCAGCTACAGTGAAGGATGTACCTGGGCACGCAGCTGCTTGAAAAATGTAAACTTTATAAACACATGCCTTAAAATGGCATTCTCATTTGGTTCTTAATTGAAAGACTTCAGGCTAGATCTAGAAAGAGTTAAGGCTTCAATGCTGAGTTTGCCTGCTCTTAAATTTCAGAAGTTTTGCCTTCTAAGGGAATCCTCAGCCATGTATTAGACCCTCAGCTTCCCAAGCGACTCTGTGAGAGAGTGACATTCCTCCACACAGGTTCACTAGATGCGGCACGCTGACTACAGGTTGCCCAAGCTAGCCAAGGAAATGCTAGTTACTAGGTAGAAGTCTCCACTGTAATTTTCCAAGATAGGTAAGATGAATCTTACCCAAGTTCAGTAAAACATATTACTAGGATGACTTTGGCCAGTTGTAACTAGCATGGGGTTTTGCTTTTTTTTTCCTTGTTTCAGTTTTTGTTTTTAAATTGGTATGGGCATGTGCTACCAAAGTCTGCTTTTAGATAAACTTTTAACAAAATGCTTCTTTGAATATTTAAATCTTGTATGTTGAACAGAGGAAAAAGTATATTTTCAAAGAGTTTCTGGACACTACACTATTTCATGCAAGATAATTTGTATAGGGAAATAATTCACAACAAAGAGAAATAGAGACTTAAATATTCAAACAAACAAACAGAGCTCCACTGAAGTTATTTTACTTGCTCAACACTCTAAAGAGAACCCAATGTGGCAGCACCAGTATCTCTTCAATTTTGTACTTATTGTAGTAAACACTGCTCATAAGAGCATCTGATAGCATTTCTCTTTTTGACTTTAAGCAAATGGAGGGGAAAAGCAGTCTAGGCAACATACAAATGCTTTCAATGAAGATATACTCAAAGTCTGGATCCAACTCAATAAACCACTTATATTTTGGGGAAGATGCATTTTCAACTTGTAAATGTTTACTACAGTTCTCCCCTCTACATTTATTTTCTATCCCAAGTAAAGACTGTGTTCTTCTTCCATATCTGTTATATTCAATGATTACAATATAGAAAATAATTTAAAAGAACCTATAAAAATGTATTTATCCATAGTGTTGCATAAAGGAAAACCAGCAACAAAGTCCACCTCTGCACAATCCTGTAGTAAAGGTGACCTAATTATTTTAAAATTTCTACTGCCCTTTTCTGGGACAAACTGATATACTTGGGGGTAACATTTGTGGTATTTGGTTGAGGTATAGTGACTGCCTGTAGGGTTATAAAATGTGTTTGAAGACGAAAGACACACTGCTAAGGATAATATGTCAGGAGGTATCTTCAGGAACAAAGAAAACAAAATCTAGTTTGGTAAGTTTTGAAGTAAAAGGGAAATAATTTTGTATGTAATTTTTGGAGTGCCTATTTATATATTTCCTCTTCAGAGTATACTCTTACACCATTTTTATATTTCAGATTTGAATCTCAGTTGTTTTAAACTGTTCTATATCTATTGTGTGTATAGAAAGTGTATGTGTGTGGATATAGTTATGGGTATTTATGATTTTAAAATAGGGCAATTCTGTAATGAAGGAGAATTCTTTGCAGTAGAACATATATTTAGCTATTTTGTATTTTTGTATACATTTTATAAACAATACTTTAGTTAGTACTTCATTAGTACTTCACCTTTAAAAGCCTTTTTAAGAATTGTAACTTACAAAAATCATTACAAAAGCAGCAGGGTAAAAAGGAGCTGTAGGTAGCATCTTACAATATATAATAATTATTGGCTGCATGACTTCAGTCTCTCTAGCTGTACAAATATAGATTTAGTTAGTTACAAATTAATAGACGTTTATGTGCTGGAAGCATAAATGTACTTTGGAACTTTGATTTTCTCCCCTAATCCAAGAGTGTAAGAAAGAGCCATGTGACTGTAGAAAGCTGGTCTGTCACAGTAGGACATGCAGTCAAGGAGAGGCAAGGGCAAGTAAGAAAATACAAGAGACAGACATTGATAAAACTGGAATGGTTGGAAGAAGACATGAATGTGACTTAATCTGAGGGCAATCTGATTCAGACATGAAATGTAAGAAGTTATGAGCAGCTAATTGACTTATACTTGAACTTTACTTTTGCCTCACTTTAAATATCAGCTGAAAAATGCTATCCCTATTAAAAGTTGCAGTATGTAAGTGGGACTGCATTTGTAGAAGAAAATAATGTTTTTAACTTGCACAACAATCTTTTTTATTTCACATATTAAATCTTTTAATCAACAAAATTACCTGGATATCTCTGGGAGATTCATTATGGGAGAGCTTTCTTTCCAGAGCTTTAAAACTTAAAATAACACTATACAGCTATATATATATATATTTAGTCAATTAGTGATTAAAAAAGGAAACACTGAAAGAGAAACTTTGATATCCCTAACTCACTAGGTAACTGCTAATTTGTAGAATTTTATATTGCAGTATACTGAGTGTGAATAACTTTGTCTCCATTTTAAACTGTGCGATTGCTATTCAGAAGACATCTGCTTTAATAACCTTTGATATAGATTTGGCAAATCTTTGGGATGCAGCATTTTTATGCTTTAAGCTGACTGAAATTCAGTCAGCTGCTGTGCCAGATCCTCAGCAAGTTTAAATTAGCATATTTCAATTCACTCCAATGTAAACTGTATGAAGTTACATCACTGAATATCTGATTCACTGTTCCTAAGATCTGTTGTCACAAAACCCAGAGACTAGTGATAAATGAAAGAAAAAATGTTAGGAGCTGGATGTACCTTCTTTGAAGAATATCAAGTTGAAAGACATGGCATGATCCCTCGTGTCCCCAAAGTACTCATGCCAAAGAACAGAAATGCTTTATTATTGATTTTTTCCAAACTTTTTTTTATTTGAATTTCCCATTCCCTCTGATTGTACAGTTCTGAAAGCTTTGTGGATTTGCATTAGGAAAAAAATCTTTAAAAATATCATTTTTTGGTAGTTAAATTGGTTTTGAATCACACTGCTATTAAGAAAATACATTTTGTGAATTTTTTGTTTAAAAACTCCATAAAATAGGGACCAGTTCTTTAATGAAGCAGCTCACTTTTATTCTTCTTAAATAGGAAGGTAAGTAATTTATATGTGTAAGGTGCATTGAAATGCATGTGAAAGTAGATTTCTGGCTCGTTCCCTTTGGTTGGAAAAAATTATTTGTGGAATAAAGGCTTCCTGAGCTAGAAGGGTTTCAGAATTTGATTTTTCCTTTCATTTTTATTCCTTATCCACTTTTGTGGTCAGGAAAAAAACCAAAAAGGTCATCATTGTAAATTGCACAGCATCTTGCAGTTTTCTGGAACAGTAATTTTGGTAAACTCTTTTGAGAAAAAGATTATCCTAGAATAGTGTTTCCTTGTAGCTCTGCCATTCGAAAGCCTATTCGAATATTCTTCATCGTAATGAATTCTTTAATACAAGTTCTCTCCAACTCCATTGAGAAGAAAGCTCTTTGCATTCTGTTTGAGGAAATGTTGAACAGTAACAAAGCATGAAAAACCTAATCCAAATATGTTTACCATCATAATTTTCGATGGCTACTAGATATTTTAATAGGCTGACCTGATTCCTATATTCAGAAATCTTAAGCAGAACACTCTGACTTCTTCAGAACCAAGCTCCCTGGCCAATTCTACTTTCTAGAGCAGAAGGGTTAAAATCACCACTGTCTTCCAGTGACATAAACACAATACACTTGTTCTTTAATGTTCATGTTTACTTCATTTTTCTTAATTCAATGCCATTATTTTATAAATGCAAGCTCAGTCTTACCTTCTGCTTTACAACTGATACCAGTCTATTTTATTTGCATGCTCTGTTGTGTGCTTTTTTCATGTTCCCTTTATGGGACTGTCATGTCATAACAAGCTTTTTCTTCTCCTCATTCTAATCCTCTTTATGATATATTTCATAAACACAGTGAATTGGTATTGAGTCAACAGGAGGGCTAGGTAGAAAATAAAAAATTCTGTTTTCTTTACAAATATTATAGTTTTGAAGATTACTTAAATCTGCACAAAATGAAAATTCCCTGCTTATTTTTTCAGGAAAAAAGTATACATGAAATATGAGGCACATGAATTAGAAGAGGGACTTAAGAAGAGGGACACAAATTTATACGTTTGTGGTATAGAGAATCTTTCCGATGGGCCTTATCTACTTGCTTATACAGATTGGGACAGCTCCAACATTAGAGACTGAATAAAAGAGAAGCTGAGTTGGTAATCCAGGATTTTAAAGCTATTCCTATATGTCAGTCTGTGCACAACTTTGCAGCTGTTTGTTCTTTTGTATCACTACCTTTTTACAAAAGCCACCTCTGTGACATTCTCCCACATCACAGCTAAAACAAGAACTGATATTCCATTTAGTGAAAACAGTAACTCAGGAATAGGCAAAAAAGATTGTGTCCAAGTGACTATAGATGCAAACCCTTTGATGATATAACTCTCAGGTCAACATCAAACCTAGAAATTTAATACAGGGTTGGATCTTTGTCATTTTGGAAGTAGATTTAAAATGAATTTTTAATCTTAAAAATTATGTATTTGAAGCTTTACTCCTTCACCTGCAATTATATCCAGAGAGCTTATTTTTGGAAGAAGACTGGTGTTTTTTGCAGAAAAACTGATGTGAAAATTTTTGCCATGCATAATTTCTACAATAAAAAAGGATACTGGTTTTATAAAAATATCAGATAGATTTTAAAACATATTATTTGGTGGATTTGAATAAAATAATGACATAGCTAATGTTAGGAGGCTGAAAAATACAAATGAATGCTTGAAAGTAACAAGATAGCTATAAATCTATGAATTACCATTATTTCTACAATTATGGGTTGATGATTATAAAACATAATAGATGATAAATTAAATTTTTAAGTTAACCAGTGAATTTTCCTCACATTTTGCATTCAGATTTCCATTGATTGCAGGAAGGACAGCAAGTAACTAAATTCTCCCTGTATCTAACTGTGTGCATCCTTTCATGTTTCACAGCTGGATCCAAGTCTTTTTTTTATTTCTTTCTTTATCAGATACTATGGCAGCAGAGCTGACCTTTAAGACAATGTGTGTTCATTAAGGAGGAAAAACGCCTTTAGTTTCTCTTTCTATGCCAATGTCTTAGTCGCTGTAGCTGAGGCAATAGTGTAACAGAATGAGAACTTCCTTGATGCTCCCAGTTGTCTACAAATCAGTGAGGTTTAGATAGACGGACCCATCCTGTACCATTAAAGAAGCAGACAGCTTTTGACTATGTTATGTTCGCACTTCAAAAACTAGGTAAATGAGCCTACAGGAGTCTCTGCACAGCTGTGGTTAGGTTGCTTTCAGAGCTCAAACCAACTAAAGTAACATTACTAAGCATCCAGATTTTCCAGGGTACATTCTCCTTTCCTGGAAATTCTACTGAAGCAGTTTTTGAGGATTTTCTGTATCTCTCCAGGCCTTCCTGCTGCCAGCTGGTAATACCAACAAAGTAGCTTTATAGTAAGCTGCCACATGTCCGTACTAGAAGCATGGATCATGTGTACTGTCCAGTAAGTCTGGCAGAAAGTGCTAGACTCCTGGTACAAACATTACAGTCTCCAAGGCTTGTACAGTATGATACTTTTTATACTTTGGAGATGCCTAGGATTTCTGAGAAGAAACTTGATAAATTGTACAGTTGAGAGATACCTGTTTGGTAAATCCTGTGGCTCCTACAAAAAATTTGGCAATATTGGAATCTTGCAAGTTGTAGACTGCCATGCAGAAGTATGACAGCCCTATGCATGAGTACTTCTGAGTTTAAAGGGGAAAGATAGTCCATATTAGAGATTTTTCAGACCCAAATGTTGAGGCATGACTGTCAATGTCACTTGACAAGTGATCACAGCTTGCCTTTTGTTTTGCACCGTTGTATGGACAGAAGTCTGGAACAGGAGCTGAAGTACATGGGCAATTGCAAAATCCTGTTGTGTCCTTTTCAGCTTATTTGCTTTAGAAGAGCAAGAAATTAATCTAAAGAGGGACGTGTAAGACATAATATATTTCAACTACAAAATTGTTCAACCAAGTGTTAACAATTTCAACAATGTCTGTATTTTTCTGTTAATTGTTCTTTATCTTACATCTATCCCCAGCTTTGACTCATGAACATTCTTTAAAAAACCCACAACAGATTTGGAATACAAGTTAGGATTTATGCTGTGCAAAAATGGGACTTTCAAATTCTCTCAATAAACAATACTACAGTTAAATTATAAGTATTAAACTATTAGGTACTTCCTATTTTGGGACAGAGACTCTTAAATCTGTGGTTTATTCTCTCAACTCCTTCCTTTAGTTAGTTCAGAGGAGATAAAAAACCTAAAACTTTGACAGAGGTGAGATTCCTGAGCCTATTCTGGGCCTGTGGAGGTGCTGTAAAATGCTGCAGGAAGACTTCTACTGCAGCTAGGAATTAAAGTAGAAAGCCATAAGGCTTTCCTTTAAGGAAGCATTCACAGGTCACTTCATATTGTGTATTCAGGGTAGTCTGTAACAGGAGGGTTGAGGCAGACCTGGAGTTCTAGCACAATGTCCTTGTGCAAATTTTAGATGCTGTTGTGACCTGCCATCCACTCTGACTTACTCAGACTCTAAATTTTGTCAGTCCTCCCCTCAAAAAATATTTCTAGATTGTATTGAGAAAGCATAAAAGCAGCTCCAAGTCAGTATAGCTCCCACAACTCCTCTGGAACACAGAACAGAAAATCACTCTGTGTGTCCAGATGTTGGCCAGCTCAATGCTATCAGTTTCAGCATTAGCACCTTTGACACAGGTAAAGTTGGGTATATATGGGGAGTTTAGGTGGAGGGAAGGATGACAAACATTGTTAAAGGGAGACTTGGGATGAAAAGAAGCTTGCAAATTTGTTTGCAGTAGCCTTTTTAGGCTTTAATATTTATCTTTGCAAAGGCAAAGCTAGTCCAGTTAACCCATTAATAGGGCCACATTCAAATAGGAAGTAAGCTGGAAACTGGAATCTCTCTCCCGCTCTTCCTTCCTCATGAAAAAAACCAAAAACTGAAAAGCGCAAGTGAGTCTTGCGCACAGTATGTCATGTTGCAGGTAAGAGGGCAGTCAGAAAGAAGGATGACGAGGCATGCATTTTTAACAACTTTCAAGATTTTAATCTCTCAAAGAAAAAGACCCTGTCTTTTCAAATGTAATGAGTGGACTTTTCTGAAAGTGATTTTGACTTTAAATGTAAGTTGATACTTCGACTTCAGCAAGGCCTTTGACGCTGTCTCTCATGGCATACTCCTTGAGAAACTGGCGTCTCATGGCCTGGATGGGTGCACTCTTCACTGGGTGAAAAACTGGCTGGATGGCCAAGCCCAGAGGGTGGTGGTGAATGGGGTGAAATCCAGTTGGCGGCAGGTCACAAGCGGTGTTCCCCAGGGCTTGGTGTTGGGCCCTGTTCTGTTTAATATCTTTATTGATGATTTGGATGAGGGGATTGAGTGCACCCTCAGAAAGTTTGCAGACAACACCAAGTTGGGTGGGAGGGTTGATCTGCTTGAGGGTAGGA
Source organism: Astur gentilis (assembly GCF_929443795.1). Taxonomy (NCBI): domain Eukaryota; kingdom Metazoa; phylum Chordata; class Aves; order Accipitriformes; family Accipitridae; genus Astur; species Astur gentilis. The sequence goes on along the minus strand of NC_064884.1, from coordinate 35,163,110 downwards.
AGGCTCTACAGAGGGATCTGGACAGGCTGGATCGTTGGGACGAGGCCAGTTGTATGAGGTTCAACAAGGCCAAGTGCTGGGTCCTGCACTTGGGTCACAACAACCCCATGCAGAGCTACAGGCTTGGGGAAGAGTGGCTGGAAAGCTGCCGGGCGGAAAAGGACCTGAGGATGTTGGTTGACAGCCGACTGAATATGAGCCAGCAGTGTGCCCAGGTGGCCAAGAAGGCCAACGGCATCCTGGTCTGCATCAGAAATAGTGTGGCCAGCAGGAGCAGGGAGGTGGTTGTTCCCCTGTACTCAGCACTGGTGAGGCCGCACCTTGAGTCCTGTGTTCAGTTTTGGGCCCCTCACTGCAGGAAAGGCATTGAGGTGCTGGAGTGTGTTCAGAGAAGGGCAACCAAGTTGGTGAGGGGCCTGGAGCACAAGGCTTATGAGGAGGGAACTGGGGTTGTTTAGTCTGGAGAAAAGGAGGTTGAGGGGAGACCTTATCGCTCTCTAAAACTACCTGAAAGGGGGGTTGTAGTGAGGTGGGTGCTGGTCTCTTCTGTCAGGTGGCTGGTGATAGGACAAGAGGAAATGGCCTCAAGTTGAGGCAAGGGAGTTTTAGGTTAGATATTAGGAAAAATTTTTTTACTGAGGGGATTGTCAAACATTGGAATGGGCTGCCCAGGGAAGTGGTTGAGTCACCATCCCTGGAGATATTAAAAAAGCGAGTGGACAGGGTACTTCAGGACATGGTTTAGTGGGCATGGTTAATGGTTGGACTTGATGATCTTGAAGGTCTTTTCCAACCTAAATGATTCTATGATTCTATGATTGCATTCATATTAGTTAAGCAGCTTTAGCTTGGAAATGGGATCAAGCAGGACAAAGGTTTTTGCCAAAAACATATAAAAAAGAGCAGGCCACTTTTTATTTATGCAGCTGATAGAAAACAAAAGATGCTGTAGCAATCAGGCTTGCTCTTGCCAATGACAGTTGTGTACAGTTGCACAGCAAGAAATGCTTTTTGGAAAAGGAGCCTTCCATATTCTTTCCTAGAATGGAAACAGAAGAGAAAAGGATTGGTTCTAGAATAGGACTAATAAGTTTTCAGAATAGAACTTATTTTATTGTCAAAGAACAGTAATATCAAAGAACATTTTTTTAACAGCAGAGGAGTAGGCACATGGAACAGCTTTCATCTCAGACTCCAGATCACATGTACTTCTTTAGAAAAACATCAGTCTGTCTATTGGTGATGTATATGTAGGTATTGTGGTGAATTTTATTATTTCTACAATTCTTTAAAAAAATATATACTACAATGATAACTTACTAGTTTGTTTCTCCATCTCAGGAAGGACTGCCCCCAAACTAAGAATGTTCTTTAATAAAATAATGCAGGATTATAATCACCACTGTTGTTTGGGGTTTTTTTTTCACTATATAGGAGACCACCCTATTTTGGCAGCAGAATGCAGAGAGACCCAGTAAAGGTAAGCATGTTTGAATTTTATATTCAGACTTCTGCCATTCCCGTGTTGTTTGGCCTCAGTGTTAATCCTCATATACAAATATCAGCAGTCTTTCTTATCTATGCGTGTTAGTTTTATGGGAAAAGATTTTGAAGAACTGATAACAGCATGTATAATTACATGGAGTAGAATCTTCAGACTGGTATTAAAAAATCCCTGATTTACGAGAATATATTGAAAAAATAACAATTCTTGCAAGTTACTCTGCAGTAAATTGCACTGGATTTTGTACGCAGAGCTCTTTTTGTAATCACCGTGAATTATACTTTTTTTTTTTTCTGAAATAAAAGACAAGAAAAGAGGACAGCATCCATTTTAATAAAAGTTACTTTTTTAATGTGTTTGAGATTAGTTTTGAAGAGTATTCAAACTGAGTCATTTTTTCAAAATGAGTGCTTCTTTGTTTAAGTGAACATTCTAAGAGTTTGGTTAGGTGAACTTAGTAAGAGCCTTCTTTTTAAAAGAAGTGACCAGATTTTCTTGGTGTACTATGAATCCCTCATAAAGCTGACTGCTAGGAAACACCTTTCCTTTTGCCATAGTTCTGAAAGTGACTCTCAGAGCAGAAGAACATGTGAAATGTGAATAGGATTCATGCTTTATTTACACTGTGATTCATACATGTGACACTTGTCTTGGTTTTGGTTTTCAACTCTTCAGTCCATGTAGAAGCCTGTGCAATGCACCTTTGCTTTTTAAGCATTTCTGAAGGTTGATTCTCACGGGGGGAAAAAGGCATAGAGTACCATTTTTTAAAACTTTTTTTAATTTTTATTTTGTTCTCTGTAAAATATCTATGATCCCCTCTTCCAATAATTGAAAAATACAATAAATATCCTCTCAGTTAGAGCATGTGCACAACTTCCTAACTTGTACAGTGATTAAACCCAGTAATTTTACCCAAGATGTTTAGATATTTTCATAGTTTTTAACTTTATCTTCATTCTGGAAAAATGTGCAACCTATCAACCATCTCTAGTAGCCCCCAAAGAGGGAAATACAAGATAAGGTTATAAAGAGAAGGGGGGGGGACGGGACCCAACCAGACCTGGGTCATACTAAAAGTATAATGAAGAGTGAGAATACATTTATGATTTTTAAATATCTTGAAGCAAATGTAAATTGTACTTCTCCAAAATCTGTACTAATAAACAGTTTTTAAACAAATTTGGTAAACATATGCTCAGTTGAGGCAAAGGGTATAATTTTGAGGTTATACTTTTAAGAACTGATCATGATTTCAAGTACTGTAGTGCTGGAATGTCTTTTCCTATGAATTCTTACTTTACTAATATCATCCCAGTAAAGAAAGAACCAAAGCAGAAGAATCTCACTGTATCAAAATGCTACAAGCTAAATGGGCTGGAAATATATCCTTCAGTTATTCTCTCACAGCTCAGTGCCAAAACCTAGTAGAAATATAGTAATTTGCAGTAGATGACTCTTTAAGCCTGCCATGAATATGTTGGGATCTTGGAGTATTTTTGTAGCTGTCACTGTTAATTAATTCTGAAGTTACTGTATCTCAATAGCCAGATTGCCATCTTTTCCGCTTACTCAAAAGTCTACTCAAGAAATCCCCATTGAAGAAAAGCTCCCAGAGCACAACCAAAGAAAAGGATGAAGTGGACATGTTTCCATACTCTGGCCTATATTAGCAATAATTCACATTACTACTGTAACAAAGTCCTTTGTATTCAGGTTCTCTTCACGGTCTCCAGGCCATCTCAACCTATATGTTATCATTTCTCTATGCAAAATCCATTTATTCCAAATTTACATAGAAATTATTACTAATCATTACAGGATTCATTTCAATGTCTTAATTATGAATTAAACCCATATTCAAAAAATTGGTTTTAAAAGAAAAAAAAAATCTTTGGGAAAGGAGGCTTAGTAATCTATCTTGGTTTAATGCTTTGCACTGTGCCATGCACTGTAGGTTATGAGGGTTACTTTGTATTCCTTCAAAACGATTCATTATGAGTCTTTCAACTCCACAGAATGTCTGAGAGCATGAATCATGAACCAAAACTGAGAGAAACAGAGAACTCTTTTAAAAAATGTTTTATTTATGAGTATCAGGGTTTTAATACACTTTTTAACATGGCTAAAAATTGCTCAAATTTCTCAAAGACTGTCAATGAGAATTCAATAACTTCATCTCTTCAGAGTTTGGTTACAGGTCGTTAGTTAAATATATAAATAGTCTAATGTTAGGAAAGTTCTTTCTGTTCACTTGAAGCAGATTTGAAACACATTCCTATTGAGAAAAGGGATATTTTACAAGTAAACACACATACAAGCAAATCCTTTCCTGGATAAATAACTGCTTTTCAATATTTCAACATTTTAGTTTAGGAATCTCTGTCCTTTTATGTTTGTTTAAAAAAAACCAAACCTTTAAAATGTTCTCATTAAACTACTTAGGCTGCTAAAGTCCATTTACATTTTGTGCTATTGAGGTTTACCAAATGCAAAGAAATGTTTTTGTAAAAGTATAGTGCATCACTGTGTTTCTCTAGAATGTCCTCAGAGTAGGAAATCATAGCTCTGCAAATCTACCAGAACAAGAAATTTGTCCCAAAACATATAATTACATATAATTGTGCTTTATTGTAAAATGAAAATTTGTACATTTACACTTATTCTGTCTGTGTTATTGTTACAATAAAGCAGTTATTTTCTCTAGATGAAGTGCTTTTCTATGATTTCCACTCACTTTTGGTACAGATACTGTATCTAATGGAAGTTGTTTGTAGTATCACATTATTCCCATGATTATCCATTATCTCACAGAAATCTTGCTGTTCCACTATTTGTCCAGAGACATAATGAAGCTAAAATACAGGCTGAAAATGACAAAACCAGAAAGTGAAGTTTCAAATAAGCATGCTGGAATTAAGTGTGACATTACTGTACAGTGTATATAGAATATATTTGAAGTAGTGTACAGTGAGGTGGAAAATTTCTTTGATCATGTGCACAATCTTTATATTTTCCATAAAACTAGGTAGAATTTGACATTCTGTTAAAGTGAACCTGAAGTTGATACGTTGGTTGCCTTCAGTTTTGCAGCATTATGTAGCACTTCTTTCATCATGAAAATGCAATTCGGTTTAAGGCAGAGCATGTATGACACTTCTGTTTCTTTGTGTGATATTTTTCATCAAAAAATCTCCTTCCTAATCCTTCCCCCCCAAAGTAGTCTGACATGTTCTACCTGGATAAAGTTATTTTGCCTTTCAATCCATCTACCCATTTGCCAGCATTTGAAATTCGGTTTACTGGCATCCAACTAAATAATCTGTAGTTGATCACTTTTCATATTTTCTTTAAAACATTTGCTAATCTTCAAACTCATGGTAGAAAACCTACATTTAAAGATATCTTAAGTACCATTTTGAAAGATATTTTAAGTACCATTTTGTGGATTGGAGATTTCCTGTGCCATTATCTCTGTGCTCTGTTAAGGAAATTAGCTACAATCTTCATATTTGGTGTGTTATGTTCTTGCAATTTCTGCTGTAAATGGGAAATTTCTGGTTTTGTACCTCTATGCCAATAAGTCGGCCTGTCTGTCCCTTTTTACTGAAAACTGAGACAGGAGACTCGCTTCAATTTTGAACCATTTTGAACATTTTTTTTTACAAGGTAGTATTTTCTTGTGCTCTTTCGTTTACTTGCATAGCAAACATTTTAATTTGCTTATTATTGTGTTCTCCTAAAGAGCTAGCTCATGACTACAAAGAGCCAGATATACAGCATCCATATAGTGAATGAATGTTAGCACCCAAAACTGTAGTCAGTTTGATGAGGATCTTGTTTTCCATTAAGCATCTCAGTAAAAAGCCAGTGCTTGAAAAATGATGAGCACTTACCAAAAGCAATGACAGCATTTGATGCTAAACTGTCATAAAATGTGTCTTCTTGCTTTCTTAAGAACGTTACTCTTTCTAATAATTTTGGGCGTTTCGTGCAGTACAGTATTTTCTTACCACATAAATAGGGATTTTTGTGATAAACTCTGCTAATCACTGTTCATTTGCTACTCTTTGTTTTTTGCCTTTTTGGATTAATTGTCCTAGTTTGTATGCTGCTATGCTCTTAGTTATTGATCTGTTTTTATTTGTCTTCTACTTTTTGTTACAATGAATGTATGTTATTGCTTCTGTACTGGAATGGTTTCCCTTATTCATCAAGTTACTTTTTTTTCTCTTGTGTTTGATTGTAACATTAATCTTTGTTGCTTGAGTTCTAAACAGCATAAAATTCTTGAATTCAGATATGCCATTCCCTTTTCTGAAGCTCTCTGCAGTGTTTAACTTTATGATAAGCCCATATTATATCCCTGTGTATTTGATTAATATTTGCATTTGTTCAAGGAATTAATTATATGTTAATTATGGAGAATTATTTGCTGCAATTATCTTCCATATGTCAGTTTTAAAATACTATTTTATACTGAGCGCCTCTTAAGATTTGTTTCAAATGCATTTATCATTTTATTCCATAAATTATATCTTCATTATGTCACCTAGTGTTTGCAGTTTCTCATAGCTGGAAATGGCACTTCTTGCATACAAGGTAAATGACAGCAGTTTGATTTACTTTTTTCTTACAACTGTATCAGGAAGCTCTGAACAGCTTTGTCTTTTGACTGCAGAGATCAAAAAGAATAAAATATGCTTTTTGATTACATTCTCACAAGATTTTCATTACTTGTTCAAAGAGGAGCAGGGAAACTTCAGCCATTTTGTTGACACCATTTTTGCCTTCCATTAGCTGCACTGGAAGAGCTATCTTCCCTCTGACCCCAGCCAGTGTACATAATCAACAGAAAGCTTTTTGTATTGACTTTTAAATAGGGTGGAGCATATCTTCTAGTTGAAGGCTGCAGAGATCTACTGACCCTATTGATCCTGAAGAAGGTCTGTTGATAGTAGTCTAGTACTTATGTTGAGAATCAACAGAGAGGAGCAACATTGAGCCACAGGAAGATGCCATTGGGCATAGTTGGGCTCTACTGACCCCTTCATAATCCTTTCTGTGACAGGCACGTTTGTAAGCCAAGCACTGCGGTTATTTCACTGGAGACCTAAACCCCATGTTAACTTAAATCTAAGAAAAAGCCTAGATTTTATATCTTACAGGTAGTTTTTCCATAGTGTAAGGAATTCTGGAAAATAGTTGCAAACTAATTTAAAGCCGCCTACATCTTATAAACACATTAGTTATCCAGCGCATCACTATGTGTCTTGCTGATGGTGAAATATTGCAAAGCACATTTAAATATAAATTATGTCTTTTTCTAATTAGCTTTCTCATTTGTTATGCCTTACCTGTTTGGATATTACCTCATTTTTTTCCTCAGCAAACGTTCTGAATTACTAGCTGTTCATGTTTGAGCTGTTCTGTTCTATTTTCAGCTGTTCTGAGCTATTCTCAAAACTTCTTTTTGGGCCAGATTAAACATCTTCAATAACTATACATATGAATCTCAGAGTAGAGGCAGAGCAAGTGACATTACAACACAATGTAAAGTTATTAAATGATTGCAAAATGTGTCTATATGATGTTTCTGTGTTTATATTTTGGTATGAATCTGACAGTAGTTCTGATTTTCCTACAAGAAAATTCATGTAATGATGTAGTTCAAATATATTTCTGTTTAGAAGTCATTAGACTGATTTGTGTGAGTAGCGTCACAGGGGGTACTATCTAAATACCAGAGGCAAGGATAGGTCTTTGTGTCCTCCACAATTCTGTGTATTTTTTGTTTTCTGTGGCTTGTGAAAATTTTATGATACTGCCCCATCAGCTTTTCACTGAAGAGGAGCTTTGGACAAGGGGTTGTATTTTTCTTTATATAGATGACTTCGGGTTTGCAGAATTCATATGTATGTTTACCTAACATGCTTAAACTAAAGATTCTAGTGCACAGTTCAATATGTGGTAGCATATTGAGGCAGAATACTTAAGCAGTTGCAGATGTAAACAACAAATATCTATACAGATTTGTTTCAGTCACCTTTCGATCTTTTTAGGCTAGTGGGTTAATTTTTATTTTTAAATCTGAGATGCATGGAAAATATCCTGGTACTTTTAGGATAATTTTTCAGTAGAAGAATGATATTACTTTAATGTGCATATTGTCACTGTACTGGCTCTGTGTGTCTTCTTATCTCTGCAGAAGAATTACATGAGAATATCAGTTTTGATGCAAAACGAATGTCAGAAACAGCTGATACTGGTACAAACAGCCAGACAGGGGATAAATCAAAGGAAGAAATCAAGTCAGAAAGGACTTCTGTTTCCAGGGAAACCTGGATTAACTTTGAAGACTTCTGTGTTTGTTTCCAGTAAGGAACAGAGGTTTTGGGGTTTATTCCATAAAATATACAGTATAACAATGGTAAAATGTGAAACGTGACTATATAAAAACTGTATCTTCTCAACAGATCTTCTTTGTATAACCATCCTGCCATTCAGGCTAGTCCCAAGGCTACTCTTCAGACCAGACTTATTGTCCCTGTTGACAGTAAGTCTGTAGGTGCAGCCCCACGCTGTTCCTTGTGTATGTCCTCCAGAGTCCAGTGGAGAACACAACCACCAGCTTCATAAAGCATCTGTCAGCCTGTAATGTGGGTGGAAGATGGTAGGTCATGGAGTGTCCTCACACACCCGACACATCAGCCACTAGCCAGACACAGTCTGCATCTGAACAACACAATTCTAAGGCAAAAAAAGTTGTTGAAATCTTCTATTGACATCAGGATAACTCAGCTTGGTCAACTGGGTACTTTCTTTTGCTGCCTTTTCAATATAATTCCAAGGCTTTTCTACTTCTGCAAACATAAAAAAGCTAGTGTAATTGTAGCATAGTATCTTTAGTTTCTGTCCTTCAGTTTCATGTAGCCTGTTACAATATAGATCCTTTAGAGAATCTGACATTGCTGAGGGGAGTAATTTTATCTGAGAAAATTCTCCCAGGTTTTTTCATTTGAATTTGTAACTGACATTTCTTTGTGAAGCTTTTATTTTCATAAAAGTGAGTGTTTTCTTGAGCAGATATTAAACTCTGCTCCCTCTCTGAGAGAGAATGTATAACTTTCATGCCAGCAGCACTACAGGAACTTTAGGAATAAAAGGTCATAGATCACTTTAGACCTCGTTAAGGTGTGTCTGACTACTTTTAGGGAGCCCCAGGTCCAGGAAGATAAGGACTTCAGAAAAAAGCATCACAAGCAAAGTAATTTCCTTTCCTTTCAAAGTCTTGCTCACAGTGTTATACAGAGAGAATGTAAAATATGAACTTTTTAACTTGTTAGCCAGCCGTTAAAGTACTGTTGACCTTTTGTAGACCACTGTAATATTAATTAAGGTACAGTGCATTTGTCAGTTTCTTATTCCTGTTCCTAAACAGATGAGAGTTTACTTATTTTCACAGTGAACTGATAAAGTAGCTGTTAACAAAGCATCCTGATTGACTTTTGAAGAATTTATCACTTAGAAGAAATTAGGCACTTAAGATTTTCATTTTACCAGTCAGTTCTGTTGAAAGAATTTCCTTGACTGACATGCCTACATCTTGGATGCAGTGAAAATAAGATGAAAGTTCAGAGTGCATGTCAACTTTGAGAAATGAGGAAAATTTTAGTCATTGTAGGAATTGATATGTCAGCAATGGATCAGGATCGCTGTGTAGTTTCTGAGTAATCAAAATATTTATTTTACTTGAAACATTGGACTTCACATCTGATTCCATCCTCAATTAAAGCTGAAGTCGTTTATCTTGCCCTTGGTTAAATCAAGGTCAGAAAAAATTGTTGTCGGGCACTAAGTAGCTTTCTGAAGGTGTGCAAACACCACAGAATTGAAAAAGCACATTAATAAGCTATACAAAGTAGTTCTTCCTTACAGTGGTACTTTACAGATAACTTTATTATAGTAATTTTCAGGTAGGCATGGAAGTTTTAGAGTAATATTAGCTTATTACTTATAGATTATTTATAGATTTTTTATAGATTATTTATAGATTCAAATTGGACAAATTAGTGGCCTGACCTCCAATGGAAAACTGTAGAAGTGCAGCTAAGATAGAAATTAATGTCAGCTGCTTTCTCTAGAGGTTAATTGTATTCACCTTTTATGAAACTAAAAATGTTGAACCATTTTTGAGAAATAGCTGGGAGTCTGATTTATGAAAGTAAAAATAGCATCTTATGCTATGAAATAGATATTTACCAGAAATATATCATTTATACTAAGATTATTTTCCTACATGTATTTTTATTTTATTTTCTCCCTAGGAACCTGTATGTTTTCCACAAGCCACATACATATGCTTATAACTATCAGAAGGTGGATTTTAAGGTATATGACTGTATTGAGTTTTTATGTGCTTTTTATCTTTGTCAAAGTCTTACATAATTGGATAATAAATATATCCTAAATTCTATCGGTAGATAACATAGAACTGCTATTACTGAAAAAAATAATAATTCATTAAGATTACTATAGTCAATACAAAGATAATGTTTGCTAGCAAATATCCAGAAGTATTCCAGTATGTTTAAGACAAGAAAAAAATGTTATGGAATGCTATTGCACAATAATAAAAAAATTGAGTATGTAAATTCTGAAAGTTTGTAGTGAGAATATATATTATAGTGAATCAGATCTCCATCCTGTCTTTATCTTGATTTAAATCTACCTTATAACAAATTAGAGACTAAATTCCATTTAATGATGAGTCAGTTGCAGAATCTGCCTTTCAATTCTCCTTCATCTTCACCAGTCACCTAAACCCAGATCAGGAGTCTGTATAGCATAGCCCTCCATTTTCTCTTTACATGCCAAGTCCTTTAGCAATTTACAAGATCCTGTTGCAGGGATTAGAAATACCCCTTAGTAACACTGAAATTACAGTATTTCTTTAAACCTGCCATTAGTTCACATTATCAGAAGGTTATTCAACATGCTTGAATATCCTGTTCCAGCTCTAGTTTTATACTGTAACTGAACTGTAATTGTAGAGTACTGAAATGTAAACTCCAGGCGTGAACTTTGTAGAAAACCTGTATTGAGAAGGTTAACTACATGGATTATGCTTCATAATTGTAGTATACCTGGAATTTCACACCTCTCTGTATTTGTAATCACATCACAAGAAATTTTCCGTATCACTGCAGGATATACTTTCACAAGCCATAATTAGCATCAACAGTATGTAAGCCTGTGTGCTGTTGTGCTGAAAAACTAACCCTTTGCTGTAAAACCATTCTATTTTTTTCATACCAATACAGATGAAGTGTTTACACTATTAGGTAAATTCTGTATCAGACTTATAAAAGAATACTTTTATATTATGCCATGAAGATAATAGTAGTGGTATTTCAGGATCAAATACAAAAAAATGTATTGATATGACTCTGGAGAATATAGGAAGATATGTGTTAAAACAGCTCTGAAGCAAAGAAGCTCATTCACATTGAGATTTTGAAGAATTTCTAAGAACAGTAGAATCATTCTATAGTTTCTAATATTGGCATAGCAATTAGTGTTAAAGTTGAGAGTGAAAAATGCTGCCTCCATATATTTTTGTAGAAGAAACCATGAGGCAGAATCAGTTGTGTTACAAATTAAAAGAGTGCTTCTTTCTTTCAAGCTTACTGTAATTAATTAGAATCAGAAAGTTGCAGCACAAAACAAAATTTTTGCTCTTCCATTGAATGTTATTTGGCAAGTAGAACTACTAAACTGAGGTATATATGAAGAATATCGTATAAAAGTAGGTATATTCTCATTCAAGAAACTTTTCTGTTTCCTTTTCTCTCTTAACTGAAAATTATGGTTTATACATGTAGTATGAGGCTCTGGGTTTAAATGAGAGGTCTGAAATTTGGAAGAAGTAGTCACAGTTAATAACTTGCTTCCCATACCACATCTAGGGTCACAATATCCCAAATTTTAGTCATACTATGTATAAGCCCAGGCAGGCTTGCAGCATTCAATGAAAATGAAAGATGAACAAATGTCCATTTTTCTATGCAGTCTACTGATGACGGAGTCTTCTATTATTTACTTGTGGACAGTCTGATGCCCATTGAAATCCTGGTTAGCTTTTCTGCATTAGTACGCTGGGATGATACTGGAGGTAAGGCCAACACAGAAAAGTGCATCTTAATGTTGTGTTTTCCCATTCTTGAATATGTCTGTGCTGTTGTGTTTGTCTGTGGTGTATTTTGGCACAGTTTGAGAGTTTAGCATTAGTCAAACTGATTCTAGGAAATACACTAAAATTCAAGCAATACTTGTTATTTCGTATTGATGATGAATATTTTCTGGAAAGGATCCCTCCCTTTACTCTTTATTATGATTTGCTGCAAGCTTTTCATCAATATATTGCTGGTATGGATTTTCTTGTGGTTCTTAGGGTTTCTTTTTCTACAAATTCCATTCTTGCAAGCTACTTTATGCCATAGCTGATCAAAATGCAGCAAAATCAGCAATATGACCAAAGTTTATTTTTTAAGTGATTTTTATGCTGGTGCACAGTAAGCTCTTAAGTATATTTACAGCTGGCTTATTTTGAGATCCAACAGCTTGGATGATTTAAATAAAAATCACTTGTATTTTATGAAAATCATTGAATGGCATTCAGAAAAGCTACTGCATGTTGTGAGAGTTGGCCTAAATTAATCAGACTTTTAAACATTGGGTATGCACATAATTTTAGTGCATCTAGAGTAGAGTAGGTAGAACCAAAAGAAAGCTTAAAAAAAAACCAAATTGACCATCCTGTTAAAAAACTATAATATGAATATAAGCTTTGTATGGCTGTTTGCTTCCTTTGCATGTGGACAGAATGGATTTTTATGGAGTTTTAGAGCACCTTAAGTGACTTTGAAGATATCTGATTTACACATCCTCCTAACACAGTCTTTTAACCATTATTTTCTAGTAAATAGTACAAATAAACCATGATCTGTACCACCTATGCATTTTAAATGACTGGCTCTTTTCTATGAATTATCAAAGTCTAAATGAAGACTTCAATGATTATGAAGTAGCTACAGATTCTGCATAAATGTATTTGACTTCTACTGTTATTCCACACACACACCCCCAATTGTGTGTGGGGTTTGTTTGGTTTTTTTGTTTTCTTTCTTAATCTAGGTACTAAACAAGAATGTTCTAGTATTTCAAAGGGTGTGCTGATGGTTGAGCATTTCTCTTGGAAATGTCTGACTCCTGGAGAACTTCTGTTAAAGATGCATACATCTGCAACCAAAGCTACTGTGTTGAATCTTCCTGTTGGGTATGTATGAGTCTTCACTTCTGTCCTAATACCTTAGTCTTAAGGTTTGAGATGATCTTTTACTTTACACAATAACTAAGAGTTTATTTCCTAAAACATAAGCTCTTGGAATATCAAGCTGGTTAATAGCTAAGATTTGGTAAGACTGCAAAATTGCTATGAATTTAAAATAATTACCAAAACCTTTGTAAAGATTTTGAATTCTTTACTCTTATTTAAGAGCATTTACCAAGAAAAATCACACTGACTTGCTGAAAAATAAACTAGAATACAAATACTTACTTAAAAGTGTTTCTAACTAGAATGATTTTGAGATGTTCCTTGCAGTACCAATAAAAACTAAAGAATTAGGATTTTTAGTGGAACTATAAAAGCATGATTATACTATAGGAGGTTTCATAGCTTTTCTTGAAACAGGATTTATGAAACATGACAGGAGAAATTCTGAGGTTATACATGAAGCCTTGTGTATCTTGCTTCACATTCACATAGTGCTAGTATGATTTGTCTTTGCATGTAACTAGATATTCAGTGTAGAGCATTGACTGATTGTTTAAATAAAGAAATAGATAAAGGCAACAGCCTTTGATATTTGTTAGTTTCTGAAAATGCTTCCAGTGGTACAAGGAAGATGACATCTTCATACTTTGCCATAAGCATAAAGTTGCTGACTAATTCATTGAGGCCACCAGCTTTTCCAAAAATAGAGACTAGGCAGTTTAATCTCAGAGATGAGACAAAATGTATTTCTAAAAAAATCAAATGAGATTTCAAATAAATAGGCATAGAAAGAAAATACCACAATACTAGCACACTGATGCTAAATCAAAGCACTTTAATAGTGCTTTCTATTTGTTTTGATTCAGACTAAAAATGGAAAAGTTATTATTGTATCTATTGGTTAGTTCTGCCACCACATGTATTTTCTTAGTGTAGTTTCCAAAAGCCGCATATTTCTGTCCTGTAGGGAAGCCAAAAATGTCTATCTTTTTGCACCTGCAAATTTCAAAGCTACCAGAGATACAGGCAGCTCAAATTGTTAAGCTTCTCACCTTTGATTCTCTTTACTCCAGGCAGAGCCAGCAAGCTTTCAGGAAGATTTAATTTACAGCAGGTTTGGGGGACAAACAGGCTTATTGACCGCATCCCCATTTCATTCCAAATGAGAAATGACTTGCTAAGCCAGGAAGGCACTTTCTTCCCTCTGTCTGTTGGTGGCCAGGGGGCATTTCAGATTTCACTCGCAAGAAGATGCAATTAAAAAAGGGCAAGTGTGTGTGGGGGGTAACTCTCCTTTCTTACTCTCACTGCTGGATCTCTGGTTAACACTTCGAAGCTGTGGCCTGGATGAACTTCTCCAGCTAAATGCTATTCTGACACTGATATAAGACCATGTCAGCTTCACCGTTTGGTATCAGCAAGCTCCTCAAGTATTTCAGTGGGACTGCAGGACATTGTTGACTGGAGAGAAGAGCATGAATCCCCTGTGTTGTATAACTATAGTTACGAATGGTTTCTTTTATGATCAGAATACGTTATAGGATTTGTATAAGAATAAGTTGAGTGTATCCCAATAAGACATGCTGAATTTCTGTTGTTTGCCACCTTAGGAGGTTGAGTGGTCTGGCCCACAGTTGCTCCACATAGTGGTCACTCTGTAGTGTTCATCTACCCTGACGTGATTATGTATTAATTTTTCTTGGTTTTGTCAATGCAAACACGGACATTATGATCTAAGTAATGCATGACCAAAACACTTGACTTCTTTAAGCTTTCTAGAGCAGATAAGTTTTTAAGGGTAGCTAACTATAATCCTGACCAAAAAACTTTGGTTTTGTATCCATCTGAAATAGTGAAACTACCTATTTTGCTAAAGAAAATCAAAATAAAACCTCAGCAATTAAAATAAAAATAAAATAATATTTTCTTCTCTGATTTTACCTACTGCCTATGTTTGGTGGTTCTTGAGAAGCAAGGAGTTAGAAATGCAGGATTTGAAGAGCTAGGACATCTAGGAAAGGAATTCACTTTTACGAGAAGTATGAAAGGAAAAAGTTAAGAATTGCTGTGATTTATTTTTTTTAAAAAAGAGGTGCTTTTTGGATTATTTTTTTTTTCTTTCTTGAATGTAGACGACATATATTGCTCTTCACAGTAAGTGCTCCCATAGGGCACCACATTCATCTGTGTAGCATGGTGCCATGTGTTTTTGGAGAAGAGGATACTGTGATGCCAGATCTTGAAAAGGTATGCATAACCAGAACCAGTAAAACATTGTGATAACGGTGTTTCTGACTACTATTTAAAGTGAAGTACTGTTAGCTCTTGATTTAGAGCTATTATATTTAATGGTATAATATTAATTTCAATATGAAATGGATGAGTGTGTAAAAGAAATATGTTTTACAGCATAGCAGGCACTTAGATGGATATTGCAACGATTGTCTTATATAAATCTGTAAGTAAGCATTGGGTAGTATTGTAGTTTACATAGAACAGCAGCATAAAATGGAATGTTAAAAATACTTTTGTGAAATGCATATGTCAGAGGTAGCACATAAGCGCTCTTTTTGAGGCACGTGATAAAATACATGTACAGATATTAATTAATATTAAAAAATACTCACATAGTAAAATAAACTGTCACACCACTAAGGTTTGCTTTGTCCCATGAGATCCCATATTATTCACTGGGTCCCAGAGCAGCTTTTATGTCTAAAATGAACAATTGATTCAAACAACTTTTCATAGCTGAGATAAGAGGCCCAGGGGAGTAATTACTACAGCTTTTGTTCTTCATTGCCTGCAATCCAGACAGATATCACTGTCATCCATATTTTCAAGATTTCTTTGACAATCAGTAGGCCTAAATATTTGTTATGGGCACTGAGAGGAGGGAGTATAGCTTCTAGAGTGCAGTTGTGCAAAAATATTTAGAAAGGTGAGTGTAATAGCAAATGTACATAGCAGTGTAGATTCAGAGTCCTCATAATAGGTCAAATTTATTACATTTATTGTAGGGATTGGCGCTCGGAAGATCTCGCGATGTACGGAAAGAGAAGGGTTAAAGGAGGCGGGATGACCGACAGACAGTATATAAGGGCGTGACGCAGTTGAATAAACGCCATTTGCAGCATCCTCATATTGGTGTCAGTGCTCTGTGGCCCAGGGTATGGTGGACCCTGTGCCGAGTCCCACGGGGTGATCAGACGAATGTCTACAATTTATTGTAGCAAAGTTTAAATACACAAGTTGGGCCATTAAAAATGTCTTGTGGCTGTACTATCCCCTAGTCTTCAGGTTGTGGATGAAAAGCTATTCCTCATCAAGAAAATAAAGTGGAATTTTATCCTGGGGTCTTCTCTGCACTTATTTTTGAAGACAGCAATTTCTCTGCAGAGTGTCATTTGCAGGCAAATGTCCACATTCTTGCACAGAAATCCTGTGATTAATGATGAAGATTAATGATGCTTTAGGCAGCATGTATTTGGAGGTTGTTTTCAGCAGGATACAAATACTCATCTGTCCTTTTATAATAGAAGAGATGCTGAGCATTTCAGCTAACAAGAGTCTTATTATCACTGCAGTAGAACGTCTCTGTGTGCATCTTATATTTGATTAAATGTCCTAGGACTAATGATACAGGAAAAATAAAATCCTTAACAGATATATGTTATGGTGCCTGTTATAGTGTTGTAACATTTTTATTTCAATAGCTAAAATCAGTGAAAATTTGGTATGCTTTTGAATACCAGAGACCAAATTCATTTTACAGTTTATGAGATTAATAACAATTGCTCGACTTAAGAAAAGTTTTGTACTTCATCACAGAAAAAAATGCTTGTATGCTGTTGCAGCCTAAAAAGAAAACAAAAGAAAATCTTAAAGAAATCTTTCTAACAATGATTGTTTTTATTCTATCTCTCCAGGAGAGCTACCGGTTTATAGAACAGGCTACAGCTATCCTGAAAGCTGTTGGAAATGTGATAAATAATTTCAACAGTAAGCCTGAACTTTCTAAAGCCTTGAAGCAGTTGGAACTAACTCACTGTCCTCCTGGCCTCCACGGTACTGGAATGGCTGAAGAACACTTCAAGGTGAGCAAACAATTTTAATAAACATGTATCTAAAGGCTACAAAAGCTGCCTAACAGCTTAACATTGTTGTCATCCTCTTCAAACCAACGGTTATGTTTTTACAAAGGACCTCCTGAGTGCTCCAAATGTGGGATTTGTTATTGAGTGTAAGCCGAAATGACATAACTTGCAACTGTGTACTGTCTTCTTTTAATATGAACCAATTTTAATATGCACAGAGAAGCACATCCTAAATTTGAGTCTCTAATTTTGTCAGTTTAGTTTAGCATACTTTAGAGCAGAAAGCATCAGCTTTTTTTTTATTTTATGACTTACTTTTTAATTTAAAAGACATTACCTGAAATGCAGAGAAGCCAGAATAGTTCCTTTCTGTGCCTAATGTTGATGGCACAGGAAAACATTATTACAGCTTATATTACTGAAGACAGTGATGAATTTTTTACACTCACGGTATTTCTGAGTTGTTTTTCTTTTTTTTTTTTTGAAACTGCAACATTCTTATTCAACTTTTCTGCTCTGTGTGTGATAAATTAAAGGGTTTTTAGATACATGATGAAAATGTTAAACTTTTCTGTAAATCTCTATACTGTAGCTTTTCAATATTATAAAATGATTGCAACAAAAAAAAGCTATGTAAAAGATATGCTGATTTTTATGTATATGTAAATGTTGATAATACTGCTATAACTATTTTTCTAGTCAGTGCTTTCTATATTCCAGATTCACTTACTTTCATCAAAGTACTAGAAAGCTCATGCAGTTTAGATTGTGTATTTTAGAAGACTGAATAGAAGAAAGGGATTAATATTGTTATAATCACTGATATTAAAAAATAGAACACCTAAGCCAGTGCTTTTATACATGGGCTTGACACCAGGCTCAAACTCAGCAAAACAACAGAATTAAGAAAGAAAGATTCCAGGTGCACCACTCATGAAAGAGGTAATTTTCATGCCAACTCCAACAGAAAAAAAATTGGTTTGACCTCTCTGGAATGGAAAATACAGATTTAAAATATATATGCTCATATGAAACTGAGTAAAACTCACGGATCTTAAGACAAATTCAGTAGGCATGAACAAACATATCTCTTCATTTCTCCCACTCTAAGATGACCAATGTATAGTCATAAAGGAATGAAAAACCAGAAATGAGATAAATGAGAGGCACTGAGCCAACAGTAATTCAAGAATGAAATATGGAAATTATCTGTCTTTAATACAAACAGTAAAAAATTATTCTGAACATAAGAATGTAGTAAAGTAGATTCTTTCTTCACCAGTCTTAAATCTTTCAAGATAAAAGAAATGTTAATTCATATTAAAATATATAACTTAGGATAAAATGTTTCCAGAAAGCAGAAAAGTCTGGAAATAAGAACAATGAAAGAGAAAAATTGTGGCTTTTCCAATAAGTAATTACTATGTTCTTCAATTCAAATTATGAAGCATGCTCTGAAAAACACACTCTAAAATTTCCATCCATTGGAAGAAGGAAAAAGAGACTGGATTTCTGGTCTTTAAGGAGCATCAATATGTCAAGAATAAAAATAGGGTCATCAGTTTAGTCATGCAAGTAGGACACCAAATCTTCCCCTCTTGCCCATCAATATACTCATACTTTTCCTTGTGGTACCACCTCCTAATTTAGTAAGCATGTCCATTTGATTGTTGGTCTCTGTTCTGAAGCCTTTAATTAGAATGCTGGTTGTCATGATGGTGATTATAATGTGTTCTTCCGTTCTCTGGTATGAGACCATAAACTCACTTCCCATAAACTACTAAGATATTTTTGGGTGATAAAAACTTGTGCTGTAGAAGCAGTCCTATATTTAATAAGCCAGGCATGAAACAGGTTTTCTCTTGATTGTTGGCTTGAAGCATGGTAGTCCTACAGCTGGGACTAATCTTCAGATACTAGATTTGTTAGACGAAGTTAAAGACTTCATTTTTTACATGAAAAAAATAAAAGAGCTAAACAGGTTTTGAAACAATAATGAGAAGCAATATAAATCAGCTTTTAAAAATGAATAATTCTTTGAATGCTTTTCCTCTTTTTTGATTTTAGGTTTTCAATAGTGCATTTTGGTATTTGATCAAATATGTATTAGGGAAGAAGGCTCCTTACAGCTATAAATTTGCCTTCAGGTCCTTCACTTTGGATTTTAAAGACACTGAGGTTTCTGAGGATGACACTGTGTCTTCAGGTACTGTATTGGTATTGCTAATCACTTCAAATATATCTGTCCATTCTTATTTTCAAAGAAGCCAACTCTTCGCTAATCTTGTTTTCTTGCCTAAGTAAGCATGGTTCATTTCTTATGAGATGCCTTCTACTGTTGACAGAACATCTGAGACTCATCTCAGAGTAGAAATAATCCCTTCCTTTGTTTCAGAAAGTCTGTTCATGTTTTGTTAATTTATAAAATTGCTCTTTGCCTTTCTTGACTTGCATTTGCCACTATTGACAAGCATTAACAAGCATCTACAGATGCTTTTTTTACCTGATGTACTGCAGATCGTGGCTGTTCAAATTACTAGCAGAAAAGACCTTAAATGCCTATATTGTTCATGAAATGAGAGTGAAGGCAGACTCACGTTAGTACATTCATTGAAAATTCAACTATTTCTTAGTGATAGGTTGAGAGTTTTTTGGTTGATTGGTTGGGGGGTGGTGTTTTGGGTGCTTGTTTGCTTGCTTGTTTTTTAAGCGCATTATTTGGCAAATTACTGTGTTGACTGGCTAGTCAACTGGCTAGTCACACACATGTAGTCGGGAACAAGCTACAGCACCATCCACCTCTTCTCCAGCCTGTGATTAGGGTATGCTGTATACGCGAAGGTACTGTGGGAGGAGCCATTGGAAGGCAAATGGATTTATTACAAGCAGGGAAGATTCTCTTCCCACAGGTTCTTTGCTCCATTTTGTGTGCAGGCTGGGAGCATAAGCAGTTAGAATTAATTTTGCCTAGCAACCAAATACATGGCTCTCTTCCATTTTAAGAAACTTGTTTTGCAGTCTGTGTAACTTTTTAATCTATTAATATTAATATTTAATTTATTAATGGAAGGTTTATGTATATGGTTTCATATTATGACAGAAAAAGAATTTATCTGAAAGATTTACGGAAAGATACATCATCACCATTTGAAGGCCATTCAGGGTGACTTAGCTTTTCCTTCTGCTATTATGAACTTAAAGTCTAAAGTCTTTCTCCTTGGTCAGTCAAAATATTAACTTCCTTTCAGTAGTCAGTTTCTTTTGGAAAATCAGTATAAAAAACTTCATTAAAATTTATACAAATATATTTACTGACAAAATGATGTAATACCCCTGTTCTTTAAGAAAGCACATATACTTGTCTGTCATGCTTTTATGGGGACTTTCCTCCAAATCTCCTCTTGTCTGAAGGTTGTTCTTCTGTGAGACATCAAAGATAAAGGATCAGCCAAAATGACTAAATAACTCATTGTATTTTTCACAGAATTATATCCTATGGCAAGAGTATAAGTTATAAGGGTCAGCATATTGACATTTGTCACAGCACTTAAAGTCGACACCTGTCACATTTTTCAAGATGACTATGCTACTGATTTCTGTATTCAAAAAAGAAATTTAAATATTTTTCAGCAATAGAAGACATTTTTTAATTAGATTTGAATAATTAGCACAGTTGACAGGTTGTAGCAAAGACCTCATATATATTACTGTATAATGAGATTCACTGTGGCAGAATATTTTTTAGGATTTGGGGGTGAATCAAAAAAGTGGAATAAATCTATGTAGGATGAAAGTTCTGTTTCAGTTTGATTTCCTCCAGTGTCCAATATATCTTTTTGATTTAGTTGCTTTTCCAGACTTAAATTACAAAAGGTTCCTATTGGACTGGAAAGTG
The DNA here is from genome assembly GCF_929443795.1 of Astur gentilis. NCBI lineage: Eukaryota > Metazoa > Chordata > Aves > Accipitriformes > Accipitridae > Astur > Astur gentilis. The sequence goes on along the minus strand of NC_064884.1, from coordinate 35,142,276 downwards.
AATTGTTTCCCTTTGGCTTTATTGACCTTGGATATACATTTTGCCCTGCTTAATAAAGGTTGCAGTGGTTTGCAGTGGTTGCATGCTTTTGCTCAGGTTCCATCCTAGAACTCTAAAGAAATGGAGACAGCTGCATTCAAAAAAGCATAAGTCAAGTGAAGTGTCAAGAAAAAAATAGGTAGATAGCAGGAAAAAACATGTGAGAAATGCATTGTAGGGAGGCCTCGAAGGACTGGCATCACCTGATTCGCCTGGGCCACATTAGCACTGCTGCATTGTCGGGTTAGTTGCTCAGATCTTGTCAAGACTTGAGTTATAACCCTTTAGAACCTAACAGTCATCAGGGTGAACTACAATAACAGATGAATGAAATCTTTTCATTTTCTGTGTCTGAGAGTAGATCAGTTCAAATCTGAGCTTTTTTTTTTTTTTTTAACTGCCACCTCCATTTTATATTAGCATATCCATTTTGCATTGTGTGCTGAATTCATCTGAAGATTTACTGAGGGCAAGGATATTATGATGTACTGCAGTTAGCAGTCAAGCCTGGTAGGGTTTCTGAGAAGCCTTCCTGAAAACGATCTAGTGACATTTATGTATCTGCCAAATACCATCCATCCCCATGGAGCAATTAGCACAGGAGCCACAAGAAACAAATGGAAGACCATGCCATGTGAACATGTGATGGGTTGACCCTGGCTGGACACCAGGTGCCCACCAAAGCCGTTCTATCACTCCCCATCCTCAGCTGGACAGGGGAGAGAAAATATAACAAAGGGCTCGTGGGTCGAGATAAGGACAGGAGAGATCACTCACCAATTACCATCATGGGCAAAACAGACTCAGTTTGGGGAAAATTAACTCAATTTATTACAAATCAACCAGAGTAAGGTAATGAGAAATAAAACCAAATCTCAGAACACCTTCCCTCCACCCCTCCCTTCTTCCCGGGCACAACTTCACTCCCAGATTCTTTACCAAGCCCCTCCAGCAGCACAGGGGGATAGGGTTTATGGTCAGTTCATCACACGTTATTTTCTGCTGCTTCATCCTCCTCAGGGGGAGGGCTCATCACGCTCTTCCCCTGCTCCAGCGTGGGGTCCCTCCCACAGGAGACAGTCTTCCGTGAACTTCTCCAACGTGGGTCCTTCCCACGGGCTGCAGTTCTTCACGAACTGCTCCAGTGTGGGTCCTTCCCACAGGCTGCAGTCCTTCAGGAGCACACTGCTCTAGCGTGGGTCCCCCATGGGGTCACAAGTCCTGCCAAAAAACCTGCTCCATGGGCTCCTCTCTCCACAGATCTGCAGGTCTGCCAGGAGCCTGCTCCAGCGCGGGCTTCCCACGGGGTCACAGCCTCCTTCGGGAACCCACCTGCGCTGGCGTGGGGTCCTCCCCGGGCTGCAGGTAGAGATCTGCTCCACCGTGGAACTCCATAGGGGACAGCCTGCCTCACCATGGTCTTCCCCACGGGCTGCAGGGGAATCTCTGCTCCGGTGCCTGGAGCATCTCCTCCCCTCCTTCTGCACTGACCTTGGTGTCCGCAGTGTTGTTTCTCTTACATGTTCTCACTCCTCTCTCCGGCGGCTGTTTCTCCCTGTCACAACTTTTTTTCCTTCTTAAAAATGTTATCACAGAGGCGTTACCACTATCACTGATGGGCTTGGCCTTGGCTGGCGGCGGTCTGTCTTAGAGCCGGCTGGTACGGGCTCTGTCGGACACAGGGGAAGCTTCAAGCAGCTTCTCACAGAAGCCACCCCTGTAAGTAACCACCCCACACCCCCCCCCACTACCAAAACATTACCACACAAAACCAATACAGTTTCTGAAGCTGAGTGCTTCTCCGTGGCATGGCCTTTCTATGGTCTTCTGGGAAGAGAGTAGATAAAGGGACCCTGCAGAATTTTGGGCAGTTATGAGATGCTGAATTTACAGAGGTCTGTGATGCTTCCTGGGAAAGGAAGCATATCAGGATGATGTTACACAAGATGAGGGGAGGCGGTCTTGACAGCTCAATACTGCTTGCCTGCTCTCTGTTGCACATTTGCTCTGTTTACCTTGTCCTGGTTTCATTGGGCCCATAGTGAGCCAACTCAGTTCGTGAACTCACTGGAGGTCTGTGGCACTGATTTTCAAGCATTTCAGACACTTGACAGTCATTTAGGCACAATTCAAAAAACCTTTCTCATGGATAAATTCCAAATTTGAAGTAGGAAGTAGTGTGACATTTGTGTGCAGTTCTGTTAAAACCTTCTGGTCTGAAACATTGTCTTATATAGAAGTCAAGCTGTTAGCTATAAGCTTAGCTTATCTTTGTAAACTATATTTGAGAAGTCCTGTTCCTGCCCTGTTCTTTTCCAGAGCAAGCTTCTCTTTCCTCCAGAAACGTAAGTTAAGAGCAGTGATCATACACTTGTGCTGTTACTGGAGAGAGAATTCTGGGCGTTTGTTTCTTTCTTGCACTTTGGATTTGAGCTTGAGTTCCAGTAAGGGGTGAGGGAAAGTTTGCCATTATTTGGTTGAATATGTAAAGTGCCTCTCCAGTACATGCAAAATAGACCTTTTTCCAAAAAAGCATTATATTACATTGCCTACAGTAGATGCATCCACACTGTTATGAGAAAACTGCAGCTGGTTTTATGGTGAACAGACTCTTGCTAGGCTGCTTTGAGAACTTCAGTTTTGTTATTAGCAGGGTATCTTCTAATTAACAAGTAAGGCACGTCAGAAATTTTTGACAAATCAGTTTTCAATTGTAATGTCAAAGTTGAAGCATTCACTAGTTAATGCTGGTTGATCTAAAGCATTTCACAGTAACATACTTCTCTGATTATAAGAAAAAATATTGAGAAGCATTAAGTCAAAAACCTTTAAATATCAGAATATTTAATTTTTACTGCATTATTTTGACTTGTATGTTACAAAGAAAAATATTATTGTTCTTAAGATGTATTAAAAAAATTTAGATCAAAACCCCCAAATCTTTAGGAATATATAATTTCACAAAACATTCAGCATTTCCAGTTTTCAGCCTGATCTGGGGTAACTTTTGACAGTTTCTATGAATAGAATTCATTTTTGTGTGTGACACTGCATCTGAATTATTGTATTTGTATATTCAGAAACAATTTAACATTTAACTAAAGACTATATATCCATACATTCTTTAACCTTACAAATGAAATTTATTATTTCCAGTGACATAAGTATTTATTTCTAGTTACGGATTCCACTTGACATCCCTAGTGGATAAACAAACGTTTATTCAGTTTGTTCATAGGGCAACACCAAGCCAACACTCTATGTGTATTCCCCTATCAACATTTCACAGCCCTGTTCTGAGGGAGTAATGGGGGTAATGAGGTCTTCGTTCAGTGACAGGTGAGCTGGAATTTGAACTCACCAGCCTGGTCTCATGTAAAGGCCACGCAGATGGGAAACATCTATTGGGCTAGATCTGAACAGGTACAAGTGAACAATTCTGTAATCAATAGCAGGATACAAACCCATAAATGCTTATAAGTGCTTATGGCACTGATGTTCAGCTTTTGGAAAATGCAAGCCCTTTCAGTTCCTTTGTCTTTGAATAAACTCCTCTACAGTCGAAGACTGAGATTCAGCTGTAAATACTGACCACAGCTATAAATACTTACTCTCCCTCCCACACGAAGCTGAAGCTGAGGTTCCACAGCAGCTTAAACCAGTGTAACTGTAGGCTGTTGCAGTACTATCCCCACACTGTCCTGCAGCTCCAGCACTGATCAAAGCTTGTGCTGGGCTGATTTAGCCTGCCGAGTTGGCATAAACATAACCCAATAATAAGAAAAAATTAGAATCATGGTATCTAAGTCAATTTTACTCACTTCTGGAACCGAAGAATCTGCTTATAGGCAATTCACAGTTCTCTGGATATTATGAATGTTGTTGCTGGCAATGCAAATACAGAAATACAATATAAGCCATTGATTAAATGCAGATCACGTACTGATCTTTTTAGACCTTAAGGTGCAGCTTCACTAAATGCTATTACTAAAGTCCTGTCCTTCTCCCCTTCCCATCCAAGAACACATACTCCCACCATGAGCAGTTGCACGGATGCTGGGAATCAGATCAGCTTGCTGATTTTGCAGAAAGCTAAGCCAAGGGAAAAAAGAAATAAAAATTGTTCATTCAGCAAGCTAATCTGCCTCACCATGACACTATGTAATCTCTTTATACAGCATTCATTTTGCTGCACCTATTACAAGGTTCTTATATGACTTAAGAGGAGAGCCTATTGGCAGTGATGTACAACCTGACACTACTAAACTGCTTGCTTACCTGTCCAAAACCAAATGCAGGTGGTACCGTCTTGCACCAGTTGGATACTTTCTTGGGGAACTTGTCCATTACTTGATTGTTGATTAAGAAGCAACAAGAACAAGAGATACTTAGATGAACGAGGAGTAACATTAGATGTAGTCACACTTTTATATATTCAGGTTCAGTGTTAAGGTCTCCTTACTTGTTAGGTCAGTCTGTGTAACTGTATGTTCATATAAAAAGTATACAACTTTTACTTACTTTATAATGTATTATTTTGCCCTATATGGGGAATGTAGGCTCTGCAGCAGAGGCCATTCTTCTGAGCTAGAACACCTGCTGAAAATAGAAGTCTGTTTCCTTTCCTTGAAAACAGTGATAGTGGGGTCAAAAAGCGTTGTGCCACTGGGTTATTTAATTATAAAATAGACAAGCTTGTAGATGGGACAAAATCATTTTGAAATATGTGTTACTTTGATGAATAAATGGAAGAAGTTAAGAGACAGACCCTTTTCAGAGATGCACAGTGACAGGATGCATCTTAGAACATGTCAAATTCCAGTTGGATATTAGGAAAACATTTTTCACCATGAGGCTAGCAAAAAATTGGAAGAGATTGCCCAAAAAGGTTGTAGAGTCTCCATCCCTGGAGATATTAAAAAGTGGACTGGACATTTTCTTAAGAGCATGAGCAACCTGCTCTAAGTTGATCCTGGTTTGGATGTGAGATTGGACCAGATGACCTTCAGTGGTCCTCTCCAGCCTATATTACTCTGTGATTATATGCTTCTGTTTTATAAAAGTGATAGAAGTGGTTGTGCCATGCATATTGTTGAGTTCTAATCTGTTGCCTGTTGAAGTAGGCTTGTGTAACCTTTCAGGGTCACCGAGTATCAAAGAGGCTTTCTGGAGTTTGGAAATGAGACAATAATGAAGAATGATGGTTGGGAACACAGCCACATTTAACAATATTCAATGAAAGAGATTAGATTGAAATGTGTGATCTCCTGGATGATGACAGCAATATCTTTTCTTAAGCTAGTTTGTTCATCTGCAGTGTTTTCTGTGTTTTTTAAGCAGATATCTCTCATTTCTCCTCCTTTTTGTTTGTTGGTACTTTGTTTTGTAGCACTGTTTCCTTCCTCTAACACTGTCTCACTGCCCTTGTTCTTTATCTGTGCAGTTCCAAACTGGCCCCCTGGCACTGGCTCCTTATAGTGCTGCTCCCCACACCCTCCCCCTAAACCCAGGTGCTGATGGCTCCCAGGATGCTAATTCTAGGCAAGGATGCCTTCAAAGAGCTCATTACTAACCTGTCAGAACCTACTAATTTCTGTTCCACTCCAAAACTCCTTCGTAACACAAAGTCACAGTCAGATAAATGAACTCCCGCTTTATCGTAGGTCTTATCCTTATTCTATGGCTCCTTAGTGAATGTTGAATACAATGTTTTGAATAACAATGGTATTAAAATTATTACTTAATAAAATGATCAGATTGAGAGATGGAAGCACTTAAAATCTTGTGAAGCTCTTTTAAGCTGTATTCAGAGTCACGCTTTAATGTATCAAATCCTGTTGGTTCATGTTTGGGAGGATATTTTGAAATTACATTAGGAGACTTGATTTTAAAAAATGTACTGCAATAGCTGTCTGTAAAGAGAAGTAAGAATTCAATGATTTGGTATTTGGAATTAGCATAGTAGTTGCATTCTGACTTTGTGCAATTACACAGTATATTTTGTCTAATTTTATCATGATAAGAGCAAAATTTTAAGAGTGATATTTTTTTCATAAATGGAACTTTTATGCAGAAACCACTCTGTTTCTGGAACATAGCTCTCTCATCATTTTGTGTTTGTGTTTTTCTTTTTAACTTCATTGCAAGCAGCTACAGGACTTCCAGCTTTATTGATGTTGCTCATTCTCCTCCCCTTCTTTCAGAGATTTGTGAAAAGAATGCCCTTAGTAGTTGGCAGAACCGAACTCCCACTTCTGAAGAAGCAGCAGCAGCTCTTAAACTTCAAGCCATCTGGAGAGGGACCTATGTTAGGAAAGTACTGAACAGCAGAAAACCAGGTGTGTCCTCTAAAAACGCCTTTAAAAAAAATGTTTCATACTTCACCTTATTCAAATACATAGTGTAAAGATTTTGTTACTAATTAATATCTGGTTAAAATGAACTGAAATGTGACAGAACATGATAGTTGAATCTCTGATCTCTTATGAAACTAAGAATAGTACCCAACCTAACCTCTGAATTAGGACATATGGTACTAAAGGAGAGTAAAAACACACCCCCTAGATTTTCATAGATATTAAACCAGAATCTACATTAATGTAGATTTAGCTCAGAGGTGGGCTAAAGGTTGGTTGGTTGGTTTGTTTGTTTTTTCCTGGATATGTAACGGGATTGCATATGAGAGCCTAAGCATCATAATGGGTAAGCAGCAGAACACAGCGTCAAAGGCTGATACTGTGCTCAAAAGATACTGTGCTGGTACTATCCCTCATTCTTATGTGTATAAATAGAGGAATCTTACATAGCAGTTGAAGATTTGTGTTACATTTCTTATTCAGCGATTCTGTTATCTCAGCTGGAGTATTGTGTCCAAGAGCAGTGTCCACAGTCCAAGAAGAAAGATAGGTAACAACTGTGAAGTTGTTGTTGGATCAAGATTAAAGAAGGGCTTTGTACTTGCAGGCCCTTGCATTAATTTTTTAATTTAAGAAAGAGAAGATTAAGAATGACTTCACTATAATCTCTAAGTACCCATATGAGAAAAGGAATTTGATAGCAACAAGGTCTTCAGTCTGAGATCTGAAGGGCTAACAAGAAGGTCTTTAGTCTGAGATTCAAAGATTGTGAGTTGAATTCAGACACGTTCAAACTAGAAAAAGTAGCACTGATTTTTAAAAGGGTAAAGTATTTATTGGAATAAACCAAGATTTGTGTCGTACTACTGAAAACTTTAAAATCAGACACTCATCAAATTCAAAAAGGATTAGTCATTTATATATGATGAAATAGCAATTAATATGTTAACAGGACTGTTACACAGAAAGTTAGATCACAGTGATACCTTCTAGCCTCACACTATATGAATGCCTGAGGATTGTGACAAAGAAAACTGCTCTGTTGTGAGATATACATTCCCTTTAGTAAGTCATCCTCATTCTGCTGGAAGCTCCTTCTTGAATTACCATCATTGCTGGGGTTCTTTCACCTATATATTTACCTGCAGCAGATGATCTCGTCAAGCTATCTTTTGTACCTTCATCTCCTCATAAGTAAATCTAGTGCTGCCTTTCTCCCAAGCTATCACCTGTAGCCCAGTCTTGCTTAAGCTTTCCTACTAAGTAGTCCAGTGCCCTTCTATTTTTGTTTATGAAGTGCCATGTAAATTTGGAATTTCTGTAAACTTTCACTAGTATTATTAATGCCTACAAATGCCAGAAGCTGTTCTTTTGAAGTTTAGATTTTAGATTTTTGTCATTTGAACAATATGTGAGTATCCCGACTCTTTTCTTCCACTGTCTTTGTCTCTTAACTTCTGATTTATCAATACTCTGTTATCTTTAATTCTGATATTATGTTTACAGTGCATTACTGATTTTTTTAATCGTACTATTATTATCCTCCTCTCCTCCCATTATCTATAATTTTTTCTCTCTTACTTGTCATTACAGTAAAGTGTTATTACTCCCCCCTGTTTTTTTTAAGTTCCCCCCCTCCATTTCTGTCACTAATTGCTTATGCAATAACGAAGGATTTCACCTAACTTTAGTCTTGAAAAGTTAGACAACAGGTCTAAAGCAGTTGCCTAGTCTTCTTCTGTATTCTGTGGATAGGAGTAGACACTGAGACGACAGCACATCCTGTCATCTGAGAGGTATCAAACATGGGTGGGATGAATTACCTGCTGGAGCTGCCCAATTCTTTTCTTTTTAGCTACACAGATTGCCTAGGCACATACCTACCCATTCATGGTATCTGCAAATATAAGCTACTGGGAGCTAAATAGCATATTCTCAGAGGACAGAGATCACCTCATATCACTGCAATATGTTACAGTGGAAAAAATGTAAATCAGGGGAAATATTGATCACGTCATTTTTGCAGTTGTAGGAGTGCTGAAAAGTACAAAGGTGATGATGAATGGAATTTGCTCTGTCAAAGGAAAAATTAGTTTTCAGCTCAGTGAAACTTCTGTAAAATTCCAAATAAAAACTAGTGATTCATAAGATAATTTACTTGTCTGAGTGGCATTTTTCACAAGTATTTGGCAGGAGTATATTTAGAACAATACAAAAGTTAGATGTTATATTTTTCTAACTTATTTTATTATTTCCAGGTACTAAAGAAAATGCTAATGTCAAAGAAACCTTGCAAAAATTGTGGACTATGATTGAATTAAATTTTGAACAGTGTGCTGTAGTGCTGTTAAGGTAATCATGTAATAAATTAAACTTTTATTGCAGGCAGTACCATAGAATTGCCATAAATTGCTGGTTGACAAAATAAATATGGTAAGAGCATTACTAGTTTTAAAATTACAAAACTCTGTTGGAAGAGATGAGTTGTTTTTAGTGAAGATATGCAATGCTTTATTCTGTGTACCCTACATGAGTAAAACTACAGCAAATCTAATTTTTAGGTATGTGTGTTACAGGGTTTTTTACTACAGCTTGAGCTAGAATATTACCTTTCTCCGAAGTATAAATCTGATACTGATTCCTTAGTTAAACAGTTAACCAGCTGATTTAAAGAAGCATTTTGATTCATGCTATCTGTTAAGGAATCCTGGCTGACATTAGAAAGGAGATAGCTATACTATTTAATTGTACCATAGTTTATATCAGAGGGTTTGTTTGTAGCACTTGCTTGAAGGAAAGTAGATTTCTAGGTAGATGCTTTCGCTGATATTTAATTGCAGCTTTTGCAAAGATAGCTACTCTAACTTCAACAGTGTTCAGTAAGTCATTTGCAAGCATGACAGCATTTGCGGATCATATATTTTCATTAAGTCCTTCAAAAATCTCCCTGCAAGTGTTCGCACAACTGATCTAGCAGTAGGTCCGTTCTGCCAGGAGTGAGGAATGAGAACTGGCAATAATTGCTTGCTGCGTGTATAAATCCTCACTCTTTGTAACCACCAATTTGAGCAACATTCATATGGGGTATAATTTTGTTTCACTTTTTAGTGTTTCTAATCCTGTGAAACCTTTGTATGTTGATGGGATCAGGACTTGGCAACCACAGCCTTATTCCAAATATTAGACCTCAGTTTTACATTTGCAGCATCTCTAAATCAGCAAAGATCAGATGCCGGTTTTAGTTCTATCTTCAGACTTTTAAAACTTATGGGACTGATTTTTAGGCATTGTCCCAGGGGATACATCTAAGTGTTAAAATCATGCTACTGTGATTTTGTTTGATTTTTATTTTTTTTTAACAGCTGATAGACTTGCATTTAATGTAACAAGCTAGCACCTTAGCCAATAAAGTAACATGCAGGAATTTTGGAAGTTCAGTATTAGGGTAAACGTTTTCCCATTCTCTAACTCCAGACTTACCGGAGGCCAGAAGCAGTACCGTTTTACAACACAAACACCAGTTTAAAATGCCCTAAACCATCTCAGTTTCTTCTAGGGTTGCCACCTGTTTCTCATTATACATCCCATGTAGGCTCATCTATGTTTGTCCCTACTATAATTTTTAATTAATTAAAAATTTGAGGTTTCTTAGGGGCGTTTTCTGTCTCTGTGTGTGCTATTTATCAGTGGTGGAAGAAACCTTTGCAAAGCTTCATGGACTAAGATTTCAAACTGTTGTGCTTTAAATTACTTCTGGCAATATTTGCATTGACTCTGTGACTCACCTTAATTAAATGTCAAGGCCAGCTATTATCATTGCTAAAAACATGGATGTGAAGACTGTTTCTGTAATTCCAATTACTATATATAGGAACAGTAGAACATCAGAGTAGCATTGTCCAAATTTTGTGGATAAAACTTTTGCAGTTGAACAACTTGAACACATTCATATTTGACACAGAAAAGAGGACAACTGTCACCAAAAATGGATGTTGTGAGGTTTCTTTAGACTATCCATTTTACATAAACCATATAAACCAAACTTTGAATTAGACCAATTAAAAGATAGCAAAAAAGATACATTGTTTACTTACTGCAGAAAGCAGGTAGTTGAAGAATAATGCAAGACAGAGGGAGTGGCGAGGAGAAGGATATCCTTTCCTTCACCTCTGCGTAGGTGTATTTTCACTCATACTCTCCAGAGGAAATCACTGGAAGGAGCCAAAACATGGAGTGAGACCAGTTATCTTTCTTCTGCCCTTCACCAGACAACCTGTTCACATAACAGTGAATTTTGTATGCGGGTCTTCACAGTGCTTTGTCCAGAGAAACATTAATTTCTGATACTGCATATGATAAATAAAAATTCGTGGTGTCAGGTGCCAGTGAGGTTAGCTTTAATTTCACATAACTTCATAACACCTGCAAGCTTATTTGCCTTACAAATAACTTCTGAATTTACAGTCTTAGGTTCCTTCCTGTGTGAAAGGAATGTCTTTCATCCCATTTTAAATTTATTTGGTTTTGCTTTTATTCCTTTTTTTTCCTCAAAATTTTTAAAAGTATGTAAAGGGCTTTTTAATCTCCTAATCATGCCATACCTTTAAGATGACAGCTTAATATAAAGAAATGGAAGTTATGCTAAATGATATTTATTATAAAAAAAAAAAAGTAGTAGTAAAGTTTTGTAGAAGCCATAACAGTTTGGGCCATTAGAAGCAGTTGTACTCATGGTTAGACTGACTGATAGAAATATTTGTATGTAAGTATTGGCCATTACCAGCCATTAGCTCTGAAAGAGCTGATCCCTACCTGATTTTTTATTTTTTTGAGAGTGTACAGCTACTGGAGAAACATTAGCAATGCATTTTATATCATTGTTTTACATTCATGCACGAAGCAGTGTTCTTCATGGTTAGCATAAGTTAAAGTCAAGACATATGTGCCCTCTTGATTAGATTTAAATATTTATCTTGTTTTCCACTTTCCAGAGAAATGTTTAAAAGAAACTGTAAGTCAATTGAAAAGTTTCCTTGTTATGAAGATGAATGGTGTAAGATCTCTTTCACTGACTATGCTGTAACGTATGCTGATCAGCCACCAAATGTGTGGTTTGTGGTTTTTAGGTGAGTCTCCTACAGACCTGTGTAACTCTTGTGGGGAAGTGGTACTGATGTACTGTGGTTTTTCAGTAACCTGCTTTGAAAACATGATTTTACATAAGTCTACTTTTTTAAAATTCTAATGTATACTTCTACTTCATGTTACACAAATAATTTTATTTGTGAAAATAATTTTAATATAATTTTACCTTTTTTTTTAGGGAAATATTTCATGTTCCAGAAGCCATGCTTATAGTGCCAAAGGTGTATACCACTATCCCGTCCTGTAGACTTCATGTTGTTGATAATGACACACTGGAGGAAACGCCATATGTCTTTTTCAAAGTGGCACCTCGTGTTTATCCCAAAAATAAGGTAAATGCAGAGAGTTGTTGTGAAAAGTATAATTTTTAAAATATTAAAAATTGCCCAAATTCTGTGGACATTTTTAGCTATGTCATAATGTTCTACTTTGAAGCATGCCCTTATTTATTAGCAAGTTTGAACAGAGACTTTCACCAATCTGCTGCTGTACTAAACCTTTTGCAGTGCAGGAATAGCTTTGATTTTCTTTGATTTTTTTTACCATTGCTAAATGGAGGAATATCATCCAACGTCCCTGTGCTCTGCTACTCAATGGCAACATGGTTGCTGCTGATGCTGTCCATCTGAGAAAAAAACCTTCAAGAGTCAGGGGCTAAACTAAGAATGAGGTTTGAATAGCCTTCTATAAGTCATGCTTACAGTAATTAAATTAACATGCATTTTCAGGTGCTAGTGATAATTGCAGTGTAAATGCCAAAGACAGCTTTAGATATACTCTCCCTCAAAGCCTGTGTGTTACCTCAGAAGCATTGGTGTAAATTGCTTCTAAAAAAATAACTGTATTGTTAAATAATTATCACAGCTTCCCCTCCTTCTGCCTTTTTACCTTTAGACTAAAAACGACAGTTTGCTCAGTCTTCCCTTGCAAGTGATGTGTTCTACTCTCTTGATTGCTCTCACCTCTGGAGTCTTTCCAATTGCTGCTGTCTTTTTCTTGTTTATCATGCACAACACTGAGCACGGTAAACTTTGCACCAGGGGTTAACTTGTGGCCATACAAATGATGAGTAAGGAACAATTAGTTTACATGTCTTGTGGGGTTTACTTCTGCTTATATATCCAACTGTGATGCTTGCCCTATTTTGCAACACCATTGTTGACTCATGTGCTTCTGTAACCCTAGGTGCTTTTCTGAAGAGCTGAATCCTGTAGTTTATTATTCTTGACTAAATACAGTGTATTTCACTACTGATTTTAATGCTATTTTTTCAGACCATTTCCCTAGTTTAAAATAATCTTGAATTCTTATTTTCTCTTGATCTAAAGTTACAATCTTTCTGAGTTTGTGGTATCAGCTAATTAAACATATATGTTCTCCATTCCACCACCCACATTATTAATAAAAATATTGAATGGAATCAGGTTCAGGTTAGCTCTGAAATCTCACTGATTGCATCCCGCTCTTCCAAAAGGAGCCATGTGTATGTGCTCTCTGGATGTGATTGTCCAGCAGCCACCTTAGTTTCTTCATTATGACTGCGTTTCCCTAGGCTTAGAAGAATGATCAAAGAGATGGTGTCAGGTGTCTCCTTCCCCATAGTGTGCTTTCCTATAGGAGGCTTGATTGGTTTAATAGGGCTTGGGTTTTGTAGTCATGTTGCCATGTTGAGGGGTTTGCAAGTAGTTCATTTTATTAGTTATTTCATGAGGGTTTCAGCCATTGGAGTTATGCTGAGTAACAATTTTCTAGACACCTTTGTCCATCTGAAAAAAAACCCCAAACATTGCAGTTCTATAGTCTTCCAGTACTTTACCTGTCCTCCATCAGTTATCAAACATAATTTAAAAGTTTTGTGATTTTTTTAATCTGTTGTTATCCTTCAAACAGTTCAGAAGTTCATCAGACCTAACTAATCCAAATTCTTGATTTATCTATATGATCATTTACTACTTCTTTGCCTATTCTTGTCTGTCTCTTACCTCTTTGATATTCCCGCTAATATTAACTATTCTAGCCACGTGTTCACAGTTGACCTTTTAGTGAAGACAGGTTCACATTTTAGCCTTCTCAGTCTCCTCTGTCAATAACAAGGAATTGATGCCAGTTACAGTCTAACACTGCAGGAGCAGTTTTCTTGTCTTTCTTTTGTAACCTCCAGTTTCATCAGACTTTTTTTTGCACTAGAATGAACTTGCCTTATCTAGTGTTTATAGGGAATATTAGCTGTATGTGACGGATAAAGACTACTGCTGCTGGAGGAATATGCTTAAAAAAGAAGGGTTGCAGACAAACTCTTCAAGCTCTCAAAACCAATTTGGGATCAGAGATGGGGTGTGGATTCCACCAGACAGGAAAATTTGGTTTGGAATCCAACAGTGGCAAGTGGCAGGATGCAAAAAGAAATCTCAATGGTAAACACTACTTAGTGCTTTTCAGGAAAGTGACAGGTTGTGGAAAGAACAATCACAAGTTTAGATTTATTTCAGATCTCATCTCAGCATTTGTATTGCTTAGCAGGATACAACTGTCTAGTTCTGCCTTGTAAGGCAGGTTTTCCATTTCCCTAATTTTACTAACTCTTTCTCAGGCCTCCTCCCATTTAACATATCTTTCTTGAATAAAGATGTCCAAAATTGTACACAATATTCAAAGTAAGATTTTACTAACACTTTGTGCAGTACAATGGGTTTCAAATTGGAAATGCTTGTTTAGCTATGCACTACCCCACCAGGTACATTCCATACTGGTTTTTTTTTCCATGGTACAGCATGATAGCCTCAGTGATTCTGTCATTAACTAATGAAAGTGGCCCTTTTTATTTTATTCCTGTCCTTATTGAAGTACCCTCTTAAAGCAGACATTTTTGTTATTATTCTCTAAACTCAGGACTTACATTTTTTAATATTAAATGTGGTTAATATCAGTAAAGAGTGATTTTGGTTTAAGAGTATTAAAACAGAATTGTGGAGGTATGTTGTATTTTTCTACTTGATCTTGTTACATTTCTTAATCAATGCTACTGAGTTTCTCAGTAAGAATATAACCTTATACTGTACAATTTATCTTGTTTTCTTCCTATTTGTAAATGGTTCATTAATATTTCAGTGGACCTGCAAAAGCTATTGAAAGCTCTATTGATGTTTTGACAAGACATTATGCATTATTATGAAACAGAGAATACAGTAGCATTATTTTAATCTGTTACCTTTCTTTTTAACAGTATTTTGTAAAAAAGTCAATGATATCAAGCAAGAAATTATGCAGTATGCCTGAATTCCTAAATGTCAGAATTATTAAAGTCCTTCCTTTTTTTTTTTTAAATAAACCTACCAGTTAGTTGTTCTCTTCAAAACTATGAATCAGCAATTTACAACAGAACTAAAAAGAATTCCTATCAACAGATATTGTTATTCTGCTGCAGTAACACACCTGAAAGACACTGAAGTTAATTTCAGAATGATTGACAATAAGGGTAAAATCTACACACTAGCAATAATGTCTGTCTTCTTTCTGCAGACATTACAATCTAGGTAGAAACTAAGTACTTGCTTTGCATTATTTGGACTTTTTTTGCATTAAATTTTCTTCTGTGATAATGTTTTCTACTGCTCAATACAGTTGGGTTTGGGATTTTTGGGGTTTTTTGTTTCTTTGTTTTTTTTTAGTTCTGCTCTCTTTATTATTCACAAGTCTGTTGAACAGCTTGTAGAAAACGATAGAGATAAGCATACCTCAAGCTTCAGCTGACCAACAAAGATAAGATTTTAAGAAATCATCTCTAACACATTTAATCTAGAAGACATAAGTCTATTTGAACAATGACACTGATCAGTTATTTGTCTTGACTAGTCATACAAGGACATAAGGAAATCATCCTACTTCACAAAAAAGTTAGTTTAGGTGGTATATTAGAAAACAACCGTTTCTGATTCTAGAGACAGTGAATTGTAACAAGATATCTGAGTAGGTAATGAAACTTCTCAAAGGTTTTTAAGAAAGAGACATAAATCTAATGGGGTTGCCTGGATGTATTTGCTTATTTCTCAGTAGTGACTGATGATTACTTGTTGTTCCTACCAGCTGCAAAATGCAGTTATTTTGCTTTCTACTTGCTTATAATATTCAGAAAGTGCTCACTCAAACAATTTTTTAATCTTAAGTCTAAATTTTCTGCGTATTTATGCCAAATGTTAAGAATGTATAACCTTATGATTATAAACAGGTATACAACGGAAAGTGTTTTTCTCATGTACACCATGCTGTCAGAAAGCACTTGAGTATCTGGCTAAATCCTTCTCAGTTTCCAAGTGTACTTGTTAAGAGCAGGGAGGACTTTAACTATTTGCTTAATTATATATTTAAATAAGTGAGTTCTCTTGAATCATAGCTTTGAATCATTGCTATTACCTTGTAGTGATTAAAGAGTATAATGTGCCTTACAGTTACAATTGCACAAATTGGAACCATGAATCATTTCTTTTACTTTCATTCTAAATATCTAGTAGTCCTGAAGTCACAACCCTGCATTATTGGATAGTCCTGAAATCACCACTCTATTTATTGTAAGAATTTTTCAACAAAGCTTTTTTACTGTTGAATACCGGTTTCTTTTAACTGAAATTTAGCAGAAGACTGCCAAAAGAGAAAATCTTTCAAAGAATTTTCATCTGAACTATTTCTTGGGTGGAATATGAAATTTTAATGTTTGAAATAGCAAGATTGTAGGGCTAGCTCAGAGAATCTGAAGAAGGGACTTAATCAATCCTGAGCTCCCCTATTACATCGCAACTGGCCATTGCACTCATTATGTCCCTTTTTCTTGACCCTGCCTTTCAAGTAATCACATTCATATTGCCTTCTTTTTTTTTTCAAATACAAAATAAAATCAAATTTTGAAACCTTTTAAATTATATTCTGGTTTCCCATATTCCTCTTCTCAGGATTCATAAAAAGCAGATAAATCTGCATCAGGCTTATTACTTGTGTGTAGCATTTTTTATTAATTTTTTTATTTGACTTTTCTAATACTAGAAATATTTTTTCTTAAATCAGCATCTTCATAAAAATAAGATTAATATCCGGATGTTTAATGCTATACTTGCAATGACATTAGTAAAAGCAGGGGCAATATTAATTTAACCTCAGATTTGAAGACAGAAGGAATCTGATATCTAAATTTCCATGCAAGCAAACTGCATTCACCCATACTTTCACACTGCCTACAGTATGAAGGGGCATTTTAAAATCTCTGGTTTACCAGTGAATGCAGTAATTTTCATGTTCACATTTTATGTAATTTTGCTTTCATATGTGTGAGGACTGCTAGCTTTTGCTGAATGTCTTGTGCATGAATTGCCAAAATATTAGTTTCCTTATCTTCAGCTGTGGTCACCTTTGGAGATAATAGTATCTATAATCTCAAAATTGTTGCACAGTTTTCAAGTACATCAACACTTTACAATACACATCTTTCTTACCTCTGGCATACAGGTCAGATGTTTCCCAGCAATAGTAGAATATGGGTTTGATGTGGTTGTCTCAGAGCTTGGAGTGAAAGTTCTTGCCCTATGCAGTCGTTTTCTTCATTGTATCTCCTGCTACTACTACTGCTACTGCTACTACTATCATCACCACCACCACCACATATAATTTCGGTCAGATACTAAGGGAAAAAATCTTTTGTACCAAATGAAAATAATTTGATTGATACTATTGCAAATGGTTTTACAAGAAAAAGAACAGTAATATATACAGAACCCAGGGTTGTATAGATGTGTTTTATCTGGGAGCTATTTGCATAGTCATGTGATCTAGAAAGCAAGAAACTACATTGAAAAAAAATGCTTTACTGAACATCAATCATGTTATAAGACTTTACAGACTAGAGTACTATACATGATTAAATAAAAAAGTAAGAACTCATTAATATTTGTTAAATTAGACTTTATTAAACAACTTAGAATCGTCAACTAATTTGGTTAGAAAGTGACCTCAGGAATTTTACTGTACCTTGCCCTAAAAATACCTGCCAGCTTTGAAGTTAGATGAGACTGGATTTGACTTGCTATGTAACCTTTTGCAATATAAATTCCTGTAATAAGAGATACATAAAATAAGAGATAAATTCCTGTAATTCTTGCTTGCAAGAATCTTACAGCTCTATTACAGTCTAACTTATGAAGCATCTCATGTTATATTAATAAGTGTTACATGGACAAAAACTGTGTTGCATGAAGTCATAGAGTACGTTTTGAGTCGTGTTAGTTCCAAGTAAAAATTACTTGTTTTCTCCTTTCAGAAAGGGTACACATTTATGGCTGAAGCACGTACTGGTGACCTGCCTGTGGCAGCTGGAAGATGGAGGCTCCGGCTCATCAGTTCTCATAGTCCACTCCCATTTCTCTCTCGTGAGGCTGTAAATAATGTCTATTCTACTAAAGAAATTAAAGAGTATTACATACCCAATGACAAGCATGTAATGTTCAGGTAAATATTGAGAGAAGAATGATTAAATTCTGCTTTTCATATGGACCATCCCTGACAGAAAAGTATGTTCTTTACTCTTTCATAGAAGGGGAGGGTATTAAGGCAAATATCTGAATTTTATGGGACATCAATGTGCAATACCAAATTTAACATTTCATTTGTAGAAGTGTTATTTACTGGAATATTGCCACTGCTTAATGAAGAACAGGTATGAAGTACACAGACTATAACTTTAAAATCATAATAGCAGTATTTTGCATTTCTCTAAGCTCGATCTTGAAATCTTATCCATATGTCAGTTACTGAAATTCCACAGTCCTTTGGGGGATTAAATATATGTTAAAATCAAGATTTTGCAGGTGGGGAGGAGACATAAAGTTTGATATATTTTTTTCAGCTATTCAGATGAAGCTTTAAATAATGCAGAAATACAATGCTTTCTTTTCTGATATATTAGACCAATTTCCATCTTGCAGTGTTGGCAGAAAAATTTATGTGCATTTTATTTTAGCATGCTGATTCTTTTAACAGAACTTATTGAATAAAAACATGATGATTTAATTTTTATTAATCCTTCCTTAATTGATTAAAGTTTATTAAAAACAGTTATTCTGGCTGCGTTTGAGTTCAGAACTGACCCTGACTAAATCACTATACTTAAGTTTTTACACAAAGGACTACACCATGCACTAAAACAGGCCCCGTGCCTAGAGCTGATTGCATGTATGTATTTTGAAGGTGAATTCTAGAACATTTTGCCTTGATTCCTGACAATTTGTATTAATATTTCAAATCAATGGATTATTGGGATAGAGGTCTATTCAACAGGAGGAATCCCTTTCAATATAAATGAAGAAAGCGTGTAATGGAAATATAACAAATGCACTCAAATTCTGTAAACTCTCTCTTTCTTGATGAGTTTTTTTCTTTTTCTTCCCTCTGGTGTTGGCAATCTTTAAAAAGTTTATTTTAGAATATTTATATATTTTTGGCTCCAAATGTGCTGAAGTCGGGGTGATAGAGTTTTTATGTGTTGTTTGTTTGTTTGCTTGGTGAGATTAGTCTAACAATTTGAATTTATGGACAAAAAGCAAGTAATATATAATGTTATGAGTCATAACAAAACTATTATTTAAATTTCATCCTAAAACTCTAATTCTACAATCTTTTAATTCCACAGTCTTTTAAATTGACCAGATAAGCAGCTGCTGTCTAATGAGATAGCTCTACCCTTTTGAAAGCAAAGCTTTCTTTTATTTTCTTTTGCTCAGTTACTTTTTAATTGAAACAGTTCCTTAATCTGGCTAACCATGTTTTTCAACAAATACTAGTACAGTAGGAGGGAAAATGTATATCTGGACATTCGATAAGGCAGTGAAAAAAAGAAATGGCAAGACCACCCCTTTTTTTTCAGCAGCATTTACTTTGACCATGGATTCACTGCACTAAACTTCACTACAGAAAGCTTAGCCCACCAGATTGCAGGAAAACAGTTGACTACAAACTCAATTTTAAGTGTTCGCTTCCAGGTCAGCACAAGGTTTAGGTACTTGCCTAAAAAAGAATGACCTGGTATATTTGGTTATGTTGCTATCATTTTTGTCTTCCTCTTTAGGTATTCAGTAAAAGTCTCAGCACCACATATTGCTACAGTGCAGGTACAAACCTCTAAATCAGATGTCTTCATTAAACTACAAGTCCTAGATAATGAGGAAGAAATTGTGAGTGTCACTGGAAAGGGCCATGCAGTCATCCCTGCTTTTAATTTCTTGAGTAATGAAACACTTTTGAGTTCCCATTGTAAGTATTGTATTCTGTACTTGATATGAGGGATATACATTCTTACAGTAACATTAGATAATCAGAGAAAATATTATTTCTTCCTACTTTTTCCATGAATCCCTAATCGCTTTGTGATTGAGTGAAATCAGCTACATTTCTGAGCAATGAACAGGAGTCCTTGGTCCTCAGCAAGGAGGAAGGGTACCGAAAGGATTGATTGAAATAAGGTGTCCAGCCTTATTTTCTTTCTCTGCCTTTTGGTCTTGTTTTATATCTGAGTAGAGTTTTGTGGATAATTGAAGTAGCTTCTCAGTTCTGAAAATTTTTATGCATATGCTTGCCTTGTCCTTGAGAACTGAAATATGTTTTCTTTTCAAGATCTTGCCTTTATTTGTTTGATTGTAAAGTTCAAAAAATTTTGGCTGTTAGGAAACTGATGCCCAGATCATGGGACATGGTAGATAATTCGCAGATTACACTGAGCCTTAGGGTTTAAATGCACCATCCTAAGCATCACTCCTTTTAGCAGAAGCACATGTTTTATTGGCTTCTCATCCATCATATGAGTCCCAAAGTACAAGGCAAAGACTCTTGAATAAATGATGTATTATTTATCCTTAAAAAAAATCTCTCAATTTTTGACCCTACCTCTGCTACAGCTTTACAATCATATTCATGGAAATAGAAGACACTGAAGGAAGAGCTACTTGCCCCAGACTTGCAAAGGTGGCATATTTATTATACTTCCTATACTATTGTCAGTTCTTTATGATAGCAACTGAAATACTGAGAAAATTTGTACCTTATGGGAATACTTGAATTTAAACAAAATTTCCTTTGAGAAAAATTTATTTGAAAGTTACAGCAAACACCTCACTCATTTTTGGCTGAACAGTTGAATCAAGTTCATTTGCTCGAATTTTTTGTTTTGTTTTTATTGCCATTCATTACATTGCAGTCTTGTCAGCTCACCTCTCGTTAAAGGTGAGAACTAGTGTGTGTTCAAAGGTCACCTTTCATAAGTATGCTAAAATTAATGTATTTTCTCAAAGTACTTTGAAACTAGTGATTGTACCTAGCAATAATCCAGCTGGCATCAGTTAAAACTGACTCTCTGTAGTCCAGCAAACTAACTTTCTGAGTCTACTGTATGCCCAAGACTGGCAGCATATAAATACTGGGAGAAGGGGCAAGGAGGTAAGGAAAATTAAGCCAAACTCTTTTCAGTGGTGCCCAGTGACAAGACAAGAGCCAACAGGCACAAACCGAAATACAGAAAATACAATTTAAGCATTAAAAAAGGTGATTTGGAGGGGGGAGGAGTTGTATGGCTTGGGGTTTTCTTTTTTGTTTCATTTTTACACTCAGAGTGTCAAACACTGGAACAGGTTGCCCAGAGAGGTTTTGGAGTTTTCATCCTTGGAGATAATCAAAACCCAACTGGACGTGTCCATGAGCAACCTGCCCTAGCTGACCTAAGGAGGTATTCATTTACAACCAGACTTAATAGAGAGAGTCTTCAGCTTGAGATTGTAGCAATGCTCTGCCATCAGCCCCCTCTGATGTAGCGAGATAACTCCCTGCATGCTCCAGAGGGCAGAGTTAGGTTATCTGGACATCCTCTTTCATGCTTCACTTGCAGGCTTTTAGAAGTTAAGAGTTCTGCCAAACTGAGTACTCAAGAACTCCAGTAGCTGTTTGCTACTGGCATTTTTATTATTTGATAAAATTGGGGCTAGGCTACTGTAGAAGCTAAAACAAAACTGGAATGAATATTTTGTCATCTGAAAGCACGCTCGGCCAGTTAATTGACATTTGATTTTGAAGTGGTGCTTAATCTTACTGTTCGGAAACAATAGATGCAGCTGAATGAAGTACATAATTCTTAGGCAGATTTTCAATAATTGTCCCTGTAGTGCTTAGGTAATTTTTAACAAAAATGAAGTACCATCTACCTGCTTCCGCTACACTTCTTATATGTAATAGATTTTAGATGCTACTGCTATGCCATCTTAACTTCTTTCATAATCTTCATTTCCCTGTTTTCTATATACTTCACTTCTTAATCAAGCTATTTCCATTTTATTTGTAAGATCAGGTACTATTTTGAATTTTTTATTATCTCTGTGGGTTTCATGTTGAAAATTATATTCTTCATAAGCATTACAAGTTTGCTTAAATAAAGCAGTTGTTCATAAGCAAACAAGTCAGCTACTGTACTCTCCATGGATGCCATTATAGATCAATGTTGTAAGATATTAAAGTCTTCAGTCCTTTTATGAAGACACTTAAATAATAAATCTTCTGTAAATCAATCAGTTTCTGCCTGTTTGAGCATATTCAGAACCTGAGGCAAAGACAAGTTGTTCAAATACTGGATTATTGCTTTGCTAAAGCCCAAAATAGCATCATATTTCATGTGCTCACCTCCGCTATTTTGAACTGTGTAATTTCCCAACATGATCCTTTAGAAAAATGTTTTATCTAAATTTCCAATGCTGTGTGAGAAAAATAACTAATTTAATCATGTTTATGAAACATCTTGATTTCTGCCTCAACTGCACCTTGTTATTACCAGAAATGTAAAATTAAATACCATGGAGACCATGGTCTCAAAGTACAATTCATCAGATGACAGTGTTGTGGTTTTAAAGGAAGTCATGGAGAACCTGTCATGATTCTGTCTCAGTTACCAAGATAATCAACAGTTATTTTTTGGTTGCTGATTTTGGAATGTGGGAATGGATTCTTTAGTAGACTCATGGAAATAGAAGCAGGAAAGCCGTAAGATAGCTGAGATTAGGGTCAGCATCACAATACTTGAAATAAATTGCCAAGTTACCCTCACTAAAGTGAAGGAGAAACTTCCTTTCAGGAAACTGTCTTGTTGGCAAAGATCATTGTCTGAAGACTGAAATATGTTAAAAGGCACGATCAGGTGAAAGAGAAGAGAAATGGGTTCCAACAGATGCTGGAAGGGAGAGGTTGGGACAGAATAACTAAGAAGCACATTTTGTCTTTTCCAGACTGGCAGGGGGCATAGGTGAGAAGAACTTTATAAAGTAACCTGAGAAATCAGACACTCACGTTAGGCTTCTATCTCTTATTCTTATGTGCTGTGATACAAATAATTTCTGCTAATTTAAAATTATTTTAATCCATTCTGAATCATTCAGTGAAATATCTGTTATATTAACTTGATTGAAAATAGGAAGGTTGTCATATCACGTTCGTATTCAGCAGTGGAGCCTATAAAAAAGCATTATGATTTTAGACTGTATTTGAAGGTGAAATGAATATTCTGATGCCATTTAAGTGTGGATGTGTGTGTATAGAGAGCTGTCATTTGGAAGGAATGACTGTGAAGCTGTCACTGTTCGATTTTTTTTTTTTTAACTATTACTATTATTTTTACAATATTAGACAAAGTGGCCTTAAGTTCTTTTCCTATTTATGCATCCTGTATATCACAAAGAAGACATTTTGTGTTACTGTTTCAAATCTTTCACAGCATCCAAACTAAATGAAAAGATTATGAAATGTACTCAGTATAACCAATATGACAGTATCATATTGCCGAGCCTGCTGAGTGTCTGTAGGTGCAATTTTTGGCATTGTAAAAGCATATTTCTTTGCTATTGTCAAAAGTGTTAGGATATTATGGACTGTACAATAACAATCAATATAGAAACCTCCTGAAATACTGATGCCAAGTTCAGGTGGGGATTTGTACAATTGGCACTCATTACGACAGGCTTCATACCATCAGTATCTAGTTGTTCTCTAAAAAAGTGTGTTTTCACAGAATAGGAATAATCAGAAACCACTGCTATACCATCAGCACCGAACTTGTTAGTTAAGCAAGACACAATCCTCACATTTGAGACCTATGCAGTATCACACGTGTTCTGCCTCTCATAGAATTGATCGCTGTATTGAGAGAAGTACTCTTAAGTGGCATTATTGTGCAAGCATCACCAATAAAACGTTATCCCTGTTTCCCACCCACAACCTGTTAATTCATCTCCAGTCACAGCTGTTTTATAAATGTCTTTTATAGCTCAAAACCTACATTAAACCAATTGATTTTGAATATATTAACCTCTCTTGAGATGTAGCAGATGACTTGGACCTTGAACATTCGCTTGCCAATAAAGAAGTTACATATTGACACATTGCAAGCACAACTCATTTTGTTGATACAAGCATAGTAGTCCTATAAGCACAGATAGGCAAGTGAATGTTCATAATCCTTTTATTTCCATAGTAGCAGCCTGATACAATCCAGTCTCAAATTATCAAAATCTCATTCAGATATTTATTTGAATCTGGAACTAAGGTAGGTAGGACTTCCTTCTAGTCAGAACTTTGCTTAGGAAAACCAAGACTGAATATTTACGTATGTAGTAAGGAAAGTAATTTGGTGTCACAGCACCACCTGGTGACAATTTCTAGAAATATTATTTTGGATGTGTATGCATTTTGGGCAACTTTCCCAAGCCATCTTTCCAGCAAGGAAAGCAGAATGAGTCTTATGGAGGATTCCACCATTCTGAGCTATCTTCATGGCAAGCTCATCCTCTGGGCAAACCATTATAAAGTTTTTCAATACTTAAGCTTTTCAGGTTTAGGAGAGAGAGAAAAGGAGGATAGTGAGACATTCATAAGAGCTAATTACAGCCGAAAAGAGTACAACCTCCCTTGAAACCCACCTACCTTGGTATGTATAGGTAGGCCCCTTCAGAAGGCAGTGCACAGGTCTAAAGCCCAGACACCAGACCTCCTGGAGAGGAGCTGGCCTCTCTGTTGCCTACAAGAGGGAGTATATTTAGTTGGCCTCACTGCTTTAAAGCTACCTTTTTGTAAATTATTTGCACTGTCCCTTGATAACAGTGCTCAGGCAGGCATTGAAGATCTTTCCTGACTAGAAACTTTCATGGAAATATTGCAAATGGTACCCTAAAGGCAAGTTACCCAACTGGAAAATGTCTGTATGTAGAGTCATTCTTCCATGTGGAATCCAAATCGTTTCTCTGCAGCAGGCTTTCACACAGATGTAAAAGAACATGCAAGATTCCAGTCTCTGGATAATGTTTCTTCTTCATCCAAATGCACTTCTGTTGAGTGAAAGCCTCGTGATTTTTGTTCCCTCTGATGAAAGACTTGATAATCTAACCACTCTGAGTTATGTCTCCTCTCATTTTCACAGCATGGGAAGCTAACTGGTATCTGGAAGGCTCAGCAGGCTCTATTTGAGTGAGAAACTATTCCACAGACACAGGCTTGCTTAGGCATATCTTCTACAAAACAGCAGCCATGGAGTTGCATTGCTCTAAAAAATGGGTTAGAACACACTAAATATTGTCCTTCGAGTTTCTCTTAGAGGCTGCCTTACCACAGGGACAGCAACAGGGGTAGTTCAGGTGCTAAAGATTCTGAATGGCACACAGAAGAGCAACTCATAGCTTGTGATTAGGAGGTTGAGACATCTTGAAGAAAGCATCTCTGCAAGGTCTTGTTTTCATTTCCCAACTTCTACTGATTTTCTTAGGAAAAAGGAAGCACTGCCTTACTGCAGAGGATGATGTGATAGCAAGTGATCCGTGGCATCTGACTTCCATAAGAAACAGTATTTTCTGACTCCCTTTGAGTTTCTAGTAGCACACTTAACCTCTTATTTGGCATTTATACACTGACACACCACCAGTAAATTTTGCTGAGTCTGGTCTAATAGTCCTGTCAAGTCCTGTAAACTTCCCTGGATGTTTTGTCAACCAGGTGAAACTCTACATTTTTCTTTTGAAGTGTTGCAATGATACAGTATCATCCTTTGCTTCTACAATAAACCTTGGGAAGAGTAAAGCCTTCTGTCCTCAGTAAAGTCAAAATATATCTCTTTCCCATTTGTTGGTCCAGCTATTATTAGTGTAACCCAGGTGAAGATGCTTCCCCAGATGTGGGGGGTTTGCCCTTATTCAATTTTCTGTGAGATGTTCCCTTTTAGAATTCTCTTTCCTTTCTCCGTAGACATTCAGCCAAGATAATGTCGTAGATTTCAGTGGCATTAGAAATGAACACAAGTTTATGTTTTCTGGATTAATACTTCTGTTACAGCCCGTCTTTAGCACATTCCTGGTTTCACAGTTTTCCCACATTAATACCTTCCTTAGCAGACAACCTTTATAAATGATAGACCACAAATAGTTCTATAGGTCCTTTCAAGATTCACTTTTTCTAAACTTCAGTCAGCTATGATCTTTGTGTCAGGTTGATATAAGAGACTTCTGTAAGGGTAGGAATTGCCAGAACTGTGGCCAATGCACCCTCTCCCCTCCTTCCACCGATATACACAATTCATTAAACTAAGTGAGCTATACAGAGATCCCATCATACAGAGTATGAGGCTATCTGTAGTATGTAATATATAGCATGATGCTGTGGTGGTTAGTGCAGGAAAGAAGTGTGGGGTTTGGTGGGGGGGAAATTACATGCTTTATAAATAGTAACAACAGTTATATATACAGTCTTTCAACTTTCTCATTATTTACTTTGAAGAGATTTGTGATTTGCATGCAGAATGAAATAAGGGTAGTATTTGGAATAAGCACAATTGTAATTGGAACCTTGTAAGCATAATACAGCATTAGAAAATTGACTATGGTAATTCTTTCTCATAGTTTCTGAGGGCATCTGTTTACCTCATATCAGTAATTCATAGAATTTCTGGAAATTTACACTGACATTTTTTATCATCTTGCAGCAAGCAAAACCCAGATTATTCAAAGTAGTACAAAGAAGGAATCAGAAACTGGAGGATCAAAAAAAAAAGGTCATATTTCATCTTCAAAGGACACCAAAACTTCTATCAAGCCAAGATTTGTACGAGAAGGTCTACCTATATTAGAAGAATCTTTCCTCTTGGAAAACTTTCAAAATAATGATGGAAGTCCACAACGAGTAAGAGATTCCAAATCACTGGGATTTGGAAAAAACCAACCAAACAAACAAAAAACCAAACCAATGAAGGGGTATTGATAATTCTTTTGGTACATGTGGAGATCTGATATCCTGAGCCAAGAACAAGGAATCCAAAATTAAGATTGTTGGTAGCTTCTGAATGAGGCTATGGAGAAAGGATAATGTGCAAATATGAATAACCAAATAACAAGGGGTCATTTTTGTTTCCAAATCAAGGTGATATATTCAATCTTTAAATGTTCTTTGTTTGCCAAATCCGGTTCAAGTATAGGGTAACTTTCAGTGAAGGGCCAAAAACTACCAATAATGAAGTTAAACTTCTGATGCTTCAGTGTGAGTTTTCTTTGAAATATGAAGTAGGAGAAGGTCATCTTTAACAGTTTTAAGAGAAACACCTATTGCCAGTTAGCTGAAAGCTTTAGCAACACACACACAATAGCTGCTACTTGAACCGAGTTTCTCAGCAAGGGATGTCAAAACCAGGGATTTTTCTTGACTTCACCTAGGATTATTTGTCTATCTGAAAAAAACAACATTCATCTTCTCAAACAGTTCTTGTTTCTCTATCTCCAAGTGTTTCTCTACTGTGATTTTTCCTGATAATTGAGTTCAATTGCAACAAAATATTCCAAGGAAAAAACAAAAAAACTATTGAGAAATAAATTCCAGGGTTGTTCCTTTGACTCAGAACTGGCTTTAGAATTTGGAAAGCAATTTTTAAAGAGAATAATTTCCTGTTCAGTGTAGCCAATGTTTTAAAATAACCCATGGAACCTGTTACCTCTACCTCAAATTAAGACATTATTGAGTGCTAGTATTAGGGCTCAAAACCTTGTAGTAGGTCTTAAAATCAAAGACAAAAGTCTTTGTTTTAGCACATGGCGTATATAGGAAAGTTACATGGAAATCTTAAAGGAATGTAGCTCCTTATTGTATAGCCCAGTTTAGTTTCACTTGATAAATGCATGAGTAATTGTTTAATTTCACAGGAATTAAAATAAAATCTGTCCATTTAACACTAATTTTTTAAGCTTCTTGTGAATACTGTAATGTGCAAGCTTTTAAGTTATGTGTTTTATTTGCTGAGTTCAATAGCTGGCAGTTCACTAACCTACAGGACTTGTGAGTGCTTACTGTAATTGTTATGTCTTCAGCATGTTAATGTACTGCATTTTCTTTCACAGTCTTACAAGTATATCATACAAGCATTGGTGTTGTATAATAGTTGGCCACTTACAGACAGTCAGTCTCTGTTTGTTCAGGAACTAAAAGAAATTGAGAAAAATGAAATCAAAGGTAGGTCAGTCTAAGTATGTATTTAGTCACATGCATCATGTTACTGATTTTAAAAAATGTTATATTACCACAAGCCAAGACCATTTGACATTTTTTCTTTTATTCATTTCTTGAGTGAAATAATTAAGAAACAAAGCTCTTTGTTCTGTGCTTCATAGAAATGAAGTTTGATTACATGATTCCTTCAGTTCACAAATTATAAAGAAATCAGAGAATACTCTGCAAAACCCACTTAAGCTTCTTAGAGCTCAACTTTAGGTAGGGACCTGGAACAGTTGTAGAAGTGTGACTGCTCCTACACTCAGAGACCTATGAAGTGTAATATAAAGGCACAGTGCCCTGACAAAGTGCATCCAAACATAGAAGTTTGTACTGAAACTAAGAAAGGTACCTGCGGATAATTTAAGAAAATGCACTGACAAGAGCAAAAAAAAAGGCCTGGTTTGGGATACGTATAACTTCTGTAGTGCTAGGAGAAGAATTTAGGCAGGAGGCAAGACTAGCAAAGGTCCCAAGGACAGGCTGTATATTCAAGCCAGGAAGGGGACAGAGGAATTACAGAACCTTTTCTTTTTTTTCCAGATTCTCTTAGCATTTCTTGTTAAGGGACAGAAAAAAACCCAACATGTATTAAAAGCAGTTAGAATACTAGTCAGTATCCTAGAAATTAGATAAATGTCTCATATTTGCTTCTCCTTTTACCACTGGGGCTGACACAGAATGATTTAGATCCTAATTATGTTAGAGGAAAATTTATCATGCTGGACCCAACAGCCCAAGAGGGGCGAGGCTGTTACCGTTCCACATCCCCAGGTCATACCATTAGTGAGGCTGAAGATGTAGTCCCAGCAGGCACACACACACGGAACACACATACACACTATGTATATACATATATATGTTGCCAGCCACACAGATCACAGACACTGAGAGCACTCGCACAAACTCAGACAGCACCAATGTCCTCACGCTGCTTCCCTCTCTGGCTGGACAGGGTGGAAGTTCACTGGAGAGACTATATATATATATATATATATATATGAAAAAGGTGGATCCTTCCAGCAACTTAGACACCTAGCCTGCTCCATAGCTGGCCCCTGGATCCCATATGAGCTTTTGAGCCTGCAGCCCTACTCCAGCTGCTGGTGTAGACCATCACACACACACACACGCAGCTGACTCCCCTGGACTTTCACCTTTAGATTCCTGCAGAACCTAAAATATTCCTTTCCACCATTTGGTAAATTTCCCATATCATTAATATTAAAGTTCTGTAACTCAATTTTTAAAATATAAGATAAGGAGAAATTATTTCCGTTATCCTTCCTCATATATATACACTTGCTAATACCCTTAAATTTTCTTAGGAAGATTTGATCTTTATTTATTAGTGGTGTTTCTTACTTCTTACTCTGGTTACCTATTTCTGGTTGAATGTCTGATTTTTTTTTTTTATTTTTTTTTTTATTATTTTCATTACCCTGGGCTGAAGTTAGATTCATCAGTAGTAGTTGCTGACATATATAATTTTATTTCCTCTTTTTGAGTGCCACGTTTGAGATTTTTGTAGTCCTATTTCAGCTAGCATTACAGAACTTTACAAAGATGTATCTTGTTGATTCACTATAGTCCCTAGTCAGTTTTAGTAATATTTGAGGAGCTGTGCCACGTAGCCTTACAGGACTGGAATGCACAGCTTTTTAGTGGTGATTTCACCTGCTTTTTGTTTGTTGCACTCTTCACAAAATCATCACTTCTTCCTAGATGACTCCATTTATTCTCCTTGTTTACCCCTTAGTGCTAGGCTGCTTCTTACAATAGACATCCTATAACATTGTCTTATCTTTCTGAGCCAGCTACGTAGTAACAGCTTGCACTTACCACACCACTTATGGTACTGGTGTATATCCTTTCATACAGATATCACCATGGTCTGTAAAGCTGCAGGTCAAAGGAGGTCACTTAATCTCTTAAGTTTCTTCACTACTTTTCAGTTGTTATAACTGAAGCTTGTCAATCTCATGAGTATTCTCATGTTTAGTTCAAGGTAGAAGTATTCCAGTTCATAGGTTCCCTTCTCCATGTTAACTGATGCTTTGGCTCATTTGGAGTCAACTGTACTCAAGCCACAGTCAGTGATAACGAGCACGTTTCTCTTGGGATTCTTTTTAAATGTTGTGATTTCTGTGTCCTCTCTTAATTGCTGCCTTTCAAAGTAACCCAAATCCATTTCACAGTTCATTTTAACTGGGTGTTTCTGTTCATACAAGGACATCAACAGATTGCCCATGCCACCATCAGAGTTTAAAAACAACATATAGCATAAAGTTTCAACACCAACACATACTGTATTTACTACTTAGCATTTATTTTATGTACCCCTATTAACAGCAACATTTATCTGAAGTGCTTACTATAGGTATTTTGGAAAAAAACATTTAATCTTTGAATCTTTTTCTGACTGTGAACTAGTCTTAAAGTAATATGAAAACTGAGCTTTACCATTTAAAGCTGCCAGCCCCAGTTATCAAACACACAATTCATATAATCACAGTGTTGGCATGTAACCAAAAAGGCATCCTCTCACCATGTGATTTTTAAGAAAGCTTCAGTGAGCCAGGTGGAAAATTCCTGCAACAAATTTTCACCATTTCAGGCATCGCTTTTTTACGTAAGACAACAGTGCCACCTGGAGTTAGTTTTGTATTAAAGCTAATTTATCATGGTAAAAGCATGTTTCGGGTTCATATTAGCATTTACTAGAGTCTTTTAAGCAAGTCTCCCTTTAAATGAAGACCCATACTATTATACTATCGATATTGGCCGATATTATAAATATTTAATAAGAACATTTTTGAAGAAAACATGTTCTCTGGCATACAGATGCTATGATAATTTTATATTTTGTGTTTGTTGATGCTTATTACTCTTTTCTTTCTTCAGAATCCTTAATGCTGCAGTTTGGCAGTACTTGTAAAAAGAACTGTATTAGCAGAAGTTATTTCATGACTAATATTTAGTCATATTTATTACATATGAAACCTCTTCAAATGTTTTATTGAAGAGTTCATTGCACAAACAAAACATTAAAAAAACATTAACTAAGAAAAACCAAGTACACAGAAATTAGAAAGTGTGAGATAATTTATTATTTATACAGTCTTCATTCTTTTCTCTCTTTTTTTCTTTTTTACCTTCCTTTGGGAACTGTTAATGGGGAACACTTCAGTGGAAAACTGGTTAAAAAAAAGTAAGGTCTGGTTCATAATTCTTGTGTGAAAGGGGAAGAATTAGCAGGCAATCTTGCAACTGCTAATACCATTTTAAGTTGCTTGACTGTGCACACAAAATTATTTTAAGATTTGTTTTGTATATATGATTTCCAGCTATTTCCTTTTTAGGTTCTTTGGTTTTACTTTTCTCATAGTAAGATCAGAAGTTTTATTGTGCAGCTGTCACAACCCAGAGTTGAATCATCAGCGTGTGCTGAATGCTTACTGCAGCATGTATTTTATATATTGCCTTAAGTTAACTGAAAAGTATGAGCTGTTGATGAGAGAAGGCTGTGTATCCAGCTGGGAGAGCAGGGGGAGATAGGGCGCCCAACCCAGGTGGTAAAGGTAGGTTTGAAAAGGCAGGAGAGGCAATATCCTTTGGAATATTCCTTTTTTTCTTCAGAGCTGGGAAAGTTTCTCCCCCAGGTTTTCTGTCCCCACGGGAGAACTTGCTGGCTCGTGCCAAGGGCAGGATTTCATGAGATGTTTAACAGGATGTCCAGTTCTCCCTCTTTATCTCTTTCCCACCTTGCCTGTCCATAGTGATTAATCACTGGTTCAGTGAAAAAATAGGTCACTGAGGATACATGATGGTGGTAGAGTTTAAAGACCTGTAGACCTCTAAGCCATGCTCTCAGCCCACCCTACGACTGCAACCATATTGGTGGTTTGCTTCTATCCTGGTGTATTTTTACTGCAACTTTAGTGCCTGGATGAGCCCAACTTTAGAAAGATTTTTGACGTTGCTATCTGTCGAGAATCCATCTGAAGATCCAGTCAGAGACAGGAAAAGCAACATCTGAGCTTCTCAGTCATTTCCTAACCAAGTCTGAAAGTTTCTCATGGGGCAAGTAATAGTCATTTCTGCCAACTACTGGGTAATTCCACTAAATGCTCAAGGCTTATTTCAAACAGTGGGAGCATGATATCTTCTCAAAGAAAGCTTCAAAAGACTCCTTATGACTAAGATACATTCTCTGTAATTTGAATCTCAATAAATGAAGAGTAGCTGTCTCTCTTGCCTAAAAAAGAGGACTGTTGTATCTCAATCTGAAGTTCTAAGTTTCAGATAAAAATTTGGTGTAATTATTTAGCTCGTTGTACGCAAGACATGAGACTGGATGATCACTGTGGTCCTTTCTGGCACTAGACTAAATGAATCTCTGAGTAAATAACAGAAAAGTGGCAGAGAAGCTAATTTTAAGAGTTATTAGCAGCTGCTTGTCATCACTGTCAATTGGTGTGATGGCCAAACTTTTCTTGGTGCCATACATATAAGGTAACTGCCACAGGGAGTTTGTGATGATCGTTGCATAAGCTATGAGCTGGAATGGGCTTTCACTGTCTGTATCATCTCCCTGCCTTTCTTCTCATCACATCCCATACAAAGCATTTGCCTGGCTTCATCCTTAGAAAAGCCCTGAGGAACTACTCCCGTCTCCCATAGAGTCAGAGTAGGCTGCATGCTATAGTGCCAAACTGCAGCCAGTGTCCCCTCCAGGAATATCTGGAGGGTGATCCCAAAAGCCGGGAGGCTGCCTGCTCTGCTGGGGGAGGGAGGAGGGCTGGGGGGGCCTGGACAGTGCAGCATACTGTTAGCGAAGAGAGCTCAACTGAATCCTGCCCTAAGCATTCATATCTGGAGTTAAAGCAGGATACCTCACTGTAGCCCTGTCATTTCATATGCTTGTTTGTTATCTATCTACTAACTTCTGAGTGTATACCATAAGTCCAGAGCATCAAAATGTTAAAATTCAGTGTCAGAAAATATTTATAGAAGCCGAACAAAACTTGTGGTATCCCATGACATAGAAAAGTCTTTGTCTGATATCATTTAGCTAGTAACACTGAATGTCTCTTGAGTGTTTGTATAAACAGTAAATAATCTTTAAAAATTAATAATTCACTGAATAATGCATGTATACCAGCCTGATTTGTGGTGTTAATATGTTATGGTAATGTCAAATGAAATGGAAAGCCATTTATGTAATGATATTATAACTTCAAATAATGTCATCGCTATTTATTTTATATTTGCATTTCCTCTGGAGCTGTTTTAGTATCTTCAGTATTTGTGGACACCACTTTAATTTTTGCTTTCATTCTTTAATGTGTGCTTTGGTAGCACTGAATCAATTTAAGCTTAGCACTTTGGTGCCATCATACCTTATTTAAGTAGCATGAGGAGGTAAGAATAATCAATTTATACATAAACACATGTATAATGTATGATGTAATACACATATCATATAACATATATTTCTATGTGTATTATAAATATGTTTCTATAGATTTAATATTTACCTCAACCATGACATTGCAGATCTGACCCAAATCTCATTAATCATGCAGCACAGTGATTTGGCCTCAGTGGAAGGAAATCAGAAAAGCATAGCATTAAGTGAAAGGTACCTTGTTGTTATGGTCAGATGGTAAAACAGTCACTCCTTTCCTCTTTTTTCTACGAGAAATGCCCTGTTTTATTGCATTGACTAAATCTACGTTTTCAGCATTTGTTTCAATGTTTCAAGCAGTATGAAGGGGGAAGGAAATGGAGATTTCAGTCTCAGATCTTTAATCTTTCTCATAGTGTTGTGGGTCCATTCCAGGTTGTTTCAACTGACAAGTTCCTTATGCTATTAAAGCTATATGCTATTACAGGCTTTATTTATTTATGTATCTTAACAAGACTATGACATGCAAAAAGTCTTGTTAACAGTTCCCACCAGCCAAGACAGTGCAGAATAAGTGTTACAAATGTCAGTTCTCAGTATCTCTAATTCAAACATATAACATACACATGCACTGACAAAATAATTAATCCAAAATGTTCTCAGATAGTTCTGAGAATGACAATTTTGAATTTCTTAAATATGCATCAAATCTCAAATATGTTTCTTTGCCTTAACTTCCATGCATTTTTGGTGGCATGTACCTTCCCCTCTGCTCTTCACACTTTCAGGCTTACAAGGATATGCAACAGTGAGAACATTGACTTTACTTACTTTGAGCTCCCCTGCCTAGTGCATAACACTGACAGAGATTGTATGAGAAGAGAATATATATGTATGCAAAAGAAGTAAGAGTCAGACTGTGATTCTGTACATTGCAGTCTTTGGATTGACCCATACACAAGACAATAATGCAGTGACTGTTGTGCAGGGACATGGCATCTTCACAGTTAAGCTCTGGGTAAAGTGGTATTTAGGACAGATAAGGCTGTCACAGTATGTCCACCTTGTAAGTCTGTTTTTAAAAGTTGCTTTGTCCCCACATCCTTTTCTTGGTCCAACAATAAATGTTAGTGTAGTACTTGAAAGTGTCAACTAATTAACTGACTTTTCTTTGTCTTTCTGTATGGCTGTTTTGTGCTGTTACTCAACCCTGGATTTTGCATGGGGAAATACATTTCTGGATGGCAATGGTATCCTCTAATTCATCATGCATCATAACTACATCTGAATAGTACATGGGGAAAAGCATGAGGAGCACAGCTTTCCCCCAGTGCTCAATTATTCTGAAGGACAAAAGTCTGCAAGTATTCCTAAACCAAGTAGAAAAACAAAAGATAAAGCATCTGAGAAGACAGAAAAAGAGAAGTCCAGTAAAGAAAGAGGATCACTTGTATCTCTTGCATCTCGACCTGAATCTCAGGTGAGAACAAAGCAAAAAACTGGTTTTGTTGAATATGCCATCACTGTACTGAGTGTAAAGACATTTTCAGGGCTGTAGATCAGTATTACTAGCACTTCTAGTGTATCCCTTGCATTTCTCTGTGCCCTGCTTTGCCACCTTTTTAGTTTTACTCCTGAGAGAGATCGAGTTACACATGTAAAAGACATGCATCCTGCATTTAGAGATGAAATGTGCTCATTTCTTTGTTTATGTATAAAGCAACCACTGGTGGTTCCTTTTGTTGGTGTAGTTTCTGTCTCTGCTGAAGATTTATTAAATTGCGTGAATTTGCCATATTCATGTCCCATTAGGCCTCATTGTAGTGGTTTTCCTAGGTTCCCGGGGAGATGAAATAGGTCTTTCCGCCATAGTTCCTGTCTCATATGTCACAATTGTCATTAGCCTGTGGACATACAGTGGCAGAAAAATTGGTACCTACTTGCCTACTTGGAAATTATTCTCATCTGTGGTGGGATAATCTGAGTGTTCTGTGGTAGACCAAAAGGCTACTGCCAGCCTGTGTGCCTTAAAAGGAATAACTGACTTTATGGATTGCAAACAGATTAATGGAAGGCAAGGAAGGAACTGACAGCTCCTCATTTAATGGTATTGCTTTTGCTGGGAATTTTGCTGCCTCATGGCAGGTAGTTCAAGGGAAGGACATCTCCATACAGTTTTTCATGAAGAAATCTCTACTGAATTGTTTTCTTGACTAAACCTGCTGCACAGCAAACTTTTCTATGATTCTCTTCCACACCTTATTATATAGAGTTCCGGAATAGTGCCTTAACCCTTCTTTCAGAGCAGTCCAAGTGGCTGCAGTTGAGATTGTTGGCCACAGAAATGCAATGCAGCTTCAGGCTGTCAGATTTCTGCCTTCAGCTCCAGTGATGGGGTACACTGGGGGTGCTAGGATGATAGCTCTTGGGAGTTCTTCAGTCTGCCACTAAAACAGATCCAAGTTTCAAGATGGAACTGCTTGCAGGTAAAGAAGATGCCCATCTTTAGTCTCAAATAAAAGCTGAACTCCTATCTCTGCTTCTGAATCTTGGGCTTAAAAGTTCTACAGATGGTACAGTTTCCAGAAATATATGCAGCCCAATATCTCATTCATCAGTCAGACAGCAGAATAGTCTCCTACACTTGAGGCACTACTTACACCCTACAGTTCTGGAGAAGCCATGCGTTAAGGCAGTTTAGAAAATTTGGGAAGTGATTGGAAAAACCAGATGCCTCATAAGACAGAGCAAGGTGGATTTCTACACAAAAAGCCTAGTTTAATATAGTAAGACTTCTAGTAAAAAGGGAGAGGAGAGGAGAGGAGAGGAGAGGAGAGGAGAGGAGAGGAGAGGAGAGGAGAAAGTGAAAGAGGGAAGGGAAGGGAAGGGAAAGGAAGGGAAGGGAAGGGAAGGGAAGGGAAGGGAAGGGAAGGGAAGGGAAGGGAAGGGAAGGGAAGGGAAGGGAAGGGAAGGGAAGGGGGAAGGGAAGGGAAGGGAAGGGAAGGGAAGGGAAGGGGGAAGGGAAGGGAAGGGGGAAGGGGAGGGGAGGGGAGGGGAGGGAATAATAGCTACAAAATACTGTTGTTCAGACAGACTGTTGAAAAGAACCGGGAGTGTGGAGCATGCTATATGGGAGTGGAGAGAAGCATATAAACAGAATACCTCCAAAAGCTTCTAGACATTGCAAAGTCATATTCCTTTCCTTTGGCAGCCGCCGTGTAGTAATTCATGTCAAAGTCTATCAATGTGTAATGTATATCAGTCAGGAAACTGAAACCAGGATACAGAAACATAACTTTATCCTATATAGTGGTGTTAGATGTATACCAGTGAATACATTACGTTTATGATACTTTAGTTTCAGCAAGCTGCTTCAAACAAACCGTACTGGACTTTACGTCTAGTTAGTGAGCAGAGAGAGGCAGACATTCTGGAGGTGAAGAAAGACACCCAGCGAGCAGATGAGATCAAAGCCATGAAACAAGCATGGGAGACTGCAGAGCCAGGAAGAGCTATCAAGGTATATCAGAGTACAATCTTTGCAGTAATGTTTTTTTCACACGTTCCAGGAGCTGCTGTGATGGTAGAGTGGTTGCCACAACAGAGACCTGACTTCATATAGCCGTCCTCTTCACCACTCTGTGGGAGACAGGAACTATTACACAGGTTAAAGAATCAGAAGTGATTACGTGCATGAATTCTGGGCAGGAATCCAGATCATCTCCTTTAGACTGCTGTAGATCACTGAGACTTTAGATTTGACTTTACAAAACAGAGACAAGTTTCTCCTTAGAAAGCCCACCACGTCTGCACAATTTCAAAGCTGCTTCTTGTGACAAGTTTAATGTTTAGCATGAACAGATTCTAGTGAGAAATACACTGTTATAAACATGCCAAAAAGATTTTTCTTGACAAACTGGCGCCTGGCCATATCATCACTGAAATTGTCCCCTGCAGCCAGGATTCCCGTCTTCATTCTGGGTTGCAGGTTACCCATGAGCCTGTACCTGCTGCTTTGTATGAATTCACTGTTTTGGAGAAGCAATACTAACTCAGATATCTATCAGCTGCAGCTGGGCTCTTTTGACATGACGTATGCTTAAGATGGAGAAATAATACAAGTTTTTTCTAGCAAAGCAAAAAATTAAACTGCTGATTCAGAATTGGAAGCATCATTACCAAAAAAAGGAAAATAAAAGAACAAAATGCAGTCTTAAAACTTACTAACAGTTATCCCCTATCACCACCACCACCAATGACCTTTGAGGGTTATTTGGCCAGAAACCCCAGCTCAGAATCATTTTGCCTTTTTTTATATTACCTTTCGGAAATGAACCTCAGACATAGGTCTTCCCAGTTACACTTTCAGATTTTCTCAGTTCTGTTCAATGTATCCAAAGCTCAAAAATTTTTCTTACACTACCTTATTAAATTCTGATCTAAGGAGAGATGCATTACTCTGCAGCTTTGATTGGCTGTGCTGAGACTGAAAATGCAAGTACAGCGTCCTAAAGATTAGCTGGAAATTAATCCTCTTTGATTTGTAGAGTCTTTTCAGAATGCTGGTTCTACCACCATTGCCTATTTTTGATCAGAAAATCAACTGAATTACAGCTAAAGGGTTCCATTTTAAAAGCCCCTTAGGTCTGTGACATTTTTCTAAAACAGCCATCGTTAAGAAATTTGGAGCAACTACATGTAATACACTAGAAAAAGGTCTAACTCAGCGGTCTGCTATCCAGAATGAGTAGCTTCCCTCCTCCCTTCTTCCTGATCACCCTGCCCCAACATCACATGCCATGTGACCCTGGGAATTGGGTGCCTGACTCCAGGCTGATTTTTGGTTTCTCCGTCCATTCTGGCAATCTGAGCCTTTAAGAGAAAGTCCAGTGAGGCCAAGTCACCTTCCAAAAATGACAGGCAGAAGTGGTGATGCCTGGTTTTGGCATCAAAGGTAGTTGAG
The DNA here is from genome assembly GCF_929443795.1 of Astur gentilis. Classification (NCBI taxonomy): domain Eukaryota; kingdom Metazoa; phylum Chordata; class Aves; order Accipitriformes; family Accipitridae; genus Astur; species Astur gentilis. The sequence continues at coordinate 35,103,779 of NC_064884.1, read as the reverse complement.
TCTGAAAGAGTTTGCACCCATAGCTCCCATTTTGCAGGAGGAAGTCTAAATCAGCATTCTATAGGAGCTCCTAGGAGGAAGAGGTATTTCCCTAATGAGGTGCAGTAGCTGAATGTATTCTGGCCATACATTCAGCTAGGAGGGAACAGATCTTGCTTTTCAGGTTTGTTTGGTTGTTGTTTTTTGCTTTTTGGGTTTTTGTTGTTTGGGTTTTTTTTAAATCCAGAGATTATTTTAAACTGCCCAGAGTTCAGTGATTTTCCACTATTTCATTGCATGATGATCTTTAAGTATCCCATGTCTCGGGACTGATTCAATGGGAAGCCTAGCACCTTTTCTGATCCCAGCCCCAGGCAGAGTTGCTTACTGCACCCTAGAGTTAGGTTTGTTATTGACAGCATCGTTTTCTCCTTTGGGATATAAACTAAATATAGCCAGTATGTATTGAGTGAAACCATTCAAAGTGTACTGCCTACTTTCCATTTTACTGAACTACCATCTCACAAAGGTGTACTTAGGGATTCTTATTCATACTCAAGACACACTTGATATAAATTAAGGATGAACTTTAAGTACTACTGCTAATTTATTTCTCCTCTACACAATACATTAAAACTAAACAAATAAAGGTTCCAAAATATTACTAGAAAAATTGGATGTTTAATGTTGACAGGTTATTATTTCAGAAAAAAAATAATCTATTGGAGAGATGGCTTGAATATGACTGACACGAAATGTGGTCCCCTTATGCTTATCTTCTTCTCTCCACAGTGACTCACTAATGGTACTCCTGTTGTTAGAGGTGACGTTTTCATAGATCAAACCAGTGAAATACACTCACCAGTAATATGAAGTAAGATTGTATCTCACATGCATGGGATTTGAAGATTTAGTGTCTTCTTGACCACTTACAGATACCTAGTTTTGAAAATTGTTTGGGATTTAAAGTATACAGTAGAAGTTTTCTCATCTGGATTAAAACTTTGATCTCTAGGCTTTTCAGGAACGCATGCGGTTTATTAATAAGTATGCTGTGAGAGATTCAGAGGAGCCCATAGCTGGGACTAAGACTGCCAGTTTAACACCTAGTTCAGGAGAAAGAGGTAAGGGTATAACTTTCTGTCAGGCATGTCATCTGTTTATCATGTTCAGCTCCTTAGAAGACTTCTGCATTAAATACTGGTAGGAAATGGATAGAACAATCCCAATAAAGGTGTCCAAAGGCACAATGGCATGTTTAGTCTCTATCTTCTCTATCGCCTTTTTGTTTTAATTGTTGCATTGCTCTATTTTCAGACACAGATACAGCCTCTTGGAGGTTGCCAAGTTACCCTTAAGCAAACTTTAAACAGTCCTCCTTTACTAAAATTCTAACCCTAAATTAACCTGAAATTTTGGAAGTTCAGTGGAAAATACCTACTCCCTCAATTCCAAGTTGGGTACCAGAGGTCATTAGTGTAGAAATATTAAAAAATTGTTTAGCAGCTGAAATAGCATGTCAGTAAGACACTGCTACTTCTAATGTACATTTTCTTTATGTTAATGTTAATGGAAACTGTTCATGGACAGTGCTCTGGAAGTGAGGTGTCAAAAAGTGCATACTGAGTAGCATCAGCTTCCTGGCAGCTTCCATAAGTGTTGTCTAATTTTATTTAGTGGTTACCACTTCTATGACTTCTTCATTTGTATTCCCTGACAATTACCAGGCTCTGATGAAAATTTGACCTGGGTGCAAGGCTACAAGGCTGTTTGTTGTTTTTTTCTTCTGAGAATAATGCTGAGATCAGGCCATCACAAACCAGAAAGTATAATACCCATCTGATTGTGACAATACCTGGTCATGGCTCATGTGCGTGGAACTAGAACCTGTAACTAGTACATAACTTGTTAAGATTAGTATTTTTCCGGTCAGGTAAGTAATGATCCTGGGAACGTTTCAGAACTTAAAGCAGAAGTAGTCCTCAATTTATGCCTTAGACAAGCACATCATTAGTTACTTTTTGCGTTACAAACTTGAAAGAATATTATTTCCTCCAAGTTATTGGATAAGGACTTCAAAATTAATGGTTGTCTACCAAAAGCTTTGTTCTAAACCAGGCATTTGGAGTCTAATACAAAGTCTCATGAAGTAAAGACATGACACACAATGACTTTAAGTTGTTTCCTTCCATAGAGTGCAGCAATAGGCTTGAACATTTTTTTTAATGTTCAGTATCTTGATAAGAATTTTTATGTTCTGGCAAATACTTTTCTGGTGGGCAGTGGCTACGGCACTTCCAAAGTCCATGTCACCCTTCTAGACCAACAGAGAAGGCTGGTATATTTGTCTATGTATAGACAGTAAATTTTTTTAATGCTCAGAAACCTCTTTCCTATTTTTGGTGAGAAAATGCCAGTAATATTTTTAAAATGTTTCAATTGATTATTACTATAAGTAAGGTAATAAGAGAGTTTTTATGGAAACAAACTACTGCAGTCGTCATCAAATCTCATCAAATTTCACAGGCATTTTCAGCACATCCAGATGAACTGAAAGAAGGAAGCATTGGAATAATCGCAACGCAGCTCAGCACAGTAGCATGCTTAATATCAGACGTGATTGTATTGTGACAAGGCTACATTAAAGCATAACATGGTTACTATCCATGTGGTTAAAAAAATTCTAACACTTCAGAATGACAATTTTAAGTTGTCATGGGACCTTTTTTCTTTAGACTGGTGTTTCCCAAACTAAATCTCTGCCCAAAAGGGAATATAATTTTTTTAAACTGCAGCCAGGACTGAACAATCAGATTTTTATTGATTTATTTTTTTTAAATAAAAGAATGCGATTCCTTGCTGATTAGAATTTATTCTTAACGTTCTTTAGGCACTTTAAATTGAATGGTCTTGCTTAGATTTACAGACCTTCTTGAGTACTGTGGATTTAGCTAAAATACCTATATTAATTTCACTCTAGAACATGTGGGGGTTTTGCAGCATTTTTGATTCTATCATCAGTGTTGGAAATAAAAAGGCAGAAATATTATATCCTCTCCAACCCATATTCTTATTTATTAATGTATTTTGCTGAGCCCAAAGAAGAAAAGACTATGTAAGAATTTAGATGGAGCCTCCTAGCATAACTGAATAACCAGTTTAACCTGTTCTGTTGTAGGTTCTCTTACCACAGGAAAGAAAACATCACAAGCAGCTATTGACTCAAGCTTACAAATGCAGCAAAAAAAATGGGAGCCTGTAGACCTTAGTCCTTACATGAGGTAAACTGCAGCAAGAACAATTAAGTCCCAGTGAAACACCAAAATGAAAGACTGGCTAAGGATTTTCATATATAGAAATTAGTAAATGCAATATATTTTTATGCACTTGTATCCTCTCTGTAACCAGATGCAGTATAATAGATGTGAATTTAGACTTTATCCTTCACATGTCATTGAACTAAGCTACAATTCCGTCACTTGCTTTTTAAATTTGCTGTGAAAATCCGGGCCCATGTTTTATCTGTCCTTTATGTTGTGTACACAAAACCACTCAGGAGTGAACGCAGAAGTGTAGATGGCATCAAGATACAGTTTTCAACTTTGATTTTCCTGTCATGGATGTGTTTTAAAATCTCTGCTTTCTTATATCCATTTATAATTTATGTCCTTTCCTTAGCATAATACACGTCAAAGGAGCTGAATCACTGCACTGTATGTAATGAGAATGTGACATAAAAATCTGAAGAAAATGGATGTGCAAGCAAATATGTTTATTTCAGTGGTCATCTTGAAAGAATATAAAGTTTGTCAGGATGTGATGCTAGATTCAAATAATATATTTACCAAGTTCAGTTCAGTTAATAATAATAGATAATAGCTAAAATAATTACATTAATTATATTCTTTATTCAAAAGAACTATATTCTTTATTACATGTGTTGATATGAACCTATCTAGCTAATATACATGCACATGCATGTTTGCTGTGCTGCAGGTAGAACCCAGTTCATGCTTAAGTCCATTTGTACACAAAGTGGCATTTATTCAGCTCATTTATTTTCAAAAGAGCTTATGCTCAAAAAATCCCCAAATTTAATTTTAAATTGAAAGGGAAACTGGTGTTATATTGAAGTGAGTACCATTAGAACAGTAAAAAATATGGCAAAATATCTTCCAGAAGCTTGAGTCTTGTAAGCATTTCATTTGTCATCAACTCATTGATTTTTACACTAGTCATTTAAGTTAAATTACAAAAATATATTATCCACTTAGCTGACATTATGCCAACGCCAAAAAAAAAAACCCCTACATTTGTCTCAGTGCTGAATTATAATATCAAAAACTTATAGAAATATGATATTTCTTGCAAATTAAAAAGAAGTGTCACATGTAGGAGTTTTTCATATGCTTGAAGATGAGCATGATTTTACAAGTAGTCACTCAAGTATAAGAAGACCTGGCCTCAGGAATGAATGTACTTTCTCATCGGTGTTATATATAAGCAGAAGAAAAGTGACTCCTTAACCATATCTAACCATACAATAGTGACATTGCAGTATATAAGCCAAATATATGCATATGGGTGCTAAGCAAAATATCCACTACCCAAAACTGTATTTGAAATGAGACAAATATCTCTGTATTTCTTTCAGAAAAACAATGTCTGAGTCTGCACTAAGAAAAGAGCAAGAGATAAGTAAAGCGGAAAAAATCAACCATTTTAAGGAACTTCGAGAGCTGGCTTTGGAACAAAGAGAAAAAGAACGAAATGCCAGAGCTTTACTGAAGCAAAATATACTTGACATGTATGAGAATCTGCAGGTAGGTTTTCAAGATTACTTTCTAGTAACTATTACTGTGATATCCACCACTGGTATGAATGTCTTGATCAACCATTCTCAAGACCTTTGTATTCAGTAGCAATAATTAGAAACAGTGAACAAGCTTGAAATTTCACTTGGGCAAAGGTTAAAACTAAAGGTTCTAGAGAAAAAAAATAGTACTACGCAACACCCTTAATATGGTATTCTTTGTACTTTCTTGATACAGCTCTTTGCAAAAACACTATTTTAAGAATATCACTGTAAAACGATAGTTATAAGTGAGAATAAATTGAGCATTTGACACACATGACCAGATGCATATTAGATAAAGCAGCTCTGGTTTGGCTTTTTTTTTTTTTGTTATAGGATTGTATAGGGTTTTTTGGAAAGTAATAAAGAACAAGATAATTTACATAGGAGGGCAAGTTGCTCCTAATGTGTCTTACAGCAAAGTTAGAGAACACAGTTTTCCTGGAATATGCATAATACCAGCAAACAAAAAACTGAAATTATTAATTCTTAAAAAAACGTGTCTATAAATAATAAATTTGGTAGCATTAGTGTAGGATCCATTGTTAGCATTAACTCAGCCAATGCATTGCATATAAAATTGGTATGAATATGTTAACAAAATTGGCTTGACCCTTGAGTGTCAACAGGAACAAAATGTTTTGTTACACAGTGTTGATACAATAACCACTAGCAATCAGCTGGTGACTACTCAGAGCTCTTAAAACTGGATAAGAGACAGTAAAAATAATTTTACATCAAACCAACCTATTTACAAAAATCACTTGAAAACATCTCCTTAACAAGTTCCCAGACAGCCTAATTTATATTACCTAACTACAAGTCTGCAGGGAGCCATAGTTCTCTACCAGTGACTGATTGATCCTAAAAAGAATGTATGTCCAGGTTTTCAGATGTTGCTAGGATTTTGGATGCCTAACATATCATGTATTACAAGGGCAAATTTTTATTAAGAATAGTTCCTTGGCTCTTTCGAGAAAGTATGTCCATTAAAGATGTTTCACACTATGAACTTAAAATGAGAATTACTTGTGAATATGCATACTGTGCTGAATACCACTTTTACAGTTCTTTCATCTGTAGACCATGGAGAACTATACAAAGGTACCCAGGTATCCCCATTTTCCAGGATAGAAATGTAAAGGAAAAAGTTTTCAGAAGTGTCCGAGTCCCACTTGCGCTTAAGTCTCATGGAAGGTCAATGTGATTCAGGCTCCTTTAGTCTCTTAAGAGACTAGAACTCCTAAGCCATTTCGGCATTTCTGAAAAGGAGGTTTTAAGGGACTTGTTTAAGACAATAAAGCAAGGCAGTAACTGAAGAGGGACTAGACCCGGATGGATAACTAGTCTGTTGTCCTGTCCTCCTTTCACACAATTAGCTGCTTATGCCAGCAATTTAGAAAGGATTTTCATGAACTTCCTCTTCTTTTTCATGGTGAAAATATTGACATATAGCTGTGTCATTGTGACAAATCAATAAAATACACACAAAAAGAAAAGGAGAGATGCTCTCCCTGTACTTACAGAGTCACAAAGTGAAACATAACAGAAGGAACACAAGATGAAATCAAGATTCATGTGTTGGGGGGGTATTGCTGTTTGTTTCTGGCTAGGCATCCTTAGATGAAACACGAGGCAGAGTTCACAGCATTCGGGAAGCATACAGAACTAAGCTGCTAGAGGCTGAGCACAGAAAACAAGAAGAGCTGGCAGCTCATGAAGCAGTCCTGCAAGCAGAGCAAGAGAAAAAAAGTCCAGATGCACACAAAAAAAAGCACAAGAAAGGTTTAGGGAAAAAAAAGTAATTGCTAGCACTACTGAATGGTATTTAGAGGTTTGGGAAAGAAAGTTTATACACAAAGATGAGAAAGAATGTTTGTTATTATCCAGTAATTTTGTCAACTATATCCCATTTTATCTCTTTGCCTGGTGCTAGTGAAAAAATTGACCTAGTATTCTTCATTTTAACAAAGTGTGTGGTATTTTGCTTCTCATAAAGCTACTCACTACTATTAAAGTTTGTATGTTTTACTGGAATGAAATTTTGCAATAAAAATTCATATTCCATTCAGATTCTTCTCCCAAAATGACAGTGTCTTTCTTCCTCTTTTTTCCGATCAAAGCAGAACCAGTCAAGAATGAATCAGAGTTGAAACAGTGAGTGTAACCGATCAGTTTTGAAGTCATTTAACTTGGCAGGAACATGAGCTCCTTATGTGGATGACAATTTGTGGCGTTTATAATAATTAAATAGTGGCATACCACACTTTTCATATGCAGGCGTTGGAAAGCTTCCCAAAACCTGGTTCAGTAGGCACTCACAAGCTTTCTGTGCACTGTAGTATTTTTCCCTTTCATCATTCTCTTAAGTGTTTTTGAGTCTCACAGCAATTCTCTGTAGTGGCAAACTCATGGCACAACCTTCCAAGGCTTGCTGAATACTCCTTAAAACCCTATCACTCTCTGTTTATCTTTCCTAAGCTATGTTTTGTCCATGGTGGCTTTGCTCAAAGTGATTACAATAGACCCTTGGTTCCTAGACCTTCAGCTGGAATTTAAAAATGTTTTTTAAAGGTAGAACCAGTGTGTGAATGAAGTGGCAATCGCAGGCTTTCTACATGAAGGGTAAAATATTTCCTCTAAGCTCTTGCCTCCATTAGCATTGAATTACTGTATTTTTTGGTACTGTCATCAAACGCAAATAAATACGTGCATTCATACTCACTAGCTAGCATTCTGTACTCACAGACAATGGTCAAAACTCTTACAGTGGTGAAAACTCTCTCTAGACCAGACAGGGCTGTTTTAAATGGCTTAAAGAATTTTCTGTGTATGTAGTCACAAGCAGAAGGTTGGGAAGCTAGACTGCCTACATATTGTATACATACAATATGTCCAGGATGTCCAAAAGCATTTCATTATCTAGGCAACATAAGAAACCATGAGACTCACCTATTTAATGCAAACCACAAGAAATTTTATCCTTTGCATTCTGGCCGCTGGTACTGGCTAGCCATTGCATTTGAAACTAGCCTTTTTTCTGCATCCTAATGACATACCAGATGTTCGGCCTTTTGGTCACCTGTTCTGTCAGCACCTCGCTGCCTGGCTTGAACTTGACTCACTCCTCTATCAGTTCTGTGATGTCTGTTCTTTATACATCATCACACCTACACACCTGCTGTGATGCCTCTGCCTCCATTCGGCCTCCTTCCTCCCATACAACATAAACTAAACTATCTGGCTTGAGTTTTCCTGTTTGAAAAGGCGGAATTGAAACCAGAGTCCTAAAACTGCACTGGTGATTTTTATTTTAAAGAGCAGGAGCTAAGTTTTGCTTTGGCCCATACAGGCTGCAAATGAAAAGCCTGTCAGTCTTGTGCTATAATTGCTCTGACTTTGTCCTCCCGATTTTGGAATATGGAGTATACTGCTTCATAATATTCCATCTTGTTTCCATGGCAATAGCACGTGTTGGTTGTCTTCTTATGTGAATCTCTAATGAGCTTCTGTAGAGAAAGATCAAGCTGACGTTCTGTTCTTGATGTCACTGCAAGCGCTCTAATGACATTCTGTTGTAAAAATCAATGCAATTCCAAAAGCCAGCATAACTGACATCTAAATGTCAAAAATTCAGCTAATAACCTGCATGATCACAACCTGTCCCTGCATGTAATCAGCTACAAACTGACTTAAACTCAGACACAGTGTACTCAGATCTACATTATCAAATCTGATTCTGATGTTATACACAATGCTGGGTTTCATAATTTCCTCATTTCAGGGAGTAATGTGGCATCGTCAAAATCTGCTCTGTGGTTTGTGAATGTCTCTATTGGCTAGTTTATCATTTCAACAGCGCAGGTATGATGAGGGAGTGAATTACTGTCACACTGTTTAATTGCATGTACTTTGGAGTATGCAATGTTTTAAGAGAAGCAGAGTAGCAGTTTTATTAAATCCATGTGCATATTCCAGAAGAACAAAATATCCACTTACCTCATAATGGAGCCTGAAAGAGAAAAGGCCTTGTCTGGATTGTGCCAAAGAATGAACTTACGTTGGACCGAGAAATGGATGACCGATGAAATTTCATATGCATCAGTTTTACATCAACACAACAGCTTTTTACATGGTGCACTATATTGCAGGCTAAGTTAGTGGGGAAAGATGTACAAAAACTAAACCAAGATGTAACTGTATTTCAAAACAGTCATTTGCAGTAATTTAAGGAGCCATCATGTTTAGCACTTAACTGTAAGAAAAGCAAACAAAACCATTCATTGTCATTTAATTGATAGGATTGTTGCCCAATAGTCAAATTCTGTGTTCAAATGGATAAAGCACTTTTATTCTTTTGTCCTTTAGGAGTAAGACAGCTTTTAAGCACCATATTTTTTTTAAATTTAAGCAGCCTTGATATCAAAGGAATTTGCTGCCTGTATTCAGTGCAAGAAATTGCTCAAATTCTGTTTTTACAGATTGTATGTTTCAGAAATATGCCATATTGCATCAGGCATATTTTCTTAAGGTTTTCTGTAATAGAAGCTCTGGAATTTGGATAGTCATCATTCCTGCTTATACACAGCTTGGCCATTCAGGACCAGATTCAGTAGGGGCATAAAGACAAGCTTTAAATTATATGCTTTCTTATTCAGTAAAGAACTTCAGCAAAGGACTGAAACATGGGGTCAAGCCCTTTACAGAACAGACTGGGTAGGGAAAGCTTTTCTGAATCAAGACATGACTCCTAGATCTTTTAAGATGACAGTAGTTTTGGAGGTGCAATAGAGGAATGGCTGCATCAAAGCACACTTTACCTGGTGGCTTCAAGTCACAGAACAGAGGGTTTGGAATTGGGGGATTGGGAGCAGGGATTGAACAGATGCCTTCTAACATTTCATTTAGAAAATCAGCCCTGAGAAAGTTTGCACAGTTTGCCACTTACACAGCCTCTAATTTTTGTTCATGGAACGACTCTGTATCTGAAGAACAGCACAGATAACTATGTCGATCTCTCAACATTGCAGTTTAGTTGTCTTGTGACTTGGAGAGTTGCATACTTCTCCCCTGAAATGCCAAGTCTTACTCCTGAGGAAAAGTATGGCAATAGCCATCTCTGTGCATAGATGAAGAGGTGGGGTACTCCAACAGGTCAGAAATCCTGATCTGTCTCTGACAGAAGATTGTGTGCTGCTTACAGAACCAGTCTCCAATATTCTGGTAAGATTTTCTTGTCGTTGTGTGATTCCCCACACCTTGAATACCTCCAACTCATGAACCAAATACAAAGCTAATTCCAATCTCTGTGTTGAAAACACTATCAGTCTCGTAGTATCTAATCATCGCTGAGGACTTGCACAAGGAGAAGCAGTTTCAGGAACCAGCACAGCGGCATGTGGGAGACAAGCCTGGCTTTCCTCCTGTGTACCAGCCATGCAGCTTGAGAGACCTCATAAACTCAGAGCTTAGGGCAGTACTGGAAATACTTTACAATTATACTTTGAGATTGGCTGGAATTTTGAACAAAGATTTAGGGACTCTTTAGAGCAGGGCAGCATCTTTCAGAGCATCTTTAATGTTGAGCTGCATTTTTGTAGTGGTAAAACAAAAAGAATTTGTTTACTGTACTGATTCCTGATACTTATTTCTCTTTCATATGAAGTATAGCCAGTTATACAAAAGAAAATGTCACTGTTCAGCAGAAGTTTTGAAAAGTTTTGATGGAAACTGAAAATGCCACAGTAGAATGCAAACTTTTCAACATGCTAGACCACATTGTGAATAATCGCTGAAGAATTTCTCAGAGTTTGCTTGTTTTACTTCTACATTTTAGGGAAAATGGTAGCATGCACAAAGCAATGCAGGTACCTGAGAAAGAAATTAAGTCTTTGACTTGATAATTCAGTTTAATGGGGATTAACTCTGTAAAGAGTTAATCACTTCTAATAATTCATTGTAGGTGTGTTCTACTAAGCTTTAGCAATTTGCACTGCTTGATCCTTTTCTTTTGACCAGCTGTTATGAAATAGAAAGGATCTTTTTCATTAAAAAGTATATCTAAAGTTACTTTTAATGCAAGTAGCTTCATTAATCTTCAAATGACTTGTCCCATCTGCTTTGCTTTAATTTGGCTGGCATTTACACAATGAGTTACAGACCAAAAACCAGACCAAGCCCGTTCCAGGATGCCTCGCCGCTGAGACAAGCAATGTGCTGTGAAATCAGGCTCAGTTCTGAGCTGCCAGTCTGCTCACCCCGGCAATGTGCAATTTACCAGCTATGTAAGGTCTCATTTTAATTCAAGGAAGAGACACAGCATTTATGCACATGCACAGCATTTCCCCTCCAAAAGGCAAGTAAAGTGTCTACATATTTTGTCTGGCAGAAAACATAAGAGAACAGCTTTGCATAATCCCACAGCAGTTTGCAGAATGAAAAAAATCTCACTTTCAGAGCCCTTTTTCCCTCTCATTCATTTGTTGAATCAGCCCTAATAGATTCACAGTCCAGGTAATGTTTCAATCATTTAAATATCCTTGTTATTTGCAGAAAAACAAGATTCTGTTGTCCTCCATCTCAAAGGAGGACAAAGATGGGAAAGAAGTAGAAAGTCAGGGAGGGAGAAGAAACAGTCTGCATCACATGTAGTGAGACAATAGCACAAAAGAAAGGTGTGTTGAAGATGTTACTAGCCAAAATACGAGAAAAGAGATGGGGGGTCAGGTGGGACTCAGGACCTTTGACTTCTGTGGCAATAAGAATGTGGTTAGGGACAGTGGTTCAGGGACTGGCAGGCTAATCTGAGAGTGAGGTAATGTACAGACCCAGGAGTAGCCAGGACATGTCACTTCAGGTCAGGTCTGGATGCACGCTCGTCTCTGAAACGTGGGCTCCTCTGCCTAACACCTGGACTTCTCCCTGAGGGCAAGCACCAAAATGCTCACTCTTTCAGGAATACATGAGAGGGTTTTGCCTTGCACATGGTAGCCCATTGGGTGCAGCACAATCCATGGAAAGCAATAGCCAGGCTTCTGTACCCTCAGCCTGAGAAAGCTGAAGTGGACTCTGTCGGTGTGTGCCCCACTCAGCAGGGCATCACAGACATCTTTCCAAGCTACCCATGACTTGGGACTACCGTGCAATGCTCACAAGCCCAGGTATAAGCACAGCACAAGAGAGCCTGATTTTGTGTATAAGCCAACCTGTTGCAAAGCTGGAACATGCGAGAAGGAGGGATGCAGCAGCTGCATGTTCAGGGATGTTGGTAAGGTTTAACTTGCTAATAAGTCACATAAATGAAGTGTCTTGCTAAAATGAGACCACTGTTTTGTGGCCTGGCGTGTCCTGAATTTAACTTCCATCCCATAGCTGGCTATTCTACAGGTGGCAAAAACCAGAAGACATCAGGGTACAGAGGCAGTCAAAGCACTCAGCTGTGGCATGGCTAGGAGCAACCAGAACTACTTCAGACATAGCAAAAGCAGAAAGTGCCTGAAGGGACACAAAGGGGCATTGGAAAATCCATCCTTCCCCACTCTGCCCATGCCAGAGACCACAATGCAACTCTGAACTTTCAGCTTTAAGGCCACAAAATTATTTTTTTTTTTTTTATTTTTTACACTGCAGAGAAACCTTGAGTTGGCTCTGGTGACAGTTGTTGGCAGAGGCTAGAATCATAGATCTAGATATGCAGGAAAGACTAAAGCTGCTCCACTCCCAGCCATCTGGGCAGACAAAGGGATGAAAACTTACGTGTCCCAGGGTTTTACAAAGCCAGTAAAAATATAGCTCTTGGGAACTGGAGAAAGGTAAGAGACCAGAAATTAGTCACAAGTGCCTAAAGCAATGCTTGTCCTCTTCTCCCTCACACCACAGAAATGTGTCATGAGGGGATGTGAGGTGCAGCTACTGAAGGAATGAGAAGCTGCTTGCTCTCACCTTGTCCTTACTCTTGATAGAATGAGTTTCACAGCACTTCCCTGTCATCATCAAAAGCATTAGGAAAAGCAAGGGAATGCTTTTCTATTGTTCCAGTGCAAAAGGCGGCTTTCCCAAAAGCACATTTCTCAGGCTTGCTTAAGTGGCTTTCACCTAAATTAATCAGTGTTAACAGTTCCAAAGACTTCATTGACATCTTAGCTTTTTTGAGTGTTTTCTTTTTTTCTCCCACATATATTACTAGCTTAACACATTGCAGCTGCAATGTTGCAGATGATAGAAACTGTTTTGGTAACTGATGCTCTGAAATACCATTTATGCATAGACTGAGATATTCAAGTGCTGTTTAGGGTGCTTGCCTATACCCATATCTGCTTTCTCTGAAAGACTCTGATTTATTCACCACAAAACAAAGCAAATCTGGAAACTGGCTAAGATGAGAGGAATGCACTTCCCTGTCATACCTTACAAACTGGGTATACAGAAAAGCAAGTCAAGATGAGGTGTCATTGTATTTCAAGTCTTCTCACTGACCTTAGCAAGAGCTAGAGGTCTAGTATTTTCTCCCATGTATTTATCAGCACATGTGTTCTGAGTGTATCATCTATATAAATTAACGCACAGTCAGCACTGGTTCAACAGTACAGGCACGCAGCGCAAAACAATTGCAAATCAGGTGCAAGACATTTTATAAGATAAAGTCCCTGCTCAGTGAAATTCAGCTGGAGTTTTGCTAGAGGCCAGGACTTCACCAGTGGGATGTGCAGGGTAAGACATTGTGAGATATCACCCTTGACAGTCTGTCGTGGTTTAACCCCAGTCAGCAACTCAGCACCACGCAGCCGCTCACTCACTCCCCCCCGGCCCCGCAGTGGGAGGGAGGAGAAAATCGGGAAAAGAAGTAAAACTCGTGGGTTGAGATAAGAACGGTTTAATAGAACAGAAAAGCAGAAACCAATAATGATAACACTAATAAAATGACAATCGTAATAATAAAAGGATTAGAATATACAAATGATGCACAATGCAATTGCTTACCACCCAATGATTGATGCCCAGTTAGTCCCCGAGCAGCAATCCCCCCACCCCCACTCCCCCCAGTTTATACACTAGATGGGACGTCCCATGGTATGGAATACACCGTTGGCCAGTTTGGGTCAGCTGCCCTGGCTGTGTCCTGTGCCAACTTCTTGTGCCCCTCCAGCTTTCTCGCTGGCTGGGCACAAGAAGCTGAAAAATCCTTGACTTAGTCTATATACAACTTAGCAACAACTGAAAACTTCAGTGTGTTATCAACATTCTTCTCATACCAAACTCAAAAATACAGCACTGTACTAGCTACCAGAAGACAATTAACTCTATCCCAGCTGAAACCAGGGCACAGTCCAATTAAGTACTTTGCTTTCAGATACTACAGAGCCCAAAAGTCTCCCTGGTCCATCCTTTTTTAGGGGTTCCACTGGATTCATTGCTGCGTTCATGCTGTCACCCCAGCAGCAGTGTGGCTAGGTGGGGAAGTAATATAGATGAAGTGGAAATTACTTTAAATAGAAACCTACAGAAAGGTTGTGCCACAGTCATTTTTTTATCAAAGATAGTACAGATAGTATAGAGGCAATGCATAACTCTTGCCAACTAAATCTGGAGGCTGAGTCATTCAGCCACTTTTAAAAATTCATAATGATGATTGTTGCCTGGAGCAATTTCTAAAATGAGATGTCAATTGTGTCAATGCCAACAGGTAATATACACTGTGAATAAGGTAATTAAGAGATTATTTAGCTTACTAAATGCCTTGTAATTTTTTGTGTAGTCCTGATGCTGCTGTTTTCTTATGTAAAAATTTATAATGTTTTATTTATTAAAACAAAATATGACAGCTTTACAGTCATTCTGAGGAGTCTTAACACCTTCTTCCCACATCAGGTGTTTCCAAGTCTCATAAAAATACAAAACAAGCAAACACCTGAGTGCACTCTCAGCGCTTCTTTGCCAAACTGAAGATTTTTTTTTCTTCAGAGCAGTTGCAAAAAGAAGTGTCTTTCCACCACTAGACAATATCCCAGCACCAGTTTAAGGCTCCCCAAAATCCTGGGCCAGATGTGTTATTTATTAAGACCCCCCCACGCCTGTAGGAGCCACTTTTCCCTGCAGAGCTCACCTCGCTGCTGCTCCGGCTTCTGGCAGGGGCACCGGGGCAAAACGCCTTCCCCTGACCTGCGCCTAAACTGAGACCAGAGGCCAAATTCGGCAGCGAAGGAGTAACCTGGAGCTTGAAATAGCTTGACCAGCCGTGACAGCACGGCAGCTTTTGCCGGATCTGCTCGCTAGCGAGAGGTGTTTCTGTGCCTGCCTGGGCGGGCGACCGCGTCGGGGGGTCTTGGGGTGCTGCCCCCTCCCCACCTTCCCCCGCAGCCCAATTCCACCCTTGCCCAGCCACCACCCTGCAAACCAGGGGGGGGGAGATGGGACGGACACACGGCTGGGGCAGCCCAGGGGAGCTGCTGCTCAGAGCTGTGTCCTGGCTGGGCTCCAGCAAAGGCTCTCTATGAGCAATTTGTGGCTACAAAAGAGAAATGCTGAATTTCTAGCTGAGCTGGGCTTAATTCTGAGAGACTGCAGGCAAGGATAGCGATTTTTTAGTCTTTTATTTCCCCCACAGCAAAATATGTACTCAGTTTTGAGTAATGCTATAAATAAGCAAAGTAAAAAATAATAACTGAGAGGCACCGGTCTGCAAAATAACAAAAGCTTAGTGCTTTCAACTAGGCCCTTCAAAGCTGTGCCCTGTCTTGCCCTATTCCACTTTTGAAAGAGAATGAATCTGTGTGAACTGGAAGGATTTTGTGTGGCTTTCCATCCCTCTGTCCATTCAAAGGCGGTATGTGTAACTGCTCCACGAAGAATCTCGAGCTCAGCTCAGCTAACCAGCGGATGAACCGCCACTGCTGCAAACCCCCATGAACGCAGACACTGTTCATGTCTGGCTTTAGTCACCTCGAGTCCTTTGAGTCCGAGAAAACTTTTCTACTTTTTGTCTTCAGGGCTTCTCCTCAGGCCAGATAACTGCTCGGCTGGCTTTTCTCCTCCAGCAAGGTTGACACCACTGCACAGTATTGATCTCGCTGCAGCACAAGAGGTGCGGCCGAAATACCGATAGTCACTTACCTCGTATAGTGTAGTACAGTGAACTTCCAGAAAGTACAAATGCTTGTGCAGGAGACTGGTAGAGTAAATCATTAAAACTACCTGCTGTCCATTGTGCCTCTTGACATTCCTTGTGCTGTAACTGTGACTTGTTTTATTGACTCATTATAAGGATATAATGCACTGGGGAGTCAGGAACTTGCAAAGGGATGTATCTGCTGTCCCATAAATTGTCCCTCTAATTTTGTAACACATTACAGTTTAAAGGCAGGTCATAATGTTCCCAATCAGTTACCAAAAGGCAGGTGTCTAACTAAAAAATGCCTTGATTTTGTGAGGAGCTGAGGAACTTGCTTCAAATTGGGGCACTGAAAATCAGGCCAGTTTGAATTAACTGCTGGCGGAGTCTAGCTCTGAAAACTTGGGCTGCTATCTCTGAGTATAAAACAGATCCAGGGAATGAACGAGCATACAAATATTCCCGACAGCTTCAGGGTACTACTATTCAGTGGCACTGACCCTGCCTGTGCCGATGAGGTGCACGACCTGAAGGCTGTCACCCTGAGTGAAGACACAGTACAAGTGCCATCTCCACTGGATATGCATCTGCTTGACCCTGGGCAGGCTCTTCAGCTGGGACACCAAATCCACATTCTGCATGTTGTACGAGAGGAAAATCGGGGACCGGGATAAGCAAGGGTCTGTTTTCTCCCCTCCAAGTACTCTTGCACGGGTTGAGTAGCTAACTGTACAAGTAAGTTGAAGCATACCAGGGGCTGCTTAGGTTTTTGAACAGCTGATTGACCTTTTCGTTCCATTTGCGAATCTGATGATACATTTTAGTATGCTAATCTTTTTCAGCATATATTTGAGTTGCAGCACTAAGAGCTGTGGCAAACCACTTTGGTTTAGGTTTCGTTTATCACTTATTTTTCAGATGTCAGCATGCACCAAAGGTCTGCAGGAGCCCATCACTTCTCAGGGACAAGAAGACTGTGAGAACCTTCTGATGGGGAACAGTCCGTGCAGTCTTCTGCCTACAATAAACTTTCTTTTCCCAGTATGTGGGCAACAAGACAGAATATCACAGAGATTAAAAAACAGATTGACGCTCTCATTGTGCTTAAGCTGCAAGTATATATTAGGATACGGCGCTTGTCTAATGATGAGTCTTATGGCTGAGGTGTTAAAAAAGAATTAGTCTAGTCAATTTAGCCACCAGACAGCTATCGATATTAACAGAAGCAGTCTGATTGACTTTGAAAGTCTCCAGTTATAATCCTTGCTATAATTATGATTATGCTTCTCTGTAGAGCACTACTGAGCCTCCACTTTTGACTCATACCAGATTCCCACTGAAGTCAGCAGGAGCTGTGCCTGACATGGGGATCTCATAAGCAGTACTGTTTGTCTGAAAATAAACAAGCTGTTCCTGTAAACTGGCTCCTTAATATGGACTGGTTTCCCCTTTGTATGGTAATAACTCTAGTCATACATACAGCTTTTGCTTTGTTCTGCCACAGGAACAAAGTCAGATTTAAGGGCGCAGTGGTCTGGAGTATTTTCAGACTTGTCCCGCACTGTAAAATTCTTAACTAGACTTTTCAGGCTGTTAGATTTAGGGGCTAGCTCGAGTCTTTTGAGTTTCCATCCAATAATTCACTATCAAGAATACCCTGCTTGCCTGTAAATCTTCTCCTCATTAAATTTTGCACAGACAAGTAAAATATCTTTAATTGATTTCATCATCATGATTAGAAGGAGGCAAGTAGATTAACTGCAAAAGAAGTAAATACACAGGTCTATTGTGGAAAGCTTATATGGGAAAAAATCTATCTTCAGCTCCTTACCTACTGCATTATATACTCAGGAAAACTCTGCGTATTGATTATGGGTGAAGTTGTTAATTGCCTGGCCAGCACTGCAAATGAGGAAACGTGTTTGGGAAGCAGCTTTCCGTTTTTGTAGAAAAAGAGGAAAGAAAGACCATAAACTGGGGAAAATCTGAAACAGCAAAATTCATGAGACTATCATTATTCATGTTAAGATGCACAATTTGATAGGAAGATTTCATATTAGGAAGTTTCTGTAAAGGTTAGCTTGCTGACAAATTGCCCCCATTATCTCTATAATCGCTAAGCTGTAAAAAACATTAATCACTCATCTTGCAAGAAGATCTGTGGGAGTAAAATCCAGTGGGGTTCTGCATGGCCCTACCAGCCTCTTCAAGTCAATCAGAGGATGGGGTTAGGGCTGCTATCTCAGGCTATAATTGAACGTTGTTGTAGTCTCTTGTTTCTGGGAGAACTGGGGTCTTCATGCCTTCAAGTATTTGTCTGGGCATCAATGAGCACATATATCCAGAATCAGAAGTACATGGACATTTCTTCATGTGGACTTTTTAGAAATGTAATTACAACTGTCCTTAAATGCCATGTTCTACACTTTCCTGTGTCCTTTACAGTGCTCTGCTACACAATGGCTGTGTCAACCTAAAGCTTTACCAGCATGTTTATCTCAGGGTTGGTTTTTTTTTACTGGCTCCTTTTTCCAAAATTCTCAGTATCAAATACGGTCAAGCACTGAAACAGAACAGAGAGTATCACTCAAAAAGTTTTCCATTGCAGTGGTAGCTACAGCATGTTACCCTATGGTATTTGAGCACTTACATAGAGGACTGATTTCTGTCCCCTGAGAGTGCTGGGTGGTGGGGAGTTGTCCTAGTTTTGCAGAGAGTCATGTGGCTATTAGCAGTAATACCACATAAGCATTGTGGCCTTTTGGAAGTGGTGTTAGGTGGGAGGCACAGCATGGCCATGGTTTCAGAAGGAGTCTGGGGTCTTGCAGGACCTGGCCCTGGGCACACCATACTTTTGACAATTCAATCAATGGCTTCTCTCATTAATCCATAGCCACGCTGCACAACTCAGTAGGAGAAACCTTCTTGCTGAGTGCACATTACCTTCTTTCTGTTGGGAGGGAAACCAAAATTTGAAAAGTCAACTCATCATTTTTTCTCATCTTACTTTTGCAAAATAAAAAAAAAAAAAAAAAGAGGCTTCCTAATGTGCAACTGCTTGCATTAATCAGGCAGTGACTGTGGCTGAGAGGCGCTCAGGGAGCTCCCACCTGGGGAGGAGACGCCAGGTTAATATCACATTTCAACATTTCTGCTCCCTTCAAGAGACACGAGTGTCATCTAGTGGTGAAACAAACCCACTCACTCACACCCCAAGGGCCACCATCTGCCCACTGGTTTCCATAAAGATCATCGGGCGACACATTTTGTTTCTGCTGCACTTTAACAACCTAATACAGAATGTATATAGTAACACTTATTTTAGCTTTTGTCCTTGTGGGATTTCTTTTACGCATGCTGATGGAAATAATATGAGCCAACCACAGTTAAGAAGCAGGAGACTCTAATGGCTCTCTGCCTGAGGTTTTTCTGTCCCTGCGATGAGATACAGAAAGGGACAATGACCACCAGCATCAGCCTTGCTCCCCAGGAGTTAAGTGAGTGCTTTACAACATAAAGGGCCGTTTAAAGCTTTATTCACTTGTTATATTGTGTAATGTGTCCATTGCAGGAATGGACATTCAAGATCTTTCCATTTTAGAGTAGATTTTCTCCCAAACTCTTTAGCCGCTTTCCACACACAAATACAGATTTATTACTGAAGCAGAGCATAGACATAGTAATTCTCTTTTAATCAGCCAAATAAGACAAAAGGAAAAGCACTATCTCACCAGGAGCATCACTAGCAGAGGAACACACAGGGAAAGGTAGCTTAGCTGGTAACAGTGTAGTGGGGAAACACTGGCTGGTTATGTATAATTTTCCTGATTTGACTTTCTGGCAGTTCATCACAGTAATTGCAATGCAGCAATCCCAGATCAAGATATTGTGCTGGTCTTCTGAGGAAAAGCAGACTTTGAATGCCCACAAGTCACCTAGAAATCATCACGTTGTAATATTACTCCCACAATTGGGATCCACCTGAGTGCACGCAGTGCACTTTTCCGAGTGCGGAACTGGAGACCCACCTTTTTTTAGGACAAAGGTGAACTTCCCATATTTTCAGCTAATGCCAAGGACTGAGGCTTAAGGAAAATCCCAAGTGCTAAAATTGGGAGAGACGAGTAGGGGCTGGTGGACAGGGAGGAAGGAGAGCTACATGGCCTCGTAGCCCTGCTCCCACCATGGGCAGTGTGAAAAGAGAAACCACAGCATCTTATCCCCCTTCCCTCCCGCTGGAACAAGGCCAGTGGGCCATGCCGACGGAGAAGAGACTCAGGCCTCTGCTTCCCCTTTTGACTCAGCTGTTTCTCTGAGGAGGATTCACACCCAAAAATGAGAAGTGCCCAATGGCCGTTTGGAACTGGCGAGGGAAGAAGTGCGGATGGTCTTTCTGATCCCTGCGACTGAAGCCACGTGTGTCTTGCCACCAGTTCAGTGCCAGAGAAGTACACCCGTGTTTAAGAAAAGGCACGTTTCTAGTTCTGCCCTTGAAGCTGAGGAAAGGGTGCTCTCTTGGCAAAGGATGCTCCAGCAGCAGAGAGCAAAGGGTGCTCTAATTCCCTTCCCAAAGCAGAAGTCCACCTCTCCCACCCTTTCACCCCTTCTTACAATTGTCCCCAGGCTGTCTCCTGGCTTCGTGCTGTTTCCTCTCTTTGCTGCCGGATGCTTTCCCGTTAACTAGACACCCCTCCATGGCTCTGCATCTGTCAGGGGCTGCCCTGCTGCCTCCTGCCCAGTCGCTCGCCCTGTGAGCTGTGGCAGTGCTAATGCTGCTGCCAGGAGCCGGTATGGCAGTAAAAAAGGTGTGTGAACGTGAGAGCCTGGGCTCCCCGATCATCACCCTCCTCCTCCTCCTGAACTTTTGCTGCCCTTTCTCTGTGCTGTGCAGAGATGAACATCACTAATCCTAGATTTGACCTATTCACCACTGCATCCTATAGTGGTGCCAGCAATACAGGACGCACCAGTAAGCGGTGAGGCTTTTGAACGAGCAGAATTAAACTGTGCCCCTGGCTGCTCACAGATTAGCTCCTGGCTCCAAAGCCCCTGTGGTCACAGAGACCATATTGTGAAAATTTGAGCATCCAGTCCCTCTTCTAGGGGGAGAAACTAAGGGCGTGCTTCATCATTCTTCAAATGGCACTTCACCTCCCACTGCCTCGCAGAGCTTTCTGCTAGAGCAGGCCTTGGGCAGTCATGCCACACGCCTTTCTTTAGCCGAGGGGTGCACACAAGGGAGAAAAAAACCCCAACGACCAACCTCATAAAAAGCACTGAATCCCTTTGCAAAGCTGCCAGCTGGCTGTGTAACAGTGTGCTGGGCAGGACCCAGATCAGCCAGGTAGCGAGGGGCTCTCGGCAAGGCGAGGGCAGTGAGGCAAAGGGGTCTTTCCCCTGCCTTGCTCTGAGCCCGGAGCCACAAAGGGGAGGCTGAGCAAGAACCGCCAGCTCTTGCTATCTGCCAGCCCGTCAGCCTCCCGCTCCCGTTCCCCGTAAGAGCTGACCGGGCAGGGCTCGCGCTCGCTCTTTCGTTTGTCAGCCCGCCTGCGTCAGCAGGAACGCGGGGAGCTCAGCTGCTCATCGTCCCAGCTGAGAACGTTGCGGGAGGAATTAGGCGAGGCGTGCTGGTAAGAGGGAGAGAGAGGGGTTGAGGGGCAGTAGTCACAGGCGCAGTGATGTGGAAAAGATGAGATCAGGAAAAAAACCTCAAACGGGGTATTCTCGAGCTGGAAGGGAATGTATTTTTAGAAGGATCGGGCTGTTTCAATCCCAGCCGTGGGGACCCATGGGATCAGCAGTGGTCTCCCGGGGATTTCAGCAGGA
Source organism: Astur gentilis (assembly GCF_929443795.1). Classification (NCBI taxonomy): domain Eukaryota; kingdom Metazoa; phylum Chordata; class Aves; order Accipitriformes; family Accipitridae; genus Astur; species Astur gentilis. The sequence continues at coordinate 35,082,012 of NC_064884.1, read as the reverse complement.
TTTGCCTCACGGCTGCAGTGAGCGAGTCGCCACGAGGCAATTGGCATTCAGCTGTGCTGTAGAAGAGCTAAATGGGTGGGCTGAGAGGCTCGGTTGTCCCCTTGTCCACAGATGAGATGTGGCAAGGGGCAGGGGAGGGCTTGCAGATGCTGCCAGGTCTGCAAGGGCACTGTGCAGGCTTTCCCTCTTCTGAGCAAAAGCGGAAAGCTTTGCTTGTCACAGATGCTCAGTCACACGCTTTTAGGCTTCAGTTTGAAGCACTCTTTCGCCATGAGGATAGTGCTAATGAGGAGAGGCCATGCCACAGCCGGTCTGACCGAAACCCAGGGAGGTCCTGGCAATGAGAGCAGGGTTAGTCGCTGTGCAGCAGCCAACTGGAGACCAGACCCTGGTACCTCTCTCATCAGCAGAGTGAGCAGAGTACTATATCAAAAGAAGGCACACATTTCATCAATTCCCGTGGTGCTGGAAAACTCAAATTTAATTTGAATTTTTTTAATCTGCTTCCATGTTTTGCCCACTGCTAATGCCAGAGCGACATTATTCTCCTTCTCCCAATTATTTCCCAGCAGAATGTGTCTCTTTTCACTGAAGTTCAGTAAACATTTTGAAAACACTGTGACAAGGCAAAGGACGTTTTGCAAAATCTTTCTCCCTGTAGCCTAAATGGACCTGGCAAAAGAGCAGATGATTGTGATCTGAACTTGGGGGAAAAGGTGAAATAACTCATCCCCATCAGTTCTGCTATTTGTATGTGGGAGTAAATTCAGGCTGATTGTCCATCTCCAAGTGCTGCACTGACCTCCAGATACATGGCATCCCGAGTTGCAGTGCCTGGATTGTCCAGTGGCGTGCACCACGTAGCCGCTTCGCTTTCCCAAATGCCACAAAGTGACCTCTGGAGCAAAGTCGGATGTCCAGAGTGCCAGCGCTGGGCTGACCACAGAGCCACAGACCAGAATTGTCAGCTTAGAAAGATGCCTGTCATGAATACCAGGGAAGGAACAAGTATGACGGTGCAGAATAAGCTTTGGGTTGGTTGGGGTTTTGTGTGTTGTGTCACGTCTGCACATCTAGAACCAAATACTGCAATATTCTGTGCCCATGTTTTGCTTTTTTGGACACACATTTCATTTTGGACACATATTTTCCATATCTCCAAATTTTCTGTAAATTTCAGCAGTCAATGATTATTTAACAATCAAAAAAAAATTGCTTTCTCACCCCTTTTTTTTGACTTTTTCTTCTTGCTAACTGGCCACCAACAGGAGAAGCACCGTTAGAGTAATACTGAACACAAAATCTTTAGCTAAGATTTTCAGAGTGACTGAGGGAGAATTGTCAAGGGAAAGGTGTCTGTCCTCTGCATAGCAGGCCCCAAAAGGTAAGCCCCAAAAGGGGATACCTTGGTGGTTGAGTTCTTGGCCTGTGGCTACATTTGAATATTCAACTGCTGTGATGGCAAAGCCTCCCTTGAAATGAATTATTCTCCCTGACATCATGCTGACAAGTTCAATTGCATTTCATATTCTTGCTAAGAAATTATCTCATACTGTGTTTTTCCTTTCAGAAAGTGCCTGGAGTAGACAGGCATCCTTTGCTAACAAGCCCAAAAGGAAAAGCCTAGCTTACACAAGTTAAAAAATGTCTGAAGGACTCATAATTTTGGCAGAAAGCACTTCATGCCCTCTAAGGGAAGATCATAAGAAGTGAGGTCTACAAATAATTAAGTCAGCTTAGCATTATCATAAACTTTGGGTTATTTGTCCTTATATCACGTTGATTTTTGTTTGGGAAATTCAAAAGCCGGTCCCACCCCTCTGTAATCTTTCAACCAAGCTTCACTTCAGTACCACATTGTGGGAAGTTTGCTGAAACACCTCATCATCGCCTAGATTTACTTTGTTCCTCCGTTCTGCCCAAGTGAAGAGCTTTTAGTTGCACAGTGCATATGTGTCTGGAGCAGCTTCCCTCTCGGGAGGTGCTCCTGCAAGAGCTACAAACACATTTCTTCTTCTTTCATTTGAGCTGATTTTTTTCCCCCATAGGGCTTTGCTAGCTGCAGTTGCAATAACTGGATGCAAATGCAGGACCGGGGAGCAAGGCCATTTGTTTCCAGTGAGACCCCAGGGTTATCCAGGCACTTAATTCCCCATATAACGACCTAATTCCCTGCAGTGAATTAATTCAGCAATGCATGGGTGCTCCTAGAGAAGCTGTAACCAGCAGCTCATAGATGGAGCAGGCTTCGGTGCTGCAGGAGTGGCTCTCATGGCAGGCTGGTCCCAAGGCTTGGAGAGTCAGATGAGGCTTAATGGTGACCTTACCCCTCCTCCATACAGACCTGGAGTCCATTTGACTCAGAAGAAACTCTTGTGTAAACATTTCCTCAATTCCCTGCTCTGCCCCAGCTTTGCTTCCCAAGTGCTGCATTCCTGCTCTGCCCCAGGCAGCGATGTGCCAGCCAGGAGGGGAAAACTTCTCCGGGGCCTCTGTCCTGACATTAGATCAGAAAAGGCTCAATCCTTGGACAAGTTAGGGCCTGCCATGAAACCTGGACCTTAGCGAAAGCAAGCTGAATGGAGAAAGTAAGCGATGCCTGCTGAAGGGACGATGTATAAAGAAGCCTTGCCTCAGGCCAGCAGCAAATACAAATTGGACATCAGGGTCTTCTGCCTTGGCATCAAGGTATATTTTGGGCTGAGGAAAAGATAACTCTAGGTCATCTGCTGTGAATAAAGGACTTGAGAACAGAGTTAAATGATGAGAAGCTATTGATGATGGGAGAAAATGACTGGGTACAGGCTGAAAGTCTGAAAAACAGGATTTTCCGGGATGGGTCTCAGATGATAAGCAGCAGCTGGTACAGCATCCACAAGGACTGAAGCAATGCTTGCCGTAAGCAATGCAGTGAGAATGGGACCAGCTCCCAGTGTCCTTCTGTGTCACAGGGCCAAGATATCCAACAGCATCTGGGTAACCAGCTCAGGGGCTTCTGCACCCAGGAAACAGTTCAGGCAGGGTCATGTTTGGGCTTTCCACCCCAGCAGCTAGGGATGGCTTATAGTCCCGTCTCTCTCTCATGAAACAAGCCTTTTTAAAATGTTTAAATATTCCAAGGTGCAAATCTTGAAACCTGTCCATTGCATCTCTGTTTGCTACCTGCGGCACATCATGGGAACCAGTGCTTACAGGTCTGCTTGGTGTCCATTTGTAGACCAGTGGGTGAGTTAACGAATTGTCCACCATGCTCACTCCTTATTATAAGCTATTTATTTTCACTTTAGAATACCAGCCAGAGGCCAGCAAAATTGGAGTCTGTATGTTTCTGTCTATAGCTCATTATATATCTACACGCATGCTCACACACACATAGAATAAACTGCACTCGGAACATGCAAGATTTGAGACTAAGGGGAAAGAAGTGTTACCCACCTTTTAAAGATGGGGTGCTGAAGGAACAGGAGATGATGTGAGTTCCAGATCATACCCAATACCCAAACACTTCACAAGAAAACCTTCCTTCCTTCCTGGAATGGAAAGAAGAAAGCTAATACGCACAGGAATAAATAGGACTGTACCTTCTGCAGAGTACCTGTAGTGTTAAAATAACCTTAATTCCCTGCCCAAGACAGTCTCCCCGCTTTTTTTTTTAATTTTGCATTCAGTAGTCTAAAGCAGGAACTGTGACACTTATTTTGATATTTTTTTTTAAAATTTCTTCATTTTTGCAGCAAAACGTGCAATAAATCAGACTCAGGAGCTCTGTGAAGTTTGCAAAAGCAAGCCCTACTCCGCTCCAGGCATTTATACATGATGCATACAGTCATCAGTGCTCACTGCTGTTATTTCTCTGCCAATCACCTCACCCAATGGGAAGATGTGTCACAACACTGAGCAAACATGGAAACAGCCACTTTAATCAACCATATTTTCCCCATCTGGTAACTTTCCTTTAACATGGTAGTTCAGCTTTCACACAGATTTTATAGAGAGAAAGTTTACAAGCCATAAAAATTAACAGCCAGTATATATGCAACAAACAAATCAACAAACCCCCCTTGTAGTGTGTGCCTGAGTGGATCTAATTCAAACTGTGACTAAACTGTGGCTGCATTTCCATGAGATATGTTGCCTGGTGATGCGCAGTATGCAAAAAGTGTGTGATTCTTTTCAGTGAGAACCAGACCAGGAGTGACAGGAAGAAGTTTGGAGGACAAGCACAGAAAACCAGCCACAACAGGAGAGGAAAGCCGCACGGAACTGCTTTGCACATGCCACAGTGCCCGTTGCTCACAGAGCAGTGACCGGGCAGGGCAATGACGGCCTTCCCTTCCCACGTACCTATGAAGAACTTACCTGGCTCCCTTCACCTTTACCTATCCCTCCTCATAATGAAAAAAACCCCAGAGCAATGTGGTTAAATGGTGGGATGCCCTGTCTCGACTCTGCCTCAGATCACACCACAGTTAGAGCTCCTCCACGCACACTGGAAGGACATTTCTGGGAGCACTTCTTTCTCAGGAGAAGTCTCTGTAGGGGCAGGGAGTGGGTGCCTCGCTAGAAGTGATCCTCGCCGTTCCCTGGGTCATGTGTTGTTAATGGAAGTACACAATTTCCACTGGCATAGGTTAGGAGCATTAATGGCAACAGAACAATGAATATCTGAGCAACCAGAATCTGACATCTTCTATTTGTCATGCCACCAAATGGCTTGTTTTCAAATTATAAAACACTTGTGCGGTGAATGGAATCAGGCTGTGATAATTTTTGTGTATGAACACTATTTTAAGGTCCACTCGTTACATCTCATTCAAATACTGCCGACGTGGATGTTGGCTGGATGGAGGAGCATACATACTTGCCTTTTCAGAGAGGCTTCTCTTCCCCTCCCTCGGTGTGGCTGATTGAACTGCTTTTCCTCTGGTTATTCACTTCCAGTAAGAGTGTGGGTAAGGAGAAGACAAACCGAACACAGCACAGCATCAGAGGACTTAGTGCTTTCAGAGTTGGCTGGGAGTTGTGGTCTGTTTTCCTCTCAAAACAAAGATGATGTGACAGCTCTGCCTGTCTCTTTTTGTCCAGTCTTCTCCTTCCTTCCCCTCGCCCTTCTCCTCTTCCATCAGCTGCGTCACCTCAGTCAGATTTGGCAAAGGAATGGAGGGATAATATCTCGGAGATACTAAGCTCCCACTGTCTTTGCCAAAGAGGAGAGAGCCCCTACTAGAGCTTGCCTTGAGGGAGAGGCAGGCTTTAGCCATTGCCTTGCAGCCTTGAGGCAGCTGCTCGCTGGCCGGTCATTACATACACAGCTCCCGGTTGCTTCAGTTATTTGCTGCTTTTTGTCCAATTTCTTTCCACTTTTTGTCCAATCGAGAGGCCAAGAACAGGTGAGGCAGTGGGATGGGATCAGGCTGCGCAGGGCAGCAGGATGGAGGGGGGGACAGGAGGGCACGGAGGGGTGGCAGAGGTGCTGGGTGCGGGGATAGACATCTGCGGCAGCGGTAGCAGTGGGGCTGGGGAAGTGGAAGCACTGCAGGTGGGACTGAGGATATTGCGGTACGTGTGAGTGAGTGCAAGGCCCCTGAAGTTAGTGACGAGGAGAAGAGGCAATGCAGAGAACAGAAGTCTGCCTATGATATAACTGGTCTATTTTCTGTGAAGAACTTAGAGTGAATTAAAAGCAATGAGTCAAATGAGATGTTTCACAATGTATGTTTCCCGTAACAAATTGTTTCTAAGGAATGCAATGGAAATATATTTTAAGAGAAACAAGGGAGAAGAGGGGAAAGATTTGAGACTCAAACCCCAGGAAGGATAAGTTTCTATATTTAAAATGTTCTTATTTCCAATTCTTTATTCAACTGCTTAACCATTTGCTTTGATAAAATACACTTGACTAATTGGCATAATCTTCTTTGTTTATAACGACGAAAGGTGATCTCAGACTCAGTTAGGAGATGCTTTGTGTTCTGTGGTAATTCCATGATAAGGTGGACTTGCAGTAGCTGATCATGCAACTTGTATTTTTGACTTAGCGAGAACAGGAGAGTATTGTTTCCTCTTAGCTGCTTGGGTCAATTTTGAGAGCCAGTGACATGTGATGCCAGGTTAGCAGAGAGCAATGTCTTATGGGCAGATGCAAACGACCATCTCCAAGCATGAAAGGAGTAGGAAAATATATATGGCCCTGGGAAATATTTATGGTCCGTGATGAGAACACTGGGAAGATATAGAAAGCAAGAATTATTATGGCCAGAGCAATCAGGGGTTATCTGACACCCATCTGTGGGAAGGTAGGCTTTCCCAGTTCCATACTGGTGGAATTCCTTTTTCTAGGAAAATTTGGTGGCATGGTGGCTGGTCTGTTCAGTTGTATAGTGCCCAGAGTGTCCTTGTTTCCCTGAAAGGACTAATGGAAGACAGTGGGAAACAACTAAAATAAATTCTTAACTGAGGTGTTTTCCTGGTACGTGCTTATATTTTCGTTCCATGTATTGAAATATCAATGTTGTTAAATGCAGAAATAAAATACATTGATAAATTTGACTTAAATCCCTTCAGCCCTATTGTTCTCTGAAGACCAGTATGTAATGTACATTTGATCTAATATGAATTTCATCAATACAAATTTAATTGCCAGCTTATTATCATCTGAGAGTTTTCTTCATCACAGGATATTTCAGCATTAAACTTTGTAGCCCAACTTTGCATAGGTAAGATTTTCGGATGAGGATTGCCCTTTAAATCGTTCATCCAGAAACAGTTGAAAATGGTCAGTGATCACCTCCTGCAACTCCAACTGCACACGCAAAATGCCAGGACATTTCAGAACAGCTTTCTTCTGTGTTCATTTTTGTTGGGGGTGGTTTAGGTGCGGCTGAAGCAGTTGTGCTATGTCTGGACAGGGGAAACCACAGCATTTTTGCAGAGCAGGCGAGCGCCAGGAAGTTGTCTTATATTCTGTTTTGGCATTAACTCCCAAATTCTCCTGTTCACTTTTCTAATATAATTTTGTTTTAAAGCAATATCACAAACAACAGGCTTCCTGGGAACTGATAAAGGTTTTCTTGCTCTTTTGACCGTAGCAGTGCTGTACTGTTCCAGCTCGGCTTATCAGAGTAAATTGCTCGCCTTCATTAACTGCTAACCTTTCCAAAGATAACAATGCAAGACCACAGTTTTTCTTTTGCTGATGAAAAAGATTTGTGAAGTCTGCTAAGGCATTGACTTTCTCATTCTCTAAATCCTTTTTTCTTTTTTTTCACCTGGTGATTTCTGGCATGTTGGAGAGCAGCTGACGCTTTGGGCTGAGGAATACCCCACCCAGCATGAGGACCTGCTGTTATCAATTCACACGGGGCCTCAGCTTATTCTAGAGATTAATCAACTGAATACGAATAGTGAGGGTGATTATCACATAAATAGCCAGCTCTCCAGTAAATAACTAAACCATTTATCCTGAGATCTGTTAATTAACTTTATCAAGCGTGGAAGATGAATAAACACCTAAGTATCTAGGTGCCAGTAAGATAATAATTTTTGCTTACAATTATACTGATCCTCTGTGAATCCCTACCTACATTTTTGACTCTGAAGACAAACCTCTTAAGAGTTTTGTGTTTCTCCCTTGTCTTTGCCCTAGTGTCTGAGCAGATGCACAACAGCTGATGGGAATTCAAAGATACTGTTTGCAAAGTCCTTTTCTGCAAGATGTCGTTTCAAACCCATCTAGTTCACAAAACTCCTGAGTCACCCTACATGTGGGTGTCTGAAATTCTCTGAACCAAAGTGGAGGATGGGGCTGATGTTCTGGTGTGACCTCACAGATGATCTGACTCAGTTTTGGAGCTCACCTGAAGGCTTGCATTGGTACACTAGTTTTCTGTGGGGACGAGGCCTGGATTCCTGCAGGTTGGCTAGTGATTCTGCCCATTGCCTTTTCATCACCTGGCCAATTTTGGCCAAATTTGCTGGAAAAGTGGAGCTCACAAAAACTATAGTTTCCCTATGCTTTCAAAAGTTGTCGGCCAGGGAAAGAGGCATTTGTGCTGCTATTGAAGGTACAACCTGCTGGCAAGGGAAGACGGGTCTAGTTTTCTTTTGCATCATTTTACTCATCAGCCAATTAATTAGAAGGGAGACAGTAAGTCAGAGTAACTTTTCATCTCCAGTCCTAATGTATGCCAAGTGCCTGTCCTTCACAGGGCTGTCGCACAAAGCTGAATCCTACAGCTGTGCCGTCTTGCTTTCAAGCATGGGTTGCAAATGAGGCCCCTGCAGAAGTTTCTTTATGAGAAAGTTCTCAGCACTGCCGTTATGGGTTTCCTTTGGATCTAAGTGGCCCCAGGCCTTATTCTCTTCCCCTCAAAGTGCAGAACTGCAGCAGTATGGCCTGTGCCTTTGCTTAACTCTCCTGTTTCTTGAGCCCTTATCAGGACAAACAACCAGAGTCCCCGGCTCTTCCCCTTTTTTGGGAGCTGCAATGAAAATTCGTTCAGTCAGCTGCGTGTGCAAGTTTTCCTGTGGTTTTAGAAACAGCAGCAGTGGAGCAACATTTAATTTGCTGCTTCTACTTCTTAATCTCGAAGGAAAGAGGTGGTAACTGTTAATTGCATCACAGCACACGTGTGCTGGAGAGCACAGCAGTTTGCACTGACTCTTGGTGTCCAGGGGCCAGCAAACCTAAGTAACCGCTGACCCAAAGCACCACGTGTTCAAACCTAAGCCCAAACCACACTGCAAAATATCTGTGTTTATTGTTCCTGTGGATCCGGAGGCATGAAATCATCAACCATCCCTCAGAGCTCCCGACGCTAATGCACACAGATATAAAAGATTGTGGGAATGCTGACACATACTCATCGGTGAGGGGGATTATGCACTGAACCTGTATATGTGGCAATTTTTTCCAAAAGAGCCTGAAGCTGTCTAGATCAGGCATGTTGCAAGAAATAGGTTGCAAAATCTGTTTTTGAGGCCCCATTCTTTTATTTTCAAGCTATGCCGGACCTCAGGGGTTCTGTTTGTTTGGGGGTTCAGTCTTTTTTATTACCTAATACTGGCTGCAGACTGCACAAGGGAGCATGCATTAGTGTACAGGGGAAGGATTGTGTGTGAAAGGCTACAGGGGTAAGGCTCCTGGGTGAAATCTGCAAGGTTACAAACTCTTACTGTTGCTTCTGCTTCAGGCTTGACCATGTTCCTCTCTCCCCTTCCCTCCTCCTTTCCCCTCCCTGCTCATCCTTTGCCAAGTGTAAAGCTGTCACTGTGAGAGGTAAGAGCTGTAAACGTCTGTGCTGTATTATAGCAGCTTGCAGGGAACCTGTGATGATGGAAATACAATGAAAATTGGACTTTTCTAATTAACCTCGGCAAAATTGCCATCAGGAATGCAGAGTATTCCCCGGTAAAGATGCTTTTAAGTGGCTGATTGTGTATTTGTCCATGAAGCTTTTATCAGACCACGTAACAGCTTTGGGGTAAGCTTGCAAGGACTGTTCTTGAATAGGCTTCCATCAGAGAAGGAGGGGTGGGAAGCCAGCTTGGATGCTGAGAGGCAGTCTGTTGCACTTAGGAAATACAGCAAACAGCCATATAGGAGAGCAAAAGAAATGAAAAAAACAACAGGGCTCTCTGTTTTGTGGCTCAAAGGCTTAGGAGCACCTCAGCCAGCAGAACCCAGCAATTCCAGACTGATGAGCCTTTAATCAGCTCACACTGGTGGAAGCTTTTCTGCATCAGAACAAATATCAAATCCTACTGACATGCATAATGACAGAATCTGGTAAACTATTTAGACCAAGCTACAAAATGAAGATGTGAACCGGACCAGCAACAGACAATAATAAGGTGCAACCCTGCAGCTTTACTGCTGTTTGTGATTTTTTTATTAGTAAATTCAAAAACTGCTTCTGTGTGATTTTGAGAGGTCCATTTCAAATATCGCTGCAGGGCAGTATGGGGCATTTTCCTGTACTGCCTTGCCTGCCTTAGGCTTGAGATACTTGTATTTAAACTGAGTCTCCCCCTTCCCCCTCGCCCCTTTCCAAACCTAGAATTAATTTGTTCCCACACCTCAGTTTCTGTGAACAGATGCCTCCATCTCTGAGCTCACCATTGCTGGCTGGGAAGTGATTCAGCTACTAAACAGTTATAAGTGAGCAAGGGAATAATCACTGGGTATTGCTGACATCTGAAGAAATAATCTCATGTTCATGACTTCCCTAGCAAATGAAAAGGGACAAAAATAGAGGCCCAAGCTGCCTCAGAGCAGGGCCGCATCTGAAGTTGTTTGCTACAAGCATGCCATGAAGAAACAAGAACCAATGAACAAAAAATCTCAAACTCGTGCATTGTAATGAGCCAACAGAGGGTTGCAAATATTTCTGACTCACTTTATGTTTTTTTAAAAATCTCCAGAATAAGCAGTTAGTTTTTATAGTCTTGAATGGGTTTTGTGCATGCAGTAAATACATTGGATTCAGTGTTAAGTAGTTCCTAGTTTGAGAAGTTTCTTAGTCAAAGCAGCTGAAATAGCTTTTCACAATTTATTAATCTTTGTAGCTGCAGTCTCTTCTTTTTGATTAAATTGTGTTCATTTTTACAATTTATTAATCTTTGTAGATGCAGTCTCTTTTTTTTGACTAAATTGTGGTGTTCAGTTTTATGAATAGAAATTTGGGGATTAAAATCACACACAGCTATTGGAGAAGAATGTCAGTTTGTTGATTCTTTCTGTGTTGTGTAATCTGAAGTCCAAAAGGATGAATTCAGCGAGCAGCCAAAAATGAAACAAAAACTTGTGCCAGAACAATAGCACCTCTGCAGCATAGACTGCTGCCTTGTCTTTTGTATTGTCTCCCCTGCAATAGTCTGTTAAAAAAAAGGCAACTCCAGCTAATAGCACAGGGGCATAACTCAGAATCTGTGGTCCTCTCAGGCTGATAAACCTAAATTGCACAGTCAGTCACCAAAATAAAAATCATAAACAAAGAAGACTGTAGATCTTGCTCCAAATTCCTTTATCTCCTTGAAGGCCAAAACCACGATCCATCATCAATGTACTATTGTGTGATGGGACTGGAACCCCACATCTGAACCTCTTCACACCCCCAGGCCTTAGCTTTTCTATATACTGCACATGAGGTGACCATGTCTGTGGAAAGAAATTCCACGATCCGCTCTTGGGTACAGGTGAGACTTTCCAGGTGAGGATGTATGTTTAATAGTCTTTATCTACTTTGAAGATCAAAAGCCATCATACAGGTAAGTAGGCAATAGATATTAAGACTGACCTGTTCGCTGAGCACGTTTTTTGCCTCTATATGGAGAAATGGATTGGCATAGAAATCAGAGAAGGACTTATTCTGCTGTATGAGTTTCACAGAAAAATTGCCACTGTGTACAGAGAGTACTGAATTTTGTCACTCATACTGCAGATAGGTATCTGCACAAGAGCCTGTTTTGTATTACGGTAGTAGAACTCATTGTACCATGACTACACTGATTTCACTCCTCATGCAAAGCAGCTGGTAGCAGTCCTGTCATCAGATTAGCAGGAGGTCCACAGGGATTTCTATTTCTGGTTGAAAAAGAATTATTAGTTTTCATATTTCAAGTGATAATGATCATGATAAAATCCCAGCTATAATTCATTCAAGGAAAAGAAACTCTTTCAATGAGTAAAAAATATTACCAGTACCTAAAACCATTGTGACTGCTCATCAGTTTCTTGTTAATGTAAATGATGTATAAGACAATGATGTCCTGTGAGCCAACTTTAGACAGGGTGGATTGGCAGAAGAGAGTATTGGTAAGGAAGGAGACATGAACACATCTTACCACTATGAGCACGTAAGTGGACCACTGTAAAGGTCACCATAGAAAGGAAGTTTTGAAGAGTCAAGGATTCAAATGTTTTGTGTCAGGAGTTGCCGAGGATGGCTCTGTCACTCCTAAGATAGCATTGAAGCTGCTTGGTCTAAAAATACCTCTAGCAGTAAGGAGTTTTCTGTGAGGAATTAAAAGAGGGCTGTTAAATTAACAAGTGTTTAACTCTGTCTTTCATCCTGTCAAAATATATAAAAAATTACAATTATGAATGAGAGGCATCATATGCTCATCACAGAAATGAAGATGTTGAGACAGATTCCATGCCACTGACAGAGTCCCTGGAAGCCTCTGTGGGTACTTGGCCAACCTCTGGGGCAGACACTGAACCTTACATGTACAAATATAGCTGGAAGAGCAGCCCCACACTTGGTCCACACACACTCCTACGGGGTCCCAGGGTCACTGCTGAATTACATAGGGCAGAATGATGTATATATGTCTCATGAATAAGTCTGGGCTGGATTTTATCGAAGTCCGGGTATGTGACATTTCCTACATTCCTGTGAGGAACTCCAGAACCATTCTTCTGGATCTCTCGTGGACCAGCTGAGGTTCCCTGCCACAGTTCCCACCATGACCAGTATCTATCATATGGTTGTGTGGGCAGAACTGGATCCTACCCTCTCCTTCCTGCTGGACAGACCTCATTACCCAGAAAGCCTGGGTACAAACTGCAGAATTATCATTATGTGTTTTTTCCCAAACCTCCTAAGTGATTTCATAGGCTGGCAGTCCAGCCTGGATCTTTGAAGTGCCAACACAGAAGACATCTCGAGCAGTATCTATCTTGTCACAGGAGACATCATCATAAGTGTATTAAATTTGTGGGTCGCATGAGGCTAGGAAGAACTATGCATGTGCTGGAGAACAGGATTATAAATCAGAATTAATTTGAAAAATGACATGAATCGAAGACTCCCTTCACAATGACATGAGATATGGAACAGTAAGGTGGGCCAAGGCAGAAATACAGGAACGCATATCAATTGCATGAGTAGTAGCTTTCCAGGGATGAATTCTACTAGTGAATTCACAGGGTAACAAGCTGACCAGGAGTCAGAAGCATCACACTGAAAAGAAAATAGCATATTTCATGCAGGGGTGTACTTACTGGACCACAGCCTGAAAGACACATGAAGTAATCCTTGGCTGGATTGGCAGTGGATGTTCAAGTAGGATTTCCTCAGCTGGGCCTATTTAAGCATCAAAACCCTACCTCCTCTCCTGTTTGAAAGAGAAAGCCAGATGAGGAGAAAAAGTGATAAATAGAGATGAATTCTGAACACAGCAAATAATAGTACTGAAAAGGGAGAAAGTGAAGCGAGAGATAGAGTCATTGCTTCATTTACCATCAAACTGATTATGACAGTTCAGTCTACCTCCCAAGTTCCCTTTTCCAGTCTGGAAGGAAAAGCAGACACCCTCCTTTCACGTTACCAGCTGGAAGCAGCAATATACACATATGAATGTTGGCCCGGTGTCAGTTTTGCCCTACACGTGCTGGAAGGAATTGCAGCACACTCATTGAACGACTGGATCAAACCCAGAAGAAGAGGTTATCGCATAAACCTTTTCCAGTGTATTTGCAAGCTAGTGTGCATGGCTACGTCGCCAAAGGCCTCTCTTCAATGGGATTATTAGTTTCAGTCTTCTCTTATTTAATTATTTCATATAAACGCTCTAACAGCATCTCAGGGCTCAAAAAACCTCTGCCAAAGCCTCCAGTGAAATTCCTGCTTGCAAGCCACAGCTCTCAGCAATTTTTTTCCTATTTACCTTCTTACATTCACCCCTAGTCACTGCCATGGTCCTCCTAACTTCAGAATTTGGCTGTGTCTCACAAAGCCCAACACTGTACAAGCCCCAAAGTTATCCCTAATCTTTAAGGTAGAGTTTGTATGCAGCTTCTGCTCTTTATTTTCTGCACTTTTTCTCTCAGCCTTTTAATTTACATACACTTAGCCCATCCAAGCTTTGTCATATTAACACAGAATAAAGATGAGACAAGTAAATCTGCTTTGCTTGCATTTTCTGCCAGTTTGGATCTAGCAAACTTGATATGATGGTATGATAATGTTTTAGAATTGATAATAATATTATATAGTGATGCCAGCCCCACAGCAAAGGTCTCTATAGTGTGTAAACTGTAGACGTTACTCAGCCATCTGGGGTGGCAGGAAAGGAACATCTGAAGAAGCAGCAAATCCCATCTTCTGTTTGCAGACAGCCCACATCAGCCTAGCAATAGCGGGCTGAAAGGCAAATTCATCTGGACTGCTAAGGAATATGTGATAAAGCACTGTTTGCATGAAGATTTGGGTTGACTCAGCAGGTCTTGCAGCTATATTGCTTCCCCATACCAGGATCTTTTTTTTTTTTTTTTTTTTTTTTTTTTTTTTAACTTTCTATATTTCTTAGGGGTTCATCTTTAAAATCTTTTGCATTAAACTAATTGTGGCAAAGTGAACAGTAGACAAACAAGCTTTCCCCTGGGACGGGGAACAAGGATGATATAACTATGGAAATAATTTTCTTTATTTAGAAAGGAATGCTCCATCAAGCACATTTTGATTGAAAAGTAACTGGTCACTAGCTTAAAAATCATAATAAAAACAGCTCATGTGCCTGAACGTGAAGAAGGCTGAGATCAGGACTTTGGATACTGGCACCTAAAATGGATCTCATAAGCATCAGTCCCCCTTGTTTTGGATCCCTTGGGACCAATAATTGGGTTTTAGCCTCCAGAGACTGGCAGGCTCAGTGTACATAAAAAATAGGATTTCTTTTTTAATTTTCCAAAAAAGCGACAGCTTCTCTTCCAAATAGCTGAGCTCAGACACTGCTGCTTTGAGTTTGTCTGCAAACCTGAAGGGTCCTGCTTCCATCTGAAAAGGTAGGCACTCAGTTCATTAGGCCCAGAAAATCACTTAGAAAGGTGGCCAGTTGAGGAGAGCTATGCAAAGCTCTCTGATATTTTGTGTAATAATGTAAAGTAATTCAAATATCCTACAGGCGTCAGAGCAATATTTAATAAAACACTCTGCTCTCTCTCAGGTCCGTAGGAAAACAGCTGAGGATTTCTTGAGTCCGGAAGTCATACTGAAAATTATTTTTATTCCAGAACCCTGTAAGATGACTTAAAGAAACCCTAACAGCAGCTGTTTTCTGTGAAAAGATATTGGATTTTTGGAAAAATTTATAGCTTAATTATCTATTATGGAACCCTCCCAATATGGTTATAGCTAGAGTCAGCAGATGGCACTGTTACTCATAGTGATAAAACTTTTTACAGCTGTGCAAAGCTTGGTACATCTTTGAATAAATTCTGCATTGCTGCTCATTTTCTAGTGAAATGTCCTTGGCCAAAACCTAGGCATTGGCTCCCTGCCTCACCTATTAAACCAAAGAAAATACTTAAGACAAATCTTGCCTTAGAGAACTGTTCAAATTCCTGAGAAAGGGGGTTGTTTGCACAATGTCTAAGTAACTCTGGTGCAAAAAAAAAAAGGAGTAATTGAATACTTTAAAGCAAAGAGCCATTCTTTTTGTCGGTGACTTCTCCTCTGCTGGGAAGTTGGTGCTTTCAAGGATACTGGTGCTTGGGCCATATGGCGTCCACCTCGGAGCCCATGAACACTGATGGAGAGGCTAGACAGGCACTGCAAGACGCAATGTGTGCAAAGCACCCTGAGCCATGCAAACAAAGGGGTCGCTTCAGTTCTAGGAGGAAAAAAAAAATCTGTTTTAAAATACACAGTCATCAGGTCACAAAAAGAAGGAGAAGAGGGTAGTTGAGGTAAAGCTGAGGAACTTTAGAGGACAGGGAGAAGCCCTTGGAAACAAGAGGTGACTCACCAGCAGGAAAATGGTGAAAGCACTTGAAAAGCCGAGGTAGAAACACATGGAGCATCGCAGGGGCAGCAAGACCGGTGGAAAATGAGAAGGGCTCTGAGAGGTACAGCAGGAGGGCAGGGAAGCGTGCCCAGAGGAGGCCGGCAAGGGAAGGCCGTGGGTCACTCACCCGTGGTTATTTGTTCCCCAGGAAGAAGCAGCACCTCTCAGAAAAATGCTGGTCCAGTCTGAAGTATTTACCTCACTGGTGCTATAAACAAAAAGAAAGAGTGCGTAACAGCTAGTAATTTTCTCAATAATCGCATCTGTCTTTGTTAAGGTTGTTTTTTTCTCCTAAGGGTCTTGTAAAAACCTCTGCGAACAGATTCCACTTGTCAATGTTTTGCTGGTGTTTCTGGCTTCTGTTATTAAAATTGTGGCATCAGTCACTTCAATCTGTCTGTTGATGATGAGTAGACACACAGATGCAGACGCACAACACTTTTTTGTCTGAGAACGACTAGTCCTAAGCTGAAAAGGATTTTACTATTTGACTGAGGCTGCATAAATCATCAGCAAGGTCTATACCCGGTGAGGGCAAAAGCCGGTTTCTAGGAATTTTCACTGGGATGTTCCCATCTGGTTTCAATTCTCTTTGCTACATGCAAATCCACAGGGATACTGGTCCCACTGGAAGCAACCTGAAATTCAGCCAGGGTTGAGATCTGATGGGCACCCTCAGCTCCTCACAGCTGTGAGCCAGGGGGAGCGGAGATGATGGGGGGAGAGAGCTAATAGGGCTCATTTTTCCTCTCCTCTCTCATTTAAAAATATCTGTCTTGCTGTGTTTCTGTTTCTGTCAGTTAATGTCAGCATTCCATCCACAAGATATAATGTAGAGTCTCTATGCCCTCTGGAAATTTGGAGAGTGCATTCTTTCCTCAGAGCCTTCACAAAGTGCTCACAACTGGTTAAGTTTATAGGCAATTAAGAAACACAGAGCTCTAAAAATAACAGTCTGTTTATAATCTGTTGTGCTGCTACCATAGTGGTCACCATTTTCTCTAGTTTGCAAGACTTATTGTATATTTTTTGTGTTTAAAAAAAAAAAGACAAAAGTAAATAAGGACTGCTATAATGGTTGACTTGATTAATGTTATGCCTTAGGCTCTGGGTTTTCTCAGATTCTGCAGCCAAATTGTTCATCAGGTATAAAATTTATTAAATCAAAAGGAGTAAAGACCTTTAAAACTGCAGGAGGAGCACAGGCTATATTCTCAATCTGCTTGCAATAAAATCTGTTGCTTGCTTGTCATCTGTCCTAGGTTTGCCTGTATTAATCAATATTTCTCCATCATTGATTAGGGCAGGGGTGGACAATGAGGGAAACTGGCAACATGGACTGAGCTGCAATATACAAAAGGGAAGAAAAATACAAGTGTGTAATAGACTTCTATTTTTATTTATGGGTTTCTGCACTCCAAGTAATATTTTCTTACGTTAGCTTCTCCGTAAAGTTTTGTTTAACTACTAGCTGAATTAATGAGAGAGAACTATGTCCAAGGCATTAAGAAGTGGGAACTGGATGCTAGAGAGATCCTTATTTACAGACTACTAAATTATATGAGGAGCACTGCTGTAGAATGTGCTGAGCATATGTTCAATAAGAGCTGCAAGGTTGAAGACCTGGTAAAATCATTTGGAAACAAGTCACTTGCATGGCTTCCTTCATATGCCTTTAGGCAATTACATATTTAAACTCTCAGCATCTCTACCTTCTCTTTCAATGAACAAAGAAAGATCTACAAAAAAAATCCTTTTAAAATGCTATTCAGTCAATGTCCAGTTCTGTGTTTGTATTCCTATTAAATTTTGGCAGGTTCAGTAATTTTTGTTGAAAGAAATGCAGTCTTCCTGTGCATAAAGGAAGAGGCCACAATATGGAGGGGTGGGGGGAAAACGCGCATTTTTGCAGTGAAGTACCAGTATAGATAATGATTCTTCTGTATTCATTTGGATGAGAATTTTAAGGTAATAATGCTTAAATCTTCCCACCTATGTTTTGGAACAGATTAAAAAATGGCATGACCTTATTGTCTAGCAGACATTTGATATCACCTGGAGTGTTATGAATTTGGCGACAGCGGAGTGTATACCACTCTTCTTGTTATGTTTTGGTTTTGGAGTTAATTGTTTCAGCTTTGTGAGGGTATGACACAGTATGTGTAAGAATGATCATGTAAGAGCTCAAGACAAAGCTTTTGGATATAAGAGGATACAAATGAGAATCCAGTTCTTCAGCTGCAAGGGTTGTCTCTGTACTGAGCAACAGCTGCCTGCCTGAGGAGTCTTGATTAGGAGGTTGAACAGGGCCGGTGCTTTTGAACTTCATTTTGCTGTTCTCCACCGATGTCCCTGGATAGCACACTGTAGCTGGCTGGAGTGGAAGTGTCACATACTGCCAGGAGGACTGTTGTCTCCTGTCCAGGGAGTCCTTTCTGGCGAGGCACTGGGACACCTCAAAACTGAAGGATGCGTCTCCCTGTGTGAATTGTGGAGGCCCAGGTCTAGGGTATGTAAAACCCGGGGGCATAGCAAGCCTCGTGAGTCTCCAGAGAGTATTTTCATCAAAGCTGTGCTGGCAGAGACATCTGTTTAAGTGCTGGTGGCCCTTTTACAAGCCTGGCATGGGATTTGAGACCTGTCAACATCTCTGACTGGGATTTCAAAGATGTCATTATTTGGAACAGGGCAAAATAGAGGGCTATCTCATCCGAGGAAATGGCTCAGGAACAGCCTTGCTGAATAATATCCCAGATCTCTCACAGAGGTGTTGTGTAAATTTAGGATGAAGGCACAGGGTTTCATCCAATTTCTGTTGTTTTGTGATTCAGCCCCTTCCCTTCCCAGGGAAGGTTTGTTCACAGCCGTTCCGTTTGGCACAGCATTGTATCATCAGATTTTTTGCAAACCTCAGCCTAAGAGCATGTGATCCTGAATCACTTCTTTTCTACTGAAATACCCAAGGATTCTTTTTTAGACAGGAGCCTTGGCTCATGGTGTTTTTTACAGGAGAGGCAAGCAGAAGAGCTGTCCCAGGCCATATTTTGCTGCAGTGCTTGGTTGGTCTGTCTGTGTAATTTCTAAAGTGCTGATTCATTTCCAGACTTTGAAACTAGTGACCCCAAACATGGCCCTTTTCTAACTTGAGGAGCATTTTTTCACGGTAGGTAGATGAACGACATGTTAATGTAAATTGTCAGGGTAAAGCTAGAGTTAATCTGATGTGCTGTATGGAACGCAAAATAAGCCAATTCCTTCAAGGCTGTTCCTCAGATTCAGACATTAGCTGCCGCCACAGCCTCTTTCTGTAGCTGCCAAGATGTGAGCAGTGGTCAGAAAACGTTGTGCTTCAGCACGGGGAGTGTAACAGCTAACAAGAGCAATACCTGACCCATCCCTCTGCAATCTAATGCAGTTCAGAAAGGCAGCTTTGCAAGGGCACTTTCCAGACTCCTTCTCCATTAATGTTTTTGAGTCAGGGCACGTGCAGAATTCAGCGAGGCAGAAACATCGCCACTCCTCCCTCTCTAGTTTTCCCCTCTGGGGCAGCTTGCTGTTGGGGAGGGGGAGAGGGGCTGTGTGGAAATGAAGCCTGCGAGTCACACAGAGGAAGATCACTACAGGTCACACAGTTGTACCCTCTAGTTGAAAAGGGCTGGATGCATTGCTAGTGAAAGAGTCTCTCATCATTGGGCTTTGCATACAGTAATATGGGACTGTGTAAACGCACAGGAGATCATGGTACAGAAGCTGTGTTTCTGAAATCAGATTAAAAACCAGGTGCGGAATGCAGTAAAAAGATGGGATGGGCAAGCTACCTTAGAGGTATGGATGTCTGAGCTAGTGCATGTGCACATATGTGAGGGTTGCTTGCATGAGAAAAGGTTCAGCTAAGAAAAAAAAGAATCCTCAGGAGATGTGTCCCTTGCTTTTCTTTGAATTTCACTTCACTCTAGAAAATTGTGTAGGGACTCAGCTGGTTCCCTCAGGATGGGAAGGATATGTGAGCTGCAACTCTGCTTTTAGGTATTTCCAATTACAGAAAGTACAGATCTTGCAGAATCACCTCTCGGCTGTTTACAGGTAAGCTTCTGGATAGATGCACCAACTGCTTTGTCTAAACACAGCTAAATATCTGATTAAGAGCTACATTTTGGAGCAGAGAAAAAAACCAACCCAAGTAATTAATATCTAGTAGAGTGCTCTGCTTCTAATTGTTAAATTTGTATATTAGCTACCAGTAAAGCAAATACTTGCAGCTAAACCAGCTAAATGTGATAAATCTGTCTTTGGAAAATAATTGAGTAAGGTAACTTAAATTTAAGCAAACTAAGACTGGACCTCAGCTCCAGGTGTCAAATCCCATTTCCCTACGCTTTCAGGTTGTTGTAATTTAATATTCCAGGGCGTATGTGCTTTGCCAGGCAAGAAAACCTATACCAGTTATTGAGATTGATATCTAAGCTGTTAATGTAGGGTACAGCTCCTGCTCTTCTGAAAACAAAATGTATGCCATATATTCACTTCTGAACAGAAGAATTCCTTTTTCACTCTTCCACAACAACCCATGTTTAAAAGGATGGAAAAATAGACAGAAAAGGTGGAGAGGATGAAACTTTGAACTTACTGTTTTGGAGAGTGTATCCCTGCCAGATGACTCAGAATTCAAGCTGCTGCTCGCTTTGCAATGCCAAGTGAAAGTCAAGTACCAGATCTGAAAGAGGAGACTGGATTGGGCTGAAATACACTGCCCAAAAAGTGAGGGGGACCTGTTCAATTGTATACTACCATCCCATAATCTTTCTGGGCTTTCCTCCAAGAGATGCCTCTTGTAACACAAAGATGGAGTAAGAAAGCGAAGACATGCGGGGTCACTGCCTATAATTTTTAATAAAGAAAAATAGTTTGAAAGGTCTATTGGCCACCTTGTATAGCCTGCAGTCAACTTGGCTAGAGCATTAAGTATTTATTTGTGAACTTAGAGTCCTGGCTGGACAGCATGATGATGCCCTAAAAGGGAAGAGATCTTTTGACATTATTTCACACAAAATTCTTGTGAATTAACTAGGAAAACATGGTCTTTAGGACAGTGAATTGGGTGAAAAATTTATTATATCCAGATAACCTGCTCTCTGGATGTGGTTATCAATGTTTCACCTTCAAAACAGAAGAAGATAGCAAGTTGGATTCTTTGTATGAAAGGCTGTTTAGGGTTGTTTTTTATTGTTTTGTTGGGTTTTTTTTTTACAAAACATGAAGGAATAATCTGATCTCGACACCTCAAAAATAGAGCAAAACCCTCTGATTTCATTGAGCATTTTGCTCAGTGAGCTTTAATTGCAACAACAGAGGTAGAGTTCAGGTGCTAGGAAGAAAAGCAAACCCTAACAAAAGAGCAATCTAAAAGTAAAAATAATGTAATGGGCTCAGTTTTGGGGCCAGTTCTGTTTAATATCTTTATCAATCTTCTGGACGAGGGGATTGAGTGCAACCTCACTAAGCTTGCAGACAGTACCAAGTTGGGTGGGAGGGTTGATCTGCTTGAGGGTAGGAAGGCTCTACAGAGGGATCTGGACAGGCTGGATCGTTGGGCTGAGGTTCAACAAGGCCAAGTGCCGGGTCCTGCACTTGTGTCACAGCAGCCCCATGCAGAGCTACAGGCTTGGGGAAGAGTGGTTGGAAAGCTGCCCGGCAGAGAAAGACCTGGGGGTGCTGGTTGAATATGAGCCGGCAGTGTGTCCAGGTGGCCAAGGAGGCCAACGGCATCCCAGCCTGCACCAGAAACAGTGTGGCCAGCAGGAGCAGGGAGGTGGTTTTTCCCCTGTACTTGGCACTGGTGAGGCCGCAACTTGAGTCCTGTGTTCAGTTTTGGGCCCCTCACTGCAGGAAAGATACTGAGGTGCTGGAGCGTGTCCAGAGAAGGGCAACCAAGTTGGTGAGGGGCCTGGAGCACAAGTCTTATGAGGAGCGGCTGAGGGAACTGGGGCTGTTTAGTCTGGAGAAAAGGAGGCTGAGGGGAGACCTCATCACTCTCTACAACTGCCTGAAGGGGGGTTGTAGTGAGGTGGGTGCTGGTCTCTTCTGTCAGGTGGCTGGAGATAGGACAAAAGGAAATTGCCTCAAGTTATGGCAGGGGAGGTTTATATTGGATATTAGGAAAAATTTCTTTACTGAAAGGTTTGTCAGGCATCGGAACGGGCTGCCCAGGGAAACAGTTGAGTCACTATCCCTGGAGATATTTAAAATACGTGTAGATGTGGTGCTTAGGGACATGGTTTAGTGGTAGACTTGGCAGTGGTTAGTGGTAGGACTCGATCTTAAAGGTCTTTTCTGACATAAACGATTCTATGATTCTATTCTATGATTCTGTAATGAGATATTGTCTTAGACTTGGGAAGCTGTGGAGGCCTTTAAGAACAGGTTGGACAAACATCAGTCAGAAACTACAAGACAGAAGCTTGACCTGGGCACACACTGTGTGACTTCATACAGTCCTCTCCAACCATCTTGTTGTATAGTGCTGTAACTTATTCATAAAGCTTACATTTTGAAAAGCAATGCTCACATATTGCCTTCATGGAAAGGTTAGTTTCTAAATGGCTGTACCAGAAGTGAGGTCTTTTTCTCCTAAGAAATTGGAAAATACTAAATTGATAATGATGTACTGAGTAATTCTTTCCACTGCACCATCAAATTATATGCTTGCATCTGTCAGCCATATGCCATTCCAGTCTTTCCTGTCTTGATTTCATTAATAGCACTGGGCCAAACCAGGCAGAATTCCTGTTTGTGTAGGCAGGTGAACTCTCTCATTAATATCTTCTTGCTTTCTGTTTTAGTGAGTATAACCCCAATAGTATGACATTTCAAAATCATATACTTCGTTAATATATGCAACTTAGAGTTAGTTGCAAGGTGCCAAAAATAAAAATGCACTGTTTATATTCACTCCCTGGCTTCTTGCACCTTACAGAGACCCCATTTTTGTTGTGTTCTTCCTCGCCTGCTTGTTCTGTACCTCATTCCGCACAGTGGGACTGCAAATCCTAGGAGGAGCTGTTGTAATACTGACAATGAGTTCGGCTGACATGAATATGAACTCTGTGCTTTGTCTGAAAATAATTATTCTAGTGAATTGATCCTCTACTGAAGTGATGGCTTGACCTCCCCACACTGAGTTATTCCCTTAGAAATCTCTGTGGGACACATGCGGGAGGCTGTTTTTGTAAGGCTGGGTGACAGTTCAGAGATATGGCAGGTAATTGTTCTCTGGCAAAAAGAAAATCTCAGTGGGACAGATATGCTACTAGACCTTTGCTGCTTTAATGAAAATGCATCTAAATGTGAACTGCTGTGCCCAGAAAGCTTTTGGAAGATAAAGCCCAGGCTGTCTAATGCAGCTAAGCAACTTGGATATGATTGGAGTTTTTGGGCAGGGGGTGGGGATTGTTTTCTTTGAAATGGTGAATAATTATCACACCCTGTTTTATCACCTTGCTAGGAAGGCACTGCCATGGGATTAATTCTTAAACTTCCTCCTAAGCATTTCTCAAGCTTTTCTCTGCACCCGTGAATATGAGCTGGAAACCCTCAGGCTTCCCATGAAAACTCTTGTGATTCAGGTGGGTAGTGCAGCGATTAACCCATTGGTGCTGCACCGCTCTGTGAGGTTTCTGCTTTTTAAACACTTGGCAAGTGCTGGGAAGAGGTAACAAGGAGAGAGACTTTGACGTACAAGAAGAAAAGTGGTGCACTGCTGAAAAATTATGGTGTAGTGAGAAAGCTCTTTATGTTTACAATATTATTCAGAGGACTAAGTCATGCTCCCCCAGGACACCTCCTCCACAGGTGGATCTAGCTGAACGTCATTCATCACAGAGGATGTCCAGTCAATGGCTTTTTTCTGTGATTATTTTAAAATTATTTTATTTACTGAAGGGGCTGCTTTTTCCAAAATTATGGTTTCCCTGACCTGTCTTAATGTTCAGCGTAGCTCTGTGGTTTTATAGTCTCTTCACATTAACTTTACAGTATAGTTAATATGGTAGAATGACTTTGTGCCAGAAACTCTCAACATATTTAAAACAAAACAAAACAAAACAAAACACAAACCAAACCATTTTCCTCTCAAAAGAAAAGGGATGTTCAATCATTTCAAGACTTAACCAGCTGATGTGGAGGTGAGTTGTTTCTCTTTAGAAGTATTTTTAGAAAAGACCTAGTCTTCACTTGTACTCCAAACAATTTTTTTGTCCTTTCTCAGTCCTCACTTCCACCACTGACAATGTCTTTTCCTGTCGTCAAGTCTCTGGTTAACAGAAATTTATAACCCTTTCCCAGAACACAGTAGATACTTGCCCTCCTATCTAAATCTCTGTTTACATATAGACTGCTTCTGATTTGGGAATCTTTAACCTCTTTGAGAAGCAATGGTATTACCTTTTCCATGGAGATCTCAATTTTATTCTTACCTCAGATTTTATAAATCTTCATCCAGGGCCATTTTGTGAAGAAGAAAATGTTGACTTTAAATTTCAGTTTGTTGCAGGAATCTATGTAAAAAAAAAAAAAAACCTAACAAAAATGTCAATTCCTTTGAAATTAAATTGCCCAACTGTTGTTTACATTACAAAAAATAATACCTTCAAAGGTAAATATATAACTTCTTACTGTTACAGCAGAGCTAACAGATTTTGAAGTCTGACGTAACATGGTCAATTCTAGTTGAATCAGTTCCATTTCAGCATTTCCACTTAATATAACCAAACTGACAGAAAAATTATTTATTTGATTGTTGAGAAGGTAAAGCATAATCTTTTGGTTTTCTTTTTTTTTTTCTCTTAAACTGACAGAATAAGAGCTGCATCTACAAAGAGGTCCCCTTTCTATTCAAGAACAGTAGATGCTGGGTAGAGTGTGAAGACTGCCCTGAGAATAGCCAGGCTGTCTCTGGGGTGGGAAGAGTTTGGGCTGAAGTGGATTCTTCAGCTCTCAAGCAGGGGAAGAAGGAAAAATATAACCCAAGGTGTATACTTGTATATACACAAAGCAGGGCCTCTGGCAGCAAGAGAATTCCCTGGCCACAAGGTTAGGAAAAGGCTCTGAGTGGCTCTCCTGCCTGAACTCTGTTTTAGATATGGACCCCCAGCTTTCTCCAAGTCTAGGTGCTCTTCTGCGCTGGAGGGAATAAGGAAGGGAACAGATTTGCTCAGAGCAGGTTGCTCGTGGTAGTGGAAGGAGCGACTGGAGTGAGGGCTTGCCTATATGTGGGATTACATTATTTGTATATATTGACATATGTGGGAAGAGGGTAAATCACTTTTACTCAGGCTAGCGTAACTTCTACAACTGCCTAGTGAACCAGTAATTGATACTATTTCTGCGGTACCTCAAAAAGTATAGATTTTCTGCATGACTTGGCTAGAATATTTGTATTCAGGTAGTATGTAAAAGGGCCTTTCATCATGTACAAGTAAATGACAGACTACATCGCATAAGAACTACAAAAAGCTCAACACTCTTAATGGCCTCATATGCTTATAAACTGAGCTATATTAATTGGGTGGAGTTTCCCAAGAGTAGAGAACAGGAGAGCTGGAAAGAACGCTCAGCTGGGCTAGTATTGAGTCAATCCCCAAGAAGCCTGAATAGGCACTGAGATAAATATGGCTGAAATGAGGGAAATAATTCTAGCGTCCTCTAATGAGATGAGAGGAAATTGTAGAGTCCTCACACAGAATCTAGACTGGCTTTTTTTTTAAGGAGCGATAATTGAGTTTTGGGCGATGTTATTTTTCACAGTTTGTATGTGGAGACAAAAACTATTTCTTTACTTCAGGTACTTAATGTGGTGCTGTGTGATGTTATTCCTGAAGTTTACTTGATTAACTTGGACTGAACACATCTTGCTGTCCTTTGATCCATTTGTGAAAGTTCATCTATTATTGCGCCATTGCAAAATAAGCAACAGAAATATTAACAGCATAGAGACTTCAGTCTTCATCACAGTCGGGATTTCAGGAGGATCAAACCTGTCACCAAAACCACTGGAGAGTGTAAGTCAGACCAACGCACCTTCCCTCATCCACAGCTTCTCAGTGGCTTTGGAGGAATCACACATTTCATGAATGGTGTTTCTAGAGGATTGTGGAGGGCGGTAGGAATACTAGACAGCTCCTTTATATCAACAGATCATGTAATGCTCATCTGTAACAAAAGGAAATGCACTTCAGACTGTTGAGACTGCTGATCTCTACTACACACCAGTGCCGTACCATTCACAGCCACATAGCTGTCTCCTGGAGTGGGTGGCAGCTGTACACCCAGCCTTTCCCTGGCCACAGGAGGTTTGGGCACATAGCACATGTGTTATGCAGCAAATAGAATCAGTTAAGTCTTTTGCTACTTTGGAGATTAACAGAAAAAGGCAAGCCAGAAATATACTCAGCTGGAAAGGTGAGTAGGCTGCATACCAGCTATAGGTCACTGTAGAATTCTGCTATACATACTACTTCAAATGCAAGGGACAGTAGGAAATTAAAAACATAGTTCCTTAAATAGGTACTGATCTTAGAAACATTGCTTCCTAGTACTTCAAATACTAGGATATTCCTGAAATTTGCTAGCTTTTCTAGCCTTTGTACAGGGAACACCAGTGAAATAAAATTGGCCTTGTATCATATACCCATAGCTTTTCGTACACTGAGGAGGCTGCAGATGATGTGGCAATGGGAAAAAGAGGGGGACCTGAGGGTTTCAAGCAGAGCAATACCTGAGTGCAGGGCTGCTGCCCTTAGACCAGTTGAGGGGCAAGTCCAAAGGATTTGAGCAACAGGACTTGCCAGGATAGTAAGGCAGGAAGGCAAGAGAAAAATATGTGGGACGCAAAATGCAACACTAGCATGAAATTTGAGTACAGATTTATGGCAATAAAAGAATAAAGAAGTTTTTTACCTTCTCCTTCCTGCCTCCCTTCCCCTCCTCCCCCCCACGCTCTTTTCTTTGGTGGAAAAGTCCCATCTTCTCCCTTGACCTCAAAGCAGGATGTCCATAGACAATCTGACCTGGCAAGGATCCCTGCAGCATCTCAGGTTTAGAAGTGTGCCTATCAGCTTTTCGTATGGTATTATTTGATAGGACCATGCTGACAACTTAGTAGTATAGACAATCATACCCCCATCCCTAGGAACAATCTCAAGCTTTATTTAATTAATGAGGATAGACAGCACCATGTTCCCTTTCTGAGACTTTTTACTGGGTGTTCCTGGGGAGCTGCAGTGAAATGACAGAAGCTCTACCGATATTTAGCTGCTGACAATCTGTTAATTGCAGAGAGGAAAGCACAGTGAAACAATTATCTCTTACATCCATGATACCTCCTTCTTGAAAAGCTGCCGGTTGTGGTAAAGAGTGTCCATATTTATCCTGAAATCCAGATAAGCTTCTGTTCTGGGTTTGTAGTTTGGATGTATCTGAATTAATGTAGAAGTGAGGTGCCATGCATCTTCAACTTAATATGACAATAGAAAAGAGACTAGAGGTCAGACTAAGGATCCATCCAGCTTACTGTCCTAGCTACTACAGTGGTCACAAATGGAGGCATGTAGAAAAGTGAAAACAGTGCAAACATGGGCAAGCCTGAATATTCTCCCAGCTATAGCTATTATTGTCTTAGGGAATGTTGTATAATGAACCTTATCCTTTTGTTTGCTCTGAACCTGGCTCAGAATGGCTTTCTTTACTGCCTCATTTATTTTACTGGCAAAGAGGGCAAAGAAGCAATCCCTTTTTAACCTATTCTTGAGCTTCATGATTTTGTAGACCTCTATCATATCCCCATTTGGTCATCTTTTTTTGTGACGGGTAGTCCAATCCTATATCCTTACTCTTTGTTGCTTCCCACTTCTGAATCTATTCCAGACTCCCACAAGAGATGACTCGACTGCACATAATATTAATGATCCAAATGAACCGTGGCATAACGATGGTCTCATTTTGTTCTCTATTTATCACCCAATAGTGCCTGCACTTTAAGTTTTTAAGCATTGCAAAGTATTGAGCTGGTGTTTTCATGGAGCTTCCTATTACATTTATATAGTTATATATTGTGTTCCTATTTCTGTTACAGTTTGAAGATACCACTTCTGAGTGGTAATGGTCAGCTCAGTGGTAAGGGTTGTCATTTACATGTGAATCTGGGATGGTGCTTTATCTTCTGTGCATCCTATATTACCGCCTACACTGAATTTCCCCTGGTCTTTTATTGTCCATTCAGCTCTCTGGTCCTGCCATTTTTCTGTTGGCCCCAATCCTTAATAACTTAATATTTACAAAATAAGAAAACTTTCTTGGTGCATTGTTTAGCCGCTTTCAGATCCTTCACCAGGATGAGAACCAGAACGAGTCCAAGTAGAACCAGTAGTCAGCAAGGAATAACCAGTTACTTCCAACCTCTGTTTCCACTCCTTTCAACTGACTATTCAGCTATGCTAACACCTTCTTCTTTTGTGCTGTAGTTGCTTGTTTCTTCCACTTTAATAAGATACCTCTGGGGAATTCTCAGTAGATATTATCGGCTTTATCACTCTTTTCCATAGACTTTCTTGCCCCCTTCAAAATATAGTTTTGCAAGGCATAACTTGTTTTCAAAGCCATGTTGACTCCTGAAATTGATCATTAAGATGCATACTAATTCTGTTTTTTTTTTAATTGAAGTTGCCAGTTACTTGCCTACTACAAACACCAGGTCAAGAGGTCCGGGATTCCCTTCAAACTGTTTGTTAATGATTGATGTGACATTTGTCGTGGTCTTCAGTTACCCATGCAATGAAAGGCTGCACACTGTCCTTGGTGATTCAGTTATTGGATCCCTGAGTTCCTTTAGAGCTCCTGGGTAAATACCATCTGGTCTTGAGAATTTGTTAAGTTCATTTTTTCAATTTGTTCCATAACTTATTCTACAGACACTTCAAATTCAGACAGCTCCTCTGTGTCACTCATTAAAAAAAAAAAAAAAAAAATCCCCCCCAAAACCCCACCTTTTTTTGTTTTGACATAGGAGTCTTCCTAGCTTCTCCCAGAATGAACAGCAGTGCAAGAAATAATATCTTTTCTTCATAGGTTTCTGTTCTTACGTTATGATCAATTGACTCTTTGTAATCTTTGACAGCTTTTCTGCTCCTCATGTACTTAAAAGTAGATTTATTAGTGATACCTTTTATCAATTGTGCATCAAAGTATTTTTGTCTGCTTCACTGTGTGTTTAGATTTTAATCTGCAGAAGTTCGTGATCCTTTTTATTCAGCTCATTTGGACACACCTATTCAGCTTTCTGACAGCTGGCTCTATAATGTACTGTGTAGCGATACTGAACTCCTATTGCTCCCTTTCTCAAGGATTTCTCAGTAGATGGTATTTATTTGCCCCATGCTTTCAATATGGTGGCTTTACAGAGCTTTGAGTGTATGGATGTAATTCTTTTAGCTATACCTTGTCTCCAACAAATTTTTCATTAATTTTTACATAGAGTTCTGACTTTTTGCAATAAATTTTTCAGCTGTGAGTAAGAAAAGTTTTCGTTTTTTCATCTCTGAGTGATTGGGTTAGGGATTCCTTGCTTTTTTACCTTGAAACTTGTTCTAGATACCAGCAATAGTTATGTACTCACTTAGGTCCTCTCTGCACTCCCTGAACACTAAAAAACCCCCCATAAATATACATACATTTTATGTATATATAAAATAAACATACATACGAATAAAAGGGAATTTGTGTTGTGTTCTGAATCAGTAGCACCACATGGGATGAATTGGCTAATTCTGGATCATTTTTATGACTTCATATAGTAAACGAGTTCCTGATGAGCTTGTTCCATAACCTTTTGATGTTTTTCTATAAGTCTCTCTCATAGGATTGCAGTGACTGAAATGAACTGTTCAGATAGCTCTTAGTTGCTAAGCACCAAGCAGGCCTTCAGTAAAAAGGAAAAGATAAATTTGAGAACTTAAAAATACATAAGAAATTATTTTAATCCCTAACTGCATCATTTGCTTTGACGTTATTTGATTTTGTCGTTCTAAAACAGGCAATGAAGGAGTGTAGTGTTCTAACCTGAGCATTGCTTCCTCTGGTTGTATATGGCATGTCTTGAAGCATATCTTTGGAAGGATCTTAACATAAAGCTAAGGCCACTCAGTGAGGCTTCCTGCTTATAAATTAACAATTTTATCAGTTACTAAGAAACACAGGCTATATTATCTGCCGGTAGCAGCTCTCTGCATGTGGGCATCCTGAAATATTGCCATGTATTTGAACAAGAATGGTCCTGTGCAGTTGCGTCTTTAAGGCTGATTAAAACACCGGAAGAGTTGCATGTGAGATTTAAATGTAATTATTAAAAGTAATTAAAACACCGGAAGAGTTGCATCTGAGATTTAAATGTGATTATTAAAAGTAATTAAAAACATCTCATTGTATATCTGCTTTCCTAATGCTACAAGTCCAGCTGACTTGTGGACACATTCTTGTGTACTACACATATATCTTTGTCTTCCTGTGAAAGATGAGAAAAATGGCTAGTAATGAGATGAGTAAAGGAAGACACGTTGTTATCTTCCTAGAGATGACAAGTTTGACATCTAACGCTTTGATGGTACTGGCCCATTAGCAGCGAGCTTTGTGCCCTGTCTGCACACTAAAAGTGATTAGAATGCATCACAAAATAAGTCTGAAAAGGTTCATTTGCCAAAACCAATTTTTTTTGTTTGGATTTTGTTGAAATGCTTAATCTCAGGAAGGTCAAAACACTATTTAGTTGCGATAAGGTTGAGGCGTTTTAGTTCAATTTTATCCAGTGAGCTCTTCTCTTACACAAAAATAGAATTTCTAACGTTGAGTATTTGAACAAGCTTTTAATGCTGTGTTGTTCCGTGACCAGAATAGCAGGCAGGGTGTCACGCAGAGGACACCCACTGCGGGCACCCCTCTGAGAGCAGAGCCAAACCAAAGCAAATATGCCTCAGTCCCTCCAGCTACTGCTGTCATCTCAGAAAAGGGAATATTATTGTTCCCTGTAAATAAGTCTTGACATAATATGACCAGCACTTCCATGTACGTACACTATATTATATAATACAGTGTGTAGGCATTCACAGGAAACTGTGATCACTGTCTTACTCTCATTTTCTTCTCCACGATCAGATGTTGATTTACAAGGACTTTCTGATCTCTTTCAGTGGTGGTAGAATCGTAACTTAACATTTCTTCTGGGGTCTAGTTCTGACACCAGCATAAATGCTATTGTAAGTAATAGTTTATTTTTCAGTGAGATTGTTTAATTTTCTGTTATATGCCTTAATGGCTTGCAGGTATTGATAAAACAATGAGAAACTGCCACGGTATTTTCAGTCACTTGAATATGACTTTTAGTGAAGTTAAATTTGCCTGCTCATTTATAAGATGCACTAAATATGGTGAAGTAGGATTTATTTTGCCTGAAGTTTGTTCTCTGAAAGTAGTCTAGGCAAGTTGGTTTGGACATCTGTAGTTGATGCACAGAGGAAAGTTCTTCCAGTGCTTGATTCCTCCCATGCACTGAGGTTGCCTCCATTTGGATGTGACAGATTGTCCTGTGGAGCAGGCTTGCTTTTTTCTTGGCTCCACAGCCACCTCATAAATGGCTTTAAGTTGGGTGCATAAAATCAGGGATGTAGTTGAAGGAGTTGGACTTCAGCAGCCCTCTGGTAGGATTAATCAATGCAGATAGGTCAAGAGACCTCTAATTCTTTCATTTGATAGCTAAACCATGCTGTTTTCTCAAGTGTGGGGTAATGCTATGCCATCTTTTTACTTTTGATCTGTGCAAAAACAGTGTTGTCCACTGCTCTCAATGTATAATCAACAAGAGACTTTCCTACAAGCTGCATCTTGTTGTGTCAGCCTTATCAACGGGCAAACAGTTATTATTTGCTGAATTTAAAACATTCAGCCATGTTAATATGCCTGCATCATGTCTGAGCTTTCCTGATGTATGACTGTACCATTGGTCTCTTCATAAAATGCTAACCAGCTTCTGGAAGAAGTTTCTGCTCTCCAAGTGAATGGCCTTTCTGAGGTAGTAACTTAAGGTTTGAGCATGTGTCTACTAGGATTACTAGGAAAAACATCTCTCCCTTACAAAGCAAAGGGACTGCAAGTGTGCAGAGGCTGTGATGGAGAATCACGGGAGACACCCCAAACCTTGTACAAACTGAAACAATCTCTCAAAATGTGGAGTGGTGAGATAAATATATGGCTAGAGGCTGCCTCTTGGGAAAAGGGGTCAAAGACATTTTATGTCATCTTGGAGGCACTCTGGAGGAAAACCCAAAATGCACCAGAGGGAGTCACACTCCCACCTTGATTGTCTCTGACACATAAGCTTCCCATAGAAACACGTTTTGGTATTGAATGACACCGCAATGTTAACACCTGATAGATTGCTTCTGCAATTATACTTTGGTCTCCTCTCCCTACAGTCCTCAACTCATCTAGTGGTAAAATCATCACTTTATGAGTGTTGTTCAAGTTAAAATGCAGCAAATAAGCTTGGAGGTTGGAAAGGGAGGAGACAGAATATATCTGTCTTGTCACTTACACCTGGTTATACAAAAAGGTGGAAACATTTTCAACCTCTTCCCAGCAGGGATTGCAGTGCTCAAAGTGATTCCTGCTTCGCCCTTGATGTGGCAATAATACATCCTTTAAGAAGGACTGTGAACACCTGAAAAATGGAGGAAGTGGTCATTCTCCAGCAATAAAAATCTAATAACTTCTAGCATCTGCCAGCTCCGGGGACTATCACTCACTCACTGTGGCCTGAAGTGGTAACAGAAGTGAGGAAGCATTAGCAGGAAACGCTTCTTTTTTTTTCTTCTTCATTTCAGTAATCCCAGCTATGGAACAAATGATCGTTTCCAAGTAGTTCTGTTGGGTAGGGGTTGGTATGGCCGACTGCACTGCCAATGAGTTTAAAAAAAAACCCAAACCCAGGTCATAGTGTCTGTAGTCTCCTCCTGTATACAGCCATCCCAAAATTGAGGCAAATTAACTGGTGCGAAACCTCAAAAGCAGAAAGATGAGTGTAGAATGCTGTGACTTAAATTACTGTGTGGCAGATGATACCATTTCATGTGCAAGTACTGTCTGCAAGGCGTATCTAGCTAGTAGGATTATTACTTTTTTTAACCAAGTCTCTCTTAATTACAAAGAAGAAAACGCTGAGCAATTATTTCTACTGAGTTTCTGAAAGAAGCATTTTTAGTTGCAAGTGGTAATTATGAAACATAATTATTCTTAATTTAATTTACATGTAAATTAAATTGTATTTCAGTTGCCACTCAAGCCACTCTTGCAAGATTATTACTAAGTGGGAAGAATGAGTCAGATGTGAAAAGAGAGTAGACTTCATGAACTGAAAATAAAAATCTAAATTATATTTCAAAATTTCAATTTTAACTAAATAATTGGTGTCAGAAGTGCAAGACAGTTGAGAAGACAGAAAAAGGGTTGTAATAAAGACCTTTAATTTTCCATGCACTGCTTGATACATTTGATACGAATAAAATCTGGCTTATTTAGTCACTTTTCACAAGTTAATTCCTGTCAAATTCAGATGGTCTTGCTTGAAAAAGGTGAACAAGATTTGGCTGGCCTGAGTCCAGATACAGTATACAGCTAATTAAGTTCACAGAACACCCACCCACAAAATAGCTTTTACATCAGAATCTGAAAGCACGTTGTATTTAACACGCATACTGGAGATAGGCAATCTGAGAGTACTGAAGGGGGAGGGGAAAAATATGCTTTTAGAGTTTCAGGCTCCTTCCTGATCGCTCTAATGAAACAAGAAACAGCGAGTCATCTGGATTTAGGGTCTAATGGGAACATTCCCAGCCTAAGCGTAAGGGAAACATATCCCCACTAGCCAGTTTTTGGCAGGGGGGGGTCCAGATGTCTTTTAAATTAGTAACTCAGATAGCGTCTTTGCTCCTACTGCCTGCAGTTACCTATCGAAGCAACCTGGCACACAAGTCCGTTTCCCACGTTTGCCTCCGTGAGGGGATCGCTTGCCCCAGAGTCAGTACATACCATCGCTGCCCTGAGAGCAGGGCCGATGGCTCCGGCGGTGCGTTGCCCCTGTGCCCCATCGCAGCGCACCAGCTCCCGCCTGGCAGACCGATGCGGCAGCACAGCGGAGCCTGTGAGGCAGGACGGGGTGCAGCTCCAGCCCGGCCTGTAAAAGCGGCCCCAAAGACGTCTGCTCCAAGGCAACATAATTAAGTTGTACAGAGCATCCGTTTGCTCCCAGACTCTTTGCTTATTAAGGAAATGGCTGTAGGAAGACTTCACCTCATTGTAACTCACAGCACGTGCATGCACGCTTTCACCAGCTTGGACCCCCTATTAAATAACAATTGTTTGTGGTTCTGGAAAACCCCGACAGAGCTGCTCTGTGACAAAGGCAAGAGGACCTGAAAGCCACAGAAAATAACTCTGCACAGAGAGGGGCTTAGGTGTTCTAGCTGTTACTGGCTATAGTCACGATCTTGTGGAGCGCACATCGTTGATTTCAAACAACAGGCTTTATACTGCCTGATGCAACAGCTTTCTCTCTTTGATTTTTGTGACCGAAAACTTTCACAAGTCGCCATACCTGAGTGCTGGTACCCAGACTGCAGGGGCAGGGAACCCAAGCAAAAGAAAATGGTTTTAAGAAATTCAGGAGATAAAAATTAAGTTGATGGTCAAGTTTCTTTTTTCAGTAATGTTTTGAAGTTGGCTTATTCACTCTACTCTATTCATATTTACACAATACAAGAATGTGTGTGTATTACTTTCCTCATTTTTTAGGGAAGAGGGCAACTTTTCTGTGGCATATTAATGTCCTAATTTTTCCTGGTTTAACTTCCTTTATTGGTGTAATAAAAATATGGCATATATAACTAGTGTACTGTGTAAGAATAATAAGTAAATCTCCTTGAGTTTCACTTTTGGACAATAGATAGTGAAAGCACCCTGTTATTTGTTTGTGCTTATTAAATTATGTACCATTTATTGTTGTCATTTAAAAAAACCCAACTTTTTTCAAATTAATTAAAAATGGAAATATATACCCGTGTCTTTGCAATACAAACAAAAGTGAAAAATGGGGAGGAATTCTAACATTTTAATGTGGAACTCTACAAAGCTGCTTTTATGCCTAAGCTTTTTTTCTGGATGGCTCAGTATGTACAGAGTCAGACTTCTTTCAGCTGGCAAGCGCTTGCTTCTAATCAATTAATAAGAGGCAGTGTTCGGCTCCTCTCCTGTTTGTCTTTTAGATCCTGTGTTCTCATGCAAACAACATTCTTCCTAATTGGAAGCAATCTGGGAGCTTGCTGGGATTGGCGCTAGGATGGTGAGTCCCCAAGTTGACTTGTTTTGCAGATTGTTTACATACCTGAGAAATTA
Source organism: Astur gentilis (assembly GCF_929443795.1). Lineage (NCBI taxonomy): Eukaryota > Metazoa > Chordata > Aves > Accipitriformes > Accipitridae > Astur > Astur gentilis. The sequence goes on along the minus strand of NC_064884.1, from coordinate 35,046,735 downwards.
GCCCTATCATCAAGAAATATGATAATAATGTAGGAATCACTTTTAAACAGGTATGTCATAAACAAGGTGAACTGTAGTCTAAGGGAATATACATACATATCTGTGTGCATACGCATGCACATGGGCAGACACCTTGTGCACAGTTTTCTGCTGAACTTGCTGTTCATTTCTTTTGCACAAACAATCAAAAGACCACTTAGGATTCCCAGAGGTTCCTACCAGGATTTGTTCCAAGTGGTCACGATTCAGCCTGCTGGGGTTTTTGGCACTTACACTCGGTAAGAAAGGTGCTGTTAGAATTGGAAATTCCTTAATCGCTGCCACAGAGAGTCAAAAAGCTTTCCCATTTGGAGCTATGGTTCAGCACAATTCCAGACCCTGTATTCAGCAGTGCAGAGAAGATGAGACTGTCTTTTCCATGCAAGGTGTCTGTCTGAGTTGCATTTCTCTTCCCCCTTCTCTTATGCATTGTGTCTTTGTAGCTGTTATTTTCTAAAAAATGCTACATGAGAAATTTATTTGTCCAAAGGCTAGCTGAAGTTGTAAGCTGACCTTGTCTTGGCTAGTTAAGGTCAAGAGATACACAGTTAGTGAAATCCCCCCCCCCCCCCCCCCCGAAGATAAGGGTTGTTTTGCTATTGACATTGAGAGGCAACATTTTCCTCCTCCAAATTTTCCCAAGGGAGGGACTATCTGTGTAAGGGACAGGGTACGGATGAGTGTTTTGATGTATTACCTACTGGTAATAAGCAATATAATCAGCCCAACAGTTTATACTAACAATTGAGATACTGAACTGGCTCAGATCATAGCTAGGGAGAAAGGGGGTCAAGAAGGGTTGGGTTTTTTGTTTTAGAGGTTCCCCCTAAGAGTTTCATAGAACAAATCTAATTTGTCCCTAATTTTACTTCAGTTGGTACGTATAGACTTACTGGACTTCATTTTGCAGTATCTCCACTTTATTTTTTTTTTTTTTAAGTCCATCACAGATGGAATTAATACATGTATGGCTTTGGTAGTCCTATATGACTTATTAAACTGAGGTAGTGATGAATGATCCACAGCTTGTTTGCAGAGCCATATTAAATACACAATGTTTTTATTTTCCTGTATTTGCCCAAAATTTTCAGGCCTGGTCCTTCAGTCCAAAAAGCAAAGGCAATTGGAAGAGCTTCAACTTCTATCTAGTCTGCTGTGCAACTGAAACAGACGGTTAATCGCCTTCCATAGTATCTGCTGAAAGCAGAAGTGGTTTTGTAGGATAGAGCTGATCCTGAATGCCTCTTCTCCCAGAGCAAACGTGCCTCCTGGCATCAGGCTGTGGTGAATGTGTCTGCAACAGTACATTTCCGCATAAGCATGTCTTGCTCCCTTCTTTGGAAGTCCAAAAACAGAGCTAGGCTTCTTGAATCGCAGTCCCTGGAGTGTTCTTTCCTTCTTTCTGTACTGCGTGACACATCTATTTGGTTTTCCTTTGTCCAATCCAATCCAATAAAAATTCAGGAAGATAGCATGTTCCTAAAAGCTAATGTTGTTACAATTAGATAAACTGAAAGCCATTTACTGCCTTTGCAGACACTTGTATAAAGCTAAACAACTCTTTTTGCAGTCATGAAGGAAGTATGTGTAGAGTGTCCTTTGTTCATCTCACCACTTTACAGAGAAGATATTGAAGTATAAAAACTTTCATAAATGTTTCCAGAAAAATTGTATTTCTCTTCCTCTGAAGTACCCTATTGTCCTCCCACATTTCTTTATAAATAGAAGAAAAATATGCTCAAATAATGATATTAAACATAATCATGCAATATCTGTGTAGTTTTGGAAATGTGTACATTGTAACTGATAGAGGCAATGCTAGATGGATGGCACTATGATGATATCATCACATTTATCACACCCTTGTTGAACTCCTTTGCTATTTATGAAGTTCTTTGTGATCTATGTGCAGAAATCATATTCTTTCTAAGACTATATGAATCGGTATTGGTACAACGCCAGCTAAGCAAGTTGTCATACATTCAAATAACTCTTGGTATGCAATAAAGTTAGAGCTTTATGTAGATATATTGCAAGTATTCATATGGCTACGTAAGTGTCTATATACAAGTTTGACATTCTCCAGCAGCAGAGAAACTTTTGCAATACTCCTAGGCACATGTTTGTTGTACTCCTACACCTCCTGATGGGGTGAGATTCACAGCAGAATTTCAAACCTGCTTAGCTGAATCCAGTTGCCATCTCACCTGCCATATACTACTACTAAGGTATGCTGGTAGTAAACTGCGAGTATGGGCTGGATAGCAGTGTCAGTCATATGAGCCTAAACAGCTGGTGTAATTTTAGAGCAGTGGTATATTAAGGACTTACACATTCCCTCTTCATGGTCTTTTTCTGATTGTGAAAAGTACATTACCTTGAGAGAGCTGGGTGCTAATGTGCTCTAGGCATATACTTTTTTTAGGGTTTATGTTGGTATTTTTGTCTCAGTTCTCACTGTAGCGAGACACCCAGAAATGAACCATGTGCAAATATGCAAGATCTTGCTACCCTTGTACACCGCTTTTATCTTAGATTTTATGGTTTCAGTTAAAAAAAAAAAAAAAAAAAAAAAGATAAGCAGGGCAGAAAAACTGCAATCTGTTTAAAGAGCTGCTACCCATTTTCTCTGTAATATAGTCATGTACTACCAAGGGACTTCTCTCTGTATCAGCAACCAAAATGTGATGTGTTAGGACCCTGCATCTGAACAGCGGTCGGGGGGCATGGGGTGGGGGGGACGACACCTTTTTTAAAAAATAACTGGTTTATGTTTGAACTACTCCAAAAAGAGTTTGGATATTACTACTGTGTTACAACAACAATGCTAAGGACCCTCGCAAGAAAAGCTCTCTTACCTGCTGTGCATAGTATAAAGTTTTTCTTGTGCATTAGAACTATCATAAAACACAGATTACATCCAGTTAAACTAAGGAATTGTCTAGCCCCCCCCGAAAGAGTTTGGAGGAGAAGAAAAGACTGTTGTCACACTTCACTTAGAAAAGAAGTTGGAACTAATGTATATTAATGCTGAAGAATCTGTCTAATACGCATGGCAAATTCATTTTGTACAGACAACTACATAAAGGAATATTCTAAAATGAAACCAATATACAATCCTTAACAAATACTGAGGTGGATAGGAACAGGCAGTCGACTGAGAACACAGCAAGCTGCTAATGATATCCTTCAAACAAATGATTCACACACCAAGTCTTTTGCTATAATCTTACTCATACAGTGCAGGTCTCTGAGGGGAAAGAACAGAAACAAATTGTGTTTCACTTCACTTGGCATCTCAGTATAATCAAAACCCCAGATCCAGGTGAGTGTGCTATTGAATTGTAAAGTATTCTTATCCCTTTCCTAAAAATGTCTATTCACATGAATCAGCTTTGCGGTCCTTGTTCTGCTGCCTGAGCTCTGCTGCCAAGCTACAGGGAGACTCAAAAGCTCAGTTCAAGCCAAACTTGATCAGAAATGGCAGTGGTATCAGGATTTCTGTGAAACTTGCAAGAATAGGGTTGGAAGGAAAGTCTGAAGTTGACACCTGCTGCTGAGAGGTAAAACTTTCAAAGTACTTAAGTCCCAAATGAGGCGTGGGGTCAGATTTTTCAAAGTCGTGATGCTGCGTAGACAGGAAGGTAGGTGCCAATTGGGATTTTCAGGGTCATCTGAGAAGCCTGACTTCCTAAAGCCAGCGTTTACTCAGGCTGACTGTGGTGGTTTTTTCCGCATGCATGTTGATGCTCATTTATGTCTGTATATGAAAAGAATGCAACTTGCTCAGTTCTAGGTGAAAAGGAGCTGTTTCAGTATGTTTTGGTTTTCAACATGCTCCGTGAAATTTAGGCACAAATTTAATTTGACTTTAATTCTAGTTTTTAACCTCATTCTGATCAGAGGTTTGACTGAGAGCTGGCAGAGTTTACTTTTATTCTGCACTACCTTGTACAACTGCTAGTTGTACAACTTGTGCTACCTTGTACAACTATATGCCAGTCCACAAAGCTGAAGCTGTTGGTTCCAAGACCCAACCCTGAAACTAGTTGCTCCATTTAATGACAACTTAGTAAAGCTTATCTGACAAATGTATCTATTCAACATGTTTATCTTGCAGAGGGTTAGAGACAGAAATTGTACACTATTCCTTGTTCATTTTGTTGATGTTCAACTCTTGTGTTTTCCCCCTACTGGGGTTTTTCACTGACTGTTTTTCTCCTAGTGACCACATCTAATGACCAGTAACTCTTTCATAATCACAGCAATAGTGCAAATGCCTTGCAAAATTTTTGAGGTTTGCAGAAACCTTAATTTTTCTAGATGTTATTTTTTTCCCTAAGCTTGCAAGTTACAGCATGCACCATGTAAGTGAACAACCAAAAAGTGGAAGGCAGTACCACAACTGGGGAGTGGGGAGGATGACCTTAGAGCTGAACTGACCTTAGAGCTTGACTTTATTTTTTTATCTCAGTTTTAATTGCTACAAGGCATTCAAAATAGTAATACAGACATGCTCAAATCAGAAGTGGTTCAGACCGTAGATACACATAATCTGTCATGGGACCACTACTAAATAACTTAAGCCCTGTATGAGTGCAATTTTGTACCAATTCCCATGCTGTTTCTCTAGGATTGAAAGCTGCAGCAGCAGTGACTTGGGCTCCAGAGGCTTTCTGCTTCTGGAACTGAGCACTCCCAGAAATACCTGGAGTGCTCACAAGTGACCATGACAAAGCTCACAGAGGAGATGCCACCTGCTTTGGGACCAACGACTGCTTCTCTGACTCAAGTCCTCCTTATCCCAAGAATATCTGAGACTCCTGCAGTCTTTCACTGAGACTCAATCTTACCCTATTGTCGGGGGATGCAACAAGTCTACGGAATTCCTGACAGTTCGAGAACAGAGCGACCTTGAGCAGCTTGTAGTATATCCTTGAGAGGTCTGGAAAGATCCGAGAAGACCAGTACGAAAACAAGATAGTGATAAGAAGAACCGTCCTGACAAACTCACCAATCATGAATTGTGAGTTACTAACTAAGCCAATCATATACTAACACATACTCTGAAGAAGGGGATAAAAAGGTGTGTTAGAACAATAAAGTAGCCATTTTGCGTGATCTATTACTCGTCGTGTCCGTCTCTACCGCGACACCCTATCGTTGCGTACGTTCAGAAAGTCATGCCTTTCGCTTTGAAATGCAAAAGGTCACCAAACTGTACCAATACTACTCCTCGATGCCAAACCCTGTAGGCCCTGCAGAGTGCAGCACTCATTTTTACTTTTAGATAGAGGAGACAAAATTGAATTTTGCTACCACAAGCATGTGGGACAGGGAGCAGGCCACTACTGCTGTAGGAAGAAGATGAGGAGGCAGGAGGTTAGAGAGGAGCAAGGCTGCGCTGGAAGGTGACTGTGGGAGGTGCTTGGAGATGTAGCCCTACTGCTCCTTCCAAGGCTGAATGAGGAAGGGATGTGGGAAGAGGAGAGTTTATTGTTGCTCCAGACCCCAGCAACAACCTGACCCACAAGCCCTGAGCCCTCCCTTGGCAGCAGAAGTGACACCAGCTCCACCAGCCAGGGCTATTGCAATGACAAAGCAGGCAGGGATTGCAGGCAGCTTTGCCACTCCAGCAGGCTGTTGCCTGGGGAGCTGTACTCTTCTGTGCCCAGAAATGCGATGTCCCACTGCCCACAAGACCGTCTCGAAGCAGATAAAAGAGCAGAGCTCAGCTCTAGCCATGCCTGAACAGCCTGCTATCTGCTCAGATCAGCTAAAGTTGTGAAATTTGAACGGGAGTTTTGGGAAAAGTGTGTCTAACAGATAAATAGTTTGGTAATTAAACACTGTGGTCATTCTCTAGCTCTTCTTTTTTTTTTAAGAATGCTTGGGGGTTTTTTGGTTGGTTTTTTTTTTAAGAATGCTTGTTATGAACCAGATTAATCTTTTCATTGATTGATCAGTTCACCAGCCTCCATCCGTTAGCACTGGTGGAGTGCATTGAAGCCTGCAATAATTCATGGGACATTCATCACAGGGTGTCCCTGGGATAGATGGAACTGGGGAACTTTTCATCCTCTGCTGTGGTGGAAGTATTTCCCAGGAAAGGTATATTTGTCTGTTTGCCAAATCTTCTCTCTTGTTGTCTTCTCCCAAACTTGGAGTGTAGCCACAGTCAGGGCCAGATGTCTGAGTTTGCAGGCCTACTTTCAATTTCAACAGCAGTCAGTATCACAGCTTCATTAATAATTCAGGTTTTTCCTTCTGTTAGGAAATCAAGAGCTTTTCCTCACTAATCTTTAAAAGCTATTTTAGTCAATCTTACCCATTTTTACATATTCTGACAGGTGGCAATACAGTGTCTGGTTGTGTTCTGAAGGTTTTTTATTCTATAGTTTTCACTTTGAGCACCCTTTTAATAATGTATTAAGCAATGTGATCATCCCTATTGAGTGGCCGGTTTTTCACCTCCTCCCTTGAGACACAAATGTGTTTAGGAAGCTGCTTATTTTGTACGGACAAGTCCTGCTCTGGTCTGAAGTTCTCTGGCATTTTAGGGGGTATTACCATGTGATTATGCTACAGAAGACCGAGTTCAAGAGACACACCTTCCATTTGCCTTGGAAGCAGCACATTTTTTTTTCTTTTTCTTGGAACTTCGTTTCAGAATAAATCTGTTCCCCAATTTCAGACTGGCCCTTCATAATGTTTAATGTGACAGCCTTATAAAGTGCAGAGCCAGAATTTCTGCTGTGACATCCCTTATCTTTAATAATTTATAAAGTCTTGTCTTGCAGTTTGCCTTTCCTTGACATTCTGTGCTTTTATTTAAGCTGAGTTTAAGCAGGACAAATGAAAAAACTAGGAACCCAAGAAGAAGTAGTTCCAAGGTAAGCATATTGGCCAGATGTATAAAATGTTTGGATATGATTTCATTGCAGGCTCACATTCAGCTGATCTAACACAGAATGGTATATTGGCATTTCTTTCTCACTGATATCTTGTTCCCAAGAATCTGATTTCTTTCTTTTTAAACAGTCTCTAATATGGTCACTGAGCTCTAAAAGCTGAGTGTTGTCAGTATAGTGGCACTGGAGTGCTATGTCTGCTTGCATTTTCAGGAACCTGAGAGAATGTCTTTGCAAAGCTATGAGTGCCCTACTCATCACAGTGCCCTGTCACAGTGTTTTAAATGCCAGCATCCTAATGTGCTGCATCTCTGAGTGTATGGAAAAGGTCTGGCAGGAAAAACTGTCCTGCTGAAAAGATGGCTTGCCTGTGGTGGTGTAACAGAAATGCTTTTCCTAATTGTCAGGGAGGACAGTGACTATCCCGCACTTGAAAACAACCAGGTCTTTCTCCTCTCTCATCATTTCTAGGTGATATCCATCCCTTAAAGCAGAAGGTTTTGCTGTCTGTCCTGAAATGAATAAGCTTTCTATGTGGAATGACATTCTCTCTTACAATTTCTATTACTCCAGTCTGCAAGGTCTTCCTTTTCTTCCAATATAATTGTCTAACCCTATTACATCTCCGTATGCCTCCCAACTTCAAAGGGTCAGCAAAGTTCATCAGCATGCTCCAAATACTGACAAGAACATTATGTAAGATGAGACCAAAAGACCAATTGCTGAGAAACTGCCTGCCTTGTTTCCTTCCAGCTTCATACTCCCTTCCAAGCCACTGTCTTCAGCCCGTTTCTTGCAGCCTACAATTCTCATAGGTAGACCCTATCTTCTCTAGTTTAATTTATAACTTCCTATGTGGTGGCAATTTAAATAATTTTGTGCTATTAGCTCAGCCATAGATTTCCCTGTGTGAATACTAATTATCTAGGCAGAGAAAGAAATCAGTCTAATCTGATCTAACGCTTGCAAATCCACATTGTGTCTTGTCCCATTTGCTATTACCTATTTCCTTCCATGTCTGTAACAATTCTTTTCTTTAAAATTTGCTTAAGTTTTGGTAAAAGCAAAGCCAAACAAATGACTCCATCGCTGCCAATGTATTTATGGCACCTTTATCAGCTAAAGGCATTGTGTTTGCTGTTCCCCAGTCAGATAACACTGCTGAACCCCACTTCCCGTGTAAACATGGCATATCACCCATTGCGTTCCCCAAAATTCTGGGGAGTGAATTGTCCTGTGCCTTCATTTCAAATGCATCAGTTTCTTCAAGTATTTCACTTGCACCTGTGTGATGGGTTGACCCTGGCTGGACACCAGGTGCCCACCAAAGCCGTTCTATCAATCCCCCTCCTCAGCTGGACAGGGGAGAGAAAAAAATATAACAAAGAGCTTGCGGGTGGAGATAAGGAGAGGAGAGATCACTCTCTGGTTGGTGGGTACTTCATCTCTGTATACTAAGTAAGTGTCCCATTCTTGCTTTTTCTTAATGCAAATCTGAACCAAAAATCTTGGTGTTTTGGGACTATAGTTGAAATGCCTTTACCCTAAATGTCCCTCTGTGGCAGGGAGGATGGGCCCTGGAAGGGCTCAGGAAAGCAGCTACACCCTTAGGCACCGTCAGCAGAAGGGAGGACACCCAGCTGGTGGATTTAAATAGCACGTCTCTTGGAGGAGATTCCCAGAGGAAACTGAATTCAGGGAAAGCCCTTACAGGTGGAGGAGGTTTTCTTTCTCAACTCCAAGATGAATGAAGGTATTGAATCTGAAACCTGGCATCGGCTGCTGCTTTTACCCCCTTCTAGAGGAGTATCTATGGCAAATGTTGCTTACCTTGGTAGGCAGCAAGAGCCCATGTGCTGACCTTTCCCAGCCTTAAAAATAGGAAAGACAGAGGGTGGAAGAGAAGGAAAGAGACCTCTTGTTTTAAAGAGGAAAAATACTTGAAGACAGATGCTGTCTCAGTTTGGGAATGTGCCACTGTGTCTTTGTGCCAGTCTCAATGAGAGACAGTAGGTGCGTCTGTGCCACTAAAAATAAGTCTGCAGTTCACTCTCTTTTCACAATTGCATAAGCAGAAGCTGGAATCTATTCCCGCATATAACCAGTAGAGACTGTATCTTTCCTAGTCTCTGAAGTCCCGCTCATGCAGGCAGAGTTCTGGGCAGAAGTATGCAGTGTTTCATAGTGAAAAGCTATATGTGAGTATGGCATAGTACTCCAAGAAGCTGTAAAACCTACTTCAGCTTGAATAATCTGAGATAAATTGAGCTTTTAGCCTGCCTGTAATCTATTTAAAATTATAAATAAGAAATATTGTTGAAGAAATATAAGTTGTTGGGGTTTTTTGCCCAATGCCTTGGAGGAGAAGGGTGTAGGGAGGGGACAGCCTCTCTGACATCCTACTGGGAGGGGCAATATTGAGCTCCTTTCTCATCAAAATGAGCACTAGCAGTGTGTGTTTATTTCCATGGTACTGCAAGCACAACCAAAAGACCTGCAGGCTCCTACTGTAAAACTCTATTCCGCAGAAGCAAAAAGGTTCAGTGACGTAGCATGATATACAAGACGATAACCACAGATTGCGCTGTTGATCTGTGCACCTTGCCTGAGGAGATCATTTTGCAATTGTTTAACAGGCTAATTGCAATGTTACAATGTAGTTTGGGATGGGCAGTGAAGGCTGACTTTATCATAACAAGTGAATTAAGAAACAGGTTGGAAACAAACATTAGGAACAAGACCAGGAAGTTGGCCAAAGTGGTGGAGGGTAGCTCCTCACTTCTGTGAAAAGTACCCTGAGACTGATTTATAAGACTAAGTTCTGAATAAACTCTGGTTCCCTATGGGGAGCTTTGATTTTATGTAATAAAAGTAGCTGCTTCCATTTTATTTTTATCTTAACCTGCATCTTGAATATGAAAGGAAGAGGAGATCATGTACATTATACCATGGCCAGACATCAGAATAACAACAATTCAGTATTTTTAGTACATGTAAAGAGTCTCAGCCATCACCTTCAACATAAATTATTCTAATCGCTCCAAAGGCAGTTTGGCAACCTTTGAGGCCTGCAGAACACAAAATGCCTTATTTTAGTGTTGAGTTAAAAATCAAGACTTAGAATAGACGCTGAATAACAAAATGCTAGGAAAGTGACCTTTTTGTCAGCAGTTATGAGAGCTTACTCTGCTTGACTGAGCAGACTGGACAGTCAGAATACCCTTTCACTGTAGAAAATTGGAATGAAAAATTTAATGGACGTGGCAAAAGGCTGCATTCCTGCATGGAGTACGTGAATAAGAACAAACTTGCAAAAGCGTGATTAGTGATACAAAATTGCTACAAGCTTTCTGAATTCAGAGGAAAAAATGTTCAGTACACTTGAAATTACTTGAAATTTCTAGGCCAAATTGAACTCTGATGTGATAGAGAAAAATTGTTTTGCTGTTCTTCTGTAAGGGTTTAGTACATCAGTACTTAATAAGCTAAGAAACCTCACACTGTGACCCACCAGATCTTCCCTTTCTGACTGTGCAAGTAAAGCAATCCACAAGAGGTAATACTTCAGGTGTAAATGCAAGATTTGTGCCACAACAATTATACACACACAAGTACAGAGCAGGAGAGGTGAGCAGGATGCATACTGACAGTCTGACTTGTCCAGAGGAAAGTTTGCCCCGATAAGACAGAGCTACTTCACTGTTAGTTTTAAATCACAACATTGCAACATTTGAAATCTCAAACATCTTGACTTTCCCCTGATACAATTACTTACTATTTCTTCTCCTAATGTTCTGTGTGGTTCATTCTTTCTGAGGCCTTAGGTAGAGAAAGACAGCCTTATTTTAAGCTGTCGTCAATGCTTCTGTTGAATGGTGATCAAGTAAGGTAGAAACACTTGCTGGAGACGTATGGAAAATGTTTTTTCCTTCATGTGATGAAATAGGCACTTGGCTTATTTTAATCCACAGCCCCTCAGAAATCATCATGCTGCCATTAGGTCTCTTTCATCTGCTACAAGAAACAGTAGCTCTAGCAGAAACATTGCTGTCTCAGCTTTCAAGAAGCACTGAGCATTTTAGCCTGTACTTTGTTTTCAGGGCCCAGTATGAAAACTCAAAAAACTTGCATCAAAACCCAGCTATGGTCACCAGTTCTTCTCAGTCATAAACCATAGCTGTTCCTGGAAGCGTACTGCAGAAAACTTGGTCAAGCTTCATTGAAATTTAGCCCAATCTTAGCATTAAGCTGTGGTTCCTGGTGAATCCTAGCTGAATTGTGGAGCTGTGCTGGGACTGTCAAGCAGACTCAAGGGAGCTTTGGAGGTGCAACGTTATATCTGAGTGTTACTGAGCATGTGCTGCAATTAACTCTAAAAATTAATTGCAAAATGTTCTTTCCAGAAAGGCTAAAGGGAGCTACCTCAACAGGAGAGGTTTCTGATAAGATTTGCCCCAAGCAGTCCCATTTGGGAGCAGCCACGGAGCGGAGTCTGCAAGCCCTCTGCAAGTGCCGATGGCCGCACGGTGCCATTCGTGGTGACCTGCTGCTTCATTCGCCGAGCGCCTGTGTGAGCATTAGTTGGAAAAGGATGTAGATGCAGGTGCTCCTTACATCTGCCTTATAAAGGCAGATCTTCACAACTGCGGAGTCATAAAGCACCTGGCTTGACATTCATGGGGGAATTATGACTGGATCTATTTCCTTGACTTTCAGCAGCACAGACCGTATGGGCAAAGTGGGTGAGTGTGCACAGGGGCAATATACCACTTTGTATGTATAGGTGTAGGAGACATGTTTTCTGACTATGCAAATCAGTTGCTGAGTGCTTGAGGGGCAAGGTAATATTTGTTATTCACATTTGCACATTACTGATGAGGCTATGCATTTAAAAAGAGGCATGCCATTTTCTTCTGATGTCTGTGAGTTGCTCCGTGTCATTGGGATGTCTATAGCCCTGGCATCAAAATGACATCTCTTTTATCTCCAACCATTTGCATCTGCAGAAAACGCATTCGCCCTAATGTGGTACTGTTTCCAAAAGCCTGATACTGGGGCTGCATTATAAAACATTTTCATAAATATTAAGCTTCACAAAATAAAGTATTCCCCTTGACAATATTAGGATTTCAAAAGAATTTAGAAACCCTCTTTTTCATTCAGTGCAAAACAGAAGTATAGCTTTGTTGTTAAAGCCAGATAATAATTGACCTATATTTCACATGCCTTTATTTCTAGAAGTTGACAAAAGCACTGCGCTCTTGAAGCTGATAAGAGCTCATACTGGAACTGGGTTTAAACTTTTTTTGTGGTGGTCCTCTTTGCATAGGTTTTGAGGTTCAAATAATACTGATAAAAACTGCTGTACTTTGAAACAGTTAGTGTGATGAGCTGTAGTTTTAGAGAGGAAGAACTCCTGTTCTTTATTACTGACAAGTTATGGGACGCTGTCTTAGTTAACCTTCACAAGTGAACAAACAAACAAACAAAAAAAGACTACTGCCTTCATCATTCCTTAGCCAAGACATGATCTACCTAAAATGACGGGGAAACCATAAGGTGTCTGAAGTCTTTGTTGGTAGCAAGAGGAGAGAGAGAAAAATCAGAAGTTCAAGCTGAATCAAAATAAATTGAACCCTGTAAAAAAGCAGTTTAGCAGTAGTCCAGAAATTAATTTAATTTACCTGCATGGCCTGCAGGGCTCATATTTTAACCTGACCTAAGGCAGAACAAATGCTTTAGTAATTCCAGTTCATGAAAGAAGATCAGAAAATCACGTCTTTGTTTATAGCGGGAGTTAAGAAATGAGCATAATAACGTCAAAAGATCTTGGATATATATACAAATGCTTGCAAGCTTATCTCAGATAGAAATAAGTTCGGTCTCAGGCATTTCACTCTTACCTTGCTCTTTTGTACCTCTGGTTCAGTCTAACTTAGAATTTTCAGAAGAATAATAGTCTCTGTCCCTTACAAATATCATATTTCCTTGAAAATGCCATTGGTTTCAGGTGTTCTTGTCATCTTGAGGTTGGTGAACTGCATATATAATTAAAGCATAGAAGAGTAAGGAAGATCATCTGTGTCACACAGAGTCTACACTCTCCAGATAGTGTGTCTGGCTCAGAACTGAACCAAGCATAGGGGAGGACGGGCTCTCTTGCTAGGCTGGTGCTCCCTCACAGCCTGGGAAAAAGAAAAACTGCAGAATCATACTCACTAAACAACAACCTTGGTTAGGAAACAGGCTCCTGATATAGCTAGTCAGGAGAAAAAGTCTCGCTTTAAAGAATTAATCAGATCTCCAGTGTATTACCAGTGAGTTTCCTCTCTCAAGGTGGCGTAGTCTGTATACACAGGTTGAGCTGATTATATGTGTAAATTAGGTATGGCAGTGAAGTGTCTAAAGACACATAAATTGAATCAGGACTTCTACAGCCTTAAAAGCAGTTATAGGTGGGAACTGGAGAAATGTCAAAAGTAAAGAATAATAGATACAATATGCTTGATTGAGTCACATCCTACTTTTTTTTTTTCTATCTAGTGTAATTGCACTATGCCATGAATTTGAGCTTGTGCTGTGAAAAGGGAAATACCTTGGAGGCTGTTGTTGTTTTTACAGAAAACTTTGCATTTATTTTTAATAGCTCTGCCTTGAAGTGAACATTTTATGGAAACTGTAAGTCTTGTGATTTGAAAAAAAATTTTTTTTCCCAATTTCATTAAAATCCCACCATCCAAAAAATCAGATTTTCTTTGTTTGTGTTGAGATTTTCCAGCCTGTTTTAGTAACTAAGTAAAAATTAGACATGTTTAATTAGCAAAGAATTTTTTGTTTCAGGTTTTTAATCAGTCTAGTTTTGTTTTCTAAAGCTCTCTTCCCCTACCGCATCCCAACCCCCATGGACTGCTGTAATCACATATTACTGCTAGTCACTTAAGAAAAAACAGCATTTCATAGAATAAGTAATGAAAGAAGAACCAACCTGATGATGCTACACGAAGGGACCACCCAATTTTCTAAAGCAAAGGTAACACTGAGGTTGTCAGACACCTCTGGCCTCTACTTGTGTGGAGTGCTGAACTCCTCACACAAGTCAAGTCTCTTCTAAATGGCCACGTTATTTTCTGCAGTGGTTTTCTAACAAAATGTGTTTTCTGTTTTGGGGTTGGGGGTTATTTTTGTGATTAAATTTAAATGAAGTGTTCCCAAGCTGGAAGGGAGAATAGGATGAGTGAAAGAGCAGGAGAAGGCTGCAGACAGCTGTTCTTAATGTGCCACACTTGAGCACAAAATTGTTGTTTTAAATTAAAACCAAAATTCTTCTTCCCCCTACTAAGTACTGCAGTCTAAGGATAAAAGAAAGATCCATTAAATAAATAAATAAGGCAACAAATATGGAAGAAAGGGATAAAACGCTGGTCAAGGAGAGAAATTTTATCTAATTATCAATGATGAGTGTGTATGGAAATACAGCGTGTGGGTAAAACCTGCTGGCAACTTGAGGCTGGGATGCAAATACTCCGAGAGTTTGCTTTGCCAGCCTGTGTCTCCTCATTAGGCGCTTCCTGCTTAAAAATGAAGCAATTCCTATTCATCAAAGAGAATACTGCTATATTCTGTGCTTAGGAGTACATATTATATATGATACCATGATGAGGGTTCTTTCTTTGTGAATACTCCAAATCATAATTTCTTTTTTCTTTTAAAAATGCATGTTACGGAGGTTGGTTTACTACCAGGGAAAGGCTTTCAGGTTATTTTCCATTTCAAACACAAGGGGAAACATTTTATATAGAGAATTGACAGTAATTGACTGTTCTTTAGCAAACTTTCTGAGTACATCCACAGACATTCAGTGTGTTGACATTATGCTAAAAAAAAAAAAAAAAAAAAAAAGAAAGCTGGGAATTTGAGGATGATCCAATTCAGAGATGTATGCATGTATATTTGAACACTTGGAAAATCTGCGTCTTTTGGTGGGAACAGGTAAACAGTTAGTTAAACATGATCAAGGCCTTGGGTGAGTATCCAGTACTGAAAGCATGATCGAGACTGATCCAGAATTACTTAAAAGATCATTAAACTGTGGCCCAAAGGACCCTTAGTCATAGCTGTAACCTGCTCTGCATTTGGGGCTCGAGGGCTGACAGTGGATCCGGGCGCTCGTCGCCGCGCTGGGAGCATCGCTGCCTCTTCCCCCCTGGTGAGGACTTCTCCTGCCTTGCCTCCGCATGGCGTCACGCAGAGGAGCTGGAGGAAAGTGGCCGTTCTTCCACCTCAAGCACTGTGTACCAGGCGTCATCAATATAAATCACAGCAGCACATAACCAGATCACAAACACAATATCTGGTGAAAAGACTGGATTTCCTGACAAGGATTTTCTCACCCTTGAAAAAAGCATATTCCACCAGAAAAATTTAAGCCTTTTCTCAGAAAAAATCTCTAGTATTGGTTTTGAATTGTCTCTCTCAGTCCAGTAACATCCCAGCTCTGACTCACTTTCAGTTCCACTTTAATGCTTGAAAGAATAAATGCCTTTGATCTCTTAGAAGGACATGCTTTCCAGATAACAAGAACATCAGAATAAAACTTGGAAAAGAGGCTACCTTCAAACCATTCTGGGTAACTAGTGTTTCACCAGGTCATTCATAACAGGTGACTTTTTTTCTGAGGCAGGACCACCAGCTGCATCTCTGAGTTTCTACCTCTCCACCCTGCATCTGACACAAATATAAACGAGAGAGAGAATGTTTCTTAAGAGTACCTAAACTGAAATGATCCTCTCCAATCCCATAATGAGCTGTGTTTTTCATAAGATTAATTCATAAAAAATGAGTTTTTTGCTCCTTTCTGTGGCTTCAGTGGGAAAATTCCACTCAGCTTTGGGTTGGCTTAAGTCTTTGAGGACTCTGCAAAAAAAGCATGCCTTAGATACGAGATTCTTTTCAAACAGGTCCCACATCTTCCTTCCCACTGGCACCTGGCCATTCGTGTGTGCCCCAGCAAGTACAGGTGACCTCCTCTCCCTTCAGCTTCCTGGGGCTTTAGTGGTCACTGCAAAGCTGCTCTGTGCAAGCAGGCTGATGATGGGAGTCAATGACACTTTGGTTTCCCTGACTCTGGGAATTGTAAGGTACAGCAAGAAAAAAGGTTTGCAGGGGTGAGGATAGTGCAGATTTTCCCTCTGGTCCCCAAACTCTTGTAAGTCCATTTATAAGATGTCTACGCTTAGGTGCCAGCAGTAACATGGCAGGTCCCTTCCCACCGTGTTGAGTCAGCAGGATGCAACCCTCCTCTGGCAAGTGTTGTCAACAGCATTTGGCTGTCCAGAGAAGGACGATGGCGGCACGGGTAGTGTCACACGTGCCAGTGGAGCCCTGCAAGTGGTCCTGCTGAGGCAGAGGGTGAGCAGAGCCCTCCCCTGCTGCACGGCCAGGGCTCTGCCTACGGGGCAGTGCAGCCGAGCGCAGCCCCTGGCAAGGGGTCAGCTAGCTCTGCACCTCAAGAGCCGCTTTCTTAAAGTTAAATTGCTTGTTGGAAGGGAAGAGTTGCTGCACTCTGGCACTCAGACAGAAGTGAGCTCTGGCTTCTTTAACGCCCTGCCGCCGTGGGTCTCTTGCACTCCCCCAGCTGACACTTGCAGGAAGGCTGACGGGTGGCAACTGCCCAGCAAAGGCTTACCAATATTTGCCTCACAAAATTAGCAAGGGGAGAGGCTTTCTGCTGTCTCATGCTCATAGGTCATGCCCTATCTCCACAAAACTGCCAAGAGGAGGGCTTGTGAAGATGTTGAGGGAAAAGGAGAGAAATAATGAAGTTGCAATAGGGGATAAATCTTTGGAGAGGTACAGGCTTTCTCTAAGTCATCTTCTCTAGGTACTAGTCTAGTCTGTCTTATTTTTGGCACGATCCAGCTTCAAAAGTTTCCAATGGCCCTTAAAATTCTCTCGCAGCAATTGTTTCTACTATTTCTGAACTACTGGCTCCCTGCCCCCTGCTCTGCTGAGCTGACTGCAGAAAAAAGCCCGTCTCCGGGCCGTGACTGACAGCACGCTGCCCCAGCAGCAGCAGCGCCTGAGAGCCGGTTTATGGCAGTCGGCAGGGGACGTCACCCCGTCCAGGTCCTGCTGCTCCTCCACACGTACAAGTAGCACAGCTGAAGAGGAAACCTGCTTAACATCTCGATGCACAGGCAGCACAGGATGCCAAGTTAACAAGCCTGGGCGTCAGTGTTAATAAAGCGCCTATGAAAGGGAAACAGTTTAAATGAGCCGCTGATCCCACGGGGAAAATCTGTCAAAAAGTCTATTTGTGTAATCCTGTAAAACAAGCAGACAGTGTGTCTTTTTCCATTTGACACTTCTTATGGCGAAAGCTTTGTCTTTGTAGCTGGGGTGGGGTTCTGGGGGCTGTATTGCTGTAACATTGCAGATACTCAGTACCAGTGTGTCTCGTGAAGCTATAGCACATTCATATAGATGGCAGGAGAGAAAGGAGTGGTACCATGAAGAAGCCAGCCGGCTGCTCACTGCCATTGTTGTCAGTCACTTACAGCATCACACAAAAGCTTTACTAGGGGTTAACATAAGGAACTACGCTGCACAACCATATCTGTGTAGAGCCGGCCGAGGAAACCAATTTGGAGAGAGAATAATTCACATTCTTCAAGTTTGTATTTGCTCCAGCTAGTAGTTCTCCTGCCAAAATCTTAGTTCCCCTGCAACGTCAGAGCTGTGCCTTTAGCACTGAACCTTGCAGCAGGGTGCTGCTATTGGGAGTGCTCCAGTGAAGGTCGGACACAGGCACAGCTAAGATCAGGAGTTCTGTTCTGGGTCCTGTTTACAGCCACAGCATTCGGAGTGTGCCACATGTAGCATGGAAAGAGTACGGAAAGACGAGCCCTGTGTCAAAGAGCTTAAAATCGTTATAGATGCAGAAACTGGAAGCAGGAGAGGAAAAGTGGGCTTGGTATCAGACACTGGGTAAAACAAAAGGGAGCTCTGATAAGGAACTGCAGGACTGCGATCTTAATGCAAACAAGTTTTAAATTTTCAAAATGTATTTAGAGGTTTTCTGGATGCCTAACTTCTCGAGAAGTGCTGAATGTTTATGCTGGGGAAAAACAAGCTTCCTTAATGTGACAAGTCATGCATGAAGAATTGACGGCATCCAAAATCATCAGTTTCTTTCATGAATTTTCACTCACGTACAAAGATCCAGAATAAAAGACACCGTATTTCTGAAAAAGTATTAGCGATGTTTTTAAACAGTTCTCACTCGTTTTAGCAAGGGATTGTGGGCTTTCAAATAAAGAGATAACACACTGACAAGAAGTTAGCTCATGAATATCAGGAAAGAAAAGAGTTCAGCCCTGACAAACAACGACAAAATGCCTTAAACTTAAACCCACAGGATCTGAACTTTAAACTCGGATCAGACCTGAAGCATCAAATCAAACATGTGATGTAGGACGTAAGCCGAGGCAGCAGCCCGCTGAGCTGATGCACTGCCTGGAGGGGAGGCCGGTGGTGCTCATGTCATGTATAATACAGGCCAAACAGGCTAGGGACTTCAAAAGGGGAAGAATGCGCTAACTTGGAGCAAGCCAGACCACAGTGCTTTACACCAACTTGAGCTGTCAAAGTCCTGCTAGTATTCCTGTAGAGCGTCAGAAGCAGGTTAGCTCCCCGGCCACAGCCTCACGGCCAGCCTTGTGTGTGGCTCATGTGGCAGAAGGACTGTTGACTGCACGGCTGGTACAGAAGCAGTGGAGCAGGAAGCTACTTCGATAAAATAGTTTTTAAAAAAATCATTGAGGATTAATGTTTAAAATATATATGCAAGCAAAAGAAGTGTGTAAACAAAATGCAAGCCACTAAAAGGACAGTCTAGCTCCATGGCTGTTATTAGAATACAGCTTTCTCCGCTGTAGCTGCAGAGGAACCAGTTTGCTGCTTCTGTACTGGAGGAGCATGTGGGAGGGGACCTGCAACCAGTAAGAAGAAACCATCCTTACTGGTGAGGATAGGTGCCAGTTCACGTAGGAGCAAGGCCTGTGCCTTACAGCCATGCCCGCATCTGGCTCTGGTCTCCTCTCAGAAGGAAAGCTCAGCCTTAGGGTAGCAGCCACAGCTATAGGGCAGCCCCTATAGCCTGCATATCTACAGATGCCCTGCAGCAAGCATGGTCTGTGGGGCTCAGTGGGTGGGTGTGTGCAACAGGGCAGAAGACTTTTCCCCAAGTAAAGCCTGGGGTTAATTAGATGTAAACTTAGATACAGTTCTATATGTACACTAATTGCTTTAGAGAGTTATTGCCCTGGGCTGCTCCAAACAAACACTGTGTTACAGACAGCATTTGCACTAGTTGTGCCTCCTGCAGGGATTTTCTTTTTCAGAACTCCTGTGCCCAGTGCAAATGGTTTTTGAAAGTCTGGATGTTTACGGCAGTCGTAACTGAGCCCAAAGTAACGCAAGTAACAAATGCTCAGTCTCAAACGGAAAGGCTAGAAACAGGTTCCTGGGAAAAGCGCTGTCGTAAACCTACCCCTCACCTTGCATCTGTCTGCTTTTTCCAAAAGCTTCAGCTCTAGTACTGCTTTGTTGTTGGAACCTTTATAAGTCTGCTTTTTTTCCTGTCCTCTGGTGCTTACAGAGAGGCCAGAGCTCCCTGAAAGTAGAGAAATAGAAGTAGTTTACAAAAGACCTAGCTAAGGTTTAAAATTCAGCATTTACCACTTTAGGTAATTGCAGAAATTTGCAGTTTAATTTAGACAGAGACATCATGGCACAACCGCAGCTGCAGAGTGCCTCTTAACAGAATGGTTGTAAGGTAGCAGCGTGTCTTTTTCCCTCCTTCACAAAGAGAGGCCACACACAAAACATGAAAAACTGGCATCCTTGTTGCTTGGTATTTTTCACTAGGTGTCCAATACTTTTAAAATGTCATGGTAGGGTATTGCTTGTTAGATGTACCAATCACTGCAAACTTTTTAAACTAGCTTACATTCTCTGCATGCTTTTAAAATTTCTGCTCAAGTGCTTTTGATGTTTTGCAATACTTCACAGACTACAAATAGCTGAGGAGGTTAGAACTGCTATACATATCGGCTGAAACCTTCTTTCTGCTGCATAGGGGATGATTTAAGACAGAAAGGATGGTGAAAGGTTTTCATTTGGAAAATACTTTTATAGAAAACAAGTCACAGAGGCAACACTGAACAGACAGGATTAAAGGGCATGCAGGATTGCTCAGAAATGCTACTTAACAGATAGTGATAACAGACTGATTAAAAGACCAGCAAAGCATTAGAGGACTATGTAATCTAAAGCTAAAAAAATGAATAATTCTTGACAAAAAAGGAGGAGAAAGGAAAAAACCTAACTACTTCTTGTACAGGAAGAGGAAGCTCGCTCTTATAGTAACCAAATCAAGTTTTGACATTATGCTTTCTATTTTGCCATATGGTTATGTTTGCTGACTTCTAAAAAAACCACCCCCCAAAACCAAAAAGCATTCCCAACTTGGGTAAACTCTTCCTTGAAGATGTAACGACCACATGTAGTCCAGGCCATTAATTATCCTCCAATTCCCACTCCTTTGCCACCTGCACTGTCTCATGGTGTATGCACATATAGGGTCCCTAATTCTCACTTAAATGCGTTAACCTTAAGTTCTAGGAAAATGATAGTTCTTACCAAAAGGTAGAGGAAAATGAGACTTCAGTATTTGTTTTAAAAACAGCTGTGAAGTTAAACATGTACAGCCCTCAGAGTGCTGGCTGGTACTTGAGTTGATGAGATTTTTAACAAAGTGGTAATGGTTGATTCTTTGCAAAAGAAGAGTCAATATTCTTTCTAAGGTCAAAGCAAATCAATGTTGTCTTCTTAACTGCTTTCTATCCAAAAGAGAAAATCACAAATTTGGGGTCATTTCACTGTCTTTCCCAGGTTTTCTACCCTCATCTCCCTGGATGAACCTGGTTCTTCCAGCTCTTTTCTAGTCAAAATTGAATTCTTTCCTTTGCTTATGGCCTGCACTTTCCAACATTCTTGCTATTTCTTTGGTACAATTTCTGTCAGGAGTCCAGCTCCAAAATCAAGTTTTGTTAGAAATAAAGAATCTTTACTTAATATTGGCTTTCCTTGAGAAACTCACCTATGAAAAATTCTAGCAATAACTTCAGACCTTTAATATTTCTGCTGTTTTTGTCTGGGTCAAAAACATTGTAAAGAAAAATTGCCACTTGAAATGTAAATCCATGAACATTTATCTTATATGTTAGAAGACCTCAAAGAAATGGAGAAAACCTGTCTCTTTTCAAAAAGAAAGAAAAATTAGAAATTTCATCCTAAAAGAAGTACCACTGTGCAAAATATAATTTTTTTTTTTTTTAAACTAAAACCAGAGAAGATTGAAGTCCTTCTGTAAATGCAAATTTAAAAGCAGATTTAATTACATAATTTCTCACGAATTTTGTGAGATATTTTGTATGGCTGAATAGCTGGCAATGACTAGCTGGCAGTGTAACAGAGCCTGTTCCTCTGATGGTTTGCACCTCGGGGAGTTATTTACAAAAAAGCAGACCCTTGTTTTCTGCTTGCAGTGAGTAGCTATAAACGACCGTCAGGTGCTTAGCAATAGCAAAAATGCAGGTCTTCCCTTGGTAATTTGATTTCAGGCAACCTGGATGTTTGGAAAGAGAAGGCAGTGACTGTATATGTATATTTATGTGAAGTGAGAGTACATTCCTCAGCTGTGGGGCCAAAAGACACCCGAACTTACCATACAACACCTCCCTTGTGTCCACCCCAAACCAGACACTTTCCTCCTGAAAACTTTGGGTATGCTGCGCTAGCTAGCAGAGGATGAATACACTAGCCTTTCTAGGTATCACGTGCTCTCAGAGTTTCTTTTAGGTCAAGTTTATGATTGGGTATAAGCTGCAATCTGTACCGTACTGGTCTGGGGGCCAAAGAGAAAGAATAAGTTCCTCGGATGGCAAAACAACACTAAATGTGCACGTAGGTTTATTAAAAGGGTGGAAGAAAACTTTGCATTCCTTTCTAACTCACAGAGCCAGTTACCTAGATGTAATTAAGAGATAAAGATACTTGAGAACAACCAGGAAAACCAGGGTCTCACCTAGAGCTATTTTGAGTGCCTTCCCTGAATGCAGTTGCATAAACAGAGTAAAGCTCTATTTTTAGCCATTCAGGGCAGGACAAGACTTTCCAACATGTTTGCTCACCTTGGTCTGCCGCTGCACAGTTCAGCACCAGGCTTTAGCTTTGCAAAGTTCAAGGGGAAGTTTAGAGCTGAGGTTTTGGTTCAGGTGTACTGTGAGAAAGGAAGTCAGATTTTGAATGTAAGAGTGGTCTGGCCTCCTATGGAAGTGCTGGCTGCTTGACCATTAGTACTTGTCATTTCCATATGCTCTGAGTTTCAGCCAAATACTGAAAAGACCAAAGAGGCTACCTGCTATGTGCCATACAAATATAAGCCTGGGTGCAGGCTGGGTGCTTATTACACCTGATCCCTTTACCTAAAGCTGTTATGCCTGCAGCCTTGTAGCAGAAATTGGAGAATGAAGGAAAAAAACCCGACTATGTTCCTCCAGCCTTGACACCTTTCTTTTTGTTTTCCATTCAGCAAGGCTTCACAATAGAACTAAAGGGGTGACATCACTCCACCAGATAAATTAATTTAGATTCTCACCAGAAAGCTGGCAGTCAGTACCAAGGAAGAGAGGACCACACAAGGATTGGGAAGGCCACCATCTGCACAGTGAGGTGGCTGGTGCCAACTGGGCCCAGGGCTAAAGGATGGCGAAGAGGAGAGGACGACCATTGTTCTGCGTGCATGGCTTTTGTTGTTTTCCTAGCTACAGATGGGACATGCCCAGCATTTGGAAGTTGCTGAGACTGCTAGGAAAGAAGAAAAGTACAGAACCTGGAAGCATGTGGCTGGAATTTGTCTGGGGTACAATTTGTAGTGTCTAAACATGCATGATGCAGTGAATTACATCAGTCCTGTCCTTCTGACTGTGTTTATTTTAGAGAGTTAGAGGGTTTAATGTTGTGAAAAGATCAAAGAAAGAGTTTCCTCCTCATGCTTAACTTCCATCAATTTGTTATCTGTCACTTTTATCAAAGCAATATTTTCCTAGTCTGGAGAATTCAAGACTGTGATGAAGCGTAGGAAATATCAGGATCTTCTCTCTGTATAACCCCATTCAGTCACTAGGAATCTGGTATCAGCAGGAGACTGCTACCGTCGCATCTTCAGTTCAGACACAGGCTGTTGCAGAGGAGATGCAGACTGTGTTCTCCCACAGACTATTTACTTTTAGCTTCTTTTGTTGTTCCCTTTTATGCAAAGTAAGTATTTCTGAATGTAAATATAAAATTAGGACTTGTATATGGAAAATGTGATTAGGCAGTGTGCGCCTACCAGCATGCATATTATTTTCATTAATGAGTGGTGACAGTCATTTTGTTTTCATGGTTTTTGGCAATCCGTTTGCTCTATCATGAAAGACTCGGTACCTAAGGAGTTTGCTGGAAAACATAATTTTGCAAGAAGACACTGGAAAAACACATTCTTTCAACCAGCTAAATGCTGTCATCAACAGTTATTCTCACATTATATGCAAACCATGTGTGAAAGCACAACACAAGCCCTTCCCAAGCTCCTTTTGTCTGGTGAAGGCTCATGGGGGTATATTGCACATATTTCAAGATGAAGGTTTTTTAACATGCTCTTTAGCTCCCTAAAGGAGGTTTCTGACTTGTATGTCCTCTGATCAAAAAAACAATAAGATTTCAACCGGACCAGGTGCTATTATCTAACCTATCACCACTTCTAAACTAATACTGTTTTCTTGCTAGGGAGATATCTCTGAGTTTATGGCTGCGCCATTTGGCTATTGGCCTAAATAAGCATACACATGACTGACGTGTCAATGGTAGATTTCTTCTTGATGAAAACCAGGTGTTTGACAATATTGCCTTAGCATCTCTTCTTGATTATGTTAATTACAAAGAAATGGGATCTGCCTTTTCCAGCTGTAGCCATCAAAAAGTTATTCCAGGTCATTCACCTAGGCTCTTACCATAAACCATGCAGGCACTTCTTAAGAAAAAATTGTTCAGCCTTTATCTCTTCCCACCAGCTAAGGAGATACGTACATGACAATAGCAGATATCTAACTTGAACATGGCTAACCATAAATGAGGTGGTTTTCCTTAGTGTGAATGACCCAGCTCTGTCTTAAAATAGCCGTTTATGTAGCTGGGATGTAGCCTTTCATTTAGTTCCCTACCCAGCTGGGGCAGCTGAAAAGTCACATAGGGCTATAGCTGCAAAAGGACTCACGTTCTGTGATTCCATGACTCCAGTTCACAGTTTGAACCCATGGGCTTGATTCTGGTGATTAAACTGCCAACAACCTTGGATGCCCAAGGTCCCCCACTTTGGTGGGATGGTTCCAGTTGCACAGCCCTTGAACTTGTAAGTAGGAAATGCTTCAGACACAAGTTTGTACCTTAAATCTTACCCTTTTTCTGAATCACATGTAACTTCACTTGATAGAGAGCTCCAGGTGTTACTTAGACTACTTAGTCTAGTGGTCTGGAGTACCAAATCACTTCCCAGAGCTGGGACCCTAAAAGACTCAGGAGGCATAATTCTTTTTTATTGAAAACATCCATCCCTGAGAAAGTCCTACTAGTATGAACCAACCTCAGCCTGGTATGTGTTTGATGACAAATAATGAGTGAATGAAAAGTCTTAAGACATCTTAGGGGACTGAACTCGAGGTTAATTCTTTGAGGCTCTGAAAGGTTAGATGTGTTCTTGCTGCCCAGTGAATTCACATCTGTATAATGGAGGGCCACATTCAAGAGTCAACGTGGGAGTACGATATCAGCTGAGGCATGGTGGTCAAGAGGTTTTGTGTATCCCAAGGTTAGAGATAGAAAATCCAATGTGAATTAACTCATAATTCGGATACTCCCTTCTACTGGAGGGAGTAAGTATGCACGTGTTCATACGGTGAGAAAGGGATACTCAATGTCATTCTCCTCTTTCTTTGTAGCTTTAAATGAATACAGCTCCCAGCACTGTTTTGACTAGGGACCAAACCTACTTATGTATCTGTTTTCTAAAAAGCGTACTGAGGATGGCTGCTAGGTCTGCTTCACTATGGCCAAGAAACATTTAAATTGAGGAGCCTGTCCAGTTTCGGGAATTAAATAAATTTGCTGAGCCTATGAGATGGAGAACTTCCTCTGGAGTTAAGCAGAAGCAGAACTTCAGGGAACTTATAGTGAAAATGCAATATATCTATTTTTTTGTAACTTTCTCAAAAAACTAAGTAGAAAACTTGAGGAGCACCATCAAGACTCTAGGACTCCAAGTTGTCACTTCTCATGGACTTGCTCCTTCGACTCTCTAATAACATCTAAGTATTAGGAGAACAAGTTCTTAAAGTCACAAGTTTAAGATTCTGTGGCAGTGGGAAGCCCATAAGCACTCAAGAAATATAGAAAAAGAAGCCTCAAGCCCTCGCTTCACGCCCTCTCAGAACTGCTTTATGGTATTAGGTATATCATTTATGACAGTTTCGGAATCACTGTTCTGCTACAAGGGTAGAATATTAATTCTAAATCCAAAGTGTATTTTGGCATCACACACACATATTGAGGCCTTCTTGCACTTTAGAAGAAAGACAATAAAAGTGGTATGAGATGATATAACAAAAAGAATAAAGAAACCAATTTCTTATTATTTGCTCCTTAAAGTATTATTCTGTTGAAATTCTGTCCTCATTCTACTTGTAATGCACTTACAAAAAGTTTAAGAGAGGATTACTACTCTATTGCATTTTATAGCATCCTGAGAGTAGTGGTCAATCTATTTTATTTTCTTACTGTAGGTATATTTATCTCATACTATTCCACCCAGCCACCATGCCACAAGAACGGTTATTTCATTGGGGTTGTATGTTTCAGTCTCTCTCCCTTTTTATTTTGTTACTTTGTACCAGATGTCAGTGGTTACTGCCAGAGTCAGACTCAGTTTTCTCAATGGTCTTGCTTTAAATCTTCCCTCTCCAAAAATATGTCTATTCTCATGGTTCAGGGACTGAAGCCATGACAATTCTAGCTGCTTTCCAGGTATTCTTCAACCTTTTAAGGTCACAGGGGAGTCTTTTAGAAGATGAAATGGCAAGCAACTTTGTTTGGAAAATATACAGTATAGTCATATAGATAAAAGCAAACAAAACTCATTGCATCTTCAGAGTAGTCCGCAGTCCCGGTCTTAATAACTGCTTGGCTTATTTAGGTCAAAACTCTACCCATAAAACAATCCTTGTGCATCTGCAGCTTCCCTTGTGGAATCAGTTAGACTCAGTCAAGTTGGCTGGTTGTTCTTCTGTGTGCTCATACCCCCTCCAGTCCAACACAGTCAAGGGTCCTGGATTCCACTCAGCCTTGCCACAACCACCTTGCTCTTGTTGAACAAGGCTGACCCTGCCTAATTTCTCTGTTCTTACCAAGGCTACCAGTACAAAGAAACCAAACAACAAAACCTTCTTAAACCCCTTGTCTTTCAGAGACAGCCCTGTTATTGAGTGGATTTTTTTCTGCAGTAGGAGCCTAAGTTTGACCGACCTTTAATATAAAAAGCACTGTTGCCGTAAAGTAATTCAAATGAGCATTTCTCTTGAGCACCAGCTATAAAACTGTGCACTTTTTTAAATGAGTTCATGGCAATTGCTCTGGGCACATAGATAACAGCTGAATCTCACTGGATAGCTGCCCTTAACCTCTGTCGCTTTAATTCCTCCTGCCATTAATGATTCTCCCTCATGTTGCCAGTGCAGATACAAAGAGAACAATTCCAAACCCACTAGTAAGCCAGACCTTCAGATGCAAGTACCATGGTATCCACAGTGAGTCTGTTCTCCCTTCTTGTAGCCAGGATCAAATTCATCCTTGGTGTAATTTTATCACGGTCAATGGAGTTCCACAAGAAATGACTTTCAGGTAATTCTCAGTGGATGGCCCAGCAGGAGCTGTTTACATTGGTGCTGATTCCCAGAGCTGTCCCTGTTGGTTTTAAGAGAGAGGCTGGAAAGAGGAGTTTTGATTTTTCAGTATGATGTTTCCAGGGAGTATTTCCCTTCTGAGTAGAAAATAAAATAACTTTAAAATGTACAAAAAGTGACATAAAACTGTATGCAATCTCTTTTATTGGACTAACTAAAAATAAGAGGCTATCTTCCATTACTGTTGCGAAGCTGTAAAAGACTGGGAATGTGATTTAGTTGTTAATGTTGTTGAGCTTCTCTGACAAAGGTACACCCATCAATAACCTCTGCTATTATATGTTTATGTCCTCTAAAAATAGCTGCTTATTTGCTTTACATCTTTTTCTTCCCAGAAAGTTTGTGGGACAGCTCCTTTTAAGGAAAAATTAATTCTAGCTTATAAATTACAAGACTCCTTGAAGTTTCCCTGAATAAGTTAGAAGACATCATAAGTCATTCTCTCTCCATTTCCCTTTCTCATACCTGTATTGCATTGCCTATGGAAACAAAGAAAACTCCCATGCCAGTGTGGAACTGAGCCACAGCAAGGGAATCTGGGGTTGGCCCATAGCACAGCTAGGCACTGCTGTGCAGGAACAGCCCATTACCACCTGGTGACTTCAAGACCTTTACCAGGGCATATGGAGGAGATTTAGGACGCCTACGGCTCTCTCTGACAAAGAGAAAGAGATCACCGTCAAACTTATAACACAAGTGGAAACAAACAGGTAGGCATAAAGAAAACAAACTGCAGCCTCACCTCATTTCAAGCAGCAACACCAGCCCCCATCAGGAATGTTCTCTGGGGATTAATATCTGCTAGTGGTT
The DNA here is from genome assembly GCF_929443795.1 of Astur gentilis. Lineage (NCBI taxonomy): Eukaryota > Metazoa > Chordata > Aves > Accipitriformes > Accipitridae > Astur > Astur gentilis. The sequence continues at coordinate 35,018,858 of NC_064884.1, read as the reverse complement.
AATGAGCCAGAGCACAATGTGGACCATTAACTCCTCCCAGCTGGTTATCAGTTCCCCAGGAAATGTCCTACACCTCAATCATTATTGTCCAATTACAGCCACATCTCTGGGTCCTGCAGCCTTGCTGCAACATCACATTTTGAACAGCTGTGTTTGGCCAGCCACTAACTAAAAGGCTGCAGCCCAGTTTGAAAGTCAGCAGAGGGAGAAGGACATGAGGGCTGGTTGATGAGCAGCTGTGGTCAGTCCTGCATCTCCCTGGCTTTTGAGCAAAGTGTACTGGCAGTACATTCATAGAGTCATTTAGGTTGGAAAAGACCTTCAGGATCATTGAGTCCAACCATCAACCATGCCCACTAAACCATGTCCTGAAGTGCCTTGTCTATGCGCTTTTTGAATACCTCCAGGGATGGTGACTCAACCACTTCCCTGGGCAGCCTGTTCCAATACCAGACAACCCTTTCAGCAAAGAATTTTTTCCTAATAGCCAATCTAAACCTCTTTTGCTGCAACTTGAGGTCATTTCCTCTTGCCCTATCTCCAGCCACCTGACAGAAGAGACCAGCACCCACCTCACTACAACCCCCCTTCAGGCAGTTGTAGAGAGTGATGAGGTCTCCCCTCAGCCTCCTTTTCTCCAGGCTAAACAGCCCCAGTTCCCTCAGCTGCTCCTCATAAGACTTGTGCTCCAGACCCCTCACCAACTTGGTTGCCCTTCTCTGGACACGCTCCAGCACCTCAAAGTGGAGAGGTCATTCAAGTGGAGCACCTCATTCAAGTGGAGAGGAAAAAAGCAATAGTCATACTGGCTCCTTAGCTTTGCAGCGGGCAATGATCAAGCCCGTGGAAATCAGGAGCCTCGTCCAAGCATCTGCCGTACAACAGCTTTGGTCAGTGGTTCCCGTGCAGAGGTGTTCAGAAACCCAACTAGCCACACTGCATAGGCAAATCTGATTTCTTGTTTTGTTTTGTAAAGCCTCATCTTTCACACTTCCTATGAATAGACACTGTGGAAACTGCAGTGTGAATCTGCTATCAAAATGTTTGCTTTTGATACCATTTTCATAAAGTTAAATCACTAGGTTGCTTTAATGTCAGAATACTATCTATCTATATTACGTGTATATAACAGCTCATTTAGTATTTAAATGCACAGTAAATCACAGTGGTAAAAGTTGAGATGAGCTGTTTTCATAGCATAGAATTGAAACGAGAAGGCTCATTTTTCAAATGGGAAGAGTCCAAATGAATCAATGCTGTCATGTTTCTGTGAAATGTGTCAATTTTAATAGAACTGTCTCTTTAATGGAAACATTATTCTGTCAGAAATTTTCCAACCAGTTATATAGCCGGCAGCAACTGGTAAAAATGCTAGCGCTGGCTTTGAAGGCTGTCCCACTAGCCCAGGGCAGTCTGGCCGGTGAACCAGCTGACAGCCTCCTTTGCCTGAGAGGAGCTGCTGCTGCTGCTGCTGCTGCTGTTGCTGCTTTTGCTGCTGCTGCTGCTGCTGCTGCTGCTGCTTCCATGCGAGGGTGCGGGCAGGTCCCTCCTGCCAGCCCCAGCAGTGGGAGCTGCTCCCACCGCATGCCTGCTTGCACGGTCCTCAGTTTTCCTACTTCTCCGCCACCTTGCAGCTAAGTCTCATCTCCTGTAGTGTCACATAGCAAACTGCCAATACTTCTGTTCCAGGCAGAATGGCAAACTGTGACATCCAAGGGGTTTGCAGACCACCCAACTGCTCAAGTCCTAAGGGGCAACTAGGGAGGCACCTTCCAGTCCCTTGGAATAGTTTTTATTTGCATTTTATGTGAAGGTGACTGCGATATTTTCTTTCTTCAGTGTATTATGTGGAATGAGTCAAGATTAAATAAATGAATATTTAAATACTTGGGGGGAAAAAGCTGGTTTCGAGGAGTCACAAGCATATGGGACACTAAAAATGAAGAGTTTGCAAAGCAGTTGGCTATTTGTTGGCTTTAAGGACAAACTTAAAGCAAAAATCCCAACAATGCTTTGAAATTTTAAATTAATTTGCATCCACTGAAAGCTACATATGCAAGCGCAGCAAATAATCACAAATGAAAATCTCAAAGTGTCACTTGTTTTCATGCGTAAAAATGTAAGTAAGTTTTGGATGTCCCTGGGTACTCGCAAAATACCTGGAACTATACAGTTCATGTAACCAGTCTGGAAAGTTTTGTCCTGGTTGCTGCCTGCGAATCAAGGCACAGTATCTGCATCTCCTACACCTATTAAATTCTCAGCAGGTAAGTGTATGTGTTAGCTAGGTTTAGTCAGAAAAAGTGGGCTGCAAGAAGTCTGTTGTACAGGATCTACTTTTTAAAAGGTAATTTAAACAAGGTTTCTTTTCCTGGATACAGCATTGTACCTTTTGTCCGGCTGGAATTGTGACTTGCAAGCTCTAGAAGCAAGGTGATATGAGCGCAAAATAAATAAAAAAAAAAAAAACAAAAACTATTTAATTTAAAAGCAGTATGTTAAGAACAACATCTGTAGAGTGAATTCCAGACAGTCTCAAAATAGACTTTTGATCTTCTGTTCTCATCCATTGCAGAGTGAAGGGCTGTAGCTTCAGCAGAATGCAAATAAAGTAGGTAGTCTGTTTCTCTTACTGAACCTTATAAATTTCAAGACCACTTGTACTCCTAATCCTGTACTCAGGTCATAAAAAAATAATCCTTAAGAATAAAGGAAGCTAGTTAAGAGGTGTGAAGAGTAGTGATGCTGAGCGAGAGCCCTGTGGCGTTACGCAGGCACATAGTTGTCCCCTCCTGGAGGGCCTCGCTGCAATGGCGATGCAGGCGGCGTCGGGACAGCGCCTGCCACGGAGAGGGCGAATTGGAATGGTATTCGGACAACTTTTGCTTTGCACATCTCAGAGGCCGAACACCTCTACCTTCCCATTAGAAGATGCTGTTTCTGCTGGCTCGTTTTGCTTTCTCTTTCCAGGGTTTGCCCTGAACTGACCTTGCAGTTTTCTCTCCCTGCTCTTGGCCCTCAGTCCAAGCTAGACTGCCTAGAAGGTAGCAGTGCTACCAGGATGGACTGAATCTCAGAGCAAGGCTTATCCTCAGGTACTTACCTAGCAGATCTCTGCATCCTGCATTATGTTTATTATTGTTCTCTTAGCAGTTTAGTTTTTGTAGTTACCTCAAATATGGTTTACATGAGCTGCAGTAGTACCTTTGACGGGAGTAGCTGGGAAATCTCCATTGCCTTCTGAATGGGAGGTAGTTTGTAATCTGCTCTTCAGAAAAAAAAAAAAAAAAAAAAAAAAGTCTAGAGCTACAATGCCTAAATGGTGGCTCCTTTGGCAGTGACTCCAGGAAAGCTTTCTCCTACACGGCTGTCCGTCAGCGTTCTCTCCTGTGAAAGACAATGAGAAGCTTCTGCCTTCCTTCCACTTGTAGCTTCTGCTTGTAACTCACAAATTGTGCTCCAGCGCTACGCTTTGAAGGCTCCAGCAGCAAGGTTCCCAGAACAAGAGCCAAAACAACTCCTCATAAATGCTAATGAGGGTCATGTGGATAAGTCTTTATTTGCTGCACATTAAACTTACCCTGAAGGACAATTTCCGAGACTTTAAAACTTCAGTGAGATGAGGAGGAAGGAATATTAAGACTCTCTTCTAATGTCAGTGCCTTCTGGCCAGTTTCGTTACTTTCATTTTATTCCTTGCCACTGATCCTTAAATAGAATTTATGGTTGTCCATTTGCACTCACCTTACTCATAGGGTCACAGATGTATCCATGCAGAATGATTACTATCATACAGCCAGAGGAAATAAATGCTCCCAGAAAAAGAGCTCTGGGAAAAAAAGGAGGATAAAATCTCTTGGAAAAATCAAGCTTCTCCTATTTGCTATAGAAAAGACCCAAAAGGGACAGAGTAACTTTTCCGCTTTGCATACACTATGGCAGTGGCTTTGTGGTTAGTCTCACCACAGCCAGCATTATCCCTAGTAAGAGCACAGCTTCACAGAAAGAATCCAGAGTTCATGGAGGAGAAGTTATGCTTGTCAGCATGCTGGCAGAAAATAATCTTCCATTTACTTGTAAGGATCACATCTGCTCATGCCACGAGAAATAATATGCATTCCTGAAAGTCCCATGCATAGAGTGAGGAAACAAGACATACACACTGTCCTAGTAATACCTTTGACAAAACTGCCAAAATTATAGTTATACTTTGCCCTGACTCCTTTATGTGCCACTTCACAGCCAGTGTCTTATCACAGGATCAGGTAATTATGTTGGATTGGTTTTATATATTGGATGCAGTGGGGTACCATCTTTGACGCATCATTTCAGTGACCCCCTTCTTACTTCGGTCGGTGGTCTGGCTTCTACCTTGAGGTGCCCCGCGTGCAATGCTGGTCCGATATGTGCATGTGTGACAGCCAGTGTGTCACCATCTCACCTGATGAGCCAAGGAAACATTGCTGACAGGATGCGGTGCAAAGAAAGACCTACATAGACCAAGAAAGAAACACAGAAATGGAGAGGATCCTACTGGTCTCACTGGGTTTTTAAGGATTCAGAACAAGGCCATGAATAATTTCATTCCACTTGGCTGAGCAAGATTTTGAAAATTTTCAGAAATTCAGCCTTCAAAATGAAAGATAACACAGTAATTACTCAAGAAAACTAACACTGCAAAACTTTCTTACTCAACAGAAAAGTAGCTCTTACGTGACCTCTGTTAACTTTTGGCATTGTGTTATTCTGAGAGATTGACTTTAGTGTGACACTAGCCATGTTACCTACTTAAAACCACCAAATAATTTACTGTCACAGGGCAGAAAAGTTTAAAAAGTTTACCATCTACTTTTGAAGAAGTATATAAAAGAATCTAAGTAAACTGGTCTTGAATTTTGAGAAATAAATTCTATTTTTTTGTCTTTCCTTCCTTAGCTCCCGTGTATCTTTTCACTTGGTCATACTTGGGACTAGAATTAGAAAAGCCAGTACAACCATTAAAAAGACATTAGGCACTCAGAACCTGTTTCAACTGGAATTGAGCACTGAAGTACAAGGGAACCCTTTGAAAATCACAGTTTTCAGTGTTATTTGCTAGCTACAAAGGATCCTGAAGCATTATACGTAATGAAGGAGATGATAGGAGATACACTTTAAAAGATGCCCACTGTACCTTAGTTAAGGTTACTGATGTGAAACACCTAGCCTCCTCAGAAGAAAGATTTACACAAAATCTTGCAAATGTTTGTCCTTATGAAAATTTCCACTTTTTAAATTTTTTTTTAATAACTCAAGAACTTGTAGATCTGAAACATCCACATGTGGTAGTACTTCAAGTGAGGAAACTGGGACCTTTTGGAAATTTTTCACACTTCTTTCACAATCAGCAGAGGATTGCAAAGTAAAAGGTTGACATATGGGTCACTTTTGCTGACACACTCGCTAGATCACAAGCAGCTGCCAGACAATTGGTTTCAAGGACATAGAAATCACTGAGTTACATTAAGAGAGCTGCACACATCTTAATCGGTAGCTCCTCTGCAGAAATGTGTACCTAAGTTTGAAAGTGGTCTCCCTCACTAACTGGAGAATATACAGCATAAAAACTACTTTGTAGGTCTTTTAGAAGAATTCATTTGCTGATTGTAATGTATTTTTATTCATTTCCTCTTTCATAACATGATAGTTGGACAAAAACTGAAGTGTATAACAAATTCACAAACATAAAATATTTCTAAAGAAATAAACTTCCTACAGAAAACCAAAAGCTACTTTTCAGACTTCCCAAATTGCTCCTGAAAAATATCATATTTCCTTCACTGCCTGCTCAGATGGTGGGACTAGTGTGGCATTTGACCTCCTAAATTGCAGAAGTCTCCATGTAAGGTTTCCACTTTCTCTTTTTTTTTTACACTGATCACGTGTACAGAAAAGAGCCTGTTTATGGTCCTGAAAGTAATTGGTACTATTTGTTTGTTATCCTTGCTGAATGAGTCTTCTCCATTGGCATTTTTTTTCTGCCTAAAAAGCTCTTACTAACATTCTCATTTGTAAAACCAATGTAACAATGGGAATGTGAGCTCAGCTATACTGTGATTCATGGGTAAGAGTTACACTTCAACTGATGGTCCTTGTTACCACAGAGGACGCAATTTGATTTCAACTTGAGCTTAGGTTTGCTGGGCTGACAGAAGACAGTCAAACAGAAGTCAATGAGAGGCGGTAAAGATAAAACCTTCACTAACATCTGTAAAAAATTAACAAAACCTTCCTGACAATATAAAATATACAGCATGTAAAGACAACTTCTGAGTAGAGTTTTCCCCCCCAGAGCATACACACTCCAAGAGACAAAATTATTAATGATAGATTAATCTTTTCCTGTTGTTTATTCCTCATATACACCTCAGTCTGTAACACTGCAGTCATTTGCTGTAGAGGTTGTGATGGTGCCATAGAGAGTAATGACTGCAGTTGACAAATTAGGCACGGAACAGGCTAACTGCAGCAATATTCGTGTTCATATCGCTTCAACTCACTTGCAGCCTTGAAACCGGCCACAGGGCTAGCTTGTGTAATTTCTTCTGCTTACCTTGGTTAACCTAAATTACTCCTTATTTCATCATGTTTTAATGTTGGCCTGAGTCTCTGAGTCTCTTCATGGATGTCCTGCCACCACAGGCACAAAACAGAGCTCCCAATCTTTCCCTGACAAGTCTATTCTTTCTTTTGCAGAAACCACTCCATCTTCCTTGCCAGTTTGCTCTTTACAATAGTTCTATCCCTGATCCTAAAGCTGCATCAGAGCTAAAGTTTTCCCCTTATTCCCTCCATAACCTTCCAAAAATTGGCTACCTCTTCTCTCCACACTCACAAATAAATTCCTTATTCCCCTGCTATGGCCAGAAGGCTTCTGCAACAATCCTTTCCCTGGCTTGTCAGTACCGTCTTGAGGAGGGTGGAGATGTTGCACTCACTGGTAGAATGAACTATTCATCTAAAAAAAAAAAAATTATCACAGCACTGCTTGTCACTTCAGGTATGATCCACTACAAAGCCTTTCTCTCTTCCTCTGCTGTGAAATACCTGCCTAGACTATCCCCTTGTTTCTGCTGTTGACCCCTTCCTTGGCTTTGCCAATAATACCAATCTTCTTGTGTTTTCCTCTCATGGAAGAAGAGGCCTCCAAAAATTCCCCTCCCTCAAAACTGTCTCTTGTCTTAATGCTGACAAAAAGCACATGCTTATTAAAATTCAGGCAGCAGAAAAGCTGGGGTTACTTTGTTTCAGGCTAACTAGTATTGAGTCATCATTATCTCTCTGTTCCCCTTCCTGGTTCAGCAGACATTTTTCATCACTTATGTTACTCTTAGGTTTTAAATTCCTATATAAGGTATATACTCTACCTAGTAAGATGAGGCCCACATGCTATATTAGTTTCTGACAGCTGCCTCAATACAATAACAGAAATGATATGTTACTACCTAGGTTGTGGAGAGTGGGACCTGCACTTGTAGGTTTGCCAGTCTAATTGGCACCTTTGACAGCCACCATAATTTGCATTAAAATAGCTGACACAGAACAAATTCCTGTTTTATATTAAAACATCTAGCAAACACAGACATGGAGGCTCAGCCATAATGGAGGGAATCATAGGAAAGCTATTGCTGAAGTAATACTTCATGGTGTTTGACATGTGTAGTGTTACAGGGTATGAGTGTGCGTGTCACGTCCCAAATTTGGAGTGACTCAGGTTCGTGGATTTCTGTTGTCAGAATTAAAGTGAAATGACACCAGGGGAGTTCAAACAGCAATCAACATTTATTCAACACAGCTAACCTTGCCCAAGTACAAGTGAACTTATCAATATGAACCTTGCAACATGTCATTAAGCCGCTGTTTGAAAAGAGAAGGGAGGTGTAGAAAAAGAAATGGAAAAAGGAACATGGAACTGTATCAGGAGACCCCTCCTGTTGAGTCATGAGGTGCAGAGCAGACCCCCTTGCTTTCTGGACTTCTCAAAGAGGAGCCCAGGGGCAGCTGGATCTACTTCTAGTCTCAGACTTGGTCAATGGTTTATGTTTAAAAGAATGAGGTGTAGGGACTGTGGAAAAGAGAGAAGGAAAAGAGGGAGAAAGAGAATGAGAGAAAGAAAGAAATAGAGAAGAGAAGGGTTTCACCAGTCCTGGGTCCAGCGTTGGTCCAGCCAGCGTAGAGATCCAGTTCCGGAGGGCGCGCACTGAGAACTCCTCTCTTCTTTTATAGTGTGTTAGTCGATGGTCTCGACATGCACAGTTCACGTTCCCGGGGTTCTCTGGAATCAGTTGGTGAGCTCTGGGGGGGGGGGGTGTTCATTGTGGAGTTCCCTCTCTTTTCCTGCTGGCATGACCACTTAAGATAGAAGCACATCCCCATCTTCTGTGGGGCCTTCTTCCAGGCACATATGCTGCGCTCCTTCTCCTGGTCACTTAAGATAAGGAATTGTGTCTTTGGAGAAGTGCAGTCCCACCCTCTGTAGGGCCCTCTCCTCCGGCCACATTGTCCTGTTCACAAAACTCCAGTGTTTTTAGAGAGGCTGTTTTCTCCACCAAAGTTCTTTAACGAATGTTTGAGACATTGACTGTAATTTGTCAGACCGTCACAGTGTGTTTGGGATAGGGTGGGAGATTAGGGGCTGTATAGATACCCTTGAGATAGCAGCTCTGCATTAGGGAGTGTTTCTAGTTGGAAAGGGAAAGGGAAAAGCAAGTGAACAAACTTTACATAGGAGATGGTGGTCCCTCAGCAGACCTCCTTCTCCTTTCCCTGGGATCTTGTTCAAGAAGAAACAGGTCTGCCTGAGAAGCTGCATTTGGTGTCTGAGATGCTGCATTTTGTGATGTGGGCACAGCTCGTACCAGGTACCACTGTTCTACTAATCTGGTGTTATCGTTTCCCCCACCACCCTTTCAAGTCAGATAAAACAGCATAACCAATTCTGTCTCCACAGGCTAATCTGCATTGTCCTTATCTTGCCACTTCACTGGTATTTAATGTTCTCCCCACAAATACGCTGATTCAGCTTGACCATCTCACACTTAACAACCCCTCTCAAACAACTTTACAGCCACCTCACCAGCAATCTTTAGTTCAGACACAGTCTGGGTCCCTGCCTCTCTGCCAAACATTCATTTTTGCGTGCATCAGTACAGATTTTCCATTCCTCTGCTTTGGTGTAATTCAGTTATGCTTAACTGAGTTACTCCTGATATTCTCCAGTGGCAGAGAAGAGACCTGGCTGATCGTCTTTCTTTTGTCAACTGTAATTCTCAGTTACAGTTTTCTTAAAACTATCATCTCCAATTCAGTGTCCATTTCAGAGCAAGCGTGGACAAAGCTCAATTTGAATGGCAAGTTGTACGTAAATGGCTTATTACACCAGTCCCTGGAGTCTGTGGGGGAGCAGCAGCCCCCATCAAGCTGGAAGCTGCTCAAACACCCAGGAAAGCCTCTGAACTGAAGGGCATCCAGTTAAAATAGACAAGAGGGATGGCTGAAGGGGAAGTGTTACTTCAATAAAGGTGTGGAGCTGAGGAAATGCTGATTTGTCAGAAGAAAACTGAACAGATACCATTAAGGTATGACTTAGAATGTCTTCCTCATGACATTACTCCTCTTCCGATCCACAAGCACACTTAAAAACCATATTTCTTCTCCATTCTTTCCATTGCTTTTTTTCCAGCTAAACAGGGTTAGAGTTGGCCGGTTCATTACCTAGTGCAAAGCTCGCTGTCCCCACTGAAGTCCATGGAGGCTGATGACCTTTATTGCCAGGAAATGCAGTGCTGCAGAAATAGTGTCTGCAAGGATGTTTCTGCAGAATTTCTGAAGCTTTTATGGAGACTTCAGGTAGCAATTGATGACTTCCCATTTTCTGAGAACAATATAAGTGCCACCAGAGAAACAGCATGGGAAAGACAAAAGCAGTTAGTGTCTTGCTTCTTAAAGATTTCAGAACAAAATTATTGAATGGATGTAGTAAATATGGGGGTTTATACATGTTTACTGTGAGAAATGAAAATGGCTGATAACTTTTTTTATGAAGACTGTATAGAAAATGAGCCATGTCAGAACAGAAATATTTCATCCTGACAATTCCTGTTTGGAAGACACCATTAATTCTTTGTCACATGGCTCAGCATTTCAGAAAATTATTTTGTGCATATGTGCGTATTTAAAGATTAGCTAAAGTTCTTACATCTTAATGTAAGCAAATAAAAAGGTACTTTGTAGTTTATTGCATTACCATTATTCAATGTGTTTTATTGGTATGTTCTCTTTATTTTTTTATACTTCATAGTAAAAGCATTGAGTGTGTTATGCTTTTTGAAAGGAAAGATTAACCTGCTTACTCTTCTACAATAAACAGATGTAAAATAGAGGCAGCAATAAAAACACATAGTCTTTCGGTAAGCAGCTGGACATGATATCAGGATCAGAGATTCGGGCTAAATAGATTTGCTACTTTAAATGAGAGCCAAAAAATAATCCTTCAAAAAGTAAGTAAGTTCTAAATTTGTCAAAATGTATGTCTAAATATGTGTCTTGACAACCATACCAACATTGTAAAACAAAGGGACTATACCAGAATTTCTTAAGCCTGCATTTCCCTGGTACGTTCTGAAAGCATGGCAAAAAATAAAGCTGATGGGAAACACCACTGAAAATGGCAAATTCCAATTTTCTTACATTCATGAAACTTTGTTCTAGGGAATGCTGTGATGTCTTTCACTGCTGTGCTGCCAGTCTTTGTGCATATATTTAACTTTACTCCCCTGAACAGTCTCATCAAATTCTCTAAAATTGATCATAATTTTAGAGTTAACAATGGAGATGAGAGCTTGCAGGATCTGGAGTGCACTTTACCTTTCCAGTCTTAAATTACAGCTAAAAATTTTCTGACTTTTACCATTAGTAGAGTTCTTCTAGTCCCTTGCAACATCTTGCAATTTTGCAAGTCTAGAAGCAAAAGAACAGTTTGCGGCTTTGGGGCTATATTTTCTTAACTACTGAATTTCAGAGCCCTTGTTAAGTTTAGAATAATGCATAATCGAAGCTGAAAATTATCTTCCTCCTCTAAATTTGTCTCCATGGACTTCTAGACCTCAATATTCCTTGCCAAGTTTTAGTTAATAAAACATGAAAAGTATTTTTTTCTTTGACTATGAAAATAAGTCTTTTCTGTTGCTCCATTTACAAAATATTTTAAAAAACAAAACCTGTTTTCTGAAATGAAAAACCTAATTGAGGTGCTGATATTCTTAGGAAATCATCGCTCCTGAAACTGGTATTATTTTACAGTGTTTCACACCTTTCTGTAAAAAAAAAAGTCATGTCATGCTGGTAAATGCTGCCCAAGGAGTCTTCCCCCGCACCGTCCTTACTGGGTTTTGATGGCTTCTATTAATGCCTAAGAGGAAATACTACATCTTTCATGTATAATATCATTTTATGCAGAATACTGTATATGAAGTATTTTGATTTGTTATTTGTCCTTTGAACAGATGTACCTTCAAAGATTTACAAAACAAAACCCCATTTTTTTAAACTGATTTTGCCAGCTACCGAATGCCCCTTTGGTTGTCTTATATAAAAAATTAGTAAGCAGGGAGAATCAGAAAAATCTATTATATCATTAGAGTGGTCTAATATCACAAGTATGAAAATGGGACCATTTCCAAGACACATCTGCCTTTTTATCAAAACTTTTCCTGGTCTTTTTCCTGTATCTGCACAGTCATCAGAATCTGTCATTCATTGACCCTTGCATTTGCACAAACTGAAAAATTTGAGGTAGTCTTTTGTTATAAATCTGGACTCAAGAAGGAATATGACCTGGTAATTCTGAAGACCTAATAAGGGAACTGCAGTTCATATGATAGTACAGATGTACTCTAGATAGTGGGAATCCCTATTTGTTCATGTACTTTGGCTTGGATACTATTAACAATATAAATATATTTTTAAATATATTTATAATACATATATTTATGTTCTCATTTATGTTCTGATAACATTACCAGTATGCAGCTAAGGTACATACTGGCATGATATATTCTCAGCTTGGGCAGATGTACGGATTAATGCCTATTCATAGGAGAGCAGCTATTTAATGTAAAACTCTAACAATGAAAGAATGTATGATGTTAATATAGTGTGACAGCACTGATGTGAAGTTCTGTCTAATGTCAGCTATAAGGCACCAAAACAATTAAATCTGTGCATAGCTAATCATTTCTGGAACACTTCTTCCTAGGAAGTATGCTCCTTAAAGAATAGATTATCCATTCTTCATCTTTAGCTTGCACTATGCTGACATAATTTACATTATAGAAAATAAAATAAGCCGCAGCAGGCAACAGAAGTCCATGTTAATCTAACAGGTCATGATACAGAATTGCCACTTCTTACTTAAATTTTTTAGTATGGCTAAAACCCTGTTCCTGTCTTCTAGGCCTTTGAAGAGTATGTCACCTTCAACTTGGTGCTCTCTCAAAATTTTCACACGTCTTTGCATAAAAAATTTAGAAATTATTCTTACATTACATTTCTAAGAAAATGTCTTTCTCATCCTCCTTAAAGCAGGGCCCTTGTCTCACATGTCAGTTACAGCAACATCCTTTTCTCTTTCTTTGTGAAATGCGGTCTCAACCTTACTCTCCCCCACCCTGCCTGCTGCAAAGGTCTTTTTCCTAACATGCCCCATTGACTGTCAAAATTTCCCTGTGCACCCCATCCCTGGGCTTCCATTCTCTGTTTCACTGACCATGCTGCTTGATTTCCTTCTGTAAGACTGCTGATACCCATCCTGGCCATATGCACTTATTCTCATTTCTTACAAAACCCCTGATCTCTGACCAGATATAATGCCAGCGTCTGCTTCTCTTGTTAACCTTCAAACACAGTCTTCGTGTTTCTCTCAGGCACCCTTCATACTCTAAAAGAAAGGTCCATGACTAGTCACAGAGCTACCTTATTATTTTTCTTCTCTGTCTTCCTTATAATTTTCCTTTGCTGATGCCTATAAACTTTTGACAACAGCATGCTCAGAGCACATGTTGATCAATAAATACTATTTCTTTACTCTTTTATTAGTCTTCTCACTTAGCCTACGCTCTCTCAGAGGCAGAGGATGCCTTGTGGTCCCTATTTCCACAGTGCCAAGGACAATAGGTCTTTGTCCATGAATTAGGCACCTAAATGCTATAATATTCTGAATAGTAACTTGTATTCCCTATGAGTAGGTGTCTACCCATGAAGGGTAGATAGATAGATAGATAGATAGATAGATAGATAGATAGATAGATAAACAGGATTTTAGAAGCTTGAATTCAGAAGTAAAGTGTTCTAGGGCATTTTCATGGTAAAGCCTTAAGGAAGCAGCATGATTGACTTTTGTGCTGGGATTTCCCATTGTACAGTTCTATTTTATATGCCCAAGGAAACCCTTCTTCACATCAGACTTCAGTTTGTCTTGTTCTGTGAAAACCGGCGGCTGCTTCAGGGGAAGATTAGAAAAGCTCTGTAGAGGAAAGTTACGTAAAAAATATGATAGAATGTTTATTTAATCCTATCAGTTTATCACTGGTTTATATGCTGAAGCACAAAGGTCCAAAAGTACTCATTTTCTCAAAAGGAAAAACAATCCTTCCTGTAAATTCTTGTATGTATGACTACAATTCCAGCTTTGGAGATTTTAGAGGGAGGGATAACTAAAAGAAAAAAAAAAACAGAAACATACTCTTTGTTATACATTTCATAATTTTTTCCAATCTCCTCTCATTAGGAAAAAGCAAAGATCAGAAATAGTCACTGACTTCAGAACAGAGATTAGGAAATAAGATGGACACAAATTACCAACAAAGTAGTGGGAGTAATGGCAAAAAGACAGTGATAAAGACCTGGATAAGCTCAATAAGTTAAAGGTAAAACTGTACTCATGACCTGAATAGTCATTGCTAGTTCCTGCAGAAAAGGAGAAAAGTACCCAAGGCAATGATGGCTTAGACACTCTTTTAAAAATGAAGATTCTACTCTTTTTTCTGTGAGTGGAATGCTACAGGGAGAAGCATGATGGAAAAGCCTGAGAGTGTATAGCAATAAAAAGAAATGGGTATATGAATGAACTCTGTGGCACTAGGAAGCAAATAAAGAGAGTACTAGGTCTAAGGGATGGCAAATGCAAAATGTCAGCATATGTGGAGATATCCTTGAAAGAAAGGGCATAACAAAATGACAAATAAAAGACAGGTTTGCTATGAAAAAATATTCTAAATCAAAGCTAAACCCCTATGTTTAAAGACACTATTACAAGAAGAATATAAGTATGTTATGTGTAGTATCAATTAATGGACAGTAAAGAGATATAAAACATTAAGTGCAAATTTACTCCCTTTTAAAAAGCACTCAGGCATGAAGAAATGTCATTGCACAGAACAATGAAAACAAAGCAGAAGCAAATAATTGAAAAAGAAAGAAACCTATAATCTATAAGGCTACTTTCCTTAACAATACTTTCAGAAGCGCTGATGGCTCTTGGACTTTCACATGTCAATAATCTTCCTCACACCGATTTTGTTTTAGGTTTTCCTACCACGAGGTTTCTAACCTTGTTTGACTAATGCATGTGTGTAACCTCACCATGTATGATGTCGTTGGAAGGGTTAGACCATTAAGATAAGAAGAGCTTAGGGACTTCCTGAGCTAGAGGTCTTATCTTTGACTATGTCATACAATCTGACAATCTGCTGTGAAGAAGTGGTAATAAAACCCCTTCATACTGAAATAAATGACTGTGGCCAGTGTTATTTATTTTCTAGGTAATTGCAATAGCAGCATATTTTGCTTTTGAGACTCCTGACGCTGTAAGATGACACTCAGAACTACCATATCTAAAGACTGTAGGCTGCCTGTCTGCAGCAAACTCTGGCACTGAACTCACCTCAGGAAAACACAAGACTTCAGACATGCTGTTTCTTGTATTTTTCATATTATGTAATAGCCACAATTAAGAAAGGGTCTTTGAGCTCTCATTTAAAGAAACACTACCTGAACAGAGACTATCTGAATCCTGAAACCATTGTTGATAGAGAGAAGATAAGCTCCCACTTGAAAGAATAAGATTATTCTTATTAATATGTCGTACCAGGGTAGTTTGCGAAACCCTAGTAGGAGTAGGTCCCTGGATCTTCTGAGTATCTTGCAAATACAGAAGGAAAGGATGCACCAAAGAATGACTGGGGCCATCTGAATGCCAGCAACTTGTTCTAATGCATGCACATTGATGTACACCTAGACATTCTCATTACCTGTTGGCAAAGATGTTACCGTTTGAATCCCACTTAGGGGATGTCATCACCTTCCACCAGCACCAGGAGGCCTCACCGTGTATTTGTGTTGGACACCCGATTGAAGGAAATCACATGAGCAAGGAAGAAATCGTCATGTGATCAAAGTGTTCCTTAAAAATAAAGTGTCCTAGGCAAATAATTCCTGAATAAATACTTAAAGACACTGTGTTAATAAGGGAAACATTAATACAGTTTATACTTCTAGCCTGCTGTCTTGGAAGAGAACTTAATCATCAAATATCCAAATGCTGTACCATTAAGATAAATACATGTTTACACTGGGTTTACCTCAACAAATTTGATAATTTACATTAATGTTGTAGCTTATTGACAGTTTAGCTAATGCCTCTTGCATCTTCTGTGCAATTGTTTGACAACATTGCTTTATGACTTTCCTGAGCTGTCAAACACACTGAATCTACGTCTCTGCATGAGCATGCATGAATGGTTCAGTAGCTTCTGTGTACATGAAAGCCAAAATGATGAAACACAGAAATACAGTTAAAGGCGTAGATAACCAAACCCAATTACTCTACATAGTTTGCACTCTGTTGACTCTGGTAATTTTAATTGTTTTCAATCACAAACAAGACAAAGGTCAACATGAATGTGAATCATAGTGTGTCATGCGGTTCTTGCAGACTTACAAACAGGTTTGTCAGCATTTCTGGCATACAGCAGCTGCATGATGGTACCAAACGTTTTATGTCTAAAGCTCATTAGTTTTTTCTTTGCTTTACAAAAATAGAAATCTGTGCACACTTTGAAACAGGAAGCTCTGAACTCAAACTGTACATCACACTCAGTTATCTTTTGTTGAAATGCCTGCTTCAGGTAAGGCCATTAGCATATTTATACTGATCCATTTTCATTACAGAATAAGGAAGTAGGTTAGTTACAAAGAAAATGGATCTATTCCTCATAGCAAGAATCAGTCTGATGGTTTATTTGTAAATATAATGTCGCAATAGGGAGTGAGGAAAGATACACAAAAGTATCCAAGCTAAGAACAAAGGTTTCTTAGGCTTTCTATACCATTACCCTCCCTTTCAAATGCACTCTGCCCCCACTAACTATACTGAGGATTTTCTATTCATAAACTTAATCTATAAGAAATGATCAAATAAATGAATGAGATATATGGAAAAATAGAGGGCAGATATGCTGGCTAAAATGAAATTGCTATTAGAAACTGTTTAGAAAGATAATCTCCATGTTTCTTTAAATTTCTGTATTTGCTCATTACAGAAATAATTATTTTAGTTGTTGACATTTGCCAGGGCTTGTCACACCTCACAATTTATAACCACTAGATTTGTTTCCCCTGTGACATTGATTGTACACAGTATAGCCAGAATGACTACAAGCTAATGTATGCTCTTCTAAAATGTTTCATTTGGGTTACAAATACATCTTAGGCCTGATTTGTTTAAAATCTGTATGCATGAATAGATCAATGACACAGGATCCTAAATGATGAAACACTAGAAACTCTAACAAGAGGCCAAGGGAGTATTCACTTTCTGGCTTTCTCGTGATAGAAGCAGGATGGCCTGGAGGCAGGGCAATGCAATAATTAAATGGGCATTGCCAAGCAGGAATGGACTCAGCCAAGCTGGCCACAGGATGTCCTTATTCAGAGGTTTTCTAAGCTGCTGAAATAATTTCCAAACAAAAAGATTGGAAACTGTAAGCCAGTGATGACCCACTTCTAGGTAGCAGTAAGGAAAGAAAATTCTTGGTGTGACTGTAGCCACACAGACTTTCACAGCTGGAGAAACTGGGGAGGACTGTTTTTCTTCCTCCCTCCCCTCCCCCCACCCTCAAAACATCAAGAATGGGCAATCAGGGCCCAGAATTTGCAAAGATACCTTCAGTGCTGTGCTTTGCAATACACAAAATTAAAGAATAACAATTTCTGTGCCTGTCTCCTTGGACACCAGGAGGAAATGTGTTAATTTGCCTGGGCAGACTTTTGCAATTGATTGATTTGAAATAATTTCCATGCTGCCTCTGTGAAAAGTCCCCTCAGGGTGTGGGTAGGAAGTGGTTGCAATATACACCGCTATATTTTCAGTGTGATATCCATACAGTGTCCATTACTTCCACCTCAGAATCTCATCAGCTTTAACGCAATTACTCTCTAGCTCTGCTGTGAGGACGTGTAATGCTACTACTCTTATTTATTAGTGGGGAAAATGGTGTATTGGAAGGCTAAGATCTACATATTAGACACTTAATTCCAGCTAACCCCATGTGAAAAAAAAAAAATCAGTAGGATACAGGCACCTTTATACCCCCAAAGATTTTGTTAAAACAGTTTGTCTAGGGGTACCACAGGGGCTTATGGGATCAAGGGAACTGGACCCAATTGTGTGCTCTAACTACACATCCAGCCTTTCTCCCTAGCTGGTTATTTCTAGTATCTCAGTATTCATCTCCTTATAGAGGAATAAGTATTTAGTGTCAGGAGTGGACATGAGCTTATTTACTGACTGTAAAGTCAGTACACCACCTAGCATGGGAGAATTTTTAAAAAGCTATTATTGACCTAGCATGTAACTGCATCCTTATTATTTGTTTCTGGGCATACGTGTCCTAGCGTGTGCTTGTGTTACTTTACCTTTATCCATTTCAAAACCTATGAACTGGAATGAAACTAACCTTTTGTTTGAATGAGTCTTTAGTGCAGAAGTGTAGCTCAGTAACAGAGAGAAACTCTTTTTTTGGCATATGCAAAGCCTGCTGTTAATGTGCTTGGCCTTAGGGTGCCAGGAACTCCATAAAGCCTTATTCACATTTGTCTGCTGTGTAAAAGGTTCAGGCAGATGAATGGGAAAGTTTCACAGGAAACTGTAGTAGATTCTGGCTACTAGATTTTTGGTTTAGCTTCTGAGTTGCCTCTGATGTAGCTCATATTCTTCCTTTTGCCTTCAGTGTTGCTCGTGAGACTGTTCAGGGAGAATTATTTTGGTATTACTACGATTGTTTTTCACTTGGACTGCTCATGACCTTATCCAAATGCCTCAAAATCCATCAATAGTGTTCAATGAACCTTTACTAGCTAGAAGTTGGAATGGCATCTTCCCTTTTGTTCATTGTATGCTGTCCTGGGCACACCTGAATGGCTTGCTTCGGCTCTGCCAGCCATTTTAACACATACTTTATTGTAAGAAAAATTGGCTACTAGGACACCATCAGTTTTCAGTGCAAGGAAAGGCTATTTTTATATTTGAGAGCAACAACCGTTTTCTTTCCTCATCCGTAAGCTTTCAGATGAGTTCAGTCTGCACCATGCAGCTCTATGCTGAAGTTCAGCCCCAAGGCCTTTGCCAGATCATTGTAAAGATAGAAGCCATCTGTAAAATCTGGATCTCTGTGCAAACTTCCTCAAGACTGGAGCCATTCAGATCTGAGGCTTTGATTTGCATGACACGCTTCTGAATATTGACATTTGGCTGTGTCAAAAAACACAAGTTAAGCCAGCCCGGAGCTTTCCTCTCCACCTGTTTGTACAAAGCTGCCAAGCAGAAAAATTAAATGCTTGTATTACTAAATGGGAAAGCCTGCTAAAACTCCTGAGCTGTTGATTCTTGCAGTTAGTTTTTGTTGACTTGTTCCTATAGAAATGTTGCTAGCATCTCTTATCAAAGCTGGGTATCTGTTCAAGGGTGTTGAGAACAGTAAATCCCACCAAGTCTGGGTTCACTTTTGGGATACAGACTCACAGAACAGCAGAGGCTGGAAGGCACCTCTGGAGATCATCTAGTCCTGTCGCTGCAGCTCTGTAGTGGGGTCATGTCTAGCTACCAGAAACTCCTGTCAGTGCAGATAAGGGGTTCCTGTACAGCCATAACAGTGGTGTCGCTTGGACCAAAAACTTCGGGACAGGGCTTACTTACTATCACTGCACAGCCCTTGAAGACTTGTTCAGAGCCAGTTCTGCTACGTCTGAAACCATGGGGCAGGCTGCACCTCTCTTGCTTGTCTAATTTCAGACCAGAACATCTATTTTACACTCCACCAAAAGAATGGCGCACCGGAACATAATGTGATAGCAATTGGAAATATAAGGAAGGAGAAGGAGGGTAGCGGCTTTAGCTTTGAACAGAGGAAACCAATTACAGTCAGCAGATGGGGAAACATCTCTGTCCATCTCTTGCTCTTTCTCTGCAACAGTTCAGGGTGACACTGACACCCCCCCCCATCACTGCGTTGAAAACAAATCTAACAGCTGATGGGCAAGGAGGTGACCGAAGTGATCAAACGCCTCCCAGTACGTGCCCAACCATAGGCACAGCTGTATATTTGTTGCTAGACTGCTTCCTCTGCAGAGAAAATTAAATGACATTTGTTCAGTTCTGACTGGGCTGGTATTTCACATCTTGCTTTCGACTCTTTTTGATCTTCAATCTGTTGACTGCATTTCCCTCCAAAATAATGAGGGAGCCTGCTGAGGAGCCACAAAGCACCTGAGAGCTGCGGGAGAGAACAACACAGCCCAAGGTTCATCATAATGTCAATTTAATGGGGCCTCCAGTGACCTGTGATTTAAGTGGTTGGGGCATCCCTTACAGTGTAAATTCTTACTTCCCTTGGAGAAATTGCATTATACAACATTAAGAGAGTTACGGGAACTCAATGCCATGCCGGCTCAGTCATTACTTCACAGATGTTCATGCACCAAGCGCCAAATCATGGGGCAAATCATGGGCTTTGTGACTGCAAAGCAGAATTTGGCGCAGTTTGTCATTTGAAAAACCCTTTTCTGAAAGGCAAGAAGCAAATCTTTGCCACTGCTTTCTAAGAGGGGGTGGTTTTGTTTCAGCTGGCCCAGGTCTTTTTTTAAAATACTGCTTCTATTAAACCATCCCTATTCAAACACCTTCTCTCCCTCCTTAAAAGTTAAGCTACATACTGCCTATAACACATTACAGTTTGTCTCAGAAATGTTACACTCAGTGTGTCAGTTCTCAAGATTAGGTGGCACAAGGCCAGTGTAAATTCATTCCTGCAGTGGATCCCTCTTTGGCTTAAAAAGTAGCAAATCCTGCTAAAAAATATATCGTAAAGAGTGGTGTAACATTTGGAAGCAGGAGAGCCTGTGAAGAGGCAGCACTGCCCTCTGTATGACATTCATATACCACAGTGGAAATGTGTCATGTTCTGAAACTAACTTTCTGTTAGGCATATAGAAAGAAAAAGAAATGGGTGGAGAAGTTGGAAGGAATCAGATTATATTTTTGTGATGAGAAAGGAATCCAGGAAATAAGAATTCTTTCAGTGTTAGAAAGGAAGAACCTGTAGGGGCGACAGTGGGGAGAAAGCTCTTACAAGAAACACATTTCAGAAATCACTAGGAGCATTTTGCAGACTGCATGACAGCACACTGGGCAGGAAAAAGTTTTCTTAACTTGAAGTAAAAAACGTAGCCCAGGAAGGAAACCAGCTGTTCCTGATGCACCCCCATCCTGCTCATCATTGCCACTGGTATCCTGCAAGCTGTCTAGGCCTGTCCTTTTCATCAGACTTATGCAAATCCTGTGTCCAAGGATTTCCACTACAAGAACCTGACAGATACTTAGTTCTTTTCTTTCCAACTAGTTTCTAGATCTAGATTTAATTTCAGAGCTATTTATCCATTCAGGCTTAGCTCCCTGTCTTCTGTCTATAAATCAACATTGATCTCCATCTTCTTATTCTTTTAATTAATGCTTATTCACTGAGCAGTGTACCGAGAGAAGTTTTACTAAAGACTGCTGCTGCATGGCAAATGAAGCTGGGGGGCAGTGGTGGGAAGGGTTGGAAGCAAACAGGAGGATATTGCCTTCTTTTTCCTTTGTTACATTTCATATATCTCATGTTTGCTATAAAAGACAGTGGCGTTGTGTTGAAGCCAATCTTGGGGAAAAGGAAAGAAAGAGTCAGAAATAGAAAAATACCATCCCTAGATGAGTGGCCGGAGCATACATAGAAAATACACTTATTTGTCCAGGATAGCTTAGCTACAGGCTGTTTCCAGCAGTCCTTTTCCTTCTGGATGCACAGCTTTGATGCTGTCTGCAAGGACCGCCTGGAGAAAAAGTTGCTTATGTCAGGTTAGAAGAGAAGGAAAATAAGTGAAGAGGAGGGAGGGGAAGGAGCCCAAGCTCATCTCCGCTCCGCAGCTGCCTCAGTCTCTGCTCTCAGCTCGTGGTCACTGGTTCATGATTTGCTACCCCTAAAACATTTTCATTCGTGGTGGTTGTCACCCATCCAGCAGTTGCCCTTCTCTTCCTAGCTGCCATCCACAGCAATGCTGAGTGCTGAACATGGATGAGAAATCCAACTTGTGTTACATGTTCTGATGTCAGATGTTGAAATAGCTGAGAAAGACTAAGTCTCGGCTTAATACGTTCCATTACAAGAAGGCCCATGCTTGTGAAACATGAACTTCGAATGGGTCTAACCAGCAGTGAAATACCTTTCACAGGGCTGTGTCTCAGAAGGCCTGGTGGGCCAGCTGCAAAAGCTCGCTTTAAGCTAAAAAGATTTCCTGCTGAGGATCAGTAATAAATGCTGATCTGTGATGTGAATTTGGCTCGGGCTGAGATGTGGAGATGCAGTGCATTGGGCAATGGGTTTTTCCCTCTGACAAAGGAGGATTGCATCTCTGGGGGCAGAAAAGGGGCTGAGCCCCAGGAGCTCTGAGCTTCCCACCAGACTTTGGGGACATTATTGGCTGTTTCTGCACATCAAGAGGGAAGCCAATTTACAGAAACTGTGAATTCATGTCAAAATCTGAGGTGTAGTAAAGCACAAAGGCCATAGGTCAGTGGAACACAGCTCTTCTGGGTATGGGTAACGGCCTGCATTTTAGTACTGTCCCATGCAAAGTTATTCAACCAGAAATGAAAAATGAAAGCCATGATTACAGGAAGGAGGTCCTAGGACACAGTTACTCTGGAAAGGACTCAGGGCCCTGATGAGCAGGACACAAAGGCTCAGCATACCTACATGGCCACTGTAGTTCTGGGGAGAATAAAAGGGGAATATTGAGTAGCACTACTGACATTATGTTTCCACAGTATCCCTCATTTGCACAGCTGCTACTAGAATAATTAGTCCAAATTTGGTGTTACAGATCAAAACTTACACAGATATATTGGAGAGAGATTGGAGC
Organism: Astur gentilis; assembly: GCF_929443795.1. Lineage (NCBI taxonomy): Eukaryota > Metazoa > Chordata > Aves > Accipitriformes > Accipitridae > Astur > Astur gentilis. The sequence continues at coordinate 34,996,307 of NC_064884.1, read as the reverse complement.
AATGAGCATAGTGCAGAAACAACTCCTGAAGAGACAGAGTGAAGGAGCTCAGTATATTTAGCTTACAGAGATAAACGATGATGTGGTTGCAGTCTGTAAGTATGAGAGCATAGAATGTGGTAATAAGGTCTCTGAAGTCTAGCAGACAAATGAATAACAAAATCCCAAGCGGGTGATGAATCCAGTTAAGTTCCTGAACCTTCAAGAACAAAGTTTAAATTTTAGTAGAAAAGATAATTAACTGTTAAAACAAAATTTTATATTTTGTAATAGTTCCTCTATCATTGGAAAATTTTTAGTCATTGTCAGACACGTTTCTAATAATGGCTTCAGTGCAAGAAGGAATTAATTCAGCCCCTGGCTTCTGTTACAGCGGAGGTCATGAAGGGACATTGATCAATTTTAACACCAGGATTAATGAACATGTATTCATCCCATTCCATCCCAGGAATACGCTTGTAGCGTCAGGACTTAAAAGACCAAGATCCCCACCCATTCTACCCTAAAACTCTCCGACAACTGAGGGAGATGTCCTTGAGGAGTTTGAGCCATGTTATCAGGTGATTTTAAGAAGGATAAAACATTACTCAGAAAACCAAATTTTCCTCAAAACCTCCAGAGGAAAAAAGACGGTGAGAGCTATTTAAGGCTGTTCTGCTGCCACATGTCACACGTTGTGACGCACTCTGTCAGCGTGGTTACACAACACCACCACCTCCTCAGACACAGCCGACTTTCTGCACAGGGCCTGTGCCCCCCCCCCCCCCGCCGCCCCCCGGCCCCCCACCCTGCCAAACACGAAGTAATAAAACTCTGCTGATCTCTATCAAACCCACCAATTCTGAAGCAAGGATGCATTCTTCTCTTCCTAGAGACTTTGTGCCTGCCTTTGGCACACAAAACCCTTGCTGTGATCAAAATGCAATTGCTATTGTACTTTTATTAATTATTTACTGACATTTAATTTGGTCTTCTATAGAAGTATTAAGGGATGCTGGCATTGCATATGAGAGAATCAATCCAGCAGTCTTTCCACCTCCTGACACCAGAGTATGAAGCTATACAGTAAAGGTAGATAAGCTGCACAGCTAGTTTTGCGTACAGCCCTTCTGCAGCCCGGGTGAATCACTGTGTCTGTTCATGCAATAGGAACACTGGAGGGCCCTGAAATACTGTTTTGCAATACTGTTTTGGTCAATGTGAAAAATCATTAAAAATTAAATTACAGCTATGATAGCTAACAGAAACTAGATAAAAGCATATAAGTAATTTAACAGGAGTATTTGCCTGGGTTTTGACTGAATTAAGAGCACTAAGCTTAAAATATGTACTGCTGTGGTCATTATTTCTTTTTAAAAATGTTTCCAGGCTTTAGAGATAAGCATGTGTTTACATAACAAACTACTGGCATGAAATATATGTATAACAAATAAGGCTACCAGTAATCTCAAAGTGAAGGTTGCCCAATACTTTCCAGAACAGGGCTGTGCCTTGAAGTATTTACGGACATGCCAAATTGTTTCTTTTAAACTATAATATTATAATGTGGGTACCTGCTTTCGAATGAATGTTTAGTGGGAGGACAAAGAAAAGGTCAGCTATTTCTGACCTTGAGACTAAAGGAAAACATCGTGCTCTACCATTTTCAAAGTACACTTTCAACCATTTAGTTAAGAACTGGAACACTGCTGTGTTTCTTTGACAAGGGAGCCAACTCAGGAGCAAAGGAGCTGTCCCTTGGGAAAACTCTGCTCAAATACAAATTAAAAGCCTTTCAAAATGTGCATGTTCAATGCACAATGAGGATTCCAGCTAAACACCCCCATCATTCTGTCACATTGGGAAAAATCCAGTTTGGGACTCTCGGCGAAGGGAAATGCCTGCACTTGCTCTTTGTCCGTCATGCATGGCTCTGGCCTGAGCCATGGGAATACGGGACCCATGGGGGGAATACGGGAGCCATGGGAATACGGGAGCCATGGGAGTACAAGGAACTGAAAGCAGCTGTCTCTGCTTTCATGTCCAGGCAGTATGCAGAAAAACAATCTGACCTGACCCTAGTGTATAGGAAGGGAGAGTAAATGAAGGATAAGTGTAAGTTTGTAGGTGACTGGATCAAAGACATCTTGGGTTGAGGATGACATTAACTGTGAAGACTAAGTTAATGTTTCACAAGTGACATTAGTGATAATGCTAAGTTTGCAAATTTACCATTCTCTGAATTTGAAAAGTTTATGCATAACAGAAAAGTCAAGCAGTCTTGAAAAAATCTTATCTTCATTTTTTTTATTTAGATTTTTGATTTTTTGCCTGCACAAACCAAAAGGAGAGGCAAACTCCGTGATTATTTTGATAATCCAAACCCATGAATGTCTTCCAAGGTAAGCTATGTTTTCTTTTTAAAACAGGTTCACATAAAAATATCTATTCCTTCTCCTTTACAAATACAAATACAGCAAGCTTTTCCAGAACCAAAGATCAAACGTGGTACTCAGATCTGTGCCCTCTGGGATTAGTTGTGTTTTCAGAAGCTGCTAAGAGCTTTCCCCCCTTCTAAGCTAACAGGAGCCCAAAGCACACAGGAACTTGCAGGAAGTTCCCAGTTTAAAACTGCCCAGTGCTGGTTCTGTTAGGTTGTCTGTGTGCAATACGTAGATACTTTGCTTCAAATACAATTTGTTACTCTCTTAACTTCACAGAATCACAGAATGGCTGAGGTTGGAAGGGACCTCTGGAGGTCACCTGGTCCAAACCCCACCCCCCCCACTTAAGCAGGGTCACCTAAAGCCAGTTGCCCAGGACAGGGTCCAGACAGTTTTTTCATATCTCCAAGAACGGAGACTCCACAACCTCACTGGGCAACCTGTGGTAGTGCTTAGTCACCCTCACAGTGAAAAACTGTTTCCTGATGTTCAAAGGGAACGTCCTGTGTTTCAGTTTGTGCCCACTGCCCCTTGTCCTGTCACTGCTGAAAAGCACCTGGCTCCTATTTGTGCCCTCCCTTCAGGTATTTACATACATTGATAAGGTCCTTCTGAATCTTCTCTTCTTTAGGCTAAACAGTCCCAGCTCTCTCAGCCTTTTCTTATATGTGAGATGCTCCAGTCTCTTCATCATCTTTGTGGCCCTTCATTGGACTCTCTCCAGTATGTCCATGTCTCTCGTACCCAGGAGCCCCCAACTGGACACAGTGCTCCAGGTGTGGCCTCACCATTGCTGAGTAGATGGGAAGGATCAATCCCCTTGACCTGCTGGCAATAATTTGTCTAATGGATGATACCACTAGTCTTCTTTGCTGCAAGGACCCATTGCTGGCTCATGTCCAACCTGGTGTCCACAAGAACCCCCAGGTCATTTTCTGCCAAGCTGCTTTCCAGCTGGTTGGCCTCCAGCATATATTGGTGCATGGGGTTGTTCCTCCCCTAGGTGCAGGGCTTTGCACTTTTCCTTGTTGAACTTTGTAAGGTTCCTGTTGGCCCATTTCTTCAGCCTGTCAAGGTCCCTCTGGATGGCAGGGCAACCCTCTGGTTTATCACCCACCCTGCCCAGTTTTGTGTCATCAACAAAATTGCTCGCAGTACATTCTGTCCCACCATCCAGATCATTGATGAAGATGTTAAACATGATTGGACACATTATTGACCCCAGGGGTACACCACTAGTTACTGGCCTCCTATTAAAATTTGCGCTGCTGATCACCACCCTCTGGGCCTAGTAATTCAGCCAGTTTTCAGCCCACTTTGCTGTCACCCATCCAGCCTATACATCAACAGCTTGTCTATGAGGATCTTATGGGAGACAGTGTCAAAGGCCTTACTGAAGTCTAGGTATAAAATATCCACCACTCTCCTCTCATCTGCCAGGCCAGTCACTTCATCATAGAAGTTTATCAAGTTGGTCAAGCATGACTTCCCCTTGGCGAAGCCACGCTGACTACTCCTGATGATTTTCTTGCCTTAATGTGCCTGGAAATAGTTTCCAGGATTAGCTGCTCCCTCCTCTTCCAAGGGATTGAGGTGAGGCTGACTGACCTGTAGTTCCCTGGGTCCTCCTCCTCTCCCTTCTTGAAGATGGGGTGACATTTACTTTCCTCGTCTTTGGGAACTTCTCCCAGTTGCCATGATTGATTACAGATTATCAAGATTTGTCTTGCAATGATATCTGCCAGTTCCCTCAGCTTTCATGGGTGCATCTCATCAGGGCCCATGGATTTATGTGTATCCAGTTTGCTTAAGTATTCCCTGATCTGATCCTTTTCCACCAAGGGTACATGTTTCTTGCACCAGCCTGTCCCCCTGGTCTCCAGGACCTGGGATTCCTGAAGGCCGGACTTGCTAGTAAAGACTGAGGCAAAGAAAGCATTCAGTACTTCAGCCTTTTTCATGTCCTGCATAACCAGGTCCCCCATCTCATTGAATAACGGGTCCCCATTTTCTCTAGCCTTTCTTTTGTCACCTATGTGCTTATAGAAGCCCTTCTTGTTGCCTTTGACATCCCTGGCCAGTTTCAATTCCATTTGGGCTTTAGCTTTCCTAACTTCATCATAAATAACCCTACAGAATGGCAGAAACACTGACTTTCTGGCCTTCTGCTGTGATTCTCAGTAGCACCATGGTCTGGCAACAGACCTCATGAAAACAGTTCCAAATTATGGATGTTCTGTTCTCATGCAAAAATATGAGCTTTTAATAGAAAAGGTCATGTCCATCCATATGATTTCACTGCACTATTTGAAAACTGTCTGTATGGTAATGGGTTTTGTAGCAACTCAAAGAAGTTCAGACCATGGGAATCTCACTTTATCAGCAATACATCATACTTCATTTTGGAAAACATGGCCTCTCCAATAATGTTTGCATGGTGAAGTGGAGGTAATCATGAGTGACCATGCAAGCCAAATGATTAAGTTGGGGGTTTGGGGGGCCTTTTTTTCTTTCAAAAGAAAGAAGAACCTTGTTACAAGAAATCTTCATAGTATGCTGCAAGCCATTGTGTCATTCACATAATTTTGGGGATTGTTAGCATACAGATAGTAAGTAGGTCCGGTCAAATGGCATTTGCAGACTCATGGATGAATTATGTTAGGCATTTTTTTGACATTAATGATATTTGCAAACCAGTCCAATAATTTTATATTTACTGGTGGCTAAAAACACCCTTTATATATTACCAGCAAATAAATGGCAAACTGGGTTAATAGCTAAATACTTAATGTTTGCATTCAGTAGGTAAGTTTGGGTTGGAGACCCAAGCCATTTGCTGCTTAAAAATTCTATGTCTCTGTCTCCTGGAGGCTCTACATCAATCTGCAGACTAAAGCATTCAGAGATATGAGTTTGACGTAGAAGATATATTCTAACATACTTTGAAAATGATTCAGTTCAGTAACTAGTTCAGGTTCCGCTCAGCTGAACAAGAGTTGAATCAAGCAAGATTTCAAAAATATTCCCTGTGTGTTTCCAACCAGCTCTAATGTTGCTTGCTTTCCCAGAACAATTTTTTCTTTGCTTTTCTCTAAAATAGTGATTTTATTGATTTAGGGATTTGTTTTGCTAGCCCTGTACATGTTATTAGAGTGAGCAAGCAGGCTGAGATCTCTGGCACCCTGGAACCAATGAAAAGAAAGGTCTAGCTGATAAAGGGAAAGAAACGAAGAGTGAGCTTGTGGGAAAGCATGTATCAGTGACATACCCATAGTAACATTTAGCTTTTCTCAGTCCATTTTCTTAAACTTGAAGTCCTGAAGTCACTTGAAGAAATTACAGTAGGAAGGGAAACAGATGGGCTGTGTCTATCTGTGGGTAATTGCATTATCCTAAAAGTGTACACCTCCTTGGTCTGGTCCTCCGCTCAAGATTTTTACTTGATGGAGGCCCATGGAAATGCACTTCTGCTACAAAGGCAGCTGTACTCAGGACAGAAAAAGTACTGAGGGGGTAAACTAGAGCCTAAGGAGAAGTTGGCATTGGCCTTAAGAATGTAACAGCTGGGAGTGCCAGGGTCCGGGTGGCAATAGAAGGGCATAAACTAAAACAAATGAAACTTCCAACCAGTTGATGATTAAGAACCAATTTTTAAATTGCCTGGGGTAGCAGCACAAGCTCGCAAGGGGATACTCTTCTGTGTTTAAATAGTTGCCAAATCTTTGAGGCAGTCCTTCTGTTAACTGAGGTAACAAGAGCCAAAAGTGCATGCCTGCATACCCCGTCAGAGTAAGGTGTGAGTCCTCCATCTAGATTAGCGTCACAGGGGCCTGGGGACGTCATGGCCACCCTTCCTCTTCATGGCCAGAAGTGAAGGGAAAGGAGTCATAACTCTGTAATGGAAGGTCAGGGAAGACTGGGATGATCTTGCACTGTATCTTAATAGTGATGAAATAAAAGAAGGGAGAAAGTAAAAGTTGGTGTCAGTGTGAGGGCAAGCAGAAGGGTGGAGAGGACTGCTAAAAGGAGCAACACATTCTGGCTGAACTTCTCAGCAGGGGGAAAGGCAGCCTTCAAACCCTCCCTTATCATCACAAAGGCAGAAAATACTGCAAATAGCCAAAGTGTAACTTATTCAGGAAACACATTCTGTCCCCTTTGGGGAATATGTATCCTCAGTGTCAGGCACTGCAAACTACAAGAACGCAGTGTGGATCTCTGCAGATATTACACAAATGTACAAAAATCCATATTATTCAACCTGGTAGTAGAGGCATACACATGCAAAATAAAAAAAAAAAAACATTTAGAAACCAAACTTAATGTAGCAAAACTCACCAGATTTTAAAATAAAAGCCATGTGGCTACACAAACTCACTGAATGGAAAGGTCCTGTTGTGTTCACACGGGGTTTGCACTATATAAAATTCCATAAAATTTTGTAACTCAAGAAAGAGGCAAGAGTTAAATTCTCTTATTGCTGAGTGCTGACTTTGTTTTGTTTTTTGTTTTGGGGTTTTTTTTGTAGTTTACAATTTTTGTTGAGGTTTCAAGCCGTGTTGAGACCATACTTAAGCTACTCAAGTGTGGTCACCTCTGTTCGCTGGTAATCTCCTAAACCTCTGTAAGCAAGAGGGCAGAAAGCCTTATTCCAGAAGGCAACCCAGCCAAACACAACTCGTGCTGCAAATTGCTCCATGAAGGAACTTCTCTCTCCATTAACTATATGGGAAGCTGAGAAAGACAGGCTGGCGATTCAGGTGAGTGGTTTCTAACATTGTAGGTATGGAGAAGAATGTAAATGACAAGAGAAGATGGGACAAGAACAGAGTTTTCTTCTGAAGGAAGAAAACTTGCTAACTAATAAATCAGAATTTCTTTTTTTCCTATTGTCCCACCAGCTTACAAGCCACACAAGGAATTACTAACAGTGATCCAACAAACTGTTTAAGTATATTCTTGATTTTAACTACAGGACCATCTACTTTAATATGACTGCTTGCATACTTAAGAATGTACTTCAGAGTTTGCTGGATCAAGGCCTGTGTTAATCATAAACTATGTAACCATGAGAGTAGTTTATTTGGAGGCTAGGTCTTGATAGAGTTTAGCTCTTCCTGACCTTATTTTTAATACAGGACTGATTGCTGTACCTGTTTAATACTGTGATGTGTATTAAATCTGCATAATTACCTATAGTGGGATTTGTTTATCAAGCTCTCCAGATTCAATGATTTCCCCACTCAGCAGGCAAGTCTCTTCTGCTTTTGATCAAACATATCTAAAGTTATAATGACTTCTAAGATTTCACTCTGAAGTAATAGGGACAGGGGCTTCATCAGAGTGCCCAGAAATAGTATTTGTTCTATGGTGTTAAATCTCCAATTTTGTTTGAGAGCTGTTTGTTTTCTACCCCTGGAAAAAAATTTATTTACTTAAAATCTGCAGCACAGCTGGGTAGGGCTCTACCTTCAAATTGAAATATTTGCCTTCAGAGAATTTATGTAAATCTTTGGAAATTAATTTCAAAAGCTCTCCTCTGGAGAATCCATGCTGTTCTTGTACAACACACAATTATATTAAAAAACCCCACGACTTCTAAAACAACATAAACCAATGCACATTAAACGGAACAAGTTTATTCCTTTCTATAGACCAAATCCTTGGCTTGTGCAAATTGGTACAACTTCCAAGTCTTCAGAATGTACCAGTTTATCCTAGCTAGCCAACTGTTTTCAAAATCTGAATGTCCTGAGCCATACATTTAATTTTATTATATTTGGAGTAAGTAGGTAATTAGCATGTTCCAAGCCCCAGCCAGGGGATTGCTGGAAAACCTGTAGAAAGGCACTGCCAATTGCTGGGCTATGTTAGTCAACATTAAATTAATGTGGTGTTTCATAGCACATTGAGTAGAGCATTCATAAAACCAGTGGAGCAAGTCTTTTGTTTTATATAGGAGCAAAGGAAATCTGTTATGGTAATAATGCTGTTCAGGAAATACAAATATCTGCACCATTCGTCTGCTGCCAATGCATCATTTTCAAAGGTCATAAGTCTTTTACATCGTGTGAATATTGTCCTCAGCCTCATTTCGCTCATGAGGGGTTTTTTTCCTTTTTATTATCCTCAGCTGTCCTTTTTCTAAGTGGACCTCCCCGGGGTTCCTTTCACCCTTCATTGATCTATATCTATAGGTATGTCTTCCTAGAGCTCTATACTTCTTTCCTCCTTTCCTTGGAGTTAGTACATCTCATATGTACAAACGGAGGTGAGATTTTTATTCTTCCAAAGAATAATTACCATTCCTAGACACAACTAACTAATCTATCCATGATTATTAGTATCATATTTAATCAAATAGAAACTCATTTCTTGTGATTCCCGACTTTATTCCTTTCATTTTTAGCTTGCCAGTCTAAACTGATTTTATGGGAAAAAGTAATTTATTTCTAATTAACCAAAGTTCTGTTGTGACCACCTGGAACATGTGAACAAAACAAGTATGCTCTTATCAGAAAGGAAACTTGTGAAGTTTTCTGTAGTCTGCTTCAAGAGATCAGATCTTTATTTAATCAGCATCTTTATCAATCTTAGAAGAAAATTATCCAAAAAGCCTTTTGAGAACCCTTTTTACAAGGACCAAAGGTCATCTCTTCTAAAGTCGTAACTTCAGCTGGGGATTGCAAGATTGTAAAATCATTAGGGACCCTTCCTCAATTTAATGTTCCTTGTATGTTCTATGGCTTCAGAGTTCATTAAGCAGTTTGTCAATGAAAAGATGATGAGATGTCTTCATTAAAACCTCTGCCATTAAGTCCTTCTAATTTTAGGGGAGAAAAATATTTTTTTGCTCTGAGTTTTCTCTGCTCAAAAGTAAATGCTTTGTAAAATTTAGTAAAACTCCACTTGGCCTTTCCTGAGTGAGCTCAGAGTATGAAAAATTATTTTCATTCATGAATTCTGGTGTGCTTCTTTTGCAGTCAACCAACTCCAAAATGGTCTTACTTGTAAAAACAAAAATAAACCCAAAAACAAACCAGTCATTACAGATGACTCTTTTAACTTGTTTAAAAAAATGCTAAACTGTAAATGAGGGTATCTCTTCTACTCAAAAAAAATAGAGTTGGCAGCCAGTAAACACGTGAGTAATACGGTAATGAAAACAATGCATACCAACAATGAGAATTCATGCCAACAGATCTAGCACTCTATTCAATGAAATAAGTATTCATTTGTGTGTGTTGTGTATATACACCCAAACACAAATCCTTGGCACATTTGCCTGGAAAGCACAATCAGTTAATCATAATTTGTAAACTCATTTGCAAAGCCTCTGTTCAGCAGTGTCAAATCCATCCTAAAAGAATAAGCAGCAGCTCAAGCCAGCCATAGGAAGATAGTAAGAGAAACAAACGGGATTTAGGTGTCCTCTTATCAGAAATCCAAAAAGCTTTTATACAAAGCTGCCGATGCCTTGGAAAAATCTTTGAAGAATGTAGAGCAGTGTTATACTACATATAACTTCTAGATCATGTTTCAGACTTTATGGTTAGACATCACCAGATAGGAGAAGCAGGACTAACCATGTCACTAGTTAGCTAATGCAGATTAGCTAATCCCCAATTTTGATGGGACTAGCAGGTTTATGTTAAACCCTGTTTTAATTGTAGTTTCAACCGACCGTGTGTAGAGCTGGATGAATGAGAAGGGTGGAGAACAGCTGGTACACCATGCCTACTTTCGGCTCCTGGGTTTGTATACTCATGAAAGGGAATTCCACTTGTGCCAGCCAGTACATGAATTTAGAATAACAATGAATTTGGAAACTTTTGTAATCTCCTGTTACCCTCCATGACGCGCCCTTGACTTTATTGCAAACTTACCTCCTTATTTATTGTTCATATCTTTATTTTACACACAGAGTGTCTAATATATTGGCCTAGGAGCTAATGCAGTTACTATTATCCATGACATGTAACTAAACTCATGATTATAAATCAGCTCCTGCTCTGGATTCAAATAGGGAAACAACATGGGAATAGTTTTCTCAACAACAATATAATAATATACATCCCTCCCAAGAAAAGCAAAATTCATCTGAGATCAAAGACCTTTCGTATGCCATTTCAAGGGAGAGATCAATTTCTATGGTTTGTCCTTAAAAACTGACAAGCCTAGTAAAGTCTAGAAAGTGTTGTGGGACTTGCCGCCAGAGCAATTCTCTGGTCTCTGTTGGCTTTGGGGCACTGCATTTGCAAGGAATGAGGTAACTGATAAACTCCTCCTATAAGGGTTGGGGTGTTACTTTTTTCCTTTTTTTTTATGGTTTGGGGAAGTTTGTACTTCCCTTTCCTTTATGTCAGTGCAATAAACATGAACTTCTTCATGTTTGTAAAGATGCAGGTTTATTTGGAGGATCTCCCATTTCCAGAATGAACCAATTAAAGATAAACTGAATATATTGCAGTAATCTGTTCCTGTTTGTATAGTATTTTGGCTAATGTTAGAACAGTAATAAAGCCTGAAATAAAAAGGAGCAAATTAAAAATTCATAAAGCAGCTGTGCATTTCTGAAGTAGATGAGGGGAATTTTGGAATTCCAATGAATACTCACACCCAGTTGTGATTTGGGACCTGATTTCATTTCATACCTGTAAATCCAATGGTGTTAGTGACCCTACAGCCATAGTTCTTTAAATGATGGGCATGTTTTGTATGTGATTGGGAAGATTAATCTTGTAGGAGTTTATATACTATATGGGATAATTAAAAGAACAATACTCTGATATAAAGGCATTTTAGGGTCAGATAGTACTGCCACCTGAAACACGAAGCCTGAAAAATCATAGCTGTTTATTGTATCTGCATGCTGTGAAACTGATTAATCTATAGCCTTTTGATTTTCTTAAGGATCTATGGTGAGGAATAGTATGTACATTTTAAGACTAAGTTGACTATGATAGACATGAAAAAGTCATTTTCAAAGATGTCCATATAAAGTTGATGCTTTCTTTTGGTGTAATGATGAACATTAAGAAACTGGAATAAGCAGCCTAAGATATTGAAATAAGAATGCAATACTTTACAGATTGTCCTGAGATGACCTAATATATAAGTGAAGCCATTATATTTTATCCTCACATGGAATATTTAGTTCATGGAAACCTCTATAAACAAACAATTCATGACCTTGATTTTCTTCTCTTTTGTGGTTTTTTTTTTTTAGCCAGCCCTAACTTTTTCTACCAAAGCGCTCTGGTATAATTTTGAAAGTTTCTGACCCCCTTCCCAGTTATTCTTCTACTTCCAGGTGTGTTGTGTTTTAAATAAAGTAATAAAGCTCTCATGCACTGAGCAGCTAAGCAATTAAAGGCCCTGTGGATAGAAGCCAATATCTTAGTTTTCTTCTTGCAGTTGTAGATGGGAGTTAGAAGGTGTTCTTGTGTGAGAGTTACAGAGCTGAACATTAAGTAGGTGTACCTAAAAAGATAGGTGGAAGAAGCAAAGGTCTTTCAGACAAATTTTTAATAGTTTATTTTTATTTAAATGAAGGAAGTAATCCCACCATCTGTCACACAAAAATTCCTTTACCAAAGTAAGAGATACCATGACTCAGAGAGGCAAAATAACTCCATTATTATTAGACAGTCATTTATATTTAAAAGTAAACAAGAAATAAATTGCAGTGACACTATGTAACATGCTTGGGTCTGCAACGAAGAGAAATAGTTGTTTCAAGAAGTGAATACATTATTGTGGAAAGAAATACTGAGAGAGTTAAGAAAAGACTAAAACTTAACTGTTTTTTTCATCACAGTAAATGGTTACATCTGTAAAAAAAAAGAAACTTATAAAAAATATCATAAGACTGTTTTTGCTTCAGTGTATTAATCAATGAAAATCTTCATGCATTTAAAATGAAACAAATGTTAAAATGTGTTCAAAATGGAATGGAAAACTATATAGAAGATATATTAACATCATCCTATAATGAGGTCCATCCCAGCCACAGAATTATTTTTTTTTGCACAAAATGCAGCAAAAGGAGTTACTCTCAATAATTTTACAGAGGCCAGAAGCTAAGGAAAAAAAAAAAAATTAACAAAACAGAATTTTAAAGCTTTTCAAGGTCAGGCTGGATGGGGCTCTGAGCAACCTGATCGAGTTGAAGATGTCCCTGCTCATTGCAGGAGCGTTGGACTAGATGAGCTTTAAAGGTCCCTTCCAACCCAAACTGTTCTATGATTCTATGACTGAGCACCATCTTAGACTGAAATTGATGGGAGTCAGTATTTTTTGTTTTCTGTTAATTAGTCTCTGAATATTTTTCAAATAATTACAATTTCTCAGGTTTACTTCAGAGAGCTGTTAGTAAGTTTAATGTTCTTTTATTGCAAATATCAAGTTATCTCCCATCAAACCCTCCATAGCAATCTGTCAGCATTTTGTTATATCCTTCCACATGCAAAACCTTGTTCATGAATTTTGAGAGGGCAGCCTAATATCAATACATATCATGCTACAGAAATTAACTCCTCCAACAATGACTATTTCTCCTAACTATGCTTTTACTATGTTCTCCTATCTGCTTCTCAGATTTATGTCCTATATACATCTTAACCATTTTGCAAACTGCTAGCAATGCCTAAACCTTCTTGGCTATACAAATTAGTCACTTCAAGTTACAGCAACTGAAGTCAGCACTGATTGCAACATTATGTTTTTGTATTATTAGCACACATTTACTTTGCAGATGACTCATTAAAATTCCAGGTATCAAAACAATGTGTTATCCAGTTCATGTATCCTGATCAAAATTTTCATGTCTTTTGCTCTGTTCTCCAAATCAACTCTATCTTCTTTTGAATAAAACTAATTTACTTATGCCAAGCTAACTGTTGTACCAATTTTTTTCCTGTGTGCTTTGTTGTAAGGCAGACATCTCAATAAATTCAGTAGATGTAAAGGTGATACAATCTACATCTAATTTTAAAAGCATGACCTCGGGCATAACCTGTAGTTACCTAATTATAATTTCACTGAGATGCTTCATAATTGCCTATTCTGGTGGGTTTAGTAATTCATCTGACAGATGCAAGTTTGTGTGCAATACACCTCAGATCTGCTCCAGTATCACTAATCCCATGTTACTAAATAGTAGCCAGCACTACTGGAAGATCTAGCTGTGTACACCTTTGCTAAACAGAAAGAATTGATTGTAGGTAACAGTACTGCTTCTTGGACTCCTGGAATATTACAAGTAGTACAGAAGTCCCATTTCATTTTTATGGTGATTTTTTTTTTTCTCTTAGTAGTAGTTCAGATGTTTGCCAAAAAAACCCCCACCCCAAACAAAAAAACAAACCAACAAAAAACCCCAAACCCCAGTTCAGATGTTTGCCAAAAAAACCTCACCCCAAACAAAAAAACAAACCAACAAAAAAAACCAAACCCCCAAAAACCAAAGCGTCCCCCAAGATTCAAAATTATTGCACTTGGATTTGTTTTATTTCAATGAACGTTTTCAGTGAAGGGCAAATCATTTTTGTTGAAAGCCGTTTTCCATTTTGCAGAGGTATTTTTGTCAGCTCCAGCTGAAAATGCACAGAAATGCTCCCTCAGCCTCTGGCTCTTTAGCATATTAGCCATAAAAGCATCACAGCAAGCTATGTTAGTTAAAAAAAAAAAATTGCTTTGACCAAGTGCAGAGTCCTGTTTTCAAAAGCCTATAACTCAAGCAAATCAAAACAATTTTTCACTCAATTTCAGCTTTTAACATCTCTCCATTACAGTTGTACAGATGTTCAAAATAACACCGGTGCCTTTTTTATAATGAGAAATGTCTGTCTATTTTCCCACACTCACAGTCTGAAATGAATTTCTGATCAAACATTTTAAAAATTCTTTCTGGGTAGAAACCAAACAAGGATTACTCCAGCCAAAAGTTGATTTTTTCTGAGTTTGAAAATAACTGAATAAAAAGGGAAATCATTATGCTGCTTCAACCAAAGTTTTAGTTGACAGTATAATCAAATAACAGGCTGGTATCAGAAACTGAGATTACCTGAGGTATGTGCTCACTGGAAAGAGAGGTAGAATTAAATGTAAGGCTTTATCAAAGTATAATTGTAACCCAGTGTTAAAAGTTACCAAATTTCTTGTCAGGGAGGGTTACCGATGCTGCAGACATCTGTACAAAACGTTCCTGCAGTACCTGCCTATTCAGTACTTCTCTGCAGACACTGAGCTGAAATACACAAAAGCACAAACATTCTCCTTCAGTTCTCATGAAAAGTTTAACAAGACAAAATTAATTTGATATGTACCCAGTAATATTTTATTTTCAAAACACATATTTTGTTATTATATTCCCTTTTTGGGGTTAAAGAGAAGGTGAAAGTTGAGAGATGATAGCTGGGGAATGCACTGATTATAGTGGTGCTCATTAGGAGGTTTTGTGCTGGTCTTTTTCTTTGTATCACATTCATAAATCACCTGAAATAAAGTCTGCATCAAAGTCCAGCAATTTAAAAAAGAAGTAAAACTAAAAAATTCTACGTGAACTTCCATCCAGAAAGCACAAATATATACTTCTCAACAGACCTATGCAGTCATGCTGCTGACATGCACACATACCCTTAGTGGACCCACACTTATTCTGAAGTGTTGTGGATGTTATGCCAAAGTAAGGCTGATGTTCAAGATTGTAAGAAAATAGACTATAAAGTTAAAAAAAACCAACCAAACAAAAAAAAAATCCCAAAAACCCACCAAACCACAAAATACCCCCAACAAACCAAAACCCCAGAGCCCCAACCTTAGTAGATAAGGCTTGCACGCTTTCAGATGATGATAAAGCATTTTGAACACTTCTAGTCCCACTTATGCTACACTGCCAGGTAGCAGGGACTATACTGTGTCCAAATGGTGACTAATGGAATATTTCTGCTCCAAATTCAGACTAGGTTAAGGGTGGAACATTGTGAGCTTGCTCACATCAGTGCTGAATTTAGCTTCTTGTGGCGTCAGAAGCTGTGACTGGTTTCACCATCCTTACTTTGAGTATGTCCCTACTCACTGTACATATTCTCATAGAGAAGAACTTTGTTTGAATCAGTCAAGGCTGAGTAAGTATGACATCCATGCAGAGAAAACTCTTGAAAGCAAGAAAATGTCAGATTACGGAACTCCTCTTAAAGGCACCTCAGTGCCCACACAACACATTTCCACTGACATGAGTAGACTTCACACCTCCCCACAGAACTTCCTTCTGCCTCCCAAATATAAGGGATCCCATCCAGCTCATTAATTTCACACTATAGAACCCCCACACTATAAGCCTAGCTCAACACTGATTATTTCATAAAGTTAGTAAGGTCAAGATGATGTGTATGTGTGAGATTTTGAAATAAAGAGGAGATGGGGGTGTTTGAATTTTATTTATGCTTCAGATTTGTAGTTCAGAGCTGTCCAACTGACAGCAATTTTATTTTTTTATGTTTGTTTTTTTTTTAAATAGAATAACATGCACATTCTTTTTCTAATTCTATATTTCGGACTACCAGCTTGGAGAAAATGTTTGGCATTCATATAACAGGTGAGGTAGCAGAGCAGTTGGTCCAAAGATTAAATGAGGATAGTAGTAACTGTGAAGAGTTATTAGGTTAAGAATATGAATTGAAACATGCTGGATAAGCACACAGGCAATTTTTAAATGGGATAAAGATACTACTTGGTTTCTGCTGAGTTACTTTTGAAAATATCTGCTGCCTAATGAGAAAAAAAAATAGCATCATTTGCTAAGGCAGTCAGTTCCTGTGTCTTTCATACACTATCCTGTAGTACTACTACCTCTTCTTATTGCTGTCATCTAATGTCTATATATGAAGCAATCCAGAATACACGCTTTATAACAGCACTTGCTCACATATATTCTGCCTAGAGTAGGTATCTCACATTAAAGTTGAATGAAAATGTAAACTTAATGAGAAATAAATTAAGCAGTAATGAAATTTTAATCACACAGTCACGTGGTTATTGCTATTGCTTAATAGGCAAACTGGTCCCTTAGACTCAGATTAGCAAAGCTATTTAGGATCTTCTGGATGCAGAGAGGCACCAGGGAAATCTGCAAGTTTACATAATCACTCAGACACTTTTGTAACCCCCCCTCATCTGCATGCCAAAATAGCTTTGAAATTCTGGTTTCATCATTTTCTGGATTGGAACAGCAACTTTGGTTGATCAAGGCTGAAGGGGCAGAGAAGTCCTAGTTAGGACTCTCTTTTAAAGCAATTTTTTTTGCTTGCTTGCTCTACCACTATCAGTTTGGAGAGTAGTTTCTGCATTACTCTGAAGTGTACCTAATTTCGACATCAGCTGCCATTTGTTAGAGTGCAGGTATTCTGGTCCAATCCCTACCAGATCAGATGTGTCTGAAAAGATGGGATTGTTGTGAAAACATGATCCGGAAGGCATCTGTATCAGCTCCACACCGCTTGAGCAATCCTTAGTAGTAGGAAAGGCTTGAACTCCTGATAAAATAAGAGTTTTCATTTTTCCTTTTGTGACTGGAACTGTGTAAAAGGGACTTAAAATCGAGTTGAGCCTGAATTCAAAACAGTTTTGAAATCCTACTGATTGATTCAAAGAACATTTGACTGTAGGTGAATGAGAGAGAACGGTAACAGAAAGATAGGGGGATGGCACAATAAGCATTAGATTTGAGGAAAAGGAATAGAAATTAAGATAGCATAATGAGAGGACAATAAAAAGCATCAAAGTACTTTTCCCACTGCTAGAAACAGTCGCAATATTTTCCTGTGGGAGAATATGTGGAAAAGGGTCTTCATTGCTCATTTTTCTTTCCAGTAAAACACATTCCTGTGATCCTTTTGAATACCCTTGATCACAAGGTAGCAGTATTTCATTCTCAGAAAACCATCATATTTCAGAGAATGCTGGAACTAGTTTGGGAAAACAAATGTCTAACCCTGTAACTGAACATTTGAATGCTAATGCCACGTTTGAATCACTCTTTTTAAAAAGTACCTGAGCTTGGAGCATATAGGGTAGACAAAGTAGAGTTTAAATGGTGTTTCAAAGAGAAATTGCATACAGAGGTTGTTAAGCAGAAACAATAAGTCTTCTGCAAATGGATTTTCAGATATTTTTGGGTTTTGAAAATAGGGAATGTGCTCCTCCCTCATAAAAGCGTAAGTAACTAGGTAGCAGAAATTAATCTCTAAAGGAGAGTTTTGATAGTTCTGGGGCTTGGTTGGCTCCAGATGAATATGGCTTACAGAATGAGAGAGAGATATGCGACCAGAAACCTCTCTAAAATGCTAGACAAGCTAAAATGTTATGCAAAGGTAACACATGCTGCCATCCCCCCAACCTTTAAAAAGTTTCTGAAATTACTTAAGGGCTTTATGTATTTTATTTGAATCTACCTCTATACATATGCTATGACCATACTGACAGAAATTCTTTCCTTGCGGAAGTTTGTAGTTCATTTTTTTCCTTTAATTGAGTCAGATTTTCCCCTGTTCTGACTTGGGTCCATTGTTTCTTGTTCTTCCGCTGTGTACCTCTAAGAAGACTCAGCTTCTGGTTTTGGACAGCAGAAATGTTTCCCCTGAGCCTTCTCTTCTTAAGGCTGAACAAGTCCAGTTCTCTCAGCCTCTCCTTTGTACACCATGTGCTCCAGCCCCCTTATCATACCGGCAGGCCTCCGTGGGATTGCTCCAGTATGTTGATGTGCTCCTTAGCTTGGTTAAGCTTGTTAACTTGGCCACGGAACCGCATGGATAAACCAGTCTGAGACTGGTACATCCTAATAGTTGGGTGTTACTGGAGAAATGTTCTTGCTCAGGCATCTCTCCACTGAAGGCTACTTCTCCTATGGTCTCAGCCGGAGAGGAATCCACACCCACCGTGGTGATGAACTAATCATCTTTCCTCTGCTCAGACTGTTTAAATTTCTGGTTTTGTTTCAAGAAATTAAATTAGAATCAGTTCCATGGATGGAATTGCATGCATTCCAATCAGATTTAGGCCTCACAAGAGAAAATGTGCAGTCTGACACTAAATTAGGACCAAGCTCTGTCTCAGAACCTCATAAGGAAAATAACACATCACTGCTATCCTAGTCAGTGCCACAGTGAGGTAGCCTGAGGCAATGCTCCCAGACATTAGGAAGAAAAACATGTTAGGGACAGTCTCAGGCATGGTTTATGAAAATCTGAGGTAACTATGAATGAGAACAGTTAAGGCAGAGTTTCTATTTAAAAATGAACAATATTTTTGTTTCAAAAACTTTCACACCTTAATCACAGTAAACCTCTGCAGATTTTACTTTAAAAAATTAATCAACATAGCAAACCAAGTATTTCTTGCAGAGCCCTGGAAGAAATTTCTTTAAGGAAGACCTGATTGGAAGAAGAATGAGATCTGTTTAGCATTTATCATTTTACTCTGCAATTTTTCCACATCAATCTCTGCATAAGAAATGTAATCGTAAGATTTATCCCCTTGCCAAACCAAAACTGGTTCCTCCTCAGTTTGCCTCCATTAGCCCCATACTAAGAATGCATAAGCATGATATCTGTAAGAAAAAAAGAAGCAAAAGCAGCTTTTTTATCCCCCCGCCCCCCTAAAGCACCTGTAGTAGTTCATAAAACAATGACCTTGTCCCGCTTCTGCAACCATAGATATCAGGGTGAAACAGCCCTCATCACAACAGCATCAACACACAATTGGGCCTTCTAATTGTATTTTATATACTGCCAGAAGAGCTCTCTTTATAAAAAATGTCAAATGTTAAACAAATGCATGTTAAAAATTTGCAAACCTCTAAAAGTATCAGAAGATTTCCATTCTTTTCATCATCAAAAATTATCTGTTATGATACGTGGGATATGTGATGCATGTGTGATTTTCCATTGTTTCCAAATTTTCCTTGATTTTCAACTGCCTAGTTTCACCTTTATATTTAAAGGGGCTCTCGCCTTTTGGATGTCTTGGTCTTAAAATTGTACATCTTGGTACTTTTATGACCTAAGACCCCGGATGATCAGTTCAGTCCTTGGTGCACATCTCATTGCATGCTAGCCACTGACTCTCTAGTGGCAGGGGTATGGCTGTGCTATAGATAGGGGCAGCATTGGCAGGTCTTAGTTTCACACTTCACTCTGCTCCAAATGTTCTAGACAGATCACTGCAACTCATCTGTGCATTCCTTCCTTTGGGGATAGCAGCATGTCCCCCTTCAGCAGGAGATGCTGTAAGCCATTCCCTGTAGTTTGCAGCATGTTCAGGCAACGCAGCACTCTAAACAGCTGCTTCCACTGTAACCCAAGTATTTATTTGTTTTTTACCTCCTGAAATCTTCATACATGCTTTCAGCCTGAAATCTTAAAGCATACTAATATTTGAAGATATCCAACTTTAAAATAAGAGGTCATAAGTAGCTATAATTCAGAAAGGAAATTATTCTTCTTGATAAATTATGCTGACTATACCGCTTCTTTTCCCCAGACTGGCCACGTAATTAGACACTGAAAATAGTTTGTATACAGTGAGGTTTTCTATTCTGAAAATGCAAGTCTGTTTAGGCATCTGTACAAAGTCTATAGAGGGTCCTTCACTCACAATTGCCATTCAGCAGCACCTGGAGTACAACCAATCTCCAGCACTGGCAGCACTGTACGTGGTGTCAACAGCAGTAAGCAGTAACGTTTTTATGAGCAGAACTGAAAACAACTTCTGCAACTGAAACTGTAGAGGGAGGTAGACAATGAGCTTGGAAATGGCATGAAATAAAGTTACTCAGGAGCAAAGCAGTGAAGTGATGTGTGCTTGGTCTATACTTGGCAGCTTCCAGAAGTGCCTAGTCACAAATTTTGCTAAATATGCAAGGGGATGCTTGAAGTTACCTATATACTTCCACTGTGAGTCATCTCTGCTATGGGGAATGTTCAAGATAATTATTCTTGAACATATTCTTGCATTGTAGGAATCCATTGTTCATACTAATGAACAAAAAGAATATGCATTTATTTGATTGTTTGATATTATATACCCCAAGATGGCATTGAAATGCATTTTTTGAAGAGTCCTGTGGAGTTCTGGATAGAGCAACACATCCACCAAGGTTTCTCTCCTGATCATAGCTCTCAGAAGTTGTATTCTGATCACTCTACAGCTCCACTAGTTCTCTTTCTGTCACGGTAGAGACGGACACGACAAGTAATAGATCATGCAAAATGGCTACTTTATTGTTCTAACACACTTTTTTATCCCCTTCTTCAGAGTATGTGTTAGTATATGATTGGCTTAGTTCGTAACTAACAATTCATGATTGGTGAGTTTGTCAGGACGGTTCTTCTTATCACTATCTTGTTTTCGTACTGGTCTTCTCGGATCTTTCCAGACTTCTCAAGGTTATACTACAAGCTGCTCAAGGTCGCGCTGTTCTCAAACTGTCAGGAATTCCGTAGACTTGTTGCATCCCCCGACATCTTTCATATAGTTTTCTGTGCATTAACATAAATTTCTTCACTAACATGTACATACTACACTCTATTTATAGTAATAACTTTTAAATATTACATTAACAGATTTTACTGGTTTATCTTATTTGTAGTGTTATTAATGTTATGAATAACATGTAATACTAATACATTTATGTCTATATGATTTTATTTGTCTATATTTATTATTGTTCAGTTCATTTATTTACACAGACATATATTAGGTTCCAAACCAGAGGCCAAATAAAGGAAGCCCCAATACTCTAGGGCCTTTTCAAACATACGTGACAGCACATCCCTTCCTCAGAAAGGAAGAGAGCTCTAAACCAAAGGCATTAAAACCCAAAATATATGTTGCCAGATAAAGAACTGGAAACAACAATAGTGAAAAAGTACAGAGAATACATTGTGTGCCTTTTATTCTGAGAACTGCTTTCTTGTAGAGGCAGACTCCTGTGTGTAGCCCCGCCATGGAGGAAGCACAGTAACGGCCAGCCGTAGCACTATCCATGGAGCACAGCGGAGCAGATTGCTTTTCCAGGCTGGAAAACAGAGGCCCTTCCTGAACCATTCCCAGGGCCTACACAGCTGCCACAGGCATTCAGATAATGGGCTTTTCCACAACTATCTTAAGCCTGTAGCAGAAAACCTTACGTAGGCTGCATTGGATTCAGCCGTTGGTCACTACCTGGCTCATCCTCTACCAATAACTTCTTGAAAATACAGGTACTTTGCTTATGAATTTTTCTTACCAGTCTTGACATGATCTTTGTAAGTCTACGGAAACAATATTTAAGGGAATTAACATTGATGTCTGGAATTGATTCTCCTCCTGAGAAAGTCATGTGCAACATCCATGCTACTATTGACATAGATTTTTAAGGTTTGACAAAAATGGTGAGTCAAGCCTGTTTGTTCACTACAGCTACAACTGGGACTGTTTTTAAGGAGTGCCTGTTTAAATACGTTTAAATACCACACCCTCCATATCAAGGGGAAGGCCCTGCTCAACCGTGGTGGTTAATCCTTCTAATGTTTTAATAATTCTACTTGTTCCAAAGTACATAAGGTTTTCTAGTTTGCTCAGAACAATGTACAGGTGTCATAGTACCTACAATATACACTGGACTATTCCATCACCACGTATGCACCCATTAACATCAATTCAATCGTTTCTTTGTGAGATGTTTCATTTTCAGTCATCTCAGCTCTGAAATGCCCACCTAGATAAAAACTACTCCTGTAGCTGCTGAGACTTCTGCTAAAATAAGAGTAGCAAAAAATGGACATACAGTCATTCTTACAACAGAATTAGTCTGGAGAATGCCAAGGTTGATTTTTGAGATTAATAATAGAGTATTAGAGTGCTTAAATCTTAATATTCTACTGGTTGTGGTTGCTGATGGTTCTTGCATACTGTCTATTATCTTTCTAGCCTCAAACACTAGAGGAGATGAAAGTAGTTACTGGCTTAGAGTGTTGCCAGAGAAGTACAAAGACATCACGAAGTTGTGCCTTTTATCATTTGTGCAACTGGTGTGTTGTGCTTGCCCTGGTCGCACACACAGATAATGAGTATCCACACAACTGCTCTGTCCGCTTATCTGCAGCATAGCAGTGACTTCCTTCCTCCCTTCTGGAAATTCATAGTTTTAGCATGAGTCTTATAGTGTCTGGTGTTTCTTTTAAATCCAGTCACCTGGTATTACCAAATAAAATGTGTACCTCTTTTTACTTTAACAAATGAAAATGTATCTAGCCCTTGCATTTGAAAAGAAAAAAACCCAAAACACACCTCTCAAAGAATGACAAAGGTATACCTCAGGGTTCAAAACATAGACAGTGAGTACAAAGAAACAAATTTATCCTCATCCATTCACAACGAAATGTAGGGAAAGCTGATGTGTTAGAACTCCATTTATCAAAATACTGAAACACATGCTTAGCATTAAACACATGAGTGTCACACACCCTTGAGTGCTTAAATTTAGGCCCATGCTTTTATATTTTGCTCAATCAACATCAGTATATTCATTTTATGAATGGACACTTACTTTCAAATAAAAAAAAATCAATGAAGAAAATAATTACTACAGTATTCCACTCTGCTACTTACTTGAAGGAGAACTAGTTCAGAGGGCTTAGTATCTGGTTTTGAAAAAACATGAAGTAACTACCACACTGAACAGTGGTTTCTGACAACAGGGAAGCCACTTAGGCAATTTATATTTACAGTGTTGTTTACATATGGGAATAATACTCCAGAGCACAGTATGTGAGCTAAGGAAAGTAAATATACACCCAATTTGTAAACTTTTAATATGCTTGTTTTACCATAAAAATAGACTTGTAATTAGTTCCCAGGAGTTTTGGTACAATAAGATGAAGTCTAATTTCATACAAGATGAACAGAAGATTGTTGCTTTAGCTGAGACTCAGACAAGCATGCCAAAACCATTAAAATGAATGGGAGTCTTCCTACATGTTTAAATGCCTTTACATCAGAATAAACAGCATGAAATTGAGAGTGCTGACTGACAACCCAGAACGAGATATAGCACTATATCACTAGACCAGAGGATTTTCTTTTCCTATATTCAGTCTCTGAGATTGCTGTGTAAACATAAACATACAGTTTTGAGCAATTAAACAAGATAGGATAATTAACTGTTCTGAGCAGGAGAAGAGAAAGAAATCCTAAAATGTAACAAAGTTGTAGATCCACAAAAGCATTATGGTATAAAATGCCCTTTGATTTCAGTTTTACTGGATGTAGGCTAAAGATCCAATTCTGTAAAGATTTATTCATGAGAGTAATGAATTGTAGTCATCCCCACATGACTACTAATATAAATAAAATACCAAAAAAGCAGGCTTGCAAAATTAGGTCCAAATCATAACACAATATGGTGAAGCTCTCCACATATAAAATACATGTAACACACATAAAATACATTTCAATGTTTAAAGCAATTTTAGCAACTCAAAAAAATGAGGGAAAACCAGAAAGTGCAACATCCATAACGATATTTGGTATAAGAAAACCAAATGTCTATGTGCATAAGCTTGAAGGTTTTTCTGCCATACTCGTATTAAAGACAGTTATAGCTGGAAGGAGTTTCTTGCATGTTTAATTTAGGTGATCAACACAGATATTTCAGAGCTAAATTATGGTTTTTAACAGTATAGGCATGGTCTTATTACATCTTTTTCCCTGTCATTAACAATTTTGGAGACTTCGATGCAGTTTTCAGCAACTTGAAGAAAAGTTTATGGAGTTTTTTTTATTTTGTGGTATTCATAATGAGCTCCTAGATGATACTGTATGCCTGAGGCCACTTCAGTAAACTCCCTTGGGAAAAACATCCCAATGCGCGCTTTATATGCATGGATAGAGTCAAAAAAGTAATAGCATATTCCTATCTCAAAAGATATCTGATTCCTGTTCCTGCAATGTCTGATACAAAATCTTTGAAGACCCTTTCTATTCCTACAAAATGTCATGCAACCTTTCTCTGTAAATGAGTTGTTTTCAGTTTCTCTGTATAAAGTAATTAAATTATTATCTGTGCTGCAATACTTTCCTCTCTTCTTATTGCTTTCCTTTTAAAGAATTATTTTTGGTATATATTGCTCTTCCCGAATCTGGCTTTCAAATTAATAACATGGGTATAAGCTCTAGAACTAGTAATCACCTGATAATGGACTTCTCCCATGACACAGAGGGACAAGGGTTTCCCAAATGTGACCACAATATTCTTTATAACAAGGTCCCTAGCTCTATCTTGTCTATCTAGTTGGTGGTGTCTAATTTCAGAATGGGTGGGTTTTTTCTTGCTTGTTATTTGGTTGGTGAGAAGAGAATGTCTTGTACTAGTTTAATCAAGGAAGATTATTATATAACATCTGTCAGATTGACTTGTACCATATGGGCCCTGGGCCATCTTCTGTAAGAGAACCTACAGAGACATCTCAAAATGTCTGTGAAAATAGAACATATTTTTAGAATTGTAGAATATCCTCCTACACTGCCAAATGAACCTGTCAAAAGCGCATCTTGATTTCTTCAGCTCCTACAATTCATGCTTGTTTGCAGTAACGATATTTATTGACCAAGGGTGGGTGGAAGAAGTTTTTCATATCTGCTTTTGCAGATGTGAAACTAACAGTATGGGAAGATTTTTAGGGTGGGGGTTTTTTTGCAAAGTTTTCTAGAAGTTCTGAAGCAATCTCTTTTTTAATGTTATATGAGAGGAGGAAAGATAAAAGAGACCAAATAATGAGAACAAAAGAGGAAAACAATAAGTAACAAAATAAATGAAAAGCATTTACATGGTCCAGTACTGTTGTTATGATCCAAACACAAGATTACATGTACCTGACCCTAGTCATGATCCAAAACTCTAGATTTTCAGTAGCAATAAGAAGTAAAATTTTGAAATAATGATGCTTAGTTTAGGGGTGGGAAAATGGCATCTTGCCATGGAGCTACTGGAGCTGGTTTGAGAAGAATGAGGGAAACAGGCAGTAGGAGTGCAACTCATCTGGCTGGGGTAGAAGGGATTCAAGGTGCCAGAGGGGAACTGGAAGGAGAGCATTTGGGAAACATGGGAAAGCATCTAGTGGCTCAGTATGTGGCTTTTTGACTCTATGTATTTTATTTACTTGGCTAGCGGTCTTTAAAGGATAACACACTCCTAGCCTACATACTATGGTAGAAACAGAACCTGCTGTTCCTCAACAGGCAGGTATTCTAGCTAGTTCCTAAGAGGAAAGTAATCAAGCAGTCGTTTGCTAAAGTCATAGCTGCTAGGATATGGGTTTCTAAATGGTGGTGTCTAACAAATGAAAAAGCCTGAGCATAATTAAGACTGAACACAAAAAAAGGTTAAAAAGAAACATAAAAAAAAGGAAAGTAAAGGTCCAGAAATTGTTCTAAAAATGTCCATTGTCCTAGGACTAACAGTAATATGGGTCTTCCATTAAGACAGGTGTCAGTGGAAGATCACATTGTCTAGATGTATGCACTTAGACCTTTATATTGAGAGCATCAATGTGAGCTGGGAAAGAATGATTCACGTCTTGTAAAAGAAGCTATAACAGTGGCCCTCAAAAATATGTCTTGTACTGATCGAATAAAGTGACTATTCCTGCAGTCTTCAGGCTATTATCAGCCATCTATCAACTCTGGAAACTACATACATCTAGGACCAGATTTTTAAACACAGTAAGGGCGGGATCATAGGAGCTTATCAGCATCATGCAAGTACTAGTGTCAAAAGCCACAGTTCAGTCACTACTTACCCTCCCAGCTACCTAGAGTAGAGCTACAGTGCTCAAGGAGAGGAGTGCGTAGCCGTCTGAACTTCTGTCAAATGAGCTGGTAAGACAATATGGTGTAGCACATGTGCCAGCATGCTAGTTTAGCCTCAGGAAGCAGTCTGGCTGTGAAAGGAAGCCAATGTGTGTGAACTAATAAGTTTTACATCTCAGCAAGCCTAATGAGCTTGGGATGACACTGTGCTGATATGACTACAGTGTGGACCATGCTCCTCTTTGCACTACGGACATATCCTTTTTCTCCATCTGCTGGCATCTGCTAGCAGCCTAAATGCTGCTTCCACCTCCCAGTTTGCAAGCTGCTCAGAGCCTTAGCTCAAGTCACAGCCCTGAAGATGCTAAAGGATTTTAAGTTAGTAGAGACAGTGGGTCAGAGCATTTTACAGGGCATACCCAATATCTGCGGAATGCCCCATACCCTTGTATTTTGGCACAAAGCCTCATTCTGAGGCCTGACACTTGCTACAAACATGACAGCTCCCCGGTGCCATGTAACTCTGAGTAGGAATATGGGCAAATGTCCTTAATAAGCAGATGTACCAATACTTGCCCCAAGAATGCATGTCTTGACACGTGGATGCTGAAAGGGAGGGATAAGACCGTAATCTTGAGAAGTGCAACCGGGAGGTGTTTAGGTTTATGTTGTCTACTGCCTCTTTGCTTACTGTTCCTCTCCATGTAGCTGCCCAAGTAATCCAGTCTGTTCAAGGCAAAGTCAGCTTTCAGGAACTAGAAATACTTGCATTATCTTTTATCAGTTCTCACCTAGGAACCTGTAACTAACAGTTGAGCAACCTCTTTAATCACCTCCTAATGCAACAGGCCATGTTTGTTTGAGGGCTGCACCCTCAAAGGTTGGCCTTAAATCACTGGCACTTTGTACTGAAATGCAGTGAAGGAGAAACAGTCATAATTCAGGCAGCAGTCTCACCTGGGAGGCCACAACAAAAAGCTGAAGGGTAGTCCCTGCACCTTCCAGGAAAGGTCTTTCCCTGCCTGTGGGAGTGCTTGCTGCCTTCTGTTCTAGGGCAAACATGGAGGACCAACATGATCAAGTGCTTGCAGTAAGGAAGCAATTTCAGCTAAGGGTTTATGCAGCTAAGGCTACCAGTTGTTTGAGAATACACTGGGCAGAAGCAGCAGTGAAAGACCATTGACACAGTCAAGAAGAGCTGAGAGTTAGTTTAGGATGCTACTGCATCAAAGCTGTTATTGCCTGAAAGCACAGGTTAGCTTAGCATATGCAGAATACATATTTGTCTGTAAATAACATTGCCGTGACCTCTAAATTACTGGGTAAGCTGGTATTTTAAGATGTTTATGGAAGAGGTCTGGATGCAGCTGCCAGAGGGTGGAAGGGCTGTATGGGTCTCATCAAAACACAGCTGAGAGGCACAGTTAGCACAGTGCCTCTGTGAGATACCACACGTAAGGCAAGAAGAATGCAGCTGCTGGTCACAGGTTACTAAGGGCTCAGAGACACCATCCAGATTTACCACAGTGTAACAAATTACTCTGCTATAGCTGTTCCTGCATTAGCTCCTTTATTCTTTGAGGCTTAGGCAGAGGGACTTCACCTCTGTTTGTCACTGCTCTGACTTTGATGTATAACCCATCCCCTCTGAGTCAATGACATTTATGAGTTCTGCATGTGCCCTAGCTTTCATGAGATTTACATAGTATAGATGTTTAGATTTGAGATCAGTAAGGAAGGACAGATTAATTAATATGGAATGCTTGTAATGCAAACATGACTCCTGACTTGCCAAATTAGGCAAGTAACCCGTCCTGTGCATTGCATGGGAGCCTAACCAGCATGGTACTTGATTTTAATCCATCAGAAATCAGGCACATTAGTGGAGAGGTGTCGCCTCACTGAAACAAGCAGTCTTCTGAAAAATATCCTAAAAACCTGACCCCATGTTTCCTGTCTCCTAAAGAACATGTGTGGTAGTGTAGGCAGCCAATTCTAAGACTTGTGTTTTAAAGGCCCTTAAGATTTAAAGAACTGGCATAACTGGTCACCTGTATGCAAGAGCATAACATGCCTGAGCTTCCACTGTAGATAGTCTTGGGCACTACCCAGTGCAACAGTAGCTAGGTGATACCGCTGACGTGAAACGTACTGTCAATATGGAGCAGTTAGTAAGCGGACCTGATGCCAATTTTGCATCTCATTTACCTTCAGAGAAGCAAAAGAGATCAGTAGGAGGTCTACACTGCTCCCAGAAGGCTGCATGTGGATCAGATGCAGATCAGAAGCAATATCACAATGTTAACATGCAACATGTGCGCAGGATAACATATGCTTCTTTTTAGCAGAGATTTGCAGCTTGGGTACAATGTCACGCTAACATGGCTATGTGATTTCCAGAGAACTTGGAGTACAGGCAAAAGTCATTTAAGTACATCTATACCTGCCACATAGGCACACAGACAAGAATGCATCTAAATTTACTTTTTAAATTTTCATTGCAGTTATATGAAATTATGGTGCATCTGCATTGTTTCATTAAATACAAAGACAGCATCTGCTTTGAACACAGCAGGAAGAAAGCATTTCTGGCTAGACCAACTCTAAAAAACTGAAAGTGGCTTTTGAAGCCTGTTCTTGCCTTTGAGGTAGCCATATGCATTCCAAAATGCAGGTTATTGTCTCATAGGCAATTACAAGGTTTTGATTTATTCATTTTCACAAGGGAGAAGATTTGAATACAAATATAAATATTGCCAAAGCAGACTGCATAAATGGCAAACTTCTTATGTAACTCTAGATATGTGTCATAGACAAGCAGTTATAGAAATTCAGCAAGTTTCCTTCATTAAGTACAGATTAATTCTAGCTGATCTCTAGCTTCAGCTGTGTCAGGTCCAACTAAAATGAGTCTGCAAAAATGTGTATTTTCTCATGTCAGTTTGAAAGCTTCTGAACCATTGATCAAACAAATTTGGAAGATTCTTGAAACATGCAGTAAAGGGAAAACAATCACGTGTATTTCTTGAGCATAAATTGGCAAGAGGGAAAGGTCATTCTATTGACAGGCTGCAAACAAAGGGCACTTTTTTCTGGCAGCTGCAAACAAAAGTCACCATTCCCTCAGAAGTGTAATATTTGAGAGCTTGAAACGTATTTTCACAGCAGGCAAAAGTCAAGAAGTGGCTTAACCTGTCCAGTACACGT
This sequence comes from Astur gentilis, assembly GCF_929443795.1. Lineage (NCBI taxonomy): Eukaryota > Metazoa > Chordata > Aves > Accipitriformes > Accipitridae > Astur > Astur gentilis. The sequence goes on along the minus strand of NC_064884.1, from coordinate 34,966,827 downwards.
AAGATGTCCCCTGTGCCTACTGTCCCCACTTTTCCTGCCTTGAAATCTCCCACAAGAATAGTGCAGCACCTGCTAAGTAAAATTCAGAGAGGGAAAACACCAAACTGGTCAGCTGAATACCTTTAATCTGTTGGCTTCTGCTGTCTAACTGCTATGGTAACCAAGCACATAAGGTAAGAATTGGAGCCTACTAACAAAATTGTCAATGTTAGTATTCTGAAATAATGGTATTTACAAATAAGACATAGTTTGGAGAAATGGAGATAATAACACATTTTACAGCTATTGTTTTAGGCTAAAGCACTGATGAATGCAACACTATATCCATTGGCATTTAGGCTATTTTCCTTACAGACACACGCATGAAAAAAATTTATGACATCTTAAAATCTGCTCAAGACAAACAACATATTTGTTTTATAGTGAGAACGGGTTTGGTGCCTATAATTTGTGTATCATAGGCATATAATGCTGGCTGATGTCTTTAGGGCTCTTATTAGGCTTGGCAATGGCCCATGGTGAGATTGGGCCTACATTTACTGAGATCACCTTGGCTTTTACATTGCATAAGTTAAAAACAGACTTAATATTTTCTATGCAGTAGCATTAAAAAATAATTATTGGGAAGGCTTGGCTTCTGCTGTTGTAGAGGAAAATTTAAGCATGTTTGCATTCTTTCCAGTAAGTGAAACAGACACTCAAACTTTCAGTTTTTGCAACAGCCTAATACTAACACTTCTTTTCTAGGTTCAGATTTTGGTTTTGCATTTAATGTGTAATTCTTCTCTATTCTGCTGCATAACATGGGACATCACTTCAACTGTGTTCTCTGCTTTTAGTCAGCTATATCACATCAATTTTCATACAATAAACAGTTTATTTCTTAGTTTTGTCACAGATCCAACAAGACAATAGGAGAGTGATCCAGATTCTATATTGCCATTAATCAAAACACTTATGCCATCTTCCTTATGTACTGTGTGATTACAACAGTGTAATTAGAGGCAAAACAACTATTTTTATTATGCCTAGGGTGCCAAAGGGGTGCTCCGTTGTTATGATACATGAGTCAGTAAAACACCAGTCTTGATTTTCACATCTCAGAAGTAGTATGCTTTGCTGCCAATTAGAAAAATCTTTTTTATCTATAAACTTGGCAAATTTTAGCAAAAAAGCACAGTCAATAAACATGGAATTCTAATTTTCAGAACAGAATCAACAAACTTGAAAACAAGCCTAACAAATGCAATAGTTAAAAAATGTCTTTTATCACATGAATATCAACAGGCACCAGTTTTGTAAAGTTCACGTTGTCTGTTTAAGTGCATCCTCCTAATATTTCATGTAAGGAAAGGAAGTTTCCTTAAGCAAACAAGTTTCTTTTTGTTATTATTCTCAACTGCACATACTGTGAAGTACAATTTACAGTGCAGAGCTGTGACAATTACTACACTGGTCTCTTGGTATATCTAGGCAAGTAAAAGATATACACACAAATTTGGGAGGCTGAAGAGCCTCAAAATTAACTAGTTTTCTTACCAGATGCAAGACCAAACAGAGAAAACTCTAAAGACTAAGTCATCTTTTCATATTATGAGAAAGTTGGTTGTAAAATTGGTCCTACCGATAAGACTCCTGAGATTCTTTCACTGGGCAGGTTATTAAAGACCCAGTCCAACTTAAAGTTAATACATCATTTGTCACACAGAGAACTTCTATTAAAAATTTCAGACCTACATCATTATGCACCATCTCACCATCATTAAGTATGTTCTTCATGGCTGACTAAAGTTAGCAGAGACACACTAATAATCAGAGAGATATTACTGCTGAGAATTGTTAATGCCTCCTTTCATAAGGACAAGCTGCTGACGATGCTCAAGCATGCAATGGTTATATCTTCTTTCCAGCTATCTTTGGATACCAACAGATTCACAAAGTATTGTCCTGCCTGGCACCTGTTCCTTTTAGTGAGCTATCTGAAATGGTGTTAGGTGGCTAAGTATAGACCCAGACAGAGCCTTCATTTGATTTTATCTTAATCAGACTGTACAGACTAACAGAATATTAAGCTTGATGGAAGGTCTTCTCACAGCAAGAATCACAAATAATTGTCCTGATTTTTTAGGTCTTCTCACCTTCTCACCATTGACCATAATGTATTTCTGGCCTATACGGATGTATTTCAGGAATTTCACTTTGGTAGGGGATTCCAGACTGCCAGAGAATTGATTTGTTCCTTGAACCCTTTCCAGAAGAACTGACTGTACTCTCTTGTGACCCTTCTCTTGTTTGGTGAGTTATACAAAAACCTCAAGGGGATTCCTACTTTCATAGTGAGTTTATCATCTCCAATGCTCTTTCATTAAACACAAATTCAGATTTTCTCATTCCTTTGCCAGATCTGACAGCAAGGGACGGCTCAATCCAGGAGTGAACTTTATTGGTAGAAAGGCATTTGGGGGAGCAGGTAGAAGTTTTTCGTGCCCTGTTCTTTGACAGCATTATTAGCTTTTACCTCTGCACTGAGTTTTACTTGCAGGGTAAGAGAAGAGTTGCTTTTAAGATGTTGATGTTGAGTACGACTGAAGCCCTGGGCAGCCTCCAACAACAGCAGGGCTCCCCAGCACAACTCCCAGTGAATTGTTCAGAGCTAGCTGCAGACTTGGGTCAACACATGTATCAAACACCAAGCTTTCTATCACTCTAATTAGGACTTTTCTAGAGTTTCTGCCACTCTAGTATCTGAGCAATTATGCAGTTACTCCTGCTTCATATCAATGTTGAATTCAGTCACATCCAGTGGCAGGAATTTCTCACTTGAGTGATCTTACCATTGGGATGTGCTGCCCTTGAAGGCCTAAATCTCATACCCTCCAGGGCATGTTGCCCTGATTTTTCAGATTAGCATTTGATTCACTCTTTTCCTTCTTGTTTTGAATTTTAATCTCCACAAGAAAAACATTCACCAAACCCAATGCTAATAAATTACATTTTAAAAACAAATATACATACAGATACATATGTATATAATGCTAGTATTTGCATACTTAAAAACAAATAATTCAAGGGTGAATTTCATTGCAATGGTTTTGGGTAAAAAAGCATTGTGATAATATGAAAACATGTAAGTGAAATAACCAGTCCAGTGTTCACTCTCAAAGCTCAACACAGCTGAAAACTAGACACACAGTATTAACATTATGTATGTGAAAGGTCATGCTAAGTCTATAAGACAGTAAAGAATCTTTAAAGGACTGTATGTACATGCAGTGTCATTTTAAAAGGCTCCTCGAGTTAGAACTGCACATCCTGCGTAACTCCCTCAATCCTGAAACACTGCACATGTTTCACAGAAGAAGCAGTTTCTTTGTACGCAGTGAAAATTTCCTACAGGTATCCAGGCATATGTGCTGCTTGAATTTCAAGTGTCTTCCAGGATTCTTGTCCAAATATTAATAAGTTTTTAAATGTCAGATACTGTGTTTGCCAAATATATATAAAGTTTAACATAGTTTCTCAAACACATACAAACAATACAGAGAATTTTTCTTATTTATATTATAATGAAGTGATGATTCCTCCCATTAACATTGTTTAGAGGGTGGGAAATGCTTGTTCCAGGATATGAAGGTAAATTTCAGAATTCAGAGAACAATTTCAGGAACAGAAAGGCTCCTGCATAGAGGTTCAGTCACTGTTAATGATAAAGAAAGTGAGATACTTATAAATATGGTAAGCAGAAAGAAACTCAGTCATAACTAAAAAGCTACCACAAAAGAAATAAATGCTGCCTTAGTTGGGAAAAGAACAGCAGTTTACGAATGGAATTAAATCAGTGGTCCATATAATCCGATTTCTGACAGCAAACAATACTTGATAGTTACAGGAAGTTACAGAAAACTCCAAAATGAAGAAATACAAGTGATCTCTCTGTAGAGGAAATTCCTTCCTTACTTAAGCTAAATTCTGATTAATTTAGTCATGAATGTCTATATGCAATATTTTTCAAAGCTGTCAGCTAATTATCAATGGATGTTCTTATTAATCAGCCAAATATCTTCTTTTAAAATCTTTCAAAGCTTTTGGCTGACTAATTTTTTGCATTAAATTGCAACACTTCATTTTGTGTATTATAAGAGATACTCCCTGTTGTTAATTTTTAATTTGTTAACTCTTAGTTAAGTATTTGTCATTTTTTTCTTGGATGACTAAGTATAAAGTAGGCTCATCCCCTTCTCATAATGCCTCATAACCCTCTCTTTTTCACTATTATTTGTATATAACTGAAACCTCTTGAAGTCATCTCTTTCCTGAATGACGTAGGCCTTCTCTTTAATATCTTGTTACAGTTTTCCTAAACAGGTCAGACTCTCCTTACTTATTTTCATTTTACTTTAATATTTAGAATGACAAAATATAGTCTCAATTTAATATGTCACTAGTTTTGTTTTAGAAATATATCTATTGATTGTGCACAATTTATTTGTTTGCTCTTACCAAGCACAGGTTCTCCTTGAGCTTTCTACAGGCGTGATGCTGGTAATTTAAAATGTGAAAATAAATATTCATATTTATATTTGAAATTTCCTCACTGTATATATATTTACCAGCATTTTATTTTGCTGGTCATATGGCTCTTCTTACCTTTGTGAAATATTCTGACTAGTTCTCTCACCTAGATGTCACCAACTGTCTTTTCCAGATCATTAATAAATATATATCAATACATACATTAAGCATATCTTGGAATATTGTGTTAGCATTATTATTGTTTTTAATTTACTACTTATATCTCTTTCTTTTTACTTTCTTTTTTTGTCTTTTATGCAGCTCTAGTCAACAACTTTTTTTTTTTGTACATAACAGCTGTTCAGATGGACATCATTAAAGTACTAAATAAGACCAACCAAATCTTCCTTTACTTATAGTTCCTTTGACAATCTTTGTTTCACTAAAATATTCAAACTAGTAAAGCTGTTTTTTTAATTGTGCTTTTATTGGCTTTATTTGGTTTTTTTTTCTCTGTTAAACGTAAATGCATCTCCACCTTGAAGCTGTTCCCGGCACCCCTGATAATGTCAAGAAAGCAAATAGTCTTAGAGAAACCTCAGACACTTAAAATAATTCTTATGTGAACAAAGACACTTCAGAAAAGAAGCAGGGCTCTTCTTTCCTTTCAAAACAATCGCCTGTGATGTTTGAGGCTTCTGTGTATAAGGTATATGTTGTGGTTTAACACCAGCCAGCAACTAAGCACCATGTAGCTGCTCACTCACTCCCCTCCCCACCCAGTGAGAAATCACCCAGGGGAGAAAATCAGGAAAAGAAGTAAAACTCGTGGGTTAAGATAGGAATGGTTTAATAGAACAGGAAAGAAGAAACTAATAATGATAACACTAATAAAATGACAACAGTAATAATAAAAGGATTGGAATATACAAATGATGCACAGTGTAATTGCTCACCACCCACCGATCGACGCCCAGTTAGTCCCCGAGCGGCGATCCCCTCCGCCCCCACTCCCTCCAGTTTATATACTTGTATTGGGTTTGTGTGGCAAGGTGTTCGTACCAGAGGGGGTTACAGAGTTGGCTTTAGTGAGAAGCTGTTGAAAGCTTCCCCTGTGCCCGACAGAGCCCATACCAGCCGGCTCTAGACGGACCCACCGCCAGCCAAGGCCGAGCCTATCAGTGATAGTGGTAACGCCTCTGTGATAACATATTTAAGAAGGGGAAAAAGTTGCCAGGCACACAGAAAAGGCAGCCGGAGGGAGGAGTGAGAACATGTAAGAGAAACAGCCCTGCAGACCCCAAGGTTAGTGCAGAAGGAGGGGAGGAGATGCTCCAGGCGCTGGAGCAGAGATTCCCCTGCAGCCCGTGGTGAAGACCACGGTGAGGCAGGCTGTCCCGCTGCAGCCCAGGGAGGTCCACGGGGGAGCAGATCTCCACCTGCAGCCCGGGGAGGACCCCACGCCAGAGCAGGTGGGTTCCCAAAGGAGGCTGTGACCCCGTGGGAAGCCCACGCTGGAGCAGGCTCCTGGAAGGACCTGCGGATCTGTGGAGAGAGGAGCCCATGGAGCAGGTTTTTTGGCAGGACTTGTGACCCCGAGGGGGACCCACGCTAGAGCAGTGTGCTCCTGAAGGACTACATGCCATGGGAAGGACCCACACTGGAGTAGTTCGTGAAGAACTGCAGCCTGTGGGAAGGACCCATGGTGGAGAAGTTGGTGGAGGACTGTCTCCCATGGGAGGGACCCCACGCCGGAGCAAGGGAAGAGTGTGATGAGTCCTGCCCCTGAGGAGGATGAAGCGGCAGAAATAATGTGTGATGAACTGACCGTAAACCCCATTCCCCATCCCCCTGTGCCACTGCAGGGGGTAGGTAGAGAATCCAGGAGTGAAGTTGTGCCTGGGAAGAAGAGAGGGGGTGGAGGGAAGGTGTTCTGAGATTTGGTTTTATTTCTCATTACCCTACTCTGGTTGATTGGTAATAAATTCAGTTAATTTTCCTCAAGTTGAGTCTGTTTTGCCCATGACGGTAATTGGTGAGTGATCTCTCCTGTCCTTATCTTGACCACGAGCGCTTTGTTATATTTACTCTCCCCTGTCCAGCTGAGGCAGGGGCAGTGATAGAACGGCTTTGGTGGGCACCTGGCGTTCAGCCAGGGTCAACGCACCACAATATTAGATGGGACGTCCCATGGTATGGAATATCCTTTTGGCCACTTTGGGTCAGCTGCCCTGGCTGTGCCATGTCCCAACTTCTTGTGTCCCTCCAGCTTTCTCACTGGCTGGGCATGAGAAGCTGAAAAATCCTTGACTTTAGGCTAAACATTACTCAGCAACAACTGAAAACTTCAGTGTTATCAACATTCTTCTCATATCTAACTCAAAAACATAATACTGTTCCAGCTAGTAGGAAGACAATTAACTCTATCCCAGCTGAAACCAGGACAGTATATCAATTCAGTTACATTATTTTAATTTCTATTATGATTTTTGGTTTTGTTTGTTTTGTTTTTTTTTTTTTTTCTAGATTGTTTACTACGTGGTGGGAAGGAAAAGAAGTTCATATCCTACGAGAAAAGTGGTAAATTATATACAATAAGAGACACAAACCCCATTTTTTCCCCCCTTTTAAGCCTAATTTAGATTGCATAAAAGAAAAGGACTTTCTGAGAGGCTTACTCAGCCTTTTAATTTGATTTCAGAAACTTTACGTATATGCACGTAGGGCAGCATTGAAGAAAAGAGGACACCCTCCCAAACAAATAGTAAAAGTTAGGAATATGAGTATCAGAAATTAATTTAGGTATGTAAGGAGGAACAGGGTCTTACAGAACTTGAAAACGCTGACAGAATGGTTGAAGTTGAGATAATAGCAGATGAAGAGTAAGTAGGGGTGAAAAGAAAGATTGATATATTGGTAAGTGATGGGCAAGGATGGTAACTTGTGTTGCTGTGTTTCATGGAAAAAAATGTGTGAAAAGATGTTTTTAAAGACACCAGAGGGATGTTGCATTAGTTGTTATGGGATGAGGACCCCAGAAATGAACACACCCTTGAGGAGAAGAAATCTTTGTGACACTAAGAAAGAAGATGAAGTAAAATTGGAGCTCATATGGCTGTGGAGAGGGAGCAGGGGACAATTCAAATACACTACTTTTAGTGCTGGTAGTGTGAGCTCACATTGTGAGCTGTGTCCAATGTCTGAATAACATAATGTTCTGGGAGGAAGACCAAGGGGCCTGATTCTCTGTGTGTTAACTGGAGGCAAACAAGGGGATACCCAAGACAAAGTTAAGATATGATTCATGTCTCTGGTGAAGGGTGACAGGCTTATAGATCACCATCAAGAGACAGGAGCTATAACTGTGATGAGATAGCTTGCAGGAAATGTTAAGTTCAAAGTTCCTTCAGAATGCACCAGAATAAGGTATGAAGGACAACGAAACAAATGGGGAGGTAGCCAGGATGGAGAAAAGCCATACATATCATCTGACACTGCTCCTGATGATTATCTGACATCTGGTGGTATAGCAAGCAAATATTTTAATATCTTTTGTTACCCTGTTACTGGAAAATTCTCAAATTTTATGCAAATCTACACAATAAATTATCTCAGTAAATCTTTTCTGGTTCAAACATTTTCATAAAACTGAAAGTAATTCTTAATACTTTTCCCTTGGATTTCTGATACCTTTACGTTAGAGCAATAAAAGGAACAGTTGAGGGGCATGAGTGTTGAGTAAAACAAGTCTAAGAGGAATATGCACAAAAATATGGGAGCAGGGGGGGTTACGCTGTCCTTCACATAGCTCTCACTCATGTAACATTGCAACAGTTGAGGTCACCTGAAGCACTCATAATCACAATTCCACATTCAACCAGGCAGGAGCTGAAGTAAGAGACCTCCACCAAAGGATCTTCAATCTTGGGATGTGTTTCTCTGTTAAACCACTGGAGCTGGAAGTCACTGACCTCTGGGTCACACTATATTTTACCCACTTGCATACTTTGTATTATACAAAAGAAATGTCTGGCTTGTTCTCACTGGAGAGGTTGTGATATCTTAACACTGTTTCAAGTTGTATGCTTATTTCACAAACACTACACAATGCACACAATTAGTCAGAAATTAAATACCAGGCAGTGGTAGATTATGATCTTTTTTCAAAAAGTATGAAAAGCAAAGCAGAATCGCGCTTTTCCCTATTTATGCTCTTCCTTTAATTTGTTTAATTTTGATATTTTCCAGCATGAAAATACATGAGCACATTTTGCTCCTATTAAATTTTAGAATGTTTTACTGCTACTGGGCATGAGTTTCACTGGTTGAACTATCCTACTGTTTTTAAGTAGCAAGAGCTCTGTGGGGAAATTTTGTTTAAAAGCATTCCTGTTTTTTAAGTATTTACTTATTCTATTTATGTTCTTAGCATAAATATTTCTCTCTGCTTTCACCTTTATAAAAGATTTTCTTTATTGTTTAAACAAAGTTCTATTTTTTCACTAAATGTAATTTACAGTTTTGATGAAATATGGATTGTCACAAATATTACCATTTTTCTGATTGAAGTGTAAGGCACATTTCTTTGATCATACTCTCTCTTGCATAAAAATACAGCAGCATGTATGTGCAACCAACTCTCCACCTCAAAGAAAACTACCGAAGGGAAACATTATACTGCTCACATAATTTTTCTTAGAAACTGAGAGAAAACAAGCTGTGTATGACAGATGAGAGTTATAATGCTGAACTGGTGTTCAGTCAACAGCTACAGTGGTGATAGTGGTAGTAAGACCCTATGCAGAACAGAATAGGGAGGCAAGATAAACTTCTTATTTCATTTAATCATTTGCTTAGCTCAAAGATGCCATGCTTTCAAAAGATGTGAGGAAGAAAGCATTACTCTTCAGCATTTATGTACATGGGTTTTGGGGGCAATGTTTGTTAATGTTTATATGTTGCATTTTGGAAGAGGTGAAGTTTTATCATAGTATAACTCTAATATGCTTTTTTTCTGGGAAGATACCTTTTCAACACATCTGTCCACACCTGAAGGCTCCAAAGTCACAGGCATCATGAATCCAGCTTTACCAAATTTATGCTTAAATGAGAATAATTCCTTGAAAATGCTATTCAATGGCCTAAATTCTTGGATCTAAACCCCTGAGTTTAGTGCAGGATCAGGAGATAGACAAAGATATGTCAAAGCACCTAACAAAAGATAGAGCAGCCTCTTCACTCTCCTGAGTATGCGGTGTGGTGGCTTCTAGTATGTGGTGGCTCTAGGGTATTCCTGAAATACAACGTATCTATGAGTGCCTCCAAACCTGAATGGATTAACCAGGAGGAAGTCTGTAGACATGGATATAGCATCTAATATATGGATAATTCCTAAATACCTGGTTAGGAATTGAGGAACATGTAAGTGATGGAAATATAAGCAACCTGATGACTAACCTAGCCTAGCCATTGGTAATCCCTGATGCATCTGCTCAATTTCAAGTGAACAAACTATACTAAAAGCTAGTGCTAGGGACTACACACTATTTCTGATTAGAGTGTGGACAACAGAACAAGAACAGCAAAATGGATTTTGCAAACCTTTCATAATCACTGCCTAAAATGCAACAGTTCTTTCATTTTAAGATACACACAGATAGTTCTCCAAATCCATGTTAGGCTTACAGTGCATAATAAATAGCAAATAAAAGCAAGCTGCTTATTTGCACTTATTTGTGATGCCGAATTACAAGTCCTGTTTCCTTTCATCACCACCTGTGAAGTCACTATGTAGTGTTGGAAATAGACAGGAGTGTTGGAAATAGACAGGAGAACTCTATTTTAGTGGCAAAACCTATGCAGTCAAATGAAAATACGCAACAAGTGAGACAGACAGCGTGAGTGACACAGATCAGAGAAGCCCAGGTTTTTGGTTATTCTTAAATCAGCTCTCAAAAAAAGGATGGGCTCTCTTGCTTGGGAGTTCAAAGACTGAGAGTGAGAAGATCTTTCCATTTACTTCTGTAATAGGAAGTAAGTGACATTGCACAATATAAATCTTAAACTCATTTTCATATTAAGTGAAACAAAATAAACAGCTTTAATAATATCACTTATAGTACATAACTATTACCAGATTTCCCATTTTTAAATTTGAGAATGGAGCAACTTTATACTATTCCCCCCCCCAAAATGATTCTAGGAATATGAATGCATGTCCACACTCAATATATGTCAAGAGAATAACTCACAATTGATATAAGGATTATTTATGAGATATATTTTTCTCTTTAAAAAACTTTGAATTGCTGAACTTCTAGACAAAAGTTATCATGACATAGAAAAATATTTCCATGGGACATAAATTATGACTGCCCTTCAGATATGAACTGCTACTTTAGATGTCACCATGAAAATATCAGGGCCCCGGGGGCACCGCCAGCCCCGACTGTGCCTGGCCGGCCCCCCGGGGCTCCCCGACGGCCCAGGACTCCACGTCAGCCCCGGGGCCGTCAGCCCCTGCCCCAGCGATGCCGCAGCAGGGCCGGTCTCTGGCCCTCCCCAGCCCTGCCCGGCCATGGGCCCACGTCCCAGCCCAAGCTCAGCCTGTCCCCAGGGAGGTTCATGGCGCCCGGGGCTGGAGCTGCCCTGGGGCCTGCCGGCGGCCTGCTCCTGGCTGGGGTGGTGGCCCGGGCCCGGGCTGGCAGGCCCTGTCCCGGTGGACCCCCACAGACAGCCCCCAATGACACAGGGACCACCAGCCCTCACAGTGCCCTGACAGTATGCATATCAAACCACCTTGACAAGGAAACCTTAATGGCCCAGAGTTAGTGCAGCTTAGTATTTATTAGTTAGGCTGGAGTGCTTTTCAAAAGCTTAGCCACCATTTTTGCCTTGAAAACCTTACACTGTAACTAAGGGCTGCTCAGTCTCCAGAAGAGCAGCAGCTCGGTGCTGAGGGAGAGGGCAGAGGGAGCCGGGCTGGCCGGGGAACGAGAAGAGGAAAACAGATCTCCTCAACCTGGCAGCGAGACAGAGCTGTGGGTACCCTTAAGCTGTGCCTGCAGCCTCCGCCGTACCTCTGGACACGTCTCAACATTGTTACAGGAAAGCTATTTGCTTTATGAGCAAGAGGAAAAATGCAAATAAAATGCAAATTACACAGCTTCCACTGCAGACTGTAATTTAGGCACAGCTGTATGAAGTACTACAAATCGTATCAGATACTGATACGTTTTGCACGGCTAAACCAGCATGGCTTCACTTGTGTGTGTGTCTCAATTTCCAATTGCTAAAATGAAGATAATCTCTTTTTTCCCATTAACCTGTCTGTCTTGCCTAAAGCGGTGGGCCTCTGTGCCAATTTCTCCCACTGCTTCTCAGAAACCACCTTTTTGGCCTGACCATCTACATGGTAATGCACTATAAAATATAGGTATAGTTAATAAATGTTGGCTATTCGTTAGCATAGTGACCAGCCCTAACTGGGGTGCTACGGCAGAAGGGATGGTGACTCACAGGGAGATTTGAAGGAGCAGATATTAATGACTCCTTACACACCTTGCCTGAAGTAAAGCTCAAAACCATGATAATACATCAAGTTGCTGAACTTAATCCCAGCAATAAGTCTAAATTCTGGTCAGGACAATGCCATGCACTACAGTGCTTGCTGAGCTGATCTAATTAAAGCTTACAATTTCCTCTAGCCTTAATTCAATCAGTTACTACATGCCAAAGTTCAATTGCCTCAATTAGGGTTAGATTAAGTCACCAACTGGACCTAAAGCCTACTCAAGAAGCTCAATGACTAGTGTCTTGGGACAGAATCTAAAATAATGTAAAGAATGGGAGAAATGAGAATTCTCAGGCTTTTTGACTTTAATAAATTGGAACCTGTCCTGCATAGTCTAGGCTTCTCCTACTCATTTGCCTTGTTACTCATTTACTTTGAAACAATTATTTGCCTTGTTAATTTCAAATTATTACATTCTTCTTAAATTGCAGGGCACTAGCATTTTCTTTGGAAAGTCCCAGCTGTCCTTGCATTTCACCTCCTGTTTCACTCATTGGGAGGGAGGGGGGAAGGTATAGAAAGAGATTCTGTTTGCCACGCTTGGAATGAAGTTAAAACCATACATAATCTTGTTTTTATGGAAAATCTTTTAATTGTCTTGAAATCTGAAATTTTCTCACACAACTGAGCTAACCAGAAAATTTAAATATGTATCTGGTATTATTATTTCTGAACTGGTGTTACAAGAAGGGTTTACGTTCACAGAAAAATGGTAACACAGAATGAAAATAAATGTACTAAAGAAAAAAAAGCCTAAAAATAAATGAAGCATAGGTGCATTTTGGATCTTCTAGCTTCAACATCATTAAAGGGATTGTCTGCTTTCTTGCTCGCATGCTTAGCCTTGCAGTTTATGTAGTTCACTGCTCTTAAAGTAAGAAGAAAAAATATCAGTGAAATAGTAGCCACTTTTAACAAAGGCTTAATGTTTCTTTAGTTTAAATGAGTACTTGTCTAAATTGTTGAACTACTGTACAACAGGAATCCCATTCCAGCTAATGCATTGTAATTACAGTGATAGTAATAAAATACATAAGCTTATTTTTTCTTGTAGTGGGCAGTCACTTAAAATGACTCATTGATGAAAGATCCCGTCTGAAAGGCTACACTTTGTACAAAATACTGTATATAAACAGATCACTATATTTGAAAGACATATTTTAAATTGCAGCACTACAAATCTAAGAATGGATAAATTAGTTTTGTCCATCATATTTTAGCATTAATTCATTTAACCCAAGAAAATCCTTCTTCACTTGGCAGACACTCATACTTTATCTTAATTTGGCTATTTTATAAAGCTTGTGTTGATTTCACTTGTAATATTTTGCTGCTTTTTAATGGAGACAGATTGTATTTCATATTTACTTCACTCTCTTACACAGGTCTTAAAGTGGCACTGTAATAGAAAGCACTTGTATTATACTTGACCTAATACCATAAAATGTGTATGATAAATACATATGAAACAATATTCATTATTCAGTGAAGTATCAGCCTGTATTTTTCGAGATGGATAAAAGCCTTACCTTGTTTAAAACCTGTTCTGATTGTACTAGCATTGTATATCTGAGGTTTTAATTCTGGCTTAGGCCTATTATTAATGTAAAAGTGAGAAAACAGAAGTACGGCACATGGGATGTGAAATTGTAATTTTATTTTGTAGTAACACAAAAAGCAGACGTTACAGAATCTCCATGTTTAGAGATATGCAAAATTTAGACATGACCCTGAGCAACATGATCTGACTTTGAAGTTGGATCCAGTTAATGACTGAGTGGACCATTGGACCCCATGACCACCAGAGATCCCTTCTCACCTCAGTTATTCTGTGCTTATATGATTCTGCATTAATATGTTTCAAGTATCCATTTTAATAGATCAAATTGCAGAAGCAAGACAATACGAGGCAAGTGATGATGCAAGTTTTGTACTGTTGACAAGTATGTCATACTATCAGTTGAGTAAATCATGTCTTCTCCCGATGTAGCTTAAGTTTATACATAGTGTTAAGAAGGTGCATGATTGCATTGAAGGAAACAAGGTTAATTACATGTTGAAGTGATGGCATAGATGAGGTTACAATCAGAAATTCCTTAGTATCATTATTTGTAATTTTGCTTTGCCATCTAATGAACAACTACAACATATTAAGTGAACTTATTTGTTGAATGTACATATTACATGCTCCTCCGGTAAATTGTTACAATCCACTAGCAGTATCTGAGTAATGATTTTCTTATAAATATATGGAGACTGAAAACCCCCAAACACTTCTGTTCAAATGAGAGATAAACATTATGACATTAATTCATACACAAGAAAGTATCCATAAAAATATAATTAGTTAAGAATAGAAGAAACTGATGAAGGATCAGCACCACAGTATAACAGACGTGGATTTTAGGAGCCTAAGCACAACACTGCACTTCAAAACTGCTCATTTCTGTGGCTGCCTAGACCCAGTGGTGCTTATTTGTGACAAGAAAATGAGAATTTTAATTCAGACACCCCACTTTCCACCTAATGAGTAGACAAAATCCAGAGGAAAATGTCACGGAAAAAAACTATCCTCTACTTTACTTACTGATTTTTTTCCAAAAAGAAAATAGGTGACAGAAGGAGATCATCTCTGCAGCTTACAGAGTATCTGTTTGGAAGGGAGGCATCCTGAATTGTGAACCCTGCTCACAGGACTGTTTATGCCCTATACCCTAGAAAATCATGAAAAAAAGAGAAGAAATACTCTGCCACCAAAACTGCCTGTTTTGAGTGCACAAGAGATTAATTTGAAGGGCACATGGCAACAAGGGTACAACAGGAAGCTGTTGTAACTAAAAGCATGAAGCAAGAGAGTAGAGTAGATGCTAGGGTTGAAATATCTCTATTCTTAACACAGAGCTGGCCCAGGCTCAAGTAAAATGTGATATAGAAAGCAGAAGAAATCAACAGACCGCATGAACAAAAGAGAACTGTGCATATTTAGTACAACCTAAGAACAAAATTAATTAAATGCCTGCACTGGCCACAGAAGGTTTGGATAAACAGAAAAATAAATTATTCCTTCAGACAGTGATAAAAGGAAAGGATTGGCTGGAGCCAAATCAGCCAGGCTATGCTGCTAGGATGACCTAACCTTAGGTACTCAAGACACAGCTGAAAATAATGAAAGTAAATTTGAAAACAAAAAATGTAGTGTTAACAACCTCCTCAAATATTTCTTTAGTGTTATTTATTTTTTATTTAAAGAGCCTTTATCTCATGGCAAAAGACAGATGGATGCTTAAGTACAACACTTTTTGAAAGGACTGTATCAGTGAATATGAGAATAATATGTAAATAGGTCAATAGATAATAAGCAATAAACATATTTTCATTAGATACAGTAAATTTTTGTGTATAGTTTAATAGCTGACACTGCCTTTGTCTGGTCCAAGATGAGAGTGGTGGGACAAAGGTGCAAATAAGCATGTGAGTTACTAAGGAGGACAGTGCACAACCTCTTTCATAAGTTTCACGTTTCCATCGCATAGTGCTGCTGTCATCCATTCCTTTTGCCTTATGTACTCTCCCTTGCTAGGGCATTGTAGCTATTCACCTCATCACATACCACTGGTAGCGGCCAGCATTCAGAGACCAACAGTGGTCAACTGGTAACAATTCCCCAAATTCTTCCTCAGACAACCATGCCTCTTTCTTTTGCCATGCTCTAGCTCAACACACAACAGCTACGTGGGCACTTGTATATTATTATCTGTAGTAGTTGGGTAGATCAATGCCACAGGGCCCTTCCAGTTCATACTTCAACAACCAATATATGCACTTGTCATTATGCTTGCCGACCTGAGATGAATGTGCAGGAATCTTGGTGCAGTCTCTGCAGCAGTGGGATGTACCCTCTCTCTGCCATGCACGTCCATACAGCCTAATGGCATCCATACATTGCGTGTTAGTCATGCTGTTCCATAGGCCTTTAATAAAAGATGCCCATGATCTGTGAGCCTGCCAAAGACCACACAAGCTTCCAGATGCAGGAACTCATCATATCAGTACAGGCCTGGTCAATCAGGATGTTTCTGAAATGGGTGACTTTACAAACAGTAGACAGTCATCTCCAGTTGAGGTTATGGCAAGTACTACCATCACTTTTTTCCAGGAGCTGACCAGCTAATTGACACATGCTCTTCATTTCCTTCTTGTTTACAGCTTATTCAAATTAAGCTGCAGAAATATCAAAAAGTTGACCTATAGCTGGAAGCCCTCCTTAGGATTTGTCACCAATGCAGATTATTGGGGGGGGGGGGGGGAAATAAAAATCACAGATGTTTGTTTGGCAACAGCTCTGAGTCTAGAAAGCTTGAGCAGTTTCCCAGCAGCCAGGAAAGATTCCAAAACTCACTTGGAGCTGTGGCTACACTGCCGTGTCCAATACATTTGAGTAGAACAACCTGAATAGGATTAGTTCAGAAATGTTTCCCAGCTTCTTTCTATTTATGGCAAGGAAATGTTTGGCTAGGGCTCAGTCAATCCTGACTCTGCAGTGTGAGTGACTAAGCACCATTAAGAAGTTCTCAGGAAAGCTAAGCATCTTAGTCTTCAAAACCTGGACTGACTGACTGTCAAAATCTTTAGTGCAGTTAAAGGCCAAGCAGAGATCTTGAGGTCACTTCTGATGGTCCTTTTCTCATCCATGCTGTGTAGTACAATAGTTACTATGGTGTGCAAATCACCTGGACTACACTGCCTTCTCTGGATACAACTGGTAACACTTTTGGGGCTTATATACAAAATAATGACAAACACCACGAGTAGACCTGTCACTTCACTACCTACCCACTGCTCTGGTATTGTTCCACCAAATCTTAGCATACATTATAACTGCACGGGCTTTTACTCGTTCTGGCTCGTGCAGGGCTACCATAATTCTCTTTCTTCATGCTGACACTGGTGGTATACTACCCCACAAAAAAAAAAAAAAAAAAAAAAAAAAAAAAAAAGAAGAAAAAAGAAAAGCCCATAAGCACAGTGATGGCTGCACTCTGCAGTTATCTGTAAAGTTACTGTGATTATTTTAAGGCAGAAGACCCAACAAGTCTGACCTGCACCAACTAAAGGTCTATGGGAATCACAGTGGTAGGGAGGCCAACACTACATGCCCCATTGCCTCAAATACCTGTTAGGAATAGTGGTTGCTTATGTGGTATCTGTAGAATACTGATCAAGAAATGAACAGGTGATCCTCTCTCTCCTTTTCTAGGAGCTGTAAATAACAGGATCAGTAAGAAAAGGCAGGCAAAGAAGACCAAAGCCACCTGGATTTATTTGGTGGCAGGCATTTGTGTGGCCAATGAAGACGCACCATTGGGGCCAAGTGACTCACGACCATTTAACAGTGGCTCTGTCACAGCTGGACTCCGTCACAGTTGAGTACAAAGATGTTGCAAACTAGTTGGGTCTGCTTGCTTCTTCCCCAGCTGTGCAAGACAGTAAGGCTTTGGACTGGTGTATAAAACACTGGCAAGAGATTTCAGACATCAGAGGCCGGAAGGTCTGAGTGGGCAACATGAAGTAAGGAGGTTAAGCAGAATTGGTCTCGTTTGTAAACAGGATGTGGTTATTGGGTAAGAGCTGGAGGCCCCAAAGAAGCTCTGAAATACAGCAGCTAAATCCTGAGAGATAATGGGGATGTTCACTGAACTATAAAATTAAATGGCCTACTGAAGTCCCAGTGAGAGGGAAGGTTGCCACTAATTTTTTAAAGGAAGAGTTGAAGTCCCAGAAAGCATTGATTTGTTGAATGGCATCAACTAGAAAGTGTGAAGGAAGAGAACTGCTGTTGTCTCAACCTCGTGTATATAAATTGCCTAAATGTTTGCAAGCATTGGTACAATGTTGCAATAATGAATGAGGTTCTCCCGGTGTTAGGTGCTAAAGTAAACAGAAAATGAAATCCAATCTCTCCTCCAAAAATGTATAGTACAGTTAAAGAATGGATGCAAGGGCCAAGTACGTAGAAGGTAAGAAAAGGAAAGGGACTGTAGTATGCAAAAAGAGTGCTTTTAAAGTCCTTTAATTCTTCATCCAGTTTTGAGGTTTGGGTTTTTTTGTAACTAATATTACTATAAATAATGAGGGTAGTTGTGCTATGAAAGTTATAACTAGGAGTGTTTGCAGGGCCTGGCCTAACATATACTGAGAACAGAACTCAAATGGGCTATAACTTATATTCTTAGAGTTATACTTGTACACGCCTTTACCTGTAACAATCTGTGTTTTCCATTTAGTCAGACACGGCCAAGTTCTACACATTTTCTTCCCGGTTTAGTGTGTTACAATAAGCATGTGTTAATAGATGGACAAATTAGACATTACTTCTGTAACTTATGAACTGTTAGCTAAAATATGTAATGGATAAAGACATACTGAACATGCACACATTGCTCTCAAAATTAATTTTTATATCAAATATTTACTGATCCTTATTTAAGTTTACTTATTCCTAGGACTTTTGCCATCTCTGCAAGCATTCTTTCACATTTTACCACGATGATTTGAGGAAGTATCCAACTGTCCTGGTAACACAGGGGAACAGCTATGCAAGTTCATGACTCAGTCACTTTGTAAGGATATGTAAACTGTCTTGGTTTATTTCAAATGCTTATACACCATATACCTGCGGGCAGCATGGCTGTAAATTGACATGGGGTTACAGGTCTAAGAAGAGTTTGTGGAATTTTTAATTTTGAGGTTATGACGATGACTGCACCGTGAACTATTTTGCTGCATTCTGATTACGCTTGTCCCTCTGTGCACTATTATATTTACTGTGCTAATAAAGCATGGCTGGCTATCAGGCTGAAAACACCTCTTAAAGGGACTTTACTGTCTGCGGAGCCTTTTCCTGCTAAGGCATTCACGCTGTAGCTAGGAGAGGCGAGCCAACGTCTTGAATCACATCACTGCAAGTTTTCCCTCCAAAAGTGGCGACTGATCTTTCAGTGCATTTTAGTTGAAAAGAAAGCTCAGGAAAGAGTCACAAATAATAACTACTTTCAGCAATGTAACGACGACTGAGACAAGAGCAATTACCTATTGCCTGACTGCTGACTAGATAACCCAAAACTGCAATCCAGCAGGAAAAGAAAAATAAAGCGGAACGCAGACTACTATACAACAGCGGTTAGCCGAAAGAAGCGTTTAACTCCGTGCCACCTCCTTACATTAGTTCTGCTGCCGTGAGAACGAAGGGAAGCACGGCGGTAAGCCGAGCGGCTCGCCTTGCCGCGGGAGGGCTGGCGGTGGCTTCTTCGGAAGGCGTTGGCCCGCTCCGCACTAGCCCCCGGTCCAGCCGCGCCGGGCTACGAACGGCTAGCGCTCCCAGGCCGGGGTCGCACCGCCTGCGCGGCTCTCCCCGGCTCGGTGCTTAGGTGAGGGCTACGGGAGGATCACACCCCTCCGTTAACCGTTACTGCCGTTGGAAACGCTCCTCCACGCCTCGCCCCCCGGCCCCGCCGGGTGCCGCCGCCACCACCTGTTACCTGCTCCCGCCTCGGCCCGGCCGGAGACCAACCACGCTCACGCCCGGCGCGGGGCTCTCGTCGCCGGGCCGGACCCCGCTCACCCTCCCGCCGCCGCGCCCCACCCGCACCCCTCACACCGCGACGCGGCGGGGGAGGGGAGCGGACACCGCCACATCCGGGTGCCGGCGCTCTTAGCGCGCATGCGCGGCCGCCCCGCCGCTGCGAGGCAGGGCGTCGCGGTAGTCACTGCCGCCGCCACCGCCGCTCCTCCCTGGGGCGCTGCGCTTCCGCGTTGTCAGGCAAGGGGGAGCGACCGTGAGGCGGGGGAGGCGCCCTCCGCGGCGGCAGGAGGAGGAGGAGGAGGATGGTTGTGGGGGCGGGCGGCGGCAGCAGCCGCTGGCAGCAGCCGGGAGAAGCCCCGCTGGTGACTGGCTGGCGGCACACGCAGCTCTGAGGAGGCGGAGGGTGCCTGAGCCGCGGGGCGGGCGCCTGCGAAGGGGGGAGAGACTGCGGCGGCGGGAGGGGACCGGCACACACACACACACGCGCACACACACGCACACACACGCACGCAGAGACGGATGACAGCGGCGGCCGCGGCTGCCACGATGTGAGGCGGGCTGCGCGGGGGGAAGTGGGGGCTCCGCGGAGAGGAGAGCAGAGGCAGCCCGCACCCCCCCGGCGGCGGCGGCGGCGGCGGGAGGGGCGGCCGGGCCGGGGCGGGCCGTGCGCCCCGGCGGGCAGGGCGCGGGGCGCGGAGCGGCCGCGGGCGGCGAGTCTGGGACCGGCGGTGGCGGCGCTGGTGGGCTGACCGGCTCCTGTTTGCTTGGCTCCAGTCTCCCGTCTCCGAGCCCGCGGGCCCCGATGAGGAGCGCCCCTGCGCTGCCGGACTGACGCCTCGCCGCCCTCCCCGCGGACGAGGAGGAGCGCTGCCCGGCGGCGGAGAGCGCGGCGCCCCTGATCGCGGGCCGCCCCTGCACCGCCCTCCCCGGCGGGGGCTCGTCTGCCGCCTGCGGGGCGGGCGGCGCGGCGCGGCGGTGACAGCGCGGCGGCGGCGAGGCCGGGGGAGCGGGGAGCGCCGCCGCCGAAGACCATGAGGAAATTTAACATCAGGAAGGTGCTGGACGGCCTGACGGCGGTCTCCGCCGCCGCCTCGGCGTCGTCCGCCGCGCAGCAGCAGCAGGCGGGCAACCGGGAGACCGAAATCCAGGAGACGCTCCAGTCCGAGCACTTCCAGCTCTGCAAGGTGAATGAATGCTGCAGCCCCGAGCCGGCTGGCGGCCGGGGAAGGGGGCGCGCCGCCGCGATGGGCTCTGCGGGCATTGCTGCTCGGTACCGGCCTCGCCGAGCCTGCCCGCCGTTCCTGTTTACTTGTTTGGATGTTTTTTTTTTTTTTTTTTTTTTTTTTTAGGGGGGGGGGGGTGGGGGCGGAGAAGGGAAGGAAGCGGTGGGTGTAGCTGTACAGGTCTCGTTGGATTTCTGTAGTCATCCTTCCTGGAGAGTTTCAGGGTTTGTCGTCTTCTAGGCTCTTTCATGCGTGTAATGTTGACTGTGTTCATGAAGGCTTCGTAGAAGGAGTGGGGGAAGAAGTGATACCTAGCTGTAGTGCAGATCTGATTATCGCGGCATTTGAGTAGAAGCCTCTGCTAATGGGCCCGAAGGACAGGGGATCTGTCTCTCTGCATTATTTGGAAATGCATTTATCCCGTTCCTTTGCGCCTGAAAAAGGCTGTAGACGCTCGTGGTGGTTTTGCTGCAGTGTGTTGCCAAGTTGCCTATGCCGCTATCGCAAATCTTCTCCAGAGGCAGAGGAAGAGTTCCTGGTTTTTTTATTTGCTTGTGCGTGATAACGATAACTGCAGTTTGTGTCTGCACACTTCAGAAAATGATGCAGCGAATTAATCCACCAGCTGTACCAAGAGGAATAAAAACTGATTTGAATATCAATACCCATTTTTATCTTTACATTGCACCCGTGGCCTAGCTTGATATGGATGAGCTTGTTTGTGGATTCTCTTCCTTGTTTTATCTAGTATTGCAGGCGTTTCTGCCACTTTTGCAAGTTGTTCATGAAGGACATTGAAAAGAGCAGAGCTGTTACCAGTTAGATTTTATTCACTGTGAAATACTGAGAGTTGCAGGCTATGCCTGCAACTTCAGTGAAGTAAAAGTACATCGGAAGTTTGCTACGCATTTATGAGGTCCTAAAATAACTCTCCTTTAAACTAAACCATTTGAAATGGAAAAGCTGGCTTATGTTGTGTACGTTTATAGGGGAAGTAAGAGTAAGTGACACTCTTATGTTCTTGATTCTGATTAATTGCAGTCTGAGAAGTGTAATGGAGTTATCGCTTGGTCAATTACCAAATTAGTCTTGGCTAACCAAAAAGCTAAATGTGCCAGTAGCTTCATATTAAGAAAGAATTCCATGGTTGAGGGTTTTTTTTTTTTGGCTTTGTTTGGTGGGATGTTTTTCGTTTTTGTCTGTTTCGGGGGCTGTTTTTTCTCTTTGGGGGAAGCAGAGGGTGAGAGATTGGTTTTATGGAGCTTGGGTTGTTTTTTTTTTCTTAATGTGCTGAGAGAGGTTGCACTGTCATGTGGGGCCTGTTGGATTGAAATTGAAGTGATTGTCAGACAAGCAGGTCTAGTAATTTGTAATAGTTCTAATGATAGGTCTGAATTTGTTGCCAAACTTCCTAGGAACATCTCAGATTTTAATAGTTTAGTGCCTTTGTTAGAGCTGAAAATAAGATGCCGTGGAGAATGAGGTAGATGAAAAAAATAAAATGCTGAGTTGATACAGTCTTTGTACAGAAGAAATGTAAGATTCAAATTAAGTTTCAGTAAGTATGGCTGTCACTTGATGATCAAGGATGAATGAGTAACTATGACTAAAAAAAATCTTTTATAATTGGTTCATGTAAGACAGCTGATTTTCTCAGCCTGTTGTTAAAATGCTTTGTAGTTCCTTTCTTAATTGTGATTAACACTGAATCCTGTTTCCTAACATACGATATTGATTCTGTTTATTTTTGGTCTGCTGCTTGACCCATCATTACTGTGATGCTTTGACTTTGTTAGACTGTACGCCATGGTTTCCCCTATCAACCTTCAGCCTTGGCATTTGATCCTGTTCAGAAAATACTGGCCATCGGGACTCAAACTGGAGCACTAAGGCTGTATCCTTTCATATTATGAAGCGGATTTAGTGCACCTCATGCAAGCGATAATTTGATTCAGCTGCTGGAACCATTCAGAAGTGTGGTGGGAACCAGGTATGCAGGAAGGGGGAAAGAAAAGCTCTGTTTTCTGCTGGTGGGTGGCCTGGCTGTTCTGCTTGTTCTTTGTGTCAGTTCAAGTTGTGTTAATGATGTGAGGTATGGCTGCTCAGTCCCCATTAACTCAAGTTAATATATACATTTTGTAGAGGGTTACTAGAGTGCTGACAGTTTATAGCAGCTGACTGCAAATCTAAAGAGAGACCTGGGCTGAGCTCTGTTTCATTATTCTGCTGTATCCTCTGGGATTGAAAAATTCCATGCTGCTTAGTGGGGTTTTCTTTTTGTTGGTTGGTTTTGTTTTGTTTTGGGTTTTTTTTTTGTCTGGTTCTTGATAAGCTTTGTAATACTGTAGTTACCTGCTACTGCTTCTGTGTTGCCAAAAGATGGTTTCAGGTGGGGACACTAAAGGGTACAGGAATTGTATCTCATGAATAGTTTCCAAGTGACTGAGATGAACAGAATGAATGTGTGGAATAAAGCACCAGTAACCCTGCTTTTATTTTTTTTTTTTTCCTTCACTAAAAAGTGAACTACCCATATGTTCATAGCCATATGGTACCATAGCCATATGGTAGTATCCAAGCCATGTAACAACATATGTGTTTAAACTTTTATTTTTAAAATAAGATGCCCTGTAGATTCTTTTTAATCCACACTGCCATTGCCCAAACCTTACTTTTCATCAGAAGAGAGTGAATTGAATTCTCTGTTGTCCTGAAATTGACTGAACTCTGACCTTTTTGGGGAAGGTTTAGGCCATCTTGCTAGAAAAATTGACTTAATCCTCTTTAAACTGTAGGTAAATCTCATCTTTTCCTTTGCTACTTATATTAGTCTGCAGGTCAACTTTTTTTTGTTTCCTTCTGTAGCATCACTACTCTGTAAGGTTAATTGCCTTAGGCTTGCCTTTTACAAGTTGAAAAATTAGAACTTCAGTATTAAATCTGAGGCTTTAAGAAGAGGCTTAAGTGGCTTGTGTGGTATCTATACCAATATCTATTATGAACTCCCAAGACCTCTTAATTCAAAGTATGAGCAACAGTAATGACCATGCAGTGCTCTTAATGCTGTATTTGAAACTACCCCTAACTCTATAAATTTGGGGTTTAAAAAGGTGATAAAATTAATTTCAGTGAAGAAAGAAATGTGAGTGGTGCTGTTTATTACACCATATTGGTAGAATAGATGAGAAAACAAAAACAGATCTGAAACTAAGAATTTAGGTTGGAGGAAAAGGAGATATCAAAACGCACCTGTTCAGAGCTTACTCACCTGTAACTTTGGGCAACATGATGCTGCAGTTTGGGTAGTGATGACTTGATAAAACCTGTTTACTGGCACTCATCCATGACTACACCTGTGAATTCTCAGAGTGTGAATTGCTTTCTAAATAATTGAGAGAAGTGTTGCAAGATTGTGAGGGAAAAACCAGTTACTGTAAGAGGAAGCAGTAACATTGACAGAAAATGTATTTCTAAAGGGAAGGGAAGAAGTTTCATGCAGAGGCTGAAATGTTGGTGCTCCCCTAACTCGATGAAGATGAATATGCTTCTCTGTACCTTGATAGAGATCTTGATTCTTGGAAGAGCTGGCTAAAAGCCCTCAACCTGAGCTGAAAATTGTTAACCCAACAACCCTGCAGAAGTTCCATCTCCTGTGATTGATTACTTGCTCTTTGGGATGGACGAGTCCAGGCAGAAGGGATAGACTCAGACACATTCCCAATGTAAAACCAGCCTGTCACTTTCTGCCTAGTGAAACTGATTTGCAAAGCACTCTTTGGGAAGGAGTGCAACTTGCAAGAAGTGCTTATTTCATTCCATTGCTCAAAGATAAAAACATAACCAAAAACTGCTTGTTGACCTACAGGATGCTTTACCTGCTAAGGTTTTTATGAACAATAAATTATGTGCAAAGATTCATCAGTGGGAGCCACTTACTCTTTGGAGCTGCAAAAGTGTTTTTAGTTGGAATGAGGTTGGACTAGAAAGACTGAGAGTCAGTAAAGAGGTATTCATTGAGAAGTAAATCCTAAAAGTGGGAGAAAAGTCAATCCTCATTTTCTTCTGCATTCATGTTGTGAGAGTATAGAAGGAATCATAATGCGTCTTTCATTGCCTACCAGCAGATGGGAGCTGGATATTAGTGTTTTCCTTGCATCTTCAAGTATAGGTGCATCTTGTCAAGCTTTCATTTCCTTCCTATTGCAAGTAAGTGATCTGAGGAATTGTGAAGCAAGTTTTATTTTTTTTTTAGAAAGGTATTAAAGTTAAAATATTCTTAAATCAAGAAATGAGCTAACCTGTTCTTGGTTTTGTTAATATGTGAAGAAATTAATATTACAGTCCTGATTGACTTTGGGCCATTTATAAGCTAGCCCCTTTAGAGAACATGCTCCCTGTGTATGAGCAGTCTGCAGTTTGGGTATTTCAAGTTCAAAACCAGTGTTGATTAGAACAGCTAAATGTGATCAGGAATTTTCTTGACCGTACTCCCATCTCATTCTTCTTTGAGGACTCTGTAACCGCTAGTGGAGGAACAGAGAGAATTCTAATATATAAATACTAAATGTTGTCTCTAGTATTGGTACAGTGACATGTAAAAATAGAATTAAAGCATTTGCTGAAGAACCAAAATCTGTGGATACAAATATACTGGGAATTCGCTGACTTACTATATTTATCAATTGGAGATAAATAAAGACAAAATAACATCAACACTGTATTGAATTTTCTGAATCCACAAAGTAATTGTGAAAATGGAAATATCTAAACTATAGGTAGCATGTTTCACTAATTAGATTAGAAGTAGAATTCCTACTGTGATAATATTCTTTGTCCCTGATCCTAGGCTTGATGGATTAAGACTGGAGGAGGGCATTGTGGAGTTGGTGGCTTAGTGTGCCAGAGGCAGGACTTTGCCATTCCATGCCGGTAAGCAACAGTTGATTCTAGATATTGCAGTTTCAAGAGGGAGGGAAGTCCATAAAAACATTAGGAGGAGCCTGCTTTTAGTGTAAAACTTAACCTTATGAGTCACCAAAGTTACAGCTTGGGGTTATTCACTAGCTTAACTTGAGCGGTGTATCCCTTGTATTCCTTAAAAAACCCCAAACAAACAACAAACCACAAACTTGATTCTGTTTCCAGAGTTACTTAGAAATATTTCTAACTCCGATTTAGCTAGGATACTTAAAAGCAAGTGTTTCTGAGGCAGGCTGATATTGCTCAGGTAATTATCCTTAATTAGAGTAGTATTTTGTGCCCACCATAGAAAGGAACATTTTGAGCAATTAATAACAAAGGCTGTGCTCTGTTTCCAGCTATGGACAACAACTTGGTTCCTTTACTATATATGAAGAAAAGTTACAAAGTGTATGGTTTAGTAGAATACAGATCCTGGAGAGAGGTCAGATGCTGGACCTGCTACTCTTGACTATAGAACTGCCTGCTAATGTGACCTTCTCCCTAACATTACGATCTGTTGACAATAGTTAAGCCCTTTGATTCTGTTTTCTTTATTGCAGGGGAAGTTGAGTGATGAGGCAGGCACAAAAGCAGAAGCACAGCACCGAGTGACATAAAATTTTAAATTTATTTCTCACGTACACCCACACTCATCTGCTCACACTGATCCAGTTGTTCTTCTGAGTTTGTGGTGCTGATCAGAGGACACTTGTTCTAGCTGCTTGAGGTGTTTGAGTCTTGGCTGGTGGCCTGGCTCTTAAGCATAGCAATTTTGCCTCAGGCTCACCCTTCTGCACAGTTCTGGATGTTTGTGGATGTGTTCTCCAGAAGGAGCAATTGTGCTCACTATTGATTTCAAACTGCAATGGTCAGCTTAAGCTGCTGGTGGCCTCATTTGTCACTGCAGGCAATATCTTTGACTTTCCCCATACTTAAAGGAATTTAGCTATTGTTATCAGAGTGGCTTTCACCTTTTGATCTCCTGTCCCAAATGTGTTGGATATCAAGCAATTAAAAGTTCATCTGTGCTTTGCTTCTTTCCTGTGCATACCCAAACCATTACAGCAGGCCACGTAATCCATAGTCTTTAGGAAGTTTTGTGCGTAACTGGCTGTGCTTTGTTTTCCCAGCAGATATCATAACCTTCTAATGAGTTAGAGTTGAATATATGTAGTCAAGGTTTAACTTACCTGAATGCTGTAATTAGGTAGACTTCACCCTGTGACATCCTGACAGTGCTGTCCGTTGTTTTCACTCTTCTGCTTACAAGTCTCTCTAGAAGTTGAATGTAATCTGAACAGGGTAGCATTTAAACTGTAAAGAGGTTTGAGAAAGGCAAAATGGACTTTGTCAGGATTTGTCTGTCTTTGGGATGTTGTTTCCTCAGAACTTTAAATTACTAATTGTACAGGGCTCTGGACTTAATAGTCAGCTGAGCTTTTTTGTTTGCTTTTATAGGCAGTAGAATAAGCTTTGAAGCTAAAGCAGAAAAATCGAAGTTCTTCTGCTCCCTGCTGTTTAACTGCTCCATCTTAAACAAGTTTCTTCAGTTTTCTGTGCTTTAATGTCTCAATAGCAAAACTAGGACAGTGTATCAAATGAGACATAGTTTGATTGTCTGCCAACATGAATGCAGTATCTTTATTGGTGCTTCATGCCTTAAAAATACTCATTTTCAGCTTGAAGATCAGCTTCTCTCATGACAGAGGTAATTCTAAAAAGCAAGATCATTTCCAGTAGAAATTCTTGACAATAAAGGAGATACCTGTAGAATAAGTGTTGTCTTCCATACAGACCAAACTGTGCCTAAGACTCTTTATTCCCAAGCAGAACAGGATCTTTAATTAAAGTTTGGGGTTTTTTTTTTTCTGTTGCAAACCCAGTTCACAGGAAGGAGAAAAATTAGGTTGTTTGTCATTCTGTCATTAAATATCTGAAGATCCCAATCGTTCTGAATGTCAGCATCTGTTCATTTCCCCCCATTCTTTTCAGCAAAGATGACTTTTATGTAAGCAAATGGCTGAAGTTTTTATGTATTTGGAGTGTATAAAACTTGTTTTCTGTGACTTCCATTCTCTGGCTTTTGTGAGAAGAACTCGCAACTGTTATTCTTTGATCAAAATAGCTCAAAGCCTTGAATGTGTGGTTCTATGTAGTCAGTTTCTGATGAAGTGTTTGTGTTGCAGCATCTGGATAGTTTTGCTGTAGATGTATACCAAAAAATTCAAGCAATTTAGTGAATTCTCTGAAGCTCTAACAAAATCCCATTTCAAACTTGTGATGTGATTATATCAATTAAAAATACTTTTCTTTTGGATCATTTAGACTATGCAAGGCAGTCTGGCAGTATGACTGTGGGGTTTTTTTTCCCCCTCTCATGGAAGTATCAGCTTGATGTTGTGTGTTTGGCATTTCTTTTAAGTAGCTCTGTACCTGTTCTTTCTCGCTTCTGGAGAAAGGGCAGCAGGGCAATGGCTGGAGTTGTGTTTGCATTGTACAGAGCAAAGATTTCAGTTTTTCAAACCAGCATCTAACTATGAAGTTGGCACAGCTTCAGGTGGGGAGACTGGACCAGATGAACTTGGGAGGTCCTTTCCAACCTAAATTATTCTGTGATTCTGTCTGTTCTGAATATGCCAAAGTTGAACTAAACTACTGTTTTGTGGATTGTCAGGGTTTTTTTGGCATTTGTATGCTGAAGAGAATAGTCTCAACCTTTGCCAACGTTCTTCTGGACTTTGAACAAATCTTCCTGTTTTCGGGAGAGTACATTGGTAAAGCTACTAAAAATATTGCAATAGTGTCGTGCCAGATACACTCTGATTATCTGTTAAAAAGGAAATGTTTATTGGCTACCTTGCCACCCAGTTGACAAAGTAGTTTAAATGAGAAAACTACTTTGCTTAAAACATACATTAATCTTATCACATTTCAGTTTCTTTTAAGGCTACCACACTTCTTGTTGTATCTTCCAGCACATAGTTCATGTGGGTATCATTAGCTCTCTTGCATCTTTCTTTCAATGAAAAATCCCCATCCCTAAATGAAGAAAATCAACTACCTTTGGATATTCTGAAATGAAATAAGGCCAAAATGCCATGATTAGACATGTAACCCTTAAACATGTATGGAATTATAGCAAGTTAGTCCTACACAGAGAAAGCTATGACTGAATTCTTCATAAGAAATAGGATGGTGTACTTTTTAAATCTATGGTTACACTTGTTGGGGGACTTGGTGTGCTGGTTTTAGCTGGGATAGAGTTAATTTACTTCATAGTAACTAGTATGGGGCTATGTTTTGGATTTGTGCTAGAAACAGTGTTGATAACACAGGGATATTTTAGTTATTGCTGAGCAGTACTTACACAGAGTCAAGGCCTCTTCTGCTTTTCAGCCTACCCCACCAGTGAGTGGGCACAAGGAGCTGGGAGGGATCACAGCTGGGACAGCTGATCCCACCTGACCCAAGGGATAGTCCAGACCATATGATGTTATGCTCACCCTATAAAGGTGGGGGAAGAAGGAGGAAGGGGAGGATGTTTGGAGTTACGGCATTTGTCTTCCCAAGTACCCATTATGTGTGTTGGAGCCCTGTTTTTCTGGAGATGGCTGAACACCTGCCTGCCCATGGGAAGTGGGGAATGAATTTCCTGTTTTGCTTTGCTTGCATGCATGGCTTTTGCTTGACCTATGAAACTGTCTTTATCTCAGCCTACGAGTTTTTTCACTTTTACCCTTCCAATTCTTTCCCCCATCCCACTGGGGGTGGTGGTCCTGAGTGAGCGGCTGCATGGTGCTTAGTTGCTGGCTGGGGTTAAACCACGACAGTCCTTTTTGGTGCCCAGTGTGGGGCTCAAAGGGTTTGAAATAACAGATTTGATTGGAATGTGCTAGATTGAATTTATAGCTGTTATTGCTGTTTAGCTCTTAATCGGCAGGCTTCTGTGCTTGCCATGGGGCTTGCTTGCTTTACTGTGTATTGGAGTCTAGTGCTCATTAGTGGCTGCTTTTTGCTTTTACTGCTTGCTGTACTGCTTATTGTCTTACTCTGCTGTGCCTGGGAACATTTTGATAACAGCAACAGTGATGCGCCTGGGCTGGCAGATGGCCAGGGCATCGCTGGTGTTTCTGTGCTGCTGTACCGGACAGGCTGGAACTCCAGTGTGAACTCGAGTCAAAGGCACTCTGACAGGTGGATGAGTCCATGCACGAGCAGGACACCCTGAAGCATCTGTGGCTGTGGATAAGCCCACGCCAGAGCAGGTTTATCTTGACGTGGCTGTGGTTATGTCTGTGCCACAGCAGTAATACCTCGGAAGGGATTGTGGCCCAAGGATAAGTCCTTGCTGTAGAAGTACACCTTGAAGCATCGGTGGCTGTGCATGAGGTCATGCTGGAGCATCTGAAAGCGCGTGGCCATGGATAAACCCACGACAGAGCAGGTACGCCCCTGGAGGGACTGCAGCCATGGGTAAGGCCATGCTGGAGCAGGTTTACTTTTGAAGGGACTGTGGCTGTGGGTAAGGTCACGCTGGAGCAGGTATATCTCTGAAGGCATTGTGGCCCATAGATAAGGCCATGCTGGAGCAGGCACACCTCAAAGTGACTGTGGCTGTGGATAAGTCTATGCAGCAGCAGATCTTTGATTTGAAGTATTATTGCGTATACTGTAACTCTACTAAACAGCTTTTAGTAGTAATTGCTTCTGTTCAAAAATACCTGAAGTATAACTGCATTAAATCTCATACTGTAATGTAGAAAAACTTTAGAATGAAAACTCTTCTTCCCTGTAGGTTTTTTACTGACGAGGCAGAAACCTAATGGATATAGCCTTGTAGCTTCAAACTTGCTGGGTCATTCTGAGCTTGGGGAAGGAAATGTCTTTGGAAAGCATGGAAAGTTTGCCAGGCTGCTGGCATTACTGTAGCACAAGCATAGCCTGTTTCCTTGTACCTCCTAGCTATTTGTGAAACACTCCGGTGGTATGGATTGTGTGATCTGATGATGTCGGGGTGAAATGTAACGGGGAATTGGACAGCTGGGACCCAGCTTGAGTACTGTACCAAAAGTCTGAAAGCCTAATTTGCTAGCCTCTTAATTCAACATTTTACTGGCTTTGTTCTTTCTCAGTCACTGTGGAAGGGCTTTTAGAACTGAAGTAGCGTTATTGCTGCAGGAGAAGAAATGAGCAGTTTCATTAAAGTCATGTCTGGAAAAGTAGAAGCAACTCATGATTTGAGATGTGATAAAGCTTGAAAGCACAAATCAAGATTGCAAACCCTTCCTAACAAAACTTCCTGTTTAGCAGAAGTTTTCTAACTGTATTAGACTACTTCTAAGTGTCCAGGTCTCTACTTTCACAAAGGTTTCACAAGGCAAATGTAAGTGTTCTTACGCGTTACCTTTAAGGTGACTAGAGGTGCCCTCAGTTGTTATTTTTGTATGTTTGCTATTGCTTTTCTAGAACAGTCTTTTGTTTCTTAGTTTAATGGAACAGTAAAAAACCACATTTTATGAGGGTTCCCATAGCACATCTGGCTTTTTTTAGGGTTATCTATGTAGAAGCTCAGTGAAAAACAGAATAAAACTTGTAAATTGTTACATTCTATATGAAGTTAAACAAAACTGGAACATGTGGATTTTGGGAACAGTTCACTTTGCCCTTAATCTTATCTAACTGGTAAAGGTTTCACATTTTGAAAAATAGTCCTTGGCACTTTTGAAAGTTAATACTGCAGTAGGTCTTTACCTTTAATCTCTTGGGTCTTCTCTTTTCCTCTTGCTAGTCTTGGTGTGGCCCATCCTGAAGTGCACCATCAAACTGATCATTATAATTTTTTTGGAAAATGCAGATTCTTAATCCTGCAAAATACCTGGTTAAGTAGACAAGACCACTTTTCCAGAGATCTAATTCTTTGACATGAAGTGATTTTATTTGTTTGCTGGCCTGAGGAAGAAGTTTGTGGTACTTGTGAACCAAGACAGCATATGAGAGTGCATTGCTTACCCACTGCCAGTATGCTGTCTTTCAGCAGCTTTTGAAGTTACCTTATTTTGCCAAACTGTAAGCTTAAATCATGGTATTGTAGCTGGTTCTTGAATACTAATCAAGTATAGGCTCTTGTTACTCAATTGGTGATAATTTGGATGACCTTTTTCATGTCAGCTCTTCTGTCATAGGCACTTGATAATCAGCTTACATGTTTATGAAAGGGACCACTAAGTTACTACTTCTCTTGACTTCCAGTGCAAATACAGTGAAGGTCTAATGACATAAGTTAAATCTCAGGCAGTGATATTTGTATCACTGAATTTAGGCACAGTTTAAAATAATGAAGGTCTTGGAAATAGCTAAAACTGAAATATTTCACTAGTGAGGACTGTCATAGAGTGGTATAATTCCTTATTTAGTAGATTGCTAAAATACGTAGCAATTCTGTCAGCCTCTGGAGACTTATACTCAATTCTGATTCATCTTGATTTTTACAATGCTTTTGTGAAATTACTTTTTCTGTGGCTGTCATTTAGCCTGATCTGACACGATGTTCTGTTTAAGACTCTGCCACAAATGAGAAACATTTTGTTTTACAATGAAAATCTCTCTTTGGTAAGAGATTCCAAAACTTCTTTTATGTCTGAGATCTGTACAAGTTGATAACAACCTTGGCTGTGTACTAGTTGTTCTAACTTAAATCACTTCCTGCAAAGACTTAGTCTATTTTGAATCCCTAAGCTTCTCCTAAATCAATAAAAAAATCTAGTTACTGACAGTGTTCGTATTGAGGCAGCTCTAGTAATTGCCGAATTAAAATTGATGTTAATGCTGTATTAGTAAAACTTTTTTCACTGAAGTTCAGGAACAGATCTTCCCTAGTCACGTGTCCACAGTAGTTCTACTCTGCATCAGTGGTTCTGTACTTACAGATTTTTCATTTGCTTTGAATTTTATCTTAAGTGTCAAGAATAGTGAAAGTAGATGAAACTTGAAATTTGTCTGCTAGTATAGAAAACAGTGCAAGATTAAATGCTTTGAGGAATGCTAGTTTATGCTGATTGAGCTAATTAAAAGATGTGAAACTGAAATTTTTTTTGTAGTAAATGGTGCTGATCTTGCATTACTTGAAATTGCAGTCTGAAGTGTTGTAGTTTGCAAAAATCAACTGGTTGATTGCTGTTCTACAGAGAAGTTTATAGCTTGATAGAAATAACTAAAGGCTATTTTATTCATTTTACTGAATGTCATGGGATTTTTTCATAAATGCAGTAGTAGTAACAAAGTGTAGTAACAAAGTGTAGTAACAAAGTGTAGTAACAAAGTGTAGTAACAAAGTGTAGTAACAAAGTGTAGTAACAAAGTGTAGTAACAAAGTGTAGTAACAAAGTGTAGTAACAAAACCAGGTTTCTGTTTGGACTGCTTGAAACTTTATTTCCTTCTAAAATTGAGATAATATAATTGCAGTGACCACTGCTTCTATGTCCAGAATAAGTCTTAGCCTGTCCCACTCAAACCAGACAGTGTTTGTAAGAGCAATACTGGTGGAGAGAGGAGGTTAGGTTCTCCAGCAAGAAGGCTAGAGACCAAACTTGCCCTTTTATGAGGTATCTCCCATGGATTCTTCAAGAACTAATTGTTTCCTCCTGCTCCTATATTCTTGTGAAAAGTCTTCACAGGAGCTGTTTTAACTTTGGAAAACCAGGGAACTAAGGGAAGGATGCAGATCCAGAGGAAGCAAGGCCTTTATACTTCTGCTTAGTGAGCTACTACTTTATTTTGTGTGATACATGCCATTTCAAGCAGGGGATTGCATTGCATAGCCTCTTGAAGCTGCTGCCAGGCTTGTATTCTGTATGTGTTCAATTAACACTATTACATCTTCGGTTCATGTTAAGATGATATATTTAACACTTCAAGAGTAGCTGGCTAAAGAGGTAATCCAGCCTGTATCCAATGTTTTTTGTAACCTTTCCTACTAAAGGTCCTGCCTCTTTCCTACCTAGTAACAGCAACTCGTAGTCAGCAGCTGCAGATGGACAAAAGCAATTTGCATTTTTCTACTTGCTTATTAGGCAAAAATAATAGAATGATAATTTTTTGGTGATCACTTAATGTTAAATTGATAGGATTAGCAAGCTTGTATTCTTTTTAGCATATGCTCTATCCAGTCTTACTACCTTGTTAAACAGAGCAGATGTTCATCTTCACAGTTGAAAAACATTCTTGACTGAACTTTGTAGTGTTGATATTAAAAGTACAGTTACTAAGCTTTAGTGATGCTTATTAATATGCAGAATGGGCTGCAGAGCAATAACTTGCCTGGCATTCCTTTTTATGTGTTCCAAACTTGTGCTGTAAACTGGTGCAGTGAGATTAGCTTCACAGTTGCCCTTAAATGTCAGATAAAAAGGAAAGTCATCAATAAAACCCCCTAATAAAATTGCGTTTAAGTGACTAAATATAATCAGATTTTGTGCTGGCATGGTGAATATCCCCTCATTCTTTAAAATAATTAGGTGGGAAACATAACACTTTGGAAAGAAATCCTGGTGAGTTACTAACCTGGAAAAAAAGAGATCAGGTAGCCTATCTCTTTAAAATACACAGTCTATGATTAGTGTCCCCATGCTGTCATAAAGGCTGCTGGCCAAAGGAAATAGTATTCAAATAGCAGCCACTCGTAAAGAATACTACCATTTTCTTAGATTTTTTTGAACGTACTTCTGCCTCTTTCAGTTAAAAAAAAAACTAAACAAAAATATAGGTCCATATGCTTTTTTCAGTTACCCCCAGTATATGTGGCTGCCTAGGACTTGACTGTTGCCCTTGTTTTCTTAGACATTGCCCATGGAAGTACTGTGAATATAATCCCAATTATATTAATAGTCAAAGGGATAGTTAAAAATAATAAATAGAATGGGATTTATATGTGCTTTAGAGGAAGCTGTGAGGAAGAGGCAGCAGGAGTTAACTTTTGTAATATTGTTTCTATTCTTGAGTAGCAAAGGACAAAAACTACTTGACTCTTGAACTACAGCAATTTGAAATCACTATGGGTTTGTTGGGTTTTGATTTGTTTTGGTTTTTTTCCATATGAACACTCTGCCAATAATTTCTAGATCAAATAAATGCTGTTCTGAGTAAAAATAAAAAAAAAAAAGTGGGAAGGAGGTGGCATTTCCTGAGCAAACTTTACTGACTTTTGATGATTGTTCTTTCTGCTGGCAGTTCCCAGTGGGAGAAGCAGCACATCAGAAGGTGCTAATGTGAAGTTTGGTTACAAAATATTTAGGAACTCCAGTTTTGCATTTTAGTGTATCATAACCAGAAGCAGTTCCAGTACTTTGTGATAGTCATGTTGTGCATAACTAACAGTGCATTCTGTAGTTTCCAGACCAGTTTTTTTTTTTTATGACACTTGTGCAGCCTCTTTTACCTCCGGTAGCTTTCTATAGATAAACTGACTGAAACTTGGTAAACACATATCTTTGAATGCAGGAAAGTTACCTGTAACGCATTCAGTGTAGTATTAGTGCTAACAGCCATAAAGGCCCCTGATACAGCAGTTTGCAAATACATCTCTACAGAAATAAAAACCTAACTTATACAGATCTGCAAGTACACAGACATCACAGCTGGTGCATAGCTGTAATTGGAGAGCCAAGTGATCAATATTTGAATGCATCACTATCTGGTCCCCTACCTTGCAGCAGAACTGACTTGTATTTGTAGCAGACTTTATTTAAAGCTAGCTCTATTTTAGTACCAGAAATTACAATGCCAAAGGGGTCATAAATGTGATAGTGTGTGATTTAAATGTAAGTATATTGTAGTCACTAAAAAAAAATTTCTTGATGAGTTTTTTCCATTATAAAATAGCTAAAAAATGAGGCTGTTATTACTCTTGCACCTGAGGGTAAAGTCATCTGCCTTGGCATAATAAGCACTAGAGGTGATCACTGTCACCAGTTCCTCTGGTAAATAGGAGCTACCTGCATTTAATTTCAGTAGACAAAAGTTGTGGAGATCCTTGCTATTTTGTTAAGGTTATGGACAGGCTCTTCTCCCTTAAGTGCTCAAAAGTGACCTTAACTTATCGGTGTCTAGCGTACCCTGGCCTAGGCAGAATACTTACAGACTTCAGCTGTTACCTTAGTGAAACCCTTTTAAAGAAGGATAGTTTCTAAAACCAGGAGGAGGGAAGTATTTGGTTGTTGCCTACCTAGAGTTTCATAATTCAGTTAAACTTGGCTTTTCCTTTACAAATTTAGTCTTCCTCTGTTTTCAAGATTGACCTGGGGGGGTAGGATGGGGGTGAGCAGTGGAAGTCAATTCCTAGTCAGGCTGCAGAAACTTGGGAGACACTACTTCAATTCCAAGAATACTATTTAAATGTTTAGTTCATAAGTTTTGTGTATAATTTCATAGCAATTCACCTGTCTGAATTCAAGCTGATACTTAGTGTGTTGTATAAATATAAATGTATTTAGTGTACTGTATTATATGTACTATATAAAATATATTAAAGAAAAATAGGATTGGCTTAAAGTAGGTGTTTGAGACACAGATCACACCAGTCAAAGTACAAAGCTTCCAATTGGTGGATGAGTGGATACATACATACTTTCTCTGAGCTGACTACTGAAACTTGGCTTTTTGATTTGCTGTTACCAAATCTGCCCAACAAACTTGGAAGAGCATGGTGAGAAGAAAAATAGATCATAATTTTGGTGTCATATAGAACAGTAGTGTGTCCAGATTTTGAGTCCTATGTTTTCCTGGTTTCTGCATCTTAAGTGGCATTGGTTTAGAGGAGGGAAGCTAGAATTATTGAGAACAGAGTAGCTGCTTTACAAGAGGATTAACAGTGCTTGGACTCTTCAGTTTAGAGAGGAGAAGGGGTAAATATGATCAAGGGTTATAAAATCAAGAGGACACTGGTTAAAATGCATGCTGCGCTGTCACATAGCAAATTTGCAGTGCAAAAACTAGAGGGCATTCCCTAAAGTACTGTTAGACTGATTTAAAAGAGAGAAAAAGCAATTTTTAGTTTGAATACAATGAGTAGTGAAATTCTAGAATTTGTGGGTGTGGGAGATGGTGTCAGCAGGCTGTACTACTGTATTCCAGAGGGGAATGGACAAACTGTCAGACAACGGCTCAATAAGCAGATGCTGAAGGGACTGGACTAGGATTTGTCCTCTAACACACTTAATCCAGTAGGACGGTTTGGTTTGGGAGTGAGAAGGGGATAAGCTACAAAAAGTGGCCAGGCTAGTGTGGTCTCCTTAAAGAATGTTGATTTGCTGTTGTAGGAGAGACAGTGCTGGGCTGCATGGACCTCTGGCTTGAGTCAGTGTGGTGGCTCCCGTGCTCATAGTCTGGCTGACTCCTGTCAGAGGGAAGAATTCCTTAACTATGGTAGTTGTTCCACAGTATGATTGCACAAGTTTCTTCATTTCAACTCAGTACTTCACATTGTAATCATTTTATAAACACAACTTAAAATTTTCTCAGCTTCTGTGGTTTGTTAGCAAGGAAATAATCTTTGCTGCTTAAGCAAAATTTATCAGATGCCTGAACAGTTGATGAAACAGTTTCTATGGTATGGTAAAATATAAAGTGCCGAGAGGGTTGGTATAGTGTAGTGGTGAGTTTTAACATCAAGTAAGCTGGCGTGAAAACTGTGCGTTAATAACACTGTGATCTGATAATGTTCTCTGCCTTGGCTTTTTTGTCTGCAGTGGAGGTTGCTGTTGCAATTAGAACAGAGTGCCAGGCAAGTTCAGGAAACAATGGCTATACGTTTCAAAGGGGAAAAACTATTTTGTGCCATTCTTCAAATGTCATAATGTGCTATTACAGTAGTTCCATCCAGTTTGACAAAGAAGATGCTACTAATGCTTGCTGTTCTAATCTACAGAATAATGGATTGACATTTTTAGGAATATGATTTCAGCTGCTGTAGGAAGGCTCATTAAAAGAGACTGTTCTTGTAAAATATTAATGAAATTATATTTAGTGTCCAACTTAAAATTAGCAGATTTCAGTTACAAAACAGGTAATATACATAAAAACATACTTTTTGCTACAAAAAAGCTCTCTAAAAGTAGAGAATCCTCTGTATTCTGAAACTTCTCATTGTCTGCTATAGTAAGTTAAAAGCATATAATTATAAATTATACAAATGTACTTAATTAGGGGGGAGTTCACTTCTGAAATTAAACGCAGTTGGGGATACTTGTTAGTGTTGTCTTACTACTGTCGTACTAATGTAGTACTGTCGTACTAATGGAGAATCTTTAAAAATGATCAGTGTAAGTGCATTCTGTATGAGTGATACTGAATCATAAATATATTATTTTCAGCTTCTAATAAGAACTTTTAAAAATATTTAGTAGTCTGAAGTCTTAGTAGCTCAGTGCTGGTCACAGCTGTTATTTGATATGTTACTTATCTGGTTATCTTTTTTTTTTTTAAAGGAATACTAATAAATGCCATTCAGCATACTATTTTTGTTGATGTTTGACTGGAATGCATGTATTGGTCCATCATGGTGGTTTTTAGTAAAACAGATTTCACCCTGGATTTTTACAACAGGCCTCTAGTTGATGTTCCTTTTTTCACTTGTATTTGAGGAGATTATATGAAGATATTGTTCCTTTTATAATTGCTATTTTGAATTATTGGAAATTATTGGTTAATAGAAGTAATCTCTGCTTGTCTTTTGAAACCTAGTTAATATGTCTGTATCTTAAACATATGCAATTTTCAGTGTCTGTATGCGATTGATTTTCTCACTAAACCATTATTCAAAAATACTGTTTTCAGGTGTGCTGTAGTACAGTGGTGCTTCTGGAAGAGTTAATTGCAGCTCTTGTCTGTTAATAGCTTCTAATAAGTATCTGTCCTGGAGGTGGTTTGGAGTGAATGATTTAACTCTT
Source organism: Astur gentilis (assembly GCF_929443795.1). Lineage (NCBI taxonomy): Eukaryota > Metazoa > Chordata > Aves > Accipitriformes > Accipitridae > Astur > Astur gentilis. Next base: position 34,928,033 of record NC_064884.1, on the reverse strand, counting down.
TTCTCTTTCTCCTCTGCTTCAAGAGTATCAAGTTTGTGTATATATGTGGCTTGTGCGGAGGGATAAGGCTTGATTCTGTTGAAAAGTTTCATTGTCCTGATTGTGCAGCCTTGTTACCACACAGTGAATTTGAATACTACCTGTTCTCTGCAGACTCGCCAAGTTTAGAGAGTCAAACAGACTCAGAATGTGTAGGGATTCGTAGGGGATTCTTGATTAAACAGCCTGTCTGTCTTTCAGCCTTTCCTGGAGGCTGAAGTTGGGAACCTGGGTATTCATGGGGAAAAATGAGTAGTAATCAGACTTAAGGTTGCAGTGCTAGTTAGTTTTTTATAGTCCTTTGTTGCAAAAGAAGTTGGGATAACTTGCAAACAAAACACTTCCAGACACGTAATTTGTCAAAGAATTAAAGTGAATCTGCATGCAGTTGGCCAATAAAGTTTCTCTTTTTGTAAGCAAAAATAAACTTGGCTTTTTCTCTTAATACATATATGACTTGAATTTAGCTCCAGTGGAATTCCTTACCATCAGGAAGTCTAATGCTTTTCTTAAATTATTTTTTTATTCACACAGAGGTACTGACCACTATAAATACACAATGTGATTATTAGTTCCTGTTTGCCATTCTGCTATGCTAACATTTGAAAGAAGAAATAAACTTTGCATGGTACCTTGTAGAGATGGTATTTATTCTCTTCAAACTTTTCTAGCCAAATCTTGGAAACAATAGTTTTCCCCTGTGTTTCTGTTATTTTTTTTTTTCTTTCTAGTAAATGTTTAGAGGAACATTACAGGTGATTTAGTCTGTCAGATATCAACTTAAATGCTTGCTATTGCAGTTTATCTGAGCCTCCTGTGTTTTTACTCCTCACCATGCAGAGCACATGTCAAACTTCCACGTTTTGCAGCTTCTAGTCAGTTGCAGTAGCTGGCTGAGAGTTATTTTGCTTGTTTCCTGCTGTTTTTTGTTGATGGAAGGTGTTACAGAAGTGAATTTTCAAAACTAATTAATATCACTTTCTCTGTTGCTGAGTAGAGAAAGCTGTCTGACATTCAAAATGTTAAAACAAATATTTTAATGAAAATGTTTTAAGCAGTGAATTACACTGTATCAGTGCAGGTTTTCCTGACTCAAAGCAGGTCTGAAATTAATAGGCTACAATGCCATGTTAATTTTTGATGATCTGGATTTGCTGCTTAGAAACCATCTTGAGGTTGGATGCAGAGTCCTGTTTCAGACGATACTTTCTTCTGTCTGAGCCCCTGCATATTTTCATGTTACGGCATTTCTGAAGCACTGTTTTTCACAGCTGGAAACTTCCCTAGAGAAAGTGGGAAACCCTGTCTATTTGACACTGCAGCTTCAGTCTTTGACATTAAAACATCAGTAAAGCTCTGGACTGTGTTGATAGTCTGCCTCAAACAGAGAGTGTTTGATTTCTTTTTTAATGCCTTTTTAAAATTTTATTTGCGGGGGTAGTACTGTGACTAGAGATGATGATAGAGGTTACTTTTTTGGAAGATGTATGATTGCCAGGTTTTAAAATACTTTTTATCTTTTAACTAAGCAGCAGCCACTTCACTCTTGGAGTGGTTCTTGTGTAAATAAGTTGCTGAGGATTCCAATGGGAATCAAATTGCTTAAAAATCCCCAAAGTCCATATTTTCTTAGTTTTGTACTTTAGCAACTGTCATTTTGAAGGTGGTAGTCTTCTGAGAAATCTGGCTGTATTTGTCTTCAAGCACATCTTTGTGCAGACTTGGTCTTTACCTTGCCACCTTTTTACCATTTAAAAAAAGGGGGAGAAACAGTGGAAAAGTGAATGTCTTCTCCTGGTATTTGGGGAGTTGGGTGGTAGTAAAATAGACAACAGCACTGTGTGGAAAGGAAAACCTCTACTTTTTCTGCAGCCTTTCCTTGGCTATGCTCAGCTTTCTTTACCTACCCCCCCACCCCCCCCCCACCCCGCATGTTTCCTTGGTCCTAATAAATGAGAGGTCAAACTATTAAATTCCAGTGTGTATTTTTTTAAGACAATCTCATTCTTGCAGAACTATTGCTAGATATTTCAGTTAAGCTACAGGATTGTGGAGGAACCTTGGAAATGCTGAGCACATAAATGGGTGTAGTTCTGCACCTTTGAAGGGCTCAAAACAGTGATTTGTCATATATAGTATTTCCTTCAAGCTATCATATGAAGAGAATGGGTTTTCCCCTTCCCTTGGAACTGGAACAGTTTCAGTTACAGGAAGTGACTTGTAATATATAGACATTCATTATTTTGGATACTTTTATCTAGAGGAAAGAGACATTTGTGAAACCTGCTATCATATGGCTCTATCTTGTAGTGTAACTACCTGTGTGTTGTAACTTTTCAAATGTTTCCTGTGACTGCAGCTTTTTATACAGAGCTTCTATTTTAGGATGTTGAGGTAATGCTGCCACCTTTCTCCTTTTGATGGAATATGGCCCTAATCTGGGTTTTCCTATCAGCTTCCTATTTTCATAAAATTTACAGCAAAGTATGATCTATAAGACTTCCCTTCTGTCAAAGTTGATCAAAATAGCTCTTCAGCCTCAGAAATTACTAGCAAAGGACAAACAAGCAAAACAAACATTCTTGTAATAGCAGGGCAGATAAGCACTGCCTGAAGTACCAGACATTACTTGGAATCTGACAGGAACTGGAAGTGCACAAGGCTAAAAGATGAGCAGATTCTCTAAAGTATCAAAAAAAAAGAAATCTTGCTGAAGCTAGATTTGCAAGGTAATATCGTCCCTCTATCTAGTAGTTTAAAGGGCCTACTAGAAAAACTGTAGGAAAGATGCATAGGAGAACTACCTTGGACTGTGCTTTGCTGTTGATGATCTGTTTTCTATGCTTCTTAAACTGGGCTGTGGGTACTCGGAAATCTCATAACACTGTCTGAATTATTCCCTTCCCAGTGCTAATAAAAGCTATTTGTTTGACATCCACGTCCTGTACAAAACAGTAGGTCTGTGTTTATACTCTCATGGGAACTCTTTAGCACTGTCAAGTGGTGCACTTCTTAGGGCCAAAGAAAGGACCCATCTGTAGTCCTGAAGGACACTGAGAGTAAACTACTGGATCTAAGGTGGCATCTACAACAATTTTAAGGAGTTAAGATAGAATAGGTAGTGTTATTTTTTTAATGCTATGTGTTGCATTTTAATAATATTGAAGAACTGCATGTTTTAATGCCAATTTTTTATCTCATAATTTAGGTTTTTCTAATGACTGTTTATTTCTATTTGACACTATTTTAAAATAAAATTTAAGCTAAATAAAGCAAAATGCCTTCTAGTGATGTTGAAAGAGTGCATAAACTTTCAAAAATGTAATACATTTGAGGAGATGTCAATTAATGTTGTATAAGCAACTTCTAGGGACAATGTCAGCATTTTAATAGAGGGTAAACACAAGCTACAAAAGTACCACTTCATGCAACACTGATATGTAGCTATTTTTGTGGTGTGAAAAGCAACTATGTGTAATAGCACAAATGTCTAGACAAAATAGCTAAGTAAAATTCCAGGTATTTCAACAAAACAGTGATCCCTCTTCATATTTTGGTATGTAATAAATTATTTTTCCAAGTTCCATGAAAAGCACAAAAAGAAATCAAGAAACACCCTAATGAGTAGGAACTGGTTTTGCATATTAAAAATAAGAATTCCAGCTCCAAGGTACCCCTTGTTTACTTGATGACATACTCTCCTCTTTTGATTTTGGTGGGAGAGTGCCATCTACTGCATTGCTTGAATTGTACCTTAGTTTTTCATTTGTGGTGGTAATTTTGAGCAAACCTTCTATAAAATTGTCATAACTACTTTGATAGTAGTGAAATAGTAGGTTTGTCAGTTTGGTGATTTGCAAAACTAGAAATTATGCTATAGTGGAACCTGAGGAGGATTAAAATAAAATTGAAAACAATGTTCTTGGACTATATTGCAAAATACTTTTAGTAGCAATGAGAGCATAGTTATTGGTGGTTCATATATTTTTGAGGCTAATTTTAAAAATCTTAAGTGTCATTTTGAATGGAGAAGATTTAAGATGTCTCTCTACTTATGCCTTTGAGCAGACTTCAGGGAAACTCTCTCCTGAGACCCATATATTGCATTATGTGTGAACTAGGATTTAGATGCTGGTAGCTGAAATATTTAAAAAGCAATAGCAGCAGTACTGGTTGTGAACATCACTTTGGGTATCTGGAAGATATTCTAGCTTGTGACCATTACCGCTATGAGTCTGGAAACAGGTTGTCATGTCAAGTTGGTATAGACAGAGAGGTAAACTTGTATCTACCACCTTGATTTGGGGTCTAAGTTCTACTTCTTGTCTATATAATGGAAGTGTTGGTACTTCAAATCTGTGACCCTCTTAGCACTTCAGCAAGTAACTATGCTGGTAAGTACTTCAAAAGGCTACATAAGCAAAAAACATGCTGTACCTGCATCACTGTTTTATCAAACTCCTAGTGATGAACTAAACTTTCTCCAAAAGGGTGTTTGGAAAAGGGAGTTATTTCCATCACTGGTACAAGGCAAAATGGTGTGGAAAGTAGAAGGGTGGATTTAAGGCTCATCCACAAGTTAAGTGTTGAAGGACTATGTCCAAAGGGAGGAGCTAATATCAGTACTGAGAGATAGACCACAGCAAAACCTCGGGGAGAGGTTCATACATCTGAGCAACTTAAGATTTAACTTAAGGTAGTTTTTAAGACCTTTTCCTCATCCAGATCTACCAGCACTCTGTTGATAATGTTTTTAGTTCAGTCTGCTTTAGTCATCTGCTTTTCATGCCTTCTTTCTCAAAGCAAGTGACTAAAAGTTGATACATGAAGAGTGACAAATTGAATAGCAAAGATGAAGGATGGGGCAAAATCTTGTTTGGGATAAGAGAAGAATTAAAAGGGATTAATAGTTGATTCAAGAAGCAAGGTGTTCATGCCAAAAGGAAAGATGATGTGAGAATAACAATTTTTGTAAAAGGAGAGTTATTAACTGAGTGATAGCAGAGGATCGGGGGGGAAAAACAGTGTAGCTTATGTAAGTTGTAACAATACCCATGGTCTTATTCTGTATAACCCCCAAAAGATGTAAAGGCTTAATGAGATACAAGTGAAACTGGGACCCAGCAGACTGGACTAGCTACTACCCAGTTTGTAGGGAGGGGATTGAGGAATGGGCTTGTATTTGAACAAAGTTGAGGTGAAGTGACTAGTGATTAGTTAGTGTCTTCCGTCATGAATATCCAGTAGTCAGTGACTTGAAAATAAGTGACAAGGACTTGTCTGCCAAACAAGAGTTAAGGGAAGTATTTTAGGTCATACTGTGTGAATGGAGAGAGATTTCTGGACCTAGCAAAGAATTGCTTTGCAGTCAGAAGTCACTGTTGATGGACAGTAATTGATTGGGTAAGGATTGGCTATGTTCTTTGAAAATGTTAAATTGTCCTTCTTATTAGATAATATCTATGGTTCTTTATGCTCTCATAAGTTAAACTAAATAGGTATATAAATTCACTTAACATCTAATTCAGAACATTACATTTGTTAATGCTGCTGTTGGCAATGTCTGTACAAAATATTTGGACACTGGGAAGAGATGTCATTCTTACTTAAAGTAATCCTCAGGTCTGGGAGCATAGAATGGCCCTGCCTTTAGTCTTGGCCAAAAAGCTATGAACATAAGAGGAAAAGCCTGGTTAATTATTAATATTATGATACAATATGTGCTACCAAAAAGGTGGATGAGGTAGGATATCTGTAATAACATGTTAAAATTTGACATTAAAAGTAGACTGGTTTAAATGGATGACAGATGAGCAGGACTCGGAAGCATGCAACAATACAAAGATTTTTGCCTCTGGACTTTGGTGATAATATTTCAAAATATATAATTATTTCCTGGATTTACTCTTCTGTATATAGTCTTTGGAAAAACTTCCCTGAGTTAGCAGTTACCACCCATTTCACAGCATCCTGTGTAGTCAGAGGAACCATTATGCAAATATATTTGTAGCGATTTCCTACTCTTTCCCCTTGTGTTCTACCCTTCTCCTTCCCTTCCATCCCAGCCAAAAAAGTACCAGATTAGTCACCTTTTTTACATTGTTAGTGCTGAAATACAGCTTTTAGACTAAAGTAGTAGAACCTCTTAGTAGTAGAACCTGGATCAGAAAACGAAGTGAGTAAAATCAAGGAAAGCTTGTAGCCTTATTAGTTTTTTGAAAATACTGTGTTGTTTAGTCTAAATTGATGTTTTTACCTCTTCATTTAACAACATGCTTTGCTATGTGAATTGTGTATGTAGAAACTTATTAAAAACAATTTTGTTTCTTGTTTGATTTTAAATCGCAGTTTTTTAATCCTGTTTGCATTTGTACTACTTAATTACATCTTGTTCTAATGAAAGATTCCCTCTCTGGCAGCTATGAGAAAATTCTACCAAATACAGCCTTTACAGAAAATTTGCTGGCACTTTTCATAGCTGTTTGGGAAATACTGTATTTGTGCATATTTATGTAAGCAACTTTGAAGGTTAACATGTACTTTGTCTCCTAGCTATTATTGTAGTTAGAAAACGGATCAGATATGAATAAATACTCACTATCCATTCCTATCAGTTTCTATGCAAACTAGTTCAATAGTTGTTTAATTTTAGAATATATAACTCATGCTAATGTAAGAAAGAAGAAGTTTGTGCTTTAAAATTGCTGCAATACAGAAACTAGTTAATGAACTTTAACTGAGATCTATGTATTTTGGTATTTTTTTAAAACGGAGCTCCTTTTTCACCTTATCAGTCTAAGATTTTTTTTAGTTAACATTGAATCAGTTGGCTTCTGATGTTTAAAGGAGCTGAGCATTGTTTTACAAACGAAGTGAATACTTATGGAAATTGATGTGCATTTATGCAGGAACTAATGTTATTGGTAGCTGGTTTGGAAGTTGAGAAATTCAGCTTCCAGGCAGTTGCGTAGTCACCACTTCACTGGAATTTCTAAAGTTGCAGTAGCAAACAGCAGTAGTAGTTTGCTGTAACCTGTTAAGCTAATATGATATTTGTAATAAGATCTAACATCAACTGTTTAAATACCATACCCATTGTTGCCCTCTTCCACCTGACAGAAAAAGCATGAATGATATGCTCGCCCCCTTCTCAGGAAAGCATGAACTCTTATGAGTGTCAGGAGATGTAAAAACTGCTGAACTCATGGTATTAAATAATTTCATGATAATGTCTCTCATATACTTTTTTGGACAAATATAAACTGTGTGAATGCAGCTTCTCAGCCCTCACTATTACTTAAAATAAAATGGTGAACAGTCAATACTATTGTGCTCAAAAATATTTGGGAACATTGTATAATGTTAAGATTCCTAGAAAATGAGAAACATAATGCGTTTTCCAATATTTTGGCATGTAAATGATCTCTTCCAATTTATCCTCCTGTTTTCCCCGCCTCCTTCTCAAAGAGAAGGGAAGACCTTTGGGGAAGAGCCTTTTGGTAACCTTGCAGGACTGACGTCCTAGCCTCTTCATCTCTGTACCCTGCATTGTCTTCATCCTTATGACTAACAATGAAGCTGAACATAGTTTGGTTTTATTTTGTTGTTTGTTTTTTTTTAATTGCCTGGAAGTTATAGTTTTTTACTCTCTAAGGACACATGATTTATGTATAATATGTAATGTTGACTTTTTTCTGTCCAAGTAATGAGGTCAAACTGTATCTAGGTATTGGCTAATTTGCAAGTGCTGTATTTGCACGGAAGTTGCAGCCAGTGTCTTCTGACTGTCTGTATCTGATGTCTTCCTTTTCCTTATCCTGTTTCCTTACTGTCAGTTTTCTTGCCTTCTCACTCTCCTTAGCTGGTAGAAGGAGAATGCATGGCAACAGTCTGGCAGGAATTCCCAGAGTGAATTGTTACCAGTAATTTGATAGTATTGCTACCTGATGAACTTTAGTCACAGTTTTAAAGCCCTAGTTTGTTTTTGCTTGGTGCTGTGATTTACATATAGGAGAGTGGATCTGAAGTGTCAACAAATATTATTGTATACTTTTGCAAACATAAGTGCTGAGACATGGGGAGGGATAAAGACCTGCTTAGCTGAGTGATATAAACACAGCAAGAAGCTATGCAAACCTAAAGCTTTAGCAGGAAACTCTAGAATCCTAAAGTTGTTGAAAAATAGTGATATAATACCATACCTAATGTCTAAAACTATCCCAAAAGTATTTTGTGGATTTTTATTTTATCTTGTTTGGCAATACATAGACATGAAAGGTCAAAGTGTTTTGTAGACTGTGTTGACTGTAGTACTTTCCAACTTTTTAAATAATTCTTTCTTGCTAAATAGCTGTGTGTCTTGATAGATTGTTCTTTGAGATTGTTTCTGTGAGAGATCATGCTTTTGTATGTGCAAGTAATAGTACTAATTAGGTCTGGGCGCAGCTAAGATTGACAAACAAGAAAGTTGTGTGAAGTTGTTCTTGTACTGCTTAAGTCCTGCTTAGATGTATCACTAGGACTTTGTGGAACTCTACTTGATGTAAATTAAGTCTTTGGTTTTTATCTGGTTTTGGACTGTATCCAAATTTGGCAATGGTGAGACAGACTTTTAATCTTTATATACTTAAAATACTATTTGGAAGTCTCGCCATCATTGTGTGTTTTTTCTATGTTGTGATGATTCTTGGGAATCACAATCAAAGCACATACAGAAATGTGTGCAAAGTAAGTGGTGGCTTTGCCTATACAAATAATTTGGGGTCTGATTAAATAAGGTGGAAAACTGCTGCATAGCAATGACTATAGTAAAACATGCAGTTGTAGTATGCAGTCCTGGAGAGCTATAAGCTACAGACTGGTATACATGAGAATACTCTAAGTAATCTACTGCCCTTAGTGTTTTGTATGTAATTCAGATAAGTGGTGTGTGTTTTCTTCTAGTCGGAGATCTATTTTTTTGCATCAAAATTGTCAAATATTTAAATACTGTGAGGTGTTACAGCTACAGTATTAAGAAGTATCTAGGAATGAATTTTAAAAGCTGCCACAGTTTCAGATGTGTCTTAAAAATTGCTAGCTATTGTAACAGTGGCAAATCTGATACAGGAACATGGTCCATATCTTCTGCTGTACTATTGAAACTTTCTATAGCAGTGTAATAATGTGAAGATGCAAATATCCATGTGGTGATAATTTGGAAAGTAATTTATATTATAAATGTGTCTCTGTATGTGTAACTGACTTATGCTAGGAATTGAATTGATAGTTACAGTTTTTGCAGCTGTCGCCTATGTCAGAAGGGTCAACCACAGGGGAAGAAGAACCCAATATTCCCTATGTCTACTTAGAGTAACTTAAATTTAAGAATTAAAAAAAAAACACAACACAAAACAAACCCTGCTTTTCTGAGGCTTTCATAAATATTCTGGAATTAGTTTTTTCTTTCAAACTATGACTTCTAAGGGCAGATGTGTACTGAGTTGCCCCTATGTAGATAAGCTATAAATAATAGTAATAATTTTAAAAAATATTTTGCAGAGAGAACTCAAGTATCACTAATTGAAGTGCTTTAATTTTGCCTGGAAAAAAGAGAAAGCTTAGGTCTGAAGCTTGTTTGGAAAAAATATCTTTTTGGAACTGTTGCCTTTTCTCACAAATCAAAGTAAAATCAGTGTCATTATGCAGTATTAAATCAGAGTGATACTGTGCTTTCCTTATGTATGACCTGTGCTTCTAGCAGTTATGAAAATGAACACTGCTGTTAGGACATGAGTATGTTATCTCTTCCTTCTCTCAGCCACAGCTTTTGTCTCTTCACTGCATGTTTTTTGAAAAAGCAAGTAAGACAATGAGATACCAGTGTTATACAGGGTTAACTTCCTAATGGTTGTGGGGAACGCAGAAGTAATATTCAAAGGTACAGCTGAGAAGCTACTAATTTATCCAATTTGTTAATATTTTGAATAGGGGATAAAACAGGAATAGTAAAGAGAAATGCTTGAAAATGAAGGAAGAAGGAGGGTCTTTAGTTAGAAAACAGCTCAGAGCAGACTGTTTCCTCTAGAGCTACCCTCGGTCTTTGGCAGAGAGTTTTTTCTGTCTACAAAATTAAAATGCTTTGCCCATCTTGTCATTATTCATTATAATGTTTGCCTATTTTGGGGACTACTATGTGGTAGATGATCACTGCTTAGTGCAGTGAGCTCTCTTGCCTTAAGCACACATACGCAAGTATAGAGGTCTTGAACAAACTGCATTCCCTGGGATTCTGCCTGCTTTGTGTGGTTGAGAAATACTTAACATGTACTGAAACGGGCATGTATTATTATCCTTCTACAGTCAGTATTTAAGTGACATGCTTTTTCAACTTGGCATACCCTGCAAAACTGGGAGGCTTTGCATTTCTTTAGAAAAGAAGATTAATGCTAGTTAGGAAGATGATATTAATTTGAAATGAGAAGAATAATTTTAGCTGCTAGGTGAAAAAGCAAAGATGACATCATCCTTGGGTAAAGAAACTAAATGGGACTAGTTGCAAGGACTATATTTATTTTTTTGATAACTGTAAGCACTATAGGAGGCTGAACTCTATTTTCAGATCTATACATGAGGCTTCCACTAATTTGTCAAAAAGAAGAAACTTTCTCTGAATGTTTAAAGCTTCTGTAAACTTATTCCCAGTGGTTCATATTTAATGATTTCTGGAGAGAGAACTGGTTCGGGTATCCTGGAAAATGCAAAAGGATTTTTTCTTTTGTTTAAAGAAATGTTCAAGTATTCTTAATATTGAAATTTTTACTGACTAGTTGTAACAGTGCTTCCAGAAATATTTGCATCAGAAGTGCTTAAAGAAAACATTTGAGGGATAGAATTTGAAGGGTGGAGTAACTTAAGAAATCCATGGGTTTCTGTTTTTCTGGGTCATACTCCTCTTGTTTTGAGGCAAGATAGCTGTAAAGCCTCAATTCCAAATAAACTCTGTGTGGGTGAATGAACAAGGGTTACATTTAATTAGGTTGGAAGCTGTTGTTCAGGGGAGGGGCTGGAGAAGTCTTTTTGTTAGAAAACTGTCTGTGTCAGTGCAGATTAATAACAAGTTTTAAAATTCAGTTTCTATAAACATCTGAATTTCACTTTCAGAAATTGCTTCTTGTCTATTTCTGCAAATAATTATTAATTCAAGTGAATGCAAAAGCATGAGCAAGGCTGAAGCAAGTCTGTTCTGAAATGTCTGTTATTCCCCGTGGGGAAATTTTTTCCAATCTGGCAATTTGTGTAGTCAATCCATAGTTAATGCAAAAGCAATGATTTTACGTTAAAAGTATTCTGAATCTGTGTAGGAAGGTATCATTTATGGGGACAAACATCCCCCTCCTCCCCCTCCCAACCCCCCCAAGTTGTAAGCTCTGTCTTTTTTTTTTTTTTTTTAAAGCTATAAACTCAGTGGAATGCAGGAAACATATTGATAAGAATTTAAAATACAAGGAAAAAACAGGTGAGGCAAGCTGGCTCTTTAAGCCCTTCCATACCAGAACAAAATTAAATTGCTAATACTGTTTGAGGAAGAAAGCTGGTATTAAGTTTGCTGGATTATTCAACATCTGCTTAGTATATATCAACATCTGTTTAGTATATATCTCATCACTTAGCTGGATGTTATGCTATGGATGTCTAGAAGAACGTGATTGAAGTTTAAAAGTTAAAATATTGCGGTGTGTTGAAGCAGACTTGTTCTCATTGTACTTCTACTTACATTTTATGTTGCCAGTTTAGAGGCTGAGCAGGAGATGTGTTTGAGTCTTGATTTTCATGCAACCTATTAAGTCTCTTCAGCCTTTCAACTGTCTCTAGTGTGAATGCATATATTTTTTAAGAGTATTTGTGTCCACTTTGGTTTTGATTGACAATTTCTCAGTAAATGGAAAACTCGCAGAATGGGTGAGAATTATACTGTTTTATTAATTTCTAGTGTATACTGAGAGAACAAATTGTACTCTGTATTCCCTGTTTTGCGTACGTGCTTGTAATGATTTCCTTTCTTCCAAAAACTAAGGTGCCTCTTTAAAACAAGAGGTGTTAAGCTCTTTGACAAAGTGTATTCCAGAAACCCTGGGCATACTATAATGATGAAATAGTGACTGCTTTGCATAATTCATCTGGACTTGTGTTATTTCTGCTCTGTCTCATAGAGGTTGGAGATTTCCTTAATTTTGTATCAGAAGAAAGGGGAAAACCGTGTTTGAAATACAGAATCTTTGCTACTAATAAATGAATCGGCTATGGAGAACTGAAAGAATCTGGTTGCTTCTGTTTCTCTTAGATATTCATTATGGAAGTATAGGACTAATTTATGTGTGAGAGGGGAAAATGAACAAGCTTTTGTTATCTCATAGTTGGTGTGAAACCAGGAAGTCTTGATACAGAGATCCCGGAAATTTATGTTATACATAATTTCCCATTGACTCCTCTGTATTTTGGCTACTGATCTTTTTATCTCGGTCACAGCAGATTTTTTTTTTAACATGCCTTGCCTTATTCAGCTCTTTTCATCTGTTAAGTAGTGTTTAAAAAGGAGAAAAAGCTCCTTTAGCACTTGAAAAATGTGATAATTTGATTATGATGCTTATTTAGATTAACTTCCCTCTATACTAGTCCTGATATTTAACACTACTAAAATAACTGCTTCATCATTCTCCGTCATGTTCTCATTGATGAAGAATCCCTTAACTATAAGTTAAGCAGTTACACACAATTTTTGTATTCCATGGGGAAAAATAAGATGGACCTTTTAACTTCTTTGTGTTACTTTGTGGTGTTTATAAATGACTTTTTTTGGTGATCAATCATATCTATGTGGTTAAATACGTTGAATGCACTAGCTAGAAGCAGGACGTTAATCTGTTTGAATGTGATATTAGTTATAGTGACAATGCTGGTTATGGTGGTTAGTGGTTGTTTTTTTTTTTCCTGTTACATACAACAATTATTCCTTAATGGTACCAATTCCAGCTTTGGTCGGCCAGGAGTTGAATGCTACTGTCAACATGACAGTGGAGCTGCAGTAATCCAGCTTCAGTTCCTGATTAACGAGGTTAGTAAAAGGATGTACATATTCCATAATTCAGAGAAGATACAGAGTGTATTTTTTCAATTTCTCATTAAGCAAGCATCAAAATCAACTGACACAAGTGACTCTTAGCATGAATGGTGCACAGTGATAACAATTATAAATAAATTGCCTTTTTTAATTTTAGAAAATGCTTGACTAACTGCTGAATGTATATTTGTCTCTAGAGTACTCCTTTGCTATAAGCAAGAACTTTTTTCCTTGGAATATTTATTTATGTCATTGAACGTTAAGTTATCTCTTGAAGTAGTAAAGTACATTTTCAATAGTACTAACAGTTTCAGTATGTAGTTAATTTTATTTTGATGGCGGTACTGTTTTAGATGTGAGTGGGGAAGAATGATCTCTAATCTGATCCCCCAGTAATTTCAGGTGTGTTTTTTCTAGGGGTGTAGCAGCTGAGATCTGACAGCAGTGCTGTTCTTGAGCTAGCTGGGGCCAGATTTGTAGAGGGACTTCTAGCTCAGAGGAATGGTGAAGTCAAACTTCACTAGTTTTGTCAGCACATAGATATTAGCAGTTGAGTTCATTGCTTAATTTCTCTACAGAGGTGGGCATGAGGGAACTAACGTGCCCACACTGGAAAAAGCTGCTTCTGCCCCATTACCCCTCAGTATAGCACTGAACCAAATGTGGGTAAGCTAAATGACATCACTTAACTCATTACTACTACTTAGAATTTATCTGCACTATGGTGTTGATGCGCATGCTTATAAATATTTTTTTTCATCCTGGTAGCAAACATGTAATATATTACCATTATAATGATGATATGCTGTTACTAGGATTACGAAAATAAGTTGACAAACTTTTTCTTTCTTATAGGGAGCTCTTGTGAGTGCCTTGGCTGATGATACCTTACACCTCTGGAACTTGCGTCAGAAGAGACCTGCTATACTTCATTCACTCAAATTTAACCGAGAACGGTAGGGATTGGATTATTATTGCTTTGCCCCTTACCATCACACTGTGTGCTATTGTAAGATCCGATTTCTTAATGTAGTCCAATTCATAACTTGTTAAATAATTAAAACTGGATTTACATTGGATTTGAGTTGCAGGCTGTTAGGGCCCAAAGTCCTTGTGAGCAGACACACTAGTGACCTAAACTGAAATGACTTTTCTATCACTTTGCATATTGCATTGCTGAACATCAATTTTCCCATCTTTAAAACATGGAGGGATAGAAGACCTTCAGTGTATGTCTCCAAAGGAATTTTGGAACAGAAGAAAGTGTATGTGTGTGCACCAACAAGACAACAGGAAAACTAGTTCAATTTTTTAATTGGAAATTTTTCTCCCCTTGATGACAAATCATAATTCTGCAGTGTTAGAGCCACTGTATGTATCAGAAGCAGAAAAAAATATGCATTTTTAACTAACAATTTTGAGACTCAAGTAAGAGCATTGTAAGCAAGCTAGGGAGAAGTTTTAGAAATTTAATCTAAAAGTCAGTTGACTAAATTTCTGCAGAAAAGTGTCCTTTTTTTTTTTTTTTTAAATAACAAGTAATCCTAACCCCTTTGGGAAGTGGCCCTTCTTTTCCAGTATGGGTGAAGTCTCAACTGGAATGCTATGTCTACTTTCGAGCAGTGTGTTTCAGAAATGGACTGCTTGGGGAGCTCAAAGGATACTATAAGAACACAGAATAATCTGTGACTTGTACCTCTGAATAGGGCAGGAAGTAATAAGCTTTAAGTAACAGGTAGCAATAGAAAGAGTTAAGTTAAATATTTATGTAAAATTTTCTAATGTAATGTCATACAAAGTGCTAAACAGACTGTTGGGTGTGTTATGGAGTAACCTTGTTGTTTTAAAGAGCAGGTTATAAACAAATTTATCAGCAATAACATAAATGCACATTACTGGGTTTTTTGGGGGGGTAGAGTAATAAGTGATTCTAAGTTTCTTTTGAGGTTGTTTCTATGATTGCTGTGCATAAACTTTACCAGGGCCTGTAAGGATAGGACAAGGCGTAGTGGTTTTAAACTGAAAGAGGGTAGGTTTAGATTAGATAGAAGGAAGAAATTCTTCACTGTGAGGCGCTGGAACAGGTTGCCCAGAGAAGTTGTGGATGCCCTATCCCTGGAAGTGTTCAAGGTCAGGTTGGATGAGGCTCTGAGCAACCTAAGGTAGTGAAAGATGTCCCTGCCCACAGCAGGTGGATTGGACAAAATGGTCTTTAAAGGCCCTTTCAGTCACAAACCATTCTGTGATTCAAATTGTTATGCAGAAAACAGAAAGCTCTGACAGTGCAGAATTCTCTGCCCCAAGGGAGTGATGGCGTTCCTTTTTGCAGCATAAAAGTCAAATGGAAAGAAATGCACTTCGCAACCTCTAGTTCAGCTAGGATTGTCAACTATAGAATGCAGTGGTGTATACAAACCAAATTTTCTCCCCCTTCTTTCTTAAATGACTTTTCTTTTACCTCAGCATCTATTTAAGTGTCAATATAAAATTCAGATTTGCAGCCTGAAACCACACTTGGACATTGGCTTTTATCTAATGCTTTAAAATAGGTATCTGAGGTGGTGATTCTGATTGTGTGCAAATCTGTTGGAAGCTGGCTTAGAGTCTTAGGTATATAGATATCTTTGGTTAAAAAGAGTGGAAGTTTTAAACCATGCTTTTCTTCTAAATGTGGTGTTCTCACTAGCAAAACCAGTCACAGGGAGTTCAATGTGTGTACTCATACCAGAAAGAGGGGTGGAGGTAGAAAGGAGTCAAGGTCACTCATGTCACTTCAGCAGTTGTATTGTTATTAATTTTGGACAGAATACTGATTTTTTTCCAGGAAAACCTGTGCTGTGCTGAAATAGGTAATGAGAGCACCATAGTTACCAAGAGTGGTGAAGGTACAGTTTGAGACAAGGGCTTGTTCTTCTGGTAATTTTAATCTTAAAGTATCCATTATAATAGCATACAGAAGTAGCCAGAACACTTAAGATCCCAGAACCATACATTGTCATAGCCACTTAAGTCATGCTGCATGACTGATAACTGTTTTCAAATATTCTGTTTTCTTTTGACTAGTTTATAAAATAAAGCTTTATAAAATAAAGTGTAATCTCATTACTAGGGAATTATTTTGATTTTGAACTTTAGAGAATTGCACAAATTCACTGTTGAATAATTCTGAATAGGTGTCTTTAACATGAAGAGTTCTTAGTAATGAATTATACCTAGTAGGTTTGATATGTTATGTGAATTTGAAGTAATTGGGCTTTGCTTAGGTCAGTTGCATGATGTATATTAACTACTAAGTTTGTTGAGAAAAGCATTCATGAATAAAACTTGGTCTTCTCAATTTACAAGTGCTAAGTTGTTAGATATCTAATTAATAAAACCTTTTAAATAATTTATGCTGTGCAATTAAGAGTTGCGCATAAGGATAACTAACTTCTCAAACAGGAATTATTTAAATATTAAATACTACAACAAAGCCTTGTAGCAATATCTTCTCTAATGATAGTTTAATTTGCCAGCTTGTGTAGGGAACTTCAGTATCTTGGAAATCGGTTTGGGTAAAAAATAAATAAGTTAAACTGGAAAAAAAGTCCTTGGAGGGGAACCAAAGCTAAATGTTACTATGTGACTGAAGCAACTATTCCAGTTATTCATTATTTGCTCTAGGACTCTGTAGATGCTAAGGTTTAAAATTATATACCTGATTGGGATTAGCTGGAAGTGTGTTGACACTGAGGAAAAGCGGTATTTGGGTCCTCTTTAATATGAGTTGACCTCAACATGTCACAGGCCAATTTGTATTCAGGTTTTGTTTCCAAATCAGAGTTTAACATGTAAGGGTTAAATGTGAACTAGAAGGTTGTTTGTAGCACAGAGAACTGTAGCAGTTAGCTACCCAGATTAAAGGACATTCTGGTCTTAAACTATTCTTGAACTATGTTTTAAAAAAAAAATTAATAAAATTTGAAAAAATAAATAAGGCTATAACTTGTTAATGAATTCTGTATTCTCCTGGCACAGCCTTTTACCAGCTCTGGCAAATTCCCTGCTTTTAGCTGTATGGAAGAATTACTGCCCAATAGTTAACGCAATTTCTAGATTTCATATCTGTTTCTCCTATTGGTAATCTAGTTTGTCTAGCTTGT
This sequence comes from Astur gentilis, assembly GCF_929443795.1. Lineage (NCBI taxonomy): Eukaryota > Metazoa > Chordata > Aves > Accipitriformes > Accipitridae > Astur > Astur gentilis. The sequence continues at coordinate 34,910,753 of NC_064884.1, read as the reverse complement.
TTTCAGGCCTGTTTTGAAAATCTTTCAAATAAGGAATAAAAACTAGACATAGCTTGTGTATAAATGCTTGTGTCGTGTCTAAGTATTTTGTATACTAACCTGAAAATTGGAGTATTAAGTTACCTGTGAACTAATTCAGAATGCAGTCTCCAGTATATGACTGGAAAGTGTTGTGAATTCTTGCTTTTCTAGCCATGAATTTTAAGAATAGAGTGGTGAGAAAGAGTTGCTTTTTCTTTTAAAATAATTCTATGCCCATTACAGACTTTGTTCTGAGCTGTGGAAAGCATCTTCATTGGGTAACTTGCAGCTTCTTAGATTTGAGCAAAACTTTTCTTTAAAAGTAGTGGCCAAGAGTCTTTAAAGATGCTGCTTTCTGTTAATCTTTAAATAAGGATCTGTAGATAAGAAACTGGCCATTTAAGAGATTCATAGCTCTTGACTGCCTTTTGTACCAGTGATGGTTAGTAATTTGAAGCAAGTCTTCTGAACTGGTGATTGATGAAGTTTTTCATGTATAACAAATCTGTTTGAAATTACTGATGGATGTCAGAAGCACAGTGCAAAACTAGCTTGTTTTGCAAGTTTTCTAGCCTTTTGTTCCTGTTGCATTTGTGTGGGTTTTGCAGCTGCTTCATGTTCTAGTTACCAAATAAAAGTTAGAAGATATTAAACCAATGTCATGCTAAGCTTGGCCACTGTTCCTTGACTGTGGGAAGCAGTGTTTAGGGACCAGGAAAAAAATGCATGATGTTTACATGGGAGGGGTTGCTTGCATGACTTGTCATGCAAGTTAAGTGTAGTACCTCTTTGCAGAACACACAATTCAGTGTGTGAATGTATTTAGTATCCTAGGTTTTGTACTTCTCTAAGACTTCTTCAGTGTATCACAATGTAGTTTCTCTGTCATCTACATACCTGTATAAATATCCTACACATAATAAAATTGTTGTGTGCTCATATGTAATGCAAGCCTCATGTCAAATGTGTTTTGACTTAATAGCAAATGTTCATGTTAGGCTAGATTAACTCTGAAATAAGCACAGTTAACACTTCTTATTGAAAGCATGTTGTGAGATGGATATCCAATCTGGCTTTAGTGTCCTTGCCATGCAAGAACTACTAATCTTTGTGCTGATCTAAGGTCGGGTGTGAAAGGTCAAACACACATCACTAATGAGCCAGGGACTTTCACAGAACCAATCTGAGATGGTCAAGTGACAGACTAACTTGATTAAAAAAAAAAAAAAAAGAAAAAGTGGTATGGGTTGACTAATTTGTCTCCTTTGCTGCAAACCCAAACCAATCAGCTTTACGTACAAGAATGAAAAAATTTGTTTAGTTATCCAAGACTTGCACCCTTACTGAGCTAAGATTCCCTGTTCTAATGCCAAAAGAACTAGTTTACTTGCTTTGTGACTTAGCATAAAGACAAGAACCAGAATCATAGCATCAAAATAGAACTGAGTGTTTAGTGTGTATGTGTACTTTGCATATCGATCACTGAATGGATTGATAGCAGTTTAATTTTTAATATGTCAATTTTTTTGCTGTGGCATTTAAATAGTTTTCCTCAATGTTAAACTGCACAATTCAAGGTGACAAAATCATGCTTTAAATGTTGCTTGTTTTGTACCCTGCTCTAAATAGCAACTGTAGCATTGTGTTTAAAACACAAACTCTGTCTATAGTGAGTGAAAAATCCCACTTGTATTTACTACTTATTAATAAACAAGAGTTTTAACTTTTATTATGACACATACCTTACCTTTTTAGATACTGTAACTTTGTCCCCAGCCTGTGCATTAGCAGACATTGGTTGTGAGACAATTTTTCCTCCTACCTCACTGAATTTATAAACTGACCAATTCTGCCACTTTGTGGATAGCAGAAGGACATACAGCTTTTCTTGCCTGTGAGAGCAGGTGATGATAGATATTGTTCATGGTGTTTTCCTCCACTTTCTGTGTATCAGTATCAGTGTTTCATTTCCAGCCTTTAAGGGCTGCCCTTATCCCCTTTGCCCTGTGCATTTTGGGGTAGGATTATAGTATAACTAACAGAAGGATTACAGATGCATATCAAACCACACTTCTGAGAAGTTAAATATTTGGACCCTTTGCAGTGTCAGTGATATGCCAAGTACAGGTTTAATATACGACATAACTAAGTTTTTCACACATAACTAAGTTTGGGTTTTTTACACTTTTTAAACTGGTTTTCTTGAGAGTAAAAGGAAATGATCACTGGGTCTGCTTGCCTTTATGATGTCATATAAAGCCTTCTTTTATCTGGTGGACTTAAAAATGTTACTTGGTGGTGATCCACTAGATGTAATTAGAAGAAGTTTTATCTTGTTTCAAGAAGTTAGCAGGAGAAAATGAACTTCTTGACTGTCTGGATTTGCTGTAGGTATGAACGTGTTTTTCATGCAAGATCAGATTCCTTTGAAAAACATTTTCTTGAGGCTGTGCATGCGTGCGAAGCCCCATGTGTCAGTGCAGTTGATGGAACTGCAGTTCCATCAGTTGCCTTCTGCTGCCTTTGGCACTGAGGCAGAACTGAAGTGCTATTACTATTACCTATTACTCTGAGATTTCTGGTTTCTAAGAAACAGTTTTTAAAAAACTATCTCCATTGTCCATTAGCTGTTTTCCTTGAACGCTGATGACTTTCACAGTGGTATGAGGCACATAATGGCCAACTGCCATGTTCCTGGGCAGAATTTGACCTCTAGTCTTTACGCCCAGCCTGCCTGACAGACTTTTCTCCATCAGTGATGGGCATAATTCTTCTGTCTCCTGTGGAAAAGCTGCATCTCTCACATGACCAGTTTTTTTAAGTTGTGGTATGTGACTTCCCAGATGAAATGTTCAGCCTGAATTGTGTGTGTTAGAGCAAGCTACCCAAGTTTTTTCTGATGCCAAAAGTCTGGTTACTTTTTGAGTCATGTCAGATATACCAACAGGAGGAGTTCACAAACATGTAGTGCAGAGGATTTTCAGTGCTAAGAGATCCTCAAATATTTAGGGTATTTGGTGGGCATTTCTTCAGTATTGAAAAATTTTCTTAGTTTTCAAATCAACTCAAAAGGAATGTGTGCTTTGGTCTTTTGTCATCACTACAAGAAGTGAAGCAGCCCTTTTCTGTTTGTGTATAAATAAAAATGTGGAGTCCCCTTCTGAGTAAAGTACAACTGAAGCTTGAAAAGCCATCTTGAGAGGTGAAATATGACTCCATAAAGGAAAGAATATGTAAGCTGTGAAATATATTAGGAACACGTAAAAATACAAATACCTGCAGTACCTAAGAAACCTCTAAACTGGAGCCACCTTCTGGAAAATGATCTATATGGCCCTAATATTGATCACATCAGTGGTGACAATTTTATTTCTGTTCTTGGCTCTTGCTTCCCCATTACTCCATCTTGACACCACTAGTGTACACCACAACTTAGGTACTGAACGTGTACTTCTCAGCTGCCTTTAGAGGCAGTCCTTCAAGTGATCGTATTTTGAGAAACATTATTTGGAGTGCTGTTATGGTATCTAAATGGAATTGAAGTACCTGATCCAGTTTCTATAATATACTGCATTTATCCACATGGTCTTTTGGGGGGACAGTTTTCGGGATGCATTGAAGAGGAATTCTCCCTCTGCATGTGCCTTCTGCGCCTTCAGGCCTTTTTTGCACAGGTAGGTATTTTAAGCTTATTGCAGTTACCAGGTCTGGAAATAGACCCCTTACAGCAGTCTGGTAAAACCATAGCCACTGATTGCTTCCATCCGTATGTCATTCTGACACTGGCTCTTGACTCTTTATGCCTATTGAAGACTTGACAAGAGACTGTGGACATGGAGTCTAGGCTAACATAAAAATTAAACTTTTCAGCCACCATGTAAAATTCAGAAGCTATCTAACGCATGAAAGATTGAAGGTAGAGGTAGGCTGAATTTTAACTTTGGTAACAACACTTTTCTCTTAAGAAAACTTTTCTTTTATCTATACAATGATGACCTGAGCAGCTAGTGTAATTACTGTAACTGCAGACCTATAATGATAGCCTGAGGTTCTAGAAATAGTTTCAGTGACTTAAAAATAAAATCGGTGTTTGTCATTCATGAAAGTATTTGTCACTGTGCTTTGTTAAAACAATGGAAAATTCTGAAGAACATAGAATACTTTATAATGAAGTAGACTAAGGAAAGGTAAAGATTAATTTGGAAGGATTTCTGTTGTCATAATAATACACTCAGGTGTTATCAGCCTGTCATTTTTACTTAATATTTCCCTTAAATGCCTAATTCTTTGACTTACATTAATTTAATAAATTGTATTCTTTGATATTTCTGTAATGAAATTCCTTTAAGGAATACTATCACTTGCTATAATAACTATAATAAACCACAATTAAGATTTTTCTTAACTAACTTTGACAGATTATCAGAAAAGACACATGGTCTGTGGTTAAGAAAGGAAATCCTTTCAGTAGGTTTACAAATTACTTTTTAAAGACTCCTGTCACTGCTAATACTCTCCCATAAGCAACAGCACAAACTGTATTTTAAGTACAGTAAGAACAAGAAATATTTTGAGGGCTTTTCTTATCAATGTTTTCCACTGCTAGTGTACCACTGTATGTAATATATAATTTTGTTTTCTTGAACTATTGCTTCAACTCTTACAAATTAATTTCACAGAAAATTGAAATTTTTTTTTTTTTGGAAGAGGGCAAGAGGGGAAGGAGTGGCTTTGCAAATATCTATGCAGTGAGGAGGAAGATTTTATGCTTATGGAAAAGAACAGCTACAGTAGAGTTTGGAACTACCCTGACTATTCTGGGGTTCCATAACAGTACCTCATTTTAGCAGTGATGTTAGCATATATTAAAATCATACTGTAGATTTCAGATTAAAAAAACCAAACAGCTCTTTAAGGCATTGGGTTTTTTTCTATAAAGGGATTTTTCTTTTGACAGGTATAGGGAAGTGAAATATTTGGAATAAAGTGCTGTGCACAATACTTGCATTATGCTAATGCAAGTTCAGTCTACTTCGGTAAATGTACTATACTTACTGATGTAGCTGAAATTTCCTTGGAGATAATGTGAGGAATCTGTTGTGCCATGAAAGAGCTACCTGCAAAAGCCTGCTTTCTGTGATCACTGACTGAGACAGTCCCAGCCTATCTCCTTAGATGCACAAAACTGGTCTATTTTTTTATACATGCTTCTGTTCTAGTATTTTTAACCAGACTGGCTTGATACAGGAGAAGAAGAGTATGATACTCCGCCTTTTACTGTTTTCAGGCAGTTGGGGTTTGTGCACAAGAAACACTGAACCCAAGTAAAAAAATTTTGCAAGTCTATCTGTAGTCTTTTCTCTCTGTTCCCAACAATTGATTCTATTTTCCAGATTTATGTATGTATCCATTTGTGGGTAGAGAGAGAGGGGGAACAATGCTTGAGAAACGGCCAGAGCATTACATGGCAACTTCCACTTCTGTTGATCTTAAAGTATGTTATGGATGGAGTATATTATTCTAATCTTGTGGTGGCAGAAAGGTTTCTGAAAGGAAAATCTGCATTTTTCAGAAAAATATATATGCTGTCCTTGGCCAAGTGTTAAATCAGCAAGTATTGCCTCACCACCAAGACAACCCTGACCTTTTGTTTCCATCCTCCAGAACAAGTTTGAATCCCTGTAATCCTCAGTTCAGTTTTCAATGGAGCAAGCAAGGCCACTGAATGTACCCTGTATGTTGACATGCTAGTATGTTGTCATTGGTCCTTCAGATGGTCATAGTGTCACTGAATTTCCAATGTTGTTTAAAAACTGCATAGTTTAAGGTGAAGCCTTAATAATTGAAGAGAGAGAAGCTCAGTACATGGACTTTAACGTTGGAAGTGTTATTCTGTAAATTGCGAAAATAAATGCAGTTATCTGAAATGAATCACTTTAGACAAAAATATAATTGAATTTCTGAAAGTTGGAAGACGTACTTTTTCTATTAAGAAAATAAATAGCAAATTAGGTTATGTTTGCAAATGGAGGAATGTTTGCCACATTCAAGGTGAAATGGGACTTCTTTCATTATAGCAGGATCAGCCTGACAAATTCCTTTTTGAATTTAAGTAGTCATCAGTTGTTCTGTGAAACGGAAGTTCTAAGAATATTTTTTAGGTTATAAAAATCATACAAGACTTTTTTTTTTTTCTGATTGTAGAAGACTGGTAAAAGCACACTTTGAAGGATAAGGTTAAGAAACCTGTTTTATATGTGGCTACACTTAACAACTTTGAAGTCTCTTCAACCTCCTGCCTTTGAGAGTTTGTAATAATTTTGTGAAGTTACTAGTTGAACTCAATTTATTTTTGGTGTGGAATCATTTCATTGCTTGCTAACTCTTGACAAAATTAATCTTACTTGCAAAGAGGAGACAAATTGAATATGGCTGCATATTCAAATAGTGTATCAAGAATATTGAGGAGTTGGACACTTCTTTAAGTGTTGTCTTTTTGCTATAGCAGTCGAAGTTGCAGCCCCAACTTATATTTTGGCCAATTTTAAATGAAATAGATCGGGTTTTGTAATGAAAGTGTTGGACAACTATAATTGACAATATTAACTCCCAGATCAAGACAGATAGGCCCATGACCCTGCTCCTGAATATTATTTCTGGCTGCTAGGCCATGTTTTTAGATCCAACTGATCTGGCTGTCAGCTGCTTCTGGCACATGGAGTCCTGGCACAAAAAGAAGCTGTGGTGTTGCAGGGTGCTGAGGGTTTTATGTCTTCATGCTGCATCTCTTTCCCCTTCCCCATGACCTGCTTGTAGTGGGAGAGCTCTGTTGCTGGGCAGTAAGGTTTTGGGGCATGCCTAGGAAGCGTGTGTACAGATGTATGTGATTTAGCTTCCAGTAAAATATTTTTTGTCAAGGACATTGGGGAAACTCAAGTCTTTAACCTTTGGTGTTTGCATCTGTTGTGGTTTAACCCCAGCCAGCAACTAAGCACCACGTAGCTGCTCGCTCACTCCTAGCCCCACCCAGTGGGATGGGGGTGAAAATCAGGAAAAGTAGTAAAACTCATGGGTTGAGATAAGAACAGTTTAATAGAACAGAAAAGAAATTAATAGTGATAACACTAATAAAACGACAACAGCAATAATAAAAGGATTGGAATGTACAAATGATGTGCAGTGCAATTGCTCACCACCTGCTGATTGACGCCCAGCTAGCCCCAGAGAGGCAATTCCTCCCCCTCATGTTCCTATACTAGATGTGACACCCCATGGTATGGAATACCCCGTTGGCCAGTTTGGGTCAGCTGCCCTGGTTGTGTCCTGTGCCAACTTCTTGTGCCTCTCCAGCCTTCTCGCTGGCTGGGCATGAGAAGCTGGAAAATCCCTGACTTCAGTCTAAACACTACTTGGCAACAACTGAAAACATCAGTGTTATCAACATTCTTTGCATACTGAACTCAAAACACAGCACTGTACCAGCTACTAGGAAGACAGTTAACTCTATCCCAGCTGAAACCAGGACAGCAGATCACTATGCTTAGTAAGAATGCTACAACCTCTGAAAGTTCAATGAGGTGGAAAAGCATTTTAAATCTTGTATATGGTCCTTTTTCTCTGAAACTTCAATAAAGTAAGTTAGTGCAGCCTTTTGGCTTAAATATTTAAGCACAAGAAATCAAGAAAGTTAGAAAATGGATAAATTAAAGATTTGCTTGAGCAAGCTGCATTCCCTAACTAGAAGGAAATTAGTGATATAAAAAGTAAAGTACACTTTTGATCGAGGTAGTATTACTACAGAAGCTTTAACTTTTGAAACCTGTAATACAAATTAATATCTCTTCAGCCATTAGCAATTATTTTTCGTTGCTGCTGTTAACTTCAGCACAAAAGCAAAGGCTAAGTGTGTATATACAGCATCTAATGCAAAGGATCTAAAGCTGTTCTTTGCATAAATACTTATTAACAGGTTTGTGAAGTGATGCGTGGATGTGGCAAGAAGGGAGCCCAACTGGGAGAAAACAAGAATAAAAAAATCTGTAAAGCTAAGGATTAGAGCTGACAGAATAAATTTCCATTAAATAATTATTTTACCTTATCACTGAAACATTTCTGAAAGTCCAAGTTTGATAGTCCAAGTAGCTTGGCAATTTCTTTCAATATTGGACCCTGTCAGATTAAAATGGTTTAGAGTTTACAGTTTCCAGAAAGTTTCTAGACTCTAATTTCAAGTTAGTATTTCTGTTGTATAGAAAAAAATCAGATACTTTAGAAGCTTCAGTTCCTACAGACATTATTTCCTTATCAGTTTTGAAGAAATGATAAACAATAAGCAGGACCCAAGAGGACAGAAATAACCAAGTTTTCAAATACTAATATTTGCACTGGAGCTATGATCAAAGAAGAGTTCTCTGCTGGTACAAACTGCATTAGCTTTTGTGTTTTGTTCAGGTACTTCCTTCTAGCAGAAGAGAAAACTATAAGGCAGAAAATTAAAATGTGGTTTAAGTAAAGTAGTAGCCCCAAATATAAACTACTTTTAAAATGACTTTTATAATTGTTTAGGATTGGGTTTAGGTTTGCTTTTTATGGGATACTTCGGGTTACATATAAACTTACATTTCTTATGCTTTATTTTCTGCCTTTGTCTCCTCACTTGAAACCAACATAATCTGCATAAGGCTACTTCTAAAAATCCTTTGTTATTTAAAACTTGAAATTAGATACATTTCAAAGGGAGATTTGTAGTTTATAACATAGGAGTATTGTATTTTAAGTTTAAAATGACAGCAGTCATGAGCACGTACAATCAGTATGATAACTTTCAAAGGAGGCTGAGTGATTTTTAGCTGAATGACTTAATAGTTTTTGAATACCTTGTTTTCTGTTTTTTTATTTAAGTTTTTACATTGTCTGTGAATCTCTTGCTTTTGTCATGTACCAGCTTTGCTACTTTTCTCTGACTGTAACTTGTCTTATTTCTTCCTGTTTGCCTATTGTTTTTCTTCTACTTTTTGGCAATGTAGACCTTGAAGTGTAAGATATCTGATAGACTTTTCTTTAATTCCTTTTTTGGTGGCTTTCTCTTTCAGGATAACATTTTGTCATCTGCCTTTCCAAAGTAAATGGCTATATGTGGGCACCGAAAGAGGAAACATTCACATTGTCAATGTGGAATCATTTACTCTCTCAGGCTATGTCATCATGTGGAATAAAGCCATTGAACTGTGAGTTTAAGCAAGTATTGTCTGTTGATGGGAGGGAACAGAAGTGTCCCAGATGTTACTAATATCAGTTGCAGAAATGTCATTGTTGCCTACAGTGGCCTCCATATTAGTCTCACTACACCAAATACATGATCAAAATATGTAAATAGTCATGTAAATACTTTTTATTCTCATAAATGTGAAGTGTTAATATATGTTTCTGTCTATAACACTATTTTATCATAGTGCCTGGAATAGACATAAAAATAGACAAAATAGGTAATATAAAAATAGACATAAAAATCATTATCTGTGGTGATAAAGAACTAGAAAAATAATACATGTTAAAATATGATGTGGCTGGTACTTGGACAGGTATGTCACTTCTACAGTTTTGGGGTTAAAGCCAAAGTATAAAGATATGCATTGTAAGAAGGCTGATGCATGCCGAGTATAAAATTACTGGCTGACAATGTAAATTTAAATAAGCCTATTCCAAGAGTGAAGTATGTTTTACAGCTATTGTTATTGCTTCTCCTTTTTAACAATAAATATGTTTATGCAAATATAGTGGTTTGTGGGTGAAAACATACACTTGTGTGCTGCTGTTCCTGTGCTGTTATTTTGTTCCCAGAATGCTATGTATTATCTTCAAAACATACATGAGGTCTATCACTTGCCAAAGGCTGTTGAAAAAAACATAGCTCTTCATTAGTCCATCTTCTTCAATAGCAAGAAGTCAACATAAAGTCTTAACTCTGTTGTTTTAACAATGCCCAGCTTGGGCAGTTTGTGAATAATGGCAAGACCTCTTTTCCAGCATAAAAATAAACATTTTATCCAACTGTGACAGTTCTGTAACAACAAACATTAAGACAGATATTGTAAAGCTACTGGCAATTTTTTTCTGTTACAAATAAGCAGTAAATAAGTCTTTACTTCTTATTAAAAGACAGAAATTAAGTGCCTAAAAATAGACAGAAAGTATTTATGGGCTTGAAGATAAAAGTAAAAGTGACTCCATGCTGAAATGTCAATAGGTTGCTTACATGGAGTCTACATCTGCAGAATCTGTATTACTTGCAGTCATTTTGAGATGCAGTTCTGGCAGGGGAAATTTTTTTTTTTTTAAATTGAAATATTTTTTGTTTAGGTCGTCCAAATCTCACCCAGGACCTATTGTCCACATTAGTGACAATCCAATGGATGAAGGAAAGGTAGGATATGTTTAAAGACCATTCAATACAATATTATTTAAGCAAGACTTTTTTTTAAAGTAAGATGCTACTGCTTTTTAAGGAAGGATTAAGTAGATGAGGACAATGTTGAAAGCATAAAGGAAGGCTAAATCAAGGTTTTAGGCTCTGAAAATAATATGAAGCAAGGTACAGACATGGCTGTAGGACACATTACTGGAATAATTGAATGCATCTTGTAATCAGAAACACTTGAAACCACAGCTGAAAATGTTTAATTGCAAAAATTCTTGAAAACAAAACCAAAGAATTTTACTTATGGTGGTAAAAATTAAGATGTTACCAAAAAAACCCCAATCATAACCTGAGTGCGGAAATAGTGGGGTGGAAATTAAATAAACTTTACAAAGGTCTTTGGTGTTACTGTTTCACATCTTTAAAATGCATATTAGTATAGAATATTTATATAGAATACTATGTACTTTGTCTTTAGTTTAGCTAATCTAAGGCAGCAGTTTTTATGGGATTTGAGGTCTAACTGACATACTCTCATTTAGCAGACAGCATCTAGTGATTATAAAAATTTTCTTAAAACCTAACTGGACTGTAGTGCAACTAGATAGTCAACTCAACTAAAACATGTAAGAAAGAGCTATGTATTAGACTTGTCTTTTCCTTCTTTTGAGGTAATATTAACATAATCATCTTTTTACCTTGACTAAAAGTTTTACAGTACACATTCTTGAAGCCCTTGCAAGACAGTAATTTTTATGTCCTGTGACATAGCCACAAAGGAGAACTTAAGATATGAACTCAATGGTCATGAGTTCCTTCTGTATTATTAAATTAAATCTACAGGTATTACCCTTTGCTTTGGGATATCTGTTATGAGGGTCATGCAAAAACAACACAGAATGCATAACTTTAGTCCACAGTGAAGACTTCATGAATTAAAAGAGAAAGCAAGGAGTTAAAATGTTAATATGCCTTCTCTAGGTGACAGAGACAGACAATGACTGTAATACCAAATCATACATTCCCCACTTAAGTCATGGTTGCAAGACTAAGTCTGTTACAGACCTCTTCTACAAGTCTTGGGATGGGATCACCTGACTCATCCACTCCATGAGGGATCTTCAGCCTCTTTAGCTTGCGTGCTTCATATGGTTATTTAGAAAATCTTAGTGGTCTGCTGTAACTTTTGTTCAGATCCCTTGGTCCACACTGAAGAGTAAGCAGGCAAGGGTTTCTTAATTTTGACAATAGGAATAAAGCAATATAGGAAAGAAGGATTTGAAAACAGCAGTCTTGCATGCATTTTTTACAAAAGTGTGTAGACCCCTGACAGAAGTGTGGTTATAACTTAGCCAGAGACACCTTGATGCCACTTTAAACACATTTTCGTTAATGACTCTGTTCTAGATTAAGCAGGCATAGGTGATTGAGTAATTGATGAATTAAACTTTGAATTATTATTTTTGTCAGTGTAATGTCTCAAATATCCTAGAGTTTTGAACTTCCATTTGTGAAGAATCTTCACAGAGAGAAAATAATTTTTTGTACTACTGTTTTATGTATGCAGGAGAGATATTATTTTTTGGTTTACTTGCTTTTCATTTGACATCTTAGCAATGGATAAAACTGGAGAGAGGGAATGACACTATTGTCTCAGCAGTGGTTTGAATGTTTTAATAGCATGCTAGTTATAAGCTTGTATCCTAGACACCTGAGGTTTCAGTCCATCAAGGAGAATTTCATGTATACAGTTTTTTTTCATTGGGATGAAGCTTACTAATGAGTTTCTCTGTAGAATTAAGTTTGAATTGTGTTCCAGAATCATTGATCCTAGAATATGAATGCAATTAAGCTATGGTAACTTGAGAAAAGACAAATGATCTATTTATTCTGGTGTATTCCACCCCACATTTAATTATTTTCAATTAAAGTTTAAGAATTACTGGTTTTATCAATCATGCTATCAATCGGTGCTTTAGAATCTGATCTTACACTCCTCTTTCTCATACAAAAAACATTGCTGAAAAAACCCTGTGCAGTTGCAAGAACCTCCTGTGTACTCACTTTAAAAATTTGTTCATGCTTTTAGCCTTCTAATCGCTGTGATTTTTCTAATGTTTAAAGTTAAAATAGAAAAACTATAAAATACGGCTTATGATAAGCAAGATAATTTAAAATAATAGTATACATGACACTAGTGAGAAAAATTCTAATATTCATTTTTGCTAGACTAAATGTTATAATAGCTTTAGGGTATTTTTGTGCTGTATAGCATTGGAATAGATCAAATATTTTATCTGTAAGCTGGTAGGACATCCTCTGTTTTTCATACTGGAAATAACTGTACACCTTGAAAATCTTAAGCTGAAAAATCTGTCCAGGCAAAACCTCTAGGTACAGCAATAGGCCATATTGATTTAGATCTCTGTCCTTGACTACAATGGCATGTGTGTGAAGGCAGTGTTTTGTAATTTGTAATACGAGGGATGCTCCTCAGGGCACTTCTGTTTGCTCACAGGAAATAGGCTGTTTCAACAGTGAGTAAATCCCAGCAGCCAACTACTCCTTTTTGTATGTCCACACTGGGAGAAAGAAGTGAGAGTGAAGGCATGCTTCTTAATGCTAGGAGCTGCTTCTCCTGTAGCAACATTGCTCAAAGGAAAGATCTCGCAGTAGGTCCAGCAACTATGAAAGATGAAGCTGCGTTGCCTCCTATATATCAAGTGCTAAGACTGTTACTACTGCCTTATGTTGGCCTTGTTTTGGTTTCATTATGAGAAGTGTCACTTAAGATAGGACTGCAAAGCACTTAGATACTCAATGTGTTAGACCAATTATTATGAGCAATTTGAATCTTCACTCCCTTCAGAAATGGTTTAATATTGCTTCTAGCAAAAATTATTTGTAAAATTATCTTGTTTAATTTCTCTCTAGTTTTCCTCTTCTTAATAACTAATATTCTTGGTGTTCCTTTAGCCAGTTATCTCAGTTGTGATTAACATCTAGAGAAAGCTTATATTACATAGTTTCTTTATAGACAATGAATCATTACCTAAAACTTTAGGAAGGAAAGTGTGTTCTTCCAACAAATCTAAGCAGAACAAATTCCAGTGAGGAAAATGCACAATAAAAAGTTCTCTCTCCCCCCCATTTTCACTCAGGAAGGAAGATACTTAGGAAAGTTTAATGTTGACCTTTCTGGAGCTCAAAGGGATTTCCAAGGAATCTTCAGAGGAATGCATTATTTTTTTTTTTTTTCTAACTTTGCATGAATGTCAGTTGTATTAGCAGGAAGTTTAGGAGGATGGCAACAAGTACAAAGTAAACCTCTCTAATATTGAGTTCTTCGCCGCTTCTCACTAATCTTTGTCTTCATAACTACTTGCAGTTACTACACGTAGTATTATGCTGCATCTCTTCAGGGCAAAAACTACAGGCATTGCAAATGGTATTATTTTGCTTATCCTTATAAAGACTTAATATATCTGCTTATTATTGCAGCTTCTGATTGGCTTTGAGTCTGGAACAGTGGTATTATGGGATCTGAAGTCAAAGAAGGCAGATTACAGATACACACACGATGAGGTAACATTTAACCTGCATTTCGTACTATGAGAATACGATTTGCCATTCTTTATTATTTTTTTCATTTCTTCTGCTTCTGTCACCAGTGGATCAATAAATAGGTCTCTGAAATTGCAAGTACTTGAAGTTTTCTCTAAAAGAGCCGTAGAGTTTGAATAATAGAAACTTTGGACCAAATAAGTGTTCACTGATTTTAAATTTGTGAAGCAATGGATGGTGGCATGGATTGGACTTCTTTGCTGATTTTGGGGGCTGAGGGGCAAGCTTTCAGATCTTTTTTTCTGTTATTAAGTAGTGTGACTTTCACCTGTGTTAAGAGCTTGAGTCATAAGTTGAAACAAGATGGTTTAGCAATTTCTGTAATATGGAATCTCTCACATATTCTGAAAAGTGGCGCGTTGGGTGGGAAGAAACTGCTAAATAGCCTCACTAGGACACTTCTGTAAATACACCCTTTTTTTTATAGGATCAAGGTTTGAAATAAAACTGGAAGAGGTTTAAAAAAACCAATGGTATTGAATGGCACTTCTTTCAAACTTGATTCTTGAGAGAATACAGGCTTTTTGAATGACTGAGATTAAGAAAAATCATTCAACATAATATGCAAGTTGATGTATTTTATTTAAAATAACATAAAATTAGTCTTGATTACATTTCATTGTAAAATGTCTGTACCATTGTTCAGTACCAGCTGGGACTGTTTCTTGTATCACAGTGGGTGTATTTTCCTTAGCTCTGTGCTGAACTTTTCACAAGACAGGATTTGGGGGTTTATGTGGTGATTCTGGCTCAGTACTCATGCTTATGTGTTGGTTCTACCAATGAAGAGTTTCTTTGAAGGGGTAGTCTCTGAAGTAGTCTAAGCCTTAGATCATCAGAGCTGTATTAGAACATCAGAGTGGAATGAGGTTTCTTTGTGTGTTCAGAAATGTCTGTATAAGCCTCAAAGTATGTTATGTGAAGAACAACTTTCAACCTTCCAGTTCCATTGCATTCACCTAATTAATTCCCTCCATTTCTTTGTTTCATAAACTTATTCATATCTCCATCTTTTTCTAGTCTTAATCAAGTTCTTCCTGTACCTCTTATTGTTCTTGCTTTTCTCTAAACCATTCTATTTAATCTTTCTTTTATAAAAGAGAAACACAACAACATAGCATATTCAAAATGTGGGTATGCTGTATTTATGATGTGGAATAATTAAGTTTGGTTTTGTTTTCTTTCTCTGATCTTGATACTGGATTAGTCTTTTGATGCTGCAAGCATTAAGCAGATACTTCGTTGGAACAACCTACTATAAAACTAGAGTCTCATTCTTCAGTGTTAATTGTCAGCTCAAAGTCCATTGTGTTATGTATCGCTTCACATTTACATAGTTGGACAATAAAAATTGTAAGTCTTTCTGTAGTTCTTCACTGGAATCCTAATTTCTACCTTTGGTAGTGTCAGCTTTGGTACTGTCAGCACACTTATCACCTTAATATTCTTGTTCTAATTTTCTATGTTATTTATGAATTAACTCAGCAGCACAGATCCCTGAGGGTCTCTACCAATTATCCTCACCCATGAACTAATCAATTACTGCCAGCCTGTCTTTATTCTAGCTTGCTTTATTTCCTGATACCTTAACCAATTATTCATCTGTTCAAGGATCTCTAGTCTGTTTGTTTTTATTTTCCTTTGAGAGATGTTGTTGAAAGACTTTGAAAATTGTGTAGACAGCTTAATTGATGTTTCCATTAGGCACATGCTTGTTAACATTTTCAGAGGTTTGTTGGATATGATTTCCTCTTACAAAACCATGTTGACTTCCCATACCTGGTATATTATATTCATCCATATGTTGATTAATTCTGTTCTTTAATGAAGTTTTGTTGCAGTTTCTAGAAACTTACCGAGGGTAAACACTATACTGCTTATTCTGTTTTTCTTTGGATTTTGCAGTCCGTTTGTTTAAAAATTTACTGTATACTTGTCATCTTCTTGAACCAACCCTGATTTGAGAGGTTGCAAACAGCAGTGAATAGTTCAGCTGTTTCATCTTTGATTTCCTTTAGGATTTATAAATGAATGCATCTAATTGTTCAATTTGGTTTTTGATTGCAGAAGAGGTAATGAAATACCTCAGGTCAGATCCTTTGGTAAAGAAATGTGCATTATCATAAGCTAGGAATGGATAGGAAGGAGAAAAAAAAAAAAGGTCTGTAGAGTGAACTTGATGAGTTTCACTGTTCTCATCAGTGAGAATAAACATACATAAAGTTGCTTTAAAAAAATACTGGCTATTCAGGTCTTAAAAGTTGAAGTATGCTTTTTCTGTGAGTTCAGATTGCCCTTTAAGAAAAATCTCTTTGGAAAAAGAATGACTATATGCAGTAATAATTTCTTGGTTTTCATCCATTTAACATTCTATGACAAGGTATTTCTTCTTCAATGGGCAAGTTATTTAGATCTAATCTTCTAAGGGGGAAGGCAGAATAGAATAATGTCCCATTTTTGAATTTGGATTTGATACAGTTAGGCAGTTTCAAGTTCTTCTGGATTCTGGCCTGAATGGCATAGAAATAAAATGATTAATTTTGTCTAACAGAATTGAAAAATATGTGTTTCTTGAAAGGTGGCATTGCGGAGAGTGCTGTAATTGTTTCTGGACCAATGGTCTTGAGAGAAGATCCTATCAGATACAGGAAAAATAATGAATAGAAAGCTGCAGAAAGTGGATGATTATATGTATGCTATATATATCTGTCCTTTTTTTGTGTGAGTCAGGTGAGGTGGAGCTTCTTCTGTATCCTTCTTTTATTCTATTCTTCAGTGCCTCTCAGTTTTGTATTTAGCTGTGAAAATGGAGAATCTCTCTCAATTTGTCAGTGAAAGGAATATTGAACTCTAAATATTATTTATCTAATCATATTGTGATCAGTGCTGACTAACTAGTGGCCTGTATAAATATACTGTTCTTGCTGTATTTCAGCTAGCAGTTTCAAGTAAGTGAATGTAAATGTTAAGAAATGCAGCAGAAACGGGGGTTTTTATTGTGTTGTGCAAGAATAAAATGATATTGCCAAATAATAAAAACTTTGCTAGTTTCTATGAGCAGCTTCCTTAACAGAAAAGAGAAAAGTATTCTCACATGCTTAATGCTGAAAGAGGTTACTGTGGAAAGGTGGGTAACTTTTTGAGTCTCAGAAAAGTAACACCATAATTGATAGTGTGAAAAATGCTGACTGGCATTGTTGGAATTCTGATAATAAGGTAACCTGTTCATTCTAGTTGAATAACTTCACACACTTATCCAAAAATGAAATATCTATATATCTATAGTAAGTAAACAATTCTTTTCAGTGGCAAGCTAGTACAGTTGTGTTGATTCTAAAGTAGAATGGAAAATCAGAAACCAGGGAAACTGAATTGAGCAGGACACAGACAGGGTACAGCTAACAACAGTTTTGGGTAAGAGAAGAGTAACTAGTAGACAGTTCTAGGCAGAAATAATTTAATGTGTGTCCATTCTAAATTTCAATGATGCACCTTGATTTTTTTTTTTTCCCACATTTGAGACTGATACTAATTTTGTTCTCTTTAACATATAATACTGACTTCAGAGTTGAAAAAGTTTGGTCAAGAAGATGCAACGTAATCTGATTTTTAAGATATGTAATAGAAGTAACCAAAGTGTTTTTACAAGAATGTTTTAGCCAGGATGTAATGCAATTCATAACTTTTAGAGTTAAGCTTGCTCCTGAATGGTTTTGTGGAATATCTTGTTGACTGAAGCAGTAAGACATCTGCTCCCTTTGTAAAAAAGGAGCCTAAAAAATTGGTGGCCATATTCATTCCTTATTTAGCTTCCTCTCCCCTCTATCCCCGAAAACAAATAATTAGGGTGACATATCATAATTATTAAAATACTGTAATGTCTTGCCAAGACTTTTATTGACTAGCTTAGTCTAATCTAAGATAGTGTTGTTCCCCAAAAAGGCAGTCTTACCCTGACCACCCCAGCAGTGTCTTTCCATAACTAGTTGTGGCTGTGTGACAGTACAGCAAGTACAGCAGTATAATTAACTCTTTTCCCTCTTCCTGTACACCCAATTAAAGTATCAGTTGGAAAGACCCCATTGCACGTGAAGACTTAAGGCTTGAGGAAAATCGTCAGACTTTGTCAATGTAGTGGTTGCCTTGCTCAAGAGAGTGTACACACAGAGTCTAGCGGTGGTGGAATAATGCCTTATCTCATGAGATCTCCTCTGCTTCTGTTAAGTGTGGCATAGAGCAGAGAAAGCTCTCTGCCATTTTATTTCCTGCTAGCAAACCTTGTAAATTTGAATACTTCTGTGCACAGAATCTTTCTAGCTCTTGTTTCTTGTTGATTTCCTGTTTTAGTGGCTTTGCCAGAGGTTTTTCATGTGCTGACTCTAAGGGCTGTATCCTGTCCATGAATGTGTTTCACCTCTTCTCTCATAGAGGGTAATGCACGTGACATTCTGCCCTGTAGCAGGAGCAGGATTTTAAACCTCAGGATTTATGTTCTTGGTTCTCCAGTTGTTCTTGATGAGAGCTCTTCTGAGTGTGGAGTTGACAACCAGTAAGAAGAGAGCAACTTAGCCCGGTCTTGTCACCCTTGAGATGTGGTGCAGAGCTGCTCATCAGATACAGGACATGCTGTCTGGTCTCCCTCCTTCCTCCCTGACTGTGCCATCTCAGACTGCTGAAGTGTAGCAGGGCTGGTCACAGAAGGATCTTGTTTGGTGAATGAGGCCTACGTATTAGCACTGGGGAAACATTCTCTGGCTCTAACACTATTGAAAACAAGTAATTCTTCTGCTACTGGTTAACCATGTAGTCCCATCAGTCTCATCCATCACCAGTCATTGCAAAGGTGATGACTGATTCTGTGCTGTTAGAAACTGCTGTGCTCTACCTGAGATATGAGCTTCGTTGATCCAAATGTCATTCTTTACAATTGCTATGGGTTTGTGTGGTGCAGGTTTTTTGGTAGCAGGGAGGGGGCCACAGGGGTGACTCCTGGGAGAAGCTGCTAGAAGCTTCCCTGGCTCCAAGTCAGACCTGCCTCTGGCCCAGTCCGAGCCCATCAGTGACAGTGGTAGCGCCTCTGGGAGAACAGATTTGAGAAGGGGAACCTGCAGTTGAGTGGTGGGATTGGAATGTGAGAGGAACCCCTTTGCGGATACCGAGGTCAGTGAGGAAGGAGGGGGAGGAGGAGCGGGGGAGGAGGGGATGCCCCTGCAGCCTGTGGTGAGATGGTGGGCCGTCCCCCCCCAGCCCATGGAGGTCCATGGTGGAGCGGAGGCCCCCACAGATGGCCGTGACTCCATAGGAAAGCCTGCGCTGGAGCAGTTTGTGACTGAAGATTGGCCCGCGGAAAGGACCCACGCCAGGGAAGTTCACGAGGAACTGCGGCCCATGGGAAGGACCCACGTTGGAGAAGTTCGTGAAGGACTGTCTCCTGTGGGAGGGACCCCATGGTGGAGCAGGGAGTGAGGAGTCCTCCCCCTGAGGAGGAAGGAGCAGCAGAGACAAGGTGTGAGGAACTGACCCCAGCCCCTGTTCCCCTGTGCCACCGGCGGGGGGGAGGGGGGATAAGATGGAGAGAGAACTGGGAATGGGGTTGAGCCGGGAAGGAGGGAGGGGTGGGGGGAAGGTGTTCTAAGGTTTGGTTTTACTTCCTAATATCCTTGTTTTGATTGATAGTAAATTAAATTGATTTTGTTTCTTCTCCAAGTTGAGCCTGTTTTTTGCCTGTGACCACAAGTGAAGAGTGATCCCTCCCAGTCCTTATCTCGACCCACCAGCCTGCCTTTATATTTTCTCCTCATCCCACCGTGGTTGGCGGGGGTGGGGAGTGAGCGAGCGGCTGCGTGGTGCTTTGTTACCGGCTGGGCTGAAACCTTGACAACGATCTTCCTCTGCTAAGGAACAATGTGAGGGTCAAACTTCCTGAATGATCAGAGGTTTATGGAAAGATACCTGTGCAATTTCCTCAGGGAAGAAGCTGAGTCCTATTATATCTTTTTGTAGTTTCCTGCTAGGTTTCATTCCAAATTACCTGACCTTTAGGAAGCTTTCTTGAAGCAAATTCCCATGTTGTGGTGGGACAGTCTCATCTGTTGCCTGAAAGCTAGGTCAGTGGAACACTATCCATGCTTTCTTCCTGTCCGAACGTGTGTGCCTGCCCAGTACCCTGTTCTGATATTTGCAGCACAAGAACACTAGGAGCACTCATCCCCAGGACAGGAATGCTTATAGGGTAGGCAACACCACCACCCCTAAAACCTTTGTGATCATATTTCTGCTTAACCATGGCTAGGGGAGGCAGCTCTAGGTCGTGATTAGCATTAGTGCTGATTGCTGGCGTATTCTTTCCTTGACAATGTTCTAGTTCTTAACAGGGAATTTAGTTAGAATTTGTTCTTGATTTTCCTATATTACAAATGAGATCCTGAACTTCCAGTACTCTATACTTTTTATTAGTACAGTATTATGTTGCATGTTTAGAGTTAGTTAGAAGAATGCACAAATGTAAAATTCTTTTTCAGAGAATTTGGAGGAAATTATCTTTGGCATAATGGAGCTACAGTTGTGAATGAACTTTTCCTTAGAAAGTTTCTTTTAAACCCTCTCCTCAAAACATCCTTTTTGTCTTGGGCAGGCTTAGTGGAAAAATAAGTCTGTAAATTCTTTTTGCATCATTCTCAAGCCTTTTATGCTCAAACAGTGGGGATTAAAAAAAAAAAGTTATGCATTTCTTATGTGGAATACGGTTTATACTGCAAACATTTCCCATATTATGTTTTCATCTGTGAAAGAAATAAAACAAATTTCTTAACTATCAGTTTTGTTTCTAAAAAATTGAAGTGTAACTTCTGAAAACTAAATCTAGTTTTTTACTAAAGTCCATTCTTCAAGTAGTGTGTCATTTGTTCTGATTTAAACAGAACAAATGTGCACCTCATGCCTAAACGGGCAAGCAATTTATACAGTTCAGTTATACGTATTCAATTTCCAAAGTTCTTCCCCAAAACTATTACTGGTAGTTGCTTATCTAGCACAGTTTCTTTTGGGTTAAAGTTTCCCTGCTTCAAATTAAAGGTACGGTGTTCTTTTATTCTACAGCACATGCTCAAGGAGAGTGGGGAGGGTAAGTCTCTTGGTCTTGAATTGAGTCAGTGGTGGTGATCTCCTCTTGCCACCTTTACCTTTCCTTCAGTTATCAAAGAATTTTGCAGTCTTCATGCCTGTTAGCAATTATTCAACTTTTCTGTGCCTCCTGGGGTAGGATGTTCCCTTCTTATCAGTCTTTTATTTCTTTTTCAGGGGCACAGTCTTTAGCAAGGCATGCCTTGTATCTTAAGGGTATCTTATTTCACAAGACCTTTGTGGTCTTCTTAAGTACATAATTTGTTGAGTATATCACAGTCATTAGGCACTTGCACATTTCATTGTATCAAAACAATCTTCATGATATATTACCATTTAAATCTCAGTAGCTACACTCATTTTTTGTTTCTCTTGCAGCATTTTTTTCCCTTTTTTTCTTAGGCTGTTGATGAGAGAGTTAGCATAGGTACTCTCAAGTCACTATGCTTGCTTCGAATACTTTGGAAAACCTGTAGAAAAGGAGTCGGTGTCATCATCCATTCAAGTTTACCAGAAAATACTGTCCATGTCCATGGAAATGGAGGTCTATCATGATAGGGGAGTGAAATCTGAATAGGCTATGGTAAACAGTCTGGTTTACAGAATAACTAATCTCATGTCATGGACCTTACAAGTCATGCACAGTATGATGCCTCAATTAATGGCACAAGAGAGTAATGGATCATGGTCAAATTCAAAGAATGATGAAAGGAATTCTCCATGATTCTGGTGCATTCCTGTGGGAAAGTATGCAGAAATTTTGCCAAAGTTTGTGTTATAATTGAAAAACAAGCAAGGAGGTGAATACTGTTTAAAAAATAATAATAAATAAAAGCCAGTTTAGTCTAGATTTTTTCTTTTGAGTTGTAGCAACTGTATTTGCAGTAGTCTAAACTTGGTATTAGAAAAATGGGTTAAAAAAAGTCTTAGAAACAGGGTAAACTGCTTAAATTAACAGATTTTGTGTTCACATCAAAGTATCAGTAAACTTCTGCGTATATCTTGTCTTGCAGGAAAATAGGATATGAAGACTGATCTCAAACTATTCTGAAATGGTATGCATATAATGAGCTGTAGGGTTAGAATAAGTCTGTAGGAATTGAAAAGAAAGGGATTTTTTATATATGTATTTTATGAATTACAACAGTTAAATCCCTTGGTGGAAAAATACCATTGAAACTTGGGTCTTTATTGATGAACTTGTCTCTTAAATTGTAGGGCTGTATTTGGAATTATTAATTTTTCTACCTCTTTTAGGAACCAAGAAATAATAGTGATTTCTAGGGATATCGACGAGCTATTGCAGCAGTAAAATTGAATTTAATAAAATGTTTTTAAACATGCATTAATCCCTTTAAAAAGCTAGTGATCTACTTAAGATATTTCTGTAGGAGACTTGCATATAAATTCTTTTAATTTTGTTCCTCAGACTTTTTCTTATTTGTGATTGTACTTCACAGTCCTACAGTCTCCCTCAGGTAACTGTTGCAGTCACTGCAGGAATGTTTCCTTCTGGAAATCAGATATGTTCACCTTCTTTGCAGGCAGCATAGCAGTCATTTTTCCACATGGGATAATCCTCCTGGAACAGGTGGTGAAAGTGAGGCTTCCTTTGTGCACAGCCTGTCTCCGCTTAATACTCTAGGATGGTTAATCTATATGTTTCTGGTTAAGTTTTGGCATATGTAGGACAGCACAGTCAATCATGCTGTGCTTGTTATTCAAAACAGTAAGATTTGATATCCACACGCACCCCTGCCAAAAAAACCCCCAACACATAATTGTCTCAGAAGTTCAGAAGTTTTGAAACAAACTCCAATATAGTCCAGAACAGCTACCTTAACTTCGAATCAAAGTGAAGGGGATAGTAGGAGTAATTTTAATAAGAAACTGTTAGTTATAATTAAGTAAAGATTTATTTAGATAGGTGTTTTGTTGGGTTTTTTTAAGAGAGCATTCTCTGTGTAAGTTCTTGTAAAGATTCCCTGTATTCGGTGCATGTTTGTAAATAGAAGGATTCAGAATGTTAGTAAGGTCAGGACTTGAGTTACCTGTGCAGACAACTCCTCTTAAGGATACAAACACCTTGTGCCTTAAATACAGTAACAGTCCTCTGTGGTACTAGTGTATGATCTTGTCATAAGGGATTACTGTGTGTTTGGGATCCGTATGACCAGTGATATATTCCACAAAAATACTTGAGATGATCGATTTGGCACCAGCTAATTTAAGCACATTGCTGCATTATAGTACGAAAAGAGGAGTAGTTGAAGTTTTAAGTCAAGATGAGAATTATGATTAAAACTGAGAGTTTTATTCTGAATCGGTAAGTTTTGTGTGAAATATTGGAAAAATATATTATTCCTAGGGGCTTTTTAGTGTCGAAGAATCTATGTATAGATTTGCAGCCTCAGTGATTTCTGACTGATTTTTCTGTCTTGGATGTTATGCTTTCTTTCTATCACTAATATTAACCCTGGAAAAAATGTCAAAACTTTTGCTCTTGAGTATTGGGGTGACTTTTCAGTTATCAGTTTTGGTTTGGTGATTGAGGCTATTGATATCAACCAACTAGTGCCACCTAAAGTTGTTGTACTTTTTTCATTGTAACTGACTTGTCACTGTAGATATGCTAGCCTGTTGCATACCTAGAGATTATGCTACAGCTACTTACAGGTCTGGTTTTATTTTTCAGGCTTACAAAAAGTTGTGAATTGTGTAACAGCAACGGATAGTGCTCTGTACCAAAGCTTATCACACTCAGCCCACAGAATGGATTATTTTAAAACTACATAAAACATGTATTTTTGTTATGCTTTAAGTGATATTTAGCTGCATTGCTAAAAGTAACCAGATGCTCTATAAAACTAGACAATAAATAACTATGAAGCCAAAGACCTCATTGTTCTCTTTGAGTGTTCTTTCCATCCCATCAGGTTCCTTGCAGAAATTAAGTGATAGCAGTCACCCTTCTCCTTTGTGCTCAGTTTATCAGATCTTTCTATGTTCTTAATCATTAATGCAGTTTCAACAGTAATGGGGTTGCATTTCCTTCCTCTTGACCTTCTTTTTCAAGAAAAGGAAAAAGTGTTAATTTCTTAGATTTATCCTTCTATAAAGCTTGCTTTCTTACTGGCTCTTAAGACCTATTTCTACATAAATGTGTATCAAAACCTGTTCCGTTTATTTACACTATGGGATGCCTACTGTTGTCAGGGTTAGACTCCACATGGGAGAGTATTTAAAACATACTTATTACATTGTATTGCTAGCCATAGTACGGATAATTTATTTTCTTAGTGAAAAGAGCTTTTTGAAATGCAACCTTTGCTTTACGGAGTCTGCACTTTAAAACTTGCTGATCCCTGACTTTGGTACTATGTTGGTAAATAAAAACAAATTTTCAATATTTATGCAAAATTTCTTTCATAATACCTTTTCTTTGCTAAATAAAAATTTATTTTACAGCTAGAATGAGCAAGACTATTTCACTTTGTAGGAGAATTCATGCGAGATGTCTAGGTTTCTGAGCTACATAGGTATAGATGTGATACTGGTACACTGAATCTGTCTTCTAACAATCTATAGTGATTCCACACTGCATAGGGAACAAGATTAAATTTCACTAAGAAATACTGAACTTAGTCAATCTGTAGTTTACAGCTATCCAGATCTTCTACTGCTTTAAGTTGGAAAAGTTAATACCAGAGACTCTACATTCATGTGGTGTAGTAATTTTCCTCTGTCTGTTCTTTAATCTCTGGATTCGCCCAATCATATTGCTGGAAACTGTCTTGGTTTTCTGTATAATCTCATGAAATGTTAAGATCTAATCTGTGTATAATCAATTAGGCAAAGCTAGCTTACATCTTTTTTTACGTGATTTGCTCTTCACCTAGTAATTTACTGCCTAAGCTTTCACTGATAGTTATGGTTTCTTACTACTCATTCACCTGGATTTCCTCACAGAGGAAATCCTTATGTACCTGAGAAGCTGGGGTGAATGTGCTTACAGACAAAATCTCTGAGCGTGTCTACTCAAAAGATGGTATTGTACAGCCCATCAGCTTTCACATATTCAGGTCCTGCTTTCAGTTTTTCTGGAGTAAGGTCTTTACCATAAGTATTAAGCAAATCTACCTTCTCAGAAATATCAAAGTTCCATACTTCTAGCAGGTAATACTTCCTTCTGCACCTTTTGGGTAGTAGAGAAATACTTTGGGTTTTCATTGTTTATTGATATTTTCATGCTATAACTAAAATTCCCTCACACATCACCTAATGGTTTCATAATGTCTCCATGTACTAATAGAGATATTGGAAACAAAAATGGCACCAATCTTTTCTTAGTAGTTAATCTATTTGCCTTATTTGTACTCTCTGCTTCATTGTTTACTCTTCTCTTACCTTAAGGCAGAGACTAGATTTTATTTAGTCAGGTTTTTTTCTGCAGTAAGATTTTACGTGGCATGGCTTAATCATTCCATTCCTGATTTTATGAATATAAAGATTTTTCTGTATTCATGGAAAGATTTACTAGTAGATTCCTACACTTGCTTGTACCTCAATATTGCCATTGCAACATTAGAATGCTTATTCAAATAATATTTTGGGGTTTTATAGTGTTCCCCAAGTGATTTTACAGTCTTAACTGATGAGGAAATTAATGTAAAGGGATTGCTTCCAAACCTGCTGAAGCAGAACTGTTTCAAAGAAGAATCTCTGTATTAGCAGCTGCTAAAATGATCATTATTCCTCATCATTTCCAAAACATCTTATCATTACTTCAATTTTTGTTTTACTCAGGTTCTCAGCCCATGCTTGCCTTTTGTGCATACCCACATAGACATCTCAAAATGCCATTTAAAACTTTGACCTAATAATCCCATGAAGTAGATAGGGTTGGGTTTTTTTTGTATGGACAGTGTATTTTTCCTGATAAAAAAAGATTTTGGTTAGAAAGCTCAAATAAGTGCTTGCAGTTATTCTGTGCATGCTATCCATTGAAAAATATGTTAATATTACACTGAGGAGGATTTTGCTCCCCTTAAAAAATACTGTCTTCATTGTAGTGACATGTTTATGCATAAGGTATATCTGAAAGAAGTACCTATGAACCAAAAACTTACCATGGGTAAATTAAGATGTACTAAAAGCAGTATGATTTAATTAGTACTTTCTCTAATTTCCTTTTGCTGTCTAATGTCATTGAGGAAGGAGTAAGGATAAAATGGTAGTAAGATACTCAACTTACAATGTTCTGGTTTTTTTTCTTTTCTTGCATAGGCTATCCACTCTGTGGCTTGGCATCATGAAGGAAAACAATTTATTTGTAGCCATTCAGATGGTACCTTGACCATATGGAATGTAAAATCTCCTACCAAACCTTTCCAGACAATCACTCCACACGGTAAGATGAAAATGGATGCCCACTGTGTTTGACAGCTCTTAAAACAGAGAGAGCTTATTTTTAATAGAAGTGTGTTTTGCAAACCCAAGTATTAAAAATACACTTGCAGTACAAGTAAAAAAACTTTCTCTGTCATACTAAATTCTGATAGATTTCATTAAAAAAAGTCTTTATGAAATAAGAATCCAAATCACTGCAGTTCTGTCTAAATCTCTGAACTTTAAGTTCGCCTTTCACACAATGGCATTGAACTCAAAATTAACTAATGCATATTTTGCAGGGCTTGCTTTTTGCTTGACATTACAGTCCCATATGTTGTTTAAAATACATATAAGCAAGCATCTGTTTCATGTATAAATGTGTAGATTACCATATAAATTCTTGGAAAGATTTGTAACAGAGTAAGACTAGCATCTGGTAAGATGTTCCCACTTCTCAGAAGACTTGAATTAATGTTAATCTAGGAAATTAACATTGCATGTTGTTCTTCTGTGAAATATGCTGCTGCTCTTCAAAAAAAGTTCTATACAAATGCCAGGTTTGCATGGTGTGTATGTATCTAAGTCATGTCTTAGGAACTTACTTACCTGAGATACTTAAGTGTGAATGTAATAGGATAATCTGTGACGTTACAGTTGTAGTACAAGATGCTATAGTTGAGCATCCTGGTTTGCTTCTCTGAGCCTCTAGCAAGTCCAGAGGCTCACATTTCTATTAAAGTTCAGATAGAAAAAATGCATATTTACACTGTACTCTTAATTTCTACTGACTCCATGGGAAATTGTATCTGTAGAAGCTTTAGTTGCTAATAGTCCACAGCTGAGAGAGCAGGCCTACATGTTCAAATTCAGGTCTTGGCCTTTAAGGATAACACTCAGAATAAACCTCTTTTTACTTGTAAGCTGACCAATTTTGATTGCAAAATGGTAGACACGAGATAAATTTTAAATCTTAGTGCTACTTATAATCCTCCCCTAAAAAAGTTGTGTTGGTTTTGAAAACAAATATTCTACAACACTTCAAAAAAAAACCACCCCAACAAACAAAAAAAACAAAAAAAACCCAAACCCAGACAAACAAAAAAACCCCACCAATGGAAAAAAACCCTAGACCTAAATATTCTAGGTTGTTGTATTGAGTTTTAACAAATCTTTAATGATATTATTCCAAGGCATACTCCATAATTGTCAGAGGTATTGAATATCTGTGTGTATGAATGTTCTACTCTACAAGTTGCATAGTGAATTTCATAATTTGTCATGATGTTATGGAACTGTAAGACTAATATAGGAAAATAATTCGCTTTAGGAAAGCAGCTGAAGGATGGAAAGAAGCCAGAACCCTGCAAACCTATTCTTAAGGTGGAATATAAAACAACTAGAGCTGGGTAAGACTTGTTCTGTATGCAAAATTAACATATGTAAAATAAATGCAGCTCTCTGGGAATGTAATTTGTTTTACAGTTGTTGGGATACATATCTTGATGGTGCTAAGCTATGGTAAAACAGCTGAAATAGTTTTGGTAAATCAGGTAAATTGCTGAATAAACTACAAAAACATGTGTGAACGAAGTACTATATACAAACCTTAACTTAGGTAAAGATACTGCTAATGCGTTATCTATATGCTTCTTCCATGCTACTAAACTCATGTGTATTTTTGCTCAATCTCTTGAGAATATTAAAGAAAAAAAGGCTGCTGAAGCACGGAAGACACTAAAGCACAGACCTGAAACACTGAACTTTGACAAATAGTAGCCTGATGCAAATATTCTAAATTCTGAATATGTGTTCCTCCCCTAAAAATGTTACTGACAGAAGCTTTTCTGGTAGAGTGCTGTAATTTATGCAGTGAATTGTGCCTAATTATGCACATTGAGAATGTAATGAAGCAGTAATTGCAACAAGAGGCTCAGATGGAGTTACAGTGTCTTGAGTAGCATGTTTTGTTACCAACACTGCCATTAGGATTGAAGGATTTCATGAACTGTGTGGAATTTCTTTTATTTATGATTCTGAAGTGGTTTAAAGAGTTTGAGTAAAAAGTGCAATATAAAGATAAAATATAAATGAAACTTGCTCAGCTATTTGTAAAGGTTGATTTTTTTTTTTTTTATTTTTTAAATTTTCTTTTACTTGGGGGGATTTATGTATTGTTTTAATTTGCTTTTCAGACATTCAGATTTATAGAAGATTGTTACTTGATGTAATGTAGTTTTCTATTATATGTTAGTATACCCATACATATAGTATCAGTCCTTTGTGTATTTTTATTGTTTGCTAATATGAGGTAAAGAGAAATTTAAGACTGTGGCTAACTCCCAGATGTATGAACATCTATGATCAATTGGAAAGCCATATTTTACTTGCAGCAGTCTACATCTGTCTGCATATTCTTTTCCAACTGAAATGTCAAAAGCTGATCTAAAGAAAGATACAGATAAGCAAAAGTAGTCTCAGCTTCAGCAAGTTACAATTTCTGCAATCAAAAGCCTTCTGTTATGAATAGTCATTCTGAAGGAAAAGATTAGTTTGAAGCTTGTTCTATGTAATTATAATATTACAATGTGAAAACTAGTTGACTTTTCACACAGTTTAAAGAGAAGCTTATTCTAGTATAATTTCTAAGAATACATAGCTCTTTGGGTAGACTACTTTTTCCTAGTGTGGGCTTTTGTTACACCTCTCATTTTCCAGTGTTCATCCAAACAATGTTTTGATGCATTTCAGTTTAGTATTTTCTCTCTAATGTTTTCTTCATCTTTAGTGCACTTATAAATCTGTACTGTTGTGATACTCTTCCAGAACTTCAATTAAAAAGAAAAAAAAAGAAAAAACCCACAAAAACCGCAATCTGCACTGGTGGTGAAGCAGTGCACTGAAAATCTCCATTTGTTAACTTCTACAAGTACTTCAGTTCATACTTGAATTTTCGGTTTCAATTGTAGTCTTACAAGAATTTTAAGGCAAGGCAGAACTACCTTTCAATGCTTAAAATTTTGAGTTTTCTTCTTTACCAATTGAAATTGGTTAGGTATGAACATGATACAATTTTGACTTTTAGGTAAAGCACTATCATTTGTTGTTCATGGTTTAATTTCTGTAGTGCAGAGGAGAATGATTTCTGCACAGGACCACATTTTTTCTAGCTACTGAAAGAATATAAGAAACAAATCAAACTTGCTTTTTTAACAGTCTGCACTAACGGTTCTTCAAAAACAAACCAAAAAAACCCACAAAAGAAAACAAAAAAGCTTACAACATCTTTAAGAGGTATTGTTTAATGTATATTTAAGTTATTTCACCTAACTTCTTTATTGTGAAAAACAGTGAGTTACCATTCCATGTTCACATTTTCCGTGCTCTGTATGGAACTCTAACATCTTTGTCACCTCTTCTTTCTTGCTCCTTCCTTATCCAGAGTGGTCTAGGATCTAGATTTGTTTCAATGTCTCCTAATGCAGAAAACAATTCATTGATGTGATCTTACTTGTTGTCTTTTCTGGTTCTAATTCTAATAAACTGGTTTTTTTGAGAAAAGGTGTCCAGAACCACACAGAAGGAAGGAACATAACTGATTGCAACCTGTAGTAGGGTCTACAGACACTATTCTTTCTACTTTTGCAGCTCTTATTAATCCTTTCTCACTTTTTTCCACCATTAAGTTCTCCATATTATGAAGCTGGAGTCGGGGGAAACAGGACAGTGTGAGGCTTTTTCTGGTTCTTACAGACTACCTATTTATTTTTGCAGTCTGTGGTTTTTCTGTTGCTGGGTTTTTTGTTTAAGTCTACTGCAGATAGTGCCTGTGAAGTCTCCAAAGCCAAAGTTGTTTAGCCTACAACAATAGTATGTCTGTAACTTTTATTTCTGGCTATTTAATATTGGCAGTCCTGTACGTGGGCTATGGAGTAAAAAAGGCAAGTTCTTGATATATTCCTTGAGCAAACTGGCATAATTTTCCAATCCCACAGCATAATGTCATTATTCTCCAGCCATTTAAGTTCATCTAAAATACTCTATCCCTTTTTGAAGCAGTGAGTTCCAAAGGTAGTTTACCTTCTGAGCTTCCTGATAATGGTTTCCATGTTGACTTTTATGCATACTTTTCTGTCTAAAGTGAAATTAGAGAAGCTCTTGAGCTTCCTAATGCCATTTTCCACTCCTCCAGATTCAGTCCCTTACAGTATTTACTCTGGTTGATATTAGCATTATGGTAAAATTGCCCAAGCTTATTCTTTGCTACTAGAGCTCTGTGTAGAAATTAGAGTTCAAAAGTGTCCCTGTAAACCATTAAAAAAAAAAAAAAAAGTATTGTCTTGGTAGCTAATGCAGCTGTCATTGACTAACTGTAGAGCAGTACCTCTTAGCAAGATGGATGTATATAATTGGGAACCAGGAGTTACAATAACAACAAGGTCTCCAGATAAGTAAAAGTTCTTGATCTGTTAATTTAGTTTGAACAGCACTATTTTTTTGTGTGAGCTTGTTGGTTCAAAAGCACAATTCCCAAAATGAATTTGTAATTTATCTTCACTACTACTTCAAGATTTCTAATCTTAAGCTAAACTAACTCTTGAAGTCTTTTCTACTTTTACTACTAGGGATTAACTTGACAAATTCACCCATGGTTTGAAAAGTAAGCCAACTGGTACCAATGGCCTGGCTTCTGTATATACTGTTCTGTCTCATATCCAGATTGCTAGAAACTGCCCAACATTTGACAGTTTACTTTTAAAATTGAGCAGAAACCTCCTCCAGGCTTGTGAGCCAGTCAGCTCTCAGTTGTATTATGTTTTCATACGCTGCAAGACCTAATACTGTGTTTTCTGAAATTCTTTTCAATGAAACATTGCCTCCCATGTAGTAAATTTTTTTTATAGTGTTCCCCAAGTGATTTTACAGATGTAAATGATGAGGAAATTAATGTAAAGGGATTGCTTCCAAACCTGCTGAAGCAGAACTGTTTCAAAGAATCTCTGTATTAGCAGCTGCTAAAAATGCTATATAGGAGTTCTCTAAGAGCTGAGCACTGCTTTTTGTTAAATGTTTTCTACTGTTTCACATAGGTAAAATGTAACTATCAAAGTTGGAGTAATCTCATCTATTATGTACAGTACAAATTTTTTATTCTAAATTATGTCTTTCTATTTAACATTCATGTGCACTAACCTTTTAATATGTATCACAACTGAAGGACAACACTAAATATTTAATTAGAAAACACACAGATTGTGTTCATGGTAAATCCATGGTTTCATAAAAATATTAAAAGTTCATAGACAAACCTGTATTAGTCTTTCTGGCAGACTAAAGTCAACTTTAATCTTTGATTCATCTGTGAAAAATCCATGTGACAGATCAATGTGATCTGTTTTTAGCTCTTCCATTCTTTGCTTCATAAGGATACAGACTCTGGCAAGCCTCCCCAAATCAATGTGATTACCTTGAGAAATAAAACCAGGAGAAACCAGCATGCAGTTTTCACTGTGGTGTGTGAAACTTAGAAACTGAAATATGTCACTTTGTTGTCAGTTGATCTTGGTCAACCTGCAAATCTAACAATTACTGCAAATTGTCCTGGCAGCATTATTGTTTAAAAAAAACTAATGAATTTGTGTAGACAAAAAATACTGCAATAAATCATTCCAGCACAATGAGATAGTGCAAGTCTATCACACCAGTATTTTTTTCTTCATTGACATCCTGAAAAATAGCAGCTTAAATTAAAGTTTGTCCTTTTCCTGAAATTAGTTCATGGACCTGACCATAAAAGTTTGTCTGAAGTTCCAGTATGAAGAATTGAGATTAAATGAAAACTTGGAGAAAACTTACTCCTTTTCTAGAAATAAACTTTGGGCTGCTGTTGGAGGCAGGATATTGAACCTGGTGGACCCATGGTCTAATTTATGGCCATTCCTTTGAGGTCTCTTCCTCAGCCAGCAGAACTCTTTGATGCTATCAACTTTTCAGTCATAGGGCTTTCTGAAGGATCAGGCAGATTGTGCAATAATTATAGAAATTGAAAGCTTATCTCGGTCTGCTTTGCCTTTAATGCTACAAAGACAGAGCACATTTCAGCCAAGCCTTAAACTCATGAAGGGCAGCATGTGCATAAACTAAACTCTTCATACAGTTTTCAAGAAGAAAGATGTACCTAATCTGTCACATTTGTGTTTCAAATGCTAACTAGTGAAGGCTGTTTAGACAGTAGGGGAAATATGGTGTCATAGAAAGACAAAAAATTAAAAGATCTCTTCAGCCTCTTTTTCACAATGTGTCAGGATGGTTTGGTGTGGGGTTTTTTGCCCCTACAATTTTTTTCTAGATACTGACATAGTAGCTGCTTCCAAGGTAGACATAAACAAAGGGGTAGGATTCTTACCTAAACTAAGCATAAAAGTAGATTAGAGGAATTTCATGCTCTTAAGTGCCTATTTTTCCTCCAGAAATATAACCTGGAATTTGAGGCAATAGTCAATAATAGGTGGAATTTCTTGAGCTGTGTACTTATAAACAGTCTGCTCTTTAAAAGGTGTTATGCCCTATTTTAAACATAAACAGTATTAAAATGAGTGATGACTTTTGATAATCGGGAAAGAAGAAAATACCTAGCAAAACAAATATATTCATCTTGTTTTTCAATAAATTAAATACTAAACCATATATTATGTACATATTGGAGAAAATGTGGATGTGTTTAAAAGTTTGTTTCTGTAAAGACTTTAAAAAAATTTTAAGGGAAGCCTCTAACCTTTTTTCAAGACTAGAAGAAATATTTTTGCTTTGCTATACTCAGCCATTTAATTATGCAGGAGGAGTAATCTATGGCAGGGTAGTTCCTTGAATTTTGTGCGTGGTGTTGGGGGCAGGGGGAATGTATAAAATGTCTAAAGTAAGTGTGTAATGAGACAACTATGGGCATTTATTTATCTCTTTGCTTCTTAAAAGACATTAGGTCTTTGAAGCTTATCAAGCAGCCAGTTGCTTTTCCAAGACAGTGATATTATTGTGACTGTAAAATTACGTTACACTGTTTACAAAAATGTTGATCCTTCAAAATTTAGGATGATTCCATACAGGAAGAAAATGGGACTATTTCTTCCTGATCCTGCTAGAATATTTTGTAGTATGGATAAATGGGGCTGTTGGCAAATCTGAATCTGCAGTTCAGTAGAAAAGAAACAATTCTAAAGTTTAACTAAATAAATAAAAAAAAATAATCTTATCTTTGGAAGCAGTTGCAATGATTGGTTAAATAAGCAATATAGAACAAAAAGTCTGGAAGAGATGTCTGACGTATTATAGTCTTCTAACTCTTGGGTTTTAGGTTTTGAAACACATACCCAAGCTACAAATTGCATGGAGAGCTGGTTTGCATTATTCTTAATGTATCTCTGCTTAGTGATATCTCACTGAAGCTTATAATAAGGTTACAAAATTTGCCCAGTCTCTTTTAATGTATTATCTTGGTGTGATCCTAAATGCCTCTGCTTTATTCCAGGGAGCCTTTCATCATTCTCTCAGGAGGCTTGTCATATGACACTGTAGGAAGACGACCCTGTTTAACAGTTATGCATGGGAAAAGTACTGCTGTGCTAGAAATGGATTATTCTATTGTTGATTTTCTAACCCTCTGTGAAACACCATATCCTAATGGTAGGCTTTGGAAAGATTTTTCTCAGTACTTTGACCTCTCCTCTTTGGAGTTTTATCCCATTCTTTACAATTGCCTTTCTGTTTTATCTCTGGGGATCAGACTGCAGCAGCAACATCTGTTATCTCCATTGTCTGAAGTATGTTTTATTCCCGAAGCATCATAATACAATAGTTTATTATAAAACCTATTTTGCTTCTACAAGAGTGCCAATTACTGGTTCCATGGTTTTTCCTTTTTTAATCCCAAAAGCACATGCAGACAAAAAGTAGCATTACAATATTAAGCCGTAGTTACTGCAGCAGATGTGTTCATTAATATTTATTTAAGCACATAAGACCTTTCCAGTCAATGCTAAATCTTGATTAGCATTTGTGTAGTACTCTTAACTTTTAGTGACTTTATTCATTCCAGTATTCACATGAAGTTCATGACTAACCTGTAATCTCTCTTCTGTAGAAGGGGATTTTTTTTTTATCACAGTTTAGGTAGTTGTCCCAGTTTAATAGTGCTGATGACTTCAATGTTTTTAGTTGTCAACTTCCAGCAGAGTATATAAAACTGCTTAGCTCAGAATTGAGGTCTGCCTGAAAGAGGGAAAGATAAACTTTGGAAACTCCTTCAATTTTCTTATTTTAGTGTCAAGTCAGCTGTCTTTCAATCCATTTTGTAAGCAATTATAGAATTTAAACCCCACTGAATAAGAGGAAAGGCAGTTGGGGGGGGTGGGGGGGGGGAGGAGGATGTTATTGTTCAGTAATTGGCTCTTTCTCAAGAATACTGCTTATACAAGTTCCTCTGCATGTTCCTTTTCCTGTTATTTGAGCTATTGAAATGGTTCTAGCAAATTAGAAGGGAGTTGAGAATATTGAATTAAAGGGAGAATATGGCTTCTCCAAACTTAACTTGGAGTATTCAGGGGAGTGAGTGTATAAAATATCTCCAGAAACTATAGACATCTAAGTGGCTTTTCTACTCCTGAGTGATAGAGTGCAAGGCCTGCTCACATTCTTGGGGCTGTGCATACAAGAACTACATTTACCAATAAGTAACTTTTTTCTTTCTTGTTTTCAGACTTTCAGGAACCATACGCTGTAGTTGTTCTCCTAGAAAAGGACTTAGTACTGATTGACCTTGCACAAAATGGGTAAGAATCTTGTGTAGTCCTTTTAATGGTTGCCTGCAGTGATCAGCCTGTTGTTCTCTGTTGTTCTGCTCTATAGCTTTTTAATCTACTGTAATACCTCCCTGTCCAGAACATAAAATTTTGAATATTAAATATAAGGTTTCTTCAGCAGAACTAAGTATCTGTATAGATCAACTTTTCTCAGGTTAATATGTAGTAAATGAGTAGAATATTATGTGACTTTTTCCAGGCTTGACTGACAGAAATTACTGATCACTGCTGCTTTTTAATTGTCACAGTTTATTTTGAAGTTGATTCCTTAGTGCTATGAGGGGAGCTCAGAATTTTGGGGAAGGGAGCAGGGGGAACAACTAATCAGATAATGCAGGTAATTTTGGCTGACGCTGAGTGTTGTTGTTACCACATAAATACTTGCTGATTTTATTGCCAAATGCATTGCTATCTGTTTTGCTTAAAGTAACTCAATACTGATGCAATAAATATGGTATATGTAAAATGAGAATGGTAACATCTACTTCCTGGTTTACTACTGTGGTAAGAGGTTGCTTAAAAGTAGTATCCTATTACAGTTTTCACAACTAATACTTGTCTAACCCATTTTGAGTCTCCTGTTACTTTGTCCATGGAACAGTCCTTATCTATTAAGTGGTGATTAAAAATTCTGGATCCTACAAATTTTTCTACCAAGGCTTTTGAAGTTAGTATAGGCAGTAAAAACTAACTATTAAGGGATTAGTAGCAGAGGAACCAGATGTATAAGATCTTTGCAGTGTTTCTGATTAAAACTCACCAGTGGTCAATGAATTAAAAAAATCCTTGTGAAGAACATCCTTCTAGGGTAAACAAAAACCTGTAAATATGTATCCTCAGAGTCAATGGTTATACCTTAGCTAATGAAGACTCTATTGAATTTGGAAGAAGGTCAAGTTTAGTCCTAATATCTCTGCAGCTACTGAGCAATTTCATTTAGTTTTTCCCAATGTTACATGGCCATATGCTGTATCCAAAACTTGTTTCTGATATACCAAGAGCATTAAGCTTCCAACATTCATATGTTGAAAGATGAATAAAACAAGTTTTAAGGAGCTTGAAATAAAACAGTTTGTACAAGGCTTTATTTTCTTAAGTGAAAGTTTGCAGTGCCTGAAATTTGAAGTTATGTTAAGGCTTGTTCCATTTCATTTTAAAAAATCTTCAGCGGTTATGTTTTTAGAAGACTTATGATGGTCTTTGTTACAAATGACTTGCAAAGTATTAATTGTTTCACACCTGAAAAGCAATTAATAGGGTTTTTTTGCTACAGGAGGTTTCCTCTTGCCCTGTGTCATATGGATTTATCATGTTTTGTTAAAATTGAGCCTCTTTTCCATTTCATTTTTAGAATATTGTTTTAGCTTTCCAGATAGCTCTGTATAAAGTTATTGATATGCAGAATATTTTCATCTGTAGTTGACAATTTTTCCTTTAGATGAGTTAAGAGGCTGTGTCCCTTTTGGCCCTTCTCAAAAAAAAAAAAAAAAAAAAAAAAAAGGCAGGGAGGAAACTTATGGATAGTATGCATTTCTCTGGAGGTAAATGTTCTTGGAACACAGATGTATTTACCTCTTATTATTATTGGCTTTTTTCCCTCATTAAGGCTCTGTGACTTTTCTGATGGAGGTGATGGTGGGGAGTATATATATGTGTGTGAGTGTGTGTGTGTTTGCTTCTAATTGGTAATGTAGTGTTGCTATCTATAGCTTTCAGAAAGTGATCTTGGAGTTGCAAGTAGGTTATGAAAAGTGCTGGAAGACTTTGTCCAAGAACAGTATAATAATTCAAAGTGGGAACTGGAGTCTTCCCATCTTTCTCCCTGGAAGAATAGTCTGAAGTTAGAAATAAATTCGTAGCTCTGCATTACTACAACTAGGACTTGGTAACTTCAGTTTTTCCACAGGCAATTAAGATAGTAAGCTTTTAAAAATAGGAAACTATAGGGAATAGCAGTGTTCTAGAAGTATTCTAGAAACAGTAAAAACTTTAGGTTCTGTCTAGAGTACTACAGTACCTTGATAGCATACTGGATGAGCTGTAAAGCTGCATAGTATATTTGTTCATAATCTAATTTGATATGCATTTATTTTCCTCTATATGAAAAGAACGCAAACTTAGTCTTTAGTGTTTTACTTGTGTTCCGCATTAAAAAAAAAAAGTTTTTCTTAGATTAACAGTCATCCCCTTTCATCCATTAAAGGTACCCTATATTTGAGAATCCCTATCCTTTGACTATACATGAATCTCCGGTTACCTGTTGTGAATATTTTGCCGATTGTCCTGTGGACCTCATACCTGCACTCTATTCAGTTGGCGCTCGACAGAAACGTCAAGGTTACAGTAAGAAGGTACAACATCTACTACATACGTATGTATTTGAAAAGACTGAAAATCAACAGCTCTAAACAACATAAGAGTGGCCATACTAAGACCAAAGATCCATCTGACTTGTTATTCTGTCTTTGACAGTGGCTAATAGCAGATTTCTAGGGAGGATATAGCATATGTCAAGCCTGTAGTCATGCTTTCCTGATGTGCTCCCATTGATTGCCGTATCACTGGAAGCTAAGGGACTTCCTGGAGCAGGGGTGTTGTTTATAGCCCTTGATTATTTTTTTTTTCTCTGCAGTCAATATGTCTACTTACTTTTTGAAGATGTGAAATACTGGAATCTGCAGTATCTGCAGTAATTTCAATGGCTTAACTTTGCACTGTATGATATTTTCTTCCTCAGTGTATTTGTTAATCTTCCAGGAATGGCCTATCAGTGGAGGCAACTGGGGTTTGATCACTCAGAGTTATCCAGAGATAATTATTACAGGGTAAGTGACACCATAGTGTAGTAATAACTTTCTTAGCTGATTAAGTAGAAGTGAGAATATTTTGCGCCTCTTCTAGAAACCAATGTTCTAAGAGTGGTTTGAATGATTTAAAAAATTATGTTCACCAGACAAGTCATTTGCCTAATCTTCCTGAGGTGTTAACAGGAAAGTAAAGCAAAATGTGGAGGAGAAGGTAGGAACAAAATGATAGCAGGTGTTTTACAGGATTATTATGATGTGGTATTGTGATTATGTCTGCTTGCTATCAATATATGCTGGATGAAATTTACCTTTTATTCTTTAACTTTTGGAAAAGAGTTAAGTAGTGTTTTAAAGCACGGGAAGTCCATTAAATAGTTATTGAGTTCAGTTCTCAAAGGGAAGCCAATTTTTTTATTTCAAAAAGGACAACCAAATACTTAAATCTGTTTTGATCTCTTTTTGAGACTGATCCTTCTAATACTGCTCTAAGGAGCATAAACCAAATATAATTTGTAACCATGCAGTGCATCACTGAAAGTGAGAGCACTACTCAAGTTTTTTTTAGAACAGCCCGTTAACCCTAATGAGGATTACTGTCACTTTATGCTACACATTGGAGAAACGTTGAGAGACAGTCCTGAAAAAAAGTCTAGTCATCTGATTCTTAATTTCAAGGATAAATAAACAAGTTAGGTGACTCATTTACACTGAAATACAGTACATTTAGGCATCTCCTTTACAAGTGTAACTCCAAATAAATGGCATCTTTTAAGAAACAACACATGGCAAGGTATAGCAAACTGCTTAAGGGATATGCAGGTATCTGAAATCAGTATTTAAAATCATAAATTAGTATTAGTACAGCAGAATTTCAGGGAGTTAGCCTCCAAAGGTTTTTTTAATCCCTTCTGTCCAAAGTAATTGGGGTGCATGTTTGCAAAATATCTGCTTCCAATAAATTGTGAAAATAAAGTGTCACTAAGAATACTAAAAAAACCATAATGCTAGCCATATATTTTCTAATCGGTAGCAAAGAGGTCTAACACTCCAACTAACCATTTTACCATCTTATTAATTTTTTAATATTTCATAGGCATGCTGATGGGTCAATCAAGTTTTGGGATGCCTCAGCAAGTAAGTGTTTTCAGTAGAGATTTTTTCCTGTGCAGTAGGAGTTTTCTAAACTTACTGATTTCTCTAATGGAATGTAATTGCAGATTAGTCATTCTCATTATTTCCTGCCTCATGTAAAGTCAGTAACTCCATAGGAAACTGATTTAAAATTAAATAAAGTTCACATTATTTCGTAGTTAATTGTTTCACTGTTTTTACCACCTCGGTGAAAATGTACTGCTAGTCCAAGGACCTGCTAGAACGGAAGAGTTCTAAAATTTTTTAGAAGCACCTTCAGAAGCACATTATTGAGCACAGAGATGCATGATGGGCAAATGCATTCCTTTTTAGTACAATTGAATTTCAGTAAGTTATTTCTGTCTTTTTAGACAGGAGAGAGGCATGTGTTCATAAGATATCAGCTCCCCATAAATTACAGTATCTAAAAATGAGAATTGGAACTAGTAGTAGTTTGTGCTAATAAAATGATCTAGGCATTTGTGAAGAAAGGCAGAACAGTAAAGACAAAACACTTTTCTTTGGTGGAACACTGAACAGGTCTGAAGAGTCTAATACCATTTTACATTTCTCTTCAGTTAGAGTCAGTTGCATCTGATGGTCTACACAGCTAACAGAGAAATGCAGTAAGAATTCAAACTAGAATAGACTGCAGAGAGTTAGATGTTTTAATTAATCTAGTTCTGACTAACCTTACTCTTGGTACTTAAAAGCTGTCTGAAGCAATCTTGGAATCATCATCAGTTGTCTTTGAAAACTTGTGGAAGACTGGTGAGATTCCAAAACGCTAAGGCGTGTGTGGGAGGGAACAGATGCAATGTATATGTTTAAAAACTGGGAGGAGTAGTATTTGGAGTGTTATATATCTTTAATTTCACTTTAGGGTGGGGGTGGAACTGGGGCGGGGGGGGGGGGACGGGGGGGACGACAACAATCCTGATTGATTCTCTGTGCTTAAAAATTCTATTCATCATAGATCTGTCAAAAAGATCCTGTTAAAGGCACTTAGTTTCTTTCTAAAACAGATAAATAAACCTGTTAAGGGAGAAACTGCAAGTATCCTGTATCTTGATTTTAAAACTTTTAAATCTCAATAGCACAGTCTTACAGATGAGCTAGGGAAGTGTGATTCTGGTAAAAGCACTGAAATATGGAAGAGGAGAAAGGATGCTATAAATTAAGATTTCCTAATGATATGATTGGTATTTGTAGCAGTGATTTGGGCCATTGACTAGAGAATATGTCTGTGAAGTCTGAAAGCAACACCAAGGCAGTTGAAAGAAAATGTAAGAAAGAATTAGAATTGCAATTGAGAATGATCTTGCTAATCATGGAATAGCATCCAAGACAATTTATTTGAATATAGGATCAATGATTTACACTCAAAACTTGTTCTGGGGAAAAAAAAAAATCGGAGATCTAATGGATTGTAGTGTCAGTGTTGCACAAAAAAATAATCATTGGGATAAATAAGTGGGAATATCTGTAAAACCAACATGGAGTAACTCTTTCACAATATTAAACTGTGATAAGGCCTCACTAGAACAGTTCTAGGAAAATGCTATCAAGAAAAGTATGGACTGATCAGAGGGCAGCGCTTTTGAATGATCAGACAGGACAAAATAAAAATTGCAGGAACTGAGGCTGTTAAGCCTGAGAAGACAGGTGAGAGGCCATGGATCTGAAATACTGTAAGAAGAAAGGAAAGGAGCTTTACTTTCTCTGCCATAGATAAGCTTAAGTTGTGGGTATGGCACATGTAACTAGATGTTATTGTTATAAAGAGATGCTTAAGTATAGTTAAGCCTTGAGAAGCTGTGAGGGCTTAGTTTGTAACTGAAGCTTAGTACGCATCTGTCAGGAAAAGTGGTGCTATAGGGGTGTTTTGTTTTATACTAACTGATCCTGCATTAGGCAAGTGGTGCACTGCATGGGCAGAGTGAACACAGGTATTCAATGCTTCTATTCTGCCCTCTTTTGTTTAATATAGTGGCTTTATCTATGAAGGGAGATTTGTAAATTAAAAAAAATTAACAAGAGAAAAATAACTGGTTAGATCAAAACTAATTTTTTTTTTTTCTTTTCTGGTTTGTTCCTAGTAACGCTGCAAGTACTCTATAAGCTAAAAACAGCCAAAGTATTTGAAAAATCCCGGAATAAAGATGACAGGCCAAACACAGATATAGTAGATGAAGATCCATATGCTATTCAGATCATCTCATGGTGTCCAGAAAGTAGAATGCTGTGTATAGCTGGAGTTTCTGCACATGTCATTATTTACAGGTTCAGCAAGCAGGAAGTGACAACAGAAGTAATTCCGGTAACTAGTATAACCATTTCTTAACTTTGTAGGATTTAGCTACAAGAATACTGTTGTAGCAATTTACTACTTCATTGTCTTTCATTGTATTAGTGAAATGGACAAACACAGTTGCCTCAAAGTGAGATGTATTTTTTGTGGAGAAAAAATAATAAATTATGAAATTTGGCAAAAAGTGAAAATTGCACACCAAGATTTTGGTTTTCATTGGCTTTTTCAGCTTTTGCAGCCAATAATAGTTCTTTGTTCTATTTATCAAAGCAAATAGTGAATCAAAACTTGGCTGTATCCAGGGTAAAAAGAAAACAAGTGAATGAGATGTCAAGTTGGAGAATTTTCAAAGCTTTTAGGGAGTTGATTCCTTTTTTTCCTTCGTAGTAATTCATAGATTCATAGTAATTACGACTTGTCTTGGTAAAACTTCTGCAGTATGCAGAGCTGGAAGAGCAAAAGCGTGCCAGACATGCCCTAAGGTCTCTTAAGGACTTTGCAGTGTCACTTTTTTTATTCTGTATAAGATACAATGATGAGTTCTATTACAAGAGTTTGAGAATTCCTTTGTTAAATCAGACACACACATGCAACTTTATCCTAATGTATGAGCTGAAAGCTAACTTGAAGCCATTTAATTATAAAATGTTATATGTTCCAAGTAAAGCATTAATCATAATGTAGTTGGGTCCCATCCCCCGCCCCTTATTTTGCCCCCTTCAGATAAGTCTCAGTTGAAGGAGATGAGGCATATTTTTTTTTCCTTCTGGTGTTTACTTATGTACAAGTACATTCCCTTCTGAGGGAATAGGTTTTTCTAAATGATTTTTACAAATCAGCCCCTAGCAAACTATTCTTCAGTACTAGGAATGCTTTAGAAACAATAGTGTGTAGTTCTTTTTCTCAGTCCATGAGTTAAGTTATACTTTCCAGATGATGAGAATAAAACGGTGGAAAACTTTCTTTACACTGCGCTACAATTAATCCTAATATTGTTATAGATCCAGCAGAAGGAAATCTGAAGTCCCAATGAACTCTACAGTTCTTTAAAATGTATGGTTTAGTTGAATGCAGCATCAAACATTGAACTAAGTCCCATGTGTACAGTGCTACAACAGTATAAAGTGTAGCTGTTTGTATGCCTTCAGCTCATCTTAGGTTTAGCATTCCTGAACTACCTAAAACAAGTCCTCTTCATAACTGAGAATTTTATGTGCACAGAATGATAATTAAATGGGTCTCGTATCCAATATTTAATTTCTTTCCAACACTAAGCATCAAACTTTTAAACATTGGGAAATAGGTTAGATTGTCAAGTTTTAGCAATCTTCGGATATTCAGTCTGTAGTAGTTAGTATGACTCTGTATTTCCAAAGACTACATGTGTGTGTTTAGGTTGCAGTGTTTATTAAACTACTGTTATCTT
Organism: Astur gentilis; assembly: GCF_929443795.1. NCBI lineage: Eukaryota > Metazoa > Chordata > Aves > Accipitriformes > Accipitridae > Astur > Astur gentilis. The sequence goes on along the minus strand of NC_064884.1, from coordinate 34,867,651 downwards.
TTAAAAGATGGAAAAGTCCTGGATGCCACTTTCATCACTAGTATCTTCCATTACACTTCATTTATTTCATATATAGTTTTTTGAAAGGCAAAGTTTATTGATAATTTTTTTACTTTAATTTACAGATGCTGGAGGTACGTCTGTTATATGAAATAAATGATGTTGAGTCTCCAGATGCCGAGCAGGTGCCACCTTTACCAACTCCAGGCACAGGTTCCAATCCTCAGTCCATTGTTCCCCAGTCTCATCCATCTACTAGTAGCAGTTCATCTGATGGACTTCGTGATAATGTCCCATGTTTAAAGTAAGTATATTCTGTTATACTTTTGTTGAGTGTAAAACTTTACAAGAAGATGTGATGAGATTATATGTACTTTGATATAATTACAGAAATGTCATTGTTGGTGAAAATGTTTTATTTCTTTGAGCAACGTTTTCCAAATATCTGTAAGTTGAGATCTGTTCTAAGAAATTGTTGCAATCTTAGTTTCTTTACATTTCATAAGTTGATTTTAAAAAAAATGATCTGAAAACTCTTACCTTATGACTGCTGCCTGCTTTAGGAAACTTTGGCATAGATGTTAGTATAATTAGAGATGCTCATGCTTTAGAGCAAACATTTTCAATAGCAGCAACATATAGTTACTTTGAAACTTTATTGTCCATTGAAATGAATAGGCAAATCAATGTTTTGTGGCTCTCCTTAACTTTAGGCCAATTATGTCTGAAGAGATTTTACCTGTTAGTTTTCCAGAGCCTTAGGTTTTTAGAGCCAAATCAAAAGCAATGAAAATACTTACAAATAACTTGACTTAAAGGTAACTCTATCTATGCTTATAAATATTTTTTTTTTTCGTAACTCTCCAAGGGAACTACTTTGTATTTTGGGAACAGGAAACATAATTAAATAGATGTCCTATTCTCATGGATCTTCATTTTGCATGATGCCTCGTAGTGCTCACAGTGTAGGTTTTTGACCAATTTTCAGATTTTTTTAAATTGGGAGGTTTTTCCTTAAGGTTCTTTGTGTGTGAACTTTTACTCATTTGAGAAATGAAAAGCTAAAAGACGACAATTTTTTTTACTCTTCTACAAGAGTGCATTATGAGGCCTCTGTACCATCACCTTTTCCTTACAGAATATACACTGAACTTCATTTTCAGATATAAAATGAAGAAATGTATGTACTTTTTTGTTTTCTGAAGCTTTAAGATCCCAACTTGGATTTTAATTCTTTGAGTGCATCCATCTAGAAAATAACTAATTCTGATGGGGTTATTTTCTCTGGGTGGGTGTTTTCATATATTATTGGTTGTACAGAGTTGCAGAAGTGTCTTTCTAAAGAAAACTGGACAGAGTAGAGAAATGGAAAATTTTGAATTTTTGTAAAATATTGGCAAACCAAAATATGCATTAAAGAGAATGAATGGGTTAAAAATAAGAGGAATTCAGGAACCAGAGGAGCTTATGTTCTGTGTAACATTTTTCACCTTAAAAGATGAGAAAGACCTAATCCTTCATGGAGGACATTCATAAGTTTGTTCATCAGCATGCAAACAAAATCTTTCCAGGAGCTTCAATTCCCCCATTCCCAGGTTCATTCCATACAACTTGGCTACCATTATAATAATTTACCTTGCTTTCACTTTTTTCTACCATATCATCAGCTTTTTGTTTGCATTTGTCTCAGTACATTGTGCTTTCGTTTCCTTTTTCAGTATGCTTCTTCCACATGCACCCTTCACCCCCTTCCATTCTCTAAATCGGAGTTCTGGGAACTCTGAAAAGAATGGGTAACACCTTCCTTGTAGACACTGAATGCCTTTATCTGTTCAAGTCAACATAGGATGTTAACACTGTTATGCCTTGCTCTGAAGAGGGGAGAAATGAAGTATTTGTGGTCATTGCTCAATTAAGTTTCAGTTAGGTAATGAATAAAAAGAGCCCTTAAAGAAGTGAATGACCAGTTCCAATGTGGTTTTTTCTGGTTGCTTGTGTTGATTTTTTTTTCAATTTCCAACTTTCTGAACTCCAGTGTGGTGTAGAATTTAATGAATTCTGAGCCCATAAGGAAAAAATGGAGACTGTAGAGAGTCATAAAAAGATACCATGTTTTGCTTACTTTGCAGAGTTAAAAATTCTCCTCTCAAGCAGTCTCCAGGCTACCAAATTGAGCTAGTTATCCAGCTAGTATGGGTGAGTGGAGAACCTCCTCAACAAATAACCAGCTTAGCAGTCAACTCGGCTTATGGCCTGTAAGTATATTTGACAAAGTTTTTTCATTATTCTGTTAAAGAGGTTTAAAATTATCTATTAAAAATTAGGTCTCCATGTGTGTTCACATAAGCTGCACAGCAACATGAGAGTCAGTCTCCTGTGCTTAAAAGATAATTCCTTTTGGGTCATGGCAGATCCTGATGATAACATCAGAAAACGAATCAGTATCACTCTTCCTCACCTGGCACTTTATAGCCAAGAGTAAGTGTCATTTAAGGCACTGTCAGACAGGTTGGCAAGTACAATGATGGTGATCTGTTCTACTCAGTGTCACATGTTTTTACAAGACAACAATTAAACAATACTGCATTCTAAAATAGTAATTTATAAATATGCGTAATTTAGTGTAATTCATAAAAATTAGAAGTCTTAAAATGTTGAACAGCAGCAAAGACTGATATAAAACTTTACCAATATTGATTAGCACTATCTTTCCTTCCACTTATCTTTTTCCAGAGTAGTTTTTGGAAACTGTAATGGTATTGCGATGGTTGATTACCTCCAGAAGACAGTGCTCTTGAATCTAGGCACTATTGAACTGTATGGCTCCAACGATCCTTATCGCAGGGAGCCACGATCTCCCCGAAAAACTCGGCAACCGTCTGGAGGTGAGTAACCCAAAACTTGTTTTAACCAACTGTGCCTTTCTTCTGAGCTTATCTGGACTAATATTGTATATTCTTCGAATACAAGCATACTTTTCTCCATTTTTTAGTTTCATCCTTTCTTCTTGATGTGTCCCTAATGTCACTATTGCAGGTTTGTTACTTCATGTTTCCTTCAAAACTGTTGCTTAGTGGAATCTACTTATGCTTGATATCATTACTTACTTTTTAGTAGCATGTATGCTTTAAAAAAAAGCAGATGGGAAAACATTATCTGTGTGAATAGATATAAGTAGAAATGTACAATGGATTTACGCAGTTTACAAGATTTTTAACTTAACACAGCATGAAGTAGTAGAAATATCTTGGTATTTCTGATAAACCTTGTACCCATATCACATGCTTGTATAAACCCATTAATGTTTGCAGATAGCTGGTGTATCTGCTGGGATCTTCTTGCTTCCTGTTTTAAACTTTGACTAGAAATGTCCCTGATAAGCTAAAACGTTACATTGTATATGCTGTTATGTTGTGCTTGAGAGGAAGCCTTCCATTTAAATGAACAAAAGAAACTTCCAAATACAAAATGGTAAATTAAATCTTTTTGAAAAAAGGACTTTGATTTAAAAATATACTCAAGAAGGGTGTTTCTTTGCAGCTGAGGAGGAAAGTGACATTTGAGTCAAAATGCCAAGCTTTTTATTGCCAAAAGGAAAATTTAGTATTTTTAAATTATTTTCTCCTCTTTGTTATGTAGTGGATAGTTTTAAGTTAGTTTGGAAAACAGCTGAACACAGAATGATAAACAGTGTTACTGCTGCCCCAAATTATTATTTTTCAATAGGAAATAAACTGTTCAAAAAACTTCATGCTCTAGTGTTGGTTGCTTTATTTTAAGAGATCCAGAATAAAGTCCAGGTAAGTTCTTTAGGAAATATTTTATTCAAATTGAAGTGGATGCTGTAAGATGTATTTTAGTAAATCATTGGTTTGGCAGAGATCCAGTTAACATCAGTCAGCTTATTTCAACTGAGGAAACTGGTCTAAAAATCATTTACGTAGAGCAGAACATACACAGTTGGTAACCTGTCACGTAAAATATTTTCTTCTAATATCTAAAAACTTTATTTAAAAAATTACTTTTTAAGAGAGAAATAACTTTACTGGTTGACTCCGTTAATTCCTCTTGGGAATAAAGAGCTTAAATTCCACTTCATGCATTTAGACTATAAACTGCCTTTTAGAGTGTTGAACATTACTTTCTTTGTTTTCTTGGCTTTTGTTATTTTAACGTATTGGATCTGCATAACTCTGAGTTACAACTGTGTCTCTTCATGAATATAACTGTTACATGAAATCATATATTTTCATCTTACATTTTAATACTAACGATCTGCATGGCAAGAGCATTTTATAAACCTGGTGATACAAGTTATTCTGCTGGCTTTTCTGTCTCAAATGTACTGTTAGTGTCTCCGTCTTTCCTTTTCTCATTGCTTCATAAAGGTATGCTGACTGTGGCTTCTTGCATGTGCGGCCTTTCTAACTTATATTCAGAGTCTGTGAAAAAGCTTCGCACGTCTTATTTAAGTAAGTCATCTCATGGCAATAAAATATTTTTGAACATCTGAACTTGTTTTTTTTTTTTACTTGTTCACTCACCATAAATATTTTTGTTAGTTCATTTTAAGTAATTGTTTTACTTCTAGAAACCAATTTTAATCCATCACACATCTATTGTGTTTCTTGTTCATGGCATCATTAAAAGAAACTTGAAGGGAAAAAAACAACTGTAATAGTATCTGTATTTTGCATTTTTTTAATAAATAAATATCAAAAGCAAAAGGAGATGCTGTCTCGGAAGTTACTGGTGTCTACAGACCTGAGATCTTACTCGCCAAAATTAGTGTTCTTTTGAGATCTGAGGCTAGATGCTTCCCTTGCTTGGTTCCCCTTTCTGGCAGAAAAAGCTTCAGAACTCTGGTGTTAGATTATTATTATTAATAATAATAATGCTTAACATCGTAAAAGACAGTGATTTGTCTGTTACAAATGAAAATTTACTTCTACAAAGATGATGTTCATAGGGATTAAGAGTGGAGGTGTTTGTGTATTGGACAGCCCTGTGGAGTGCCTATGTGAGGGAGGTAGCCCATCAGAACCATGATTAACCTGAGGGCTTCTCTGACTTATTCCATCATTCACAGCATCCAAGAATTTGGAGAACATAACACAAAGCTGATTTTTAAAAGCGTAACATTGTTCCTTTCCCTAGGATGCCAGTTTTCTCCAGCCCTTGGGCAGAGGTAGGTAATCTCATCCCATTTTTTAATGAAGGAGAGTGGAGCAAAACTAAGCTAAGGGAAGGACGATCTGGAGTAAAAAAAATTAAATAATTTAAAAAAAACCCACAAAACAACAGAAAAAAAAACACCAAAACTAAAAACACCCCTTGAGATTGTGGTCCAATTCTCTTAGTTCTGGGAAATTTCTCTCCCTAACAAGGGAAAAAAAATAAAAATGTTTCAGATAGGCAGAGAGGGGTAGGATCAATAGCCAAATACTGCTTTCTGTATAGTCTTCCATCCTTTGCTGCCAAGGGACAAAGGGAGCTAGGCATAAAAGAAATGCCTCCACCTTAACATGATACAGAACTGAAAACCAGGATCTGCCACTCATTTATTACTGTTAAGGAAAGTAAAAGATGGGCAGAAGTGCCAAAACTGGTTTCTGAAGCCAATGATTGTGAAGCTGAATCTACCTGGACTATTCAGTTTAGGAGCATGTTAAAGCAGGTTTTGTACAAAAGAGTTAATTTCTTAACCAGGTAGTTAATTCTCTTTCCCTCCACTGTCCTGCCAGTATCTTGGTCAGCTGGAGCTACAGTCGTTCTAAAAACTGCAAATAACTTCTCTAGAGTTATTTACTATTTCTCATTATTTGTACTTCTTTCAATGTATGTTGCCCAGACTTCAATAGCCTAAATAATAAAGCATTATTGCTATGTAATTTTTCACAAATAAGTCTGTTACATTATAGAACTATCCTTTCCTATATTTATAGGATTGGAATTATAAGATTTGGATTTTGCATTCTCCCTTTCTTGAACATTAATATCTGCATTTAGTGTCTTCAAGAATGCAAGGAACTAATATTTCCTTGGTTTTGTTTTGAAAGATATGCCTTCATTGAATTCTTTATTGTTAAAACATTTGTATCTTAATACTTTTAAATTTATTTTTCTATGAATAAAGACATTTTCAACTACTGTACAGCTCTAATAACCTAGGGAGTACTAGTACTTAATTTCTAAATTTTCCTAGAAAAAGTGCTTATGTATTTAATGTGGTTGTTTTGAAGAAACTGAGTATATTTCCCATTCTCTCAGACAACCACAATGTATTTTAAAAAAAAAAAAATCATACTAACCTGTGCATGCATTTGGACAAGTTCTTAATTAGTTACATTAAGTTCAGGTTCAGACAGCATGCAGCAGAGCAGCATGTTGTTACTGTACATTGTAGCCCAAGATTGATAGAAACAAAAATTAAATTATTTCATTATAGAAGGGAGTAAGAAAACATTATTCTCTTACTCAACCACTTCCATAGGTTTTGCCCAAAAAAGGCAGCAAGAATTGGTTCTTCCTCATTAAGAACCCTGCTATTCTGTATGTTCCAGCATAAAATGTCTATGTAATAGATCATCAGTATCTGCGTACCTATTTGTAATTTAGTAAATGGCATGTCCTGAGTAAACCAATTGAAAATTTAAAAATACTTTTTAAAAAAAAGTTCATAGAGTAAGAGTTACATATCTTCTAAAATATGAATGGAAATGCAAGATTTTTCCCTTCAGTTCTGTTGCAAGAATATGATGTATGTTTCTGTCATCTTATTTTTTTCTACTCAGAAAAGAAATTCAGATTCCCGTCTTAAAGCAGCATCTATTTAGAGACAAGGCTCTCTACACTAGCTAGACTGTAAACTGTCTTTTCAGGCTAGCTCAACAGATACAAGCTCCCAGTTGGGATCGTGTTTTGGAATTTATCAGTGATTCATAACCAGGTATATTACTCACATGTTTTGGGTGACAATTTATAGTTTGTGAAGCATGCAGTATATGTGTTTTGTGAAGGCCTGCTAGACAGTGTCGTCAGGTACTTGTCAAGGATAAAAACAAAGTCAACCTTTGCCTTGAGATCATAGTATTGGGGGTGGGGGGAGAAACCAACTTTGTCCATGTGCTGGAAGACATAAAATGTGTAAGTAAAAGCTTTATAGTGTGATGAGAACCGTACACAGTGGAGGCTTATACTGTTTAGAGACCTTTGCTTGATATACTGTTTGCTAAGTATGACAGGAGCCATTAAGGAAGTCAATATTGGTACCAAATTATCAAACAATTGGTAATTTTATGACTAAACACCAAAACTTAGGGACAGCTGTTATTTTTCCATGCTAAGTTACATAATTAAGTTCACATAGGACACCAATCTTAACTCTTAACTTACTATTGGTGGGAGTTACAAGATTTTGTGATTTCTCAACTAGTACAATACAATACAACTTTTTATAAGTTAGTATTTCCTAGCTATACCAGAGGCAGTTTAGGATTCAGACAAAATAGAAGCAGTTTTTTGTGTGCATGTGACTTTAAAAAAATTTTATTATACATCAAAAAACCTTTTTTTGAATGTGATCTGCAAGGGATTCAGAACTGGGGTTGAGTCAAACCTGAAGAAAATACATGCCTAGAACTCTTCTGGGGTTGCTTGTTCTGGTTGTTTTCTCTATTCCCTTTCTCCTTGAACTGGATGTGGACATGAGCTGTATGAACTTTTAACTTGAACATCAACTAAACCAAACCGACATCAGCTGTGGCTAAGCCAAGTCCAGAACTGGATCAGGAAGTTAGTTTGGGTTTGGCGATTTTTTTGTCTCTGTTTTTCAGGTTAATTGTTTTTAATTTTAACTTTACATGTTCCTATCAAGCTAGTTCTAGTTGTAATTTTTCATTAGTCTGGTTTCCAGTCAAGTTGTAGTTTCTTCAGAGATATATCTGCCTGAAGCTTATGTGGAAAAGCTGGCAAATGTCTCATCACACTTATTTATAGATCAGTTAATTTCAGTTGTAAGTCTAGGGAGTTTTTAATGCTGCGTGGTAATTTTTATATCTTTAATGAATGAAATTATTTGATTTTTTTTTTGTCATTCATTTGGGGAGGTTTTGAGTTTCTTGCTACTAGAGTTCAGAGAGAGATGAGCTAAAAGCTTATTAGAAGGTCACTTTTCCATATATTTGTGTTCTAGCAGCTTGTGATCTTTAGAGTTCTGAAATGGAAACTCTTGGATTAATTTGCTTTTGTAATCCATAGCAATTTGCACATATGCTGTAACCCTGAAACCAGAAAACTTTTCCAGGAGAGCTGCTTTACTGCCAGCGTGCACACTGCTTCTGCCAGTGTACCTGGGGTTTTAAGATGAACAGCAATAACGATTGTTACACCAGTTTCTTCTCATTGCTCACAGACAAACCCTCATAGTTCACAGACTTAGATCATTCTTGTTATTCTCTGCTTAATTTAAATACTAATACCGTCATAGGTAAAATTACTTTTTATCTATTTCTGTTCCTTCTTCTCTGTTTTAAATAATAGCAGTGATGACTATGCTTAGATTTCCAAGGTTTATGTGCCATAATGATTGTCATTATGCTCACTTACTCTTTAGTGGGCTAAATCCTACCTAATGCATAAAATTAGTGCACAGGTTTATGATGCGAGAATGTTTTGAGGGTTTTCTGTTGGATCAATTGATCTGAGTTATTAAGATGTGTATTAATCAAATTATAGCCTCAAGACTTCTTACAAAGAAATCAAGCATGCAGGTGTGTGACGTCATTCTTGGCTAAAGACTATTCCTGTCAATGAAGGAATTCTCATAGGAAAACTAGTTTGAGAAGTTAAACTCTTACTCTGAAGATAAAGAATTAAAATATTTACAGGAAAGTTCCTGAAGTGCATGTTTGGATTTGTTCAGTTTGGTTCCTGAAAGAGCATGATCTAGAAACACAACTACTTCTAAAAGCACAGTACAGGTTTGTCCTCCCAGCACTGCTACTATCTAAAACTTGTATTGCTTGTTGGGAGAGCAGCACCTGGATTTTTGAAAAATCTTTTTACATTACCCTGTCTAGTACAAAACATTTAGACCTCCATGCATGTTTAAAACTCTGGTGCTTTCAGATGTCAAATCATACTTTGTTAGAGAATATGTACCACAATTATTCCAGACTGTTCATTGATTTACTGATAGATGAATAAACGAATTGCTTTATTCTTTCTTCTGTGTAGTAGAAACGTATAGCTTCCACCTGGGATTTCACCATACATTTTTAGAATTTAAATCAGTTCCCGGACTGTTGTTCAGTATAGGCTTAACCATGCCTGAAGATCATTTGACAATTTCACATCAGTCCTAGCCTTTGAGTTTTGAGGTTCAAGCTGTACATGCTCTTAGTAATCTTATAAAAGACTGTTTTGCATAAATGAAACTGTGTGCGAGGGCAACATACTTTTAATGTGTTCCACATGGATACGGTATTTCAGGAGAACTTTTTTCCTTTAAATAATTAACTTCTGGTTTAGTATTTGTAAATTTTGAAGCTTTGATAGAAGAGTAGTGCTGTTCCCATTTCTTTTTGTTGTCGTCTAACAGGTATGTACAGATGCATTAGTGAATGTGTAGTACAGCTGTATAGACAGGCTTTGCATGTGCAAGCCCTTGTTGCCTTAGCCATTACCATTACACTTATCAAGCTTTTAGACTATTTGAAATATTTGTGTGCATGCAAAAACCTTTCATTTTAACAAATATTTCTTAACTATTAGTGTTAAGCATTACATGCTTGTTGGTATTAGTATTGCATCACGACATTTCTGAAGGAAAACTTTAATATATAAACCTGAAGATGCTTTACTAGCCTTAAAATATCAATAAAATTCACTTTTCTTAATCGTGGGCAGTCTTGACAGCAAGTTCTGGTCAAAAAGGAAAATAGAAAAATACCTTGTATACTTCTATTTAGTTCTAGGGAATATTATTTAGGACCCTTAGGAGGCAACTTCCATCTTTACCATCTGATTGTGGACTCCTATGCTTTATTTCCTTCACTGAAACGGAAGGAATGAGCTTTTAGATATTAACATATTACAGTTATTCAAATGATCAGATTTGACAATGTAAGAATTTAGTGGATTTCCTCGATACAAGAAAGAACATTTTTGTAAGCACCCTAGAACCTAAATTCTGTAAGTGACATCAGTAGGGAGTTTTGCTGGAAAACAAATTTGGCAATGCAACAGCAAATACAAAGTGTATCACTGCAACAGTGGAAAAATAATTTTTTTAAAAAATGCACTGTAGTTTCACGCATCATGCTGCACACATGGTTATAATCTTCAAGATCCTCTTTTATCTGACTTTCTTTTGCAATTATATTTTTAATATAACTCTAGGATTTTTTCAAAACAGAAATAATTGTACTTAATAGCTGTCTATAGTGTGTAAATAACTGTTCTGTTAAGTCTTGACTTGCTGAAAATATGGTGGTTTTCACTGAAATTTAATGAGGAAGCATATTTTGTGAAGAAAGCTTTAGTAGGAAGAAGTGACTCTACAGTCACTGTGGGTAATGTTCAAATTTTTTTTAAAAAAATAAATTAATACATAACAGAAATTCTATCAGAACTGGCTGGTTTGTAGCCAATAAGAAATGAAGTTCCTAACTGTAGCGGAAGAAGGTATAAAATAGCAGCTGTATTTATTATATACTGGTTTTGTGTTCCAGCAGGTCTTTGTGATATTAATGAAGGTACAATGGTGCCAGAAGACCGCTGCAAATCACCTACTTCAGGTAATCATAACTTTCTCTGATCTTCAGCTTCTGATTTGCCCGGAAGATGATATACTTTAAGTCAACACTTACTAGTTAAGTAATTATATAACATCAAACCTGTTGTCTTCTCACAAACTGTTTGAGCTGTCATGAATTTTGCTGTGTTGCACAGCTGCATTTTTAAAACAAGGATGATTTAAGAGATGCAATAGGAATATGTCATAAAGATGAATGAAGAGAGATAAATCTGAAATACTTATGCTTCAGGGAACATACTACACAATGGAATTTTGAAACATTGATAAAAGATGCACAAATTCCTGTAATAGTCCATGTGATTGTGTTTCAGAGTCCTCAAAAGTGGTAAAGATTATTTCTGTAAAAAGAGATAGTTTACTTCTGCTTCCTCATACGTGGTAAATTACTATTTTTCTTTGGAATCAGAGGTCTTCAGAAACTGGCATCCTTACAAAGTAGGAGTTCCCTACTTCATGCTTCCCCCCTCCCTTTTTTTCCCCTCAGTTGCCAATGCTGTACAAGAATATTTTAAATGACAGCTTCAGCAATATGTAATACTATTTAGTATTTTGTTTAATATCGCCTAGTTGAGGTTATAGCCATGTAAATGCTTGATAGTACATGTCAATATATAGTATTCAAGATGAATGTTTCATGTAGTACCTGAAAACTTGTCACTTATCTTCACTATTACTGTGAGAAAACTTTTGAAGTAATATGTCTCTTTATCTGTTTCATTCAAAGTTGGAGTAAAGGACAAAATTGCAGGTTTATTCAAGTAACTAAAGTAGTCTGTGTGCTCTTTGCAATGTAGTACAAAATGGTAATCAATATAGGCATCTGAAGATAGATTCCTTTTCTATTGTAGCCTGTATCTTTCAAAGCCAAGTTGAAAGCATAACAAAACAAAATATCCTGTTTGTACCTCGAGTAGAAATTTTAACATAAATTTTAATTTCTGATTTGACAACTGCAGTCTTTTGATGTCAATTTTAAGTTGTGCAAAACTCATCTGGATCAGTCGATGTAATTTTCTTTTTTGCTAACCCTTTCTTAGTAACAGATTTATTTATAATTAAAGTAAAATTTGGCTGGAAATTTTTAATTAAAAATTCTTAACTGAAGATGTGATTTCATGACAAACCTGTGTAATGCTAAGTGTTGGCATGCTGAAGTAGTCAACTTCAGCATAATTTTTAATGGTGGTGTTTAGAATAAAGTGAATCTTTCCTATTTCATTTTTAAATATCAAGACCAATGTCTGCAAATACCTTGTAGTGCAGTGCTGCTGTTGCAGTAAATCACTTTCACTCTCAAGGTTGAGGAGAATTATTGTTCTTAGTAAGGTATTCAAATTTGACCCACTTAAACAGTCCAGTCTACTTTCTGATAGACTGCTATAAAATGTGTACAACGAATAGCTAATGAGTTGTAACCCTTAATCTCTATCCTTTTTTCCCCTTGTTCCAGCATCACTCAAATGTCAGCCCAAACCAGCCCAATGTCAGCCCAACTGGTACTGCTAAAACTTAAAACACTACTTAATTTGAATTAGAGGGTTTCTTTCCTAATTTAGAGTTGAAGTAGCCACTAACAGTACAGTGAAAGCAAGCCCGAATCAAGGTTTATGTGGAAAAATCCTAAATTTAACAATTTGCCTCCCTTCCCTCTGTGTTTACCTACCTCACTCCCTCCTGAGTTGTCTTTGCTGAAGTTGGTTAAAAACGAATGCAATCTGCATATTTCTTTAAGAGGATCAAAAAGGTGGCCACTTAGAATAGATGGATTCAAATGAATTCCTGAAAGGAAACAATTAGGGTTAAATTCCTAATCCTGCAGAGGTAGAAATCAATCTCCAATTTGAGTTGACTATCTGAGGAGACTATTTTGAAGTTAGTTCATGTTAGAATAAAATCTAGAAGTTTGGAGAACTGACTGTTCTGTGAAAAGAGCATATAATGTCTTAGGTACACACACAATATTGAAGAGAAATAAGTCTAAAGTACCAAAAATAGTGAATGGACAAAAGATGGAGGGGGAAAGCCACTGTTGTGTTCCCCTGTAAAATAGAATCTTGAACTAGCAAGGTTGGACTGTGCCTTGCTTCCCTCAGTTCTGTCCTTTCCTCCCAGCTCTTGGTGAATGAGATAAGGTTCATGTCAGGCTTCTCCAGTTTTCCTTTGGGAAATGTACTTGGAGGGAGGCACCTCCCTGGTAGGGAAATCATTTGGTGGTGTTTGTGAAGACAGAAGAGCTGCAGTTCCTTAGGTTTGGTTTAAGGTTTATATCTTTTCTGGGCAAGAGCACAAGACTGGAAGGAAGCTTGAAAATGGCATACAGCTTTCAGAGAGGTAAGAGAGGACATTTTGGAGAAATCAGCTGCACAGAATTGCACAGATGCAGGACAGAGGCCAGATTAAATGAACTTTTTCCAGTCTAGAGGCTCTCTAGTAAAGAGAAAAATACACTAGCACAAAAAGTTTGCTTGTTACTAGCTTTAAGATTGGAGGATGGGATTTGCAATTAAGTACACTATTGGCTTTGACTGTTAGAATATGATCTGTAAAACAGACCAGTCACTGTTTGGGCTGAAGTCTGCATTTGCTCAAGTGATCTAAATCTTCCAACTCTTCCACCTTTCTGTGCCCAGGTGAAGAGAAGTGGAAGCTAACTTCTATTAGACTTCCTCCAGTGGGTGGTTATACAGTTCAGAGGACTGTGAAAGGGACTACCTGCCTATGCAAGTTAGGAGAGTGTCCTGCAGTTTTAATAACACAGTACTATGGAAATACTGTGAAAATGCAAGAGAAATAATAACTTTATGTCCTGCTTTTTCCTACAGAAGTTAAAATGTAATAAGCTTAGGCTCCAGTGGCATTTATCTGAGCCATAAAACATTGCATAGTGTTGTAAACTGTCAAGTTTTTGTGTTCATGAGTGTCAAAATGTTTGCATTATATTGTGAAAGTGTAAAATAAGAATAGAAAATCCAATGACATTTGGCATTTTTTAGTTGAACTGAGCTTTAATTTCATGACAATCATAAGCCTCAAGTTGTGGCCTATAGCCACCACTGTTTTTTCAGTATTAAGGATTCAGAAAAATCCCAGGTGGCAGCATTGGCTCCAAGTTGGCTGCAGAACAGTTGAAGAACTGTGACCCAAAAGTGAATTACTGCATTGGAAAAAAACCCCCAAATTTTCAAACTTGAGCTTATTGTTCCAGCAGTGTTCTGTGAATTATAATTTAGGTTAATCTTTGTGTCTGGAACCATGATTAGAACAGCAATCTAGCTATTAAACATAAGCATTTTATTCAATGAGGGAAATATTTCTAGCAATAAATTTGTCCTCTGCAACATTTTACCTTGCATTATCATTTTTGTGGTTAATCTCAATATCGCAGAATTCCTGTCATACCAAAATAATTTGGATTTTATAGTGTCTAGTACAGCCACAGAGAATACCAGTATCAGTATTTGATATATTAATATATCTTTGTATTTTCTTTAAACTCAAAGCTTGTATTAAAACATTGGTTTTGTCAAACATATATCTTTGTATATCCATTTCATTCTGTCTTCACTCATAGGTTCTGGTTCACCAAACAATTCTGATGATGATCAAAAAATGAATAATTTTATAGAAAAGGGTACAGTATTTTTCTTTTCTATAACCTTATTTTTTCTTCAGTTCATCCTTTGATACACTTAGATTGATCTTTTTTATTAAAATATTATTTACAGTGAAGACCAAAAGCAGAAAGTTTTCCAAGATGGTAGCCAATGACATAGGTAGGAACTAGAAAATTCTGCTCTGTTCCTAATCCAGTGCCTTACTCTATGCAACACTAACCCAGCAGAAAAAAAATAAAATAATAAAAAAAAAAATTCAAATTTCAATGCATTACGTTATTAATTTTTCATCCTTTATGCTAATTGGTTATTCTGTGGGCTGCTTCTGTACTAAACACACTGGGCACAATAATTTCTAAAAAAATCAATGATATTAGTGGTTTAAATTCTCTGACTTTACAATTGCACTTCTCTATTTTCTGGATGGGTGAAATTCTAATCAGTACTAAGAGTTCAGTCTATGCGAGTGACAACATCATTCCACTACTTTTGCAAAGGTACACTCTCTTTGAGAACATGTGGCTGATTTAGTTTCTTTTTATGTCTTGCATTCATAGCCATATGGTCAGATGTCCATATGACTATGGTCAAGATAGAGGTTGTATCATGTTTTCATTTAATTGTCTGGAAGAGAACTTCATTATATATAAGTACCCCCTGTTAGTGTTCCAGAACTGTATTTACTTTTCTGCATCCATCAGTGACACAATACTCTACCAGCTCCAGACTTGTGTCTAAAAAATTTGGTGACAAAATTGTGTTGGAATATGTTGTATGCAGGTAGATTGAACCCTTTTATGACTGGAATGGAAATTAACTCTGCTTCTGACAACTGGGCCATTACATGAATGAAGGCGAGAGGCTGTATGATTTAATTTGGGGGAAGGGACTCTTTCTTCTTCCATAACCAGGATATGGTTATTTTCATTTCAGAATCACTGTGTTAATGGTTCATTTTGTTTTCATTTCGTATGCTAGTATATCGTTGTAGGAGGATTTCACTTCATCTCTTTAGTCAGATCAAAAGGTTGAAACTACTTTATATAGTAAAACTGTTTGCTAAATTACTATTTCATAGGTTGTGTGGAACCATAGGTTAAGAATAGGGAGGAAGAGATTTCAGGTAATCTCCGTTGGTTTTGCTGTTTGGGAATTTAACTTTTATCCTAAACCATTAATCTCTTTCATCACAATTCCATAATTGAGAATAAGAATCATTTAAAATTAAGTGAGATAAATATGAGTATGATGAAGTTCTCTTTGGAATCTGAGGTACAGAATGAGGAAGAGTAAGAGTATGCCCTTTTTTTAGTACTATGTTGAGCCCTTCTTGCACTGGTAGCAGAAATGTTATGGAAGATGAGTTCTGAGACAGTGGAAGCCTGAAGATAATTCAAGAAAGCAAATGGCTGTCAATAATATATCAAGTCATCTGTAATTATTAAAAACTGAGTATTGTTTACATGAGTATTGATTATTATGTTCTCCTAAAGGAAATTCAGGCTAACTAGAAACTTACATTCAGTTCTTCTAACAAGAACAACACCACTTAATCTTGTACATGTTGTATCAATGCCTGTTGATGATGTAATGTTTCCCCTTTGTCCTAAAGCAGTCTCTTCTGAACTTAAGACAGCTTATCTTGTGCAAAAAACATAGTATGTTTGAGTGCGACTTCATTTTTTTTTTACTTTTTTCAGAGTAAAGTTACAGTATTCATAAGGCATGTTAATGATTTCTCTAGAAATGTTGACATCTGCTTCAGCTTGAAGCCTTTCAACTGAAAGTATTGTGAATGTTTTTCACAGCTAAAAAAGCAAAACATTTATTTACAAGTAATGCACTCTTCAGGGCATAAGTTAAATACAGAGTTAATTGAGACAATAATGCATTTGACATGTAATTCATAAGCATCTCCCAGTCAGCCCATACTGTGATTTGTGTAACTTGTACAGTTTATTGGAAGTTTGAAGGAACTTAATTATTTCATCTGTATTCTGTTAGACTTCTGAGTGGTTCGATGCTGTGCACTGAATGGTTTTTTTCGCTGCCATGTTTTCTATACCTTATCTGGCATGTTTACTCTGCATGGCTCTTTCTTAATTTACATTCTAAGCTCTTCCATGTAAGTAAAACACCTCTTCTTTGTTGTTAATAGTTGCATGGTTTTGTATTTCATTGTTTTAATCTGAATTACCAACTAAATGTGAATGGACAATGAGTTTTGTAAAATGTGAGCGTCACTGTTGTTAACTTCATGTTGTATGAAATACTGTTTACCATCAACTGTGTTCACATGGATGAATTTGTACATAGGACAGTTGTAGCTCTTTGCACTGGCATATAGTGCAGTCAGTTCAAGTTCTTTCCATTCTTTGTCAATATGTGAAATATAACCTGTCAAATGGATTGTGAAACAGAATAAGAATTGTTTACATTGATAACTTCAGTTGCTTTTAATATCACTCCTGTGGTTTTTGTCACATGGGAACAATAAGTAAGGGAATACTGCTTGCAAAGTAATTTCATTTCGGTGATAGGGCTGTAACATAATACACATGCATTTAGAAATATGAAGCCATTATCAATTTAATCACTTTATTGGAATTTATGTAAAGACATCTTCATTTCTACAGGTTTCTGTCATTACTGACAGTGTCAGACAAGGATTCTTGCTTTGTTAAAGGATCAAAAACCATCTAAGACTGCAAAAATAGCATAAATAAACCAAAATGTAAATGCTTCATGTACCAACACTTCAGCTTTCCCATATATACTGTTAAGATCAGTTGGTCTTCTGTTTTATTCTTCTGAATACTCAGTTGTGAATGTTCCATGCTAAGGAATGGATAGTAACTCAAGTTAAAGACCTATTGTGAGTATGTTGCTTTTGGGTCACATTTCCTTTTTATTTGCATCAGAGGTGAACTTTGGAAAAGTTGCAATTACCTTGGATATGTGGAGATACTTGGTTTAACTAACCGTTTTTAGAAACTATAGAAAATACTGTGTCCATTATTAAAAGCAGCCATTTCTCTTGGGAATGGCAACTATTTGAAAGTATAAATAATGTGCTGTGAAGTAGTACAGAGAAGTGTAACGAATAGATGAACTTACAGGAAGAAGAATTGGTAGGAAGTATTTAATTTTTAAGGCCATGTCATTTTTATAGAAAAGCTTTGTGATCCAGCTTCAGTGGAAGCAAAATCTTAAGCTGTTTTACTCATACTTTGGTCAGTTAATTATCTGGCATGAAGAGATATATGCAATTAGATATACAGCTACAAATCAGGTCAGAAGTTAAGGGTTATTGTAACGTCCATTTCTGGAAGAAGCTTTAGTAAAGGTACATGCAAAATACTGTAGACTCTCAGACCTTCATAACTGTTCCAGTACATTTGTTACATTTGAAGTGTACACCTGAATTTTTCAAATGGTGCTAAAGTCATTGACTGTTAATGCTCTTCATGGAATCAAATCTTAAGATCCTCATAATTAAGTTCTCTATTTGCCTTAATGTCAGAGCAAGACTGTTTCTTTGAATGTGTTTTTTGTACTTTGGTCTAATTTTGGATATATCAAGTACATCTTTTCTTACGTTTTCTTGTAAAATGGCTTTATTACTCTGATATCAAATTTAGAGATTTCAGCATTGATAATCTATTTCTCTATTGTACTGTCACCAGTACAGTATTCAATTCTTTAAGCATCTTGAAATTGGTAATGTTAATCTTTCACTTCTGTGTAGTTGGCACATATAGAATAATTTGGAAACTTTGGTATGTCTAACATTCTACGCTGCTTAGTTATTTCTCATGAAATGTTAAATGAAATAGGCTTTATGTTAACTGTTCTTTTTGTCTGTAAAAACACCGAGGCGCTTGTCTCCTTTATAATCTTCAGATTTTTTTCAAAGGGTTTAGACTGTTTCCTTAAATAAGGAATATGTGAGTAATTACTCTATAGCTTTCAAACTGATGTGCTTATACATTCTAAAGTATCAGCTCAGGATAACCCACTGCAAATAAAATGTGACTATTACTTTTAAGCCACAGCTTCCTATTGATAGTTCAGTCATGTCTCAACCTTCAGTTTTTCTTCATTAAATTGCTTGAGACTCCTCTATGCTGAAATGCAACACACTATGCCAAGGTAACCCTTTGTATTTTAACACCTTGCCCCCTCAAGCCTCACCTATGAGAAATCTCCAAGAATCTTGAACGTTGGTTTTGGACATTTCTCTAATGTCATACTTTCATGTTATATATATTAGCAACAGAAAGGGGGGGGGGGGGGGACGGTGTGCGTGTGTATGACTCTAGGTTTTCTAATTTAGAGGAGTATTAAATGTAGCTCTAAACACAGGCAAAATAGTCATTGTTGCCTTGAGCAGCAATGTGCTAGGAGGAGCAAAATGTCTCTCCTGTCTCTGTTTCTTTGGTGCACACCAGCCACAGAAGGGTAGTCTTAGCTGTAAACACTTCAGTGACCACTGCCACCACCAAGAGAGGTATTAAACCCTGATATGACAGCTACTTAAGGTCAGCTACACCCAGCAGCAGCAGTCACCGTCACCTTTGCCCTGTTGTACAACTGGAGTAAAAAGCCTGACATTGAGCGCTCTCTCTGTAGATCTCCATCGTATCTCTTCCATTTCTCTGATTTGTATCTTTTGTGTCATAGAAGTTGTCTATCATGTTGCTATTTTCCATCTGGGGCATAGCAAAACTGAATTT
Source organism: Astur gentilis (assembly GCF_929443795.1). Classification (NCBI taxonomy): domain Eukaryota; kingdom Metazoa; phylum Chordata; class Aves; order Accipitriformes; family Accipitridae; genus Astur; species Astur gentilis. The sequence continues at coordinate 34,848,482 of NC_064884.1, read as the reverse complement.
TCCAAAACTATTGTAAACCATAAGCCAGATATGAATACAAGCAGGTTTCTTTTATACTAAGTAATGTTAGTTAAAAATGGCTTAGCTGGCAAAGTACTCCTATTTTCTTATTGCATCTTTAGGCACTTTTTTCTTTAAACACAAGATGGCAGTACTGCTATGTAAATAGTTTATTGTTTCCTATTTACATTTGAATTATTGAGGGGTTTGACACATTAATGTATGTTTTCAAATGTATTTTTTTGCATAGCACATTAATGCACATTTTCTAGCAATGACTCTGTTTTAACATTTTGTGTATTCTCTTGTCCTATTAATGAGGCATAGATCAGTGTTTGTAGAAAATGATGTGTAACAAATTTGTTTTACCTTATCAAACTAGTTCACACAGCTGGCCTTTTGCTAAGGAGCAAAAAGCTAAAATGGGGGGACTGACTCTTAGAATCTAACGCACTTGCCTGTACTGCTTATTACCTGCTATATTACCTGTTACCTAGTATCTTTTTTTTTGTCAGTTTTCTCCAAGTTTTTAAAATCATGTCTTAAACATTTCTATTTGAAAAGCCAAAAGTGACTGGTCTGGTCTTCAAAGTGACTAATTAATCATTGCTGGTATTCACACATGGTAAAAGCTGTGAAAAGCCAAAAATAACTCAAGTTTATTTTCTGTGTGCATACTTGAGCTTTTGCTCAGTATCTCAGCTTTTATGATTTACATGACTAACACAGAAAACAAGTTTTACGATGAGGAATGCCCATCTTATAACTCATAATTCCAGGTGAAGTTTCATGATCTCCTTTCAAGCTGATGTAAGTTCAAGCTGACAGCAAAAAGATGACCTCCTGGTCACTAGTGCTGTTTTTTACCGTGTTTTTCTGCTTGTATAGCTGAGCTCTGATCTGGAGCAGGAGTTGATCTTGTTAAAAATAACCCTTGGCAGAAATTTCATTTAAATGAGTTTTGGCCTCCCCATTAAGCTAGGCAGATGCCAGTGCCAACATGAGGATGAGGGTAGAAAACATGTAGTCAGACTGCCCTTTTCAGTTTCAGCCTGCAGTAAAATAAAGTGACTAGCATTTCATTCTGAGAGTAAGTAATTTCAATTTAATTTGAATAGGACATACTTTGTAACATTGACACATGAAGGAAATTAGAAGATTATTTCTGGAGTCTTATTCTCAAATTTTTGTAATGTATGACAGGAATAAAACTGTTCAACTATTCAGATAACTAGCATTTGCAATATTGATGAACGTAATTGATGATACAATGAGGTATTTCACTTTCTGAAGGAGTGGAAGTAACTTTAAATCACATGCTGTTTTTCACGATATGTAGAAAACAGAATGATTTCTGTTAAAATGGTAATTAGAATAAATTAACTATTTTTAGCTGAGAGAAGCCGCAAGGTTCAGGCTGCTTTATGACTGGTATCCATTACAAGGTACTCCTAGAATTATAAGGCTATTGTCCACATCTGCTTTAGGTAGAGAAGTATTACCTTTACAAGATGGTGAAGAATTAAATGATGCATCACAATTCAAGCGTGTGGCTGGGAAATAAATTCAGAGTCTAGCCCTGGTCTAGTAGTTAAGATACATCAAAATTATTCCTTCTCTAGTAATTGTTGAAAGCTGGAAGAGGGATGTATGGCTACTAATTTACTAGTGACTTTTATTATAGCAGCATTTGTTAATACTGTACTGCATTTTAAATGGACCACAAGATTTCCATTCCTATAAAGAGAATTTTCCAAGTCAGGGATGAGTTCAAATGCTGTTTTTGACTTCAGCAATATAATAAAAATTATACTATCTTTTGTTTGACAGTGCTACAACTGTTTGTATGCTGCTGATTTTATAACTGTTCTCTGTAACGTTTTCATGGTTACAGATTGCATCTCAGATTACTAGCTTTTTACACGTGTGCATTAATGTTTTAGTGTAATTAAAAGTTCATCTTTTCTCTTTTTTAAATACCTTGGGTTTGATCAGGAAGTAGGGCAGAAGAAGAGAGGATGGGATGCTAACTTTATGTAAACTTCAGTGCACATTCTTGCAATAGCCAAGAGTCCATATTCTGTCCTCTCACCTGAGAAGATAAAACTTGAGGTTGAGCCAAAGCTAAATCCATCCAATCCATCAAGTTCTGCCTGAAGCCTGAGCAGAAATAAAGCTTGGCAAAAGTCAAAGTGCTGTATTTTGGGGATTTTGGTATCTGCCACATTTTACTTTGCACCCCTCCCTTGTGGAAATGAGGCTGTGCTTTAGTAGAAAACCTGTTAAGTACTGCAATTAATGTAATAAACAATGATATATTAACTATTGGGAAAGAAGCAAATAAAGGCCAGCAGAATCATGTTTATTCCTTTTTAAAAAAAAGATATACTTCACTTTTCAGCAAAGATGTCCAGGAAGCTAAGTTTGCCAACTGAGTTAAAGCCTGATTTAGGTAAGTTTACATAGTTGATTTTATTTTTACTAAAACTGTTTTTACAGAATGCGAGTACATTGAAGTGAGAGTCCTAAATTATGTAAACTATCATGACTTTGTTCCATTTATCTGAAGTCTAGAACTAAAATTTTAATTCCACTCTTTTTGGGGGCTCTCAGGCACAAAATGTCATTGCTGTCATCATAAGGTAAGCCTGCAAATCTTGTATGTGGCTTATCGCACTTTCATCATAATTTTTAGGCATCTGTCACTCACTTTATCGGTAGTGCTATGATAGCAAAAGTGTGAATAAACAGGTAATGTAAGGAAAATTGCTTCCTGTTTTGAACCATCTGATACATTTTAAATTGAAAAATGAAATATCTTAAGAATAACAGGATATGTTGAGGTCCACTCAACAAATAATTGGACATAGTTTTACAAATGTTGTCTTGTGACCACTCTCTCTAAATGAAAATAATATACAGCTGTTTGGATGGATGACCAGTCTGAGAATTTATTTTTTCTTGTAAAAGCACAGTAACTTTCTTTTGTATAAGAAGCAGTTCAGTTGAGGTTGTTAGTACTAAAGGTCATTGTATTGGATAACTAAAACGTCATACAAATGAGTAGATTTATTATTTTTTTAGTACTTTGCCAGCTTGTAGATCAGATCCAGCTCTCCTGCCTTGTTCTCTAAAGATGATGGGGGACAGCTGTAGACCTACAGCAGTAGAATGTAGCCTGAATGTGAAAGCTGCCTTCTGCCTGCCACAGCTTGCTCCCCCTCCTGCAGCAGAATTGCTACCACAACCCCAGCAGAAGACAGACCAGGATCAGACTGGCAGCTGCAAAGCTGTGTATTTGGCAACTTTTGCTATCAGCAAGGAAAGAGTCCATGGCACTGGAATATCCTGAAACTGAGCTGGACCACCCTGATTTACAATTACAGCTTGCTCTACTCGGAGAAATGTTGGAAGGAACCCTCATCCTTTAATCCATTGCTATGGCAAGGATCCAGACATCTGACAATTTAACCTCTCATTTATTCATGGGCCTCCAATAAATAAGTTTTTAGAAAAATTCCCAGACAGAAAGTTCCAATGTTTTATATTAAGACAAATTTCCTGTTATTTAATCAAACTTCCTTACTTCCATATTAACTTTTTCTTGTCCTTTCCACAATGAACAGGGATAACAAGTACTCCCTATCTTTTTGTTAGTCATCTTTTATGCTGTTGAAAGCTGTCATCATATCTCTAATCTTCATTTTTACAGATTTTTTTTTTTTTTACAAAATTCAGTTCCTTCTCCTTTCCTTTTTTAGGTTATGTTGTCTAAATCTAGGATGGCTTCTGTTAATCTCCTCTGAACTTGGAATTTTTCTTCATCTTTCTAGAGCTCTTGTGCCCAGAACTAGAGGGATTTAACTGGCCTTGTTGGCAAGAAAGAGCAGAAAATTTTGATTTGTCTTTTCAATCTGTTTCTGTTCTTCCTTACTATGTTTACTAATTTATTAGGGATGATTTCAGTTTAGGGTGACTTTTGTCATACTTTGCAAACTAGAACACATTTGTATTTAAATATTATCTAATTAATTCTAATTCTACTGTTGTTTTACTCCCAGTTCTTTGATAGCAATAAGTATTTAAATGTGTTGTGGGGTTTTTTTAATGAAGACTGGAGAAAAGAGAATGCTTAAAATCTTTCAGCGCTTTCTGATCCTGAAAGAGTTTCAGCATTTTCTACATCATTTAATACTTGCTGTTCTTTCTGCTGAAATAATGGATTATTTTTTTTGTCATCTCACTTCTGGTATACTCATAAAATGGTTTGTACCATCTGAATTGTAACAGCCTTTGGTTTTGCTTGGCTTTGCATATGTATGGATATCTGCACTTAGATGCCTCATTTAGTTCTGTGTAAAATTCTTCTAGGTTTTCAGGTCTGTAAATAACTTCCTTAGGCAATTATAATCTTTTTTATTTTTACTTCTATCTTTTCTCCTAGTGGGATAGCTTTTGCATAGTGTTCTTCAAAGATTGTCAACTTGCTTGTATTTTTTCTGTCACTTATGTGGCCATATCTACTGGCTCTAGGAGACACCTGAAATGCCTTTCTCCCAAGCTCATTATGCTTATCATTTTCTCTCCTTTCTTTCCATGGCTTCTTGAAACCTACTCTTCCATGATCTTGTTCTTTCAAATTACTCTTCTGTCTTTAGATCTTAAACCTACCCCTTTTCCTCCCTAAATAGCCATAACAAAATCTAAAGTTTGTGCTTCTTATGTGCTTAACTTCTGCTTTAGAAAGTGGAGGATATCTTGAACACACTCTAGTCTGCATTATAGCATTGCTTTTCAATGTTGTAATCCAAATGATTTAGGTACCATTGCCACAAGGTCCTATCCTTCAGTTTAGTTGCTCAAGAGAGTCTCATCCTTCCATCCTTCTGAAGTGGTGTGTAGTGGATCAGCACACTGTTGTTCCTTCCTCTTCGTCTGAAACTAATCTATTAACTAACCATAGATTCTTCCTTGACTTCAGGATAAATAATATTCACTAAGGCAGTTAAACTCTTTACCCTTGGTTCTCTCTTCTGAACGAGTTGGCCACTCTCCACAATGCCTGATTTGTCTGGCAAGTTAATTTTTATGGGGCTTTTTCCTGTCCATTCCAATGCTTCTGGAATTTGTACACATGCTCTTCAAATATTCAACCAGATGTAGCTCAACAAATGCACATTTAATTTTATGCCTGTTGCAGTTAATGTATGATTATATTCAGACTGATTAATCCATGTTAGAGTTGAAAAAAACATTGTTAGTAAATATTCAAGCCTGAAAAAACAAGCATCTTAAGAGGTTGTGGTCATTAGAAGAACTATAAAAAACAAATAATTGTTTTCACTGGTTTACTCTAGATTTGATTTTTTTAAATGTGAAAACTTAGCATGTCAACATCTGAGTGGTTGACCTAGTTTCTTTCTGTAATCCATGTTTTACATTTGACTTAGCTAGCGTTCAGCAGGACGATAATTTTTCTATCCTTGCTGGAATGAGACAAATATCTCCTGAGAAGATTCACTGTTTGTGTTGAGTAGATGTCTGTATTTAGTCAGTTGAAAACTAGTTTGTATGCTTTTTCAAATGCATGTTAGATGTTCTTTGTAGAAAGTTTTGCGATAATTTAATGAAATTAGCATAGTGATACTTCCAGAAAGTATGTGCTTAAAGATGCCAGTTGCATCTATACCCTACCCAAAGATCCAAAACAATAATTTAATTTTTCAGAAGTCATTATATAAATTGCATCAAAGTTTTACTAGTAAGGTTTGTCTTGTGCTAAAATTTTGGAATGATGAGTTAAAGTAAAGCATTAATTTGTGAATGCACAGATAAATTCAGATGTGCTGATGTGTTAAGTATCACCACATGTGCAGATAGTGCACAGCTAGAATGGAGCAGCAAGTTTACTGGTTTGAGCTTTTGTTAATATTGGAATTCATTCTCTGTTAAGAGAACCTTATTTGCCAAGCAGCGAGCAAGATGGCCTGAAAAGTTTTAGTGCTGTTTCTGGCACTACAGTACAGTACTCAAAATGGAAGTCTTCAGCTTTTCATACCAGTGCCAGGTGGCATTTGGTAGCATTTGATGTTTCTCTTGCTAAAAGTTTGGGTGTGTGTAAATAGCCTGTTAGACCTCCTCCATACAGTTTCCTAAAGCGGGACAATATTATTGCGAGTCCTTACAGGTTACATGGTATCATGCTGTCTGGATGTCACTGCAGTTCTTAAAGTAAATTAATTGCAACTTCATAAGATTATTAAACCGTGTTCCATGGAAGCCAAGATTTTTTTCATCTGATCAATGCACTAATTTGCAGAGAGGTTTGTAATTCAATTTTTTGTTTTTAAAGGAAGAGTCCTGTTTGACTGTTATCCTCTGTCCTAAGAAGACAGAAATATTCATAACAAGCGTTCATGACAATTAACTAATAGCAACCTCTGCAAAACAAGATTGGGCACTTTGTTCAGAATACAGTGTTGAAAACTGGGCTAAAAGAAAATATGACTAAGGAAGAATACAGGAGTAATAATCAATGGCATGGTATTAGAATATATTTCATGCTAAAGAACAAAAAAGAAAATCCAAATTCTCTTAATACCTGCATTTTGCTATTCTTTTTAATTAAATTGATTTATTTTCAGATGTCAAAGACAACTCTTTCAGTCGATCCCGGAGTTCTAGTGTAACTAGCATTGATAAAGAGTCACGTGAGGCAATTTCAGCTCTTCATTTTTGTGAGACTTTCACAAGAAAGACTGATACATCGCCTTCCCCATGCCTGTGGGTTGGGACCACGCTGGGTACAGTGCTTGTCATTGTACTGAACTTACCCCCAGGAGGAGAGCAAAGACTTCTTCAGCCAGTAATTGTTTCTCCTAGTGGTATGTACAAAGCAGATGTGCTAAAGCATTGTTCTCGTTCATATTTTTTTAAAGAAACTGTTTTTCTCAGTTATGGATTAGTTTAATATATATTCCATTGATTTAGCTACTAAAGTTAATGATCTAGCTTGGTTACTTCATTACCAGAGTTTTAAAGTTGCAAAGTTGAAAATATGATCTCCTGTAATATAAAAATACCACTTTAATGCATACTTGCTGAGAAACACGTTTGCTAACCTTAATGTAGTACCTGGCAATTGTTAAACAGACATAGCAGAAGAGATGAGTATTTCAAATGCTCAAATTTTTTATATTTTTTTTTAGTCATGAGGTAGGAAACTTTCAGTTTTCCTGCATCATGAAAAGGGAATACAAATTAAGGGTTGTATATTGAACAACAAGGTTTAAATATTAGTGATAAAATATTCATTTGGATTGCTGTGAGAGGTCTTGTATCTTGTTTTTCTGATACACAGCAACTGATTTTGTTGTAATTATATATTAATGGTTTGCTGAATATACTGTTAGGTATAGATTTAGCTTTCCTGCGACCACTGCCTCATGCAGAACATGCTGCTCTGCTCCACTTTGCTCACACAGCTGGTATCAGGACATGTGAATTGCAATGCTATTTCATTGAAATGGTTATTAGGAGTAGCGTGACCTCTAGACCATATATGTGATTTGTGCTTATCGAGTATGGTATTGGCAGCAGTATTCAGATTTGGTAACATATGATCATAAAGGCAAGACTGCAGACTAGGCAGTATGTTTAATCACAGTATCTGCAGCATAAGCCTTAAAAGGATACTGCCATGTGTATGGGTTTTTTGTGTACTTAGCAAATGTTCATGTTTTTACTTATGTGTGAATAAATATAAGTAATATAAGAAATGTATTAGCTTGAGATCTGGCCTACAGAGATAGTGACTTAAACAGTGGGGAGGAAAAACTTTTCTTCTTTCATTTTATACTAAGGAATTGCTTTCAAGTATGAACTGCAGGGGAGGGGAAGAAAACCCATGTTGCTTGTTTCTGAACCTGCCTGTATTGAAGAAAAAGGAGGTGCTCACCTTTGACTAATATTTATTGTTGACATTAAGCACACTGTGTACTCCTCAGGAGAGAATGAAATGAGTTGCATTTGTGGCACTGAACTTGAATACACGTGTGCATTCCAGCTTGGCTCTCTTAATAAATGTATACATTTCCATTGAAGTTAATGGAAGAGTATGCATACACTTAACACTTGAAAACTGGTTTAACATTTTCTTGAATACATACGTGCTCTTGCACATGTTTCATTGGTTTTTAGATAAATATCCAAAGGTTTTGGTACATCTGTGTTGCTACAGAGGCAAGCCTAAGTTCTAGTTTTCATTGTGCTAGCTTCTGAAAGGAGTATTTTGTAGCTTGAAAGACAATTAGGAGAACTGTTTTAGAAATGTTCTCAATTGTTTTTTTTTCCTAGGAACCATCCTGAGGCTAAAAGGGGCAATCTTGAGAATGGCTTTTCTGGATACCACAGGATCTTTGGTCCCACCAGCACATGAACCCTGGAGAGAACTCAATGTTCCTGAAGATAAAGATGAAAAAGATAAATCGAAAAAGCGACGACCTGTCTCAGTGTCCCCCTCTTCCTCTCAGGAAATCAGTGAAAACCAATATGCAGTGATTTGTTCAGAAAAGCAAGCAAAAGTTATCTCACTGCCATCTCAGAACTGTATTTATAAACAAAACATAACAGAGACTTCTTTTGTTCTTCGTGGAGACATAGTGTCATTGAGTAACAGTATCTGCCTTGCATGTTTCTGTGCCAATGGGCATATTATGACTTTTAGGTAAGACCTGTTTGATAGTAACTTAAACATAAAAAGAAAAAATAGTCTTCTGCTAGATAAAAAGTTTCCTCTTCCATACAAATATGAAATTAAAAAAAAAAGTACATTCACTCAGTGTTCATGAACTTCTAACACTTGGGCCTGGATAATTTTGATTATGCATTCCTATTAGTTATGCCCTTAACACATGAAAAAGTTTACTAGTTTAGCTCAAGCTACCCCGATTCAACAAATAGTTCTAAACGTGATACCAGTCCATGAGTTGATGAAGTTTGTCTCAAAGTTGAATTTACTCCCTGATGGAGAAAACTGCCTTGAGTCAGACCTTCAGCTGGTACATGACCACAACTCTCCATATTTTTGTGCAGCTGTTTGCATCACATTCATGCCTCAAGCCAACCATTTTGTTGTGTAGCTTGCTCATTTCTATACCACAACTACTAGCAATTAATCTTGCCTTTATAGCCCAAGTTTAAGGCCTTTAAGACATAAGTCATCTAGAGTAAAGGGTTTAAGTTATGAGTTTAAACATGTGTAGAAGTAATGTTTGACTGTACTTACATTTCACTTAGGTAATTTTAGTATGTCCTTTTTCTTGAGCATTTTCAAATGATGTTTTATTCTGAACAGCAGTGTGTATATACCTATACCCTTGTCACCTACATTTTAGTCACAGCTAATGCTAAGATGAATGTGGCATTTTAAAATTGTGCTGGTAAAATTCCTAAAACATTATTTTTAAGGTTGCGAAAACAAGCTTTCAGCTTGGGAAATTCTCTAAAACAGACTTCTTCAGGAAATTGTTAGGAATAAAACCAAAGCTGATGCATACTACAATTAAAAAATAAGTTTTGATTAAGTCTTTTAACTCCATTGATGTGTACCCCAACATATATTCTAAGCATCTCTACAAAATGCTGCTCACCTTTTAGGGCAAGCACTGTTTTTTCCCCTAATGAAAACTGAACTTAATAAATAATGTTTTGGTACCATATATTGAAAAATCCTGTTTTCCTCAGTGTTTGTTTTGTTTTCTAATGAACTTTGCATAGAGGTAGGTGCTAAATTATAAATATTGAATTGTTACACTGTGTAGGGAAGTTGAATTCCCAAGGATTAACTCCATTCCATAAACATGAATTCCTGTTTGGAAGTGGACTTAATGTGTAAAAAAAAAAAAAAAAAAAAAAAAAAAAAGCTGTTTGTGTAAAGTTGTCAAAGCATTGTATCGTTCCCAAGATGGCAAATACTTACCTACTGATAAAAATTTAGATAGGGCATACGATTCTGTTAGGTTTGTTTAAAACTCTGAAAATGCTATCATGGATGTCATGCTCGTCCTATCTGATCTAATGTTTTTGTTTTTTGTCTTGAAGCTGTAACGATGTTTTATGCTTCCATCAGTCTGAAGCAAGGCATTTCTCTGTTACTAACTCACTCTTAGGAATATTCTTGGTTTAGATAAGTGCATGGCAGAAGTGTCATTTCTGAGTGATGTGCTTATAAGAGAACATTGGTTTTTATTTCTTACCTGTAGAACTTGCCTCCAAAGTCATGTTAAGAATTCTCCTTCCTTTTGTTTGTCATAGATTAAATCTGCTAAGAGCCTATCCACAGTCTGCAAAATGCAAGCTAAATGTTTAGAAATCTCAGTATCATATAAAAAAACACCCCAACGCTTACTGTTGTGGTTACTACATCTTTCTTTTTCATTGCTTTTGGCTTTACTTTGCACCTTTACTTTTTTTAGTTTCTAGCAGTAATAATCTTATACAGATGGTATCTGCAGCAAAAGCTGCTTAATGTATTGTTGGTACATTTGCAGCTAACATCTGATGTAAATTACGCTTTTACAAACATTTCAGAGGGAATGTTTTTGAGACAGAAGTCTATTTTGGGTTCTATTTATCAAGACATCAGGTGTTCAGTCACTTCTTTCTTGCATTTATTATTACTTTGAGGGAGAGGAGTGTTTGGTAGCAAGAGCATTGTTACAGCCTGAGTGTGTTGCATCTGTTCTTCAGTAGCTTGATGCAAATGTACTGCAATTACATGTGCAGAATCAGAAAATGCAAGGTAAGTAACCTTTGCCCTAAGAGGAATTCCTCTTAATTATGTGGTCAGACAGTAAAGTTGGACATAATTCATAAGATTGAGGCTACTGAATTCTCTTTTCCTTTGAAAGCACACCCCTGCATATTTCTAAGTGTTCTTGAGGAGAGATCGTTTAGACTTGTATTTTTAGTCAAGGAGAAATTCTTCACCCAAGAGAAGAGGCAGGATGTTTAGTTGTAAACTTTTGGTAGATACTTATCAAAATACTTTGTTAGTAATTACTGAATAATGCTTTAAGTGAATCTGAGATTTACATGTTCAGAGTATCATTTAAAGGATGCTTTTAAATGCGTCTGTGATGCAGATGTTTAAATTTCACTTTTGAGGCACTAACTTGAAAAAATTCATATTTATGTTTTGAGATTTTGCAATTGCATTAAATGATACCCTGTTTATGTGGTAATTATGCAGATGGTGAAGAGAAAAATAATTTATTGCAGTCTAAAATGAGATATTTGATCAATAATAGACAATCTTGCTATATTTAATCAGGTTTTTTAATTCTTTTTTCTTAAGTTTGCCAAGTTTAAGGCCGTTGTTGGATGTATATTACCTGCCACTCACCAATATGCGGATAGCCAGAACATTCTGCTTCACCAACAATGGACAAGCACTCTATCTTGTCTCACCAACTGAAATACAGAGGCTCACCTACAGTCAAGAAACATGTGAAAATCTTCAGGTAATGAATTACAAAAAATAATTACTGTTTTCCTAGATATATTCTGAGGTTCTTGGTTCTAGATTCGTGATGCTTACAGTAATTAAGTTTGTCATAAGGCCAAGCACTTTGGCTTTCATGCTTTGATTTTTTTTTGCACTGTAGAGTCTGATTCAGGGTGAATCACTCCTACTCTTAAATTTTACTGTTTCATCCATCCTCTTGTATTTGAAACAGTTTCTTACTTAATTTCCTTTTTGATCAATAAGATATTTCCTTGTTTAACATGTGCAGTTAAAAATCAAGTGATGCTGGTAAAGGTGTTCAAGTGATGCTGGTAAAGGTGCATGCTGACATAAGCGAGGAATACTAACTTAGGATAATTGAAGAAAGCTATTATGTTTCAGGAGTATTAACAGCTTGAAAAGATTCTCAGCCATACTTCAGCTTAGAAGTTGTATAGAATACTGAAATAGCAGAGATGCAGGCTGTAAGCTCTACTTTGGTACCATGCATGGATATGGGTATTTGTAGTTATAGTTTCACCAGAACAAAATCAGGAGTGTTGTCCAAGTTGTTGAGGGGCAAATGCAGCTTTACTTGAACCCATTTCTTTGCTAGTGAATTTCATGAGCTATAAGCTTTCAGCTATCAGAACAGATGGTTTGGACAGATTTCTTAATATGTTTTTTTTATTTTTTATTTCCTAAGTTGCTTTGCAAAGGCAGATGCCTATTACAGCATATTCATTTTCAAATTCAAATCCACAAAATAAATCCTTAAAGTGAAAGAATATTCCATTAATTTGCATGTGAAATAACAGATGCCTTGTTGTGTCTCCTCTTCATTGCAAAGGAAATGTTGGGTGAGCTCTTCACTCCTGTAGAAACACCAGAAGCACCAAACAGGGGGTTCTTTAAAGGCCTGTTCGGAGGTGGGGCACAGTCACTTGACAGAGAAGAACTCTGTAAGTTTTTAGTATTTGTTATTTTTCTGGTATTTCTACCCAAGGAAGCCAGTGATCCTTGAGAAATGTATTACCTGTGTTAATAGAACATTATATTTGCAAAGAGGAAAGTAAAAAAGGGAATGACAAATACTTTTTCATATCTTTTACATGTTGTACACCTTACCAACAAGATCAAAAAAGCCTGGTGCTGTTTTTTCACAGGCTCCTTTACCTCATTTATTTAGGAGTAGATTATAAAACAAGAAATGGGATAATTGATCTTATTTTTAGTCACCTTTATGAAGTGTGTAGTACTGACCATGTTTTTCTTAATGGTGTTAAACTGAAAGGGGCTGGTTCTGGAGAACACTATTCTAGACAGTGAGAAAATTAAAACTCCATTCTACTTCAGTTTGTTTGCTAGATTCTTTTTCCTCATTTGACTTGTGCAGAGATGCCTTAGGAATGATAGCAAGGACAGAACTGTATGGTAGTTCAATTTGGTGCTCTGTTCATAGGACAGTAAAATTCAGATTTGGCAAAGTTTTTATTGCTTTATCATTTTTTCATTGTTTTTTGATTACAACTTTTTTAATGTGGTAGCATGCAGCTTTTTAGTATATTTAAGGAAAATAACTTCCACTTATTCAGATATTTGCTAGATGCAACACTATATTATGCATGTTTATTTGTAAGAACTGTTCCCTTTTTAACATGAAACATAGCTCTTAACAGGCAAGGCTTCCTGGCAATCCTTTATTTTTTTTATTGGTTCTTTTGATGTATCCAATAAAAAATAAATTAGTCTTTACTATTTGTGCCTGTACATTTTGAACAAATATCAAATATTTAGAGGTCACTTTCTCCGTTAGAAATTCCATTTGTATTTATATATGTGTAGTACTTTGAAAGGTTGGTCAGGTATTCTATTAGAGAAATTTGAGTGCACAAATTATATGTTTAATTAGTATGACTGGGACAGGAAAAAAAATGGCTTTTTGTGGCAACAGAAAAACACTCTTGTAACTTTAGAAGCTATCTTCTTACATCATTTCAATTTTCCACCATCAAGTTTTGACTTGGATCTTCAGAAGGAAAATAGTATTGAGTGGGAGAAAAAAGCCTAATGAATTAATTGTAGCCTGAAAGCGAGTTCAATGACAATTCAAAAGACATCTGAAAGTCTCTTTAAAATAGTCATATTTAACATGAGGGTCACAGCAGAATCTGTAATAAGTGAAATGATTCCTTTTTTTTTTATTCTTGGGAATTCACAGAAAGATCTTTATAGTGTTAGTTGAAATCTAAATCATTCTTCCTAGAAGCATAACATCAAATCATAAAATCATGAAATACTGCAGTAAAACTTGTTAAGTATGTTAATATTATTTTTCCCAGAAGTGAAAAAAAAAAAGTTTAAACCATAATTTCATTGTTTAGGAAAAAAAAAGTTACAGATTATTTGGTTTGACTTCAGCATCCAAAAATGTTTTGGCCTTAACTCAAATTTTTGTAGAATATACAATTCAGCATGAGATTGACATGTCCATTAGGTGTCTAGACTGAACTAGGTGGCTGATGTCCCATTATGAGCAAAGGAGATGTAGTCAATGCAGTCACTGGAGTTTAGAGAGTTGTTCAGCTGGCCATTCATGGGTGTTTACTTCAGGATGAGCTGATGTGTTCTTACAGCTGTACTGCCTTTTCATGACTTAAATGACTTTTTTTACAAGATCTTTACAATAGTGAGAGCATAAACACCTAATCTTCAGGTGTCTGCATTTAAAACAGAACTTCCATCAAAGGAAACTTCTGCTGGTGGAGTCATACTGGCTAGCTACCCCAGCAAAGCACTTCTAGAACTGACCAGGCTCGTATTTTCAAAATTCTCCTCCTTTGTCTTCTGAACTCCCAACACCTTCCCTGTGAAGTAAGCTATATTGTTAAAAACCACTTCACCAGCACAATTCTGTTGATGACTGTGATGCTGGCACTGTTGAGAGAGTTTTAATTTCACACTTGAGCTGTGGAAAGGTTATAATTTTATAACCTGCCTGGAAATTTGGAAATACATTTGAAAAATCTCAATTTTATTGAATAGTAACATCTAGAAACATTGAGTAGTGAGTATTGCTCATCATCATGCCTATGATTAGGTGTTTGGTGTCCATGCAAAGAAATGACACCCCAAACTTGCATTGGTATTTATGTGATAGTGATAGAAAACTTTACTATTCTGTTTTTGCTGCTTTGCAAATGCTTCCAGTTGGAGAATCAGCATCTGGGAAGGCATCAAGGAGTCTTGCCCAGCATATTCCAGGGCCTGGGGGTATTGAAGGTGTCAAAGGAGCAGCATCTGGTGTAGTTGGTGAACTAGCACGAGCCCGGTTGGCGCTAGACGAAAGAGGACAGAAACTAGGAGAACTAGAAGAAAAAACTGCAGCTATGCTTTACAGTGCTGATTCTTTCTCTAAACACGCTCATGAGGTGAGTCTGCATGTTAAACTGAACATTAAACTGATACTCTAGCAAAAATTGCAAGTTTTGCAAGTAACTGGCTTCTGCAAAGGCATGTTAGAGGTGTCTAAAGGGAATGCAATATCGCTGAAGAAGGACACTTCCCTTTTATCTATCAATCATTACTCCAAATAATTAAGTATTAATGTAAACAGCTTTGTCTCGTGGCACATTGGTCTCGAGCATACCCTCTGCCTGAGTGGCATGTGGATTTCCAAAAGTGCAGCTCAGTTCACATTACTTAAAGAATTTGTCACTGAGTTAGATAAGATTATTGCTCTGTGTGAAATTCCTGTGGTTAAGAAAGACCTAATTGTTGTATGCAAACCCCAGAGTCCAAGTTTTGGGGTTTTTTCCCTCAGTAACTACATAGGATGGCTGATCTCTTCTGTGTTCATCCAGATCTCTTTCCATCCCCTAAACTCCTGTGCAACCTCTCCATTGTCCCAAAACCATCTTTTTCTATCTGAGGCCAGATCATCAGCAGTGTTGCTACCATTAGAAAATTCATCATGCTAAACCCTTGCTGTTCAGCAATGTTGTTGTTGCAGTTTTGAGAAGCCTTACTAAAGTCCCTCTTTCTCATGCTGCTTTGTAAGCATATAGTTTGTTTATATTATTGTACTTTTTGGTTCATTATAGAAGCAGTAATTAGAAATTGTTTTTTGTTTTTCTAGATGATGTTGAAGTACAAAGACAAGAAGTGGTACCAATTCTGATGATGCTCATCAATTACATCTGTTTAATTTTGTCCTGATGAAAAAAAATCTTGGTTTCTCATTAATTTTGGCAGGACCTTCGAAATTCAAAGGAGTATTTACCATTGGATACTGTTGTTTCCTAGCACAAATCACACACTGTTTTACCTCAGTCGTGGCTTTAACTGAGGAGCTTTACATTTAAAAGAAACACACACACAAAAACCCAAACTTGAGTGTTTCTTAGCTGTTGGTTAGCTGAGAGTTGGAACAAAGAAGGTAACTGGAACATGTGGGAAAGAGGGTAAAGGGAAAATGTAGTGTGAGATGGGCAGGGGCAATGCAGGGTCAATCCTGTGTTAATATTTCATATGCCAGAAGTTTTTGTGCTATTGTAATTGCTGCCAGTGTTATACCCTCCTGTGAGGAGAGGCAATAAATCAGGGGTCCAAGAGCTGGAATAAAGTTGTCTGTCGTGCTGGACGGTAGCTGACTTACACTTACCCTCTAAGACTCACTATATTTACCATTATTGTTGAAGAAGAGTTCAAGTTTGCTGTCACTTCTTTCATCGGAAAAGCTGGAAGCTTGGAAGATTTCTTGTTGAAAATTGTATACATAGTTGACCTGTGCATAGTCTTTTCTTGGACCCCTGATCTAGTATTCCTGTATTCACATCATATTCTGTGAAGTGCAAAACAAGAGAATACACAATTTTTGCATTAAAAAAATCAAGTGAATAATATGACTGGAATGTGTCATGCTGGGAGTTTTCATTTGTGTTATGGCTGTGCAATGTGAAATGAAATGTGGTAACATCTTCATTGTGGTAAGAATACTTCAACTTCTGTTCAGTTAAATATTATTTTTTGCCAAAAATAGTTATTGGTTCAGTTTGTGTAACATATAGAATTGGCTGTGGGTTCCATTCATGCTGTGAACTTTTATAAATATTTAACAGAATGTATCTTTACAGCCATTAATTAAAATAGCTGAGATAGTTTTGAGCAAAACTTAAGTTCTAGATGCCCCTCTAGTCCTTTACTGTGAAATCAGATAATCTTGGACTCAGGTTTTCAAAGTTTTACACTCTGTGGAGGTGCTGATGCATGAATAATGGCAAGCATCTAATATTTAATAATTGTCAGTATATTGTTTAGCAAATTTCTAAATCCTGCTAGTAGAGGTATTTTACAAGTACCTATCTCAGCCCCACCCAGTGCTAAAGGCCTAAAGTTTGGATTTAGTCTCTAAAGCAGTGTTTTCAATGTGGGCAGTGGTAAGTGTGCACTAAAACTTCAGGAACTGGTGAAATAATGTTCAGTTTGGGTGAGGTAAATAATATAGCTGAGCTAACTTGTTAATGGCTGCTGCACTAAAGCTGTAACAGTGGGAATGATCAGAGCTCTTTTTTTAAAAGAGAGGATTCCTTAAAATAAATGTTTGCATTTCAAAAATTTATTTAGACTTTCTTCCTCAAAGCAGGAATAGTTACTGACTGATTTTGTTTTATAAAAGGGAGTACTTACAAGCTGATAGGTCTACGTTGTCTGAAATTAATCATTTGGGTTTGCTTCTCCAAGCATCACATTCTGTGTGGTGTTTTTTGCACACTTTCTGAATGTTCTTAAAGCAAAACCTTTGTTATATTTGTATTGTGAAGTGATGTTGCAGGTACATAGATGAGGCAACCTTACAAAACACTTAAAGCATGCAAAACATTGAAGTTACTGATGGTTCTTAATTCATTTTTCAAATGAAAGGCAAATATGTTTGGGCATTGTAGCACAAATTGATAAATTTTCTGATTTTATGTATGGTAACAATTTAAAAAGAGAAGTGAATTCTGTTGCCAGTGTGAGGGCATGCCATACCATGTCCACTGTTCAAAGAACTTAGCAAATGAGAACATGACAACTTGAACAAGTAGCTTTGATTTCTTGATGGCTCTGTCCCATACCTACTGAGTCAATGGTAACTCCAGTTACTTAACTCAGCTTGCCACGCAATTTTTGCCTCTGCATGTTAATTCCTTTTCTAGTGTCCAATTAATGCATAATTAAATTAACACTATTTTGTTAAAAATTCAGGTAGAAGAAAACTAGATAAACTACTATCCATACCATTTCCAAAAATAAAACACCCTAGCTGACACTTGTCCCCTTCCTTATCTCACATTTATAGAGATGACTGATTATAATATTATAAGACCTGGTGAAAATGAACTATATTTCAGAGCTACAGAATCCTGGAAAATTAGTCTGGTCAGGCTCTGTGGGAGAGGATGGCAAAAGTACTCTTCAGCAAATCATGGTATCAATTCAATGGAAGATGACCTTGGTGTGAAAGGAAAGCCTACTTAACTTTCTCATCAATAAACATTTGACAACCACCAGCAAGCAAAAAAAGAGGCAATGAGAGACCATCTGCCAGTACAAGAAGAGTAGTGGCTTATTTGGTATTATAGAATTTATCATAGCTGAATCTTTTTTTCTGTTGCATATGTTCGGAGCATGCTTCTAGAGTTGAAAACTAATGAAATGATTACTCATGAGATGAATACACAAATGGTTCTTGATCAATAAAAGGGGCTATGTACAATTTTATTCTAAAGCGTTCCTTTTTCCTTCTCTGTGGAAGGAAGTTGATCATACGTCATTGCATCTTATTCTGCTATTGGTGGTGCACCTTTTGTACAGCAAAGTATATTGAAATCCTTAGGGTAAGCACCCCTGGTTTTTTTGCTAGCATTTTAGTTGCGTGAAATTTTTTTAGAGTGTCTGGAAAACTATAAAATACAATTGAGCTATTACTTTTTTTATTTTTTTTGATGGAAGTGTAAGAAACTGCTGCTACCTATCTGTTTGTGTAGTGTGTCTCATTAGGAACTGTAAATTGAAGAAGCTTTTCTTCACCTTAGTCCTGCCAAATTGTAACTTTTGAATGTTGATATGTGTAAATATGCGTGTATTCCAAATAAGTCTGAAAGTGTTACACCACAGGCATCTCCAGTGATTTGTTCTTCAGCAAACAGTCAGTTATAAATTATAGTAATATATAGCTGTGTTCGTTGTCTGTCTTTATGCAAAGATTTTTGCCTGAGGTGGTACTTGTATGGCAGGTGATGTTGGAAAGCTATATCCAAAGGAGGATTTTTGGAAGCAAGTTCATTTCCTTTTTTTCCTTTTTGCTTTCCTTTTCTCTTTTCCGTTTTGCATTTGGGTTTGGGTTTTGGGGTGGGGTTTTTTTTGCTTAATTAATGGCACTGATCTTACCTGAACTTTTAAACTTGAATTTTTCCTGCACTTTAATTCAATCATGGTATTTTATTCCTTAATTTTGTTTTTACATTTGTGCAGTTCAGGTTCATTATCTGTATATAAACACACATGTTCAATAAAGACTTTAGAACAGATTACTTTCAGGCACACTTGCTAATTATGTGACTATCATTTCAAATGTGTGTTTTCTTAGCAAAATATGTATATACAAGTATATACAATATAGAATCTAATGAAAGGCACGTATCCTGTGTCAGCATTCAGTTTATAAATTTCTGCAACACTTTCAGATTTGTTACTAGATAATACAATAAAATCTGTTATATTTATACATACTGCTTAAGAATATACTTTTAGTTTTAAATAATTTTTATATGTACACTTCTACCTTTAATTTTAAAAATACTTATGTTCAATTTTTAAGTCAAAGTACTTAAAGTATGTATATTATCCATAGAAGAAGTTGTTTTAAGCTTATGAATACATTCATATCTCATATCGAGATGATACAATTACTAAGCAATGAAAACAAATAGCCCATTTTGCTTTGCAGAAAATAATCATGCTTATTTTTACTTCTCATTATAAACATTCTTAAACAATTCCCTAAGTATGGAGAGGGAAGATAGTGCATTCAGAAAACTAACCTTATGTCAAAGTTTTCTCAATAGCTGCAGTTTGTGGCTGACTGGTTTTCTATGATTTGATTATTTTTTTTTTCAGGTATACACATGAAAGACTTCTTTCAGCTTTATTCCTTGGACTCTTAAAATTCCCAAAAATTTAAGTGAGGTTTGTCCAATAAGTAGTTTCTTTGAGTAATGTATGAATTTTGATTATACATCAGCTCTTTACATGTAAATCGGGGCAGGGGGGTAGGGGGGGTGGTGTGTACCGAACATGTGTGTGAAAACTTACAGTCTGTGGCTGAAGTGCCCTCTGATTTCTCATCATGGTTTAACATACCTGGGCAGGCATGGATAGCATGTTCGGTGCGTGGGGAAGGAGTGCAGTGCCTTGCCTCCCTCTCCAAGTTGCAGGGTAACTTCTTGATTGAACCTTTTCTCATTCTAGCCAATTTCCTATATGATTTCTGTGAATCTTTTTGGTGGATGTTGATAGCTTTGCTACTACCACAAAATCTTCAAATACTTTGTAGACAGAAATTAATGATGTTTGGGGGGAAGGAAGAAAGTAAAACAGAAAAAAGATGTGTAGTGTAGGCAAATCAGCTAAACCAATTTTATTTCAGTTTTCATTGAAAAGCTAAATTAAGCTGGGCCAATTTCTTCTTATGCATGTTATAGAGATGTGCTGTAAATCATCTACTTTATTACTGTTTCAAGCCAGATGAGTGTACTGTGTTTCTGGGTTCTTTTACACTAAAAGATGTGGGTGTTCGATTTTTAAAAAGAAAAAAAAAAGGGGGGGGGGGGGGCGGGGGAGAGAAACGAGGCAGAAACATAGAACAATCAAATGAAAGGTGTCAATCAGTATTCCTTTTAGTTTTCCATGTAAAGCACCTAGAAATGTTTGTCATACAGCTGTAGGTTACTTTGACACTTGTACTTCTTTTTGTTAGTACCTGAGTTACATACTACCAGGCAAATAATAACTAGAAGTTAAACTGTTTCAGTTGAAAACATGTAAGGAGTTGTATGTGGATTACCACTACCATTCAGTAATAGGTGATGCAAAGGGAGAGGGGGTGGGAACATGTTTTAAATATTCCCTTTTAAAACAGAATTGTAAATAAGCAGTACTGTGTTATTTTAGACCTGAGCTCTGCTATCTGTAGTGGTTAGAACTAGGAAAACATGCTGCTTTCTAGTTATGCTACTGCTTCCTTGTACCAGCACCATGGGGGGGGGGGGGGGGGGGATAAAAAAACATCAGTAAATTTTTCTAACATTGCCCCCTTGTGGGTAAGCATGCTTGATGTGTAGCAGTTCTCGTTTATGTATAACTTAGTGTGTACATGTGTGTTTTCTTTTTTCTTTTTGTTCATTGCAACTTATTCTTCAGTTAAGTCTTGCTGAGCCCCACTAGCTCTTCTGAGGGTGATTACTGGAATATGCATTTTAGGTAGGGTTGCAAATCCATCTGTCTACAAATATAGTTTCATATGAACTGCAAACTGTACTGTTACAAACACAACTATGTTAGATTGCATAGAGTTATTTTACTTACATGTACTTGAACTGAACTATGTCATCATAACAAAGTTAAAAAATTAAGTATGGAATATTTTTGTAAATAAAAATACCTGTGCAGCTGGTATTTTAAATTTAAAATGTATTATACATTAATGTTTCAGAAAAAATGTTCATATATGTGTATATGAATGTGTCATTATGCTGAAGGGCTCTTGACTGGGCAAAATAAACTATTCAAATCTCTCCTGAAATGAGTGGAGCTTACTCCTTTTCTTCCTAACCAGTTCTTTTCCTGCTGGCTGGAGCATACAGTGACTCCTTGCCAAAAGAGGCTGTTTCATTCTGCTTAAGTTTTTGTGGGATGCGCCCTACGACTAGCAGAGCGGTGTGTGCTTGAAGCACTGGCAGCCAGGCTGACAGTGAGTAGCCCCTAAGGAGCACGAAAGGCAAAATGGTTTGTCTGTGGTGGTGTTCCCAAGCAGGTCTAAAAACATTCTGAAATACACATCTTGATGGCGACAATGTGAAGTCCTGTTATCCTTTGAAGCTATGAGAAAAGTTGAGGTTGTTCATTTTACAGACTCAGTAAAGCGGAGTATTTTCTGTAGGTGCATTTTAACAGTGTTCATTAATTTAAGAATCCAGGGTGTGTGGGGAGAAGAGAGGAAGCTGATTATTTTTTTCCTTTGCCATATTTATGGCACAGCAGATGTATTATTTTCTGTGGTTGAGGCTCAGCTTTGCCACCAACCAATTTCCAGCTTGCAGTCTATTAAATTTTCTGTCTTCTGTTGCGTGGGGGGAACCACCTTTGTAAACATGCTCTGAATGATGCAGAAATACTGAATCTGAAGAGAGGCTGGGGCAGTAATTCTGAAGTGAAATTGCTCCACCTCAGTGAAATTTTTGGAATCTCATGATGTCAAATAGTAAAATATTTCAGTGCTGGTTGTTTTAGTATGTGATTGATGTAGTGAGGATGCAGTTTCATCTGTGGGAAAAGTCTGCTGGTTCCAGGCTTCTCCTGCCTGCCTCCCCCCACCCTCCCCGGTATCTGATAGTTACGTATTCTGAACTTTAAGCACTGCAGCACATGGAGTTATAAATAGGACGATGCATTGGAATAAAGAATTGTTTTATCTTCAGTCCAATTAAACTGAAATCTCTGCCATCACCAGTAACACAGCAAGAATAGCTCCCTCCGGATGGGGCCTGTGGGGCTCCACAGAGCATCGATGGACTGACAAGAGGAGGGCATTGTCAGACTGAGGTTGCAAAGTGAAAGACTTTTAGTAGAAGCCAGGATTTGATGAGACCTACATAAAATGGTCCCTTTGCGCATTGTGTGTTACGACAGTTCCGGTGCCAACATACTGTAAATTAACTGCATCTAGAACCTACAGACACATGATGGTACGCCCATTAGTATTAAACTGTGCCACCCTCCACAACTTTTCCTTATTCAAATTCTTTATTGGGAATGGTCCCCGGCCAGCTCTGCCTGGGAGGAGGCTGGGAATGCCTGTAAGGACATGGCAGTGGGCATCCAAGGTCCAGTGTGGAGGGACCGTAAATTGGGCAGTGCTAAAGACTGAGAACAGATGCAGGGACCGGGCTCGGGTCCCAGCTTTTGGCGGCAGTCTTTTCGTCTAGGCTGCATCACTGAACCAGCTCTTCCTTGTTGCCCACTGGCCTGCGGGTGCTTGGTGGCATCTTAGCCCTGATCTTGCCTGCTCCCTCCTCCTGCCCTGGTGCACCTGGGCTGCTCCCTTGGCCGTGGCTTGGCCAGGCGAGAGGCACTGGCTGTTTCCTCTCTCTTAGGAGAAAAGGTAGCAGCCTTGCTGGAGGCATCCCAGTCTGGCCTAAGGAAATAGGATGTTTTCCCTTGGTCCTGCACTGAGATAAACTCACAAGGGCAGTATGTCAGCAGCCGGTTTCTCACCTTCTAGTTTGCTGGCTGATTTTTTCACAATGCATAATTAATGTTCCCTTAGTAAGGGCTTAGGGGCCTGCATATGTGACTCATTATAGTAGCAGAGTTCTGCTCAGTTGCTGTAGCCGTTTTCTGTATTTTTTAGGCATGGGAGACGGCCTGGGCTGGGGCTTGTGCACTGGCTGCTCAGAAGGGAGGGAGCTGTACCCCCTGGCTGGCTGAGACCTGGGGAGCACTCCTTTATCTTCCAATATGCATTTAGAGCTGTTTGACTCAAACTACTCAGAAGAGGTGATGGGGGACTGTAGTAAAGCCATAGTCGAGGAAAAATAGGAAGATGTATGTTGTGTTTTGGAGCAGTTAACAGCATTTCTGCATCTTGCTGCAGTCACAGTGTGAGCCGGGCTTCAGAGAGAGTTGATCGTTTGAAGAGGTTTGCAATCAAAATGTCAGACTGTGCTTACGTTTTGATAAGTTTACCAACTTGTCTGCCTCATTAAGCAGACCTAATGAGAAATTTTATATAACTGTGGTTTCTGTGGCGCAAGAGACTCCTGGGAAGAATAATGTGGAATGCAGTCTGCTCTGTGGGAGTGAGCAGAAAACAATTTCAAGCTGGTATCTCCTAATTTTCTTGGGCACCCACAAGTCTCTTAGCACCACCTCAGTAAGTACCTTTTATCTGAATATCAGTGTCACCTACCGACTACGGTGCTTTTTCTTCTGGGATCTCAAAATACATAGCACAGTGGGCCAGGCCCTCATGAAGCTTTCCCATTACAGTTACTCTCTTTAGACTGAGTATGCAGATGCTTGTCATTCAAGATGTATCATAACTTAATACTAATTCATATGAGGAAGGACAGTTTTTTTAAAACCTATCTTCTATGAAAGGGTTAGACAAAATTCAGTAAAAAAAAAAAAAATAATCAAGGTCATTGTATTTCTCTTTAATATGCTCAAACTCTGAGTCAATTCTAGAAGTGAACTTAGGAGGTCCCTACTTCCCATTTTGTTTCCAAGCACAGCAGTTTCTGGTTGCGCTTTAGAGTTTCCAGTGTCTCTTAGAAGAAATCTGTGAAGCACCTGGGAAGATAGAAATCAGTTCCTTTATTCTACTGTTCCAGTTAAACCCCCTTAGAAAACTTTTTTTAATACATTCTTAAATATAATTTGTTGCCAGAGCAGGATTCATGGAAGCTGCATTGACCTCTAGAGCTTTCCTTTGGTTGTAAAAGGCCAGTAGTTGGTTTGGCTTTAAATGTCAAACATACAACTGCTTGTTCTTATTAGGATTCTTCTGGAAGCAGCTGCTTCCTTTCCAGTAGTCCGGTCATGCTGCATGCACCAATTTTGGCAAGTAGCTTGTGGGCTGTAGTCACCGATGCAAACTTTCTCTTCCTGTAGGTAAAGGAGAACTGAAAAATACCTGAACATTGCTGGCTAGGAGGATCCAATACCAGTATCACAACTGCTTGAATGTATTTAGCAGACTATGTCCTAAGGGACAACCAAAAATCTCTCCCTGTGCGCTCTGCGGGGCACAGTGCAAGGCCGTGGGACTCATACCATGTCGGAACGGGGGAGCACGGTGTGTGAGGCCTGTCACCCTCTCACTGTATTTCAGTACTGGGAATGTGTCTGGCTGTCAGTCTGAAGTGGATACAGAGTTTACCGAGGGCATTAATATAAACATAAAATATAAACAGTGACAGGGATGGGCCAGGTACCACATCCTGGAGAGCCAATTTCAGGCCTGAAAACCCGGCTCCTCATGATTTAACCTGGGGAAAAAGCAAAGCTGATGTGAATAATGGCTGTTTGCCATAGTCCTCCGCCGGACTGATGGCAAGCGATAATCTAAAATTTCTTCTGTAGCTGTTGAAAGGAGTTTCTTTACATTTGAATTACCAACAGTAAGGTTGTGATTTGCTCTCAGTCAGGGCATGAGCTGTGTGTATTGCTGTATTGTTGAGAGGCCTACTCATAGTCTACTACCTGATTATGACAGGTGGTGTAAAAACATTGAAAAAAATGTTGGTCTGAGCCTGGCCGCGTAGGCTTCAGCCTGGTAAAAGAATGACTGACGTAGGTCAGAGAGACAAGGGGGCAGAAACAAGAAGACAAGGTTTGGCTGAGCTGGTTGGCACAACACCCGTTCTCTTCTTGCCACATTTTTGCAGCTATTGTGGCAAAGAAATGCTTTTAAGAATGCACTGAAAATGAGAAAAAGCGGCTGTTTGGGCTTTTACAGGGAGCTGCTCTGACATAAACAACAGCGTGGAAAAAGTGAAGCGGGACTGTTTGAAAAATCTAACTGGGATTCATAGTGTTTGGCATAGTTCACCAATCGTGAGGGATCTGGCATCCCACTAAAGGAGCAATGATAGCTCTGGAGGGGACAGGGTGCTGAGAAGGCAATAAACACAGAGACAAACTGCTCGCGTTCGGGGCTGTCAAGAAGGGGGAAGCAAAGGGAAGGCAGCACAGGGGAAGGCAACAAGCACGATGCAGCAGGCTTCGGAATGATCTTTGCGGCTGTGTAGTGCAGAATGGCGTTTGTCAGAACCAGAGGACAGCATCTAAGGAGCGCTGGTGTGGAGCTTTGTCACATGGGTGTACGTGACAGGCTTTGCTTCAGAAGAGATGCACAAAAAAGGGCCCGTGAGGCAGCAGGCAGCCCCCTCGTCGGCACCGGGGGAGAGTAGCTGGAAACGATGCCTGAGGAGACACCCGCTTGACCGAACAGAGGACCCACATTATCCCAGGCATCACTTCACATACAGGCACCACCAGATATAGGCCACGGGTTTCCAAACACAGTCACACCTGGAGCAGCACTGTGGCTTGTGACGGCCCAGGAGTGACAGGCCTCAAATTTGTCTGGCAGCCAGGGCGAGGAGAGCACTGACCTGAGGGCTCTTCTGCCAGCAGCGAGGAAACTGAGAGCAAGAGTCTGACACTGCTGCCTCCTTCCCAGCATCCAGACCAGGATCTCTGTCATCCTCGAAGTGATCCAAATGGGCTTCTTGCCCTTCACAGTTGGTAGGAGGTGACTCGGGGACCCCTCGAGCGGTCCTGCTGACTGCTCTGACGCTGACACCAGGGCTTTGACCCCCGAGGTTTTCCAAGGTGGCTCTGAACCGAACGTAAAAAGACAGGTTTTCTTTTCTTTAGCAGGGAAGGTAAAAATTAATCATCCTTTGATTTTATAGATCTTTTTCTTTAAACAAACAAACAAAAAAGCCCTACTGCTCTGGGCCAAATGGACTGACAATGTCGCTCAATGTAACTGAGGCGCAATGTGCGCAGCTTCCTTTGGTGCACTGACATGTGGCCACATCTGTCCACAGGGCATTGCAGATGCAAGCACCCTCTCCTGTGAAGAAATTAGTAGTTGCAGAGTGCCCTTCAAGTAGCTTTTGGCTTTACAGCTGCTGTTCTGCAGGCCTGCCTTACCTTGAGACTCTTGTTCCCTGAAGGCAACGCACGTGACACAGGAACAGATTTTTTCATTTATTCCCAGAGCTTACAGTGGAAGTGTCACATTTTGGCTGAAGGCTCATGAGACAGGGTTTCCTGGGCATGCCAATTCCTGAGCTTCACTGCCAGTTGCTGTGAGTGGGATCTGCAGGAAACTCACAGGCTCGGCAGCAAATGTGCCCTGTAAGTAATAAGCCCTGTGGGTCTTGGGCACCAGATGGAGTTCATGGGAGGAGTACTAGTAATATTGCAAATTAATAAGTAAGGAGGCATCCCCTTCTCATTGTTACCACCCATCCTGCTCTGGAGTGAAATAAAAACCCCTCCTGCTCTGTAGTTTTAATTAAAAGCTGTGATGGTACATCGCAGGGCATTAAGGATGACTGAAATTGCAGGCTCCTCTTCCCCTCCGCTGGAAGATTTACTGTGTAGGCAATTGGGAGTTGTATGTCTTCGCGATAGCGTTATCCTTTAGTCCTTTGCACACCTCAGTAATACAGTAACTAGTATATGCTATAGGAAAACTTCCCATAAAAAGTTCCCATATAACTAAATTATGGGTCTCTAGAAACTTTTGCTTTGATAGGGTCACTTAAGAATCACACACTCAGCCTTTCTTTTTTTTTTTTTTTTTTTTTTTTTTAAACTGTTCCTACGTGTGTACAAGCTACAGGAAAAGCTTTCCCCAAACCTATTCTCCATTTTTTTGTGGAGCAGCCTGGCAGCTCATTGTGGAGGTTTTTCCTTGCTTGCTGTGCCAGGCAAATAAATGTCGCTGGGCCACGGGAGAGGAGGCACAGCAGACGTGCCTTGCAGAAAAGGAAAGCTCCTCCAAGGCTTTGCCTCTTCGTGAACGGCCGCCCTTTTCCCCTCAGGTGGGTGGAAAGCATGGCGTTTACGCTGGGAGAAGCAGCAAAGCCTGTGGATTGCCAACACGAGGGCGGGCAGCTGGCGAGTTTGGAGATGGAGGAGGTGGGCCAAGGACGGCGCGAAGGGAAAGGTCTGTGTGGGGAGAGTCGCTGCTCCGACTGCGCAGCAGAACTGGACTTTGCTTGCCGGGACCTAACCTCCTGCTTTGCAAATTTTGGGCATCACTGGAGACCTGTCAGAAGCAGCTTGGCTTCTCTGATCCTTCCAACCCACGCTATTAGTTTTCAGTTTAAACTCACTCTCTAACCAAGAGAGTGTAAGAGAGGGACCAGCTATGCACACAGGCTTTTACCTCTCTTAAGCTTTGAGAAAATCACCCAAGGACGGGAGCAGCGGCACTAGCATGTGCGTCACCCAAAATCTGACTGAATCAAACACTTGGGGATGCTGCACCCTGTGTAATCCTACTCGCCTCTAACTGGCGTTTGCTAGGAAATTCTTGTTTCTCAGAGGATGCTTTACACAGGCTTGTGATTACTGCCTGGCTGGGGCACTGAGGGTTGGAGCAAGGGGAAAAATTTGCCTCAAAATACATAATGAAGGCAACAGTGTGGATTTTTAGCTAGCCCTGACTAATGAAGTGAGCCTTGGGTCATTTAGCCATTATTGTGGTTGATTCATAATAAGCACTTCATAAATTGATGTACCCAGCTCCTACACAAGATGAGGGTTTTACAGATAGCAACCCTTGTCATATCGCAACAACTCTGATACAACTGTCCCAGTCTTTTCTAGCGCTGAACAAATCAACTTTTGTCAAAAGCACAATGAGACATTCGGCTCCTGGTCTGGGTTCAGACAGATCAACCCTGTGGTTTCTCAGGAGTTTTTAAAAATAAAAACAAAATGCCTTTACTTAGCATAGGCTGCTATTATAAAATGTCATTGTGCATAGATTACAGATTTTGCTAGAGTTTAACAGTCAATCTTTTCCATATGAGCACATGCTTTTGGCTGGGAAAACTATTATCTGAATATAATGGCTTTCTTTTCAAGCCAAAAACTAAGTATGGAAGGCACATCCAACTGAAATGAGAAATGCTGTGTTATTTCAGTTTTTGTAAAACTGCTCTTATTTCTGACAGTGGTTTTGCTGAAGACAGTGGTTTTGCAGAAGAGATGCAATCTTTCTTAAATAGACTATAAATAATAGCTAAAAATTGAATTGGAAGCAGAATAAATAGACACAATTAATTCAACTGAAAAAGGCTAATTTTCATTCTGATTACCCATGCTAGCACACAATCATCACTTAATGCCATTACGAGACTGTAGGATGAGGAACAAATCATAGAATTCAACTGATAAAATAAATAATACGCGTGCTGTTCGTTTCAATCCGTCAGTAATTATTCTCCACTGTGTTACATAAAAATATTCCTTTCCAGTTTGAACACAGTTTCAAAACTCTCATTTAGAAATTTCAAGACACTTATGTAGACAATGTGGGTGACGCTCAGTCCTCAGTTCTTCAGTGTTGCGTGTGTGTCTTTCTGCCTTCACTTTCCAAATGCATACTAGAAAACCCTTCTCGGTTGGCCAGTATGCTTATGCCCCCCCTCTATATTCTAAAATATTTCACTGGGGTTATTCCTCAAACTTCAGACAAATCTTGCTGCTTCCCTTCCGCCAGCTAATTTCCCAAGCTAGCCCACAGTTAATTAATTTTTTGTTGTCCTACTGTGCTGGACACATTTCATTCCTACCACCAGATGCCAAGTGAAGTTCCCTCTAAGTGGCAGCTGTCATCCAAAATTGGATCTGGAGGAAGGTCCGTGCTGCTCTCTGCTGGGAGGACCCAGAGGTACGTGCAGAATTTGATGGCTGTGTTGGTTTCGCTCTGCAGTGCCAATTTCCCCTGGAAACCTATTGCAAGACTGCCTTTAGAACAAAATTCCTCAATTTTATCAGTGCAGTCTTCATTTTCTGTTTAAAAGCATCCCTGTCTAATAGATTTATTTCACTGTAATACTGACCTTCACCACCCTCACTCATTTCTGCCCAGTCTGGACCAAAAACTATCCATAGCTCAGCATTTCTGCCATGGGGTGGGGGGTGTGATAGTACCAGTACATCTGCTTTTCTCATTCTAACTGCTGATGACCGGGGAATGAATCAGAATTTGGAGGGGATTGCTTTTAGCATGATGTGAAATTTAAGTGAAATTGTAAATTGAAGTTTAAGTTCAAAAATAATTTGCTCAGCATGGGCAGCCAGACTATATAAGCACATAAAACTTGTTTTCCTGAGAAACTGGGCTAAAGACCTGGTTAGAAACCCTCAGTACATTTGGATCAAACAGTACTGAGAAATCAATTCAAGAAATCATATAAACAACCCTACCTTAAAAAATATTGCTTCAAATATTAATTTCTAACTGGTGCAGCAATGTACTCCTAAAAAAAATTCTGTTAGCTGGCTGAAAACTTTTCTAAGCCTATCTTTCAGCTTATCTCTCATCTTTATAGAGTCTGGGAAGGCATGTTAGTCTCTAAGCCATGAATATGATTTGTTTACTCAAAGAGCTTCCTGAAATCACAACGCAGCACTTCTGTATGTTATTAAAAGATAAAAAATGTATTACTGTCAGGTGAAGGGTCAACGTCAAATCCTTGTTGTATCTGGAAAATTCAGATTTAAAGGTGAAGCAGTCTTGAAGATGCTCAGTTGAAAGCATCATATTCAGCAAAAATATCTCATGATACCACATTGTTTCCTATGTCTGGGTCCATCTAGTGTTGTCAGGAGAGAAATATCACCCTAACATGCAGCTGCCTGTCAATTTACAATAAATTACAAGTTGTACAACAAAAAAAAAGAAAATTAGAGAAAGACCATCTTTATAGTATGTGTGCTGGGGCGGGAGGAGAGGAGAGCCGGGCTGGTCTGAAAGGGCTTGCTGGAGTCTTTGTCTCTTTTTGACTGCGAGACCTGGTTCTGCACTGAAAGGAGACTTTTAAAATGGCATTGGTACGTACTGTATCTCAAGGGGAAAGGCAATAAAAGTAATTTCTGTCAAACAACTAAGCAGACATGACTGGATATTGTAAGAAGCTGTTCAGTCGGAAATCAGAAGTCATTTTTACATAACTGTGTTCCGGAAGAAAGATTCTTTAAGTTTTCACTGCAGGACTCAACCAAGTCTTGCATATTTTCCTTTTCATTCAGTTTTACACAGATACCCGCTTCATAAGGGTTATATACTCTTACTATAACTTATTTTGTAGAAACTATGATTATACCCTGCATAATTATTCTTGCCCTGGGAAATTATTAAAAAATATAGAAAGTCTGCTTGAAGTACTTATAGTCACAGCACTGTGATGAAGGTGAAGTAGCACAACTGTAACTTTTTATTCAGAAACCAAACCAAAATATCTGTTGAATTGGGGGGTGGAATAGAGCAGTGTGTTAGGACCACAAGGCAATCTGTTTTTCCAGCTAAATTGTAGGAATCCATCATGTTGCAATGAGGTTCTCAGAGGCAATTTAGCTAACTTTGTTTGATATACATCTCAAAACAGTAATGGTAACAATAAACTACAGAGAAAACAATTTACCCTGTTTCTGACAATTATTCTTTCAATATTGCAGTGACCCCATTAACCAGCCATGTGCATTAGCAAAATCCAGCATTTCAGCTAAGAATAAGGGGAAGAATAACAATGTCTAAATGGGTTCATTCTAAATCTAATAGCCATTTGAAAAACCTATAAAGTTTTTATCAAGCGTATAGATTCACCTAAATAGACAATGTTCTTACTTATTTTTCCACTACAGAAAAAGATGAGCTCCTTAAATCCAAGGCCTTTTCCACAAAGGGCTTGAATTTCTATTACAAATCTTAGCTACTGGAAACTGCTTTTGTATTGACATTTTTCTGACAGCAGAGGATCAAATATTTAAAATGCCTGATTTATTATTGCTCGCATGCAAACAATTTCTCTCTTCCAGAATGAACAAGTGCAAATAATTACTTATGCATTCCTGACAAGAGAGGCACATGGATTTTTTTTCCCTCATGTAGTGAGGCCATCGACCCATCAGGTATGTCTCCTGCAGCTGTTCTAAAGAAAAAAAAATATTAATGTCTTTCAACGCCTTGATATGATAGTGTGTAATATCAGCAGCTTATAATAAACCCTATTCTCAAATGATTTTGCTGAGACAGGAGTTCTGCTGACTTTCCATACGAGCGATACCCATTGACATATTTCTGCCACAAGCAGCTACTGTGGGTGTTAACAAATCACGTTTTGTCCCCTGGGACAGTCAGAGCCCAGTGGGGTTTGTATCACGTCTCGTCCTTGCTTCAATCTACTCAGGCATTTTCCTTGGGCTGCAGTTCCCATTTGCTAACACGGTGTCCCTAGAACAGACCATGTTCTTGCAAAGCTGCTTGTGTTTTTATTTCCGAGTGTCCCTATGCAACCGCAACCTTATTTCCATAGTTTTGTGCATTATGGCAGAGCTTCTTGGCTGGCAGAAGACATCCAGGGTGTAGATTCATTAATGCTAGCCAGCAAAGCAGCAACTTGGTAGTTTCAATTCTTTGGGTACGTAAAAAAAAGTTTTAGATGTTTCTCTTCAAGTTCAGATGTGATAGAAAGTGAATGTTGCAAATTCTTCAAATTCTGCGACAAAAAATCACAAATACAAGAACAACGTGCCAATCAATCCACGTGCGGTCTACGTAACGTTTGGCCACATGTAAATCATTATGGAGTTTGCCTGTTAGCACTCCTGTGCACCCCAGTAAAACAACTAGTCACTGCTAATGAAAACACAAAGCAGCACAAGCTTAGAGTCTGGTTCCATCTTATGCTGTGGCCCCATGTCATATAGCAGTTGGGACCAGATCCTCAAAGATATTTGGCTGCTTGATGCTCTTTGAAATTAGAGGAAATCGGGTCATGCTTACTTGTAAAACTTTGCTTCTTGGGGAATTTTCAGAAGCACTTAAGCACCAAGTTTTCATAGCTTTCTCTGGGATCTTTGAACCTAGGGGTTTGAGCATTGCTTTTGGGTGCCTCTCCACATCCTTAGGTATCTACATATCACTAAGACTCCTGCCTGTGGAGCTATGATCTCATTAAATCACAACAAGTAAACGGTATCACGGCTGATAAGTACGTGAACAATTTCCCTGACGCACCAACAAGCAGCAGCAGACCTCTTGAGCTAGAGATGTCCTGTTTTATTTGCTTGCTTGTGATCACTCATAATCCCATGGCATTTTTCGTAAAAGACCTCAGCCCACAATTTAATTGCGAGCTTAAACTGCAGCGCCAGCACAGCTGCTATTTGAAATGGTAGATGTGGTCCCACTGGGAGCCAGGCAGGGATGGAGCCGGCTCTGTGGGGTGACACGGGATGTTTTGGTCAGGCTGAGGTGCTCCATTTCCCTCCCTGGAGGAGAAGGGCAGGCAAGGAGGAGGGGAGCGGGGCAGGAGGACCGGACCCCACACAGGTGAGGATGGCAGGGCCACCGCCAGCTCGGCCCTGCTCCTCCTCCTCCAGCCACGGACAGCACAGCCCGTGCCACACGTGGCTGGTTTTCCTCCCTGTTGTGGTATAATCATGGCTATTATAAGCAAAGAAAAAAAAATAATTTTAAAAACCACAATAAATTAATCAAAGGCCGTTACTGAAAAGCAAAAACAGAATCGGGAACTGTTTTCAGACAGATTCCAGCAATACCACTGTGTAGCCTCCATTTCTTTTCTTTCTCTGGACCTGAGGCGCTACATGTCAAGCAAAGCAAATGTTTGTGACCCTGGGATAATGACTGTACAGACATTTGATGTTTTCATTTGTGCTTTCTCTGCGTTTCAGAGCAAGACCTCTGTGGCATAGTGGCATAAATGCTGTACTCCATGCTGGAGCATACACCCCTGGTAGGACCAGCTCTGAAAAATACAGTTTTCCCCAGGGTAAGTAAAGTTCATCAACCTGTGGTGGTGTGGGGGCTCTTATACAGCTGCTTTGCAGTTAGTATTTATGAGTGACAACCCGAGAGTTGAATGTGTTGGCTGTATGAGAGGTTTTTTCCTTAGAGTTGTCTTCAAAGTAGTAATCGTACTGTCTCCTAACAGTTTCCATCTGAAAAGCTACTTCAGATTTCTGCGAAACAGAGACGGGCAGTCTGGATACAATTCACTTCACTCATGACCCTTCTTGTCACACTCATCAGCAGTGTCTCTTGTGTCAGGCTGGTGTTGCCATGACCTGGTTGCCATGCCCAAGCTTGTGTACTATTTATTTTACTTACAATTACTTATTCAGCTGTTGGGAGTGTACACATGTAGTTTGGATCTTCACAAGTAGGACTAATGGTAACTAATGTTTGACAAATTTTGTACCAAATTAAAAGCCAAAGAAGGAAAAACCCATGTTGATACAGAAGCTGTGCCTGCTGTCCATTTTCCATCAAACTCCCCCCAGAATCTATTAATCCAGGGTAAGAGCTTGGAGGTTTCCTAGTTGCTGTTTCCTTTTTCTCTGCTTTTAAAAATTTCTAGGAAATTTAGTAAATGCTGGCGCGATGGCAGGTATAATGTTAATCCACTTCAGGCCACAGAGATCTATGGGCAGATGGGTCAGCACGGCTTATGGTGAAGGAAATCCTTTGAGGGAAAACAAACTGGCTTAAAACAGAGTGATTTATTTTTTTTTTTCCTTTCAAATCTAGAACAGAAATACAGCCAGCTATGATGGAAAGTTGAACTTCAGATGATAAATTATGCTAGTCCTTTATACTTTATGCATATAAGATTTATATGTTTTCGTGCTAACCTGAAACAGCAAACAGGTCAGCAGAGATTGTGTTCCTATTTTGAACAGTGAAAATTTTAAGGCGCTTAAGACAAAAGAGCTTTGCTTTGTTTGTATGTTGTAGGAGCAGTTCTGGTTACAAGGCAGACCTTTTCTCCTTGCCCCTGTTCCTACACACCAGGTTTCCTGCCAGTGCCCGTCCCCACTACTGCTGCCCCAGCCTGCCCCAGTGCCCTGGTGTCGTGGTTTAACCCCAACCAACAACTCAGCACCACGCAGCCACTCACTCACTTCCCCCCCCACACCCAGTGGGATGGGGGACAGAATCGGGAAAAGAAGTAAAACTTGTGGGTTGAGATAAGAACAGTTTAATAGAGCAGAAAAGAAGAAACTAATAATGATAATGATAACACTAATAAAATGACAACAGCAATAATAAAAGGATGAGAATATACAAGTGATGCACAGTGCAATTGCTCACTACCTGCCTATTGACATCCAGTTAGACCCCGAGTGGTGATCCCCCCAACCCCACTCCCCCCAGTTTATACACTAGATGTGAAGTTACGTGGTATGGAATACCCCTTTGGCCAGTTTGGGCCAGCTGCCCTGGCTGTGTCCCCTCCCAATTTCTTGTGCCCCTCCAGCCTTCTTGCCGGCTGGGCATGAGAAGCTGAAAAATCCTTGACTTTAAAGTAAACATTACTTAGCAACAACTGAAAATACCGGTGTTATCAACATTCTTCTCATACTTAACTCAAAAACGAAGCACTGTACCAGCTACTAGGAAGACAATTAACTCTCCCAGCTGAAACCAGGACACCTGGACTGGCCGTCTGGGTACTGCTGGGGCCTGCAGGCCCCCGCCAGAGCAGGGGTTTGTCCCCACCATACCCATCCTGCTGTTCCTCCTGCCCTGCAGCTCATCTCACCAGCTAGCCCTGCAGCACCTCACACCTTTCAGCCATGCCCTCCTCTCTCCTGCCTTCATGCCAGGAGGACCCTAGAAGCTTCCTACTAGCCCTGCTTTGCTGATTATCCCCAAATCTTCATTGTCTGTATCCTAGCTAGTCTGCTCCCTCTCTAGCCTCCTACCCTGTCACCCTTTTATAGTTTCTGCCAACCTGACTTTCTTCAGATCCTGCTGTATTCAGGTTTTGTCTCCAGTTTCATAGTCTGGTGTTGGCTTCCCAGCCCCAGCTAACCATCCTTCAACCCCAAAAGGGCCGAACCAATAATTTTCTATCTGAAAATAAACAAACTTTGATAAGCATTTGCTGAATTGAATAGACAAGGTTTAGCAAATTATTTTACTTTCACTGATTCCCTCAGCATTCCCCACCTTTGAACACCAAGAATAATGACTAAGGCTCTCTCTGAAGACCAGGAGCTGTCCTTTCACCAGAGCCCCTGCTGCCAGGTGTAAAAATGCTCTGTCCCCTACCCCACAGCTTTGCACATCCCTAGCGATGGGTCTAAGCTGGACTCTGTAGGGAAATCTGCTTTTTGTCCACTTTAATAATGGCCCATATAGCCATGTCCTTTCAGTCACCAAGCCATAAAATTGCTTTTGTTATTTGTTACAAAAGCACTTGAGTGCAGCCTCAGCAGAGCTTTCTGTGCTAGGTTGTTGGGTTTTTTTTCCTTTTTGCCTTTGTCTTGCAATTTACTGATTGAGGTCCTTATAAAGATGATTAATGTCCCAGCACTACTGAGCGTGGAAGAGTTGCATTTACCTCTTTCTCCAGACAGGAGGTCAAAGAAGTGGCTTGTGTATTTAGCCCTGAATATGGCAGATGTTGTGTTCATGTCAGGTCCATTTTGTAGTGAGCTACAAACCTCAGACTCTTGAACCAACTGACAAGGAAGCGAAAGGAAACATGGGTGCTCCCTGGTGCCGCTGCCGCAGAGGTGAGAGCTCGTTGTTCTGATCCAATTACAAATCCCAATTCCATAATCTGTTGGACTATGCAAATACAAATTGCAATTTGTTCACAAATCAAACCTTTCCTCTGATTTGTTGTTAGATACAGAAGTGCTAAAGGCAGCAGGGCAGGAGTGATATCATTTTGATAACCGGTGCTGCCTAGCACGTGTCCTTTGGTCAGCAATGCTTTTCTTGATGCAAACAATTTACATTCGTATTTCAAGCTTTAAGTTTAAAAAAGCGTTTATCATACAGCAGTCTGAATTCAACAGGAAAATTGCTGCTGCCTTTCCAGCTGTCAGTTGGCTCAAAAGAGCATCATTCTCCTTTCTACCAAACTCTCCTGTGAGACTCTTTCAAAGCCTGAAGAATATCTTAAGAATTTTGCTGGACAAGTAATGCAGTAATGCCATTTTTTTCTGTATCACATGTTTACCAAATAGCATAGAGTCATATCAAAATTAGGATTAAGTATTTTAGAGTTTCTATCACAAATGATTAGCCTTTTCAGAAAGGAAAAAAATACAAAACATTTACTTTCTGCTATTGAATTTCACCCTCCTGAGAGCAGGACATCCACACAAATGAAATTTTTGCATTGGTTGCTTCAGTCTTTTGACAGTTCAAGCATCTCCAGTGTCTTCCACCAAGGATAAAACATGCCTGGAGGCCAGGCTTGGAGGTTAGGATTTTTTTAAACCCCCCCCAGGGAGGTTTGCAATGTGAATTGAAAGCCGAATTTTTTAGGTGTTTAGAACACCAAAATGCATGACTGCAAGTGTACTTATTGGTTTGTACTGCATGGTTAGCATCCATTATTGTCTTCTAGATTTGTTTTCATATGACACACAAAACCTCTCAGCTATCTGTAAGCTTACGGACTTAACCTTCCCTGAAGGTTTCAGACTTTTCCTTGGTCTAGGTCATGAGTAAGATATTCTCCTGAAGGGAAAATGGGCTCTGGCCATCCTGTGAGTATTGTCTTTTCTTCTACACAGCAGGGTTGGGGTCAATAAACCAGCTGAGTATTACCTTCTCTTTCAAAAGACCAACAAAGCTTAGTGCAGGGAATTTTAGAGTCCTTGGATCAAAGGAAAGACCTGAGCTAGAAGAAAGTCAGTGCTGGGCTGTTAGAGTGAATAGGAAAACTGCTGGTGGTGACAATGACACAAAGTCAGGCCCTACCTGCCTTTAAGGTAGATTATTTGATGTGTAAAGTCTTCAAGGAGCCACTGGGCCGAGAAAGCCAAGGGGGGAGGGGGGAAAAAAAAAAAAAAAAAAGCACTGGAAACTGTAGTCCATGTTGACTATAATGACTATTTGTTTTGATATTTTGCCTTTATTATTGTCTAACCACTAAACTGGCCTGAAGCCCTGTCTCACGTGGCCATCAATTTTTTAGGATTGGGAGGTGGTGTGTTCTTGTGAATGCCCTTCTTGGTGCAAAAGTTTCTCTCCCAAAGCTCAGTGCTTTCTCTCTCGTAAGCATTTAAAGGGTGTTTTGTGTGCTTTTTGAAGTTTGAAGATCTTGTGCCATTCCCACTCTTCAAAGCAATATGAATTGATGGACAGTGAAAAGGCCATACTTTGGAGCTGTGATTTAATTTCAGAGATCTGGTTTTACTGCAGCAAGTTAAGCACAAACAGCAATGCCGATGTCCCCCTCCCCTCGCCTCCCTCCTCATAAAGCAACAGCTGTGGCTTCAGAAACAACACCCAACACCAGATATTAAGTCAAGTTTGAGGAGTTTCATTTCAACTAATTACATGTGCAGTGTTCCAGGGTACTGTCTACATTTCTGAGCTTCATCCATTTAATTTCTTCATTCTCAGCACTAATCCATGTGAATAGCAGACGACATGCAGACCTAGCAGTAGTCTTGTTACTCCAGTTGTTTCTAGTTAATCAATCATGAAAACCAGCCTTGGAGTAAAGTTTTCCACATTTCTTAACCTCTCAGCTTGAACTAGCTCTTTCATCATTTCCCTTCTAGCACCAACAAAGATTCCACAGAAAAAAAGAGAAAAACAAAGGACTGCATTAACCTACCTTAGAAAACAAAGAATAGTTAACGGAGAAGGGCATACCACCAGTGGCATGACTTTCCTCTGCTCCAAAAGAAATACTTGTATTGTTGGTCTCCAGAAACTTCATTGGTGTTGGCACTGGAGGAAAAGAAAACCTCTGACTTCTATGAAAATACACCTGGAAATTCAGTAGTTATTTCTTACTCTATTTTCTTCTGTGCAAATAATTATGGTTGCCAGCGTACATTGCAATAGAAATGGTCTGAAAGGTCGCAGGTGGTGGTGGGGAAGTTCACAAGAGTCGAGGACTTTGTTAAGTTGTAGTCACTGTTATGAAAGCCCCTATTCCATGGCTTTGGGCACTCTGGCCCTTCTTCCTCTTGCTGCCTTTCAAAATATGGATTTCATTTAAACCTGTGTTGGGGTTTTTTTTTCTTTGTTTTTGGTTTGTTTTTTTTTAATCAGCTGCACAGATTGAAGAGGATGTCACTGCTGATGATATTCTAATTCTCTGGGCTGGGATCTTTGAAAGAGCCTGGGTACCCAGCCTCTTAAAGCTGAACTCTGGCCTTACAGTGTTTCCATCCACTGCTAGGACTCACCTAAACAGAGCATCTAGCTGCAACTTCCACTCTCCTCTTCGCAGCAGTCCTGTCATCAAGTCACAGTACTTAAAAGACTTTAAAGAAATCAGCAGATTTTGCTTGTATATATAACAAATGGCTTCTAAAAAACAGAAAATAGGATACAACTCTGCTTT
The DNA here is from genome assembly GCF_929443795.1 of Astur gentilis. Classification (NCBI taxonomy): domain Eukaryota; kingdom Metazoa; phylum Chordata; class Aves; order Accipitriformes; family Accipitridae; genus Astur; species Astur gentilis. The sequence goes on along the minus strand of NC_064884.1, from coordinate 34,809,545 downwards.
GTCACTATCCAGAGAATGTAGGAGCTCTTAAACCTGTAAACAAACCTTCTTCCTTGTGACCATGTAAGCTTCCTAGCCACTAAGAATAAACGCCTTATAAAGACTGCAGTAATTCCAAGTTAAAATTTAGTATACTTATAACTAGTGATGGATTCCGCAAAATAATTAATATTACATAAGTTTGTACTTTTGAAGAAGTCATTGTTTGTTATTGCGTTAGTTATGTATCAGTAGCACCAAGGCGCTTCGTGACATTTACAAAACTCCAGAGGGAAGGTATCTTTCTTGTAGCTCAGTGTTTCATTCATTTTAGCCACTCACATGTGAGCCTTCAATGATTTGCTGTTCTTCATTGTACTGAATATGAGCTTCTAAGCCTGTTTTCTGAATCTCCTGTGATTTAGCTCTGACCAAGCTAGCTCTGGCTTAGAATGTTGGGAAGGGTGGGGGTGGGGGTGGCTGGCTGCTATCACAGCTTTTTTAATGCAAATATGCAAATGACCTTCAGTTTGTCCTCCGTCAAGTGCCTCTAAGCATAGCATGAATTTTCCCCAATATTTAGATTGCTAATACCACCCCTTTCTCCAAATCTCTAATTAGCATTTGCTTCTGTGCTGGGGCCTGCTGGAATTAATTGATATTTGTTAGATGCTGAAGGGCAGGAACATATGGTGCCACCTTGCGTGCTGTGCCGATCTGTATAAAACCCTGCCTCTGTAACTGCTGAGTCAGTTCTTCCCTTTCCTCCTCGATGGCAGTAGCTCCAAGACTGACAAGTAGCCAAGGTGAAAACGCTTAACCCAGTGTCAGAGCACTGTGGCTACAGCTGCATTAGAGGATAGGATTACCCAATAGAAAGATATTTGTAGAGAGAAACACTCAGTGTTAAAGATCCAACTTTCGGACTATACCCAAGTCAGGAAGGTCACTTTGGACTAGGTCGATTCTGGTCCCCTGGGCTGAACCCCAATACGCAGATGCAGCAGATTGCATGTGTATTTTTGTTTACTTTTGATCGGAAGGAAACCAGCTCCTGTGCTCCAAGGCTGCTCTGTGATGCTCACCAAGCATTTGCTGATCTCTACCAAGTTTATCAAAGTGGTTAGCAGGAAAAGTTGAGATAATAAATGTAAGCACACTCTATACATGCCAGACCTTGTCTGTAGCAGCAATGCCCCGTGTGTGATCTAATATACAGTTCATTTTCCTGCAGATGTCCAAAGTGTGAATTGTTAATTCATGCCCTGGCTTTCGAGTGGGTTTAAACTAGCCGTTTCCTTCGGCAAAAAAACATGGGTGTGATGAGAGGGCTGCTAATGCCAAGCTCCACGCCTGTAGATGCAATGCAGATGTAGACAAAACTGTTTGGCTTTCTAAGACTGACGTAATCTTCCAAAAATATCCCAGAAACCTTTGTAGCCTCTCTCACTCATAAGCCACATACAAGTCTCCATATGACACACATGGACATCGTGCTGTAAAAAGTTGCCTGTGGTGGGCTGTGAAGCAGCCAGTCATTTCTGTACCAAAGGACACAGGGGTTCGGTGACTTCAACGCTCTAGTTTGCAGTTGTTGTGACTTGGACTTTGCTTCAAGCAGCAATATAAGAAGGCAGCTCAGCAACTGCTTGATGCTGGCTTTCACTCTAACAGGGCAGGGTGGCAATCCAAACACGAAAAGGCAGCCTACCTGAAGCCCATGAAGAAAAACACAGCCGTAGCACAGCAGAACATATTGTCCTTGTTTTGGCATGGAGACCTTTGGTACAGAGCCCGTGTCAGAGGGTCTGCTCATACATGACTCTCTGGGGTTGGGGTCTGGGCTCCATGTAAGCTTGTGTGAGGCTCTGACTGCAAACTCCCCTGTGAGTTTCTCAGTGCCTGGAGCAGCTCCTGGGGACCATGAGCAAGCCCTGCCCAGCAATCTTGGCCATAAGTTGCTTGAGCTTCTCCCAAAGAGCATGCCTTCCTGCTGTACAGGAGTCCAGCCCTGGGGAACATTTTGTCCTGGTTTCTGTGTTTTGAGGAGAAAGAAGAGGGCACAGCGGCTGTGAGTAGAATGCAAACATTGTCTGGCGCTGTATGTGGGCAGTGAGGTGTGAGAAGACAGGCCACAGGGCTCGGAGGCAGGCAGAGCCTTCCAGAACCACTGGACCATTTTTATTCCTGCCCCATGACAGCTACGCATAAGGTCTGAGCGGCTCAAGCTACCAGCCCGCATGTCTGACAGGGACCAGGCACCACTTCTGCATTGCATCGGCCCGTAGCGCAGCTACGCTCCCCGGCAGCCCGCTGCAGAGCACAGGGCACGCGTCCCTCCTCGGGAAGCCTTGCCCTCGTAGGCATCCTTGCCCTACCACACGCCACTGGATGGGGATGCTGCACATCATGACACAAATGTTGTTTCTTAGAAAGCAAGGTCTGGATTCTATGTTCACTGACATGTTGCTGCTGTGGGATTAAGGCAACCGTGTCTGTACTGCAGTTACTCTGGGTGCTTTTTTTAAAAAATCACCCTCATTCAGGGACTAGTGGTGGTAGTGTAAACATACAATGTATTACCAGCCTCCTGACTTCATTGTTCACCTTCTTTCCTTCAGAATAAATAAATTGAAAAGCCCGAAAAGAAAACAGAAAAAAACCAAGAGCCCCACCAAACCAAAACCTAAACTGAAAACTAACTCCCCATTGCAAAAAAAGGTGGTGCCTAGGAACCAGAGGTGCTGAAAAACTAAACGGGCCATGGCTTTTTAGTGCTGATTTGGTACACCTTTCTCCCAGGTTTTCAGCAGATGGTAGTACCACAGAATTAGTTCAGAGCTGGGGATGCAATCTAGACTTTGTTATTCCTAAACCATTCAGCGTGATCCCTTCTTAGAGAAGACACATGCGTTGAATAAAAGTTTATTGTTTTAAAGCTACGCTGCAGACCCATCTATTGAGATTTTTATTTTGTTTTTTAAGTTTACAGACTTAGCTATGTACTGGTAGAAAGGTGCATACACGTTTTTCTCAGCCAAGGAAAACCATAAATTGGCTACATTTACTGACAAAAGAAGGTGCTGCTAAGGCAAACATTCTATTTCCTGCTGAGAAGCTGTGAATCATAGCGCACAAAGCAATATGTACAGAGGTTTTATTCTGTTGTAAAAATATGGGGGTGAATTTGCTGCCTGGAAGAAATGAAATGTGGTGAGATAGTGTGAAATACCTTGATCTGTTGCTTGCTGACATAATGTGCTTTGGATAGCTTTCCATTATATTACCCTAAACAGCTGGACATTTGAGTTCAAGAGATTTTATCTATTTTTCATAATTAATATAGTTTTTTCTGAGGGAATGGTATTTCTAGCACAGCAAAGGGTTATTTTATTTTCCTTATTTTACTCTCATTTTTCTTCACATCTTTCTCACTGACTTTTTATTTCAGCACCTTTTGCTTTTCATGGGTCTTTAGTTCCATTAAACATCCAGCGCTAATTAGACTCTGTTGTCTAAACTGTACCAAACACTTCACTCAAAATCAAAGAGCATTTAATTAGTTAGTCTACAGGTTACACCCTATCTTGCAATGTTAACACAAATGAACAGTTGAAATGCTTGTTACACCCTAGCAAAAAATGTAAAAAAAGCTTCTTTAATAGCAATCAAGATTTCCATTTCACTATTGATGAAGGCAGGCATGACAAGCCCTTGCTACTCAGATGGCTGCTGGGCTGTTCATGATGGAGGGAAGGCACGGAAGCAGTAATGCTTATTTCCATCCTTTCCCAGGAACAGTTACGCAGGCAAAGCCCCATGCCTGTGCCAAGAGCTGCAAGAGGAGTGAAGCCACCGGGTAGCCTTGGCTTAGGGCAGCCTGCCACTGCCTTGGACAGGATCAAACTTCCAGAGAGTTTTGCTCCTGCAGCTTTTTTGGATCTCTGGGTGTTTGTTCTGGCATTTGAATGGGAAACAAGGAAGTCCAGAAACAATTGCTGATCTAGTCATATCTAACTGTTCTAGTGAATACAGCAATAGCATGCTAAAGTTCAGTTTATCTATGTTTAGTAAGTGTTTTGATATTGCTGAATGTGCTACCACCATGCTACCAAACTCTTCTCATCACCTGATATTTTAGTCAAGTTTGGGGAAGGAAGGGGTGCATGCCAGGTTTGGGGTACATTGACTATGGTGGCAGCTCACTGTTAATGTACCTGTCCATATCTTCTAACCGTTCACAGGCAGGAGGTATTAAGCCTAAAAAGACACATCAGAACCAACTAAACTAATTAAGTGTCTTAGGTCTTGCCCCTCTTTTCCGACTTGGACAATGTGATAATGACTGATACAATTAGCCACATGCAGGTGAGGTAGGAGGAATTCAGCTTCCATGTGCTGTCCGACAGACAGTATTTCTTTCAAGAGCACAGTAGGCGTAAGGTTGAACTGGATGCCCACTGGATGCTAGACAAAGCATCCAGTGCAAAGTTTACTACAACTCCAAATCCCCAAAGCAAGTGATTATGTGAAAACCTCACCTTGCTTTTTTTAAAAAACAAAAAAGTGTTCCCACACACACTCCACACACTCTCAGCTGCCCCTCTGCCAAAAACACCCCATCTGTCTTGAAAATAAAATTAATGTCATCAAACATCAGACCTAGTTCATGATTTCTGAATATTCTGAATTGAAAACACATTGGTTGCTACAGAAGCAAAGAATATTAGGCAGTTCACTTAAGAAGTTCAATCTCCTAAGTAATTACTCTTCAACTTGTCAAAACCATGAATAATAATTATTTGTGGTCTCTAGTAAAGCTGTATGTAGCCGTGTGAATGTTATGTTGAAAAAATGGAAATGGCTAAACAGAGCCAAAAACTTGATCTGAAAGTCCTTTAAATCTGTACGATCTCTAGAATACTTGGAGAAAAAAGATCTGCACAAGTGAGTGAACAAATTCTTCTCAAAGTAGTTCAGACCAGTGACCAGCAGTAATGTTTTCCAGGCATGCTTTACTCCTCCTTCCTTCTCTCCTCAGTAACAACCCTCTAGCAGCATTTTAAAAGAAAATTCTTTCACGTTCAGATTCTGCCTCTATTTTGCAAGACATTTAAGTATCTGTTAAAGTAAAACTCCCAAAAGGAGCCTCTTCTCACAGATGGATCTTCATGAATGATCTTTTCAAAGAAAACTTGTGCTGAAATATGCAGAACTGCTCAAGATGTGCTTGAGATAATTTGTTGACGATATCGGGTTAGGCAGCTCAGTCTGCAAGAGCAAGTTCTGCAAATTAACAAGGAAAATAAAATTAACTAAACTGATAGATTCCCCCTTTAAAAAATGGAAAAATATTTTTGATAGAGAAAAGAAAATTATTTGAAGCAATACAGAATCCAATTTATAATGCTTAACTCTTTTCAGTGATCTTCAGAATGCTACATTTGTCAGTCACTTGCTTTGGTTCACTAGCATAGCTGACTATGGCAGATATATTTGTGGTGTTCCCATTGTAAAACATAAAACAATATTGCCATTACCAGTTTCTAAGTATTATTATCATTTTCACAGTGCTGCTGTCAAGAATGATTGCCGCAAGTCCTCTCTCTTCCTTGTTCATTCTAGGAGTGAAAATCTGAGGAAATAAGGAAGCTTCTCCATTCTCCCTCATGAAATTAAAGTCTCCAAAATTAAGTTGAACTGTGCACTGCCAAAATTATAGTAAGTATACTTTTTTTGTAATAAGATCTTGCTAGAGCCATCTTTTAATAAAATTACATTAAATGCAAGTAGACAGGTACCACATATACTGCCACCATATCTGCAGGAAGACTTCCAATAGATGTGCAATTCCATGAGTTTGAGGTGTCTGCCACTCCTTGAGGGGAAGGTAAGTAAATAAAGCAACATATCCTTCTTTATATTTATTTTAGCGTATTAAAAAAAAAAAAAGAGAGAGAGAGACATGTCTGACAAGCAGTTGTGATTTTATTTTTTTAATCTGCCTTTAAACAAAAATCAGAATTAGCACTTTAGAAACCACATATTTGACTGGTAACTTCTGCAGTGTTTTAGGGGTGTTACATCTCAGGGCAACGGCAGAGAATATTGGGCATAGGTCAGATCAGCCAATATTAAAAGAGCAGCACTAAGTATCTTTGGTTTGCAGCAGAAAAAGACACAGTTTTCTATTTGTACTTGAGGCAGAGGCAAAATGAAGATAATATGGCATTCCATCACTACTTTTCAGAGCTCTGGAACTCCTAACATCCTTGGCCTGTCATCTATAAATACTGTTTATTGCTATACACCACAATTAGGAGTAAGCTAGTGTTTGAATTTAGTTTATTCTAGAAGTTCAGTGAAGTCTTCTAACATTGCAAAGGTTTATGCACATGCTTTGCGCAAAGTGCCTTCAAAATTTCATTAAAAATTATTCATTAAATTAATTATTCATTAAAAATTACATTCATGTGTGTAAAGGCTGAATTAGTAGGCAGACGACAGAGACATATAGGTTTCACTTCCACAGTTTTCTTTCATCTCCACGATATGACCTTCCATTTTGTATTCCTTACCTAATTCACCAAAATCTTTAGCATCTCTCTTGCTCTTACTTAACTTCAACTATGTGCCACTTCCAATGATCCCTCCTACAGTTAGAGTAGACATGAGGTGCATAGCTTGGCATAGCTGTGGGTAAGGGAGAAGACATCTATGAAATAGGGACTGTAGGCATTTAAAAGCTCTGATTGAAAGCACCTGTAGAGGACTATCTTTTTCTGAAGGTAAAAGAGCTCATTTGGGTGAGATGGAATTTTGTTAAAAGCTTGTAACACAATACCCATGAGCCCTGCACTGGACTTTGGGCATTTTGCACAGCCTGGAGCTGATGAAGATTTGTTTGGTTTGATTTTTGCTGCCATAAGACAGGTGAGATTTTACTATAAAAAGACAGGGGATGGCTGCAACAGTAGCTTATATGACTGCTAATGGAAAGGTAAACTACAGATTGCCTCATAGATTTACTGACTGGCATGACTAGAAAGAGTTTGCTTTTTGTATTATCTGGAGAGAGGAAAAAATAATTCATTACAGCACATCTCTGAAGAATAATTCTGACACTTCAGCTGACCAGTCTGAACCAATGCTGATTTTATAAGGCCAAGAGTGGTCAGAGATAAAGATGTATTAATCTTCTACCTGGGTCTTCAATTGGGCTCGAATGAAACAGGAATTGCCCTAATATTCGACTAATCCAAATTAGGCTAATTCATCTTTATTTTATTAATGTTAGATTTAGATCAAACCTTGGATCTTAATTCCAAATCAGTCTTGAACTTGATCAGGACATGATTTGACCTGTCTCAAATCGTTAGCAAGACTGAAACCCAGAGGCTGCAGTTAGATGGAAAGGTGGGTGTGCTTCATGGCACACTTCCGAGTTCTGCTCTCTCAACCATCTTAAGGTTTTGGTTGACGTGAGCAATAGCTGTCTTCCAGGCTGTGCAACTGCTGTTCTTACTATATGAGTTAATACAAAGGTAACTACCTGGATCCCCAAATTCCACTCTGGTAAGAGGTTGTGACACAGCTGAAGGTGTCACCTGGTCACCTGGGAGGTCAGAAACATCCTTGGTCCACCAAGCTGAGATACAGCCATTGTCTGATGCTCAAAAGGCAGAGCTATAGACTTACAACTGCGCCTTCTGAATCTGGCAACCTGAAATGGCAAATCAGGATGTTGACAAATGCCAAGGTGTTGTCAATGAGGCCGTTTCTGGGCTAGGTTTGACCCATGCTAGATCAGAGCTGGTGTCACGGCTTGGATCATCTCACATGTGCAGCTCTTTTTCCACTTACACAACAGTCCACTCCTACATTGCATACTCAGCTGAAGTGGGTGAGACATGAAAGCCTGCAGAAGCCTGGAAGGGAAGAAAAGATTTCTTTCTCCCCCTACCAACACATCCAGGGTTAACAAGCATCAGTGATCTGCACATATGGTATTTTTGAAATTTGAGAGTTATTTGCTTTATAACTCATCTTTCTCCTGTCTTCTCCCACCAGAGGTGCAGAGGTTAACCCACAGATCTGTCTATCTTTCTGCAGCCAGCGTCTGTACCCCTCAGCAGTCTTCCCAGATTCACTTCAAATGTAACCTGATAATTAAAGAGGGATGAGGGTTCACTCAAATGAAAGTGTTTGTAAATGAATGAAAACTGCATGCATGCATGCTATAGAGAAATGAAGACATAGAAAAATATTTCTGTTGATTTACTTTATGTTGAAAAAGAAATTAAAATATAATATGTCAGAAAATGTAAAATTGGATATGTTCCCTGGAGATAAAACCCATCATCCCAATTTTGTATCTATGGAAAAACTCTGTGTTCTTTTAGCTGGCATGACTCTTTATAACAAGGAAAAATGGTCTCGGAAGGACAGAAAACACATGTTATGTCTTCCTTTTTCTTCCTTGCATTTCTATTTGTACTGTTACATCAACTTTAACAGAAATGTGTGGTGTGAATGAATTCGTATGATTGTAAGAACTTTTGTTTGTTAATTCCCTGACCTTATAATATTCTGCTAGTCTCATATTTATCCATCTGAACAGTTAAAACCCCACAGATGTGCCAGCTGTGACTGCGTGTGTCAGGAAGATGGTGGGTATCAGCTGCAGGAAGACTGGAGTCAACCCTGATTTAATGAAGAGTCAGTGCCGAGCGGCGGTGTGGCAGTCGGCAGAGGCAGGGCGGGCGTGAGGGGTTGGGCTCTGGTGACGCGTGATTGACTCCTGACATGCCCAGGAATGGCAGAACGAGTCCCAGCTGGAAAAAAAGATTGCAGAAAAGGCGGGAGCTGGGATGCAGCATTGTCTTTTGGGAGACTTAGCTGAATAACTGACAAAAATCTATTAGGGAGAAAGGGGAGAGCATGAGTAAAAGGTCTCACAGCGTTTATTCTGACAGGATGATTAATTTCTTGTTGCTCATCCAGAATGGGGCTGTCTGGGGGGAATTCAGGGAAATATTTGATTCTTTCAAACATTGATTATTTGGAGAAAAGCTTTTGCATAAATCCAAACACTTTATCCTGTCTTTGTTTTGAAACGGCACAGCGGGAGTTTTCTAATTTCTTGGTGGAAGTTCTTCAGAGTCTCAGCACTATCAGGACTCTTTATTTCAAAGCCAGGAGCCAAATCCTTAGCTGCTTCAGAGGGTCTAACTTACTTGGGTCATGCTGTACCCTTTCATGCCAGATGGTTTCTTCTCCTCCTCCTCCTCCTCTAGGACTCTTGGTCCTGGTGATGTGTTGGGCTCAGGTCCACGAGAGAAAAAATCATGACTGCTAATCTGTGGTGCTGCTTGGCTCCAGGAGTTTTTACCTGATAGCCACCTGGATAATAATCTTGACTTCTTCTTGCAAGGAAGCACTTTATGTTTGATGACCATCAAGGAAGAAAATTAGCATTCGCTACTTTACTCTTGCTGATTTCTACCTTGCATGGCTCCGGCTTTTATGCCTTGTGTCTCAGGTGCCATTCAGGAAGCTCTGTGTGTTTATATCATCTACAGCATCTTAGCTCAAGAGAGAAAGGGAAAGCTAGGATAGTGCTTTTTCCCCTCATGAAAACCATACATAGCAATAGCCATGCTGAATCAGACAAGAAGTCCCTCCAGCTCAATATCCTGTCTAGGTAGCAGGTGCCTAAGCAAAAAATAAGTGTATGAACGGGGCAAACATTACAAGGAAATTTTCCAACTTAACTATTTTTGTTGGAGAGGCTGGAGGAAAGAATCAGATCTGGACATAGCAAGAGAAGAAGAATATAACTGAAAGAGAAGAGTGTTAACAAAAAAGGCATTCAGCAGAGAAGTCGTGAAGGAAAAGGGTAGGAGTTGTGGAAATAGGAGATGATGAAAAATGCAGTCCATGAGGCAGACAGAGCTGCAGGAAATTGGTTGGGATAACAGACATGGAGGAAGGATGGATGAATGGAGCAGTAAGAGCCCATGCAATAAGGGAACTGAGCATATGCCAGCAGGTAATAAGAACAGCCAGTCTCTACTGTCAGCTATGTACATAACAGAAAGGAGTTTAAGAACAGAGTTTTATTGCCTACATACTTAAGGGAGTCTGGGTTTTGAGTAATTTTGAAAATTTCACAATTTTCTACCTATCTTCCTCTAAATACCTTATAAATCCAGGCCTTTGCCTATATGCCGCTGAAGAGAGACAGAGTGAAAACAAACATGGGAGAAACAAGGACCTGGTTGTCATACGTCAGCTTTTCTGACAGCTCTGTAAAACAAATGGGTGACACTGCTCCAGGAGCGCACAGAAGCCTCAGCTGTTCTGCACTGAACTGAAGGGTTTTTTCCCTGATTTCCCCTAGGGTCAGAATACTACCTTGTGGTCTTAGGACATTGGAGAACCCTTTTGGAATGGAGAGGATAATTTCTGAAGGGTTGAAGGGTTCTCTCCTTCCCTGGCATAGGCTTTCTCTCCCACAGTAATTACAGCTGGTGCCACAATTTTTAGGGCAAGATACACAGGCTAGTTAGAAATGATGGATCCATTTTTGCCCATTTTATTAAATCCCCCCTTTTTTTTCCCCTCTACAAAATGCTTTGGTGTCCTGGAAAACTGGTGCCTGATGTTTGCAGATTTTTAATGTATTTGTTTAAGACATATGACTATGCTGACTGTGAGTTCAATTTTATTAGGCAGTAGCTGTATCCTCTAAATTCAGTTTCTCACTGAAAAAAACCCAACAAGCAACAACTTGAAAGCTGCATAAAGATTGTTGTTTCATGGTTTGTACATGTGTCTGATGAAGAAGCACTTCTTGATGAAGGGGACTATGTGGAAGTTCATAGAAAAAAGGAAACAGAAGCTCACAGTAAATGTCTAAGTGAGCAAAGTTTTCAGCTTTTCATTCATTATGATTCCAAGACGGTATCACATGGAAGTGCTGGATTGTAAATTGCGAGGACGTAAATATTTATTAGTTCTCTACCCACTGTGCTGATATTCAGCTGGTATTTCTAGAGACTTCCACAACTTAAATAGTAGCAAGAACACTACCATTAGTAACAATTTAGGATTTCTTCTTGTATTTACCTGCAATAAATAGTTCATTTAAACAGCATTCAGTGTGAAGCAAAATGTTTTTAGTACAGGTAAAATTCAACCATGTGCACACCGTATTGGCATTATCTTCTGGCTGAAAGCCAACAGTAAAGAGAGTGTGTCAGTGATTTAAATTTGTAAAGACAAACCTACCCTGAATTATTGCAGGGAACCCTTTCTTTCTGAAAATAGTTGTCTGTTACCAGCTGGTAAAATAGCAGTCACAATATATTTCTAGGGATAAAGTGAGGTTTTGTTTTGTTTTAGGATAATTTTGTTTGCTTTCAGGATAGTCTTTGCCACAAAAGGCCAAGAAGGTAGTACTTGTGCAAGCCTGTTTTACCTTCTCATTGACAGTGACATGCAAAAAAAATGCTAGAGGTTGACTGGTTAATAGAGAATTGGGTAGTCGATGGAAGAAGGTGAGCTCTTATACTTTCTTCTTCTGTTACTGAGGGAAAAGAGGCTAAATTTTTAGACTAAATTCTGGTTACAGAACTTAGTCTGAGGAAAACAGCAGCCTAGATTTGGATATCTATTCCCATTTCTATTCAATTTCCTTCTCTATTGCATTCAGAAATTGATCTTCTAGTTATCACAGACTTGATCTTAAATTAATGCCTGTAAATTTTTATGGGAAAGGAGCATCATAGTAAATAAAGTAGCTGCTCTATTTCAAATGCACTCTCAAGTCCAAAATAATTTTATCTTCATGACACAGAAAAATGGATGTTTCATCAGCTAAATCCTTTTACATTCCCAGTTAGATAGTCCTAGTGAGCATTGAATTATTACAAACATAGTGAGTAAATTTAGAGCAGGGGCTCGTGTTTTTGTATATTTTAAAGTTTCCTTTAAAATTAAAACATTGCTTTGTTTATATAAAATACTATGTGATAAATTTGTGTTTGTAAACAATTCTATTTTTACACTTAAATTTCATATAAATTCCTTATTGCAATGTTCTCATTAGTCTCCTTTTTTCTTTTTTTCTTTTCTGTGATAGAGCTTTTGCTAAAATAACCCTTCACTTCTCACAAAGAGCATCTTTTCAAATTTTTGTCTGCTGACAAATTATGAAGAGAGGCTGGGAGAACTTGGTTTGTTTAGCCTAGAGATGAAAAAGCGAAGGGAACCAAACTGCAGTCTTTCTCTATCTATGGGGAAAGCCATAGAGAAAACAGAGCCAAACCCTTCTTAGAAGTGCTCAGCAAGAGGACATGAGACAAAGGTCACAATTGATTTGACTAGATAAAAGGAAGATATTCTTCATGATGAGAGTGGGTCAGTGCTGGAGGAGACCACCCAGAGGCTGGGGAACCTCCATGCCTGCAGATTTTCAGAAGTCAACAGGGCAAAGCCATCTGCAACCTGATCTGAGTTTGCAGTTAGCCCTGCTCTGAGTGGGTGATGCCCAGGGATCCTTTCCAATCTAAATTTTCCTAACCTTCTATGAAAGAGTACTTAAAGTAACGGTCATCTGATTTTTTTTAATGAGGAAAAGTCAGCCTCCAGAGTGCTTAACAGCCAGTAATATTCATTAGAGTTAGTACAGCTCATGGGAGTTGACATGATGTGCACCAATGTTTGAAGTTCTAAGCTTTATACATCAGCTTATTTGTCTGCAGAGTTTACACGAGCAAATCTTCCTTTAGCTGCTGAGTTTTGTTGCTATGTATTCTTTAGGATTGACACTTTAGATAAGACATAGGATGTTTTCAAACCTTCTCTCACCGTTATCATTATTTTCCTCTGGATTCTTTGCCAGTGTACTCCAGGTACAGTCAAATAATTGCAACATTTTACACAGAAGTATAAATAGCTCCATTTACGTGAACTAATAGCCTGGTTCTGGAAATAACTGCCATCGTGTATGAGCAGTTGCATTCATTTTAGTGAATTATTCACCTTGTGCCCTAGTGGAAACCCTAGAAAAGTGTTTGAGAATCTGCTTCTGTTGTTTTAGAAAAGTACAGAAGTATTAGCTTGCACTCATTCATTGCACATTATTCATTGCAACATATTCATGCGGTACTCCCTCACTCTGTGCGTGAATCTGAGTTTCCTTTTCTAGGTGAACAACTTCACTAATATCTTAACGGAACTCTATTCATTTCGGAGTCTTCCTCACATTCATGCAGTATGTGATTACTCTTCCAAGCATTTGTGTTCTTGTCTAGCTTTGTTGTTTCAACATCAAATACATCAGTGTATGGTTCAAAACACTAAAAAGTATTTAGGTATCCAAAGGCCCACACTGTTAGCTTAATGTGTCAAAAATGGAGTAAGTCCTGATAAAGGTAGAAAAAAGAAAGAGCTCTAAGGATTCCTGAATATATTTTATATCTAGGTGTAAAGTTAGCGTTCAGCTACATTTTTTTTTTATCTCATCCCAAACAAAATTACTATATACAACATCTCATGGTATAGAAAATGTGTGACCATAGCTTTGCAAAATCTATCATATATTATTGTCAGATAATGTAATCCAATACATAATCAAACATTTTAATAGAATATCTTTCAGAACAGAAGGATGAAACCTTTTCATTTCCTGGTACACTACATAAATGCAGGGTGCCCTCTGTTTAAAGGATACCTAAATCAACAATTCAGTTAAAATAGCCTTTACATTTGCTAAGCAAATCTGTCATTGCTATGCTGTATCCTTTTTGGCGATATCAATCACATTTATGTTGTGTTACATGAACAATATAGTCTGGCATGGCAAAACCTGCCAGGAATCTTAGTTTTTCCTCATAGTAGGCCTGCACAGCTTACAGAGCAGGAAAAAAACCCACAGGAAAAATAGTTTGGTTTTTTTTTTTTTTTTTCTGCCATGCATCTCCTTTGGGCTTGGTTCTTCTGAATACATGTTAGAAGTAACTTTTACCCATTTTGCTGGAAGCTACCCTTAAATGCAAAACTCTGGTCCTTATCCTCCACTACCAAACTGCTTACATGTAAAAAGTCTACCAGCAACTTCATAGCAAACATTTCTGTACTTGCTCTCCATATGTGTGTACGTATATTGTGGCTGCAACATAGCAATCCTGTATTGTTGGTGCGACTTCTAATACATCTTCCCGCTTTTATCATCTGCTGAATTTGAAAACGAAAGTCAAGGCTGAGTTTGGAAATACTGGAGACAATCTAGTAATACTGAGCACTTCAGAAATTAAGCCCTTTGTGTCAAATATTCAACAGCCCCCACAATTCAAATAAATTTCAATCAAACTGTGGATTGATTAATTTAAGCTCAGATAAGCTTGGAAAGAAGTGGTCTTTATTTGAAGGACAAAGTAGGGAAAGCATGGAGAAGTGTCCTTTTCTCACCTGTTTATAACAGGTAGGAAAATATTTATTACGTGCTGCATGTATCTCCTAGGACAATGCAGTTCAGGTTTCCTCTGGGAGGCTCATCCTTTCTTACGTAGTCCATCAGCAAGGTCAGAGGTGACAGACCGTTCCATAGCCTGTGCATGGGCTTAGGTAATTCTAGAAAAGAGAGGGACTATTTGCATGATGAGAGCAAGGTATGATGCTAGATGAAGGAAGCCAGGATGTGTGGCACTAATATATTTACTTTTTAACTCATCATAGTTTGTTCTTCTGTTTATCCTGGAACTCAAAGGCAGACTTACCTGTACGTACGTGCTTTATCTCACCCATATTAGAAGTCTGCTTGTGCTCCTTTCATTTACAAATTGCTCATGCTCCAGCTCTTTGTTTAGGCACAACCTATTTCCAGCATGTGTCAGGAAACCCTATGCATTCAGGGAAAGCTTCTCCCACCCTGTAACATATAAACGCCTTAATTAGTATGTGTATATAATATGAATATAAATAGTGTACTGCAGAGATAAGCTAAATTTAAGGTGAAATACAGGATCTGTATTCCACCACTGAAATTAATCTGCAAATACTGCAAGAAATACGGTTTAGAATGATACTACCCTATTTATTGATTTAATAGTTCTGTAGATACAATACATATGATAGGCGGGGACTTACAATCAGCAAGCACACTCTCAGCTGGATTGAAACTACAGTTCAATGTCTCAGAAATTAACATTTTTTTGCATTTAATAATTTTTAATCATAACTATGCACTTAATAAAAAAAATTAAAAGCACATAAAGGAGGTTTTCAAACCGAGTTTGCTGCTATCACTCAAAACATGCCTCCATGTCCTGCTCTGCCACTCTGTGACCTTCCTTTTTTTCCACTCTCAAATCAGCTTCCCAGCATATTGACTGCCCCTCCCAATTTGGTGCCATCTGGGAACTTGCTGAGGATGCATTCATTCCACCTTGTCACTGAAAGCATCAGTGAAGATGTTGTACAGTGCTGGCCCCAGTATCAACCCCTGAGGAGCCCCCCTTCTAACTACCCACCCAAACGTCATCTAAGTCTTCACAAAGGCTTGTGCCAGAGTTTTCCTAGGGACTGCTGTGAGGTGGACTGGTCTTTTGTTCCCTGGACTTCTGATTGTCTTTTTTAAAGGTGGACATAACATTTTCTTTTTCTTTGTTGTTTATTGTTGTATTTCAAAGTCACGTAGAAGTGCTGTATTTCCTATCAGGTGAACTCATTTTGTGAAACTAAAATCAATGCCAAACACAACCAGAGCGAGCTTCACACTGTTGTAACCTGCTGCCACACTCCATGCTCCCATGGGGGTGCACCACTTCTCCTGCTGTCCTGTCAGAAGCTACGGATCCTACCCTTTTACAGGTAGGAGACCTGCAGTTTAACAAAGAACATCTGAATCATAACATTTGCAATACCTTAAAAGCCTTCCAAGACCCTTCCAAAACACACACATAAAAATGATATAATTCTGTATGTACTGTCAATAAGCCCGATGAAGATGGGCTGTACCAGTCAGTTTTTCCTATCTCTCACACCATCAATTCCAGCTCCAGTTCACAGAACCACCTTGCTAATTTCTCTGGCGTTGTCAGACTTTCACCCGGTCTGTGAAGAGAAGATAATTGCTGCTTCAATCTCTGTCTCTGGCCTGAGAAGAGGGTTTGAAATATTATGTGACCTGGAAGGAAAATAAGATGCAGAAAAAGAAGAGGGATGGAAGGAGATTTTTAAAAGGAGTAGAATGCTGTTCCTCCCTTCTTCCCCTTTTAGCGCATGAATCTGTGATCTCTAGGCTTTTTACCCAGAGGCTGTGTTTTAACCACTTGCAAGTATCTAACCTTTTCAAAACACCTTGCAATGTAATGCTCTTTGTGAGAACGCTGCTATGCTACACAATCCTGTGGCGAACTACCACAAAGTCCCGAGCAGAAACGTGGGCCTATCTGTTACAAATAAACCCCAGCAAATTGCAAAAGGGAGCGTGTCCCTCCTCTGGCAATCCCTGTGCTGCGGGGAGGCAGGGTGGGCGCCCCCACCGTCGGTCCCCAGCTCCCCCCAGCCCCTGTAGGGCTGTGGCTGCCCCCGTCCCTTCTGACGGGACCCGACAGGCAGGGTCAGCCCGAAATGGTCTGACTCCCTCGGGACCCCACGCGTGGGGCTGAAGGGTCAGCTGAGGGAGAGGCATTTGCGTAAGAAAACAAATTTCAACCTGTTTTAAATTCAAATGGCAGCGGGGGCCGCGCCTCAACATCCCCCACCCCCACCCCTGCCTTCCCCGGGGGTCGGTAAGGGGAGCGGGGAGCGCCGGCCACCCCGCCCCGCCACCCGCAAGGCCGGGTGGGGCGGCGGGGTCCGGGCCGGGCCCGCGTTGGGCTGCGCTTTCCGCAGCGGCCTGGCGGGGGCGCTGCGAGCCCGGCGTTGCAGGGTGAGCGCGGCGGGCAGCGTGCGGCGTCTCCGCCGGCCCCGGGCAGCCCGCGGAGGCGGCGGAGGCTGGGAGAGCGGGGCCAGCGCCTCCCGCCTGTCCCCAGCGCTTCCCGGAGGCGCGGGGGGACGCTCGCCCCCGCCGACAGCCCCCGCTCTTACTCCCCCCACGAAGGGTCGCCCTTCGGCCGCCAAGGGGCTCGGTGCTCCCCGCGGGGGAGCCGCCGCCGCCGTCGGTCCGGCTGTCCCAAGGGCGCTGGGGGTCAGCTCCCCGGGTCGTGCCCCCTCGGCGCGGTGCTTCTGCCTTGCCGGGGGCGGGGGGGGGGGGGGGAGGACGGGGACGGGCAAGCCCACCGGCTAGCTTGCGGAGCGGAGGCAGCCCCCCGCCGCTGCCCGGCCGGGCTGCCTTGCCCCCCGGCCGGCCGCACGCCGCCTCCCCGCGTCCCCGTCACCCCCCCCCCCCCAAAACCTGCGGGTCGGGCAGGGGGGCGGCCGGCGGGGGACACCGCGGGTTTGCCGGCGGGGAAAGTTGAAAAGGCCTTGGGGAGAGCCGGGGCAGGGGGGCTGGCAGCGGGGTGACGGGCGGCGGAGGAGGAGCGGGGAGAAGCCGCACCGGAGCACCGGGAGGAGCCGGAGGAGATCTGCTGGCGGCGCGTCAGGCGCCTCAGGGGTAGGGGATGGAAGGAGGACCCGGGAGGGGAAGCACCGCTCCGGGGTACCGCTGGCAGGGAGGGGGAAAGCACCGCCACCAGCCGGGGGAGGAGGAGGACGAGGAGGAGGTGGGGGGGGGGGAGCGCCGGTGACCTGTCGCGGATCGGCTCCGCCGCCGCCGGAGCATCGATGCACGGAGCGCCGGCTGCCCGCACGGCCCCGCCGCCGCCGCCGCCTCCTCCCGAGGGCGGCTGCGGGGAGCGGCGGGAGGGCCGGCAGGGATAGGGGAAAGCGGCGAAAGTTGGGCTGCGCGCCCCGGAGGGGGGGGGGGGGGGGGGGGGGCGGGTGGGCACCGCCGGCATCAGGGCCGAGAAAGTGGGGTTGGAAAGCAGTTTCTGGGCTCGCTGCCGGCGAAGCGCAGTTAACCATCATCCCAGGGGTGAAGGGGAACCGGGAAAGTAAGTCGGAAAAGTGAGTGGGATTCTTATTTATTTTTTTTTTCCTTCTTTTTTTCCTCCTAATCCGAAAGGACCCGTTTAAAAGGAAAGCAAAAGCCGCCGTGTGCGCCCGCTGCCGGGAGAGAAACGGGAGAGGAGGGCACTGCACACCCGCTGGCACCCCCGCCTGTGCTGGGCGAGGGTGCGGGATCCTGCGCTCGGGTCTCCCCCAGTACGATCGTGTACCAAAGCAGCTACACACAATAAACAGATTCATCATGCGACAGAGCCTAGGAAGGTGAGACAGAAGCAGAAACAGAAACTAACACTGAAAGGAAGAGGGGGGAAAAACCAGACAGCGGCTGCGGATTACTTCCAGAGAAAGTGGGTGGATGTTGTGCAGCAGCGGCTTGGGATTTTAGGGGATGCACCCTTACATTTTGCTTCTCTCTAGTCCGAGCCTCCCTTCTCCGGTGGCAGAAAGCGGCTGTACTTGGTGGTAGGAAAACAGGAGGAGGAATAAACAGGAGGGGTTCGTTCGGCAGTGCTTGCGATGCCCCGCTGATCTGCTTTAAGGATTTTTTTTTTTATTATTATTATTTATTTTTTATTTTTTCCCCGGTGGATGTTGGTTTCTTGACCTTGATTTGGAGACCTTTTAGTTGCATCGCAGTTCGGGGGCTGTGTTTTTCTCTCCTTTGGCGAGGAGTGGAAAGGGGGAGGCTGGCTTCGGTGCTGAAAGTTGCAACCGTGATTATTTTGGAGCCAGCATGTGCACCAACATAGTCTACGAGTGGCTGAAGACCCTGCAGCTCCCCCAGTACGCGGAGTCCTTCGTCGATAATGGCTACGACGACCTGGAGGTCTGCAAGCAGATCGGGGACCCGGACCTGGATGCCATCGGCGTTGCCGTGCCCCACCACCGGCGCCGGATCCACGAAGCCGTGCGGCGGCTGAAGGAGGCGGACGAGACGGCGGCGGGGCTCTACTTCACCCTGGAGCCCCAGCCGCCCCCTCCGCCGCCCCCCCCCCGGCCGGTGCCGCCCGCCGCCGGGCGCTGCCCCCGGTACCGGCCCCCGGGGCCGGAGGAGGCCCGGAGGGGGGCGGCCCCCCGGTACCGGGCCGGAGGGCGGCGGGGGGCGGCCGGCGGCGGGGGCTTGGCCGCCTACCCCAGGTTGAAGCTGAAGATCATGATCCGGGACAAGCTGGTCCGCGACGGCATCAACCTGAGTAAACCCCCCTACTCCAACAAGGTAAGAACCGGCCGCTGCTCCGCGGAGGGGGGCCGGGGGGCCGGGGCTCCCCGGTGCGGTGGGGCAGCGGCGGCAGCTGGAGGAGAGGGGGCCGCCTCTGCCGGGCGCTGGCGCTGAGCATCTCCAGGTGTGCCAGTGGCATTTTCGGAGGGAAGGGTGGTCAGGACGCGGCACCGGCCAGGTGTGAAGAGGAGCGGGGCCAGCGCAGGTCAGCTCCGCAGGTCAACGCTCGTTGGCCCGGTGCGGACGTACAGGGTGGTGCAGCATGGCGCTCGGGTTTTGGGTTTGCCTCTCTCCGGTTTTTGCCTTTTAGCCCAGTCCAGTTCGGGGCGTGAAGGCAGAAATTGTCAGGGCGGTCTTAACGGCTTGGGGCTTGGTTTGGCTTTCTTTTCGGTGAAACTCTTCTGTTGTGTCGGAGAGTGATGGCTCCTCTCATCTTTGGCTAAAGGTCATATTTTAGTGTCAGTTTCTGTTGGCGTAAATGGCTCATGAAGCAAGTGGTAATCTGGCTAGAGGAACCACTCCTTCCACTGCCTGGATTTATTTACTGGAGGATGGTAATGACTGGTGAATGTCAAAACTATTCATCAGGGGCTCCAGCACAGGCCGGTCTATCTCCTGGACACGTGGTTTGCTGAAAGGCCAGAGAAGTGCAGGTCCCGGAAGAGTACATTCCAGTTTGACGAAACCCCAATATTTACCTAATTCTTATCTTTTGAAAAGGTTAAAACGTAAGATTAATGTGGTTTGGAAGACAGAAAGAGTTTTGTCTGAAGTTTTCAGTAGGTTTCCTGCTGAAAACATCATATGCAGAATAAGTAAAATGATAGAATTAAATGGACAATACCATGGAGGAGAAAATGATTTGTGAAAGAAAATAAGGTGTTGTAATGCACGGTTGCTTCAGAGTTCAGAATTATTTGCTTCAATGTTGTCTGATGATCTAAGTTGCCTGTATTTTCTTTAATGATTTGAAGCCTGATTTTTCGGAAAGACTGAGCAATTGCAGTTGACCTTCAAACTGTGGGTACCTTTTACCTCTGAAAAGCTTACGAAGGTATGGAAGCAAGGTAATGGGGAAGTCTGCAGGTCTGGGTTTACAGAAATGTGAGGAATTAAGATTGAATTATCTGCTGTAGGGGACCTGGGTGTGAGGATAATGAGTAAAATTTAACTTGGACAACAATGCAGAGGTGCAGATAATAAGACTGATAGGACAGTAAGTTTCAGGACTCCAGTTTTTTAACAGCTTGGTGATAGAGGGCCGCTAGTCACTTCTCAAGTACAGCACAGTTGGCTAGTTTGAGGTGTTTATTTGTTCTCTTTTCCTGAAACATCTGGCTGATGACTTTGTCAGAGACAGTGTATCAAATCTGATAAGACAGTAGCCAAATCTAACGAAACATCCATGAACATCTAGTCTAAGTACAGCATCTTCCAAAAGTTACTGTATCATTCCGGAGAGATTTCCCCCCCCCCCCCCCCACTTCCCCTTAGAAGTGATCCATCGTTGGACTGACACCCTTCTGAAATTACCATTACATGCCTTATATAAAAGAACTTCTGGCTTACCGGCGTAGCTGCAGCACATTACTCACCTCCATAGCTACATTTTGCTTCTTCCTTTTGTCTTTGTGTATGTTCACAGTGACCAATTCCATCTTACCAAGTGGATCCTCTCCCTTCTCTCTTCTATACCTCGTCCATAGGAATTGTAAAATTTCTAAGATGCCAGCATATGACATCAAGGAAATTCAAATCTTTGGCGTTGATTTCTTCTTTAGCTCACCTTATTTTAATTTGATGGGTCTGATAATAGTGTGGATTAACTGTCAGGGCAAGCTCATCTTACACAGAAAGAGTCACTCAGCTTTAATTGGTTTAAATCTAAATGCAATATTTTGAAATAGAAAGAGGAACCAAGCTCACTTACCTAGTTTTAATTCAGCCTGTGGTGTCAATGTATTTATTTTGGATGATAAATGCATATAACATCATTTTTTTACAGTAATAGAAAAACTTTCTCCATCTCCTCAGTGTGAATCACTTCACATTGTAGCATGTTGTAAGAAACCATAAAGCTGGCAAGATTTGAGTGTGTGTTGCTCAACATGTGTTATTCTGAATGCCACCCACTGTAGCAATCCATCTCCAAAACGGCTTAAAGGGAATAGCAAAAGATCACGTCACTGTACATTATTCATTGGATGTTGTTTAGAGCAAGAAAAATGAAATACTGTATTCTTTCATTTGGGAAAGAGCCATGTTATAACAGTGTCTCTTTTTAAAAAAAAAAAAAAATAAAAAAAAAATTGTGGATATAATTTAAGCAACCTGTAGTATACTTTTTATATAGAATATGCAGGGTACAGACTTCTGCATGTCAAAAGAAACTGGATGTATTCTCTGCTGTGCACAGGATTAAAGAATCAGCTTGAGGTTTGTGTTAAGTTCTTTGTATACATTTATCACATGGCCATCTACAGATGGTCATGTGGATATTCTGAAGCAGGGCACTAGACACTGACCTGTTTGCCATCCATTTGCATTTCTGGTGCTGCTGGGCTGCTAGCTAGCCTTCTACTTCCCTCCATGGCTTCTGTGGAGAATGTCATCTTTTCCTCTTAATATCTGTGAATGGAAAGTAGTATCTATGAATGGAGGAGCATGCTTTTGTATACATATATGTATATGCATTTTACTTGTTTCCTGAAGAATACTTCGTGTGTTCAGTTATGTAGTTCTGAGACAATTTTGGAGTTTTATTGGAAAACACCCCTGAGAACTGGAAGTGCTGCTCCTTTGACTTGTTTGTAGCCTTTTGCTAGGTGCCAGAGCTCTAGACGTGTCAAAAGATCAAAAATGAGTATTGGATGTGGTCATGAAGATGTTAAAAGCATCCTTTCGTGGTCCTTCCAGTGTTGGTGCTGTATTTTCAGATGAAGGGTGAAACAGCAGAGTGGGAAGGATAGAAATGTATTGGCATGATAAATTTTAGTTTAACTTAGCTTGATTACAGTCAGCAGAAATGACTAACAACTACTTAGCAGAGCTTAATATAAATCTCTTAAAGACGTGCAAACTTTGAATTGAAGCCATGTGTGTGGGCGACTTCAGACATGGAGAATTATCACAAGCCATCTTGATTATTTCCATGGAGAATTAGAACAAGGCCTCACCTCCTCAAATTGCATCTTACATATTTTTCAGGTATAAACCAATATAACTGTAACTGAGAAGAACTCAACAGAAGTCAGATCTTGTTCCATGTTGGTAACGCTCCTTGATAGTCAAAGCCTCCTGTTTTAGTTTCATGCCTGCTGTTGCTGGCTGATAGCCCTGGAAGTCTCATATATCTAAGAAACTTCTTGTGGAGTGGATGGGCTTGAATGGCCTTCAAAGAAGATCCCGTGGTACCTCTCTGAGTGAAGTGAAACATCTGTGTCATCTCAAAATATCTAGCCGCTTTAAAAAATTATCCTTGATGGTTGTAATTCTGTCCTTAATTAGGAACTTAATTATGCCCAGTGTAGGAATAGTATTAATATTCTTTTGTCATGTAGACGTTTTGGAGGATGAACTGATGGCAGAAGGAAACCAAAATGAGCAGCCCCCCTGGGTTCCAGTGAAGATGAACGAAGGGAAGCACAGCACTGACCTGAGCCAGCTGGATCAGAGGAACAGAGCCTTTACCTCCACCAGAGACACTTCTTGCCTTGGTGGGCTTGTTGCAAGATGGATTATGTCCATGCTGGGTTTGAGCAGGAGTAACGTCACTAAATGTCACCGTGGCAGGGAAAGCAGAGGCGCACCAATTTTGTCAATATAAAGACAAGTAGGGTACCTCCTTGTGGAAAGTGCCAAGAGAAATTAAGTATCCTATTTATCTCAAATATAGATTAAGTGACATTTAATAGTTTACTGGAATTTCATTACTATTTCTAATTGAAATAAATGGCCTGACTTGTTTCTTGAGGAGCTTTATTCAATTTTTCATCTGCAGAGAATTGCAAATACATTAAAAATCACTAAAAACCTAGATGCATTAAAAGCTCCCACACCAGTTGATTTGCTTAGCCTCAGTAAAGTTATATTCATGTAGATTTCAGTATTTGTTAGAGAGAGTAAAACTGTAGCGTGACATATGTATGCGTACGTGACCTCACTGTCACTCACTGTGCTGTTCATGATTATCAGCATGCCTGAAAAACAAACACTAAAAATTCAGCTGCATTTGAGGTCATAATCTCAAGAGTTCAAGCAGATGTAGAAAAGTAAGAAGTCAGATCCAAGTATCTGCTTAAACACCCAACCACATTTTTTTTTAAGTTCTGTGCTGCTGATATAGCAGAGATTTGTGGTTCATATTAAATCTTTGTTTAATCCTTGCCACTACAAAATGAGGACTATTTCACGTAAGTTAAAAGTTAGGAGGTAAAGATGCCAGTAATACTGCTTTGAAATACACTGGTTCAAGCTGAGTCTGGTGCTGGATAGTGTAGTCAGAGCCTTAGATATCTACAGAAGTGAATACAGTGAATTAAAAATATGGTGCTTTGAAGAAATGGCAACAGTCACCCATACTAGAATTAAACATGAACCTTTTTCTAAAGACCTGGCTGCTTTGGAAGAACTGCATCAACTCTGATTAGCAGAGCGTTCTCAAATATGCCTTGGGGAAAGCTGCCTATTGACAAAAGTACTAGTGCATTAAGTAGTAACAATATTTTCATGGCAATAAATTAGCAAAGCTACAGGCAATGTTCAGGAAGTGAAAAGGTATTTTATATAAGAAATCACTGAATTTGCCTTTGATTTCATAACTCTGTTTTCTTTTAAAGAAAATATAGCACCTCATATATTGGGCAGTTGTTTCACAGTCCCGGTTTATTAAACTCACCGAAAACAAACTGGAAAAGATCTTCTTCTGATCAGACCATTAAGGCAAAATGTTGCAGAATATGAATAATACAGTACTGTGCCGTATTTGCATTTGAATTGTTTCTGAATATTTTAAAGTGTATTCAATCTCCTCTGGAAATGTTAATGTAAATCTTCCTGGGTTTCATTATCTCTCAGTTTTGAGGGGAGGAAAAGCCCATTAGGGTATATTAAAGGTGGAGTCCTGAGAGAGGATAGTATCAACTCCACAGCCTTCTGGCCCATCTTTCTACAATGGCGTGCAGTGTATTTTCTCCGTCCTGGTCACGGTGGGGGCTGACAGAGGAGCAGGGGAAGTGCGTGGCTCCCAGCTCGAAGGAGCTGTGCGGGACCGAGCCCCTGCCGCTGCCCTCGGCGCGGGAGCCTTCCTTCGACCCCACGCCGCTCCAAGTTGGAAAGAAGAGCTAAACTTGCAGGTCCCTGGCAAAAAAGAGAAATGCCTGGCCTCTTGTAGTTCCCTAAAGGCTTTTTGCCCCCCCCCCCCTAAAGGACATGATTTAGTCGGACCTCTGTGGTGCAAAGCTGAACTGAATTTTCTCACATAAAGTTTTGCGGGCGGCGGGGGGGGGGGGGCGAACCACACCTCCACAGGGACACCACCAGTGGTCTGGCAAAAGTCTAACTACCAGTTTCACTCCCGCACACCAATAAACCTGTCTTGTTTTAAGTAAGTTTGGTGATCATAAGTCTTTCTGAGGAGAAAAGAAAATGTTTCTGTTGATACCCCACCCTCAGAGCTTCTGTCTCCACCGTATGTAGGATGATGAAGCTCATACAACCATGTGTGAGGAGTCACTGGCAAAGAAACTGAGGTAATTTCTTACCAACAAAGTAATCTTGGGAACCATGTTCCTAGTTTTGTTTACAACTGATATCACTATTATTTCACATATGCCATAATATATAGGGCAGCTGTCTCCCTGATTTCGGATGTGACATTGAAGAATTTGCCTAAAGTCATGAAAAATTTTAGGCGGATGAAGTGTTGGGATCCATCCACTACTACAGTGTCTTTGTCCATTGCCTTATGCTTAAGTATAAACTTCCCTACGTGTAACAGAAAAGTGATGAAGGAACAACCAGTAACTTGCCTATATGGCAATTAATTATGCCTGTTAATTTTGCCTGTCAGTTATACCCTGAGCGTACATGTCATTAGGAAGAGTCCCTATTCACTGAAGACTGAGGTATATAGACCCATATGTATGATCTGAAACATGCTAATGGCTATCGTAGAATTTCTGAATAGTGCAGCAGAAGGGTTTGAAGTGACAGGAATATTGTTATTGCAGATTAGGAATTAATTTATTGTATCACTTACAGGAGCTCACTTACTGGTTTGAGACTCTTCCAAAGCGGGAGAGGACAGAATGAGTTAAGACTAGGTTGGTAGGTTCAACTTTTAAATTTCTTGCGTTGTCAGTTTGAATGAGCCCCTTTGCTTGGTGTTTGACAAAGTTATCTGGTTCAATCTCTTTGTCTAAGCTAATATGACATCTCATATCCATGTGCTTATCTTGACAAATGTGGTGGCTTGTACACGCTGCAGGAATTGTCATTTATTAGAAGAGCACGGCGGCTCTATGTTTAGCACTGCCACGTTATTTTGGGACCGGCTGTGCAGCAGGAAGGGGAGGGTCGGGTGAACCTTCCCTGACACTGGCAGTCTGCGAGCTGAGCTGGCCCAAAACTGCCTCCAGTGACTCATCCAGCCTCTTCGGTTTGTTACTTGCAGATAGTAAAAAACTTTTCTTGCGATTTTGCAAAACGAAAGAGAAGTGGTGTGTCACATGAAACAGGAGTAGAAGGGCCTTCAAATAGTATCTCATCCCGGTTCTCACAAACTCAGCAGGATGTGAATGACAGTGATGCATGCCTCTCACGGGAGCCTTGCTCTTCCAGTTGGTCTCATTCCCAGTGAAGTCAGTGGGGGTTTTGCCAATGATTTCATTTGATGCTGGGTTTGGCGTGAAGTGTTCGAATTTAAATTGGCTAACAAGCACACCCTTACCAACTGTAATTGTTGTGGTGGGTGAGAACAGGATGAGATGAGAACGATAAATACAGTAGTAGCATGCAAAAAAAAGAAGTCAGAACTTTTCAGAGCTTTAAATATCACCGTTAGCAGCTTGATCAGCAGCAAGGCAGACTTCTGAACATAGGTTCGTGCTGGAATAAATGTTTGATAAATATTCTCTGAAGTCTCCACTAACGTATATAGGCTGGAATCAAGTACACATAGTTGTTTATGGCTGTCCTCTCTGTAACTTAAAACTGGGGAGAAATGGCAATAATATATAGCAAATAAAACTTACAACTGGGTACAAATGTATGTCTTTTACAAGTTCTTTTTTCCCAAGAAGTTGGTTTTGAAGATCCACACCCTGAAGCAGGGATGTGGTGTTATCACTGTGTATGATGTCAGTCGGAACTTCAGGGGGAAATTAAGTCCATTTCTGATGTCTGTGCCTCAGAAACCACACGGTAAATTTGGTGTGGTTAAGAAAAGAGTTAAAAAGCTGGAAAAAACCCTTGCCTTCCAGTCAGGGACTAAGAAAAGCTTGTTCTGTTTTTTTCCCGGAGTTAGTTAAGTGGCCACTTGGCCATGCTCTCACATGCACGGAAGGAAATATTTTTATTAGCAGAAAAAGGCATTGAGAACTTCAGTGGCTGAGAGCTGAGCTAGGCTATTCATGCTGTGAAGAAGGCCAAAAGACAGTGTAAACCAAGAATTTAATAAGTCAATATTCCATAGAGAAAAATAAACCCTCAAAACTCAAAAGTAGGAGTGGGCGCCAGTTCTGCATCAGTGCCCTTGGTTTGTGGATAGAGATGTTTGCTGGGAGTGACTCTTCTGCACTAGCAAGCTCCTGTCCCTTGGGCTCTGCATCTCCCAACCCTGCTGTCCCAGAGCCCATTCCCTGACCTCTCCTAAATCATCACCCCTAAGTCTGCCTCCAGGCACACTATCTTCTTCCCTAAGAGCAGTCTCTTTCCCATCCAAGAATGTACATCTTTTGCCTTAAGTCTCCCTAATCTTTTTCTCCCCAGTCTACATTCACTCAACAAAGTTGAGGAGTGTTAACTGTGATCTGTTTGGGTGGAAAGACAGAACTGATGCAGTGATACCTTTTTGTACAGCTTGAGACAATGCCGTGTCTTTCTCACTTGACGCCATCCCACCCCATCCCATCTCACCCCAAGTCCTGTATGAGTTTCAATCCATCTCTCTCTCCTGCTGCCCCAGAGTCTCAGGCTGTAATTTGGCTCCTTCTCTCTCCTTCCCGATGAGAAGAGAAGCTTTCTCTCCCACTTGGGAGAGTGGGGCCGTCCCTTCTCTCTCCTTTTCACTCGGTGCCCCCAGCTGCCTTCCCGTTGACCGACGTGGGTGGCTGAGCCCAAGTTGTTCTCATAAAACTAAAGTTCCGGACTTCGATCTTAAAAATTTCAGTCTTAAAACTGCCACAAGCTGCAGTTATCCAAAGTCCCTCCAGTCCCAGTTCTGTGGCAGAAAGAAGGGATTGATCTAGGAAAAGGAGGATGCATTATAGCTGTGGAACGTATATATGGGACTGACTTGGTCTTTTCAAAGCAAGACTAAATGTATTGTTAAAAAAATAAGTTGTAATCTCATCAAAAGTTATGAGTTCAATGCAAAAATGTTGCAAGATTTTCTTGGCATAGTTTTTTAGGGCTAACCATGTGATCATGATAATTGCTTCTAATTGCAGCATCTCTGAATTCTTGTCCGATTGTTCAGTATTTGCCAAAATGTTTTTCTTCAAATTTTGTTTAAACCTGTTCTATTAATAACTACTTGCGTTGTACTGCATTGAGAATTTTTATACAAATGCATCTCTGATCTTTTGTATAGATCATAATCAAGGTTTCCGCCTAAATATCCAGCTATTAGTTTAGCAGAGGTTTTTCCATAGCTAGGGAATGAGAAGTACCAGAATAAAGAAACATCAAGAATCGAATTTGCCCTTGAGAAGGTCTGTCACAGATCTTCATGGGCTAGTTCCTAGGCTAAAGATTTCAACCTAAAGATAAGAAAGAGTGACTATTTCAGCCCCTGAGTCTACATTCTCACTCGTATCAGACCAAACATTACAAGGAAATCTCATTTTAAAACACTAACCTAAAGAAACTGAAGAGTTAATAGAGAGAACTGTGGAAATTACTAACCAAGAAGGTTTGTTCATTTTAAAGTGTTAACATTGAAAAATGGAGAAAAACAGAAAATAAGGAAATGTAAGTGAAACTATACCAAGAGATCTGGAAAAAGAGTCATTTTGATTTCACTTGCTTTCTTATTTTCGTGTGAAGAAAATGCATTGGACTTTCCTATGATAACTTCTAAATAAGATTTTGCCAAGAGAGTATTTCAGAGAGAGGATTTTCACATACACGTGGTATTTACACAGTGGCAGAAATAAAGCTCTCTAGCTGGTGGAGTAGGATGGGGCCAGAGGAAGTTTGACAAGAATAGCACTAGCTCGTTTCTGTCCAGCTCTAAAAATTACATGCAGTAAGGACATACTTCATGCAGTCAGTGAATAGGAGTAATAGAATGTGTGTGTGTGTCATTGCCGATAATGTCAAAACCAAACAAAAAACCCCAGTCACTCATTTTGTATCTCTTGAAGAAGTAACATCAGTATCCCTAGCAAAGGTTATGGCAAAATTCTCCTAAAAAGTTGACTTTATTTCCCAGATCTGTGATCTAAAAGTTCCGTGTTTGAAGCAATGTTGAAAAATTCTCCTTTCGGTAATACTTTGGCTCCTGATACAATAATTCCCCAGAAAAATGATTTTCTTCTTTTTAATGGAAAGGCATGCACCTGCTGCAAAGTGAAAGGAAGGGAAGTAATTTAATTGCTGTCAGGCAGCAATGGAAATCAGGTGAGCCAGGCTTGCTCCTGGGTACTCCCAGGCTAGTGCCCTCAGTGCTCATTTACTTCCATAAGTAGGAGTAGCACTGCAGAGGATTGAACCAGTTTGGGGTATTTTTCCCAACGGAGTTTAGCTAATCTGAAATACCACTTCTCATAGGTAAGTTTTATGCATATCAACAAAAGCAGAGATTGTAATTGTTAGAGCTAGTCTGAATCTCTTTTTGAAGTTGGCTCATACTGCTGCTGTAGTAAGTATGCAATAGCGTGGGTGCTGTGCGCTTTATAAAATGTTACATTGCTTATAAAATTAGGCAGTTTTCGTATGGGCCTTCAGTAGCAGTTATTAACTCACCTATACAGAAAGTGGTAAAGGATTGAGGTGTTTCCCTAAGGAATTATTTCATCTTAGAGCTGGAAACTTACTTAAAAGAGGATTTATATTCTAAACTTAAGTACAGTGAAAAGAATGGCTTATGCAACCACTGGATTTGTTAAATTGATTCCTATGGTGTCTAACAGGAAATAAGCTGTTCCAGTGTGTCCTTTGTCTGTGTGTGTGAGTGTGATGGTTTTGGGTTTGGAAGGAGCACAGATTTGTCCAGGAGAACTAATTGTTTTATAGAACTTGTTTTATAGATCTTTCAGTGGTTGAAATTGATGCAATAGTTAATAGTATTGATCTAGACTTGGAAAATAAGGCAGAAATTCCTTTGTGCTGAGCAGAATTCTTCCTATAGGGACAAGGAAATGAGCATCATTTTCTTAATAAGAAATAGCTTCGTACTTACAATGAATATGAATTAAATTCAAGGCAAAGGTAGTGAAGGAATTTCAAGGGCTTATTTTCCTTTTCTTCTTCTTGCCTCTCTTATCATATTTACCATGGAAAAATTTCTTTCTCTAATTTGAATTTACTGTACAACTGGACAAAACCAATTTTATCCTTTTACTTAGCACATTCTAATTCCATAATCTTCCTTTTTGTGTTGTTTTCCCTGACAGTTTGTGCAGTATGAATATATACTTCATGTACTTGATGGTTTTCAGTTCATAAGTGTCTAATTTTAAATTTTCAAGGTGTGCTATTTTTAACTGAAGTGGTAGCATTGGTTTTCCTTCACATTAAACATGGTATTTAACTTACATTATGAACTTTTAGAGGTGGTGTCATAAGAATGACTTTCAGAATGATTCAGGTATTCTCACGAACACCTCGCTTTTTTAGACAGTCTCTCCCAGAACTTATCTTGGCTCTTCAGTAGTAAAAGCTTGCTGCTATTTTTATTATTATTTTTATTATTATTTTTATTATTATTTTTATTATTATTTTTATTATTATTTTTATTATTATTTTTATTATTATTTTTATTATTATTTTTATTATTATTTTTTCTGCCCTCCCCCCCTTATTATTTGCTGATATATTGTTTTACTTCTCTGGCTCCTGCTGACAAAAGATTAAAAATTCCATTCTAAATAGCTTTGCTTTTGTCCAGTCCCTCTTTATTTTAGTGCGGGTTTGTCTTGCAAAGTGTTACATTTACAAAAAGACCCACCAAACTTTTCTGTAGACCCTTTCAGATAGTTACCTGAGTAGTAATTATCTATTGGCAATTATGTATATCGTGCAGACAAGGAACAATATTCTAACGGAGCAATTCTTACTGGTTTTATATTACGTGCTTTTAGGGGCATGCATGAATATTTAGGTTTTAGAGATTTTGTAATGCTTTCTAAACAGACTGCAGCACTGAATTTTTGTCTTTGTGTGTTTTCCTGCAGTCTGTTCGCTAGCTGCTTGCGAAAAGTGCAGAATATGTAACTGAAACATGTACGTTGGTAGGTAAATAGACTTTTGATATAAGAGGAAACTTCTGCAGTTTAAGCAGCAAGTGTTATCAGTTGCCTTTTCTATAGCAGGATTTTTCAAAAGTAAAAGCATGTTTACAATAGATCTGTCAGGTATGTAGGCTCTGACCCTGTTACACCCTATCATGAAAGTTGGTGGAAATTTTGCTACTGATTTTGTTGGGAACCGAGTGAGGCTTTTGCCAAGGACCAACGTTTCTGCTTTCGAAGTACTGAATCAGAAAATGTAACCATTATGGTTTCCGACTGAAACCTTGCTTTTGATCTAAATGACTTTTTAAACGCATTTCTATTAGCTGTTATTTTTGTGAACTGGTAAAAGTCCTTTCTCTTTGGAGTGGGCCGCTGAGATTGCGAATGTCCCCCCCCTCCCCTTGGTTAATGTTGCCATTCAAATACCATTAAATTGATCTGTACCTTTTTTCTCTCTTAGTTTTTTTTCCTCTCATCCCTCCTCATTTTTTATTTTTTTCTTTTTTTTTCCAGTTTGGAGACTTGTGAAGTAAGTCCTAGCCTGTCAAACAGTGTGGTGAAATTCTGGATGGTTTTCAATTTTTCAGCTAAAAGTAAGGGAATAGAAAATGTCATCAGTAAGAATGAGATGCTTTTTGGTACCTGAAAAATATTTAGAAGGCAAGAAATGGAAAAAAAAATATTATAATTGTGCTATAATTATTTACTGAGGCTGTATAGCCCTTTCAAAAGGAGTTTAGCTCCTATATGTTAATTATCGGTGCCTTACTGGACTTAAACTACCAGGGAAGAGCTAAACTTGGAAAGGAGGTAGGAGCCTGTAGTAAAGAAATCTCAAGAGCAGCCAGGTTGAGAAAAAAGTTTTTAGGCTGCGAGTTTCTATCACGTTGTTTTGGAACTATATTCCCCAAGGAGGAGATTGCTTTGATTTTGGTGAAATGGTGGGATTTGTTTGCAGATGGGTAGATTGGTTTACTTCCATGTTCAGTCAATCCTAAAGGCGGAAATTTGGTAGATGTAACCAATTTTCTGTTCTTTTCTAAAAGTGATG
The DNA here is from genome assembly GCF_929443795.1 of Astur gentilis. Classification (NCBI taxonomy): domain Eukaryota; kingdom Metazoa; phylum Chordata; class Aves; order Accipitriformes; family Accipitridae; genus Astur; species Astur gentilis. Next base: position 34,777,558 of record NC_064884.1, on the reverse strand, counting down.
TGTTCAGAGAAGTTGCTGGCTGTCTGCCCGTATGCTCCCTCACTTTCTTCAGAATCTCTGGTTTCTGCTCCCCTTCCTGATAAACACATGTGGTTTTAGACCTGTTAGCCCATCGCTTATGCCCATGTAGACCATTTTGTTAGCCTGGGGTTAAAAAAAGCCTGAAAGGGTATGTGAATAACACTCTAAGGGTGTTTTCTTTCTATATTCCCAGAACTGCGTATAAAGAATACTTAAACTTTGGGTTTCCAAATACTGTCAGTGTCTCTTAAATACAAGAAAAAGTTGGAAGAGAAAAGCTTTTTTTTTTTTTAATAGGTTCATGTTTAAATCACAGCTCTGGATGTTGTTTAGACAGCTTGCAGCTGAAGAATATGTTTAGAAAAAAACTCCTGCAGTTTTATGCAGGCTTCTTTTCCACTGTACAAATAAGTGGTAGTGCTTCATGGAACTGAAGCAACTGTATATCTCAAGAGCAGAAAAAGCAGTGAAATTGGTGCAGAAGTTTTACACGTGTTCCCTTTCAATATATCTAAGGTTTGACTAAATGAATGTTGCCAAAGTTGTAAAAATAATTTTACTTACGTGACATCAGATCCATACTGGGAGTTAAATGTCCTTCAGCTCTTTGGCTAATTGGTAGTACCAACCCTTAGTAATTTTTGTGATTGAAGTACTTGTCCAATACCTCTGAATAGAGGTGACATAGTGGCAAGTGTTTTTCTCAAGAGTGAGCTGGATTTTGAAACTACTGATTGACAAGCAGTTGTCTAACTTTACAGAAGCTGCATTACTGGCGATCTTAATCTTGGCTATTAATCTTTTTACAATGCTAAGCTGTCTTTGCCATTAGAATTTTTTCCTAGTACCTTATGTAAATCTTCCATGCAGTTTTTTTTTTTTTTTTTTTTTTTTTTTTTTTTAGCTTGTTACTTTTTGCCATGTCTGCCAGGAGCAGGGAAAATAGAGTTTTTTTCTTTCCCTCTGGCAGCAGGCTTTAGCTACCTGAGGCTACTGCTAAATCCTACCTAAATGTCTCTGCTAAAATAGAGAAGATGATTGTTCATTAATCCTCCTTTCAGGTTATACTTTCTAGACCAATTCTCATTCTTTGAAGTTGGTCCCTTCTGTATTCTCTCCCTCATTGGTCAGAAGGTGTCTGGGTATGGTATCCCAGTGGGGGCCTTGCTGATGTTGGGCAGAATGTATGTTATTCTGTCTTTGCAGTTGATAATTTGGTTTGTTTGCCCCCATATGGGGCTGTTACCCTTTTTGTAATGTTATGATATTACTGACTCATGCCTTGGATCCACAGGAGGCCCCGAGACCTTTAGGTAGCAATGAGAGCCATTTGTTTCCCATTACTGGTGTATGTAATGATTCATAGTCAGGTGTGCTTTCTTGCTGTTGTCCCTGATGAATAACATTCCCTGTATTTACCAGGCTCTCCCTCCAGTTTAAGGCCATTTTGAAGTCTAAGCCTGGCTGCCTGTGCACTAATGCTCCAACCAGTTGAACGTGGCCTGCTGACATAAAAAAATTCTGTTTCACTACCCAAATCGGTACTAAAAATAATGATTATTGCTGTAGTGAGGACAGCCCCCTGCAAAACTTCTCTTGATACCTCTTCAAATTTTGACATAGATAGTTTGTAAATATGTTTTTCCTCATGTTTTGTACTCATTTGTTATTTTGATTTAGGCTGTGCTTCCCCAGTTTGTTAATACAAATGTCTTGTGAAACAGTATCAAAAGATGTAATGAAGTCAAGATTTTTGGCATCTACTTCTTTTTTTTTTCCTGGAGGTTTATTGTCTGGTATATGAAGAGATTAGGCTGATGTGACATAATTAGTTCTTGATGAGTCTATGTTGACTGTTAAACATCTTGTCACTTCTTGATTCATGAAACAAAAGCATTTTTGTGGGGGAGGATCAATAAGGTTTTTCCTATACAGGATAATAATCTTGTTCCAACAAATACAGGTTTGTTTCATCCTTCTGTTATCTTCCTTTACCCAAAAAGTAGCCGCTCTTGGTCACTTACACCACTGGTTTTGGGAGAGGGTAGCACGCTATCGTGGTACACAGCAGACCATCTCCTTGCACGCAGTCCTGATTTTCCCCCATGGTACCAGTCTAGTTGTGATCATTAACCTAGTAGGTGAACTCCTTTGTAGAGCCGTTTGTCCCTATGTATATGATGTCTGTTGGGCACAGACACCTATATGTCCTCTGCATTTCAGCTCCTGCTAGTTTTCTAGTGGGTAGAGGGAACCGAGGATAACTCTGTGCTGCACTTTAGCACTTTGTGCCTGAGGAGACTTTGTCCGTAGGCACTACAACAATGTGAGTGTACAAAAGCAGGGTCTGCAAAGGAAGGCCTTGAGGCACTTGTGTAAATCATCTCCTGGGGATGCTGTGTGCATTTTGGCCACTGCCAAGGATCTGGCCTGATGTGTATTGAATGCTCCGTGGCATCCGTTCTGTCGTTCAGGATGTAGCTGATGAAAACAGTAACGTGTCTGGGTCGCGCATTAATCGTGATTAAATTTCTCAACCCTCAGATGTATCTTTATTATGTGTTAGTCTGACTCAAAAATATAAACTGTAGGAAACACTTTTCCTACTGGGCATGTCATGTAAAAATAAATGTGTCTATTCTGCCTGTCCCTGCAGACGTACTGACCCGATTCAGGGTCGCTGGGGGTAGGACTAATGTGATCGCAGGCCTTTGTGATTTTACTGCATACTTGCAAGGATATCTCCCTCCCTCCTCCTCTCGCTGGATAAACTGGAGAATTGGTTTTTCCCAAGGAATTGCTGTAATTCTACATCTTTCCTCTTGCACCAAGACCTCAAAAAGTTTCATAGACTTTTTTGTAGGTCTGGCAATGGGCAGATAAGTGCCCTGCAGCTTGTTGGTGCGGGGCTTTTTTGTTTAGAGAGGGTAGACTAAAAACCAGCCAAACAAAACCCGAAACCAGTTGATTAGTTTGCTCTAGTTCAAACAACGCACCAGGGACAAAAGTCTGGCAGTAGCCTGCTGTACAAGTATGAGCAATTGAATGACTGACCCAGGAACAGACTTACAGGGCATACCACAGATGTCCTTCATTCTGTGTGGAGAAAAGGTGCCTTCTTTCTCTCCTCCTTGTGCATGTAGCTGTTGGTTTTGCAAGGAATTCATCGTTCATGTTTCTAATCCCTAGGATCTTCATCCCTTTTTAAACCCACCTAACCTGTCCCTTAGGTGGGAGAGCCGCAGCGGGCTTATTGTAAATCTCTTCTTCTGTCAACAGTGGTCCAGTAATGAAATCTGTGATACCATTATCTCTGAAAAAGGGCTCTTCCTCTATTAATTGCACTGCATGATGGCCATATGTTGCAAGGATCTACCTGCTGTGATGTTGCAAAAGACAGAAGCAAGAGCAGTTGACTATCATACCTTAAGCATTTGGCCTAGTGAGAAGAAATCTTTTCCTGACTAAAATGAGTGCTTAGTCATACACACAGCGTTCTGAAACACAGCACAGTAATGTAACCGTGGGGAGAGATGTGCTGCTGAAAGGAATCAGGTTCCTGGAAAAGCCCTGGAGAGCTTAAATGTACAGGCAAGAGAAAACCAGAGCCAAGTGACTCTCGTGTTTCCTTAAGCCTTAGCAAGGGAAGGGGTAAATGAGGAAAAGCAGCATCTGCATCCCCATGCCTGCTTCTCTCTAGTGCTGTTTATCTTACTCCCTACTTGTATAATCAGCAGATCTTCTGGTTAATGCAGTGGGAGCCCATTTAGTGTCTTTAAGTGTTGTCGGCATTATCGTTCTAATGGACTGAATATGTTTTGATTCACAAATGCTGATCTTGAGGTGAAGGGGGCAAGCTGCAGCATACTGGAGATTATACTTAATTACTGAACCTCACATTCATCTACATATACTTATGCAAAGTTTGGCATTTTCAACAGTTTATTTTTAAATAGCTGAAAACATTCTTAAATAATGCTGATGTTGCCTACTTTCGGCACGCTGTTCCTGAAAACAAACAGTTCAATATATTGCTTTTAGGGGAAATATTTTGCATGGTTGCTCCCAGCCTGGAGCTTTGGGAAAAATTAGGAAATAATTTAGGGGAAGCTATAAATCAGTGAAAAGGGACTTTTAGATTAAAGAATGCTTCTTCAACCATGACTATGGCTCATAATAGGATGTTATAATCTGGTTATGTAGAAATTTCTGTATTAAAGTTGGGGGGGGGGGCAGGGATGGACAGGGGGAGGAAAGGAAAGGATGAAGTGTACTTGTTCTGTTCAAATTCTGTCCCTGGAGATTCTGCAGGATGGATCTGCAAATTCTCTCTTACTGATTTTTTTTCAGGGTCTTTAATTTAGGAAAACCCCACCAGAATGTAAAACAATTGTTACCTACACTAAAATAAACTTTGGTGACCAGTGGAAGCAGACAATGACATCAGTATGTAGGTGTGGAAGAATCTTTGTGATTTAGGAAACTGGTTTATTCCTATCATTCATCCTAGTAGAAGCACTTCAAGATCCCTAAAACTGTGGTTTTGTGGTTTTTTTCTTTTCTTTTTTAAATAGGAACTGTTTTCTAATTCCCAACCCACATTTATTAGTGATTTGTTATTTATTTTTTTTAAATCATGATGACTTTTAGTTTCAGTAGGTTACTGTGTTTAAAAAAACAAAACAAAAAAAAAACCCAAAAACCCCAACAAACACCCCCCCCCCCCCCAAAAAAAAAAAACAAAACAAAACAACCACCCAACACCCACAAACAAACCCACCACCACAGTATATGGTCTACCTGTGCATAATCTCAAATAGAGGTTTATCTCCGTGTGTGCACAGATTAATTGCAACAGTACTTCCCATTCAAGGAATATCCCAGATTCACCAGCATGATGGGAACAGTCATATCTCTTCAATGTTTTTGTTCAGATAGCTGAAACAAGGAAATCTCTTTCAGTCTCTCCTTGTTAATTGGGCTGTCCAGATATCTGAACATCCTGATATCCGTTTTCTGCACCCATCTAAGTTTGTATTATCCATTTTTTTGGAATGTGGGTTTATTCCAGATGAATTTTTATTCTAGTATTCTATGAGATGTCTAGCTAGCATACACTTTCATATATCTAGAAACATTAAAGCCTTTTCCTGTTATGAGGTATTTAATTTTTCTGATTTCCTTTCCACCCCTCCTAGAAAACACATATTTCTAGAAGCCAATTTTCTTTTTATTGCCAAAGAAATGCAGTAGATTGCCCAAGTAGTGTGTGGGCACTTTTTCTTCTCTTTCTTTTTTTTTTTTCTTTTTATAATAAATTCATATACAGTGTTTTACTACTCTGTGGAATGTTTTTGGGCAGTGCTGTAAGTGATAAGTCATACCAGGTGTTATAAGTTGTTTCTTTAAGTTTTTAATTACAGGTCCAAATTGCATATATACCACTGCTGGCCTTTTCAGTTTTTATGTATAGCACTTAGAGCAGATTTTTTTAATTGGTGATTTTGATCATCACATGTATTACACTAACAAATGGGAGTGCCAGATCTAATCCTTGACACTTTTAACTTTTTTTTTAATACACCAAAGCAACTACTACTGTCCCTGCTACTACCACTGTCTTAGATAAAGTAAATGATTTTAAAGTTAATTCTGTAGAGCTGCAATTCTTGGTAACAAAATAATTTCAAGCACTAGTAAGAAAATTTATGGATTTCAATTATAGCTTGCAGTGTATCATAATTCTAGTTTTATACCCTGTGCAGTTCAGTGTTTTGGATTTTTAATGGGTATAGAGCAGTAATCATAAAAGTGATTCAAAATGCACCCAGTAATTACAGAGATTTGCTGTTGCTTTTGCATTAAAAAATGATGATGATTTACAATCAACAAAATTGCAGTCTGTGGTTTTACTTCAGATACTCATGCTGTTACACTGCTTATTAGTTATGGTCAGTGATTTAGAGCTTAAGAGCTACACGTTAGAAAGCTGTAAAATTAGTTATTCTTTAATAGATGATAACAGTAAATTTAAAATGGATGTTATATTAATTATAATCTTGTACATTAAAGAATACATATGTAGCCCTTTGTGTCTTCTTTCGTTGCTGGAAATCAATTACAACTAAAATGAGGTAGTTGGACTACAACCGCCAGAGTCACTTTTTTTTTTTCTCTTAGTTTCTATTATGGTCCAAGAATTTTAAGGTTAGCTGCCAGAGTAATTTCTGTCTAGCAAGTAATGTAAATAAGTCCTTTTCTTCACCACTCCCCAACCCCAAATGCATATCTAGGTGTTTATGAGTTATTAAAATACAGTTAATATACTGAAATTGTGAGCATTTAAAATTATCCAGAATGAAGGAAGACCTATTTTACCTGCAAGTTATTCTTAAGTACCTTTGAAGTAAGGTAAGAATATGGAGGGGATTTGTTCTCATCTCTCCTTTCTGTCCATTTTCTTCCTTTCCTGAATATTTCCTCTTTTTCATGCATCAAAACTCAAGGAAAACAGATTACTACCTGTAAGAAGTATTATTTCTGAATTGGGCTTTGCAGTTGGGAACAGCAAGAGTTAAAGCTATTGTAACAGTAACGTGTTTCTTTAGAACATTCTCAAGCATTAGCATAAACAGCACTTTTCCCTTCTTATTAAACCTGGATTTTAACTAAGATAAGATAGTGATCAGGTACATTAGCAGTCAAGTCACGATGTAAAATATCCTGGTATAGTTACTGATTATATAGCTGTTTGTTAGAAATACTGACTGAAAAACTCAGAACTAGAGAAGTTTCTGAACTGTTGGATGACAATGGTTTGTTTCTACAAGCTCTTATGGAAAGAGGGCCCCTATTATTTTTTTGACCATAGTGTTACTAGAATAAACTTACAGTGCTTTATTTTAGATTGTTTTTTACGTGGAATCCGTAGTTGACTAAGGTTTCAATCACTGTCTTGCATTAACAGTTGTATTCATTTTACTGTTTGCAAAATATCCTGAAGTGCTGGCCTTCAGAAATTCTCCTTGTCAAAATTCTTCATCTGAAAAAGGGTTTTGAAATGTAGCAGAGACCACCTCAGTACTAGTTGCTTTAGGGTTTGCATACTCTGGCAGATCCAGCGAGTACCTCGTTTAGGTGGTTATGTTAGTGTGAGACAGGTGCATCGGAAAATTAGAATAGCAAGATCTTGTCTTTATTTTATTGTGGTTAAGGACTTGACCATTTCTAAATACAAGCAGGAGAGACAAAATACAAACCCTCACCTGAAAAGAGTTTTGGTTTGGTTTGTTTGGGGTTTTTTTTCCCCATGGTGCCTTCAGGTCTAGAGATTGTTGGATACTTTTTGATTGAAATTAATAGTCTGGAATGTTTCATTTGGGTTCTTCCAGGCTGAGTGAACTTTCGCTTTCTGATGAAACTTGGCTCAGGCTTCCAGCAGAATCTCTCTGGTCTGCAAAGCTTCACCTGTTCATTTCTTCTTCTCATCCTCTTCCTCACTAGAGGACCTGAGAATCCCTAGCTGGCGTCTGGCCCCAGTTTCTGCAGCCAATCTCCGATATATTTGTGAAGCCCAGGTGGGTTTCTGTTGGGTAGCCAACACTTCAGTGTATCAAGTCCAGGAATTGATTGTCAGGGTAAGGAGGAGTTTGCCCAGGAGCCATATATCCTGCAGGCACTCACAGCTGCTCAGTGAGATTGCATTCTTGCATGACTAAAGATGCCTTTTGCCAAATCAAGTTTTAACTACTGTACTTTCACTGCATTAGCTGAAATAGCCTGTATCAGAATTAGACTCTCATTTTACAAGCAGTTTAGACTGGTTGTGTTTACCTGCCTAAAAAAGGATTTGTAAAAAATTACTATTTTTTTTTTACTTTAAATCTTTGCTACCTTCCTCTTTTATGAGCATGCACACAAACTCCTGAGTTCCTTCTATGAGAAGGATTAGTTTTGACTTGGATTAGTCCAGTGATATGGGCAAGTCCATGGTCCTGCAAAGACAGGTGGCATAACGAGCATTAGGAGAGAGTAGAGGCAGAGAGGAGGACATGAGGGATGGGGGGAATTCATGAATGCTTCTTCAGAGTCGGGGTTTGCCTCTGCCTCCTTAAGATATGTGACCCTCTGTCCTGTGCAGTGTAGATTCATATTTTTTGAGCAAGATTATTTCATCCTAGTATTAACGGGAAGGGGTAGGGAGTGATGGATAAGTAGCAAACAGCCCTGACAGAGTCCTTTACTCAAAATAGCTTCTGTTTGTCAAGAGAGTTCAAGCCTGCCTGTTTCAAAATAGCTCTGGATTTGCAGAAATAAAAGTGTTGGGCAGAGGTTATTGTCAATTTGTATAGTAGCTTGTGCCGGATGGGTTAATACTTGCTGCTAATAATTCAGTGGTTTTTCTGTTTGGACTCTGTTTTCCATGTAATACAGGAAGGACAGAAAAAGTAAGACCTTAAGTTCCCAGTAAGTCTGTAAAGTGCGAACATCTGCTGGAGTCATGAACTGTGTATTTACTGTGTTTGGTAACAGGGCAAAGGCAGCTGATCATGATCTTCCTTCTCTTAATTACTTTGTCAAATGTCACTACAGCTCCGTGTAGGGAAAAGAGGTATTTCCTTAATGACAAGGAAATAAGATAAACAGCAAGCAAAAATGGGATAGACTGACAGTATGCTGCTGCTCTTAGTTTTATTTAATCATAACTGTCACTTGTCATGTTGAATCCTTTCTCGCTAAGATCTCAGTACCTTTTTTCTACCAAAATACATGGTCTCAAGTACTAGTTTTAAAAACTGTTGGCCTTTCATCCTTCTAGTAATTACCCAAAGTGAATATAGGTCAGAGTTTCAGTTTCGATGTTTCTTCTGGCACTTCTATTTTCTCTAGCCTTGTGCTTGTCCATCCTAATATTGATGGGGTTTTATAATGTCTTCTTAATGAGTGCTTTTGTGCAGCAAGATGAGGATGAGGTATACTTTGCAAATGTGAATGGCTTACCAAAATGTAAAATGGACAGACTTCAAATGAATCCATTGCTAGTAGCGAAGCCTAGCAATTGAAATTACATTTGAGGCCTTTGGACCTTCAAGGGACAGTAGTAATCCATAGCTAATCTTTATGTTAGCAAAATGAAAGACATGTTAATACATTTTTAACACTGCAGTACTTAGAATATTCTACTCCAAAATGGATTGAATAGGTAAGCCAAAAGTGTATTACATTGTGCTAATTCCATATTGAACATTTAGCTTGTGAAGCTTGAATGAGGTTGTGGTCTGTGAGGCAAAATAGACCCGTGACTGTTACAATCACAACCTCTGCCTGTACAAAGGCAAAAATCAGCCTTTTTCAGATTAAAGCTAGCTAGATGATAACAGTAATATCCCAGTTTAGACTTCAGTGTCGACTGTGAAATTCTGGTGGGAATTTTCTGGACAGCAAGGGACATACGGTAGGTAGATGTGCAAGTTAAACTAAAGCTGTCCTCGCGTTGAGCTTAGTCTTTTCGATTTGTTAAGTACTGTTGAGTCCCCTGAGCATTTCTCTCTGTGGGAGTATAAGACAGCACCAGTTTCCTGTGCAAAACAACCTGCTACTGCTGTTTGTTAACACTTAACTATAGAAGTGACTGTTTGCCTTCAGTCATGCTGAATTATGTTAGCCTTTTAAGATGGAATATTCTGAAACCAGCTGCATTTACATGCATTAGCTGAAGCGGCCTAATTAGTTTAATTAATTAGCATAATTAGCTACAGCTTCATTGTTCTGCAGTTAGACTGCTGGGTAAGTCTTTGGGCTCAAAAAGGGTATTTGAAGTACCTGGGCTAAACTAGGGTAGACAGGGATGAACTGACTATTTATTTATTAATCTCATAAGTAATAAAAGATGATATGGAAGGTACTGGTGGGGTTAGTCTTCATGTGTAAAGGAGGTCTTTAAGTCTGCTAGGATGTAGAGTCGTCTTGTATGAAGACTTACATGAACTTTATTTGAACAGTTTTTCTTATGGCAAATATAAAACATGAGTTTGAACTATGTTATAGCGACTGTATATGAGATTGGAGCGTAACTTGTTGGGATAGTTTAACATAACTTATCAACAAAAGGTCCAGTCACTTGTATCAACTTTTTAGATTATAAATTCCACATAGGTTGCTTGGGAGCTTTGTTAGGTGCCTGCGAAGGACCGTCAGGGACCTGAGGAGCACCAGCAGTGGAAGCTGCCATGTTCACTACCATTTCGGGTGTCTGGGCAGACTCAGTCTGCTGATGGGAGAGGAGCATCTCCTCTCTGATGGCTGAGAGCAGCACACCTGAGGCAGAGTGCTTTGGTACCCTGCTCTCTGCAGCCTGGGACCGTGCCGGGCTCCATGCCCTTTCACAGCAAGTACCTGTGCAAACCAGGTAGGCAACGGGCTGCCGTGACCACGTGCAGGTGCATGCTAACCTTCTCAGACTGTCCAAGGGACTGGTGGGTTTTTTCTAGGTTGGGTTGCTTCTGGAGAGGTGTAGATGTGTTCTGTCTGCTTGCCTGTCAGGCTGACGGTAGGTAGGGTTGGGTTGTTTTGCTTGACTGCTCACAAAACTTGAGGGGTGAGACTTGTGCCTGATGTATAAAACTTTTGTGGAGTCACTGCAGAGTTGAATCTGGTATGTTTTGTCTTGTGTGTCTTTTCAAACTAAACCAGTAGTTTTAGTAGCTGGATGAACAGTACTGTACGTTCCTCAGTAAGCGTGCAGTGCCAAAGCATGCAATGCCCTACACCAGCAACTAGAATACTGAGGCTTATATGGCAAAGGAGTGAAAGGGAGGTAAGGCATTGTGCTCTACTTACAAGTTCTAAAAAATTAATAGAATAGGGAAATTGAGCAATGAAAAGGACGTGAGAAATGGCAGCAGCTGGTATGGACTTATATAATTTCAAGTGTGAAATTGAAATTGTCTTGTGATCATAGTAGGCATCTACATTATTAATGCCTGGTGTATTGGTTCCTACAGCAATAGTGCTGTCACTTGTCTGTGAAATAATATGTAGTAGACACTTTTATTTCAGTGATCAGCCTAAAAATAATTTTGAAAGGCACAATTTTAGAGGCTCAGTTGGAACCAGACACTTGTGACTGATCAGTCCTAGGACACATTCAGTGTTGAAGCTTAGCTTGAACGCTTACTATTCATTCAAAATCTTGCCTCTTCTAAATAAATGGAAACGTTACTTTACTGTGTGAGCATTTCCTTCACCAGCACCACTTGTTTCAGAAAACCTTGTAGATAAGTGATGAGTGTACGCTAGGGGCCATATGGATGGAGAAATAGTGTTGAAAGCCAGAGTAATTTATTACAATCAGCTTGTTCCTGGAACAGGTGGGGTAGATTATTAGTTGCCAAGGACATCTCATGAGTGTGCAGAGAGGCAATACATTAACTGAGGGGGGTGAAAGCAGACGGCAACTTTAATATTCTCTTGTCCCAAATATAAATGAGGAAGAAGAGTGGTACAAACAGGATATTCTGCCTCACAAGGACTAGGGAAGACATTGTGTTTGGTTTTTTGTTGTTGTGGCAAATGTATATTGCTGCAAGCAGCTAAGTTTTATTTGTCCTGCTAGTTGTCACTGATACCCGATAAGCTCTTTGGAGTTTGCATCCCCTGTTTGTTCTTTAGACAGTTTTCTGCACCTGATTATAATGCTAAAATTTCAGGAGCCTGTGCCTTACCTTGTCCAAGTTTTAAAACCAGCTATTGTTATACTTAATTGGACAGGAGAGCTGGTTGAAATTTTTTTTCTGACAATATTTTAGTGGAGCAGTATTTTTTAATTAAGTATGTGAGATTTGATACTACAGCATTTTTTTAATGTTTCAGTTTTTCACAAGAAACAGCAACATTCATTATGGTTTTAAAAAGTGTTTTAAATGGTCAATTTAGAATAGAGTACTTGATTTTATTTAAAGAAGTCTGTACATCAAAGGAATGTGGTGTGTTAGGGGGTTTGTTTTGTCTTGTTTTTACCTCCTATGGAAATGAGATTCTTTTTTTGGAAAATGGAAGTGATAGTTTTTTCCTTCAAACAAACAAACAAAAATAGCTGGTGCTGATGCAAGATGTGCAAACTAAGGAATGTGGGAGATGGAAGTAAGGGATGTGATGAGTGGAGGCCACCCAGGAGAGTCGTCATGAATTTATTCCTTCTTGTTTTGGAAACTGAGAAGGAAATGTTGCAGAGCAAAGGGAATGCAAAGAAGGTTGAGATGGACGTATAGGTTAGTATAGCTGTCCTATGCCAAAGTACCAAACCTCGTGTGTGCCTGATGATGGTTGCTTTTGGGGAGAGTTTGTTTCATATTAAATAAAATATGAATTAAATAAAGCTGTGGCCTGCCATATAACCTGATAGTGTTATCCTTGCTGCATGTTTGAACAGTGATAGCTAAATGCTGTCAGATAAGAAAGTGACTATTTGACTTGCTTTACATAGCTGGGATCTTCTAAAGCACATCTACATGCTCTGTGTGCTTGTTCCCACCCTTAAGGTTTGCACAGCAGTATTCCAAAATAAACTTGGGTCTTGGCATTGCATGACTGGTTGTCTCTCTGCTGACAACCTATACGTAACTGGTAGTCTCTCTGACAACCTAAACCCCTTTTGATCATGATTTGTTGCAACTGATTGCTTACAGATCCTCTTCCAATCTGTGATGAACAATAGTAACTTTTTTCCTCTTTGTCTTTCTTCCTTCATACAGCACAAACTAGGTCTCTAGTGCAGCTAGCACATACAGTGCATCACACACAGCGTGCACAGAACTGTTCTTGTTATGTTTGTACAACTCTGAAATTAAATCAGACCTTGACTGCTGTATGGGATCTCAAATGATGAGATTTCCATCCTAATCAAATTATTCTAGTTATTACATTAAATTTTCATTACATTTAAAGTTATACTGCTAACTTTGGTTTTCTTTATACAGCCAAGCTGACTTCTGTAGGTGACATGCAGAGAATCTCTAGATGTCGCTCCTCCTCATCTCGATTGTTTCAGGAATGAGATTGTGCCATTTAATATATGCTAATTTTGATGATTTGTTACAGATGTTTATTGTTGTTATTGACACGCTATGAAGTACAGCCCAACCTAAACGTGACGCCTCTCTCAAGATTTCCATTTGTCCAGACAAGATGACAACCTTTTCTGGTTCAAGGGGCTGTTTGGCTGAGCGTCTCAGGCCCTAGTCTGTCCAACATCTTCCTTTCTGTGTAGGGTGGCGTACTGGGGAAGGGAGCTGACTGTTGGATCCTCCTGGCCCTCTAAGAAATCTGTGTGGAGATAAGACAGCAGAGGAGTTGTATCACTAGTCTAAGAGCATTGATATTTGAATAGTTGTGCCAATGAATTTAGTCTTTGTCGTAGGAGAAGGGGATTTTTGTCTTTCTAACACTATTGTTATCATATTCTGTCTCTTGCCTCTTCAGTTGTTTAATAAGGCACCCAGATGACTGAGTTAATAAATAGCTTGCATCTTCTTCCTGCTCTGCATACTAATCTAGTTCTTTGCAACTGCTGTGTCCAGTAGGCAGTTGTGATTGGCTCTGGGTTTTTTTTCTAAGCTGCTTGGATCAATTCTGAACTGCTCAGCCGGTGCTTTCCTGCTGCAGTTAGAGGGAGGAAATGTAATCTCTGATTGGTGTTGAGGAGATGCAGTGTCCTGCTGAGGGCTCTGTCATTAGTCTCCCTCTGTGTCTCGAAATCAGAAGATTCTTTTCCTAGTGGTAAAATATCAGTGATTGGAATGCATGTACAGCAGCATAAAGAGGTAACATATGAAACAAGTCATCTCCTGATGATGAAATCAAGAAATATGATATGTCACAGATGGCAGAAGGGCTGTAACAGAGATAAATGGATGCAGTTAATTTCTACGCTAAAAAAATAAAAAAAAATCTTCTCAATAGCGGACTTGGTTGAACTCGTTGCCTTATATGTGAAAAAGCAAGGCATTTGGGAATTACAATTGTTTCTTGAGTTTTAAAGCCCAACACGAGAAATGTTTACTGAAGTGGACATTGCTTTTCTTTTTTAACTATTATTCTTCTAAGTGTTTCAGGTTTCATTAGATAACTAAAAGGCACTGCAGTGTGCATCTTTAAACTGCCGGGAGTCAGGCAAACAGATACATAGTTGCAGTTGAATGGGATGTTTAATAGCTATTTGTGTAACGTGGGTTTGCGTGCATTCTTTTACTTTTTTTTGCACTACTTCAGTCCCAGGGTTTCACAGAGCTCATCAGTGCACAGAATTTATGCTATCGTCTGCACCAGATTGTTCTGTACATCATGTGTTGGCTTTCCAATGAGAAACAGCTCTCGGAAGATAAGAAATTTTTGAGGATGGTAGAAGGAGGAACTGGAGGCTAAAGTGTGGACCAACGGTTCATGGGAAACTTTCTGGGGAGAAACAGGTTATGTTCTGATCTTGAACTAAGTGATCAATGTGAAAGGGAGTCAAGTGTTATTTAAAACAACCAAACAACAACAAAAAATAACCCAAATCCCAGCATTAGTCAAGGTAGCATTATTGCAGGCGAGTGTTTTATTGCAGTAAATCTTAGATAGTTCTCATATCCTTTATAATTTAAATGTACCAAGTTCAGTCAACAGTGAGTGGTTTGGGAGACTACTGGTAAAGAACTGACCTGCAAGCTAATGGAGATTTGCTGAATTTATTATTCAATACCCAGGTATCACCCGGGCTCCAGCTGAGCCTGTGGGATCTGTGACCTGAGGTGGCAGGCTGAAAAAAATCTCTGGTTTGGTACTGAGTGTTGTTGTATTTGTTAATGAGAATTATCTTTGTACCAGGTTAGCGCTTGCTGCCATGCTGCTTCACAAACATGTTGAGGAGACTGTCACTTGGACTTACCATGTGAATAGGCAAGATGAACTATGAAACAGGAAAAAAAAGGTGAAGGGTAGAGCTGATGCATACAAGAACTGGGACTAGATTTTCCAGGTTGATAACCTGTCTTCAAAGCTATGCTGACTATTGATAAAAGGAAATGGCGACCTTTCTCCTAACTACTCCTGTCCTTGGTTCAGCAGGCCTGCAGTTTTCTTCTTCTTTGTGGCTGATTCTTAATGTATGAACCCTGATTGCTTGTGATGGGACATAGACTGCGTTTGGTGACCTGGTGCTGCCTTTGTGCCAAGTGATGTGATTTATTATTTTTTTTTTTAATCTTGCTTGGAGTATACAGAAACAACACAAGAATTTTTCCTGTTTCCCCTTTCAGGTAGGTAGCAGCGATGGCTGGAGGAGCTGGCTGGCAGCCTCCCAGTTCCTATCTGCTTCTACTTTTCAACCCATAAACACTGTCGGTTTGCTTTATGTTTCCAACCCTCTCAATGACAAAGCTATTTTTCTCACTTAACAAATGTAAAGTTTTGGTGTGTTATACACAATATCTTCAGTGTTAGAGTAACCTGAGCACAAATAAAATGATATAATTGGCAAAAATGCCTTTGTTATGTTTATGTTTTAAAGTAAGAGAAGTCTTAGTAATATCTCCCCAGTGACGAGAAGACAGTAGTTCTGTAAAACATAATTACAAATTACTTTCTCTGGGCTACTGTTGGCTTTTGTTTCTGATAAACAGTGTTGTTTGTTTTGTTTTTTTTTTTTTAAACAACATTGTTGCTCAGTATCAATGGTTTCAAGTTAGTGTTTAATGTTCCAGCAGTTTGGGTTTCATGGGAGTTGAGAAAGGGCCAGTTCATACTTAACAAGCTTCTTGGTTTTCCAGCCAGTGCAGTCATATTTCTGAAGTAAAAATAAATAAATATATAAGTCTAAGTTAATATTTGTTTTAGCTGACTTGAGAGATTCATTTTCTTTTTCAAGAGGGCTATAGGTGACTTTTGGAATAAATTAATCGCTTTCCAACAAAATGCTTTTCTTACAAAGTGGGAACAATTATTTTAGTAGGGTTTTGGATTTTTTTTAATCTGTATTATCTCAGCAGTGATACTGTCAAGGCTGTGAGAATACTTTTTAATATTGCATGTGATAATTTTTTTGTTCATTTAATCTGTAGGTTCTGTAATCTCTTGACCTAGATGCCTATTTAGTGAACTGAAAAATAAAAGTACTACATAATGTAGAGGTCTTCATCAGCAGATCTGAAGTGTTTTACAATAGAAATAAGTACCATTTGACAGATGATGAAACTTATGAATAGTAGCAAAATAAATCACCCAAATGTTCTCATTAGATAAGATGAAGATCTGGGAATAAAACATAATTTTCCCGCACCATTCTCTTGTTTTCTTTCCAATAAAAAAAAACCAAACAACCTCCTTGTGCAGCCAAGTTTGTTGGGTTTTTTTTTGTTTTTCCTGAAAAGAATATCAGGCAGTTACTGAAAATAGTAACAGGTAGCATATGTGTGTGCATATAGTGCTATATATAGTGCTTGCCTACTCAAGGGTCTTTACGGACACTGAGTATTCTAATTATCTGCAAGGTTATATTTTATTATATAAGTATCATTAATATTCCTAATTATCTTCAATGTTAATATAATTTTTAAATTCAGTCAAATCTGTCTTTTTTCCAATGACAGCATCATTCTCTATGGTTTAAAAGAATAAAAAAATAAGAGATCTGGTTGTTGTATAAAGTGAGATTTATCTCTTCTCTTCTATAAATTTTTGCAGTTTGTTTGGGGGGTTTTTGTCTGTTCGGTGGGGTGGGTTTTTTGTTTTGTTTTTTTTTTCTAAGATTGAGTAGAGATCTCAGTATTGCTTTTTTGAAAAAGCTGTAAGACTGGTTATTCTTGGCCTCCAGCACAGAACAAAGGAAGTCATTCTGAAGTGGGATTAAACTTTTATTTCTATCATTAACATAAATGCCCCATATGCATAACGCGGCTATATTTCAGCTGAAATGGAATATTTCCACTGTATATACCTCATTGATCCATCACTGAATTATATCCGCTTTTCCTATGCGCAGTGTTGTCCTGCTGACACTTGCAGCTGATTCAGTTTCATCTGTACACTCAGGTGTTCCCTCCTCTAATGTTTTGATATAAACTGACCTTGCACTCTGTATTGGTTTTGTTTGGAAAGGTTTTGGTAGCAGGGGGGGGGTTACAGGGGTGGCTTCTGTAAGAAACTGCTGGAAGCTTCCCCTGTGTTCGAGAGAGAGCGAGCCCATATTAGCTGGCTCTGAGACGGACCCGCCGCCGGCCAAGGCCGAGCCAATCAGTGATAGTGGTAACGCCTCTGTGATAACATTTTTAAGAAGGAAAAAAAGTTGGGACGGAGAGAAACTGCCGCCGGAGTGAGGAGTGAGAACATGTAAGAGAAACAAGCCTGCGGACACCAAGGTCAGTGCAGAAGGAGGGGGAGGAGATGCTCCAGGCGCCGGAGCGAAGATTCCCCTGCAGCCCGTGGTGAAGACCCTGGTGAGGCAGGCTGTCCCCCTGCAGTCCAGGGAGGTCCACGGTGGAGCAGATCTCCACCTGTAGCCCGTGGAGGACCCCACGCCGGAGCAGGTGGGTTCCCGAAGGAGGCTGTGACCCCGTGGGAACCCCGCGCTGGAGCAGGCTCCTGGCAGGACCTGCGGATCTGTGGAGAGAGGAGCCCACGCTGGAGCAGGCTTTCTGGCAGGACTTGTGACCCTGTGGGGGACCCGCGCTGGAGCAGTGTGCTCGTGAAGGTCTGCACACCGTGGAATGGACCCATGCTGGAGCAGTTCGTGAAGAACTGCAGCCCGTGGGAATGGCCCACGTTGGAGGAGTTCGTGGAGGACTGTCTCCCATGGGTGGGACCCCACGCTGGAGCAGGGGAAGAGTGTGATCAGCCCTCGTCCTGAGGAGGTGAAGCGGCAGAAAATAACGTGTGATGACCATAAACCCCATCCCTGTCCCCCTGTGCCGCTGGGGGGGCTTGGTGGTGAAATCCGGGAGGGTAGTTGTGCCCGGGAAGAAGGGAGGGGTGGTGGGAAGGTGTTCTGAGATTTCATTTTACTTCTCATTACCTTGCTCTGGTTGATTTGTAATAAATTGAGTTAATTTTGCAAATTGAGTCTGTTTTGCCCGTGACGGTAATAGTGAATGATCTCTCCTGTCCTTATCTCGACCCGCGAGCCTTTTGTTATATTTTCTCTCCCCTATCCAGCTGAGGATGGGGAGTGATAGAACGGCTTTGGTGGGCACCTGGTGTTCAGCCAGGGTTAACCCATCACACACTCTGAAGTGTTATAGCTGTCTCTTTTCCATACAGTAGTCCTTGAGATCGTTCAGGGCTGTGTGAGACCAGCCCTCCTGCGTGGTGGTGAACCTCCCCTGTTTTGTGACGTTCACAAATGCCACTTGCTCCTTTTTTCATATCAGGTAAAACACTAAATAAGATCAGTCTTGGGACTGATCATTGAAAAACGCCAGCAACAACCTTGTTTGTGTTGCATAGTTCCCTTTTCACTATAACCTAGCTACATCTCTGACTGCTTTCAAATTCATGTACTAATCAGCCTGCTGTCCCTGTAGAAAACTAGGCAAATGTGATGTAAATATGGAGAAAATGAGACAGAACAGATGAGGGGTTAACAGTTCACCAGGACCAGATGCCATTTACCAAAGGGGACTGAAGGGACTCAACTGTGACATGCAAAATTGCTGAGCTGCTGGCCGAGTTGAGTAACCTCCCGTTTCAGATGGCCACCATGCAGAGTGCTAGTATGGCCCCCATCTACAACAAAAGAGCTTAAGTGGCCACCCTGGAAACTAGGGACCAGTAAGTCTGACTTGTATCCATGATACAATGGTAGAGCCTATGATAAAGGGTAAGATCAGCCAGAAGATGGCTAAATGCTTTTGGGAGAGGATGAGCATGGCTTCAGTAGAAGGGAAATCCAGCAAGGATTTTGAATGTGTACATGGTGTGTGAAGGAGGGGAGGGGATCCCCTGAACAAAAGTTTATTGGATTTTCAGAAAGACTCTGTGGTTCTACACCAAACACTGTTAAAGAAGTCAAATTGCCCTGAAATGGGAAGAAAGGCCCTGTCATGGGTTAAGGGGCAGGAAGGAAAGGGTTGGGGGTTAATAGTCAATTTTCAGATTGGAGAAGAGTTAGCACCGGGATTCCCACTGGGATTTATGCTGGGACAGGTTTTGATCTGTATCTTCGTCAGTGGTGTGAAGAAGAGCTGAAACAGTAAAATCGCTAATCCTATGGATGATGAGCTGCTTTTTTATTGTTGTTTTGGGGTTTTTTTTTGAGTGGTCAAATGCTGTAGTGATGTTGGAACTGCAGGAGGAGCTTCATAAAACTGAGTGGGCAAAAAGGAAACAGCTTTAGCATAGAAAATCAATAAATATGGAAGTAGTGCATTGAGGGGAACCAGGCCTACATGTTTCTGAACTTGGAAATGCCAGTTAGAACTCAGGAGCATCACAACATGACAGAGCGGATTTGCTATTTGCCAAATCTTGTAACAGGAAAACTACAGCAGACTCAAAACTTGTAGGATATGGGTATAAAATGGATAAAGAAAGCATTCCTGACACAGCAAGTAGGGAACTTCTAAAACTGCCTGCCCTTACAACAGGGAGGGAGATGAAGAGAAAGTGCCTCTTCCCATGCCTGCTCCTTCAGTATCCCTTTCCCATTGCTGCTGCTTCTTGGGGCAGAACATGGGGTTGAATGGACCGGTGGTCTGAAGCACTGGGATATTTTTCTTGTTCTGTAACAAGTGATCTGTTAGGTTTGTGCAAAAAATCTCCCCACTGACCTGATGACTTTCATTCCTGCTCACAATTATGGAATGCAGATCGTCTACTTCTCCAAAATCAAGTGTAAACCTCTGCCTAGATTAATCTAAGAGCTCAGTCCTCGCTTGTTCATGGCTCCTGCCCTCATGTTGCATATCCTCTGCTATTTAAAACTGAGCCAAAGCAGGTTTTGGTCCACATCTCAAAAATTAAACACCATCTTCCCAAAACTTTTTTTAGTGACTGATGAAAATAATCCATTTTCTACCTTTCCCAGCAGCCACTGGTGTTATTAGTTCCCTTTTTTTCATTAATTTCTATGTGGTAGATTCAGTTACTGAGATAACAGTGTATTTGTGGCTTCTTCAGTAAAACACTGCTCTTCACTCATAGCTTCAGATTTGTATTTAAGCTGAATTTGATACAGCAAAATTTTGGTGATGCTCTGTGTGAATGTTTGACTTGACGCGTGCTGTGAGAAGGCCAGCAGTAGGAGTATATTTGTTATGGAAACTTAAGCATAAGTATAAGCCTTTGCAGGATCACATTTCTGGGTTCTTCATCATCAGTTACTTAAATGCTTAAAATGGCTATGACTTGTTAGTTTGACTTCAAAGCTACTTACCTTGTATACTTTTGTGTGGGAGTTTTCTTTCTAAGATTGTAACAGAATAGAATAGGGTTGGAGAAGAGTTCCAAGGGACTGGAGGGCCTTTCAAAGGGTTATCTTCAAGAACGAACATCAGGGCTTTATTTTTTTTGTATTTGACTTAACTGTTTTAAGAAACTAAATACAACAATGCATGTTATAGACTTCTGCTAGAATTTCTTGAAAGGTTTTGCTTGTCAGCATTTGACTTTTCTCTTTCACTATCAACTTGACATAAGATAAAACATTCTTGGTTTTGTGTGTGGCTTAAAGGTTATCCTTTGTAACATGTAAAAGATGGATAGTGGGGGGTTTTGGTATGGAACAACACAATGCCATTTTTGTATTGTATCAAAACATTTATTTTTTTCCTTTGTATTTCTTAATTTCCTTAGTTCAGTGTTTTAAGCTATAATTTTCTTTTAAAAACACCATAAGCAGTAGTTTAAAGAGATGCATGAACAAAATTCTCTGTGTAATCCATCTATCATTTTGTGGTTGCACTACATAATTTGGTAGGATACCAAATCAATTAATAACAGCCTCATAATTAACATACTGGCACCAGCAGGCAATTATTTGAAGTGTGATTTTTTTTCCCAATCCCTAAAAATTGTTGGTTGGTTTAATGCAACCTACAATAGTAGTATAACGAAAAAAATTGTGATGAAAATATGCTTTTAATGTATCTGAAAAAAACTGATGTGGTCTATAGAGAAAGCTTATATTCTTGATGAAGGGGAAAATTAAAAAAGTCTAAGAGTACTTCAGAATATGTTGGATTGCCTTTAATAGCAAAATAAAGGGAAGGTGATCCTGGGTTTTAGGATAGTAACAGAGCATGAGATAATGTCAACATCTTCATGTCACTGACCGAGGGATCTCTCCCAATTTCACCTCTTGTCTCTGTACTCATGGAAATCTTTATGAAAGGACACGCTCACGCTGACTCCTCCAGGACAGCAGGGTGAGGCACGGACTTATATGCCATTTAAGCTATGCATAAGCCTCTCGGTATGATTTTTGGTGGTGCCTGGGTGGCTGTGTGGTCTCTTGCAGCAAGGTGAGTGTGGCTGTTCGGTTAAAGCTCGCAGGGAGTGCCGGGGTCCTCCCCCCAGCCCCTTCCCCTCCCGCTCCTGGCCCTGACCCTCCACTCGCATCTCCCCCAGGAGAGTCGGGGGAGACGCGCCGTGACACATTTCTGAAGGGCTGACTTTCAGCCTTGACAGATGGGGCGGTAAGTCGTTAATTCTGCTCGCGTTCAGTGTTGCAGGGGCTGTCGTTCCAAAGAAGGCAGTTAAAACTGTCAACACCTAACAGTGCTTGAAGATAATGAACGTAATAGAAACCTGAGAAGCCCACGAGCAGCACTGGCTTCCCACACAGCAGATGAAATCCACTGGGTCTCTGCATTTCAAGAAAGCCTCTTAATCCTATTCAGGCATTTATAATATGTGCTTATGCAAAAAAACCCAAAAACAACAACAACAAAAAACCTGCTTGTTCAAAGAAGCAAGTTAACAAAAAAGTTAAAAGTATTTAAGCATCCGATGTTTAACGTGTTCCAAAACCACTCCAGGATGTTGACAGCTGGTTATTAATTACAGTGCCATGGATAAATATGCCATGATAATGCAGCACATAATTTTATGTAACTTTTATATACACCTTCCAGTACATGCTCAGTGTTCCCATGGTAGGTTTTAGTGATAAAATACGATATGGTGGATTTTTGTGTTTTTCACTAGCTTAGCTGCTTTTAATTGAGTGAAATGTAGAAGCAAATTTCATTATCAGTTAGTAATGTTTGTGATACTTGTTTACTTACCTAGAAGAAAAGTCTTTGTATTTAAGTCATTTTCCTTTTTGGGGGGGACAGGAAGGAAGGAAGAAAGAATGAGCCCTTAGTAAGGCTCTTTCAGGAGGAGTAAAAGCAGGAAACCTAATGATGGAAGAGGCCTGGCTTTCAAAATCCTTTAAAATGAAATAGAGTACAAAGTATTGTAGCATAAAGTAATCCCCAAGGAAAGTAATTAAACAGAGAAATGATCATGAAATGTGTGAAGTCATTGCTGAGAATCATGCATACAGAAATAATTTGTTTTCTGTCAGCATGTGTGGCTTTAACTAGAATAGAGTATTGTTTGAAGATACTTAGAGCTGCCACTAGCCATGGAGTATTCTGTGTGATTTCCTTTTTACTTACCTATTACAATTGAAGTGGCTTGAGCTTTTTAATTACATGACCCTATATGATAGGAGGGATTAAGAATGATATAACACATGACTTTCATTGTAGAAATCACATGGATGCTCTAGAAGTGTTCCGTAATTATTATTACAAACACTAGTCCATACACATATCCACACACAGCCATGGTATTTATAGAACTGTAAGATAATAGAGTTTCTGCCAAGAATGAATTTTTCTGTAAAAAATGACTTGTTTATCCTCAAACATTTTCATCTCCTTCAGAGAGGTGTGTGCTTTGTTGTCCATCCTCAAGCAGTAGAGCATGTAGTATATTATTAGTTAAAACAGTAGAGCCAACTTTAACAATGGGATGCAAACTGAAATTCATCAGTAGCATACGTGAACCCGCTTGTTGAGCTGGCAATGCTCTTGGTAGGTCATGTTGTTTTGGGAACGCATAAAAAAGAACAAACTAAGCTGGGGAGAATTTACATCAGCTATGAAGGCAGTAACCCATTTTGTGTACTTCCTTGAAGGTGCAATTCAGAAAAGAATTTCACTTTCAACTTTCTGACATAGCAAAAGTGTCCAAGTTAAATCTACATGGGGGGAAAAAAACTTGGGTCCCCTCTCCCCAGATTACTTTGAGGGCAGAAAAGGTGAGAGTTACTGTGCCCTGAATAGTTATACACCATACAACAACCTGACTGATACTGTCTCATAGTCTCTGTGGAAGCTCATCATTGCTCCTTCTATCTTTCTCTTTCAATACTATTTCTACAGAAAGAAAAGACATCTGGTTTTGTACAAACTACAGCGTTTAATTCAAAATAAACAAGTGACAACTCTGTGTGACGAAGCTGTACAGTAGAGCTCTGGCTTAATTTTTAATACCAAATTATATGCTTAGAATTGGGGATCCCTGTGTTAAGAGTGCCATGAAATGCTGCAGGACCTCTCTGTAAAACTCTGCAAAATCCTGGGTGCACTTCAGCTATTACTTGCATATAAAATGGATTTTAAAAATAAAAATAAAAATATATTATTTACTCCTTTGTAATGTAGAAATAAGTGTTGGTTAGGAGGAGGGATGCGTTGGGTTTTGGAAATTTGTAAGGGACCTAATAGTGAAATGCACCACTGTGGGAATGCATATAGCTAGCGAAGGATATAGATAAAGTTGCTGTGCACTAATAAAACTGATACACTGAGCAGTTAACTGACTTTGTAGAATAAGGGTCTATGAACATTAATGACACTAGCTTGGTTTTATAAAAATTAGCTGTTCCACTCAAAAATTATTTCTCACTCATGTCTATAGTTAAGGAAACATTCAAATGTTTGAAGTGTTAATCCCATGGACGTTGTTTTCTGGAATGGGAGTTAGTATAAAACTGGCATTATTACAGTTTTGCATATCCCACAAGAAAGACAATGCTTCTGAAGAGAAAGGAAGATTTGACCAAAAGTTTGGGGGTTGTTTTTGGGGGTAGTGGTTTGTGGGAGGGTTGGTTTTGGGTTTTGCTTGCCTTTTTTTTTTTGTGTGTGTGTGTTTTTATATTCTTGTGAGCATCTCTATTTAATGTTTCACGTGCTTTACTGACACTTCTTTTTCATTCAAGCCTCAGGCATCTTCCCTTTTGTTGTAGGGTGTGATACCAAGCTGAACAATATTAGTTAATCTTTTCTACTTTGGGCTTGGGCCAATAGCTGCATGCCACAGTCAGTGATCAGCTCAAATTATGGAATAGGGAGTATGTTACATGAGTGTTTGATAAATACATATATTCTAACTCCTGTTTCTGAAGTTCTTAGGATGAAATACTACAGGGCTGCAGTGGATAGGGCACATTCACCTGCACTACAAAATCAAACTAGTTGTAATTTTTCCCATTGTAAAGGGCTATTGAAAGTCATACAAAGAAACAAGTCAACCAATTGAAGAAAAAGAAGGAAAGTTGGACTTTTCAGTTAGTTCGTCATGTAATTTCCCCGGAATTTCTCAGGAGAATAAATATCAAAAGGCAAACCAGGTAAAGTGAATAAAAAAGGATTATGTCTGTAACTTGCAGCTTTGGGAAGACTTCAAAATTGTATAAATCTTAGTGTTAACTTCAGATCAGAAATAAATGGGTTAAACTCTGCATTTAGATCTGGTTTCTACTTTCCAGTTAGTTCTGCCAAAAAGTCATTCCACTGGAACATTAGGAAGGAAATAAACTTTTAAACATAATTTAAGACCGGAAAAATCTTTTATGGTTGTATTTTGTATCATGACTTTTTATAAAAACAACAACATTTATTATGTAAAAAATGAAACAGCCCTTCAAATATGTGCAGGATGAAACAGTACATCCATGGGACCAAATGTCAGGCATGTCACTGTTTTCTGTATTTGTTTTAATGGTTCTCAGTGTTTAACATTCTTAGCAACTAGTTCATATACTAATGGCTTAATTCAGTAAAACCCTTTAAGAATACGGATATCTACCCAGTCCCTGAAAAATCATTCTGGGGCTTGTTCAACAATGTAAGTGCTTACATAAGAGTGTGTGGGGTCTTCAGTTTTATTTAAATATTTTCCTAAAAGTATTTCCCTGTTGGTTTTTTTTTTTGTCAGACCTGTAACTCTGAAGCAGTTTGTTTATTCTTTTCAGACAGCATAAATGCTGGGAGTTTTTCCTTTCTGTCTCTTCACTTAAAGCTATTGTTGCAGTAGAACTATACTTGATGCCATTATTTCCGTTGAATAACACCTTATCTTTGAAGTATTTCCAAACAACATGTGTAAGCTGCTACTCGTAAGAATAAGGATCTCGAAACTTGGTCCTCTAGAGAAACCAACACGAGTAAGAAGCACAATTTTTCATATAGTTTGGATAATTGTTTAGACTTACTGTGACTTGCAGAATTACATAGCTTGTTTTTATTCTTGTAAGACCAACAAATTCATCCAATGGTGGCAGCAATTCTCCCTCTATGTTCCTTGGAATAAACCTGCATGCTTTGGGCAGCTCTCAGACATCTGTATATTCAATGAACAGGGACATAATTGCATATAGAAACTTGGTTTCCAAATTTTGAACAATGGGCACACTCTGAAAGAAGAAAAGTATTTGGTGATTATTATTGCTGTTTTCTCTTGAATATTCATTGGATTGTCATTGAAAGCAAATCATGCTTGTGACTAAGTGTGAGCAGAACAGGGGTAGGCTGGTGGCAATGGTCTGTAGCTATATGCCAGCTCCAGCCAGCAGTGACATGGGAGGCCCTGTGTTTATTAAGAAAAAGGTATAATTCATCAAATGTTAAAATTAACATTTAAAATCTTGACTAGACAAGGTGAACCACAGGCATGTAGATGATCGAGGCCTGTCCTTCTAGAGTCAAACATAGATGACTGAGGCCTCAGAGTCCATTGTGAAACTGAAAATAAATTTAAAACATCTGATTTTTAAACTAGCTGATTGCTTGATGCCACATTTTAGCAAACCGTATGCATCTGTGGATCCTTCTGTGGTGCCAGAAGCCTCACTAGGTTGAAAACTAGAAAATACCAAAATCTTAACCCCCCAAAGTTACCAAAATTAAAAAAAAAAAAAAAAAAACTAAATATTTTCAATAACCTGAAGAGTCCGTGCCCCTGGAAAAATGGCAGGCAAATGTATTGTCAGCTTTCCGAATGGAAGGGGTAGAGATTGAGGGGAGAAGAGCATGGAAAGTTGCATCTAAAAAGCCCAGAAAGGAGAAGTATGGAAGGCAATAAGCAAAGTAACACCTAAAGTATTTTCCATAGGGAGTGTGTTAAGTAAGGGGAGAAAATAGCTATGCAGTCAATAAATTTGAACATGTGCTGAAAAATATATGAATTTATTTTGCTATCTAGTCAAATTGCTGTTAATTGGAGTAGAAAATTAAAGTAACTTAGAAATAAATTCAGTCTTATTCAAATATTTGTCCCACGTCACCTACTTTCCCACCCCTTTCCAGTGTACAAAATGGATGAGAGGAAAAAAATCTGGCTGTAGAAACAAGTTGAAGCACTCCATGACAAACTGTAAAGAGTGCGTGTTACTTGGTGAGATAAGAATTTAATCAAAAAGATCTGAAACTTGGCACAGGGGGTTTTGCATGGGTTTAACTTGTTAATGTTCTCAAAATGCATGTACTAGGATGTGACTGATTTTAAGTGTTAGGAGTTAAGTTTGCATCTTTACACCCTTCTGCTTCCATCCTGAAAATTTTTCCACTAGATTGGATGCACTTATTTAAAATAACCTAAATTAGTCTTGCTTGTTTCATATTAGCCATACTAAACACATCCTTCACTAGCTAGACGAAATTCAAGTTTTTCAATTAAATTTACAAATTCAGTTTCTAAAACAAGTAACTTCTATAAATACCAAATTCTAATCACTTGGTCATATTAGTTGATCATAATTTGACTGTTCTATGAATTATAGGCATAAAATAAAAACAACTTATAAAATTTTTAGGTATCTCTGTGGAAGTAGTAGTTACCTTGATGATTGTTAATAGAGGTTTACAAATCATGTTACTTCATAGTTTCCTTCTTGTTGTTGTTTGGTTGTTTGGTTGTTTTTTTTTTAATATTTCAGAGAAAAATAATGTTTTGCAGAATACACTGGTTTACATAATCTTATGTCAGAGATAATTTAAGGTCTGGCCTCATCCAAGTCAGAAAGCAGTCAAATATCATGCTACTACGTGTCTAACATATTCTACTTGCTGTAAGAAGGTTAATTATAAAGGAGAAGCCTTGAACAAATTGTAAATGTGATTATCAATCATTTTTCAGGTTGCCTAGGGGCAGTGTGCATTTCTGTAATTAAGGGTGTGCATTTAACCAGCACAAACATAGAAGAAAAATGTATCAATGTCTTAATACAGTGTTTGTGAAGCTGTGTTCATTTTTTTTTCCCTGAACTGGACTACACACGTGAGGTTATTGTATCAAATTCAAATATCAAATAATTGTTGCTTATGTTATTTTCAGTGGTTTTAATGAAAAAACCCCAAACTTCTAAGGTAATGGAGACATTTTATTTTAACAAAAAAGTTTTGGTGTAATGCTGTCTATAAATATTAGGTAAAAGATGATAGTCGTTAAAGAACAGTTTCAGGTGGTGTTCAGGAACTGGGTCATGGCTTTCTGGAGAAGAAAATGTTACTTCTGCTCAGATGTTAGATTACTAAAAGAAAAGTTTAAATATTGTATGCTGACTGTTCTTGAAAGTCTTCCCCTCCCCCACTCAATCCTTGCATCTCTCTACCCAAGTTTTGAATGAAATCAACTGGTGTATGTATGGCTCGGTTTGCTATGGTCTGTTTTTGATTAACCCAGGGCAGATTATCCAGTTTTGAGATTAACTCAACCACAGGGGCAGATGGACTTGCTGGCAGTAGGCAGGGTGGGCTCTGCCACCCTGGGCTGTTGTTGGGGACTGCTTTGCCCAGGTGCCTCTTGGCTTTTCCATTTACACCTTCCTGTGTTGCATAATCTCTCTTGCATAAAGTAGCTTGATCTGTTTTTTTCCCCTCTGTTATTCATGGTGTGAAAAACTCGGTAACCTACAAATGTAGGAAAAAATGGAAAAAAAGGAAAAGTGCGTGACTCTGAACTTGAAATGAGAGTTTGTTAAAAAAAAAAAAAAGTACAAAATGAATATTCTGTGGGGTTTTACCTTCCTGAAGATCTTTGTCCTCTCACTTTGAAAGGGAATTTTTGCGTGTTGGAGGTTCAGCCACCCTAGCCTCCAGTGTTTATCATGGAAGACACCAGCTCTTCCAAATCAATTGTGTAGCACAATTGGTGTAACTAGATCTTTTCTCAGGCTCCTGGTGTATGTTAAGAATGGTTAAATTGGGTTGTCTTGTGTTACTGTAGGTCATCCCTGTGTCTCACTGATCAATTTGTGGCATGGATACTGTACGCTTTCCTCTGCCATTATTTTACCTTGCACTTTTAGCTCTTCTACTTATTATTATATTGTTAATTGTATCTTTCCCCTCAGTTCATACAGAAGTCTTTTCTGTATTTGCTGTCTCTGAAGATTTTATTCAGGCTCATAAGTTTTAATATCAAACAGTGTCTGCTTCAATGGATATAACATACAACCACTTTGCTCAATGTTTCCACTGAGCTGTAATATTGCAAATATATTCAAAAACACTCTAGTGGGTGTCTCTAACGCTGTATTCCCCCGAATAAGCTCGTCATAGCTCTTTGTTTTCTTGTAGTTTAAAAATAAGAGCAAATTTAATAGAAAATTGAAATCAAAATTGTGTGATTGAACTTAAATCCATCCCAGAAAGCAGGATGCAGTTGAAATGACAACTGCAGTTGCCTAAAGTGTCATTCTGAATGATATTAAAAGCAGTGGCTGAATATTCTGTATTTAAACTATAAAAATAAGAAAAAGTCTTTCCTACTTCAATCCTCCCCCTTGTGTGCACAGACAAAATATGTCAGGTGAAGAAAATCTAGTTGAACAATGACTTGGACTCTTTGCGAACCCTGTATTTTACTGCTTCTTGAACTGTACACTTCATTAAAAATTGAGGTAACAACTTTGATAAAAAGGCCCTTTTTAGATAATAGAAAGGAAAGCAAATGGAATGTCATGTCAAGCTGCAGCACAAAATGAATGTAACATGCACAGATGTATGTTAAAAGGATATGTCTAAACCAAAAGTTAATTTAAAATTTTCTTGTGCTGTGTACAAATAGCCCAGAACAGAGACCCTTGAGATCTGTACAGCAATATTAAGTAAATTATTGTAAAAATCAAATGCATCAAACTAATAGTTCTATTAAATGGATGGTATTTCAAGAGATAATCTGTGCATTTGACAGCCCTTTACTATGTAAAGTGTTCTGAAATACAGCTATTTACACAACAGTCTATGTGGTATCTTATTTCTCACAGTATTTCAGACTGGTCTTCCAGTCTACTGCTTGCCAAAATGTAGTTATTGGCATTTGCCTTTGTTAAAGACTTCAGAATCTTGCTAAGTTTGTTTAAGGATTTGTTGACAATAACTATATTAGGGAAGCTTGCAATATAAATATTTTATTTCATGTTGTATTATGATGCTTTACACGTGTTGCTTAATAGTTAAATCTAAATTTTTCTTTAAGAAGAAAAAATCCAGTTTGTTTCAATGAAGTTAAAGAATGTTAATTTAGAAAATGAAAAGCTGTGCTAAATGGTTTAGTATGGTAATCCCGTGATTTGCTTGGGATCAACAGTTGCTTGGGAATAAAACAGCTGCTTAACACATGTATCCATTTAATAAGGGTCGATACATTAGAAATGAGGTACAGCTCATCAGGTTTTATTCTTCAAAATTTTTCTTAGAGAACTTGAAAAATAACAAAACTACTTCTCCCTTCTTTTTCTTCTCGTTGAAAATCAATGTGCTCTCTAGTAGGAAATATTGTTTCGGAAGAGAGCGCTAGCACTTGCAAATGAGTTTCATTGGGAATTTGGGGGAAAAAAACACGTGTATACACTTACAAGGATGTAATAGTGCATAGTTATATGCTTATGACTGATTTCCTTATGCTGACTGTAACTTGCTCTTCCTGAGGCTTTTCAAAATGTCCTGTTTTAAAAATCAGGAGAAGGGCTATAACACTGGCTAACTTTTAAAATAGAAGCCCTTTGGGCTGCTTGAAAAGGGCTGAGCTTTCCCAGCAGACCATGTTTCTCGCTCTTCTTGTTATTTAAATGCCTATCAGTGTGGAGAAGAGTCCGCCTTACACCCCTTGCATTGAACCATATGTTCTTCAAAATAGCATTCTGGGAGGGTGAAGGGTTTGAAACGCTGACTACTGAAGTAACATGAACTAGGTGAGACAGTGCAAAGGAATAGACCTTCTGGAACTGTGTGGACCCCCATCCAAGTAGCATCAGGCTATGTCTCGGGCTGCAAGCTGTGCTTTGGGAAGCCTGGCTTGTGGTCTGTACCAAAGTTGTTCTGTGCAGTGCCCAGAAATCCTCAGACTGTTTTGAACTGCAGCTGCCGAGGTAGCTACGGTATTTGGAGACCACCCCCTGGTGTGATGCTCTCAAAAGAGGCTGTGTTCAGGTGATGCGAGTGCAGCACACGTGGGGTTTTAATGGATTGTGTTTACTTTGGGTACCTGAAAAGCTCCCTGAAACCTATGTGGTCCAGGTCAAACTTGGTCATTTGGCAGGTCTAGAAAAGCAAGAGTGTAATTTGGAGGACAGTATAAAAACATGTTTAGCTGCAGGAGGCATTGTTTTCCTAAGCTCCACTGTGCTAAACTTCATTTGAACAGTGTTTTCTTAAGAGTAATTTCTATCCTTAAAATATTTCTTTGTTTTACTGAGAAGCTGTTTCTTCATCTAACCTTCTTATGCCAGATTACACGATTACACTGTTCCCATTTTCCCTTTACGTGCACAGGTGAAGCAAGGGTTTGTCAACAATCAGAAAGTTTTTTAACCTCTAGGTCACAAGTTTAACTTTGTCTTATGTCAGTACTGGTAGACAGGGTCACGTCTGAGGAACTGTGTGACTAGGATGTGGGATCTCAATGACATTTTTAGTAGCCTTCATCCATAGAGTAAAAAAACCCAAATCTCACTTCTCTTCACAGCCTAGGCATGATCCTTCTGCACTAGGATGGAATGAGTTTAAAAATGTGCATCATTTGTCTACATTCTCTCTTTTCCCTGGATAGAATGTTTTTAAAACTGCAAACCCCACATCTTTTCTAAGTACTAAATTCATTATTAGAAAATAGTCTTATAAGAACAAGAACAAACCCTTTACTTCCTCAGTTGTGAAATTTGCTTATGACTCTTATGTTAAAATGCATCAGTAGATACGATTTCCCATTGGTGCATTACTTCTAAAATTTCACAAACAGGAATCACTTCTAAAGTGACTTATAAATGTATAATAGCATACTGATTGGTTTGATTTTATTTCTAGTGGTGACGCAGAGCACAGCAAGCTACAGACCTTTGCTGAAAAATCCTTGAGGTTTTTGTCCTTGCGTGTGCTCAAGGAATAAGGACAAGTGAGGGAAGGAAGTTGGGTTATGATGAAAGAAGTAGTGTTCAGTTACCCCTGATTATGTTTAGTTTGGCAGTGTTGCACATGTAGACTCATGATGAGATATACATTTTTCCACTTTCTGTTGCATAGTGTATATGTACTTGTTTTCTTTGGAACTGATAGAGAAAAGTAAATGTCAAAGGATACACTGGGCATAGTGGTGTTTAAGTGCACACTCCTCTCCCTGTAAAACACGTTTCTATGTTACTCAAAATGAGAACAAGTTGTTAAAAGCACACAGCATTTGTAGAACTTTTATGTTTTAAGTGTAAAAAATGCAAATTTTTGTGGGTTGGTTTTTTCGAGTGCTTTTTTTGTGGATATTTTACAGAATAGAAAATGAAGCAGATGTTTCAACAGATGTCAAAGGGGGCCTCTGGAGGGAATGGCTGTTCCACACACCAACAGCATTAGAAAACTACTGAAAGGGAGGGGGGAATCTAGAGTTATGTAGCCTGAGGTCCAGTGAGCTAGAACTCAAAGGCTCTGAGATTGCAGCCATTAAGAGTGGCAGGTTCTACTTTTATTCTTGTGTCAGGGCACAAATTCAGAAACCTTCATCACAGAGAGTATTTCTCCTCCTTTGGCAGCTATGAAACTGTCTGCAAAGATTGCAGTGGCCCTCTGCAAGCTCTTGTGCAAAGCGCTCCATCTCTAAGAGGAGCGTCAGAAGCAGATTCCCCTGCCTTGTGAGGAGAAACCTTACTCTGGCCACTGCAGAGATGTGCTCCTTGGAGGAGCTGCCAGAAGGAAATGGGGCACAGCTGTCTGGAAACAGGTTTTCTGGGCTGGAGAAAACTGCTGAAATAAAGGATGAAGAATAGAAATTAAAAGCAACTTTATGAAAAGGTAGAATGGGATATGAACTTTAGACTTGTTGCGCAGCTAAGTGGTACCAGTTGTAGCATTTAGTCAACTCTAAATTGAGACTAATTTAATTTCACAGCAAGGACGAATTGCAGCAACCTCCACATCCTGCCTAGCAGTGCCTTGCTCAAGAAAGAGCTTTCCTAGCGCCCCCCTGCTTTTTTTTTTTGCCTTTTTTTTTTTTTAAATCAGAATGCCTTTCCTAGTTCTAATAACCATAACAAGGTAAAAAAAAGTTGGAGTTAACTGAGGTGTTTATCACCTAATTTTATCTTTATTCTCTAATGTGCAAAAATGTTAGGTGTGGGGTTTGTTGATTTTTCTTTTTTTTTTTTTTTTTTCATACTATATGAATATTGGCTCCAGCAGTCCTGAGTCAGCATGGTTATTCGTAGGGTATTCATGTCATGAATGTGATATGCTCCATTCAGTAGATGCAGTTTTGTGGAAAAATGTCATCTTGCTAATGAATATAAACACATATTAAGAAGAAAAAGGAAGACCCCATTTCATTTGGGAATAAAAGCTTTTGTCTGTGAGGCCTTGTAGCTTCCAAATGTATCTGAATCTTCTGTCTGAATGACACAAAGCTACAGGGAAGATAAAGTGATAGGTCTTAGGAGTCAAGAAAACCTTTCAAAATGCAAACCAAGCCTTTATGCTTTTAATTACCTAGAGTGGGATGGTGAAAGGAGTGGGATGATGGAGGGGGCAAAAGTAAGGAAAGTAGCTCATGATTTCTGAGCTGAACTTGTGCAAATCCGCAGAGGCGGGAAACGTAGGTTTTCAGTTCATTAAAGGCAGCAAGCTGTCAGTCAGATGCTTATGAGCCAGCTCAGTTGAGAGAGGGCACATGCCTTGGTTGTTTACACAGAAATCCTGTGAGTGCTGCACAGACGCTTTTGCAGCCACTGTTGGCAGCACTTAACACAGTGGCATGTTGCTTTGATTTTGGACATGCTTCCCGGTTTGGACCTACTTTCCCATGTCATCACAAATCAGCTCAGAGGCATACAGAGCACCTTAGATTTTAAGTAGTTCAGAACTAAAATTTACATGCTGTATTTTACCTGGGATCGACTGTGTGTATCTATTAATTTAATCTGTGAGTTGCTGCTTCCGGGAATAAATTATTGCAATAACTTATACAATGGGAGCCTGTAGTACAGCAATAGAATGAGTTCTCTGTAAATCCATCCTTTTCCCTGCTGTATACTGCAATATGAAGAACAGCCATCACCCTGCTTCAGGTGGGAAAGGATTGCCAGGGCAGGAGGAAGAGAGGGGTTAAATTTTTAAGAGGATTTAAGAATTCCTGACAAAATAGGTTTTGCCTCGTGCTTTTCCACAATGTGAGAAGCACAAAATGAAGGGGAGAGAAAAAAACAGAAGTAAATGGAGCAAAACAAAATCTAGAAACATGGAGCTGTAAGAATGTATGAGGTGTTTTGTTGGGTCGGGGGTTTTTGTCTGGGGTTTGTTTGTATGTGTGATTTGAGGAGTATCTTTTGACTCTGGGCAGCACAGAGCTGCATGAACAACACTGTGTGCATGAGTGTAGAAAACACTGAAGAGCTCTAACGAGAGGAGTTGGAGCAGAACCTGGGACCATCCTGGGCTACGGTTCCCAGAACCGTGTGGTGTCCTACAGAGAGATAACATCAAATGGAAAACAATGGTCTGCTGAGAGGGAGAAAAATACCCTAAGGTGGCTACACTCACCAATCCCTTATGATACAGCATATTATCATGGTTTAAGTGTCACAGAGTCTGGAGTAATATAATATTTTGGTGCAAATAAAACAAAAAGTATTGTGAAAGATTTACGTGTATTATCTATCCACTGCCCAAATGGAAAGAAACTGTCTGCCAAATTCTTAGTTGTGAGATGTAAATGGCTGGAATTATACTCAGAAAGATGTCTTCCATTCCTTTTCATTATATCGTTTAGTAGCTCCTGAAAAAAAAAGAGAATAGTTTTGCTGATTCAAGGGCCTTGGAGATGTTCATTGCTATTTTCCCATGTACCATAAATCTCATCATTTGTACTTCCAGCAGCAAGCTGATTTGCAGATGTAGAGGCTGAAATTTATGGCAAGAAGTAGAGGACTCCAAGTGGGCTTAACACTATCCACAGCTGAACTGCAATAAATCCAGAGCAACTTCATTTAAATATAACAGTTGCTTCAGAACCTTTTTTATTGCAATACCTTTTCTCTCTAATGTATTGTTTTCCTTTATTTTTATTACTACTTATTTATCAAGAATCATGTGACTTGAGACCATTAAAAAGGGAATCAAGAATTAAATGTTGGGTATTTGTGACTCTTATTAGAACATCTGCTTTATTCATAAAGGCCAACCTGTTGTGGTGGCAGGTTTTTTGGTAGTGGTTTTCTTTTGTTGGTTGGTTGGTTTGTGGTTGTTGTTTTTTTTAAGTAATGCACAGTGAAAATATGCAAAGACACTCTTACGTGGTGGAGATTAACCCAAAAGGAATTGTATCTATATTACTGATGTATACATTTTCTTGATTTGATTTATAAGATCCAGTATAAGACACTCTGCAATACAGCATACTGCAGAGCCATGGAAAATGCTTCTCTGTTTCAGAAAAGTGCCAATGCAGGCTGCCCTCCCCCTTGCAAATGAGAAATGCAAGCATTAAAGAACCATCATTGTTAGTTTTTATGATAGTTTTTAATATTTTCATGCATTTGTGATCTGAAGGTGGAGCAGGCGGTGAAAGCGTAGTTATATTTGATGTGCGCATTAGATGAACCCTGTGCACTGTGGAGATGTAGATGTGTTTGTTTATCGTGCAGTTTTATTTCTCTTCCATTGACATACCTTGACAGAAAGTCCCATGGAAAGACATGGGACTTCTGAGATAAGAATCCATGGCAGAGCAGTGACATTCTTTCTAAAGCTTTATTTATTGAAACGCAGGGGGTAGTTGAGTTAAATGCCTCATATACGGTATGTCTAAAGAAGTGGAAATATGTATTGTTTTTTAGCAGGGTCAGATTTGCTGCCCAGAACACAGAGAATTCATGCCGTGAGGAGGAGGATGTGGATGGGGGAGGAAAGATGCTATCCTTATGACTTACTGATGGTGTTTCAATTCTTTTCTCCATGGTCTCTTTGGGAACCACAACTGTGTAATGTTAGTGAGTACAACTATGTTATTTTAAAAAACAGAAGAAAAAAGAAAAAGTATTGCATATGTAGGTATGTGTAATAGATCTCTCTAAATGGTTGTGAACAACAATATTGCTAAATCATCACATGCTCATGCCAGAAATTCTCAGTTGTGTTCTCAGGAATAAGAGTGCTGGTCCAGCAGTGAGCATAATTTAACCTGGTTCTGGGCAGTGGAAGATATTTGCTATAGAGGCCTATTTAGATATCTGTATGGAAAACCTGACTTGTTTCATCACCCTCATTCTTAGCTACGAGGGATGAAGTGGATTCTGCAGTAAATATCTTTTGTGCTGGATGGGGTCAGGAGCTGTCATGTTTTTCCATCTGCACAAGGGACACATACTGGAGACTTTGATGCCATGTTCACCTCGGTGGTACATGTCCCCTTATGGTGGCTCTTAATTACTTCAACTTCTACCTGACTGGGTTTAGGGCACTGCCATCCACAGATCTTACTGAGAGTGTAGCAGCCATTTATTCACTCTTCTAGGCCACCACGACTGTATTACCACTCAAAAAAAGAAATAAGGAAACGGACTGAAAATCATGAGATCGATTCAGATTCTTTCAGTGCTTCTGAAATTAATTTTTGTCTGTTGTTTTTGCTTTTGTGTTTTTTAAGCTTTTCACCCGGCTACAAAGAACACATCATTAAAGAGCGGATGCTCATTGGATTGTCACTTAACCATATGCCTCAGGAAAAAAAGGAAAAGCGCTGATAGCACTTCTGACAGTGTTGTAGAAGTTGGCAACATGCTCATATCCTCTCTGTGTTCTTGACAGAGAAGGCAGGCTGACTTTGACACTTATATTTTGACACTCTAAATTATTTGGCTGACATGCATATTAAAAACAAAAAAACAAGGAAAAAAAAAAAACCCTTCCTATTTTTTCCACTACTAGTATCTAAACAAAGAAGCGAGAATCACATTTAAATATCCTGGTGTCACCAGACTTTTATTATGGTTGAGCACAGGTATAAAAACTCATTGTCCCTGATTTCCCTCTTCCCACATAGGACTCCAATCATCAGTTTTGTGTTTCCAAATTGTTCTCTCTTTTAAAACTTTTATTTTATGTGAGCATTGTTGTCCCCTGTAGAAATTTCCTTTCTTTTCGTGTATATTCTATCATCATAAAAAATTAGCCTCTCTGAAAACAAATACATGTTTCTTGGGTTGGTGAATTGGGTTTTATTGCACTTTCCTATTCTCAATATGGCATAATAACACAAGCAATTTAAGGAGAGTGTGTTTTAATAATAATTAGTTCAGCTACAAGAGGTATTCCAATAACTTCAACTGTAGCAGTAACAATATTTTCTCTATATATTTTTAAAAAAGGGCCATTACACAAAGTGTTTGCAATAGTAGCAGGGACATTTAGCTTTAATTTAATCTACTGGTTGACAGATCACCTGTCATCTGCTGATGCTGACCAGTTTCTGAAGGCTGAATGCAGTTATGTTTCAACATAGCTAGAAATTCAAGTTTCCTCTCCTGATACTTCAGTTGAAGGGGGGGAAAAAGTCTCTTAATTGACTTAATCAGTACCACACTAAATAATTACATAGTTTGATTTATATATTTTTTAAAATGCCAAAAAAACAGGAAGAAAAAGG
The DNA here is from genome assembly GCF_929443795.1 of Astur gentilis. Classification (NCBI taxonomy): domain Eukaryota; kingdom Metazoa; phylum Chordata; class Aves; order Accipitriformes; family Accipitridae; genus Astur; species Astur gentilis. The sequence continues at coordinate 34,740,109 of NC_064884.1, read as the reverse complement.
GAAAACTAAAGGACCATAGAGGTGCTACTTAAGTTACCAATAGTGTTCCTGTGCTATTTGTTTAATTCCAGTAGTTTGGTTCAATACATTCTCCTTTAAATTACTTTTCTGTTCAGTTAGGCTCTTCCATGCTCAGAAAATAACCTACTTTTAGCTGATGTTTGCAATTTAAATGTATGATTTGGTAACTGTTATGTTAGGGATTTTTTTTGTGTGTCAGGTAAACAGAATCATTGACTGTACGTGATACTTGCTTAAACAGGCATCGGGGGAAAGGGTATCAAATGCAGAGGAAAAAGTAATATGAAAAGTCACAAAATAAGTTATGGATAAAGGTTATTTTTAAAAATGCAATATCAATGATTTATTCTTAACCAGTTGATCCCCCTTGGTTCATCTTTCTCCAGACACTTCAGTTATTAATGTAATGCAAACAATAAGTCATTCAATTTCTCTTAGTTCTCTTTACGCTTGTCAGACACATTTCTGTACAGACTGTTTTGGCAGCAGCAGTGATGAAATACATTTATTGACTGCAGCCACAGCAATCTAAATAGATATCTGTCTTTCCCTAACACCATGTAATAGGAATTTGTGGGTTTTATCCCTGAAGTAAATCTACTTAGAGAATTTTTCCTACCATAGGTTTTAATGTTTGTTTTTGTCTAGAGTGTTTTTGTTAACTTTTGGAATACTTACAGAAGGCAGGAAAGTGGTTTCCTGTGACACAAAGTTCCTTTGAACATATCTTGCTATATTTCAGACTTGTTTCTTACAATTCATGTATAGAATTTTGTTCTTTTTCTGTCACTAAAAACAGTCATTTACTGTTTTCTATAAATGTGGTATAAAAGAAGCCTGGAATAATGGGGTTTTTTTTTTCCTTCATTCCAGTGCATGACCCATCTCATTTTCTTTGATTCATTTTTCTTCTTTCCAGGTTATCGAGAGGACTTCTTCAAATAGTTCTAGTTGTTCTGAGAAATGTGCAATAAAATTAAAGCAAATTGCTAAATCAAGTAGACAATTAGTTGTAATGGGCAAGTCCTCGGTATTGTGGTCTCTATTCTGCTACCTGTGTCTTTATTTTGTATGACACAATAATTGGATAAAACCAGATAATTCTGTTAGGAAAAGTTATTGGTAGAACAGTGGATGGATGCCTTTGTCACAGACTGTGGAGTTACTTACTTTTCCAGTGCCCTCCTTTCCCCCTTTTCTTGTCTGTGTCATTGTACAGACAAGCATTGCAGAGTTCAACAGGGGACAGAAAGTGCTCTAACTCGGTCTGTCCTATAATTTTATTATTAGCACATGCTTTTGGGAGGTGAGACACATGGGAGGGTGGAGAGTGCAGAGATAGCACCAGGTTCTTCGTCACTAGTTGATGCTCTTCAATTACCTTTTTAACAGACCCAGGCAGGGAAGAAACTAGAAGATAGACCATGTATTACATATGAGTGGCAGGGAAGGCTATACTTTCTGTGTGTGAGATCTCAGATGTCGCAGGTCATCTACTGCCCATTCTACTCTCTAATCTTGCAACTGTAGCTGTATAATGACCACTTTTTTCACCAAAACCACTTTCCTATCAAACCTCTATATTACTACTACCATTATTGATTTTCAGTTTCTTCACAACTTGAACACTTCTCTATCGGGTTTGTGTGGCAAGGTTTTGGTAGTGGGGGGGCTACAGGGGTGGCTTCTGTGAGAAGCTGCTGGAAGCTTCCCCTACATCTGACAGAGCCAATACCAGCCGGCTCCAAGATGGACCCGCTGCTGGCCAAGGCTGAGCCCATCAGCAACAGTGGTAGCACCTCTGGGAGAACAGATTTAAGAAGGGGAAAAAAACCCTGCACAGCAGCAAGTGCAGCTGAAGAGAGGAGTGAGAACATGTAAGAGAAACAGCCCTGCAGACCCCAAGGTCAGTGCAGAAGGAGGGGGAGGAGATGCTCCAGGCACCGGAGCAGAGATTCCCCTGCAGCCAGTGGAGAAGACCATGGTGAGGCAGGCTGAGCCCAGGGAGGCCCACGGTGGAGCAGATCTCCACCTGCAGCCCGGGGAGGACCCCACGCCAGAGCAGGGGGATGCCCGAAGGAGGCTGTGACCCTGTGGGAAGCCCACGCTGGAGCAGGCTCCTGGCAGGACCTGCAGATCTGTGGAGAGAGGAGCCCATGGTGGAGCAGGTTTTCTGGCAGGACTTGACCCCACGGGGACCCATGCTGGAGCCTGAAGAACTGCAGCCTGTGGGAAGGACCCATGCCAGGGAAGTTTGTGGAGGACTGTCTCCTGTGTGAGGGACCCCACACTGGAGCAGAGGAAGAGTGTGGGGAGTCCTGCCCCCGAAAAGGAAGGAGCGGCAGAGACAAGGTGTGATGAACTGACCCGAACCCCCATTCCCCATCCCCCTGTGCTGCTACAGGGGAGGAGGTAGAGAATTCCAGAGTGAAACTGTGCCTGGGAAGAAGGGGAGGGGTGGGGGGAAGGTGTTTTTAAGATTCGGGTTTATTTTTTATTATCCTACTCCGATTAGCTGGGTAATAAATTAAACTAATTTTGTGAAGTTGAGTCTATTTTGCCTGTGATGATAATTGGTGAGTAATCTCTCCCTGTCCCTATCTTGACCCATGAGCCTTTTGTTGTATTTTCTCTCCCCTGTCCAGCTGAGGAGGGGGAGCGACAGAGCGGCTTTGGTGGGCACCTGGTGTCCAGCCAGGGTCAACCCACCACAACTTCCTTTTATTCCATCTTCAGGCAAGCAGCCTCGGAAGGTTTCTCTAAACATTCCTCCCACTCTCTACTTAGTTCTCACTCTGCAGATTGTGTTCTTGGTGAGATGTAATGTGTTTTGGAAGCACTGGGCTTATGGTACTCAAGTGTGCAGGTGCTTGGTAGGACTGAAGTTAATGGCAAGTATCAGCTGAACTTACTAGATCAATATTCTCTTAAACTTCTGATTTATCATACAACTGCCAAATTTTTAGGCATTTGTGAGAAGGAATTTTGGTTTTGATAGTAATATCTAAGCATTACATTGCAGGTAAAATAAACACCCTGAACAAAACTTACAATGACAAGTATCCTATATATTTGTGTAAGTGATAGTTTCACTTGAGTTATAAATTAGGTTTCTTTCCTGTTGTCATGTAGTCTATTATAATAATGTGACACACATTCACGAAGAGATTTCTTCGACTTCCTGGGCCAGAGGGAATTGGGCATAAAGTGATGCAGTAGGATTTAAAAACATCCTTGGTATCTTTTTTGCTATTGAGATTCTACCAGGTACCTCTGTGAATTTTTGGTTAACTAAGTAGCTTTTAGAATTTGATGTGGAGTGGTTTCTTTCCATCTCTGGCTTTGCCAATGCAACTAGTTTTCCAAAAGTAAACAGCATGCAAAGACTTAAGCTGAAGAATTCAGGACTACAGGAGGAGAATATTATGGCAGAAACAAGCACTCTGAACAGGGAGGAAACCAAGTTGTGGCTATCTGTGCAATTTTAGCTTCTTTACCCTTTCCCTTCTTCCATGTATATATTATTTCATAGATTTTTTTTTTTCCCAACTGGTCATAAACTTTTTTCATCCCACGGGATGTGTGATGTGCAAAATGTTACTTTTTCTTCACCATATCCCTAGTACATTTTGGTATGCTAATTAAACTATGTTTAATGCAAAACTATTCATTTCGCTGTGGGCTTTTACGGTGGATGTCAGTGAAGCATCTTTGTGCTTCACAAAGTTGGTTTTTTGTCGTCCCCTCCCCCCCCCCCCCCCCCGATATCCCTTGATGTACTATCTCTATTATACATTTGGGTAACTTAGATACAAAGGAGGAAAACCAGTATCAGAATTTTTAGCGTATTTAACATCGTATAGACGTACTGTCAGATTCAACTATGATGATGGGAACGTTCTGCAATGAGGTCTTTAGCTCGTTGTTAGACACCCCTCTAAGCTGGCTGTCACACATTGTAGATGATTATGGTTCATATGAAATACCTCATATAATTACAATATTACTTTTGTAAAAAGAGATATGCCCATCTTCTTGGTGAGACAAGACAATTAAATAAGGTTATTCACAAACACTGCAGCCCTGTCATGGTTTTGCATAGGCTTCTCTTTGCTTTTGTGTATCACTTGTATACCTTGATGATTTTTAAATTAAGTAATATTCATAGGCTGCCTCATGATTTATGTATTCTCACAGGCTTGGTGGTTATAATTGTTTTTCTCAAATTCCCACGCTGGTGCCATACTTCAGAATCAAGAAATAGGTGAGTGATTTTTTAATAGCATTTGTCTCCAGTGGTATATATGCTGGAGACCAGAAATGTCACCGCTTTTGTAGTTGCTCTGTATGTTCACACAGCACACACATATGGTCTTGTAAGTCAGTAGTTAGCTAACGTGTTCTAGTAATGTGATGTTAATCATGCAGATGGGCATTTAGGAAGTCAGCGTTTTCTCAACTCTAGGTTGTTGATGATTTTCTTTAGGACTAATTAGTAGGGTTATTAATCCAAACAATTAAATTCTCTTCTAACACTACAGCTGTTTAATTAATGAATCTATTAATTAATCAGTAGGTTCTCCAGATGTCTACTGAGATACTATCCCTTGAGCAGCAATATTAGTTGTTGGATTTTTGTAAACCAAGAACTAGAATCTTTCATTTGCTTGGTTGTATATTAAACAGGAGTTGGATTTATTAAGGTACAAGAGTTGTATCTTTTTCCTCTTTTTCTCTGAGTAAAAATCTATTTTTAATTATCATTGGTTAATTTTTCCATTCAGCCACCTGACATACTTGTGAATAGATAATGTGTGATTAAAATTTAAGGGGTTGTTATTCAAATGTCTCCTTTGCAGCGACCCGGAAAAAGCTTGTGCAAAAATGAATGCTACCATATAAACATGCAGATAGCGTAATTGCTTTCAATTTCAAAAACCTACTCGCCTTGTGCCAGTAAGTCATGATCTTACCACAATACTGCTGCTGAACTCGCATTTACGGGGGTGTGTTTCATGTTTTTCTTAATGCTCAATGGGAACACGCATGCTGAGCCTAAGGTCACTATTTTATTCAAAACTTTTGGGTAATAAGCCATTACTAAAGATCTGGTGAACCTGCCTGCTGCCCTCCCACATGCTTATCTCTTCCCCCTTTCAAATTATACCCATGCAAGGACGGGGAAGTTTTTATGCCTGCTTTCACCTAGAGACTTAAGTGTTGTCCTTCTCAGCCTTTTGTAGAAGGAGACCAACCTGTGTGAAAGCGGTGTGCGCTGTATCATTCCCAAAGGTGTGTTCTTATCTGCAGTGTGCTGCCTCGCAGTGCAGCTTGAAAAAGGGTGGCTGTTTGGGTGAAGTCTGACAAAGTCATCTTGTCTGGTTTCATTTGACTGGTACTGTTTATCCCACAAGAATGGCAAGCACTTTGACCACACGCTCTGCATATCTTTATGTGCACAGGTTTGACAAAAAAAGTTTCTCTGCATACTGAAATATATAGGATATACGTGCATGTTTATGCTGGTCTGCCTGGTTTGTAATTTCTTCTGAAAAAGTGAGGTTTCCAAAATTAAATATTATATCTTGGTATTTTAGCATCTTTTGTATCACAACTAAAACTGTTCTCAGTTTATTCAGTAATGAAATCTTAGTCATCTAAAAGTAATGAAACCAGTGATCATGCTTCCCTCTCTGTTCTGTAGAAGCCAAGGTATAAATTACCTCATCAGTTCTAATTATCGTACAACAGGCTAGAATGTAACTGTGAAGCTGCCATGGCTGCATTTTTGCTAGCACAAAAGAGACAAGGAGACAAGGAACTATTTTATTTCTCATCTCATTCCTTCCTCTTAAAATTCCTTCCCTTTTCATTTATCAGGTCCAAAAGAAGGTAAGGAGAAGGAATGTAAGCCTCAAGCAAACTGTATTCATTTTAATTAAAATCCTAGAATGCAATCCACACCTATTCCTGTGCTGGTGTGCATGAGACTCCAAAACTTGCCAGCCCACAGCTGCCAACGTTGCTGTATTATTGGAACATATGTAGAGTTGGCTGCTTTTCCCAGTGCCATGCATCTATGCCGAGAAAGGTGCTATACTGGGAAAGGATGATGTCAGAGGAGCTAAGGGCATATGTTCTCAACTGGAGTTTGTCCATAGTGACGTTTTGCTGGAGGCTTGTGCTGTTTGGGAAGGTAGTTTTACTGAGGTGACAGGCTAGGTTTTGCCAGCTGGCATCAAACTTAGGCAAACTATTGGCAACAAGGAACAACTACTTTGAATAAAACTTGTAGGAGCTCAGACCTGAGTGAAACTGGCTTTACTCGGGAAACATCTTGTTTGGGTTCCTTCAGCTTTTGTCCATCTAATTTATTGTTAACGTGGATATTTTAGGGAGCTTTGAGACTACATTGTCTCAGTTTGCAGCTGATGGGAACTGAAGACCAAGCAAGGGTATAATTCTGTTTCTAGCGATAGGCTGAACTAGAGATAACTGTTAAGTGTTTATTGTCTTGACTATGTTGTGCAGAAACCTATAGTTGCACTATATCAATAGCTGTCTGTGTGTGGCTAACCAAGCAAAGAGGACTAACTGCAAAATAGGAAGAATGCTGAACAACCAAGGAAATAAATCCTGAATCTATTAAAGGAAGAAAATAGAAAACCTAGCTCTATAAAACTCTTCTGAATTAGGAAGAGCCTCAATCTGCTTCAAGGGCAAAAGTTTTATTTAGATCATCGCTAAGAATCTTCAGTATTCTTGTTCCTCTGAATTCTTTTGCTGGGATTTGAAAGATGAATCTGACCTATCATTAATTGAAAACCTTTCAGTGGCAGCTGAACAGGTAGTATTTGGGTTTTTTTCTTGTAATTTATATAATATCTTTTTATTCCTGTAAATGTGAAAATCATTCCTTGATTATTTTTTTAAATAAGTGTTTAAAAAACCCCAAACAACTCCTCTCCCCCCCAAAACCCTGATAACAAAACTGTAACTATGTAAGCTTTTAATAGAAAAGAGTAACCACCCCTAAAACAAATGATAGTGTTGTTGGAAAGGTTTGTATAGTTGCATCTTAAATATTTTCTCTGACTAAATAATCTTTGGAATCTGGCTAATCAGAAACCGGAAAACAGTTTGTCTTTCACACACACCCACTCCCCTCCCTGCTCTCCACCCCCCCACCCCCCCCGCCAGCTCAATTCATTACCTAGTTTTAGAATTTTATAGTCACTTGCTATTGTATTAGTACTTGTATTTTCTATGGATTTAAGGCAACAGTGCTAAGAATTGTTTGAGTAGTAAAGTGAAATGAGCAAAACTCACTGTTTGCCTACTTTTATCTTGAATTTCCACTGTGTCATAAAGGTTTTTTCACTCTGTGGTTCACTAGTTATTGGTGGTCTGGGAAGTATATGGCAAGTATTTGATCCTTAGAGAGCTAGCTAATCATATGGTTTTAACTGTCCTGTTCATTTTCAATTTCAAAATTGCATTAAAAGGAAGACAAAACCACATTGCCAATATTGCTCTCTTATGTAAGCAATTTATATAGTCATTGAAAAGATATTATATGACTTGTGAATGGAAAAGGAAAGTTGTCCATGCCTATGAAAGGAAGGATATATGTTTAAGAATTATGTGAAGACATAGTGTACAATATAAAAGCATTTGAGAAATCCTGCGATCCAACCTCAGCCTCAATGTTTTCATATATTTGAATTCAAGGATAACCAGTGAGGTCCAAAACCTGGGTCTAGAAGTTTTCAGAGGCAGAATTAAGATGTGCTCAAGTTCTGCTGATCTACAAGACAGTTCGGAGCACATCATTTTATTTTGTGCCTTTGAAATTGTGCCTTTGAAATTGTTTCCTGGCAGTGAAATCAAAAGGTCCATTTTTCAGTCTTGGCTCTATTAATATCTTGATTTCCCCTTTTTGTGTCCTAACCAAAGCTATATTATAATATTTACTCCAGCCTTTCTAGCCTACTTACAAAAAAAGCACCACAAAGCTTTTGCTGCTGTAGCATTCTGCATCCTACACAAGCACTAATAAAGATTACTTTAATAAGACAGAAACTTTTCCCCATCTTTTTTATATCTGTTCTCTATTATAGATTTCCACATTAAGTGCTGAAGAAACATGGTTTTGTGAATCTCCACAACTTAATGAGAAACTTCCTCCTAGGATGGACCAAGTAGGTAATTTGTTGCAATGAGCTCCACTTTTGGCTAGGGTTGAGCACTCCCTGAAGAGCGTAGGTCAAAAGCATACCTCCAAGGTGAGATTATTTCAAGAAACGGTAGTCTTTACGTCCCTGCCAAACTCTTCTGTGTGCTTCAGTTTCTCACCACCTTGCTCTGTTTCATTCCTTTGACACTAGCTATTTGTAGTGTTTAGAGACGCTTTTACTTCATCAGGATGATCTCGAGTACAGTAGATTCTTGCTATGCGAATAACAAGATCCTTTTGAAAGCTGGGAGACAGTGATGTGCCAGCCAACTTTCCAAGCAGGTATAAATAAATTCCAAAGTAGATTTCACAGAAATGGGTTTGTACCTTTGGTCCTATTTCTTCAAAGAGCGTAGCCTCCATGCTGTCCTACTATGTTTGACAAAGAGGTTTTTAAAGGCAACTTAGTTTGAACCTTCTGGTTTTTGATGTATGTGGTAAGGATCCTTGAAATATGAATAGCTTTTTGTTCTTCCAGCTTACCTAAACACAGCTCCTGGAATGTCAAGTCAGTTTTGAATGAAAGCGGAAGGCCCCCTTAGTCTCCTGTTTAGGCAGACTTTCTCAGTATATGGTGCATGATACTTCAGCACTTTAAATAAACATGCTGTGTCAGGCATACTTGATCAAAGGTAGCCTTCCATTTCTGATTAAGGCAGGTGTGCTTAGAGCCTGCCTTTTCAGAAGTGCTGAGCATTTACAAAGCTCTGAGTCACCTGGATTTGCAAAGACTCAGCATCTTTGGAAGTCACACCACTAGCAATGACAAAACTGGAGTATCCAATTAGGTGATCTCATTATAAGTCCAGTTAAATTATAGATGTTAGTATACTTACAGCTGCAGGTAATCATGTGAATGCTTACCTCCATTGAAATCAATAAATGTTAAATTACTTCGTGCTTTTGAAAATCCCATTAGGCACTGAGACAGCTGAATAACTTTAGAAATCTGATGTATGGGAACATTATTTTCTGTGTATGGCACCTATTATGCTCCGAGACTGCAAGAAAGCTGAGCTTTTTAGAGGGAGTAAAAGGAATTAATTGCCCAGTCAATGGGGCATTCAGTGGCTAACTGTCGTAAGCTGCTTTAAAGCCCCAGATTGACGCCTCTGCTTCCAGAGGTTTACGGCCCATATGTAGGACATGAACAACTTGGCGTATGGCAACACTGAAGCCCAGCAGAATGTTTATAATATTCAACACACTGTTGCCCTTGGCAGAGAAGTATAAGTATTGACCAACTGCCATACTTTCTAACCACTCTTAGCCAAATTCTCTTCTGAGATATGTTCATGCACTGCCATTAAGTTCAGTGGACAGAACCTAATAAACATCAAAAGGGGGGATATCTGGAAAAGCAGGAATTCTTTAGAGTTTATTTTTTTTTAGTATCCACATATTTAACTGGATTTTCTTTTTCTCCTGATCTTTGTGAAATATAAGAAAATAATATTTTCTATTTTGAAAAGCTTGTGTGTAAGAAAGGGTTATAATCTCTTGGGGAGGGAAGGGAGAGTTATGGATGATAATCAGAAAGCCTGAGTGGTAGAATTCCAGTTACAGTGTTAGTGAGAAGAGTAGATGCGTAACCAGTATGAGTCAGGTGAGATGATGCGAAGATAGGCAATTTTACTTGTCTGACAGATGTTCAAAAACTTATTTCAAAGGCGTGTCTAGAAACCTTTCAGTGAATATGAATGTATTAACGATGTTGTTCTTAAGGTTTCAAAAAATAAAATACATTAAAGCTACCACTTGGCTATTGGGTCCCCCATGAAATTTTCCAAATGCCAGCCACAGATAATAGCAAGAAAGTTTGTTTTATCAGATATTATCAGAAAAGTCAAATTATGTCTTAGCGGCACTCTATTGAAACAAGTGGCATATAGAAAAGGATTGAAAACACTACGTGAAATTTCCTTCAGTTGTGTTTGTTGTCTTGCGTACCTTGACTAGTCTAGACAGCTTTTTGTAAAATTTTCATCATAAAAGTCTCTTAACATGTTAAGATCTTAAAAATGTATTTTCAATGTGGTCAGTTAATCCATTTAGAAAAACTGTAAAAAGCATGTCTTCATAAAATGCACTTGGTTAAACTTTTGAATACAGAAACTGCTAAAATTAAGGATTGAGTAACAATTTTTTATGGTCTTAAATATACTTATGGTCTCATTTTGTGATAACAGCAGTAATGGAGCTACAAATTTTTACCTAAAAAGCATCAGGTGAAATGCATCTAAATTACTATTTATTCCTGCAATGCTATTCCCTTTTCTTGGGCCAGGGGGCAAGTGAGGATGGGGTAGGTTTGGGGACTTTATGGGAGGTGCTTTTTTTGATGGGGAAGAACATGGTTCTATTGGGACAAATCTTGAGGATGGACATTTAGCAGAGCTTTCAGCCTTCACATTTTTTAGTTTCCTTTCTGAAGATAAGGGTCTGGGTCAAAAAATATTCTATGAGCTTAGTGACAGTAACACTTAATAGGGCTGCAAACTGACCCCTGTGAATGGATTGTTCCACACAACTCCTCCCTGTTCCGTGGTGTTATAATATAGTATGTAATAATCCTCAGTAAATCCCTGTAGGTTTTGGGGTTTTTTTGGTTGGGTTGTCCCGTCCCGTCCCCCCCCCCCCCCCCCAATATGGGATGTGTTTGGAGGTAAGGTAATTTGCCATTGTTTGACCTGAGACAATTTTGTACCTCACCAGAATAACCTATGGGAGCCAAGACATAATATTTTTGATGGGACTGAGCACCACATTTGTACATGCGTGTGTTTTAAATTTTCCATTGTAGCTGAATTTTTATTTTTAGTATTTTTAAAAGTTTTGGACAAAATGGGTGCATAGTTTCTGGAATTGAGATGAGGAGAAAAAATGTTTTGCACTTAAGATAATTCCCACAGCTTTTATTATTATTAACTTTATCTACTGACTTCCATAACTGACTTGGGAGCATAGCCTTGAAATTTAGGACCAGGTGGCCTTTTTGTCAGGGCAATGTCTTTCGTTATTCATTTGCCAAATTATAAACTTTAAAGTCTGCTTGCATGGGCTGAATAGAGACAAAAGGGAGGTATTGAAAAAGGCTAATCTTCTCTGTAGTTAATAGCAGACAAGTTCTTCCAGGGCTGATTCAAAGGATCAAAGTTAGGTTCCTGCTGAGTTGCTCTCTTCCTTCATTACTTCTGGAGGAAGTCAAGGGAGAGAAAACTCAGTTGACTGAAGTTAGCCTTGGTGAACACTGCTTTTAAGGTTTTCTTGAATTCACTGAAGTTGTGTGTGAGCATTTTGCTGCACCTTTTAGTTCTGCTAGTGCTGACCAGTCTGTGCACATATCGACGCCCCTGAGATACTTAACATACTTTAGCCTGGAGCTACATCATTAAAGTCGGATTCATTTTACTGCAATTGCTGCTCCTGGCTGAAGAACTAGCACCGAAACTGAAATCATAGTCGCTATCTTGCTGTGCTCTTGGTGAACCCCATGCTGGCCCTGAGGCAACGCTGTGGAAGAAGCTGTCAGATGGGAGCGTGCAAAGCAAGAGGGAAGGAGCAGGGCTGAAGTGTTTCAGTGGCAGTGGAACAACAGCAGTGGGAGGAAGAAGAACTAATAATCCTGATAGTTCATATCTTTTTTGTGACACAGGGGAAGACGGGGAATGGAGGAAAAACCAAACAAACCCCTGGCAAACCTGAAGCAACCAACCAACAACGAAAAAACAACCCAAACAAAACCCCCTTGGTTCTTCAACATGGCACTAAACCCCTTGCTTTTATATGTTTTCTTTTACTTTTTTCCTATATTGTTGCCCGCTGCTTTTTAATTTCATATTTCCATAATAAACCCATTTAGACTCAAATGTATAAGAGAATGATGCTTTTGTGTGTTGAATGTTCTTTGACATAATTTATCTAGAACTTGACAGGGATGTCATCCTTGATGATTAAAAAGGCATTAATGAGATGAGTACTTGTCAAGACTGGATTATGGCCACCTCTCTGTTAGTTAAATGGCAGTGGAATGACTACTGGAAACAAATGTGAAGCGCACATTTTTGCAATGAATTATTGATTTTTCTTGATAGAGGAAATAAGAAATTAGAATGATTGGACAATAAAATATAAACACTCCTTGATATTTTAATGAGGCATATTATGACATAGTTGATGTAAGATAAAAAGCTGCATGATATGAAGTCTTTTCTCTTTAAAGAAACCTAATTCTGTTTAGATAGGAAAAAAGGAATGCGTGGGGTTTTCTTTTTTTGATTAAGCTGTAATGCACTATGGTTTATGTGATATGCAAATAGTTAGATTTCTTCAACATGTACATGGGAATTCTTAATTACCATTAGATAAACTGATAATAACTCAGCTAGATACTAAGCATATGGTTGACATTACATCTATAAAAATTCTCAGAGCTTAAAAATTTAAGAATACACTAATGCTGATTTAATTTCTTAGCTATTTAGTTATCTATTTTTATTTGACAAACTGAAATAGGTGGCATCTTGGGGAACCAGACCAAAATCTGATGTGTAAAGACTTGCTATCTTTACAAATTGCTTTACAGACACTGCTTTGCTGTGAAAGTCTCTTCACAGATTTTTATCTTGTAATGTCAAAACAATTAAGGGGAAAACAAGCAGTTCAGGGTGCTTCATCTTACTTGTCTTCAGTTTGTTAACGAGCTCATCTCTCTATATCTGGAAGTTTTTAATATTTATGTGTGAGGAAAGATGTACTGCAGTGCTGCTGCTGCTTTATGGGGCAGTAAGGTTTCAAGAAAACTGGAACCATGAATGAATATTCCTTCATTCCCTCATCTAATCTCAGAACTATGCAATGTGAGATACAGTAAACATTTCCTGCTCACCATAAATTTGTGTGTCTTCCAGCAAGAGATAAGGAAAACAACATATTAGGGTTTGGCATTTGCAGAATTTTGCCTAAACGTGTCGAGATATTTTTAGGGTATATTGGTCTCTAGTATTGGAAAAAAAAACACTATTTCTTTTCAACAGCCCCCCCCCCCTTTTTTTTTTTGCTATTCTTCCCGTCATGCAATTGAAGAAAAATGGAGGAAAACAATTTTAATCACTTTTCATTCCACAATAGCAATTTCACTATTTTTGCTTGCGTACATCAAATAAGCAGTCTTTATCCACTTTCATGTTCATTACTGTACCAGTATACTTTCCTATTTGAACCCTCATAAATAATGGTAGCTTTAATTCCAAGGCATGATGAATGAGTGTGTCTGGGCTTTTAACACTCGATATGAGAATTTTAAAAAGTCTTTATTTTCACATCTCATTTTCAAACATTGTTTTAGTAAACTGCAACAAAGTAGTAGTTAGGAAGATCCAGCACTGACATTAAATGTCTGGTCTTGTGGAAAACCAAGCAGTCCTCTGTTCTGAGTTAGCTATGTACTTTTGTTGGCACTTTGGTTTTGGGTTGCAGCACAGGGATTACAGGATTACATTGTCTGCTAGGTTAGTAAATGATTCCTGCCTGGCTGTAAGGCAAGTATGTAGCAAAGCTTACCTAAACTTTTAGCTCTTCTTTTTAACCTTTTTGTTTCTTAATGGCAATAACTTGGAAAACTGCTCCCTATCTCCTCAATTCTTTCTAGCTGCCTGTGTTTTTTCACGATGACAGGTAATTTATAAATATCTAAGCATAGATGTCTTGTGACACATTTATGGATGTAAGCATGCCAAAATACCCTAATTGGTTTACTAGGAAGTGTGATCATCATGTGTACAAACATTATCAAGCACATGATCACTTGTTGTGACTTTAACTTCCCCCATTTGGCAATAACATGAGATAAACTGCCTCCTCTTAAGCGCTGCGAAGGGAACTGTTTCCTGCATGCTGGCCAAGCAGCAGTGCTGGCAGAGGGATCCGCTTTGCTTCTCCCACACTAGGATTACACTGGGAAGAATTTCCAAGCCATCACATGGAAGGGGAAGGGAGTGGGTCTGTGTGTGTATGTGTGGTAGTGGGGTGGGGTGAGTATTTCACCAAGAGAAGAGTTTGGTCTGCTGGGTTTTTCAGCTAAATTAGCACTTGAGCTAATTAGAAGCAACTTAAATACCTGCTCAAGCTGTAAAGTAACTGTTGGCAGAACAGGCAAGCACAGACATTTTTCTGGCTGGCTGGGTTGTGCCAGGATGTGAACAGCTACTTTTTAGATATAACATGCAGAGTAAAATCCATTCAGGTTTGCAATGTACATTAGCTTTTTCATTGAAAATGGTAACTTTCAGAGCATTGGGCTTTTTTTCAAATTGTTTCTGTTAATGTAAGGTTTCTGCATTTAGAGAGTGAGAAATACCCCTTTTTCCAGTTTTATGATGCTTGGGTGTTTTACCTTTATGTGAAGGTTTTTTAAAATTATGAGAGTATTTTCTGATTAAAATTCTCCTCTTGCTGAAATCAGTAGGAAAAACCTCATGAACTTGACTGGGAGGAGAATCGGGCTAATAATGGGTAGGAAAAAATGAACCATGCTCTGACACCAAGCTGGTTCCACTTGTACCCAAGCCCACGGCATTTTCTCACACGACGACTGCTGGGAGGTTGTATGTGTCAGCCCCACGCTGGTAAGCCCTGGGCTGACTGGAACTGCTCCGAACAGACCTAAATATCACCAGATACAGAGGAGTCTGTTGCATGTTCACATCATTCCTGCCCATAAGAAGCAACTTGTGGGTAGGTGTAGGCAGGTGTAAAAACGCTGGTTATCTTTATGTTAGGTCACAATGAGAGTTTTACCAGGTCTGCCACAAAATCACAATCCAGGAGGATGGTATGTCATAGCCAAACCTGTTACACCTTGGTGTGATTTAGTCCTAGGTGAGAATTTAGCTAGTGTAGCAAGCTGTAATGTTTTATGTCAGCGTTTTGCAGCTGAATCAACACAAAACATTAGACTCACAAGAAGTGTTCTTAATACAAGTCCAAGCATACAGTGAAAATTAAGTTTCCTATAGAAACTCTCTCAAAATATTAACTGTGATGATTCCACTATTATAAGTTGTTAGCTCCCATTTAGTTGAATGTTGTGGGCATATAAGTAAGTATGGAGTGGAGAGAGCTGTGAGAGAAAATAGGTTCTCTCCCCATCTGGTAGGTTTAAAAGAAAAATGATGCTAAATTAGAGGTTTATATTATCCTTTATTGATGGTATTTTTATGCTTCCATAACATCTTAAATTTGAAAATACCAGTGCCTCAGGAAGCTAACTCACTTCTCTGTAGGTGCTAAAATTTCCATAAATGTGTGGCATGAAATCTGATAGATTTGTTTTTACTGAATTGAGATGTAACTGAGGCTCTATTAACTTGTTATAATCCCTCTGCTAAATTGGGTTCTGCATGTTTTCTCACTGTTAAGTTTCACTATGCAGTGTATGTATTGCAAATATGTAACTCCACAATTGACTGGGAATAGTTGTGAAGAGGTTGTTATGGTCTCTCTTGCGTAAGTAATACATCTTTAGAAAACAAAATTAGGTCATTGGCACAGGCATTTAACAGTGATTTGACTCAAACAGAAGAACTGGAACTGTTTCTTTGCCCCCTGAGGAAAAGAGCAGTTTTGCGTGTACTAAAGTCCTTCAGACATTTCATCTTCGGCTTATGCTACATGTTATGATTGCTGTCCTTCCTTTGGAGGACAATTAGACCTTTTGGGTCAGTGTTTTACTTTTTATCCTGGTAAGTGAAGCACCAAAAATCTCTGCGGTATTGCCATGGCTGCGCATTAAGTCAGTAATACACGAGATAAGAAGTCCAGAAGTCCAGAGTGCCATCCGTTACTAGTTGAACTACTACTACTTCCAATACATCTAATTAAATAACATCTGAAGGGTAACTATACATCCAGAACTGGTAAGCAGTTTTAACAGTTCATATGAGAACAACTGATAGAAGCCTTACATTTTTAAAGGATCTCAGTGGCATGAAATTAGTTAAGAAAATCAGATGTGTTGCTGATGCAGGACATTGGCTGGCTGGAGTGGCACTTGTCCACATGAGTTCCTCGGTGAAGGCTTGAGTTTCCCAGTCTGTGTGTGTGGTTGTGCCTCCGCTCTGAGGGAAGTACTGCATCAGCATAGCTGTGCAAAGCCGTGTGCGTAGTCCTCAGTGTCCTTCCTCCTCCCCACACCCTGCTCTGGCTTGAGTATGAAATGGCTGTCAGAATATTACATTTAAATGTCCTTTCTGTTTTCTACATGAGACCCTGTTAAGGCTGGTTCTTACTTACCTGGGAACAGTTTTACACCACTTTCACATTCTGAAGACTTCACATGGTCTCAGGTTACATCACCCACCAGTGGGATGTGCCTCACTGGTGAGGTGGAAATATATTGTCCGTGAGCTGCAATGCAAAACATGAACAGAAAAACTTCGCTAGACCTGTACTGGTTTTCTGCATGGTCAGTTTGTTATTTCAGTCCCTAAATCTTGGTGCGGGAATTTTGTAGCCATGATAATTTCCCAAGAGCTGTGGCTTTGGAAAGGTTAGGAGAGGTTATTCTGCACTGCTCCACAGCGTGAAAAAATGTACAGGATAATTTGTTTCCAAGTGTTAAAATTTCTTCAGTTATTCTGGTCAAAACAGAATAGCTTCATCAAATCTAGCATATATATTCTGGACTGGTATTCAGTAAATACAGCAGAATTGTCACTTTACTGCTTGAATATTTTATTCCATGCTTAATACAATGTTCCTGACAGAGGGACCATTTCTTTGTATTAAAAAAACACCCTGGAGTGTGGCAGTTGGTTGCATAAGAATCTCAGCACACTTAAAAATAAATATATGAAGTAATGCTATATGTAGCAACTGTCATATGGTTTAATCATAGTTTAATACAACCAAGTTCAGCCTGGGTCCAAGAGATAGTTATCCTATTAAAATCCAGTGTGATTACAGAGCTGTTTTCAGGAAAGAGGGGGGGGGGGGGGAAAGGGCTTGTCAGCTTTTGGCAGTGCTGAGGTGTTGGACTTTGATCAGAAACTTTGATTCCTGTGGCTTCTATTACACAGGAAAGGAACTAGTCTTGGCACATCTTCTAACAGGTTGTGAAAGATCTGTTGCTCATGCCCATTGGAAGAACTTTCTTGACTATCAGACATCTTGGTTTCATTAAATAGTTCAGAGAAGTCATGAATTAGAACTGGAGCATTCACAAAAATGGTTTTAATAATGAGTTTCCAGGAACCACATTTATGAAGCATGGGAGAATAGCACTTCCCTGCCTGACAGATATCTGGAAGGAAAAGTTTATTGAAGTTTGAGATACTGTACTTAACCAGAGATTAAAACATGGTAAGGGAACAGAAGGTGAAAAATAATTTGTAAATACTGGTATGAAAACTAGAAGCTACCATCTATGACTTATTTTAATAAGCATATTAGACAATAAAAAATGGTTGAGATTATATATCTTTTCTTAGGTTTTACATTTTCTGTTTATAGTTTGTATGATTTCAGTCCCCTCTTAAAGTTAATGTAGTGCTAAGTGGTCAGGTTTTTTTCTGTGTTTACCCCTCAAAAGCCACTGGAGGGCTTGAAATAGGAACATGTACAATCCTAAACAGTGTCAATAAAAGGAAAGTGAAAAGATACTGACTGAATCCACCTTACTTCCATTTCTTCAATAAAGCTGAACACTGCAAGCATTACACAGAGCTCCACAGATGAGGAATGGAGTTATATGGAAATTCAGGTGCCCATTTTGGCAAGCCTCTAGGCAGGCATGGATTTTCTAAAGTGGACAAGCGTTGCTGCTTCCCTAGCACTGCCCCGAATTCCCCTATCTTGCCCATGCGAGATGGGAGAGGCTGTGTAGGGTCTTCATTTACTGACCAGTCAGCCCACTTCCATGTCTGCAGATACAGCTGGCCACCTACTGCAGTTTTCAGAGCTGTGGAGCTCCTGCTGGCTGATCTCAGTCATATTGCAGCTGTCAGCCACCTCAGGTCTCAATACTTCTGAAAATTCAGCTTTAGCTCCCCTCCCAAGTGTTTCTTATTATAGCAGAGTGTGAATTTAGAGTGTAATAGCTGTGTGTGATCAGCTCCACATCCAGACCCTAGCAATAGGGATGCATATGCATGGAGTTAATCAGAAACACTTTCATATACAGATAGCCAAACTAGTTCATCCAAGGTAATGGGGACTGGGAAACACAGATTTTGGGTACTGTAAGTTCGTGCTTGTAACCTGAAGCTTTAGTTTATCTTTTTTCTTTAAATGTCGCTATTGCACTGGTTGATGAACAGTGTGGACTGAGCACATGTCTGCAAGTATGTCCCACAGACCCAAAATGCCCTAAGGTTATCCCGGCCAGATGTGGAAAACTAGCCTTTCTTGCTGGGAGACAGGGACTGCAGGAGGGGAACTGGAGGATTCTCACTGTTATTTTATTTGTGTCTCTGTAAAATGGGCAAGTGCTAACTTGGTTTAAACTAGATCCTGGGCTCTAAGCCACGCTGCCATCTGTGCTAGCTAGTCAGAATTCAAGATATCCAGACTCAAGTTAACCTTTTGCCTTTGTAGAGGTGAGGAGGTTTCAGCCAAGATTCAGTAAAAACATTGAACTATTGATAATGCAAAAAGGACAGGGCTTATCTTATTTTTCATTAACTTTCTGGACTAAAATGGTTTGTTCTTGTATCTGTAGTTGGAGATAATGCACAAACAAATTTCAGTCTTTAAAAGAAGCTTGGAGTAATTATAAGCTTCCATACAAATTAATAATATTAAAAAAATAAAAACCTCAGGACCTGACAGGAGTCAGTGTTTTTGTTTTTCTTCTTACTATTCCAAGGCAGAATTCTTCAGTTCAGCTCTGGGCTTGATTTTCACTTTGGATGATACAGCTCTTGTTTTAACTGAATAGCTAGAGCTGTCATGATGTTGTAATAGTTATTTAAGCCAAAGATGTTGTATACAATTTTTTTAAATGTTCCCTGGTTCGGGGAGGGGGGGCAATAAGGGAGAGTAAATTAAAAACATAAGGGGTTTTTTTTCCAAAATATATCCTTTCAATGTTCTGAATACCACAATTTCATGTTTAAACTTTTAACCAAAATCCAGCACACTTAATGAAGTACAGCATGCAGATCAGTGGTTTCCAATTTTCTGCTGTTTGTGAATCCAGTTCCAGCATCATAGCTTTTTTTCCAGTTGCTCCTTAGGTCTGTGAACCCTGATTTACTTGAAAACCACTGAGTTTGCAGAACCATGGCTATGGGAAACCTCAGTAATGAGGAATGAGCCCTTTGTTTGTAGGAATACCAGTTCCCAGTGCTGCCTTGGCTGGTGTCCTGGCTCTGACAGTGCATTTGACAGCATCAGATAACTGAAGTTGTAAAAATGGCACAGTAGGCAGATAATTTCTTCTTCACAACTGTTTTCACCCTGATTACAGATATTTAAAGGCAGGTTTAAAACCATAAAACATGAGACTTTGATAGCCTTTCAAAATGTTATGTTAGTTTCACAAAATCTGAGTATCCTTGGCAGCTGTGCAAGTTATGCATGCCTGTCAAAAGTTTAGATATATCCTTGCTCTTATTTTGAATTTTTCTTTCTGTAAAACACTAGTGATCAGTTTATTTCTGAATTTCTCTGCCTTCGGTTTCATTGCATGACTCCTTGTTCTTGTATTGTGAGACTCTGATTCTAACTTCTCTATACGATCACTGTGTTACTTTTCTATCCTAGCTGTTCTTATTCTTTTGCTTGAGCAAAACAAAAAGACTTAAAACTGCAGTCTCTTCAGTTTCATGCTACCAGGTTTTCTTATTTCTGTAGTTCAGAATGGTACAGGTCAGGTTGTTGGACGGACCGTGGCAGGCGGATCATTGTACATTTCCCTGTGTGTACAGCCTCTCCCTTTTTCCCTTCATATTACTCCCAGCTGCATATGCCTCTTATTTGCCTCTGCGTTGTCCCCACTAGTTCCATTATGTCCTCTTTATTTTAAAATATCTCAAACCTTTGGCTTTCTCTGGGCAAGAGGTGGAGCAGCTGGGTGGATGAGCACTCTGGCTGGACACGTGATGGAGGTGGCTGGGAATTGCTGGGCCAGCTGGCTTCTGTATCTTGCCTGTCAGCTACTTGTGGCAATTTACTCTTTCACGGTGTACTCATTTTCATAGCACAGATGTGATAGAGGGGTGATGAATTTAAGCTGCTCTCCGGTGAGCCTGGATTGCATAACTAAGTACATTGGTATATTGTTGATATGTTTACTGTTTGAATATGCAGCTTCAGTTTAGCAGGGAGCTGTTGGAGGAAAAATTAGTAGTGAAAATGAGTATCAGAAGGTAAACTGCTTCTGGACAAATGTAGGAGAACCGTTAGCGGCAAGCGACAGGATGGGGACAGGTGGTGATGTGGTGGCAAGCTGAGGGAAGGGACCTGCTTGGGAGAGAGTGTGACCCTTTTTGGTGAGGGGAAGCAGAGAATCAAGCTAGAACGCTGGCTGGACTTGTCTGAGCCCTTTCCTAGATTACCTGCAGACAATGGTCAGTCTTTGCGTTATCAACAGTTTCACATAGAAAGGCCTTTTTTTTTCTAGAGGCAATGTGAATGCTACTTGTGTTTGAAGATGGCTTTGCAGCTGGTGGCTTGTCACAGGCGGCTGGAGGCCCAGCCTGACAGACCCAGCCGTGCCGGGGCCTGTGGGAGGCACACAGCGGGCAGGCCGGGCAGCTGCAGGGGCTGTGAGGTGGGGCCTTGCCAGGCTCTGCCGTAAGGCCTGCAAAGGCCGCAGGTCTCCAGGTCTAACTGGATCATCCCTCCAAGCGGAACTGAACTTTTCCTTTCTGAAGGTGAGGGGATGTGCTGGAGAGGCAGAGAGAGACAAGGGAGCTGGGGCAGGCTGGCTGCCCAGGAAGGCAGGGCTGGCTCTTTCTCCCCCAGGCAGGACTCGCTGCCGTGCCTTATACCCTTCCTCGGCATCACCGGCTCCTCAGAGATCGTCACGGGAAGGCAGGGACAGCTGCACAACGTAAAGGATCCTGCGCCGAGAAGTCTGAACAGAGGCAGCCTGGCGTGGTGGCAGCAGGCGAGTCCTGCCAAATTCCAACATATTGGAAAACTGGATGTGAAGAAGCATGAAACTTTCTATCTTGATTCAGGATGTCAGTACAAGTTCTTTTATATGAAATAGTAACTAAGCCAAAGGGAAAAGCTGCACAGAAAGAGGCTGGGACTGTCATTCACAGACCAAAGCAGACCAAAGGACAGTACCCCTTAAAAGAAGATGCAGAGGTATTTTATGCAATACTTTCTACCCCATGTTGGGATAGGTGTCATTTTCTGAAGGTGAAGTTCCTTATGCCGTTCTGGGTGTGGCATTTCTGTAGTAAGTGGAAGAAAACCAAGAGAAAGACTTTCTGAGTTTGCTAGCAATGAGGGTCTTTAACATCAGTCTGTTGAAGGGATGTGAAGTTATTTTGCAGGGTATTTATAAATCCTTTCTGTTCAGCTAGTATTTGTGCCTTGTACCATAATTTTTGGCGAGAGCTGTGTTATACTCAATCTACACTTGTGATGGACCCCAGAAATCATCTGACTGTATTTTCTTGCAGGGTTGCAATGTATGTTTCAGTAAGTGTTCTTGATAGTAAAGACTGTGATAAAAGCTCTGGTCTGATACAATATGCGTGGTTTTACAAATGCTTTGCTCAGATTAATTTTTTTATTCCCAGTGCGTCAAATAGCAACTTATAACTGGAGTTTTTTTCATTAAGTTGTTGAAAATAACTGTACTGCAGCAAATGACAAATATGCTATATTATTCTGAAAATTCTGCACTGTAAAGCATGAACATAATTTTCGAACTTATAAGATACTTTCCATGCTGTGCACAGATCTCTCATTATGTGTCTTGTGTTGCGGTTGTCCTTATTTTCATTTAAATTTATTGCAGTGCTTTGTCTGAAGAAGATATTTTGATTGGTTAGTAAACATGCCACAGGGGGTAGGTAATTTACATGAACCGGCAATTCCGTTGGAATTGCTATTCAGCAGTTTAAACTACCTATTTCATCCTTGCAGTAGTTAAACAAGGAGGAAGAGCTCCCCAAAACATGACCTGGGGGGGGGGGGGGGAACCCAACCAACCAAACAAAATGAAGCAAACCCCAAACAAAAACACCCCCGCCCCCTGCCAGTTCCAGAAGTATGGAATAGGCGGTTGGTTTGTTTATTTGTTTCTAATAAGGGAGTAACTTTCTGGGAAAATAGTAGGAGCACAGTCTTAGTCTCTGTGAACACCCCAGCAATGTGTTTCTATTGCAGTAAATTCCTGTAGCCATCGATGCTGTTCTTGTTCTGCTATAAAACTAGGTGGGATTGAAGTTCATACTCGTAGCTTGAGACAACTAAAGTTAATGTCTCAACTACTCCCCTTAGCACTAAAAGATGCCTAGAAAGTAGCAACTTCTTTGACAACATGAAGCAAATGAAAACAAATATCAGAGATCTGTCAAGTATGAAGAATGCTGTTTTCTCCAGAACATGAAGTTTCTTAAAAAGCTGTTGTTTGCTCTTGTTCTCATAAATCTGTTAAGTATTAAATAACTAAGACATTATGAATTCTGTAAAACCACCTAATACCTTAAACATCACCTGAGGATTGTTAAGGAATGTTTAAGGTGTG
This sequence comes from Astur gentilis, assembly GCF_929443795.1. Lineage (NCBI taxonomy): Eukaryota > Metazoa > Chordata > Aves > Accipitriformes > Accipitridae > Astur > Astur gentilis. The sequence goes on along the minus strand of NC_064884.1, from coordinate 34,717,142 downwards.
AATGATGTCCTAGTTCTGCGACAGGACTTTTGAAAGTTGTGCAGTCCTGGGCCTCCATTTCCCAGTCTTTCAGGACTGTGTCAGGCTGTAAGTGAAAGCATTTGTGTTTGGGAACCACTGAAGCGTACATAATGCTGAACACTTTAAATATGTAAAAGATTCTGCTCTGGGATGTGATGCAACAGAAGATGTCCTTTGTTACTCTTGGACATTGCAGAGCAACTTGCACTCTATACATACTTGTGAAGTGTTAACTGACAAACTCCTTTCTGCTGCCTTGCTCCTTCTTTTTCCATTTTCATGCATTCCTGTTAAGTACTGGGACCCAAGCCCCACTGGCCCCAAAACTAGATAGAAAAAGAAATTTAGAAGCCTAAATACATTCTCAAGATATGTCTAACCACACACATGTCTTAAGTTAATCAGTCTTCTGATTTTCATTATTAAAATTTTCTGAGAGCTGGAAGGTCTGTTTCTGCCTAGGCATTAAAGGGTCTGCCATATCCATGTGAGTATTCCTGTCATTTTGCTACACTGAAAAAATCACAATGGGACTGCAAAAGAGGGGGGAAAAAACCCCACCTCAAAACGTGAGGGAGGGGCAGCCTTCCCATGTCTATTTTAGAGAGTTCGGCAAGGATGCAGAAGATTGTAGATAATTTCTGTCTTACATCTGGGAATGTGCAAACTCAGAGACTCAGGGAAGTATGCTGCCTTGCAGATGACATTCATCTGGACTGAGGGACAGTCCTCAGTTGAAACAGCTTTTTGCACACAAAAAGATGCGAGACCTATCTAAAAGCAATAACTAAGAGTTTAAATTGTTTTTAATGTTTATGTACCTAACTCTTGGACTACATTCAAAGCTGTTTAAATGGGCACATTGCTGCTTGTGCCACAGGGGGAGTTGGGTTGAAGATGCACTGTTAGGTTCCCCACTAGCATTTATGGTTTCCATTGGCTAACTTCATCATCTCCCTAGGCAGGTTACTGGTTCCTAAGGGTGCCTTGGGAGGCACCTCCTTTCCCTGTGAATGCAGGGCGCTGAGCACAGGTACTCAGCTCAGGATTGTAAGGACAGTGCCTGGAAACTTGGCAATGAAATCTAGGCAGCAGGTAGCTCAGCTGCACAGGGGCTGTGTGTCTCCCCAGAGAAGGTATTTATCAAGTTGTATCCTCTGTCCAAGAGAAAATAACCTGTAGACTTCCTTTGTAAGTCAGGATTTGCAGCCTACCTAAACACTGCAACTTCATGATTAACATTAACCCAGGCCATTTCCCCATCAGAAACTGCAAAAAGTTTGTACCAGGACAAAGGAGGCAGCATGTGCTAAGCATGTCCACGTATAACATGGGGGTTGAAGAGCCAAAGATTTTACTTTTTCCAGATAATCTTCTCTAAAACATAGCTACACTCTTAAATCCTGTACATCTGAAGAATTAACAGTAAATCTTGAGACCAGCTGTAACACATCTGATGATTAAATGTGGTGATCCAGGGACAGAATAATTCATTCAATGCTGAGCCACGTATCTACAGCATCCCTTTTTGTTGTGTTTTGTGATGCCTGTGGATGGTTTAGTGTGAGAGATTGACTCACTACACAGAGTATACAACAGAAGCTTATTAGCTTTTCACTCATTTTTCAAATACTTCTTGCTCCGATAAAAGTAATGAATTAAAAATCAAAGCGTAAGATACTGTAGTATTGCTTCTTATAGCTACATGCAGGCAGTTTCTTTTTTTTCTTTTATTCCTTACTTAAGCTCTTCTGATTCAGTGACAGTTCATTTATGTCTATAAAACGCACCTCACAGTTCACTCCAATTTCTAAAATGGTTGAGTTTGGAATGCTATCTCTTTACTGTAGCTCTGTAATAGAAATATTTCATGTCATCCACACGAAGGCCAGGCTAAGCAGCAAACTGCACCAGGATTTGCCTGGCTTCAGCCTTAATAGGAAGTGGTCAGGAATTTCCTGCTTTGAAATGTTTTTGATGGAGTTTTGAAATTCTTGTGACATTCTAATTTAACACTGTTTAAATTAAATAGTTCTGCTTTATTCTTTGGTGCTTATTTCAAAGGCTGTAATAATTTACAGAAAGACAAAAAAAAAAAAAATTTAGCCGACAAAACATTTCAATTGATTTAGGATTACTTTCGGCTTGAGGCCGTGTTTGGATTTTTGACTTTTTATTCATAGTTAGAAAGAAAATTGAAATTTTGTGTGACAGCAAAACAGCTTCTATCCTGGTCTAGTATTAATATTGTGTTAAAGCTAGCTTTTCGCATTGGAAACTATGAATGGAGGAAAAAAAATATGGAAGGCTATATTTCTTAGACATAAGAAGAAATCATTACGAATGACATGAAAAAACTGCTAACCTTCAATTGACAAAGTCAATGTCATAAATATGTGAATATGTTTGTATATGCTCTAGCCTTAAAATATTTTGAAAGCAACAGCCACCACTCCACCTGAGCATTTTCTCATGCAGTTTTAGTATCTCTGTTTTCTCTTTTTGCTCCTTTTACGTCTCCTTGCTCGTGCAGATGGGTGTGGTATTTGTAATATTACAGCTATTCTTGCTGACCTGAAATGTGCGAAAGCTCAGTAGCTGATGAATATACAGCATAGTAGCAATCATGATGATAATGAAGGCTAATTTATTACTCTGTCCCAAGCCTAATTTGATGCAGTTGTCAATGTCAGATGCCTATGAGGTGGTTGTTCTTTCCATATTACCAAGTTAGGAGCAAACTGAGAGTTGGCAAAAAATAGTGGGAACGTTTTCACTCATATTTTCCAACTTTGTGAAATGCCTGTTGCCATTTGACCTTTTACTGCTGGGATGATTTTTGTGAAGTTATATTGGTACTAAAGTGGAGAATAGGAATAACAGTCTACCCCAGAAACTATAATGTTGTTTTGAAATTTTGCATAGATTCTGGATGATTTTATTGGAGTGTTAGTATAAGCAAGTGTAGCCATCAGAGTGGTAGAAAGCCAATCAACCACCTCCTTCTTAGCTATATGCTAATGTATTTTGAGGCATCTCTTTTGGGGAACAGCCCATCCCAATGAATAACTTATTTCAGGGCAGTTTAAACTTGAGTTACAAGCAATATATCTTCTTTGTCTGCGTGTGGAGGGATTCAAAGCCCAGGCTGGAAATGGGCAACAGCAAACCTTGTTAAAAATCGCAGCTTGGCAGAAGTGTGATGTAGTTATCACAGACAACTAATACCACTGATTATTTTACAGGCAGAAAACTAGTTATAGGCCACAGCTGGGGATAAGGATGGAGGGGAAAGGAAGCATGCCAAGACTGCGAGAAAGAAATCGCTTTTTGTTGAGCAAGTTTGAAATGTTCAAGGCAGCCTCCCAGGTTACTGGTGCATGGGTTGTTTGCCCACCTGAGAAGCAGAAATATACCTGCTAGGGAAGTGCACATGATGGAAACACTGACAATAATACCTTGTTGTTAACTGTAGTAATTTCAAATGGCTTAGAAATAGTAGCCATTTAAAAAAGCAAAGGTATTTCAAAGTGGTTTAGAGTCAGAGTAATCTAGGTTGGAAGGGACCTCTGGAGACTCAAGTCCAGCCTTCCACTGCAAGCAGGATGAACTACAGCAGGTTGCCCAGGGCCTCATCCAACCCAGTTTTGATTATCACCAAAGATGAGCATTCAACAGCTTGACTGGGCCCCTGTTCCAGTGCTCGACTGTTTCATTGTGAAAACTGATTTCCTAATACCTCACTGGAATTTCCTGTATTACAGCCCATGTCAATGTCACTCATCCTGTCCCTGTACGCTTCTGAGAACTCCTTCCCCCCCCCCCCTCCCCCCCAGTTTAGCTAGCTTACATTACCGTGTTATCATATCCGTGCTGACTGTAATGGAAAGAAAGAACAAGTAGCCTTGTTTCCAAGAGGAGCTGCACATTCCGACTTACATAGTTTTGCAGGGACCCAGAATGAGAAATTAAGAGTACAAACCCAATATCTAAAGTGGAGCATTTTGCTTATGTGTCATACTAAATATCAGTAGCAACAGAGCAATAATTTTCTATCCGATTTTTTTCTTGGTTTAAAAAATGCATATCTTAATGGTACTTACAATATAACCCACATCCAGATAGACTCTACATGTTATTACTGACAGGAGTCTAGTGTACACCTTTCTTCCTTTTTACGATTTCCGACCTAACTCTGTATTGATACTAGTTAATTAGATTTAATAATGACATGTCTTCAGTTCAAGCGTAATTTTGTCTTCACATGCTCCTTGATACATATTATAGCAGAAAGAAGTGCCCTCATTTGATCATCCTCTTAGAAAGTCCTTTGCCTGCCCCAGTTCACTGTTGAGCAGCTACTGTGATTTATAGGATAGTTTCTGTGTCAGTTACATAAAGTGTGGGGTGGCAAGTTCATGATTACTAAAGAATATGTACAGCTGATCACAGTTAAGATTGATTATGCTAATTGTGGTAAAATACAGTACAACACTGGTGCCAGTATGGTGCTTTGATGGGCCAAGGACAAATACCTTGCAAGCTTTTCATGCACATAATTTTGCTTTATTTTGTTGCCTAGGATGAGTTTCAAGTCACCTAAATCTAGCTGTCTGGAAAGGCACAAGTCTTGGGCATCTCCACACTGTGGGTTGTTTTGTTTTTGGATTTTTTTTTTCCCCGTGTCTATCTCCAAAGATGCTCTCTACTCTTTTCTTTGACAAAAAAAAGAGTACGTGCTTGGATTCCTTGTTTGTTTGTTGTTTTTTTTTTTAAGCTGACCAAAACTAGATAGATAAATCCTGCCCCTAAGCAGTAGCTCTCTCTGGTGTAATTCCCAGCTTCATTTTCATAATAGCGTAGTTCTTTTCATACCTTCTACTTCTTATTTGTGGATTTGAAAACGCAGTGGAGACTAGTAGCAGTATACCAGTTTCTGGGTGGGAAACTAGAAACATCATAAGCTGAGAGTAGAAGCAGATAACAAGAAAACCATAATTAGAATCTGTATTTTCAAATTCCCCGTGTACTGCCCTAACCTCTAGGACACACTGTAATGTGAGTCCTTTAGGGATTTTTTTTTTTTTTCTCTTTTTTTCCAGAAATGCTAGAGCTTGGAATTAGGTTATTATGTGATAACTTCTATTCCCTTTTTAAATTTTAATTAACCCCCCAGCTGGAAGATATAAGACTCAAAGCTCTAAATGTGTAGAGAAAATAAAGGCTTTTACATAGAGTCTCTAAAAGAAAACCTATTTTTAAACATAAACTCTTGAGCTTTGAAGAGGGCCTTAGTCATGGCTCTCCCCAAATGCCAAAGATTTCACTTCCCCCCCCACCCCCCCTAACTTTTACTGTCTCCTTATGTGTATGCACTTAGCCAGCACAGTATGCTCTGTTTAAGCAGTGATGGTGGTAAATAGTGATAAATATATTGCAGAGTAGCAGGTCTTTGTACAGAGAGCTGTGGGTAGTAGTCTAATCTGTCTAGTGTAAAGATGACTCAGTATTGAAAATCTGGGTGGTCTTGGAGGGGAAGGAAACAATAGCCTGTTTTAAGTAGCTATATTTTAAGCAGACCACCTCCTTGCTTTTGCGGGGCGGTGGGAGTGGGGGGTAAAAGTGAAATTGATCTGTCATCAAAAGCCAAGCAAGTCTGGAAGGGCTCGTTTTCAAAATGTATTATGTTTTTTTACCATGGTGGGAGTCTCTCCTGGATCGATGGCAACTTACAGTAAGGCTGTGCATCTGTTGGTGTGGAGTAATTAACAATATGGAGCAGTGCAGGTGCTTACCCCTGAACTGCAGTCAATGAGACCTTTTGTGTTTTTAGAGCTAATTGCAGCAAGTCTACATAGCAGGGCATTTTACTGTAGGAAATACCTCTTAAACATTGCAGTTTCGTCCAATATGAAAGAATTTAGCAGTAAGGCTGATGAGGATTGAGTTAGTGGGTCAAAATTATTTCTCTGGATGACTATCTTAGACTAAAGATAATACAATTTTGCTAGTGGTTTTCAGTCACCTGCAAGTAGGTAGATTCTGGCTTTATGCCTAATATACTACGTGACAATGTTCTATATAGTGTTCAATAATGTTAATTTCCTAAACTTAACAAGTATAGGTACAATAAATATGAGAAATGCATCATTCTGGTAACCTAGAATGGTGTTAAAAGGATATAGAAGGGAGTTCAGAGAGGTAAATGTTTGCTCTGTGTGTGTTCTTCTGGGGAGAAAAAAATCTAGTGAGGAATACGTAACTACTTCAATGTGTTGGGGGGGCGGGGGGGATAAAATATATGTACTCTTGTTATCACCTCAGCATATGTATATGCTTCATTTCGGCGAACTCAATGCTTATAATGCAGCAAAAATCACCATTAGGCAATATTTAAGAGAGTATTTTAATTAAATTTAAGCCTCTAAACAATTAATTTAATTAATAAGTTGTGTTCCTTAATGGCCTCTAAATAAAAAGGAACTTGTTTTGTTTTCTGTTGAAGAACAAATGGTTTCATACATAATAAGCTGCTTCAGGACTTTTCCTTTCTAAACCTTTAAAAGCTGATTTGGTCTTTACAGAAGAAAATTCAATTGCAACTCCCACTTGTGTTGCCCTGCTGCCAACATACCTAGGGAATGATTAAGATGGTACTGTATGTTACTGTGCAAGTTGAAGAAAACATAATGTATCTTCAGTACTACTCACTATTTTGCATGTGCACATATGCAAATGTTATATGGGTAAAAAGTAAACACCAAGATTTCTAGCTGAAGCTGTCTGTAAGCATTGATTAGGTACTTTTTTTTCCTAAGTAGACAGCTATATCGTGTATATTTGGAGTCAGTTTAGATATAGTTATTTATTTCTGTTCTGTAAACGTTGGCTGTCTGCCTTCATTTCTTTATGTCTGTGCCTGTGATAAGTTTCTGGACAAATAGTGCTATACTTTGGAATCATGCTGTTGTAGCTCAAACATTGTTTTAGCAGAGACTTGAAAGGAGTATATTAACTGTTATTTTAATTAAGCTGTAGCCTTTTTTAGTTGGCAATATAGTACACTTCACATTATATATATGAAATCAATTTAAAAACCATTTTTTTCCTACTTTTTTTTTATTTGGCAGTCCCTGAAAAATATCTGGAACCATAACTATTCCGGTTTATTCCTCACTTTTGTATATATTTCTTTAATTTCTTCTATTTCCCTTCCTCAGGGTTTGCTTTCTCTTTTTTTAGGTACAATCTTTAGATTCAGTCCTTTGCTTGAAGTACAATCACTAAATTTTATTGTATCATAGTAAGCAAAGTGATGGACTACAGCCCTTGTTATACACTCATTGCATGGCTCAGATTTGTTTTTTGAGACGGTGCAAACAACCCTCGGAAACAGAGAATGGCTTCTTGGGAAAGGGATAGAGGTGTCCTTTTACAGCTGACTGTCACTTACTTGAGTTGCTGGTAGGAAAACAAGGATAGAAACTGGACCTACAAAAGAAAGCAGCCCTCCACCTAAGGAACTCAATAATATAGCACATACTTTCACATGAGTTTGTGCTGTGCTCCCCTCAATGCAATGCATCAGAGGAGCATTAGGGGACACTTATCGCAACAATACAGACTTGGTATGCGTTATGCTCTTCTGGAGCATGAGGAGGAGAGGAATACAAACTGAGTCAGTCTCCCTCTTAGACTGTTTCTGAGACTGCACAACTGCGTCCTATTTGCTTGTGACCTGCATTGGCTGCAAATTTAGAAAAAAGCCATTTTAGGCACTTAACAGGGACCAGAGCAGTTTTATTTGCAGAATGCACAAGGCTGTATTTTAGTCCTAAGTGGTAAAGCTTGTGTGATTGAAAGCATGTGACATACTGCTAATTGCAACAACACCCAGCTCCTAGCATTTGTAGTGCTTGTCCAGAGGAAATCTGAAAGCACTTCAGTAAGGTTACTGCCATTGGCCTTCATTTTGAAGATTGGGAAATTGAGGCACAAGGTGACAAAGTTATATGTCTAGATCAGTGAGGCATTGGCAAGTCTTATTCCCCAGAGCATCAGCCCAACATGCAGTACAATAGGCCACTACCTTCTGTTTGGCCCATCTGTTATCAATGAAAGTGTGATTGATTCAAGTGCTCTTTGGACACAAGAGCACTGTGTGAATGGTCTGTTCCTGTTATGTTAGGAAAGATTTTTTTTCTTTCTTTAATGCTGTTAAATATATGTCCATGTTCTAGAATCAGTCATTGTCTTATGCTTTTAGTCTTTCGGTTTTATATTGTACCTGATCCACCTCTGTTTCTCCATTATCTTTTACTTTCATTTTAAAACTTTTTTACAGTTTGACAAAGGTTGATGGTTTTCCATAATAGTCTTTATGCTTACACATTCTTAATATAAAATCAGTTTTCTAGAATAAGGATATAAAAGCTTAATTTTAAAAGGTGGAATAGAAGTTTCTATGTATTGTGTGATTTTAAGCTCTAGATATCAGTGGCCAACACAGTTGCTGCAGCTCAGACAAGAGAGGTGTTTGCGACACTGTTCAGGGAGGGCAGTCCAGGGATGTAACATTGCATCCCACTACAGGCCTATGAACAAACATTAAATAATGGCAGTACTTGAACAAGATTTTCAGAGGTGCTTTAAATGAGCATTTAGTTTAATATGGCTTTGAAGGCAGGTGGCATGCAATTGTTCTGAAACAGAATTGAATCGGTGGGTATCATCTATGTGGGGATGGAGTTTATTCAGTATCCTGCAAACCATGTATTCTTCACTGATGTAAAAAAACCCCAACAAAACCAAAACTAGTCTTATTGCTTTCTCATCACGAGAATGCACTTCGAAAATCTTTAAGTAATTCCAAAATAAGTAAAAAAGACTTTTGATCCAGGCCTACATCTCATCTTCTCTTCTTGCAACAGCGTTTGTACCCTCTCTGTCCATGCCTTCTCATGAGCTATGGAGAATCATTGACTTCAGTGGCAGCGTGCATTTTACTAGTGAGACACTGTGGAGAAAATATATAAATCGAAGAGTCATCATACAGGCTTTTGGTATGTGGTTCATCTTTTGTAATAAAGATCAAATAGGTGGTAAATTTCAGTTTAAAAATAATTTCATGTTTGAGATACAGAAGTAGGGAGCACAAAGCATCTGTATAATCCTTGAATTGGTGATAGAGAATTTTTATGCTTGGGTGTTTTGTGTGGTTTTTGAGGTTTGGTTTTTTGTTTGTTTGGTTGGTTTTGGTTGGTTGGTTTTTTAATATGCAATTTTACAAGAATGACAAATACCCTCAGAAATCATGGGAACAAATCAAGCATAAGAAATTTTGTCCCAAAGGATGACCGTCCTAAGAAAATTTATGCAAATGCCTGACATAGGGACTTATGATAAAAATGACTTCTCAATCATAGCTGTGACATTGTCCCTCTGCTCCCAAAGTCTGCATACTGGATGTAGCAAACAAGATTGGATTTTGTTTGGTTGTGGCAATACACTGCTGCCATTACTGCTAATCCTTCATGCAGGTTGTTAGAGTAGTTATCCTGTTGTTCTCGTGCAGCATTAACTTAGCTCTAAGTATATGGTATGCATCCTGCTTACCTGCAAATTCCCGGTTAGAATGGATGCAGCATATTGTGCTTTTAACACAGAAGTTACCTTCATATTGTCAAGTAATTGGCAAACCTTTACATGCTAGGATTGGCTTCAGCATTGCTAAAAATTAAATTGATACTATGCCAAATTCATTCATGCTGTAACATCGATGGCACTGCACCAGATCTGAGTTTAGTCTATTGTGCTTCTGTTGCTTGTTTTTTCTAGGCACAGATACAGGAAGGAACAGGGTGGGTATAGAATAGTTGATATCTTCTTTGCCTTTCCCATGATTCATTTTTCTTGTAAATTAGCTTCATTGAAGGAAATGATATAACTTAGCAGATCCTTGGCACAGTTCTTCATACAAACAAAACACATTATGGAAAAAAAATATCTTTGTCCATTATAGTTTGACAGCATTGTGTTCACTAACTATGTCTGACATCTGAAAATATAATGGGGCCACTCCATCTGAAGCAAGGAAGGAACAAAAAAAGCATTTCAAATAGGATGGCAGTGACCAAATAACTTTTCACAATATGGGGTTTTGTTTGTATTCTTTTAGATCTTTTATAACATTGTGGTAATATTGACAAAACCCAACCAAACCAAATAGCTTACACAATAGTTTTGTTTGGAGTATTGTCAGTTAAAGTAGGACACAAAGTAGAAAAATAGGCAAATCTAGTCTGTGCAGCAAATTTGGTCTAACCTGATGATTGTCCATCATGTCTTATGGAAAGAAATTTAAGAAGAGAGAAAGCAGCTTAGTCCTAGATTCTACCCTGTGGACAAACAGTAAAGCGTGAATTGTGAATCTGAAAATGACATTTTGGGGAATATGTCTTCATATTTTACTTATTTATTTTCTATTCATCATTTCTTCAACAACTCCCGGAGCTGGCAGAAGAAAAGAGGACAAACTTAGTGTTCATCCTGTCTCTTCTGTAGGCACTCATCCTTCTCTTTGCCACTGTAAATGAAGCTTGCTTGTCTTACCTCATTTCAGGTTGGTGCATGGTATGTCTGTTTCCTGGCCTGTTGCATTGACTGTGCCATGATTTGAGTCTGTGGACTTGCTGCTGCTTTTCTCCTACATAGACACTTGTCATTGCTTGTTATTTGTGTTCTGTTCCCTTTTGGCAGCAGCCTGCTCTTGCACAGGATAGGTCTAACATGACACTGCTTTTGGGGACATCATCTTCTCTCTTGTATCATTCCACTATCTCTGTCTCTATTGCCTACTAAAGAGATTCTGAAATGAGCACCCATTGCAGTTTCTTGCATGCAGCTTTCTGTACTTGGATGGAGCTCATCATGAAGATCTGCAGAACTACTTCATTGCTTTCCTTCACATCCTTCCTTTAAACTGTCCCCCAAGATGAGGCCTATGGAAAACAGACTTTGCATGTGGCTGTTGGGCCGACCTGCACTGCTCACACTTTTTATTTTGGTGGACCTCCACCTCTCCAAATCCATCTCCCCTCCTTCCCTATGGATAATATTTTATTAAAATGAAGGACTATCCATTTGTTCTTCATTCTGTTTTCTGCAACGGTGAAATCTTGATCCGTGGTTAAGGCAGAAAGTAAGTCATCTTACTTGTATTCATTAGCATGTTGCATTAAGGAAGGACACAATGGAAGGATAGGGAGAACAACACTCAGAAAAAGCACTAAATTAGAAGAGTGGCTGAGGTATCAGGACCAGTCCTTTTAGAACCAATGCCACATGGCACCGTTCCTTGCAATAGAATTTATTTCAGGACTGTTTTTCTTAATTGTTCATTCAATTTCAGTGTCATCACCCTGAAATATCTATCTCCAGTGCTCGTGAGAGAAAATTATTTTGTGGTTTAGAGTTGGCATGCAAATCTTAAAATTAAAACAGACTGGAGTTAAGCAGCTCTTGAAAGCAGCACTGCTTTGAAGTAAAATTCTGTTCCTCCTGCAACCCTGTTCATTTAACATACAAGGACAGGCTTGCGTGCAGGAGAGACCAGCTATGATATATAGGAGTACAGATAAGCATTAGTGGGGTTTTCTTTGGGGTGGGAGAGGTGGGGAAAGACCAGCGGTGGGAGAAATTTTGATTATAGATTCAATTTATGCCCACTCTCCCACTTTGCTGATCTTGTTGACAGGAAACTGGTGGAACTCCCTTCAAAACTGTATTTTGGGGATGGGGGATCCCGTGTGCTTCTGAGGTTGCACAAAGCCTTTGCTAAAACCCTTCACTATCCTTTCTTCACTGGTCCCTCGATGAGAACTGCACATTCTTGCTGATTGCTGTTGTACTCTGAAGTAACTGTATGTATTATTTCTTGTGAGATTTATAGCTCTGGTTTTGGGGTTGTTTGGTCTTTTTTTTCCTCTTTCTCTAGTGTTGCCTATATATGAGTATACATCATTACAGTTGGTTCTTCCTTTGTAGAGTGTCAATATCCACTCTGACCCTAACCTTACAATAGTATATTAATTTTTAGGTGCAGTATTTAAGCATGTTGATCTTTAAATCCACTGGCAAATTTCACAACCCAGTGAAGTAGCACAGGTGTCTAGGAACTATTTTAAATATTCCAGCAAATGCCACAAGCCGAATCCTGTTCTGTTCTATACCAGTGTAACACAGAAGTTAAGTATTTGCTGGTCTAGCATGGATTTACAGTAATGCTGTAGATGCCTTCAGTTCTTTGGACTTTGCAAAATTATGCTGCTATTAAATTAAGCATACTAATAAAATGGAGCACAAAGCAGAAATAAAATGTCTCAGTATTATTTTTTTACATTCTTTTCTAATAAGTGTAAATAATAGTGATGGGCCTGTTTTATGAAAAAAGGAAAAGTAACATGAAAACAATTAATGTATTTTTCTTATTTTTTAATCAAAATGTCTTTTCATAAAGCTTCGTTGTTCTGACAGTGCTTCAAAAGGGAGGGAAAAAGCCCTAACAAAAGACAGAACTCATCCTCTAGTTTATTTGTTACTTACTGCCTATGAAAATCAGGGATTAGAATATTATTTTTTTTTTTGGTGGAGATAGAACTTAATGACACATATGACATTGTGGTTTTACAGGAGTTTAATTGCCAGAGGAATGATCTGTTGCTCTTTTGTGTCAAGCAACAGGGCATTTGTTTAGGAGCAGAAGAGAATCCAGTGTAGCATCAGCTATGCCTTCCCCAACAGGTGGGCAGCCGAGAGGGCTGCTGAGTTTGCTCTTGGACTGTGACAGGTGAAAAACGCTATTTAATGAGTTTTTTTCCCAGTCAATTAGCAGGCAGAGGGAGCTTTCCCATCTGTGCCTGACACAAACAGGGTTTGCCGGTTGCCACATTTCCTTTGTGAGACTGATGGGCAATTCATAGAATAGGGTAATGACAAGACTTTGCTGGCTGCAGTCTCACTAACTGCTCTGATCTGTTTAATGTCAGGGTTTTTTTTATTAAATACCTCCCACTAGTGAAAAAGGCAATGTGGAAGAAGGGTTCTCACTAGCACAGTGCAGTGCTGTACGTGGGCTACGGATGTCTCGCAGTAAAACAGAAAAACAACTAGCAACTCCCAGACTGTACTTAATATTCTCATCTATACATGTAATGTATCAATAAGACATGCATGTTTGTTTGGATTTCTTACTATCTGCAGGAGCTGCTGGTAAATGTTGCCTTATTTTTGACGACTACTGGCTTTCTTGAAGAAGTGTGCTATACCCACATCAATAAAATACATATAAATCCTTCTGAAGTCTTTATTAACCTCTTCCCACCCTTTTTTTTTTCAGGGCACCCTAGTAAGGATAATTTCAGTCTGACACCAGAAAGCACAGAAAAATTCAGTAGATTACCGTTCACATGAATGTAATGTGCCTTCCTCTCTGCAAATTCTCTTCTTAATTTAAACAGAATTTTGTAATTGCGTATTTTATTCATTCCTAGACTCTATTAATCCCTCTAATGCACAGACTTTAAATTTCTTCACACATCAGTTCTGCTGAAGTAATGGAAATTAGAGCACATTAACATATCACATCCTACTGCTGATACATTATATTTACTTGCAGTGATACATAGAATTTTCACAAAGGAAAGGGCAAGATAGGTAGCTATGATTTCTGTACAGCAAATAAAGATCTCTTTGCAGGTTTACCTGGAAAGTAAGGTTCTGATAAATATACAGCATTTGGCCAAGAATCTATATACTAGATGACATTCAATTGCCTGGTAGCAGTATTATTTCTGTTACCTACACTCTTGGTACTTACTTTTCTCTTTCCAAAAACTATTTTTGTCTTAAAATCTACTTGAGCAATTTTATTTCATATGTTTTATTGTGGGTTTATAAACTAGCATAAATACACTTTTGAGTAGAGGGAGTTGCTTTGGTTTTCTTAGTCTTTTCTTTTATTTTAAATCTTCAATTCTGTGAAATATAGCTGCCTTGGGGATTCCTTTGAAAAACCTGATAATGAATGTAAGATGTGAGTGACTGGTGTGTGATTGTGTTGATGTTTTCCCTTCTCTTGAGCCCAGTTTGAAATTCAGCTCTGCACAGCAGGGATTGTCCTCAGCCACATATGACTATTTTGAGGATTGTGTGCTCGAGTAGCTGTGCAGGCTTTGGGCAACTGGCAGCAGTTTGTCATGGCTGCCTTTAGGCTAGTAAACCTTGGGGATTTTAATCCCTGTCCTTCTCTGTCAATCAAGTCTGTTTCACTTTTTAATGTAGTATTATATATTTTCAGACAAATGGTGTTCATTCTACAGTGAGTGCAAAAATACCAAAAGGCAAAATGCATAATGTAGGGGGCTCACCTATTTTCCTCTGGCTGTGTCACTGAAAATGATTTGCTCTGTGATATAATTGTTCATATTTAAATCATCAAGCTTGCTTGCCTATTTTCTCATTGTTTTATTTTGATTGAGTACTTTGATGCTGTGAATCCTGGCTGCATTTAATACATTATAATCATGTGAAACTAAACCCTGAATGGCTTCCAAATGAATATTATTTAATTTTCTTTGGCATTCACACAAGCAGCTTCTTTGCCAGCTGAGTAGTAAGTATAGACACGTTTTTCACTTCTGTGTGACATGGTCAGATTTTAGAGCTGTTCTCTTTTGCATTTCCAAAGTACTGAATATGCTGTTCTGAATATTATTATTCATAGTTTTCCTTCCTTTTAGTCCCAAAATGTGAAAAGTAAAGAGTAAATGGTGTTAACAATTTTTTCAGAGCTGTACAAGATGAAAAGGGAGTTTCCACACTTAATAGCCAGGTACTGTGCAAAGATGATGAGGCATACTGAATGTTCAGGAAGAATAATTTTGTTTGCTACACATTTAAAAATATTATTATATAATATGGAAAAAAAAGACATTTGTATGGCTTTATGTGTATAGCCACGTTATTCAGTTGCAAAACCTCACATTGTAATGTTGACAGGACTTCCAACACTCCAAGTGAATTAGTTTTGATTTTAGGATTCTTTTTGTCCCTTGTTCTTTCTTCGGCAAGTCAGTGAATGTGGTTCACAGTCTCTATAGGTAACTCATACTAAAATGTTGGAATTTTGATTTCAACAAGTTAGTCATAGAAAACAAGTTAGAAACAAATTGTGCTCAAATATAAGTGATCTCAAGAGGAGGCTGAGGTATCATCTTTTATTGCCTGATGTGGTAGAGGAATCGGTGTGGTTTTCAAAGGCTCTTTTGATTGTTGAAATTGTACAATTCTTTTCATGTCTGAAAGGAGCAGGCAGCCAAGAAGTCAAAAGTTGCTCACAGTGAGCTGATGGAGCTGCACTGCTAACTGTGGTGTGCTAGAAGCAAACCAACAAAACCCGTCCTCTCCTTGCTTCTCCCAGTGGAAATAGGCATTAGAGTCTAAAATGTGAGGCCTTTGCAGCATTTTATTTTTTTTTTTTTCCCAAAGAAAGGTCAATGTAGCTCCAGTTCTGTGGCACCCCAATCATTTTCACCACCCATGAAGCTTGCATACTTGGAGTTTGGCGCTATTTTTTTTCCACTCCTTTGGGGGATTGTTACTCTATTGTAGGAAGATGAGTCTGGGTTTTTGTTCCTTTAGTGGGGTTTTGGGTTTTGTTTTGGGGGTGGTTTTTTTTTGTTGTTGTTGTTGTTTTTTGGGTTGGTTTTTGTTTTGTTTTTTTTGGGTTTTTTTTTTTTTTTTTTTTAATTTAATTCAGGATCATCAGTTGAGGGATTTCCCTCCCCTACAGCAGATTATATGATGAGCAACATCTTTCATGACATGACGATAGGGCTAATGCCAGCTTCCTTGTCTCCTGCCTTCCTGTTGAGTCTGAGAATGGGTGAGTCCCTAAAGCCATTACTTAAAAAAGGTAAAAACCCTTCATAATGGACTCCATGTAGGACAAAATCCAGAGGCTTTGTTCAGAACAGAGGTCATCCTTTAATGATAATTGTCATGGGTCCTCTGGTCAACACAGTACATGTGCTCCTATGAAAGAATGTCTTGCCTTCTACTCACTTAGTTTGGTTTTTTAATAGGGTTTGAATACATAAGAACTGCAGGCTGTGCTGCATGTATTTGAATGGTATGAACATCAGCCCAAAACAAGAATGAAATGGGAATCCAAAGAATGCAAAAATGAAGTGGCAGTCAGTCCTGATAGATGAACAGGAAAAAGAGAAATGGAGGAAGGGCTTAAATCTCATGAGATGTTGGAGACAACTCTTGCATCCCATTTCAATATGACAGTAAGGAGGTATATTAAATCCAACATACTGTGCTTGCACTTCTTGTGTTCTGCAAGGCTTACCAGACATTTGATTATTAGAACCCTTGGTTCTGCTTGCTGGCTGAGGGACATGCTTAAATGTGTCTACATTTCCTGTAGTTGTATTTAGGTTTTTTTAAGCCTTTTTCCCCCTGTAATTTCCATGCTGTTACTACTGTTACCTACTCAGTCACCTAAACACTCTGCATTCTGCAAAACTTTGTCCCAGTATTCATCAGGCTATCAGACTTCCATGGTACAATTACAGAATGCATGAGGGAGGCTTAAAAATTATTTGGTCCCCTAGTTCTTAACAGTTTTACATATGATTAGCTACTAACTGTCTCAAAATGCTGCTGTAAGCACCATCTTTATATTCCACCAGAGAGGTGCTCTTGGGAGAACAATGAGACGTTTATGGTATTTGGGTGGGAGGGAGATTAGAAAGTGTAAAATAATTTCTTACTCATAAACTCCTAGTAAATTATCTTTTCATTTTGTAATAAAATACTTAGTTTCAATAAAGATATACATCAGGCAATTGCCAGAAAATGGCACTATATTTCTAGTCCTTACTGAAGGATAACAGTGAAATAATCAGATGGTTTTGGAAATTGTTTCTCACAAATATTTGGATCTTTGTTTCTGGGTATTCTAATGCTGAGCCCTTTCATTTATATTCACCTCTCATCGTCTCACTTTCATTAATTCAGAACCTCAAGTTACTGAATCGTGAAGTCTGCTTTTGTTTTCATTTAAATTGCAGAACATTAAACAACAGTGGTATGTTATACTCAGATGGCAGTGCCATTTTTCTCCTGAAAATAGAAGACATACAGCCCAAGACCCAAATCTTCTTCTGGCACAAAAGAATAGATGGTCCCATAGAAAGACAGGGTCTCACTCGGCCCTGGCTGCCTGCTTCCTTTAAACTCTTGTGTTGTCTTACATGAAAGCCTGTGACTGCGTCACTTTTTGTAACATTCTAGGTGATGGCCCTTCTCCATAGCCTAGCTGGTCTTTAGCATGCTTTTCTGAAGAGCTCCCTAGTCCGGTTTAATTTTTTGTGTGGAAAAATAATGAAAGTGGAATGGATGCTATGGAAGTATTAGAGACCTCTTTCTGTCTCTGAAATGTCACCTTTCATACAGAAAGCTACACGGATGAGAGATGATTTGGGCACAAGGACATTGGGACAACTTAGAAGTTTCTCCTGTGGTTCAAATGATTGGCTTTTTTTCTGGTTCTCTTTCCAGAGTATAGCAGCTCACTTTGAGCTGGATCATCAGGCTGCGGCATCATATTTGCTCAAAACTTGCCTTGTGGGTTTGAAATTCTTCAGGCTTAACCCTGGGAATGGAAGTAAAATTACCTTTACAAATGACATGAAAAGCACATGGTAAAGAGTCTGAAGATCGTGTCCTTGGGCACGGAAGTGATTCTCATTAAATCCCCATCTATGTACCATGCTTATATTATGGATTTTAGACTTACACTCTGACCTTTGGAAAACCAGCCTGCAACACGTCTGGTAACAATTGGTTAAAGATCTTCAATATCTGTAAAGCATGCTTTTGCTACAGCTCCATACAGTTGGATAATGTCTAATAAACTGAGGTACAGGTCAGATTCCCAGTGAATAATGAGCCTCTTTCAATCACTATAATCCTAATTTGTTTATTCTCTCTATTCTTAAAAATAAGAAAGAATTGCCATATTTACTGTTATTATCACTGTTTAATTTTGTTTAAAATTTATACACAGTCCATTCTTATGCCTTTTAATACTGCAGTAAAACAGAATGTTGGTAAGCTTAGTTTTCTAGATGGCTAGTCTTTGGCTTCAGACTTTTTCTTCCTCTCTCGTTGATTCAAGTTCCTGATGTTTTCACTTAACATCCAGGATTCAACAGCCTAAACTAATGGACCTGTGTGTGTGTCTTCCAACAGCTGACATCAGTACCCAGTCAGATGAGTGCTGAGCAGTCGGGGATTCTTTCAGCAGCAATTCTGCCCAGCATTTTCTGAGGAGTGTGCAGTACCTGGCTGATCTGTGGATATCTTTTTAAATTTGGAACATTTTAGATGGACAGAATAGTTTTGGCAAAATACATATTTTTCTAAGGGAAGTTCAACCAACTACTTTTTTCTCTTGTATTTATGAATTTCAGAGTATACGGCCAGACTTCAAATAGCTGATAAGCTTGCTTGATAGGAAGAACTTGCATAAAATTACAGTCATGTTTCCACACTTGCTTCTTTCAGTGCAATAGAAAATGAGAGATGCGGTATGTGGATGGCATACCGAAAGCAATGGCATGAGGAAATGGTCACAACTGAGCACTGTTACATTTACCAGCCTTAGAAAGAACAATAGTACAATAATCAAGATGCAAGATGCTGCGGGCTTGCATGAGCATTGTAGCCATGTGGATGGATACAAAACAGCCCTATCTTCCTTCCTTCTCCCAACAACCCTGACAGCTCACTCTGCCTCCTTTTACTTGCACTAGTGCCTCAGTTTGTAAGTCACAGAACTAAACCCAAAACAAAACACAAAACCAAACCAAACAAAAAAACCTCCAAACCCACAAATGCTACATTCAAGTACAAAGAACTAGATACACTTTCGCTACACTATCTTTCCATGCTTACACAAAAAGTAATTCTCGGTAGAATTATGTAATTATTTTTTTTATTTTTAAATAAAGGATCATACCAATTGTGAGGTCTTCTGTTCAGTTGTTTTCTTCATTTGTAATACAATACATATTTATAAACTAGTAATACATATTTATGGATTGCTTCTAAGACAGTAACTATTCCACAGTTTGTATAGAAAATGGTTCACAGGGCTCTACTATGTAATTTTCAGAGCTTGTGGAAAAATAACAGTATCTGTAACCTTCTTTTGAAGAGATACAGCCTTAGTAGATTTCACTGTTAAATTAAAAAAAATTAGAGCATGCCTGTATAGCTACCAAGGCTTTGCTTTTGAAACATGGCAGGAATGCAGTTGCCCTGAACCATGTTTTATTTTTCTTTTCCCCCTGTCTTCCTAAAGCACAAGGAATGGAGAAGGAGTGATGTAGGTAATCTGTAGCCTTCCCACTCACAACATGCAGTACAATCCATTGTGTTTGGGATGAAGCCTATGGACCAAACAGAAACATTGGTCTGGCTGTTTTGGGGTATGAAGCTGACCTCTGGTAGCTGGGCGAAGGAGCTGATGTGGGTTACGAAGCAGTTTAATACATCTAGGAGACATAAAGGTGACTTTTGCTTCTTCACTCTGCTGGACTGAGTCTACTCTGCTGTACTTCTTAATTCACCCAGCAGAACTAAGCTTGTGAATCAGAACTAGTCACTTTTGATATAAGTCTTTGTGGCTGCTTTCTTAAAATTAGCATATTTCAGAAAGAGTTGGACAAAAAATTACTGGAGAACAAAATATGCAAGTCCCTAGGAAGTTTTTACAGGAAGGAGTTGTGCCTGCATTTTAAAAGCAGATAGCAATGGGAAGGAGTCATTTCCTAGACTTAAA
Source organism: Astur gentilis (assembly GCF_929443795.1). Classification (NCBI taxonomy): domain Eukaryota; kingdom Metazoa; phylum Chordata; class Aves; order Accipitriformes; family Accipitridae; genus Astur; species Astur gentilis. Next base: position 34,697,206 of record NC_064884.1, on the reverse strand, counting down.
ATGTTCTGTCTTCATAGTGTAATATTACTGATCGCTGTAACTTTCGTGTTTCACTTCCAAAAGTCAAAAAATGGGGTTGTCTGATTCCTCAGTTGATTCATGCTGGTAGAGTGATCATCTCTGCCTCGGGGCTCGGTTCAGCGGCCAACAGCATGTCTCCCACATACATAGGAGTTAATCAAAGATTGGATTACTGCAGGTCTTAGTTGCCCAGAATACACATCTTCTGTCAAATGAATCTAAGTTCACATAGCACTTCAAAAACAGCTTTTCCTCTTGCAGGATGAGGAATATATTGCATACATAACTTGAGGGAACTGGGTACTTCTGTTTGTGCTGAAGCACATACTGAGTGAATGGAGAAAGTGAGAAAGATGAAAGCCTGTTTCTTCACCTCTGCTCATCTCTAAATTATGAGTCTTGTAATGTCCCAGCTTCATGTTGGGACAAGTCTAGACCACATAGTAATTCCTCCTACTTCTCTTACTGCCTCTCCCCCCACCCCCCCCCCCCCCTTTTTTTTTTTCATCTTTTCCCTGCACCCACACATGCTCAGGTCAGGTGCCCTGCAGTTCAGACATAGTCTTTGTGACTAACAAGCCCCAGTGTGGATGGGAATCTCCAGCTGCCTTGTTATTGCAGCACCAAAGGAGCTAGCCATAGGACTACAAGGCAAATTTTGTTATATAGAGAGATATTTTTTTATATTCTGAAACCTTGTATATCTGCTATATCATGAAAATTTAACTTTTTAAGCTCTATTTTTGTGATTTTTTTCTGTATTCTTTTTATTATTGCTTTAATGATAAGTGCTTATATTAGTTTTGTGGAGGCTTTGCTACTCTACTGCAAAAACGTTTGAAATACAAAGAGAAATGCTTTAAAAAAGATCTAAATTTTACAGGTGCTCAGATTCCTTTTGGTAAAATAATTTCTATTCAGCTTTATCAAGGTCCAAACTAGGGTGTTTGCAAGATCTTCCAGCTTTGAATGTACTTAGCAGTATTAGAAAATTAAGATTTTAGAGACTGCTGGTATCTTATGCTGTTTCAGTAGAAGTCATATGTGGACATCACTTTGCTTTGCTAATTCGGGAGGATAACTGAAGGTGCCATTGCAGTTTTGCCTTTGCACTGCACAGTCCTTATTGTCTAGAAATGAGCAAGGACCTTCATGCTGAGGGGAAGAAGAAAGGAGTTTTCCAATGAAAATTCCAGAGAACCACAGTCACTGTACTTTGTTCAGAGGACATAAGTGGAGATAATATTTCTTCCCAAAATTTACAGCCTGTCTTATGTTGTTGATAATTGTGGATAAAAGTAAGAAACCACACAACAAACCAAAACTACATAATTTAATATCCTTGACTGCAGCAGTACAAATTTGATGGATCTGAAAATGGAATTTCCTGTCTCAGGGCTTGGCACGCAGTCTGGGAGCATAATGCCTGATATTAAAACTATGGCTATTAAACTGCATAAGGTAAACTAAGCTATGATTCTCAGCTGTGTTTCAGGTATCAGCATCCAGACAGGCAGAGAGCTGAGGGCTATCTTGAAGTGAGCATGTATACCTGCAAATCAGCAAGGGAATTCATAGCAAGGCTGAGGCATTAAAGAGAAATATAGGTGGCAGATATTTTTTGTTTCCTATCATTTTCAGAGGAAAAAATACTGTTAATGTTTCAAATGGATCTGTACATAAGCTTGGTAGGTGTTCAGGTTCTCTTGTTTCTTACAGGCTGTAATAAGGGATTTCTGGCCTTTGTCTCCTCCATTCACTTTCTTAAGTGAATCTGTTGCATGTAGCAAGAATGAAGAGTTTTATAGTACTAGAGAATGCACTATGAGTTCATGGTGCCAGCACACTCCAGGTAACCAGCCAATACAATCCTCTGCTGAGAATTATACTCTTTGGTTGCCACTGAGTTTTTTTTAAGGCTTTGTGACTACCATAGTAGCAGTGCTACAGGGAACTCATTCCGATTTTAAAGAATTCACCTTAGTCTTGGTAATTCAGCAGGGTTAGTGAGTCTTAATGGCCATAATATTATATGCACTCTCACACTCCCTGCCTGCCCCCACCCCCCATTTATGTTCATTAATGTTACACATATTTTTGCTTAATACGTTCTCTTTATGTTTTTTGGGTGGGGATCCTGTGACCTAATAATCTGTGGTGTATACATCCACATGTGAATTCAGCTACCGTTGCAGTTCGTAGAAGTGGCACTTGGAGAAAATGATTCACACATTCATCCTCTGACAGATGTCTAGAGCTGGTCAGGTGAATCACAGCCCAGAAATGCCCTTCTCTCATGGTGAGTCTAGGCAGCTAGCCAAGATGTGGATGTCTGCGTTGCAGAAGTCTGAAGCTGTGTCCTTAAAATAAAATGTCATTGCTTTCATTTCCTGAACAATGCAAGCTATGGCATTCTAACACTATTAGGCTATTTATATAATTGCATGAAAAAGTTTACTTTCAGAGTCTGAACTTTAAGAAAATCACTTAAAATGATGGCTAAGTTAAGTAAATGAGAAAGCGCATTTATTTAAAATTATGGTTAAGTAATATTGGTATTTCCTTTATCCATTTGATTTTGGTGAGAAAAGTAGGACTTGTACCTTATATATAACATGCAAAATATTTTTTGCATATTATATGGAATATGTTGTAGGCACATAGAAACTTTTGTTCAGTGACTGTAAAGGCAGATGCTCCCTCTAGTGCCTAAGACTATTTTCTGTAATGTCAATAGCTTTGTTGGGCTTTCTGCCATGTCTCACTATCCAGCCATTTGAGTCCCTCAGGTATGAATCTTAAAATAGGTAATATGAAACGGGAATAAACTCTTTGGTATTGCATGCCTCCTGCATCTTTCACCTTCTGTGTAGCAGAGGGAGTCAGATAATGCATTAGGATAAAACATATGGGAAAGTTAATCTAAATATATTATTTTAATTAATGTAAAGTTTTTTCTATAGTCTATCAGGTCAGCAAACTGTTTCTTCAAATTAAATGTCATCTGGGAAAACGATGGTACTTGTGAGCATTTCTGAACATAAGGAGGGTTCATTGTGTACATCAAACACGAGGGACTCAAAAAGTACCTGGACACTAATCTCAAATTCAGGTCATTGTTCCCTTTTTGATATTTTTGCTAGCTGATAGTTTTAATATGGCTATTGAAGGTAGCAGACTAAAGTTATATGATGTGTTGTAAACCAGTATATAACATCACTATTATGATGTAGAAAGAAGACAAGGCTGAACTATCTAGACAGCCATATACCAGTTTAGTAAGAAAGCATAAGCTGTGGGCATCTATGCTGCCCACATATCTGGTATCTGGTAGCAGGAGAGGGGAGAACGGAATATATTCGCATGCCACATGAGATGCCTGAAGATGCATATCCTCCTTGCTTGTTAGCCTGTGGCTGCATTCATCCCAGCACACAGTTCTTTCTGAAGGCAGCCTTTCTACACTATGTGCATTCTAAATTTTTTAAATGTCGTTTTTAAAAATATGCATTCTATAGTTTTGTGTGTATCTGTAAATCATGCTTAAAAATAAATTATGTTAGAAATAGCATGCATAGGGAAAAAATATGTACGAATCAATGTATATTCCTAGCAATGTTCCATGATAAATTGTAAAATCCAAGGTTATGAATATTACTGCACTAATGCATTGCCTACACCATTATCGAGCTCTGGTAGATGTGACAGCAGAGGGTTTTGAGGGGATTTGAGCGAAGAGAATAGCTAGGGGTTTCTGAAGAAAATTTTTCCAAGTATGATGGATGGTAAGTGAATATTCTTGTGCTTTGTATTTATCCTGACTAAAAGCTGTCTGAAATGGTAAGCTTTTATTCTGAGGAGGTTTCTTTTATTTCTGTAGGTAGTCTGTGTTTCCCTTTTCCCTTCTTTTCCCTCCTTCAATCTTTCTCCCCACAAGGAAAACAAATGGAAAATCTATTCTAAAAGCTCTGTTGACATCAGCATTCAAACCCAAGAAAAACGTATACAAGTAAAATGCATATTCTACTTAGGTGCACTGGGAATATCAGTAATATTTTTCATTCTGTAGCTTGCATTTATACAGCTGAATGGAAGAGTGATACAGTGCAATTTGAAATAGCAGCCAGCAGCAGCCTCTCTTCTTTCCTGGATCCTTGAATCTTCCTCTTTCCCAGGGGGAGGGAGTGAGGAAGTATCGTGTTTTAGCAATCTATCTTATCAACATGTACCAATACATAGGGTAAGAAAAAGTAACTGAAAGTAATTAAATATGCTTGGTTACATTTTAAAGTAGTCTGAAACTAGAGCTGAGAAAAAAAAATAATCCAGTAACTTGTTACAATTATAACTGATTGTCTATTAAAAGTTACTTTCTCAGTGTTGCCATTGGCAAAGCCATTTGCGGGCTGTAAAGATTCCTTTTCTCCTTGTGGTGGCATGTTATCAGCGTTAGTGGGTATGACGGTAAACAGCAAAATCATGTTGTTTAAGAAATAGACTCTACTACAGATAACCCCTCCATGAAAAGGATGCTTCTTAGATTACCTCTCTTAAATTCTGACGATATGTTTACATCCTGTTTGATGTCTCCATATGCCTTTAACCACTTGGAAGTTTAAATGCTGTGCACTTACTCTTTTGTTTCCAGCTGTGCATTGTAGACTTTGTGCAGTAAAATGTTCCACTTATCTGCTTCAAATTACTAGGTAGGCTAGACCCTTAGCCAACTGAGTCTATATTTTATTGTGGTTTTTTGGGTGGTCACTGACCTTCTCAAGAAGGGCACATATTTCCTAGGAGGGGAACTTAGCCCCTAACTTTTTATTGTGTGCTACATGATTACCTTTGCTGAGGTTCTCTCGAGAGAAATGCTGTTTCTTGGCAATTGCAGTATAATGTAAGTAGAGACAAATATGGTTCAACAGAGTCATATTCAGGAATTTTAAAGATCAGGTAACATGTCAACATCCTGAAACACAGTATGGAAATGATCATTCACGAGGATGCCAGTTGCATGAGAATATCACATTTCTTTTCTTTGAGGAAATGGGAAGGAATTTATCTATCATGAGCATTTGCATTCCTGCTTCAAATAAAGGTTTTTTTCTTCAAGCTGCGTTGAGTCAGCAGGATGTGGCCCATTGCTATGGTTCCCTCCTTGCTGCTTCTTCCCTCTAAAACTATAGCAATTAGCTGATAACCTGTTGGAATAGCCAATTATTACTCCCCCTCCTGCTGGCTCTGCTTAAGGAGGGGAAAAAAGGAGGATAAGATTTTGAATATGAAATGCTGAATTATCTCCTTCTTTTAATCTGATGATCAGCCCCTGTGTATTCAAACCGAAGATGTGGGTGCTATTTCAGAAATGTTTAATGAAGTAGTCTCTTTATTGTAATCTATCCTTAACGTTGTCTTATAACCATTGCTGTTGCAGAACCAAGATTCTCAGACTTGTGATCTTAGGCCTGTTTCTGCTCTATTGCATGCAATTAGCTTTGTGCTTAGTTAAAATTGTGATGTTCATTTAGAAATGGCTAAGAACAGAAGTGCACAGCATGATGCTGCACTAATGCAGTTACAGTTATAACTATAATTTGTCTAAACATCAACTGCTATGGGATTCAAACTTCAACAAGATTTTTAGATTTATAGTTTTGGTTTATTAGTAAAGGGTAAAGACTGCCCTGCAATTCTGAAAAAAATGCATTGGCTTTTGGTTTTTATACTGTATACTAGTTTACCAGGTAAGGATAGGAGAATTTCATGTAGCTGTATATATATTTAAAAAATGACTGTTTTCAGTAATTATTCTTTGAAGATATTTTATTTTTGCTTCCCCAGTCCTGGGAATGTCTGAGCAGTGGGGCACTGACCTGACCTGTAATTCTGTCATGAATTCAGGTCCCATCATAGCTAATCCGATTTATATCACTGCTGAAGTTCAACCAAGACCTCAACCATTTATATGTCATGTAGTGATTTTTTTTTTCAAGTAGTTTTTCTTTTGTTCAAAATGGTGACTGTTAACTTACTGTGAATTGTAGAATTCTTAATGTTTTCTGCCAGTCCTGTTGTTCTGAGTTAGTGTTCCGCTGAATACATTTGTACACTGTGTGAAAGCTGATTTTTCTATGATGCAACATGAGGGCAGAACTTAGCTTGATTTCATTTCATTCTAATAATGACCTATTTGGCATAGTTTGCAGTTTGCCTTTTTATAGATATAAATTCATACCTCATGTCTTATATTTACGTATTTCATCTGGATTTTCTCAGGATAGACCTAGTGAAAAATGCTGTCTATGATAAAAGAGCTTTAAGATGCTAAAGCTACTGCCTGTATCAGACCTATATTTTCTGCAAAAGGAGGCAGCCATAACAATGAAACAAAAGTCCATCAAACATTTAGCATTACCCTACATTCCTAACTTAAAACTATAAAATAAACCCATTGCTATTTCTCTCAGTTTTCTCTTGTAACAGTTTATCATATCAATAATCTAATTTACACCATTCAACTGACGTGCTACCAGGAGTTATCTTTAAAGTGTAAATCAAACTTCTGGAAATATTCCAGAATATATCACAGTGTTATATATGTCATTGTATAAATATGTTGGCCAAGCTTACCTTAGTATAACTGTGGTGAACTAGAAGTGTGAGCCACTGTGTTCATGTATTTCCAGTAGCTATTTTTCCTTTTCACACTTTTATGATAGTTGACCTGCTTATCTTGTATTCTTTTCTCTGATTTGTATGCTCTTTCTCATTTTCTGTCTGAGTGTTATAGTTCTGTATGTGTTTCCTGACAGCCAATTAATCGGCTAGGTCTTCTCACAGCCAAGAATAGAAGTAGCAGTTCTACATGGACCCCTCATGTCCATTGATGTGTACAGCAGACATCCTAAGAATGGGGACATATTTCCCTGGTCTTGCAGCTGCATGCTGTTCACATCAATTTCCCATTAAAAGGTAATTTAAAGGTATAGCCCTAGGCAGACTCAGGAGAGAGTTATAAAAAGAGTTTAATTAACAGTTCAGTGTAATATAATCTAAGGTTGAATAGTCTGTAACCATCTCATTTTTTTGTTCACATTTGTCATTTCCTTTACTTGCAGATTAGAGGAGGCTTCCTTGTGTGCTAAAGAACACAGTGAAATAAGTCTTCGAAGAGCCTTTGTTGTACGTGTCTGGGAGCTAGCTCACTGTGTTATCACGAGTTTTAAACCTGCCACTGCTTATCTCCCTTCTGCATTAGCTCACCTCTTCTGGTCAACACATTTTAAAGGGAGAGACTCAAGTCACCTTCCAGTTGGGCCCTCTATGCTTTTTGAAAGCTTTACTGCTGTTCAAGAATATATTTAGCCCAACTTGTTCCAAAATACTCTGAAGAAATAGCTATTTTCATGTGGAAAAACAAAGGTAGAAAATGGGGCTAGAAGAGATATAAGAGGCTTTGTATTCAAAAGCACGTTGTCTCTCTTTCCTCCCCCTTGTTGGTTATATTTTTGATAAAACTTTCTTTGCTTTGTTTTTCTCTCTTCCCCCCCTCCCTCTCTGTGTTTTTGTGTTGTGCAGGTTTCTGCACATGTCCAGCCAGGCTGAGTATAACAGGATGTGTTACTTTCATGACTCCTAACAGCCTTCAAATTGGAATGATTTTCTGTCACGCTGGCCTGACCTTTTCCTAGAAAAATTTATTACCTAAAAGAAGGAAAAAGAGAGATGTAAGGGGTCCGAAGTACTCCCTTCCTTGAGGGCTAAAGATATACAGTACTTGTTGTCATTTAACCATCCACCCACCTAATTCATTCTAAAATGCCAGCTACAAGTGCAACAATTTGTGGACATGACATATCTTGCGTGCTTGGTACATTAGTCTACAAGCCTGACAATTTTATTCCCCCACAGAAATCTGTCTTGCTTGCTTAGATCTGCCTTCTTTTCTCTTCCAGTGGAAAATATGTAGATTTCATAAAAACTTTTGGTTTTTACATAGATCACCTCTGAGGAATAGAGTGGAAGTAGTGACTGAACTCTTGTTTTGCCCTGTGGCCTAGTATGTTAAATCATTCCACAATTAAATATGGCTACACTGGGACATATTCTACACAAGTTAAATAAGCCTGACTTGTCAAGTATTGAGTTTGTTTTGATTGCAGAGAAAATGAGATGAGGCATAATTTGATCTTTATTCTTTTGTGTGCCAAGTTTTTTAGTACGTTATGACAGTTTAGGGAAAAAAAAAAAAAGGCAAAACAGGAATCTTTTCATATGATTGACAGAAAGACCCCTAAAGAAGTACTTGAAGTGACTACCTCAGTGAAAATTGTTGTGGAGCTAAATCAGCTTTTGCAGTATCTAATTAAGACTCCCACAACATCCAGATAGTTTGTCAATTATCATTCTGCTTCTCCCTTCAGTTGCTGTGTCAGGTAGGCGCAAAAGTTAACATGCACCTCCATAGTACACGTCAAATCTGTTAATTTTCATCATACCCTCACAATGGAAAGCTGTAGAGGTGATCAAAATAATTTTTAACTATAGCCATTCTGAAGGCTTAGTAAGCTTATGAAGCAAATGTTAATGTACACATGTCTATTTCAAACATATGGTGGGTTTATAATTATAACTGTGGAAAGGTTGGGGGGGGGAGTTGGTCCATCTTGTAGAGCTGAGAAGAAAAGCAACATTTTTCAAGCAAGCCTGAAAAACTCCCATGGTGCTGACAACAGGGACTTTCCAAAGTGAGCATAACCCAAGCACGCTTGATGTTCAGTGCCAGGAAACTCTGACTTCAGGGGTCTCTAGCATTCATGAGTTCCAGGGAGTGAGTGAAGGAAATTAAAAGTAATTTAAAAATAGAGCTGTGTTTCTCAGCTGTAGTGTAGACATGCTGTCTCATGAAAATAGTCACTGTTACTGGGTTTTGGTGGATTATTTTTTTTCTCCTTTTTTTCTCCCCCTGCCCAGTTACAATGTCAGGCTCCTCATCTGTATGTCCTATACAGCAGACCCTGTATGTCTGAAGGCATAATATTTCCATACAGACATGAGAACACTACAGTGAAAATGGACTTTACCGTCCTATATGCATACTCAGCACTTCATTGCAGGATTGAGCACTGCTGCGGGAGAGGTCTAGTGCTTGACTTGTACCACTGCTGATGGACGCCAGAGGTGACGTGAGCAGGAACAGGCACACCAATAGCTGCATTTTATTCTTAGCTTTCTGTTTGCTCACAGGTAGTTGCTGACCTATGCAAACAGCATATACGCTACTCACTAAGCAAGTCTGGCTAGTATGTGCAGCCACCTGGAAACAAAGTTCTGTTTATCTGCAGTAAATATCTACTCTGAGAGGAACGAGGAGAAAGCAGTCCAAGTTACTCCTGTGATTTAGGCTTAAGGACTTGATAGCCCAGATAAAGATGAAAAGGAAGAGATGAGAAGCTTCTCACTGGGTTGCATAGTGGAAATCACTGTCTAGCTATTACTTGCTTAGGCCTGAAACTACCAATTTCCAAGAACAACAGTAAGATACATCTGTGTCAAACTGTCACTCCATCTTGTGTTAGGATTTCCATCCTGTATTACAGCAAGAACACATCTAGCCTTGCCCAAGACAGTGTACTGCAGACATTTTACCTGCTGACAGGGGCACTTGATGGCTTGTCCCTGAGAGCCTTGGCAAGGTCATCCTAGACATCAGTTTGGCTTGTTGCTCAAAAGTTGGCCCAGCTAGCAGGGACAGTGAATTTTCTGTGGAAGCATCACTGAATAACTAATAACACCTGACACTTCTCAGCCTTCCTATGTGGCAGAGAGAGACAGTGCATTCAAGGGTTTGTTGATCATACCTGTGCAAAGATGACTGGACAACAAGAAAAGAAGAGATACTCTGCCTGCCCCAGAACATTAGAAATTTTCAGACTCAGGAAAGAGTGAAATGAGACAAGAGTGGCCAAGCCCAGTACTTTAAAGGGTTTGGAAATTCTAATGAAGTATAGTGGCTGTGATTAAATTATTCCCCTCATTAGACAGAATTGGTAAAACTAGGAACAAGAGGAACCTGCAGTCAGGGCAAGGACTGAGGAAGAGTGAGTTTAAAGGGGCACCAAAATATTCAGAAGAGGTATATGTCAGACCAGGAGAGAGTTGGATCATTAAGAGCTAGGGGGGTCTGCAGATGCTTTAACTGTTCAGCGGTGGACTGGCCCAAACTGTCACATTGAACATCGTTTGATGGACATCCTAAACTACCACAAATGCAATCAGGAGAAATTCAGCACATTGCAGTTTTAAAAATCTACTTGCAGTGCTCTTTCATTTCACCAGCTGTTCTGTCCTTACTTTATAGTAGCTTCCAAAGTTTTAATTATTCTTGCCCATAGTTAAAATTATGCTTGTGTGGGTAAATGGAAGTGTGTTGTATCTAATGTCAGAGATAATTGCTGGCTGCCTCAAGAGACTTGATAGATTCATTACCTCTACATATGGTAGGAAGAAAACTGTCAGATTTTATTTAAGCTTTGAAGAGCCTTTAAAAAGGGTTAGAAATCAACGCAGAAAGAGCATCAGTTTGCTAAACAAGGTCCCACACATTGCTGCATTAGTGCAGTATATTTAAGTTGATACATTTTTCCTACTTGTCTTACAAAAAATAGTCTGGAAACAAAAAATAAAGGATTTATGGCTCACTCTCTGATGCCCATAGATCTTCCAAAATGAAAGCACTTCACGTTGGACTCTGTCATTTTGAATGTCCGTAGGAAGTCTGTCAAGTATACTGAGGTATTTTCCAAGCAAAATCTGTGATGCATCTGATGCTATTACTTACTAAGAATATGGCCAGTTCAGCAAACATTACAAATGACAAGTTCACTTTGATGTCTTCTTATTCTATCTATTTTATTTTTCCAGTGTGACTGCACTTAATGGCCTCATTGAGTTTGAAGTTGTGTTGTATTGATGCAGATGAGACAAGTTCCTGTCTCAGAAAAGTAACTGAAGTTCTTCTAAGCACCTAATGAGAATTTAAGTTGATCTCACGTCTGGCTGCATAGTCCCACTCTCTTCCTTTGTCTGATGCACGGTCTCATCCCACTCACTTGTGCCAGTTCTGGTATCCATCAAACCTGCATTTCACCACACCACACCACTAAAACACTGGTCGAAGTAGGCAGTAGCTGGTTTAGTTTAGCCTGCTGTAGAGCCTCAGCCTGGAGGGACAGTTACGTGTTACAGCTGTGCTCATCAAGAGGTGTAGAGAGGAGTCCTCCCTTGCTCCTCTTGTCTGCTGCTAACCACAGGGTTCTACCCATATCCTTTGCCACAGCTTTTGGTTCTCACCAACTTTTCATTTAATTCATTTAATTTGCTGGTTCAGCAGAAAGTTCTTCAGTTCCTTTTCTCGGGCTTCTTTTCTGATGAATGACTCTGCCTGGTGCAAAATTTGACGAGCGCTTGATGTGGTCCAAAGGAAGATGAGGGTCAGATGAAGTGATTGGGATCAAGGGGGGGAAATGGCAGAAGAGTTGGCAACACTGGGAACTCCTTCTTCAGTAGCAGTGTACTTTACATTAGCTTGGGTCATAATGTGTCACTTCTCCCCAGCATCATAACCAGAGGAGCAGGTAAAGCCAAGGCCAGGAAACAGAGGTGCAGAGAAGCCAGTAGTACCAGAGAGCTGGGAATTAGGTCAGGAGCCCTGCACACACCAGGCTGTGCTGTCATCGTGCTTTTTTATGATCTTTTTGAACTTGTGGCAGGGTTTTGAAAATTACAGCTGTTGCACAAAAAAAGCACAATAGATATTATTGGGTGTTTTCCCATTTGAATCCCACTGCCTTCCCTGAAATATTTACATGGTTATAACAGATACTGATGAGTTGGGGGTTTTTTATGCACTAGAAATGTTACAGGCAAATTTCAGTGTGTGAATGAAATATTTAAGAATAAAAGGAGGGAAGTGTGTAGTGGTAAGAACAACAGGTATTTTCACTGACACAGAGGAAATGTGAAGGCTGTAGGACAGTGTGGTGGCCTAAGAAGGTTTCCCGGTGGCACTTGCTGGAATTCTCAAAAGCCCGAATCCTCCCTTTGTGCTGAGCTGTCATGGGTGTTTAAATCTGTCATGAGCAAGCAGGGAATTGATCAAAATATAGCATGCATTTGACGTAATGGCAGCTACAGAAAAAGGGATTAAATCTGTTACAGATGTTGACATATTTCAGCTAGCTCAAGTGGAAATCTAGCTTGTCTTAATTAACACTCAGAAAGCTGGAATACATATAAAGAGGGAAGTTCTTCAGAGCAGATATGGAGTCTTTCAGCTAGTTAGCCAGCTTGCTTTCATCTCAAATTCAGAACGACATACCTTTGGACAGAAGAGTTGGATGGTGAAGCACAGTTGTGTCTCATTTTTTCAGCATTTAAGGTTAAGGAATCTGGTTATCCACAAAAAGCCCGTTTGTAAAAATGTTGTTGTTCCTAATATCTGTAGCAAACTGTTGGGGAAACTGTGAGAATCAAAACTGGTGAAGAAACAGCAAGGAGATTCACAGCTTTTCTAGTTTTGATGTCTTTCCTTCCAATCAGCCAAGCATCATGCAAGTGTACTACTACCATATATGGACTACTTAGGTATGAATTTTATATTAAAGTAGATGAGAAAGCACATAAAGTAGCTATATTAATCTGTAGAATAATCTTATAAAGCAGTGAAAGCAGGTGTGAAATTTTCTTCCATGTTTGACACACCTGAGAAACAGGGGATGACTCTGCAGAGTGGCATGTAGGAAAGCAATTAGTTCAAGGTGTGATGTAATGTGCATAGAGAGTCATAAAACCCTTCTGTAGTGTTTTATTTAGAAGTAAAAGAGCATTTGTTTGTTGTGTAAGCCTCCTTTGAAGAGAATTTATATTGGTTCTTTTGTCCTCAATTTTGTCAGTGGAAAAATTTCTGTGCATTCTGCACGTTTCTCTGTTTCTCTCTCTACACTGCAATTTTCTCTGTTACTCTGGGGAACAGACTTCTTGAGGCCAATAACTTAGAAATTCTGCAGATGTCATCCAGAAAGTGAAATTTATCTTACTATTGTCTGAGCTGTAGGAATTAGCTTGTGAGGTTAACAGTGAAATAAAAAATGGGGTTTGGTGCGATCTTTATTGTTTGTGATTTATTTGTGGTAATAGCCCCTGTCACACAACTAATCACTTTACAAGTGTTCGAGGAGGATATTCTTTGCTCTAGGGAACTCGCAGCATAAGGAAAACCGGTCAAGGGAACGGAGGGACAGTGACAGGCAATTTAAAGCTTTGAAAGTGATGACAAGAAGCTTAAATTTGATGTGATAGAAGTGGAAGGCTTCAAAGAGGGAGTGACTTGACATGATCAAATCGACAGGTGAGGAAGATGGCTGTTGCAGCTGTGTTTTGCATGGAATGAAGGGAATCTTTTAGCAAGTCAAGGAACAGGATTTACCAGTGCTGAAGGTGGGATATAATGAGGGTCAGAGTAAGAGACTTGTCTATAGGAAACACAAGCAGGATCTTGGAGATGTTGAGAAAGAAGTAGCAGTAAAATTGGAGTGTGACTCAGCCACACGGTAGAGGAAAGAGCAAAGTGAAAATTAACTCTTCAGATTGTAAGTATAAACCATGGTGAAATCAGTTGAGTAGTCATCTTTCATAAAGAAGTGGAAAAGCAAAACCAAAATCTTTGTAAGGAAAGATGTGGATTCTGTTGTGGCACTGTTATATAGTATCTATGTACTTTGTTATTGGACCACTGAAAAATAAAATTGGAAGTGCATGTCTTTCACTTCAGTTTTCCAGGCTATAGGACAAAGACACAAGGCAAATCTTCCACTCTGTGGAAGTCATCAACAGTGCAGAGCAGAACTGTGTACACTGTGGAAAACATGGGAGGAGTTTAGAGAAAGAAAATTTAATTCACCATGAACTGAATTAAAAACTTCTCAGAGCAGAGCCACATGAATTTTGCTAATGGGAAAAAATTCAAGTCTCAGAAGTCAGTGAGATACAGAGAAGCTGTATTCAAGTGAAATCTAGGCTTTCTGGCTGAAGAATAGGCTATAGAAAGCTCAAAGTCAAGCAAAACTATTTTAGTACCTCATGTCAAGTTCTAAAATATTTCCGCTGTCTTCCATGTGCAGCCAGAAGCACCCTTTTCAGAGGAGCAAAACCCTAATCAAACACAAAGAGCTGGCACAAATCACAGCAGCATAGTAATTTTAAAAGTTATTTTTTTCTTGTTGCTTGTAGTTGATTATTTTTTTTCCCTAGGTTTTTGTTTTGTTTTGTTTGGGTGTGGGGAATTGAGTCTTAAGGAGATTTTTTTGGAAGCATCCTAAAGGCTGGGATTCAAAGCCATTACTCTTATCAGGAGAGTTTTCTAACCAAATTATTCAGAAGGGTTATCTTTGGGCAGGCATCTCATTATTAGATAGTACCTATGGAGAAGATGCCCATTTCATCAGTCTGTATCTCACCTCTTAGCTCTTCTGAAGTTTAAGCTCTTCCTGGCTGATGTCACAGGAATGTTTGAAAATTATGAAGCATTTGTTTTCTCTAGATTTCTCCATATACTTTTTTCCTGCTTGCTTAACTTACAGGATATGAAGTGTGTGACAAAATTTGCGGGTTATAATTGTGCATTTATGAAAAAAAAAAGTAACAAAAAAAGAAAAAGAAACCTACAAAAATCAAATTAACAGTCAGATAGCACTTAAAGATACTCTAAAATTGTTGCCAACATAAGAATATATGGAAAGCCAGGCACTGTTGATTTTAACCAGTCTCACAGCATAACAAAAAATTACGATCTGCCAGCCTGTCTCTTCCATGATTATTTTTTTAGTCTTGAGCTTTATGAAACACATTTATTTTAATTTTATTTTATATTACCATCTGAATAACATGGTGGCTGAATGTCAGACTAGAGTGAAATATGTTCTCCTCTACTGTAGGCTTTCACGCAGGCCTTTAATTCTCCTGTTATTGCAGAATATCTCTTGTCTGAGCTCTCATAGTGAAATGTGCTGCAATTCTCTCTGGCTGTCTTGGGTGTTTATGGATTGCTGCTTTACGAAGTAGAAAAGTTTGCATTACTTCACAAACATAACCGTTAAGGTAGGGTAATGGAAGAGGCAGATAGCCCCTTTGCTACTTTAATGGCACAAGCAGAATTACATTTCGTGTTGCACTTGCTCGTGGTGACCAGAAAGTGCTAGTTTTTTACAGGAATTAGTGGCCAGTGGGACAGGACTAAGAGAAAACTTCCTCTTAGACAGAGTATCTGATGCATAAAGGTAGAGGGAAGAGAGGTAACGTATCATCTTTGTCATGATAGAAATCTCAGGCTTCCTGGGAGTCATTGGCAGTTACTGCAAATAAAATTAGTGGGCAGGAGCTGTATTGACTTATGTTTGGTTGCATTTTTATTTTGATAAAGTTACAGAGACTTTGCCAGCATCCATCAACTACATTTTAAGGGGAAACAGAGCTTAAAGCATTTATACAGATACACTATGTGTTTTCATTGCAAGAATGATGTAGCTTTGCAGGTGCTTCCTTGTGGTGGTGATTTCTTTACTTTCAAACTTGCCCAGTGAAGATTTCTAAGTATTATTAACTCGCTTGTTCTTTTTCTTATCTCTCAGTGTAGCTACCTGGTTACATGATCCAGCTTTCATTTTACAAAGTCATGTTACTCAGTGACGATGTCTTTGTAGGGTTTATATTCCCTTTCCATGGGAGCATTTTGGAAAGGACAATATGGGAAGGGAAAACTCACAAGAAAATGGCTATATGTTCAGAATAAAGTAAGTATCTATCTGTCATACTAAGTCATATTCTGTGTACTTATATATTTGCATTTTTCTACAAAGTAAATGCAATAAGCAGGGGTTTTAACCTTTGAAAATAAAATGTTTAAAATGCAGAGAGACTGAAACAGTGGTATGTAATGTAGGGGCTTGTCTACAATAGCAAAGATCAGATATTATTATGATTCAAGAGAAAAACCCTTGATATTTGTGGCGGGTTGACCCTGGCTGAATGCCAGGTGCCCACCAAAGCTGTTCTATCACTCCCCCCTCCTCAGCTGGACAGGGGAGAGAAAATATAACAAAGGGCTTGTGGGTCAAGATAAGGACAGGAGAGATCACTCACCAATTACCATCACAGGCAAAACAGACTCAGCTTGGGGAAAATTAACTCAATTTATTACCAGTCAACCAGAGTAGGGGAATGAGAAATAAAACCAAATCTCAGAACACCTTCCCACCACCCCTCCCTTCTTCCTGGGCTCAACTTCACTCCCGGATTCTCTACCTACTCCCCCCAGTGGCGCAGGGGGACGGGGAATGGAGCTTACGGTCAGTTCATCACACGTTATTTCTGCCACTTTATCCTCCTCAGGGGCAGGACTCATCACACTCTTCCCCTCCTCCAGCGTGGGGTCCCTCCCATGGGAAGACAGTCCTCCACCAACTTCTCCAACGTGGGTCCCTCCCACAGGCTGCTCACGAACTGCTCCAGCGTGGGTCCCTTCCACGGTGTGCAGTCCTTCACGAGCACACTGCTCCAGCACGGGCTTCCCATGGGGTCACAAGTCCTGCCAGAAAACCTGCTCCATGGGCTCCTCTCTCCACAGATCTGCAGGTCCTGCCAGGAGCCTGCTCCAGCGTGGGCTTCCCATGGGGTCACAGCCTCCTTCGGGAACCCACCTGCTCCGGCGTGGGGTCCTCCCTGGTCTGCAGGTGGAGATCTGCTCCCCCGTGGACCTCCCTGGGCTGCAGGGGGACAGCCTGCATCACCAGGGTCTTCACCACGGGCTGCAGCAGGATCTCTGCTCCGGAGCATGTCCTCCCTCTCCTTCTGCACTGACCTTGGGGTCTGCAGGGTTGTTTCTCTTACATGTTCTCACTCCTCTCTCTGGCTGCTGTTTCTGTGTCTGTCCCACAACTTTTTTTTTTCCTTCTTAAAAATGTTATCACAGAGGGGTTACTACTATTGCTGATGGGCCCACCCTTGGCCGGTGGCGGCTCCGTCTTGGAGCCGGCTGCCATTGGCTCTGTCGGACACAGGGGAAGCTTCCAGCAGCTTCTCACAGAAGCCACCCCTGTAACCCTCCTGCTACCAAAACCTTGCCACACAAAGCCAATACAGTATTTTAACTTCTCTCTCTACAAGAGTTACTGCTGTTAAGTGTATGGGTGATCAGCTTCAGATGTTCACTACATACGAGGAAGGCAATCTTTTTTTTTACATTATATCTATCTCTTTCAGTGGCTCTACATGTATATACATAAATATATAAAATGGATAATAAGATGGCTAAATGCTGTGTGTGTAGGAACTGTAAAAAAAAACCAAAAACAAAACCCAAACCAACCAACCAAAAACCAAACAAAAATACCCAAACCTACAAAGGGTAGAAACCAGGAGGTGATATATTAGAAAGGACTTCAGAGATGTGGAAAATGCAAAACCCAAATTATACAATGAGAAGTTATTCGATACAAGGAGGTCTGTCTGCCCAGACTTGCATCTTTATTCTCCATATTAAATTCTAAAATCTCCAATCATTTGTATATTCTGGTAAATGCTTGACAGTTCCTTCCCTGTGTCCAAACTAGTATTATTTGGATGGACTTAAGTAAGAGGCAGCAGTAAAAAGAGACCTTGAAAGAGAAAGGAATTTTACTTGCAATTATTCTGTTGCATCTTTTTATGTAGTAGTAGTCTGCAAATCTACAAAAAAAAAGAGGAATAGCAGATCCATGACCTGGAAAAAAGTGCACTTGCATGTAATAAACCACAATATAGTAGTTACTGGTAACTTTTTAGGACCATTGCTTTTAAAGTTTTAGCAAAAACAGTATGTATAAAGACAGACATTCAAACAAAATTGTGTACTATATTTTTTCTGACGTATATGCTTTTTTCAAATTGTTGCATGTTATTGGAAGAGGAATTTAGCCATATGTTTTGAGGAGATACTGTTTAGAAGGCTCTGTCCCCAATTCCCTAAAATATATGATCATGTGCTACATTCCAAGTATTAGAACTGACTTCTGAGTATTGAGAACAGTAGCAAAAGATTAGCCATTTGTGGGCTTCCAGAGGTGGAAAGAAAGCTTGTTAGATTTTTTAAATTTTTTTTTTTAATTTCCATTCCATGGTTTCATTTCACATCAGGTAAATGTTAACAAAATCTTTGTTAGTTAAAAAAGAAAACCCCAAATTCTTTATTCGGAGGCACAAAGAAAAGGCATATGGATATGTTGGTAAAGCATATGGAGGCCCTTATGTAAAGACAAAACAAAAGAAAAATAAAGTTACTGGCTGGACCCCTGAGGTGCAGCACATAAGAGTGTTTGGTGGAATGTTGCCAATTCTCTTTTCTTCTGAAGAACAAAAGTTCCTTTATATCCTAAACAAGTAAAAACAACGCAGACAGTATACATCTGGTAGCAGCAGAGAGTTGCACACTACTTGAATCTCTGTTTTTACACTGGTTATTTTCACTCAGTGCTCAGAAAGTAGTGACCTTTAAAAGTTTGTGGCAATCACTGTATTACACTAGTTGGTTTATTCCAAATGAGCACAATGCACTTTTTCCTCAGTTTGTGTATCCACAATATACAAATATTGCTACTGGAGGAACCTCCTTTCTGTTAACAAAGAACTTTACTTGAAATGATGTTTTCCCACTGTAGTAACTTAACTATATTTGCAAATAAAACTTCACTGGCTGAGCCCAGAAATGCAGTTTAATACACTTGGTATTTCTCTAAATTTTATGCAAATTTCTGGTAATTTTTACTTCTTTAGTAATGGTTTGTGTCTCCTGTTTTCATTTATGGCAGCCATTTAGATACACCAGCTGTGCAAAGGTAAACATGTACTTTAAAAAATTAAAACATTTATCTTTTGCTGAACATATTATCTATTAACAGCTTGCTCTGAATGTATTTGAATCAACCTCTGGGATCTGCTATAACTGACGCACGCTGTCATTACTAAATTAAACATGCCAAGAACTGTTATGGCATATCCATACACTCATAATACATTTTCACACTGTTTTCATGTCCTCCAAAGCAGAAGCAGCATGGCTGTAGGCACTCTGCCTATTAGGAACAGTCTCTAGCGTATACTAACCCCTGAACCATAGCAGGAAATTGTTAGGGACCACACTGGTCATCACAGCCCAAAATCATATTCTAGTGATTTAATAGTAGAGACAACTAAGGTTTGGTGCCCAGGAACATTCCTTGGCACTGTAAACTTTACTATTGTAGGTGTAACCAAAGAGTACTTCTAGTAAGTCTTCTTTAGGCTACTGCTCTCTTTCTGTTCTGTGTTATTTTTAAAGACTATTGCTCAGAAAAAGAGATGTCCTTACTGAGTGTTACCCCTTTTCAGAGCATACACATAGGCTGGAACTCATGTATCACTGTGCACATTGTTTAAAAAAAAAAAAAAAGGAAAAGTAATCCTCTTTGGAGATTTTGAGCTATGTGAACTTTCCAACATTGGTATCTAGTAGATGGCTAATGCATTGTATTGAATTTTTTTAAAGGACTCAGAGTTGAGTACTCAGAAGCAACCAATAAAGAAGCCTTGACAACTTCAGGTTCTTTTGACAATAATGGTCTCCATTTTTATGCTATCTTTTTATGATGTCCTTAAAATTATTAACTAAAAACCCCATAACAATTACTGTTGCAAATTAATAAAGTCTTTCTTGCAAAAGAGTAGAAGCTACATCCCAGCTCCCAGTGTATAACTGAATTTAAGTTCTGAAATGTGAAGAATGTATTTGGGAAAGCTGAATAGTTGCCATATTCTTCTACACTCAGATATTATGTCCTGAAGTATATCTTTAAATTACAGACTGCAGTGAAGTAGGAGCATGCATGGACATGAGGGGAGAGAAGGGGAATTAGACCCCCACGGGGAACTGCATACCAGAAGCAACATCACTCAGAGCTGTGCCTAAGACGCATACAGTGTCTGCATAGGCACTGTGACGAGACCTCTGCAGCACCATTTCTGCATCAGCTGCAAACTGTTTTAAATGCACAGATTCATCTCAGTCCTGCCCAACCTAGTACATGAGGGATGTGCTTCTGTGTCCAGCTTCTCCCAAGCTAGGATGGTATCCTGCAGGTTTGAAGGATGGCACTGGCCTTCCAGAGAGAGAAGCTCATACATTTGCCTCTTATCTTGGAGACTGCTGCACTGTACTGCAGTGTGTGTGTGATTCCTAGTGTAGCCCCATGCTGAAGAAAGTCTTGCTAGAAGGCTTCTTGTCTTCCCTCCCCACGTTCGGAGAGGACTGGCACAGCCCATCTTCTCTTATGTGGCCAGTACTCACTGCAGACACCTCCATTGTGTGGGCCCTTGGAAGACGAGAAATTTGGTCTCTGCCTGTAATGCATCTCAAGTTTCTGTAGCATCTCCATTTTGGTTTTGGAAAAGATCTGTAATTTGTGGTGTTAAACGTAATTCATTAGGAAGGCATTTTACCATGGATAAGTGTGTCCAGCTGTTAGCACGAAACAAATAGACAAGCGATGCTTGGCCCCAAGCCGTGACTGAAAAGCAATTGGGCAACGTGTGCTACATGTCACAATTTGTTTTGCCGTTTGTTGGATGTAATTCCACTGATATGGAGAATTCATCCTCTACCCCCACCTCTCCTTTTATAATGGCAATAGAATTTCAATTGAGAACAGTTTCCCAGACAATCTTAGTGTTCCTTAAATGCTAAAGACATTTTTGCTGTTTACTGTAAATGGGGTGGAAAAAAATCTTAAAAAGCCAAGCAAGCCATGTCCTAGTTTACGTCAGTCATCTTAGCAATTTCCCGTGATTAGATTCAAAATTCATAAATTATCTTTACTTTTATTGCCTATCAGTTGCATCAAACAGGGTTGTATTTTTTGCCTCTGTAAGTGTTCTTAAATGTCAGACTGATAGAAACAAATGCAGAATATCTTTGCTCAGAAGCATGTACTAAAAAACTTTGAAACATTGTTGAGAGCATAGAGGTAGCCTGGAGAGTGAAATTTTACTGCAGATAGAACAATTTCTTCTTTTTCTTCCACACACCCCGATTCAGTCATGTTGTTAAGGGTCTATATTATGCTCCTGCATTGGAAGATTAAAATATTTTGGGAAGCTTATGCAGAGTGTCCCTGCAAGGAACAGACCATCTTTTCAGACATGTCTGTGCAATCCCATAGAGCAGGGTTTGACATGGAGGTCACAATGAGCAGGAGAAGATCAGGAAAACTGATAGGTCTGCTCCTACAAAAATTTAGCAGCCATTCTACAGAGTTGGGGCATGGGAGAGACCAAGGGGCTGCTGCTCTGCAACACAGTTAAGGAAGGAAGATAACTTTCATCCTAGCTTTATTACTATCAAGTATTTCTGCTAATAAATGTTTTTGTCCCGTGGCAGTTTAAATATGCCACATTATTAAAAGGCACATAAGAGAAGAACAGAAAAGCTGGAAATTACAAGAGTGTCGATGCGTGAAGGCAATTTTCCAGAAGACTTACATTGCTAATACATTCAAATCTTTCTGATATGATGCTGTATTTGGTATTTTTTTTAAACTTCTTCCAATTCAAATTGTTACCATATTATGATGAAGAAATGAAGATTGTTTTAGTGCCTGATGTTATCCCAAGCAGTAGGTAGCAGCAGTGTTTCCCCTACAGGTATATAAATAATTTTTTTTAAGGCTTTGACCCTCAGGTACGTTTCACCATAGGTTTAGTGAACAAAATCTTCCTATTTCTGTAGTACAAGATGGCTACCTCAGTTTGAAGGCACAGTATAGAGTTCCTTCTATTGAATGCTCAGATAACAGCTCTGGCTGAGTCCTAACCCACTAAACTCCATGTTTTGAACCTTCCCTTAATACAAGTAGTTTGCATTGTTATTGCTTTGTTTGGGCTCAGTGGCATATGATGGTAGTAAAGGCTCTCCACCTATTAGTCCTCCATGGCAGTAGGTACTTCTGCAATTTGGCCATGCTAGTCCCCCAAACTATTGCTGGTTCCTCAAATACATTCTAGGTGTGCAAACATCATCTTCGGAAGTTAATGATTCTCTGTTGTGTTTGCTATGGGAGATGAATTTTACTATTTAGACAACAGATGATGGATTCCAGGTATGGTGAGGCATTTTCTGACAGTTTGATAAATCAGTCAGAATTTATCACTTGTATATACACAGTTTATTAGAATAGTTGGTTCTAGAAACGCTCCTTGGGCTATTTCCCAGTCTCCTGAGTGTGACCTACAGGTATCAGTTGGGTGGGTTTATATAGGGGAGGCCTAATATGGAAATAAAACATAACAGCAGATTAAAGGAAAAGAAATTGGAAGTCAACAAAAGGTAGCCATTTCTGTTGTTGAAGTACGAGATCAGCTGGAACAGCTGACATCTCGCACTGAGTAGCACCACAGTCTGCCAGCATTGCATGTTCTACAGAAGGATTTTGAAAGGCTCAAACTAATTCTCTATGTAAGCAGGGTATTCACTATCAGTTTCACTGAAGTAGAACATTTTGGTTACAATTTTTTTGTCCTCTTTCACTAACCACTATTAGGGGGTTTTGTAATTTTTTATATTGACAGAAATAATAATTACAGCTAACTTAAGATATGAATACAACATAGTCCTACAGGTGTACTGAGATAATGGGGAAACACTGTTTTAGATGTTTTTAAATTTAATCATACATGCTTTTTTTTCCTTCCTTCTTCAAATCAAAAATGTGATATTTTCCATTGCTGAACTGCTTTTGTTGTATTAAATGATTTTAAAGTATACTTTAAGAATAACTTTAGATCTTGAAATTTCAGCAGTAATTTGAATGATGGTAATAGTAATGGAATTGCAGGTTTGGGATAATATGCTTGCCTTCAAGATCAAAGGCTTGATTTTAATCAGAATTAAAATAAGAAAACTTCTTGAAAGGGAGCTGTGATACATCTTCATTGGTGTACATGTGGAGAGCCTGCTGATGTCAGTGGTTCATGGACTGGAAATGGTCCTACGAGTTCTGGTAACTTGAAGTCTTCATCTCCCAGAGCAGTATCTTTAAATTCTGTTGTTGGGGGTATAAGCGTGTGCAGATAGGCAAGCAGTCGACTAAACATCAGTGAGCAATTTCCTTCTCCTTTCAAGGAAATTGATCTTTTTATCACCAAGTGATTTCTGAATTTCTCATTCTGTTAATCAAGATAATACATTATTTTTGCCTTTCAGAAAGACTTGGACATGCATAGTCTAATTTTACAGTGTTGCTTTTTAGAATGGGAGCTGCGTTTAGCACTTCTGGTTTCCTACATAGCACATTAGGAAGAGATTTGTACATATTTAGCAAAGTGCACAATGTCATTCAAGACTAATAATCTCAGGCTATCAAAATTATTTTTGACAGCCGAAATTGCAAATGATCTAACATTCAGAAGTACCAAAATGCCAAGAGGGAAAATAGATGTTAAAAAAATATATATATTAAGCATGAGAGTCATTTTGTAGAGCTAAGATGAACTAGAACTTAGTCACGCTAAATGCCCTTAAAAAGCTGAAGACTAGAGCTCTCTTACCTTTCCTCAAGTGCATAGGTGCTGTCCAGGTATTACAAGGCATATCCTTGTGACTGAAAAGTTGTCACGTCCTCTGGCTGTGTAGTGCTCCCATTTGCAAAGCTTCAGCAATGTGAAGAAGATTCAGTAACTTTAACAAATCGAAGGGAACTTGGGAGGAAGATTAGTAATAAAATTAATTAAGAAATTTATAGCCCCTTCTTACACTAACACGGTCGTGTATGCATTTTATGCCTCTGACCCTGCAGCTTCATAAGAGGATGTTTACTTTAGGAATGTGTGATAAACCACATATTTGTAAATTTTTATAAGTATTAGTCTTTGCGAAAAAAAAATGATAGTTCTTCATTTAAAGCGAAAGCAATTCACTTTACATAGAAAAATGTCATTATCAAAGAGATGAGAATTACACGTGGTTGTTAGTTTGCTGTAGACT
Organism: Astur gentilis; assembly: GCF_929443795.1. Taxonomy (NCBI): domain Eukaryota; kingdom Metazoa; phylum Chordata; class Aves; order Accipitriformes; family Accipitridae; genus Astur; species Astur gentilis. The sequence continues at coordinate 34,673,082 of NC_064884.1, read as the reverse complement.
TTTAAAGAAATTATAATAATCTAAACCATATGGAAATTTATAACCTTCTGCTATAAAACAGCTGCACTTTTCATAACTGGTAGAAATTATGCATATTTTATATTTGTCAGATTAACTGCTGAGTTTGGCTTTTCTCAGAACTGCTGTTACAAGACAAGATACAAATATTAAGTTCATCTTTTTAAAACTCATTCAGTTATTGCTACTGTTATTATTCTTTCCTTTTTTCCCCCTTTTCCACTCCCTTATTTCACTGTAATCATTCCCACTCCATCTCCAAAGATCTTTTTTCAAACAGACTTAAGTCTGTTGTTGAAACTGGTGTGAATACACTGTTAAGAAGGTGATAGGTAGAGTGATGCTCCTGGGCCTTTGCAGTGGAGCAAAGTTATGAAAGAGTAAATGTTTGATATTAAAGAGTAAGTGTTTTAATTCCTATTTTTTTAACATTCCTCTGAATCCTTACCTCTCAGTGCTTATGCCCTGTCTACCCATTTTTTATGTCTTCTGTGTTAACTGAAATAAGAGTGAGATTGCTTATCTGATTGCTTGTTGTCCTGTAAGCAGTGGCATTTTCGAAACACACCACCACTACTATCATGATTTGTGATAGGATGCTGATTTCAGAGAGCAGTCTTTCGTATAGTTCTTTCAAGGAACGAAAGTTTGTCCTTTATTTATACATAGAGATGAGCAAAAGGTGTCTCTCTAGGCTCCACTGGCTCCCCATAACCTCAACTTCTCAGGTCCTCTAGCTAGACAAATGTGCTGAGTGTCTGCACAGGGTATTAACTCTAGATCTTGTTCAGGAGCTTCATGTATTACATCATCCTATGAAAAGCAAGCAGCTGATGCTGAGGAATATCTCATTCCTATTTTGCAAAGGAGAGGTGGGAGTTCTCTGTTTTCTTCCCTTCTCTCTCTGCAGCTGCTCCCCTTCTCCCTTCCCGACTGTGAAGATATATCTCCTCAAGTGCTGATTTTAGAATACTTGACCAGAGGTTTCAGGTTGCTTCCATTTGTGTCTACTGATGTAGGTGAAATTAATTTTGAATGATGAGTTATTTCAATTACACGGCCTTTTCTGCCTGCTTGTTTTTAGACAGAATCCTTAACTGTCTTAGCTATACATACTGTAATTATTGTTTTCTACAAGCTTATTAATCATTAGTTTAAAATAGAAAATGCATTACTAAGGGAAGAAGAAATCTCAGTATGTCTACTGTTAATCTGGATTTTTTTTTCCCCATCTGGTTTCCTAATAATGGTAGGTTGTGAGAAAAGGATGTTTATATTTACAGCTGTAATGAACTGCATGATCACATGAAGATTTGGTAGAGGCCTGCTGGGGATAATTCAGGAAGGAGGAAGTGAGACACAGAACATAAGTGCTGAACACTGTGTGTAATTAGAAAATCTGCAGCATGTTCTTATGAACTGTGTGACCATTCATCTGCATTGCGTATTTGTCCTTAAAGGCCTGATCCTGCGAGATATTGAACGTGATGCTTGCAGGGTGCAGGTCTTGTTGATATTAGTGGGAACTGAGGGCACATGTCAGCTGGTATGAACATATGCTCAGAGGGATAACATCAGTTACCTCCCGCCATGTGAATGCCAGCTTTGATCCATCACAATGCGGTTTCCCAGATGTGTCCTGGGTCAGATCTCTGCTCAGCCAGTATTGTTCAACTAGAGGGGTTGAGCGTTCTATATCGCTTCTGTACCCCTTCGTATGCCTGGGAGCCTATTTGAGCCAGCACAGCTCAGTTACTGCTGTGACAGCCCTCAGAGTTTGGTGGATGGGTGGCTCTCTGTGTATGAGAGGTGATGGGATGTTTACTTTTTAAAAAGAAGGAAACTGGTCAGAGGAAGAAAATACAAAGCTTAATTCTCCTTCTGGAGAAACTGTGGGGTGATGGACTGTTTTATTCAACTCTGTTAAAAGTGCTCAAAATGTACTTACACCACCTCATTGATTATCATGACAAAAAGTACACAGGAGGAATTTTGCTGGAGGCAGAGACAGCACCAGAATGTCTGGCAATTATATTACCACTTTAAAAAATGATCTTAACCTCTGCTTTTAATCAGCATCTTTAACAAAGTTGTTTGTTGAGGGGGGTGTGTGTGTTTGTGTCTGTCTCTTCCTTCCCCTTCACTTTCCACATTGTAATGGAAATGCATGATGCCTGTGTACAATCTTTCACCTCTGACAGCATGTACTGCATACTGCACACAGCTGTCGTGGTAATGACAAGTCTGGTGCACCAGGATAATTGGGTACTTGAAGAAGATTCATAAGGCAATATGCTGCACAGTACTGTGTTGTGCCCTGGGGCAAGGGGGAAAAGAGAGAGGGTACCAGGCAGGGTAGGGAGTCTATTTGTGAGAAATGATAATCTAGTAATGTGATTTTGTTTGCCTATGAAGTGGTTTCCCTCATGCCCACCCGCCCCACAGAATTACGTTAAGGGGTTCAAAGTTGGTTTGTACTGCGTAGGAAATTGGGTTCCGTTTTATAAGTAATGGAATTGAAATACCCCGTCAGAGTGAACGAGGTGAGCATCGTCACAATGCTGTGGCTCTCTGAGAAGTAGCTTGGTGTCAAACCACTATAATCCTGCTATCTGACAGCTCATTATTAAGAAACAACAAGAACTGACTTTATTACTATAGACTATAGTTGATTTATCTGCAAATTAACAACTTTTATTCCCTTGTGACAGATTCTGTCTGCTTTTCTGGCATCTGTCATAAGGTGTTAAAGGGGAGCACATTTTTAGAGTTTAATGTGATAACAATTAACCTCTGATCTCTTTTTCTGATACATCTCCTTTTTCATTATTGTTGAAATTATTTGTCTTGGAATGAAGATTAAACACTTGAAGACCATGTATTTATGCACACTGATACTGATAGTCTGCATAATGCAGTATTAGATGTTTAACAGATTACTCATTAAAATTTTTGTCGTGGCTTCTCTTCAGTGAAAGGAAAGGAAGTGTTGGTCACCGTTAAAAGCAGGAACCTAGGATTCAAACCTTCTGTCTGAATCTCTGATTTGTTTCTGCATCCTTGAACAAGTCATTTAATCTCTTGGTATGATGAAAATAATAACCATGGTACCTCACCAGCATGTTGAGAAACCTAATTAATTACTGTTTTTTATATAGCACTTGAGTACCAGCAGATGACTTGTGGCAGAATTATGAAGTACTACTAGTAACAATAGGTTGGAAAAATTAAAAACTGCCAGTATTGTTTCACCTGGAGAGTTTTTTGTGGTATCATACAAACAGAATTTCATCCAAAAAATAAGTCATTAAATAATGAGATCTATAATGCAATCTATACAGCAGGTAATATAGATAATGATATGAGTGTAATACAATACCAGCACTTGTAAACAAGAGCTGACTTGCAGTTATGTAGAGGAAGGTCATGTGCCGAAAAGCTTTTCCAGCATCACCAATTTTGACTATTACAGAAAATGAAACATGTATCAAGGCATCCTTATCTTATTAAGAATAATGAGGTTGACACAGGCCACAGAGGAGTGCTGTAAGAATCACTCCTTAACCGCCTATATGGTGAATTAAGCTGAGCTTCCTTTTCATACGTCTTTACAAAGCACTTTGTAAAAAGATTTTTTATTGTTTTGTAGATCTTACCCTTTGGGACCCCAAGTTTTTGGATACCCTTCAAGGAAATTAATTTGCGGAGTTTTCCATTTTGCAGTAACATATTCAAAAAGTAATCTAGAAGCCAGCATGCTGTCTTCATATATTCTTTGTTTCTGGCAGACTGAGACTATGTATTTTGCGTGTGTTTGGTCTTCATCTGAACAGATGCTTCCCTTCACTCCCCCTCGTTCCTCTCATCAAAAAGGGATCTGAGTTTTTTCACTGCATCCCTATCCAAAGATGCCTTTGTATTTTAACTATCTAAGGAGGAGTGTCTTAGGACAGTCCCATTCCCATTGGCTTTAAGTGAAAGTTCCAGGCGTGACCCTGCAAGGTGCAGAGCACTGCCACCTCACAGTGTCCTCACTGGGAGATAACAGCTCTTCATGTCCCTGAAAGGTTTGTGCTGCCTTGCAACGTATTATTATTCAAATAATTGTACTAGAAATGGAGAAGTTAAAAGGCAGCGCAGAGATGGAAGTCATGCTGAGTCGTAGTGTTAGCTTTGCCTTTTGATGACTTCTGATTAAACCAATTTCTTTTTTTAAGTATCGAAGTGGGTAACCTTATACTAGTCCACACTTTATTGGCCTAACTGGTATTGAATGCAGCTCCCTCAGATAACTCATAATGTATATGTAAACCCTACAGACATAGGACCTTTGATCAACACTGGACTCTTGGCCAAATTTTCCTAAGAATGGAATATAATTTGTTCTCTCTCCTCTGAGAGCTGCAGACCTAAATTATCTCTATAAATGTTATTTTCAGTGTAGCGATGAAGCACAAAGGGTTATTTTTTGTGATAATACCTCTGAAATCTCTAGTGCCCAATCTTTATTATTTGTTAGCACTGAGATGATTCAGGCTATACTGTGTGGTAGTATGCCTTTGTTTTCTGACATTTGAAGGCATGCAATGCAAGACCATTTCACTGCCCAACTGATAGTCCCATCTTGATATCAGGAAAGTTCTGAGGCTGGTTTTTTTGTTGTTGGGTTTTTTTTGTTTGTTTGTTCATTTTAATTCAGTGTTTCTTCTTTAAATGCAGCAAGACTCAAGCTTAGGTTAACTTAGAAACAAATTATTTAGTTTTTCAATAGGAAGATGAGTGCTAGCACAAATTAAATATAATATAATGTAAAGAAATTTATTCTTGTTGTGTTACAGATGAAGGAAAAGGTCAAGTAAGGAAATAAATTTGTAGCAAACCAGACACAAGTCCATTACGCTATTTTGTATGCTGTGAACTAAGGAGTTAGCTTCAGAAAGTATCATTGTTTGTCCTCTTAGGGCTTGTAAGGTTTTTCATTCTTGCCCCATTGGGTTTAGTTCACTTTAAAGGATCTTCTACAGGAAAGCTCATTTTACTCTATTATTGCACAGAATGATAACCTGGGACCTTAATTCATTTTGTAAATATGCTGCAGGTTGGTGATGACAGCAGGCAGATAACTAAAGTGTCATGGTTTAACCCCAGCTGGCAACTAGGCACCATGCAGCATCTTGCTCACTCCCCCCACTCAGTGTGATGGGGGAGATAATTGAAAAAAAGTAAAACTCATGGGTTGAGATAAAGACAGGTTAATAGGACAGAAAAAGAAGAAAACAATAATAGTTATGATAATAATAAAAAAAAATTAGAATATACAAAACAAGTGATGCACAATGCAATTGCTTACCACTCCTCAACTGATGCCCAGTCAGTTCCCAAGCAGTGGCCCCTGGACAGCCTTCCCCCCAGTTTATGTACTGGGCATGATGTCACATGGTATGGAATATGCTCTTGGCCAGTTTGGGTCAGCTGCCCTGGCTGTGTCCCCTCCCAACTTCTTGTGGCCCTCCAGCCTTCTTGCTGGCTGGGCATGAGAAGCTGAAAAAAACTTGACTTATTATAAACACTACTTAGCAAGAACTGAAAACATCAGTGTGTCATCAACATTCTTCCCATACTGAATCCAAACCACAACACTATACCAGCTACTAGGAAGAAAATTAACTCTATCCCAGCCAAAACTAGGACATAAAGCCACTTACAGAGACAAGTAAAGACAGTGGCCTGGACTTCTGGCTGCTCAGAAACGCTTGGCTGCAGTTCCTGATTGTGATGAAAGTCCGCGCCAATGTGGGCCTCGTACGATCTTTTTTTGAGTCTGTTTTGTGTATAAATTGACTACAATACTCTGTAAAACAGAGCCCTGACCATATTATCTTATTTCCTTTAACATATTTGTTATATTTAGTGATAGACAGGTAAAGGTTAGATATGCCAGGTGGGACAATCTGCCTACAATCTGTCCCTATTGACCTGCCAAAAAGGCAGGTTGTTGCATCTTGAGGATTTGACCCGGATTATTTAAAGTAATAAGACTGAGCCTTGTGAAGCTCTTGGGGTGTGAGTGCATATACTTGAAAGAGTGGAGACCTGCAGTAGGTGGGGGAACTTTTCATATTTCAAATCTCATTTACAGGAAACATGCACATTCCCTAAATTAATTTGAACATCTCTTTATTTTGAAGAATTGGGATTTATAGTCCTCACCTATTTGCACCATGTTAAGAAGCTTTTTGAACCTCAGCAAAAGCATATTCCAGTTCAGTGATAGCTAAGGCATTAGATTTTCTTTGCTTTCCATCATTCTTGCTAATTATAAATATAAATGTGAAGAACTAAATTGTAGAACAAATAGAGACTAATACTTACAAATACTTTTGCTCATTGAATTCAGTGCTGCTATTAACAGTCTTTACTCATTAAAAAAAGGGGGTATAAAATCCTGCTATTCACAGAGGTTTATTTCTCATGTGAGGTTTTTGAGACCCATTAACCATATCAGCCAGTAATTTTAAGGAAGTCCACGTTCCCTAGTACTGAATGAGAAAATGTTAACTTTTAACCCTACACATAGTATACAAAACCACAGTAAAATTTATGTTTACACAATCAATAAAGCACAAAATACTGTTCAGTAACAGCCTGATGTTTGACATCTGAATTACAGAGTTTATACACATACCAAATTATTTAGAAATAATAATCTGTAATTAATGGTTTCATTTTAATATCAGCTAAAGAGAATCATGAATGGTTGGAATGAGAGAACCTATTTTTAATAAGTGAGTACATCATTTAAGTGCTAATTAATTCGTTATTTGTTCATCTTTGACCATTCATTTTGTCTTTTTTTCCTTCTTTTCTTTTGAAGACCATTGTTGCAGCACCTTTTTGATCAGTGCCTTGAGCTTCTATGCAAAACTGTCAGATATTCAGATCGGCCTGCATTTTAAAAATTATAAATGTCACATTTGGAGGAAGCTCTTCACTCTTCCCTTGCTTTTGTTTTATTTATGTATAAAAAAAATCATAATGATCCTTGTTTCCCCACACCACAGAAAAGCAGGTAACAAAGGAATTAAGGCCTTAAGGATTCCAAGGAGTTACCCTTAAGCCACAAACACAGGTCTTCAGTTTTGTAGGCCAAGAAAATCTCTGAGGAAGTCTGTTTCCATTTTTGAAGAGCATGCAGGATCCATAGTAGGGACTTCTTTTGTTGTGACTTTAGGGTCTTTCTCACTTTTTGCAGTCTATTCCTCATGCTGGGTTTCTAGCAGCATCAGTAGGTGGGAGCCTCACAAAAACTTTCCTACTGTAGCTACTATAAGATATAAGCCACTTGAGGGGCTCTTTGGAATAATCAGCTTGGATATCCATGGAAATCAGATGGTATATTTATTACTGTAACTGCTCCTTGGCTATTTTAGCTCCTGTCCTAAACATGCCCATGGCTGACAAGCAATGTTAATATCACAAAGTAATGATAAAAGGTGCCTGAGGAAGAGCTCAAACAGAGCAGTGGCTCCTCTAGCTCTTGTCACTCTTACCGTACTCACGCAGGTTTAGTTGATCTGGTGGTTTGCTTTCTCTTGAGTTATTTTGTTGAGATGATCGGGATCAGTATCCAGAAAGTAACAGAACTGTAACTAAGGTATGAAAGTAGTTTAATCATCAGTGCACATATGACGCTCTAATTCAATCTTTTGCATCTAAGTGCTTTTTAGGATATATGGGAACAGTACAGGAAAAGGTAGACAAGCAACTGTCCTGAGGCATTAGTTTAAATTTTGATTATATTTTTGACATGTGTGGTATGCTGTGGAAAAATAGAGTTACTTCTCAGAGGAACTAGCACATTCTTTTTTGCAGGTTTTGCAGGACTAATGTGACCAGATTGACAATACTGAAGATACTATTTAAAAGTGAGACACAACAAAGCACCACATTGTTTAAAAACAATATTATTGGAAATAATGATGGTAAATGTGATTTGCTGGTGGTAAATTGAAATCACTGATTAAATTACATCTTTGGCTAATAAATTCACTGGGGGAACAGTGCACAGCAAGTGCCAACGCAGCACAGCCCTAAGGCATAAATAAAAGTTATCTAATTGATGGCAAAGATAAATCAGAATAGAAGCAAGCGGCTTGTTAATGTGCTTACACAGAATTCATTACAGCTGGTGGAAAAAGCTCCTTCTCTCTGCATGCTTCACTGCACAAGGCAACTGTAATGTCTGTCACTTTTACCCACCTGAATTTGTTACCTTAAGCTTTCTCATGCATGTGGGTTCTTTTGAGGGGGTACAACAGGTATCTGTGAGATACTCCATTCTTACTAGACTACATCATGGTTAACTTGACACTTAAACTGTCTTTAGTTGCTTTCATAATTTTTCTCTGTTTGCTCAAGAAGCTCTGAATATTTTACCAGGAGGTGTCTTAACTTTAGTTGAGTGAGTGAGTCAGGGTCCCAGGCTGATTTCAAACCTACCTCTCTCAATATAGTGAATGAATTCCTAAACCAGCTCTGTTGGGGAGTTAGTTTTTTCTAGTCAGTGCAATCACCTGTGCAGAGGGAAGGGAATGCACTCTCAAAAATGCTTTCCCTGGAGTGGACATCAGATCAAAGTCGAGTTTCAGCCTGATGACTGAGCAGCCATTAAATGTCACTCAAAAAAAGATAGTATGGAAATTATCCTTTCCTTGTAAAATACTTTGTAGTATCCTTGGTTGCTTCTTTGGGCTATGTGATCATGTGGCTAGCAAACGAAGGCTTAAAAACATTCATTTATTGCATAAAAAAAGTGAGTCTGGTTCTGCAGCCTTTGAGATTTATCTATAGGAGAAGTCAATGGGAATTTAGATATAGTTCTTCAGACTTAGTTTTTCAGTTCTGGACTAATACAACTTTTACATCAGAGTCAACACTAGTGCAAAAAGTGAAGCATCACTGCATATACTATGCTGTCTCATCTGCTTCTATTTATGGTTGTGTTCTGATCTCAGTGTCACTGAGTAGGACTCTTGGGTAACTGCTGCATTTAAGGAATTTATTGTTCCTCTACACATAGCTGAACAGAACTTGTCCTGCTACCTCAAGCTGACAATTAGTAAGGATCTAGTCACTTCACAGAGGTTATATTGTGCTGCTTCTTTGAGATGGGAATTTTGTGATTGATATTCACAGTGTTTCTGCAGCTGTAAAGCTTAAACATAAATATGCATGTTCAAATAACGGCAGCAGGCTTAAGCTGCAGTAGAAATCCCAGAAGCATTTTCAGTTGTGTAGTTAAAGGCAACCACATGTCCTACATAAGACAAAGTGTGAAAGAATATAAAAGTGTTACAAATGCAAGTAACTGTTGCATTTGAAAAAAATAACAAAATGCAGTTCAAACCTGACAGTGGTAAACCCTGAAAGACTTTACAGTCCTTTTATGCTATCTCTAGCAGTCTGGTTTTTCATTGTTCTTTGAAAGTTTGGAGCTGCAATTTAGTGGGAAAACCAAGTCATCTTCTCTCTTTGAGGTAAAAGGGGTAATGGTTCATCGGTAAGTTAAGAAAAGAGGCAAAAATTGCCTTACTTGAAATGATTGTGTAGTTTTCAGAGACAGAATGACTGAGCAATCATGATAACCTTATTGACTTATTTTACCCGCCTTGTTGAGTGGACATGTCATTCAAATGAATGCTAGTCAGCATTGCACAATCCTTTGAAGCATGTCGCTGATTTTTTTTATTTTTTTATTTCATCATGAAGTACAACTTCAGGCACTGATGAGTTTGTAAAGAGAAGCAGGGTGAGTATCAGGAAGAATGATTATTGCGAATGGAAGACTGGAGCAGGTGGACACTGACTGTTAAAAAAACCCGTTTTGTACATAATAAGATAAGTGGGACAGTCAAGTTTTTGTCTCCAGATGAAAAATTTTCCTTGCTGTTGCAGCATATTTTCTCTAACCTAGCTTGTGGATATGTGTATCTACAGTTTGTGGCCAACAATATTCAATTTTCAGTGCAAGAAACTAAAATCATATTGAAACAGCTAGAATAGCTTTTTTTCTGATTGAGGTTCTGGCAGCCTTTGCTAGAGTCATTACCTAACATCTCTGAAAAGAGTTTCTTTTGCAGGGATGGCTAATTGAAGGTGCTCAATTCTGAGGTAAAAATAGGCGTGTTTTTTATGCACACAGCCATTCATTCAGAGTCTAATGCTATATATACCACATGCATGTATACGCTGAAAGCTATCCATAACTGGATATGGAAGGCTCTTTTTCCTGTTGGGTGATAGAGTGGTGCGTCCATGGCAGCCTCTGAATGTGGTATAACAGAAGGAAGCTCTGGAGGTAAACTGAGTAAGCGGTAACTATCATTTGCTCCTTAGCCTAGAGGCTGAAGGAAAAGAGGTGATGGAGTGGCAGGGCCTTTGCAGAGGGCTTCAGAGCCAGCTCCTGCTTTGGAAATGAGTTCTATACCTTGAAGGCTTCCATAATGCCTTGCCTAAAACCAGCTGCTGCTGCTGCTCTTATGCATAGGGAGGAGCAGAGTTCCCCTATAACAAATATAGCTGTCTCTTTAGCACTGAAACACATTACTTATCATAAATGGCAGCGATGGAAAACCTCTTGAGATTATTGTCACAGCTATGTGCTATCACATGCCTTGACATCCCCATTCAAGGGATTAGAGGTACAAAGAGAATGCTCAATGAGCTGATTAAATCAAATAAACAGATTTTTAATTCTCCTTAAAAAACATTAAATAGCTACTGCTTTTACCAACAGAGGAAAAAAGTCTAATGTAAATCTGCTGCTGTAATTCAGAAAATTTAAGGCAGTGTTTGTATTAGATATATTGGGCAAATGTAAGTGTATCTTGCTGAATGTTGCAAACCTTTTGCATTATAAGCAGCAAAAATGCCAAGGTACATTTTACATTAATCAGTCAAAATGCAGAAAGTAAAATCTAAAACCTCGTAGAGCAACAGAGGATATTCCTCAGGGGCTATTTCTGTGGAATTGCCTGACTTTTGCCACTGCACAACCCAGATATCCAGCTATTGATTTAAGTCTAATTATATGCTTTTTAGTAATGGTTTACATGTGTATTAGAAGAGGTTTCAGGAATGGAGTAAGCAGGTTGGGAAACAGAGGTAAAATGTAAGGGCAATCAGGAATTGAGGAAGACAGATCTAGAAATGTCTTTGAATTGCTGTGAAACAATTTTTTGCTTATATGATGGGAGAGTCACAAAATCAGAAAACCATTTTATTGCAGGCGTAACACATGTTTTGTTTAGCATTTTTGCCACTATAAACGAACACTTATTTTTCTCAGTATTTGGATTCCTGTAAAAACAGAACTAATATGTTTATTTGGTTTGCCTGTAAAATTGTAAAATGTCCTGAAGAAGGGCAACCAATTTTCAGACTGGAACAGACAGAGAGACAGAAGGGAGGAAACAAGAAGAAAGAACTGGTAAGAGTTATATGAATACCATCTTGGCTTGTCCGTCTGGTTCCTTCCTTCCTTCATCCGTCTTCTTTTCATCCTCCTCTTGGCCATCTGCTTTGGTAGCAGCTCCCACAGGTGCTGGGAAGATGAGCACATATAGCAAAGAGTTTCCATTTACTGGAACTGGGGGTTGTTCTCTCATTACAAAAATGCCCACCACTTCTGACTACATTCTGAATCAAAATATTTCATTAAAAGTTCCATGGGAATTTAACAAAAGAAAGTCTCCCAGTTCAAGCATAAGGTAGGCACCTGGTGGTCAGGGGCTTTTCTATAGTCGTCCTAGCAGCTGTGGATTTAAAGTCGCTGCATTTGAAAGGTTCTTTATTAAATGAGAGTAACAGAACAAAGCAAAAAAAAAAAAAAAAAAGTGAAACAAAGCTCTTTCAAGGCTCTGGTATATTTACTATGAGGTTTCTTTAGATGGAATAATACGCGTAGTGCTGAACATAACTAACTGTACCTTGCAATTCTCTGGTCTGAGGTGACTGAATTAGTAGTGAGAATGTTGAGGGCCCAAGTGAATAATTGTTATTCCTTGGGGGCCCATTCTAGCAAAACACTTAAGCACACACAATACTAAATACACAAAAAGAAAAAGAAAGTAGTAGTCAAATAAGTAAAAGTTATACCTGGAATATATGTACAGCAAGAATGAAGACACGCTGCAGGCTTCACAGAACCCTTAGCTTGCTAATTTACACACATTTAGTAAGAACAGAAATTTATTTGGATAATAGCTGAAAATCAATATTTGAAGGTAAGCTTTTACAAAAAGGGTAAGTAGAGAACTGCAAAAAAGAGATAATATATAGTTTCCTATCCTGTCTTTACTATAATAATAAAAATAACATTTTTTCTCTTTTTGATCAGTTTCCTGATGATTTTCCTTAGTGACTTGATCCTGTTTCTTAATTTTCTCCTCATTCAGAGCATAATTCATCACAAAAAATATTTGTTGTAAAAATAGCTGACTTCAGAAGTAGTCTGAAGTAGGAAAAGATCATATTTTCAGGAGGACTTGTTTTCAAAGCTAGTAATTTTGATAAGGTCCTGAGATACCTGTCCGTAGCAGTGAGCACCTAAAGACCTTGACAGTTCTGGGCGTGACTTATTTTGGAAAATAGCATAGTTTGAAAGTGGGGGTGAAATTACATACCTTAAACCAGAATTTATTTACTGGGTTGACTGTTTTAAGTGTTTCCCACTCAGTACTATGAAGTGTGTCAATATCTTTGCATGCACACAACTTCCTTATCTTTTCCGAGCTTCCTCAAGGCAGCAGCTGAACACTTGTTTTATTTAATAAAGTCTTTGGGTTGTATGGATATCTGACCTTGGTCCTAGGTAATTTGATTGTACTTTTTTCCACAAATAATTATCCCCACTGGAGGTAGACAGTCCCAAAATATTAGGAAATGAGTAATGGAATGATACCATAGACTTTCTTAAGTGACAAATGAGTCATGCAGATTCCATTTGTGACTTGGGCGATATTCTTATCAAATTCTTCTTTTCTGAATCATCTGCTTCACTAATTGTGTTTATTGTTCCCTGTGGAACAACACTACAAGTTATTGCTCAACAAACCCAGTGTGGACAGAGGTGATATATAAACTCTTAAATATTAACAGAACTTTTTTTCTGCCTTAATCTTTGTAAATTATCTGTTGGGGTTTTTTCCCCTTGTCAGTCTCACTCTAATTCTTCAGTCTATTTGGGGGGGGGGGGGGAGGATAAATTATGTCTAAATTACTGAATGGAATTAAAATGTAACTGCAAAATAGGTATATTTTTCTGACTCTCCCCTTCCCAGTGCCTCCTGAATGATTAATTTCAGTTTATTTCTAATTAGAAAAGCCACATCAGACTAAGCCACAAAGCATGTCAAAGAGTATGTAAATAATGTAGAGTACTTGAAAACCTAGGATACTTTGCCTTTAAATGCCCTGTGTGGTTTATTAAACTATAATTGTGCTCTCTGAAATGTCGTATTGCAATTATATCCTGGGTTATTAATTAAAAGAAAAGAAACTATAAATGGTGAAAGATAATTTTGCCTGTGAAAAGCTTTATTGAGATTTTAGAGAAGGGCATTCAGGCAAAAAGTCATTTGTGAGAAAAGCTCTCACTGAAAGAAAATTAGATGTTTGGATCACCTTCTGGGGAAGGGAACCTGCATGCATTCTCAGCAGGTTGGGAACTGTAGCTAAAATACAGTGGACCACAAAGGAAGAATTGTAGGTGATAATGACCAGATATTTATGCAAATTCATTAACACCAACCTATATAAGGAAGCTCTTATTTTCTCTAGTCATATCTTTGGGCAAAAAACGGTTTGTATTTTTTAAATATGTTTACTTGTTGGAGTTACATAATATGGAAGTTGTTAATGTTCTTTAAAAATAGATGCAGATGATGAAACTTTTGAGAGTATCACCAGCGTTACTACCACCTCTTGTAGAAGTGGAGGTTATGTGCAAATCTTCACTTTAGGAAACGACACTTCAAAAGAATAAGTGTTCATGCACCTGGTAGGAGTTCAATTTCCATTTTCTGTAGAATAATATGACTTTTTTAAAAATGGAATTTAATTTTATGATATACGGAGCAGACCTAAAATGGCTCTCTGCTAAAGTAGGAAAGAAATATTCTGTAAGCCACAACTCACTCTTGTCTGACTTCTCTTTAGGAGTTTGTTTATGATTGAATCCGTCCTGCAAATGAGGGATTTGAGTTTGGCCAGAGCCTTCTGGTATAAAAGGTTCAGTTTCCTCAGTCTTTTTGGGTGAGAATGCATTTATACTTCTCAGAAATCATTGTGCTGTTGGACTGTATTGCTGAGATGGAGCATGCTGAAGCATTTTTTGGTTCTTCTTTTCTATAAAGGCATTCCTTCTGTGCAAACTGCATGCTCACAGATCATTGCTTTGCATCTGATGTCAGAAAATAAATCTGGCAAGGTCCAGTATGTCTTTCTGTCTAGGTGGATATTGTCAGTCAGACCATAAATAAACTATGTGTTCTCTTCTCTCTATATAAACGCGGGAATATTTTTTTCTTCTTCAAAAGAATCCTACAATTAGCTGTCTTTGGGAGAGGGGGAGGAACATCCATCAGATTACTTGGTAGATCTGTCACCAAAACCAATATTTCTGTGCTTCTACATACTAGCGGTAGGTCAGGATGTGTGCAGTGCTTCTGAGAAGATGATACTGCAGTAGCTGGTTTTCCCTTTAAGCATTGTTCTGTCAGTGCAAGTCATAAGGTTGCTAACATTGGAAGAGTGTTCAAGTTACGTGTTTTCAGCATATGGCTTTCATTTAATTCCAGAGAGACAGGGCAAGCTGGGTCAAGAGGTACTGGCAAAGGAGGGACCAAGAACAAGTTTTAAACGTCAGCTTTTGTGTTAATCTTGCAGGTGTAAGTAATTCTTACAGTCAAAGGGGCTGCTGGAATGAATGGAAGAGTGTACAAATAATAAATAAACTGCCCCTTAGACTGCACAGAAAGACCAGCTTTTTATGATAAAAAAAGCTCTAGCTCCTATCTTTTTCTTTCAGCTGTTGGGAGGAGAATAAGCACAGGGAGTTGGTTATTTTGTGGAATACTAATCAGAATATGCTTTTTGTTAAACTGTGTCTTTTAATTGAGAGAAAAAGAGGTGAAGAAAAAAATATTCTTAGAGGGATTTTTATACAACTCAATGAATGAAGAAAAAGCAAATCCTCTCCTCTTGTTAGGAAAAAAACCCCAACCCCAAAGCCCCACCACATAACTGGAGGCATAAAACTCTTTAAATTCACCTTTGTATAGTCTGTTTTGGAATGCGTCTGGCACAAATGCACTTACGATAGTAAGAAAGTTTCACTGAATCTGGTGTCCCAGTTTGAGAGTTGCTGGAGGAGAGCAGTACTTCTTGGAGACATGCCACCGTTGAACCCATTCCTCTCTTAGGAAAAATGGAACAATATGCTTTTTTCCACAAAGCAAATAACTGAAAAAAATAACCTGTCTGAACTGCCAGAAAGCAGAGTACATCCTGGAACGAATCAGGAGCTTACCACTTCATTGTAGCCAGTGATCTTTGGAAGGCTCACAGATGTAAAATAGTACAACATCTATATCAGTATATGACCTTATCTGCTCTCTCCCTCTGATAGAGGCTGTATTTCACCTTCCATTTTTTCAATTACTTGTATTAGAGATATGTGAAATTTAGGAGCTTTTGGAAGTAGCTTGGGAGAATAGCTGAGAAGTTTGTTCCAAAGTCGAATGCTTATTTAAAAAAAAATACTGTAATCATCTAATTGTTCAAAACCTAACTGATGGAAAGAAAATAATCTGCCTTTCAGTTACAGGCTATAAAGAATTGATAGCATGATGTTTGATACCATTTACTTTCAAGGGAGAGAACTCTCTTAATCTAATGAAGAATTCTTAAACCTAAATACTTTCTTGCTACTAGGTATTATAGCTGTTTCATTAAAGCAAGCTTAAAATAATATCAATATAAATGTAAAGTTAAAACCAAGTTAAATTCTGTTATTATTTTAATAGTATGATTTGGATTCATTAGCAGCTCATCAGTAGGGTCAGGATTTGAAAAGCTGAGTTTCATTTGTTATTGCTGTGAACCTACATTACCATTATTGTGAGGTTCTGAACAAAAGCATATGTTTAAATAACTATTTAATTGAAGAGTATTAAGACAGCACTGAAGACACTGCCACGAAGGTGTAATAAAAGTGAAGTTGTAGTACTGTAAAAGACTCATTTTGGCACTTTTACACTACTTTTAAATCCTTATAAAACTTTAGAAATAAGTTTTTTAACTCTGTAAATAAAGCAGTAATGAAAAATTGGATTTTCTACACTGTGAGGCTGCACTAAGCTTAAGCACAAGGAGCTGTGGAGTGACTGCGTGAGAATGAGAATTACTGCATCTGAATTTCCGGAGCTTAATGTGCTCAGTTCTACAGAACTGCATAGTTTATACCCCAGATTTCTGAGGAAATCTGCAAACAAGATTGTCAGTTTGGAATTAATAATTTTGAAGGAATCTACAATGACAGGAATAATATTGAAGCATAGCAAATTATTTTTCGAGGAATGACAAAAACTATTTACACAACTGAGGAAGATGGGAGTTAGTATGTGAAATATTAGGAAGTGGAAGAGCTGACTAATGGGACATGACAGTGGGTTGTATTGTAAAAGAAAGTACTGGCTTGAGGGGGAAAAAGCAGTGGAATTTCCCAAAGACTAAGAAGTTATTGCAGTTAGTGGTATTTTCATTAGTAATATTGTAGCAAGTTGTAGTGTTCTGCTGTTGAAATTGATATAAATTTAAGAGGGACAGTCCACAGAGAAAGAGGTTTTAGATAGTGGGCTGGAAAGAAACAGATGAACTTGAAGATTACAAAAATGTAATGAAATGCAGGATCATTCCTGTAGATTACATGTAGACTGCTAAATAAAATGGAGAATAGGTCATGAGATCAGGCAGTAACTACAGATTGTACTGCTTAATTTTTAGTATGGTCCCTAATTTTTAGCCTGCTTCCATATGTGGCTTTAGACCATGCCAGCTAGCCCTCTTCAAGACAATGGTCAGGAATGGTTCAGGGAACAGTGTGCTCTAAACACCATTCCTGACAGCCAGTTTAGACAAGACAAAATCAGTGTTGGCACCACCTAATCTCACAGGCTTTGGACTTGCAAATGTTCCCATATGCTTTCATACTGCACCCTTGTGCTGCACATTAGACATAACCTCCATTTTGTGGCATAAAAATACTACAGTGGTGGGCTACAACATGGGTTCTCATTGTTTCGGGTAGTTTGAACTGGAAAAAAAACCCACAACAATAGTAATAATACTAATAGTAACAATGGCAGTCATTGTCATCGTCATCGTGTCCTTGGGTCTAAGAGGCACAAAAGATGCCCAGTCTTAGATTCTAATGCTGTGTAGTGTGTATGTGGCTTTAGGGATAGTGAAGTCCTGGGACTTGTTTTCTTTAGCTTTACAGGCTACCAGTTTCTGCACTGAGGTGCTCCCTTCAATCACAGATTAACAAGTAAGAAAAAAAGACCTGCAAGGACCCTGTGTACCAGAGGTACTTGCATGCCAAGTCCATAAATCAGCCAGTAGGAAACAGTGCATTTTGGTAGAGATAGAAGAGCATTCATGACATTGTACAGGACAGTGGAGAGACCTCCCCTGACAGTTTTGTTTAACCACGTCCATGGAAAATGAATTTGAACTGGGACAGCTGGAGCTGGGGTAATTAAGGAAATAGAAAGCCTGCCATGCAGAGGGGACAAAAAGAGCTTGGCTTGTTAAATGTAGTACAATTAAGGCTGAGGACTGTGATTACTCCTTCAGGGGCAGGCACCAGAGAAGAAAGTGAAATAACTGTTTCAGCTAAAGGGCAGAGGTAGCACAAGTGCAAAATGAATGTAACTGTCCCTGAATATGTTTGGCTTGGGAGATATCTCACCATGAGACAGAGAGGGTTCTGGAGCAACCTGCCAAAAGCAGCAGAGGGAGCAAAAAAACTGGTTAGTTTTACAATGGATCAGTGGCGACCTGTGAAAGGACTGGTGATCAGCGCAGAAGTTTAAAAGATGGAATTGCTTGCACGCCCTGGGCTATCCCTTCCAGGTTTATCTTACTTTTGTCTAGAAGAATGTGTAAAACTATTTGGCTATTGAAAGAAAAATGAGCTTGAACATTAAGCAGATTCAGGACAATACTGACAGTACTCTTTAGTTTTCTCAGGTTAAGCTGTACTGGGAAGAAGCTGCAAACACTCTGATCTTCTAGTGCTAAAGAATAAAGTCTCTGTGTACATCAGGTTAAACAAAGGACGTGAAAACAATGCAAAGAACCTTTTTTATATTTAATTATTAATTAAATCTTTGTGATTTAAAAATCAAGTTCGTGTGACACAAAGTACCTTCTATAAAATGCCAGTGTTTTCCCACTTTTATTGCCAACCCTTTTCAAAGATGAAATGTAGTTCTGAAATAAAACTAGGCTTATTTGTTTTCATACCAGGGGAAACCAGTAATATCCCCAAGGACTCATTTTTTTTCATTTTAACTTGGGTATAGATGAGCTTATATTCCTAAAGAAAAATACAAATTCTTTGCATGTTCACAGTGAAATTAATTGCATAAAACCTATATGCTCTTAATTACAACTACAAAATGGTAATGCTTGTATAGGCTGTCTGAGATCTATGTTATAAACTGGCTACAATTTTCCTTTTTTTTAAGTTGATTAATATTTTGTGTAGTTCTAATTAGAGTGTTCTTTTAAGATAGCCTGTTTAAAACATAATAATATTTAATGCTGTATTTCCCCTCTCACCTTTTTATTTAATCTTACAGTAGTTCTGGGGATTGTGATTTCTGAAGTTCATACAGGTATAAAAAGAATAGTATTAGGTTAGCCAAAGTTTACCAAATAAAAGTATTTCCCAACTTCTAGTAGTGAGATAATACTCACCACCACAATTAATCTGGCAGTCTTAGTTTGGGTGCTGCTACCTTTTGCAGCTCTTGGAGATATTATTTGGGGAAGGTGAGAATTTAGGAACACTTGCTTTTAGGGAATTTGTGACCAGTTATGGTCTCCTTTTCCTGTACAATGATTTGATGATAACTGGGCAACTTCTAGAGGGAGAAGGTCAGTAAGAGAGTAAAAAATGTATTGTTCCTCAGGGGAAAAAAAAAAAAAAAAAAGTAGTTGCTATTATTTTTAAAAAAAGTTTGTAATTTTAGTGAGAGATACTTAAGAGTTTTCAGGGTAGCACATGGGATCTGGGGCTGTACAACCAGTGTTACCAGTGGTGGAAAAGTTGATCAGTTAGGGACCATGTCTGGACATCTACCAGCCTGAGCTGTTATTTATAGGATATGCTGCTGTAATCTCAGTTGTTCATCACAGCCTAGTCTTGTTGAAATTTCTGTTTGTGCTATATTACAAATACCCATTCTAAGCAGTATTACTGGGGGGAAGACTAAATATATCATGCAATTAGCTTTATATATTGGCATTCTCAAACACTATGTATGTCTAATAACTTTTCCCCTGAATAAAGAGACCCAATATATGCAAATGTATGAGGAGGCATCCATTGTTCGGCTGCCTTTGTGCCTGAGGGCACTTTATGAAGTGTCAGTGATTACAGGTGCTTTTGTTTCGAACAGCATTTCCCCTAAAATAGCAACAATCACCAGTAAGAGGAAAACAAAGCCTTGCCAATATCAGCAGCATAAATGAACTCAAGGGTGCTCAAGGGCCCTTGTAGTAAAGATGGCTGGTAGGGAGATGGTCTCTTGGCATATTAAATGTGTTTTATTGGGGTGGGGGTTTTTGTGAGAGAGGATAATTACACCTCTCAGAAACCCAGTGGGAGTGACACTGCAGCATAATGGGGCTAACTTTTATGCCTCTCCTTGAAGCACCTCATCATAGTCGTGAGAGATTGAGGGAATGGGAGCTTCTAACCACTGGTTGCCTACAGTCCCCACTGTGCAAAGAAGCTGGAGAAAAGCTAATATATATTGCAAAGAATTGTAAATAAACTAAAACGCTCCCTTAGGAGAAATGTTATGGTACTGCTACAAACACAGGGGTTTAGGCATTCTCCCACTCTCCCTGCTCTCCAAGGACTCTGTGACTGAGGCTGGTTCTTGGAAGGCATTTTGTTCTGAATGATGCCCGAGCTACCTGTTGCCACATCAGCCGCTGCAGCTCTGCGCAGGAGCCCTCCCGCACTGCCTACTGCTTTTGACTGCTGTACTTTGGTGTTGGGTACTGTGATAGCTGTTGTTTCCCCAGCTAACCACAGCTGCAGGTATGGAAGGATGAATAAAAAAAATCTGTAAAGAAAGATGAATGGTCACATAAAATTAAGATGTTAACACTTAGACCACAGTAAATATATTATTAACATATGTGTTAGAATTTGGGATTGCAAAATACAGGAAAATCAAGCTCATATCTTTCTATTCTTTTGATTAACTCATTTGAAATACTTTTCTCTCTGCTACATCATGTTACACATTGTTAGGACACTTGTGTGACATCACAGCTGGCATCCAATCTTAATACAGACTCTTTCTCCTACACCTTTTTTTGCTCAGTAGAGCCCTGATTTGAAGATGCAGGTCTTGTTACATGCCCAAACCTGCCTAAGGTGCCAAGGGTGCTGTTGCATTCTCTTCCCTCCGTGGCTCTTCTGCCAAAGAGGAAGAGAGTCATTCAGAATGCCTTAACAATATCACTGAAGGACTACTGAATGCAATGTCTAACTTCTAGAAATGCAAACCTGGATGTGGTATCAGGTTGCAATCTCACATCCAGGCAGGGAGAAGAATGTTCAACTAGGTCTCAACATTTTAGCAACGCCCTGCAGCAGTGTTAGCCCATTCTAAGGTAAACCCTTCCACCTGATTCACAGGCAGTGGCTCACAGCTCAGGTTGTTCATGCTCTGAGAATTACATTTTCTGTACCAATGTAGACAGATAATGATTCTTTATACAAGCATGTATTTAAATGAGAAAAACGTATCTGACTCGTTACTAGCTCTTGAATGAAACTGGACTTGATAGCCATTCTGAAGAGGGATTGTGTTTGGAAGAAATATTTTTGAAGAACATTTTTTTTATTAGCTGTGTTTTGTTGGAGCAGCAGTATTTTGTTGGATACTGCTGCAAGTATGAAGTAGGAAAATAGGAATTAAATTAGTATGTTCCTCTTGACATGAAACAAAATGTTATAGGCTTACTTAAAACAATCTTGAGTAGATTTTTAGATTTTTAATTTTAATTAAGATTTACTGACCTTGGTAAGAAAAAGGGTTGATGTGACAGTATAGCTAAAAATTATTAATAGATTTTAAAGATGGAAATGCTGCAGACTTCCACACTGGGAGATGAATGACTATATAATGCAAAATCTAAATAGCAGAGAGCAAAAGAAATAGATGTGCCCAGCAACGTTTCAGTGTGCCAGGCTACTGTGAACTAAAATGTATGATAGCTCCAAAATCAATAAGAAAATATATTTTGGGGAAATAAAGGTTGAAAAAATTGTGGAAAATATGTTGGTTCCCCAATAGACTCTTTAAAAAGCCGTTTTCAATTTCTGGTGATACATCAAAAGAAAGATAACATAATTTTCTATAGTGGTGCTTTTCTAAGGCAGAAAGAGTTTCTACGTGAAATAGATGGAACATCAGATGCAATTAACTTGTATCTAACTCCTTAATTTTGCACAGCAGTAAATGCCATTAGCAAATCTGATCTTTCCTTTATGATAGAGTGTATCAGGACTTTTGTCTCATATTAGTGTCTGTATGGAGACCTATTAATTTCAGACTAGTTTTTACCTAGGTTCTCACTGAACCAGATTTTATTATAATGTGTATGTCTTGCCAGAAAACAATATTGTCACATGGTTTTCAGTAGCAGCCTAACTCAATAAACTGTAGTAAGTAATCCAGGTCCCAGTTGTCAAAGACTGATCCAAAAAAAGAAAGTCTGCTATATGGATACAGTCTCATTTCAACAGCATAAATGGCAGTGAGCGGAAAAGTAGACATGTAGAGGCCTTGCAGTATGAGGTATATGCAATACAGAAATAAATTAATTTTGAAAAATGTGTATTTTGCCAATAACCAAGTAGCTGTCAGGTTAATTGATTTCAGGTTTCTAGAAGGTCTTTTGGCATACTGGCATACTGTTTCATTAAATGTAAGTTTTACAAAAGTTCTACAAGCAGTTTTATACTGTATGCCATTTTAAAATAAACCAAGAAAAATCCTATAAAGCAATTATTATTAAATAAAGACAAATAGTTCTAAAGCATGAAATTCCTTGTATGAGCTATGGGCAAATACAGTATTTAAGAAGGCTATTTAGTATTAGGTTAGTAAAAGTCATGGAACACATACAGCCTATTTGCTTTGTAATTGAAATTTCCTGGGCATCATAGCAGTCATATGACCCTAAAGAAGAGAATTAGTGATTGCAATCATATCTAGCTAATCAAGCCTTCTGCAGTAAGCCATACTTGAAAACTCTCCATGTACACAGGATGTTTCAATTGACTTCTAAATTTTTGTCACACATTTTCACAACAGTCCAATGTTGCATATTTGCTAATATTTCCTAATCTCATTAAGCAGAGCATGGAAGATGGATAGTTGGTATGGGAGGAGAATAATGTCACAGACTTCTGTGAGCAGAAGTTCAGCTGCTGTGGCTGCTTTATAAGAACTCCTGTTCTGTTTGTTGCTCTGATGTGAGAATTGAGAAAGCTCCAAGGTGGAAAACCAACATCGCTTTTGAGTGAGGAACAATACCCCATTCCCTAGAGAAATTCATAGGCTCTGTTTTTTCCTCAATTGATTTTTCATTCAATGAAAATCATGACAATGTGTTAGATGCCCCCAAATAATAATCTCATAAATAAAAATGTTCATTTTTATAGGCATCATTCTTTATGAGACTTATTTTTGAGACATCTTAATTCCAGCCTACAAAATCACAATTTCTTCCATACCTGTGCTGTCTCTCATGTTCATATAGCAAATGAGTATTTTCTGCAGGTTCTGCCATAAAGAAGTGGTCTTATAAAATTATTTTAGACAAGGGGAAAAAAAAACCCAACCAAAAAAAAAACCCCTAACCCTGAATTATTCAAACTATGATAGAGGTCTTTCTCCTGATTGGTTCCAAGCAGTAATTTAATGAGGTAGTTTCCATACACATTTAATGTATGACAGCTCTCTTTCCCATTTAAATTGTCTCACTGGAGGAAGCAGGATTTTGTCTGTCTTTGCTGGCTGAGCTACAGCTAAAGACAGGAGCACAGGGCAAGTCTGTTTTATCTGCAGTAAAACACTGGCTTTGAGGCAGATTTTCTACGCCTAGTTCTATAAATTAACAGGGAATTGAGCTTGGGGGTTGAAATCTTGAATTCCTGCATCCTGACAGCAGTTCTCTTTATTGATTCTCACTGTTGAGGTTTGCACAGAGACGGTGGGAAATGTAATGTCAGATTAGATGATCATAATGTCCTTTTCTGGCCTTAAAAATCCATGGATAAAGAACTTCAACCTCTCTGTTCCCCAGTCTCTCCATTTTTAAGTTGAAATAATTCTTACACACATAGGTCATGGGATATGCTAGGATTATTTAGTGTTTGTGAGTGCAATGAAAATAGAAAGGTATATTATTTTTTTTAATAGAAATAACTCAAATACTTGTAGAGACTTTCTTTAAACATTTACTAAAGTATCATCTGGCTGTCAGAGTTAATGTAATATGAGTAACAATTATATTATTGTGTTATGCAATACTGACATTTCAATACACATTCACAAGGGATTGCTTCTGATTAATTTGTATGGTAATCCAGTCATTTATTCTACTTTGCTCCTGTTTGTATGGGGTCGTTATAGTCTATGTTAAGGTGTTTGTGAGCTGGATAGGCAGCTGGATTCATGCTCATTAAGCCTCAAAGCCTCTCACTTTCTCCCCTGCTAGCAGTGTTCAACGTGCTGTGGTTTTGTGATTTGGAAGTACAGCACTGAGGGAACCGAGCTGAAACCACCAGTCTAATTTCACTTTGGTCGTTTTTCACTTGACTGATCACAATGATTTTCAGTCACTCCAGTCAGGGCTGGAATCCCAGAGGTGAAAAGTCAGCGAGTAATCTGTTTAGCCACCAGGTCCTCCAGGTGGAGCTTAGCTAACTGTAACAATTATTGTATTCTCTTCTCTCTTATCATAGCATGGCCATTGCTAATGTTATGTTGGAGCTCCCATTTTAAAACATGCTTTGCAGGAGATGTAGAATTTGCTGTAAAAATTCCCTATGTGATGAATCTGGACACAAAAGGTTGCAATGCAAGAGCTGGGTTTGGCACCAATTGAAAGATGAGCTTCAGTGACTTTTAATGAAAAATTGACTTTTTAATCCAGAACATTCTCCCCCAAAATCCATGCACAGAAGAAACCTTCTGTGAGGGGAAAAAGGGGTATTTGGTGGGATATATGTCACCACATCTCCCCAGCTGCTGCATAAGTTGCAGAGGGCCCCTCACTTCAGTATTGGAAGAAACGTGGAATAGCAAAGGAATACCTATGGACTGACCCATTAGTTAAACATGCTAAAATAAATTTATTTATTTATTTATTTGACCAGTAACACCACATTTTGTTACACCTAAAGTACTGTTTAACCATAGAAATTGCTTTTCGTGCTTTATGGTTTGGTTAAGCCCTTGCACTTCTTTCAGGTTGGAGAATATGGATCTGAGAAGTCACTTGTGTAAACAGTCAGTTTCAGTTATCAGGTTCCCTGTACTTCAACATCAGGGAAGCAAATATCACAAAATGGTTTGGTTTAATATAAAATGGTAGAATCAGGATGAGGGTTTGTTTTTTGTTTTTTTTTTTTAAATAAATGCATTTCTTGAATCCCTGTTATAGAAAAAACTAATTTTTTTTATAAACAAATTAAATTAATATTAAATTAATATCCATCCCTTTTTAAATTATCTTGGCAAATCACGTGTGTGTGTATATATATAGATGACATATATTCTCACATGTGAATTTTTAACTTACAAAGAAAGTAACCTCTCTTGAAAACATGAAATGGTAAAAACCAGATAGAATATAGTAAGGTCATTTTTCTTATTTTAAAAGCAACTGTTTTATAACGGTTTTTATGTTTTGTGAGGTCTTACTCTTAAGGACTACAGACACTTGAAACTGAGGGAACTCATGAAGAGTTAAAAACACTCAAAGGAGATATTTCTGAATAGTATTCCATTTACTGTCATTTCTCCTGTTTGGGCTTGGGTTTTGGTCTCATATCCTTACATTCTTCTTACTCCCAGGAAGAAAACATTTGAAGATTAATGGCCTTTCTGTTCCCAGGCAGGGAACAGGATTATACCCTTAACTCGTTACTGTTGTTAACTGTGCAGATACCTTCCCAGACATTATTCTTCCAGTTTATCTCAAGTGCTGCCATTTCTCAGGATTCGATGGCTCCATGGAATCACATAAAACCTTCTGGTAGATGCACAATTTATACTTTATCCATCTCTGAAAATTCAGCCTCCAAAAAAATATAACTGGGGGGGGGGGGGGGGGGGAACCAACAGAAAAAAACCTTCTTTTGTGTTACTGACCTTTCATAGCTGCTGTGCAATCCTTATAATTTTATCCTAAATTTCCAGTAAGTGATGTAACATTTAGCAGTATCACCAGGTCTTACTTCTCTTAAATCCTTTGTACTTG
Organism: Astur gentilis; assembly: GCF_929443795.1. Taxonomy (NCBI): domain Eukaryota; kingdom Metazoa; phylum Chordata; class Aves; order Accipitriformes; family Accipitridae; genus Astur; species Astur gentilis. The sequence continues at coordinate 34,647,201 of NC_064884.1, read as the reverse complement.
GATCTACTTTTGTACATGGGAACAAGATGGTATGCATTAATTTTATGCACTTGGGATATCCAAAGTGTTTTCTCTCTGGTAACTGAAAAATAGGGGAAATTATCAAATAGGAGGAAATATTTTGAATATGTCTTTCAGTGTACAGAACACAATAAGAAAGCTGACAAAGCATTCCTGAATTGAAGATTCTTTATTTATAACAAATCCTTAACAGTCTCTTTGCTGTTAGAAGTGAGATGGATTCAATTATTTTAAAAGTGACAAACTCTAATCAATATTCAATTATTGGTGTGTTAATTAGTAGATGATGCCTTGTCTCTATTATTAGCACAGGCAATTTGCTGCTGAAATTTTTTGACTGCTCAGTTTCCCGTTAAGAGTTAGTATCACTGCAGAAGCACAAGCAGTATAACGGTTGCCTTCTCAGAGCTTTAGGTTAGCATTTGGCCAATCGAAACTCTCAAGAAATATGAAATTTCTGTGAAGAAATATTTCTGTGGGATTATGTTGCATAAAACACTTTAAAGAGCTATTATTCATTAATTAAGCAAAGGCAAAACTGCAAGAGATGTTAAAATATCTGCCTGTGCTTGTTTGTAAAGGGCAAGTGCATTGCTTTGGAGTCAGCTGCAAAACATTCCTTGACTTCAATGCAAGCTTGCTGGGATTATTAGTGTGCATTGCAATAGGGATGGTCTTTCTATGAAGTTAGCTACATATTAAATTCATGTCTGGACTCCACTTTCAAACTATTAGGCATTGTATGCACACTCGCATATATTGAAAGCACATGATCAGAGTAGGGAAAAACAAGAGCTGGAATTATTTCTCACAGTCGTAAATGTCCAGAAGTTTATATCCTATCAAATGGCTGAATTGTTGCTTACGAAAGTAATGTTTAAAAATGCCACTAAATTTAGGACACTGTTAATCTGTTGTCTGCTTCTGAAAGTTCCTTTACTTAGGGCAATAGAGCATTAATGCAAAATGAAATGGTCTGAGTCAAGGACTGTTAGTAGAGAGACAAAGTTGAATGCAAGCTCATTTTAATCTGTGAGATGTCAGTAAGTACGGGAGAACTGCAGCAACATGCTTTTGGTGAATCTACCTGTTCCTACAGAAGCTGGACTCCTAAAAAATGGCAGATAAATTTATACTTTCCAAATGTATTAGGGTACATTGCTTTTGATTTTAGTGGGTAGCTAGATAGTTCTAGATGATCGGTGGTACTCTTGGAGAATTAATTGCAAAACCTAAGGAAAACAGTGTACAATGCTAGTATTTAGCATCTTGCCAATCCTGACTATTTCTTTTAAAACACCCAGCAATTCTGCAAAAAGAAGTTTGAGTACCATCACTTTCCAACCTCAGTATAACACTGGCAGCTTTTCTCTACAATGGCTCCATCTGCCTTTATGGGGGGTGGGGTGTTTTTTTTTTTTTTTTCCCCCAGGACTTTCCTGCTGGGCTACTAAATGCACATTGCACTACAGCTTTGTAATTTTTTAAGTATTAAATATGAAATAGAACACATGCAGTTCAGCCTTGCTCATTTTTCCTTGTTTTATGATACTGCTTTTCTCCCTCTGTGTACAAGGGGAGAAAATGGATGTTGCATGTTGAAAGGGATTACATGGAGAGGAGTGAGAATGGGTGGTTTTGCTCATCAGAAACTACTGATGTGTAACCCACTCTAGCTTCAGCATGTTTTCAGATACAGCTTTTTGCCTGACCACTCTGTCTTCCCACCTCCATGTGGAGCTGAAGTCCTCCGTATTCCTCCCACTTCCCTACACTTTTCTTGGTGTGATTTAGCTGGGCAACACTTAATTAAACTCCATTTCCTCTCGTTACGCTTCAGGTATTATTATGCAGCTCCCTTCAAGAGGTAATTTGTAGGCTGTTTATCAAAGCTGTGAATTTAATAATATCAAAGCCATGCTATTGCGCTGTCACTGTAATAAGATGTATTGACATTTCTTATGAACAGAATTTTCTCTCCATAAGTGTGTTGTTCCTCTGCTGAATATTGTGGGCTTTCAAAACAAAAAAAAAACCAACCCCTACAATATCTACATTATTTAGTCATATTATTCCATTACCCTCACCTCCTTCATAGTTAGATATTGCCACCTAAAAACCAGAACTTCAGCACTGTAGTACTTTGGCTACAACAGGAAAACTATCCCATGTTTTATCTAACGGTGTTACCTGCGGTACTCATCTAGTATTTCTTTTAAGGCATGAGGGGAATGACAGCAGTGCCCTTTCAAACTGTTGGGGATACAGGTAGTCTCCGCTGCTGTTCCACAGCAGCACTGAGTAATTCTAGAGCTGGTCAAAAACATAGATTTTTGTTTCCTGTGGAAATTGTGTATGATTTGTTAAAAAGTTCAGGTTTTTTCAGGAGAGAGAGTTCTGAATAAAAAACATAATTATTGTATAGAAAGTAGATGCTTTCTTTGATATAATGGAAAATTATTTGGTGATTTTTTTCTGTATAGTTTCACAATAATATGTAGTATCATTACAATGTTTGTTCTTCCTTTAACTATTGGGTATAGCTCTGCTTTTCATGTAATTTGCTCTCCTTTTCGTAATTCTTTCCCCTGCATTCAGGAGGTCTGCTGAGTTTGCATATCTAAAGTATCCAAGATGCAGATACTAAAAAATGAGTGTGGAAGGTAGTATGAAAAAGACCAATAGCAAGCAAAATTACCAAGTCTTAACTCCTGCTCCCTTTTTTTTAGTTTTTCTTTACTTTAAATTTCATAGTAGGATGGGAAAAGGAGCATCTTGTAGACATTATACAATCAGCAATGTTTTAGGTAATTTTAAATTTAAAGGTCAGAATATGCAGTATATCCATGCATTAATGCTAATGTCTATGGCAGCATTGTGGCAGCCCTGTGATATTTTTGAATGAAAAATTATTCTTGAATATTCAATCCAAAGTTTTTATAGCTTTTTATTTTAAACCTGTAGATTTTGTTGTTACACTTTTACATTTGGGGGCTATTTTTAATATTCCTTTTTTTGGAGAAAGTATGAATTAATTCTTTTCTTAGCATCAAGAACCAATGACTGATGTTTCTCTATTTATATGGGTAACTCAGTTCTTCTATTGTTTCTTCTTTGAATGAGTGTCTACAAAGATTCTATATTTGGTTCATGTGTGACTCATGTACATGAGACTAGATTTATTTTGAGTACTACTGTAAATATTGTAGCTGTGGATGCTACTGTTGTTGAAAATTCCTGGCATAAGATTACCCTTGCTTATCTAAAAACTTGCTTTCTGTTGACAAAATACTTACTCAGAGCAAATGTAGTTATGTGCTGGCTGCAAAGTCGTTGATAAGATAGTCCTAGCTAGGCATTTTGACAGAAGGCACAGTGTCTCAGATCCTCAAAACCTGGTCTGTCCTCATCTGCACTATCCTATAATCTCATCTGCTACCTCAGTGACCATAGGTGCTGGTATAATCACATAGTCAAATCCAGAGAACTTTCTCATAGGCAGTCCTCTGTTCCTTTCTCTCTTCCCTTCTTAGTGATGCTGCCCTCAGCCTTCTCAGGCTGTGAAAAGGAATGTACACTGGTCATTGTGGAAATGAACATCCAACATGAGAAGACAAATCTAAATTCAGAGATGGTCTGGAGATTGTAGAGTTGCTGCACAACCCACAGAAAATGTGCAGCATATCTTCAACCACTTATCAGCATTGTCCAATGACTTCAGTCTCGTGGTCAGAGAAGCTGAGGGCATATTTCAACCTCCCCAGGTCAGCTGTCCCACTGCTAGTTAACAGAAAAAAAGGATCAAAATGGTCACCAGCTTTATCTATGTTGGTTGCCCTCTTCTCAGATCCGTAGCAAGAGACAATGAAATCTGTCTTCTCACTTTCAAAGAGAATTCATCTTTTAGTTGTGAGGAAAAATACAGATCTGATTTTCACTTCACTTGAAGTGCAATGATATTATACTTTTTGCATTTCTCCCCGAGTCTCGGATTCTGTACAGTCACCATATTCAACACCTTGAGCTGTTGGAGTACCACAACCTGTACTGGATTCTGGAGTTTCACTGTCATGAACAGGTCAAATGCTAAGGGCATACTGAGATGTTCCTCAGTACTGGATGTAATTGAGTGTTTCATTTGCATTGGGCTGAGTACACACAGAAGAAGGATTCTCAAATGGGACTTTTGCTGCCAGTTACCTAAGCAACAAAAGAGGAGCTAGAGGTATTCAATCAGTTCAGAAGAGGAAGTTATGCAAGGACAGCATAATTAAAAGTAGTCCTGCAGGGGAGATTACAAAATATTTTAAGATCCTAAAATGCCCTCTTGAATTAACCCTGTTAAATCAGTCTCAGTATATACTATCCAAAGGCTTTGAGCTGAGAAAACAAATCAATTATGAGGCTACTGTAGTGTTTGTGGTGAAGTATGGCATTCAGGAGAGAGAAGAACTTCAAAGAGAATTAGTCACCACCTTTCAGTTGTGTGAATTTGCTTAGTTGACTCCTAACTGTGTTTGTTCCTCAAATGTCTGTCTGTTCTCACATGAATGTTCGCATAGACTGTGAGAGTACATCACAGTGAAATGGTTGTTGACCACAACAAAAGACCAACAGTCAAGCTTAGTGTGAGACCAAATGCTGGCCACGTGCTCCATGTCTTCTATGACAGAGCTACTTATGTGAAGGGCAGTTGCATTCTCATTTTGTGATTTGATTTTATTTCTCCTATTCATTGAGCTTTTATAAATTTGGTCTTTGGAAGGAAAAAAAAAAAGCAACTTTACATTTATCTGTAAACCTAGCTTCTTCCTACTAACTGCCCTTTTCAAGAGGCTGCTTTAGTCATTGTGGCAGATCACTAATCCCCTGGCTTTTAGGCCTGCCTACCATGCTCTTCAGCCCACAAACATTCTTGTGGCTTCATAAGCTCTGGAGACAGTTGAACAATGAAGCTATTGCTGCTCGAGGCTCCAAACCAACTGTTTCTGAGAAACCAGGAAAAACTTCAAGGTTGCTATTATCAAGGGCTGTTGTTCTTGATCCTAGGCTCATTATTCCAAGGCCTGTGCCTGTAAGCATGAATGTTTTCTGTTTCTTGAAGGACTATGATGCCTCTGGTATTTTCTCCTCTGAGGCATCTCAGACACAGACACCTGTGGTTTCCACAAGTTTGGTGTTAGCACCAGTCACCTCTCATCAGGCCACATAGCTCAGCACTGAACATCTCGTCACTGAGGCTGCTCAGGACATTGGCCAAGTTTATGAGTTAGTTTAGTGTTGAAATCTGCACTACTAAACTTGATGAAAGATACGATATTCAGGTAGTTGCCAGCTCCAATTCCATTTAAAACAGTATGAGGTAAAATTGGCACTCTGCAGTGGATGATTTTGCCTCTATTTCATCTGTCTCTTTGAAAAGAAGCCAGGGTGCTCTCTCCAGTCACTTCTCCATCACAGATCTCATAGAAGGAGGCAATACATTGAGCCATTTTCAGAGAGTGAAAAGGGGGGACGTTTTCCTTACAGCAACAGATCATCTATTCTCAGTGTCCACTGTCCTTCAGGAGCCCTGTTGTAGGCCTTGAATGTCTAAGTCTTACTGGATTGTGAATGTTTTTCAAAGAAGGTTCTCTTAAATGATCCTATTGTTCCAAGGTCTCTCTCAGAGGAACTGGAGTACATGGTTGCCTTTTGTACCTCTATATTTTCAGTGTCAGTCACTAGAAGGCAAGGAGTACTTCAGGAAGACCTCTTTTAATAATAGTGCCTCTCCAAATTTATGAGGCACTCCTCGTCAGGTGCTTTCCACACTTAGTCCACCTCCTAAGATATGGTTTAAGAACTTATCAAAGGATAAGTTGCAAAGATAAGTAATCATGGATAACTTGGAAGAGGTATCCCAACTTTTTTAATAACATACACACAACAGCACTAGAAAAACTCATCCATTCACAAAGAGTGCTCTAGATATACTGAGGTCATTGGGCAAAATCTCACCTTCCCCAGAAAAAGGAGTATGAAAGTACTGCTAGGTCATAGCCAAGGAAGAAATCTTGGATGGTAAAATCTAAGAAATGACCCATACAGTGGGGACACGTGAAGGGTGTTATGGTTCAGCTGACCCCGTGGTAAGTGGCTACTAAAGGAACAGTCTTTTTGCTCTCCTACCCCAACACTGTGTTCCCACTTCTCTACTTGGTGCTGGATCAAGTGATTTTATCACTAGAAGGTGAGTTGATATATCTTGTTGATACTTCATCAGAAAACCTTCCTTCTGTTTTTCTGTGTTGGCAGAGTTAGTTTTCCACAGGATGAGTCAACTGAACTAACTCACCACGTAGTTGCATAATCTGACACAAGGCAGAGAGACAAGAATCCTTGACACAAGAATGCAGAGAAATGGAATTGTTTGGGCTGTAAAATCTGTTCAAAGGCTAATATCCAAAAGGGAGGTAGCCAGTGCTCAAGGTCTTAGACTGTAAGTCTGACTTTCTCCTGGAGGCCCTTTAAAAAAGTTGGATTTGTAAAATAAATATTATTAATATTGTATGCAACTAATGTGACACATAAATGAAAAAAAACCCCTATCTATTAAGTTGGCTGTGCAACACATTGTTATATAATGAACATTTTACACTTTGTATATATGAATGTTATTGCTGGTGCTCACTGGGGTGTATCTCTTTTCTTATTGGCTTGGATACCCGTATCTGGGGGGTTTTGCATGCTTGTTTTCTCATAGCCTCACTTTAGAGGCTGAAGGCTTGTCTTTGAATGTGCTGCAGCTCTTCTATGATCTTCTGAATAAATGCTAGGTTTCTGAAAATGAAATGAAATATAGCAATTTTTTCTTTCTAGCCAACAAGAAATGAAATTAAGTCCAATGGCCCAACCTGTAAATATTCCTATGCTTGTCCTTTGAACAAAACAAAACAAAGCAAAACTCCAACCCAAATTTCTTTCTGCTTGGCTCGTCATGTGTTTTAAGGCTACAGTGCCTTGTAGCCATGTATTGTGTTATAGCATTTGAAAGGTTTTTATTCACAAGTACTTAAAAGATTTAGCAGCAGAAACATATATTCTTCCTCAATTATATATATGAAGGGAGATGAGAGGAAAGATGGGTATTTGCCATAGATAAGTATGCATTTCTAGAAACACTGGAAACAATTCATAATCTTAAAAGCATGTAAAAAAACCAAATTTATCCTTAATTTTGATGTTTTCCCTTTGTATAGTAGAAACTGAAAGATGGAAACTATTAAATGACAGTTGTAAACTCCTTACAGTAAGCGTAGCAAATTTTAACACTCTGCCAGACCACAAGGTGAACTCTGGGAACGTTGTGTTTTCTCTGAGCTGATCTCAAGGGACTTTGCTCATGCTCTGAATTGGGAGTGAGAATTGTACGGGCAGCAGCATCTTACTCAAATAATTCTGAAAATATCTTCCATTGTGTCTCTAGGAAATTATTCTCATCAGCCACATGAGAACAGCAGTTAAAATATAGCAGGACACTGCCCTTACAAGTTGTCCTTTTCCAAATTTTGTCAGTGATGGTCAGTGCAGTAAAAGCAGTAACAAAAGTGAAAGCTCTTTTTCTTCCTTTAGTTTGGAAATCTGACAAGGACAGGGTTTGCTCTTGTCCATTAGTGTCATGTCATGTTCCACAACTGGAAGAAGGCACCCTCATATTCAAATAAATTCTTTCTCTGTGTACAACGGAGGGTGTCCCCTTTTTGTTTTCTTTCTGTATCCCAAAATACTTTCTCTGTGGCTCACTCGGTAATGCCTGCTGAATGCATGCTACTTTATTTGCTCCCTGTTGTGTCCTACTGAATTGTCTGTTGCTTTAATTATCTGTGCCCCCATGCGATATCACAGGATGTGCTGTAGCATAGCATGGTGTGAGAAGGGCTCATTCAGCCTTTCTCTTCTTGGCTCTGCTAAGGAGATCTGTACTTTTCCTGAGGGATTCCTGCGGTGCTTTTCTTCTTTGGTGCTGTAGCCACCATGTGAGTGATATAAGGAAGAGAGTTAAATTCTAGCACATGGTAAAGGGCAGGTATAAGTACAAACAAGAAATTCAGGGATTATTCTGAAGTTTGCTAGAATTGTTTGGTTTAGATTTGGGAGAACTGACAAGTAGGAAAAATACATGATAATGTGAAAGTGGGATCATATTTTCAGAGTGTTAGGAGGAAATACTAATGGAAGAAAGGAAGGACTCCTACCATATGCCAGCTGGATGAGAGAAAAGGGATGTTCAGGAAAGACACAGAGTGAGATTGAAATAGCTTTAGTGATAGGCACAGCAACCGCAACATAGGGAAACAATGGTAGTTGGGAGCAATAAAGGATTGTATAGCAAAGGAAAATAAGAAGAAAAGGAAATAATATAGTTAGAATAGAGAAAGATTTCTAATAAGATAGATATGAAAAAGAGAAAAATAAATGGAATGTGCAGGAAATTAAACACAATTTCTCCCCCCCCCCCCCCCCCCCCGGCATTTTATGTAAAGATAGTTTAATGACCAGCTCAACTATAATGGTTCTTAAGAAAAAAAGAAAAGAGCTTGTGGCAAGTTGAATTGGAATGTGTAGATACACATAAAGATGTAAGAGCAGTGGCAGTATTTGTAGAAGATGTGGGGCATCTGTTCTGCATTGCCCAGTTTTAATTTCTATTCTAAACAAATTCTTCTACCTGCCAGTGATCAGGTTTCTCCTTGACAAAGTTGCATTTAAGGTCAAACCAAATGCAGAATCAGTGCAGTCTTCTTGGCAAAAGCTTCATTGCAGACACTTTGGCAGAAGGTCCCTTCAGAGCTTTTACTATTGACCAGAAAAAGTCAAGGCAGAGAAAGGGCATAATAAGCAAGAGGAACAGGATAATAGCAGATGCAATATGTCACTGCGTGCGTGCACCACGTCATGCTGTAATGTCCTTTTCAGGAGGAAGAGAGTGCGGGTGTGTTGTTTACTCTATGCTTGGTTCTCTCCATGTGGCCATAGTTTGGATGGTGTCAGCAGCCAAGTGTGTAGTTGTACTGAAAACTTATCTTTTGGCCAGGCTTTTAATTAAAACAAGGATATTAATTAAGATCTGTACATCATAAATGCATAAAGTGCTAGGATTTTAAAATCAGATTACTGGTTACGAAGTGTTCCCAATGACTATTAAAACAAAGCACAGCAAGGCATTAAACCCACTTTTTACTGCCACATAGAAGGTCAGTGCACTGTAGTAGCCTAACACAGCGTTTTATTTTGCTGCTCCGATAGCTCCTCTGTGTTTGCTGCCATCAGACATACAAATCAAAACATTGTAAGAACTCATCTTGCTGTACGAGGATTAGGCAGACTCAGCTGTCTTATCAGCTTCAAGATTGCCCTGTGCTATACATAGGTAGCCATTGCATGGATGGTGAACAGGCTCACTGCTTTAACAGCTGAGTACTCAGACATGGGAAACTTCCTGTCTTCTGTTTTTTCTAGATTTTGAAGGAAATTCATTGTCAGAAGTAAGCAAGAGGTCCAGCTTTTTTGGTCACAATATGAGATACTTATGGACAAGTTACTTTGTTATTAAATAAATTAAGCCTAGTGCTGTGGCAAAATATCCTCTTCGTGCTGCTGCCAGATACTGCTACTAAAAAGAGATGGAAAACTGTTATCCTGTGATGTACTTTTGATCTCAATAGAGGAATAAAGGGAACATATATACATTTAATTCAATAAAATGTTCAGTTTCATTGAAGTTAATGGCAAAACTCCCTTCAAATCTTCATAGTTATCACTGTCATATTTCTCAAATCTACCTTCTGTAGTTTTGCTTACATGTTTTTAAATTATTTTCAATGCATGTGGTACCTTTGTAAGTATAAAATGTACAAATATTTCATGAATCTCTCCTTTAAATCTCAAATCCATTTCCAGTTATTCACAGTGACTCTATTCTCTTGGCCACTTGTCAGCATGAAGAAAACCTGTGGCAATTATTTCCTGGGGAGGTCTGCCTTGGGCCATAGGATTCTGAGACTATGGTTCTCATCTATTCAATTTTCACTTAAAAACAGAGGGCTTAGGGTTTAACTGTGGAGTAGTACTTTTCTGGACTGCTTTGCTATTTGTACATTAAAGTTAAAGATACAATCTTTAAGGTAAGTGTAGATTATATTTAAATTTAGATTAAGTTATAGGTGCAAATTATAGGATACTTGAGTATCTTTGTTAGGCTTTCCCAGAAAGTGAAGGATTCAGAATTTGCTAGTTTCTAGTGATTTTATGAAACTTCATATTTTGATAATATTTCCTTCCATCTGATATTTTGTGTAGCTGCTTCATTCCTCAGCTGTAGGTACCTTTCAGGCCCCAAGTTTCATTCCAGTTAAGTCCTTGGATTTGGAATAGGTACATATCTTCCATTGTATTTTCAGTATTGGATTGTGCAAGAAAAGAAGGTGTTGAGATAAAGTCCATTCTCAAATTCTTACAAGCAAAAGTAAATTATGGCATACATTAACATACATTTACATATTTTAAAGATTGGTCTGTCAGAAAGTTTTCACTAATTTGGATCCTCTGTATGATATGACATACTCACAGTTTTGTCCACTGTCAACCCAAAGGTTTTGCTTGAGAGAAACTGTTAAAAGTTGTCTATTACCAGTGTAAGCAGCCTTGTTCCTTGCCTAAAATGACTCCTTAGCCTATGGGGTTTTTCTTTTTTTTTTTCTTTTTCTTTTTATTTTTTTCTTCTGAGTCATACTGATATGAAACACCATCTGTGTCTTTTTCAAGGCTTTTAGCACATTTCTTTTGTAAAATCTTAAGGTACAGGCAGGTTCAAGGTATCGGGTCTTTCAGAATCTGCTTCTAGTGAAGCCTTTCCATGAAACGTTACTTGAATGATAAAAGCAATAATTACAGTACTTAAAAATGACAGTCTGTGCACTTTTAGTGAAAACATGCAAAATTATGGCTCAGAGTTGATTATTTTATAATAGTGTCTAATTACATTATTGTTTGCAAAAACAGGGCGGTGTTTATACTTGCAGCAATTTGAAAACTAAAATTTTCCTACATTGTAGCCTTGTTGGAGTAAGACAAAATTGATCCCAGCAAAGCATTTAGCCTGGGGTAACTCCAGCATAGCACCTTTGAGTAAGAGCGAAGAGGAAGGAGGGTGTGTTCAGCTGCAGGCTGAGGCACGTCAAGGTTTGTTTGGAATTCAGAGCTCTCCTTTCAGTGATACTCAGTGTGTATTTAAGGTAGGAGCATGTTCATCCCTGTCAATTTGAGAATTACTGTAATTTTCTTTTACTATGCTGCTCCATGCCTGGTAAATTGCTTTACAGTACAGAAATATTGTAACACAATGCCTTTGTCACTTCCAGGAAAACTTTCAGTCCTTGAAAGACATGACTGACTAGCACTAAATAAATCCCATGATATTGCTAAAAGGACAGAATGCTAAAATATAGTAACTTGTCTCTCCTCACAGCATCCACTGAATTCTCTTTCTTGTTAAATTTGACTAACACAATAATGCTATTAAGAGCACGTCTGAGAAACACATGTTTGGAGGATAAGATTTTTGTATACTAGCCTGTAGACTAAGAGTCCTCTTCCTTTTGCAAGCCTTCTCTGTTATCTCTTCCAGGGCTGTTAAAATTCAGCTGCATATTCACACACAAGGTCTCTGCTGTCCTGAGTATTGTCCGAGAGGAGCTGTTTGGCAGGAACTTCTTAGTGGTTGTTGTTTTTTTTTTATAAACCATAAAATCCTATACACACACAAAAAAAAAAATGGCAGGTAGTAGCATGAATATAAGTGATGTAAGGTTTCTTGGATAGAAAGTCTAGAGAGATTTTAATAACCAGTTTAATACAGGTGTCCAAGTATGGTATGATGAAGTGACTGTGTCAGTGTCCTTGTATCTTCCATAGCTCCTGTTGTTTCTGTGCAACTATAAAGGATAGCTGCAATATAACCAAAGATAGTGCAGTACGAATAAATGATGACCCTGCCTTCACTTTGTATAGATACAATACTTGTGATTACATACATTATGGAAATACTCTCGTCTTTGAATCCCAGTAAAATACACAAGAAACAGCTGTTGAGTATCTGAAGAACTTTTCTTTACTCCCTTCTGTGGTCTGGTCAAATCCTCAAAGACACGTTCCTAGCAGAAAATATTTGACAAAATATTTCAGAAGAGTAGGTTTCTGTTCAACATGTCTTTCTGTCAGGCTTATGTTCGCTATGGGAAATCATCTTGACCTGTATTAACCCAAAGATTTGGACTATAATTTTCTGTAAGATGCAATAAAATTGAATACGAACCTGTGGATCTTAATATTGGATGAAATATCAGCATATTTTGACTGCTGCCAAATGATTTCTGGAGGATTTAGTGGTTTACAGATGAATGAAATGGTGGAACCAAACTGTTGGCTTGTCTCATTAGAAGTCTGATTGTCCATCTGTACTGTGACTGGGGTTCATCACTGCCTGGAAAAACTTCAAATAGCTTCTTTAAAAATAGAAATCACAGGACCAAATTCATTCATTCATAGGACCAAATTCTATTCTAAACGTTGAGGTGGTTTTAAGCATGTATAACATATGGTACCACACAAGAAAATTTTCTAATCTTCTAATGTGGGCCTCAGCTTTAAGAAAGGATCCTGTGGAAGCAAGGATAAATTTTTTATGAGCTGGCTTTAAGAATGGAGAGTTAGTTTACCATTTATTTTTGCAATTGCATCCAAATTTGTTTATGTTTGATTATAGTTTTACCTAAGGACCAGAGGTTGAGAAATTCTTTGATACTAGGACAGTTTTGTTAAGTTACCTGTCCTTCTGTCTGCCAGTGCACCATTGTTCTTCACAGGCAGGTTTCCAGTGGTTTGTCTAATTTGCTTTTAAAAACCCAAGCCAAATTGTGCTTTTGCCATTTCCTATGGGAAGATGATATTCAATGAGTCTCAACAACCATATATATAATTTATTTAAATTATATATGATGTCATCAGAAATTTATCATCCAGATAAAATTCAAGCAGAAAAAATATTTTTATTTATATTTGTTCAGACAGTTTCTGGCATTGTGGTGATATGTTCTTTTCATAGTATAAATTTTATACCTCAGTGCACAGCAGCGCCTATACTGCTGTGTTCTACAGGAGACTTCTGAGAAGACAGATTTATATAATACAGTCATAATTTACAGTCATTAATATGAAGATGTTTTATCAATTACCTAAGCAAAAATACCCTGCAGAATTTATATCTTTTAGTTCTTAAAAAGTGGTGACTATCTTAAATTAGTTATTGGAAATAAAGAATTCAGCAACAGAAATTAATCACTGTCACATCCTTGTGCATGTCTTGTGGATGCTAGGCTGTGTAGAACATTTGTTTGGAAAAGGGGAAAATATTATTATGATACCCTTAATAGAAACAGACAATCAAACAAATCTTAATTTGAAAAGGTTTTTGCAGTCATAAATCATAATGGCACTGTGCTCTAATGGAGGAAAAACATCTTCATAACTGTATGACCTTGGTGCAGAGGGCCACATTCTGGGAGGCATATGGTCTCATCAGACAGTTTTATTTTTCCATTTCAAAGACAGATGATATTTTTGCCAAAATACAAAGTTAAAGGCACAGATTGTAGCTCCTGGTAAAATCCTTATATTTTCTGGCAATTAAATATGTATTGCACCAGTGTGTTAAGATTATCTGTCTCTCTGTAATAGACACGTTGTGGTCATTTGTAATGTCACTGAAGCCAGCACAAATTAAAGGTCAATATACATTTAACATAGCTATAAAGACTGATGTTCTGGTAACTCTTTGATTGTTAGGGTCAGGAGTACTTGGGCTGAAGAGAATGAAGTAACAGCAACAACAACAACAACAACAAAACACTCCAAAAGGACAAATGTAAAATACAGAACTTAGGCTGCACAAACATCAGTTGGGGATGTAACATAGTTTAGCTGCCATTTAGACAATCTGCCCATACAATCTAGAGAGGATTTATTTTTACATACATAAGTATATTAAAGATACTAATCACATCTTCATTCCCATTGAACAGGAGAAGACAGTAGATATTGAACAAATTAAAGGCTGAAATGATGAAGATACTTCTCTTTAGCCTAACAGATTAGTATGAATTTAAACTAATGAAGAGCTGGATAGCAAATTAAGATAGATGAATTGTAGTTATTTGTGTAGTTTACTGTATTCTTTATTTACAAAAGCTACTGTCTTCTCACCTATCATGTCGGTGGGAGGCAACTAGCATAGTTAAAAAACATGAGGGAGATGTTTTGTGAATTAATATAGTTGAGTAACTTATACAGTTGATACAATTTCTATAATCGAGGTAACTGCCATTGGCCTACAAGGCCTGTTTATCTCCCTCAGTCATATCCCTGAGATGCACCAAGAATGGCGTTTCAACACCTGTATAGGTTGCATATGTTTAGAAAAAGCTGATTGTCCTGGGTTCAGCTGGGATAGAGTTAATTTTTACAGGAACCTGGGAGGTGTGGGCATAGCCTGGGCAGCTGACCTGGACTAGCCAAGGAGCTATTCCATACCATGGGACATCATGCTCAGTATATAGATGGGGAGCGGGCCGGGGGGTGGTCTCTGTTTTCGGTGGGGGAAGCGGCGGAGCGTCGGGTCCCGGGTGGTGAGCAGTTGCACTGTGCATCACTCTTTTTGTATACTTTTTTTTTCATTAGTGCCGTTGTTGTTGTTGTAATCTCTTTGTGTTTGTCCCAGTAAACTGCCTTTATCTCAACCCTCGAGGTTCCAGTTTCTTTTTCTTTTCTCTCCTCCGTCTCCTCCCCATCCCACCGGAGGGGGACAGAGGAGTGAGCGAGTGGCTGCGTGGTCCTTTGTCACCGGCCGGGCTGAAACCACAACAGTCCGTTTTGGCGCCCAACGTGGGGCATGAATGTCGTGGTTTCAGCCCGGCCGGTGACAAAGGACCACGCAGCCACTCGCTCACTCCTCTGTCCGCCTCCGGTGGGATGGGGAGGAGACGGAGGAGAGAAAAGAAAAAGAAACTGGAACCTCGAGGGTTGAGATAAAGGCAGTTTACTGGGACAAACACAAAGAGATTACAACAACAACAACGGCACTAATGAAAAAAAAAGTATACAAAAAGAGTGATGCACAGTGCAACTGCTCACCACCCGGGACCCGACGCTCCGCCGCTTCCCCCACCGAAAACAGAGACCACCCCCCGGCCCGCTCCCCATCTATATACTGAGCATGATGTCCCATGGTATGGAATAGCTCCTTGGCTAGTCCAGGTCAGCTGCCCAGGCTATGCCCACACCTCCCAGGTTCCTGTAAAAATTAACTCTATCCCAGCTGAACCCAGGACATTGATCTCCCTGCCAAAGAGCAGGGTAAAGGGTGTAAAGGTCATATGGTGTAAAGACAAGAGAAAGTAAAAAGTGATGTGGACTGAGAAATTGAACCTCTATCTGCTGAGCCCAGCTCTGATACCTGAACCACACCTAGAGTCATTCAACAGCCTAAGTTGGTTATATTTTGAGATACAGTGGTCACCGGGGGGGGGGGGGGGGAAGAAAAAAAAAAAAAAAAGAAAAAGGTAAGATTTGTTCTGTATCTTCTGAAAGGTAATAAAAATAGAATCATGAAATCATAGAATCATAGAATAGTTTGGGTTGGAAGGGAGCTTTAAAGGTCATCTAGTCCAACCCCCCTGCAATGAGCAGGGACATCTTCAGTTAGATCAGGTTGCTCAGAGCCCCGTCCAGCCTGACCTTGAATGTTTCCAGGGATGGGGCATCTACCACCTCTCTGGGCAACCTGTTCCAGTGTTAAACCACCATCATTGTAAAAGATTTCTTCCTTATATCTAGTCTGAATCTACCTTCTTTTAGTTTAAAGCCATTACCCCTCATCCTATCACAACAGGCCCTGCTAAAATGCGTCACTACTGAAGCAATGAAGGGCATAGCAAAAGATTAGTGATATTGTTCCCTGGTAAATGTTTGTTGTCCATCAGTGTGTAAGCTTGTACTGTGTCTGGCTTACATCATTACTGTGTATGTCTACTGACCCTCTCTCTTTGTGTAATGGGATGCACATCCTGCAGGTTTTCTCAAACAAGGATTTTTGGAGTAACATTTTGGAGTCATTTTTGAGTGTGACAGGTTTTCTGCTGTAAAATGAACAGGCCGCATAATAAACAGCTCAGCAGTATCACATAATTTTTTTCAGGTCACCTTTAAAGACAGACATGGTGTTCCTACTGTGCTATATGCCCCCAACAAACTGCTTCCTTAGCAGGAGCTCTGTTGTTTTATTGATAGCACAACTAACTACAGATAAATCCTCTGATTTGGTAAGTCCCTTGTTATGTCCCTGATACAAGGCATCTCCTACTGTGTTTCTAACTATCAGATGATCAAAAAACTGAATTGTGAAAGGAACAGTAACCATGAATCTTCCTTTCAGAATCCAGTTTTGGAAGTAAAAATCTTATAATAAATTAGCAGATGAATGAAATATATCTCATTAATATACATTATAGCAATGAGAGAGAGCAGATTTTACGCTAATTAAGGAAATAGAGTAAGTTGGAGAGAGTTCAGCTTTGCTTTTTTACTAATGAGCTATATGGTGTGGACAGTTTGTCATTTAAATTACAGCATGGTATGTGATTCAGAAAACACCTACAATTGTAGATCCATAAAGTAGAAGAATAATGATTGTGTATGAGGTGGTACATTACCCAGCTTATCTGTACACAGGATCACACTGTGATCTTGAGTATTTTTCTATTTGCTGTCACTGAAGAAGGCACTCACAAGCTTTCAGCACTCGCTCTGAAAGGAGAATCTGGAAAACTTCCTGACTCAATTGTATGTATCAGCTATATATCAAAGCTTCGTAACTTTGCTTTAGCGAATCTCTGTTTTGGGATGTAGTTCAATGACATATTTTCTCATGAAATCTCACTGCCTAAAGCATACTGAATGTGTCTGGTAGCCCACACGCATCTCGTGTGGCCCTGTCAGAGGGATTTTAAGGCTGTGGTTGTAAATGAACGGCTTCCCAGATTGCACCTCCAGTAACTGTTCAGCTGTACTGCAGTATTTACTCAATATGGGTAGGCACTAGCTGGTCAGAAATACCTTAAAGACAATAAGGGGGCTTTGACCCAGTCTTGGTAACAGTCATGTTACATACTAAAAAGGTTGGTTAAGACTCTGGAATAGCTGCTGGGGGAAAAAAAAGAAAGAAAGAAAAAAAAAGAAAAGCGGGTAGTGGTTTGGGCTGTGGATTTGTAGGTAACAGCTCTTGTTCTTCGTAGTTTTTGTATGGAGCTGTTAGCTAATAAAAGTGGTATTTGCTAGAATGTAAGTGTTGCCTTTCCTAGTATTACTTCTGGAAGAATCTCAAACAATTTGAATATGTTTGCAGAAACCTGCATTCAGTCACTGAACGTACTGATTCCACAAACCAGTCCAGCACAACTGGAAAGAAACCTTCTCTGCTTCTCATCAGTCTGACCACAAGAGCTGCATTTTGTCTGATATTCCTGTGATCTGGAGATCATAGAAAAAAAAATGCTGATGGAAAAAAACCTGGCTAAGTTTTTCAAAGTTCAAAAAAATGTTTGGTTTGACTGTGATTTGGATTTTGGATAAAGAGGCAGTGGAAAGAGAACATAGTTTCTGTTGTCAAGACTGGTTTTCCTGCTCATCTGATTTCACGTTATTTCTGTATGTTATTTATTATGAAGATCTAAAAAGCAGTGGGTTATACTTCTCATATACATATATAGATATATAAACGCCCCATTTTTCTTTAGGAACCCTGGTCTGTATTTTGTGTCTGACTTATGAAATATGGCAACATGAATGAATTTATTTAAAAAAATAAGGTAATATCCCCTGATTGTGGCTATAATTAGAGTGCCAAGATTCTGTTTCAGAAACAGACATGTACCCAAATCTTGAAATACAGAACAAAAACTCAAGAGTCAGTGTAATTGCATTTAATGTGTTTTCTGTACACTGAGAGTAAAAATGGAGAGAGATGAGAAATGAAGGGGTAGAAAAGTAAGTAATGTAAACCAAGAGGCTACTGAAACTTGTTAAAATGCCATTAACAGTGTAATGAGCACCTATGCAGTATCCCCTGGGAAATGCATTCCTGGACTTAGGACAAGGAAAGGAGAACTTGCTGTAGGTTTTTCTCCAGTTGGTGAAAATCCTTTCCTGTTTTTTATTAATGAGGTGCTCTGGTGAAGTATGGGAGGTTGGAACTGTCACTTTGGTTACTTTATGATGGTAAAGGGTTCAACATAAAAGGGCTGCAAAATGCTAGCTTTTTTAATGTCTTACTTCATAAATGAGCTTAAAAAAAAGGGCAGTCTCTTTTAGAAATAGAGGGCCACACTGTCATTAGTTGGATAGTGTCATGGTAATCATATTACATTTTCACTAAAAACAGTAACATTGCTGGTTTAGGATCAAAACCCATAAAGTATCAAAATAAAAATGGATCTTGTGCTTTCAGAAAACTTATAAGAAACTTTCTACCTGTGTGGTATTCAAAACTGAAATTGTCCTGTGCCCCTAAGGAAGAGGACAGAGAAGCAGCTTTTAATATGCACTGATCTAAAAGCGTTTTTCCCCAAATTCCACAAGTTTATTTTATGATTAAGCAAGTTTATTATGTTTTGATTATAGATAAGAAGCATATGGATAGCATATGATAGCTGGGACGTACATCTAGACTACTTTCTGCTAAGCAGAAAATTATCAAATGTATATCCAGTTCAGAGTGTGTCTGAGGTTCAGAACATACTACAAACAGATGACATTCAGCAAAGATATCCACATTCGCTCTTCCTCGAACACATACATTCCAAATTTTCAAGAGTTTTGGGTCTAACTATAAAGATGTCTTTGGTTCACAATAATATACAAATGTTAGAGAAGCAAAAGTGACATGTCATTTTACAAATGCAATGGAGATTGTTACTTGGTTGTACAAGATGTTATTTACAATAATAATTTCTGAACCAGGTAATGATCTTTTACACTTCCTATAATGATTTGGATATTATATCATGATCCAATGCATCTGGACTTATTACCAAGTCATTACAACAAGAATAAAGTTTTCATAATTTATAGAAGTGATTATGCTGTGTAGCGTAGAAGCTGACCAAATAAATAATAGAAAGTGGCATTTTTGTCTCAGTTCCCCTGGCACTAGCACATGTCTCCACTCTGACTATTAGAAAAAACGTGTCTGAAGCTACTGTTCAGACAAGACAGAACATGGTTACAAGCATCTTCATGTCCATCGGTCTGAATGTGATACGTGCTTAACTCAATCATGTAAGTTTGTATACTGGTAGTACTGTACTGATAACTTCTGATGTAGAGAATAGAGTTTTATTTTTTCTTTTCAGATTCTCGATGATTTCACTCCATCACATTTTTATAGTTATGTATGTTATACAGATTGTTAAAGCTTTAGTTCTGCAACCTGTATCTCCTTAGGGCTTTTGCCTCCATAACTGTCAAGTTTCCTTGTTTAAATTAGCTTGTTTAGAGTGTATAGCAGGAAGAGACTGAGTAATGAAATCCATATCCTGACTGTATTTAAAAAAACTTTTTTCTCCTTGGAAGATCTGAACCTCTGTATTAATTTTGGGCTAGTTGTAGAAAGGCCTGAAGCACCAATTCTAGACTTGTGAGCAGTCCTACTTGCAAACTAGACCAAAAAGTGCTCCAGAGAGCAGCCTGGCTCCTGAAGGAGTAAATTAGGGGTACAAATTTTAAGCTTGTAATTAATTGTCAGCTTTTTACAATTAAAGTCTTAAGTGCCTGTCACATGGCAATCAGCTGCAAAAGCTTAAGAACGACCTACCAATTGCCTGCTACTGCTGGACAGCTGTGTCAACAGGCCATGTGAGAGTTCCTCAAACAGTGCAAAGTTAAGTGGTTTTATTTTATACTGTCATGGAAATGTGGCTTGGGCTAAGCTGCTGGATTTCACACTAAGTGGCTGAAGAATGCAGGTCAATGCAGTAACCTCCAGCATCAAGGCAGTAGCACATTGCTGTGGAACAGCAGTATCTTCAATTACTGTGGGTGCTTGCTAGGCAAAATATACATCTGATCCTTAAAATCTATATTCATTTAATGAAGACAAAGACTCCTGACAGCCTTTCCCTGAGTTACAGTACATAGTTTAATAATTGGATCTTTGCATATGAGCTTGATTTTTCATTTCCTTTTTTTTAAAGAAGGGTTAATTTTTGAAGTTACATTGTCTTTTTCTTTGCTCATGCTATTAGGTTAGTGTATATGCATACTTTCAGAAATCTAGCTGCTCTAGAATGAGGATTTTAAGCACTCTGACAAGTGTTTTCCTTGACAGCTGATGTGTAGTTTTTCATATGCAAGAGTGATGTGTTGATTAGAAGGGGTTATTTAGAAGTATAATATAAGATGAAAAAGGTAAAGAAGAAACTGGGAGGACTTTTAAAAACAGAAACCCAATCTTGAGACCTCTTTCTGACCACACCGATATACTGTTACTGGCTTCTGTCATACTCATGCATACTGATATGGCGTGGTTCTTTGTTATAGGTTCTTCTAGAGAGTATCTTAAGATTGTCTATTAAATAAAGCATAACAAAAAGGAAGAGGATAGTGTATGCCACCCATCTGCAAGGTTCTCAATAAACCATCCACAATCATGCGTTTGAGCAGGGAGATATATATAGAAAGGATAAGGAAGAAAATGCAGTACTTTCCTTTAAAAAATTTGAATCTTAGGTCAAGAAAACAAAATTCTGAACAAAAACCTTCAATAATATGAAAAAGTAATACCCTATTGTAATCAGAATGTGTCAGTTCGGTAAACTGCCATTTTATCTCGAGGGCCTAGCTCTGCATTGCAGACTTCCCTTTGCAGTGTCATCTTTACTGTCTGTTGGAGTGCGTTACAGCAACAATTTTGTCAGAGATGCTTGACAGCTGGTGGAGTGACAGGCTCCAAGTGGTCACTGTGAAACAAAAGGCCTTTGACTGAAAGATATTTCCCTATTACAATGATAGTTGCTCATCTATTATTCACTCTTTACAGAAAATAAAGGGGAATATGTACGTGTGGGTGTTTGAGGGAAGGGAATATGGAGAAGGCAAAGCCCTGAAGTTCTCCAGTGAGAAGTAATCATAGTTAGCCAGATCCTTGTAGGCAGGCTCAGCTGCACAGCCCAATGAAACTTGTTAGCAAAGCGATCAGTGCCACGTAAGGAGTATATTCTTTTCACGGCTCTTTGTCAGTGTGATAACTCTCCAATATATTTTATTCAGACAGCGGTGTTATAAAGTTAGGAAACTTGATCACTGAGATTCAATTCTTTGCCTTCTTGCCATGTTTCTTCAAGAGGTGTAGCACATCTGCAGAGAAGTAGATTATGTAGAGGCAGTGTCTATGGGCAAAGCTCAAGTAGCACAACAGAGTTCACACCCATATGGCTAACTTTTTTCCTCCAAAAAATACCTTGGCCTCATCCACACAGCCTTTGCACAACAGTCCCTGGGCTCTGCTACAACCAGGCTGTTACCCAGTCACACCAGTGGTGTCTGGTGTGAGTCAAAAGCACCAGACAAGGTATTAATTACAACTTTGACAATAAGTGATCACAGAGTGGCGCTGGAGCCTATTCCCAGCCCTATTATCCCTACATTTGGGGGGAATGTATCTAAATATCTGAAGTAACAAAGTAGGGTATACTCTGGCTGGACTTATAAAGATGACTGATCACCCTCATTTCTGGGATGCCAGAAAGGATAGTGCATCTGAGAGCTCTAGGACCACAAGACATCATTAGTCGTTAGACAGACTCCGTAGGCTTTACATCACGTGGGAGGCAACAGGTGTGGCCATGTGTTAGAGCCATGTCTGTCCAAGACAGGACTGCCTAGGTCATTTCCATGTTTTCACAATAGCTTGCTTAAAAGCCTATGCAAGTAAAACAAGTGATGGAGAAAAGCTGAGAAGAAACCTTGATGAAGAAGGTAGAGGTATACTGCAGCTGGCACAGTGTCACTTCTTATTCATGTTCACATAATGAAAGGAGCAGGTTTACTCTTGCTTATGTAATGCTCTAAAATGCTCTAAAATTGCACTGACTTTCACTCAGTCTAATCGTCAATCGTAAGTGACTGTAAGGTAAAATGGAACAAACCTACAAGGTCATACAATTACTGTAAGGGTATGTTTGAAAGTTTTCAAAGTTAATACACAAAATTCACCCTCTGAGTATTCTTTAAGATGTAAAATGTAAGAAATATACATGTATGTCTGCATATAGGGTACCTTTGAGTTTCTAATGAGTGCTTGATTGTGGGGATTCTAATCTGATAGCAATTTTCATCTTCACTTCCTTATTTCTGGCATGGAATACTCTATCGTAAAAAATAGACTGTGTTCTTTTCAAGTATATTCACAATAACTGTAGGGAAATGTATTTCATGGTTTTACAATAGGGCTTCAGACTTCACAAAGCAACTGTATTGGTTTTTATGCATCCTTTCAGCATCTAAGTAACTTTATTCAGTAGTAATCACCAGTAAAAGGCATAGTGCTCTCTTGAGATGTGAAGACATTGATTGTAAATCACAGTTTTGTAGTGGTTCACTACAAGAACTAAGAATGTCAAACTATATGTATTATTTTTATTTAGGTGCCTGGAAGTATCCTGCTTTTTTCAAGTAAATCACAAATAACCTCATGTAACAGCAATGGCTTTTGTTTAGGTGAATGCTTCAAGACTTGATCTGGTGAAAATCTCCCTGCCCCTTCAAAATCTGTAGTCTATTGCCCAAGCTCTGAGACTGACTGGAGGTGGAGGGTAGAAACATTAAGCAGAGAGTGCAAAGAGAGGAGCTGCCCTTTTCAGGATCGGCATGGATGTAGATCAGTTTAAGAAAGTGCTGAGACCACAAGTGGCAGAGACCAGGATGCTGGTTGCAAGCATGAGCTGTCCTGGGCAGCCACCTGCACATCCTTACTCTGGTTCTGCTCCTTGCTTCCTGGACTATGTAGGGATTTTACAGAAACCATCCAGCAAATATGCTCACTTTAATTGATGCTCTTCCTCCAGTTTTTCTAGTCTTTCAAGTTGGATCAGAATTACTGTTATGTCTTTGTTTGTTTCCAAGAGTTTTAGCACCTTTGCAAAAATTATATGCTGATTCAAGGGAAGGAGGGGAAACAGGAATGCAGATGCGTGGGGAGGGCAGGCGTGCTTCTTTGGGTGGCAGAACAGATTTAACCTGGTATAGACTACATTGAGTACCTGTCTCCCCTTCTTCTTGTCAGAGTTGAGGACAAGGCTCAGTTGAGGTATGGGTTAAGAGTAGAACAAGGTTAGTGCCTCTGCAATTTATAGAACTATTGCAATCACTGTAGAGCAAACCACTGTATTCTGCAGCCTGGATTCCACTGTTAGAGTAATGCCTCAATATTAATGTGAAAACAATACATTTTTGGTCCATGTCTACAAAGGTAATCAGTCTTCTTTTGATTTGGATATTAGCTGATTTGGCCTTCAACTGTTCTGTGCTTCAGATCTTGAACTCTGCAATGCATATTCATTTTTTCCCCATGCTTAACAGGAGTCTTAAATAAGAAATATGTTTAAAACTACGAAAATTCAAACAATGAAGTGTGAAAATGGCTCCATTATTGTTTTGCAGGAAGGATAAGAGATGGTGGTTGAGTAGGGGATGTGGAAGATAAAAGGCACTGAGAAAATGTCAAAAAGGTAGAATATATACAAAATAGAAGGACCATTCTGGAAGTTTGGGAGGTTCTGCCCATAGGAGACTGTAGCTTTCTGGGTTTACTTAAATAAATATTTCACGGAATCTAACAATAATGATGAATTCTAAGATGCAAGAGATAATAGCAAACCTGAAGCCAGATCATAGCTTGGTCCTTCCATGAATATACTGAAGCCTTTGCTGCAGTAGGAGCAGGCCAGCTGACCCAATTTAACAAAGCATATATTCCCTCCTGATGCCTAAAACTGCAAGTTCCGTTGGCAGAACATTAGAAATTGTAATCGAGACTGAATGTGCCAAATTTCAGAGCCTAAAGCCTTCAGAAAGACCCAGCACCCCGGGAAAGTCTTTCAAAGGCTTTAGGAAAGGGTTGCAACAAACAAAATGATAGCTCTTCTCAAAAATATTTGTGCTAAAAAGCAGAAAATTATTATTTCTGAACTTCTTATGCCAGTGAAATTTCTATAAATTACCTCAAAGGGGTACTTCTGTCATCTGGAAACGTTAATACCTCACTGTAGTCTCTGTTTATCTCATTGGTCATTAATTTCCAGGAAGTGCCTGATGCATCCAGTAATGACTCCTCAGATAATAAATAAATAATGTAAACCAAGTATGCCTTAAACTTAAAATATAAACCCCCTGTTCTTAAAAATTGTAGTCATGTGCAATAAATAGATTCAACAGTATCAGACAGTCAGCATCTAGTAACTCTCTCCTCTTGATTGATTTGCTCCAATTTCTCAGACCCAGTTGCCAATAAATACCTTTCTGGATAACTTTCTGCTGTACTAATGTTGCCACTTAGCCTGCTGAATCACTTCTGCCATTGAAGTAACAGACATTTTTTAAGTGAATATCACCAGTTTTTAATGGGAATATGTTTTGCATGTGTTCTGCAGATAAATTTCCTTCAATAATTCGAATTAGATAAATTAATTTTAATGAAGACCTCCTGTTTGGACATTGAATAGTCATGCTGGCATTTTCTTACTGGGATACTTAAGTAAGGTATCTCAGTCCATGTTTACACATCAGAAATAAACACTTAAATTGCTTGCCAAAGGTTCCAAATTGTAGAAATTTAATTAATGACATTTCTGTAAATCAGGCCACTTCCATTTTTATACAACTTGGCCATCCGAATTTGAAACCACTGACCAAACTTTTACATCATGCCAACAATGGTTTGGTGCTTTTTCGGAAAAAAATGCAAACAAAAAAAAATTGGGTTTAATGTTTTGGGTTTTTTTCTCAGTAAGAACGTCCCTTGTGCTCTCTGGGGGTGCATCCATACAGATAATAAAGGTCATGATCTCAGCTAAGGGCCTCCACCCTTCTCCTAGGAACAGCCTCAGCATTGTTTTGGCCTCTCCAGTTAGCTCTTCCCCAGACACAGCTATGGTGGAGGGTCCTGGGCAATGTGAACATGAATAGAGCAGTTAGTTTGTGGCCATCCTGTCTTCAGCATCATGGAGGTAACCGGTGCTTGCAATTCATCTGGCGCCTGTTCCAAGTCAGGATCCAGAAAGCAGGCCATCCTCTCCCTGAATATTCAGAGGGTCCTGATCAGCTGAGTGCCTCAGAAGATCCCAAAGAGGTGATGGCCAGCAGAGCTCCTCATGGAGCGTGGCTCCAGCTACCACGTGCTGCTGGCGGAGACCGGGCTACAGGTCTGTGTCATCTTCTGCCTTTCTACCGATTGCCTTAACCTTATGAACACATCCAGGAGCTGCGGGTCCAAGTTGACTCCCTTCTCAACATTCAGGCAGAGCTGTTCACCAGCAGCTTCCTTATTTATTCTCATTTTCATAAGCTGTAATTGGTTGAGCATCAGTTTAAGGGATTCTCACCTGCTTCTGCCCTGCCAGCGATGGCTTTTCCCTCAGCCCTGAGGAACAGCCCTGGGGGTGAGCCTGCCCAGCCGAGGTGGTGAGCGGCTGCTTTTTGCAGCACAAAAGGCTGAGGAGAGGCAGCCAGACTAGTGCAGGAGAGTCTCTCCCTTCTCCCTGTCTTCTCTTCCCACTGGAAGTTTATGCCTGTCAGTTGTAATCTCTGGTTAATGCCCAATCAACTCCTGGTTCTAAACTTTCAATGCAGCTGCTGCCTATGGAGGTGGAATCTCTGCCTGGAAGGAGGGGAAGGGAAACATCAATTATAATTTTTACAGTCTGTATTTACTGCTGGCCTTTTTTTCTGGCTGTAACTGTTAAGTAGTTGGCTCTCTGAGTTTTGAACTTACACTGGAAAGGCTTGAGGTGAGTATTTTGATCTTTGCATGGTTTGGGGAAGCTCAGAAGGGGCCCCGGAGGACTGGTTGCCAGCGCTTTTGAGCTGAGCTCCAAGCTGTTTCCTTTGTTCTGCTTGGAGCCAGCATTGATTCTTATGAGTTGTGATGGTGGTTAGACATAATCTTTTTTCTTCAGTGATTTCAGGTTTCAACATAGTTTAGGGATTTTTCTCCTTTATTATTTTCTCTAGAAGGATTAGGTATGTTAAACAAATCAATGGATAAATTATTCCAATCCAAATGTGCAGACGGAGGACTGTGACCCTTCCTCCCCTCCCCTGCAACCCTCCATATTCAACTGTTTCAAAAGAGACCTGACCTGGGTTTTGTTTTGCACCTAGTTTTAGCAACTACTGTTGTGAGATTGGCCTGGCAGCATTTTGAAGGAGTATTTCATATCCCATTGAGCAGTTTTGGTTTTATATAACGATATAGGACACAAATTACAACATTTGTGAGAGAGAAGGGTACAAAGACTTTTATTTATTTTGAAGTGCTGTTGTGGATATAGCATGATTGTAGGCAAGGGGAACAAGTTAGCCTGTGAAAATGTACATTACGTTCATATTTGTTAGGTATGTAACTGCATTCTTCTCTTCTCATAATACATAGAAATGTGTTTATGCTTAGACTTGCAGTTTGGAGCAAAGACTGCCATAATAGGAATGATATGTCGAGATTTAACTGCTCTGTGGATTGTAGTACAATAAAGCAGTAATCCGTCTCCCCTGTGCTGGTTCTAATTTTTTATTCAGCTGTGGCATTCCATACCATGCTGTTTATCTTGTACTTTCATTCACTCATGGATCTGATAGTTGTGAAATTGGCAGATGGTTTGTGATGCTTTGCTAGGAGTGGTTGTATCTATCCCGGTGATTAAAAGGCTTGCTGATTTGCTTACCCAAAAGGATTAATGGCAGGCAGCAAGGGCTTTGTTTGAAAAATCCATGCCCCACAATTCAACAAGAGGACAAAAAGTAGGCTGGAAGTAATCCAGTATTAGAGTTGCTTTATGGAGAAGCTTTTTAAAAAACTTACTGACTCAGCAACTGGACATTTCCTGATGAGATCTGAACTATCAAGGAAAATGCAGCTTCACACTGTTTTCTCTGTCATTCCATGAGAATAAAGTTCAAGTTTTTAAGCAGGTCAGCAGCAGAATTGAATGACATGTAAAACTTTGGAGAGCTGCCCTGCATATTTTGCTTCTGTATAAAATCAGAAATGCAAAGTACAGAAGCATGACCTTGACCCATCCTCTCCTACCTATGTAATTTAAGCATTCATAAATTGCTGTTTTTTCATTGGTATAGTCAAGCGCTCAGGCAGACCAGACTGTGAGCACTTTAACCTGCTCTTAGGCTTCTTAAGTTATTGGTTTCCTAGGAAATTGTAGTTGCAAATTGCAAACTATAGTCTACGGTAATAGTAGGCTATTAAATGTAAAGTTAAATGTCAAAACACACAAAGCCTAGTGAAAAGCAAACTCCGCTGGGAGTTCAGGATGCTGGTCCCTGTTCTCAAAACCATTTTAAGGTGTATGCAATGATCTTTGAATGGGAACAGAGCTACTGTATCAGCCTTTCTCATGCCCATTCTCTCTTCAGCCCTTCACCTCTTCCATTCTTGGTTTCCCAGCTCCAAGCAGATGCAGTTCCCTCTCAGTCCTGCCTCTTATCAGATGAGTAGGGCAATCCTGAGCAGTGGGGTTCAAATATTCTCAGGGTAGGAATGCCTGGGTCCTGCCTCTACCAGCAACTGTGCTAACTACTGGATGCCCCACAGAGGTCTGCCCAGTGTGAGCTTCCCGTTTCAGTCAGTGCAGGCTGCCATAGTCATTTGTGCATGATTTGTTCTGAACACATCTACTGACTATTTCTTTGGGGAGTGGAGGTGGAGGTAGGTACACTGGAACTTAGATGACAGACACCTCTCCACAGCCTAAAGTGCTTCTCCATATGCAAAGATACTTATTTTGTTGCTAGGAGATTGAAATGAAAATGTTTCTTGACTGTGCATTTCTGAAAATGAAGAATGGGTTGAAGAGTAAACAGTCCAAGGATGCCTGTTTTGGGTTCCTAATGGACTGTAGGCAATTGGTGTATGGTGTCATACAGTCACAGTGCTGCTACCACTCCTTCTGTATGTCAGCTGATTCTGCATATTGTTAACCTTTCTTAAAAATAAACGGCATCCCTTGGGGGTTTTTGCTTCATTATATTATCCCTATTTTAGCACTTTGCGCAAGCTTCAGGTATTATTAAATATACATTGAACTAGCTCTACTTGCTTTTTGCTTCCAGCCATTCCTTGTGATACCTTTGCATTTTTAATCTTGCCTATGGTGTCAGAAACTTCAGCCTGGTCAATGTGGTAGCTGTTGCTGGGAAAATGAGAATCACCTTGTAAAGGACTAATTCTAAGTCTCCTCGAAATCTCCCTCTGAGATTTCTGTCCTGTAGTCTGATCAAGAGTTGGTCTTTTATCTCAGCTAATCCTCTCAGAGTTGCAAACAGCTTTTCAGCCTTAGATCAGCCACAAACCTTTCTCAAGGTTTAATTTAT
Organism: Astur gentilis; assembly: GCF_929443795.1. Lineage (NCBI taxonomy): Eukaryota > Metazoa > Chordata > Aves > Accipitriformes > Accipitridae > Astur > Astur gentilis. Next base: position 34,618,431 of record NC_064884.1, on the reverse strand, counting down.
TTTCTGTCCTCAAGCTTAAAACATACATGTTTTAGAACAAATGTGTCGGTCTTACATGAGGTATGACTCTCTGTAGCTACATTCAATGCACTTGTACAGTTAGCTCCCTCTGCGTGATTGCCAACCAAAACACATCAAGAACACAGGAATCTGCTGCTATCAGACTATTGTCTGCATGTTTTTCTTTTCACCAGCATCCATGCCTCAAAATACATAATGTGGTTTAGATCTCTTGCAATTGCCTTCCATATATCTGGATGTTTCCATCTTTCCTGCTCAGATTACTTTCTGTAATTTCATTTTCTTCCTGGTGCTAGATGCTGTTCAGAAATTGCTTTGGACCACAGCGCTTGGGAGAGAGACCCTTATTTTAGGGGTGCATTTTCAATCACTTCTGCTTAATGGAGAATATGCTTCTTCATGAGATCTTCCTGGGCCTTCTAAAGAATGAGCAGAATTATGTAAAGCTCCAGTACTTCTATCAAATAATATCTGTGCTGATATCGGCCAGGTAACTCATCTGGGGTGTTGTCTACAGAATCTGAGACCCAGCTGGAAAACCTGTCTTATAGACCAAAGATAAAATTTTCAAATGTGCGCAAATAACCTAAGATCTTACCTGGAAAAGAGAAAAAAATACTTGGGATTCTAAATTTCATTTAAAGTACTCTTTCTACATTCTTTGCATTCTTTGCTATGCTAAATTTAAATCCAGGGATTTTAAATATGCATATTTTCCATATTGTCTCAGCATACTCTAGAGACGCTGTATGTAAGCTGTTTTTAATTAGATTTGTGTTAAAGAGAGGCTGCCTTCATCCTAGTTGAGCAACCAGACATATGTTGAAGACTTTTAATGGCAGTCTCTCACTGCCCTAATTGTATGTGTGATTATTTATTATCATTCCAACTTATAAAAAGACAACCAAAATTAGCTTCAAGTAATAGAGGCATGACACTGATGTGGTTCTGATCTCACAGGTAGTAGATGGGAATAAACTACTGACCCCAGGAACACCTGAACAGTGAATGAACTTAGGATGCCCGTTTGCCTAAAACTTAGGATAGCTTCACCAATCAAATAATTTTCCTTTCAGTTAATTCCTCCATATGTGGGCAGGGCACTTCTTAGTAGACATTCGCTTTAGACAAAATTTTTCCAGAGCTTTTGTTTTGACTAGAAAGGATTGACATAATGAGGAAAAAAGTCCGGCACATGAGTAGTTTTTGTTGCCATGAGGAAGAGTGAGCAGTTAAAGACATGTAAGGACAGGAAATTCTTTTCTATGCATATTTTGAATGTATGGAAAAGGTTCTCAAGCAATCCAGTTTTAGCTTTGACTCCACAAGTACCTAATATATTCCAGAATTCTACACAAGTTATTTGTGCAGCCCGAACAGCTTAGGTTGTATCACTATTTTCCTGTGTCCAGAAACAGTTGATTAGGCTGAGCATATGTGAACTTCTGCATATCTGTGATTAAGCACGTGTGCATATCCCAATCCTATAGAGTGGTTTTGGGGAAGAGAATCAAAGTGTGTTGAACTGTATTGTGGAAGAGACTTGTAGTATTTCTGTACGGATTTGTCATGCAATCTGGTTATTTCATAAATACAGTATTTGCTGCAATGAACAGAAATGCAGGGTAAATGTGTTTTTGCATCACAGGTAGTACATTTGCTATCTAAAGCCACTGTTACCACAGCTAGCGTCATCCTTCTCTGTGACTGGCTTCCTTCCATCAGTGCTTTTCTCTCAACAGAGTGCCATGCAAAGACACATCTCACACTAAAAAAAAAAAAAAAAAAAAAAAAAAAAAAAGTATGTCTTTCCAGTGGGGAAATTCATAGAGTTCCATTGTACCTCAGGTTAAGGAACAGTTAATTTTGTAACTTTGGAGTTGAATAGATTTTTTTTCAGTCCATTGATATTTTTTTTTTTTTTTCATATTTAAAAAAGCATCATCACATTTAGCCTGTGGAGTCCACTGCTTCCTATTTGAAAACTGGATGTAAAATTGGTTAGGACAAGAGTAAGCTCATTCTACTTTGCAAGTCCTTGTGTGAACATAGGATACACGCATTAATAACATCATTTTCAAGCTTCTTTTTAAAGAAAAAATGTTTTTCTTTTCCTTTCTGATTTGATTGCAATGTGTTCACCTAATGAAGACCTGTAGAATCTACAGATTGCATTCTAAATTCTAATGCCCCTGATTTTAATCACAGTTTGTAGGCTTTAACCATAGGAAAAATATCCCTTACAGAAGTCTGATCTTCCTAGTAACTCTTAGAATGACTTGACTTTAAGACTGTCTATAGTCTGTAACTATGAGATCCCATTCCTTGGACCATAGAGCAATACCTTATTTCATCAGACTATTTCTATTTTAGAAGGTATAAAAGACTCACACTTTACATTTCTGTGCTGAATAAATATTCTCCCTATTATAAAAATTAATATGTTTCCTGGAGTATAAATAATGTACCCCTAGGACAGGGTGATTGGCACAGGTGATCAAGTTAGATGACAGAAAAAAAATGGAACTGCTGTCTTGTGGGGACCTTGAGAGAAGAAGCAGATAAAGAGGTTGGATCCTACCCACACTGGTTTCTCTAGGATTAGTGTTAAGATTTTTTATCTTCTCCATAGAGTACTGGTTCTCCACAGTGTAAGCCTTATTGCAACTAAAATTTATTCAAAATCAGATTGCACATAAAGAAGAAAGTAGCAACTATTATGGAGTAAATTCAGAGAGACAAATTACAGGGATGAATTAAAACATTGTGGTTTCATTCAACAATAACCTAAAGTCTCCTGAATAGACTTTTATATCTTTAAGAAGTTTCAAGTAAAACAATGAAAAATGTGTGTGTGCACATATGCATATGTATGTGTAGCTGACAATTTACCTTAGTTTACACTCAGATCTGAGGCTTCAAAACTCAATACAAATGGTAATATTTATATACTGTATTTTCTACCATTTCAGTGTAAGTACTGCTCAGTGCAAGTTTAAATGTACCTGATAGGAAGGAACCTATAAGCTAAAGTGGAATTATCTTTGCCCAGAATAATTTTTTTCACAAAAAAAAGTAAACAAGTGAATATTGAGAACACATCCTAAGAATTAATAAAAATTTAATAGTTAGAAGTACCAGCAGGTAAAAAAATTCCTAGGTATATTGTTAGTAATAATTATCCCACTATATGACTCAAAGATATAAGTGAAAAAAAGATCATTATGAGGAATGTAATGAGGCAAAAGAACAGTTCACAGTCTGAAGATTAAAAACAGATGGGGGCTAGAAAAAGAAAAAAAATCATATAAGGAAATTAATTTGGGTAAAAAAACATCCTGGCTTTTTAAGCTGTATGTCTACTTATCCTATTTCCTGACTGTAATTAAGTGTCAGATATGTTTTTATTTTTTGTGTTTTTTACATTTATTTTACTTATGTAAAGAATGAATAGGTCTTGCCACCTGCTTTCTTTGAGAATAATTTGAACATATGGTTCAGAACAGGTCAGCATACCCTAACACACAGATGTTTTTTTTCCATTTGCACAGTATCGCTTTCCCAGATGAAAGTTTGGCTGTGTCTTGCTGGGTTGCTAGTGTTTTTGCCAATACTAGCTTTGGACCATGATCTATCTGGTGTCTCTTTTTGGATCTGTGTAATGTAATGATGAAAGGGAGAGAGGAATTGTTTCTTAGCATTGACCTAATTCACTCTGCTTGTTTAATGACATGATAGCTTAATGTGATGTCCGTAATGAAGCTAGTTGGTGATGACTTCACTTGGGATGGAACCAGCCTTAGGCTACAAAACAAGGCCAGCCAGATACTTTTTTTTTTTCTTTAATACCTTGAAAAATCTCGTGACCTATCTTCAGCACCCTCCTGCAGTGGTATTCTTTGTGCCTAACCTCTTTTCTGTGCCTGACTGTGTAACATTAAAAAAAGCCAAAATCCACTCCCCCGCCCCCCACCCCGAGTTATTCTCCAAACTGGGTATTCAGAAATTGAGAATCTGTACTAAATTTGGAAAAAAGGTCCTTTGAGTTTATTTCAAGATTGGTTTTCAATAACTGATGAAAATCAAAAGCTAGAATACCCTACCACTTACCAGTGAGAGATCGGGGATGTAGTTTTTTGAGAGGTCTTCCAGATAGGGACTGAAGGTTTCTATAAGAAAAGAAAAAATAAGAATAATCCCACTCCCCACACCCCCCGCAAATGAGATACTGATTACAGGTTTGATTAACTCTGCTTTGGGAAAAGATAGCTGTAAATTTTTGCCACTGTATGGAATAGTAGATTTGTATGAAACAAGAGATTTGTACTGCAGATGAAGGCCAGAGAACTGGTGCAGCATAGGAATGACAGGTGCATCAACTTCAGCTGAAGACAGTATGAATCTTTGTGTCTCATGCCAAAGGATGTATTTTTGTCCTGTTTCTAGAATTTTAGCATCTCTCTCCCTTGCTCACATAGCTATACTATTTGCAGTACAAGGAAGTACAGGAAAAATAGACTTGTGGGTTTGGGTTCTTGTTTTCTACTGGTTGTTGTGTGACATTTGCAAGCTCAGGAAGTCATATATTTTCAAAAGCATAGTTCTGTACCCTATTTAACTAATTTTTAAGAGCAGTGATGGCTTTAGTCTAATTTGGGGTGAGTGATTGTGAGACTGAAAGGTAAATTTCTTTTTTTCTGTAAAAAAACTACCATTTGATAGATGAGTTTCAACCAAACTTATTAAACAAAGTTGCTGGCACAGGTGGTAACTGGTTTCTGCCAAACATCCACGGAGAAAGTGAATTATGTCATCACAACATGATACAGAACAGGCTGCCCTGTGTGATTCCTTTGTGAAGGAGATAGGTGAACATCTTTGTAATACTGTTGAAGAAGAGCTTACGTCTCCTCACCTGAATTGGTGGCTGTCATAAGGTTTTCTAAAAACTACTACATAAATCTTACTTTTTGATGATTTCTGAGATTGAATTCTGTTGAGCTGAAGCCTTTATTGCATTGAATCGCAATGTGAGTCAAGGACCAACGGACATGAATAAGAATTAAAGAGATGCAAGAAAATAGCCCTAATAAAAAAGCACAGCACTTGGGTGCCACAGTTAGATTGAGTCCTGAATTGTCATTGATGGGTTTCTCAATCTTGTCAGTAATGATGGTTTCCCATGGTGCCAGCAAACTGCGAGCAATTTTCTGCAGTAGCTGCTGTGACCAGATTGTATTAAGATGAAATGTTGTCATGAGACAAATATACAAAATCTTCTACTTGCTTGTGTCTGATGCAAGGAAGAAAACCATCTTTCTCTGCTTGGTGAAGCATAGAGAACCCTCCTCAAATCAAGGCTGGAAGAAAATGTGTTGGTGATTCAGTCATGTGCCATTTATTGTGTCTTTATTAGACACAACTTTTGTAACTGGAATAAAATGAGACTGTGTATGTACAGACTGTTTTCAATATATTAAATATCATTTTGTCATTTATGTGGATTTACTACCTACAGTAATGTTTTCCTCATTAATCGCACAGTAGAACAAATAGTCTAGTAAGCTAACCTAGTATGAACGTTTGTAGATAGCATTGCATTATGGCTAGTGCATGTTTTCTGTACATAATTTAAATTTGTATTTCTTAGAAGTAACGCCAAGTAGCAATGGTTGAATAGAATAGAATAGAACAAAATAGAATATTTCAGTTGGAAGGGACCTATAACGATCCGCTAATCCAACTGCTTGACCACTTCAGTTGCTGGTGAGACAGGAGAACAAAATTGTTGAGATGAGTTTATTGAGAAGCACTGACATAGGTGACAGGTATCTGCATCAGAGATATTCAGTTTCGTTAAATCCATTGCAGTCTTTCATTTGAGGCCTTTAAGATGACAAAAGTTCACAACTAAACAGCCCTCTGGTGGAAATTTAGCTGTTTTCAATTATAATTAAATATGAACCTAATTACACCAAAGTCTGGAAACAACAGGAAGTCATCATATCCAATTAATTTTAAGCAGGAATTCTTAGGAAGGATGCCATTTAAGGTTTGTGTTCTTGTGGTTGCTTTTGCCAGTAGTGATAGAGACATACTAGCAGGTACTGCATACAAACCAGTTTCTGGGCGTTATCAGTAAATCAGAAAATTTCTCTCTTTGGATAACTGAGAGGGATAGTACTTTCAATTTTAAGTACATAAGCAGTCAGGTGCAGTTGAAAGAAAGTAGAGCAACAGCTCTAAATCCTTTAGACACATCATTAGCTGAAAACAACTTGTTTTGGTTTGGTTTTAAAAAGTGTTTATTCATCATTGTTGTGTAACTAACAGCAGCCTATAATTCATCACAGAAACCACTCTGGCACCTGAGGATGGAAGGTGGCAAACGTGACACCAGTTTTTAAACAGGCTTTCTGGGAAGTCAGGGTTAACATAGACTTGTAATCTATACAGGTGTTAGTCTGTAACAGACAAATATAATTTTCAGGGAAATGAATTAAAACTGTGGTAAAAAATAGAATTACCTGACACATGGATAAATACGATGAACATTCATGGTGGCTTTTTAAATGGAGCGCTTGACTCACAAAGCCACTGGAATTCTTCAAAGTTGTCAGCAAGTACATGGGTAAAGGAGATTGTCAGAATTTCCAGGTGGCCTTCAACAAGACTTCTTTCCCAAAAGTTTTAAGGCAATTTAAGTGACTACAGGATTGCTGCCTATACAGTTCCTTGCATAGACAGATAGTGGGTCAAAAGACAGAAAACAAGGAATAGAAATAATAGCATGAATATAGATGTAACCAAATCTGTTGATGATATTAAAATTAACTTAGCATTGTAAAGACAAGGTTCATCAATAACAAACTACAAGATGAACTTACAGGAATCAGTGACTGAGCAGTGAAATGAGAGATGAAATGCAATGTAAATAGATACAAAGTGGTGCATGTAGAAAAAAGTCTGAACTTCACACAGAAAATGAAAGCATTGAGCTCACCATTAATACTCAGGAGAACCAAGAGTGGCCTGGACAGGCTGATCGCATCTTTCTCTGTAAGTAAGAGGGAGCTGAACTGAAGCTGGCAGAAGGCAGGTTTGGAACAGTAAAAGGGTACAGCTTCTCACCAGTCATGGAATTCCTTGACACAGAACAAAACTTTGCTCTGGCCCAAGGTCTTAGATTTTAAAGCCAAGGAGCTAAAATGGGCCTAAAAATTATTTCAAGGACAATTCTCTCTATGATAGTCCCATAACATGGCTTATATTGGTACTAGCAGCTGATAACAAATAATAACCTTCTTTGGCTGGCAGACAGACCTTCTGAACTGTCCTGCTGCCAGCACTTTCACAAGGAGCCATATAGTAATACTGACAAATCTGTGATGTATTGCTTCACTGGTACTATTTTCAGTCTTGTGAAGATACACAGGACAAATCCCACAGGTACTGTGCTGTCCTGGGTGAGAAAAAAGCCTAAAACACTGAGGTTGAAGCACTCACAGATGATGGGGACAGCTGAACAAACAGGATGCTTTTGAAGTGGTGAAAGAGAGAAATTGCATTTCTGAACTCCTGGACCCAAAAGCTGAGACAGGATAAAATGAAATGGAGGAGTTAAAAATATAAGAAATGCACCAGCAAAGGTGGTTGAGGTTGATGGATACCTGTGGGCAAAGTGCAATAATAGCTCCCTGCTAGAGAATCCCAGAAGCTGCCTGACTTACCAACAGTAACACTATCTCAGTTTCTGATTCATAGGCTTGAGTGAGACTTGAGTAACTTTTCAGACCTCTGCCAAAATGCGTACTTCTACACGTTTTAGGTGTATTTAAGTAGATTGGAAAAAACTTCTTGCAAAATGTTTGTGAGGTTTTTTCCTTCTGATCATGACAAGATGTGATAGCTTTACAAGTGCACACCCAGAAGAGGAAAAAAACATAGTGCTTTTTTTTCCTTTTACGTTGTCAAGTCATTTCCTGTTAATTCAATGGAAATAAGTAACTGATCTTTTCATATCAATATCACAGTGCGTGTCTACTTTCTGGCAGGACTTAAAACAATAATAAGTGCTTGTTGTGTAACGTTGCTTATCATCGTCTTCTAAGATTGTTTTGAGTCCTTCAGTAATTTCAGTTGCAGCTTAGGCAGTAAATATGTACTCCAGTAATCAATTTGAGATGAGTATTTGGAGAGAGCTGTACATACTTAAGTGCTGTTAATATGTCCTTTAGCTTGCAGGTGTACAGCATATGAAAAAAAAAATAGAATATAGCAGGTGGGAATACTGAAGACCTCTGAAAATTGATGAATCTCATGCCTCTTTATCCTGAGAAACCATGTGGCTTCAACTATTGTTAAATATGATTTATTTATATGCTGCCTTGATTAATTATTGGCTTGTTTAGGATGCTTAGATTGGTTAATGTTTGTTCTGCCATTTGTCATGGATGCAGGTAGTCTTTGTATCTCTGGTTGCCAACACTTATTTACTTCTCTCCACTTACTGCATCTTTGATTTAGCTTCTGATCTTTCTTGAGGCCAACTCAAACTCCATCTGTATCTTGTGTACCTTAGGCATCTCTCTTGAGTAGATAGTCAGCCTTTTAAAGTGGAAAAATGCCATCCAATACCGATTCCTTGGATTTTGTTCCTTAAACTACCCATATTTTCCATACCGTCTTTCTATCAATGGCCCTTTCTCTTTATTGACTATTTAACTCTGAAGCTCCTTTAAAGCAAACAAACAAACAAACAAAACCCAAAACTTCTACCAAGCATCTATTTCATTTCTTGTCAAGCTAAAGTTCTATTTTTCTGTTGCCTGAAACCTCCTGATATTTTCCCTCCAAATCATCCATCACACCATCCCTAGATACACTCCACTTCAAAATATCCCTCCCCATCTGCCTTCTAAGACATGTACCTTTTCTTTATCCTCTCCTTCTTGCAAACTCCTATGTCTTTCTACTTTCCAAATCTCATGGCTACCCAATATATATACCCCTCCTTCCCTCTTTTTGCCTGTCATACATATATTGCTATATTTTAACTGTTCAAGATCTATTCTCTTGTAAAAATGACCTGCTTGCTTTGCTTCCATGTATTGCATCTGTAACCCGCAGCCTCATCTCACCGGGATTTCTTCTTTTCTAGCTCTTGTACTCTTCTCTGTGGTTGAGGGGGCACTCCTCCTTAAAGAGACCCTCTAACTGTCTGTTAAGAATCCCTCTGCTAGCTCTTTTTTTTACATCTCGCTCTCTTTTTTGCTTCCTCTCTCAGTCACCCAGAATGTCAGCTATGGTAAATTATGTTTTTCACAGCAGTGCTATAAAAGCGAGACCAGTATTTCCTCATTCTCCTTTCTGGCTTTCATATTCTGTATTGCTGCATGAAAGGACATTCCTGATCTCTCTAGAAAGTGTAGATGCCTGTTTAGTGCCTTGCTATAAGTAGAACCACACTTCTGAAAAGCCAGGTCTGTATGGGCTGCAGTAAGTGCCCAGCCACAGGACCAGCTCATGGCCCAGAAGGTTAATCTTGACCATTTCTTACTGTGAGATGAGTTCTTTGGACTTTGGCTAACCTGATTTATAACTGGAGCAAAATTATCTTTGTAGGTATTAATAAATAAAGCCTTTACAACAAAAAATTGCCACAGATATGTTCTGATATTTCTCCCAACAGTGCACAACTAGAATGCTGAATCTGTAGGACAGGTAGATATAAAAATGATTGGCCAAGAGATTAAACTTCTCTGCCAGATACTCAAAAGATATTAGGTGCCTAACATCTAAAATACCAGCTGTCAAAACCCGTAAAATCCTGCTTTTTGAGCAGTATGATCTCTGAGCTGGAGTGGGAGGAAAGAATATTGCATACAGGAGTCTGAGATGAATGGGTATTGTGCCAGTTTCTTTCAATTCCTCCAACATTCACCAAGCTTTCTGTGTGCAAAAGGAGAAACAGATTAAAGTGGAAGACAAACTTTAAAATGGATGCTATTTCAGAATTTAATTCAATTTATAAACAGTCACAGTCTGTTCCCTACCAACCCATCTTCAATTAGCTTTTTTTATAAAAATGCAGTGTTTTCTAACTTTTAATAAGACTGCAAACAACAGAAGCCTCATTCACAGTCTGTTCAACTAATGGATTTTAAATACTTGCAATTTTTTTTTCTGAAAATATATCTAAATGGCTAATCAGAATGGATTATTTCTTCCAGTGATAATGGTTCTGACTGAAAACAACCCTTCTAATGGGTAAAGTTTATAAGTTTCTAAACTTCTGTGGCGTTTGTAGTTGGGTGAATCTAAAAGCACTTACTAACAGAGGGACAAATATAGAGAGGAAAAAATTGCTATCGCAGTACTAATCGAGCAAGTATCTTCTATATGACATTGTCTGTATATGATTTAGGAATAGGTGTGTAAGTATTCTGTTTCTGAGGGGGAATTTCCTTGGCTTTCATGGTCTTAATAGTTCACACAATCTGCAGTCACACGGGACGTGTTGGTGACTTGACTTGTCATGTACACAATGGTGCTGGAAGGTTACTGTTATATTTCCAGGGAATCTGTAAGGCAAATGCTTAATGTCTTACATTAATTGTAGAAATACCTAAACATGTTTTTCCTTTCATCTTTTAAAATCTTCCATATTCCCAATCTAATGCCTCCCACTTCAGAAATATAATTTGAAAAGAAGGCCTGTAAAACATTGCTAATTTTCAACTAGTCTTTGCCTTGTAAGGTTTTTACCTGGATTTGGTCAATTAGCTGAACAGAGTCAGGCAACATCTGTTCCTCCAGAGCAGCTAATATTGAATTTCCTAATCACGAAAAGCAAGTGCGGATGGGTCCTGCAAACGCACAGCTGCACTCTCCCAAGCTGCCCTTGCTGCTGCTTCCAGATCGAGATGCCATTCACTGGGCAAACCCAGGAAGACCGAAGTTCCAGACACCTGGGCTGACTGTGTGGTACCTGCACATACCCAGTTAAAACATCATGCCCGTTTCTCATGAGAGCTGGCTGGCTCCAGCTCCAGCTATCCCTTTCTTCTTTCAGGGGCTAGCACTGGTCACTGCAACCTGACCCATGGGGTTTCCAGCAGAGGAGTCCAGTCTGTGTTCTCCCTTTTCATACAGGGGGACAGAGAATACATATGGGGGGATGCGGCCCACCATTTGTGGGGTGATTCCTGCCTGCAGAACTGCTGAGTGAGGCAGTGGTGCCTTTCAGGCATGGGATGGGATAGAGGCACTGCTTATCTGATCATCCTGCAATCATTTTCTTGATGTGGGACATATACAGATCTCTTCTGAATATTTTACACAGAGATCCCTTAACTGAATTCTTTTTGAGTTGTCCCTGAAATTTCTTCAGTTTCTGAAAATAATTTTTGTTTTATGCATGCCAAATACATGTGAAATGCTCTCATGTGAATTTAGCACTGTGTTGAAGTCATTATTTCTGCTTAATCCTCCTTGCTCATGCCCAAGGATTTCATTAGTACCTCTTGTCATTAAACCGTCCTGGGAGTTCATGTTCTCTCTGAATCTTTTTCAGCTTCACCATTTTCCAGGGTTCAAACCTCCTGTTCTGTTAGTGTAGCCTGCGTTTGCAGTTCCTACGTGTGCTTGCCTTTCATGCACTACTTCCTTCTCCATATCAGAGTATACTAGCAGTCTTTTGTGTAATTTGAAAAATCAGCAATGTTTTTTTTTATTTATTTACTCCTAGATTATTTTTTAAAATGCTTAATGGGATTGTCTCCAGTATTCAATGTTACAAAATCACACTTTCAGCATTTTAAGAATGATTCAGTATTAGATAATTTTAGATCACTTAGTGTTCTGAATGTACGCTTTACTGGTATTGTCCAGTGTTGCGCTATTTTCTTAGTAGTTAAGGTGGTTCTAAGTGAACCAGTACAAAATTCTAAGAATATCCCAACTTAATAGTTACCAATTTATAACCGCCTAAAATACTAGAACTTGGTATGGCTGCCAAGACTTCCATTATGTAACCCCAAATATAGTGTTTAATTGTATTCACATGCTCCCAAACCCAAATCTTTGGAAATATTTTCTTTTCTCATGCATGGCATTCATACTTCTTTGTTTGCCTTAGTTGCATACTGAAATGTTAGCATGCTTACAAATTTCTTAAGTTTCCTGAGTATTACAAGGCTTATATAAAAACTGGTAATAGTGGTTGAAATAGCTCTCCAGCCATTTCCATAGAGCTTTGGGGTGTCATTGTAAAAAAGAAGCTGATTTAGTAATCCTTATCCCTAGTCCCTGTTAGGTATTTATCCACTTATGTTACTCACATGATGAAAAAATCTTTCATCATTCTCATGCCATGAGTACCACATTCTGCTTTTTGCAAATACAAGTATTATTTGAATACTTGAGCTTCATCGGCATGTTATGAAGTTTTATAATTTCCGTCTATGGTTGAAGTTTTTGCTATTGCTAAGTCTTCTCTTGTTGCTATATTTTAACGCCTTTTTTGTAATGGTTGTATACCTGTCATCTCTGATTTGTTTCTGGTTGATCTTAGATCTCATCCCCATATTTCTGATAACAACCATCCCACTGGTAATGATAGCTAAATAATTTCCCCCTTATTTTATTATTCTCCAAGCCAAAATCTCTGGTGTCAATTTGGCATTAGCTACAGCCTTTGGGGAGGTAGGGGTAGAAAGGGAGAAATACCAACCAGTTGAATCCTACGATTCATTCCAGTTCAGTCCCTGTATAGTTGTGCTTGAATAAAGGTCATCTTTGCTTATTTTTAGGTTTACCAAAGCAGTGACATACTTGACATTTTGGTGTTTGCATAGAATTTTCTAATTAATATTAAATGAGCTTCTAAAAATTATGGAAGAAGCAGCTTCAATAAATAATCCCAAAGTGAAGGATTATTTTTTTTAATATCAAAAATAGATGGAAAATAAAATTTAGCAAAGCAACCCTATTTATCAGTTTAGCTGAAGAAATCACACATTGCTTTTCCAGATAGTTAAGGTCTGACATAGAAATTGCATGTATCTTTTGAAACAAGCTTTCGTTACCTTAAACTTCAGTGTAGTTAAATTGCTTCCATGTGCAAATCCTTTTCTAAATATGCCTGTGTCAGTAGGCCAGGCATCATGTTGTGAATCAAAAATCACGTTGCTTTTTACTCCCTCTGGAAGTCAGGTGTTGATGTTTTCTGAGAAGCTGTTTGCTCTGTAGTTAGTGTGCTGGGGCAAGTCTGAAGACATATTACCATGGAGCCTGCAGTTTTTCAAACATAAATGGAACACCCCTCCAGCCTGCTGTGACGAATTTCCTGCACAGTCATGTCCTTGAATCATAAGCAATCAGTGAAGCATGGTTCCAGGAGACGATTCTGGGAAAGAAACCTGGGGGATAACTACCTTTTAGAGGGACAAATGTAAGCAATAGAACTATAGCTCTGATCCCACAGTCAGCTCCAGATTAATTCTTGAAATTATGTGTATTGAACCTCCCACAGGATCTTGGTCTTGAAAAGGCACAGGTCTGTAGTAACGATTTTAATCTTAAATGATACAATAATCGTCCTACTAAATTAGAGATTAATCCATTCTTTAATTAGACATTGAACAAAAACCTACCTTCAGTTATTTTAAAAGGTGGTGAATGCCTTCAAAGAGAGCTGTTTGTTATTCATGTCAAAAAGCCAAACTTCTTAGATACCTAAGTATAGATTTAGGAGTCTATCTTTAGGCACTCCTGTAAAGAAAATTCCGAGTGTTCTTCAGGGCAAAAATCTCTATTCTCTCCTCTGTCTTGGGTAAATGGAACTAACAAAACCTAATAAAACAGATAAGGAAACTAGAATTAGTAACCTAGGTACAAAAATGCAGTTGCATACATTTTTCTTAAGCTCCTCAAAAGGAACTTTTTTTATGAATACAAGAGCTGATGGGATATTTTCTTGTTCTTATTTTCTTAAAATTCCAGTGAACTCCAAGCAAGAGGTTTATCTCAGCACCCATTCCCAACAAATTTTCATTTTGATATGGATTCTTTATGGACTTTCATTGGGAAAAGAAGATTTGAAAGTCAGTTTTTGATATCTTGAAAATAATGTAACTGACAAGAAAAAAGAACCTCAAAAAGATAGACTCAATAGAAAACAAAATATTAACTACTGAAGTACAAGACTACCACATTATTTTTAGAACAGTTTATTTGGGATAAAAGATTGTTGTGGAAAGTAACTTTTAAAGTGCAATCTAACCTGAAATGCTGATACAATCTTTCTATAACCGAAGTAGAAGTCTCTCAAATGCTCCTTTACTTTCATGTGTTCCTCCAAAAAATATTTGTCCAATAGGCCATAGAAATCTTTTTAAGTGACATTGTAGTTTGTTAGTGTCCTAAGTATTATTAATTATTAAAACAGCTGTGTTGTCTTCTTCAAAGTAGTTATCCATCTGAATAATTGATAACATAATTGCTTGTGCTTATTCCTATTACCTAAGGGCTTGTCTATTTTTTGTTTTAACATAGCTATCTGGAAGGAGGCTACTGATAATACAGTAAAACATCTTTTAGTGCTTATTCAAGAGGATAAAAGGGTATTATACTGATTTTTGGTGATGAATTGCTACGTATCTATACAAAGTCTGTGCTATATTAGTGTCTCAGGGAGGAAATGTCACTACGGTTCACCTTGGGATATTATAATATACAGTAGGCAGTCAGTACATTTTTGCATTCCTCTCATTTTCTTTCAGCCAAGCGGTTGCTGAACTCTATCCCTTACGCAGTAGCTTTGTTTAACAGCACCTGTAATCTCCTAGCACTCTTTGTTTCCCACATCTCGGATCAGACGGCAGCATGCAAAGCAGCCTAAAACCAGCAGAATGGCTGTCAAGGGATCAGAGTGGCAAACTGGTAAGGCTATGAGGAGGGGAGGAAGGATGAAGAGGAACATGGACTGATGTCATGATCACGTGTGACACATGGCAGCCGTGCTTCCGTCCTTGGTCCTTCGGACTTGGCAGATTTTTGGCTAATACTGTGAGAAAATTATAACTGTGAATAGGATTTGTGTGGGCATTGTGTAAAATATTTCTTGGTTGTGCAGGAGGATTGGCTGTTAAGCACCTGGGCAGTGCGCTGCACCCTGATTGCTGGGCCTCCATTCCATATTGCAAAGTGGCCTTTTCTGTAAGGACAATCCTACTATTGCATTAGATGCCTGTAGGAGGTAAGATGGTTTTTTCACTTGCTAGCGTAAACAGAAGGAAGAGCAGCCTCTCCGGTTACGTTCAGCTCCACTTACTGTCACAGGCATAGAAAACATGGTGAATGGTACATGGTTCATTCTTTGGCTTACAGGGTCTTTGACTTGGAAGGCTGTGGTATGTAAAGGGAAGGAGCTCTTTGCCCTGTTGTAAAAACTGAAAGTTGTCTCAGCATGGCTGTAAAAAATTAAGAATATGATGAAGGAAGACATAATCTCTATGGAAAGAGAGTTGTTTAATTGTGATGCTTCAGTAGGCGTGTAGTTGTACCAACAGCTTGAGAGCTTTCTCAGCGTCTATATTAGATTGCGCAAAATGGATATAATAGTATAGACTCTAGTTCTGTGATTAGTTTCATACTACATTTTTGTAAAGAGCTAAAGACCACGAGCTCTGGAGAAATTCTAGGTGGTTGTTGCTTTGTAAAACACTAGAGAACCAATTGCAAAAATTTTGTAAATGAAGATGCTTGCCTATTTTTACGTGTTAACAGAAAGCAGTTACCACTTCTTCTCAGTTAGTGCCACTGTAAGAATTGACAAGTTTGCTCCCAAGACTTTGCTTTAAGCAATTGTCATGCCACATACATAACAATGTGTGTGTTCGCTGCCTCCTTGCACTACTTTGTGACAGCAAAACAAGTACCCCTTCCATTCTTTGCCATAGCAGTGGAAAATAAACATCTGGCTATCTGTCTCCTCAGAAAATATAAAATGCAACTTCTGAGAGAGCGTCTACATACCAGAGCATTACTTTGTCAGAGAAACAATACTTTATCTAAGAAAAAAAGCCCCCAAAACTTTAAAATCACAGTGTACAGCATTAACATCTGGTTTAAAGTGTATTAAGAGCCAACAACTCAATGTCAATTTGGTCTGACTTTACGGTATTACTTGCTTGATTATGGCTCTCACTGGGGGAGCCGAGCATTTCGATATCATCCAAAGCCCCTGAGAACGATTCAAACCAGCTGGTATTCTCTATATTACATAATTACGAAGCACACAGTGCCATTTGGCATACTGAAGAGGCACTGGGGGCCCACTTCTCAAAATATTTACAGCCTTTTATTCTTCTCTAAACAATCATTTGCATAGTAAAAGTGATATACAGCACACCAACATGCGAGTTTACTTTATTTTCACTTTCTCGAACTTACCTGGAAGTGCTGGTGTTTAGCAGTGAGTAGGCAGAGGGGAGATGGAGCCAGCAGGAATAAAGGCTGCAATGTTTCCAAGAAAAGATTTATATTGACTCAGTCAGTGAAAGATGAGGAATCTTTCAAAGAAAACCTGAAAGAGGTATAAAAGTTCTTTTCCTGTGCGAAAGCATAGCGTGAAACATCTCCCCTGGAAGCTGGAGAAGCTAGAAACCAGGAGATGTTGCAAGTGAGCAAGCTGGTCATTACAGGGTTGTTCATGTGTGGATGAGATGCAGTGGCTGCATCTTGGTGGGGAGGGGGGAGTGCCTTTGTTTTAAGTAGTGTATTTTTGATTGTTAGATCTGCTTCTTTCTAAGGCAAAGTTGCTAAAACTGTATTTTATCTAAAGTGAACAAAAAGCCATGGAAGTTATCAATAGTTGAGATGCCAGAAAAAAAGAGCGGAAAAAAGGAAAAATCTGTTGGAGTTTCTATCTTTATGTATTAGTCTGAGAGATTTAAAGTTACAAAGGGATAGGTGAAGGGTTAATGGTAACTGTCTCTTTTCTCCCTACCACACCAATAAAATAGATACACTTCTTGTACACACGCAACTCTTGAACTACAAACCTCTATCTGATCTTAGCACCCACAACCTACCATCATGCCATGTATGGGAGGCATTGCACGATGTAGCAATGTGAAAATCCTTCAAAGCCCAAAATTCTTCTCAAGTTTTCTGTTATTAAATTCATGTTTGTCAGAACGAATCACATACAGCAATGTTATATGATAGATTAATGAATTTTTAAAGGCTTTCATGCTGTGTAGTACAGGTTTTCTGTCTGTTTTGATTTGGTGTTAATTAAGAGATCATTTTAAGTACTTAGTTATGTTGTGTGTAGGGCTAAACCCCAAATCCTTTGTCTTTTTATCCACAAAGCTTCAAATCTGATTTGAACCAAACTTTTGCAGCTTGTAAAATTGTTTTCAGGAGGAAAAAAATATTAGCTGAAAGTGAGCACAGGCGAATTATTAGATACACTATAGGGAGCCTGGTATTTACATATTGTCCAGGATCTGAATGGTTGGTACGAACAGATATGATTAGTTGTAAATCTCTGCACCCCTGCAGGTGGTATTATCATTCAATTTCCACACAGCAAGGGTTACTGAAACTAATTTTTGGTGCCTGTTTGTTTCCTACTTTCAAGATGTTTTAATGCATTGCATAATTTGGACTGTAAGTGAAGGTGTTGTAAGTGCAGAATCAAAATGAGAAATGTAATGGCAGTCTGAATGGACCATTAAAAGTGGTTTGCTGAGCACAGTGACACAGTATGGCATGTGCCACTGTGCAGTTAAACCTGCAGACTGCAAACCTTCCTGAATTCTGAACTATTTTTTGCTGTCTGGTCCACTGCAGAATTTGACTGAGTGCCAGTGAGTTTCACAGCCAACTTCCTAAACTTGTCCAAGAGATAGGGCAAAGAAAGAATGCTCCTGTCACACAGAACAAGGAGACAAACACCTTCACCATGCAATGTCATGTTAGATAAGCAGACCACTGGACTTCCCATTGCACTATTTCTTAATTTAAGCATACCACCAGTGTACCTGCCACAGGAGATGCTAGAAAAAATTGCCTTAAGACTGCTGGACAGCTGGAGATTAACTTGTCTGTTGCCTTAGTTTCTCCAAGGAAATACCTGACTGCATTTTAATATATGCTGTTTCTGTAAGAGCTGCATGAATGCTCAGATGGGAAACCATACCACTGACTGTTGCTTTACAATTCTTCTTGTCCTCTGGTTCTCATTCTTTATGATTCTGCTAGTTTTGCCTTGCAAGCTTTCCTGAGCAGAGACAACATCGTGACGGAAAAAGGGGTGAATTGAAGGAAAAAAAGAAATTAATTTATGACACAAGTAATCAATGAGCCAACAAAGGAGAACCCTCTGCTGGACCACATACTTGCAAACAAGGATGAACTGGTTGGGAATTTGAAGGCTGGGGGCAGTCTTGGCTGCAGTGATCATGAAATGGAGAAGTTCAGGATCCTGCAAGGAGGTAATAAGGCAAAAAGCAGGATCACAACACTAGGCTTCAGGAGAACAGGCTTTCACCGGTTGAAGGACCTGCTTGGAAGGATTCCATGGGATATGGCCCTGGGAGAAGAGGGGTCCAGGAGAACCGATTGATTTTCAAGGATCTCCTCTTCCAAGGTCCATAAGGGCCCAGCCTGATGTGCAGGAAGTCAGGCAACGTTAGCAGGAGGCCTGTGTGGATGAACAAGGAAGTCCTGACAGAACCCAAACACAGAAAAGGTAGCAGACAAGAGGTGGAAGCAGGGGTAGGTGACTAAGGAGAGATATAGAGACACTGTCCATGTCCACAGGGATGGGTTTAGGAAAGCTGAAGCCCTGAGCAAAGGGTCATGTACAAAATAGGCACTGATATAGATTAAAGGCTTAGCTCTTGGGTCTCACAGACTGAGAATTTCTTTTCAGAAGTGGATCTGTGTATCCTGGAACCTGTTATCTTAATAACAGCCACAAAGCGTAGAGGGAAATCCAGATTTTTTATTTAATTATTTTTGGTTTTGTTATTGTGTCTTTTCTGTATGTCATTCTTAGGCTTTTCTGAATGTTCTCTCTCCTAAGGATAACACAGTTTTAGCTACCTGCTCAAATGAAGTGCAAGCTTTTATCAGGCATCCAATCTTCCAAACAAAATAAATTTTTGCTATGTTCTGATATCTTTTAGGACCCTTCTTCCTTCTCTAGTTACTCAATATAGTAGCAAAACCTAGTTCTATTTTGTCTGACTGTGTAGATGCTGGGGGTTTTACATGAGACAGGAAAGGAGTCTGCAATGCAGGGCAGAAATACTCCTGCACTTTTGATAATTTATTCAGAAATAGCAGAAACCTCCTACACAGTAGCTCACTGAACTCCCAATGATATCATTCTCCCCTGTAATCCAGACAAATAGTGTTCCCAGTCTATAATATATACTTGAGAAGCACCCCAGAAAGGTGGACAATCATGCCCATCTGCTCTCACTACAGAAAAAGAACAGTCAAGATAATGACATATCTGGTGAAGTTTATGTTCTTTCAATACCACACATTTTAACACTATGGTAACTTTTTCAAAAGCCATGTGCTGGAGCATCCTATTAGCATGTATATTTTTTAACATAAAAATGGCCTTCAAGTTTGTATTTTGACGTTGAATTTGGAAGTCTGCAGAGGCAGAAACTTGGAGATTTCAGTTACATACTCTTTTCCATATACTCTCTACTCATTCTGTCTGTGAAATCAAACAAGGTGAAGGAGAGGCAACAGAGTCATTGACGTAATCAAATCTGGTAAAACAGATGATGGATGTAATGGAATTCCTCTGGAGGCTCAAAGTAAAATCCATAAATCAGCTATGAATAAATCAGCAAGTTTACCTACATGGATTTCAGATTTGTTGCCATAGCACATGACCTATTAAGGAAACTTGAATCAGTGTAAGAACACTTCACAATAGAAGTCTAATTTCTACTAATAAGATAGATCCCTCAAAGAAGGCTTCACACAGATCTCTAACCAGGCAGTGGGTCCATCCACGCTGTGGCTGGACAGATGTTGTGGATTGAACACCCATCTTCCTGAACGGGCTCTGGTCTGCACACCAAAGAGATAGGGGTTTTGCCTTTCGCCCTGATACTTCAAAGACATGTGCATGTAAATGAAAAGAAGATATTTGACAAGAGCGAGGTTTAAAACAGATTTTTGTCTCCTTGCTTGTAGGTTTTGCTCAACAGTAAATGCAGCTTTCCAATAGACAGTCTTTCTTTTTGTCACATCTCCAAGATAGTATTCCTTTGCATTCTGACATCTTTTAGCACCTCGCTTACCTCTCCAGCTACTTTAATATAGCGGTGACACTTGGTTCCATCCTGTGAGATCATGTTTTTCTTATGGAAACTGGAAAAAGCAGTTGTAGCTGGAAGCCTGTCTGCCTCAATATAGGTAGACCTTACTAGCAGTTACCCAAGGCTAGCTGAGAAATCCATTAATTACACGTGAGTATTTTTCTCTCCACAAACCTAAGATATTTTACAGTCTATTCTGTGTTCTAATCTGCTTCTGAAACAGAAACTTTAATGAAAATTAGCCATAATCCTCTTTAATGATACAGGCAGAGTGGATAGTGAATTGCATGTAGAACAGACAACATACCTCTCCAAGCCTATGTAAAACAGTGTCGATGCTTTGTTCTTTGCTAAGGTTAAATCCATTTTTTAGCTAGCAGATTCAATAGTCTGTGTGGTGCTACTAGAAAATTTAATGATTTTTAATGATTGCATTCAATACTATTATTTATAAGGTTCAACAAAAAGAACAGTGTTGTGGAAAAGCAATAATATCACTTACGACAGCTCAAATAAGGAAGTAACCATTATTCTATTGAATGTATCATATCCTGATATGATTAACTTTAATTCATGTTGAAAAGACTTTTCACCTGTTACAAGTGAATAGCTTTTCACATATGGTTCAATTTCTTTTACTGTCTTTGATAATTACATTTATCTGGTACTAATTTTTCTCCTTTGCAAAAACGTGCTTAGTAATTTTTGTGTGTATGTATATTAACTTAAATTACCTCATTTCTTAACTTTGTAAAGCTGTTCTTTAAAAGTCCATACTTCTTGCCACAGGAAAAGAACTCTTGTGCACAGCTTGTGTCAAGTTATTGAAGGCGAATAATGCAGTTCGTGTTCTTCTGAATAGTATTTGTGCAACTTTTTAAACATTGATCTCTATGCCATTGTTATAAATCACAATTGAACCCTTATTTGCTGAAAGGTTCTGAGAAACATCACTTTAAAATGTGCCTTAAACCATTCAGTTAAAAGTGATACCTTTTTAAAATGCATGGCAGCTAGCATTTTGCTACTTGGAAAAAGAAAAAAACCTAAAGCTTAATGAAGCAAATGCATCAATTAGGTAATTAGCTTAAAAAGCAAAAGGGAATTTCATGTCACTTTTACTTACTAAACCTTAGGATGTCTTACTAATTTACACATTAGATTTTTCTCATGAAGAGGTCAATAGATTGTGTGGTTGTAAGTTCATTTATGTAGATGGTAAAAATAGCAGACATGGAAAAGGAAATTTGTAAAACTTGAAGAATGGTGCCTACTATGGAGGAGTAGTTTGCTTTAAAATAGGTCTCAGCAATAGGTCTCTGCAATAGGTCTCAGCGTATGAAATTAAAATGTTGATTAATAAAATCATGCTTTGATTTCTTTAATTCAGTTGCAGGAAGAACTTAAATAAGAATAGTACACAGGGAGAATATTATGTCTTGAATGCTATGTTGCAGAACCGGTAATTATTCTTACAGCAGAACATTTTAGTTTCCCTCTGTCAGAAGCTGATTACATCTGTTAGGGAGGCATAGTTTCCAGCCTTTCTTTCTCTGCCTCTACTTTATGGGATCCAAACATGATTTCCCTGTTATGACTGATTTTTGCGTACTTGAACAGTTAGGGTCCTCACTGTTGTACTGCAAATGCAGGATGAGGCAGGTGAAAAGAAAGGATTCTTTTAACTGTGTGCTGCTTTGTAAGATGATGTGACCTCCTTTAAAACAGCCAATAAGCCATATCAATTTCTAAAAAGCACCTAATACCTTCCCCCTCCTGTGAATTACATCTCCTGTTTTTCTGATGGGTGAGGGTTGTTCTTTTTTATACATACAATATTTTCTAGCCACAGTGTTCTAAGAAACTTGTGCAAAACTACATTAGAAAATCAAACAGAGAACTTTTCTCATTTTTATCTATGTCATAGTACTAATATGTAACCAATGAAGGCACAAAGAAAGGGGCATCAGTATAATAGTTTTTAAAACAATGAAATTACTGAGAGATGTCGCATATTTTTCTAACCTGCTCTTGCAGGTTTTTGGTATAATCCTTAATCACTGAGTATTCTTAAATCTAAAGTTGCCTTGCATAAGGATTTTATACTCAAGTACCGTATCAGTGCTGATACAGTCCTTGATGCTGTCGTTAAAAACTTCTTTCAGATCACCCTTTGATAATTTCTAGACTGCTGCTATTGCTTTCTCACATTGATTAATATCCTAGGAAAATAGCTACTAAAAGAGATTCTACCTAGTTAAAACCATGACCTTGAATTCTGACATCTTGTGTTTGCATGCAACATCTACTCTTGTAGACTGATTGACAACTGACTTTTGTTTGAAGTCCTAAGTCTTACCTATTTTTCTAAGAAAGGGATTTTCAGAGGCTCGCCTAATTCTTACAGGTTCTGTGAAAATCCCAGATTAATTCTTGATTCATTTGGCTATTGACTGCACAGCTCTTCTTCCATTATACTTTTAGCCTCTATCTTCAAATAAATTAAATTGTGTTTAAAGGGATTTTATGGGTATCTTTCTTAGAGGTACTTGTAAGGGCTTTTAAAACTCAATTCATAACTATTCTATAAAGCTTAACTCTAAATCAAAATTGTAAATTCCTCAGACTGACCCAAAAAAATGGAATGATACCTACAGAGGAAAAGCTTACCATCAGGCTGTCCATAAGTTAGCTTTCTGTAAGTAAACTGCCAATCCAGCTGTGTTTAGGATGTATCTGTATAAGCCAACTGAGGGCTTTTGTGCTTCAGCAGAGGAGCAATAGAAATTCAAGAATTTACTTGGTTGTACCAAATTTCTGTGTGAACTCGTGTCACCTAGTTGCAACCAAAACACAATTTTTGAAAATAAATCCTTATAAAATAGACCAACGTACTTCAAAAGTCAATTTGTACGTCCGTATATCATGAGGCAGTGTGCTTGAATCAAGGTCACTCAGATGCAACCAGTCTGTTTCAGTTCTCTGTTTTACCTTTGCTTTCTCCTCTTTTCCCTCCTTCATTTTCTGCCTCATGGTTCAACTACAGTCCAGAAAGCTGTAGCATGGTCTGTGAGCCTGCATGGCTGCCATTTGTCCTCTCTTCTGCTCAGGGACCATCTCGTCTCCACACCTGCTTTTGCTGCCATTACCTGCACTAC
This sequence comes from Astur gentilis, assembly GCF_929443795.1. Taxonomy (NCBI): domain Eukaryota; kingdom Metazoa; phylum Chordata; class Aves; order Accipitriformes; family Accipitridae; genus Astur; species Astur gentilis. The sequence goes on along the minus strand of NC_064884.1, from coordinate 34,594,889 downwards.
CAGTCTGCACAGGCCAACAGGCGCAAAAGTAACTGGAAAGTGCTTGAAGAGGTTCAGTTAAACTCTTTCTTTCTTTCTTTCTGTCTGTCTGTCTGTCTTTCCGTCTTTCTTTCTTGTTTCTCTTTATTTGTGCCAGATTGGCTTAGCCTGCAATCTTACTAAGCCTAGCAATGGCTTTTATCTAAGCAACGTTGCTGAGCGTGTCTAATTTCTCGCCCCATTGGCCTGCCAGCTCCAGTGGACTGACTAAATGGTTGTGAACCTGTCAGCACTAAAGGACAAGAGGGCAATATTTTGTTGCACAGCTATAAAACCACTTCAGCAAAGCTGTAAGAATTGCAGAACGTTATTGTACAAGGATGCATAATGTCATCTGAACCTTCCACAATATTGATACTAAAAAGTAAGAATCATGATACTGCAAAATATGTGATGCTATGAAACTATTTAGGTTACGTTTTAAGAGTCTGGGGATCTCTCTTTTTCTTCATTAACACTCTGTCTTCCAGACGGTCTTGGTTTTGTTGTGGACATGAGGACATTTCTCTGGGAGATTTTGCCTTATATTACCAGCTCTTTTGCTGCGGCTTGTGAGGGCACTCTCTCCCTCATCAGTGGCCACCAGAGCGTCCCTCCAGGTCCCTCCAGCAGCCTCTGACCCCACACATGGCATTGTGCTGGTAGAAGTCCCTTTTGCTAGCATGCACAAGCCATGCTTGCAGTGATGTGCCCACGTTTGGCCCAGGCTGGGATGAGTTTGGAATAACAAGATGTGGTGACTTAGCAAAGGGCCAGACCACTTCTGGGACTACAGAACGAGACACTGGTACCACCAATACCACCGTAACATTAATATGTAATCCCTGAGATAATACTAACAGGTTTCCGTTTATTGCTGTTCCAGGAAGAGGCTCCAAGAAATTGAGTTCACTCCTGACCCTTTGTCTATTACATGTATGTTCCTTATCTACCCAGGATGATGGGTTATCTTGAAAGTGGAAGTATTTCAGGGGAAAAGGATATTAGAGGAGTTCATCAAGTGAACAATCTTATTTAATATTCTCCTTAATGACCTTGACTCACAAATGAAATTTGCTGATAAAGCAGAGATGGGGTCAATCTCAATGCAGAGGAGTTGAATAACAAGTAGGATGAACTGGGTAATATTGAGAGCTGAAATGAATAAAAAGAGGTGGATTTTAATAGTAGAAAAGACAAAGCCGTGCATCAGAAGCAAGTAATAATTTCTGCTATATTCTGAGCTCTCATCAGTTAAAATAAAAAAGACTTAAGTGCATTAGGCAGTCAGGATGTTTACAAAATACTGATGAGATTTGGCTGTGCAAAACACACAATAGCAAGAGCTATATGATAAGGTATTTCTAGCCATTGTACTGAGTAGTAGTATCAACTATTTAAAATGTTGATGTAAAGTTATCAGGGTTCAGGGAATAATGACAGTGAAATGATCAAATACAAAATTTTCCTGCTGGAATTCTCTCTTCTAAAATGTCTGTCTTCACAAAGGATGAAAATTATATTGAAATCACTGCAAATAAGGACTCCTAGGATTGCAGATTATCAAGGAAAGGACATGTTTGTTCAAGAACAAATAGGTATCAGCTAGTTGTGCGTACCTCTTGCCTAGACAATTTCTGTTAAGTACTGAGACAACCACTGCACTAGCTTTCCAGTGGGAATAGGAAATCTAGCCAGATTTAAGATGACATTTGATAAAGTTATAAACAGGATTATGTGACACAACTGCTTGTCTGGTATAGCAGGGGACTAGATTTGGTGGCATGCAATTGCTTGGAGTATACGTTTTCCCTTTGAAGAGAGCTCTTAAGTTTTCAAGCATTGAAAATAAAATTTAATAATCCACATCAGAGAGATGCATTCTCACAACTATTTAACCTCTACAAAAGAGGCAGTGAAGGATAGAGTTGTGAATCGCTTTTGCCAGACATATTTACCTTTTTTTTTTTTTTCATAAGGGATTCTGGAAGGTTGTGTTTAAGTTTCTTTGTAACAGAAGAATAGTTTTGCACAATACTGATTCTTCCCAGTTGACTGGAAGAACTCTTTATTCACAGAATCTGGGCATCCCTGGTTTGGGAATAAAAATATTTACGTCCTGGTGTTTCATGATTTTTCAACATCCTAAAAGGAAGCTTGCCCTTCTGTGTTAGTTTCTCTGAGTCACCAGTCCTTCTTGAACTTTACCACAGTGTAGACTGATTCCAGACAATGCCTTTTCATCCTCTTTGGGTTTTTTCTGTCTGCAGCATGTGTCTGGATTGTGACAGGAAATGCATAAGCAACTTGTTGATAATGATAACATCTGTGTGTAGTGACAGAATCTTTCAGCTGAAGACACTTTCCAGCTTTTTCATCATTTTGCCAGAAGGGTTCCTTTATTCTCAGCCCATATTTGGCTCTTCTAAAGAAAATATTCCTAGTTTTATTTCATACACCAAAGAAATAATTCCCTTTGCTTTTTTTCTAAGAATTTCTAAGTATTTGCTCTCAAGGAACTTCAATTACTTTGACAGTGACCAGATATAATGCTGGTTACTTTCCAAGTTCTTATTAAAGATCATTTCAAAGACCTCAGAAAACAGGCATCTAATTATTACAAGTGCCTACATCTGAACAAAAAGGTCAGTGGTTTTGCTGGATCCAATAGGATTCATGAGAATGAGAGTAACAGAATCCCTAGACAGTTCACAGAAAGGTAATAATTCAGTTACCATCAGAGTTTTAACAGATACCAATGCAGCATCCACAAGCAATTTTCTCTCAGATTCCTAGGCATTCATATCTTAGGCTTCAGGACAAGAAACTGAGGGATTCACCTTCCAGACAATAACCATCTTTGTATTTCTCAGTCACCCTTAGAAAGTATGCACATTTTTTGACTTGGGCATTCATTAAAGAACTTGACCTTTATTGTGATCCAGAAAGGACAAGATTTCAAAATTCAGCTCAGGAATACGTTAGTGTTCCTGTATTGTTAATTATACCCATATCCTAATTTTCTAAAGTTTTGGGTTTCAGTGGAAGAAGCATTCTTTAATTTTCCTTCCAGTTCTGGATCTTTTTCCCAGCATGTTCTAATTTTCCAAATTCTTAAACTAAGTCTGCAAGAATAGAGAATTCCAGCAGGAAAATTTTGTATTTGATCATTTCACTGTCATTATTCCCTGAACCCTGATAACTTTACAGATGGGAGACTTTTTTAAAAAAGAAATTTGTATTCAAACATTTCCTATTAATGGTTATAGCAGGCCCACAGAGTTAGTATGTATTGACAGCTTATGCATCTGGAATCCTTACATGTGCATTTTTTCTTTGTATACTGTGGCTCTCAGGACAAAAGCAGGATTTTCTAGCCTCTAAAAAGTTTGGTTGGAATAACAAAAAAAAAATCTACCTGTCTCTCTCTGTTCTAGGATTTTCACAACCGAACTAGTTGACTGCAACTTTGGTTGACATGAACAAATTAATGCAACAGTTATCACTGAAGAGAAAAATTATGGCTAGTAGGTACTACTAACCACTGCCCACTACTTTCAGTCTATATACCTAAAACCTTTCTGAGTGCAGGTAATGCTTCATAAAAGGTTATCCTTGCTCACTTAAAGAACAGGGCTGCTTCTTGGGCAAAGAAGAGCAACTTTTCAATTTTATCAATTTGCTGCTTGGTTTCCATATTTTCAGTGCATTTCTGCACTTGACACTTAAGAAAAGGGGGAGAAAAAAAAAGAGAGTTGTTCAATAAATGGCACTATTGCATCCTCACAATCCCTGTCTTCCTGCCTCTGCTCTCCCAGACTTCTCTACCAGTTCTTCCTCTCCTCCAGCATTCACTGTCTTCCCAGCTGGGCAGGAATCATCTGCCGCTGGAACTGGCTTTGAGTTCTTGACGTACTGGTTGTCTATCTGATTTCTGCTGCTTAAAATGAGCAAAATGTTCTTTCTACCTCTACTTTCAGAAAAAAGGAGACACATAAGTCTTACTCCACTACTCAGGTGATATATAAGAACTTTACTCCCTTTAAAGCATGGCTAAAACATTAAAACATAGAATACTAAAACATTCAATCATATTTAAAAAGGTTCAAAAAAAAGGCAAGCGAGGGATCACATAAGGCACTAACAAAAGAAAAAAAAAATCTATCCTTTTCCCTCATTTCTATTTTTTTACTCCAAGATGTAAGGTTTGACCCACTGTAAAGGATCGTGGAGCACTGTATGCACGTTAGTGAAGGAAATACCCTTCCTTGTTCAGCACGCTTTTTAACAAGAGAATATCTAGAACAATTTGTGAAATAATTATTAAAAATACTCCAGATGCATAGCTAACTGGGGGTGAGATAAAAAAAAATAATTAAATGGGTCCCATGGGAAGACCTATTTAGCAGAACATGAAACGTAGATAATTTTGACTTCTTAGATTTCATGGGAGGAGGTTGATAATTTTGGTTGACTTGAACCTGAAATCTACAACACAAAACTGTAAGATGTGAAAGATGACAGAAGCAATCTTTGGGGAAGTAGTTTAGGGAAGAAGAAATGGCAGGATGGCGAGAGAGATTTTTCTCAAAAATATCTTCTGTTTTGTCAGTAGAAGGGAGAAGGACTTATGTCTTTTAAAAATAGAAGTACTGTCTGGCAGTCTGCTTTTAATAAATGTTTGCTGGCTGTTAGGATTTCCACAGGGCTGCTCTAGATTAGCTGATAGGAAGGTTCCTGAACTATGAGAAACGTGTATCCCTCCTTCAGCAGAGTCTTACTCTTCACGTTTGTCAAGGAGCGTCTTCTCCAGGTGAGATCTGTTCCCAGCAAGTGGTGGTGGTTGAATGCATGACAGGAAAATAAAGTAATTTATTGTCTTAGGAAGTATAAAATCTGATGGGTAAAAAAGACTCTTGATATTTTTGGTACTGTAGTTCTCTTTGTATTAAGCATGTCTGGGGAATTTTGAGACCCTCTTCTAACATTAAAAAACATAAGGCCCCAATAGGTGTTATTCACTGAGAGTGTATCAGATGATTCACTGCCATTTTAGTCAATATTACTTTTCTCCTTTATTTTTCCATTGCTTTATTATCCCACTCACACAGTTTTTAACTCAAAATACTGTCTGTAGCTATTCCACCTTCAGGTAGGTGCCTTGAACAATTATCAGCTATGATTACCAGTTCCAGTAGAGAAAATATTGGGTAGCTTTTTTCTTCTTTTTCTTTTTTCTCCTGCATGCTACTCCAAAAGACACTGACACATGCTACTTCAGTCTTTGGACACAACAGTTGCCATGGGAATCTGAATGTTTACCCCCACGTCTTACAGAAGTACACCTTCCTTGTGGCAAAGGTGTTTCTATGGTAACATTTTACTGGAGGCCATAGAACTTATACGGGGTGTGCCATAAGGCTTCTTTTGCACATTATCTGTCTTAAATATGTCAATGTAGGCTTAGCTATATTAAGGCAGGTAATAGTGAGAAGAAATGTTTCCCTTGGAGACTGGACTCTCTAGGGGTTATTGAACACAATTCATCAGAATTTTACTTTATTCCAGGTTTTTATTCTGTGCTCTTTCATTATTTCTAATGGGGTGCCCTATTTTTCAATGCTAGTCATTCTCTGAATAATATTGGCTCATTGTACTATTGTCAAAGAAAATATTATATCAGTATCACTTCTGGTCCTTCTTTAATAAACCCAGTAGGTCTTTTGATTTCCAAGAAGGTGGTGTTGGTGTTTTTCAACTTCCTAAGATGTTGTTTTGGTGTTTGTAAGGAAGTCGCTATCTGTAGCAAATGTACTGGACTGAGGGGTTAAATATGGGGGTTTGTTTCTTTTGATTCATTATAGATCATTGTCACCTCTGATAATGGCTTTCACCTTAAAAAATGAGATGACACTTCCCAAATTAAAATGTGCCATGTTTTCTCGCTGAGAGTCATCCATTGATGTCGGCTTCCATTTACAGCAGAGCCTGAGCAGGCAGCAGCATTCTTGCCTTGTAATAAATAATTTTGGGTTATCATCAGTGTTTTATTACTGTGCTATCAGCCTTTATATTTATTCCTATCCATCAGTGAAGGGACTCTTATTGCTGCCAGGTATGTGGGCCCATTTTGTTTCCCTGCCTGTTTCAAAATGTTGGTCCAGGCTTTGCATCAGCCATTGCTTTGCTTTCACCATTGGGACTAGCTACAATCTGGGTTGTTACTAATGTCAACCATTCCCTGCTGGCAAGGGTACAAAAGAAGGCTTCAGCCAACACTGTCCTACTTCTAACAAGAGTCTTAGATCATCTTCCTTGGCCAGGGAAAGGTGTAGATGAGAAAATGAGATGAGCTAAAAGAATTAGGACAAATAAAGGCATTTTATGAATTCATTTGTGACAAATTAGCTCAGACTGCAAATAGATTGATTTGTTTGGGTGAAATGAATTGGTTCTCAGCAGCGTAAGGATCAGAGTCTTCAAGTTTGACATGAGGAAGGTATATTTAGAACCCATGTTAGCTTTTTCTTCTGGCATTAACCCCAAACTGAAAATAGAGTCTGAAGTTAACACTGTGGAAGCTTCTTATGTATACAGCCTTTTTGTGTAAGGAGCAGCTGTTCTCACACAGAAGTTGGATAAAATGCAAATTCTGAAAGTGAGAAACAAACTGAGTCACACCCTGTAGAGTTAATACTGCCTGCCACCTTACACATACTGCCACCACGGAGGAGGGTGCCAGCATCCCTCGTGCTCACTTGCCAAGACTCCAGAGTCTCATTCACTGCTGGTGCACTTAGCTCCACATCCACGTGAGAGGAGTCCCATCAGTCTGCTCAAACTAAATACTCTGAGCTGTTTGCCAGCAAATGATTGATGCTAATTTTATCTTTGCCATGTAAAAGCACAAAAAGGGGAGAGGAAATTATTTCCATCCAACCTGTTGGCATTTGGATTATTTCATCCAAAACAGCATTACTTTATTCTGCTTTATAAAATAGGTGCTATGCAATGAGAAGCTTTACAAGTGAAAAATTCATGCACACGTGACTTTATCTGGCATTAAATCTTCTACATGGAAAAATAAGCAATTCAATAAAATATGGAAGCCATATTTTCAGAAGGGTCTCAGTGAGGCATCTGAAATTATTAAAGTACTTTTAAACAAGCATTCATTGCCATGCATAAGTTAGGTGACTATGTACACAATCATTTGGTCCTTATCTGTACTGCTTGGTGCTCAGTTTCAGATTCAAAATTGGAACATTTGTTTACTTAGCTGTATAGTTTAGAAAAGTGTTTTGCCAAGACTTTAAGCAAGCCAAATATTTATGGATGCTGTTTGGTAAGGATTCTTCCTAGAGGCAAATCTTCCAGACCCCGAGATAAAGTATTAAGCCAGTTTATGTGAAAAGGCATGAGAAATGCTGTGATGCTACTTGTTCCCCCTCTGCATTTCTTTGGTTCATTTCTACCCATAAATCTTTACTTCTCTGAAATAAATCATTTTTGTGTTCAAAATAATCAGTTTAACCCTTTTGTAATTGAATTGTGCCCAGCCAAGTGAAGTCAGTTAATTCTAGTATCTTGGCCAAATCAGATTAATTAATGCTGGCCTCCACTCCTTCCTCAGGTCTTCTCTGCTGTTATACGAAACTGCACCCTGGATAAGTAGCAGGACTTCAGGGCACCATATAGTTCTCTTTACTTAAGCATGCTGCTTCCTCTCTCAGCAGTTCAGAAACTATTTCATGCTGCCTTTCCATGCCTAGGAAGAAGGAGGAGGCACGAAGGTTAGTATAAACCTTGTTCTCATCTTGTAGACTGTGAGAATATAGCTGTTTCCCCACTTCTTCCTTCTTCTCTTCCTTTAACTTATAATTGTAGCAGCATCTGTATTGCTCTTTTTTTGTACCTTGATTCTCTCTTTCTACCCATGCTTGTTGCTTTTGGAATGCAGCCCACTGATGGAAGACAGAGATCATGTAGAAGGATAGCAAGGCATTTTAGGTTTTTCATGACTTACAGGAAAAAGAAGTCTTGATGTTTTGTTTCGTGGTTTTTTTCCATGGTATTCGAAGACAATGATAAAGTTAAATAAGTGGTGTGGTACGAAATGTATGGTTTGGCATGCAGGGAATTCTCCCTTGAGATTGCACAGCTCTGCTTGTGTCCTAGGAGCTGAGTGGTTTTACAGAAATGGAGGGAGAGAGGGCCTGGAGATGAGCCATATTCCTCTCCATTTTTCCTTAGCCAGTAGCAGGTTTTCCTTATCCCTTGAAGTACCAGAAGAGAGCTGTCGTTTTTGTCCTGTCGTAAGGGGGAAACTGGCACAGGGAGGCAATCCTGTACCTGAGGAAAAGGGAGAATGTAGAGAGAGTCCCAAAAGTGCTCTGGGCTGCAGCCTGCACCATGGGATCCTGACCTTTCCTGCAGGATTGTATTTGGAGTAAGGGTCTAATTTCAGACAGAAAAGGAGATTCATGTCTTTGCTCAGCATCTCCTCTAACCTCCTTGAAAATGTTGGTAATATTTCCATTTAATCCTTGTGGAATTTTGGTGACAAAGTTGAAACAGTATCACTCTGGATATCACTGAGAGCTAGGGTAACCCAAGAAATATTCCAATAATGAACCTTCTTTTGTGGCATCAGTATTTGCTCCATAATTAAAGTAGAAGTTTCCATTATACATTTGGGTTTGGATCCTTCAGTGAAATCTGTTTAAGAATTTCCATCAGCTTTAAAATGGGTTAGATTTCCTACAGGACTGAGAATTTCTCTCTTCCTTCCTTCCTTCCTTCCTTCCTTCCTCACCAAAAAATGGACAGGAATTAGGTAATATTTGCCTGAAGACGATATTCCTTAAGAAGAGGAGGATGTGTATTCATTTGTATCTAAACAAGAAAGAAAAAAATTTGGGGATTTCAAGTAGACTGATGTGGGAGAATGAGCATTTTTCTTGTTAAGTACTTGTTAAGTATTTAATTTTTATAGTGGTAATTTATAAACGTGTTGTAATGAAGATTTGTAACGCAGTAATTGATAAGCATCAGCATTGTAATTTGATGGTAGATTTTTTCATCAATGCACTTTTATTGTGACCATCCTTTCTTTTGTTTCTAGTTCTTATTTATGTGAAATAACAGACTGATGACACATATATTGTTTATGTGTGTTCAACAATTAATTGCTAGTTGGGATGAATATGGATATACTCATATGTACCTAGTAGCTTGGCAAAACTAGTCATAAGATTTTCGGTATTTTCATGGTACCATTCCTTTGACAAGTTAGGTAGAAAGTGGTCCCTAAACCTGCTGTTAATGCAGTTACCTTGAAATTGCTCTAGATGGAGAGAGAATTAAATCCAGGACTCCTACTTCCTGGGCAAATTCTCTAGCCACTAGGCTAAGACTTTCTCCTTCCAAGTCCTTAAACCAGGTAATTAAGCACAGCTCAAAGTTTGGAGCTTTTCACATTTCTTGCAGTGATGTTATCTGGGGGTGGGGCTTGGCTGAGGGGTGTGTCTGTCTCGCCCCACCTAGCCAGCAATTTTAGTGGCACTCATAATAAGATATATAGGGTTCAGTAAAATACAGCACTCAGTTACGGTTTGGATATCCTGTGCAGCTATGTTAAATGAAACTCTAGCAGTAGATCATGTACTCAGTTATGATTGACACAAGATTTTGAAAGAATTGTTGTGACTGGTTTTGTACTCTCTTAACTAGCAGCAATGGTAGGAAATACCGGTTTTGTTCTATAGGTGCAAAATAATTTAAAAACATATGAATGAACAGAATTTATTATTCTTCATTGTACCAGATTCTTCTATAATGAAATTTGGCAGAATCATCTAATTAAAGTAAATAGTAGTAAATGGTGACAATAATACATGGAAGCATAATAAATAAATAGCTATCTTGAGAGACTTTATTGAATGTTTTTCATAACCTGTTCAAGCTGTAATAATGTGCACTGCTGTATTTTGCATGTTGTGTAGTGACTTGGTATTTTAAGAGATTTTTCTTTTTTATGGTGGTGGTTAACTGGTTTGGCGGAGTACAGTCACATTAAATCTAAACCAAAGCTTTACTTATCGTGTACTTTCTTAAAAAGTAAAACAACAGTATGGCCTGCACTATTATTGAAGTGTAGCTGACTGAGTTATCTTAGCTGTCATTTTCTTTTGGAAAATAAAGATTATGGGTTCTAATGCTTAGTACAGTATTAATGCATAATACTGATCTCTTTATGTAAAGACATATGGGGTGGGTTCATTGTAATCTACTAAGACAGAGGCAATTCTTTTAGTATTGCAGTGTTTGGAAATGTTGTCTTGGTTTTCTCAGTTCATCGTGAGCAGAGGCTGAATAAATTAGTAAGGAATCATATTACCAAACTATAAAATCTTCAGATTGCCATCCAGTGTCTTCTGGTTTTATGTGTTGGGGTCACTCCAGAATAGCACATGTGTAGGCAGAAGATGTCATGTGAAAAACAACCTTATTTCAAAGGAGAGTTGAAAACTTCAGACTGGTTCTTATAGGAGGAGTAGTCACGTCCTCTAATGCTCCAGTTCAATCTAGCCCTTATTAAAAGTTAGTGGGCACAGGGATGCAACTACCATTTTACCCAAATATTTTAATTCATGGAATTCCAATAATGTAAAAAAAAAAAAAAATATTTCTTGTCTTTTACAAGCTAATTTTAAGAAAATTTAGTCATAATTTCTTTCTGTGATTTTGGCTTTCAGTTATATAATGTTGTGTTGCCAAAAAAAAAAAAAAAAAAAGAAAAGAAAAGGTGATCAGGAGATTAGGATGGGAAAGAACTGTTGGGTTATCTTCTCTGTTACCTCAAACACATTGAGCGCATTGGATGGGAGGCAAGATCAAGTAGAAGGGATTCAGGGATTTATTTATTTTTTCAGCACTATTAACTTTGATTTTGCATAAATTCCATGTGCCTTAGGGGCCTGCTAGCTTGGATAGAGGTTAGCCAGTAACTGCTAACCTTGTCTGCGTTACTATTGATTCTGTCTTTCAGGCACAGTTAAAAAGACAACTTTCTAAATAAAAATTGTGTCACAGTCCATTACAAAGTGTTTACCAAAGCAAAAGTAAAAAGTATCTAAAGCGTGCCCTTCTGTGTCCTCTTTAAACAGTGGGATTAATTTTAAATAAATGCAGGTGCTTTAAATGTGCCCTACAATTCATACCGTAATTGGATATAGTGTTCTTTGGTAAGCAGCAGAACTTTTTAGATGTTTGTTCATATTTATTGGTTAAATATTGGATTTTAAATCATTAAGGAAAGACAGGAGAGAGGGATGATGGATCTCCCTTTGACCTGGTCACCACTCCTTGGATTTAGACTTCTGGAGAGGATGCTGGAGGTTTCTCTTTCCCAAGAGCCATCGAGCTTCCAGTTTTGTCACTCAGGGCAGAGTAGAGCAGGTCAGCCAGCAGGAGCCTTCAGCTGTGGCATAGCCGGGGAGACCCGGGCAAAGCTGGAAGCTATGGGCACTGGGAAGCCCAGTCCCTGAGCTGATGAAAAGAAGAGGGTCTTTCCCATGCCCTCTGATTTAAACCTAGACACTGACAGTCACTGAGGTGAAGGCAAGGCAATAGTTTTTCTTCAAGCCCTTTTGTTTACTTTTTGTCACTCGGCAGTTCTGAATTTCTTTAGCTGCCATTATCTTTTTCTAGTAATTCTTCTGGTTTTCAAAAAATAAGTCTTAGAGACTGCATTAAAGACTGCAAATATTTGGTGTCTTTAAGGATGCTTGAAAGAGAGAGGGAGGCAGTTGTATCCTAGGGCTCCAGCTGACTTGAAATTATGTCAGGCTTTTCCTTCAGCCACTCTCTGGTTTGCACCATTAACCTGAAATTCAAACCACCCTGACAGAAAAGGGTTGGGGGTCAGACAGGGAGATGGTATTGATCTATTGTGTCTCTTATCCAGCCAGTTTACAGTTGCTCTTAAAATCACGCATGCTGTAGTACACTGTGTCAGTTTGTCCGGTCTACTGTTAGGAATCCCAAATGAAAATTTCCTTTCTATGCTCTCCTTTCCTTAATGCCATCATATTTTCATTTTTGTATCTTCTTTATAACAGCTTAAGTACTCTAGTAAGTCTACAGGCTGCCTTTATACATTTTCAAATAATTTTAATAGAGATTGTTTGGGTGTGTTTGTTTACATTTAAATAATAGCAGTTTTATCCCAGCCTCCAGGTGTTTACTGGTGATACTGTAAAATCATAGCACCATTAAACCAATGTATCAAGATAGAACTTGGCCAGCTGTAACCATTTGTTCCTGTGGCGTTCCCCAGAAGTCACAAAGTGCTGAATAAAATCCTGTGGCCCAATGTCTACCAGCACGTAACCACCTGCCTGCCTGCTTTTCATTTACATGGGTGAGTGGTCTACTGTGAGAAGTCCTCCTCTCTAACCATTACTGGATAGAGTAGCATGAGGAAAGAGGTTACTGTCTGAGTGAGTCCCAAGATCTTGACAGCAAGCTTTGCCTCACAAACAAACTAGTTCTAGCACTTAAAATAAATATTCTGAATGTTCACATATTTTCTGTAATAGTAAATGGTAAAGTTAGAGTGGTTTTGTAAGTTACTTCATAATAATATAATCACACATCGCAGTTTCTGCTGTGCATTTTTCTCAGTTGTGTAGTAAGAGCAATGTGTAAAGAGTGGCTTGGGCAACAATGTTAGGGGAGAAACAGGATGGGGAAAGCTCAAGGGAATCACTACATCATCTTTCTACATGAAAGTGATGTTGCAGTAGTAGTGATATTGTTCTCACTGAAAGCTATTCTAAAGAAATGAAATATTCCACTAGAGGAAATGGAAAGCAAATTTGTTTTGACTTCACAACATACCAATAAATATTGTATTTTCAGTGGTGTGAAAGGAAACCTTTGCTATAGCCAAAGGAATAAGATATTTCTATTGTAAGAAATAGCTCTAAAAAGCAAAACGAACCATGCAATGCTTTTCTTTTTCTTTAAACAAACAAAATGTCTTTAATGAGGAAATGGAGGAAAAAAGTCATTATTTTCACTCGACAACTAATCATTATGCCCTTGCCTTGGTAAACAGATATTTCTCTCAGTTTAGCTGCCTTACATAATAAAATATTCTGGTTTCAGCAAGTGTGTTTTCTGCTGAGTGTTATGAAATTTAATAGAGAAGTAATGTCTTATTGATGCTTAGTTTTTGTGACCTTTTCCGTCTTGTATTAGTGACATATTGGTCCTCTGTCTCCAGTACTATGGGATTCTAATGGATAGTATAGAATGGGTCAGATAATGAAAGTCCCTGGTACATTAACTTTCAATTTCATGAATGTCTGAATACTCCCTGGAAGATGAATAACAGGCATTTCCTTCCTTTTGCATTTTAACATTTATGACCTGGTTACGATTTTTTTTGACCGTGTTACCTCACAACAGGTCCTATATTATCATATTAAACTGTGTACTTCTGCTTTTGGCAAAGACCAAATATTGTAATTTACAGAGGGAGACAGATAATGCCCAGATCCTGTTAAATGAGATAGTCTAATGCCCATACTTTCTTAGCAAATGCAATTTTTTTCCCCAAAGTTATGTTCCTTCTTTAATCAGGTCTCACTCAGCTGGTATAGCAAAGCAGTTAGACTTTGTTAGTGGTTGATCTGTGACTGAAAAAAATGGTAATTACTGTTGTAAGCAGCATTTGAGCCTTGTAAGGTTGTAACAGTAGGCAGGATATACGGGAGACAGCCAAGGATAGGGATTAACCAGTATTTATAGGATGTATGTAAGTGTACATAGGATACAATATTACATATATAATATACATATTATATTGTATATATGATATAATGGGGAGGTGGAAGCAATTAGATTTGATATTGCCAGTGTTAAAAGAATGAACTGTTAATGATATGACTGAGGGTACAGCAAGGTGGGAACTCAATCTTCCACGTCTTCATAATATATTAATATAGCAGTTAGTCTTTTTGCAAAGTGCATAAGAACTGACCTCAAGCTTTCTAGGCAGGACTTTCAGAAGATGTTTCAGAAGGCGTCACTTTGCAGGTCAGAACAGCCTCCTCTGCTGATATCAAGAAGCCTGTGTAATGCCAAGTTCTATAGAAATGGGTATCAGAAAATTTCTGAGAGCACAGGTGATAATAATGCCTAATATTAAATAACATCAGCGCAGCATCTTCAGAATCTTTCTTTTGAAAACACTGTCAAATATTTGCAGGGGAGGAGAACAGGATAAAGCCCACATTCTGTAAAAGAGTTCAGCTGCATTTACTCTCCTTCCATTCAGCAGCATTCAGAAACTGGAAGCAAAGTTATTAGTGTCAGCACTTGTTTCATCCATTGAGATTGATGGATATAGATGAATAGGGTGGTTAACAAGATGGGAATATAGCCAGTGCACTACGTCTAAATAGAAATTGGACTAGATATCCTCATTAAAGTGAGGTCTGTGGTTTCTGTTCCAGATTTTAAACTGATCTGAGGTTGGGACTAGTGGGAAAAGGATGTTTCTCCCATGTCGGGAAGGAAGAAAATCCACAAACATCTTGGATTTAAGTGAGATTTTCTAAAGGGAGGTATGAAACATGATGCCAAAAGCAGGGTAGGTTACATCAGAATGTTTTATTGTTTTGTGGCTGCAACAGCTGAGTCAGTTCACAATGCATCTTGGAGACAAATTATGTGTCAACGATTTTTCAATTCCCAGCATCAACTTTATTTATGATCACAAAAGAAGAATTCAAAACATTCTGGAGCTGGATTGAATCTGCTGCCTAGGACCCCATTCTTTCTCTGAAAGCATTTTATGGTGGAGTATTTCAGAAATGAGCAGCACGTGAGACACTGAATTTTGCAGAGGTTCCGTGGAGTCATAAGACTCCAGCAGTTTTATAGGCATTTTATAACTAACTAATAGTTTGATAGACATTCTTATTTTGCATTCAAATCTGTAAAAAACAAAAACAAAAAAAAAAAAAAACAAAAAACAAACAAAACAAAACAACAAAACAAAACCAGTAATAGCTTTTTTTGAAACAGTGCATGTTGATATTTTTGCTTTTTCCAAAGGTGTAATTTAAAGGCCAACTGTAATTTAAGAACAGAGTATGAACACCTAACACGTTATATATTTTGTTAAAAAAAGGAAAAAAAAGTTTTCTTGGGCAGGCTGTATGCAGGAAGACCAAAATTTAACTGCAAAGCAAGAATTGCAAAGTAACTTCTGTGTTGTACCTTTTGATTTGAAAAGTCTAAAAGGTGCTTTTTTAAAATAAGTATTTTTGGAGGAGGGATTCTTCAGCATGGGTCATGCTCACTGCCATTAGCAGTCCCATCTGTTGCAAGAGCAAGGACGACTTTGTGAACAGCTACAGAGGTTCTGTTATGAAGTACAACGAGCGTATATGCACATGGCGCATCTTTTACCTGGATTTAGAGGATTGCTTCATCTTTGGTAAAAAACATAGTTGCAAAGACAGTGCCCAAATCCTTCTTTAGCATTTGAGAGGCCATAAAAGCCTGTTGATGTACGTAGCATGTGTAAAAATAGGCTGTCTCGTACAATAGGCTATTATAAATAGCCAGCTAACCGCTTTTCAATTCTAGTTTGGTTCCAGCATCAAACAGGATAGCTGGTGATTGGAAGGTTGGTGCATGTGCAAGTGTACAAAATAATTCATGTCTCAAGTTGTCCTCCTTCCATCCAGGTCTAGTTGCCTTTGGAAGATCACAGCTGGGGTTGTGGGGCTGCTGCCATCCCTCTCTGAACAGACCTTTGACTGTCACTGCAGCTGATGACATTGCCAAAAGCAGGTGTAATGGTATTTGACCAGAGGTAAAATCTACAAAATACAGGTGTCATCTGCTTCCACAGTTAAAAAGGATACCCTAGCATATTCAGTGTGAAGTAGAGCAAAACTGTGATAGAAGGGAGAGACAGCAAATCAGGCTGCCATATGGAATGAACTTGATTTACTTGCATGTTAAAATGAACTGGATTGCATCAGTCAGTTTTGGTCTACTGTTAAAATTTCATTTATTTTAATGCACAGACAAAAAGGTATTGAAAGTCATAATTTCAAAGTGCAGACGTAAAACTTTATACAATGTGTTTTTCCCAGATTTAAGAATGAATCAATAGAATCAAAAAGAGATAATCTGCAGTTCAATGTTATTACTTTTAAAGCATTTACAATACAGCTCAAGATGTACACTTTGTGGCAGAGATGAGTATACAGTTCTTTAAAATGAGTGAAATCAATCTGGTAGAATTAATTTAATATGCAATCTGACTATATTTTAAACTGAGGCATGTGACTTTATGCATTACATAGCACATTCACGATTCAGATTCAGACAAATCTTATAGGTCCCATTTTCAGTCTAAAGGCTCTTGTCTGACTGGCCATTGCATGAATTAAATGGGAAGTTTAATTTGTGTTCTGCTACACACAGACCTGAGTGACTTTTAATATAACTGGTATTGCATTACTCTCCATCATCTTACCAGGGCAGTGATCATCACAGCTTTCTTACAACGATGAAGAGAGTGACCTCTCTCTTTGTGGGGTAAACACTATTTAATAGCCTTGTGAAAATCAGAGAGGAAGCACAAGGGGATATTCCTGCACCAGCATATTTACATTTATGTACATCCTAAGTATAAGACCTCTCTGCTTGAGGAAGGGGGAGTTTGTAAATAACTTTTTGTAAATAAACACATTGTACTAAGAAAATGCCCCACCTTGGGGCTGCATCAGGATCTCTTTAAGCGAGAAGTGACTCTGGAAGGCCCCTGGGTCTTGTCCTACTAAGCGAAGTGTCTGTAGTACTAAAATTTCAGTTGGTTATCAGCAGTTTGATTCTCTATTAGGTCTAATCAAAAGTGTCCTGTTGAGGTGGTCCTGATGCAGCCTTGCTAAGAAATGCTGCTCTGAAATGGATGGCTGTTCTGCAGAAATGTGTGTGCCTGACCTAGGGCAGAGGGTGGAACAGTAACAATGCAAATATAGCTGGTGTTTCATAGAAAAGGCTAAGAAATTCTCTAAGAGAATTCTCAGTAGGGAAAGAAGGTTGATGGTGCTTGCAGTTACAAAAAATGTAACTACATATTTTCAGGGTGAAAAATCCAGGAGACCAGTGTGCTTGGGGAAGGCAAGCTCAGAGGATGTACTTTAGCAGGGAAAAACTGCTTTCAGTTTCCAGTGATTACAGGTACAGCTTGATGGATTATTGGTAATAAATTCATCAAGTTCCATTTGAAAACTAATTAGAACAGTTGCCTCCCTTGCTTATACAGACTAGTAATTTCCTTTTAATTCCCAGACTAAATTTAGTTTTAGTTAGCTTATACTTAGTTTTTCTCTTGCCAACATGACCAGTTTGTTTTGATGTCTTTTGTTCTTCCCTAGTGTCTGTGTGCCCAAGTGTCTCTCTGGTTCCTTATGTTATTTGTATGTCCAGTCTAGCTTCTACCTTCCTCATCTGGCAGACTTTTCCTTGACATAAACATATGTGCATATACCCTAATTCACAAAGTACCCCACTATAATTAATTACTGTACTCTTATCCTTTACAATTAAATCCTTCTCTTTCCCATTCAAGCTTTCTGAAATTATACTGCCCAGTGCTAGGAACTCAGGCCAAAAACCTCTCCTCGTGAAGCAATATAAAACGCTGATCTTTGAACATATTCTTGCTGCCCAGTTCAATCAAAGCAGAACACATTAAAGGTGGAGATGGCATTTAACTTCCATTCACCAGAACTGGGAAAAGTGCAACCAGGAAACCCTATGCAGTTATCATGTTTCTCTCATTTTGTTGGAAAGTTCCCTTTAACCCATATTAACATCTTACGCTAATTGAGGAAGAGGTAATAAATTACTTCATGGATCATTCAAAGTATGATGATGCCATGACATACAAAGGTTTTCTCTGAAGAGTCATTAACTGATTATTTAATCTTTGCCAGGGCCTGAAATTCTGTATTTATATCTAGGCTTTTTTGGAAGACTTAAGTGGAAGATGTGATGGTCATATCCTAGAGATACAGTGCCAGAAAATTAACAGTGAATGTATAATCAATATTTCCAGCATCTATTGATTTATGTCAGTAATTACTCGTGAACCCATAATGCTGACTGTTGTCAAAATAGCTTGCTCTTTATGGTGTAAAATACTAGTTGTGCCAAGGGATTCCTTATTTATCTCAATAAATTAAGTATAATAGTGATAACTCTGAGCAAGTGTTTATATTATATGGCACCTTTGACACTGGCCAGAGAGTAATTCATTCAGAAGGTTTCTAGGCATGAATTAGTAAAGAAAATAGTAATTCCAGTCCAAGTCAGACAGCAAAACCCTTGGGCTGAGTCACCCTGGGCAATGCTGATGTAAAATATAGTTAAAATATAACAAGTCAGCTTTCCTGAAAACTTGCACAGATTCTGTTCTGGTTTGACACTTGTGTTTGATTATTTTAAACTAAGAAGCAACAGTCTAAGTTGTATTGCCTGGAAACTCATTACACAATAGATTAGAGCTTATGGAAATTGAAATACAGCACTGAATTTCTCTAGGTTAGTAGTTCATAACTGAATCTGAAAAAGAGAGGCCTGCAAATTTACTAGTTAATTGCAACTCTGTCCCTGATGGTTTGTATTGAGCGCTTCTAAAAACAGAAGCTTTAACTTGCCAACTAGGTAATGCTTTTTCAAGGTGCAAGGTGTTCCCGATTTCATCAAAATTCACAGGAAGCTGCAGAGGACTGGAGTCATGGATTGTCAGTAGCTTATATGTATACTCAGTCCCTTTCAAAAACAAACCAAAATTGTGGCTGTGTATCCTCGTAATTGAGGAGCAATATTGAGGAACAGTAATTGGTACAATTTGGTCCATCTTAGAATATTTACAGAGTTGCCTCAGCTTTATACCTGACTTGGTTGTAATGATGTTATTTACCACAGTGGCAATTCATGTCTTGAATGACTTGACTATTCGACGGTTCACCTGTTGCCTAGAGTGTGTTCTTGTTTTGTTTGTGATAAACACCCTCCTTTCCTGGCTCCTTATTTTTGTGTTAAAATCACCAAGATTTTAAAGGAAAAAAAAACCATAAAACCTCTTTCTTTAAACTGAAAGGAACACTAAGAACATGGGCTCTGATTAATTTAGACATGATAGCAAAGGCCATATGTTAGTGCTATCAGTACTGCATTACACTAGAGCTTAAAATGCTTAATGGAAGTTGTTAATCTTTATTTTTCTACCATTATTTAATATTGGGAAAAGATTTTTGCTGATCCATATTGCTTTAAGATTAATTGTTCAAATTAGCAGTGTAGTCACACAGCTGAAACTAAGCATAAGTGTATGAAAGGTCTTTTACACAAAAGTCACCGAAGATATAAAAAACATTCTTATAGCAGAAATCCTCTGGATGAAAAATGCTTGTCCCTTATGTGTTTCTCCCATTTTTCTGAGATAAATGCTAAAAAAAGGTTTGGGTCTATTATCTGTGTTTAATATTCCATTATATCTTAATAGTTGTCACATAACTTGGTTAAGTAACAATAATACTGTGACACACACTAAATCTATTAAATTAAAAGTTCAAATATAAAGCTATGGTGAATTAGAACAGTGGACAATTTGCAGACATTCCTCTGGTTTCTATGACATCTTCTCTTTAACAATTTCATTTAAGAATGAAACATCTGAAATGAGAATCTAAAATATCTAAAAAGAAACTGTAGACAGATTATGAGTAGTCTACTGGAAATCAAAAGAAATAGTACAAAGATTAAAAATTCTCATAATGAGTAGGACAACTGAAGACAAAAAATGTAAGAGCAAATTTGAAAAAATCGAAGAGATGGATAAAAAGTATGTGCTGAATGTTTTACAGGCATGTTAGATGCTCAAATCTGAGAAAAATTATAGTCTTTTTTTGTAAGTCTATTACCTATGAAGAGTAGTTTTAGTTTTTTAATAAACAGTTTTACAAATTAAATGGCAATAGTATTCGTTGTATAGAACAATAAGATTAAGAAACTTTGGAACCTGTAATGAGATCATGAAGAAGAGAAAATTTGGGAATGGAGGTGCAACAAAACAAATTTCTGCTGTTCCCATGTGAAATCCTAAACCTGCCACCTAGACGTGACTGCAGCAGAAAGCAGTCCTCCTTTGTGGTGCCAAGGTCTAGGTGCCAAAGTGAGCCTCAGATTGTGGGAACACACCTACTTGGATAACCTCTGGAGGCGAGAGCTGCAGAAATCGGTTCTCCACTCTGGAGTTAGCCAGAGTTAGTTTGTTCCCTATGGGACATAGCTAAAAATTTAGCCTAGTAGCACAGCAATTTATAGGATTCACCTATCATGTAACTACATCAGGAACACTGAAGAGTAACAGCCGCTGGCAGCAGGGCTACATATCTCTTGGTTTTGCTGGTTTTATGCTTAAGTAAATAGTACTCTAAACTGTAAGAAGTTTATAAAGATAGCATTAATAAAAATTCTTATGTTTACCTAATCTGGAATAGACAGATATATCAGGAATTAAATTGTCCTATACAAGTTATCATTGTAACTAATTTTATCTGTAATTCTTATGAAGTTAAAGTATAATTCTTTTTCTTTGGTTACATGATTTTGAACATGTAATTTTGCATTCCAACATGAGAAAAATCACTTTTCCTTTAAGTCCCTTAGCTTCTGATTTGTAATTCAAGAATATATTTACCTTACTCGTCTCTATTCTGTGTTAGAACCGTGGATTTTGGTTGATGTTCATTTGTAACAGTTAATGTGATCAGAAATTAGAGAATGTCCTAGAAAAATTTTACAAGTGCCTGACAAGAACAAGTGGATAAAAGAAGCAAGCAATGTGTTCCGAGGATAATCATTCGATAAAATTAATTGAACTCAGCAGAAGAGCTCCAGGTAACTCCTCCTTCTCCAAAACTGTTCAATTATCCTAACAAAACTTTTGTGGCTTGAATGTCAATCAGTCAGTCCCTTGAGGCTTGCCTGATTGCAAGTGAAAGGTTTGGGGATTTTTTTTTCCATTTGCAACAAAACTAGCATGGGTGCAGGGTAGAAAGTAATTAACTATAATACAACCCCTAGCACCAGAGAAGAGTAAAACAAAATAATATTTGGGAGGAGTTTTGTGTTTGTGGGAGGACCAGACAAAAAAATAAAGGGTTTTCAGCTCACTGAAGCACAACACTACATACCCACTTGGAGGAGTAGGGGCACGATTCCTCCAAGCTGGAGACGCAGGGCAATGTTGGGGAGTTCCCTTCTTCACCCAACTCCAGTCCCCTCTCTAGAGACCATGGGAGCCTACAGTGTTTCTGCCTGTATCGGGATATGCTGTGTGGGTCTCCTCAAGCAGCTTTCGTGTTTCATCTTGAACAGCTTCACTTCTTTCCCCCACACAACAACTGGTGGCTGAGTATCATCTCTGACCTGCTCAGAATTACAACAGACACATAATTCACAGGTGAGGTCTCCAGCAGTTTTAACAGGAGGTTTCGCTTCTCATCCTGGAGCATGTGGGTGCTCAGCCTTGCTTTACAACTTTTCAGATTTCCTCTATCCAAATCAAGTAAAGCATGAGACGTTGCTTCCTGATTCTGAGTTCACTGGGTTTGTGATAAAAAAATAAGTTAAAAAGGCAAGAAATCTTCCCTGCTAAAACTATAGTCCATGAAGAACAGATTTGGATGTTTCCTTGAGAATAAGGAAATACAAAGCAATATCCTTTGATAGGTCACATCTACTGAAGTTGACAAGAGGAAGTGCGTATGACGTAGTGAGCTTCTGTCACTCAGCATTGCATTTGCGATTAGTAATGCTACAGTCAGAACTTCTGCAGTCAAGGACTTAATTTAAAACCTTCATATTAACTTACATTATTAATACTTCAAAAAGTTAACTAGCAAAAAAAAAAAAAAAGTGCTGATACAAGTTTTTTTCTGGGTTACATTATAAAAGCGTTGAATCTTTCCTTTTTGTCAGGTGTTAATATTTTAATTACTATGAACCTGTGGTTTCACCTGAGATGAGCAGGGCTATGGAGCTAGCAAATAAGGAGGAGAGATAACATTGCAGCCTAATTTTAGGATGTTTTTTCATTCTATTTTTATAGATAAAACCTATTCATTACAGGGGAAAAAAAAACAACCAACCAACAGCCACCCCCAAAAAAACCCCAAAACAGCTCTAATAGCTCCAGAAACATTCAAGCTATAATAAAACCCCTCTTTTTATCGTGCTTCAGTTTGTGACAGACACAGCTTTCAACAACCTTTCCCTCACTGTCAGAAGCATTTCTGTGAAGGCTGCAGCTAGATGAGTATTGCAGCCACAGCTGTGATCAGCAGATTCTGCTGCCACAGCTATTATGTAAGTAAGACTCTTCGAAGAGAAAAGCATCTTTTCTGATGAAGAACTTAATACCTTGAGCTTTCAGCATGACACATGAAGTCCTAGTTGCCTATGGAAAGATTGAGAGGGCAATTCTCAGGAAGAGTTTGAATTCCCATCTGGTCCAGAAAAAGCAGAAAGCAAGAAATTTAATACTCACCTGTCTGCCTGTACACCAAGGTTTCCATTCAGACTGGAGATAAGGGGTTGCTAGCGATATGTTTATATTTTGAAGGGATATGGCATCCTTGACAGGCAGATTTTTCCCTGCCTGGTGACCATCTAATATAGCTCTCTATTTCTAAAGACCATGGGTTACACAACAATAATGTTTCTCTTGATTTTGAGGAAAAGCCACAGTGACAGCTGTTCCTTTGTATTTTAATTCTGTTGTAATTCCCAGAAGTTAGCACCTCTAGCATTAGCAACTACTTTGAAGTGTTTCTTCCGATGTAACTCATTTCTGAGTGTTGAATAGATGTGAAATACATATACCTTCAGGGTTTTACACCTTTGTTTTATCACCTTGGGTTCGGCAAGTCCAGAAGCAATCTCTTTAATAAGTATAAAAGATTTTTTAGTACATGTGAAATCTGCGGGGTTAAGAGAACCCAAACCAGAAAATATGAAGTAGAAGGTTTTGTTGACAACCCACACTGGGCTATGGAAGGATTAAATCTTGTAGGGAAGGAAAGTTGATATTAAGACAAAGTGCTAATAGCTATAATCGTTGTGATGAGTGTAGAGTGAAGTACATAGCTAGCTGAACAGCTCATAAAAATAAGCCGTGGTTACTAAGACGGAAGGACAGGCCAAATCTTACTTTTGCCAGGACAGTAAAGGTGTCTAGCTATGGCCTTGTACTCCATCAAAGCAGTCCTAGCAAATGAGTGCAATGCAGCATGCATATACTGTTTTTCTGAACTGAAACTGTAAAGCTGTAACTAGCATTACTGTTGACTTTATGGAAGGTGTTAGCTAACTTGACAGTTTGACCTTTCTCTTCTGATGACAAACACTTGAGAATATGCACTAGAAGTTAGCTTGACTTGGCTTTTTCTGCTTTGGTGCTATTGCTGCTGCCTTTTAGTTTTTGTGAGGGAAATTGCCCTTTTCTTGCATTCTCAGCTCCAGCTGAGTTTTCTGCCCTGAAAACCTAATACATAAGGTCTGCTTGCCATCAGTTTGCTGGCTGATATTAAGCACAAAATTGATGTCTTAGGGTATGATCAAGTTTTTACCTTAGCTTTATAAATATTCATTATCTTACATTTTCACTAATTGCTCTAGAGCAAGAGAAAATGATAATTTTTAATCAATAATACAGCATGCTTGAGAACATTTTACAAATTAGAAGTTCATTTAAGTCCCAGCATATGTTGTTAATGCTGGTTGTTACATGCTAATTAGTTCAGATTTTTCTAATCAGGTGCACTGGAAATGCCAGCTATGGAACTGGCATTGAGCAGAAATTTTCTGAGCAGAGGTCAAGTAAGAGTTCCTGTATAGAAGAAGCAGGATGTAGTTACTTGCTGTGTTGAGTTTCCTCTATGAAATCAGTTGATAAGGAAATTAACTCCTTTTTCTAATATAGGTTAACTGACTGTAACTGTAATTCTCAGGAATTTGTTCTGATTAGTGATTTCACCATTTTAAGGCACCATGATTACAAATTGATGGGTTTTTTGAAGGTGAAGTATTTTAAAGTACACAGATATATTCATGCAGGCTATCAATTACTTTGATATCCTTTGAATTAGCATTAAAGTTAAGGGTCTTTGGACTGAAAGGATTTCATTAATTGCAGGCAAAAGAGATGGAGTCCATAATTCCTTTGGATGTAACTGTCATGAATCTTGAAATGTGGCAGGAAGAGTCATTAGCAGAGTGCCATTCACATTGGCTCATCAGAAAGGGAGTTTGATGGGATTGCCTCAAGCAGAGTACAGAAGGTCAGCACGGGCCAATACCCTCAGCTAACAGAAATGTAGAAAGTTCACAGAGCTGCATGACAGCTAGCTCCAGCAATCCTGACTCCTCTGTCTAGATGAGTTGTTTCTCTGGGAGAAACCTATCGTCAACTGCTCAAGGCTCTTGCCATTTGAATTCTTAAAGGGATTTTATTTTTTATTAGGTGACATTTCTATAATATTCTACATGACTTAACATTGTTTTTAGGGGTAGTAGTAAGGTTCAATTAGAGATTAAGGATCAAGGCAATGACCTGCTCCCTATTTCTACATGTTTCACTTCCAATTTTTCTCTGTGTTTAATGTTCTCCTGCTATAGCTTTTGTGTAATTTCACATACTTACTAAATGCAAAAAGAAAATCTTGAGTCTTTACAGACTGAAAACACATGTGACAGGTCAGGAAGGGACATTTCTCCATTTAGCAGAGCTTAGGCACAAAAAAAGATGGATGCGTGAGAGAGAGAGTGCACTGATTACCAATTCTCAGTTCTTTTGTGCTTTAGCTTATTCTACCAGTGCAGGACCAGTAGAGGAGGCACACTTGAATGACTGGAGGTATTTACGCTTCTGCCCCCTGCACCAATAACATGGATGGGCACTATTCTGAGAGCAAATGAAGAGGCACAGGCTGGCAGAGCCACCATGGGCAATGAAACATCGGAGGTATCCAGAGAGTCTTTGTTCAATGTAAAAAACTTAAAATGTTGTTAGTAGAAAGGAGAATATTCCTCTAAACTTTTGCTATTCATCTTATCCAGCATCAAAAATCCAAGATCTGCAGATGCTTCGGCTCCTTCACTAGATTTCAGTTACAAAAGTTTAAATCTTAACCAGTTCTGTAGTGGACAATGAATACTTTACTGTTAATATGGCTGTTGAAATTATATATATGTTTTCATGGCTCCTGGTTGACTCTCAGAAGTCATTACAAGGGGTATCTGCCTCAGTCTTCCCTGCTTCTTAATCCTTCTACCACCCCACTGTCCCATGCTGATGTTAAAGTGAAAATTCCTGAAAATGAGATTTTGAGACATCAAGTTGACCCAAGTGGCCTGGCTTTCTGGCTGACACAGACTGTGCATGACTTCATGCCTACAGAGAAGTAAAGGGAGGAGATTATTTTTTTCTGAATCTCAGTTATTTCTATTGCTTCTGCAGAACAGATACAGCTTCTTCACATGACACTTACTGGTCCTAGCCTCTACAGGAAGGTTATCTGAGACTGGGATTGACTGAACAAACCACTTAATTCATAAACCTTTCAAATTACTGAATTGTTAAATCTGGAAGGACAGGAGAAGGGATGAGAAAGGCCTGGATCTGACTGACTGGTAGCAAAAACTGGTCTCCTGTAAAGATTACAGTGCAGAACAAGGTTAATTTTTTATTTTTTTTCTTGGGGAAGGAAAGTCTGTAGTGGTTTTTAGTGTGGTCATTACTTATCTTTTTATGCAACTGCCTTCTGGGAAGTGTGTGAGATGCACTTGGTTCTGGTTGCATGAAAGTTCATGCTTAGCCTCTGGGACTGTGAAAAGGTTCAGTTGATAGTTAAAATAAAAGGTAGGTCACTTACTGCTAGTCATATTTTAAATCTGGTGATGCTTTTGGGGAACTACTTTCCATGCCATTACAAGCAAAGGCACTTTTTCCCCTTTTAATTGGCATTTCAGGTTGTAGCTATA
This sequence comes from Astur gentilis, assembly GCF_929443795.1. Taxonomy (NCBI): domain Eukaryota; kingdom Metazoa; phylum Chordata; class Aves; order Accipitriformes; family Accipitridae; genus Astur; species Astur gentilis. The sequence continues at coordinate 34,568,723 of NC_064884.1, read as the reverse complement.
TTTTCTGTCATAGTCAAGGCTTGAGCTTTTATGTCTTCTGTCACAGTGACAAAGTGTTAACGATTTCATTGAAGCAGTCAGTCAGTCAAATTAAAATCTCACACCATCTATATTGTTTATCTGTCTTGTCTTACTATCTTTCAGTAATACTTTTGATCTCTAATGGTCAATGACTCTTAAACCTTGACCAAAGTTTAAGTCCAAAGGCTTATTTGGGGGTTTTCTTCTTTATTATTTAATTAAGTATATTAAGTCTGTGCCCCATCACAGTATCTGCTTCACTTCAGTCAGATTCATAAGTTTTGGTGCTGTGCACGCTCTCAGATTCAAGTCTGCCATACAAGTTCCAGCCTTACTAGTCACCTCTAAATGAACAGCAGTCAGAAATGTTAGAGCCTGAAAAAAAACCCATGACATCACAAATACTTGTATCTAAAGTAACAGCTTCCCAGATCTTCCATGTACCTCTTGTTTTATTCTCCCCTGGCATGTGAGCTACATTGTTTTAACTTAGCTATAAGTACATGCAGTTTTCCTGGTAGTAAATGTCATGGTTTAAAAAGTGGTAATTGCTGGCACTACTGCCAAACAATGGAGATCCATTATTTCTTGGTGGTTTTCTTCCAGACTCAAGCACATGCAGCATCTGGAAATATTACTATGCTGTATGAGTTATTTACCACTTATAAGATGCTTTTTCTGACAAAATACAGTCCTTTTAAAAAAAATTTAAATTTTGTAACTGGTGATGATGATGTGGCCAATGGTGACTATATTGCAGTCCTGTAGGGAAGGTGCAATAGCCCCATTCTGTGGGACCCAGAGATGATAGTGTCATCATGAGGGAAGAAAGCAGAGTGATGAGTTGGAGGGTTTATATATAACTGTGTCTGTGTGTGCATATATATGTATAAAGAGTAGACAAATGTGATAAGACCAATGAGTGGTTTAATTTGGTTTTATTTTATAGTTATCCCAGAAATCCATTGAACAACCTTTTTTCAGATGTAGATTAAATCTAAACATAAATCCAAAGCAAATTGCATATCCATTTATTCCACACAAGGGAAGAAAATGCATAAATAAGCTTAGAATCATCTTAGAATTTTTTTAATGTTCACTTTATTACACATGCCCCCTGATAGTTATTTAATTTTAAATGGTTTGGGTTCTGAGTCATAGATTTTGAGCACATATTTCTTCAAAGAGATTATCAGTGCTGCTGCATTCCTAAATAAACTGTGATATAAATAAGGCAAAGTAAAAATGTTTCAGTAACAAAATTTAAATGTAATTAATGTTGTAGTTCACAAATCTCAGATAATTTTAAACACCATTCCTTTATTTTCTAGGTGTTTTCTTCACTTTTTCATATTTATCAATGTAATAAATAGCTAGAATATAAACTATAAATGTAAATATACACAGTGCATTTAATAAAAATGTAATAAAATATTGCATACACTATGTACATATTTTCACTTACTGTAAGCTGATTCAAAAAACTGCAATGCAAATTCAAATAAAATTTCCAATATTCAGATCATCTCACCTACTAATATGAGGCCTGCTTTGATCCAGACCTGTATAATTTTGTCTAAAAGGGGGCTAGGAGGAAACAGCTTTGGTGTTAGTATAAGTACATATGAAAACACATCCAACTGAGGTGATGCTATAGATGGAAATATTTCAATAGAGCAACTATAATAGGATACCTAAGTAACATTTGCTTGTATTTATTTCTTTGTAATTCAGCCTTTGAGGGACAAAAATCAGTTAGGACTTTCTTTAAGATACATATGGCAAAACAAAATGGAGACAGACACACACACAGACATGCAAAGAAACAGAGACACTAAACATACTGGGACGTTAAATATTTTTCTAGCACAAACTCTTAATCAAGATAATATATTGACTTGTCCTAGGGTGGTCCTCCACCTCTGCCTTGTGTTTCTTTAAGTATCCTCATTAGGACTTGGAGAACTCATAGCGTTCCTAGGAAGAGCCTTATTGGTGAAGAAAGAAATTAGCATGGTAGCACTCAAAATAGTTAGAAATGTCACTGCCTGACATTAATTTTAAAGTAAAGATCCCTGCAACATTGATTTTATTTTTTTTTCAGATGCTTCAACATTTTCAAAGCCACAAAATGATCTGTCTCAGGCTATCAAAGGCTGCTTTAAGATTATGTGAGCTCTTTGTAAGAAGAGTCCTTGAGGATTCCCTGCCATTTTTGATCCAAATGTGTAGCTTTCATATTGATTGAATTGAAACTTTCATGAGAAGAAATCTCCTTGTAGCATCTTTCTCCTTTATACCTCTGGGTAAAGCTGTGCTCCCCAGATCTCAATTAAATCAGCATTGACCTTGCAACTCCCAGTAGAAAACACAGGAGTTCGCCTTGTCACTTTTTTCCCCTGCTGTTTTCAAGAAGTTGTCATGACCTCCAGAATTGTAGGAGCAAACCTTCAAAAATATATCCAAACCACACCATGGAAGTATTTAAAATGCAGTCTCTGTATTAAAGGTAACCAATTACACAACTCAATGTGCTGCTTGTGGAAATAGTTTAAATAATACAGAAGTCCATCAAAATTAATTCTTCAGTCCTCATTTGCACTATTTGCTTACCTCAGGTCTCCCTAAATTTCTGTCTACGAAGGTGCTGTGCTGTGTGGCAAGCTGAACTTGGTAGTGGGGGTTATTGGGATATGGCAGAAGGAGTCTAGATAGAGCAGGGTATATCATAAGTAGGTTTTAACTGGCAGTTGAAGAAGCAGGTGTGCGTTTTATCACTGCGTTCAGCCAAACTGAAGGGCACACAGATCAGCCACTGGGTCTTATAACAACTAGTTGGTATAGAGGACAAGCTGTATACGAGATATATAAAGACCAGGACGCTGAGAAAAGTGAACCCTGCAAAACTGATTTTTTTTCCTTCAACTCTGCAGAAGGGCTTGTGTGGATATGTAGCTTATACAAAAGTCAGAATACAGACCTACAGTGAAGCGGATGCTTCCTGAATTCTAACGATCGAGGGTTATTTTTATAGAAGCGTAGACATTCCTAAATAGGGAATGAATAATACAAAGACAATTATAATTGATTTGAAGGCAGTATAGTTTCCATGTTATTCTCTACATTTTATTGAGCATTAACTCAAAGAGACATTGCAGCTTATTTTGCATTGTGATTATTCTGACTTTTAAAAATAGACTTCTCCAGTAGTTTTAACAGCCTGCAATATTTTTTTAAGATGTCTAGAATATGGTACAGGTGTTTTATTTTTCTTCTTTTCCATTTTTCATACAGGAATTTTGAAAATCTGTTATTATGTATTGGAAGTTATGACATGCTCTATTCCAAGAGTACAACAAACCAAACCCTAAAGACTGCTCTGTTACGTTTGCTAACATTTATGCATTTTAACTATTGCCTGATTTTCAGAGGCATCTGTGCTATTACCTGAAGGGCTTTTCCCTCCTAAGAAGCAATTTTGTAAGGTTAGGTCATTCAGAGACTTGTTAAACACCTGGTCAGGGAGGACTGTTTTTCTGTTTTAAATTTCACTCTGTTTTGGATTTTTTCCCTGTTTTACTTTTGGATTTGGATGAGTACTAAAACCATGTTTATTATGGATCTGGGGCATTTGCTAACCTTCCCTGCTATGGGTTCTTCAGTAAAACATGTTTCTTCATGTGCTCTCCCCAAAACTACAGAAGTTGTCTCCAAATTCACGTGTCCCTTTCTATTTACAAACTAAGAAAGATGTTTCGACTGGCTATTTTTCATCTTTCTTGTGGGCATTTGGTGTATATAGAAGTGCAGGGTTTTTTGCTCAGCATTGTCTGTTATAATTACATGCATTATAGTAGAGTTTGTGGTATCAGAGAGACCTAATACATTCTTTTCTCTATGTACTCTAAGCACTTATGTGTCTCCAGTCAGACTGGAACATGTATGTTGATTGTAATTTCTTCTGCAAACGCTAAAGGGACACAAGAAGAGTTGACATTTGTTTTTCATTTTGCTAAAAACTTTGAGGGAGAACTGTGGCCTGGTAAAAGCAGGATGAAAAGAAACCAGAAATAAGGTGTAATTGGGCTTAGAGTCGAAAAATCTGGGACTCAGAAGTTGTCCAGTCATAGCCTGATCTGCTGTGCTTAACAGAAATAGGTCATGTATTCGGGGCAAGAAATATAAAAGCGGCAGGCATTTTTGGCAGCTTGGATCGGTTTGTTCAGGTATTGTTAGCTGGTACAAATACAGGATATAATGTAGCATAAAGTATAAAGCAATTATTGTCTAACTAGCACGCAGAAGATAGGTAGGATTTAATGAGCTATTAGGCTAAGCATCAGTCCATAAGCATTAGCATTAGCTATTAGGCTAAGCATGCAGCACCGCCGGCCAGCATGAGCCCAGCAGGGAAGGGTCAGCCTCTGCAGCCCCCGGCACTGGCTGCGCAGCGCTGCTGAGCTGCCGTCTGCCACCAGCTCTGTCATCACTGCTGTCACTGGCAGCTCAGATGCGTGAGCTGATGATTCCCAACTCGCTTGACCAGCATCCATGGCTTTTCCCTTCAGGATTTTATACCTTTACATGTTGGTGCACCTTTCCCTCTTGAATCCCTGAGCTACTAATAAGCCCCATCTCAACAACTGTACCCTATTTGTAATTTTTCTTTTCTTGTCTTTCTACTCTTTCACACAGCTCTTTCTCCCAACTTAGTAATTTCCTCAGAAACCAGAGGCACAGTTACGTAGTTGGGCTGGATCAGAGCTGGGCCTCCAGTCCTGGAAACACAGATGGCCAGGGCCCTGGGAGACGGAGGGGGAGCTTATAAAGCATCACTGTCTGTTTTTACTACAGCCTATTTTATTTTTACTGTTAATATTTAGCTTTTACTGTTAATATTTAGCTTTATCAATTTTTGGCAACTAAACAATTCTGAAAGTTTTGTTTGTGGAAGCATAGCGCTACAGCCTGCTTTCCTCCTTACATCATTATAGGCAGCTGTTCTATACTGACCCAATATCTCATCTTTCTACCTTGACCTATATTTCTATATTGACCTATTTCATCTTTCACTACCCTTTTGAACCATTGACATTGTTTTCTTTTCACAACCACTTTCAGGTGCATAGCATATCCTGTATGTTTATAATACAAATTCTATAACCAGGAAATATATGTTGCATCCATTACAAAGGAAAATAAGTCACATTTCCAGGAGGTCATCTGTGCTTTCACTTCACAGCGTAACTTTGTTATCTTCCTATATTTCTAGAAGCAGTCCTTATAAACTGATATTTATGTAAATGCTGAGAAAACCAGACATCCAGTGAATTACTTTTTCCAGTATAGATTTACATTTGGTCCAAATTCCTTTCCTGAATGTGGATTGAAAATCTATGTTTTGAGTATCTAGGAATACTCTCTATTTCAATGGATTTTGTATACTTATGCAAATTACTACTCGAGTTATATAAATTTAGTTTGAGGTCATTATATGGATAATTTGTTACTTAGTAAAGTAGTTTGTCAGGTTATGAGACGTTAATCCTCCAATAGGTCTTTAATTAGGAGAGATGAACTAAATAATTCATAGCAAGACTTGGCCTGCAAACATTTATACTACTCGATTAGACCATTTTACATGCAATGACAAATTGTTTTGGTGTAGTCTGGAAATAGCAGGACTTAATTAATTACTTCCAAGGTTTTAGACATCTGTGATAGGTTCTTTAAATGCATTAGATTGGAAATTCATGCAAAGGCTAAAAATAGAGTTCAAGTCCTTGGGGTTAAAAGCTGAGATGAAAAGAGAGCATTCTGCTTGCAGAAAAGAGCAGGAAGCAGCTGAAAGAGGAGAGGAATAGCAGCTAACCAGTGTGTCCAATTCCCCAAATATTACTTTTGCAAAACTGAGCTGCAAATCATTAAATACTGAAAATGACATGGTTTTAAATTTGAATAAAAGGAATGTGCTAATTACTTGAGTGCCTTTTACTCATCTGGCCAATTAGATGGAAGGGGGTGCTGACAAAGGAGCCCTGAATAGCTTAAAGAGCCTACAAACAAATGAAAAAAACAGGTGAGATGTTCTTCTATTCTGAAATCACCTCGCAAATGAAATCAACTACATGAAGATAATTTACTAGACTGGAATGAGAGATTCTTTTTTCAAAAAAAAACTGGGAAATAAGCTGGATGTTGTAATAATACAAGGTTTAGTGTATGTCATTAAGTGGTATCTTCAGATGATGAAGCGGTGAATCACACTGCTTTTGCATTTACAGCTAGTGGGAAGAGCAAATAACAAAGGGTTATAGTCATATGATCATATAAATCTGAAGAAAAAATAATTTTGATAAGAATATTTAGGAATTTATGCTGTGGAGGAGGGTATTTTTTACAAATTAGATACCTGCTTGAACACTTCAGTTGGGAACTCTAAAAGATTGAAATTCATAACCCCAAATCTGGAATTAATCCCTTAAAATGGTCCTTTTCAGTATGGACAAATACGTAATTTTTTCTTTTACACAGTCAAGTTGCTAACCTTTACATGTAGCCTCACAGTTGGATCACTCATCCAGCAGTCTCAGGTTCTGACTTCAGTTTCCTCTATGGCCTGAGAAGACTCAAATGCACATTGCTACCTCACAAGAGGACATCTGGGTTCGGTAAAAGGAGCTGCACCATTGTGCTGAATGTGGCTGTAGGAGACCAGAAAGTGAGAAATCAAAAGGGAGAGTGATGGAAAAGAAAAGTCATTTGCAGGCTACATGAGGGGAAATGGAAGTCTGAACACCATACAGGTTTTACCTACAACTGCTTTCTGACTTTTTGCTGTTAATAACTACTACGTACCTACCAGCAGACCTTGAGGTTATGCCTGTTTAATTTGCTGGTATGGATATGGCTTGTGGGGACAGCTGGAAGTTTATGAAACATTCTCCATGGGTCTGGGCCACTCTCTTCCACTTAAACTGGACGTTAGGTGCCTCAGCACTTGTGCTGTTTTAGACCTCTGTCACTTGAGTTTCAGGTTATCTGTCTCTTTGTGAAAGTACCGAATTGAAAACCTCTTCTGACCAAAGCACTGGTATTAGGAACTGTGGCACTGAGGACAGCAACAGGTATGAAAACAACATGAGGAGGCTGAATGGAAATAAGAAGGGAAATAGCAGTAGCCACCTAGTAGCCACTACTGCTAGCATGCACATACCTAGCCTCATTCATAATAGATTTCACTACTAATTCTTTCTAATGATCCTAGGAAGCCTCAGAATATTTGCCACCTTTGGGGTGATTCTAGACATCTGTAGAAAATTTCAGACAGGTCCATGTTTAATGAAGAAAGACTCTGACATCCACCTCAGAAGCGAAATACCCCAATGTATTATAAAGTAGTACTGATAATAGAGGTGCAAAAAGCAGAAGAAAAGGGATATGTCTCAGCAATACAGTGTAGTTATATAAAGAAGGGTAAATAGCTAAAGAGTAGACTTACTGATTATGTTTGTCCCATATTGTCCCAGATATGTGGGTTAGGTTGAGGCTGAATTTTATGGGTTACATGTGAGTAAAGAAATTGCATTTCACAGCTTCAAAGCAATTTCTTTATTTCATAACCATCCAAAATCAGATGAAATTTGCCTGTTCCATTTTTCAGTCAGAAACACATTTTTACAGAACCCACTTTTTAGCAAGTCAGGGCACTTAGCAGGAGCTGCAGCAAACTCTTTCAATTCATTTATCAAAGCATTTGCAGCACCCATTATAAAACAACAATAGATGTTAACAAAAGGAAGTTAATCCATATTCTATAAATAAAACGCTACAGAACATCAAAGCTACTTGCAAAATCTCATGTTTCTTTTAAGCTTCATTCAATTTCCCCTCTTTGCATCCATGTGATGAAAGTTTATTTAAGGAGCCCAGCTAAAATATTCAACATTGTAGAAAAAACAAAACAGGCTACATAAAGAGAAATATGAAAAGTGCAGCTGAGTGAGAAGGATGTCAGAAAACAGCTTAGCTGTCAGTAGCTGTCATATGCGGCTGAGGCAAAGCCCTGCAGACAGGCTTTAGTTGGCTGCTGCCCTCCTCAGTGCGAGAGGTCAGTGCCCTGAACAACTCCAGCAGCACCACTGGACAGAATCACAGGACAACACTCTCCCTCCAGCATCCACAGCCCCAGTGCCTGCCTGAAGCTGAGCCTGGGTTTCGAATTAGCCTATGCTGTCAGCGTGGCTCCTCCCAGTCCACCCGAACAAAACACGAGCTGTTGGCCTTGCAGCGGCTGCTCTGCTTTCTGTGTGGAGCTTTGTGACCCTGCTGCAGTCCCACTCTGCTGTTTTGAGTTTGTTCTGAAGGAACTGGTCGATAGAAGTGATGGCTGCTCCTTTGTCTCTGGCAGTAGGAGCAGCACCAGCAGATGTGGCATTAAACCACACATGCTAAATAGCACCAAAATTGTCTCTGCCTAAAGTCTTCAAAATAAACAAGAAAAAAAAAAAAAAAAAGGTAAAGTGAGATACTCAAGATAACTTGAAAGGTCAGTGGAGGAGTTTGAGTATGGAGTCTAGCAGAACAGCATCCTCTGCCAAGGTGACCCATTACATGTGAGGGACGCAGGGCAGAGGCACCAGCGCCAGTAGAAGTCAGTGTGATCTATCTCAGCAGAGCCTGGCTGCTGAGAGCCAACCTCAGGCAGTGACAGACGCAGTCCAAGTTTCCTCCCCTACAATACAGTCCATAAAACCTGAGATAGGTGTCCTTCCAGGGCTAGATTGCCTCTGTCGTTTTCTGAAGAGCTTTTCATTATAAAGCTTGTTGTGTATTAGTCTAATGTTAATCCATCTCAATTTGCTGCATAGATTTTTCGGCGGCAGAACAGGTGGTCGGTTTGCCTGGTTGGAGAAGCTACCAAGATAACAAATGGTAAAATCCTGCGCTGATGCCACTCAGAGAGGTTAATCTCTGCTTATATCATAGGCGAATTCAGCCTGTGAAATTGTTTGAAAGTAAGTTTAGCTCACTTGTATGATTTATGGTTTTTCAGAGCAATTCTTACAACTGGACAAAACAGATACCATTCAGTTATTTTACTTTGTGTTTGGAAAAAAAAAACCCAACATGTATTTTTTAGTCATTCTCACTAAGAATGTTACTAAAATGAAGAATACTGACCATTTCTCAAGCTACTTAAATAATATTTTGCATTTCTCTTGTTTCTCAAATCATTACTTAGATGCATACAACCATCCTAAGTGTACACTGCAGTCATGGATGGATATTAAAATGCAGTGATATTGTATAACTCAAGTACGGTTTGCATGTTTGGCTCTGTGCAAAACCAGCTATTTAAATACTGGGAGTTGCAAAAGATGTAAAATCTGGCAATGAGGAAAAAAAAAAAGAGAGGCTGTGACATGCAGGAGCAGTCACACTGCTGAAGTGTACACGCTGTGCCACCTCACAGGTGTGGCATTTCAGGTACGGGGTGGGGGTGTGTGTGCTGTTTGTGCAGTTTATGTCTTTGTTGATGTTTGGTAACCGTAAAATCTTTCTTTCCCATGGCAAGGCGGATGAAAGGCAGGACTTTCCTCCTGAAGAGCTCATCCCTCAGGAGCCCGAGAGCTGCTCCTGCCTAGCAGGAAGGAGGGCCCTGGTGGCACCTGAGCCGGAGGCAGGGCAGACAGGCGCTGTGAACGCCCCTGCACACCCGGATTTCCCTCAGCCGCCCCAGCGGCAGGTTCAAGCAGAGGCACGTGTCTTTCTCCTGCTACACGTCACCCATCGCTGACCTTCTCAGGAACGGCTGGTGCTGTAGCCCACCTCTGCCTTTGGGGCCCACGTGCAGAGGAGAGGGGCTGGAGCAAAGCCCACACACTTTGGGGTGGGGAGAGGCCCCAGCTGTGTCCTTGGGAGAGCTGGTTAAGTAGAAAGGATTGAAAATGGGCTTTTGGGCTGAGTGGGCAAGGGTTATGGGAACGGACCTGGCCTGCGGCTGGGAGGAGGGTGGCCTGGCCTAGCCTGTGGCGGGCATGCGGCCCTGCCTTGGGTGGTCAGTGGGGCCTTGCTGGCCAGGCAGGCCGTGCTTCCTGCTATGACCAGGAAAGGTGGCCCCAAAAAGTTGGGGCATGGGGGGGAGGACATGTGCCCCGGGCAGTGCCGTGTTCCTCTTGTGGCATGACCGCCGGGCAGGGTGTTGATGTGATGTGTGCTGTCTGCAGCTTGCTTGGTTTTCAGGGAGTCACCGCAAGTATCTGGCTCAAAGTTTGTCACATCGCGTAGATGCGTACAAACACCTCCTGGGCACAGGGATATGTTGAAGCTCATTTGCCAAAGATGGGACTTTCTGGAGATGGAGAGCAGGCAGCTGGGCGGGCAGCGAGCTCGCCTCCGTGGGAGCGCAGGGGCTGCCCAGCCTGCACTGCTGTCCCTGCCTGGCGTCCCCAGCCTCGCGGGGGCCCTGGTGCTGCTTTTGGGGCCTGTGTGTTGGGAAATACAAAACTCAAAGGAACATGATGCACTCAGAGATATGTGTACATTAATCTTTTAAAAGGAGCTGTATCTTCCGTGGAAAACTCTTCTGTATCTATGAATCAGAGAAGGCTGAAAAACACCAAATTAGCAAACAGATAGCTGTTGCTGTTACCTGATCTGTGATGTTTTCACTTCATCCTGGTTATAGTGTGGAGAGCGGTTTGAAAGGTTGTCTCTTAGGCTTCCTTGCTATAACACTGCATTAACTTTTGGATAGAAATAAATCAAGTGCTAATGCTGCTTTTGTGGAAATACAGTATCCGTAATTACTGGTACTGAAGGAAATAATTCACTCTGTTCCAGAAACTCTTGACTCTGCCTTCATTTACTGCTGGTTGGCAAAAGACGAGATACTGTGTAAAACACCTGCATAATAAAGTAATCTGGAAAAGTAATGGTCATATTCAGAAGACGCATTGACATCATTAGGTAGCATATGGTAGCTCCTTGACTCTGGGTGTGTGCTGAATTTGCTCACCAATATTCAGTGTTTAAAAAGCTTAATTAGAGTGGAAAACAGAGCTAATTTTTAAACTGCCTTTTGGTGCACTTGCAGAAATGTCTTTTGAAGCCTGCCTGTACTGAGCCCCTCAAGGTGATGTTTCTTGATGGCTCCTGCCAGACTTCTGCACAGCCAGATCATCTGGTGGACTAAACTTGGTCTGTAATTAGGCACAGTTACATGTCTGGTCTCTGCTACATGATGGCAGTCATCCAGTAGTGACTCTAACCTTTAGGAATCTTCCTGAACTTTGTTTAAAAAATTCAGCTGTAAAAAACAAACAAACAAACAACTAATGCCTCTGTCCCCTTTATCCAAGTGCCAGTATCTTAGACTACCTTCTATGTACTGAGAGTTCTTCTTCAGTGCCTTTAGTGTGCTCAAACTGTGTCTCTCTGAGATGGTGTCATCCATACAGACCTTCATGAGAATTCCCAGGAAAAGCAGTAAGGAGTATTGGAAAATGTACAGTAAAGACTTAATGGGAAGTCTCCTGTGCAATCCATATCCTCTGCCCACCAGGAAAGCCATTTATCTCCCCTTTATTTGATATGACCTTACCCCAGATATTCTGACACTATAATTCTTCAGCCACTAATGTTTCTCTCCACAGTATTTGTTTATAACTTCGCACAGGGATCTTTTTCTCCCTCTTTGGCCTCTGTCATTAAATATACTGGGAGGTGCTAGCCGAGGAAATTCCGTGAAAATATTAGTTGGAAATGAGGGGAGAGGGATATGAAGTTTGCTTCAGTGTACAGAACAACCTCCTTTGACTGGCTTGTAAACTTAACTCTGCCAAAAGGCAGAGGTCCAATATGGCCGGGGATCCCTAACATGTAAGCAGGGCAGAGACTTTTTTCATGGAATTCTCGAAGAGAAACAGCCATGAAATCTGTGTGGGAGAAAGAAAGGAGCATGAGCAAGGAGCTGGGTTTGCAAAACACATCTTTAGCAGCTGACTTGGAAAACTGGCTGTGGTGTCTGCTGGAACCAGCTGTCAAAACCTAAAGAATATGCTGGATTTGGTGTGGTGGCTTCTCTCTTTTAGTGGTTCTTTTTATGTATTGCAGACTTTTCTGGGTGAATGCGAATACTTGTATTATATACTACACTGTGCTATTTTAAGTATGGGTAAAAGGTGATAAATTTGTGAGAAAGGGAATGGAACTGGTGAGATGCATTACATAATATATCACTTTCAGGTTTTGCAGATAGTAAATGCATATAAAATGAAAATGTTTCCTTAGGTTTCACTACTTGTCAGTCAAAGCTCTGCCATACACTCCATAACAGAAGGCAGGAAAAACCATGCTGGATCGCTTCCTTGAATATAACTTATGAAAAAATCTCTTAAATGGAAACCTCCATTACACAAATGGTCCTTTGCTTATTACATCTTGGTAATAAAAGAAAAGCATGTTCATAAGTTGATTAGATAATACTTATTATCAAAATGCAGTTTTCAATCAAAAATGACCTTTTCTTACATTTATTGGGGAGCTAGCTTTACAACACATTAAACTGAAGCTTTTGTGCTGGCGCAAGCTTGCTCTTCCACAAAGATGATCTTCAGTTCATTTGCTCTTTACAACAACTATTACAGACAGCTGGCTGCTTAATAAGATTTTGGGGAAAGGGGGGGGGGGGGGGATGTCTCTTATATTTTGGCTCATTCTTCCTTGTCTTTCTGTCTCTGCTGCATGTTATTAAGTCAGCTTTATAAAGCCTTCGCTCTGCTTACATTCTGGGCATAAAGAAGATGGATAAGAGGGTTTTTAGGTAAAAGATTGACCCCTGAAGATTATGCAGCAGCTTTATTACATGGGGTAGTGCATAATGTTATCTTTAGTTGTTGAATAAGATGATTTTATTTGAATTAAGTTCTTTCAGAGAACATAAACTTGCTATTTTCAAGTTTGATTCTTATTGCCATTCTAGTTCTATTGCTAGTTGTTGTTTTCTAGTAATGGCATTTTTATATCAAAATTCTGGCTCCTTCCGGAGCCTTTCTCATCCTGCTAAACAACATGGGGAGTACAAACAAGGATCTAACCATGCTGACATTAGAAAGAGGGAGAAAGAAATTATAGAAGTTAGGTGCTATTTAAGAAATGCTTTCACCTGCTGTCTTTTATGTTTCTTTTTTTCTGCTCAGTGATACATTTTTCAGAGCAGAATTTTTATACTTGTCCAACATTGGTTTTTTGTGGTTTGGGTTTTTTTTTTGTTGTTAATGATCATGGTAAGGAGTTATTATGTTAGAATATTGGCTTTTGCTACAAACCATTTAATATTGTATATTTTCCTGCAGCATTTTAAGGTACTTAAGCATCTGTTTTTTCTAGTGGTTTAACCAGTGTCGTGGTTTAACCCCAGCCAGCAATTAAGCACCACGCAGCCGCTCACTCACTCCCCCCTCACCCAGTGGGATGGGGGAGAAAATCGGTAAAAGAAGTAAAACTTGTGGGTTGAGATGAGAACGGTTTAATAGAACAGAAAAGAAGAAACTAATAATGAGAATGATAACACTAATAAAATGACAACAGCAATAATAAACAGATTGGAATGTACAAATGATCCGCAGGGCAATTGCTCACCACCCGCTGATCGACACCCAGTTAGTCCCCGAGCAGCGATCCCCCACCCCCACTTCCCAGTTCCTATACTAGATGGGACGTCCCATGGTATGGAATACACTGTTGGCCAGTTTGGGTCAGGTGCCCTGGCTGTGTCCTGTGCCAACTTCCTGTGCTCCGCCAGCTTTCTTGCTGGCTGGGCATCACAAGCTGAAAAATCCTTGACTTTAGACTAAATACTACCTAGCAACAACTGAAAACATCAGTGTTATCAACATTCTTCTCATACCGAACTGAAAACATAACACAGCACCAGCTACTAGAAAGACAACCAACTCCATCCCAGCCAAAACCAGGACAAACAGTTTTTCCTTTTTGTTTGAAAGTGGAAATAACACTCTTGTTGAAGATTTGAGTTTTAGTTTTTTCCAGCTGTAGTTTTTCAATAATCAGTAATTGCAAGACTCCTTTCCAGACACACCAAGTGTTTTGTATGTTACAGCCATGGTATGGGAATTATGTTCCTCTATCTGTTGCTAAGCAAAGCATTTTATCCATATACTCTTCTGTATTATGTAACTTACAGCAGTGCTAAACAGGACTGAGCTGCCTCATTGTTTTACGCCGAGGGTAGGGTACATCTTCCTTAACTTAAAACATTCCTAACATAGTCATCCACATGTGAACTAGTGGTGTAGACCCTCCCTTTGTAGTCAGTGAAGAGAAAAAGGCCTTTCTAGGATGTGGCCGAGATCATTCTAAGGTTAGTGCCAAAAATGCAACAGAAGTGTCTGTTTCTCTGCACTGACAATAAAAGTCATCTAGAAGTCGTCATTCTCTAGACATGTAAAGTTAAGTGACATTGCTGTCAACCTTTCCCACAACTGTGGAAAGTGCACAGAGATACAGTTTGAGAGCATTGCTTACTGGGGATCAGTAACGCCTCCATGTGTTCAAGTTAATTGCTGTGTGGTTTTTAAGTTCTTTTGGAAGAAAAATTTGGGGGTTTGAGAAAACCAGGATTTGCTTTTAGATGGGTGATAATTTTTAAATAGTAGCTGTGCCATATGGCTTGATACCTTGGGATGTCAGAAATAGGAGAGAGAGATTAATTTGTGGGCAGAGGGCAGGTGAAGATAGCCAGAGGTACACAGTAAAAGTAATTTATCAAGTGGTTTTACTGCACAAAAAATGCAATTTATTCTGTAGGTAGTTACCACGTAACATTTTTTGCTGTGATTCATCATAAGCTGTGCCTGTATCATGCCGCTGTGGGGGGCACAAAGTAGACAGTGACTTTTGTTCTGTTCCTGTGCAGGAGACTGGCAGAGGCTCATAATTTTCCACACTGCTTCTCAGGAGGCTTCATGGAGGATCTTACTGGTGTCAGCTTTACCTAAGATTTTGTGGAATACCTCTGTCTGCAGTTTCAAAGGATTATAATAGATTTGGAGAAAGCTCATATTTTATGCTCTAATTGCTTGATGACCTGACAGAAGAATGCAACTTTTGTGCTAATGTCAATGATATACAAGCTTCTTGGAATTATGAAAGACAAGCTTCTGTCTTTTTTTAATGGGAAAAAGTATCAAATGAAAGAAACTGGTTTTTTAAAAAAAGCCTGTTTAAATTTGGTTGTGTGGACATAAAAGTCTTCTAGAAGACAGAGAAAAACTTTTTTAATAAAGAAAGATTTCTGATATGTATGTATTGGACAAACAGGCATATTACCTCCACAGGTAAATGTTTTAAATCATTCGAGGGGTATATGGAGCACAAACCATGAACTATCTATACTTTTCTACCATATAAAATTATCCATACATATATAATACAAAAAAGAGTGGAATTCAGGCTGTACATCTCAATGCTTTTACATAAGGAAATTGTTTTCAATGCTGTATAATTAGCCACAGTATCCTAAAATTAAAAGAGAACTTTCTGTCTGAGAGGCTGATGTGTTTTGTGGAAACACTTATTTACAGAAAAATTTACCAGATTACCTCTCACATAAAACACTGATGTTATCATTACAGATACTACTATCTCAAAGACTTAGTGTAGGAAAGTTTTGACAGAGACACGATGGAAGGTCAAAGCATTTCTTTACTTCGAACATGTTTTACTTCTAAAAACAATATTGTGCAAGCTCTATAGTAAAACTATTGCAGTTTTTAGTTATGTCTTAAAAACAAAAATAGCAAAGAAACGTTTTCCTCAAAGTAACTCCCATGTACAGAAGGGAGCTGTTAATTTTTGTATGCAGTGTCATGTTATATACCACGAGAGCTACCGGGACCAGTACTTATTAATGGTGTTTGTAACCTCCTAGGGCATCATTTGAAGATTCTAGGGTGGCTTTAAACTTGAACATCACAACTTGGATATAGAAGTTATATATATAGTGTCAGTGAATTGTATGAAGGAAGAGCAGTCTGATAGTGGTGTATTTTAACTCTGAGGAAGAAAACACAACACTAGGAAATTGTTTTCCTCCTTCAAATCCAAGACCAAAGGAGAATAAGAGTAGAAAAATACTTCAGTTTGCTCTTAATTTACTCAGATATGTGAATCCATGAATGGGTGGGATAATTTGGTTATTTAGGTGAATCTCTGACTTTATGCAGATAAAAATTCAATGAGGCAGAAAATGGAAACTCCACACTAAATAAAGGCTGTTCTTTTTATGCAGTTAACTGATTGGAACAAGTGGAAATTAAAAGTAAGCCTGGAATTTAGTGACCCACTGATAAGATGCCTCAATTCAAGTAGCACAAGGGTGGGAGAAAAATTCATTGGGTTCAGGAAATAATATGCAAGGGTGCTGGTACCAGACAAAGAAGGATCAATTTTCAAACTCTGTGAACTTCATCAGGAGTTTCTCACAGACTTGCAACTACGTTATGTGTGTATATATACATATATTTAAAAAATGCATATCTAGTATATATATTTTAATGTATATTTTACATATAACATTTTCATTTTAAAAGCACATTCATTTGCAAATGGCATATTAATCTGCAAACCTTCTTTTGATCCCTCAGTAGATCTTAAAAAAAAAAAAAAAAGGTTATTAATATTGCATTCCTGGCTCCTTTAAAAGTTTACAAGGAGAAGCTGTAATCTCCACAGTTGCATTCTGTGGGCATTACAAACCATGTGAGGAAGCACATCTTTCTTCCACAATTTTTGAAGCAGAAGTACTAAAGTCATAGTTAAATACTTCCAGTATCTCTAGTGTGCAAATGCCTTTTAAAACTCAGTTCCGATCTACTGACACTATTTTTTTTTAATTTATACATTTTATGATTATGTAAGTGCATCTCCAGAGAGGGGCTTTAAAATGAACAATTATTTGGGCTTTTTACTCGCTTTTTTGATAGAATTCTTTTTTCTCAGTTGTCTTTATAATATAATTTCCCTTAAGTAATTATATAACTGAGTAGACTAACCTTCATTTAATCTCTGCTGATCTTTCTCAAGCTAGAAACAGTCATAGATGGATAGTGAAATTTCTGTCTGACAGCAAAAGTCTCAGCTGAAGTCCTAACAAAGGATTCTAAAATCTGCACTAAAACCTAGACTTTGAAAATCCTTTTCTGGCTCTTATTTCTTAGTAGCAAAGCTAGCAAACTGCTAGTGAGAGAATAGATTTTTAAAGGTGGCAGTCATGACACTTCCACACTTCCCCTCACTTCTTTAAATTAGCACTTCTTAGACTGTAGAGGTAGAAATAAAGTTGAAGGCTACAGGATTCAAAGCGGGGGGTGGGGTGGCGTGGGGGGTGTTGCTTGTTGGTTTGTTTCAAGTTTGGTTTGTAGCTAATGACGAAATAATGCATCCATATTTAAAAAAGTGCCAGATGAGATTATGAGAGTTACAGAACTCAGCTGAAAATTATAGAGAGATTTTCGTTATAACTTCAGATACACAGTTGCAAGTGGCATAAATAAAAAAGTGTCTTCTAGTTAAGAGTTCCTACAATATTTCTTTCTTCTCTAAGTATCTTGTGATTTCTTGTGGCAAAAATATGAAGACCGCATTTCAGCACTTAACATCAACAAAACATATTGTTTATTTGAATTTGTTAATTTAAACAATTTTCTTTGTTCTTACTTTAGTAACACCTCCAATTTGTAATGTTGGTTATAGACACTTGCTTCTTTCTTGCCTAAAGGCCAGGAGACCATTGTGTCAAATCACATAAGCTCCATACAAAGCAGCTTAAAATTTTTGATGTATCTGAGGTCCTTATTGTATTGTTTGGGGTTCTTTGGTAAGTTTAACGGGGGGGGGGGGGGGGGGGGATATATGTACTTTGGGGTGAGTATTTTTGCTAAAAGACATGATGAAGAGTCAGCTCTTTTCTGTGCTTAAAATGAGTGTTGCCAATTTCAAAACATAGTGGTAACCATCTCTAGTATCACATATAAAAACCAGATCTTCCCCTGGGAACATAACGGATATGTTTTAGACCCACAGCATTGGAAAGAGCATACTTCCTTCCTACCTTTGCAGTTGCAAGTGGCCAGGACAGCTCTACGTTCTCCCTGTGGTTCTATGATGGCCGCAGTCCTCACATTCTGCAGTTAGTGGGAACTATAAATTATCTTTCATGACGATATCGCTAATGAACACACTGCAGCCTATGGTGTGCAATATTTCTGCTTTCTGCAGGACAGTTTTGAGAGGGTTCAAAGGGGACTGATATGTCCTCATCACTCCCCTGCTTCTTGGCCAGTTTGGGTTTACTTTTAAAGCCAGACATGTTCATGGGGAACTTAGACCCGTGGTGAAAACTTCGATATCACATAGTGCTGACAGTCCCCAAACCCCGTTCCCTAACAGTTCCTCCCTTCAGCTGCTGTCCTCCTGGGACCTGCAGTCTTGGTTTTCCTGCTCTGCTCCAGCCCATGTTGGGAAGAGGAGTACAACTGGCTGGGAGAAAAATGCCTGACTAGGCCCTTTCCGGGTATTGCTAGAGCAGGGAGCACGTAGAGATAGCATTGCTTTATTTGGTAGAGGGAGAAAGGATATAAAAGCTGAGTTGCATGAAGCCACAGCACTAGGTTGTGCAATTAGTGTCAACTTTCTGGGGGGTTTTGTTTGGTGGTTGTTTTTTTTCTTCAGTGATGTGGTTTGCTAGTTGTACATTACTAGCAGGAACTTGGCAGTGATACACTTATCATAGAGTTCTATGAACCTAGCTTTTCCCCCTCTATGCTTCTATATCTAATTTTCACTTAATTTAGAAGGGAGGTTTAACAGACAAGGGTCACTTTCTTATAACATATGTAATGCATAAGATAATAATTTCCATGACCCAGAGGGCTGGGAGGGGTATATTTCGTTTTATTCACATGCATTTCTAACACTCTCTTAGAAACCGTGCTTCAGCCAACTATCAAATCTGCTATAGCTTTTCTAAGGTGGAAAGTGGACAGGAGATGCTCAGCAATTAAAGAAAGTACTCATGGAGTCTAGTTGATGAAAATCGGTACGATGCTTTTCCTCACTTCACACACATCACCTGAGAGGTCTCATCCTTCCAGAGTTCTCTCTTTGTGCTTTGTCTCTGACGTGCAGGCAGAAGGCCCTCGTAAAGGTTTGATGATTGTGCTTTGCTTTCTGTTGTATTCAGTAGAACTTTTCAAGGAAATAGAATCAAATCCCTGTAGGTTTTCAGGGAAATATCATTTTGATGTTGAAGTGTAGAAATCTTCTCTGACCTAAATTTTTGGAAGTGACTAATGCTTTGGGGAATTGCATTTTCTAATCCTTGAGCTGAGGTTATGTAAGGAGACCTTTTATGGAGAATGAGTGCTAACAATTGGGGAATTGACAAATCTTAAGTGATCTAAACTGGTTATCTGAATATTCGTGCCTTAAAAATGTATGGAATACAGTTCCTTCTCTCTAATTGTGCAACATAAATACATTTTTTTCAGTATTGCAAAATCTATTCAATTATTAACTGGTGCACAAAGATGTGTTACCATGAATCAAAGCAGGATTATTTTTTTTCCTGTTCTGATTGAATTACTCCTCATATCTTTCCCTCTCTCTTTCTGATTCATTTTATGAAAGCTACATTACATTTTATGGAAACAAATGTTAGGATATGGATAAAAATGTAAATCAGGAAAATAAAAAGTAGGGTCCTTGTGATCTCTGTCACTTTTCCTATCCTGTATTGATATGCAGTATTTTGTTAGTGAGGTTTGTAGTGCTAAACATACAGCATAAGGGAGCTGCTGCTAGAAAAAAACTTTTTGTCTTTTGATTTTTCAGCGATCTTTGTGGTTTTTCAACAGGAGTTCTTCAAATTTTGTTTGTTTGTTTGTTTGGAGGTTTTTTCTGGTTAATGTAAATTGCTTTCATTAAATTCTATTTGACCTTGGGAAGAAAATGTGAGTAAAGAGATACTTTATTTGGAAGAGGAATAGAGATTGATGTAAGGTTTCTCTATTGTCTGATGGAATAAAATTTGCAGGCTTGCCCACACGCTGACTGAGTGGCTTTGGGTGGTGGTCCAGCAGATGCAAAGCAGCTTTCCTAATTGTGCTTGTTGTAGCCAGTTTTTCATGCTGATGTTTAGAATTTCAAAGAAATATGTGCCAAGAAAAACTCCGTTCTCTTACACAGATAAAACAGTAGGGAATCACACTTATTTAAAGATGGTCCGATGTCTTTATAACATTCCTGCATTAATTTGCATATGCTGTATAAAGTGTATAAATCGATGCTTAGGAAAATGTGTCTCAATTTTGAAACGCAAATATCTGTTTGTCCTCTAAGTAGACAGTCTGTGTGTATCTTCAAAGCAGGTGGCAATCCTCATCAATGTAATGTAAAAAAATGTGTATCTGTCCAGATCTGGACAGAGAAGCAAGGTATTCTTAAGTTACTTACATTTTATTACCTATTACTGAGAATAGTCTGGAATTTAAAGAAAAAAATGGAAATATAAAGCATAAGAATTAAGGTTTGCTGGTTTAGAGAGCTAGAAATGTTGTTCTTCATCTCCAAAACCTTTAAATTTCAGTGGGTTTCATATTCAGTAGATTTAGAAGTGCTGCTATACTGTAACTGAATCTTATTTGTTGTATATGAGAACTGACAATGTTTTTAAGTGCATTGTAGAAGAAACTGTTTTACTGCTGAATTATAGGCATCCTAAAAACAGGATGCTGGCTACATTGGATGAAAGTTAAATCAACTTTACTTGACTGCAGTTTACATCCAGAAGGATTGTGTATTTTAAGGGTCAAACTTAGCATTTCCACATCCCTTCTCAAAACCTAGCTTAAGAAATTAGGACAAGATTTCTAAATGTGTGGGGTGCCTAAAGATGTGGTGATGCCTGGCAGGATTTTGGAGTCACATGCATCTGAATGGTGTTGATTTGTGGGGTAGCTCCTGAAACTCAGTGTGGAGGGAAAAGTCTATGTAAGGATGTAGCTACTAAACAGTTTGACCATAGTCTGACCTTAGGCACTCTGAAAGTGATGGGAACTTTCAGCTTTTAAGCCATTTCTGTAACTTAAAAAATTTTCTTATTGTCTCGTACACTGAAAATTGTTTTGCACCTTTAAGATTCGTCGTGGTTTAACCCCAGCCAGCAACTAGGCACCACGCAGCCGCTCACTCACTCCCCCCTCACCCAATGGGATGGGGGAGAAAATTGGTAAAAGAAGTAAAACTTGTGGGTTGAGATGAGAACGGTTTACTAGAACAGAAAAGAAGAAACTAATAATGATAATAACACTAATAAAATGACAACAGCAATAATAAAAGGATTGGAATGTACAAATGATGCGCAGGGCAATTGCTCACCACCTGCCGACCGACACCCAGTTAGTCCTCGAGTGGTGATCCCCTGCCCCCGCTCCCCCCAGTTCCTAAACTAAATGTGACGTCCCATGGTATGGAATACACTGTTGGCCAGTTTGGGTCAGGTGCCCTGGTTGTGTCCTGTCCCAACTTCTTGTGCCCCTCCAGCTTTCTCGCTGGCTGGGCATGAGAAGCAGAAAAATCCTTGACTTTAGTCTAAACACTACTTGGCAACAACTGAAAACATCAGTGTTATCAACATTCTTCGCATACTGAACTCAAAACATAGCACTGTACCAGCTACTCGGAAGACAGTTAACTCTATCCCAGCTGAAACCAGGACAGATTTAATGGCAGGTGATGGCAGAGAGGAAAATCTGGATAAAAAGAGAGGTACAAATACCCTATGAACTGAACTCTTCCTGCCAGGGAAGAGAGAAGGAATGCCACAGTAGATGGTATTATTGCAAATTTAGTTTAGTTTAAGAAGCTTTTAAATCTGAAAAGTGAGTGTAGAATTCAACTGCAAAATAGGTTGCCACAAAGGCAGCTGTTTGGATTTACCCTATAAAGTAATTTCTTGCTGTTGAAAGCTGCATTCAATACAATAGCTGGATACATCTTCACTGCACAATGTTCTCTCATCACTTCTTTTCAAAGTACATTTTTGTGAAGAGTTCAAGAACAATTTTTCTCCTCTTGAACCTTTTCCTCCTTCCCCATGCAGAATTCCACAGCTATGCTTTTGAAGACAAGATGCCTCTCTAGACATGCTTGGGGAGGGGGGAAAGGGAGTTTTTGATTTATTCAACACATCAGCTTCACTGATCTCATAGGATTTAGTAGTCATCTGCATTAGTAGTTCACTTTTATGACCGCTGAAGTAATTATTTATTGTTCCTTAAGTTGGCATGAGAAAGTTTCTTGTTACTCTTGTGGATACTTTTGAGTATCCAGGCAGCTAATTTGGGGGACTAAAGCCAGCAACATCAGTGTTAAGTTGTATATGCTCTTTTAGTTCTTCCATGCTACTGTGTGAAAACAGCTCTTCATACTTTGAAAGCTACTCTTTTGGCTGCTAAGCACTAAGTAAGAGTTATAAGCAAGCTTGAACTGGAAAAGACATAGAGTGGAAACTAGCACACCTATTAGTAGGAGATTCTGGTGGCCTGACTGAACCTTTGCTCAGGGCTATCAGAGGATGCATACTACAGGATTTAGTTCAGTTCACTGTGTTCAAAGAAACTGTACACAGATGCTAGTAGGAATGTTCTGAAGTAATGTTCATTAAGTTACCTTCAATAAGATACTGGTAATTTGTTGCAAGTATTACAGTAAAGCACCTATATAAGCCCTGGTTAAAAACACCTTTTCACTTAAATCCTTGTTTTGATGCTGAAACGTTCATAACTTCTATGAAACCCTTTTATGTCCATGGAACCAACAGAAAAGAATAAAATATGAGGGAAGTTAGACAGTTACATCAAAAATCCATTTGTGGAGGAAAATACCCAAATACATTTGATTTGACAATAAAATTCTTCTTTCCTTGCACTATGCAATTGTTTAGATGTTTGGCTTATGACTTATATGTAAAGTGTTAGTACAATTACATTATTCCTAATTAGCAAAACACCAACAGATGTTTTTCAGTATATAATGAATAAAGGTTGACTACATTTTCAACAATTAAGTGTTACACCATACAATAGAATGTAGTAGAGTAACTGTAGTACTTTGCACATACTTAATTTGAAAATATTTGAGAATCTTCTTTCTCTCATGCACTTCCTTCCTCATTCATTTGTAAATGCCGGTGTTTTATAAAGCTTTATTAAGGACTTCACATGTGTGCAGCTATGGATAGTTTAAAATTTCTTTTTGGAAACTGTATGGTTATACTTGAGTTTGTAGTTTCCTCCTGTACAATGTGAGCCATGGGAAGGACAGTCTAAGCTGCAGCAGCCTACTTTATTATATTACAACCACTGATCCTGTGAAAGGGTTGTGTCATGCTGCATTGTGTATGTGTATTATTTCTCAAAGAGAATCACTATTCAGAATAATTAATCATAATTAGCAGCAAAGCAGGAACAAGGTCAAAATACTAACTGATTTTTTTCATTCACATCAATCCCACCTATTTATGGTGCTGTCAGAAAAAAAGTCGTTTTTTTAGAATGTGCGCTTTTGTAGTTTGGATCCAGCAGCATAAGACATTAAAATGCAGCTGTTACAGCTCAATTTATGCAGGTTTTTTTCACCTGAAAGAAAAAGTCCCCATTTAAGCACTCAAGTTAGGCAGTATTTCCTTTGTCATTCCTTAGGAATTCTAACTAGGATGTATTCATCCTATTCAGGGCTGTAGGGTATATTGCCGTCAGTGTTGGTGACACATATCAGCACCACAGAGTGAAATACAGAAATGAAAATAGAATTTGAGGCCAGCACATGTTTGCTAAAAGCACCGAAAGAGATATCCTTAGCAATAAACAAGAGAATAAGAGGGTAGACCATGACAGGATTTTGTGCATGTCCTCCAAACATGCACTGATGCTATAAAGCTGTACAAATGGAAATAATAAAGGGAATGATTTTTACCCCTAGGCTTGACTTAAATAACTGATAAAAAGTAAGAGGAGGGAAAAATCTGATGAATTCTGCACTGAGGACTGAGGAACTGGAAAAAAGGTTATGATTGATTTGACCCTGGATACATTAGGAAATTAAGCTAAATGCAAGACTGTTGCAACACAATGCTGTATACTGGTTATCCTTATAGATAAGAACCAACTGGTTGAAGGCATATTTGAAAGTAAGAACTAGATGTTTTGTACTTAATGGGTCAAAGCACTCTGAAAATGTTAAATCACCTTCGTACTAGGTAGTTGCTATACTTCTACTTGAAGGACAAAAGGTTTGAGAAATGTAAATAAACCAACAAAATTCTTTCTGTTCTTGAAAAGTTAATGAAAACGTATCTTTATCTTTGCCCCTTCAGTCTTTACTTTTTTGTTTTGTTTTGTTTTGTTTTTGTTAACAAAGAGAAATCACTCCTGACATAAGATAATTATTCCTGTCCCTAAAACCAACGTTTTAGGCATCATTTACATGCTCTACATCAGATGTTGTAACTACAAGTTTTGATAACTTGGAAGCATGGGGTTTGGAATGCAAATATATCAATGTGCTGTCTACTAAAGCTCAAGAAGGAGTACTGCTGGGACAAATCACAAACTATTGAATCAAACCAGAGAACGCAATGAATTGCTCCTTAAGTAACTGCAAATCATATAAGGAAAGGGAAATCTTGTTGAAAGGCCTCAATTTGCAACAGGCATGCTAGAAATTGCATACAAACAACATTTTCTACGATTGATACAAAAAGTTAACCTCTATGATTTTTTAACCTAGTCAAGTTCTGTAAAATACCCTTTAGAAGTGACAGTGTTTCAGAAAGGAGGGGAAAAAATGTAAATAGGAAAATGCAAAAAAAACCTCAGAGAAGGCCTTGAGTAACATATACTTAGTGATAGCATTTCAATGCCAGTGAACCCAAACAATTTAAGCTCTAAATTAAAGCTTGTGGAAGAGCTCTAATTACAGTGGACCTAAAGAATGTGTTTCACTGTACGTAAATGTCACATTAGAGATTTGGCAATGAGATTTTTCATAAGAAATATTGATCTTTAAAGCTGGTAGAGGTGGCAAGTGGCTCCCTATTTTTCCCTCTCCTTCCTAGTATCTCTTTCAGCTAGTTTATTTTAATAATCATATTTTTACTTTGTTTTCCCCTTATGGAAAATCTGACAAGAAATTTCTGAAGTACTTCCCAATTCTGTTCCCATTACATCAATATCAAAGAGAAACAATATAGCACATATTTTTGTATGTTTTATATACATTGTTAATATCTATCATGAAATATTTAACAACTAAGTAGCAAATTAGGAAGAGTTTATCCAGTTTTCTTTCTCTGAAGGAATACAAAGAGCTGAAGACTTGGCTCTATTGAGATCAAGCCAAGCTATCAGAAAACTGGGTAAGGCCGGAGGAAGTCATATACTCATCACCTTTGCATATCTGCTGTCCTTGTATATTCATTTGACTGAGTTACTGGAAAACAGGAACCACTGAGGACAAGATTTTAGACAGGAAAATGTGGAAATGA
The DNA here is from genome assembly GCF_929443795.1 of Astur gentilis. Taxonomy (NCBI): domain Eukaryota; kingdom Metazoa; phylum Chordata; class Aves; order Accipitriformes; family Accipitridae; genus Astur; species Astur gentilis. The sequence continues at coordinate 34,543,072 of NC_064884.1, read as the reverse complement.
CTGTAGGAATAACTGATTATGAGTGCTCCTGACTAGAGAACAGATGTGAACTGGAATGTCATTGTTTGAAGTTCTTGTGAACTCCTTATAAATTACTTCAGTTATTTTTTTCATTACTATAGAAGAGTAATTGTTTATTACTGCTGCACTCTGTTCCAAAGTGCTGCATCATTCTAGAGTGCTCTGCTGAAGGGATACTTCCCCAGCATCCTAAATGTTGTGTTTTAACGAGCAGATATGTAAAGCATGCTATTATTTTCTCCTGATTATTCCTGGCACATTAACGTTTCTGAGGTGGTTTCTAGCTGATGATTAAAACAGATTGTTCAAAAGCAACAAATCCAAGAGACCAGGGCAAGACAGACTAACAAAATTTAGATTAAAAGCATGAAGCCAGCTTTGCAGTTGCTTTATTTTGCCTTAGCAGACAATATACCCTTGACTAGATAGAGTCCAACCATCTAGTACAAATTCTTATACTTGCTGCTTCAGTGGGTTTTGTTGATGATACTGGCTTCTACTATATGAGTCAGCAGCGTTTATCAATTTTAATATAATGCCTCAGGACTATCGCCACTTACACTTTAATATGACTTGGCGTGTCAATTCAAATCCTGGTTTTTTTTGCAATTTTAAACTCTTATAATATTATAGTTTAAAGGGCTCCATGATAATTCATAAAACTATACCTTTATGGTTCTTAGATAAACAGCTTAGGAAAATGTGGCTTTTTATTCTTGCAATGAGCTGTTTTATTTGGCAGGTTTTATTTACTATATTTAAAGTTGTAACATTGAGAAAATTCTAAATGCAAGTTTAGAAGTTCTTATTTGAATCACAGTGGGCATCTCAATTGGAAAATGCTCCTGTAGAGTCCATTCTGTAAAGATTTAATTCTTGTTGCTGATATGCCCTACAAAATTCTTTGTACAATCATGTTTTAAAATCACACCTTTTCTTAGCCTACTCACGTGGGAAATAATCATGTTCTGATATAAACTGATACCTTAATTCATTACGCCAGCACCTTCTAACACCCATCAGAAGAGTTCTGTTTCCCAGTATGTGCACAGCCCTGAGATCACGATATCTCTTTGATACAGCCTTTGTTGTAGAATTTTGCAGGCAATGCACCATGAGAATGTGGGGGATTTGCAGTGCTGTTCTCAGCTTTGTATGGCCTTTAGCAACTTACTTTAGCAACTTACTTGCCTCCTCTTTGCTTTGAAGCTCCTTGAGTGAAGACAATAAACCTTCTTCTTGCACACCCCACTCCACATAGATACCTTAACTTAGTAATCAAGTGAATGGCATTAGAAGACTGAACTGAGTTCCTGGCATAAATTGCTTTGTAAGCAGTGTAACCTTATGTGCTAACAGCGTCTTCCTGTGCAGGAAAGAATTTCATTGCCTTGGCTTTTCAAAAGCAGAGAAAGGTTGTGTTATCTCTGTCTTAAAGATCACTTAGAAATTTAGTGGCAAAGCAGTTTTTCATTATTTATGCAAAAGAACAACATATTTGATTAAAATAAACAATATCACTAAATTTGTATCGTCTTCATCCAGAAGTTGTACAAACATTTTTTAAAAAGTCTTAAGACACATTTGTGATGTGTCATGTAAAGACAAATTCTTTATGTGCATCAACTATTAGGAAAATGGGGTTTTTTCAACATTTGCTGTGTGTTACGATATAAAGCTGGGAGTATTTTAGTAGGAATAATGTTACTTCTGCATTGCGAGTATGTAAATACTATTTTTTGGTTGGCACTGGGACTTTCATTTTGATGTTTGGAGATTCTTCACTGTGAAATATGGTTGCAACACTGCACGGTTCCTATTGTGTTTCCTTAGGCAAACCTTGCTGTCATTAACAAAGAAGTTGCAGAGCAAACCCAACTATTTTCTTTATAGAGGTTTTTGTCGCAGAGATGGGACAATGCAAACCAAAATCATGCCAAATGAACACTAAATCCCAAAAGCGTGCTGGTAATTGAGTATACTGCTGAATAGTAACTTTCAACCTGTTTGAGCCTTGATTGTGGGGAGTGGTGAGGGTGTGGTAAGGGTTTAGGGGGTTTTTGTTGTTCTTCTTGTTTTTGTCATCTGTTGTTGTCTTACCCAGCATTTTATCAGCCCCATTTTTTTGTTTCCCTATTTTCTTGTCTGTAGCCCTCCCTATTTGTACATCTGCAAGTTACTGGGTACACTTTTTTCTTATCCCTCCTGCCATCAAGGTGCTTGTACCATTTCCAAAGTGATACTCCAGGCACATAGATGATAACTGGTGGGTTAAAATCTTTTATCAGCTGTAAAAGAATAGTTTATGGAGGAGGTTTACTGTGAAGCATTAACCAGCAAAGGTGGGCTTAAGACATCTGCTTTTGGAAAACAGTATTTCCAAAATAAGTTGCTACTGTACTGACTGATAGAGAATTCATATGCCTCAATTGTTTGGTATTACAGTCTGCATGCATATGCTGACAGAATAAGGGAAAAGAGAAGGAGCTCCAAGGATTTAATTTATAGTATATACTACAGCTGTAAAATTGTATTCTTGTTTTATGTGTTTAGTTTTCTCTAAACTGAAGTTTATGGGGGAAAAAAAATATAATGAATCCCTGTATATCGTTTTCCTTTATTCCAAATTTATGGCTTTAACAATCTTCAGTGAGAAGCTGTTTATCTCAGCTCTGTGCATTTTGACATACAGGACTCATGTGGCTTCATTTATTTAATCTAGAATGCTTTTCAAAGAAACACCAATTGCAACTGTGAATATTCAGAAACATAGTGTGATTCTCTATATAAGTAGGACATTTTCTTGACTGTATGGTCTCTTGATCTTTCAATACTTTTACTCTTATACCCATGCTTATACCTAAACATTTAGGTATAATTTGTAGAAAGTTAGTTTAATTCTTAAAAAAAAAAAAGTGAGGAAATGAAATAACTTTTTGTGGGTTTGTGTGTGTGTATATGTGTGCACACACTAATTTATCAAATACCGAGCTTCAATATGTATAGTGCTCTTACATTTACAGAGGATAACTTCAGTGGAGGTTCCTTACAATAAAACCTGAGAGTTGTGCAGGTTTTCCTCTGCAGACATCTGCCCTTTGGCATTCCACGAGCTGCGTTTTGGGTTCAACTAACAATATTTGGAGCATATTAATACTACACAGAAGTTACACAAAAGAAGGAAGCTGCAATACATCTAAGGGTTTCTGTAATTTATAATTTCTTATAGGTGCTTTCCATTTACATGCAGATTTATTGTTCGGAGAGTAGAGCTGAGGCAATTAATGAGCCGGTCTGTAGTTTTAAATTGGACAAGTGACAGAGGTGACAGACTTGAGCTGTGGGAAAAGGAAATTTGTGATAGCTTCTTAGAGGTGGGTTTGGGGTCTTTTGTTTGCTTGTTTTTCCACAGCGCTCAGCAACTTGATGATCGTAAGTTTTCTTAATGTAAGTTTTCTTAATGTCAGAGTCAGCTCTTCCTCCTTTTTTGTGATCTTCATTCCAGTCCCATTGCAAGAAACCATTTAAGTGATCTTTGTGATATTTACAGTGAAGCTCAATATTGCCCTCCCTAGATACACATTAAGCATTGGATCCATAAATTGGCCTGTTCCCTCTGGGCAGAGCTGTTACATCTTGGCCCACACAGAGCTGAGCGGGCATTTGTATTAATGGAGCGTCGTGTGGTCACTGCTGCCACGGCTATCTGAAATTTCACAGATAACATCACAGTCTGATGTGATTTGTGTAAATATCTCCTTGCACTGAAAACAATATTCTACTGATCCAACCTTCCAGCTCTTTCCTGATCCTAACTACTGTGCCGTGTGGTTTTTCTCCTAAAGGTTGAACTTTCTTCATTATGTAACTGCTTATGCTGTTGAATTTTCTATCATTATTTATATGCAAAGAACAAGTCCTATATGCAAGGAGCACTTGTATTCCTTCCTTCCAAAATCTCTGTGTTTTGTTCCTCCCTCCAAACCCAACATATCCTGGAAATATATTTCTGAGAGATTCAGACTTCTCATCCTCCTCCTTGTCTTTTTGTGCAACACCCTGTACCACATCTAGGCACCTTTCTGACCGCAGGGTAGCTCTGTTTTCTGTTAGAAGACCCACATGACTGAGTTTTAAATTAGGATAGTGTTGTGGTTTAGCATCAGCCAGTACCTCAGCCCCACACAGCCGCTTGCTCACTCCACCTCCCACAGTCGGATGGGGGAGAGAATCGGAAGAAACCTTGTAGGCTGAGTTTAAGACAGTTTAACAGGTAAAGCAAAAGCTGCATGTGCAAGCAAAGCAAACCAAGGAATTCATTCCCCACTTCCCATCGGCAGGCAGGTATTCAGCCATCTCCAGGAAAGCAGGGTACTCCATCACACCTAACAGTGACTCGGGAAGACAAATGCTATCACTCCGAACATCCTCCCCTTCCTTCTTCTTTCCCCAGCTTTTATGCTGGGCATGACGTCATATGGTCTGGGATATCCCTTGGGTCAGTTGGGGTCAGCTGTCCCAGCTGTGTCCCCTCCCAGCTCCTTGTGCCCCCCCCCAGCCTCCTCGCTGGCAGGGTGGGGTGAGAAGCAGCAAAGGCCTTGGCTCTGTGTAAGCACCGCTCAGCACTAGCTAAAACATCCCTGTGTTAACAACACTGTTTTCAGCACAAATCCAAAACATAGCCCCATATTAGCTATGTGTGCATATGAAGAAAATGAACTCTATCCCAGTCAAAACCGGTGCAGATAGTTAAATAAACTCTATTATCTATATCACAAAACCAGTAAGGGGATGTGTCCTTCAACAACAATGGATGAAATTACTTAGGATGGCCAAAATTTTAAGTAGCTCCTGTAGGGTGGTCAGGAGGAACTGCAACAGCAGACAGCATGTCCCTGAGCACCACTGCCAAGCAAACATCTCCTGCCTTGGCTGTTGGGTAGATTATGGCTATTAGGTCACTTCTAGCTCCCCTGTACAGACCAAACACCTTGACTGTGTGTTTGTCTGTCTCTGTGCTGATCTAGTCAGTCTCTATGAGACTGTCTTAAGTGTGATGGCCTTGACATGTGGCAATGTTTTACCACATAGTAAACCCAGTGTTTTGTGATACTGCTTGTCCACTGCATTTCTTTGTGGTTTACCCATAGAGGTTCACACTGCCCATTTTAATGGTCTAAGTATGTCTAAGTGGCTCCCGACTTTCTCTTCATGACTGTCTGTGCGTCTATCACAATGAGGTGTAAATGAACTGTGACTGTCAGTAGCAACATGGAATTTTTTTAGTGACAATGTATAGCCTAGCTGATCACTAATCAGACCTACAGCCTGTTTTACTCCTGTAGATGAGTGCAGAACCACAGCAGTTAGCTGTAGCTATGAATTTTGATCAGAGTAAACACCAAGGGCTCATTTGTTATTGAGATAGGTGAGAGTATGGCAACAGGTGATGATGGAGGAAAGCAGGGCTGTGTGCTGCTAAGAAATGAGACAGTCAAATAATATTACACTTCACAAATTTTCAGACACGAAATATAGTCTGAGCGTTTACAAGGCTGGTATACAGCAAGTGCCTGGCATTATCTGGTAGCACTTGGAATGTGTTAGTACTGGATAACTGAGTGTCTGTGCCTACAGTATTCAAATAAATCTTTTACGCAATGTCTCTAATAAAAATTAGAGAAAATTGAAAATGCTTTCAATAAAAGGTATTTGCAAACTGCCTATAGGTGCACTCAGTCTACAGCTGTAGACTGTGTCAAAAGACCATCTGTGTTAAAAATGGCTGCTTCATCAAATGGAAATAGTATCTGATGTCCAGTTAGACGTTGTTCATTTGGCTTCTCTGTAGCATTTCCTTTGATTTCTCTTCCCACTCTTGATGACATCATCTTGGGATTGTACAAGTTCTGACGTTCTATCTACCACATTGACATGGTCTATCAAAAGCAAGTGATCTCTTCCCTCCACGCTTCTATCATGTTTATTTTATTAGTTTGCTCGCCTGCTTATGGTAAAGATATGCTAAAAGAAGGCACATGGGGACAGGTGGGACTGCATTTGAAATACAAGAGACAGTCAAGGTCTGGATTACATTGCTAATTGGTAAGCCCTAAATATTGCAGGAAAAATTATTTTGTAACTCAGGACCTTCATTCTGTCATTGTATTGGGTTTGTGTGGCAAGGTTTTGGTAGCAGGGGGGTTACAGGGGTGGCTTCTGTGAGAAGCTGCTGGAAGCTTCCCCTGTGTCCGACAGAGCCCATACCAGCCGGCTCTAAGACAGACCCGCCCGCCAGCCACGGCCAAGCCCATCAGCAATAGTGGTAACGCCTCTGGGAGAACATTTTCAAGAAGGAAAAAAAAGTTGGGACGGACGGAAACAGCAGCTGGAGAGAAGAGTGAGAACATGTAAGAGAAACAGCCCTGCAGACCCCCAGGTCAGTGCAGAAGGAGGGGAGGAGATGCTCCAGGCGCTGGAGCAGACATTTCCCTGCAGCCCATGGGGAAGACCACGGTGAAGCAGGCTGTCCCCCTGCAGTCCAGGGAGGTCCACGGTGGAGCAGATCTCCACCTGCAGCCCGGGGAGGACCCCACGCCAGAGCAGGTGGGTGTCCGAAGGAGGCTGTGACCCCGTGGGGAACCCCGCGCTGGAGCAGGCTCCTGGCAGGACCTGCGGATCTGTGGAGAGCGTAGCCCACGGAGCAGGTTTGCTGGCAGGACTTGTGACCCCGTGGGAAGCCCACACTGGAGCAGTGTGCTCGTGAAGGACTGCACACCGTGGAAGGGACCCACGCTGGAGCAGTTTGTGAAGAACTGCAGCCCGTGGGAAGGACCCACGTTGGAGAAGTTCATGGAGGACTGTCTCCCATGGAAGGGACCCCACGCTGGAGCAGGGGAAGAGTGTGATGAGCCCTCCCCCTGAGGAGGATGAAGCGGCAGAAAATAACGTGTGATGAACTGACCGTAAACCCCATTCCCCATCCCCCTGCACCAGTGGGGGGGGGGGGGGCAGGGAGGTGGTAGAGAATCCAGGAGTGAAGCTGTGCCCAGGAAGAAGGGAAGGGTGGAGGGAAGGTGTTCTGAGATTTGGGTTTATTTCTCATTCCCCTACTCTGGTTGATTGGTAATAAATTGAGTTAATTTTCCCCAAGCTGAGTCTGGTTTGCCTGTGATGGTAATTGGTGAGTGATCTCTCCTGTCCTTATCTTGACCCACAAGCCCTTTGTTATATTTTCTCTCCCCTGTCCAGCTGAGGAGGGGGGAGTGATAGAACAGCTTTGGTGGGCACCTGGTGTCCAGCCAGTGTCAACCCACCACAGTCATCTTCAAGCAGCTCTCAGTTTTACAGCACAGGACTTCTTGTGATATTAGCTTTAAGGAATACTAAGCTGATTGGAAAAGATACTGTTTTGGTCACTATTTGCACTGTACAGTATTTCTAAGGCTGCAGTGAGCTAACACGTTACTACATTTTAATAAAAAGTTCATCCCTGCCTCTAAAGCTTTACAAAGTCTGTTTAAAAGAACGTAGTGAGATTCCAAAGTCAGGGGCTCAGAAGTTAAAAGTGCAGCTGCCTAGGCTGTGAATTAATACAGCCACCTCCTTGATTTATGAGAATTTATGGCATTGTGTTCCCTATTTTTTTCCTCCTCCCTGAAAGCCACTGCCTCATCTAGTACTCAAGATCTTGATAAGTGCTATATGGAGAACTAATGCCATTGATAGTAGATCATTTGCCTTGTTTGTTCTTGTATTTAGAAGTTTGACACCCCATATGCATGGTTTTAATGCCTCCAACTGCACAACTACCTTGGGTATGTGTGTTTATATATATCCCATTAGAATTGTTCAAAGGTAAGTTCATCAGAATTTGTACATCACTCAGATTCTGCTGTGATTGAAGAGTGTAATTTAACAATTCTGCCAGGATTTTGTTGCCATGCCATAAATACAACTCGAGCTAACACACAATTTCACAAAGATAAAGTCTGACTGTCCACCGAGCAGGTGCTGCACAGAGATAAAAGTTTCAGCACCAACATTGTACAACCAATACTTTTACTGTTATGAAATATATATTTATGTATGCAAATTTTATCCACTTGGTATTTATTTTGGGGGTTCTATTTATATGTATCAATAGATAATTTAGGTGCCCAGATACCAGATGCAGAGAGTTTACCAAGTTATGCTCAGTAACTTACTGAAGGCCTGTCAGTGAAAAGGAGAATTTTTATTTTAAAGAAGATATACACAGAACCAAAAGATTTCTCAAAGATTGGCAATGTTTGGCAGAGATTTTATGTTTAGCACTGATATAGTGTTTCTGTAGCATGGTTTTATGAATCAGGCCTTAAGTGTTTTATATAGTGACCAGCTTTATATAGAAAGGGATTCACCCAACATTTAAATGAATTCTGTTCACACTGTCACTAAGTGAGGTACTGAGAAAAGCAGAAAAATGAGATATCTGATTTTTATTGGAAGTAAATTTTTTCATATTTGTATGGAAGAATTGCAAAAACATGCCAGAACTAACAGGCATGCACAGGCCTATTTTATAAAATGGCTTACTATTTTATTAAAATAATATAGACACCCCACACAACTTTACAAAATAAACAAACTTTATAAAATAATAAGCAACAGGCATTGTTCTGAGAAATATATTCTCATGTTTTATACAGTATATGTTCTAGAAGTAGTTCATTCTCAATCGCTGGGCCTCTGTCAATTTTTTCAGTGCCACAGTAGATACAGCTCTCAAAATATGATGAAATTGTAGTTTACGCAGCATTTCTTTTCAGATTTTCTTTTTTGGCTTTTGGTTGGTTTGGGGTTTTTTGAGAACACAGTGCCCTTGCCAGTGAGATGGTATATGCAATAACTACACTATTTTAAATCTCTCTAACTTAACAAGTCATCAGAGGCTGAGCTGACATTATCTCTAGTGGCTGGTTACATTTCCTGCTGGTGGATTTCTGTCAGGAGTGAGGGAAGAAACTCTTGGTGGGACAGATAGAATCTAGCAAGCAGTTCTGCTGTAATTAATGTAGAATTTCCAGCAGAAAATTCAGACTGTCAGTGATATGTTCAGTAACTAGCGCCAAATCCTCTTTATCAATAATGCTTGTCTTTGGAAGGGGCATAGTTAATTTCTTCAGTAGTCCGTAAGTTATTACAGAACTTACAAATCTGCTATAAAATCAATACAACTAATTGTAAATTAATAGATTTCTAAGTGTGAAGGAGCATGTAATAATGTAGATGAGTCCTTGAATGAGCATGCCAGTTCTGGTGTCAGGGGTGGGAGCTTCCCACTGTTTTATGTGACATCTTCAAGTGTAAACATATTTCTTTTTCTTTCCCCAACTGATTTAGCCTGCTACCATAGCAAGTAACATTTCCATTAGCCTCCTACTGTTAAATCATGGAGTAACTATAATCACAAAAACATCCACCATGTAAGCAAACTAGTAGAGCAGTGACTGTGGTCATAGCTTATCTCCCTCTTACAGGCATTTTTTGTGAGTTCACCACAGTTGGTGCAGAAACAAATCCCTTTAAACTGAATCTAATGAAGGAGAATAAAAATGGATGGTTACAATGCAGACTAAGGGTTTATAGATATTCTTGACTACACTTGCTAGAAAGACAGACGTTGTTGTTTGTGTTGTTTTCCTTATGTGCAGTATTTTGCAGTAAGACAGTGTCCTATTTGTTGATGCCTAGACTGCTCAGGATTGAAGTGGCAGAAGAGGAATGGTCTGACTTCAGGATACTTAAATTGTTATTTAAAATAAAATATATGTAGATGCTGACAGGTTTAGCTGTGTTACAGGCAGTAGGACAGAAACAATTTTAAGGCAAGAAAAACTTTCCTGTTTATTGCTTGCACTATTTTGGTTCCAGACTAAAACTAACTGTGTTTGCATATGTGCAATAGCCATAACTTTCTGTGATTTAGCTTTCTTTTTAACTAGAATTAAATAAAAGATAGCTTTCATTGCATAGCATACTAAGGTTTTGTTTTTCTAAAATCTCAGTTTGGTAAAGCATGCAGACTTGAAGCTGAAGTGACTCTGAAGCAAGGTTAACTTTTACACACAAGTTTTTCTGATCTGGGATTTCAAGGTGTCCTTATCTTCCTCTGAGACTGAAGTCTGGAAACTTGGCAGGAAGCCATTCATGCCAAAGGCTTATCTTGCAGCACAGCTTCTCTCTTCTGGATACAGCTATACCTGTTAGTATTAATGAATTTGATGGTAGCACCTTCAATATCTCTGCGCTGTGGGTTTGGTTTGTGGGGTTTTTTAAATAATAGAATCATGAATAGGATGGTGATACAAGGTCTCATGAAGAGTAGTCTCTATGTTAAATATATGTAGTAACAGGATATTTTACGTAGGAGTAAAATACATGGTGTGTCATCGTTTGGAAGGAGGACAGAGTCTTAATAAGCTTCATAATGATCTACTAGAACTAAATGTGTAGAAAGTAGATGCTTTTGCTTTTTTGCTTTTGTTAATTTTCTTACTTTAATTAGAACTAAAATGTGGGATTTTTCTAATAGCACATTAGGTGACCTAACAGTGTGGTGATGTGGAGGGGGAAAGCACAGCTTGCTGTGCAGCACTGCCCAGGAGGAGCAGCAGCAGCAGAATTGTAAGATAATTCTTAACTCTGTCAGGTGCTGCCCCATCATTCTGACAGCCACCCAAGTTAAACATTGTGGTAATGCTTTCCAGGATTGCTCCTTACAGTTTAGTAACTCTTAATGCTTATATACGTTTATTAAAAGTCAACTGTTCTGTGTTTCTAACTATCCTGTAGTGGTAAGATAGTGGTAGAAATAAGAGGTACCTTAGAAACTATCTGACCTGTGCTCAATGTCCCCAATCCTGGTTCATCAAATGTATCGTGAATCTGAATTTTCTCGTCCAAATATGAGCATTTGTTTAGGGCCCATTTTGAGTACTTCCCTGCAGAGTGTCCGGCTGGCTGAAAGGGCACAGAAAAGCAGTGTCTTAGCTATGAGTAATATGCAAACATTAAGTGAAAGGCTGAAGAGAAATGTATTCCTCAAAAGGTCTTAGTTTAGTTAGAGATGAGACGAGTTTTAGAAAAAATGAAAGTTAACGAAGAGCTTTACATAGATTGACAGAGGGTTTGGTGCCGTGTCATCCCGTCGTGTTCTATTCCCCCCGCCTTAGGATGGAGGAGGGGGGGTAACAGGTGAAATCTGCTGAATGCTGGCTATGAGTAGAAAACTGTCATGCCCAGCCTGGAGCTCCCAGTGGAGGAGCAGTCCGCTATGGAGCTGCTGAGCAAGTAGTCTGGTCTGGTGAGGGGGAGCTCAGTCCCTCTGGACCAGGGGGTGGCACATCAGCTATTTTTTCTCTGTAGCTTTATGATGAAAGGGGCTCTGCAACTGTGCTGTGTGACACAGCCTTGTGCTAACTAGATGGCATCTGTGTCTCCAAAATAATAGGAACATTCTTGCTGTGTTAAACAAAAAAAAAAGGATTCACTTTAAGTATATGTTGGAAGGGCACAACTGCATACAAACTATTTAAAATCTTCTGAGAATTAGAGGTTTATTATATAGTCAGCTATACTCTGTAGGAAATCCTTTGTTTCTCTTTAACAGGCTTTCAAGGTTCCTTATTTAAATGCATAACATCATATTTTAAATGATTCAAACGCTTCCTATGATGGCAAATTTAGAAAAGGAGCAGTGTAGTTCAAAGGTGGTATCAATTGTAAATGAGGGGCTTTGTTCTTTCCCTTTTTCTCTCCTCCTAACCGCTCTTTTAAGTGTCCTTATGCATTAAGCATTTCACGTGGTTGAACAGTGGTGTATTCTGAAACTACCCCTTCTTTGATAATACATGCTGGTAATTAGAAAGGCTTTGAATGTCTGTATACACATTTACAGTGGAGACAATATGTGCTATTTTTTAAAATCCCATGTTCCAGTAACTTTTAGATAGTACCTACTAAATTCATGTTTATTATAAAAATTTCTGCTTACAAAACTAATGAATTATGGAGGATTTCTGATATAACACCACTCCGTTTATTAAGGACTCTTTTACGCATACTGGATTAAATACTATGTCAGTTGTATAGCTGTTTAGTTGTTGGTTTTATAATAATCTATTAATTTAGTTTTCATGGGCTCTCAAGTAAGGCCACTGAAATCAATCAAACCCATTCAGAAGGGGTGGAGCTGCCTTGGGTGTGCCTTCACTGAGCGACCCTTTGGCTGTAGCTCCAGGCAGAAGAATTAGTCCTGATGCTGCCCGGGGAGGGGGTGAGCTGGGGGGCTGGCCCCCTGACCAGGGAATTGCCCAGAGCAGCTCTTCCATCCATCCCTGCCAGACAGGGTTCGTCTCCCCTCCTAAATTATATATCCATTTCCCCGTGTTCTGAATTTCTGCACCATTTTCGATAAGAAGCATATGATGATGATGTGTGTTGATTAAATGTATGTGCTGGTTGTAGTACACATGCAGACTTCTGTAGTTTCTTATCCCCTGCAAAACATCTTTTGTCTTTTTTATTGTGGGAGGAGGGGGAAGAAGGGAGAATCGAAACTGAATGAAGTAAAACTTCTTTCCCTCCCCTAAATGTCAGATCTGTAACATAGATTTCCTGATATATTATTTTCATCTTTTTGCTTTTTTTTATTTTAGGTAAGTGGAAACTTTCTCCTCGTGACTCGGGGACTGGTTTAATTGCTGTGGTAAGTGTCCTCCATCACATGAATATAGGGATCAGTTGTGTGTAAATTAACACTAACACCGAAAGTTGGCTTCACAACCGGCAGCTGATGGTTTTTAGAGGGCTGCATATATATATATATATATACACATGCTGCTTCTCCTACACAAGTTGTTGGTATCTTTGAATACAGATGATTTGTTCTCTGCAGTTCTGCTCAGTTGTACAGCTTGCAGGTACCCTCAGTCATTTTTATTCATGTAACTTGGTTTAGCATTAGCTTGTTATGTTGTGTTTGGTCTTACAATACAGAAGCTTGTTATCTGAAGTGGTTTACCTGTGTTTCTGTTTTGGCTACTTGTCCTCCAAATTTAATGCATTCAGCTATAGTAATAAGCATTATTTTCCTTGTCTCTGTTAGCATTATTTCACACCGGTTTGCAGTAGCATAGTTCTGGTTGTTAGTGGCTCAGACTTATTGCTTTATGTGTTTTTTTTTAATTGCAAATTAATTTATGAATTGCATGTGTGTATGAAAGGTGGGAAAAAAATTGAACATCTAGCCACGAGTTCTTTCACAGTAAAAATGAATGCTTGAACTTGATTTTGTGCACTAACTGTTCCTGATATACCATAGCTGGGTGAAAGGGAAGGACAGACTATTTTTTAGGAACTTGGCTTTTAATGGTAAGGGGGAATCTTCTCTTTGGGGCATGCAGCTTCCACAGGGTTTTTCTGTCTAAGCAGGTGTATGATGAACGAGGCAGTGGAGTGTAGGAGAGAGAAACCTCCTTTTGTGTTTCTGGCATTGTCCTAGGAAGGGCAATATGTATGTAATCCTCCTGTTGAAAGGACTCCACTCTCCCATTCTAGCATCATCTGTTCAATTGTGGCTTTGAAATGAAATTTTATGACCCTGCTTGATTTTTGGTTTCTTTAGGAGGGGTTCAGAGGTTTTGTGACCATAAATCTTTATTCTATGTGGTTTTCAGTTATATATTGGATTAAAGAATGTATTACTTATGGCAGTAGTATTTTAAGCATATCCAGCACATTTAGCCTTTGCCAACAGCATTATTTCTATTGACAGTATTTTTGAATGCAAGTAAAGAAGGTTATGCTAGTGTAGAATAACTCTTAACTTCATTAAAATGGCTTTTTTTTTCCAGTAGGTTTTTTAAAGACGTATGCAGTTTGTACACTATAATAAAAAATTACAGTTCACCTTTTTAACCAAATTAGGGTAACTTATTTTCATTGCGATTATCTTTTTGTTGCTTTATCAAAAAGATAAAAATGGTGATACTTATCTTAATTTTTAAATAATCATTTATTAAATATGGAAGTGATGTCCTGCTTCAGAATGTTCATACAAAGTCTTGGCACAGTCCATCTACACTGGCATGTCTATATTCTGTGGAAAAAGATCATTGTGTAGTTAAGAATGTACTTGTAAAACTCAGGTTTTACTCAAGGTATTTGTGAATTAGCTGGAGGATACTCAGCTGTGCTTTTTTTGTTTGTTTTGGTTTTTTTATTTGTGGTCTTTTGGGGTGGTTTTTTTTTGCTTGCTTAAGGGAAACATTTACTCAATACTATGCCCAGATCAAAATTGGATATAAATTTTTTTTAAAGGCTATAGATTATTGCAACTCCAGAGCTAATACTGGGGTGAAGGAGAAGCTAGGATAGCAGTCAAAATCACAACATGTTTGTGATTATGTACGTATATAAATATATGAACTTTTTATTTAAAGATGTTGCCCAATGATTCAAAAGTATTCTAGTGCTTAAAGTAACTTTAAAAAAAAAAAACACATAAAAAAAAAATAAAACAAAGGTTTCAATAATATATGTCTTAACTAGGTTGTGTTCAAATTATATTTATTTTTTTATTCACTGACCTGATAAAGAATGTTTACTTCTTGTTTCAAAAATTCTGAATTTAGAATGGGAAAGTACTTATTTGCTTCAAATGTCTTTTCCCCTCACCTATTTTTTTCACTGAATGCTTGCTAGAACACTTGATTCCGCTCCCCCCACCCCCCCGAGGTCTTGCCAGAAAAAGATTGTTTGTAGTACAACAAGACAGATAGAAAAATCCAAATAACAGATTCATAATAATATTCAAAATAACTAAAAAAAATCTAATCACCCCTTAACCAACACAAATAACATCTTATTGCCTGGTGATGTAGAGTAGAAAACTGATAACTCTAAGAAGTAGCAAATGTCCAAATGAGAGAACATTTCATGCCAGAGTTGAATAAACAAACGCATGGAAATTGTCATCCCTGTTGCTTTAGTTGAGTGTTGGCTGTGTGGTTAGAAAGACCAGAAACTATCCTGCCAGTGATACCCATCATAATGGGGGAGGAAGCCATGCATGTGTATATAATGTTACACATTATATACAAACTATCTGCTGATGAGTTGACAGTGGTCTAAGTGTGAAGAAAACTGTGTGCTTGAGAATGTAGTTATATCAGTGTCAAGCCTAGTTACATATTATTTTTCAGCTCTTAAATTTTATCTCCTTGTTGGGTAGGAACACATAAAAATTAATTCCTGGCAGACAAATAATTTTTTTTCTTGAAATGTACTAAGGACAGCAGATTTTACTTTAGATACTACCTCGAGGTCCATGCCCCATGCTGTTTCCAACCGTGCTATAGTTTTCTTTCCTGTTAAAGAAGCAGGACTAGAAAGATCAGAAAATAGAAAAATGGGAAGGTGAAGAAGGTCAGGTTTTGTGCTTGCGTAGGCTTTTTCATACTTGTGCTTTGAACCCTTTTAAGAATGACAGAGGTGTACAAATCCAGATGTTATTTGAAGAACTACCTCGAAGGAGGTTGGTCAGAGCAAATCACACCAGTGTCAGGGCAAACCTGTGCTGTGGCTTTTTGTGACTGCATACAGTCCAGCAGTTTGACAGCTGCACCCCTTTCCAAGTCTTAATGGTATACTCATATGCCTGTCTTTTCTTTTGCATTTGATTTGAGGGTGCTGGTTCTTAACACCTGAAGTTGCTCAGTGTAAAAACTGCAGTTAACAATGTGTCATAGTTTGTTTTCTTTTTTTAATACTGCTTACCACCAGTGATCCTCATTTGTACTCAACATTATTATTATAATTTATGAAGCTTTTTTTTTTCAGCAGTGATAGGTATTCTTAGTTTGCATTGTACTTCAGCAATCTTCAAAATGTTAAAAACTGAATTTGGGATTAATGCAGATATTCAAAATTTTCCAATTCATTTTGCAGCTCAGGTTGCTTTCAAATTTCTGTAGAGAAACCTTAATAAAACAAAACGGTATTGTAGAAACTGGGGAAAGTAAATCTTGAATCCTTTATATGCAGCAAATGCTTTAATTAGCCTGGCTTTGGAGTCCTGGTCATCATTATTTTAGGTTGTAAATGTTTTTAGTGTCACTTCTTAATATTCAATCACTTGTTACATTCTTACTGACCAATTTTGGTTTTCTTTTCAGAAATCAAATAATTTTTTTAAAAACCTTTAGCTTACAACTTCTATTACCATGTTGCATGTTCTCTTGCGCTAATAAGTTAAAGGCTACAGTAAAGACTAAACATCAAAAGAAACAGCCGTGCCTTTTGCTGCTGCTCAAAGGAGACACCAAATGTAAAATTACACTATCAAAAACTTGTAAACACTACAAATCTTATGTTTCAAAATAGTTATTCAAAAGAACAGTTTGAGTAAATGTTGGATTTGGTATTCATAATAATTTAGACCTGTTAAGTTTGCTACGTATGTATTGGAGAGGAAAGCATTTCTGAACAGTGCAGCAGGTTACTTCAGCTGAACATGATTTTGAGGCATGGCTGGAGTGCATGTATTCCTAGGTGGATGAAGGCTATCATTAAGTTTCTCCATGTGGCTAATAGGACACACTTCCTTTCAGAAAGAATCCTGGATTGAGGACCTTTTAGGGGTGGGGAGTGTTGGGATTTTTCTTGTGGTGGTGTGTTGTTTCATTGTTTTTGTTTGTTTGTTTTTTCCACTTGCTATGTTTCTCAAAATATTTTTTTTTAATGTTTGTATATTTATTCACAAAATTGATTTTTAAAAAATATTTGATTCAAGAAAGTGCTTTCTTAAGCTTTTATCTTAAAGGATAAATCATTGCATTTCAAGATGTTTCACAAACAAGAATTAAGCAAATAAGATCTCAGTCGTCTTGACAGTACAAGGTGCAAAAAAAACCCCAAAATGCTCTGTCTTGTCTTTGGAACAGATGTGAAATTTGCAATGACAGATTGGTTCTAATAAATTTACTTCCACTGCATTAATCTGTTAAGTAACATCTGACTTTGCTTTTCATGATTATACTATTGAGATTTTCCTAAGCAGCCTTATTTCTACAGCAGGTTGGTTGAGGTTATCTGTGAAAGAAACTTAACCTCCACTGAGAGAGACCCAGTGCCTTTCATTGAACTAAATCACTAAAATAATAATCTAAGAGTTTTGAAACTGTATACTTATGAATGCATGTATGTGTAAACATGCAAGTAAGAACAGGTTTATAATACCAATCTAGCTAGATTATACTTTCCAATTTGTTGTTTTGATGATCAGAACTACATTACTTTTTTAATGACTTTGTACACAGACTCTTCGTATTGCATTGTGATCTCTTGTAGTCCATGACCTCACCTTCACCTTACCACGTTTTTGGTGGGATTAGTCTGAATCGCATTCCATAAAGCAAAAAGCGCCTTAGTTGCATTAATTCAGAAATCCAGTCCGGAGGGATTGTGGTCAGAAGCTTATCATTGTACTTTTTAGTCTATTAAATTTAATTTGAAAGTCTTAATAATAAGCTTGTCGCTGTAGCTTTTTTTTTGTCTTTGGTTTCTTAATTTTGAAAGTGAGGGGTGAATTTGTATGGAAATAATCAGTATAGTCCCAGAAGATGCACACGATCCTCCATAGCTGGATTTGTTTCTTTATGCTAGAGTGAATAGAACCACTATGGGCAGCAGTAATAGTGAGCTTCTGTGTGATATGGTTTCAGATTACTTGGTTTACTCGGCTTGCTCAATATCCCTTGTATAAACCCAGCGTGCAGTAAGTTAGAGGTGACACATTGTCTTGTTAAATTGGAGCTCTCGGGTTTGACTGCGAGCCTGTTGAGAGCACTTACCTCAATGTTTACCTGCCCTTATTTATGCTAGTCAACACAGGACATTGAAACTAAGCATCTGCTAGTTTACATGTTAATGGGGCAGTCAGCTAGCCTTAACCATTTTATGAAGCCTTGAAATTAACTTGATATTTCTGTGCTTTTTCCTATCAGCTAGTGAGGACAAACTGCAAGTCAAATTATCTGGTGGTGTGTGTCAAAATTGTATGTTAAAAAAGAATCATAGTATTGTTTATGGAGGAGAATAACTCCAGAGTATTTAATTGCTGTGAGCACGCGAAAATTAACAATCATATCGTGGACTGCCACATAAGTATTGATCTATGCATTTTACTACCATGAAATTCTTTTTGAAACAAAGTGGAATTTATGAACTGCAGCTGAAATCCATATTTTTCTTGAAAATTATTTATGAACCATTTAAGTGAAGCATTTGTTATTTTGTGATTATTATTTGAATGAGTGCTTTCCTAATTATATGAAATACTTGTTTTCCTCAGGGTTTGCTGACAGGAAACAGTAAAATGCTATTTTACAACTTGTTAGTAATGGTTTCTTTTATTTTTATATATATATATATTTTGCCAGCTGTGAGGGTTTCTGTCTCATTCTTCCATATTCAGAACTTAATTTTTTCTTTATGGAAAAGACATGAGGAAAGAAACTTGTAAATACCTGTAACACCACCAGAATGGAATGACAGCAGAGCTGTTGACAACACATTGGTTTAAGCTTTATTACAAATGTAATTAAGAACTGAAAAGATAACCTTAAAATAAAATCATGGGGGAGAGTCTTATGCATGGTAAAATCTACTCTTTCATTACTGCACACTTTCAGCGCTCATTTACATTGTTATTTCCCGAAGTCCCTGCAACTGTTAAATTATGCAAATTAAGTTGCCATAATAGTCAGTGCCAAAATGTTTTATTTAATAGCAGTCATTAATTTATTTCTCTAATCGAATCCACTAGGAAATCATTTTAAATGTATCATTTTGTTTTAAATAGGTCCCAGTTCAGCAGAACAAAAACCTGTTGGGCCTTACGATCATGGGGTTTTTTCAACGCCTACATGACAATTCTGCAGTGATGCCCCCCTCTTTCCCTCCCATTTACCCAGTAATTTTGCATAATGGGAGAATCAAACAACGTATTTAAACATGACATAACCAGGTATTTTGAATGCAATGAATAACTACTGTTGTTAATGCTTCCACTCGAAGCAGAGCATTGTAAGAAAGAGAAGAGTTGAAGCAGACCTGAGAGAACTAGGGTAGCACCTCAGAGAGATGGTGAACAATGCTAATGAGATTAAAAAAAAAGAAAAAGATAAATTCTTGCACAGCTCTGGGTCTCTGATTCACACGATCTTTAGAATGGAGTACAAGGGCATCTTGAATGAGGTAAGCTCAAGCTTGAACTTGAGGTAAGTTCAAGCAGTTTCTGGATCTCCCAAGGAAAGTGATTTTTTTTATTATTCCCCCCCCCCCCCCTAAGTCTTAGCAAAGGGGAGGCAGGGGAATTTCCTGTTGATTCATCCTTCTGCCACGTGTATGTCAACTGTGTTATTTAGAGGAGGGAAATTTTGAGGCACGTGATCTGGTTTACTGTGAGCACAATAAGGAGCATGATTATGGAGTTAGAGCTTCCCTAGGCTTTGGGAGGGCTAAACATTATTTAAAGGTTTTGTGATCTGAAAATACTACTCCAGTAACATACACAGAATTTCTTTTTGTCAGAGGAAGCTATTACATTTGAAATCCTGAATTTTGGGTATAAAATATGAAGCTTTATGTGCACGTATTTATAAGCAAAACCTGGATACTGGATAGATTTTTCTTTCCACAAAACTCTAAACCTTTGCACTCCCTGCCCCCATCCCAATACTCTTGTGCAGCTGTGGCAGGAAATTAAATTCAGTGCAGGACTGGAGATTGCAATCGTCTCTCCTCCTGTATCTGACATATTTTTACCTTGTTCCATTGCAGGGAAGTTTTGGCAACTTGTTTGAAAATGCAAGTGAAATATTTTTGCAGGGACAAATAAGGTAACTTTGCACCATTTAAAAGCCACAGGGAGCAGAATATCCTGTTGTCTTTGAGAACACGCAAATGAGATTCTTGTCTAATTGAAAAATAGGGCATTTCTAGGTTAATTGCTGGAAATGACCAATTATCCAAACACCTGCAATAAAAGAAACACTACCACTCATCTGCTATCTATCTTCAAATAAATTATTATCATCTTTAATATGTAGCACCATTCACCAGAAGACTACATGATTCTTATTACTCGGTTTTGTGAATAACTGATAAGATTGTTACCCAGCTGCCTTATTTGCCTTTTGAAATTAGATGGAGCAACAGTACTGATGTCAGTGGATTGCCTCAAACCTGGCAGTATCTGTCTTAGCTACAAGTTACAGGTCCTTACACGCATGAAGTGATCTGAAAAAGTAGGTAGGTGACCATCCCCTCGTGTTTTCCTACCTTCCCTCTATGCTATTTAATCGAGTCCTAAACAGGCTAATTCCTTCCACATTCATTCTTCCTTCTCAGCTTCGTTTCTAGAAGTGTTGCTGTAGGAAGCAGAAGCATTAAAGAGTGGAGAAACTGAGTATTGTTCATACGGGGTGAAGGGCAAAACAAGGCTGCCCTGGTCTCATCATGCTTCCTCTCTCCCCCTCCCCAGCCCTTCTTCTGCGAGTAGGCTTCAGGAAGATCTGGCAACGAGGAAGAACATTCCTGGCTTTAATATTTAAAGCAATCTATGTTTATAGGTTTCTTTATATGCTTATTTAATAGATTGGGTTTTATGCAACCCCAACATAAAATAAAGTGATGGGGTGTATGTGCCTTTTTGCTTAGTTAATGGTGCTTACCTCAGGTCACTTTGACTCTTTATATGTACAATATCAGGACTTAAAGGACATTAGAAGAATAAGTAGGTCTTTTGGAGAATTCTGCTTCTATTTCTTTGACTTGGAAACTAGGAAGTTTGTAACATTAAATAAACACTTATTTTCATGCTCAGGACAGATTTTTTAATAATTATTTTCTGAATCAATAACTTTCAAAACAAGAATGGCACATAGAAAAAAGATATTAACTTTAGCCAAAATAATGTAAACTACCTGTGACTAATGTGCCCATACAGAGATATTACATTGTGACAAAATCAAATTTTCCAGTTACTTTTAACTAAAATAAAACAATAAACAAAAGCAGCAAGCAAAATTGGTGACTATCTCTTCTTTTTCCCTTCCTCTTGACTGTTCTTGGCAGATTTCCCATCTGTGATTATATATTCTTGCATTCCCAAAATATAAAGCTCTCTACTGAATCTCAATGACAACGAAAAGTCTCAGCAGGTTTGTTCTCTAGCGATCTGACCTTTCCTCTGTCAACTTGTTTACTTATGAACAGTTCTGCATCTTTGATTCAACCTGCAGTTTACTGAAAAGCAAGAAGCAAAACTTCCAAGTCTGCCTCTCTACTTCTGCGGTCTGTAATTTCTGTTGCAGAGTAATACTTTGGAAGATTAAAGGGGAGGGGGAATGTTTGTTTTTTTCTTTTTTTTAGGAGGTCAGGGTCTCGGGCTTGGAATTTTGTGAGCACTTATTGCTATCTTGAAATGCTGTTTGCCTCACTGCAGTGTTGGATATTAATTGGATCAAATGGAGGCAACCAGCTGCTCACACTTCAACTCCTGTCGCTTCTATATAGAGATAAAACACAGTAGGTAAAATGCCAGTTTATCGGTCCTAGGCTTTTTCCAGTTTTCTGGTTGAATTCTTTGAGCGTGATCTAGAAATACTTTTACAAACTCACCTGTGTGAGAGAAGCCATTTGTAAAGGAAGCATGGCTGTGGGCTTGAGGAACGAGAGAAGCCTCTGTCAAACCTCTCCGACTCATTTGTCAGCCTGAGCCTTACTTTCAGGAATGATAGTTTTTATCTAGGTCCCCCTTCCCCCTCACAATGCTTTTACCTGTACCCAGTGACTAGACTTGTCTTAGCTAAACTGAATCTACCTACCTCTAGCGCTTTGTGTGAGCATATATGATTTTCTAGTGGTTTTGCTGGTCATGGAAAATGTGGAGGTACTTGGGGTTTTTTAATCATAACATGGTAGAGACTGAACTGGTACATACAAGTTTTTTGGGGTTTTGTTTTTGTGTTTTTTTTTTTTAAATCTAACAAATCTTCCTTGGCTGAAGACAGTCCACAGCTCAGAAAGCACGTCACCTTTTATTAGGATGTTTATTCTTGTCATATATCAAAGCATGTCCTATAAAACAATCTTGACTTTTCTTTCCCTCTTCCTCCTTTCAGGATTTGGTTGTACTGATGAGGTTTTTGTTGGGGTTTTGTTGTTGTTGTTTGTTTGTTTTGTAAGGTAATAGGACACTGACTTAGAAGGTGTTTAGACAGAGAAAAGTTTTTGCATAAACTAACTACCACTTTGGTCACCTTTTGTAGCTGTCCCTAGGCTTCTGCTCCCCCTGTTTTCCCTCTAGAAGAGTCTCCCTCTGCTCATGGTTGGGAGGATGCTTGGGGACCTTCCCATTGCCTGGCAAGTGCTAGACTCTCTGAGGGTGCCCAGGGTGGCAAGGTGGGCTTCTCTACCGGCACTCAGTGAAGACAGCTGGTAGTGAAGATTTTTTTTTCAGGAGTTCAGAAATTACTTTCCTGATCACTTGCTGCACCTGTTACCAATTAGCATTATCTGCAAATAATGTGTTGGTTACTCATTAAAGCCCAGATTCTTGAAGTTATTTATAAGACCAACTTCTGTGGGTTTCAGTATGGAAAACTTGAATAAATTTTGTGGAAGATAAAGTGACTTCTCAAACTTCAAACATCTACAACCAGTTTGCACTCAGCTTCATTTCCTTGATAGCCATCTGCTATGCTGCTGCACACTCTTACATATAGAAAGTGGATAAGGGAGCTTAAAGTGTATTTGGGGATTGGTTGTTTGTCAGTTATTTCCATCAAGATGACAGTGGCTAAGAGACTTTTTTTTTAAGCATGTAGTATGAAGTACCTGAAGGTGCGCAAATGAAAATTAATACTTGCATTTTTTACTGGCAACTTTTACTGTTTTTTATCCTGCTTTATTGATCATCATCATCAGAGATGTTTGTGCATCTACTTCTCCTGAGTTTATTTTTACCAAGATATGATTAATTTGTATGGAAGAAGTAGTAAATGATTTAAATGTCCCTGCTTTTCTGCAAATATTGTTGTTCAAACTGTACAAAGGATCAACACTAGTGATGCTCAGTGCTCTGTAAGGACACCAGTTTCAAGTGTCAACTTTGAAGCCATTAGTACCTGTTAATAGTCTTTGGAGCTATCCAGCTGAAATTTTGAAGTGATTCAGTACTACATTTCATCAAGTACATAATTATATTGCTATTATTCAAAGAAATTATGTAAATTAAATATACTCTATGCTTTCTTCTCCTGATAGAACTAAAATTGCAAACTTATAAGGTTTTTTGTTTTAAGAGTAGGCTGAAATCTTGTGTCACTTGACAAGACAATTCACATGAAAAGAATTCTGACTAAAAAGGACTAAGATATCTAACTAACCTTATTCTGAGTGAGTCACTGACAGTGCTGGTACAGCCTATGGTCTCTTTCAGGCAGAAATTTCATCTGCTTGGTATCTGTGTGCCTTGGTCATGTGACTTAGGGCAGCATAGTTTCAAGAAAGATTTATTCTGATTTCAGGCAAGTAAAGATTTAGTCCTAAAAAGGTTTCTAGTGAATGCATTTGCTAGATGAGGCTGAAGCCTGACTGTTGGACTAGTTTTTGCCTGCCACAGGAGTGTACTCAAAAAGAGATGGGAAAACTTGTATATTTGTAGGATTCAAATGTACAAGACTGTCAGATTTTCTACTGACAAATTAAATTTGTTTGTTTTCAAGTTTTAATTATTAGTAAGTAATAGATCTGTATTTTTAATAGAGTGAAACTATGTAGTGTTAAGGAAGTGATTTGAAATTAAACATGTCTTTGAAGGTGTGGTGGTGCATTCCTTCCCCCTCTCTGGGCTGATGTATGAACTCGGGAAGAGTTCATGACAGAAGGTTAATGAGCAATGTGTTCCAATGTGTTCTTAAAGTAATCTGAAAATGATTAAGAATATGTTGTATAAGTAAAATGTATGTCATCTCTGATTGTATAGACAATTTGATTTGAGAAGGGATCAAAGTCCTAAGCTAGCCTTAGCAGCCTGCGTAAGATTTCTGACTGTGGAAGATAGCAGAGCCCTTTCCACACTGACCGTGAACAAATGAATGATATTGGTAAAAAGTAATACAACAAACTGAAGAGGCTAGAAAGCATATAATGCTTTGAAAATTACTTCCTTTTGTTTCATAGGAGTTCTGGAAACTGCTCAGCAGGTTTATAAACTTTACTCCGGAGGGAAATGCTCTGACCAACAGAAATGCAACAACAGCTAGAATTAATATGTATATGTTTACATTTAGACTTATCTAGGAGTTGTGTAAAGACTGTGCATCCTTTCAGCCTGTATTCTACCTAGCTAGTCAAGGAAGGAAGTTGCATGTTTGCTGAGATTCTTCCTAGTCCATGTTCTAAGTATCGTAAAACCTTCAAGCTCTTATTATTCCTTTCTAGTAAACTTTTTTCAAAAGAAGGCCAAACACAGAAATGGCACAGCATTTTGGCAATAAGGTATATATTATGTAATGTGCTCAAAACTGTAGTTTCTTTCCTGAGTCAAAGATGTTGGCCTTTAGTCAACTACATCATTGCTGCTAGTAGACACCACCAGAAAGCTGATAACAAAACTCACATCCATTGAATGTGTTTGCTCAGCAGATGTGTATCACTGAAAATGAAGTTATATTCATACTTCACTCAGAAATCTAACAAAATGATCTTTGGTATGCTTTAGTCCTGAGAATTGAAGTGATAGCTGACTGAATCTTCCCTGTCAGACATTTATTTATGTTTCTCACAGGGAAATGCATTGCACACTTAGGAAGTGACTGGAATTTGTTGCAAAAAAATAAAAAATTATTTAGAAAAAGTTTCATCTATTATCAACATCAATGACATTTCGTTTAAGTGTGATGAATGCATATTTGTATAAGAAGTGGGACATCCTGATGCTATTGCACATACGTCTTTGCAATTATTGTTGTGCTCTCTTCTAAGAAGCAAGTTTGTTGCAGATAAGTATCTTATTTTTGCCAAAGTGTGCTTTAGAATGCTAGGTACTTGATGCTCTAGTAATCCCCAAGACAACCTGAGAATTTGTTACACAGTGCAGAATTGGCCCTGGAAACAGCAGTAGATCCTAAAAACCACATGGATGATTTCTGAAGGTGGGCTAGCGGCCACAGTAGCAGGATCCTGATTTCCACCTACTTTGCCATGTTGGTGGCTGACGGCACTTTGTTGGACTCTCTATGCTGATGAAGTGGAATGCCTTTGACATTACTTTGCCTCCTATGTGGCCATGGTGGCAGCTCAGGTTTTAAATGTCTGCTAATATATATGCCTCATGGAGATGTTTGTTTAACTGTGCAACGTGAGCTTTCCCATCAGCTATTCATCATCTCTTCTAAAGGAAAGTAGTAGGTCACATAGCAGCAGGCCAGGTTGTTCTTACTCTTGCTCCCTTTGGGCTAAGGAAAGTTAAGAGGAGTAGAGCTTGAAACAGCAAAACTTGTGATACCAAATAGGAATGAAGTGGAAATAGATTCCTTTCCACTTTAAAGTCTGGTTGAATTTCATTTTATTAGATATCTCTCAATTACCTTCCTCAAAAAGGGAAAAAAAAAAAAAAAAGTAGGTGAGTTATCCTAAGATCTTTATTTTGTTTTGTAATATCTGAGCTGGGCTATTAAAATATTATATTTGCTTGTTATTTTGCATTTCAAATGCCTGATCAGATCCCCACAAAACATGGCTGGCTCCACTACAGACGCAGTACTGTGTACTTCCCGAAGAGCAGAACCATGGATGGTTCTTACAAGGCATTTTAAATTGTGGGAGAGGCTGACGAAGGTCTGGGGAAAAGTGTGGCAGAACTATATTCGTACGTTTGAGGAAGTAACATAGTCTAGTACCTGTTCTATAATAATTATGTCTTCTCAAATTGCATGCCACAGGGAACTTGATTCCTTGCTACCTGTCCCATATCAGTTTGGGCCACTGCATGTAGCTGCTTTTTTCTTTTTAATCTTGTGTGCCGTATCTTAAAATGCATACAAAATATGATAAGGAGATTGTATCAATGACATTTCTAAACATAGGATTTCTGGATTTCTTTCCCTACTTTGATGTGAGGGTTTTGACAACTGCCCTTTACTTGTGTGCCTACGTGCTGCAGTTGGGGGCCCAGTTTATATCTTGAATTCTGTCTTTAAAGCTAGATTATTTTTCTTTTGACATTCTTTCCTCTTTATTTTGTTTTTTACCGTTTACAAACCAATTTGTGATTTCATGCTGGTTTTATTTTATTCTGGTTTTTGTACTAATAGAAATGAGCCCACGCAGGTTTGGTACTTAAGGGATTTTTTTTTTTTATTTCTGTAGTTTTCCAGCTTTCCTGTTGTTCACAAGGTTTGCACAGACATGCTACACTTTTACAGACATTACACTCTAGTCTGGCATTACATTGTATAATCATTTGTAATCAAAATTGCTTCAGATGGTTTAGCAAGAAACATTGAATGTAACTGTTAAATATAGGAAGTATGGAAGTAGAGCCTGATTTAAAGCCTGCTCTTAGGTCTTAAAGCATAAAACTATTGGTGCTAAGATGGTAATGTGGAGACAACTATGTGTTATCTGGAGCTGACATGATAGAAGCCTAGGCTATACTGTAGCCTTCACCTGTAACAAATACTGCTACGCATAAGGAGAGCACAGATAGAAATGAAATCAGCTCCCTCTGTCAAAAGTGAATTCGCAGATGCATCTGAAGAGGATCAGCAGCATATTTGTACAGTTCTGTTCCTGATGGTTTCATTGTTCTGAAATGCTGCAGTTCTGTTAAGGATTTTAAGATCAAAAGGGTTGTTTTACTTCAAATTAAAATTGAGTTAGGGGACTTGGATTTTTCTTATTTTTGTTCTACTTTTTTTCCAGAGCAATAAAATACAAATATTAGATAAGTCTTTAAAAGCATAATAAAATGCTGCTGTGAGTAATATGCTCTTCAGAGGACGCAGGTGTAACTTATTTCCTCATGTATCATCTTGAAAAAAATTCTGTTAAAATTTCAATGGAAATATATTTTTGAACATCAGTCTGAAGGACCTGTGTACAGATATCAGGATATAAAGACAAATGTTCCGATTCCAGTTTTAAAACAAACTTTTCTTTTGTTGTGGCTTAACCCCAGCCAGCAACTAAGCACCACGCAGCCGCTCACTCACTCCCCCACCATCCAGTGGGATGGGGGAGGAAATCGGGAAAAGTAGTAAAACTCCTGGGTTGAGAATGGTTTAATAGAACAGAAGAGAAGAAACTAATAATGATAATGATAACACTAATAAAATGACAACAGTAGTAATAAAAGGATTGGAATGTACAAATGATGCGCAGGGCAATAGCTCACCACCCGCCGACCGACACCCAGTTAGTCCCCGAGCAGCGATTCCCTGCCCCCACTCCCCAGTTCCTATACTAGATGTGACATCCCATGGTATGGAATACACCGTTGGCCAGTTTGGGTCGGGTGCCCTGGCTGTGTCCTGTGCCAACTTCTTGTGCCCCTCCAGCTTTCTCGCTGGCTGGGCATGAGAAGCAGAAAAATCCTTGACTTTAGTCTAAACACTACTTGGCGACAACTGAAAACATCAGTGTTATCAACATTCTTTGCATACTGAACTCAAAACATAGCACCGTACCATCTACTAGGAAGACAGTTAACTCTATCCCAGCTGAAACCAGGACATCTTTGTAAGATATAAGCAAGTTACTTGTTTTCTATAAATCTTAGTGTTACTATATGTTAAAAAAAATAATTAGGAAATCATATTTGGATATGTCTATGAAAAACTAGGACATTGGTGGTGTAGAAGAACCACATCTAAGCTGTGTTTTCATAGCTATCCTTGGGGAAGATGGTTTGAGATGGCTTATTCTAACAAATTGTTAATTTCTGAAGAGTTTGGGAAAAGGGAATGGAAATACTGATGAGGAGAAGAAAAGGAAAGGAGTCCTCACCTTGAGGGAGGAAAGTTGAATTGGAACTCTGAAACTAAGAAAACTCTACTCCTGGCTTCTACTTGTATGGCATAGGTATGTCAGTTGCTTGGCCTACTATCCAAAAAAAAGCCTTGTTCATCGTTTTCAACTCAACTGGTAAAAGCATGTGGTACGTATGGCCAGGGTGTCTGTATGGGTTTACAGACAAATAAACAACTGGGATAAGTGGAGAAGGTGACGTACTTGGGATAGATGGGCTTGTTGGCTTTTACCTGGAAAGTCTAAGATGGGGGAAGAAGCATTTCCCCAGGAAGAGGAAAATAATTCCTGTTGAAGATGCCAAGGAAAAGAAAGCTAATGGAGATAAGTATGATTGTGTTTCGTGGTGCAGAATGATGAAGAGCATTATTGCAGTCTGTGGTTGAAGAGGCTGGGTGTGATTTTTACTTCTGCAGGTGGCTGTAAGCCTTATTCATTACCTTTGTCTAACATCGTCTCTCTATTTAGTTTACAGAATTCAAAATCTAGCACTGACTTTGGTGCTAGGATTGATTTGCAACAATTTCAGACAAACAGCTTAAATGGGTTTCTGACACAGGCTAACATGTTGTTCTATTGATGTGTTAATTAAGCTCTTAACTAGGTGGTGGTAGGCTATGACAACATAGTTTGAGGATGCTGCCACATCACACAGTTCCTGAAAAGTTATGTGTTTAAAAAACCAAGTGGGTGGTATTGCAGGTGGGATATTCATTTCCACTAAAATTGTAATAATGCAGTTTTTAAAATCAAACTTATTTTATTTTGCTCTGAAAAGATGTGACTTCAGATTTATTCTTTTACTGTGCTTAACATTTTTATTTAGTAATCTAGTTCTGAAATGTTTTCTTTTCTATTTTTTGTTTATATTTATTTATTGGCCTTTTCATTCCCTTGCAGTGTGTTTGCAATTTAATGGATTTTAACTTAATTTTTTTAAAGTCTTTAGAAACTGGAGGTTAGCATTGCTTCATATAGAGATGTCCAGGTACCAAATTCAGTACCCACGTGGTGAGCAGCATGGAAGACAGAAGTCTTCCCCAGGAGCATTTAATTTGCCTATGGAGACAGTGTCTTTTCAATTGAAGGAAATTTATTATTATTGAAAAATCAAAAGGTATTCAGCCTTTTGGTGATAAACGGTCTCCTTGCAGTCAGACAACACTTCTTCTGAAGACAAAGGCATTGTTAAAATATTGATACTGAAAGGTGTAGCAGGCAAAGGGATTGTAAGGCTCTAATTGCAAGATTGCCAAGAAAATTATGGGGTTTTTAAACTTGAGTGATCTGAAGGTGAAGAATAAGGACCTTATGGAATACATTAGTGAGTTGAGTCAGAAGCTGCTACTGCTGCTGTTTCTCTTATGGTGGCAAATGTAGAAGTTGAGTGTAAAGAGTGTTTTTACAGCTGAGTGATGTAAACTGTGCCTGGGCAATTGTACAGTAGTTACTGGTGAATAAAGTTAGAAAGGGTGAGGTGGTGTTACAGATGCCACCGTACTGCCACAGTACTGCCAATGTACTGCCACAGGTGGTAACAGAGAATTATGTTTTAAATACTCTGATTGTTATCTTGGTCCTTAACTACGCTTGGACTTTTTTTTTTTTTTTTAAATCTTTCCAATATTATTTCTGTCTGAACAGTATAATGGTATGGAAAGACACAGCTGCTCTCTGAAGCTATTTACAGACACTGCTGTCTCAGTAGCTGCTCTGTACATCCTACAACTGATACATCCTAACAGGTGGTACCAACATTGGCTGTCCCAGGAGAAGATAAAAAATATGCTATTATAAATAAGATTATAGTGTATCTGTATAGTATTTTTGATGCTGTAATTACCTACTAATGCTGTGAACTATAATTATTTAACCCACCCCCAGTTTACAGTTTGACAATGCTGCTATGGAAGCCTGGAGTTAAACAAGTGGATAATTTCGAGCTTCAAAGCTCCTGGGGTAGATGTGTCCAGAAGTCCATTCTACACTCTGAACTCTCTGCGGGTTTTCAGTTACTACACAAAGGTCATGGTTTCCAACCCCATTGTTCTGCTCTCCACTAGCTTTTCCAATCTCTGATTTATAGTAGAGAGTGAGATAAGAGCCAGTAAGTAAAAGTGTGTATGTTCTGATGGGGGATGGGATGGGAGGAAAGGCTACAAATCCTTTTAGTAAAACAGAATGCTCTCTTGGTGGCTGCTTTGCTGCGGTTTATTAGTTCACCTGCCTTTAAATGAGTCCTGCAGGTGCTTTGACAAATGGATTGAGAGATTGCCTAGTAAGTTCCTCTGCTTCTTGTAAGTACTTCTGTGTTCTGTGTAGATGATTTGTAACTTCCTATGCCAAGATGTCTTTGTAAATCATAACAGAGGCCCCTATGCCTTCCAAAGCCACAGTGCGGCTTGGAAGAAGAAAGGAATGCAAGCAGAAGAAACATGCTGGGAGAAAAAGTATTAACAGAATTTCAACACCTTAATTTCCTAAATGTGTCTTGAGGAAAGAGATGTCTCTTTCTCTTGCTAGTTCTTCCTCCTCATGGCAGTATGTGCTGCTTTCACAGTTCTCTTTTCTGCCAAGTACCTGGGTCCTAATTTGAATCTCCTCCTCATAAGTCTCATTTCTGTTATTGCTTCTCCCTGCACTACTATTGTTCCTCAAGTGATACTTCAGACTCTTGAGTTTGGCTCGTCCCAACACCACCTCTGCCTTGAAAGAGAAGTTTAGACTTGACACAGGGACTGGAATTATTCACAACTCATCTTGACATGGTAATATATTTGATCTCTCCAATATTTAGAGAAAAGATTAAAGTTGTGGGTGTTTCTGATGCATGAAGGAAGTGGGGAGATCATGTTTAAAAAAAAATTACATATGTAGCAATCAATTTCATTTCACCTTGAATATACTTTAAAAGCATTTAGTGTTAATCTTGTTTGCAGCTCTGAGATGGCAAGTGTGATATTGTTACAGAGGGAAGAAGGGGGAAACATAGCATAAAGTTAAGTGTCATTTCCAAGGCTCAATCTCAGGAGCTGGAAATTCCAGAGTGCCCTGTTTCAATCCCCTCCCTGTTTATAAAGAGCTTTTTAGTTTTCTGCAGGATCCTGCAGGTTGAAATTCAGGGCAGCACCCACAGGTGAAGGACATCTTGGTGGTACATAAGCTAAAATGACTTGTTAAATTTTTTTCATACTTCCAGAGCATGCTTTAAGTCAAATGCAAGATGCCTGGCTCCATACTGGGATCACTGGGTAGAATTTAATTTGCTGTGATCTAGTAACAACTGACTGATTCTTCTCCTTTGTGGGAACAACTTGTTAGGGACCTGAGAGGTCACATCTGTTTGCACTGACTAAAAACTTTTATAGAACAGGTGTTTGGTTTTAATCAATTCTGGAAAAGTTTCCTTCTCTATGTGAAAATATTCCCATGCATATATGTTTGTATGTATGTATGAAGTCTGGGAATAGTACTGCCATAACTCATTATGTGACCTTCTTTGTAGGTATCCTAATCTTATAATTTCTTCTGAAGTGTTTACTGTCAAAGCTGGTCTCAACATTTTAAGACTGACCTATTAAATTATATCCAAAATGAATAGCACCGGAATGTTAAAGATACTGATTTTTTTTTTCTAGCAGAAAAAAGTTTTAGAAAGTAGGATTTTCAAGTTTTAAATGTCTTTTGCAAATTCTTTTGGTACTTTGTGTTCTGATATCATGTAACATTCTGTGCTCTTTTATAGCAATGCTTGATTCTGAAGTCAGACTGAAGGGGAAGACTATTTCTGAGAGAAAGAGCACATAAGAAAGTTCACTAAAATCTTAGCTTGTTTTATAATTGAGCAGGTTCTGGTGTCCTTTTTCTTATTTATGCAAATGGATGGAGTGGCAGGGGGAGAGGCCTTCTGTTTCTGCTTTCTTCCTAGAAGGTTAGCCTGTACTCTGGCTGGCTCTTAGTAATTTCTGTTTCAATTTTGGATCTGTATCTTTTTATCACCTATTAATCTCGGAAAACTTAGGGGAGTTGAGCAATGTTTTACCTGCAGTTACTCTTCCCTGTTGGTACAGGAGGGTAATTTTTGATCCCACTTGGAAAGTGGGATTTGACCCTCTTAATCAGCTGTATTTTCATCTGTCTCCTCCAGCTAGGGAACAAGTTTTCTGGTAGGTGTGATGTTTCTCCTACTTGTTTTGTACCTGAAGTCTTAGACTGTGGCTAAAATGTGCTCGTATGCTTAGGTTCCTTGTTTTCAAAAATGTTGGTGTCACCTCTCGAAATTCCTGATGGAGAGAAATTAAGAAAGACTGATAAGTTTTTAGAAATGCTATTTTACCTGCTGGGAAAGTTACACTGCTTCAGATGATGTAAGCAATAAATGCACCCAGGTGACCTACAGGTTAACAATGACCTTTGATTGACCATGGAAGCACATGAAGTCTTAATAACTGATTCCGTACAGAGACAACTTGTAGCCCGCTGTAGTTAGTAGTAACTGAGGGCCATTATATTCTGATGGATGTTTGGAGGCTTGTATAAAATGAGGTGGCTCTTTCAGGCTAAACTTGAGTTGACAGACACCTATATCTCTGTAGATTCTTTTATTGGCAAAGGTACAACTCAGCCAGGATTGATGTGAACTGTCTTCATGTTAAGAATATAAATAAGGGCATACTCTATTCTTTGGCCAAACCAAATACATTTTTTTTTCTTTTATTTTGTTTCAAATCAGAAATACAAGATGAGAACTTATATAGGTATGAGTTCCAGAAAAATATTTTAAAAAATAGATGTAGACATCTGACTTGATCAGCATTCATTAATGAAAAACAGAAGGGCCTTTCAGATTGGAGTTTCAAATTATTGACTAGATTTTGTATTTAATTTGCTGAGTGTCTGGAAAATCTCTACTATATTTTATTTTTAAAGGGAAATTTCAAATGTCACTGCAGGCCAAATATAGAACTAGCACTAATAAAAGACCTCTGCTTCTTTCTTTGTACACATATGCATACATCCAGTGTTTTTTCTTTTTTCTCTTATGCAGTGTTTGCTAAGGAATGGACTAAGTTCTGTTTTCTGATGATATTTACCACACAGTGCAATATCTGAGCTCTGGGGGTTTCCTTAGATTACTTTTTTTTTTTTTTTTTTACTTTCTCTTGTGTGAAGCTGAACTAAGATAGTCTTTCTTCACACAAGAGAAGAAAAATGTTCACTATTTCAATTTATCAATGTTTTCATTTCTACAAGCTTGGGAGGTGATAGAATTCAACAATGAGTAGTGTCTTTTTCTAAAACATTTGTTAAGGGAATAAAGACAAGAAAAATAGAGTCATAATTCTGAAAAGACATATGGTGGAGCACTGCTTACTTTTCTTGATGATCCTTCTTCAGCACTCTAACAGTGAAAATCTGACAGCACAAATCCAGTCATCTCACTATGTAAATCAGCAAATAATTGTATGGAGAAATTTCTAGATACTTTCAACAATTTAAGCTTTTGTTACAAATACTAACTAAAACTCTTTCCCATTAAAAGAAATTGTTTTCCAGTGAGTATTTTATATCCATTTTACTTAAATTATTGTTATCTCTTTATTATTTAACTCTTTGCTGTAGGCACTGTCTCTTCCTATGGAGAAGAGAAAAAGTGTTCTGTTAAATCATTTGGGTTACCGAAGGTGTTTAGGGGTAACAGAATAAAATGCTTTTGAGTTTATTTTTAAAAACCCAAACAATCAAATCAAACCAAATAAACTCACATTGACATTTGTCTTAAATCCTTACACATTAAGTGTAGTAACTTTGAATTATACTTAACTAAGGAGTTAAACAGATTTTCTCTTCTGCTCTGCATTTTCAGTGTCTAGTTTTGTACTGTGTGGGTATTTCAATGAACCAGGCAGATTTATAGTAAGGTGGGGATTGATAAGGTGGTGAGTTTGGGGTGGTTTAGTACTAGATCAAAAACATCTCAACCATGTAAATGGTGAAGAATTTATTCCAGTTCCAATTTGTTTAAAAGCTCTGAAAGAATAGCTTTGTCCAATGAAGATTCAGATTGTATTGGGTGCTTCTGCTTGCTTACACTATTTGGTTTTCAGGCAAACTTTATGCTGGAATGGTGCATCTGTCTTGCTACAGCATGAACACCTGCATGCACTCTGGTTAGATGGAAGGATGCACAAGCGTATCTTCAGGCTTGATCTATTTCAAACTAGTACCATATGGTGTGGCATTAATGAGTATGGCATCATGGTAGGAGAAGGCCATGTAAATAAACTGAACACCAACTCGGAAAACTTTTGTTGGATCCCTTAATATAAAACAGAGCAAAGCTACCTTGGTCAGTAGAATTAAAAATAGCAGTACAGATGACAGCACCACAGTATGAGCTGCCTGTTGAAGAGAACTGAAAGCTGTGTTTGCAGTGGATGTTTTCTGGATTCTGCCTCAACCTTTACAAATAGATCACAGCTGGAGTATTTGCAGAACTTCACACCATTGGGGCATGCTCAACACTGGCTTTTAGTATAGATCCGTTTTTCCTTTTGCTGTCTCAAAAGGAATAGAAGTACAGGTCAAAA
Organism: Astur gentilis; assembly: GCF_929443795.1. Lineage (NCBI taxonomy): Eukaryota > Metazoa > Chordata > Aves > Accipitriformes > Accipitridae > Astur > Astur gentilis. Next base: position 34,508,318 of record NC_064884.1, on the reverse strand, counting down.
AGAGCATCTAACTGAAAATACCCAAGTCAAGATAGCAGAACAATTAAAACAGGAAGAAAAAAGCAGGGGATAATAGCAGGACTTAAGCAATCACCAAAGCATGGTAACCTTTGTAGCTGAGCCTGACCTCTTTGCCTTTCAACTCCCCATGTCGTGCTTATATTTTGGGAACATGTTAACTGGAAAAAAGAAGAAAAAGCAGACACTAATCAAAGAACACTAAAATAGCTCAGCAAAATGGGGTATTGGTGTTGCAATCCGAATGCTATTTAAACATTGTTTTACAATGCTAATTTTCAATTTTTTAATCTTTCTTTTCCTAACTGAGCACACATATACCCGTGAAAAATGACACTTGGCATGCGGTGATTCGAAAATCGTTGTCTGCCCCTTGATGTCTTCATCTGACAACATCTATATGTTGCCAGGTTGCCATGACAACTAAGTACAGTTGTAATTGCAACCCTGGAAAGGTAATTCTTTCACTCAAAATGTGGCATACATTTAGCCTGTCTGAAGTTTCAACAAACCATCTTTTAATGACAAGTATTATGAAAGGCCTGAATGAGGTAGTTGCTTTGATGTCAATTTTTTTTTTTTATTATCTCATATAGCTTAACTAGATAGATACGTTGCCTTTTATTCAGTGGAGTCTGTATTTTTTTAACCTTTTTATGCTTTATTTAAGTTTCAAATATATGGTATCAACTGTGAATCTGAAATTAACATATGAAAGCAAAATACCACATAAAGTGTTCATTTACTTGCGTTGGCAGTTCTGAAAGCAGATCATCTTGATATATTCCTCACACTTACCCATCATTTGGGTTAAATCAAATTAATTTTGTTGTATGGCTGACTGTACTTTCTTAAATAAAAAAAAAAAAAAAAAGCGCAGCCATCAAAACCAAAAAATAAAAGCAAGTGTTTCCACTGAGCAGGCCACACAGTACCACAAAGGAAATCTTAAGAATCAGCAAAACTACAGTAATTCTAAGAAATTTCCACCCGATTTGTATGCCTGCGGGAGGAGAAAAGGAATCGGAGATTGTGTGTGCATAGCTGGGCCTTATTATTCATCTACAGTCCTAGATACTGAGAATTGGCAAGATGTAGTTGCATTTTACCCTGTTGACAGCCTGACCTGTCTTCTCCATCTATGATGATGTACAATCTCTCACCATCCATTTCATTACACAGGTTAAGTAATATGCTGGTCAACTACGCCACTTTGTAGTAGTGCAAAAAAGCCACCTTCCTTGAATGATTTTTTTTTTTTTTGTCATGTAGGGCTAGAATATTGGGCTTTATACTCTCTGAAGGGTATAAACTAGCTCTGAAAAGTAAGAGTGAATGTAGTCCTAAGCTTTCCACATTAATTTCCTCAAACTGTGGTACTGCTCCATGAGGACATGGTAGGAGCATTTCTTAGGTTGCTGAGTTCTTGCTCACTAAATGATAGTACTGTCGCTTGGGATTTCTGGGATAAATTGGGCAACTTTAGTTTTCAAATCTGTTAGAGCTTCAGTGAAAGGTGAACGTCAATAGTGTGCATTTAGCTTCATATATGCTAAATGCCTGCATTTAGGTGCTTATTTGTCTCAGCAATCCACAATACTAAAATCGCCCTCCGTAAGACACACGCAGAGATGTTTGTGATTTTATTTTTTTTTCCTTCCCTGAAAAACAAGAGCAGGTTGGGCCTTTGAATGTGTTTTGAAAATCAGGTTGATTTGCTGTAACAGCTTTGACTTTTCAGCATACATTTCAACTGTCAGTTGAAAAATACTTTAAATGGATCGAGGCCATTCACACTCCTGATTATATTTTATTTTTATAATAGACAGTCTCCTTGCAAGTCTAGACATCTATGATCATTTCAGAAGGACAGGTCCTCTGAAGCAATTGTGCCGTTATGCCATCTGATTATTTTTTTATCTGTTCCTTTGTGCTTGAAATTATTCAAAACATTTTTCTCTGTCTTTTTTTCATTGCCTCCTAATGAACCAGAAGATAAAACCATGGTATCATTCAGCAAACTAGAACCTGTATATTTTGAAACAAGTCACAGATGTGTCCCTTGAGATGTCCTAAAGCTTATTGTGACCAAAGGAGTGAAGTAGGATTTCAATATTCTAACACACAGTGGTATAAATTGCAGAGAAAGAATCATGATTGTTTAATTTGAAATAATCCTTTTATCTCTAAGGCCTGAGCTTTGCATCAATGTGCTTTGAGTATTTTGTGTGATCTGGTAAACAGTGTTCTAATTGTTTTTGCAGATTTTTAGTTTAAAAAGCCAGCCACACCTTCTACACAGGATAGAAAACAGCCATTCTGTTATTAAAAGACATTGAGCAGCAAGCACATAACAATACTGACTGGTAAGGCAAGTGGAGTAGGGAAGGGACCACAGAAATCCTCAGTATGTCTCCACATATATTACTCCGAATATCAATATAGGGAGATATTCTAGTGCCTCTGGATAAACATACTAGGGTGTGCTGGCATAATTCAGCTCAGAATTTGCTGCTTAGTATATATGAAATATATAAAGTGTTTTATTTTGGAAGTTAATTTTCTGCAATGGAAATGTAGGTAGTAAACCCACCAGTGACAAGTGGAGTTCTTCAGGGGTTGGTACTGAGACCAGCGCTGTTTAACACCTTTGTCGGCAACACGGACGGTGGGATTGAGTGCACCCTCAGCAAGTTCGCCAACGACACCAAGCTGTGTGGTATGATTGATATGCTGTAGGGAAGGGATGCCATCCAGAGGGACTTTGACAGGCTTGAGAAGTGGGCCTGTGATGAACCTCATGAAGTTCAACAAGGCCAAGTGCAAGGTCCTGCACATAGGTCGGGGCAATCCCAAGCACAAATACAAGCTGGGCCATGAGTGGATTGAGAGCAGCCCTGAGGAGAAGGACTTGGGGGTATTAGTGGATGAAAAACTGAATATGAGCCAGCAATGTGTGCTTGCAGCCCAGAAAGCCAACCGTATCCTGGGCTGCATCAAAAGAAATGTGGCCAGCAGGTCAAGGGAAGGGATTCTGCCCCTCTACTCCGCTCTTGTGAGACCCCACCTGGAGTACTGCATTCAGCTCTGGGGCCCCCAACGTAAGAAGGACATGGACCTGTTGGAGCAAGTCCAGAGGAGGGCCACAAGGATGATCAGAGGACAGGAGCACCTCTCCTATGAAGACAGGCTGAGAGCGTTGGGGTTTGTTCAACCTGGAGAAGAAAAGGTTCTGGGGACACATTATAGCAGCCTCCCAGTACTTTAAGGGGGCCTACAGGAAGAAATTCTTTACTGTGAGGGTGGTGAGACACTGAAACATGTTGCCTAGAGAGGCTGTGGATGCCCCATCCCTGGAAGTGTTCAGGGCCAGGCTGGATGGGGCTTTGAGCAACCTGGTCTAGTGGAACATGTCCCTGCCCATGGCAGGGGGGCTGGAACTAGATTATATTTAAGATCCTTTCCAACCCAAACCATTCTATGATTCTCTGACTTCTTTCTGTAAACTTTAAATATTCACTTTAGCACATGGGAAGATCAACTAGGACCTTACATCCTGGTTTTTGGCTTATACTGTATTTGTTACTTTTCCTTTCCTTAAAGCCATTGAGATCTAAAAGTTGGCCCAGTATTCTTGCATGAAAACAGTTTGTATGCGTTTTGAAAGCTAGTTATGACTGAGAGTTTCATTTCTTATCCTAGTTGCCACTGTTTCCTGGCAGAGGCACTATGTTGTGCCATCAAAGTTTAGGAGTTCTCACAATCTTGTAGCAACTCCACACCATTAGTTTGTTTGGGTTTTCACCTACGGGAATTGTGCTCTGAATTTTCTCTTGGCATATGAAGTGACAAGTTCGCTTTTTGTTGTTTTTGTTGTTGCATGTTTGCTGAGTAAAAGTTCTTGCCTTCCCTTCATGAGAACTGTGCCTTCAGGATGACCTGGAAATCACTCACATGCTCTAGTACTCTTCCCCGAGTGCTCTGTATTTACAATTTATCGGTTCCGAGGTGTGTGGTAGGCTATAACTTGTCTATAAGTTTACGTTGCATAGGATTAGAATGTAACTTTTTCTTAACTTGCACAAGGAATGTAAAAATAGGAATCCCTTTAGTGTATGTTCTCAGTTGCCTCAAGGTCCTTCAGAACCCTTGTCCTGTTTTAAACCCACTTGCTTTCGTCCTTCGTGTGACACTACTTGGACAGGACTCCACCTGCTGAGAAAGCAAGCTTTTCACTTTCTGTATTGTGCCAATACTTTTATGGGCTCAGTTCCTTTGCTGTGTATCAGCGACTTCTTCATAGACCACTCCAGCACCGCTTTGCACAAAGCGTTTGACAAGCTGGTTGCCCATCTAGGCAGCTTGCTTAGCCTGCCCACTCTTGGGTCAGGGCAGCAATGTTAGAGTTAACCACCTCACCTGATCCTGCTTCCCACAGAGGCGTGTTACGGTCCCCGTTCCCACAGACACACACTCCTCCTTAAAGCAATTGCATGTCAACATTATAATGGTGCCAAGAATTCATAAATTATATATAGATGGCTTGTATCATCATACTTCTCTTTTGTCAAGAAAACCTCATTAGGATAGAGGTGAGCTAGTCCCCTGGGTGTCTTTCTGATGTTCTGGCATCTCAGTCAACACACCTGCTTATAATCCTTATTAATTGAGACTTCCAGCCTTCACTCTGTGTATGGCCCCCTATCATGAAATTGTTTTAGGTCCGTTTTCATCTCCCTGTGTAAATCTCCTCCTTTCTTGTTACATGTGGGAAAGCTGTACAGAACGAAGCATTCATAGCTCCCGCTTCTCCTTAAGTTCATTCATCCATGAAATCTGTTTTTCACACATGAATTTTAAAGAAAAGGAGTTACATGAGGTAGATGTGAATTAACCTGTAATGCTTTTGCAAACCTCTACATCTGTGTGATCATTGAGACAAACGGGTGATTGTGATAAGTTTTGTAGGAAAGAGAAGCCACTTACATGCAGTTTTGCCATTGCTGTAGAGCCTTCTTGGAGAAGTTTGGAATTCGGAGCATGTTTGTCTGCTCATCAGGTGGGTCTTGTAGTTAAGAGAGAGTGGTAATTATGAGAGAGTTAAGACTACATCTTTTCTGTTGCCCATTCAGTGCATATGAAGAAGTTGTTTCTCACATAGAAATGTGATGTAGACACACTCTTTTGCATACTCTGTAACAGTTCTGATCTTGAATATGCATACTGTGATTAATACCGTCCTCACATCCTTTGGTTATAAATGTGAAAACATGGGCTAATCTGTAAAAATCAAACTTTCAAAATGTATGATCCATGCTTATAAATCTAAGAAACCCATATTGGCAATGAAAAATATGTTTGAAGGGAAAACAGTATTTAAATCAGAGGGTCACACAACATTTTCTTTAAATCATAACTCAATAAAGAAATTGATGCTAATTAGTGTTTAAATCTCTCATCTTGTCAGCTTTATGTGTGGTGCTTTGTTTGAAGTGAAATGTTTTTTGACATAGCCTTCCTAATGCAAAATTTGTTTCCCTTAGTTCTTTGATGTTGTCGTTAAAGGGAAAGACATAAAAAACCCCAACAACCCCAAACTGCTCTTTAGCAATAGTAGTAAAGGAGGGGAATTGATTTGATATATTAAATTCTCTGGGGCTTTGCATGTAAAGCATCAACAGCTCTGACCTATCTTTATCAAGAATAGAGAAAAAATGATTTATTTTTTGTATTACAGTAGCACCTAGAGGCTCCTTTCAAAATCAGCTTTATCATATTTGATGTTATACGTGGTAATGACTATCTGTCTTTCAAAAATTCCTAAACAGGCCAGGCAAAGACTGTAAGTAAAACCAGTGTTGTGGTAAGCTGGAAGGAGGTGCCCAAGGTCATTCATAGATCCAGTGCAGAGCTGGGAAAAAATGCAATATTACAGAGAGTAGGACCCAGCACAGCACCCGCATCCCCACCGGTGTGCTAGTGGCAGCACAGCAGCATTTGGGGGTATCGGGGGGGGCTACCAGAGTTCATAAACTCTGCTGGACTCCTTGGATCAAACTCTGCCCTGTCTGCATAGCTTCGTGGAAATGAATGGGGCAACAGCAGCAGCAGCTTGAGGTGAGCTGAAGGAGGAGAAAATGGTGACACTAAAGGCTTCCTACAAGAGCATTGATACTATAGTGAATTGCACTATTTCTGTTATATATACACCCCTAATGCAGTGTAGTATAAAACCACATGAGCTGGCTTTAAATGCAGTGATACTACAGTGTGTTGTAATCTGCTGTTCATCCTGCACCTGGCAGATGCATAAGACAAAAAATTCCAGGTGTCAGTGAAAGAGAAATAATAAAATATGCACTATGAAATAATAATGTGAGAGTGTGTTTGTTGGGGAATGTATGTGCGCGTGTAGACATCATATGAGTCATAAATAAACCATGATTATATAATATCATACACAAAAGCAGTGTTAAAGTAGCCTTATTAATGTCATAAAATTTAGCATTCGGGAGCTAGAAGATGTTTGTTGTGAAGGTTTTCTTCATGGTCTCCATTTAATCTTGTGCATATACATTGTAATTATATTGCATACACTGGGGTTTTTTTTCACCTCCAAGTTCTTAATTCATTAAGCAAGGATTGTTCCTTTTTTCTTCCCCTCTCCTGTTCATTCTTTGTGTTCTCTCCCTGTACCTGCTTTACTGCATGTTATTCAATTCCTGTTCAAATAGAATGGTTTATATCCTTGTAAGTTTTCTAAGGTGTTTTATCATTACACAGTCCAAACATTTAAATGTTAATAGACCTGTCAACAATACTATTGTGAAATGGTATTGGTATCGTTATTCTCTTTTAAAGATTAGTTTTTCCAGTGTTTTATCACAGAAAGCATCAAAACTGCTGGCTTACGAGTAGTCTAGAACTGAGGCAAATAGATTATGGTTAAAAATAGCAATCAAATTTCTTTACCTGATCTGAGATGTCTGGGATCATGCTTCTCGGGGTACTGCTTGGTTCAAAATACAGCTCCTGCTTGGATCCACAGTTAATAAGATTGGACCTACATCACTTCTACAAATAAGAACCAGACTCTTCAGCTGAGAACATAGACAATGTGAAACACAAACATTTAACCATCTATGAAAGTTAAGGTTGTGGTTTGTCCAGTATTCTGACTTTGCACACAGTGAATATGTAAAGGCAAAATTAAATTCACCATGGCAACATCCTTAAGATGTGATTTTTTTGAATTATTTTTTTTTCCCTCTGCAGTATCTATCCAGCTCGGGGGGAGGGGGGAGCAGGGGGCAGGGGGGCCCCCAAGCCTGAAACAAAGGACACAAGAATCTTGTGGGTGTTAGTAATCTTTACATATCCCCAGGGGGAGATACATGATATCCAATGCCCATGTCACATATGGAGTGAAGAAAAACAGTGTCTGGTCAATTTTAAAGATATATAATGCAGTTAGCAGCCAATGTGACACATCTTGTTCATCTGCCTTATGTCATTGTTAGTAACGGAAACTGTAGGACTACTTGCAAATGATGACTGAGTTAAGAGAACACCCAACAGGAATGGAAAGGTATTTTTCTTTAGGTTGAGGGGAAGATACTGAAGGATCGGTGCGGGTGGGTCTTGGTTTTGGGTTTGGGGGTTTGGGGTTTTTTGTGGTGGTTTGGGTTTTTTTCTTCTTGAAGCACAGTACAGAAGACAGTTGCTCAGCCTTACAGCCAGAAGGCTTTTTTGAATAGCCTGTATCTTAATTTAATTTGTCTATATGAGCATATTGTCTTCCATTTTAAGAAGAAATCAAATTTTGGTAGCATGTAATGAGAGTTTTAAAGCTTCTTCTCTGAAATGAAATATAACAAATAAAAAAAAAGTATGTAAACTGAGTGTATCTTTTTTTTAATATCATAATTTGTTTCCGAGTCACCCTGGTGACTCTTGAGTGGGTACACGAAATCATAAGTTGCGGTAAACTAAGCCTGATTACCAGATCTGAAAAATAGAAATCAACACTAAAATAGATTCTTCTCTATACATAGCACAGAATTAGCAAGAATGTGGGATATATCTGAAGATTACTTCAAATGCCATGTGTGTATTAAAGGATGTTTCATTTCCAGTATTTTTAAATAATAATCAATTGCATGAAACTTTAAATTTCTGGATGAATTGATTTGTTCTGTCTATATTATTAATGATGAACTGCAGTTGCAATGTTTGTTTATATTAATGATGCATCTTCAGTCTATAAACAGCTTCCAGCAAATATTTGAAAACAGCAATCAAATCTGTTGGTATTTTCCATGGATTAATTTGTATTTTGTGACATCTGACTTTCTGCTCAGAAATTTCCTCCCAAAATAGCAATTATTATAATGTGAACTTTATGTGGAATATCTTTTAAGAAACTTGATAACTACTGGTTTCCTTATGATATTAAATATTTTCCTTTATCAGCACTATTTAACTTGACAATTTGGAAATTCTCAGTCCTCCCTCACATTCTAAGGGCAGCCCTACATGTAGTATGATAGTGCTGGAGAGCAGCAAGTGTAGAGAAACCATCTCACAGAGCTGTCTGAAAATCAATTCTATTCCTTAAAAATAAATTCTAATATGTATATGTTGCTACTCTCAGATATTTTTTCTCTTTGGATTATGTTATGTTCCATTCATGTGTTTCTTCCTTCTTTGCGTGCTGTGAGCTATAAAAATGTTAAAGCATTCAGACTATTTTAATAATCTTTTTAAGTACTCTGAATACTGTTGGATAGCTAATCTGCAGTGGGGCGTTATTAGTCAAATGAGCCATTTCCCATGTTCTAGCAATAAGTGTAATATTTAGATATATAAATTGCACCTTTCATTTTGTGTAGGTGTTACGCTGTCATTTCAGTATATGAGTAGCCCGGAAAGGCTGTAAGTCTCCCTTCCATAGGAAGAAATTATTTTTCTGATCTCCAGGGCACACCTCTGCCAGCAGTGAGCTTTGGGGGGACGCGCTTTTCTGTTGGCTGCTTTTTTCTCTCACGTCATGTATTTGTGTCCTTCCGTGTATGACTTCTACTTAGGTCAAGGGCAAGCTTTGACAAGGCTGTTCCTTTCTGTAACTGGGGCTAAAAGCTGTCTGTTCAGGCCTAAAGGAACTCATTTTGTTGTTAATATGGTACGTCAAAACACTTGTACAGTCAATATTCACAGATTTTTTAGTATAGCACTTGCTTTTAGAGTTTCCCCAAAGTAAGTAAGTACAGAAGATCACCGATTGTAATTGCAATTATCACCAGCCCCAGCTGCCGATGGAGCCATGTGAACACCCACTGTCTGGAGGAAATATACAGTTGTTCAGCTCTTGCTCTGCCCCATTTGAAAAGGTTATTTTGTCAGACTGAACGCATCACTGTTAGTGTGACCATTTAGATGGCAAGGAAATTTCCTCTTGTCATAGGGTAGTATGTTAAATAGAAAATGTTAATAATGTCAACCTTAAAATAAAAGGTTTTCTGTGGTTTTGTGGGCTTTGTTGTTGTTTTCTTTTATGTAGCAAAAGATATGCCCCTTAAAGGTCAAGTACTCCTTGTAGCATTTTGATAAGAAAACATTTTGGTAACTGCAAGATCAGTTTACCTTACTAGTACCAAAAATACAGCTAACTATCAATCTCGGACCTTTCCCTGCGTCCGTCATATTGCTACCAAGTGTTGCCCATTTCTGAATTGGTGAGGATATGATGGATCTGCCAGAGCAATTTAAATATTTAGGAAGTGTAGCTAGGCAGGAGGGATATTCTAATGGCACTGGGGCTGCAGCAGAGAAATGCTTGTTCTCAGATTTATCTTTTGCAACATATAGTTACACTGGAGGTCTGTGTGTATTGCCTTGCTGTCCCTGACATCTATATGTAAATCTATTTTGTGTCCTTAGATAATTCCTTAGTATTTCATTTGCCTACAAGCATAAAAACTTTAGGAACATGTTACTTTGATAATGTTGGAAACGTGGGTTCAGGGCTTTTAAACTCTGATTAACGAGGAGCATAAGAAAGTTTTTGCAGGAATGCCATGTGAATTTAGTGAATTGTATGTTAAGGATAAATCTGTATTCTAAACACAGCCCTCAAAGGTACCCAAGCTGTGCCGAGATAATTCAGAACAGTACCCTGTGTGGAATATGTATATTACATTTTAAGCTAAAAAATCATGTACGCTTTAAGCTAATATTGCTAGTGGCTGTGCAAGTAAGAAATAATTTAGCCTTTGTATTACATCAGTATGCTTTGTCATGAAGAAATGAAATAACTGTAATTTTTCTATTCACAAGCAAAGCTAGAAAATTCTATGACTTTTTTAATCAGTTCATTGTGGATTTAGATTCCATAAAAAATTTTAGGAGGCTCTTTTCTCATGTTGTCCATATAATTCTAGTACTGACAATGTGACCTCTGTTTCACCTCTTCATTGAAAATGAGGTTAACAAAATATATCTAGATATTTAGATAGATAAATAGATCTAGATATTACAAATATATATTATCTACATTTAATTGTATTGAATATGTAATGTAACTTTTAAAAATTCTATGAATATGACTGACTATATCTGGAGAAATTATACCATGCTTCAGTATTTCTGAACTTTAGCTTACGGGGGGGAATATTTTGCATTTGAAACTCTGAACACTTGCTCATAAAATTTTATACTTTTGCTACTGAATTATATGAAGGAAAAAATAAAACTAAATGCATCTGAAGCAAGTATACAGAATTAAGAAAAAATCAGAAGATAATGTTGTAATGCTTTATCATTTTGTGGGTCGTTGACCATTTAACAGTCATCAGTTTGAACCACTCCAGCCCAAGATAGCAAAGATTTTTATACTTGTCAAGCTATTCAGTAATGAACTGGAGGATTGGCCAACTCACTTTAGTCCCTGACATTTCACTGGTAGCCTTAATAGATTAGATCTTGAATTATATTTTTTAACAGCTGGAGAGGTATTTTTCTCAACTTGAACACAGTACCTTTGCTGTACTGTGTTTCATACTGACCTTGTCTCCTTTGGAGAAGATGGTAAGGTGTGGAGTCATGGAAGGTTGGTGGTGGGCTTCTGGGCAACTGATAACATATACAGGTATTAATCTCAGTAAAATAACTTTTTTCCCTTTGAAAATAGTCGTTTTGTCTTTCTCCAGTTTTATGGCCAATGCTGATTACATTTATAGTTAGTAAACCTGTTATCTAGCAAATCAGAAATTAGTTCAGTTGCTCTTCAACTTGAAAACTGAATAAACTCATGAAAAAGTTGTATCTGAGTATTCTGTTGGTAGAAAGAGGTCTCGATGCAGGGGTTAAATTCCAGACTTTCTGAAACTTTATTTTTAAAAAAATAGATGTTTATTTTCATCTGGGGATGGGGTTTTAATGTTTTGGGGTCTTTTCAGCCAGATAAACAAGCAGAGGAGTTTAAAGGAAATTTGCCTTTTGGTGTCTCGGGCAACTTCAAGATAATTCCCCTTTTTAAGCCTTTTGGACTAAAGGAGCTAAAAATGTGCAGGGAATGGGTGTTCTGGCACCTCGGAGAAGGAGAAAAGCTGCACCTCTTTCTTTTTTCAAGGAAACGCTCCTCTGTGGGTTGGAGGGAAGGAAGCTAAGTGGAGAGAGCGCACTTGGCAGGAGGCAAGCAAATGTAGGCTTCTGTGGTTTTCTCCTTTATGTCCACTGATGTAAGGCTTGGATTTGGAAGAGTACATTTGAAGGTGCCTTTACCTATGCAGTTATGGGTTGCAAATCAGAAGAGGGAGCAGCACAGATTTAAATTCTTTGGGTAGATTGAATGAGGCAGATCCAGAGGCCCTTAAGCTTCAGTTAAAATTCCTGGAAGACAGAACAGAGTCTGGATCTCGTGTCTCTGAAAGCAGTTAGGGTAGCTTGTGAATAATTTTGCATCAAATAATTTTTGAGAAAGCACAGTCCTTAGGCCCAAAGACTTTAAATCTTGATTAGATTCAGGCCTCATGGGTTGCACTTGAAATAAATTTACGTATTCAGTGGTAGAAATTAAAAGAAATTGCTGTCTCTTGAAAAAGGAAAGTCAGCATTTGTTGAAGAATCCCTTTAATTATATTTCTGGTCTACATTTAAAAAAAAAGAAAAATTAATTCAGCATAATCTTAACTGCTATCTCCAAAATAAAACTTGGTTTAGTTAATTGACTGCTGAAAGTGAGCAGACTCTTATGCAGTTGCAGCTTGACTCTTTCAGTGATAAGATGGGGAGCGGGGTGTAATCTCTATGCAGAGCTATCAGGACATACATATTGCTGCTGACAGGAGCTGCGGCACTTTCCATTATAATACTTGTTTTCTTCCTGTCTATATTCTAGGCAAGCACTGAATATTTGTGTGAGTTTTCATGCAGAGCTCTGTCAGCATATTCTGTCACTATGCAAGCCCCACTTATTTCTTCGCGAGAGCCGCTAAACATCAAGCAGCACAATGTTTTTTTGCGATGAAGGTTAGATGACAGTGATTTGTCTGAAGCCACCAAATCAGTTTTCAGCTTTGGCCAGAAATGGATTTTTAAACTAGTTCAAGGTGATAGACTGGCTGAGTAAGTAGTACAGAAGAGTCATAGATGATATTAAAGCAATAACTTGGTAATACTATTCTTGTTATTGGACTGCATATCAAGTTGCAATAGAAACTATGATTAAAAATCACTTATGAAATCTTTCATTAAACAGAATTAAAAGGCTGAGAAGTTCTGATCAAATTTAGTTGCATGATTTTAAATACTTTAGAATATCTTCACAATAACTTATTTAAGAAAAGATGGGTCCTTTGTGAAAAATATTATTAGTGGAGTCCTTGAAGCAAGTGCTGGAAAATGGCTTTTCCATTACTTCAGAGGCAGCATTAAAGTACCACGAAATTCAGAGCTGCTAGTTTTATCACAGACATTTTTATACCAGTATTTAAGTATTTCCCTTATAGACCTTATATCTAACAGCCAGCATTTTAAGAGAACTGATATACCTGGAGATGGATCACCAGGTGATCATTAAACAGCAAATTATAAATCTGGAGACGGATCACCAAGTGATAGTTAAACAGCAAAGAATAAATCCATCAGATTTTCTAAGTGTTGTAGATACTCATATATCATTAACTGATATTACAAAACATAGTTGGGTTTAATTAAAATTCCAGTTATATAGAGAGCTTGATTTTGTAAAAGGAAGTTGTAAATTTAGCTGACTACCTGAAGCCAGCTCTTGGATCTTTTTATTTATTATTTTTTCCCAGTTAGGTGGGCCTTTACAAGTTAAAAGAAATTTGTCTCCTATATAAATTAACTTCCAGAGATCATTCCAATTATTGTACTTGGTGACAATAGGAAATTTTTTTTCCTGTTGCAGTGTCACCAGTCTATAGAAGAAACAATTTGCATTTCATTCCTCTGTGGAGACAGGATATAAGAAAAAAGAATTAGTAGGTAAAACAGAGCAAGTCTGAAATAAAGCACTTGCACTGACTGTCCACCCTACCGTCAGTCTCCCCTTTCCAGCAAATTCATTGAAGCAATATTTTTTTCAGACCTGCAGATTATTTAAGGTAGCTGTGGCTGATGACTCCAAGAACACAGCTGCTAACACCTGGGTTATAAATAGGGGTAATTGCAGAAGAAGAGCAGATACATACCTGTCTCCAAGCCAAAACATTTTACTGAAGGAGCACTTTCAGAAAAAACAGACTAGGACAATAGGAACAGTTTGAAAGAAATATGTTTAAATGGCACTGTACCAGGGCAGGGCAAGAGGGGTTGCAAAACAAGAGCAAACACTTTGCTCTGTATCCAGAGCTATGGCTTACAGGAATCCAGAACGAGGGAGGAGCTGGGTGCCTCAAGAGGTTAGAGGGGCATTGCCACATGTCTTTTTATGGCACTTTTTCTCTCTTAAATAAGGGTAAAGGAATGCAGTATTACAAGCCTCTTACTTTTGTGAGATATTTGAGTGCCTGCTGTATATGAGGCAGATGTATTGTTCTTTTTTTCAATTACTGGTCAGAGGAGTGCTCTTTGAATATTACTGGTCAGTATTAACGTTACAGAAAAATATAGCATATTATAGCCATAATGTTTTGTCATCTTCTCTCACTGTGATAAAGGACAAGGCGCAGTGAAGGCTGGTCAATGCTTGGTTGGTAAATCAGGAGCTTGAGGTGATTCATAGGACTGATTGGTGAAGGCAAAGGGGGATACATAAACGATTGCTTTAAGAGAACTTTACATAAAGCTTATTCTCTTGGAAAAGTTGCAAATCTGAGGTTTGGTCACTTAAACTTTTGACATTCTATTTCACCTTTCATAAGTTGCTTTCAGAAGTGACAACTAGTGATGTCCAGACCAAATTTGACTTTATGTAATTGTCTTCTGACTATGCTGCAATTCTTGTAAAACAGTATAATCACATCCTCTCCCGAAATATGGTCTGGTGTTATTGCGTTTTATAAAATAATTGTTCCTTCTTCCCTAAAGTATATGTATTGAAGGGGAAATAGGCAAACTGCTTCTGACAGAATAATTTTAGGCAAACTAGCAAGGAAATAAGGTTTCCTAATGCTTTCCATTATTAAAGCCTGCTTCCTGTAGCTTATAGTTTTACCAGACTTAAATTTCTGGTTTGGAGTTTTCCATGCTTGATCTCTGTCGTAGGACATTTTTTTTCACCACATTAAAAATGAAACTTGAGACTGCAGGTATAAACTCTTTGCACTGCACAAGGTTTACAAGTATTGCATACACCTATAATTATAAGACTGGTTTATTGGAAATAAATTTGGCTTGAATTGGTGACCTTACTGTTAAAATTTTGTGAACTCTTGCATGCTTTTAACAAGGTGAACATTTCAATAAAATTCATGCGGCAGTCTTGTGTTTGGATAATGTAAGAAGTAACTAAGAAGTCACAAGTTACCAAATATTACATTATGTATAATGTTATTTCCAGAAATTTAAAGTTAGTTCTTAGAATGTTGAAGTCATAAGCTTGAAAGGAATTAATCTGTTCAGTCACCAACAAGCTAGGGGAACCACCCAGAGGAAAAGCAGTAGCCTCTATTTCATGACATTCTTTCATTTGATCACATCTTTGTAGTTAGGAGACAAAGCTATCTAGATTTAATAAATTTTTATTTGCTATGAGATCATATGAAACGTCACTTGGAAATATATTTCCAGTTGACTTAAATTTAAATACCCTTTGATGGGTGAAAAACTGACAGGCAGTAACTCCAGACTACTGAATGATCAAGGACAGTGCACTGACTATAGGAAGGAGGATCTACTGAGCGCATCACGAGTCGTTGGTAGCCCTGCTTACGCTGACTGAAGAGTTTCAGTAGTAATTTCTTGGGGAAAAGGCCACATATTTATAAAACATGTTGATTACACTAAACTGGAAGAGAAAATAAGAAATGGAACACAAAGTGACTATTGATACAGACAGACAATAACAAATTTAGATTTGTTATATGGCAGCGGTAAAAAAAAAAAATAAAAAAATGCCGTTTTAGTTTAAAAAGAAATCTTGTCATGGTGGGGGGATCTCTTTTCGTAGTAAGGATATAGTTTAGAGCTATCACAATCTGGTGCAACAGCATCAAAGCAGGACCACTTGGTATTAGAAAGAGAAAATCGAAAGTTGAACCTACAGTAGTAAATCATTAGTTAGTGACTGATCTCTGCCTCGCACAATAAAGAGGTCCGGAGTGCCTCAAGTCCACAGCATTCACATTAATCCCCTCTAGACTGACTTGATGGGGCTCCCACCATGTCCATATTGGTCTCCTCCGATCTACATGGGGCACCCCTGTCACTCCCAGACATACTTTATATGAGCATTGGGCATGGGACAGAAGGGAAGTTCAGTTTGTAACCTGAAATAGAGAGAAGGCTGTCACAGCCCACCAGGGTGGTGGTTTATGGCATAATGTCAAGGAGATGACAGCAGTAGTCAACTTCTCCAACAGGAGAGCTGGTCCTGGCAGACGGTGACATTAAGTGGTGCTGCCTCCTTCATACTGCTCCTTAGAAGGAGAAGCTGAAGCAAGTCCCCTACAACCTTATGTCAGTTGTGTCTGACTATTTTCTCGTTCCTCAAGGAAAGAGATGCAGATAGTCAGCGGGACATGGCCCACGATCAAACTAGAAACCTGTGTGACTTTGTGGCATACATGTATCCTTACAATTCTTTTTGTTGGCTGGAATGACTTCATTTGAGTCTGATTGTTCCCTGTAATGACATGGAAGTAATGCCCTACAAAGAAAGATTAATAAATATGGTAAATTAAGATAGAAAATCATGATAGCTTGTGCTGGACTAGTTCCGAAAAACTTATAACCTGATGGGTCATTTGGTTTGGGTTTTTGTGGGGTTTTTTGTTGTTTGGGGTTTTTTTTAATATATATACAATGTCTTCCACACCATTGAGACTAATAGTCTATGCTATATGCCCTTAAAAAGCCAGGAGTGACTGTATTGGTAAAAATTTCCATCACTCTGATTATTATTGTTCTTCCCAAGCTAATGCAGTTGATGACTGTTAACCTGAGAATTATTAGGGATGGAATCAATGATGTGTGCCATCTGTAACAATGAAATTGTAACATTAAATGGCAGAAACCATTAATGTCCAACACTGGGTATTAATAAAAAGCTTTGCATTAGAAATACTATAACTGACAGAATCAAGGTACTAACGAGATTTCACATCTAGTTCTATTAATTTCAAACATCTAGGGCTCGTTTTAGAATCTAAAATAGGGATCTAAATCTAGATAGATATTCCCAAGGGGGAGTATCCGTGCATGTTGCCAAATTTTATCAAAGTAAAACTTATGAATGTTATTACAAAACTAAGAAAACTTTTTTATGTTGGTTTGGGTTTTTCCTTTTTTTTTTTTTTTTTAGTCTCTACTGCATTTCCCATTTTTATTTTAAGAGAAGAGCTGTTGCTGAAATTAGAAGCTATTATGGGATAAACAATAAATTTGGATTTTTCTGTGGGTTTAGGATTGAAGAAGGGTACACAAAAAAGTCTTAAGATCTTTGGTCAAAATTGCTACTTGAAAAATATTTCAAGTGTATTAATATATCTGACCATTTCATTATTTTTCTTTTTTTATATGAATAGATACTTACAAAACAAAAATAGAAAATATACTGGTCATTAAAGTCTAGTATGTTGCTTATGGAAAATAATCCACAATTTGATGCCAATATATATGATGTTCTTACTGTATATTGAGGCAGATTTTCTAAGGTGAGAGCTATTGTTATGTGGCATTTTCTGTGATGTTTTCCTTTAAGATACTACTCGGTCTACATGCAGTTCCTAGTGTGTCCCTTGCTGCCATGTGAAAAATATATTATAAAAGTTGCCTGTGAATATGTTCATGTCAGTCACTTTGTATGAAAACAAAAATTCCATCTGAGCAATGACCTGCAGAGAAAAGGGCAAAAGAATGAGCAGTAGGATCTATGCCAACAGTATGTCTTATATCTTGAGGAGAATGACTTTCTAAGATTAATTCATTTTAAGCAAGAGGAATCACCTTGTTTTACGACCAAGTAGTAATCTCAAGGTCTGTACATTAAGTTTTGTCATTATGAAAGGAGGATTCTGAAGTCATATAAAAAAAAACATGACCTCTTAGAAAAATCCAGTGCACAAAGTCTATTTGCAAAGATTGTGTTATAAATCATGATTCATTCTGTGATTGTGATCAGCATGTAGTAGAAAAAATTCATCTTTTTCAGTGGCGTTTTCTTTTTATGGCCTTCTTGTTATACAGTTAAATTGCTTTACTGCTCTGTTCTTTATCTGACTTTAAAGAGTTCTTACATCTTTGTATATTTTCACAGTATCTATTTTACAGCACTGAAACCTTTAAAAGACGAAGGAAAGCTTTTCTTTTTCTTTTGTTCTTTATAGAATCTTACATTTGCATTCATGCATTAATGTTTCAAACACGAGACTTAGTGAAGTATCGCCTTGCTCATTTCTGACCCAGACTGTGGCCGACACCTATTGCTAGAGGAAGGATCATATAAAGCATCCCCCTAAGTCTTCTGCACCACTGGCCTGGGCTTATAAATTACAGCCCAGTGGGGAGCAAACCAGTGCTGCTAAGCATGGATGAGAAATGAGGTGGACACCCTTCCTCACTGCTCCTTTGCTGCTAGCCAGCGTGCCTGAGCCGAGACAGAGGTGGGAATGATCTGGACCACCATAAAACTGTCACCAGTTATGTCCCTTGCCTTGGAGTTACTGCCTGATACAACTGCAACTACGTGTTTCTCCCTTGGGTTTTGTATCAAATGTAGAATTTAGTCCTTTGTAAGCAAAGGATATAGATGTTTGCAGGCTTTGTGAAAACTTCGTTTTCACTGACTCTCAAATGATTTAAAAATACAGTTCTGGTCTAAAACGTGATGACATTACAGACTTGTAACTTTCCTTTACATGACATGAGCTCAATTTACGCCCCAAGATTTTTCACTTGTCTCTGCTTGAAGTACTTGAAAATATTTTTCTCTGCCAGCAAGTGCAGATAGCTTACAGACCCTCTGTATTTAAATACCCCATGTATTTAAGAGGGTTGCCAGTTACCAAACTTCAGCAGTGTAAGGAACGACAGATGGAGAGCATAATAACTTTACTATCTCGGTAGAAAGCCAAAAAACATCAAACTGTCTGACACGTGGGCCCAAGAGCACAAAGAATGAGAAAACTTTTTTTCACTAGGGAAATTGGAATCTAAGATCTCATTTGACACACAAAATGTGAAAGGTATGGTTGGATGTGTACAGTTTTTAATATAAGAATGCATTTGCAGTAGCTTTCTTCTTTGCATTCAGATGATCTCCCAAGGATCTATAACCATAATAATTTGAAAATAAGTAGTTACAATTCTTCACTCTAAGAATCCCTGATACAGAGTACTATATTATTGAATTGAGTAAGACCATTATAAATCTTTCACTTGTACTGTTTTGTGTGCAGAATCTTGAACTCTTCTACTGCAGACTATCAAACCAAATGTCATTTCTTCTGCACGCTATGATTAACAATGTGCAGGCCTTTGAAACTTTGAGCTAAGCTTTCCTAAACATATCAGTGCATGATATTTCTTTCTTTTTATTCCAATGACGTGACCCCTGAATCAAATCAGGCAAGGCTTGCCTTAGAATTAGTCTCTGTTGCTTTGAGAGCAAGCCAACAAGGGATGTGTAAATTATGCAGAGAGCAAATCCCAACTGTGTGCCGTTTACTTGCACAACAAGCCCAACTTTAATTAAGCCAGGGCCTAAGATCCTTTGCCAAGTTGCTTTCAATACTGATTTTACAGTTCATAGAGCAACATCCTCACCTATATGAAAGCCTTTTTAACCCTTCAAAAACCTGCCTGTGGTAGAATATATGTGATAAGGGGCCCTCATAATTCAGTGGCTGACAGAAGCACTCTATGATAAATATAATCATTTTGTCAGATTGCAGACTTTAATTTAAAAATGCAGATTTTTAGAATTCTTCAGTGCAACAGGCATAATGATTGACATGACCTACCACTACAGTGTCGGTATTAAATCTACAAGATTATTGCCTGCTAACATCAAATGGAAAGGATTAGAAAGAGGTGACCTAAAGGGCACACCCAGGATTTGGAAGTGAGATAACTTCTCATAACTCAAAAACACTGAAACTCCCTTGGGAACTGTGAAGATATTTCCCAGTGGGCGGAATCCGTTTTAGGGATGCTCGTTACTGTGTGAATTCTTTCCTCCATGAGGAAATAAAATATTAATCTATTTTGCTTATATTCTACAGAGCTATATATTTCAGTTCTATTACAGCTTCTAGCTAGCAACTGTGACTGTTTCACTTCAGAGGGAATGTGGTTGCTGTTATTTAAATAGCATTAAACATTATTTCTATAAATTACAGGGTTTGATTTCCAGTACTAAAATTCAATGTTGTACCTAACAATAAAGTCTATCTAAAATCTCATTTTAACAAACAAGAAATTGAAAAACATTGATCACCTTACAAAAAATTAGTGCTGATTAGGTGTGTGTACAGTTGAACCTGTCATGTGCTGTTAGTGGTTTGGACTTAATTCTAAGTATTGAAAGAGACCAGTTTCACCAGATGAAAAAAAGTTATCAAGAAAATCAAAGAGAAAGAAGTTTTGAAGAAATACAAATAAAGATTTGGAAGGATTTTCTGTTTTGTTTTGTTTTGTTTTTTTGTTGTGCTTTTTAAAACCACTGTACTAGCTCTGATAAAGGACTTAGTGCTTTTAAAGCATGTGCAGAAGCAAAACTTCAAAAAAAGAAGGTTGTATAAAAACTAGTGGTTAGCTGGGGGGTGGGGCAGGGGGGAATGTGTTTTGTTCCTTTTTTGGTGTTTTCAGGGGACTCATGTTTTTTGAAAATGAGACATTTCTATAATGTCCAAGAGCTCTTTCTGACAGTCTCTAATAAGCTTCAGCAGAAATTTGGACTTTTAATTGAGATTAAAGTGAAATTTTGGTTGTTGACAGTCTGTCCTAAAGACACTACTGTATGTCAAGTACAGCCAAACATGGGTCTGTCATTGGATTTCAAATCTTTTATTTATTAGCAATTTCAAAAATAGTTTATGCTCCATTATGCCTCAGACCTTTTGAATGAAGCTATCTGGGACTTGATGGTGAAGGTTAAAATTGCAAATTGCTGTAAGTCCTGGTCATTTGAGCTTAAAGCCATTATCAAGTACTACTATTTCTAGCTCACTGATCATATACAGATCTAATGCATGCTGTGATATATTTTTGTGAGATTTCCCTTTACTGCAATCTCTGGAAATATAAGTAATAATTTAATAGTAAAATGGAACCTCTGTGTGTAAATATTAATGCCTGGCTCAGATGATATCTTTGACGTTATCTTATGTGCCAGCACTGTTTCTTCTCTGAATTTTTTAATTCCTGTAAGATACTCAATGGATTGTTTAAGGTATATGCATCTGTTGGTATTTTTAAAACTCTGTATAGTACTGAACAGTAATAAATATTCTACTAGTTCCTTTTAATTTTCAAGTCGTAGTCATACACTAATTCAGCAGACGTTAGTTCCCCACTAGGCACCCTCAGTTTTACTGAACTTTTCTCTATGTAGTTTTTCTAATTCACAAGCTTGCAGCTGGTGGTATGTAAAAGTTAGGTCTGGAAATATTGTAAAGGTTCAATATTTAGTTATCACATATACAGACACAGTCTACAGAGACTTCATGCATTTTTCCTTCCTTCTGAAGGACTGCACACATCTCCATATTTTTTCCCAATTCTAGATTTTCCAAGCTTTTCAGGAGCTTTTTTATATCTTTGTTTCTAGTCATTATCTGATTCTGTCATGAAATCTTCTGTAGTCTCATCAATGTGTGTTACTCATAGTCAAAAAAAGTTGTCATGTTTTCCTTTTCCAGCCTCATATAACTCTTGCTCCCACCACTCAAATTTCATGCAGTGTTCTTGAATGTACTCACTATAAATTATGGCCCGACTCATCTTGACTTAGTGCATAGTGAGGCTCTCAGTCCTGTGATATTTTAGAAAATTACTGAGTTTCCCTTCTTTCTGAGCCCAGTTGCTCATTTCTGGATCTTGAAGCTTTGCACAAGGATTTTTTTTTTCAGTAGTCGGTAGATGAGTACACGTTACTTAAGATTTCTACAGGGAGATTCACTAGTTATGGAGAGCAAACAGTTCTGCCCTTCAGGGCTCTGCTTCTAGGACACTGAATTTCAAAGAGCAACTTCAGAGGTATTTGCTGAGCAGAAGTCAGCCATGGCCTTGTTAATCACACTCTACTTCAAAGGTGAAAGAATAATACTGAAAAGCCCAAAAAAGCAGAGGATGATTAAAATGGTTAGGGAGCTGGCGTGTATAACAATAGGAAGAGAGGCTGAGAGAGGTGGTTTTACAGCCTGAAGAAGAGAAAGATAACCGGGGATTTAACTGCAATTTTCAGTTAACATGGCGGGGAGGAGGGTTTTGGAGAAAGAAACTGCATTTCTCTTGGAGGTGCACGGAGAAAGGACAAGTGGCAGCAGGTACTGGGTTGGACGTATGAGTGAAAAAAAAAATCTTCACCATGAGAGTTCCGCACTGGAAGAGAGGACAAGGGAGGTTGTCATCTCTCCACCGTTAAAGATTTTCAAAACTTGGCTGGACAAGGCCCTTTGCAACTTCTTTAGTTTTGAAACTGCATCTAAACTTGGAAGTCGTCCCTACTTTGGGCAGATGGTTGGACCTGGTCACCTTCTACATGGCATTTGATTTGAAATCACATGGTTGAAAGTTCAAAATTAATATGGTATACACAGAATAGGTAAACAGAGGATAATTCCCATGGGAGTGTTTTCTAGTTGGGTCTTGTAGGAATTTATTCTTGTTCCATTGCTAATTAATATTTTAACTTTTCACCCCACTTTCTCCCCCAAAACAGAAAATATTCAATGGCTGGTGAGGAAAAAGAAAACTTTTTCTTAGTTTATTTATTTTTCTTAGTAAAGAAATTTACATAAATTGAAACAGCATTAAAATAGAAAAAAGTTCCTACTGTCAAAAATATGATGAATTGAAAGAAGAAAATGTCAATTCCTGTAGTGTGAAGTAAAAGTCACACCTTGTTTCTCATTAAATACCTTGTATAAACTGAGAATACAATATAGAAAATAGGAATGAAAATACATGCAAAATCTTCTCAATATATTTGCATTGCTGAAAGAGAACTCTAGTTTAAGGCAGTCTTGTCTTTCAAAAATTATTATTCTTTCAGTAAACTTTTTTTAGTCTTACTTTATTTCACTGTCCTCATAACGAGGTGTTGGCCTGTTCTTGCATCCAAAGTTGTAACCTGTCTCTCTTCCCACCTCCCACAGCCCTCCAGAGCCCTGGACTAGGGAAGGTTGGGACTGGAAGTGAACTTTGGGGCTGGATCACGTTCCTTTCCTACTGTGGATGAGAATAAACAAGGTGGTCTCATGGCCAAGTATTCATGGCCGTTAATTCAGTTCTGTTAGTTGTAATCCACTTTGCTGTTATGTGCAATAACTATGTTGCCCTTAAAGGGAAGCTATGTTTAGAGAAGTTGTTTTAATCGATTTGTAACTTCATTATCAAACAAAACAGTAGGAATAGCGGGCTTATCTTAAAAGAAGGAAAAAAAAAAAAAGAAAGAAAAATGTCCTGGGTCATTTGTGAGCAAAGGCAAGGGACACCAGAGATGAAGGAACGAGAGCACCTGAAGTGGCACTATCTCCAATATTTTGCTTAGGGAGAAGAAGAGGGAGGGAGTCTTCTAAGTCTTGACTACATTCTTGTCCTTTCTCTGCACCTCTTAAATATTTTTGGTTTAAAATTCAACAGGTAAGATTCTTATTTTAAGCTGTCAAACATTTGTTTGAAAACTAGAATCAAGTTGTCAGTTTTAATGCTTTCTTCTTCATTTATTTTACCTTTTCATAATGAGTTAAAGAGGGGGGAAAGAGAGAAGAAGAGAAGACCCTACCAATTGTAATGACTGGCAGACAGGTCCTTAACACTTTTAAGTGAGCATTTTTATACTTTGCCATTACAATCTATAAAAGAAGAGTGAAATGATTCAGGACTGTTTGTTGAAGTGCAAGTCCTTGGATGAGCCAGGATAGACATGGGACAGACAAAATGCTGGCGTAGTTCTTGGTCCCTTTGCTGAGCTTGTGTGATGGGGAACAGGTAGAAAGTTATCCAATACTCAGGTAATGTTAGCCATTTCTTACCTCACGCTCATATATGGAATGGATTTGAATATGCCCTAAAGTGCATCTTTGTAGGGTTCTGCTTCTATCAGCAAAAGAAACCTCCAAGAAACTGAGTTACACCCAAGAAAAAGAATGCTGAATTGGTGCTATAGGAAAAAAATAATAAAGTGGCATTATGTAGCATGAATTTTATTTATTTTGGTTTTATTTGGTTTCATTTTTCATTCATGCACCACCCCTAACCTTTAGGGTAAAAGGTATTTTACATTAGCATAAATATTAAGGAGATGCCATTTGTGCTACAGAAAGAACTTTCAGCTAATCATTTTTCCATGCATTTAAATAGGAATATTAGAATGAGGGTAATTACTTCAGTTTTCCATGAGTGATCCATCAAGACATTGACTTTCACTGTATGTTGTGGCACAGATTAGTAAGTGTAGAATTAAATTAAAAACCAGTGTTGGAATATTTGAAGTGTTTTGACAAGTTTGGTAATTTTTAGGTTTTAGCAAAGTTAAGATTTTATTTTTAAAAAGTATTCCCTTCTTCTGAAGAGGTTATTTTGTCAGAAAAAGGTACAACAGATTGGATAAGGGAGAATTTAAGATATGACCAGTTATATGAAGGAATAACCTCGCAGGAGTGGAATAGAAAGTGTGAACAAATAAGTTAGAGAAGTTGCTTTAAAATTAAAGATTCTAATCATTATTGTTGTTGTTGTTTTATTTCACATCAAAGATACCACTGTTGGCATTGGGGAAGGACAGTACAGCATTGTTGAAGCAAATGTAATTGTAACAAAAAAAGTATGACTTCAACAAAAGTATTTTTTGGGAGATTCAGATTTGCCTATTATCAAATAAAAAGAGCTTTTATTTGCTCTTCCAGTTTTTGCCTGTTTTACCTGGATAATTTTTATTTTCCAAGTCTTTACAAGAGTATTCCACATTCAAAAGATCCTGCTAAAAAATTCACATTTTTATATACCAAGAGGCTAAGTAGCTGTCTCAAAAAATGTCTCACTAAGCTAGGCTTGTAAGGAACCGCCAAGAATTACACACCATCAGGTACTATCCACCTTGCTTAAGCACAAGAATGTACCATTCATCCCCTGCCCAGGTACAAAAGCAATGCCTTTTTGTGTCCCTCTCTGCTTGACTGTATGCTTGAAAGCTGATCACCAGCTAAGCAAGTGATGGGGCTTGGGGAGAAATTTGCTTTTTGAGTAAAACAGATTGCGTTGCCAGAATGCAGTATCAGAGGACTGGCTTATTGCATGATCGCAGATCTGATATTAACAGGATGCTTTGTCAACGGTTGGAAAAATCCTAAGTAGGCATTGACTTCTCTTGCCAATATCAAGATTTATTGGCACGAGAGATATTGACTTCAGCAAATCCATGACATTATTATATCTCAAAGGTTAATAAATCTCGTTACCAGCCAAAACCATAAGTCAATATAATTACGCTTGATGATGCATGTTTTCCCTGAAGATCTCAGCTTCATATTATACTTCCAAGAAATATCAAAACATTGAGGAAAAAAAACAACTAAGGGACAAGTCAGTATAAATAGCCACATCCACATTATCATACGTCTCATAGTCTTTGGGTCTTCATGAAAGGCACTTGCCTGTTTCTGTGCTATTTCATATGCTTTTTGAAATGGGTTGTTTTGTTTTGAAAAGTTGGCCTCATTTTCAGCAATAGGATTTAATTTCTATTATAGAAAAATAACCAGACAACACTTACGTGTGTCCACAGGAACTTCTGAATTCACAGATAGTCTTATTTCCAATTTATATTTTAAAATATGTAGGTCTAATGGGCTGCATAGGACTGCAGTCTGTTGAAAAGACCATGTTTTATAACACCTGAAAGAAAACAGTGCTCTAGCGTGCAATTTAGGTAAAAAAAATCAAAACCATGGTCCTTAATAACCTGATTTATTTTGAGCCCATTTATTGTGTTGTGGAAAAGGTAATTTTTATTTTAAAAAGACCCTCTACATTGATTATACCTAAAGTTTATTTCCATCAGGGTTTTTTTGTCTTGGATTGTGTTCTTCAAAGCAGAAAGGGGGGTGGGGGGAAGCCAGGAAAGCTGCTTGGCTGTCCCGCCGCCTGTGGTGGGAGGGACCCCCCATCACCATCCCTCCCGGGGACGACATGGGACCCAGCTGAGATCTGGCACATGGATGATCCCTGTGTGCGGGGTTGGACAGCAGAACTACTCAAAATTCACAATTTCTGCAGTGAACAGCTTAACATAGAAACAGCATCACTCTGTGACTGTGTGGTGGTACAATAATTTCTGGTCCTCTGTGAAGTGTACAGTACGTAACTAATGGTGCAGAAGCAGGAAACTGCCAGATTAGTTTTGACTTCTTTCTGGATTTACAACTGCTTTTACAAATCTGAAGAAGCTCTGTCTGAATATATATATAAACACAAAATTATTTTTTTCCCCAAACTATTGCATGATTTCAGATGGTTCTTTTAAATGATCCTCTTGCTGAGCTTTTCTTTATTTTCCTCTTTTAACCATGGCATTTTCTTTACCTGTTGACATTATCAGCAGTAATAGCTTTTCTTTCCGATTTACAAAGTAAATGGTAATCATCTTATTGTGGAAGTTTTGGTTTAATCTGTTGACTTGGGCAAATACATAACATCAAACGTATAAGCTAGTAAATTTCTGAAGAAAAATAGGAAAGTTCACAAAATGTAGCCATACATTAAATTACATATTTTCATTTTTTCAAAGAGAGTATAACAAACCAACAAAAAAGATAGGAAGATCTACAATCACACAGCAGTGGACGTGATAGGACTGCACAGGAGTTGAATTCAATTTTGTGACAAACCAGTTACTGAAAAGGCATTTTAACAAAATGGAGATACTGATGGGGTTGAGGAAGAAGATAAGTTTTAAGTTTGTCCTTTCTTCTCAACTGCTTTAATTTCAAATTTGTCACTAATTTGAGGTGAGAGGGCTTTAATAAAATATCAGGTCACCTTTTTTCTGAGAAGTCTAAGCCATTTATCAAAGGAGGCGGACAGCGTTAAGAATAGGTGCTTTGTCACATCTGATATAGTTGGGGTTGCAAAACAGTTTCCATATAATGTGAGGGGATATAAAGTATTAATGGTTCCATAAAATCAGGCAGCAAAATCCATTCCCATAATCTTCCTTTTGCTCCCACAAATTAGTTGGAAGATTGCTTTACTTCAGAGCAAATAAGAATTGTCAAGTACTTCTCAAAAGCACCGATTAGATCAGGGAGATTTATCATGTTACAGGATCATATCAGTTGGTGTTTTAATTTTTTTCCCACACATGATGTGGTTTATATGTTATTCAAAAGTTGAGATAGTTGGTCTTATGTGATTTGAAGCAATCTATAGAGATTAGGGTTGCAACATAAAAGAATAACAAGAAGCTAAAGTATAAAAAGCTGCATAAAAATGCTCACAGAATTACAACAGCTTTTTAAATTCTGTCTGCCCTGTGCTACCTGGGAGGTTTCAAGGTGGCACCTCTCCTAGAACTCAGGTCTTCTGCTAATAAAGACAGTACTAGCACGACAGGAAGGAAATAGTTGCCCCTTCATCTGTAGACTCAAATAGCATGTTTTTTCATGTGAATTAGTATATGTTTTCCAAACTAAATTTTGTAGGATATACCCCTTTTTAAGTATTCCAAATATTGTACTTCATATTTTAAAGACAGTTTCACAAACGTAGTTTTCCCCCTTAACGTGGTATATTTGTCGCAGCGCAGAGCATAGCACAGGTGATTGTATCAAAAAGAAGAGGTAACAGAACCTAGGGTAAATGAGTGTATAGTGAAGTCTAATTCGATTACTTTCTGTTTTGATAATCTTCCTCCCTTTCCTTCTGACTTGATGGATACTCATCTTTTTTTAGCTGAAGATCCTCTACGGCCTCTACAGTCCTTTGGCAGAGATTGCATCTACAAGTGCACGCTAATTTGTGGGGAGTTTGTGGCAGTATTGCACTATCGCGTTGTGGCTGAGTGGACCATCTTGTTTTGAGGAAATGTGGACACACGGTTAGATTAACTGTTGTCTCCTCAGAAGGTCCTAGGAGTGCAAAGGAATGTGAAACTCTGTAGGAGGAGAGGGGGAAGCAACGTCTATGGGAAAGGCATTGAGGAGAGCTGTGCCAGAAAAAGGGAAAAAGCACTATAATAAGTACAGATACAGTCAAAAAGTTATTCCTTTTTTTTTGTGAAGGTAGTGGGGATTAAAAAACAAACAAACAAACCCCAAAACAAACTATACAAGTAAAAATTCCATGAAAATTAAAGACAAATGTTTATCCATCTGGGGTGATAATGGGGAATTGTTTTCTCTGAGACTACTTGGACTTCTCTGCACTGTTCTGGAGTCTGTGTGTATCTGATGTAACCACAGCAGAACTGTGACTTACTGAGGTACACACGACACTTAAGAATTTCAGCCTTTTACAAAGCAGGTAGGTGAACCCTCTGTCCTAGTACACCTTTAACGCAAAGTCTCTAAAGTGGTGAAATCCGTAGCTAGGCTGCATGTCTACAAGGAAATAATTTTTTGTATTTCTAGTAGTTGTTTATGGCAAACTTCGCGGAGTCTTTTTAATTTTCTATTTTGAGTTGGTTATAATAAGGATAGCATAGGATGGCTAAGACGCTGTTATAATATTACATTTTCTTAATTTTACGGACATATATTGCCTTTTCCAACATGAAACATGAGCTTTCTCAGTACGTTATGCAAAGGCAAAAGCAAATATGGCACCTGCTGTTCTATAAAGGCTTTAGAGTAGCACGGCTGGAGCTAGCTTATACTGCAAATGCCAAACCACGTGCTATAAATTTCCTGATGAATTAGTGACTTGTCATCTTGCTTATGCTGTACGGTTACATCCAAAATACAAAATTCTGTACAATTTCCCTAATCTACTCATCAAATCATTTTGTTTATGAACAATATAAGATAATGGTATGTTGTACTCTGTGTGTAACTGAGCCATAAACCTTTGCTGTCTGCTCTGGTAGGGGTTCAATTTGTAATCTTTGATTCAAGCCATAGCCATTGCTCATTCTTTTTATATTCTTCCCTCTCGGTTGGCTGAGTCCCAACACAGTTTGTTCTTTAAGCAAGCACTGGGAGCAATAACCATTAACCTTTTTAAAGTGGCTTTTTAGCATGTCATGAGTTTGGATGTCTTGCTTCTTTTCACCATTAACCTTTCTGATGGGACAGTGCGCTGTGTTTTGCTTACTTCAGCATGTCACGCACATTTTCACCCCTTGCCCATTTGCAGGCACTGTATTTCATTACAAGAAGGATGGGGGAATGTGGTGGGGAACAGACAAAGGCAGTGTATGCCATACCTTTTCCCTAGGCACATGAGCAGCTAGTGTGACTCTAGTTAAGAAAAATAGCCCATTAAAGTAGTATCCTTTTTCAGGTGCAGAAGCAGTTCCTCTAACACTATCACTGGTGCTTGCTACAAGGCCTTAATTGTCAACCATGATAAGGCATTGCAACCAAAGCCCTCAAAACAAAAGCTGTTCATCTAAGGCCAACATCAGTGAAAGGTTCAGTTATTCTTGCTTTACTGAGCATGAAATGGAATTGAAAGGCAATATTAAATGGGTTATTAAACTTAAGACATGGTGCCTTGTGATCTTCTCTTGCAATTGCCCTTACCACATGCATATATAATGTGTGGAATAGTCTCTATAGGGCTAGTCATTTGTATGGGCTTTGGGTTTCAAGAAATGTTAGCATTGCAATTATTCAGTCATCATTTTATGATAAACTAAAAATATGGTTCCTTTGGAAACTAAATGTCTGTTGTCTGGTTCTTTTCATCCTCTCTATATGCAGGCAGGTATCTACCACAAAGAATGATTAAGAAGTGGAAAGAATATACTTACTTCTAGCACAATTTCCCTCCCTCAGAAATTCTTAGTGAGCAACACCTACTTTTGTTTCTCTTCAACATAAACACTAATCTCTCAAGTTTTTGGTTTATTTTATGTAGCATTACGACTTCCCTCATGTCCCATTGAAATGACTCTAGGACAATTGACGTATGTTTCCTGAAAACAAACCAGGCATTTAAAAATGAGTGCCATCATCTAGTAGCATTGTGGTCAGAACCTTTTCTCAGGTGAGCACTGAACAGCTGTTTCCATGGACTTCAGCTGGCTTGAGGGCAGGCCCAAGGGAACTGCATGAAAGCACATTTCTAGTGCTGGATTCAGTGTTTGTTCAGCTTGCCTAGAAACCAGACAGGGCTGGAACATTAAACAAAAGGAATTGATCTAAAGGGCGTTTGCCAATTAATCCCAACTGCTAGTAAAGGTGCCTGGTAACATAGCATTTCCACTGTTTGCTCAAAAACTACAACCAAACTGGACTAGGAAGCTCCTGTGTAACTCTTCGTCATTTGCCTAGCAACAAAAGTATTTTCTACATGTTAACTATCTCCATAACTAATTGAAAGACTTATCCAGACTGGTTAATTATCATCAGACAGGACCATTTAGTATCACTTCAGTAGCACGAATTAGAAGTTGGGAAAACCGACACTGTGCCTAACTGGCAATTAAGCAGAAGACAGAGCATCCGTTAATTTTCTTAACTGAAGCTTAACTCCAATTTGTGTTTATCCATATACCTGAGAGTTCTTGCTAAAGAACTGCAAAATTTAGAAGGGGTGGGGGGAGAAATATTCCTTGTGAAACAAAAGAAATGTTACAATATAATTCCCAAAAGATATTGCTAGAATTGTAATCACTTCTACTAGGATTTGTCTGTCTTATTTTGACAGTTTGCATTGAAAACAGCAACTTGACTTAGAGGTGGCAAAGGATCATCGTATAAATAGGTAATCTGTATTAGAATTTCTCATGCCTATAGCTGCAAGGTATGAATCCATTTCTAAAACAGTAGTGTGCTGGAATAGAGTTAATCTTCTTCATAGTAGCTGGTATGGGGCTATGCTTTGGATTTGTGCTGGAAACAGTGCTGATAACACAGGGATGTTTTTGTTACTGCCGAGAAGTGCTCACAGAGTCAAGGCCTTTGCTGCTTCTCACCCCACCCCACCAGTGAAGAGGCTGGGGGGGCACAAGGAGCTGGGAGGGGGCACAGCTGGGACAGCTGACCCCAACTGACCCAAGGGATATCCCAGACCATGTGATGTCGTGCTCAGCAACAAAAAGCTGGGGGAAGAAGGAGGCAGGGGGGATATTCAGAGTGATGGCGTTTGTCTTCCCAAGTCACTGTTAGGCGTGATGGAGCCCTGCTGTCCTGGAGATGGCTGAACACCTGCCTGCCCATGGAAATTGGAGAATGAATTCCTTGGTTTGCTTCGCCTGCACATGCAGCTTTTGCTTTACCTATTAAACTGTCTTTATCTTAGCCCGTTTTCTTACTTTTACCCTTCCAATTCTCTCCCCCATCCCACTGGAGAGGAGTGAGCGAGCGGCTAGGGTTAAAGCATGACAAGTGGTAAAGAAATTCACCTTTAATGATTCTGAAAATATTTTTAATTATTATCTCTTTAATAATTCACCTAACTCTGGAAGAACTGTCAAACAGCAAAAGAAAAAGAAGTGGTGATACAGTCAAAACACTCAAAAATAGCCTTAGAGCAAGGATAAAAACAAATGAAGTTAAAGATGCCACTGGGGAGGATTTTGGTTTAATCTAATGACTTGGTTTGGTTTACGTCTGCTGACAGACAGGTCAACTGCCACAGCTTCATTTTAACACTTTACAAAATCATCTTCCAAATTGCTAGAAGCACAAAGACCATTTAAAGGCAACTTTCACCTGAAAATAAGTTTCTGTATCAGGAGAAAAGTGAGGCTAAAATTAAAAGCTTCAGCAGACCAGATTTGGGTTGCTTGGACAAATACAGATGCTGTAATGTTAATCTAAAGATACCCTGAGAGCAGGGTTCCATCTTACTCAGAACTAAAACTATTTAGTTTAAGATATTCAAGTTCCTACCAAATTTTGGTGGGGTTTATGCCTGGGATTTTGGCTTATCCTAGTGGTCTTTCACAAGAACTATAGAATATGACTTCTGATTTTGGGGCCACCTCAGCCAGCATCTAAATTCTGGATGCACTATTCATAAATCACTTTTCAGTCATAGTATTTTATGGCTATACATGGGAAAAACAAGGATTTGTGCCAATGATTTTGTGTGTTTTCTTCTTGTCATTTACAGTAATGAAATTCTAAGTTGTATTTTTTTCACACTAGGCATTTCCTCCCCCTGCCATTAAATCTTCCGTTGTTCTTCAGCACAACCCCTGGAGTCCAGGGAAATGTACAGAAGTGCTTTTTATTTCAAACACTAACACTACTGATCCTATTTTCTGTGTTAAGGAAATGAGTAAATCCATCCTTCCTGCATGGCTCAATCAATTTCCTTTTGAAAGGGAAAACCTGTGCGGCTTTTACCTTCAGACAATATGTCAGTATTTCTACTGTGATATATAGGCAATGGATTTAGAGGGATTTTTTTCCCATAAACCAACTAGACCTACACAGACTGTTTGCTCTGAAGTTCACGTTTGAGGTATGCATACTGCAATTAATCCTTCAAGGACTGTTTTTAGCACTGCAGTTTGTGCTTCTGCCTACGTGAGGTTGGTTGTTCTCGCTACTTCTGCTCTCTTATTTCACAGTGATTCAAGGACTTTCCGCACAGATTTGCGCCAGTTGTGCGGTGCTCTATGCAACCGGTGATACTTTGTCGTGTGTTGATGCAGTAAAGAGCAGGTTTTGAGTGCTCTCCATAGTGATGCCAGTCTGTGTCTGAGCTGTGCGTTATTCACGTTTAGCTTGCTGAGATCCAGTGAAAAAGGAGTAGTGCAATACACAAAGATGTTGCAGTGCTTTGTGATTTTGTACAATAAACTTTTGCAGTCTTATTAAGACATGAGATCTTAGAGGTTTGCTCTAAAACTGTCAGAAAAACAAAGTTTCTAGTTTGTGGGAAACTTCAATTTGTACCTCAAATTTGCCTTAGGTCAAATTGGGCTTGGATGCTTCAAATCCACTCTTTAGCCTCTCCATAACACATCAATTTACTATAGCAGGTGCAGGAAGCTCCAGCATCTTTCTCCCCAACTAGCCCAGGAAAACCTATAAGGAAGCCAGGCACACTTCCTTAAACAGCCTTGCGTTCAAGAAACCCAAAACATAAAAAAACCCCACCAAACAAAAATCCAAACAAACAAACAAAACCAAAACCCCAACAAAATACAGTAAATCGACTATAAAGATTGACTTTCTAAAATTTCATTTTTGAAAGATAAGTTGTGCTTCTCTGAAAAATCTTCTGGCCAGTTCTGCTCGATGTGACTTGCAGTTCTCTGACACTGGCAAGGGCAGGGGCCCAAAGAGGTGAAAGTCCTGTTGTCTTCATATGCAGAAACTTTATGGTGACATCGAAGAACTGAACACAGGTTTTTTGGTGTTTTTGTTTTTTTTTTCTCTTATACCTTATTTATCTGGTTTTCCTTTTATATTTTAAAAATCATATCCATCAATCACACCAATAAAAGATGAATAATTTGTAGTTAGTCTAAATGTACGTGGTTTTAAGAGAACCTGAGTGGCATTTGAAAACCTCCACTGGGGACAGAAGTAAAAATAGAAGTTTATGTTGGTTTTCAGGTCTAGGACAGTATTCCAAACAATATGGGAGTGTATGGAAGAGAATATAAAACAGAGTATGGCTGTCAATCCATCCTACCCCTCACTGGGTTCCCTTGGTAGAACAGTGGCTTCTGTAATCTGTTAACATATTCAGAGGCAGTTTAAGCTCAGCAGCTTTAAAAAGATTGGAAATGGTTGGGTTTTTTTTTTTTCCTCCCCCTTTTTTAAGGTACCTCTAAATCTCACTGGTGTCTGCTCTTACATGCAACAGGGATTCTTTTTAACTCTGAGGCAAGGCCTGAGGCTCTAATCCATGTCTCCAGGTGACCTGCAGTTAAGGCTTGTCAGAATAATTACATCTTGCTGTGGATAGGCATAAGCATTCTTTGTCTTTTTAAAGATTCTTCCCTGTAAACTACCTGACCTGAGCTGACTACCCTTCACAATGGGGGAGAGGGAGCGTAAAGTAAAATTAGCTATGCACGTCCTGCTGTCAGTCTGAGATCTCCATCATTGACTTCTGTCAACCTCCTTGGCAGGAAAACAACCTATTCTGCCCATGCTTTGCTTTATGAAAACAATGAATGCTTATTAAAATAAGGAAGGAGAAACAAAACAAAATCCTCCATCATACATTCATTTACAGCAAATTGTCCCTGAAACCAAACCCCACATGTTTATTAAGATGTGTGTCCCCGTTGCTGTGACCACCTAGCATTGCCTTGAACTGCAGAGAACAGACAAGGAGTGATTGAGTGTGCATTTTTCCTCTTTATGTATTATACTTGAGTTTAGTCTCAGTCTGGCTCCTAAATAGAATAATCAATGCCATTATCTCTTCCTCCCTTATCTAAATCACATCAGGAGATCAATAGCTACAACAAAGACGGCCAGTGCTTTCTTTCCACTGGGACTCATTACTTTGCTGCCCAAGATGGGGGTATAGATATTCTCAGGAAGGTTATCTGGTGTTCCCTGGTAGTTAACAACAACTGTCAGTTATTAATGGTGCTCTGCAGCCTCACCTTTACAGCGCTGTGACTGATAACAGGACATGTTTATAACAAAATGAATCTCTGCCACCTTTTCCCCTCACCCTCCCAATTCTTGTTCGTTCTTTAGTTTCCTTTCTCCCCTCCTGTCTGCTGTTGCAATCTGAGGCAGCATGTCTGAGAATATCAAACGTTGGGGGCCTTCTCATTGAGATTCCTCACAAGTGCAGGTTTGCTTTTATACAGGCTAACATCTGCTGCAGTATTACAAAGACTAATTAAAATAAATTCAGATCCTAAATTAGTCTTTTCAGTAACATTTATTACACAAGACACTGGGCGATAAAGTGTATAATACAGTTAAGCTGAAGCAAAGTTGTATTTTGATTGGGTTTGCTGGCCAGTCAGGAGCAATCTCCCCAAAGAAGTTTACCTTTGCAATACAGTACTTTCTGCTAGACTAATAATGAAGTCTGCCACAATGTTCTCCTCATGTTTATTTATACATAACAACTAAATGTAAAAAATGATGCTTTAAAAAAAAAAAGAAAATTACACTTCTCCTGTCAGTTTGGACTACACTCCCAGTTTTTCTTGTCAAAAACAGACAGCCGGTTTGCAAATACTAGGTGAACGGTGGGACAGACAATTCACACATCAAATTATCAAATCCTCAAAAGGGTAGTTAGCCACTAATTTAATGGCTTCACTTTCTGCAGTGGCACAGCCTCAGTGTAAGTGCAGATCCCACCCTACACCGTAATCCTGCCTTGGGGGGGGTCGGGCATGGAGCTTGGGTAACCCCAAATTTTTGCGGAGTGATGAGCAAAGAGAAGCAAGGCAATGGTACCTGAAGTACATTTGGTATATATCAAAAGTGTTTGCAGCAGTTAGAAATATATGGATGACCAGGATTGTATTTATTCCTTATTATGTGCTTCAGAGAAGCAGAACAGGGTGCCCAAACAACAACATTATCACTTTTCTGGCCTGCAAGACTGTAAATGAATGAAAACGAGAAGAGAGCAGTTGTGAAGCTGTGCCCTCCGGACACGCTAAGCTAAGGAGCCAGAACGTAAAGGAGTCACGCTGCATCTTTCTTCTAATACAACATCAGGATTTGCTTGTTGACTCTTAAGGGCCTGACCTTATGCCAAGTGAAAATAATGGGAGTTTAGTGGTTGGATTCAGGTAGGAACAAAAGTCACCTTTCTCTGCAAGAAAACTAAGGGTTTTCAGATGCGTGGAGGAGGAAAGAACATGTGCTGCTTCAGGCCTTCAGACCGTCAGTGAACACCACCATGATGTGAAATATGTAGCTGTGAAAACGTTCATCTTAATAAGGAACTGAATTACTCATATTTCCAGTCATTTGTGCCACTTATTAGGAGAGGTTATTACAGTGGGGGTTTTGTGGCTCTATGTTAATAATTCTTTTTGGACATTTTCTTGACTACTTCTATCTGCAGTCACTCCTTGTTTTCCATGAAATAGTGTAAGAAAGAGCAGAAAACATTTTTACGTTTGTTTCGATTGTCTCTTAAGGTACCTAAGAAAATATTCAGGAAGGTGGAGTGTGGGGGTATTGCTTTCCTTTGCCTGCACAGCATTTCAAGTGCAAGACATCTTGGCCTGGACCATTCCAGCTTTTATTTCTTTATGCATTTAGGTGCTTTTTGGGGTCATCTTTAAAGATTTTGAGGCCTTTTTTAATTAATAACTTGGTATCTGCCCTGCTACTCAAAGATTTTGTGCACCTTCCAGTGGATGGGTAGTAAGTTAGTTGGGAAGAATGTGCATTTCTTTGTGTATGAGAGAGAGCACACCCCTACATACACTGGTTTTTTTGATAGTTTTCATTCAGGGCAAAAATATAACTTGAAGATATATTTTCCAGTAGCTCTCCCTTGGCTACTTCATTTTTCTTGCACGAAACAGAAAAGTAGTGCAGGAGTTAATAAAAGACAGGTCTGTAAAAAAGGCATAATATGTTACAGATAACTCAGGACTGATATTTATGTTTTCTTTTGCTCTGTCATTCCCCAGATTATAATATACAGATTGAGTATTTCCAAGGACACCACAAGGAAATTTGCAGAGAAATCAAAATGGGCTATGGTAGGGCATAATCAAAACAAACAAAACCACTCCAAAAAATACCCCTGAAAATAACCAAGCTTCAGAGTTAGATAATCTCAGCAAAACACTTAAAAGAAATGTAATGAATGAAAGAGATGAGCAGCAGAAGTGACTGAAGTGGTCTTAAATTAGAAAAACACAAAGGAACTTGGTGTTGTCTGTGTCTGAATTTCTTGAGAAATCTGCGTGAAGTTCCTTTTTCTCCGATGGTTTCTTGTGTGGCATAAATAAAATGACTTGTGTCTAGTCTGCTGCCTAAAATCAGTCTAGGAGAAGACATGAACTGGTAGTTAAATTCTGGATTGGCTGATACCAACTTCTTACATCTTTGTTACCTGGGTGATACCGTATCTTCATCTCATATGATGATGAAGGGCTTATATCTGTTACAGTACACCATTCTTTTTTTCATCTGGCAATTTTTTTGAGCTTTTCCCCGCTGGTTTGGGGGCTTTCTATGTGCTAGTAGCCATCCACCATTGTCTCTGCATTGCTGTTGCTGGCATTACTGTTCAAAACCAAGAACAGATTAAAGCAAATGACATATCTTTAAATCAAAGTGTGATCGTTAACTAACACAGATGCATATCTCAGCCATGTAAAACTGGGAAGGTGCTTTAATGCACACCTTCACCTTTGACATGCTGAAAAGCAGGTGGTGCTGGAATTTGGATTCAGTCTCTCGGAAGCTCCTAAGATAGTGAAAGTTTAGTCATAGAGTTTGCAGCATAATTTTTGGCTACAGTTCAGCAAAAAGATGAGAGGGGAGGAGCGAGGCAGCAAGACAAGCACACCACGCGGGAGCACTGATGCTGATGAGACGTTTCACTAAGATGATTAATGCCCATTTACAAAATTGGGCTATTTACAAAATTGAGCATGTAACTTAAAGACTGCCTGGGTTAAAAGGAAGCGTTGCTGCCCACTGACACCGCTTTTATCCCGCACTGTTCCCTCTGTCCCATTGTGCTGTAATTACAGCTGAGCCTTGTGCAGTGGCCTGTCTCGGGTGGCATTAGTCCAGGACCTGCTCGCTGCTACTGCTCCTGTCTCTACCGGTGTGTTGTGCCAGGCTGCGGGAGCAAGGGGATAAGGGAGCACTTAATGGAAGGCAAGAGGTTTCCATTTATGGCTGTTATTCCACTCTGATTCTGGGGTAAGAGCCATTATAAGGGTGTTTCAGAGCACAACAGGAAAAAACTACCATAACTAGGAGTAATGGGATAAGATTGAGCAAAGGCAAATGGAGGCCATTTCCTGACAGTGAGATCTATTAGACTGTAGAACAGATAAGTCTCCCAAGGGAAGTGGTAGAAGTCCAAGCACTTGAGTCATTTAAAACTACAGTGGACAAAGAACTCAGGAGTATGTAATAGGGACTAATCTACCAGTGGCCACAGAATGGAAAATTGACATAACATGCTCTTCCATCTCTAATTTCTGGAATACGTACAGACCAATTGAAGCTTTCCAGCTTGTAGTTTCCTGCTAAACATTTTTTAGAAAGTCTGGTTTCTAGAGAAAGAGTAGTAGCTGCAGATGTTTCTGAAAGGAAGTACTGCTGGTTTTATAATGCTGTTCCACAACCCTTTCTGTAGACGTCTTCTCTGCAGGTGAAAAGTTTCAGGCTTTGCAGCTGAGTGAAGTCCAGCTCAGGGGGACAGCTTCCCTTTCAGAAACACCATTTTCCCTCCACCCTTGTTGTTCACCACATCCTGTACCCAAATATGCATAGCATTATTAATATTAGTTTCAGGCTTTTGGTTGCCTTGTACCTTGTTGAACCATTTTTGTAAGTAACCTAAACCACAGAAATAAGGTTTCATCTCAGTGCTAGCCATCTCCTTCACCTTACAGCCGTATGTTGGCATGATGGAGTGGGCTTTGCAGGAAGAGAATCTGTGGTCCTATAGTTAAACTCAGGAAAGGCACCTCATACATGAGGGACAGTAAGAATTCAAAGCACAAAGCATGTATGAGAAGCACAGCAAAGTCTAGAATTACTGAAAGAAGGCAAGATGGGGAATGATGCAATGCCGCAGGAGAGCAGTCAAGGCAGGAGCAGCAGAGTTCTAAAGTGTACTTGAGCACGAACATGATGCAAACGGATAGTCATGTGAGCAACGCAGTGCCCTAGAGCAATAGAACTGAGATGCCAAGTTTTTGATAACTTGAAGGCAAAATTAAAGGTGTTGATCAGGAGTCACTCAGGTGGGCAGGAAGCATGTTAAATACTTCTGGGTTTGGAAATTCCACTGCCTCCAGTAGACAATATTGATCTCATGATGTGTTAAAAGCTGCATCTAACCTGTAGCTTTGTCATTCTTTCACTGTTGCATGCATAACGTTAGATTAAACCATAGATGGCAAAATTCACGAGCAGGTTGTGCGATGTATCTGTAATTCACCCCTCCTCTCAAGCTATAACCCTTAGTGGGTATTGGCAGAACAACACTACTAGCATAAGAATTGGCTTGATCTAAACTGCAATGTTGTTTATGCTAGAAAATGGGGAAAAGAATAGTTATTGAAATGGATTATGTTCAAGAAGCCCTGAGGGTGGGCTAATATACTAAGAAATCTTTAGCACCCTGTAATGATTTGCTGTCTTCAAGAGGTTGGTTTCTTTTTTCCTGTGACTTGTTTTTCTTTTAATGTTGCCAGATTCATTTTTAACAAATCTGATCCGAACATTGTATTGTTTGCTTCATATTTTTTACCACCTTTCCCTGTTGTTTTTTTAAAACATTTATATATATCATGTTGGTCATTTATGTCTAAGCACATGTGCTTTGCTCTCTCAAGATGCTCTAGTTAAAAGCCTTAGCCAAGAACTGAAACAAACACATTGACGCACTCTGAACTATGTGCATATCACATTAAGTCTTTTTTATGTTGGGTTGCATAAATGCATAGATCTTTGCCTTATGCCTGGATAGTGATCAGATTTTTTTTTTTTTTTTTTTTTTTTTTTATTTTAACTAGCTACAATGGCTAATTCCAAAATTTTAACCTCC
Source organism: Astur gentilis (assembly GCF_929443795.1). Classification (NCBI taxonomy): domain Eukaryota; kingdom Metazoa; phylum Chordata; class Aves; order Accipitriformes; family Accipitridae; genus Astur; species Astur gentilis. The sequence goes on along the minus strand of NC_064884.1, from coordinate 34,468,586 downwards.
AACTAAGATGTTCATTTGGTCAGCACCTCCATATTTCCATTTCACTGACATGGGTAGTCAAGATATTGAACATAATGTTTTGTGGTGCAACTTGGCATGTCAAAAGAAATGACAAAATTGTTTATTGGTCTTTTTCTAATTCAAAACCTCTATTTTGCATGATACGTCATCCCCAATTAACAATAGGAGCTAAAGAAAAATTTTATCTGTTTTCTGTTATCTATACTGAGCAGACAGAGACAGATCTTCTGTTTCTTGCTGTTCTGTTTTTTTGCAGAGCAAATCCATAAACTTTCTGTCTCAGAATTGATTTGTATAGGATAATAATAAAACTTAAGTATCAACGTTGTACCAGAATAGCTATTACTTTAGATATATTTTATATTTATAATGCTCTTCTATATTTAAAATAATAGAGAAACACTAAAAGAGGAGCAAAATTCCAGTGACTATACCAGTATTTATCCACTAAATGAACACCTTTATTGTATCATTTAGGTGAAAGATAGGTATATTAAAAAGTATGTGTTATGGTAGAATACAGAGTGTGTATGCATACGATATACAGTCAATTAGAAAGCTATGATGAAACATGTAAATGGATGAACACAGCCTATGTAACCATAGTCTATCAATATATATATATATATATATATATTTCCATATTATTTCCTGTAAAGCATTTTCCAAGAGGGGAAAATAAGAGCATGTGAATGGAATACTGATTCTACTGGTAATAATGGCATCTGATCTACAGAGATGGCTAGTAGATTCAAATCATTGTCAGCTCCTGCCTTCTAGGCAGCAATCTTTCAGTGCAGGATTTACCATAAAGATCAGAAAAACAGCTGGCAACTAGCAACTTGTTATATAAAAGACCTTTAAATGTCTTCTGCTATCTAGCTGTGATGTAGTGTGATTTACTTAAAAATGTAGCTATTGAATGCACAAAATTATTGAAGACCCAGAACTCCAATTAGCTGGTAAAGTCCAGTTATGGCTTTAATTGTTTTAAGGTTTCCAAGGGGATACGAGTCTGTGAAGTGCTGAAATGGGGAGGGGGGACGGGGGGACGGGGCGGGGGGGAGACGATGGAATGCGTTCTGGATGTTCATTTTCCTAACTGCGGCCGGAATGTTTAACCAGACAGTGCAAATGCAGTCATTAGTGAGCAGGAAGCCCATGCCAAATATTGAAGAAGGATAAGATACAGCAAACTGCAGAAAAAATGTAGTTGAAAGGAAAAAAATAAATTTTGGGGTTGAAGGCCATGTTGAACATTTAAAGCAGGGGAATAACTGAGATAATGATTTTTCCCTGTCACTCAATTAGAACACCAGTGGAGGTGTACAGCCCGCACAAACCCATGCGCACTCTACACTGCTGGTGGGAATGATGTATCTGCACTGCAGTCACTACTGAGAGAACTGGATTGGGGTGATTTTGAATGTGGGTTTTTAAGGCACCTTCTTTCCAAAGTGGAAAGCTATGAGAAAATGTAGTTGCCATCAGCATGATTTTTATATCTATTTCTTTTGTAAGGTGCAAACTTGTTCTTCAGTCAACCATATTCACCTTCTTTTTCCACACACACACCCCACCCCACCCCACCCTCCTCTGATTCCTGGAGCTCTTTCTGTATTACCAAGTATCTAATTCAGCTTTCATATCTGTTTTAGCTATCTATCTCTCTATTATAGCTACTATAGCTATATTTCAACAAACTATCCTGCTAAAATATCCTGTCTGAAAACTCAGACCGACAGCTTAAAGAGTGAGTTTGGATGGATGGATAGATAAACGGTTATCCAGAATAGCTCTTAGAGCTGTCTATTTTAGCAAACTATTCAAGCTGTCAGCCTCTGTGTATTTATAGCCTACTTATCACACTAGTATCTGAACACCTATCAATTTAGCATTAGAAATCCAGTCCAAGTCTCAATCCAATTGTGGAAACTCACTGGCTGTTCTCTACTTGCCTTAGATGAGTAGAATAAAAGATGTGATATGCAGCCATGCTTAGCTTTTTCCTTCCTAGTCTATTGTCTGAAAGCTTGATCTGGGGCTTCCTAAACTGTCAAGAGAGGTTCTTTTTGGTGATTCCTTATAAAAAGTAGTTTGTACTTGTTCAGAGCTCTTCTCTGAAAAAGGTTTACCTCTTTCTGAAAAGGAATCTTCAGTAAAAAGGCTTGCAAAATTTCCAAACTAAAATGTTAATTTCCATTTCTCCCAATTTTTTTCTCCTTTTTTATTGTTTTACCCTTTCCCATGTCTTTTCTTTTATCTTTGAAGTTGTGTTTGTTTTTCACATTACTAGTTGGGCAGTATACTGAAGAGAGAAAGTGAAAATTATTTTTTTTCCCAGTGAAAACAATGGATAACACTTTGTTGAATGTATCACCAAGTGGTAGAGATATTCACTTGACAGTGAGAAATGCTAAGCTTTGAAAGTGAAGCAGTTCTCCAGTATGCTGAGCTGAGAGTCATCTAGAGAAAGGAAAAAGGAAACATTAAACAAAATTGAAAGTTTCATATCTGATAACTTGGCTTCTTTTCCTAAAAAAAAAAAAAAAAAAAAAAAACAAAAAAAAAAAAAAAAACCACAAAAAAACAAAGGAAAAAAAAACACAAAAAAAAACCCAAACAGCAACAACAAAAAACAAAGATAAAAAGGAGCTAATGGTTTTCAGTGCTATGTTCCCATGAGAAGGACATCCTGAACATGTGATGGACTGCTCTCAGGGTTTATGCTGATCACAAAACTGCATGCCACACATATCAAAGCAGGCATCTACATCTTGTCTTTACAAATGGCCAGTATTAAAGACTGTGTAAAAGAAAAAATGGGTTTTATTACTGCCTAGGTTAAAAGGCAGAATAGAGTCAGGGTATGACAAAATACAGTATGATAGCACAATACAGCTCTTTGTGCATCCTGTGATAGCGATTGTTAATGCAGTCATACGTCATTAGTAGAGGTCAGTCCATTTGTGCTCATGGTAAGATCCTCACAAAGGCCTTTCTGCAGCACTGGAAGGTTCTCGTGTTACCACAGACGCTCTGAGGAAGCAACAGTAAAAGGAACGGGTCAGCATGGTCACAAGTTACCCACGCGGACAGGGATGTAATTCACACCTCCATTATTGCTCAGGTCAGCCAATTTTCTGGTCATACCTCTTCTTCAGAAGCAAAGAGGAAGACCAGATGCGTGCAGCCAGAGGCATGCCTGCTTTTGTTCAAGAAAGAGTGCTTGTTTCTCTTGAGGGGGAAAAAGCTTCTTCATATGGTGGTCTCAAGGAGCAGAGGATTTCTTTATTTTTTTTTGTCCTTGTTGAGCCACTCAGAGGCACTTGAGAGAGCAATCAGTCCATAATGTATGAGAATCCATCCCTTGGTCAAAGGGAAGTGGCATTTGTGGCTGAGTTAAGAGTTTGTGGTTTCTTAGACTTTGTTGCCAAATCACACACGGCCCGTTTCTTCTGTGTCAATGTTTCTGTCCCGTTTCCACTAAGGGAGGTCAAAAAGGAAAAAGCTTGGATTACACCGTTTCCCTTTCACTGAATTTGAAGTTCTGGTGCAGATAGGTGATTAATTCCCCAATTAATTCAGTATGGAACTGAACAGGAAGAGTATGGATGTATTTGGCTTTTCAGTTAAATGGGAGAGATCACAGGGCAATGTACTGGATGTTTTTGTAGACCCACTCAGCAGGCTGCTTTTTGATGCACTCAGGAACATGCATCTTTTTCTCCTTTCTTTTTTGTGAATTTTATTAATTTTCTTCATATTAAATTAAAATTAGATGTGTTTGAAATACTAAAGCACAGTGGTTTTCAGGAAAACGAAAAAAAAAATCCCAAAACATTTAACTGGTTGGAGAAATCCGAGTTAGAACTGGGAAAACATTGCAGAGAGTTGTCTGGATATCTGTTCTCCTGAAAGAGCTGAGGGAGAGGGCAACCAGAAGATGAGGATGCTGCAGGATGGATCTCTGTATTGGGTCTGGTGGGGATGGAGTTAATTTTCTTCAGAGCAGCCTGTACGGTGCTGTGCTTTAGATTTGTGGCCAAAACAGTGTGGATAACACACCAACGTTTTAGCCGTTGCTGAGCAGAGCTTGCACAGCTTCAAGGCCTTCTCTGTTTCTCACTCTACTGCCCCAGAGAGTAGGCTGGAAGCGGGCAAAAGGCTGGGGGGGGGCAGCCAGGACAGCTGACCTGAACTGAGCAAAGGGCTATCGCAGCCCATACAACATCCCGCACAGCAATAATATGGGGGTGGGTGGTTTTTCCAAAGTAGATGTTGCTCAGCGGCTGGCTGGGCATCAGTCTGCTGGTGGGAGGTGGTGAGTGATTGTCTTCCTATCACTTGATTGTTTTCTTTTCTTCACTTATTACACTGTCTTTATCTTGACCAGGCAAGAGGGAGAGCAAGTTTTTCTTGCTTTTGCCCTTCTGATTCTCTCCCCCACCCCACTGTGGGGGAGTGAGTGAGTGGGCTGGATGGGGGCTTAGCTGCCAGATGGCACCAGCCCACCACAGTCTGTGATGATTAACTCTGGAGACAATGAAAAAGGCCAAGTCTTTCCTGTTGGAGATAAGAACTTGCTATCAGCTCCTCCCTGCTATGCAGCTATATTTACTGCTAACATACTTGTTGTATTCATAGGTTGTTCGCAATAAAAATATAATGGGGAGACAACGACATGTGTATAAATATAAATCTCTAGAGGTGTTAGTGACAAGCTGCTCTCAAAGGAAACAGCTGATCAATGTATAGGAAAGATGAAGGGGTGTGATCATGATCAGACAACAAGGTTAGCAATATCAGCCAGGTCTCCTAAAATAGATGGAAGAGTTGCAATTTCATGTCTTCAGCTACAACCTGGCCTTGTTTGCTGGTTTCAAATATAAAATAGCAATAAAGCATCCATCTACCTGACATCCTTTTATGTTCTCTTTCAATCATGGGCCGCAAAATGTTTCTTTTCAGGTTTACTCTGGTTTGGCAGCCCTGTTATTGCCTATCACTTTAAGGAGTTGAAAAGGCTGAGGATTGATTTCATTTTCTTTTAGCTCGCGAGCTTTTTTATTCGGAATCTGTTTCTCACTTGGTTTGCATTTCATCTAGGATAATGCTGGCTATCAGTGCTTGAATAATAATTGAACAGAAGCAAGCTGTTCAGCCTAAGGTCTCAAGCTGGGAAAGCTGTGTATGTCACGTGTGGGTATTTCAAAAGAATTTAACATTCCAAAATTAAGTTGCGAGTAAACACAACAGGTAGGGGAAATCTGTGCTGCTTTGGCTATGCAGCTACACCACTGCCTTCAGTAGTTCCTCACTGTACCTGAGCTAGTCCTTCATGTTCTTTAACAATTTTCATCAATGGCATGTAGTAAAGCATTACAGCACTGAGAGGGGGAAAATGGCATACTGTTAATTTTGAAACACAGATGAGCCTTGTGGAATTGTTTCTCCCGTCCCATCATATGCTTAGCTTCTGTTGAATGGGCCCTTAATAGTTACCTGACTTGGAATTGCACTTTTATTTAGATACCATTAGTGCCACTAAAACATAGATGCTGGTTGTAGCTTTTGTAATTATGTTGCTACACCTTTCGCTTACAGTAACACTATACCATTATTGCTCCACCATCTGTAATCTCTTCTAACAAGGATTTGAAATTGCGGCTCAACTGACAGGAAAAGCAAGCTTATTTTACAGTATCGGTCTGTAAATGGATTGGTGATTATGCAGTTTGTAGATTGCTTATATTGAATGCCACTGTTTGACACATGCTGCTTGAATTTGGCAGATGTTGGAGACAAATGGTTTGGGGTTGCACTTTGGGCTCACCTGCAGTGAGTGATGGTAAGCACCAAGTACTCGGAAAGCTCCTTCTGGCTGCAACAGGCTTGGGCTGTGACTTGGGGACAGGGTTTTGGTTGGGGATAGAGGAGTGGAAACTTAACAGATGTCTACAAAACTATGGAATGTTTTATCTTTTTTTTTTATTAGATTGCCATTTGAATCATTCTAATTTTCCTTATTATAGTCTCCTATATAAACCATTTTTTCAAGTTGGGTGAAAAATTACATTAATGGTCCAGATAGTAATTACATCTTGTAAGTCACAATTTGATGGCTTGAAAACAAGGGTTAATTAAAACTTTGCAGACTGTTTTTGGAAAGCTTTAACCTTCTCCTACCCTACTTAATCTAGACATGGCACTGGAACTTCACCAATATATAAGCACCTTTACATGTTTTACTAGCCATTCACATGCACGGTTACTGTGCTACCAGTTAGGAAATGTGGTTCCTCTGTGCTCTGGAGATGAGAGACAAGGAAGGATGTGTTAAATATTAAGAAAAGGTCTTTCTATATGAAATTCTGCCATTTGCATAAAAGATGCTACAAGACACAAAAGTATGAGTTAATCACAGAGGTTAAACTATAAAAGAAAAAGTCATGCTTAAGGAGACAGACATTTCTGTTGTAGCTATCTATGAATTTATGATACTGCTGATGGATATCTTTTAAACTTCAGAATTAATGAGCACCCTGAGGACAATGAATGATAGTTGGTTAAAAAGGAATAGAAGAGTAAAGGGACAGTATTCAATATAGGTTTTTTTACTCTGCAGGGGTAGAGAATGCTAAAATCCTTTTGCTGATAAATATAAAATATATGTTGGAAAAAAATCATGCTTCAGCCAAATAAGGAATTGCACAAACAAGTTACCGTATAGCTCCTGCAGCTTAGTTCCTTTATAATGTAAAAGAAGAGTCAGCTAAATAGCATAACTTAAAATAAAACCCCAGCTTTTTCGTTACGTCTGAAACTTCAAGGAGAAATGCCAAGCTTTCAAGTGTCAGATCATATCCAAACTGTTAGTGACTTCCTTTTTTAGAAAAGCAGCAAAGGAATTGGTCTGCCTTGGGACTGTATTTTGCCGTGTACATAAAGTTAGGAGAGGAGGGTACACATTTGAAACATCCCTTCCTGAGCAGGTGCCTGCAGAATCCTATTGCGTGTACATTTGCAGTCTTTCTGAACTGTGAAGACGTCGCAATTCAGTGTGAAGTACTTGCTTAGCATTTTCTTTCTTAGGTTTCAAGTGCTCCTCATCAGTTTTGAGCACTCCAAACCAGGGATGAGGTTTACTACTTTCAGTACTGCTCAGGCTGATCCACGTGACCTTGATGGGTTGACTGAGAGTCAGACAGGCCTCAGACTGGCATCTCTTTTTTGAGAGAGAGTCCTGGTACAAAGTAAGATTAGTCACATGTACAGCAAACCTCAAGAGGTATTCAGCTGTTCAAAAGGCTGCAAGCATTTCCATGGGCATCTCCGGTCAGTGTCATGGTGAGGGTGTGGATTCCGCTTCCCTCTCTTGAGGGTACACACTTTACCGCCCTTGTGCAGGTCTTTGGGTTGCACCTGGTCTCTCACCTGGCTGTGCCAAACCAACAGCCGTACCTTTGTCAGCAGCCTCGGCAGTAAGTGACTCTATAGGTTGTGAATCTGCCACCCGCTTTACGGAGGGAAGGGAGCAGTGTATTTTACAGAGTTGTCTTAGTCTCATAACGTTGTGGTTTTTCTCCACACCAGATGTCTTCATCTTTGCTCCATTTGTAAAATACTTGGGCAATTGTCTGCAACTTCCAAGTTACGTGGCATTTAATAGTGAAATTTGCGGAAGTTTTTCCTTGCCTCTGGAAAAACTTTTCCTTCAGCCTTTAAACATCAGTTCGGCCATTTGTTGAAAAGCTCTGCGTGGCTGACAAACTCCTTTTAATGCCTCCATTCCTCTGTCTTGTCAGCCCTTTTCATGAAGAGCCCTCTTTCACATGAGTATTTTGTTCTTATCAGGCAGAGTGAGTGCCTTGCTGTTCAACATAAAGCCCTGAGACTTCCCTGTATGACGGGGTTAGACAAGGTTAGACAAGTAATTTCACCTATCCTTATACTTTTTGAGTCTTGGGCTGATCAGGTTTTTCTTTACCAAAACAAACTTTTGATAGGTGAGCAAATCGCGGAGCGTGCGACCGCAGTAAGTAGGATGAAATCTTCCCTCCCCTGGCAGACGTGGAGTTCAAATGGTAAAGAAAAGGAGCATGATCAGTTCTTCTCTGCTTGGGGGATGTTTTCTGGGGAAACAGCAATTCTGCATCTCTTAATCACAGCAGATACTGGTTGAACAAAATCTCCCAAGGCAACAGTGAGGCTAATATGACCTGCAATCTGTGGATAGTTACAAACTTCAGATTTTGCACTTGGTATGACTGCTGCTGGATTACTGTGTCTAGTTCTGATGTCCCCAGTACAAGAAGGAAACCAGCAAGTTGGGAAGATCTCGGGAGAGAGCCTTGCAGTGGCTGACTAAAGGATCTTAACTGGTTCAGCTGGTCAAGAAAATGGTCAAGAAATAACTGAATTATTAGTTTAGTAGTACTTACACAGAGAACAGGAGCGTAATGTTAGAGGGCTTTGCAATCCAGCTGACAAATGTATCTACCAACTGGAAGCTAGACAAACTTGAGAGAAATATAGTGCCTGCTTTTAATAGTGATAAACACTGGCAAAGTGTACCACAATCAAGGATGGATTTTCTAAACCACAACAGTTGTGGAACATGACTCAATATTTTCTAATTCAAACAGGCTTTAGTTCCAAGAATAGCAGAGGTTCCTTGTAGCCTCACATGAAAGTCTTTTAAAAATGATACATAATACATGCCCCACCTTTCTCTTTAATTCTGTTACGTACATTCTTTATATTATGGAATAATGCCTTTTGCTGTATTTCTGGACTCTCCAGCAGTTTCTCTTTCTGCTAGGCACAGAGTCTGTACTGTATATCGGGGACAGTGATGTGAAGATCCTGACTGGGTTTGGACTGAGTGCAAAAATAGTATAAAACGTGAGAGCAATTATTTGATTTTCCTGGGCTTTGAAACTGCTGTCTTAGAGGACAAAGCAGAATAGAGAGCCTTTCTAATCTCTGGCCATTCTCATCGCTTTTTCAGACCTGTCACAGTTCCTACTTGATAAACAGGTCTATGCTAGTGTTAGGTTTGAAGTGTTAGCGTTAGACTGCCCTAGTAGTAACATAAAGGTAGATAAAGCTTTATCTTAAACTTACTACTTTAATTAAATGTGGGGTTTTTTAGTAATCACTCCTGAAGCCCATTCCTTCACTCTACATTTTACTTGCACTCCTTGAATGGTCTTCTTGAAAACGAGCTTTAGTTCTGCAGTCTCCTGAGCCTTTACCAGGGCTGTGGATGGCAGCTATGCTGTGTGATTTTTATTATTTTTTTTTTTTTTTTTTTTTTTTTTAATAAAGGTGGTTCAGTGCCTGCAGTACTTCATGCTCAGAATTGAGAAAATGGCAATGTGCTCCCAGCAAGCATCAGAATATTTAATCCCCAGGGCTAGGACGTGCAGGGTTTATATCTGTATTTATTTCTCAGATGATTTTCATGTTTTGGGTTCCTTTTACAAAATAGGGATGCTTGCGCTAGATTTTTTTTTTTTTTTTTTTTTTAATGAGGAGGAGGAGGAGAATACAGACAAGACAATAATAACTTCCATTTTCATTAGCTACATCTCTACCTGTGTTAACATTTTCTGATGAATACCCCCTAGAATATCATCAGCAGCAACAGCAGCAAAAAAATACTGACTGCGCTTGAGGTTTCTTAGCAGGCTGAGAAACAGGGAAGGAGAAAAAAGAATATTCCAAAAGTATATCGACTGTGGCAGTACTGGGGTCTGCTTCCAAGTGATTAATATAACCAAAAATACACTTGAGAAATAAAGGAGCAAGAAATTATTTGTATTCTCAGAGATACTCTCTCCCTTCAGCATATACTATTTGTAAATCCTCTTTCCCAGTTTTTAAAAATACTTTTCTACATAACTAGTTTACGTGTTCTCTCCATGAAACATGAATGAGAGCCACTGTATTTTTAAAGCTTCATCTGCTTTGTGCGTGAATGGTATAGACCAGCTACAACCAGTGCCATTTGTTTTAAACACCCTGTTGAATGGAACCGTTTTATGGAGAGTTGGCTGACAAGTGGCTTCAATTAATGGCAGTGGCCAGGAGGACAGCTACGCCTACAGCTTTCTCAGCAGTGCCGAGTAGCTATTTGGTCTGAGTCCTCAAAATAAGTATGAGCAATTTTTGCAAAAAAATTTAGTGGATAGACAAGCCTTTACCATTTGAAAAAAAGTCTTTCCAAATTTGAGCCGCACAATTATATATCTGTCCCAGTGTTTCTGTCTCCAGCAGTGGAGAGTATTAGATCACAGAGAAAAGTGCTAAAACTCCCACAGTGGACAATTATGGAATAAGCTGCTCTAAGGAAAAGTTCCTTCCTGACCCCAGGATGCCTTGAAGTATTTCTGTTCTGTTTAATGTAATTGTAGATCTTCATATTAGTCCTATAAATGCCAAATCCCTTTATTAATCCTTCTGCAAGATTATTTCTTTTAAAAGTCAATTCTGCACAGTGGCTGTTCAAAAGAAGTAGAAATTAATCTTTAAAAAAATAAAAAGAGATTCTTTCTGTTTTCAAAGCAGGACAAGATCTAACTGATAATTCATAAACATATTTCTCTTCACAACTAGCCTGATACATTCCAGTTGAAAGACAAGAATGATTATTCAGCCTGGTTGTAGGCAACTGAATAAATGATGTTGCTGCTAGAATATTCTTGAGACTTCTTTTTAATGTTGTTATTTTTTATTTATCTGTTCTAGTTATACCTATAATTCTCTGTATTACACTCGTTCCATAATCCTTTGAAACATACCTCAGATGGTCTTCAGGGCATCCTACGACTTTTTTTTTTTTCCTGGAGGTTCATGATCTAAGTTTTAAATATGTAATAGACTACTAATCTTTGTAAGAAATAGGATCATAAATTCAGGTATTAAAGATAAATATTAGGTAAATTATAAGGCTAATGTGTTCCCAACTAAGACATTTTCTGATAAGCATTGACATTTCTGGAAGACATTTAATTATTGATGTATAATATATCAGGAATGATTAATCAAAAGGGTATCATAAGTTCAAATGGATATAAATTATATGTTTTATAATGCTGACATTATTTAATTTACTAGGATTTTAGTTTAGTAGTCATCTTGGATTAGACAATGTAGGGGCACACTGTGGGAATATTAATTTTTGTCTGACTTCCCACAGATTCTGAACTGGCAGGAACTGGGCACAGTTTCCAAGGCTAAATCCTATGTAGAATTCCAATATTGAATGCATGCCTGAAAGACTGTTTAACTTATATAATGGCATCAAACACAAGCAATCTTTTAAAATACAATTACATTGGCTTCACTTTTCCAGGACTGGGATAGGGGGTGGTGTTTAAGGTTTTAATGATCTTACCAGCGAGACCTATGTTGTACCATAAGGTGGTGAAAAATTCCATCATCCATTTTTATCTAAGATTTAATATTCTAAGGTTACACTGAAGAGTTTAGATGCTGTAGATTTGATTTTTCTAACACAATTTTTACTCTGATAGGGTAGTGCTGGTACTGTTTTCTCATGAATATGTAGCAGCATAAGGAAAGAACTGGACAGTATGTGTTCTATATTAGGAAACCTATTTTCTCTTCATTATGAAACACAAATATGTTCTTAACAAAACTATCCATACTGTAAGTATGTTTAGATCAGCTGTTACACATTGGTCTTATGCAAAAATGCAGTTCTTTTATACTCATCTTCTGAACATGCTGTCTATTGTGCAGGCTGTGTGCTATCTGACAGATTCATAGCTAGTAGGATTGGGTCTGTGGTGATGATTTCTCAGCCCTTTTGAAGGTTGTATAAAGTTTGTGGCCTTTCAACTCTGAAATGAGTTTGTTTTCCAAAGTCAAACTCATCTCTAAAATGCCTTTTCCAGCTGAATAATCAGCCTCAATACCAAAGTAATTGTGAATCTAAAGCTTTAAATAAAAAATAAAAAATAAAATCAATGCAAAACAAATGGAAACATTTTAGCAGCCTTCAGGCAAAATCAGGTTTTCAGTGAAAAATCTGGATGCAACTTTAACTAGAGAATCTGCACTGGAAAATGTTGGCAGATAGGAATGTTTGGGCAGTTTGATATTTTCTCTCAATCTGACTTGCTCAATCATTCAAAGCAGATAGAAAGTCCATTACTGGGGCCTTTGGTTACCAGGTCCCTTAAGTGTACTAGGGTAACATTGCTCTTCGCACAGCTTCCATGGCAACTGCGGGATATTTAGAGGTTCAGTTCAGCGGCGCGCATCAGTGATAGTAGGAAAAAGACAGTAGCTGACAGTAACCTCTCTGTTCTCAGGTACTCTAGAGAGCAAGCTAATGAAAGGAGAAAAAGAAATACCCCATTTCTGCTATAGGTGAGAGCAGTCCTGGGTTTGCCTGCATCTTGTGCATGGAAGTATAACTGACTTAGGCCTTTTGCTTTCCCAGCATACCATCCAGCCATTACTGGAAGTCATGCAGAAACATATCAATGTATTACTTTTTTTGCTTCTTCCTTGAGAGAGGTGACAATGGCAACTGTACAGCCAATACTTTACAAAAAAAGGTCATCTCCTCAGTATGGCAGACTTCAGCCCTTATGATGATGCTATTGCTGAAAATTCATGCAATTTCTTTTTAATTACTACAATATCTGCACAAGGACTGTGATAGTATCTTTTGTCAGTTTGAAAGAATTAAAGATCAAAATATCTTAGGTAGAATTTGCTGAAAGGCTTTTGATGGGTTTTGCCTATACGCTGATCATTTTCAGTAAATTGTTTGTTTATAGTGGAGGAGTGAATACTGCAGTAAGTCAACTGTTCTTTTTCTTTTTCTCATGTATCTCCATTGAAAGGAGGAATATGTTTCGGGGTGGAGATGAGTGCAATTTTTAAGAGTTGCATTAAATTGCATTTTTAGAGGAGACAGAGTTCAGTATCAAAAGAGAAATCATCCAACAGCCTAAGTATTTAATCTGGCTATAAGTTATTTAACCAGCTGTAAGGTCATGACTGTGTAAGAAACCTTTCTGTTCTATAGCTATTGGCATGATTTTTAAAAAAAACGTTTGGCTTCCACTAGACTTTCTTCAGCCTCATTGTGCCTTTGAAAACACCATGGTACAATAAAATCATTTTGAGCTGGCGAGTTCTGGACAAGTGCATGTGTTTTAGAGATGTGTGATCACACTTGTGATCTTCCTCACCCATCTGCAGATGCCTTTACAGAGGTTCCCCATTGTCTGCTCTGACTCCTCCATGCTCAGTGGATCTGCTCCTGATGTCCAAAGTTGAGTGATTACCTTCATGAGTGGCCTTTTACTGTAGGCTTTACTTGATTTTTCGTGTGTGTGTGTGTGTGCGCGCGCTGTTTTTCAGATTTTGTATTTGAGCTATTTTGGTGCAGGTCAGCATGACTGAGATTTTGTTCAGGACCTTAGCTTGATTTAGGATAAACAATGATTTTGTTAATAGCAAAGCAATAATGTAAGCAAATACAATGGATCTTCAAGTAAATGAACAAAGAACAGAGAAATGTGATTCCCTCATGTGCCATCGAGTGGTTCACCTGGCTATGAAAGGGCCGAATCCCAAGGAATTACTGAAGTTGAAGGGTGAGGTGGTGCATGTTGGGGCCGTTTTGTGCTTAGTGTCACTCCAAAACAAGTTCTGATCCCTAGGGTTAAAGAATTCAACTGTCATGATTAACTTATGGCAAGGAGAGATTGGAAACAGCAAACAATATTTGGTGGAGTAATTCTTGAGGGCTTGCATATATGTTTGTATAGAGTCATTTTAAAATTGCATATTTTAATTCATGAAATGCTAAGATCGGTTTGTAACTTCAGAAGACACTGCAGAAATTGTCACAAGATAGTTTCTGTATTTTGTAGAGTAAATCTTTTCTTCTTTCCTCTTTATTAATTATAAGAACTTAGAAGTTTAAAAAAAAACCATACTTTTTTGGCTAATGAAATTGTTGATCTGTGGGAAGTGAATCTTGGATGCCTAGAGCAAAAACCACAAGCCTTTGGTTGCCTTTGGTCAAAGAATTAACTTTAGTTTTTTGTTTAAGCTTCTCTGCAGGAGTCAGACAGCCACAGTATTCTGGAGTGGGCTGCATTTACCAAAAGGGCTTTTTGCCACTTTTGTGTAAAAAGGCTTATGAGCACTGAGTCTACAGCATGAATTTGGAATGGGGAAAAATACAGAAAAGGAGGAGAAGAGTAAGCATTTTGCATTTGACAGAGATTGATGTATTCAAGGATGGTATTATTTACCAGTAGAGATTTTCTACTTCCTTTTCCTCTTATGCACCATGAAATGTAGCTTAATACTGTTGATCGGTTTTATGGTGGCTAGCTGCATGGTTAGGTGCAGCGGGCAATGTGCCTACCTGACGGCAGTCTAGTAAGGACTCATTCCACTGCTGCTGAGTTAAAATTAATCTGTTTAGGGAGAGAATTCATCTTACCACTGTTCTTTAAACAGACAAGAAAAGGCCTCTTCTGCGAGGGTTAGAGGCTTTTCAATAGTCAGAGTTGTCAGCCGAGTGAGCGCTCTGTTGGCTTTCCCTCTGCAGGGGCCTGTGTGCAAAGTGGAAATTCAAGGTTGAAATGGGATCTCTGCAATCATTTATGTGAAAGTTGTACAATGATGCCCCTAGATGAAAGAATACATAAAAATTCATAAGATACATGAGGAACAAATTTCATTAATATTTATCAGCCTTCTCCTTTGTGGAATATACAGATGTTAGCTCATTGTTGCATTTAAATGCAGTATACTCAAGACAGGAAAGAAGTAATGGGCAGTAAATTTCAGCAACCTGATACTTCTGAGTATATCTGTACATAGCCATGCAGCCAGAATGATAGTATCCATGCTTTTAAAACAGCATTTTCAGCTACTCTTTTCCTCATGTGAGTTTGTGAAAATTAATCAACTTTATTAACATCTCAAATTAAGGACTGCATTAAGGCAATTTGGTTTTCAAAGGTTGCCTTTCAGACTGTTCCAATTGCCCACAGTCACTACCCCAGCAATACTGGAAAATTAAATTACGATGGTAAAGCACCATTTCTGTTAACATAGATGTTTTCAATCTCTTGCGCTCTTTCCGATAGAGGACAAAAGTTCAACCTGTAGCTCATCGTTTAATGCTGCTCCAGAAGTGTAGCTGAAGTGGAGAGGGTTATTTGGAGTTACAAGTGTGCTAAAGCCTATCAAATTCTGCTGTGGCTACTCTTGTTCTCATGCTAGGGGATAATTACTTGGAACCAAGGTGCTTGGCAGATATACTTTGTGCCATACCAGAAAATCAAGCTGAGCAGTGCAGTATAATAAGCAGTATTGTATAACATGTTGTTCCAATTAGCTCATGCCAGGACCTATTAACAGCACTTTCTCTAATTTTTATTTCCCAGCCAAACACAACAGTAATACCACTGGAAAACACAAGAAAACAATTACAATCAATCCATCAGTTCTAACTAAATGGCAATATATAATTAGTTACTGAGGGGTCCTGCACTGTTTTGTGTTGACTTGATAGGGCTGCCCTGAAGAAAAACCAGAGTGTAAGCAGTCTTAACTGTGGTAATTCTCCTTGTGACTCAATCTCAGTGGTTTCACCTGCTGTGGTTCTTACCTGAGACTTTCTGGAGCAAAACAGCATCCCACTCTTCTGGGATGTGGGAAAGATACCACCAACTTCTGTATAAAAAGTGCCTATCTTGGTTGACCACTTCCTGCGATGCTACCTACTTCTTGTGTTGTCCTGCTATCTGGGGTCATAGCTGCCCATGGTATACGCTTGTTGTTTTCACGGCAGCCTTCAGGAACCACATGGTATTGGCTTTTGCCTTCTCTCCTTCCTTACCTACTGCCAAGTCCTGGCTGGGTCTGATGTTGGTTTCCAGCAGTGCATGCCTTGCGGTTTTCAGTTGAGCGAAATGTAATAGCTATTGAGAGAATTTCTCCTCAGCCCATGTTTTAGATCAGATATTTGTGCAGATCCAAGATATAGTGAAGTGCCAGAAACATCTGTGTGAATTTCTGCTAAGTGGGCCCTCCTGTTTCACACTGCATTACTGTGAGAGTCAACTGTCAGCTATAAGATAGCAGCTAGACCCACGTGCATTCTCCAGGCTATTCAACAGACTTCAGAGAATTACAGCATTACTCTCTGTGTCAAAGGTGGGAAAAAAATTTAAATAAAACAATCAAAATTGATGTAGTTCTCTCCGCAGCGGAGGTTGGCTCTAATGGACTGTCAGAGGCACACTCTGGTGTGGAACTGTGTGTGTCAGACCTGGGCCATGCTGGCCACACAATGGGCTATTACACAAATGCTACCAGAGGAGCAGTTTCAAACAGCCCTGGGGGTAAAAAAAAAAAAAAAAAAAAAAAAAAAAAGAAAAAAAAATCAATGATCTAGAAAAACAGAGTTGAAGAAATGATGATAGGACTGTAAGAGTCCTGAAGGAATTGAGGGCTCTGACCCTGAGCGGATTTTAACTAAATGGCTACTTAGTTAATTGGATTTACTTGGGGACAGAGGGGTGGAGGGGCAGGGAGGAAAAAGCTTAAATGAAGCTGGATGTAGAAAAGATTCTCTAATAGATCAGACTGAACAATAGTAAGAGCTTTATTACAGTCTTGTTAAAATTCCCCCAGCTGAACAGTTACTCAGTTATCGTGTTAAGATCCCACTATAACGTGTTCCTAAGGGATTTTTGCAGTCTCAGAGGTTGTATCCATGCCATAGCAGAAACAAGTCAGTAGTTCTTCAGCTTTTGTGCCAAGGGGAGACTGTGAACTCCTTTCTTGTGAGACATCAGCAGAGCTGCGAAGAGCAACGTGAGCCAGGTACAGACCATTTAGATCAGACTTCTGCACCTGCCTTTTCATCCAGGCCACAGAGTGTGTCTTTAAGTTTTTGCTCTTGCCTACGTACAGCCAATTTGCTGCTTTTTTCTGCTATTAAAACATCACTCCTTAGTTTTCCTTCACTGAATGGCATGTGTCTGTGAGTCCTGTTAGCAACTCTTGGATCTTCTTTTTTAAGTCTACTACTAAGAAGTACTGCTTTGTATTATTCTGAATATATTCTACTGCTCCAAACATCAGAATCTCTCTCATTCCCCCTTGTCTTCCAAGCACTTCACGTTGGCTGTAGCTCAATCATTCTGATCTTACAGTAGGGCACTTCAGCTCAAGTGATGGCTCTGCAGGCTTCAGTGACCTTTTGCTTTCTCCAGCCAGAAAAAATATGTGGTAGAATCCCAAGAGTATGTGATTGACTGCACGTGCACCAAGGCATTGCTAAAGGAGTACTTATTGCCGTACTTCATACATTGCATACAGGCAGATTCATGAAACTGTCATACTAGGTCTAGTAGGGGGATGGTTAGATGTTTCTATAAAAATGCAAAGATGAAATGCGTAGTGCAAAGGACAGTGTCAGATGAAAATGTGTCAGCAGATGGCAAGCTGCTGCTGCTAGTACTACTGGTTTATTTGTTTCCGTAGCAAAATGTGTGTAGGAAAAAATATCCTCAGTCAACTAACTGAGCACACAGCAAGCCTTGGGCGGGGGAGGGGAGCCTTTATCACTGATTTGCAAGAAAGATCATTCCTGTCATGCAATTTCTGGTATCACAGATTGATCAAACTGCTCTTCATAGGAGAGGCTGCTAGGTCAGACCAAGTCCTTTGCTTGGTGTTGCAGGAACAGTGTTAGAGGACACATCTGTTTGGGACGTTCTCCTCCCGAGTACTGATTCCTGTGGCCCAGCTGTCTGAAGATTAGTAGTGACCCCTCAGGCTGATGAAATGAGTCTTCCTCCAGAACACCATGTGGATTCTTTGGGGCAACTTTTTACCTCTTTAGAAGTGTCGTAATGGCTGGAGTTGTCATGCAATATCAGTGGAAGGTTTCTCTTCATCCCCACCTTTTTGTCAAGAAGGAAGACTCAGGTAAGCGTAGATGATTTAGGAACCAAAGAATCATGATCAAAGTTCATGAACATAATGCTTTTCTTTGTAGTTTACTTCTCCTTGGGAGTCTAGCTTGTTCAGAAAGACAGGTCTCTGCTTTTGCTTCAAGCTCAGATAGTAACTTTATTTTAAGCAAGTAAGACAGGATCCAAATGTGGAACATCTCTGATCCATTTATTATCTTGCTGTCATAAAGTGTCATGCTCAGCATCACAGAGCAATTCCCAGCAGACCCCCCTCAGGGTTCTGCTCTAAGTGACCTCTACCCATGGACACCATTTGTGAAGGGCAATCCCAGCCTGCTCTTAGCAGGAACCCATTTAAATTGCTTTGTAAATACAGAAATTAAAAACCAATTAATATAGAATTTTCACTTAAGGAAAAAAAAGTCCCTAATCTCGTTGGGATTATTTTTAGTCTTCGGGGTTTTTCAACAGCTAGATTCATGATATATCTTCATACAGAGTTTGACTGACAGAGGTGCAACCCAAGCACACCTGCTGATGAGCAGTATTTGCACCTTGCCTCAGTACTCCTGCTTTTTACTGACTCACTGCATCTTGCATTATTTAAAAGCCTTGATTTTGCAGACATGCTCTTAATTTACTCACATAAGAAGTCTGTCCTTCAGAAAGGTGTTGTCTTATGCTTAAAATAAGCTTTTAAAGGCTAATCTCAGATAGATTTATAAATACGTAGCAGGATCCTTTTTCAGTGCCATGCATTTAGTGAAAGCTGCTGAATATTCCACATATTTAAAAGTAAGGCCTTTATTTTTATTAGTGTAAAGAGGCTGTCTTGTATGTGTTGATAGTTTTCTTAAAAATTTTGGACACATTTGCTAGATGAGGACATAACACTGGAAGCTTGTGGGGTGGGGGGATGTTTTGGATGGGATAAAACAAATAAACCTTCAAGGACATCTTCATGTCCCACAGAGATGGAGAAGTGAAAATTCTGGGGTCAGAAAGAGACCATATGGCAGAAAACATCGAAAATGTTTCTACATTAAAGATGCATTGAAACAGGCTCATGTTAACCCATGATGAATTACAGCAGTATTAAACGTTGCAACCAACTGAGTACTGAAAGAGAGCATTGGCATAAACATTAAATCAGCAAATACTAGGAAACAGAAATCAATTGCAGGTTGTTATGACAGGTGCTGTCTCAACTCTGTCTCAATACCACAGCTACATTTTATTTACTAATCAGGAGGAATACATAAGTTTTACAAAGAGGAGGATGGAAGTTGAGTATTATGTACAAACTTCTATGGTGTTGTGTTTAGCTTTCTATCTCGCCTGCAGTTTGCATGGGACGTGGTTGAATGGTATGAACCGGTGCTCTGGTCGGGATTACATGCACGGGAAGGGTTTTAGGCTCTGCACGAGCCCTGCCTGTATCTCACCCAGGGCTAAGGCACCTTCAATCAGCTCATCAGCAGGCTCTACTATGATTTTTGCTGTGTTTCTTAAGTATGATCTGCAGGGCGTATTGGACGTCCGTCTCTCATAAAGGCCGGGTAGGCTTAATGTTAGCTTGGGAAAGAGAGAGGCATCCATCTTCCACTGAGTTCCTGCTGACATTACTTCAACTTTGGGGAAAAAAAAAAGTCATCTTCCAAATGAAAGGGGAGGGACATAAAAAGAGAGGAGAATGAATACTTCAGCATTATGAACAGCTGTGATAGTGTTCGAGAGCTCATGGAATGATTTGCACTTTACACAGATGTAAACATTTAAAGAAAACATTATATGGTCTCCATTTTAGAGGAACCACTGGAGCTATAGCTAAGTATGCTTAGTGACTTGGAACTTTTCTCAATTACATATTTATCTACCGTAGATCAGTTATTAAAATAATTACACATCAAGTAACATTTGTCAGTTCAAAGAGGTAGCAGAGTATGGGGCCTGTAAATAAATCACCTTTGAGTGTTTGGAAAGTAAAGGATTGAAAGATGAGCCTTTTCTCAGTGAAAATACAATTGGAATTTCTGGCTGTACTGCTGCTCAGCCTATAAAGGCTGATAAAGGGTGGGTTTGCTGTGCTGCTGGTGGTGTGTAAAATTCCTAGAAGATGTTCTGGGTTTAGACAGCTTGCTTTGAATATTCATTCACTGAATTCATATAAATTCAGATGATGCTTGTCACACTATTTAGAAAACAGATTGGAAAATTATTTCCGTAACTCTAGTAATGGTTAACCTTCAGCAGAAGAGTAACAGAGGGACCAATGGAGTTATAGTGCATTTTTTAGATTTTCCATATTTTTAACGTGCCTTGTAGTTTATTAAATATAAGTACTTCTTACTTTGTAATATATAGGGAGTGCTATACTTAATAGTCGGTCTTTTACCCAGTTTGAAGTTACTAAGCAATTTTTAGAGCATATTCTGCTCAATAAAGGACACCAGCGCAAATTATATCCTCCTTTTCATGACTTTTAAAAAAATAAAATCAGCATGACTAAAGTTCTGGTTATAAACTGAAATTCAGAATTTTGAGGAGAATCCAGAAGTTCTTGAATTATTGGTATGAAAAGAAGCATCAATCTGCCTTCCTACAGGCAAAAAAAGAAGTTTCTATTGGCTATTTTTCAATGTTTAAAATATTTGTAAGGATTATATATTGTTTAAAAATTGTGGAAAAGTTTCAAAAAATATTTGAGTTATCCTGTTATCACAGAGAAGTCGAATTTTTGTTCATTTAATTTTGATCCTGGCTATAATCACTTTGACTGAAGCTCTTTACTAAAGCTTCTTCTGCAGCATTAGCTCTTTGAAATCATTTCAGGTTATTTTTCTTTTGATACAAATTTCTCAGAATGTATCTCAACTATTATCAGTGACATTTATACAAATTATTTCCTTGCATAATCTTAGCAACTCTTTGTTGTAACAAATTGTTAATTCCTTTTAAAAATATATCACATTTATAAACTTTTTATTCTTAAAATTAGTACTAGAAATTTTTCTGTGTTTGCTTTAGTGTTTTGCTGAAAGCAGATGGACCATTACATTGAGAATTAGTTTTTAAGACTTGTAAATACAGGGGTGAAAACTGTGAATTTAAATACTGATACAGGAATTAAGCTTTCCTTCAACAAAGACAATTCATGGTAGTTCTTTTGGAAATGCTGCAATCTGTTAAAGCTGAAATTACATTAAAATACACATATTAAATATGTATTAGATAACTATTAAGCCTGAAATATGCAAATGCTGGAGCCTGTAATTGCATTTTTTGTTTTTCCTGATGTGTCTATTGATTTTTTGATGAAAAAAGAAAAAATACAGCCATACCAGAGTTAGTTGCAGTATCTTCGAATCCACAGTGGATTGAACTAGTGACTCGCCTCACCTTTAGTATTTATAAAGTACATTTGGTACATCTTAGATATTAAGGGAAGTGAATAGCTATATAAAACCAATTTCCAGTCAAATGCCATTTGAGAATTTGGAGTAAATATTGCATTATTGTATGCACTATCATTTATTATTTACATGGAATAAAAATAAGACTTTGACCTTCAGTGATTCAGTTGTTTTCCAGGGTACAATGAAGGTTTTACTAAATGCAATTTAATGTTCTGGAACATGGGTAAAAAGATGTGCAGATACAGACTGTAAGGAAAATGTTAATTATCTTAAATTTAATTACAGAAAAAGATCATTATGAGAATAAATAAAAATGCTTGAAATGCAGCCAAAACATTTTCCAAAGAACATTAAAAAATATTGCTGTTTCCTAATCACAGACGATGTAGACATAAAGCTGCAGTGAGAAAGATGTTTAAATTTCACCTATGTGGGTAGCAGTAGAGAATCAGGGCTAGACGTAAAGTAAACTGGAACCTTAGTCTTATAAAAGAGTAATTTGTCTAAGGCTGGAGCAGAGCCTTCCCGTTACCTCTGAACCGTGCCAGCTGGACATGTCAGAAGCCCCCATAAGCGACAAATGTCTCCACACCGACTTCCTCATCCTGAAGTACCAACGCACAGAAATCGCATATGGTCTTTGTGAGGAGTCCTGCAGCTTTCAACGGTCTCCTTTTGTGTTTAATGTAAAGTCTGAAGATTACAGGTAGAAGTAATGGTACATGACAGCAGCATTACCTACTTGATAATTGCAGGTGTTTAAGGATTCCTATCTCTTACATGCAGCTGGGAGCTTTCTTCATTGTGGCAAGGATGGAAAGTTTCACAATCCTGTGCTTTCAGACAAGAAATGTGAGTTAGCCAGGGATGAAGCAGAAAAGTCTGTTTACTGGAAGAAGTGCTCGTGACTATTTGTTTTCATCTGAGCACTCTGACTCCCAGTTCCTTTGACAGTACTGCTAATTTCTGACAAGCCTTGTTTTTATGTTGTTTTATGCCAAGCTGAATCCCAGAAAGCTAATTTTTGTTCCTATTAAATGTAATATTTGAGATTTATATAAGTCACTAAATTCAAATGAGCATTAGAACATGCGAAATTATTGTTTCCTTTCAGAATTGACTGAGCTTTTTCCAGTTTTGCTTAGACCGCTCCCTCCCCCCCCACTCCTTCCTCCAAGGAAACAAAGTGTAGGCAGTCGGGCTGGCCATTTGGCTGGCTGGCTTCCAGTTCTCCTCTTCTCCTTAGTCTGAGGTGAATAGGCAGAAAATACAACAAATAAAAATATCCACAGAGACACGCTAATGAAAACGGATCAGACTTCTCACTCCTTAATATCCAGGTGGGTTGTATGAAACTTTATATTCCACAGAATACTACCATATCTCAGACTGCTAGGAAATCTGAACTTAAACTTCCCAAATCTGAAGGCAAGACGTGCAAATTTTAAGGTAAGGCAAAGGACGATATTCAGGTAATACAAGGACAGTCCTGAGACAAGAGTTCAGGATCCTGATGGTCTGTAGCATAGTGCTTCAAAGTGTCAACTCCCTCATCCTGCCCCCATCCTCTTCTATCGCCTTGATAAATGAATTAATTACTCCAGTGCCCATTAGTCTTAAGGTGAGAAGAGGCAAGAGGTCTGACATACTGCAGGAGAGAAGGGAAGGACTGGAAAGGAAACGGACAGGCTCAGGAGTGGGGCAGAGCACGGGCTGAATGGGAGCGCGGAGCAGTGCAGGTGAGCCTTGGCCACAGGTCCTGCCCGTGCTTTCTGCTAACAGTGAGATCTGACCTGTCACTAACGTGCTCCCTCACATCTGCTGAAAAAACGAATCGGAGAGTAACAAGGAGTCTGGAACATCACGCTCTGTCCGACGGACCACAGTTAGAAACCTCACACAGCCGTGGCTGTGGATTTGGCACCCCTTCGCAAGCCGTTTTCGGGGAGGTTTTGTTCTGACCTCTCGGGCAGCGAGCGCCGTGAGCTGGCGTGGGGCTGGTCCCCGTGCTCGGGTGGGAACAAAGGGAGCTAGGGGAGCAAAACAAGTGCACGGCAGAGCCCCAGGAGGGCTGCTGGGCCTGGCATGTTCGGAGAGAAAGGAGTCATTATATTTTAGGCAAATCAGAAAACACTGTGGCTCATAGACCTTACAGGCTGCGCAACAGATGGTGTTGTTTTGGCTGGCGCAGGAGGCAGGTGTTAAAGCAACTTCCAGAGATAATGGAGCTGCAACCAGCAGAGTTGAAAAGAGTACAGAGAGTTACAGGGCATAACACATTTACATGGAGAACAGGGGAAGAGGAGCTTTGAAACTGAACTCAGATTTTGGAGGCAGCCACCTGACTCGTGCGCTGCTTCTAGAAGGAAAGGAGATACGACGGCATGAGCTGCTTTGGGCTCCCACGGGAGTGGTGTGAATTGCTGAAAACACCTAACCTTGTCAGGGCTGACACATTGTGGTTATCATCTTTTATTGCTGATGTTTTCCATCCCCATATATCACTGCAAGAAGAGATGTGTTGTCTGGGAGAAGTAAAAGTTGTGAAAAATAGGTGTAGATGGTCCCTGAGCATGGTAGTATTTATCCGCCAGAGCAGTCTGATAGGAGAAAAAGCATTCAGCCGGGGAACGGGTCTTCAGGCTGCAGAGGGTCTCGTCTTCAGCAGTGAACCCCAGCCTGTCCATTTCTGGGTTTTGTTTCTGGAGCTGTAGTTTGTAAGCCCTTGCCGGGCACACCTCTGCCAAGCCACGAGGCCCGCTCTGATTGATGGTGGGCCCGGCCTGACCTCTCTGGTGTCTGCACGGCAGCTTCGCCCCTCCGTCAGGGTGGCTGGGGGGGTGTCAGACCTGCTGGGCTGCGAGCCCTGGGGGCAGGTGCCCCCCAGGGAGCCAGCTCTGGGAGACACGGCGTCTAGACCGTGCTCAGCCGTTTGCTGCTGTGGCCAGGTAGTGCTGGCTAGCTAATCATCCCGGCTTCCCGATTCCATTAATGCTCGCTTGACTGCAACTAATTGTACTGTAACATGGGCGGACATATCTCATATTCAAGTGAAATTCCACAGGCTTGTGGTATAGGCTTAATAAAAGAGCAATATTAAATCTTACTAACTCTCTCTTCATGTTAATTTGCCCCTTGGCAAAGACCTGCTACCAGGCTGCCCAATTTATTTTGTGACTAGGCGTAACTTCCCATAAAGGAACACTTGAAATTAAAAAGAAGGGCTATCATACTGGCTGTCTCAGAGCAAAGAAATGCTGGATGCACCTGCACAGTTTTCTTGCAGGTCAAATACAGATACTGCTGCAACCTCATCAGGTCAAGCAAACCTTAAAAGTGCAGAGACCAGCAGGTGTGATGCACATACTGCCATTGGTGTGCACCCAGCTTCAGAGCCCCTGGCTGGGAGAATGACTTCTTAGGTATTGACTTTTTAGGGATTTTTTTCAAGCTGCAATTTCAAGGGTTATTTTCCCTATTTCTTCTCTATCTTATTTTAGCTAATTTTATTTCCATTTCATTGTGATCTGTTTTGTCATTGTTACCATGAAAGTAAATAGTAGTGGAGTTGCTATAATAGTTACTGTATACAGATAATTAAAATAGAAAAATATTATTCTACTCGTTTCCTTTGACTAAAGGAAGTCATTAATGAAGTCATCGAACATCTCAAATGCCACTTACAGTTTAAGATGTACATCCTGATTGTGTTAGCTGCTCACTTGACAGATAGTATAAAGAAATACAAGCTATGTGTCCCAGTTAGAAAACTGTAATAATACCTAGGGTATTGCATCATGGGGATCCTTTCATCTAAGGATTGGTGTGAATAGATTTTGCAAAATATCACAGACCTCCAAATCCCTAGAAGTTTTTTTACAGATTTTTCAATCATTTGATCTCTTCTTGAAAGTGTATATGGGTTATAACTGCTGTATACAGATAAACAGAATATATAATAATCTTCTTGGAAATATAATCTCTCGGGTTTCTAATTTAGACTGCCGAGGTTAGTACTGAGTGTTAGTTATGATCTGCGGGGAAGATTGATGCTCAAGTTGTCTAAATAGGCAACTGGAAGTCTCCCTTTACAAAGAGAGCTACAAAGCTGCTCATTTTGCAGTGACTGAATGCTACAAATATGTATTATTCTTGAAGTACAGTTCTAGATTTTAACTGATTTAGGGACTTAGCTTGCAATGGGACATTATGTCTAAATTATTATGTCTAAATACAGCAGTGTTGTGATATCATCCACATTAAAATAGGGGCAGTACAAATTATCTCTTAGACATGTCTGTGGGAGAGCGAGCAATACAATATTTGAGCTCTCTCTGATCTGTGCATATTGCTCTTGGCTGTATGCTGCCTGGTAGTATCAAAACCATAACTCTCAACATTTGAGGTTGACTTACCAACTGACAAAATAAGCTCAACACCCACTCCACAAAACACAATCTTGTGTAGAAACATAATGTGAAGAATATTTTAAATATTTTGCAGGGCAAAATGCTTACTGTTTGGGTTTTTTAAAAGAAGTTTCAGGCTGTATAAAAGTATAGGTTTTTATACTTTATTATCATTTAGTCAAGCAGATTTTCCCCTCTTTCAATTTGCATTTAATATAATGGGAGCTTTGAGAAACCTACTGTAATTTAATTTGACATGTAGTTTGTATATGCGGCACAAATTTATAATATGTGGCACTTAAAACACACTAAAGGTCTCAGTCTTACTGAGTTTTACTAGCCAAAGAATGATGAATAAAATAATCCTATCCTGAGTCTTTGGAGAAGCCAATATGCGTTCTTCCTTCCAAGAAGTGCATTTGTCTTGCCTGTTGGCCTAAGTTATCCATGTTCTCAATAAAATGTGAGGTTTCGCGTGGCAGTTGGTGTGAAGTTAGCAAGGTGCCTAATTTCTTGGTGAATATAATCAACAAGAGATTTGAATATAAAATTATATGGTTATTATCATTAGTTTAGAGAATTTAGTTTGTTTTAATATTCAAGAATAGATTGGTCTCATTTTCCTTTATTGCAGTTTGAACAAATCACAGCATAATTCAGGTTTGAAGAAAGATCAGGAGGCATCTACTCCAGACTCCTGCTCAAAGCAGGGTGAGCTATGAGGTTGCTCAGGGTTTTGTCCAGTCAGTCCTGAAATGCTCCAAGGATGGAGACTGCGCAGCCTCTCTGGGCAATCTGCTCCACTGCTTCACTGTCCAAGCAGTGAAAAAAGCCTTTGTCTGATATCCAGTCTGGACTTCCCATTTCAACCTACGCCTGTTGTCTCCCCTTCTCCTGCCAGGCACCACTGTGAAGAGCTGGCTCCACCTTCTCAGTAACTTCCTTGTAGGTACCAGGAGCTGCTGTCAGGTCTTACCAAAGCTGTCTCTTCTCTAGACTGAACATGCCTGGCTCCTTCAGTCTCTCCTCATGAGGCAAGTGTTCCAGGCCCTGACCATGTTGGTAGCTCTCTTCTGAAACTGGTTCAGTTTACCAGTGTCTTTTGTGTATTGGAGGGCCTAAAACTGTGGTCTAGGAAGTGCTGAGTAGAGGGGAGCCGTGGCCAAGGGGATCCTGCTCATGCAGCCCCTTGTAGGTGTTATTCCTCCCCAGGTGCAGGATTTTGTGTTTGTCCTTGTTGAGTTTCATAAGGCTCTTGTCGGCTCTCTCCTTCAGCCTGACTAGGTCCCCCTGAATGGCAGCTCTGCTCCCAAGCTTATCAACGGCTCTCACCATTTTGGAGTGAGCTGCAAACCTCATGACAATGAGCTCTGCCACCTCCTCTGGGTCACTGATAAAGATGTTAACCAGGACGGGTCCCAGGACAGACCCCTGCAGTGCTCTGCTTGTAACCAGCCTCCGGGCAGACCACCACCACCCGTTGACCCTCACCCCCTGAGCCCAACCAGCCAGCCAATTTTGTACCCGCATAGGCTGTAACACCCTAACTTGGATTCAAGAATATTGTGGGAGATGTGTTGAAAGCCTTGCTGAAGTCAAATGGGCCCACTTGTTTCCTCATTTGGCCGTTTACTTCTAAAGCATCTGTATTGTTTCCCTTATTTTAAGTGCGTTTTGCTGACACCATTTATTCCTGTTCTTTGGAAATTTTTGAAGCAACTCTTTTGACTGACTGGACCAGAATCTCCTCTTTTCACGAGTTCATGAGTGGCCTTTCACTTTTGTTTTATTGAGTAAAAATCAGAATGAGTGATATTTGTCATTTAATAAAAGAAGTAGTGGAGACTATTAAGGAAAGGAATACTAAAACATCATAGTTTGTTCAATGAGTAATAATTTGCTGTGCCAGACTCGCTTTTAGGCTTTTTAAAAATGTATATCTGTAGTGGAAATGATTTCTGTTAATTTTAAAGACAACTTATAATACAGTCTAGTGGAAAGCTTTGTTTTCACAGCAGTATCTTTCAAAAAGGTCATCCTTCAGCCTCAGAAACTGCCTTCAGGCAGATTCTGTTTAGGCTGATTTTTAAATGCATTCTTACAGATAGCATGTCCAGGTAAGTCCTATTAGCGTACAAAAGTCATTTCTAAGTGGTTGCAGTCCCTAAACTATCACAGTTTAGAGATCTGAATGTAATCTTTGCAGGTAAGAAACTCTGCTATGTCTGTATGCGCGTGCACAAAAACTTGTGTCTTTGAGACCAAAATACTGAAGAACCTGAATTCTATTTTCCCATATGGCAGATACTGCAGGTCGTGTTTCTAAAGCCGCCTAGGTACCAAAGGATTTATGCAAGCAGTGGGATTGTTAAAAGCATCTGGGTATCTATCTTCATCATGCTTTACCTATATCAACTTTAGTCATCTTAAGCACGTAGTCAAATAGAGTATCCTAGATTCCCCCAATCAATCATCAGTAGAAAGAGACAGATCCAGCACACAGTGAATTCTTCAATGCAATCCAGATACCTTCCGGACTGCTTGTGCCCTGTGCAATTTTAGATTGTCTAGTACTGCCATGATTAAATATATTTGGGCCTAGATAACATGATTGTATCTACTTAATAATTTACTATCTAAGGACTGAAAAATCAAACTTTTAAAAGCGTTTATAAAATGGTGTTTAAGAATTTTTCAGCCCTGAGTTTTATTGTCCATATTTATTGCAAAGCCCATAAGGCTGGCCTTTAAGTCTGAACGATTTTGCAGACTCCTTTTTGCGTGTAAAAACAAAATGGAAAAATGAAAAGCATTTGTAAATTATGTTAAAACACACTTCTGTGTATATTTGGGGGGGGGGGGGGGGGGTGTCCTTCTGTAGTATTTGTACAGCAGTTTTCCTGAAGGTAACTATTTAGTTGTCTTCTGCTATGTACACAAGGAAATGGGAGCTTATGCACTTTTCACTTCAATGGTGGAAACAAAACCAAAATGGATGCACAAACTGCAGAGCAGCTGTCCTGGCGAAAGCCCACTGTTTCATCAGTTCAAGTACATTTTTCTTCATGCGTTCAGATAATAAGAAAACAATGTATTCTAATTTCTTCATCCTGTTAAAGAAGAAATATGTATGAAGCAAAGACTAAGACTTTATTCATATTAAAGGAAAAACGTGTGCCTAGACAGGTCAGAGGTAGTAAGTGGAAATACTCCAGAGAAATATTTCCTATTATGTGGAAATCTTTATGCATATAGTAAAAGACTGCATAAACAGTTTCCTTTTTATTCCGGGCGGCTAGTGGTAGTGAATTTCTCGTAGAAAGGTGTCTACCAGAAGCTATGGGAGAGGATAAATTTGATAAAGGTCCTTGTTTGGGATCTGAGCTCATTAAAATAGCCAGGTAGCGGGCGCTCAGTCTGCAGCTATTTTTCAGGGCACAGCACCTAAGGCTAGAAGGTCAAGAGGAACCACCTGCATCAGCAGGCAGCGCAGAGAGGCAGGCGAGGACCTGGGTACCTCTGCTGTGAGCAGAGTTTGCAGCAGCAGCCCTGGCCAGGAGGGTAAGAGAGAAAGGGGGCGAGGGGGGGGACGCGCTGACGGGTACCCGGAGGCACACCGCCATCGGGACGAGCAGCCAGTTCGCCGGCTCCTCAGCTCTGCCACCCTTCAGCTCAAAAAGCTCTGAGAAAGAGAGGAGTCAGTCGGTTAAACGGAATAATTGCATTCCTTCAAAAGTGAGTGAAAGTGGCACATGTTCAACACAGATCTCCTCCCCCCCCTTCTTGATCATAACAGAAGATTTGGGCGGATTTCCTATTCAGAGGCAATCAGTGAGTGTGGAGAGCGAGGGATGCAGGACGGCCTGGCTGACCTTCGGAAGAATTATTGTTCCTTTCACTCGTGGTCTCTCCCCCAGTCTCCCTTGTACAAGGCTTGGGAGCTACAGAAGCTTTCTATTTAAAAACAGGTGCATAAGTGGAGCTGTCTGCTGCAGGGATGTAATTGATTCAGGACAACAGTGCCCCTAATCAGACAGCTGCTTTTGTCATCTTGCCCTTTTGTAGGAGGGAATAGGAAAATAGCTATCACTATGCATTTTAGTCAGGAAATATTCAGCAAATATTTGTCAAGTAACGTGCGTTTAGAATACTGCTTGAAATTATACATATATTTAACACTTTCCCCTCCTTTACTGCTCAGAACTGTCAGGCTTTAAAGGATACGATTTAATTAGCGGTGGCATTTTAATACAGTTACCGGCACTGCCTGTGCTGTATGCAAATAATTTATTTCAGGGAAATTGTATTGGGATTGAAAATGTTTTTTCTTTCCCAAGAAGTATTATAATTCCTAATTGACTGAAGCTTTGCTGATTTAGAAATGCGTTCAAAGAAACCAAGACGCAAGTCAAGGATATAGGGGGATTAAAGTTACTGTCACTCTTATGCAAATGCCTGTCACCCCGCACAAGGCTCACAAATTAAAATTGAAGTGCCGGTTTGCTGCCGCAGTCATGCTTTCAGAATAATCAGTGCTGAATTCAACTGACATACCACAACTGTTTCTTGAAACCAGAGCATCATTCTTGTATAACATGGCACATTTATATTGTTAGAGAAGATTTATATCAATTTCATTCCGCATTCAGATTTTTGGAAGTTGCTAGATACGAACCGAGTGTACTTGCGTGCCCTGAAGATGAGTTTTCCATGAGCAGCGCCATGCTTGTCATTACAGATTAGTGCATCGTTTAGAGGGAAAAGGGATAGACAGAATAGATAAAATATTTTGCATATGCATAATCAACACAATTGCAAATAAAGGCAAAAGTCTTGGGAGGCAAAACACAGCTGTAATGCTAATACAGAGTGAATAATTTTCTTGATGAATTTAGCCTCTGTGTCTTCTCACCAAATGTCTTCAAACATATTGTAATTTCTGTAAATTTGGTTATTCTTTAGAATTGCTGCACTGTTT
Organism: Astur gentilis; assembly: GCF_929443795.1. Lineage (NCBI taxonomy): Eukaryota > Metazoa > Chordata > Aves > Accipitriformes > Accipitridae > Astur > Astur gentilis. The sequence goes on along the minus strand of NC_064884.1, from coordinate 34,437,763 downwards.
TGGTTTTTTGTTTTATTTTTTACTCTTCGGATTGCATGCAATTTGTGATTATAAAATATTTGCTATTCAGCCTGCAGGCTTTATTAGCTAGTAGTCATCGATCATATAAACATACCTCATTTCTATCTACTGGTTGGATTGGTATAATTCCTTTAGGAATACCATCTGCAAACAGATGACCCATAGCAAAGTCTTAGAACTTTATTTGTGGTATATTATGGTATGTCCTAGAATTAGTTGCTTTCTGTACGTAAGGGAAAATTTTAAAATGTACATAGTTGCAGCCTTTGAAGGAAGGGCAAAAGATAAAATGGTGGTATGTTTCCCATGGGATATTTATTCTTTTCTCATCACATTTTCATCTACTTGGTCTGGTTGGGCTTTTTCTTCTTTTTTTCTGTGGAAGGGAATGTTGATTTGCTTTTTTTGTCTAATGTTTCTAATCTTGTTTGTAAGCAAATTAATAATGATCACAAGCATTTTGAGAGAGGATCTGTAAGAATTCTCTATCTGAAAAGAATTAGAACCTCTTTCTTGTGCAATATAAATAGCTTATTAGTAAGGAATAAGGGAACAAGCATTATTTTGGAACAGTTACTGTCCTTCTTAGAGTGATTAGATGATTGCTTTGCATTTTGTGGAAGGAAATATTTACTTTAGTGGTAGTAAGTTTTACTTCACCTTCTGATTCTAGTTACTGGAAACTGCTGTAGTGAATCCAATTAGGCAGCTCAGTATTGTCTTAACATATACACAGGCTGCCCAATGATTTGGGAATATTCTCTGTGACCATGTTCTAATGGGTAGCAGACAGGTTATATCAAAAGCCATTACAGAAAGTATAAAGCTATAAACCTTTTGAAGTATTTACACACAGAAATAAAATCTCATGTTTTCAGAAACAGTAAATCAAGAACATAAATGTTCTTACAACTTGGGGCAGGGGAGTGGAGACGTTAAATGATCTTATTTTAGTTCCTGCAATTTAAAAGTATTTAGATGTACAAGCACCAAACAACGGGCTGCTGCCTACAGTGGTGTCTGTATTCTTGCATTTGCCTTTCCATAAAATCCATTAGTCAGGCACCACTCTTCAACAGCCTCTGTAACGGGTGTTACAAAGCATTACATTCAGTTATTCTAAAATCAGCAAGTTATATATGCCAGAAGAAAATCACAAATACTGTATTTGTCAGTGGCTCTGTACCAGTGGTAGGGTTGCAGTCAAGCTCCCATACATATTATATCGTTAATGGTTCTGACTGGGTAATCATCACTCTCATAATAAAAGAGAATGAATGATTGCCCAAAGCAAAACAGTGTTTGCAAAGAGCTCTTCATATGCCGTTTTCTTTCGTGATACGTTTGATGACCAAGTACAAAACCTTGCTAACTCCGTAGCTATTATTCAGGAACATGGTTTATTTTGATGTGGGGAAGGAAGGTCAAATTCATTTAACAACACTGCATTTCCCCTGCCTGTGTTTTTACTATGTTTAGTGTCTAGATGTTGACTATCAAATCATGTTTCTCAAGACCTTATTTGAGAAAATGATCTGGATGCAGTTTTTATGTCTATGACCTGCACTACGTTTTCCGGAATTATTAGAAGTATATCAACCGGATGGATCCCTTTAGCACCTGTAATTTTTATTCTCCATTTTGCGGCTTGCTGTCAGCCCTACCCACAAGCATTCATCCCTGGTGAGGCATGCAGTATTGCTGTTGGTCGTGCAGTGGCTGTCTGGGGTCTGAGGGCTTTGCTCGGGGTTAAAGCTGTTCCCTTATAGCTCCTAACTTTGCCATTTATTAAAGCAGTACACCTCAGTGAGGCATATTGGCTAGTGCTATCCTTCCACATCATGAAGCAACAATTTACAAACTGGAACTACCTTTTCTTTTTCCCTCTGAAAGTAATTATTAGCTACAAAGCTGTAATAAATCAGAGCACTTAAAGATGGCCCAAGGGAGCTTTCATGTTCGTAAAACCTTGCCAGTCAGGGTTTGCTTTTGCAAAAATTCCTTGTTTTGTTTTTATTTGAACTTTCAGAGCAATGAAGTTGAGAAGGTTTGGATTAAAGGTTTTTGCTGGGCTTTTTTTTTTTTTTTTTAATACTGTTATCAATGCTAATTCCAATATTAGATATAGTAAATCAGTTCTTTTTAATTCCCAGGCTGCAAAACATTTAAGCTGGCATGAAGAAAAGCTATACGTTTTTATATCTTTCACAGACCTACCTATGTCTAGCCAGACCGTTTAACTGCTTACACTACTCTGTATTTGAAGATGGTTTGTCTTGAGCAGCGAGATAGCTTGCAGAGAAGGACACATCGAGGTCTCAGTGCAGGAGAGCTAAAGCCAGGCTAATCCAGAGCACTGGCACTGGGGGTGTTCAAAGGGTGCACTTACCGTACTGGGAGCTGCAGACATTTTATGTGCTCACAGAGGTTACTGCAAATGCAGGCACCTCAGGTCCTGGCTTTACAGTGGCAACTTTATTATTTATACTGCAGATGTGTTTTGCATTGTGCACAATGTTATTGGAAGTGCTTTGAAGTACTTCTGGTAGAGGATACAAAGCTTCTCATAAGATGGGGAGTTGGACTCCATGATCTTTAACGGTTGCTTCCAACCAGACCATTCTGTGATTGGTGGTATGACAGTATGATGTGCAGGAAGAAACCTCTTGAAAGAGAAGGTAGTTTCAACATTGTCAAAGACTATGCTGTTACAGTGATTTGGGGAAAGAAATATGGCAATTCTACTCCTGCAAATGCTGAAAATGAAAATGATTTCTAAAACTATTCTAAGTACTGAGCCTTTAGTTTTATTTCAGTAAAATGGATTTCTTTTCTTAATAGAAAAGTAATTCCTTTTTTTACAGTGAATTAAGTCAGAGTTTCCAAAGTTGATATATATGCTCTTTTAACAAACTGAATGGGACTAACTTAATGGCAGTTTTTGGTAGGGCAGACAAGGTTAAAAGCATTAGTAGAGAGAGCAGAGACATAGGCTGTCTAGAGAATATCTGTTGTAATACTTGAGGTGGTTTTAGCAAGGAGAGGGTAGTTACAAACCATTTTCTGTTTACCGTCCGTCTTTCTTCCAGACAGTAAATCTACTAACCAGTTAGTAAATGTAATGCAAATAAAATGGGGGGGGGGGGGGGGCAAAGTGCTGATGAACTCCTTAAGCTATACTGGGAATATCAGAGGTGTAAGGATGAATTGGCGCAACTGTGGAAGAAAAAGCACACCACTGCAGCGTGGATCAGGTGGGCACGGGCTGGAGCTGTTGATTTCTCATGTTTTAAGTCTTTCCTGTCTGTTGTTCCTCTGCTCCACTGCAGCAAAGGTAAAGAGGTCACAGAAAAATAAAGTTATCTTCCAATAATGTATATTGTAAGCAACTTTTTGTAGATTCCCCAATTTAGGAATGAAGTTGTTACTATAGTTCTTACCGTATTTGTGGAGTGGCTGCAGGCTTGATTAAAAAAACCCAAACAAACAAAAAAAGAAAAGGAAAAAAAAAGACAACCCCAAAAGTGTGTCATAACTGAGTGGGGACTGTTAAACTGCTGGGTGGGTGGTTAGATGTATCTGAGAAATACAAGTGTTACTTTAGGTAACAGTCTAGACCAGGACATAGTGACGATGCATTGATACGCAGGGCCAGCTATCTAAGAACACTAGACCCCCATTAAAATAGACACTATTTAAATTATTATTAAGAAGCCTTTGAAGTATGAAATGCAATGTTAGAAGAACAATGAAAAAGGAAAATTAAAGCACTGCAAATAATTCCTCCATTTCAAACGCTCTCCAATTAAATGCCTACATAATCTCTGCTAGTCATTAACTGAGATCAGCTAATGAAGAATGCACAAAACATTTGGGCTGTAGCTCTGCTGTGCAATCAGTCATGTGAATAAAATTGTTACCTGATAGTAAGGAAGCTTTATTGAATCTGATTGATAGTAAAACTCCAGCTGACTTTGATGAGGAAAGAGTGGAGCTGGGATCTCATTCTTCGTCTTTAGCTAATGGATAGACTTTTAACACCGTTGAAAAGGGAAAGAAATTCTGCCTCAGCTTGTCACTGAAACACCTCCAATAAATAGGATTATACATTTGTAAGCTCTTCTGATGTAGAATAAACTCAGCAGACTGACAAGTGAATACTCAAACAACTGAGGGGTCTGATTGCAGAGGATGAACGGTAACTGAAATGAAGGCAATGTATGTAGAATCAAATCATTCCCTCTTTAATTTTGCTACACACATATTGGGAGAATTAGTGAAAAAAACTTGTTCTCAACTGCCAATGATATACTCATAAAAGTATCACAAATCACACAGTCCCGCATATATTTAATGGCGTATTCCCAAATGACAGGAATCTTCTCTGCGTCTAACATGTTAAAATCTCTGCATGAAATCAGGCTGTGGGTGAAAATGAGTAAACATAAAAGTGATACTGGATGAAAAGGTAAAACACTGAAGAAACTAAACCAAGACGTTACTTTGGTCTTACCGTCCCTATGAGCAGTGAGAAGCATGGGCTCCTTTTTGACACTCCACAAAACTTCAGTACCTCCCCCCGCCCCAAGAAAAAAGCTTCGAGCTCCCTTGGAGATGTCACTCCTTCCTCCCTAACGAAGATTTGCGAGTCGTGCACATACTAACTCCAGGCTCAGCAATCCTAATTTATAGGCTTTGTAGCTGCATGTGACAATGTGGTAGAGCTCCCAGCTGGCAGGCTGTCCAGCTGCCCTCTGGGACAGCCCCTTGGACTACGCTTACGCTGGGTTCCTTCCAGCAGCTTTAGGCACCCCTTGCTAAACCTGCTAACAAGGATCTGTTGCCCATCTTTGTGTGGAGGGTGTAGTGGCAGCAGCAACAGCTTGTTAGTTTTAAGCTCGTTTACTCCTTTTTGGCAACTCCTTCCCCAATTCAAAGGGGCATCTGAGAGGTGATAGGTGCAGCCCTTCTGCTTTTCTTCCCTGCTGCAGGCACAAGCATTCTCTGGTCACCTTGCTGTCACAAGGTGAATCTTTGAATCTTCCAGTTCAAAGCCAAAGCCAGCCAAAGGATGTTCAAAAGCAATAATTACTTTGCATTTCTCTGTAATGTCATCATCTTGAAAATTGTATTTGTCAGTGAACCTCTGTGAGAAAGTCAAGAACATCTGGTCCTGGGAAGGCAAATATTAGGTGAATGTCTAGTTTGACCATTGTTCACCATGAAAAATGACTTTCCATCATAAGAAGATGATATTTACTTGGCATTGCTTTGTGTTCGTAAATCTCAGCTGCTTTTACTCTTGCCAAAATAGTTTTTATTCTGAAAAGAAAATGTCAGAGAGTTAAGAACTTTAAGACTTTTGTCTAAAGTTGTTGCTATTATATGGAAGATGCATGAAAGTTATAATGATGGGGAGAAATGTAAAAACCTTAAAATAAACTTTTTTTGGAACTGGAATGATCCAATGAAACGGGTAGAATTACTGTAGTATAAATCATGGTTTGGCCCCAAGTCTGAGTACTTCTGCAGTTTTTGGTAATTCCACGTAAGGCCCTTGTAATTTTGTCAGCGTACAGCGCGTGCAGGCAGTGTTGCCACTGCCCTATTCACACTTGTTTCCAGTATTTTCTAAATGGGCTTTTGGGGCTGAGTGCAGGTTTTTCCTTCACTGTAGGGTTCAGTTATATGGAACTTAGTTATTGGGCCTGAAAATAGCTCATGGTCACAAGACCGTTCCAGGCGCCTTTAGAAGGCCTTGAACAGAATAAACAAGAAGATAGAAAAAGATACCAATTAGAAAAACACAGGTGCACATTCCACGATAAAGGGAACTGGGCACAACCAACCTCAATTCAGGGGCTTATCTTGACCAATTGGACTAAGACAAGTCTTGCATGCCCTAACAAACACAGCCAATTATGTTCAGTGTTTATGCGTGTGTATAAAATGAGTATAACTATCTTATGTTTATGCACGTGGACAGTATCATTGTAACCAATCACTGCTTATGCTTGTGTGCGTGGACACCAAATGCTTGCATGCAGCAGCCAAAGTTTCTAAATGACTTAGAGAATTGTATAAAAATGATCAGTTAAGCTCAATAAAGTGGCGACTTTAATCATCATATTGGTGTTCTATGATCCGGGCCCCGCATGGAATAATCCCTAAACCCTACACTTCACCTGTGAAGGAACACAGTGACAGGGAAAAGGATCCCATAATGGTTCCTTAAACCGGAAACAAACAACAAACCCTAACTAGTTTCCAGAGAAAAGAAATATTAGTCACGTTTTCATAGCACAGAAACCACCATCTCAAACCAGGAATAGTGCCAGCAGTCTCTGATCCTTGAATAAGCAGTTTACTTGCTCAAACTTTTATGCTGTATGGGAATCAGCACTTCCCCCCCGCCCCCCCCAATAACTCTGTTACTTGAGATAAGTAGTCCAAGTGTTGCATGTATTCATGATCAAGGCTTCATACTTTGAATTTCAGTTGAGAGAGTTATTGCATGCAAAACCTGATACCTTCCCTTCCCTCAGACTTTACTAGCTATTTAGAGTTGGTTAATAACAAGTTGCAACTATAGGAGCAAGTGAATTTTTCACATATTTGTATGGGATTAGATGAGATCTGATCTGATGGGATTGGATCAAATTTGGTCTTTGATACATTCAGTGTGCCTAATTTGAGAAGTTCACGGTTTGGGGTAAGCCCAGTACTGCTTGAAAGCTGCTGACTGGAGAGCTGTCAAAACCTAGGTCGTAACCCAAATGCTAGTGTCAGTGAGACATCCAGCATTAAGTTTCTTCAGGTCTGGCTTGGGCTGCTTCTAAAATCCTGAAGGAAGATGCTGAACAGTCTCAAGCACAAGGTCTGGGGGTATGTGTTCGGTGTCTTGCCTCCAAAGCAGCAGGAACAAGTGGAAGTGTCAGGGGGTCACCTGGCTGAGATGTTGTAATGAGCTTGTGGCACAGCTTGGCCCATGCTGTTGCGGTTGAGTCTGCTCTGGACCAGTGCCAGGCTGGAAGAGAAGAAGTTGGGGGTGCGTTTCATTGAGTATGCTGTTAATAAGCTGCATGCACGCTCCTTGTTGGTACTGTGCAGTTTCTTTTTTTCTGGTCAGTTTGCTTAGTTTCTTTATCGGTTTCCTGAAATTCTCCAAGGAGGACTGAAAAGCTTTAATAGCTAATAAAATTAAGCCTTTTACAACAATAGTGAAAAAAATGATATTAATTTCTCAAACTATGTGGTGCTGGGGGTTTGATGTACTAGTATTTGGGGAGGGAGAATGTCTTCTTTTAATATTTTTTATTATAATTTCTTAAGCAGTATCAGTATTCTGAGAGATAAAGAATACTTACTGCAGAAGTGGGAGCACAGGAATCTCAGGTATTCTGAACCAAAATGATAGGAACTGGAAAGTCCAGGGTTGCAGGTTATTCCTGCTATGAGTGAAGGCACTGTAAGCACTCACAGACTTTGCAAGGGTGCAGAGACATCCGGGGTGAATTTCTCCTGGAAAAGAGTCTGAATTAGCTCTCTTAGTGCTTGTCTGCAGGGAAAATTTGCCAGTGTAATTAAACTGCTCTAGTCACACAGGTGTAACTCCTTGTTCGGTCACTCTTGCTTCAGGAGGAGCACCCAGGCGGGGCGTTTATACCAGAGTAACCACGGCAGCGTGCTGCCGTACGAGTACAGCACGGCCATTTGCCAGCTGGTGCGTGCCAGGTGGTTGCCATCTGAGATGCTCAGGACAGCATTGCTCATGGTGAAAAAAAATTGCTGAGCTGTGCCAGGGCCTTAGGCAGGACACACATTCCCATCAACGCCCTGAAAATAAACATTTTAAGTCATAAGTCAAATCATTTCCCTATGTATATAAGCCCCTTTGAAAACCTCCTATCGCAGCTTTCTTTCACAGTTCCATTTGACAAAAAGATGAGTTTAACTGTTAATATTTAGCAGGCTTCTGATGTTGGATCCTTAACCCAGTTTCTCACCACCCCGCTTTCCTACCACCCCTCTTTTTCTCCACCCTGCCTGTGACTGCAAAATGATTCCTGACTTAGGGAAAGGCTGGGAAAGGGATGAGGTGACTAGCTGGAGGCGTGGGTGACCTGGCTCCGAGTCCTTGCTTTGCTGCAGACTTTCCATATGGTCTTGGGTAAGACAATCTCTCTGCGGTTTGATTTCTGCCCTGCGAAGGTGAGGAGCAGCATGTTCGCGACTCCGGGAAGAGTTGGGAGTTGTGATAACCATGTCAGAGAAGATGAGTTGCACAGGCTGGGCAGGCTGAGAGGTCGGGTCAGTATCTCAGCCGTGTTGCATTTCCTGGGAGATAGGGACTGAAAAGTTGTTCGTTCCCAAGCCATGCTGCTTCTCTGGAGCAAAGCCTTCCCTCCTCTTCCCTTACTGAGCAGTCTTGCAGAGCCTTAACTGCCTAAAGCACATTTCCGTTTGTCTTAATGCACTAAAAATATCTTTCTGAACAGGGATAAATCCCCTTGAAACCCCTTGTGACCCCTGATTATTACAACCTGAAGAAATAATTGATTTTAAAGCAGGAAGGTTCATAACACTTCTCAGGTCATTTGTTTTACGAAGATTTGGCTGGAGAAAGACAAACCTCATTCAGAGAGAGATGTTCTAAAGAAGTTGACTTTTCAATGTATGAGATATCACAGTTCATTACGGGACAAGCTCTGCTATTACTGTCAATGTTTGCTAACAACAGGTTCAGAAAAATTGGCAGCACTGGATGTTAATGTCGGCTACTGAAAAAGAGAAAGAAAAAAAAAAAAAAGAAAAAAGCACGGGGGGGACCACCATTAGATGTGAGCTAAAGCTAGGTTGCTCTTCATGTCTTCATCATCCATGTGTAGCCTCCCAAGCTTGGCCTTGTCTGGACTGGAGTTGTTATTTGGTTAGGGGTTTTTGCAGCGTGTTGCTGAACTGCTGAATATTTTGTGTGTTCATCAGCTTGCATAATTTGCTCCTACTTGTCTTACACCAGTCTCTGTCTGAGGGGGAAAAAAGCGCATATCTTATGTGGGAACTCTATTATACAGTTGTTAAAAACAGCTGTTTGAATCCTACTATTCATTCTTTTCTCTACTTCATTTCAAATGGGACAGTTCAGATTGTGAGTTTAGCTCAAGGATATACAATGAGGGTAATCAAACGTCTTTATATAGCCTCAAATTTGTGTCATAAAGAACTGCAAAAAAGGCATCCAAACACAACATTGAAAGTTAGATAGCAATTTATTTCTACAGTGTAATCTGGCAGCCATTTCCCTGGCCTACAACAGGCTTGGAAGTGCTCTACTGTGGTTTGTAGGCTCTAGAAAGAAAGAGATCCTCATGAATGTACATGCTGATGTTAAACGTACCTTTAGTGTCTCAGAATTTGTGTTTACTTGTGTAACTGTAAGCCTACAATATCCCTGACATAAAAATGAAGGGACAGGCTAATATTTTATCTCTATTCCTCTGTGTTCCCTCTTCTAGCCATACCATGTTTTCAGCATTAGATGTCTGGCCATGGGAGAGACAAACCGTAGCTTTTTAACAGTAAATGGATCGTGCTAGTCCTCCCGTCTAATCCTCGGTCAGAATAGCGGATGGGGTGATGGAGATGCGCTTAGTGGATTGGAACTGCTGGGTCCAGTCCCTTTCCTCACCCAGGCTTTGGCTGGCTTTCCTGCCCTCCCCAGGTTAGTGAACAGCACTCAGTCGGAATTCACCCACCCCTGTTTTCTCTTAAAAGCTGTCTCTCATTGAGTATCCCTTTCATATTTTTTTTTAATTATTATTCTTTCTCTACAGAGAATTATTTTCTCAGAAATATTTCATTCTTCTTGTTTCTTTCAACATGCAAAGCAAACCAGTGCTGTGTCCTTTCAGATCGCTGGCGGATCTTTTGTTGCTTTTTTGTGAGGAGGCAACCCAGGGTGGCAAAGTCAGACAGGGCCTCCGGTGCAATAGGCGCTATTGAAATGTGGCTAAAATCTGAGATGCTTTTGCAATCCTAGCTATTTAGGGGAAAGCTCACGATATAGTCAATGCTTCGTGGGATTTGTCTCTATGCAATTTCATCAGTGATGGAGCTTGCTTGCTTGGTCTCTGTGTTGGGCTAAACAGCGATGGTGGGGATGTTTTGTTCCAAACTTGCTTTGCTAAATTAAAAAAAAACAACCAACCCAAACCACAAACGCGGTACTTCTACAGCCATATCGGGCATAAATAGTCCTCTTTGAGACCGCTGGTAAGTTTTGTAGCAAGCCTTCTCCGAACGCGTCCTCTGCGGAGACGACTACGTGTGCTCAATCCGCCGTACCTACCCCTCGGGGAGGGGTTTATCCGGAGAAGGTCCCCGTCCCTGCCGGGCGGCGGGAACCTCCTTTCCGCGCCGCCCCCCCGCCCCGGCCGGGCGGCTTCGCGAGCGCGGTCTGACCCCTAGCGGCCAACGGCCGCCGCCGCCCCGGGCCCGGCCGGTTTGGGAGGCGGAGGGGGGGGACCCGGCGCTGGCCGAGGTGCTCGCTGGGCTTCGCTCTGCCGGTGCCGGCACACCTCGTTACTTTAATTAAAATTAAAAAAAAAAGCAAACCCCCAAAAAACCACAGTCCAACACCCTCTCCCCCCCCCCCCCCAAAAAAAAAAAAAAAAAAACCAAAAACAAACAGAACCACCCCCCCTCCCCGCCAAAAAAGCAAAGAAAACCTTAAAAATGTCCTTTGCATTTAAATGGTAGAGCTTTGGGGCTGTGGCTGGGTTGGGGGGGGTCTTCGTTATCAGCTGCCTGGGGAGGGGAAAGCCAGCGCAGCGCTGAATCCTGCACCTGCCCGGCGTTTCCCCGGTGGGTGCTGGCCTGGGCTGGGCACAGCCCTCGTTGCGGCCCTCGGGGTCTGTGGGTGCGCCGGGGTGGGTGTTGGGGTGCCGCTCTCTGGGCTGCCCAGAGAAGCCGGCTGCCCGCTGTGGGGTGGGATCTGGGGCTTTGGGGGGTCCCGCAGCATCAGTAGCAGAGAAGGAATCGGCGCTGTCATTTGCCTTTGTGTTTCAAAAGAAGTAAACGTTTGTTGAGGGAATGCCCTGTGTCTGCTGAAAAAGTCCATGCCAAACAGCCTCTTCCTCCCTGCCCCCCCCCCCCCCCCCAAACCCCAACAAAATGAAGGAAAAAGGAAGAAAACCATAGGACAGCTTAACTTAAACAGGCCAAAGAAGGGAAAGCATGATTTGCTTATGTACAAGATCGCAACTTAAACACGATATAGAGGAAAGAGCTGATATTTTGTCCTGATTTAATAATCATAACTTTACTTGTGACTTTTTTTTCCAAAAATGAAATAGTTCTGATAAGGATGATGGTGTGGCTTAAATAATTTAGCCATTTGAGCTTTTCTTTCAAATTATCTGGCATCTATTAATTGAAATGAAGTTCTGCCTTTGGCTTTTTTCAAGGCCTAGATTTGAAACTACAGATTTATTTGCCATTTACAGCCACTTCGCATCAAAAATCACTACTGTAAGGTTGCTAGCATTTGTGTTGTATTTTGGTATTGACCACTGCAAGATCACCAGTCTGTTTATAGCACAGAAAAGTTGTTTCATTGTGTCCTTTCCTGCTATGCCACGCTACCTTTCTGAAATCAATGGAACCACGCACGCTGGAAGAGAGAGGAAATTTTGGGGTGTGTATGATGTTCTGGACAGAAATAGATCAGCCAACTGAGTCCATTGTGGTTTATGATGGAGAACTGTGGGTATAAACAAAATGCTGAGAGATTCCATTGGTGCCAAGAGATTTTGATTTCCCTGTTGCTAGTGCCAGACATTTAAAAACAAAACAACAAAAAAAGGTTTATTTACCTTATTACATTTATATCTTTTAGGCATTAGACTTCATGTCCCTTCTCTGTAATGCTGAGTACTTAAAACATGATATTCTTCAAGAAAACTAAGCTTCTCATAAATAACATGATTCCAGCAGCTGAAGCTTTAAAAAGAGAGCTATGGTTACATACCTTTGAGAGAGAGCTCAAAATTATGGAAGTCACGTTAACTAAATGATAGCATTGTTGTTTGGGGGTTTTGTGTCTCATTTTTAGTTATCAAAGCATCTATGGATATTGTATATAGATAATCAGGAGTGAGACTGACCAACAATACTGCTACATACTGTTCTATTAAAGCCAGATGCTGGGGGAGGGATGGGGATACAACCACCGTTTTTGCTAAGAGCCAGGTCGGGGCTATATTGACTTCTAGCCTTGGACATTTTTTTCCCATCAACTATCAAACCCTGACTTATCCTTCATAGACTACTGTCAAGAAGTTTGATAAATACCTTGCTGATTATTCATATACTTCATATAATTCTGGCTTATTTTTGACAGGTAATCATATCAGTCTTTGCTGCAACCTAGCTTGGGCTATAAATGTTTTTCTCATGGTGCCTGGTTGCTACATTAAGTTGAACACAGGGACTGTCTGCCATAGATGGAGAGAAAATGATGCTGCATGAGAAAATGATGTTTAAAAATCTCTATTTGCAAGTCTGAACAGGAGAGAGGAAGGGTGTTGTTTACTGGGGTGGACTTTATACAAGAACAAATCAACTTCTTTTTGTTTCTGGTCAAGATCTGTTGGCTGAAAACTACTTTAGCTTCTGGGGTTTGGGATAGTAATTCCAACAATTGGTAGCAGCCTCCTAATAATGGGCAAGAAAGTTGTGTAGGAAGCTGCCAACGTGAACAATGTAATTTACAAAGCCACTGGAAAGTTCAGAGTAAGATGACTTTTTCCTCTCTCTTCCTGGGTTTTTTTGGTAAATGAGATGATAACTTTTTAAAAATCGCTATCAACCTTTACTGCATTGTTTCCAAAAAACCACATAATGTTCATATGTGGCTAGGCCTGACCGAACAAAGGGCATTAGGGGCTTTCTGTTCCACCTTCTAGCGTGGGCAAATTGTAGAATAATGTACTGTATCAGAAATTCATGTAAGCACAAACCCACTTTTCACAGAGATGGCTGGTGTCACTCCTCTGGAGGTAGCAGAGCTGCCTAAGGGTTTTCTCTTCCCCCTCTGGAGTGGCAGCACTGTGTGTACGCTGCCTGCAACATACAGCACAGCGTATATTGTCGACAACCTGAGTACACAAAACTTGGATCAGATGAAAGTAAGGCAGCTAGCAGACATCAGGTATTTTCAAAAGAAATTTTTTTGTTCTGATTTGATTTGATCTTTAACTAAGCTTAAAATTGCTGCTGTTAGTCTTTCCAAGCTGGTAAACTCTGCTAAGGAAGAAATACTGAGCCATTTCATTGGAAAGTAGCTAAAAATACATTTTTAAAACAGTGAATATTTTATTGTGCACTCCTTCATTCCACACAACCCCTTGTTTTACTTGTGTTAGTGTCCAAGTGTCATGATCTGTGCATGGGACCTGTGAGCACAGATAAATGTCTTCAGTTAGCCTGGCTCTAGATGGAGAGCAACGCCATCTGCTACCTCTAACTCGCAGCCCCAAAGGCCGTAGATCTGATCTACAGGAATGACTTTGTGCTCCTCTGCTTGCAATATTTCTTAAACGTTTATCACACCTCACATAGGAGTTGATCTTGATGTCCCAGCTTTGTTGCAGCAGTGGAAGGACACCTGCTACTGCAAGTTTTTATTCATACCATGGTTTTCTGCTACAGGACCTATAAAGAGGAAAAGAGCAATGGGAACTCTTCCTGTCAGCACCCTGATTTCAAAAAGCAGCATTTTTTCCTGCAGGGAAAAAAAAAAAAAGGAGAAGGAAAAAAAAAGCATAAATAGTTAGAAAACTAAAAGCAGCATTTCCTTGCTCCTCCATTTTGGCATGAGCATCTGGGAATGTGACAAAGTTTGGGTACTCGTTGATGCTGAATACCTGTGTACGAGTTTGTGGACGGTGAGGCTGCTGACCTGTGCTTCGAATTCCCAAACCTGCCGTGAACTCTACCAACCTCACTTAGTGTCCCAAGCCCTCTGAAGACTCCATGCTCTCACTCTCTTGTAAATTAATGAAAAAGAGGACTGAAGAAAATGCAGTTAAAGGGATGATAAAGTTTTTCCTAGCCAAATTTTTGTCCTGACCCTTACAAATCTCTGTAGCGTAACAAGCAAGGGTGACTGGTAAAATTAGGGTTCTCTTAGCACAGCTATGTCCAGATTTACTAATTTACTATATAGTTTGCATCTGGAGTCACTGTTACAGATGTTGGAGATCTTTCTGCCCCATTTCCTCTTTATCAATTACCAGAGTCCTCTCTGTTGTATTCTCATGTACTGCTGTGTAATAAACATGGAAAAGAACTCCTCTCATCCCTCAGACTTTGTACTTAGAACTGTTACCATTTCATGTAATAATTCTTAAGTGTAAAATTGAATCCAGTATTAGAGAGTTTAGTTAGAGTTCAGAACTCTAGGATTTTATGATCAAAACTCTCTCGGTATTTTGTGACCCAAAGGGTATTTTGGAGTGTCAAAGGAGATCACGTACACAGATAACAGTGGGGATTTATAGCATGGTTGTGTTTGACCACTTACCGTTGTCTCAAACAATCCAAAGCAATTATTTTCAAGTATCTTCTAGTGTGGAACATAGCATACAATAATTTTCAATATCCAAGGTCTAGAACCACCATTGCTGCTTATGCCTCTACTACACATCTAGCTCCTCTCTTATATTTTAACTTGATGAGTCTGATCCAGATTCCATTGGCATTAATGAAGAACACTTATTGACTTCAATAATCTTTGAATTGCATCTAGTATCAACCACATTAACATAGTCAAGTGAGAGGCAATTGTTATGGATGCATTATTTAGCACTGATTGGGAAGGTACTGTCAGCTCCCAGTGTCAGCTGGTGTTAGATGTTATTTTATAAGGGCTTGATTATTAAATTACTATTGCAGGCTGTGAATCTTTTAGTTGTGCTTTCACTTTTTACTCTGCAATATTCTGTATTTATGTTTATAGTTCCCCTAACGTGTACGTTGGAAGGGTTCAGCCACTTTATATGATTTCCAAATCTGTAATCTTTTCTTCTGTGAAGTGGCATTTCTTACAAACCTGAGTGAAGTGAGGGCCACAATGTGCCTCATATTGCTCTCTGCATCACGTAGTGACGCACCCTGCATCGCTGCAGATAAGGCTTTGACTTGACAGCGCTCATTCGTGCATAAAGTGGGAGAAGCAGTATGCCAGGTTTCTGATGCTGCTCATTCGAGTCAGACTCCTGGCACACAGTGCTCCTTAGCTTGGAAGTCGCTGAAGGCCATGAAGACAAAGAATATCAAACTGCTGATGCCACGTCCTGGAATTACTTCCTCAAGCCCTGTTCAGGGGGTGTGATCAGCAGTCATAAAACAGGCAATTGCAAGTGGGAAGCAAGATGCTGGCAGGTCACACGCGTATAGCAAAGCTCTGGTCCAGCTGGTTTTAGTGACGGTGTTCGGTGCTGCCCTGTGCACTAGAGGCTCTGCCTGCGCCCAGGACGTGAGCGTGGTTGGATTGGTACATGCAATAACATGTGGGGTTAAGTTTTTTAAAATCTGTGTTCAGCTTGACTGAATCTAGAAATATTCGTGGTGCCCGTTGCCACCAGTTTAAAACCTATACTTGATCATAACTTGAGTGAGCAAATGCAGAGGCCACAGTGGTGTAGGAATAGGAGACAAGATACTTTCTACAGTGATAACCTCGGTTTTGTTAATCCTTAAGGGGCAGTTAAATATAGTTTCATTGGTGATCAGGGTTTTTCTCCAAGAAGCTGCAGGGGACATAGACCTCTGCTGCAGGTCAGCTGCTTGCCTTCCAGGAGCACGTAATTTGTTTTTAGTGAAGTCCAAAATTATTAACTATCATATTAATCAATGCATATACTTGTGCCAGCAGCTAGAAGAATTTCACCTGAGATCCTAACCTTCAGGCTGAGGGACTTCTGTGCCAGTGTGAGACTTCATCAGTCAACAGAAGTCCGTCTGCAATCTTATTTCATGTTGCAAAAGCCAGACCACACCCCGTAAACCAGACACGCAGTCTTCCTCTGCCTTGTCAGAGCGGAGTGAAGATGCTGGAGAATAATGTGGTTGAAATTTCGGGACAATGAAACGTGTGCATGTTGTATTGGGCACAGTAGTATCATAGTGGGCTGTCTTAATCACCCAGCGGATAAGGGCAACCTGCGGTGTTACACCAGGAGGTGACGAAGGCCCCTCGCTGGGGTGCGTTGCTGCACTGCCACAGCTGAGAGAGAAATTTGTCTGTGACTGTGGTACCGAGGTCTGCTTCACAAATAGGCCATTAAAAACAGAGTACGCTTGCACTTGCTACAGCAACCAAACCTCAGAAATCTTTCTCACAAATTAAAGCAGGTAAAGTGTGCTGAAGCACCAGGGAAAAATATTTGTAAGAAATTAGTACAAGTGCCTGATTTTAACGTGTAGCTATTTACATAGGTATTGAAATTAAAATACAAAGTGGGCGGGGGCGGGGGGGGGGGTGTTCTGTCTGGTACAGGCAAAAGCATGGAGCTAGATGATGGACATGTGAAAATGTTCAAACCATATTGGGGGGGGGGGGGGAGGGGGGGATCAATATAAAAGAACTTCAAGAAGGGTCCATAAAGGTGATTTACTTTTCACCTTTTTCTGGCTTACTGCAGAAAAATGTAATTGAACTTCAACTGGTCTCTGAATTATTTGGCCTTCTGTTAAGGTAGCAGAGAAAGACCTTTGATAGATGTTTATTATGGTCCTGATGGAACATTTTATGCTGTGTAGCACAAGAATCAAGGGAGAAAAAAAAGAAAAAATAGACTTTTAAAGATGGTTTCTACTGTGTGCCATTTCACCTCTGTGGTTTTCCTTGCTGTCTCTATTCCAAATTCCTGCTCATAGGATCCAGTAGTGCACAAGCTGCCATCGCTTGCCCTTTGCTATTCTTTTTCACCCACCCTCTCCAAATATTAGTTTGAAACCAAGAATTCCATCATTTAGCATTTTCACCGCAGTATTTCTAACTGTTGAAATTGTTTTCTAGTTTTTGAAATAACTGATCTGAGGTAATTTTCCATGTAAATTATATTTCATAACACAAATTCAAATGCTCTTCAAAATAAAGTGACTAAGTAAAATAAAGTAACGTTATCATGGTAAAGTAATGGATCTACAAAAATTCCTTAGAGCTTACAGTGGATCTCAGCGACAGGACGTATTTCCAACCCACTGGGTTTAATGTACATGGTTCAAAACAACAGATAAAGTATTGGAGACTTCGTGGTTGTAGCTGGAAAGCCCAGAGGCTTAAGGATCTTTTGCAATAAGACAAAGATGTCTGCATTCCACAAAATGCCAGAAGAATTATATTCATTTGCCAAGTTGCAGGAGTCACAGAATAAAGCAGGAAAAACATACATGCCAATAAAGAACAGTTTAGTAATTTTTGCAAATCAAAGAGCTTGAAAAGCACTAATAATAGATTTATTGCTGAACAACATCCTTTGTGATTATTTATTTCTGGACAGACACAGGATGATCAGCATCCTGATTTATTTCATTTTGTTTGTATAAGTAGAACACTGAAGTGATTAACTGGGAATAAGTGCTGATTAAAGGTGCATCTAATTTTATCCCACATTGTTTGGGGATGACATAGACTCGGGAAATCTGAAGTCAGATCACTGGATTGTAAATGTTGATCGGTGTGTTAAATAGTGCAAGTATATTCCATGCCAAAGTGTGCAGTCAGAGTCTGGTATGGATGTTTTACTAGCCTGAGCAACACTATTGGGTGTAAACTTGACATTTTCATTCTCCTTTTCCTTTTGTCCCACTGATCTAATTAAATGCTGCCTGAAAGTGCATAATTCGTTCAGGTTGTAATACCATAGATATTATGCTATTATATGTATATTGTATTATTAGGTATCATATATATAGGTAGAATTTCCAAAGCTGTAAGAAGGTGTAGGGCTTTTCTTACATTTTTAATGATTTAATGGGGTGATAGCATTACTACTTCTTACCCAGGGAAAACCACCGGGTAGGTGTTTCACAGCCCAGCTGTTGAGGGCTCGCTCCAGCTGTGCATCCCCAACAGAAGCTGCTCAGGCTCCCCTGGGACCGCTCCCTGCTGCCATCCACATTCTTACTTGGCTTTGACTGTCCACTTCTCGTAGTTACAAGAGCCAGCAGGCACAGCAAGGGCATCAGAGGAAGATGTTAAAGACAGGAGGATGTTGTTAAAGATGGGAGCTTGGCAGAAAATGTAAGCTTCTAAATGTTAATGGCTGGAGCTGTGGCCAACTTTCATCTAGGTTGTCTCAGCAATTTCCAAGCCACAGCACCCACAGTGTCCCAGCTCATTAGGAAATGTCAAGAGGTGCAGAGTGAGTACTACCTCAGACCTCAATGTGTCAGAAAAAGCAAAAACTTGCAAATAAAAAAAAAGGTTATCTGATCGGTCTGGTGAGGGCTTGATGGTCATGTAAAGGTCTGCAACAGCATTTATTTGCTTGGAATGATATTTTTAGTGTGGGACTTGAAAGATTTTGAACCTTCACAAGGTTTATCTGTGAAGGCAGCTGACCAAAAGATTTAAAGATAGGCAGATAAAATAAATGACAAATCTTGCACTGGAGTCTCCTAACTAACAGGCAGTCATTAGGTTGTTAGGTATTTCCCCCCCCCCCCTTTTCAGTTTACTGCAGAGAGTTGTTACTAAATTCCTCAGCCTCTCTTCTTGGGGCACAGACAGGTCTGCATGCCTATGGAGAAGACGACGCAGTGTTTAGATTGTCCCTGGATCTTTTTATCCCCATTTCTCCAAAAACACACTGCAAATTCATCTGTGTTTTCTTGGAGCTTGGGATATATTTTTTTTTCAGTTGTTAAAAGTGGCAATTATAAGCACATTTAAATATGTTTTTGTAACTTCTTCCTATCGCAATAGTTCTGTGCATTAATCCAGTAAGGCATTGTGGCAGCCTAGATGTTTTTAACGTGTGGTTTATGATGAACTTTATGATATTTATATACGTAGCAAGCAGGAATCCACAGTTACGTTCCATACATAGAATGTAACTTCATACACCTTGGGGACTTACACTTCAGAGGCTTTTAAATACAAGCCTCTGGCTTGAAGCTATCTTTCTCTTGGCTGCACATAGCACCCAGTAAAAGTTTGTATCTGGCACGTCATTTTTGAGGTGTGGCAGAGTTATAGATGGTAATATGAGTTGAAGTTTTACAAATGATTATGTTAGAGACATGTATGAATCCTTGAGTTCCTTTATTATACGTTGTGCAAGCATTCAGTTAGCTGAGGCATACTTTGCTTTTGAATCATAAGGAAAATGCCACTACCCAGCTTGCTTGCAAACTCGTTTGCTTAGAAGCCTCATTGCATCAGCGAAAACAACAGTGCGTGTTTAGAGTGCTCTGTGGAGCACAATGTTTCCTTTTCTTCATTCTGTAATTTAAATGATTGGAGCAATACTTTTGACAAGGAAGAAATAATTTCATTGTTATGGATCATTTTTCACGTGAAACTGAGTTTTGGAATAAAGTGATGGTAAGTAAACCATGTGAGTGGGGAAGGAGGGATTATTTTTGTTCCGAGTTTTATTCAGCAGTTTCTGAAAACTAAGATGGAAGTGATTTTGATATTCTGACTGCAGGGTTATATGGTTTTTATTAAGCGGAAAACATAATATAATGATTAAAAAAGGGGTGAGACAGTAACAGGCATGCTTGCTGTCGTGTTCCATGGGGAAGTGGAATGTGATTTCTCTTTTAATATCGAGATACAAATCTGATTCACAGTTAGTTCATCTGACTTCTTCTGAAAGAGAAACATGTCAGCTCATTAAATAGATGCGTTTTTGTCTAAGCAGCTGCTTTTAACGTAATAGTAACCTAGATTTTCAAAATAATGTGTGAGATTGCTATCTAGATATTTGAAGAGGGCTTTTTTTTTTTTACTTTTAAAAAAAGAAAATAAAACCAAAGCCTAATTTTATTTCACATAGGGAGAAACTTTTAAAATGACTAATTATGATTGTTCTCTTTCTGGGAACTGCATTCTCTGTATTCATTGTATTCTGCATGTTCTGTAAGTAGCCATTTTCTTTTCTTTTGTTTCTTTTTTCTCTTTTTTTTTTTTTTTGCCATCAAAATGCAAATAATACTTCAGTCATTGAATTATCGATTTCATCCAAGAGAGGGTGGGTGTTTTTAAGTCCAAGTTTCACCCATAAGAGTTAAAAGGCCAGACAAAATAATGCTGCTTAAGTATAGGGAGGTAACCATACGCATAGCTGCAGGTTAGGACAAGTAAACTTTATTGTGCCTTCTCTTGTTGCTGATGGTAATCAGGACATTCATATTAGCCTGATGAAAAGAAAAAAAATCAGCTAGAGGATTTCTAAAGTAACTTAAGGAACACTTTTTTTTCTGAGGGAGAGAGGCATGGTCTAGCTGCTAAAATGTATAATCAGTGTGTCTGGCTTATCGTCTCAGGCACTGCCACAGGCAGCTTTAGATGAGTTTGAGGAAGCCACCGTACAACCAATGTTACTACACTTGCTTACAAAGTGAATTGTACTTTGTTCACGTAGTAAGGTATGCCAGCAAAATCTTTCGGTTTACATATTTTTAAAATACCAGTGATTTTTGTCTCCTTCACAGGGCTGCTATGACTCTTACTCCATTGGTGTATTTACTCTTTGATGACACCGTTTCAGCCATCTCCAGGTCTTTCCTCCACAGGCAGCACTGCAGTTGAGGGGGAGTGATTATTATAAAACTTGTTCAAATTTGCAAGGACTTCTTTTTATTTCTTTGTTTTAAAAAAGACAACTAAAGTAACCGTTTGGCTGTCCAACTGCTGAAAATACAGGAGTACGTAACCAACCTGCACTGTGAAGATGTAGGAGTTAAGCTAATCTTTTTCCATATAATTTAGTTCAAGTTTGCAAGCTACGTAGTTCTTAATTTTGCTGTCTTGTATATGCAATTTGTACAAATGTCCTTAGCTCATGACAGCAGGTTTGCAAGTGGAAATGATCATCCTGTTGAACCTTTAGGCCATGATCGTGCAATCTGGTTGTAAACCAAGAGTTCTGTGGGTAAAGACAACCTCTGTGGTTGTCTGAACATATATATTGAGTGGGTTCCCCTGTGTGGAAGTTACCTTTGCAATTTAGTTATTTCAGGCAAGCTTGTGTCCAGTGATGGCTTTGGGCATGTGTCCTCTTCATGATTTGCTAACTGGTTTAAATATTTCTTAAAAAATAAAACTGAGAGAGCAGCTCAGCTTGTTCTTTTTTTGCAGTGACGGCGGTTTTGTTACTGCTGCTCTCCCAGAACAGTAGCACTTCCATCTTCACTTGACTGTACTCTTGTCTCGGGTGAGCTCTCTCTGCCAAGAGCAGAGCCCTGAGCTCAGAGCTGAGCTTTGTAAACACTACATGAAGAAGATGCAATGAAAACTCCTGTCTACGGAACTTCCCATCTCTTGAAATCAAATTTTCAAATAACTGCCCATGTGTCCTAATGTTTTCCTGTCACAGAGCGTTGCTTGTAGGACAATGCAATTTACTTCATTGTTTATTGCACTTGAACACAGCTTAATCATTTAAAATGTCCAAAGGAACAAAAATGATTTTTGAAAAATAGGGCTATGGTTGTGTGAATACTGTAATTTTCAGGAAGGATTTTAAAAGAAAGGAGCCTGGAAACATTGGTTTTAATTTCAAAATAAAACAGCAAATGCATTGCATTCCTGTGGAAGAAGCCAGCTAATTGTCACGAAGACGATATGCCGGTGTCCGCATTGTTAAGCGAGGTTTGCAGTAACACTGCTGTGCTGAGCTGAGATCTGGAGGGGATTCTCAAGTCACTCTGCAGAGTATCTCAATGCTGGAAGCTGGTGAGCTGGTTGCCCGTGTGTCTTTGAGGATGGGGTTGTCTAGCCAGCTTGGCTGAGAGTGAGTCAGGATAGCCGGTCCACATGGGATCACTGGACTCAGTCACATCCCTTGTCAAAGATAAAAAGAAGAAAACGCTTTGAGGCATGCTAATGCTTCAAAGGCAGTAGTGGACCCATTCTCCTGATCACAGGCATTTTGCTTACCTCAGTTCCAGTTTTGAGTTTTGGTAAAGAAATACATGATAACCAGAATGTGGCTAATGACATCAGTATAGAAAGTGTAACAGCGGTAGAAAAGTGTTTAAACCTATAGTCATCTTATGTTGAAAACTGGGGAGTGAGAGAGGTCATTAGAGCAAAACGGCTGCAACCAAATCCTGTGGAAAGATTGGGATCTTTTTTCCTCAGTTCCTATTAGACGCTGGTTTGCTGCCTTTTTTGTTTCTTTGTTTCTATGAGTCAGGTTTGGGCTGTGACTCTCGCCAAGGGCAGATGAATGTGGAAGGTCTCTTGACTCCCCTTTGTGGCTGCTGGCGTCCTGAGCCCAAGCATCGCTCTTGCAGGCTCAGGGGTGCCCTGCCATCCTTATCAGCTGCTGGACCATTTAATTTGGGGTGCAGCTAGTCACGAACAAAATCTCTTAGTGAAGGGGGTTTTCTTTGTATGAATTCAGAACTGCTGTGGTGTGACAGTTGCTGTCAATGCAGTGTTTGAAATGGGCTGAGAGAAGGAGAGTATAAGAGAAGAACTGTTAATTGCCAGGTCATGGGTTCAGGGGGTCTGTCTAACCATAGGAATAGGATGTGCCAGTGTTTGCTATTGGCAACTTCAGGGTCACTCTGCTAAGATTTTTGGGATGTAGTTCAGAAACTTGGCTCTGCAAAACTGTAAATGCACTGTGTGTGGTGCCAGCTTCACCATACAATGGAAAGGGTGATCACACTTTAATTGAAGTGCTTAAAGTAAAAAGATAAGCTAAAAAGTACTTCAGCAATAAGATAAATAAAAGCACTAGTAGGTTTTAAACATGAACACCAAAGAAGTAATCATTTAAGAAGAAAGCAACCCTTCTTCTGAACTCAGCAGGTTTTCTGCAGTCTCAGGTGTAGAGGAGGGGAAGCCTTACTAGTAAGCTTGGGCACAGCAAGGGAGTGGGCTGCATCTTCTCCTTGTTCCAAATTCTGGAAACGCTGATTGTCACCAGCTTCCCTTGCCAAGCAGAGGTCCCACCATTTTTGAGAGGCCTGCTCTTGTCTGCATAGAGTCCACCAACATCTGAAATACTTTACCCATCACTGACCAGGTGGAAAGTTCCAATTCACATGTGTGAAGAAACTGCTGATCCATTTGCGTGATATGCCACAGTCCCACTGCTTTTTGTGTAGTTGGATAGTAGATAGCAAAAGATACTGAAATATATTTTTCCGTAGTAGTTGCATATAAAATGACTTTTTTCTCCCTTCCTCCTAATTTTCCTTCCCGTTTTTCAACCTCAATTTATATTTTGTGTTTCTTTTTCATCCCATCTATGGAACTGAAAGCACTGTATCTACTGCATGCCCGCATTTGTTTTCTGTCAAGTCATCCAAATTCTAAAAATCCAAACCCAACATTTACAGGTAATCTGCTCATCTGGAAGCTTTTAATTTTTTTAGAATCAGGTTGGAGGCTATATGCTTCCCCAGAGAAAAGACACATATATTGATGTGTTTATGCTTTGCAATAATAATATTTGTCCATGTGAGAAAGTGTGAAGTTTTTTTCTTCTGCCACACCATATGGCTTATGACTATTTACAATCCAAACAATAACAGCTGCTGCTGAGTAAGAGAATCCATTCCTCTGAGCGGGAGATGGGCTGAGTAGCGAATGACAAAGTATACGTCCACAGATGTATTCCAAATATCCTCATTTACCACTCAACATCCTGTCTATCATTCTCCTCTTGGAAACTGTTGGAGCTTTTTTTCTTATATGCTTAGCTAATGGGGAGAGCTTTGACAGCTTGTTTTGGGAATTTGGGAGCAGGTAGACAAGCTGTGTCCGATGATGGCTATCCAAATGGGAGAAGGGAAGGAGCACCTGGTTGGGTGCTCAACAAAATGAAAATGTGAATCATGCTCTTAACCCCTTTCAAAGAAAAAGCAGTTGACTCTTAATAAATTAGAAGTTTCTAGCTGGAAGAATAAGCCAGGCAGTCTTTAGACTTTTAAAATGTGGGTCACTTCATGCCCTTCATTGATGGCATGCCTGAAGTTTGGAATTCCATATTACAAAGACACATTTTGGATTTCTCAGCCGGTATCAGTTGTTTAGGGCTCCTATCAGTTGCCTGTTTGAGCCTCTTTTTTTCTGCAGTTTTCTGCTGGCCATTTTGATAATTCCTGAATTTTTGTATCAGGCATTGTAAGAGGTGACTTACCATTGTCAGTCATTCCTGTCAACAGCAAGAGGATAATTTCCAGATATTATACAATTGGGCTACATGCCTGGCCTTCACCTACAGTGCTCTGATTGGAAATGGCATTTAAAGCATGTCTGTGCCTGTCAGTAGGTTCTCATATTTGCACCAAGTTGTTCATGTACCTGCTCTTTCCCAATGGGTTAGACAATTGGCACATTATATTTATTATGACTTATCTCATAAAAGCATATTCCAGGGAGAATGAAATGTTCGGGGGGGTATTCCCCGGGTATAGTCCTCCTGTCACGCAATAATCTAACAATGCTCGTTAGCAAAAAAAGAATTGCAGGTTTCTTGCAGTTGACGCTTTATCTGCCATGAAGCTTTTGCTGGTAAATAAAACCCACTGGATTTCCTCCGACTTCAGAGTCCATTGAAAGGTAGCTATGAATAGAAGTGATCACACTTTCTAACAGCATTTACTGTTACGGTGGAGCCTTCTCATTGAAAAGCCTTTAAATTAAGGCAGATTAATTCCTTGACAGCATATATAATGAGTTCTATCATTTACATTTTATTTTTTTAAATGTATCTGTAGCACTCCTGTGCCACTGGGAATTTTTTATGTCAAGGCTACAGCTACCATAGAAACAAAAGGACTAAGAGGAACTTTCTGAGCCTTACTGGTAGTTAGGCTGGCAGCCCTGAACCTCACTGCCTCGACAACCCTTTAATTTGGATGCCCTTGTGGTCATCTTACAGAGAGATATTTTTAACTTAAATAGTTTTCTTCCCTCTGCTTGGTGTGAGCAGGTCTCCATCTCAGACTCTGCTTTACTAAGGTCAACGGCCTCTGCTCCTCTCCTCACATACGATAGATGCTCTGTTGCCATGATTACGCTGGCTGCTTACAATTTCTCATTCATGACTGTGTGGTGACCAAAAGGGTGTTGAAGAAGGGACCCCACAGAAATGCATAGGCGCTTGTGACCACTGAGAATGACCTGTAGGGCACGTCCCATTTGCCAGTTCAGCAAATAAATAAAGTGAGGCTCCAGGTAGATACAGGTCAAATCCCTTTATTGTAGAGCCTAAGCAATCCTGCTTATAGTTAATGAAAAATCCCCTTTATAAATCTAAGGGCTGTGATATGGCACCACATAGTTTTGATTCCATAATTCATGTGCTGAGTCAGCTCATTCCCACATGATGGAAGGAGTTACTTGAGAACATGCGCCTCGGTATGAATTTCATTTCACTTGCCAGAGATAAAATGGAATTACCAGAAATATTTGTATGAAAAGTCATAAGTACAGGCTTAATCTACATCAGTGCTATGGGAAAGAGCTTCTAACATATTCCTACCAGAAAAATGGTGATAGGTACCATCTCCTGCCCCATTTATGCTTCACTAGAAGAGACAAATTACTTCAGCTTTCTTGGATCAATGCAGCTGTGCCCAGGTTAAACTTGGAACTGCGTGGAGAGAAATCAATACAAAACAACTGACAACAAAAATGGCAGATGGGAAAAATTGCTCTGTATAAACTAAGGCTACATTTTGTCATGGCCTTTGCCTGCCAAAGCTGTTCTGTGAGCAGTAACAATGGGTTGCATAAACAAATTTAAGGGATTGATGGAATTTGATTTCATGCTTTGTTCTTGCTAGCTGTCTGCTATGTTAAGCAGAGAATCCATTTCAATATCCACTATGCAAAATTCTCAAAACAGCTGTGATTATTTACTTCTAGGGTGCTGCCTAGGGATAGCTGGGCTTGTTGGCAACTCTGCGTTAGAGCAATCAGTGTCAAGAAATCACCTAGTGAATAAAATTGTTTTGCTGACCTGTGACAGGATTTGATGCCATTAATACCAGATGTTGAAGCCTCTGCTCCTCCTCCAGTCCTGCTCTTAGTTCATACAACACTGAGATGAGAATTTGCTATTGAAAGCTGTCTCTGCTTCTGTCGTGGTTCAACCCCAGCCAGGAACCAAGCACCACGCAGCCGCTCACTCACTCCCCCCCATCCAGTGGGATGGGGGAGGAAATCGGGGGAAAAAAAAAGCAAAACTCCTGGGTTGAGATAAGAACGGTTTAATAGAGCAGAAGAGAAGAAACTAATAATGATAATGATACCACTAATAAAATGACAACAGAAGTAATAAAAGGATTGGAATGTACAAATGATGCGCAGGGCAATAGCTCACCACCCGCCGACCGACACCCCGCCAGTCCCCGAGCGGCGATTCCCTGCCCCCCCCCCACTTCCCAGTTCCTAAACTAGATGGGACGTCCCATGGTATGGAATACACCGTTGGCCAGTTTGGGTCAGGTGCCTTGGTTGTGTCCTGTGCCAACTTCTTGTGCCCTGGCTGGGCATGAGAAGCTGAAAAATCCTTGACTTTAGTCTAAACACTACTGAGCAACAACTGAAACCATCAGTGTTATCAACATTCTTCACATGCTGAACTCAAAACATAGCACCGTACCAGCTACTAGGAAGACAGTTAACTCTTTCCCAGCTGAAACCAGGACAGCTTCCTAAGCAGGGAATCCATGAGCTTCATCTGTAGAGGAAAACCGCTGTATTGGCTTAACTAAGGGAACATCCATATGGGCTGTTGACTTCATAAAAACAAAAAGCATATTGTCACACTGTCCAAATGCAAAGACTGAATTTACACCATCCCTTGCTGCTTTGGGATGGCTTTGGAAATGCTGTAGAAATAAGTCACAGAGCTTATCAGCTATCAGCTTATTGCTAACAGCTTTGCAAGCCGGTGAAATTGAGCGTCCCCTGCACAGAGGCAGCCTTGCATATTAAAATTGCTTTATGTTTGGGACTTCATAGGTGTTGTCTGCATTTTGGTTTCAGACCAACAGGCTAGAATCTAAGAGAGTAATCTCTCACATCCCATACACTTGCTTTAGCGTAGCAAGTTAGAGCAAGAAGCTTTGTTTGGACAGCATCCCAGTGAGCGTAGAAAGTATGGAACTAATTAATGTCAGGAACCTGTACCTTAATGTGAATCCTAGTGTCCTGGAACTGCTGAAGCATACCTCTCAGAACTTTCCTTCTGGAAGTTAGACTCGCTGATTTGCCCAGAGACCTTTGCCAGGACCCAAGTGAGTGATCTGAATGTGCTTACACAATAACCTTGCGAAAGTGTGTCCATTAGCATCAGGCAAGCACCTCCAATAGGGATTTTTTGTATGGTTCTTGGCGTGCCAGAAAACATTGAGCAAGGGATGAGGTAAGAGGGAATTTGGGGAGGTCTTCTCTCTGTCTTACTCAAAAGTAAAGAAGAAAATCCTGCTTCTTCTGTCTGAATCTCCTGTCTGTAAGGGATCTTCTCTCCTGTGTTTCCACAGGCTGATAGTATGAGGCCTCATTTTATTGGAAAATACAAGCTAGGGGATAACAAGACAATGCAATAACAGAACCTTACAGGAGAAGAACTGAAGTGCAAATCCTGTGTCTTCCTCCTTTCCTCTCCAGAAATGCCCCATTTCTTAGCTCTGCCAAAGAGCAGGGCTGCCAGCAGCAGGGACGGCTCAGCACCGCTGCAACTCCAAGATCCTTGGGGCAGCCTCAGGGCCCACTGTACCACAGGAAAAGCATTTTGGGCCGTTCCCACCCGCGTGGCTGTCACTCCATATCTTGAGAGTGCAAAAGAGTCAATCGGTGCCCCAAGCGAGGTTCTGACAGGCTGGGAGCTGTGCACGGGCAGAAGGGTTGTCAAGGCTTCAAGCATCTGCATGCTCTGCTTTAACACAGGCTATTTTAGATTTAAAATGTGCCTGAACTGTCATCCTAGACTAATTCCTGCAACGTGAATTGCACTTTATAGTGCCATTGATCTCATTATTTCTACAATTTCATTCCTTTTATTGTGAGTGTTGTCTGGCGTGGGGGACCAAAACAAAACAAAACAAAAAA
This sequence comes from Astur gentilis, assembly GCF_929443795.1. Taxonomy (NCBI): domain Eukaryota; kingdom Metazoa; phylum Chordata; class Aves; order Accipitriformes; family Accipitridae; genus Astur; species Astur gentilis. The sequence goes on along the minus strand of NC_064884.1, from coordinate 34,409,424 downwards.
AACAACAAACAAAAAACCCCGCCAAACCCCAAAACCCTGAACAGTTTACTGATTTACTGTTCACCACTTTCTGCTGTCACAGGATGAACTTACTTTCCCCAATACCTTTACTAAGCCGGTGGTGCATATCCCCTGTGAAAAACCTCCAGCTGTTACAAGAATTTCTAATGTAGATCTTTGAAATCCATCTTTTGCATCTTGATTTAATAGCCTTCTAAGCTATTACTTCAAAAGGGGATGTTGCCTATTTTTTATTTCTTGGGTTCAGTAGTTAGTGATAAATGAATCTCGAGAGAGAAAATAACTGAAGAAGATGAATAGAAGAAAAATGTTCATTATTAGCTCAGGCAGAAAATGAATCCCTTTTCAGAAATTCAGGAAGTTGATAATAGTGGATTTTTTTTTTTTTATAGATGATTAGCCTCATGACAAATCTATCACTTTGCCTTCTCAAACAAGTATGATATGTTTTGTCTTTTTTTCCTCTTGACAAGGGAATTCATGACATAATGTCACCCTGTTGGAAAATGTGTATGTTTCTGGTAATTACTGGAAAATGATGGTGTTCTTAATTTCCATATTACACAGGGTGGTTGTGATTAAAAAGTTAAGACATTGACATGCAAGAAAGTGCTGGGATAAGTCAGTTAATGTCTTTTAGCTGCAGCAGACATTTTTCTGTGAGAAGACATACTACCACTTGCACATGCTTAACTGTTTAACAGCAATCCCTGCACAAACCAGAGTGGTGATCCCACACAGCTGCTGAATTTCTGTGCTATCTTCAGTGAAGGTACCCCATCCCTCATGTAAATTTTTACATCATAGGGAACTCTGCGATACCTTTTATTATCGCCACACAAAGCAAAAAAAGAAAGAACTGTTTTCTTATCCATTTCCAGGTCTGTATGTATTATTTTCAGAGATGAAACATCATCTAAGCACCCATCCCCCTACAGTGATGTACTGCACTTGAAACTCAAGCAGAGAACAAGATGTCATGCTGTCCTTCTTATCTCTAAATCAAAATAGTATCTCTGCCTTCTTAGACATATCCTGCCTTTGGACTTCATTTAGTATTTCTCTCCAAATTGGTCTGTTACAAAGCCAAAGCCAAGGGTGACAGAACCACTCTGTCACCACACGTACTGGTTGCTCCTCACTGTCGGCTTAATGGGTGAAGTCACAGCTTGTATTAAATCTTGCCCAGCCCTTTATAATTTCTCAGCTGCATTTAACACAGCATATCTGGCCACCCTTAGGCGTGGTTGGCATCTTTATTCAAAAGATGTGATGGCATGCTTACCTAAAACATTTGCCAAAGCAAAGGACCGAAGCGAAGCCAAGGCTTAGGGTTCCCTTGGGAAATGGAAAGAGAAGCTGGCAGTGTGGTCCTGAGGGTCCTTCCAAAAACCACGGGGAGAGAAGTACTTGGTAAAGAGGGGGAATCAGAAGAAGGGCTGATCTGCTTACTAATACCCCAAAATAAGGCAAGGTTTGCATTAAGGTGTTGCTGCAACACAGGCGAACCCTTAGAGCTTTCTGAACTCATGGTAGAGAAGTAATCCTTTAATGCAGTGAGAATTTATAGTATTTCAACACATTTTTCTTTCTCAAAGTAGGATGGAAAGCCTAAATCCTGGGAAGCACCATAAATTCACAAACTAAAAAGAATTAAATAAAAAATGAATAGCAACGTCTCTCTGTTTTCTGTCCCTTTCCCTCCTATTTTGCACCTTGTTTTGCCAGGATTTTACTCATTACTAATCCTTCAACACAACAACAACAAAAATGCTGCCACAGAAAATACAACCTTTTACACTCAGTTTTGTTGTTGGCAAATAAAAATTTTTATAAAGATAGAATGTGTTTATTAAAAAAATTTGCAGTTGACTCAACTCTACTCTTGAAAGTAGTCCCTTCAAATCCATGCAAAATGCAGATAAAATCCCCCTTAGTAGTCCCTTCCCCTGGACTACGGTTAAGGAGTCTGGGTCCCATAGGCTCAGGACGCAAGATGAAAACCTGTTGCGTTGACTGGACTACAGTATAATCTGGGTTGAGCAATGGCATTGATTTGTATAGCATGTGGCCCAAAGTCTCCTAAGTTCCCTGTCTGAAGGCAAAGGAAGAGGAAAGAAACCTTGTGTTAAGTGCCTAGATTAAACTCCAATAATCTCACTGTGTTATAATTGAATGACTGATAAAGGAATAGCACACTATAAAATGATGTGGAAAAGACGAATACCTTTCAACAAGATTAATATGCTAGTAAAGGGGATTTTTTGCTCTGAACTAATTATAAAATCCACCTCCTGCAAACAGCTGAATAGACTTAGGTTGCTTCTTCCTAGCATTTCTTTGCTGTTGGTTCTCTTTTAACAGTAAAGTTCATTAGTTGCAACATAACGGTATAATGAAAGTAAGAGAAGGAATTGTCATCAGTTCAAGAGGGTCTGGGATTTTTTCATCTTTACAGGCTTTCTGGCAGTTTCATTTAGCTTTCAAACCTCCAGAAAGCTGTATTTAAATTTTAGATCTTGGATGCAGCGTACAAAAATTTCAAGCAGATGTTTTTAGCCTGAACACCAGTCAAGCAGAGTGGAGCCCTGCACATACGCTCTGGAAGCTGACGTGTGGTGTTCCCTGCCTGTGCTCCAGCGAGACGTGTGCCAGATCGCTTTGGCTTATTGGGAAGGTTTTGTCACGTGCGACTGACAAAAAAAGGGCCTTTCTGATATGATTCCTGTGGAGCACAGGGAGCTGTCGGGGTGGAGAAGATGGAAACGCAGGATAGCTAAAGGTTTCTGCCAGAGGAAGACAAAGATTCCCTATCTACGCCTTTGCTAGCAGTTATAGGAGGTGGTAGAGGGAAGTGGGTGGTTCTACGTAAGCAGGACAGATGTATGGCAACTCTCTCACAAGATTTCTCTTTCTCCTGCAAGGCCCTCATTTTCAAAGTCACCTTGCTTTAGCACAGCTTTTGTCTGATGTCACCTCTCTTATCTAGCATCAGAGGCCTTTTGGTGCTACCAAAGGCTGCCTAAATCTTGTGCTGCCTGAAAGGAGCCCTCCTTTATCTTTCTGAGGCATCTGTTCACCATCTAATTTCAAAGCATAGCTGAAAATCTGTTTTGTTGGTTTTCTTCTTTTTCTCCATGCCAGTGCTTTAAAATTTCTTAATTACTTTGTTGCTGTTGAATTTGTAAATTTTTAGATGTGGTCCCTGTTTTTCTTTTGAGAGCAAAAATATTGCCTCAGATTGCTGTATCACAACATACACCCAAAATTTATTGGTTAATAATACTTTAAAAAAAACAAACCACAACATCCTCGTTCTGTTTAAATCAGTGTGATGATTTAGACCTGTTTTGTTTCACCAAACAGAAAAGCACAAGGAAGAAATCAGCTCTTTGACTGAAGAGCTGAAATAGTTAACCCTGATGGATTTCCACACATCAGTTTTGGTCAATATTTGGGTTTTTCCCCCAATACTGTAAGTCCCTTGTCTGATGCTGGGATGCTTGCCATGACACTATAATTCCTGACTTACAGAGGTTGTATGTGCTCCTTGGTGCATGCAAGGATAAGTCCAGTTTTCCTTTCCCATCCCTTATACTCCTCTTCCCTGCTCCCCTCAGCTTTTTTTTTTCTTTTCCATATTTATACCAATAGTGATGAAAAAAGGAGGGAGAGCTACCTCCTACCATTTCCTTCAAGGCCTAAGAAACTGGGGTATGTATCCAGCTGGGTTACACTTTTCAGTTTCTGTGGATTTTTTTTGTATTCTCTCAATTTATAGACTGAAGCCAGGAATTGCCTTCCTCTTACATCCAGCCACAATCTGGGGCCCTTAGAGAAGAAAGAGGAGGGACCCAGAGCACTTTTTCTTTCCCTTTCCTCTCTCCCCACCTCTTCCCCCTTGAAATCACCCCCCCAGAGAGACTCATCTCAGCCAAACACACCTTTTAAACTGCATAGATACGTTGCTTCCCCTGAGCACCTTCTGAGCTGTGTTACTTGAGTCTGCTCAATGAGAAAACATTACACAGGGCATTTTCACCAGTGCAGCTGGTGGCCTGCATGCTGCACCACTAGGTATGTTTGAAATCTGAAACTTAGACAAGACAAAATCTTTTTTCACCAGAGGACTGAAAGTTGCGTCTTATTGCTCCTTATATAATATTTTGGTACCAAATATTTTTCTTCTCCTGCTCGGTATTTGGGGATGAAAACTCTTTTTAAGAAATGGTAGAAATTATGAAAATAACATTTAAGTTTTCATAGTTCTCCAAAATGTTTGAATTCTGGAAAATTCATCCTCCAAGAACAAGAAATACAGATGATGTGAGTCTAGAAAGTAAAATTAATTGGAGCTGTAAAGGTATGAAAATCAAGAGGATCCGCTAGAGATATTCATGCAACATGATAGTTGCTATTCTTCCCTCTGTAACAGATGCCTATGGCTGAACACACGGGTTTGGATATATACATTCAGTTACTGTAAAACTGGTCCTACTGAATCCAGAAATCCTGAGAACTCAATTGAGAGGTTTTGGAAAACTCTGTGAATGTTGAGTTACAACTGTAGCAAATAAGAATTCTGCATCTATCATCAGTGCAACAGTTTGGGGGCAGGGGGATCTCATCAAAAAGCTGGTACAACGAGTATGATTTGCCTGAGTTTCTCCTTTGAACTTAGAGAAAAATGTTCTCCACCTAGGTGAGCAAGAGCCAGCTACTTTCTTGCTTGTACATATACATGTCTGGTCCTGTAGAGTGGGCAGAAACTGAGCTGATGTACTGAGCAAGTGTAATTTAAATAACAGGTTTAATTACAGTCCTAGAACTGGAGTGTCAAGTTTGTGACAAATGCATAGGAATTTCCACTGCACTTCATAGAGTCAGCAAATGTTGATCAACAGGTACTGCTTACTCCGTCTTTCTGAAGTTTTGATTTAAAATAACCGAGATCAAACCAGTTCTAAGAACAAGATATGCATGCATTGGATTCTTAAAGTTTATTCATTTTACCAATTCAGGATTTTTCATGGTACATATTCACTGTAGCAATAGACATTGCAAAACAACTGCTATGACAAGATAATATGCTTTTAAAAGCCAGTACTGTTGAGTGCTGGAAAAATAAATAGAGAAATGAGTAGCTCTTGTACAGACTTAGAATTTGTCTGCAGTGACAGTTGTTTTCCTGGATATCAGTGGTGTGTCAATAATCACATCCTATTCAGGGGATATGTCATCAAACCATTCTAAAGGCTACTAACTACACATTTTTCATTAAATCAGTCAGAGCTGTATTCCCACAGCATTTGGAAAATCTTCCCTTAAAACTTCCTTGAAGTTTTAGATATGAATGAAGCCCCTTATATTAAAATTGCTTTGCCTCTGGTTAACAGAGAATAGTCTTGTTAATGCAAAAACAGTAGAAAATGGTGCACAAGCACTTTATTTTTAGAAGCCACTTTACAAACATTTCATTTGTTTTATGTCCATTACCTACACTAAAAATGAATGCCAAAGTGGGAATTATATTTTAGAAAGAAACCTTTTTTCCTCTTTGAAATATACTTTGTGCCTTTTTTTATGAGGCCCTCTGGAGAATTAAAGCAAATAGTTGATTCTCAGGAGGACTTTCATTTGTTTAAAAAGTGAGGGGTTTTCTTTTATTTTTTTTCTTTTTTCTTTTTTTTTTTTACAGCAGGTGTTAGTTATTCAAGCTAAATGGGTTGTTGGTTTCCTGTTTCTTTGTTTTTCTCAGTATCTTTTGCTTTTCCAGAGGACTCCCAAAAACACCTCCATGTATTTGAATGTTTATTTGTTACTGTTAAATCAGTGTTAGAAATAAACAAATTACTCTAGAAGATACTCTAAAATACCAAACCTATCAATTTTATTTTGTCCCTTTTAATTCAGGCACACTTATTCTGTTCCTATCAGGAATCTGGGTCCCTCGATTTTTCTTTCCTCTCCCCCTCCTTAAAACCTTTGCAGCATCTCAGTCAAATACGTTAACTGCAAGGTTTTTGTCTTGTTTCTAAGCTCCAATATTTGAATTCAAGAAACAGGTTGCATCTAATCTGTTCAATTTTGATGCCTCTGATGTCAAAACCAAGGTGGGATGCACTGAACACCACCTTGGGCTCTTCAAGGTGAGAAGCCAGTTTTGTGTTATCTTGTATCCGCGCCTATGTTTTCCATAATGCATGATTAATAGAAAACAAAAGGGCTTGTCCCCTGTATTTTTAAATTGATCAGTTCTGTTTTCAAAAAACAATTTGCTGAACAAAATTTTTTACCATGTGTTAACTCTCTGCTCTTTTTCTTTGGCAAATTTTAGACCACTTTGCCAATATCAATCATACTTGAAAAATTATATTTTGGGTTTATTTTTCCAGTTATGTTTGTCAAGATCTATGAAATAACTGAATATTATATATGAGTAGATTTTTGCTTTGCTGTTTGCAACATGAGGATCAGCAATTCCATTAATCAGCTGTTGAATACAGGGCCAGATAGCAAGACAGATGATGGGAGCTTCATGAGCCCTACCAGACATGAGCTGTTCCAGGTAATGGCAGTGAAAGACCTGTGGGTCCTATTATGCAGTCCCCCCACCTGGTGTCCTTATCTTTGTAACTTTCCATCTGAAAATTCCCATCCTTAGAAAGCGTCTCGGCATCCATAGCTGTCAAAATTGTCCACTATCTTTGAGTGTGGTGGTTCCAACCATCCCCTACTCTACACTCCTGAAGGTACCACCCTAAGAAGATTTATATCAGTTCTGCCCTAGAGTATCCTGTGTGAAAGCGAGGCTTGAGCTTTTCCCCACACATAAAACGTTGTGAACTTGTCCCAAGACGTAACTTGACAATTGCGGCTCCTTAGTGTGATGTGATACCTTGACTCCATGAACAGGACTCCCCTCAAGTCCTCTTCTCAGGATGCCTCCAGAAAGAGAACCTGCAGTTCATGCCACTCCACCACAGGGAGAAGGGAATGATGCATGTTCCCTCCAGGCTTTCTGCTTCTCCTTAAGGCATTAATCAAAAAGCTGCCTTGGAACCAGAAGACTTGAGGGATGACACTGTAGAGGTGTTCATGGCTTCTTGTTGCAAAGTGGAGGAAAGATCTTCAGGGAAGTGTAACAGCAGAACTATCTGGGCTGGTTTTGCAGTCTAATGATATTCACGTTCTTCCTTGGGTGCTGATGAAAGCAATAACTCCATTAGATACCAGTGGACTCTTTCTGTTACTTATATCAATCCTGGTAGGTGCTATTGTTCATCCAGAAGCAATGCAAAGAAAGGCAGGCCGAGTAAGAAAGAGCCAGTTGTCTGGTGTTATAAATACTGGCCTGTGGCTTTGCCCTTAGTGACCTAAGAGGTACCATAGGTTGAATTTTTATTAGCAGTACTTCCCCAATAAAGCTATTTTCCCTCAAACATCACATATTAAATTGATTATGCACCATGTCATTTTAAAAGTATGCAGTCGCTGTTTGATTTATATGGTCAGACTGCCTGCCAACTCAGCAATTTCCATCCTAAAATAACAGATCCAAAAAAACCCCAAGCCCCATAGTCGGCTGCTTTATGTTGTAATGAGTCAGCTGCAGATCTGTGCAACCACTACTTTCAGCCCATTTGTCCAAAGGAACAAGCAAAACCATGCAATTTTCTAGCAATTACAATCAGTGGAGAACTCTACACGGAAATGGTCAGCAGAAGTATTAAGGAAAGAATTTAGGAAAGAATTTAAGGAAGAATTTTCTGATGTTTTCTGCGTGCGCTTGTTCTCTGTATATACATATATATGTTTCCAGTAAACAATTAAATGACAATCACAGACATTGTTGGCCAGTTTTAGGAAAAGAAAAAGAAGGGGAAAAAACAAACCAAAATGAAACAAACAAAAATCCCCAAACCTGGAGAAGTCAATGAAGTTGCTAGAGGTTTGCAACTAAGTGCGTACTTGTTGTGGTTTAACCCCAGCCAGCAGCTCAGCCCCACAGAGCCACTCGCTCACTCCTCCCCTGGTGGGATGGGGGAGAGAAGCAGAAGAGTAAAAGTGAAAAACTCGTGGGTTGTGATAAAGAAGTTTAACAGGTGAAGCAAAACCTGCACATGCAGGCAAAGCAAACCAAGGAATTCATTCCCCACTTCCCATGGGCAGGCAGGTGTTCAGCCATCTCCTGGACAGCAGGGCTCCATCACACCTAACAGTGACTTGGGAAGACAAACGCCATCACTCTGAATATCCTCCCTGCTTCCTTCTTCCCCCAGCTTTTTTGTTGCTGAGCACGACATCACATGGTCTGGGATATCCCTTGGGTCAGTTGGGGTCAGCTGTCCCAGCTGTGCCCCCTCCCAATTTCTTGTGGACCCCCAGCCGGCTCGCTGGTGGGGTGAGGTGAGAAGCAGAAAAGCTCTTGGCTCTGTGTAAGCATGTTACTGCTCAGCAGTAACAAAAACATCCCTGAATTATCAACCCTGTTTTCAGCACAAATCCAAAACATAGCCCCATACAAGCTAGTAAGGAAAAATTTAACTCTATCCCAGTCAAAACCAGTGCAGTACTTAAGTGAATGGATGCTGGCAAGGCAGTGCAAGCTTTAATAATCTCTCTTAATGCCATAACAAAATGAATGAAAAATTTTCTTGGCAGCTCTTCTATGCGTGGTTATTTCAGATGTAAAGCAGGCAGGCCTGTGTGTCCTGTTTGTGATACTCTGCCGTGGAACAGCACACAGAGTAGTGGTAGGAATGGCAAATACAGTTGTACGGTCATATCTAAAAGCAAGAAAAAGTAGGGAGGCAGCCCACAAAGCTAAATAATGCTGGTACACTCTTCATGTGTATAATATGCATCTTGGTATTAATTAGGAAGGAGTAAGAGAAAAAATCAGTCTACTTGCTTCTTGTAGTTCAAGATATAGAGCTTGTTGATCTCTTCAGGATATTGTGATAGAGATACCTTGTGTTGACCATTTAAAACCCACTGCACCAGAGTGCTACAGTCCTTTCTTTGTGACTGAAACATGAAAAGCTGCAGGGTAAGAAATGGCATTCTCAGAGTTCTCTAGTGGCAGCAAGAAACAAAAAAAATTCAACCCATGTAGTATGGCATCTGGGAAACAAGGAGCCCATCTCCATTAGCTTCCCTTTTGGCACTACAAAGGTCACCAGGAATTCAGATATCCTTTTTGATGTGAAGGAGCCAACGAGCATTTGACAGTCACTGCAGATGCCAGCTTTTATCAGTCCAATCACTTATGATCATAATCATGTGTGGCTGTCGTTTTAAGGTGATCTATAGAGCCTTGTACTTAACTTGTATATTATTTCCGTTAATGATGCATAGTTAAGCCCAGAGCAATAATGTAATGAGACGAATCCAATAGAGTTCATTTGTGGGGCTTGTGAAAGGAACATCTTTAACAGACCTTGCATTTAATGAGAATATGGTATTGATTAAATTAGATCCACAACGGCATAAACAATAACACTGAATTTCCAAAGTGTGCTCTGATTGAGCTACTATTTCAGATTTAGGCTCTAGGGTTAGAAATGGGGTGAATGCATATCCATAAATAGTCTTTGCATGGCATCAGTACTAATTAGTATAATTATATCCCAATGTCATTTGCTTAATTTATGAGTTGGCAGCATGGGTGAAAGTAGGGGTTTTTTCTTGCCTTTTCTGTTTAGAATTTGGTTATTAAGATGAGGTCGTTAGTTTACAATTAAGTGACTTTATTTCCTCTAGCACTAATATTAATGGAACACTTCATCACTGGAGCCCATATCTTGACTTTCTGGTAAATAGAGGGAGGAACTCCTAAGGGGTTTAGCTTCCCACTCCATCATTAAAGCTGAAGGAGGAATTTCTTACATGTGTTATATGAGACAATGAAGCAATTTCTTATGAAGTCATTTTTGTACACACATTCCCATCTCCATGCCTCCAGTGGGCTCTTTGGATCTTCCCCCCATCCCTCTGCCAGCACAATCCGTCAGTTCAGATGTGGAAGAATGCTTTGCTTTGCAGGGGCAAAAAAATGTGAAACAGCTTTAATTACAGAGTTTTGCCAACCCAAATCAGCCCTAAACATTCAATTCTAGGCTATGTGTCTGGCAGCAGTTGACATCAGAGCCCTCTGATGAAGACTTTTTCTCCTTGGTGTGGAAGGGGGATAAGGGAGGAGACCTGTTCTGTGGACCGCTCTAGACTATCAGTGTGCCGTGTAAATAAAATCTTATTGTTGTCACCATGTGATGCTTAAAAACAAACATACAAAAAAAAAAGAATGCAAAGGAACAAAAAGGGAGAAAGGATTACTTTTTTCCCACCTGTATTAAAAAAAAAAAAAAAAAGAAAGAAAGAAAAATTGGCTCAGGGCTTTTTTATTATTTGTCGGAGCGTGATCTGTTTTAACCAGACACTCTCTGGCATTCCCCTCTAGCAGTGGAGCAGAGGGGGAGCGCTGCTGCGCTCCTGCAGGAGCTGCTGCAGAGCAGAGCAAGAGAGCTCCTTGCTTATGGAACTGGGCGGCAAACATTTGAGTCACATTTTAGGATGCAAGTTTATAAGCAGTTGTTCCTCTTTTAAATACTGTATTTTCCAGTCATGTCGTCATATCCTTTCATTGATTTTCTTTTTTTCCTCCCTGAAGCTAAATGACCTACAGCTACATACCACTGCTATAAAGCGCATACTTCTCTTTTATGGTCCTCTTTGCCAGCAGGATCTGCTCAGAGCATGAGGCATGCTGTGAGGATAGAATGCTGTATTTTAATCCCAATTCACTAGTTGTGTCTTTTATCCTTCTAAGTCATTCTAGGTACGTTTTAAAGGAATCCTAACTCTAAACACACCTGAGAATGTGCGTTATGGCTTTTCAACAGCGTAGCAGTTTCACGTACACGCAGGGATACAGGCCCCTGCATATAAACTCTATGCCTGAACCTTCTGAAGTGAGTATCTTGAGTTCGTTGTAAAGCCCCCCCGCGTGGCTCCTAGTGGAAGCCTCGGGTGGTTGCTTTGCAGCAGGTGACCATGTGAGGACGTGTCAGAGCCGGGCTCTTGCCAAGGCTGGCCTCCTGCCACCCCTCCACGTTTGCCCATCAGCCTCTGGAGGAAGGTGCGTGCTGAAGAGCTCTGCCCCTTGACGGGAGGATTAGCTGTATTCCTAATTTGCTGGGGAGTGGGGGGCGCAGAAGGGCTGAAGCTGAGCAGCTGGCAGGGCTGTGAAAGCTGTTAAATGGAGAGCTGGGGGTATTGCCTGAGAGTGGACGTCCTGTCCTGGTGTTTCTTCGTCCATCCCACATTCCAGCCTCCTGCATTCATTTAGATGTCTTCCAGAAACCTTCCCAGGAGAAACAGCTGCCTCGTGCTTAAGAGAGGAAATACTGAAAGCTCCTGAGGTTTTTAAATCTGGGGGATTGATGCAATTTCTCCCCTTTGGCAACACAAACGGTGTTTAACTCATCTCTTGCCACAGTCAGGGGCTGAAGAACTACCCAAAACTTTTTTTGTTTTCTTGAATAAAAGATGGTATTTTGTGCGGGCTCTCCATGGTCTTAAAAGTGGACAGCTCTTTGGTATTAAATCATGTAGCTTAACAGGATTTGAAAAGCTATGTTGAGAAAAGGATGGAAGTGATGTGATATTGGCATATGGGCTCAGATTTTCAAATCTAAGGTACCTTAAGCTTGTTCATGTAAAGGTGGCTCCTTAAGTGGGATTTTTGAAGTGTCCACTAGTAGTTAGGAGAATAGATAGATCATTTACCAAGTCTCATTTTTTGCCCCTTTGAGACCCTAAATAGCTGTAAAAATAAGAAGCGTGGGGCTTTCTCTCCTACAATGGCTGAAGCTCTTACTATAATGCCTTTGGAAGGGACAGTCAAAAATTTGTCCGGTATAGGGCTGACTCCTAGTGATTACTCACAGACAGTAGCAGCAGCCTTACAGGAGTCTGGCAGAGAGGCTGAAGTCTGAATGGCCACATGCATGGATATGTTCATGCACGTACTGATGTAAACAGGCAAATTCTGAGTTGGACTTGCAGCAGATTAATGTTAATTGTTAGGGTAGGTATTTTGAGTCATAGACATATTCTCCCATTCCCATGAGAGTATGGTTTGGCTTGTGTTAACACTTGCAGTGCTGTAAATCCAGAGTAACTCCCTTGAGACAGTGGCTTTAGCACAGATTTTACCAGAATGTAAAGGGAAACAGGGACCTGAAGATGGGCAGTTAAGACATGAAAGAGAAATGAATTGCTAGATATTTGCTAGATAAACAGAGGAGGTAGAGGTGACTTTCATACTCTTTAGAAAAAGAAACAGCAATTCTTCATAAAAATAGAATCCAACGTTCCTGTAAGTAAATGGATATGAAGTACTTTTTCTTCTATTCATTTCTTCCAACTTTCTTGCTTCACGCATTTGACAGCATTTTGAGGATAGCTGTGTTTGCTGTATCCCCTAGCATATCATTTAATCAGTTTTCAGTGTTGTGCCCGGGTCAATGCTGTTTGCAGGAGTGCCAGCTGTATGCTTGGCACTGTCTAAGCACTTGAGGATGGCAGCCTGGATAACTGCTAAGGCAAAAAGAAATAACATTACACAGCTTAAAAATCAACGTATTTTCATAAGCAGCATGTCACAAGTGGATCTGCCAGGTTCAGGTAAAGCAGAGCTTCTGCGTAAATTTGAGCAGGAGAGGTGATATGGGGCAAAAGACAAGGAAACTCTGAAAACTTGGCAGGCAGGAGGTCTGAGAGGAAAGGGGCGGGGGAGAAGAAGTTAAGATAAAGCTTAACAAGGGGAAGATAAATTAAAAGGACCCAGAATTACATTGAGCTTGGAAGGTGCTGACATCTGTTATGATTTTGGAGGGAAGCCAACGGTGAAACTAAGAAAGAGATGGGGGGAGAGGAAGGAAAAGAGGTGATCAGACTTCCAGGCAAGAAACACATGTTTATTTGGCAGCACTTTGATTTGTATGCCTTTGTGCACACGGGAAGGCAGAAGGGACGAATGGAGGCTGTGGTGATGAAAATGGGATATGTGTGAGAGATGGAGCAAAAGATTGCACTCTAAGGATGGAGATGAAAGGGTGGATTTTGAAGATGCTGAAGAGGTAAGTGTTGTGACTTGGAGATGGTTTGGATGTGGCTAAGGGGGAAGGAATCAAACACAACCCCCAAATGTGAGCTGGAGCAATAGAAAGAGGAGTGGCATTGTCAACAGCACTAGAAAGGTTTTGTGAAGAAAGGTAAATTTGTTTTGGCCATAATCCATCAAAAATGACAAAGAATTACAGATTTTCTTGGATAGCTAATTCGTACTTAAACAATTATTTTTTTCATAGGATTAATACAGTATTAACTCCCAGCATCTAAAACAGTTGCCAGCTAATTTAAACCACTCTTACATGGATCTGTAAAGGGCCTCACATTTCACGACATAGAACTGTTGAAATGGTTGTTAGTTCTTGGGTTATATAGGTCTTTCAGATAACAGTGGGGTAGGAGAAATACATGTATTTTTTAAGGGAAAGTGTGACTGGAAGATCCCAGAAGTTGACAAGGAAATGCAAGGCAAAATGTTAGTACCTTAAGTAGGTAGTCTGTATGTGGATATGCCTGTACTCCCTCTTTGGGTGGCTAGATTTCATGATAGCCATCTCTTGAATTTCCATGGATGTCAGTCTTTCTCTCTGTCTTGCTCTTTTTTATTTCACTACCACAAACAAATGCAGTGTCAACTTGGAACTCATCAAATATGATGGCTAGTATTACTCTTGATGCCTTCCTGGACCACAGTTCAGGAAAAAGCTGTTTCTCAGCCACTCTTGATATAGCTACATAGGGCTGTTTATTTCAAGAATCTCTATAGTAATATGAAAGTTACCAGTTTTAGTCTATACAGCTGAAAGTCATGGCTGTTTCTTTCAGGACTGACAGCAAAGTTTCTTTCTCTGGCAGCTGTCAGGTCCAGGGCACCCAGGAGAAGTCATCTCCTAATGAATCATTATGGACTACCCAAGTGGGAGAGCCTGACACTTGTTTGACAGACGTGCATCAATATTGTGGCAGCATTGTGACTCGGCTAGTAGACAGCATTGAAACTAAGAGTTGCCAATATTGTCGTGGTATTCACAAAACTAAAAAATCAGTGAATTACACATTTTCCCCCCCTCTCTGTGCCTTTTCTTTTGCTGTCCTCTGCTGCCAGCGTGGGATGACGCTACCAGTGCCAGCCTGACTATTCCATCTGGGGAGGTGAGGGTAGCCCCTGCTCCTGAGGGAGTCTTGAGGGCAGCCCCACTTTCTTTCCATTCCCTCTGTCCGGGGGCACCCCTTTCTGTTCCCAGTAAAATGCCAGAGCACACCCGCAGCAGTGAGGTTACTGGCACAGATCCCGAGGGGCTGCAGGGGGGGTGAAGGAGGAGACTCCAGCATCGTTCTGCATTTCAAGCCCCGTGCAGAGTGAAGTCCCCCAGGGGCCTGGGCTCCCAGCAAAAGCATGTTGTTTAGGAAGCAGAGGAGTTAGCACAGGAAAGACATTCCTGATGCCAGTGGGATACTCGTAGAAACCGGTCTACTGTGTGACAGTACAGATCTAAATCCTTGAGGAATATGGTGCCTTTTGTCTTATTTCAAAATACAGATGAACATACTGCTTCTTTTAAATGCCTTGGTGCAAAAGAGAGGCTGTAGTGCAGTTGATTTTAAATGCTAAAATGTATTTATAAACCTAATGCTTCCTCCAGCTGGGAGCTGGAGCAATTCCTGTAGTTTCTTGTTAGCTACCCAAGGACAGTTGTGGCTGGTCTGTGATAAGAGAAAATTATTCATCCGATCTGTCTGGAATACAGATTGCATCCTTTATTTTTAAACTACTAGAGGAAGGACATGCACATGAGAGGTGGAAGGAAATAAAAATGTCAAAGTTTTAGGAAAGTCAGTCCACCTCCTACCTCCCCCCCCCCCAGGAAATGTTTCCTTGTGCAGCATCAGTTTTGCTTTCCTTGACATTACTATGTGCTATCATCATCTTACAGCATTCATTATGATTTCTGAAGAACACTGAGCTGGAAACCCCCCATTTTTAAACTGAGCGTTCTTTGCTAATGAGGGTATTATGTTTCATTTAAGGAAATCACAGTCTAATTTCCTGCTAAGCAATCTATTATATTGGGGTGGGGAGGGAGCTGTAACTGCTGCTGCTGCAACTCTTGTTTTAAAGTGCTTGTCTGCATTTGCTATGAAGTTTGGGGTTCCCTGTTTCATATGCATGTAATAATTAGAGAAAAGGCACTTTAGAAAGTTTTTATGATTTTCCTCCTGAACCAGACTGTGCTGTCACACCCCTTGCTGGCCACCTCCTGGGAAACTGTGCAGGATTTGTGGTGGTCGAAAGACCAGAGAGCAAATAAAAGTGGCAGCTGTGGAGAAGCACCAGCAGCGAAGGTCTGCCCTTATCCCTTCAGCCCCAGGTTGAAAGTTACTCAGACCGTGATAGCTGAACATTTCCTCTGTAGCGATATCTCAACATAAGCTTCCTCCAGGATATAATTGGGTCACTTGCAGTGGGTTTTGCTATCTGTCTGCTATGAAGTCTTGCTTGAAATGTATAAATGGGTCAAGACCATTAAAGTCTTGTGGGGAACTGCTTTCAGGGTTAGATCGGTATTTGTGCGTATGTGCTCGCAGAGGCAGGGCTTAAGGCATGTAGCCCTGCGTACATAGACTGCCTGCTGGCAGAGGGGAGGTCTGTGCATACTAAGACAGATTAACTTCTTTCCACTTGGACAGTAACTAGAATACAGGAGCATGCTAGGGTAGCCAGAATAAATTGAAACGACATTACTCTATACTTGCTGCTGAGAAATGCAGAACGAGAGCATCTCTAGTCATGTAACATTTCCTCACTTAGGCATTCAGCTAAGGAGGCATGAGGGAGTGCAGCTTTACTCTTGCTGGAAATAAAACAGCCCTAGCCCGCATCTCCTGATTTACAAACAGTGCTGTGTGGCAGTATTACTTCTGCTTGGCTGGAGTGATAGCTCCTCTCTTGATTCCTTCCAGTTTTAGTATTGTTCACCTAAATATAGCTTTGCTTATCACAGTCATCTAATCCTTTACAAAAACAAGGCTAGTATTTTTTTAAGGAAAGTAACTATCTAAAGCCGTTGTATTTCAAATTCATTGATTACTTCTCTTGCTGCATTTCCAGGTTGACTTGTCGGATCACTTCCAAACATTGTGCTGGGGTATATTGGGGAACCAGAGCTTAATTTGCACCTGCAGTGTCCAGGACCAGAGATGAATGACCCAGTCATATTTTTACCACTACCTCTATCTCTCGGGTACCTATCTCTACCTTTAGCTGTCACACTGCAGCCTGTGCTCTGCTTTGATTGCCTTCACTGTTCAGCTCCATGTTGTTCTCTCATTGCAGTGAGTCAGCTTCCAGCATGGTTCTAGAGCACAGATTTTAATGCGAGAGAATCACTGCACAATACAGTGCCGGGGATTTCAGCATGGAGCCCATTCAACCTATCATTTATGTTGGATCAGTGCTAGGGATCCCAGATGCAGTCTGGTGGAAAGGGTTCATATTTGTCTGTCCCTTAAGTTATGGAGGGACAGTTGTGAAACCATAAATAGCTTGACTTCAGCACTTTGATTGCATTGATTAGTAAAGTCTGAAGTGGACAAAGATGAAGAGAAAGGCTAGGGGGAAAGCAGCACATTCATCGTCCTCCAGGCAGAATCCATCAAAAATTACATTTACTATGCCTGAGCAATAGTGGCTGCCTTGGCCAACTCTGTCTCTTTCCTACGTGCCTGTGCACATATGTATATGTGCACACATACACAAATGCATACACACCCTCAGTCGTTGATACGACAGAATTTGTGATGCTTGCTTGGCTCCTTTACCTACGTGTCAGTCCTTCCAGGTATAACATATGCTTCTGGGAGCACAGTAACATCACTGTGCCAGCTGAGATCTGCGAGCAGTTGCCCTCCTCTGCTAAAGCAAGTATGCTCTTTGTTCTGATGAGATGCCATTTCTCATTTACATCAACCCTCTTGCAGTACTGCGTCCCCCAGGCTGGGGTCCTGGGAGGGCAAAGGAAGAAGGATGGCTTCAGCAGAGGTTATGGCTCATTTCAAATTGGCTTCTGAATGCCCAGGTGTTACCTCACTAGAAACGTAACCTGTTCTAGTATCCACGTCTGCCAGTATATATCCCATTACTCAGGATTTGCCTGAAAATTTTGTGTATATTTACTATAAAAGCCAGAGATGCTTTAAAAAAATAGAAATGTGACTTACCTGTGTGATTTGTATAGTGAAGTAAGTGAACATGAGCACTAATGAGCAAAGTGTGAAGCATGGCTTGGAAAGCATGCAAATCCAATGAAAAGTATGTCAGATTTTAGACGAGACAAAGAAGAGGGAACACAGATGTCAGAGAGAGTTTTCCCTCAAGACAATATTGTTACTGTGCTTGATGAAAAGGAGGAACTGTTCTGAAATGCTGAAGCAGTCTAGACCCAAATGCATTAATTCCAAGTTCAAAGACTATCACAAACCGATCCAGGGTTGGTGGTGTTTGATTTTATTTTTTGTGATCCACCTGCACGTCAGGGGTAAATCCTTCTCACATACTTAAAAGTTGCTCCTTCTGCCACTGGTGATGCCATGCAGAAGCAGAAGGTTGTGCTTGGGTTCACTGAGCTGGAACAGCATATTGATATAAACAGACCTGGGACCTGCTGAAAGAGATCCTGCTTGGCAGTACCACCACCTTGAGTTCAGACGGGATGTACATCTGTGCCTCATTGATAATGTAATAACCTTCATTACATTCTTGGCTGAGAGCACCTGTGCACAGCCCAAGACATCAGCCCAGAGCAACCATTTTGATTGAGGTGATATTAACAGTTCTCATTAAAGCTGATGACTATAGCAGTGCCCAATAGCACTGATGTACTAAAGCGTCTGTCAGCATTTCTATTACAGAGCTCTATTTTCAAGAGTTAATAACTTGGCCATAAAAGTTTGCCTACATCTGAGCTGAAACTTGAATAAGCTGAAACAAAATATTAGACTGGGGTTTCTTCAAAGCAACATAACTATTACAGGTCTATCTTTCACTTTTTTTCTGAGGCAATCTTGTGCTTTGTTAACAGTGCAATGGCATCTATCTGGTAATCATAAGATGCCAAAAAAGTCATGTGTCTTCCTAGGCTGGAATGGGAGAGCTAGAAATGCCTGAAAAGTCTTGGGAGTCCATTGGAGGAGGCATCCCCCATCTGCCCTGAGAGGAACTAAATCAGGCTTTCAAACTTTAAAATTGGGCATTGTTCTAAAATACAGGAATATGATTATCTTATTTGTAATTGAACTTTGGCTTTTTTTTTTGCTTGAATTGCATGTTTAGGCTGTACAGTAGTTTTATTTGGATAATAATTGTCTCAGTAATAATTAAGGAATAATTATTTCAGATAAAATATTCCTGGTTAACTTTCTGCAGGTAGACATGCTTATTTCAAAGTAAGAATATCATCTATCATACTAAGTTTTCATACTTTGGGAGTGCATTTAAGTAATTTCCAAAACTTAGGTATTCTGATATTGGAATATAAATTTTTCTACTGAGTTATTCCTGAATCATGTTCAATTTAAATATAGTTGCCAGTGGAGACAGGCCCTAAAAGACACTTAGAATCATTTAAACATGCAAAGCTAAGGCATAAATACAGAGCATGAAATGTCATCTTTCCCGTGCTTAACTTTACTGGCAAGTAACATTAATGTGTTTGAAGGGTTTAAATCACAATATTTAATTATACAATTCCTTACAGACACAAAATGACCAGCTAAATCGGTGGGACCGCAAGACTGCAAATACATGTCAGCAAAGAAGAATGTGGATAAACAGCAATTATGACACAGATCTGACAAGTAAAATTCCAGCTGAGCTCTAGAAGTTTATATTTTGGCATCTGGCTCTTTGCCAACACCGATGTTTCATACTTGACACCTTACATGGACAGTGTGTACTTTTGAGAATATTCTTAGACAATTATACGCATCTTGGCGAGCCAACATCCCCCTTAGGGAAAGGAGGGGGTGGGGGGGAGAGAGAGAGAGAGAGAGAGAGAAAGGAGAGAGCAAATAATGGGAACATTAATTATGCCTCTTATTAGTCATAAATTATAGAATCACATAATAATTTAAGTTGACAGGGGTTTATGGAGACCATCTAGTCCCAACCGCCTGCTTGAAGCAGGGCTAACTTCAAAGGTAGATCAGGTCCTGTCAACTTTTGGCTGCCTTCAGAGATGCTGATTCTTCTAACTGCCCGGGCGCCCCTTCCAGTGCTGAACCACTCTCACTGTGAAGAATTTTGTCCTTGTGTCTAACCAGAATTTCTATTCTTGCAGTTTGTGACTATTGGCTCTTTTCCTGTTGTCATGCCTCTCTGAGAAAAGGTTGGCTCTGCCTTCTCTATGACCCTGCTTTTGGTAGGTGAAGACTGTTATGTTGCCCTTCTGCCTTCTTTTCTCCAGGGTAAGCAAACATGGCAGCATTTGGTTTGGGTCCAACCTCACAACTCTTTGGCCTCTGCTACATTTCTCTCTAATCTATCAGTATTTCTCTTGTGCTGGGTGGCCAAATTGGCCACAGTGCTTTGGATGTGGTTTCAGGTGCTGAAGAAAAGAGAAATACCTTTTCCCTAGACCTGCTGGTTATTATCTTGCTCATGCAACCTGGTATACAGCTAGTCTCTGTCACTGCAAGGGTGCATCACTGGCCCACGTTCAACCTGACCTCCCGGTGCTTTTCTGCAAGGCTGCTAGCTAGCTGGGCAGGTCAGGCTAGATCAGTGCTGCCTTTGGTCTCTCAGTATATTGATGGGTGATTTTTTCGGTTTTGGGCTTTTTTTTAAAAAAAAAGGAAACATTCTGAGATTTCCACATACTTTTACTTAAGAAGCAATGGAGATGTG
The DNA here is from genome assembly GCF_929443795.1 of Astur gentilis. Classification (NCBI taxonomy): domain Eukaryota; kingdom Metazoa; phylum Chordata; class Aves; order Accipitriformes; family Accipitridae; genus Astur; species Astur gentilis. The sequence goes on along the minus strand of NC_064884.1, from coordinate 34,389,365 downwards.
AGGATAGACAGGAAAATTAGTTCTCGTATAGCCTGTGGAATTGATGCAATCAATGAAAGAAGGTAACCTCACCTGTAAGTTGTATTCATTGTTTGTATAACTGTTTAACACATAGGTATAAAGTTTCATCATCCATAAAATCTGTCTCTTATACAGATGAGTAAAACATGCTAAGCGTCCTTTCTATGTATGTTACCTAAAGCACAGCACAGGGGTATGCTAATTTAAGCATTCCTCCAAATAGTTCAGCAAGGTAGGGGGATAAACATTACGACCACCATATAGGGAACAGGAAAACTGAGGCACAATGATTCAGCTTTCTTCCAGAGATCCATGCAGTAAGTCATTAAGTGAGCCAAAAGGAAAACTCTCCAATCCCTCTCCTTAGTGATGTAGCCATCTCAATCACCTAAGCTATGCTATATGTGTATTTTAAATATAGTATCTTTAGACTTTTAGTAAAAATGATTTGAAGATGGTTTGAGGAATGCATGAGTGTTTTGCATATTTAAGTTATGAGTTAACCAAATGGTTCCTATTTCTGCCTTTAAAAAAAATGTTTAGGACAGGATATACCTATAAAATGCCAGAAAATCCAAAAAAGTTTTCCATTTCCACAAATGAAAGTAGGATTTGGCTTTCAGTGTTAGAATGACTACAATTTACAGGAACAAAACCCCTCAAAAGTATATTAAAAAAAAAAAAAAAGTCAAACTGCAGTGAAATGAGCAGTAAATCTGAAGTTAAAAGACTGAGAGAAGGCAGCTGTGATTTGAGGAATGTGGTCCTCAGAATGCAAAGACAGATCCTTAAATCTTCACTTTCTGGAGTAATCGATCTAAGTAATCCCTTTGTGATCAGTCCTTCCAAGAGCAAGTAGACTGTGCTCAGTGTATTGAGTGTTTTACATTAATTCACATGGGGTCTTACCAGCCAAACCAGAGAGGTGGGAAAGCAGATCAGTTGCTTGGCACTCCTTTGCGGCTGAGCTCAGCCAACAAGCTGTTCATGATGGCAGCAGATGTTCCTGCCTTTGCCTTATGCCAAAGTTCGCCGTATGGACTTAGTTCATGGGCTGTTCCTCCCAGCTGCAAATTCCAGTACAGGCAAAAGCCTTTCAAAGTAGAAAAATTGGATGCTGGGCATCAAGATCTGGCAGCAGTCAGTGTTTTCGAGAAGGTGAATGATAGAGTAATAGTAATCTGCAATGTAACGATGCAGATATTGGAATTGCTTTCTTTTCCAGTCTTTGGCCCAGAGCCGTTCTCTTTTGTTTCAGTGCATAAACACTGAGGTTTTTGTGGCTGGACCACATTAAAATTTGCACTTCACAAAGTCCATGTTTCCTTTGATGTAGTCCATGAATATTTGAGAAGCAGGTTCCTCAAGGCCACAATCCAACCCTGTGGAACAAAAGCTAGCATGGATTTGAATATAATCTAAGATTTTTTTTATTTATACTTCTTTTATCCAGGGACATCCTGGTTTCGCTAACGAAGGGCTTCACAAATAGCAAATTTAAGACCAAGGCCAGCTCTGGTGCAGAGGAGACTATCTCAAGAAAGAAACAAACTTTGTCATGTGCATCAGTGAGGTGTAAGATACAGGTGCAAACTCTTTCCTCCTGGAAGCTCTGCATCACCTCTGAGCCTCCGAAAAGTGAGCATGTCTTGAAGCCATCTGGTGAGCGCTCCTGTAGCCTGCTCCTGCCTCTGTGCTCCAGGGGGAAGGGGGCTTCAAAAATCACACGCTTAAGTACAGAGATCAGAATTCGTTTTCAACTTGGGGGCTTTGGGGATTTGGGGGTGTTTGTTTTTTTTAAGAAAAAGAACTGGGTGGACATTGCTGATAATTTCAGAATAAATTGGTCATTTTTTTCAATTACTCATTTAATCTTGCCCTAATAAATACATTCATTGTTTTATTTTTAAGCACAGAAAGTCAATTAAATGGCTAGTTTTACAATGCTGATTTTTTACATATTAGAGTAAGATAAATGGACCCATTTCAATTTTATATTCCCTTGTGTGTGGTTTTTATCAGTGTATACCAGTTATTAGTGATTTTTCTATTTTGCTTTTAAAAAATCAGAAAGTATTATGCAACATTTCAGAAGTTCTGATCATTTTTCACAAAACTTTCTTTTTTTACATATATTTTACTATGAGGCATGCTGCCTATTCCTATACAGGAGGAAGGCAGAAGGCACACCTGGATGCTCCTGTAGGAGTACAATGTCGGTATTTGTATATTTATTACTGCAAGGGAATTCTTAAATATGTGACACTTTTCAGTTTTCATAAATGGGATTTCGGAGCCATTGGCTTTTATTCAAGAGAGAAACCTAAGAGCGGTTATACTGCTGAACAGGATTTGAGTGCCTTTGGAGCTCTGTTCCTGATTTTCAAAACTCAAGCACTTAATGTTTAAATTGATTTTGAAAATGGGACTTGGGTTGCAAGACCGTATAAGTGCTTCAGAAATCTGTTGCCTTTCAACTACACTGAAACAGAATCACAGCATCTGGTTAGAACACGTTTAAAACGTATAGCATGGCTGGCACCTAATGGCAGAGCTTAACATTTTGTTTATTTCTTAAGAGTATACATTGCAAACCCCATCTTTTTTCTTTAAAATTGGTTAGTTACCTAACCCTTAATTTTTCCGCATGCTTACTGACAGTTTGATGGAATCCTAAGTAAGCCTCCGGAATCAATTCCGCTGTTTTATACACCATGCTAAGAGTGATTTGATTATCCCTGTGGCTGCGAAAAAATAGCCTGCATCTGTCCTGAATTGAAAACAGATCCACATTAAAGAGTATTACATCAGTATTGTTGATACACTAGAAATGAGTCAGTTGGGAAGTACATTTTCAAATAAAATATGATGGAATTACAAGCAATTAACTTCTTCCTTGGAGTAACAGAGCGATAGAAGATACACGTTCTGTTCTTTAAAAATACCTCCCACTGTTAGTTAGAGAGTAGGATAGGAATAATGTGCTTAAAGAGTGGACTACATAGGTAGCAAGGAAATACATGCTGCACAGCATCAAGGACTGTTCGCTTCAGCCTCACACATGTAAGCTGTAGATGTCCGCTCAGTTAAACGGTCATCGCTGCTTCCTCCTTCAGCTGAAAATATGGCCTAATGTCTCTAATCATGCTGGTGCCTCATTAGCCTCATATCAGGCTCTAATATATGTTTTAGATTTGCTCTCACTGTGCAAGAGACTACAAGTCTGTAGAGCCAACACATAGTTGTAATTCATACAGTGCATTTCTTAGGTTGATCTGTGTTTGGTACAAACCAAAAAAATTACTTACATTATGGGCATTTTTACCTCTCTCTTGTAATGAGGAGAACATACTAGTTAGTACCGCTGTTTTGTAGCCACCAAAATTTATTAAAAAACAAGGCAGCTTTTTCATAACCCTTTCTATCTTAAACATGTGTGATTGATGTAAATTTTTTCACCAGAGAAAACCTCATTTTAGCAAATTAAAATGCAATATATCAGTATCTGAAAATTTGAAAAGTATATAAAGCATACTATAATTATTATCTAAGTCCTTTGACTTTTCTACTTCTTCGTTTATTTTGCTTCTCAGCAGTTTGATGTATTTAAGGACCAGCTTATGCCAGAGGTGACTGAGCAAAGCATGGAGCATTTTGCTATAGCTAGTCATTCACTTTGAAGCTGCCCTTGACTGTTTCACCTCCCTTAAAAAAGTTAATAATAAAGTTACACTGCTTTGCTATTTTAGTTCATTGCTTTGGCATTTGCATGTAAAATGAAGTCTCTTCTTGGCATCTGGGACAGCAGTGACAAAAATTAAAATTGAATCATCTAGATGTATGTTGAGTTCAAGTAGCGGTTAGCACAAAGAGAGATGGGACAACCACCTTGTTGATTGCTTTTGGACTGTCTGCTTAGGACAGGACAAGACCGTGGGAGGCAACAGGCCCAATTTTTAAGGAAATGAGGCTATGAATCAAAGATTGAGTCCCTGCAGGAGGTATGAGTTACATCCAGTGACTAAAACCATGTGAAAGATAGGGAGCCAAATAGCTGACAAAAGTGGCAAGAAGGATTTTTGTTGATTCATTATAGGAGAAATAATGAAAGCTAAAAAGATTTTGGGAAGCTGGGGTAAGAATCACTGGGAAACTTTCTTCCTTTCTTTCTTTCAGAGCTGTCGAAAAAGTGGGAGCAAAATCTGATCTAGTCAGCTACCACTTTCTTTTTTCTAAGTCCATTGATCATAAATATTGTGATGGTGTTAAGAGAATTTATGTTACATGAGATTCCTATAACTGAAGTAATGATATATTGGCCAGGAGGTGATGTTTTCTTTAGAGGATCCAAAATTTTGTTGTGTTTTGAGAACGTGCCAGCATCCCTTAATTTATGTCAGATTTTTGTGTGTGCCAAAAATGACTACAGACTGCCATGGGACCATCTTTGCCTTATGATCAGCCAGATTTTTTATTTGCTTTTTTTGGTGGCTTATTTGTCTTGACCTAATATTGAAGGACTAAAAAAGCTGTTTGGTAAAATTAACAGATTACCAATAGCTCAAACTGTTTGAGTAATGGGTCGTTGAGAGTCAGTTAAGGAAGTAGATTAGTGGATAACTCTTCCATCTCTGAAAATCCATATCGTTCCATATCAATAGGAATGGGAAGTTATCTTTCGATGGTTGTATTCATCTTGTCCTTAAATTCATTTTTTATCAAAGTTAAGTACACATTCCTTGTTTTTGACTCACTGACACTGCTGCTGACAGTCTCGTCATGGCAGAGGAGCACAAAGGACAGGGCATGCTCTCTTGGGGGTGAGATAGGGACATGCTGTTTGCGCTCAGGTAAGTCTTCCTGCATTACTTGTGTAAAAGGAAGAAAAATGTTACTTGAATGTTTTACTACTGCACAAGCTGGGGTTTTACAGAAAATCTACTCCACCATTACTATTAATTTAGGCTTAGGTGTATGCTTTTACTGAAGAAACATGACAACATTTGTGAGAAATAAATTAACTAATTGCTCTACATTGATTTTGGTTTTTCTCTTTACAGTTAACTTGTGTGTGTGTGTAAGATTACCTGGTATTCAAGGAATTTGACTTAAAATATTTGCAAAATCCCCCAAATGTCCCAAGTTATTCCTGGCCTTGCATGCTTTGCAGATGGTCATCAGGCATTAGTCATCTCTATTCTGTAATCAGAGACCAGAAGAAATAGTCAGCAGACAAATAGCCAAAAGTGTAAGTATTATACTAAATTATTCAGGTATGAGTTATTAACATGAAATATGGTCCAGAAACAGACCAAATGAAAGTGCCATATAGATTAGTGGAAGAAGGAACAATGCAACTATGTGGCTGCTGTGCCATCATGTGAGCCATTGTTACTGGGTATCTGTAAGATCAGGGAAGGGCACTGTCTCCTTAGGTTCTCCTTGAGAAATCTGCATTTGTCGTCTATTAGATTAGATAATTAAGCTTTGGTGTGGAAAAATACATCAACTTTTACAGAATTTTTGCTTAGTGGTAGTGAGCTGGCTGCACCAGCTGTGCCCAGGGTGCAGTGGTGAATGGTCTATTGCAAGCCCTGATAAATCTGCCGTGGATGCTACCAGCTGATTTGCTCAGTGTTACATCATGTACTCAAGTGACTCTTATTTCCTCTTCTAACATAACTAGAACACAATCTTGCAAGATATGGCATTTAAGCATGAGTTTAACCATCATCACATAAATAGTTGAATTGAGATGACCCACATTTTTATTCTCAAATACACGTATAATTATCATGTTGGACTGACACCACAGAACTTTCCAATATCTTGTCAGAGCAAGACACTGTTTTATTATTCGGCAAAATGAAGTAACATAAGCCATGTATGGGTATGTTTACACTACACTTGTAACCGTATTGAGACATCCAGCTATAAGACTACTGGTTTTGTCCACCGTTATGGGGCTTTTATTTCTTATTTGGTTGGTTGGCTGGTTGAAGGAATTTTTGTTTCATGCATGTTGAACCACCGTTACAGTGGCTGAGGAATATCCCTGAAGTTTAATTCTGTTTGTAACCATCCTCAGCAATGGAGTTCTTTCCACAGCCAGAGGTAACATTGCCAGTACTAACAACGTACATTCTCTCAACTTGCCAAAAAGTTGATACTCAACAAAGAGTAGCTTTCTGGTTTTGACTGGGGAATGTAACATAGAAGAATAAGGATAATAAACCAGATCATGACTTTTTATTGACCATATCACCAAAACTTTCTATATCCTGTATATCAATGCATATCCATATCTGGAATACTGATTTTATTATCAAAGTTTTTTCTGAAAAAATAAGATCCTCGTTTTCAAAGGGAAATATTTATTTTATATTAAGACATATGGTCTGTGTGCTTATTTTTTCATGCATTAATTTCAGGAATAGATATTTATGTTATTTATAATTTTTGAAGGTTTTCTATCATCTCAGCATTTCTAAAGGGAAATGGATGATGTGTATTGATTAATACTCTATATGATTTTTTTAGTTAGCAGCTATGCCAAATGATTTAGAGGCAGCTATCAGAAAGGTTTTCTTAATTTATGCAGTTATAGACCATATGACATGAAGGACAAATAAGTGTCAAGAACTCAGGTGTAAATTAAACACTCTATTTTATTCTGCAATGCTTCGAGTCCTGTATTTTAAACCTCAGCTTGCTTGGCAATACATCAATTTTTTAAAGTTCAGAATGTACTTACATTTGGGCATGCACATAGAAGATAATAAGTCACATTTATTCTCTCTTACCATTATTGTGAGCATCCTTGCAATTACTGCTTTGTCAAAACCAAAAATTCCATGGCCTGCAAGAGATGTAATTTTTTCAGACTATCAAACACAAGGGGAATTTAAATTTGATAGTTTTGAAAGGAATTACTGGTGACGTTTTACAGTTTATGACAGAAAGACAGATAGTAAAGTGCTGTCGAAAGGGAAGGCACCAAAATGAGGCACTGTGTTTGCCCTTTCACAGTCTCTGGAATGCCAGCCTCCGCTCAGGAGGGCCCAGCGGCAGGGCTAACAACGTTGAGATCCCTTCAGACAATTCTCTGGCTTCCTTAGGGTAAATTTCAACCTGAACTAGCTTGTTTGAAAACAAGCAATTTATCTAAGTACTCTGTAACCTCTTCTTTTTCCTAATCTGACCTGAATTCTCACCCCTTTGTCACTCATATTAATGGTGTTAGACACCTGATAACAGTTAACATTGTTAGTGAAACAGAAACAACAAAATCTTTAAATGCGTTTGCAGTCTCTGTAGTGCATGTTTGCTTTACGTTCCTCTTGAACTGTGGATCAAAGCGTTTCCTGGTCCCTACAGTTAATCTACTGTACTTTCTTGTTAGGCCTCCAAACACAGGAAGTATACAGCTCAGGTTGCGCTTAGATTCAAGTATAAGATACGTAAATACAGGGAAGGTATTTGCCCAGACTTAAGCCAGTAATTATTCCATAGAGTAACTTACATTTTAACTGATGGGTCTCTGAAACTTAAAAAAAAAATACAGCTTTCCACTTTTGCCTGGGTTACGTGATTATTTACTCTTGTTCTTCACATATCAAACTTTATCTCGCAAGATAATTTTCTAAAGGTATTCTGTAAGGAATCCAGGAAAAAACATGGTTTCTTTCTGAAATGGTTGATACTCCTCTTTATTCTTAGAGGACTGGAAATTACATCCCTAAGAAAAAAAAATCTTCTTTTGAACAGTTGTTCCTACCCGTTGTGCAAAAATGCAGTGGATTAACTTGGCTACTGCGGTAGTTTTCTAAGCCAGCAGATCTTCTGTCAGTCACGTAAGGTTGTGCAAGCACTCGGAGCAAACCTCACTGGAGAAGCACTGCCCCACACTGTCAGGAAAATCTTGCTGAATTCCATTATATGAAAAGTTAAGTGTTCTTCACACATGAAGACCTCTTTGCAAATGTTTTCCATTATCTAAACTGTTGGCCTAGATCCGCTGGCAAGAGCAATAGTGGGAGTGTAGAACAAGTGGTGAATATTGTTGTCTCTTTTCGTTTTATTAGATTTCTCATGATATTTGGTACTTTTGCTAATCCTTAGTTACTGAATAAAGTGATCACATGAGAAAGACAAGCTTTCATTAAAATAAATGGGAAGTTGCATCAGTGGTAAAATTCAGCCCTTGCTTTTGCAAAGACTTTGAAAACATACACTCTGGAGGTGCAAAACTCTGAATGGAAAAAGAGCCCTCAGATCTGCCTCTTACACATGAATTTAAGCCACTGTAGGACATTGGGGAGTGCAAGCTACGGTATTTGAGAGTGGGATGTCCACAGTCTAGGGTATATGCATTAAACACCACTTGTTCCTTGCTAGCTTCTGAGAGTAGCACAAAACCCAGCAGTAGCCAACTCACTGTGTGTATGCAAAACGTCTTTTGCCCAGTGAGGGGGGAACAGATGAAGTCGCTGGGGGACCAGGCACTTCCAGATAACACCAGATGCACGTTAAAAGTGATATGCAGCATCCTCCTGCTCTTTTAAAGTAGCTTTGAAAATCAGAACGTGGTGCTGTGTTCAGAAATGGAAGAATTCAAACTTTTAAATGTTAAGCCGGTAAGATTTAGAAGGGAAGATAATGTAGTTGAGGTCATATCTGTTTGCATTGCTAGGACTAAAACAAGACCAAAAAATCAATCTTAAAACACAGGCTCCACACAGTGAATGATATGGGTGAGCACAGCCAGTTTGTGAGCAAGGCAGTTTCAACAATCCGGTCGAATTCTTCAAGAAATGGTGTTGATCTGAACTGGAGCAGGAGTTACCGCCCGCAGCAGGGAGCAGGGCAGCAATATTCCTCTGTCCCAATTCTGAACCTGTGCTCCAGGGGGCCCTGCGCGGCCAAAAGTGATGCTCCCTCCCGCTCACCATCTGCAAGCCGGGGGGTTGTGCTGCTGCAAGCACTGTGAAACCACGCTTTGCTGCTCCCCATTAAATAAAGTATCGCAGGGCTAGAGACCTCCTGCCCAAGTCCTGCACGCTTCCAAGCGGTCGCTGCTTGCTTTTACCTCCGTGCTGATCGGGACATGTGTGATGATGCTCTGGCTGGGAAAGAGTTGCTGTGTTCTGCCCCAGAGAGGATTAGGTTTCAGTGCTGAATTGCAGTGTTCTCACTTTATCATACATAAATGTCGGTTTATATGTTGTCTTTAAACTCCTTCAGAAGTCCTTAAATGCTACAACAAATCAAAGATTATTGTAGGAGTGACGGTTTATTTAGAGAGAAGTATTTTACTTCCAAACAAGAAGAGAGCGAACACATGAGAGCAATGAATTTCGTGTGTGTTCTGTTTGCATGTTTGTGATTGTTTCCGGACCAAAAAAAAAAAAAAAAAAAATCAAATTAAAAATGACCCAGCAGGAGCTTAGCAGGTTTCAAAACAGTTGTAGCGCACCTCTTGGGCGATTCCTGATCGCCATCACATTAGGGTGCGTGTCTCTTCCCATTGTCTTCCAAGTCCTCTCTGCAAAACTGATCCATGTTGCAAAGGGTGAGAGCAGCCGATTCAGCTGTAAAACATTTGGACTGTCTAACACCTCTTGCTTCCTTTAAATAAAGTGTGTTTCCATATCACAAATGAAGGGAAGTTTGGATTTCCGCCTTTTCTTTTTGTTGCTTAAGTTTCAGCTGTACTTGGTCATGTTTACTCTGATACTGTACAAGAAAAGCACCCCGTCCTTTTAACAGTTCCTGTCATTGAGACAGCCCTTCTTCAAGGAGGCACCGGGAAATTTTAGTCAGCAGTATTCCCCATGGCGGGAGAAGAGGCTTGAAATGAAGCTTCTTGGCTAACTTCAGGAGTCACAGGGAGCCTTATTCCAGATAAGCTTTAGTTATTTCAAATAAGTGATTTGGAAGTTGAGGTTTTAGAGTTGGAGGTAAAGATTTCTTCTTTCTTTGGCAGTCTCTAGTTTTTCTGTGTGTAGCAGTAGACACAAGACAGTTTCCTGGAGCGAAGGGAGAGAATGCAAGGAGTCAGGCTTGCCTGTTACATGTAGCTGTTTTGGTGTGTTATGATTAACAGTAATTGTGATAGGTCACAAAGCAATCCTCAATTTCTTCAGTTTCCTGCAGATTTATGCAAAATGCTTACTTAGTTTTGTCTCATTGATGGCTGGAGTTTAAAAGATATAATATGGCCTAATCTTAGCAACAGAGATCATTCTTGCTTCTAAGCCCTTCAAAAATATCAGTGTGACAGACTTGGGACGCCGCTTAAAGATGCAGTTAGAAACTGCCGTGGTTGTAATCATGGCCTGTTTCCACAGGGCACTATTACCAAGCTTATAAAACCGGTGCCTAGCTTTATTTAGGTTTACAAGGCTTTAAATTCATTCTAGCAGAACCACATGAGCCTGTTTCCCCCACACCCCCGTAAGAAGGAGGGAAAGTTTAGAAAGGGGCCCAGCCATTACTAATGAATGCCTGAACTGTGCACACAAATCCCAGTTCTCGGCGATGTAGGAGGGTGCTTTGGCTGTGGCTCCACATCCAGGAGCAGCGCTGTTTGAATAACACCTCCCATAAAGCAGCCTTCCCTCTTTCCTCTCTCCCACCCCAGGCTATATGCCAACAAAAGTGTTCATGTGGCTTCCTGATGGACCTGATCGCAGAAGTGATCTGGCTGGAAAAATAGCCTAGAATTTTATTTCAGGTTTCTTTTTCCCCATCCAGATCAGCTCCTTGATACATTTCACCACACAGCTGCATAAATAGTTGGCTTTGGCAGAGCACAGGGAGAGGAGTGGGGTGGGTACCCATGTCCAAAGAAGAAGGAGAGCCAGGGCTGTTTAAATTATCCTTGCCATTGGAAAAGTGCTCCAAGAACCACAGTCCCGGCTGCATGGAATGCAAAAGCACAGGTCTAGATTTCCAGCTGCTTTCTGTGTTCATGAAGAACCCCTACAAAATTGGGAAGCCATTGCATACAAATATGAGACACCCTCATCTGTTTCTTCTGTGCGGACTGTTCTCAGTGTGCAGTTGTGATGATCCACGCTGGTTATGGTTGTTCAACATTATGTTGTTGGATACCACCCAGAAGTAGCTTCATGCCTCTAAAAAAGCAACCTCCAGATATGAATAAAAGTGACCATCGGAATGGGTGGTGCCAGCACTGTGGTCCCACAGCCATCTGTCCTCCTTACCTGCCTTGCCATTAAGATCAGGTCTGTGCAACAGTAGACCCAGATCAATTAGCAACACAGATGTGTCCTGACTCAGACTTCGGCACATGGTTACTCAATTAGCCTGAGCCTGCAAAACAGCATGTATTTCTGACTTCTGTTTATGCTGGATTCAGAGGACAGACAGTTCCTAGTCAGGAGTAACGCCTTCCAGAACAAAAGTTATCCTTCAGAAATACTTTAAAGCAAATTAGAACCAGAAATGTAGCTTTGGGCAGGTTCAGCATTTTATGTCAAATAGCTAGATTTTATTTTATTTGGTACTATGCGCCCTAGAACCAGAGTTACCACATCGTGTGACAACAACCTGATAATTCTGCACAAGAGCTACAAAAGGAATGAAAAAAAAAATAAAAATCATAGAATCTCCCCGGCTAACTCCAGTTGGTTAAAATCCAGCTCACTCTAAACCACCAGTAGCTTATGAAGTCTAGCATGCAGTGCTCTCTACTTTTTTTAATGCCTCAGACTTGCAAAACTGTTCTGAGGCAGCTGAATGAGAAGTATTAAGAGTTTCTTGTTTTGTTTTTGTGGTGGTCCTCTTTTACAGAGGGGGAGATGGTTAATTTTGGTAGCCATAGCAACTGTGAGCAGCATCCCTATATCTTAATGAGTCGGTGGGGGCGTGTATTTTTTACGTACCCAAGCAAAAGCTTTTTACACAATGAGTTAAGCTGTTTGCAGTTTGAGGTTTTTGAAGCCACCTCTAGAGATGGTTGTCCTGCAGTCTGTGTGGACGTATTAACTGGACTGAATACCTGCCGGGTAACTGCATCCAACCGAACAGGGCATTTCACAGAATCCTTCTGGAAGGAAAACTGGCTACGGAGGTCCCTTTGAACACTTGGGATGATGGCAGAAAGGAACAGACTAAATTTTTATGGAGTACCATCCTACAGGTCACAGAAAGCAATTTGCAAACATCGGAGAAATGTCAGGGAAAAGAGAGGCAACAAGGTCCATCCAGCTCCGAAAGCATCTGTGAAAAATTATATAGCCCAGATGGCTGAAATGGTTTTCACATTCATTGCACATGTAGTCTGGTCTTTGCTATCTCCAGTGCAGTCCTTCTGCTGATCTATGGTAGTTATTCCCCCCATCAGTGCATGAGCATGTTTCCCATTCCCATAAATAAGAGTTATGTCTTTGTATCCAGAGGGAGGGGATTTTGTCTAGTGCCAAAGCAGCTTCTCACAGGACTGTTTTCCTCCCACACTTGGTTTTGTTCAGCTCTCCTGACCTGCGTTTTCTTTGTTTTGAGCTGTTTGGACTTTTATATTCTAGGTAATAAATGTTAGTAAACTATTGGAGAAGGTGACATGGATAGAAATGGAGTCCTTAGTGGGTTCAGCCATCTAAGTAATGCAACCTAAAATATGAGAGATAGCTAGAAAGAGAGGGAAAAAAAAATCTTGAAAGTTTTGCAGCATAGAAGTAATTTTATTTTATGGGATGACATCATCATATTTTTCCCTCTCCTTTCCCCCCCATACCTATCAGTGAGAGTCTTGATTTGCTATATGTGGGAAAGCTTGCTCCTATTTACAGGGCTTTTGTGCTATTTAGCTATTTTTTGTCAATTACTTTTAAAATCTCTGTCACAAGGTACTATTCAAGTAGTGCCAGTGATAACTGTGGCTATCACTGCTAAAAAGCTTCTAAGCCATGGAGCGTGGGTTTCTTTTGTATATGAGTTTAGGTTGTTTAATTAATGGAGTGCAATACTGATGACCAGGGTACCTCAGGCCATTCAGACATTGGTGCTGTACTTGCAACCACAGGGTCTCCTTTGACACCTCCTGTTTATTGTCCAAGACTGTTGCTGGGAAGGTGGAGCTGGTGATGTTCAAACGTTCCTCAAGCTGCAATGTCGATTTTTGCCATTTGTTCTCCCCCCTGAGCACTTCCCTTGGTTACAGCCATGCTGGGAGAAGGAGGTTCGGTGTGCTCTCCTTCCAGTGAATTTCTGGAAGTGTTGCTGATGCTTCTGCTTCTCTCCCCGTCATTTTTTCTGGGGGAAGAGATGGGAGAAGAGGAGGAGAGGCAGTAACAAAATTTTAATTTTTTTTTAATTTCATTTTTTAAATTTTTAAAATTTCTTTTCATTCCTCTGCTACTGTTACAGACCAGGCCCTCCACCCACTCCAAACTGTCTCCTTTTGTGTGACAGAAGCTGTCATCTGACATTCTGATGATGCCATTTCTCTTTAGGTTTTCTGTCTCTTCTCTGTGCAGTCCACAATTTTCTTACCCTGTTCACTGACTGGTTAATCAAACAAATTGGCACACAGCCATCTTGGGAAACAATTGTATAACTGAAGATACCAAGGAGAAGGCAGGGGAGGTTTCACAGGTGTAAGGTCAATAGCAATGTGGGAGGAATAAGCTCCTGGATAGCACTGCACGCCCGCTAGAACTCCCTCGGCTGGCTCCTGCCTAAATTGGGGTCAGCTGAAAGCATCGCGGGGGGAGTGAAGGGGTTGTACTCGCACATTAAGTGAGAGCTCTGCAGGGTGCTCGGTGACGGTAGTTCTAGGACAGCTTTGCATCCAGCTATGGGCAGATCCCGCTCTTTTGCGTCCTCCGCACTGGTGAAAGGTGGTTTTGCCTCAGCTCCTCATGGTGCTGGGCGAGCACGCTGTTCGCCTGGCTGCTCCCCGGGTTATCAGGAGCTGCAGAAGCAGCAGATTAGGGCCATTCACACCGGCAGTTTCCTTAGTACCTTTGCGAGACTGATAACTTCTGGCAGAGAGGCAGTGACGTCAGTGGGCAGCAATCTTTTCCCCAAGGAGAGCTGCCCGCCCTGCACGTGCGTTTATCCCCACAGGTGTGGCTCCCAGCTCCTGGAGACCCGGTCTCTCCTCCTAGTTTTCGGTGCCCAAAATAGTATCCCAAGCCGGTCACCACGGCTCATCCGGCTCCAGCAGTCCTCCCCAGGGAGCCAGTTCTGAGCAAGGTCTGGGGGAAGCGTTGCTCAACAGCAGCCTTGTCCTTCGCGGGTGCCGTTGCGGCCCTGCCGAGGGGGTACGTGCTGGGCCAGCCTGGCTGCGGCAGATGACGGCCTTCACCCCCGCTTCCTCCCTGCTGCCTGGCAGCCTGTGGGGAAAGGTGTCGGCCCGCAAAAACAAGACGGGCTGGGTGAGGAAACAAGAAGAGGCACGAGAGCAGCTCAGTTTGATTCCAGGCCTTCGCGTTTCAGGGCTGCCAGTCGAAACGCAGGGCACAGCCCGAACAGCCTGGGACGGGTGGCCAGGGAGCGTGCCCACCCCGGGTGTGCGGCCAGCGTGCAACGTGGTGCCGCAGGAGCGTGCTGCGAGCGCAGCCGCCGTCGTTGTTGACGCAAACCCCTTCTGAGCCACGGGCGGGCCGCCGGCCCAACTTGCTGCGCCTGGCTGAGTCCCTTGACTCAAAGGCAACGCTAAGTACAGGCGTGCCCTTAATCTTGATTTCCTATCCTCACCTTCGGGGGAGTTACAAAAGCAAAGTCCTACTGTGTCTGAGGATTTTTAAACACGGCTGTGAATGTATATTAGCTTGCTTGGCCCAGGATATAGTGAGCTACTGAGAAAGAGTGTTTACTGAAGTGTACCCTGGCATCCTTATCCTTCCTTTGCAGCTGCTATTTACCAGACAGCATTTGTGGTGAATGTAGCTGGCAGGAAACATCATCTAGGAATGAACTGGATGAGTTAAAGAAATTTTCACACTAACATTGTCACAGGCGTTTGAAAATACTTCACATGAAGGCGTAGTTTTGTAACACTGAATTAAAATAACATTGCATGAAGCTGGCTCAACTAAATCAAATTTACCATCAAAATGTTTGGTGTTTTTGTTTTGGGTCCCTGCCTTGTTTACAGCTCCGCTGTGTTACACTCTGTGTTGCAGAGCATCTCCATCCTCTCTATTGACACGTTGTTCCACAAACGTGGCAGCAACACAGCTAATTCACTGGCACTGAGCAGGGAGGAGATTTAGACTTTTTCTCAGCAATTAAAGAAACTCATTATGAAAATGCACGTATTACTGGTTTAGTCAAAATGGCCTGCTATGACGCTATTTCTTTAAGAAGCTCAGATTGCTAAACTACAACGAGAATGTCTTCTTTAAAAATTATCACACTAGAGTAGCAGGATTGTTTCTTCTGAGATTTGGAAATCGCCTTCTCCATTCTGGGATTTAACTTGCCAGTCAGATGTAATTATTCTTCTTGTAGTTTTGTAACCCATGACTGGAACTACTTCTTTTTTTTCTTTTTTTTTAAGTCATCATTCCAGAAACTGAGAAAACTGCTTAAAAATAGATTTTAGAAGAGATCAGAACCCACAAAAACAAAAATATGCTGCCATTAATATGCATGTCAGTCCACCGTGCTGATTCTTTGTAGGTTGTGCAATCTACCCCTTCCTTTACCCATTGTCTTTGTTTTCTTATTTAGATCCTTGTTTAGATTTCTTGTAGGACTGTAACTCTCTATGTTGTTTCAAAAGTTCCTAGCAGATTGTGGTTGCTATAGCTATATGGGAACAGACTATTTTTGTTGAGTTATTTATTTGAATTGGGACTCTCTAAAACCCCCTCCTTGTCATCAATCTAATAGAGACATTCTGACAGTCAATGAGTCATTACTGGAGTGACATGAAGCAGAGTATAGTGTTTGGAGACGCCCTTCCAGTCAAAGACACTGAGGTTTAAGCCTCCTCACAGATGTGCAGAGCTGTACTAGCCATGCCTAACTCCCTTGCATGCTTAATAGGCTTTTTGCCTATAAATCCCCGTGTGCTATTGAGAGATTGGATCTTTGTAGAAGGGCTGGATTTAATAGGAAGCCTGGATGTCTCCGATATATCTCACAGCTCCTGTCCGCAGCGTTGCTTGTGGGGGTGGGTGAATATGCTGCTCTGACACCAACTTCTGTTGCCACCCGGGTAGGAGCAGCAGAGGGGGAAGATCTCCCTGCCCAGCACTCGGAAGCAGGCTCAGAGCTGGGGCTTTGTCTCCAGAGCTCTGACAGCAGCATGGCCATGAAACAGCTGAAGTAAACAAACCAACAATACAGGCATTTTTGTACAGAATAGATCCATTATTCTTCCTGACAGCATGACTTGGATTTTGAGTTCTCATTCTTTGTATTGTTCCTTATTTAAAAAGAAAGAGAAAGCAGAACAAGGAATAATACAAATGAGACAGCCTAGGGCTTATGCTTGCCGATAGGATACTATTAAGGTCCTGTCGGGCGCTACAAATTGGAGCCATTTTGTAACCAGGTCCCTGAACCCAGCTGTATTTTTAAAGCAGTCAGGCCCTAAAGTCTTACGTGCTTGCATGATTGATTCGCCCAGGACTTTTATGCAGATTGATAACCAAGATGCGGTAAGCTGTCATTTAGCAAGATTGATTCACTGATCATTCATCATGCAGACTTTTCCTTGCTGGACAATGGGGCTCACACAGTCATATAGAGAAGCGCATGTGTGTGCGTGCGTGTATTTACTGCCCTATCCATTTCAGCCCCAGGTGGGATTTAGGCCAGAGGATGCGCTCGGTGGGCTGCAGCAGGGATGCACGCTGCTGCACGTGGGCACGCCAAGCGGTGAGCCCTCTCTGTGGCTGGCTACCGGGTTGGGTTCTGCCCTGGCCATCCCTGCTGGGCAGAGGGGCCTGGAGGGAGCCCACGGCCACAGGGCTGCTGGAAAAGTGCATGAAACTGTCAGGGCTTTCGGACAGTGGTTTGTTGCAAGGCTCACACTCAGTAAGGCTTCAAAAAAAGGGTTCAGCTGAAAGGGTTGTCAGGAATTGGAACAGGCTGCCCAGGGAAGTGGTGGAGTCAGCATCCCTGGAGGTGTTCAAAAAAACGTGTAGACGTGGCACTTCAGGACATGGTTCAGTGGGCGTGGTGGTGGTGGGTTAATGGTTGGACTCGATGATCTTAAAGGTCTTTTCCAACCGAAACGATTCTATAATTCTATGAAAAAGTTTGCATTAGATAAATTTTGAGACCTTTCTGGTCATTCGAACTGGAAATCGATGCTGTCTGCTGGACACAGAAAAGCCAGCATGGATTCTGGGAAAAAACCTTTTTCTCCTTATTCCAGCAGAGGCTGGCTATGCCTGAGAAACAGCTCTTGAGCTTGCTGAAGCATCAAGGGCGGAGACATTTCCCAGCTACATCAAGAGAATATGGATTTATGCACTCCTAAAAGCACACAGGCTCCCTGCCAAGGGGTAATGAGTTTGTCTGGTCTGCATGGTAACCTCCTCACCTGGCCGAGGAAGACTTCTGGGGCGTTCCTCTGGCTGGGGGACACATGGCTGCGGAGAAGCCCTGCCTGTGGGAGAGATGAGGCAGGGCCTCTTGAAACCCTCACGGTCTCCTCGCACTGACTTTTTCGGATCTGGGCAGTCATAACAAGGGACAAGCAATAAAGTCGTCGTCACTGAAATGAGACGCGCTGTTACCATAATCAAATTAGCTATCCCAAGCCCACTCCTGGAAAGAGCCCATCAGGAACATTAAGTAGAAAATTTGCTGTATGTTTAAAAATTGTTAGTTACTGATTGCATGTGTTAGAGCCATAATCTCTTGGGTTGTTCCATGCCATTTTTGTTTTAATCTCTGCACTTGTGATTTCCCAGGGGGACACATGGAGTAAATCCTTATTCGACTTTCAAGACTGTGTGTAAACCCCATTTTAATTGGGCAGTCTGGAAGATCTTTCATTCAACTAGACGCCGTTTCTGTTTATACATCTGTAGCATTTAAATATTGCAGGATTGTTTAAATGCAATGTTTACATGCACTTAACATTTAATGCGTTTATGTTTAAATGCATAAACAATGCATAAATTTATGTTTAAATGCATAAACATTGTGTGACCACCTCAGTTCATGGTCTTAAACATATATAATTGGGGGTTTTGGCCTGAAGCAAGCAACAGTGGAGGAATTAAAGGGGACCACAGAACATCCTTCTGACAGGTAACAGATAACAGAATAACTTTATTGACAGATAAATAAATAAGTGGCTGAGAGTTGTATCCATTAACAGCAACCAGCAAACCAGCTTCTCCACTTACTGTCCTGATATGGTTTGAGAAGCTGATGCCCAGAAACCCAGGACTGCTGTTCTCTTGCAGCGGGAGGTGGGAAAATGGGGAGGACAAGCAGCAAGGAGAACAGGGTACATGAGGGAAGGAGTAGTCATGAGGAACTCTGGCAGGCAAGTCAGATGCATTAAAAAAATCTTTGACTGAGAGACATGGAAAAATGCGGAAGCGAGAGCTGACAGAGGCATCCAGCAAGAGAGGTAAATGGGAGCAGAGGCCCTGGTACAGGAGGACATTAAAGCGTCCTGGTCAGGAGATGTGGAGCGGGAAGATGAGGGGACACACAAGTGTTGTGTCCAGTACAGGCTGTGGCATCCAGTGAGGGTCAAGGGATGGAGGCACAACAGAGGGAAAGGGATCACACGTGGGTTAATGTCTCGTGCTTACAGACCCAGGTACCTGGGACACAGGGAGGCAGATGGCATGGAGGGATTAGAGAAGCCCACACTGGGAGGACATGGGGTGCATGCAGAATTGCTGGCACAGGGACACCATGGTCACCTGCAGCAATGTCTTGTGCAGCCCTGGGAGAAGTTCTGGCCAGTTCTCCCCACATCTTTATTGTTCGATGCCTACAGAGGCAGCATATGCAGTGAGACTGTCCTCAGCAGTACACTTCACAAGACTGACAGCAATAAAATTTCCTCAGGAAATATGTTGTGCATCTGTTATTTTCAATGGGTATAAGGTGGGAGAGACAGCCAAAGGTAATTTGCTGGCTTACTCCCCACTCATACTTTAAATTTGGAAGCTTAAGCCTTTTTTCTGGCATTGTGACTGTTCAGCAGAGGTTGTAAAGCTCAGCTTTCAGTGGGGAAATTGATCAACTTGAAAACCAAAAATTCTCTCTGTCTGACACTGTCTTATGAATTCTGCAGTGTATACTGTCTTTTTGCCCCTTTTCTGCTATTGATTTCCTAGTGTAGGGTAGTTGTGCCATATTTTTGAATGCATGCATATGTCTAATTGGACATTTGTCATTAAACGTACGTAAAATTCACACGCACACACACACACATTAAGCATATGGAAGTTTTGTTAAGAAGGAGTTATTCCCTCCGTGGCCATATACAAACATTTGAAATCCTTGAGTCAGACTGAATCACAAGGTTAAAAATAGATCGGCAAAGTCTTTGTATTTACTTTCTAAATTTTAAACCCTGTGGAGGAGTAAGGAAGCATTTAAAATTTTCTCACTTTAATCTTTTTCTCTGAACCAGAAGGAGTAAACAGAGAATTTTCTTTCCTTTTCTTTTAATGAAAACAGGAGATTCTCAAGACTTGAAATGAAATCCTGAGAATAGGCGACAGCATGTTTCCCGCTTCCTTCCCGTGTTGTTCCTGCCAGGGATCCTCAGCTGTTGGGCACAGCCCCCGACCCTCCTGCACCCCCCTTCAGCCCTTTCCCTCAGCACTTCTGCCTCGCCCCCCTTGGACGGTCGGTGTTGTGCTCGGATGGGCTAAGGCTGCTCCTGCTCACTTTGGTCCCAAGGCCACTGCCACTGCTACTGGGTGTAAACATGGGTGTAAATCCCTGTCCCGGAGCCCAAGGACTGTGGCTGTTTATTATATACATCTCACTTAGTCTCAGCCCTCGTTCCTCTTTCCATAGCAAGCAGGGATGGTTAGTGGGGTCAGGATGGTGTGCAGCTCTAGCCCACACTGTTTGTCCCTGTAATATTGAGGTCGGGCCCTCTTTCTCCTCCTGGGAGCGTAGGAGAAGCAGACCCTCTGGGAATTGCCTGATTTAATAGCTGCAGATAGAAATGGCACCTATAGCGACTGCAGAGAGCTGCTGCTGCTGCCAGAGTGCAGCTTTGCTTTGCAAACGCAGGAGTCGCTGAAGCTGCAAAGGTGAGCTAATGAAAGTAATGGAGTATGAGGAAATTATTTAAAATCACTGCAGTCACCATCATCTGCAGAAAATGGGTTTCTGCCCTTCTGGTACTCCAAAACAGCAATGACACTTTTGCTCATATGAGAAAGAAATCAAGACATTTTTAATGTGGAAAGGGAAAGTCTAAGAACATCAGTGACTTACAACAGTGCGGAGGGACTTCTTATATGGCTCTCCATCTCAGAATGATTTTACCCCTTTTGAACTCATAGTGATGTATGTCCTTGATAGAGTACTTAATTTTTTAGCTTGCTTCCAAATAGAGCTGAAAAGGTATTTTAGAAAATTATACACAGGGACTTTCTAAAGGCCTAACATTTAAAATCTTCCATGAGTGTGTGCGTGCATATGTCTAAGACAAATTTGTGCGTGTATATTTAGGAACAAGCCAATTTTTCAACACATTTGCTTGCTTTCTGCACTCCAAGTTCACTTTTGTTTGTGCAGTTACAACGCTTTTGCTGTATTTAGTCCTAGATAAGATTCAGAAGGCCACGACAAATTGGCGGTACAATCCTTATCAGTGGTTTTCATAACTGGCGGGGTTCGGGTTGGTCCAGGCTGGAGGGGAAGCTGCGAAGGGACCAGCCTGGGCTGGGCACCGGGGCCGAGACCGTGACCTGTGGGTGAGGGACACCCCCAAAGTGATTCTGGGGTGGTGCTGGGGCTGGCTGCTCCCCTCGCAAGCCGGAGAGCCCTTGCCTTGCGGGCACAGCCCCGCCGCAGCAGCGTGTTGGCAGTCGGCGTTAGCGGGTAGCTGGCGCGCAGCGGTGGAAATGACACACGTCTAGCAGAAAGGGAAAAAGGTGTTTGTCAAAGGAAGGCCAGCAGCTGGACAACTGCAGCTGGGCGGCTCTGCCTTTGTTTGAAATGTAGTGCCGGGGAGTCAGCAAGGCCTTTGGCTCAGCTCCTCTGAGCCTTTGTATGTACCCGTCTATACACTTTTTAATATTTTAGGGAGTGGTTACCCAGCGTTTTTAGGAGGTATGGCTCTTCTTTAGGAAGGGACTGTTTGGCTTGCTGATGCTTTTCATCTGGAGCATGAAGTGCTGTTTTGATGGCCGATGGGTTTTTTCCCCTTGCTGGGTCTGGAAGTTGGTGCAGAATTGAGTGGCACAGATGCTTTGAAGAACAGCCTGTGCTTTAAAGAAGAATTAACTTAATCCCTATTGAGAAAGTTGCTATTCATTGATGTCAGATGGTAAGTCATTTACATCACTCCATCCTCTTATATTTCTATAGCTACGTACCTGTATTTCCAAACTACATTCAGGTTACACTGATGCTTTTTACAAAGCTATCATATGGTTAATTGTAGCTGAATTTAATAGTTACTGGCATTGCATGTTTGCTTGAAAATAAGCAGTTACTTTCAAACTGGTTTCACCCTGAGAAATAGAAGCATTACATCTGATATTACTGTTTGTGATCAGTTCTGCTGCTTGCTGTCTTCCTATTGCAGAAAGGTAAGAAATGAAGTTAGACAGTTATAATTACAGGTAAAATTTTAGTGTTGGTTTATATTTTTGATTTCTCTCTTTAAATAAACTTTGTGGATAAATATGAAGGTGAGGAATGTTTAAATTGAAAGGGAAGAGGCCAATACGTACAAATGTGGAGCAACAGGCTGGATAAATGTTAGTTGTGTGAGGTTTTTTTTCTCTCTCTGCTTTAAATATTAGTGAAAACTTGCTTCTTGAATTTAGCTTGAATTCAGATTGTTTCTCACTTGCTACATCCTCTAGTTACTCACCTACTCACATTGTTTTAGAGTCAACAGAAACTGAATGTTGCTCCTATGTATTCACTTGGTCTAGATATAATTTTCTGTTCAGGGCACCCGTATCAGAGAACATAACACTTCAGTGATTCATTGGGTGACTGAAGCTGTTAGTACTTCCCAAGGATGGCACAAGAAATGAAAACTCAATTAAGAGTGACTTTCCCTTACAAAGTAAAGCCTTTGAATCAGAGTGTACCTCTGAGCCTTTTGTCTGCCAAATGGGTGGGGGTAATTCAGTTGAGAAAATGCAGTCAAGATGTGAAAAAAAAGTGCCTGGGGGCATGCAAGGCCTGTTTCCAATGATGCACGGATGTTAGCAACATGCTGAGCTTTAAGATACCAGAGCACAGTAAAGCAGAATATTCCCTTCTCACTCTCTGGGAATTAAATTAGGTGTCAAACCAAAGGGCTTAGGAAAATAAAATCAAAAAATGTTTGGTTTTCAGTTGGAACTTTTACATGACTTACAAATTTTCTGTGTGTGAAAGCTTGCAAAAATGTGGTTCTTTGTTGGCACTGAAATGAGGAGTTGTCACTTTTTTCATGTCAGTGCCTTTTATATAAGCGAGTTGTAACTTTAACTCAGAAGCTGTTCAATTATATGCCTAGTTTCCAAAAAAAAAATTGCAGACTACGCTTCAGCAAAATTAATAATAAAAATTTTAAAAGTATAAAGTACTTTACAGTATTTACACTTCACAGTAGATGGTATAAAATCAAGCTTGAGATTCTTAATTCCTAGAATCATGTGTAGAAATGAACCAAGTTATTTTAAAAGTTCCAGCAGAGACTCTTGTTCCAACTACATAAGCAGGTTTCCACAAGTGTAATAATCTCACACATTGTAGTATTATACTAGTACCTAAGAATTTAAAATTAAAGAAAAAAAAAATCTGGACTGTTCAGTTTCACTGTTCCTTCAGTGATGATAAATACAGTACGCATCCCCATTGAGAAGCACTAAAAATATATTTTTAAAGTCCCTACACTTTCAGAAGACTCGTTAGGAAAAACAATGGTGACAAAACCAGGACTTGAGTCATTCTGGTTGGAGAAGACTTGGCTGTTTGCATCCCTCGCTGTATCAGTGGGAACTACTGCACCCTAAAGGGACTTCAGCTAAATTTGTATTTCTCTGAACAAAGAAAGTAGACAAAGTGAATAAAAAGGAAATACAAGGTAGTGGCGCTATACATTTGGTTTAAATTAATTTGAAAGATACCACTTGAACTTTGTGCGAAGATACCGCTATGGAGAGATGATTATATATCTCTAAGTGCAAATTGTCTATTTTAAGAGAAAATAATAAAAAATTAAAGAAACTGGGCTTTATTCTCTTTTCTTCATAAAATATAAAGAACATCTTTTTTTAATACTTTCCATTTTCTTCCTCTTACAGGCTGTTGTAAATAGGCAGTATTCTTGATCTCAGCTGATCAAGCTTAGGTGAGGCTTTCTGAATAATGGGAATTCTTCTTTAGAAAATTCTCCCCAATATATTTTTGGTATCTTATTATGTCAGGTGAGGTTTCTTCAGTATTTGAAATATGCTGAAATTGTATTTTCATGCACTGTAAAATCAAGAGGGTTAAAAATCTCGGCTTTCTTCTCCTAATCTCCATTTCCATTAAAAAAAAATAAAAAAATTGTGTCCACATAACTTTGTGTGTTTGTAGAGGGACAAGGAAGTGCCAGCTGTCATAAATTCTTAGGTTGAAGATCTTCCAACTGAGCTAGCACTAACTCCCAAGCGGTTGGGGTTTTTTTGAAGGACATGTTTTGCAGATCTAACAACGAGGTCTCTAGGTTATTTAAGGTGTTCTCTGGACTCTTAATTGATTCAGATCTTTTTTGAAGTGCAGTGTCAGCAATGAGTCTCATAGTCCACCTGAAAGGAGGTCTTGCAATGCTGAGGAGAGCAAGAGATTTATTTTACACGCTGTCTGTTAGTAAATCTTTATATAATGGCTGCTTTTCTATGACAGCAAGAAAGAAGTTGACTCATGTTCAGCCTGCAGCCTGCAGATCCTTTCGTGAGAACTGCCTCAGGGCCAGCTGTCTCCCATCTCCTGCTCATCCTCCTAACTTATGTCTTCCCAAGTGAAGTATTGTGCAACAATATGTCCTTTTTGCATACTGCCTCCTGTTTGCCTTAGCCCATTTCTCCAATTTCCATATCCATCTGTGTATCTAATCGTGCTCTCCGGTATGCCTGCAGCTCCTTCTAGCTTTGTGCAATCTGAAGACTCAGAAATCTGACTGCATCATCTGCATCAGTGGCTAGCCAACAACATGGTCCTCTCTTACTCACTCATGGTTTTCAGCACTTTCTGTTGGCCTCTGCAGGTTCAAGCACTTCTTGCAGTTTGCTACTGAGCATCGTGATCTGGAGAGGCTGGTTATTGGCCCTGGAAGAGCCTCGAAACAGATGTCTTGGTCACAACTCTCAAAATGCAAACAGCCCCTAAACGAGTATGCTGTAAAAATATTGAGTAGTGTCAAAATGTCTTGATGCATCTTTCCAATTTGATGAGGAACCACTGATAAATACTCTGATGTAGTTTCCCTGTCATGCACTGACATTCACTGACAATTTCACGTAGACTATTCTCTTCATGAATATGCCATGTGAAGCAGCATTGGGAACCGTATGAAAATGGAGATATATCTCATCTGCTTCCTTCTTACTTGTAAGGTATCTCATTGTACTATTGAACAAAAATTAGCTTTATTTGACAATAATTTACATTGTTTCTCACAAAGGCATGTGACTTTGAAATCTTTATGTGCTTGCAAATAGCGTGTGTGATTCTTTGTTCCTGAGCACTTTTTCCTGTAAATTTAGGTCAGACTGAAAGGTCAGTGGGGCCCCTGTGAAACCTACTTTTGGCTCATAAAGATGAGCATTTGCTTGCCTTTTTTCTGTCTTCTGCAACAACACTAACCATCTGTATTGTTGTGCCTGCATCTATCCTACTGGCCTCGCCGGACTTGGATGCCAGAAAGATTTTCGTGTCCGTGGCTGAGGCAGCCGGAGGGCAGAGGTGGTGTGGGGCAGGGCGGCTGCGTGGGGCAGCCCTGCAAGGGGCCGGCGACCCTGCAGGGACCCAGACCGCTCCGGTGCCCTCTCTGGGGGTGGATAAGGCTCGGTTTCTTTCCCTGTTTCCTGCCCAAGATGTATCTGCCATGACCACCTCTAGCCACTTTCTCTCACCTATGTACCAAAGACACTCTTAGTGGCCTGTGGGGTTTGTGTCTCAGCAGCATTTGTGTAGTTAAGTCTTTCTGCTTACGAGCAGATTCTGCTTTGTGTGATACTATTCAGAAATAATCCTTATTCAACCTGCTTTATACCAGATGTAGTCATCTGTTGTAAGTGTTCAACAGTACCAGACCTTTTGTTATTTTTTCCTCTTATTAATGCCCCAAAACTCTCAACGGGGCTTTCTGCTCTGTCTTTACAGAGTTTGGAACAAGCATACGTTACCTTTGGAATACAGATGCAGGCCTCTCTATTGCCTATCATTCCCAAACAAACTGTACCTTTTCTATGTTAGAATTTCAGTTGTGTGAATTCTCAGCAAGTTTCTTTTACGCCAGTTAAGTCTCATACTTTATTATGCATTAAGACTTCCTGTTATTCCTATGCATTCCTCCTGTTTTATTCCTCATAGCTCTTTTATTAGCACATAGGCTTTTAATACATTCGCCAGACTGAGCTGCTATTTGTTCCTGTTCCTCTTGTGACCTTACAGTGAACCCCAGTATCTCTTTTCCCCTCTTCCCCTCTTCAGAGTTTGTGCTCTTTTTTTTTCCCCTCCTTTCCATTACTTCCTTGGGTTTTGACCATTGTCTGCATTGTTTTGGTTGAGAGGGGAGAATTTAGTTCACTTTGTTGTTTTCTGTCTTTCTTCACTAGATGGATAACAGCAGAATAGCAAGGAATCTGTCGTGGAGCCATTATCCCATGATCAAAGAAGTCAAAGCACTCCCGGCAGTATCCTCTGCATCCAGCCCCAACGCGTGCGTGTGTGCACGTATGCACGCACGTCCACGTGTGCCCCTCTCCTCTGCCTGGTCTTTTGCACTAGTTTGGTATGGTCTAAGGTGACGCTTAGGGAGCCCCTTCTCCCTAAGCCCAATTATTGTCTGAATTTGTCCCGCTTTCCCTAGGAATCCATGGTTTTGTTTCTGTGCATTTCCTGCTCTGTTTTTTTGAAGTAAGAGAAGCTTTTTGCCCCTCCTGAAAGAGGCCAGAACTATGGAGGGAGGGAGGTCACTAAGGTGCATAAGCACCTAGAGAGGAGCAGGAGTGCTTCCCACTCGGGCTGGGGGTGCCTGGGGTCCTGATAAATTGAAGGGCAAACAACAGGCAAAGGAAGAGGCTCAAGACCCTAACGCAGGGAAACAAACTTCTGAACAGGTTTTTAAAAAAAACTTGGGAGAAAAATTCTGCATACCTAAGGGATAAAAAAGGGTCTTAAGGGTCTGAAAAGAGAGTTTGTAATTTCCTTGAAAACATCGCGGCCACCTCCTCCTTTTCACCGCTTCTTTCTCCTTCCTTTAAAGACCGTGCATTTTAGTGCAGTCTACATATATTTGAGGTCCTCTATGCTACTTAGTCACCTAACTGCTAGGACATTGCTGTGTTGAACTGACTACTAAACTGCCCCCAAATAACTAATTATCTTGCATACTTTTTGCTTGCAACCATTCCTACACATTAGCTGTGACTTCTGTTAGTACATACCATAATTTAATGGCCTATTCTGCATGTTTAACCATTAATCTGGTACTGTAACTTACCTAGTTATTTTCAGACTCTGGTTGAAACTCAGCAAAAGCGATTTGCAGCTTTTCTGTATTCCTAAAGATGTCTAGGCATAGATGCAAATTGGTGTGGTGAATTTAAGGCTATTAAAAAAGAAGACATTTTCTTCATTACTTTATAAGGACTTCATTCAGATACTTAGTAAGGCCTCAGGAGTCCGTGAAGCACAAGCCGAAAACCATAGCTTCAGAAACAATACATTAGGAATTAATGGTGAATTCACAGTGTTTGTTACCTGCATTGCTGCTAGTAAACAAGAGGAAGTGTGATGGGTTGACCCTGGTTGAACGCCGGGTGCCCACCAAAGCCGTTCTATCACTCCCCCATCCTCAGCTGGACAGGGGAGAGAAAAATATAACAAAGAGCTTGCGGGTCGAGATAAGGACAGGAGAGAGCATTCACCAATTACCGTCACGGGCAAAACAGACTCAGTTTGGGGAAAATTAGCTCAATTTATTACAAATCAACCAGAGTAAGGTAATGAGAAATAAAACCAAATCTCAGAACACCTTCCCTCCACCCCTCCCTTCTTCCTGGGCACAGCTTCATTCCTGGATTTCTCTACCTACCCACCAGCGGCGCAGGGGGACGGGGTTGGGGTTTACGGTCATCACACATTATTTTCTGCCGCTTCATCCTCCTCAGGGGGAGGGCTCATCACACTCTTCCCCTCCTCCAGCGTGGGGTCCCTCCCATGGGAGACAGTCCTCTACCAACTTCTCCAGTGTGGGTCCTTCCCACGGGCTGCAGTTCTTCACGAACTGCTCCAGCATGGGTCCTTTCCACGGTGTGCAGACCTTCACGAGCACACTGCTCCAGCGTGGGTCCCCCACGGGGTCACAAGTCCTGCCAGAAAACCTGCTCCATGGGCTCCTCTCTCCACAGATCTGCAGGTCCTGCCAGGAGCCTGCTCCAGCGCGGGCTTCCCACGGGGTCACAGCCTCCTTTGGGAACCCACCTGCTCTGGCGTGGGGTCCTCCCCGGGCTGCAGGTGGAGATCTGCTCCACCGTGGACCTCCCTGGGCTGCAGGGGGACAGCCTGCCTCACCGTGGTCTTCACCAGGGGCTGCAGGGGAATCTCTGCTCCGGTGCCTGGAGCATCTCCTCCCCGTCCTCCTGCACTGACCTTGGTGTCCGCAGCATTGTTTTTCTTACATGTTCTCACTCCTCTCTCCGGTGGCTGTTTTCTCACCATCCCAACTATTTTTTCCTTCTTAAAAATGTTATCACAGAGGTGTTATCACTATCGCTGATGGGCTCAGCCTTGGCCAGCGGTGGGTCCGTCTTAGAGCCGGCTGGTATGGGCTCTGTCGGACACAGGGGAAGCTTCCAGCAGCTTCTCACAGAAGCCACCCCTGTAACCCCCCCTGCTACCAAAACCTTGCCACACAAAACCAATACAGGAAGGCATCTGCTATGTATTTAAGCAGTGAAGATTAGCAGTAGAGGTTTCAAAAGTAATTAGTTTACTCCACTGATACCAACATGGAAAGGACTTCAGGAGCTAGAGTATTCTAAATGTCTCATTTCTCTTTCTCCCCTTTCACCATATTGGCATATAGTTTTCACTATGGGGAGGTAACATGAAATCCAGAAAGATGCAGGAGCCTGAAATAAAGAGAGAAAACTATCGCTATGATTCTTACAATCCTAGATTAGTACGGTTGTAATTGAATACTCCATGATTCTTCACCTTCAGTACTGTGTCAGCAAATTATGACCGTGGGTCATTATGATATAGTGTCTGCTACTTCCATGTAAAATTATAATAATAATAATTATAGAAAATACAACTGAAATATGACTGCCTGTCACTGTGCTACGTTCCAGAAAGATCATGGTGCTGATAAAGTTCTCCAGATGACTATAATGCTTTTAGTACTAACATACCAAGTTTCCTTGCAAAAAGATTTGACTTTAAAAATATTTGGTACTTCAGTTTCTTGTGAAACTCTGCATTTTCCATGCACTTTGTGGTACAGAAGTATTAGTTTCCAGCAAACGCTCCCACGTCTTTGCATTGGGCCTTCATTACAGAGCATTTCCCCTTCCTGGTTACAAGAGTAAGTGTCTGCTTTCAGCTGTGTATTTTCTGTGGTTGTTGCTGTAATGTTTTTAACAGGTTTACTTCCGTTACGCTTCATTGTATAAAAGGTGTCCAGCAAAACAGATCATTTCCTAAGATATCTTTGCTTTTCTAGAGTCATGGAGCATGTGACATGTAGCCTGGATGGGTGCACGATTATTTACAGCATGAGAAGTACAGCGTGGTCCAGTCGGCAGTGCCCTGGACTGCAACCCAGGAAGACCCTGATCTCCTTTGTGGCTATATTACCTATTTGCTGTGTTTCTCAGTGCTGTGTTTCTCTCCTTTCATCTTTGTGCATCTTCACCCTCTATTTCTGACTCAGATGTAGAGTGAAGATGCCCTTAATCTATATGCAGTGTTTAGTATAATAAGAAAGATCTTGTTCTTTGGGTGAGGTGTCTACATGCTTCTGTAATAAACATTAAAATACATGCTAAATGCTAAACAATATTTGAAGAAGTAACAAAACATGTTCAGAAACTGCAACAACATCAAAGACCTATTTGGGCAAACACTTGTCAGGCAAATTTTCATCCCGCTACCTGTCATTTCCTGGTCCTGAATTTATTCCTGCATTATTTATTTCTAGACTTTCCAGAACCTTATGAGTAGACAAAAGCTCCTATTTTACTTCATATGTTCCTCTGACTTTGGTAACTAACTTTGGTAACATTGTTACTTACTACTGCAGGAATTATAATATCTTGAATTGTGGATGGCTGGCATCATGTCAGTTCAGGTAGTAAGATGCAAGTTGCTTGGAAGAGAGGGAGCTCCCTTTCAGAGCTGTCAAGGTAGTTTTCAGCTATGGTAAAGTCCAAGCACTGATGATTTTAGATTGAGATTGGTTTTTAACATGGCAGATAGGCATACCAAGGGGAAAAAGCTCTTTTCAGAAGCTGCGGTTAATGCTTTATTATCCATGTCAACGTTCATTTTCTGGGGTTTGTGCAAATTGGATTAGTTTTCAGACATTTTAAAGCAAGCGTAAGTGGTTAGTGCAAAGAGGCTGCAGGAAGGGAGTGCTGGGATTTCAGGGGAGACCTTGTCTCTGTTCAGTGCAACAGGGAGAACAGACTGGCTCTGCCCGGTCCTGCCTGGATTAAGAAGGAGAAAGGAAACGTCTTGCTGCTCCTTTCCAGAAACTGCTCTTGTTCCAGGGGAAGTGAGTGGGAGATTTACGATTGGCATTGTACCTTTTGCAATGTGCAAACGTAGAATTTACTAGGAATGGGGTTAGACCCTTCTGGAAGAGAAATGAGATACTTAAAGTGTAAGTTGCTGACTTCATTCCTCTTTCAACTTTTGCGTTTGAAGGGAGGGAGGGTTTTCCTACCAGTGGAGTTATTAGCTACAGTTATTGTACCTTCAGAGTTAAAACAAAACTCAGTCTGACTTTTGTGGTGAGGCATTTAATGTGGAAAGGGTGTGTATATGTTTTCTTTTTCTTTCACCCTCTGATATAAAATACTACTGCAAAAAATATTCCAAACTTTTCCAAAGGACTTTTGCTGCGGAAAGCACTAGTACAAAGAGTCCTTTGTTTCACAGGAGTATCCAGACCTGTGGTAAACTCTTGCTCATTTTTACCCCCCCAGACAGGTGCTGTGAAGCTCTTTGACATTTGTAGAGCAGATGGGATGCCATTTTACTGTTGTATCTAATTGACAGAACCTTACTAACTCTCTCCATGCATCCTGCCTTGGAAAGTGTGTGCCGTGGAGTCTTAGGGAGCACTTTTTCCTCATCAGCAACTTGCTTAACTCACTTACTGCCAGGTGAAGAGTGAGAGCGATAACTTGCTAACTGGCCTGTGAAGCCTCTTGGGAATTCATAACCCAAGGAAATGATTTCTTGCTGCTGAATTTGCCATTTTGGCTGGTTGGTCACTTGGCTGTTGACTTGGCTACCGTACATTGTATTATGCGTATCTGCAGCCACAGATGTTATTGTGTGCATATATTTTAATCTAAATAGCAGTGTTGTCTGTCTGTGCAATCACATAATGACATATGTAATTAAATATGTGTAGAATACATGAAGATGTCTGTGAAATGCTGTCTCTGGGGATGTGTGAATGCACACGTCTCTCCGTGCCTCCTCCCCCTCTCAGGCTCCCAAAGGAGGGGGTTTGTGAATGTCCAGTTTGGGGATTCCAGACACGGTGAGGGTCTGATTTCCAAAAGGCTGGTGCCTGTGAAGGTCTCAGAGAAGAATGTAGCTGTCCCAATCATTTCTGCTAATCTTGGCATGCCACCTTCATACTCAGTTCTTGCATATATCTATGTCTTACAGGAAAAACACAGAATAACTGGTTTGAGTGTAACTTCTGCTAAAGGTTGTACACTCCTTGGCAGGTCTGGTTTACACGAGAAAACCACATTTGCAATGTGCTTCCATCATTTAAATCCCGATAGACACATATGCTTCCCCAGAAATTTCTTCTCTGAAGACAGCAGGCGATGATTTCACTTTTGGAAAGGTAGCTAGACTGTATTTTATGGTGATTGTCATTGGATATAGCCAACAGGGGTAGGGATACCCAAACAAATATTTAATGCATTTCAGTTGGAGTATAAATGAACTAAGAAGACCCTTGCCCTTGAGCAGCTGTAATTTTTAGGATTATTCTTACGAAGCATATTGAGTTTGAGATTCTTGGCTCTCTTGTGCAGCAGCCTGTCTCTCTGGCAACTGTCATCCTCAGTCATATCAGTTACATGCTGCCACAGCCACTCAAACATCTTGTGCAAATGTTAATATTAAAAGCAGGCCAGATGGTAGCAAACTCTGGGCTAGATCTTCAGGTCACTATCAAAATCACAGGATCTACAAATAACCTGTATAAAAATTCTCCATTTCTCCAGGTGTCAATAGGTGTTTCTGTGGCACTGGCATTTCAACGCCCTTTGTGGTATACTTGATACCTGTAAGCTCTAATTCTAACTCGCAGCATTGTATGCTGGCCTTTTGGCATGAATGCCATTCAGATATCCTTTTGGATAGATGCTGGCTGCTGTACATAGGGCTTTCACAGTCTGGTTTTAAAGAATTAAAACACAAAAAAGTATTTTTTAAAAAAGACTAGAAAGAATCTTAAGAGGTTATTTAGCCAACCCCAAGCCCCAGAGCAGAATCAGTTGTACCAAAATAATGGGATGTTGGGAGGCTCTCAAGAACAGGTTAGACAGCGATGAAGGCACCACACTGACCCCAGGCAATCAATTCCACTGCTTTTACCAACCTTGCAGTTAGAAAGCTTTTTCTAGTGTTTAACCCAACATCACCCCTGCTGCAATTAAACCTGTTGATTCTTGCCCTGTCCTCAGTAGATAGAGAAGTTTATTTTTCTTAGCGAAGCAAAGCTTTTACATATTTGAAATTATTATCCTATTCTGTGGCAATCTTCTTTTGTCTTGGATAAAGCATCCTCCTCCTTTCAATCTCTGCTTGTAAACATCTCATTCATGTAGTTGTTTTCTCCATTTTCGTCCATTAGTCCATGTCTGTCTTGAGGTCTAGGGCATGCTGGGTCAAAACACAACCCAGTACTCCAGCTGAGGGCTTGGGCTTGGTGAGCAGCATACAGATTGCTACAAGTCTTGCATGTGGTTGTGTATCCTACTGGCTGTACTGAGTATATCTTACCATGAAACTTGCTGCTCTGCAACAAGATGACTTGTTTGATTCATGTTCAGTAGTTATTTTCAAGCTCTCTGAGCTTTCTGTCACCTGTAAATTTAGTGAGCATATTCTCTATTCTACCAGCCAAGCTATTAATTAAAGTATTGAAGAACAGATCCCTGCAAAACTCCACTCAATATATTCTTTCACTTTGGCCGCCAACCACTGAAAAGTAATCTCTGTAAGTGTTTTTTTCAACCAGTTGTGTACCACTTTATAATGGTATCAGCTGACTGTCTTGAATAAGGTAGAAACTTTATTAAATTCCATATGTACTCCATCTGCTGC
Organism: Astur gentilis; assembly: GCF_929443795.1. NCBI lineage: Eukaryota > Metazoa > Chordata > Aves > Accipitriformes > Accipitridae > Astur > Astur gentilis. The sequence goes on along the minus strand of NC_064884.1, from coordinate 34,356,398 downwards.
TACTTCTTATCCAGTACCAATTATCCTCCAAGGAAGGAAATTAGATTGATTTGACACAATTAATTCATGACAAATCCATTTGGCTGTTTTATACTTTTACAGGATAGTCAGGTTGAAAAAGAAACGTTATATAACTTGTCCGTGTATCTTTCCAGCCCTGAGCTGGCTGTCCCTTAGCCTTCTTGAACTCCCCTCTTCATGAGTCCTCATTTATAATTACCATGGTGCAGGAGTGAGAGCAAGAGCTGGAGGCAGCGGTCATTATTACTGCCAAAATCTTTGCATCTTAAAGCCAAGCCTGGGCATTCTTGGACAAACATGAACAGGTTAAGCTTTTTTGAAACCACCGGGCACACTAGCCTCTAATACTGTTTAGCCCTTTGACACTGACATGAATTGTGTCATGCGTTTCAGTCACTTCTCATACATCCATATAAAAACAATTCAGCTATTTAACCTCTGTTACCTATATATACATACGCTCCTTTGGGAAATAGTACGTGCTAAAATATTTTAAAACTGTTTCTCCCTTGCCAAAATCTTTGGATGCATTTGAACTCATTAGAGATCAGGATAATATTGTGCATGTTTGGGGGTGCTGTGAATAACTAGGTCCTTTGAATTCCTTTCTGGTTGCAGACAAACATGAACAATAGCTGGGCAAGTACAGGCAATAGAAGGCATAAGTTTAAATCATGTTTAATACATTGAAAGCTACTTTAAGTAACTACCCAAGAGAACAACTGTATTTTCTTTCTAACATAAGAAGTCCATGTCTGTTAGTATAATGTTACCTGGAAAATGCTAGGAGATAAAAAGGTATCATGACATTTGGAGAATGCTTTTAGGAAGTAAGGAATTTGTCTTTTTGACAAGTTAAAATGCAGTGTTTTCTTAGCTCTGTCTGCTCATGCAGTTTACGTATACAAATATAATAAATAAATAATAATAAACAATAAATATAATAATTATTTTTATCTCCGGGAGTTTTAAATTTCTATATAAAAACCTGAAAGTTGGTGAGTAATGAAAATCATCTAAATGAGACCAAATACCTTGCTGGCATCTTACCACATGCTTATGTATTCCCCAAATGCCACATGTGTAATCATAGGGAACCTAAGGGCCATGTAGGCTTTTCAGACTTCTTAGGCAATTGCCCAGGTAGCATACCCCTTAGAATTACTCATTAAAACCACCCAAAATAATTCATGTAGCTGCAAGCCATATGAAATTAAGTCATGGATTGTATCTAGCCCAGAGCCTTGTGGGCTCACCACCCGCCCCTGCTGCTGCCTCCTCAGTGGTGGAGCTGGCAGATAATATAAAGTGACTCCAGAAGGTCACCTGGCTTGCCCCCAAGACACAGAGTTACTGCTGCTATTTCTCATATTCCCCTCATGAATATAGCAAATTTCTTTCATTCCTTTTAGTCCACTTTCACATATTTTGTCCTCAATGACAAATAGCAAGGACTTCTGAAATGACCAGAGCTTCTTTTGTATACACAAATAATGTCATCGTTTTAGGAGCCAGTATTTCAGGGCTTAAAAACACATACATTTATCTCATTGCCCTGAGTTACACCCTCTTGAGCTTTCCTCAGCAATCTGAGTTTCCCCTTGGTGTTTACACACCCTTCATGCTTTCAGATAATCACTGCATCCTTTCCAGTCCCTTTAACCTTCATCTAGCCTAGCAACAGTTGTTTGTTTAAATTTATTCTCATAAATCACATCTTCCCACAGAAGTCAAAAGGAACGTGTGATGTACTTCTGGGATCAAGTGTATTGGTAACTTTCAAAACCCCAAATCTCAATTACTTTTTGTTAGGCATATGTTGCTACAGGATACACATTGTACTGAAGAAGCGTATTTGGCCATTCAAACAGAATTGCCTAATTATTAAATCCTTGCAGATGAAGATTCATTTTTCTGAGAACTGGAGATACCAGCCTACTGTACATATACCTAAACAAAATGACTTCTTGTAAATCTTCATCAACAAGGAGCCAGTGCAGCTAGCTCATTGCCCTCGAGGGCTGTTGTATCATCATTGATGCAGTTGGTTGAGTTGTAGAGGGTAAATTCCTCCCACTCACACCACCGCAGTCACAATAATCCTTCTGTTCACAAACTTCCCAAAATATTTATTGAGAGAATAGCTTGGAGGTATGTTTTCAGCAATGCTTAAACCTGTTTTCACTTGTCTCTCTTGCTTTCCCCCCTCTTTTTTTTTTTTAAATTACATTTTGGGAGTGGGTTGGCCAGTGCTTAAAAGCTGGAGTTTTAGAGAGACAGCTTCTCCTTGCTTTAATTAGTTTGACAGGCACCTCTGCTTTCCAGCTGAGTTGCCCTAACTGGAAGCAGCTGCTCTTTGGAATTACTCCCCTTCCTCGCTGTGTTACAAAAGTAGTAAGTGTCTTGTGCCCCTTCAATGAATTTGTGGACATCAAATGCACAGTTCCAAGGCTTAAGGTGTGCCTGGCTGCAAAGAGATGTTTCTCTCCTTTCTTTATTACTTAATGAAGTTTTATGAAGTGAAACATGTCATTAACAATACAGGGAAAATGAAATGTACAGATCGGATACGTTTGTCCGCTTCCTTGTTAACTCTTGTTAGTGAGTGTAGAACAGGTTTTAAGATATTTTTCCATGGCAATTTGAAACTCTGATTTGAGAGAGAGCCTTGAATGATTGTACAGCTTGCCAAAGTAGTGAAGAGTAAGGATTCTCCAGAAGAGCACGGGCTCTGTGAATCAAGCTCATGCCTGTGTTTACAGCCACAGCTGAAATGAATACTTATCATCTTGACTACATTGTCACAGTCTTGTGAATGCTCCTGATTTCATCACTAGCTTGATGATTTATTTAACATCCTACCACGTGGAGCCAAGTGATGTAAAAATCTCAATTTGCTGCTGTTTTTTAAATAATGGAAATGTAAATTCTGGCTTTTATTTTCCAATAAAAGCATGAAAATGTGACCTAAGTGCACCCTGATGACTCGGACAATTGAAGCTGAAGCACTCCAAAAGTCTTACTTTAAAAATTCCATTATATTTAAATGCAAGGGTAATTTTCAGGTGCCTGACATCTGTGAGCTTTGAACACTTATCATTACAGCAGAAATTGCAACACCAGGTGTAACACAACTGCTTGCTAGTCAACTGCTGTTTGTTTTTCCCTAAATTATCTCTTAATGGACGTGTCTGGGCTTGCTGGGTGGTGCACAGGTCAGCTAACCCAGGGGCACAACTCTGAGATGGGGTGGACACCTGTGTTTTGGTCTGATCTGGTACTCCGGAGAAAGGGCAGGAAGCATTTACAAGGAAAGGTAGGGCGGCTGTTTGGAAAGTGAGAGAAGACTGGGTGCTCTGCATCCATCAGACCCCGCTGATGAGAGCTGTTTCCAGGGTTGGAGGCACGAGGAGAAGCTCTGGCGATGGAGCAGGAGCTATCCCAGCAGAAAGCGATCTGAAAGAAGGGGCTGCAGTAGGGAGAATTGACCCTAGGCTGACATGATCTGCAAGCAAACAACAAATAATCACGTCTGGTCTATTATCTTCACCTGTGGCTAGCTGAGATCATCAGGCAGGTTTCTTTGGTTGGTTGGCTTCTGCGTTAAGTAGGCCCACCTACTCCTTCACTAATAATATATCTATGTGGCTTGGGACACAGGCTTGAAAAGTGCAAAGTCTGAGCTCAGTACTGAGTCCTCGTGGGACTGAAAGTCAGGCTTTGATAGGGTCTGTTCGCTGCTTGTTCAGAAGGGTGGGGTATTAACTTTTAAAGAAAGTTAAGGAAATAATTTGTGTTCTATTATGTTTTGGGACAATATTTAATTGGTAAATTGGGTGCTGGGTGTTAGGTGGAGTTTGGAGGAGGTGACTTTTGGGTGGAAGTGGTCTGCTCTGGAAGAGCAGCTAAGCAATTCTTCCTCTTTTGTTTTCTTGTAAGTCTCTACCATTGGCATGTTTGTGTCACACATACTTTGCTGCAGTATTTTGCCAAGGGCAGCTCTGTGAATTTCTATCTCTCCATTGATAGCAAGCAGATAACTTTTTTTTTTTTTAAGATCTACATTTGCATTTCATAATTGGTTGCTTTTGCAAAGATACAATTAATGAAAGCTCTTAGGTTTCTTTTTCAAGAAAGTATTACTTTTAGGAAAAGTTTCCCTTTCAAAGGGAAATGGAATGAAGGTCTTCTCTGAGGTGTATCCGTTCTTATTTTAAAAATTTGAGCTGGTCATGGAGTGAGTAGTAATAAAACAGTCACTATGTGAGCTTGGCCACCTCTGTTGGTGCTCTGCCCACCTTACTACAGCCAACTTGGCATGATATTTACATCAGCACTGAGCATCTCTGAAATACATGGCTATCACATGCTACTAAGTTGTACCTTGTTCTTGGCTGGTTTTATGATGTGCTTTGGGATGAGATCATCTGACGCCTTTTCATTAGTAATTTACTAAGAGTTTCAACAAAGGAATCAAAGGATACTGCATTTGGAAAAAGGAGAGGCTGAAGTCCTATTCCCAGTTCTGAGGCTTGCTTTTCTCCTTTTTCACTTCCACAGTTCTAAAATTATTTGGGGTAGGAGCATCCAAAGGAATAAATAGTTCTGTCTCTGTGGATTTTTTTTAAGTCTCTTAGAGAAAAGATTTGTATGTATCCTTTCTAGCAGACGCTTACAAAAAGAATATAAGAAGTTGAGCAAACTCCTGTGAACAGCAGCATAGAGACTACCCCTAGACATCCCAAAGGATGCTAAACTCCTGTCTGAAAAATTAATTAAGGTTTATAAAACATTTTGTAAGAAGCGCTGCAGAAAGCTAATAGAAAATGAATGCTAACTATTTAAATGTTGACAGGACAATAACACGGCATCAGAGCTGGCTTTGCCATGCAGCTGGAAACGAGAGGGTGCTGTGTTTGGGTGGAGAAGGCAGAAGTAAGTAACATGAAGAAGCAAGAGTGCCTGACATCGCAGGAGGCAGACGGAGTCCTGATCTGCGGGTGGTTTTGGAGTGGCATGCTGTGCACCTAAGCAGGATCGCGGCTGTGGTGTCCCCAGGGATGTGTGCTCCTCACTGGTCACGCTTGGCTCTTGGAGCCCTGCCGCTGGATGAGCTAGCACTGCTGCCTCCCAGGTTAAGAAACGCGGTGCTGTGCTCTGCAGTGGGGAGAGGAACTGGGCAGGATACGGGAGGCCTTTGTGGAGCACATCTGAGGGCAGGAAGGGAGGATAGGAACCTTTCCTTTCTCCTTTTGAGTCAAAAGGTATCCTTCCAGAAGGGCTGCGATACTTGCTGTGTTTGGATTTCTTTTCCTTATATGATTTCTCATGTAAAGTCACAGCCACCATATTTTAACTGAAGCCTGCCAAGCTTGGCCGTATTGGTATGTCTACCGAGCATGGTGCTAGCCCGAAGCATTGAGACTACTGGAATGATGTTCCTGGGCATGTGTGTCTCCCTCCTTATTTTTTAACCTAGTTTGGTACTGATATCCAGGGGAATGATGGATCAGATGTAATGCGGAGAGTTCAGACTTTTATCAGAATAAAGCAATTCGTTGTTCCTAACTGCTTTCTACTGATAGAATTAAACAGACTTAACTCCATCTGGTTCGTGTTGGGCATATTAGTGTACTGCTCTCGCTGTGATGTGATACTCTAGTCATGAGGCTGGCAATAAGACAGGGAGCTGACAGCTAAGCCTCTAGGAGAATAAATAATGATTACTGACTGTACAGCAAAGAGTATATGGTCTAAATACTGTCTCTTTTAAAGTCACTGGATAAGTATTGCTTGCACTGCTTTTAAAATCAGGAATATTTTCCGTAGTTATCTAACTGGCAGTCAATGCTGAAACTTGATCATTTCAGCAATATATAGCGGTCTGATGTGCAAATGCACGCGATGGATCTAGCACTCTCTTACAGTTTATGCCTGTATGTAACTAAGGGTGTCTGAGACAGAGTGACAGCCTGTTTAGCAGAATGGCTGATGGGTTGGATGTGTGGGTCTCCATCCTGCCCCACGCTAGAGGCATTCTGGAGTGGCTGCTGGCATGTCTGCTTTCTGCTGGAGGGCAGCTGCTGGCTCCTTTGGCTGGTATGGGTGATGCAGAGAACCCACTCTGAGGGACCCCGTGACCAGAAATAAAAATCATACTTAAATAATTCTTAAGGAAAATACTTTAAAAATGAACTAACAGGTCAGAATTAAAAGAAATTATGTTTTAGAAGGACTTTCAAAAAAAACGTAGTGAGGAGAATGAGATAAAATTGTTCCAAGACGGCTTGTGATAACTTGATGGGATGGAGCCTGCAACCAGTAAGGGTTGCAATTCCAATCAAAGGCTGTGATGTGAAACTGTGTGTTTCAATTTGATGACCTTTACCAAGGGGAAAGAGGGAGAGAGCTGAAAGGAGATACAGTCATTCCTAATAGTGTGTTGCATTGTAATTTGCTTGTGTTAAGAGTTTTAGGGCTTTTGAGGGTCACCTGTAGGGGCTAGCTGGAATTTTTATTTCTCCCTTCCCCTGCACCCTCTGTGCATACAATGGCTTGCTTATTTATTTCTCTGAAGCTTTGATGTTCCGGGGCTGGGCAGGGTGTTGTTAGTGATGTTGAGAAACCTCATGTGTTTTGTTCACGCATGCAGAGTTAATTGCTGGGCGTCTGAGCAGGAAGCCATTTCCCTCAGGTCATCTATCGGGAACCTATGAAGTTTGGTGCCCATTACACTGTGGGGCACGATCCGCTTCCCAAGGCAACCCGATCTCTCCCAGCCTCTTGCATGTAATTTAAAATTGATATCAAAGTGCTCGGGGTTGTTTGTGGTATAGATTTCTTGGATTAAATGCTTTTTACGTGGTTGCCAGCAGTTGTGATAATTTTGTTCTGATGGTGCACACCAGCTTTTCTGGTTCATTTTGACAAATATTTCAATTTTTCACTATTAAATGCTTTGTTGAAACCATTGTGTCGCTTTTGTGTGATACTGTGGTGAGATGATACATGCTACTTTGGGACAGAAAGATTGTCATCTTTTGCCTTAACTGAGAGGTTTGCACAGAGGTTTGTGCTTTTCACAGAGGAAGAGTTTGGCCTGGTGAAGGCAATCCCCCTAAACCATTAGTAAAGAAAGGAGTGAGATGAGCTTCTCTATGCCCCGCCTTAAGCTGGAGCTAGGGTCCTGCTCTGAGTATCCCTCGAGAAGAAAGTCCATCTCTGTTGAACACAGAAGAGCGCTCTTCAAGTTGGTTAATCCTGCCTGGTGTGTAGATGTGGGAAACTCTTATTAACTGCACACCCACGTGTAGCTGATGGTGTGATAGGAGGATACATTCACATGCACAGTGCATCTGCCATAACTGGGTGAAACTAGATTCACCACATACGTGTTGACCGTTTCCATCTCCTGTATAGAGACTTGCAGGAGAGCAACCGTGGGGAGCTTCGTAGCTGTTCTGTGGAGGGATTTTCCATCCAGAGTGCATTGGAGCGTGTGTGAGAACAACCACGAGCCCGTGCGCTGCAGGTGCCACACACTGGGGAATCGTACCAGGATCACTGCCTCACTGCCTAGTGCTGCCCCATAACTGCATATTGACCATTTTCCAGGATTTCCAAATGTTAAGTGCCTGGTCAGAGCTCCTGTGAGATGTCCCAAAAGTCTCAGAAAATTGACCAGATTTATTTCTTCCCAGTAGCATATAGAGGTCAAGTACAACATGCTTCTAGAACATGGTCTTTCGTGGATGCTTGAGTTATCGTCTAGACAACTACCGATAAAAATGCAAACAAAAATTGTATTCTAACATGCAAAATTTCAATTACTTTGTAATTGTGTAGTAGCAGTTGTACCACAAACCAAATACTGCAGTCATAGCTGGGCTTCAAAACCCATGTAAGGTCTGAGTTTCTGCTTGTTCTAAAACTCCCATACTCTTGTTGCAGCTGGTTTTTGTAAAATGCCCCTGGGATTTATTACTGCGGGACATTGGCATCATTAAAATAGAGGAACCCTGTGATATCTAGGAGGGGGATCTATTTGAGGGAAGGAGAGGAGGCAATATTTTAGCATGCCATAGTCATTGAATGTCTTGGGGAAACGGCATCTTGTGAATGTCTGAAGATGAATAGATACTATAATTGCAAGACCATAGAAGATGGTAGCTGTTGTAAACTGCTGTGCGTTTGTTGCGATTCTCTCATGTCAATTTGTTTCTTAAAGCAACTGCTCCTGGAGTCAAGTGATTTTGCAAGATCTTTTTGCCTTATGACCCTTTTTTTAAATCAAAGACTCTGCGTCTCAGATAAATTAAGGTCAACTGGCTGAGGGGAAGAGTGCCGCAGCCATGCGTCATGTTCCTCTGATGAAAGTTGCTGCCTCCACAAAAGAGGTGACATCATGGCTCAGGAAGCAGCTCTTGGACCACCACAATTTATAATCTAGTTTCTGTTACCTGTAGTGCAAGGCTGAAAAGTGCGGATATTCAGGACCTGCTTCTGTAAGTAGTGTAGTCATCCTTGCACGGGAGCAATAACCTCCATTGGCAGGGAGGAGCAAGGCAAGTGGGAGTGCTGCCCCTTGCACCTATTTGATCTTAATCTATTGCTGCCTGAGTCAGAACAATGAGGGCTTTTTAGACTTTGTGCTGCAGAGTTGCTGGTTTGGTTTTGTTGTTGTTTTTTTTTTTTAATATGGCTCCAAACTATAAAAAAAGACAGTGTACGGAAGACCGTGTGCACAAGAGGGGCCCAGAATATTTAAATCCTGAGATCAACAGTGTGCCTTGTTCAGATATTTTGAAAGTAGGTTGACATTACTATTGTTAAGTGGTTCAACATGGATTTCAGAGGGGCACTAAGTAAATTATACCTGACTAATTAAACCAGTTTTGAGTTATGCAAGCTATCTCAGAGTACTGAGAGACTTCACTGGCACGCCTTTATCCTCATACTTCATTGGCTTATAGTTGCTTACAATTTAAAGGTCAATTAGTAGAGGTTTCATACCTGGATTGGGCCTTTCATTATTTCTCATTACTAGTCAATAATATGATGAATTACATAGTGTGTATCCGACATGTGAATCCTAAAGAAGGGTCAATAAAAATGTGCATATTTCTACATCTTCAGTGGTTTCTTCACCACTTTCAGCATAATCCTCTTTCAGATTTCCTACCTGTGGTCCCCACCTCCTTTTCTCTCTTCTGCACGTGCCGTTTACCACTCCAGCAAAAGCCATAGTTAACACAGTGCTTAGAAAAGTCTCGTCCCTTTCTTTGCATACCAGTTGCTGAGAAAGGAAGCATTTTGACCAGCTTTTCTCTCTGGTGCCAGCCTCCAAAGTAAAAGGAGCAATGTTAGCTTTGAGGACAAAAAAAGAGCATCGCTGGGAATGTGGAGAGAAGAGGAGGAGTGCAGCCACCCCTCTTCTGATTTATGCCTTCTCCAGAACTATTTTTAGCCCTGTTAGCAAATGGTATCATTTGTTGCTCCAGGCTGCTGGGGCCGTGCAGTCGGTGCGAGCCTTGTCAGCTGTGGGGCTGGGGGGAGCCCAGTGCCGACCAGAGAGCCTGGGAGGGGAGCGCGGGTGCCGGGCCAAGCCCAGGGTTGTGTTTGGGTGGTGCGGGGCCTGTAACATCCAGCCTGGCAACAAAGCGGGGCTGGCGGGATGCTGGAGAAGCTACTAACTGCTTGATGATATGAGCTCTTAAAGTGCTGGGCCAGCGCATGAGAGCTGCGTACCCATTAAAGAAGACACTTCCCCCTCAACCCTGTGCGGACAGGTGCCTCCAATAAGCAACAGCTTGAAACAGTAGTGTTCCCAGATGCACCCAACCATTTCAAAGCTTAAGGATGAGCACCGAGACACGGAGGAGCAAAGGATTTCCTCGCCGCTGGTGGCAGCGGGCAGGCCGGGAGAAGCGCCCCGTCCCGTCAGGTCATCCTCCCGCTCCGTCCACCCCGCGGGCAGGGGGTTCGGGCACCCTTATTTAGGGCACTTTCCCCAACAAGGATGCTCCTGTGTGTCCGTGTGCGTGGGCGCTCAGCTGTTTCCTAGGAAGTGGGAGCATCCCCATTGGTGTCTGTAATTAGTGATTATTCAATTTCACTATAATGTGGGGGGGAGGTGGGGGGTAAAGCGATGGGAAGCAGGACGTATGGAAGGAGGAAGGGCTTCCACAGTGCTTCCCCAAGGAGAGCTTTGCCTTTTACGATACACTCGGCGACGGCCCTCTCCTCCCCTGAGGGGAACGATGGGATGCCGGTACTTAAACCAAAAATCCGAGTTAACCGGGCGTCTCTTCCCGTGCCGCCCACGTAACGAGAGCGGCCGGCACCGCCGCCCGACTGCTCGTCCCGCGGCCCTAAGACGACGCTGTCGACTTCGCCGCCGGAGCGCCCGGCGTCCAGGTGAGGCGCGGGCACGGGGTGAGGGCCGGTCGCCGACAAGCCCGCCCTCCCTCCCCCGGCGAGCTCACGGCCCCGGCTCTCGGGCCGGGGGCGGCCGCCGGGACCCGCGACCGGCCGGGGCGGCGCCGGGGCCCCTTGTTGCCGCCCCGGGGCGGCCGCGTGCGCCGGGCGAGCCCACCGGCAGGCGGGGGGTGCGGGGCCGGGGGGCGGAGGAGGAGGAGGAGGAGGGGCTTTGCCGCCGGGTGGGCGCCCCCGCCGCGCCGCAGTGGCACCGCCGGCCGCCCTGTCGCTGGGCCGAAAGTTTAGGGGGGGGGCGGCGGCGGCGGCGGCAGGGACGGCCCGGGGCGGGCCGGGAGCCGAGCGGGGCGGGCGAGGCATGGCGGGGCGGGGCGGGCCGGCGGCGGCGGCGGGGAGCCGGCGTTGATCCGGCGGCCGGGCCGGGGCATGGAGGGGGAGCGGGCGGGCGGCCCCGCCGCCCCGGCGGAGAGCGGCACGTCGGAGGCGTTCGCCCAGCTGTGGGCCGACGTGATGGGCATCCTGGTGAGTGGGGCCGGGGCGGCATCGGGCTCGGGGGCAGCCTGCCGTGGGACGGGGCGGGCCGCGGAGCGCCGCTCCCCAGCACTGCTCCCCCCCCCCCCCCCCCCCCGGTGGCGGGCGGCGAAGCCCTGGCCGCGCCGGCGGGTCCCCCCGGCACCTGCTGCGGCGTCTGCCCCAGCGGGCGAGCGTTCCCGCCGTGCGGGCTCGGACGTCCCAGAGAGAGTGGTTCCGTGGGCGAAACCCAGTGTCGTATCGTATATCGGCGACCGCTTTCGTCTGGGCTTCGGCGGAAAGTTTCGTGGGCTGTCAGTGCAGGAGAGACGCGAGCCCGGCGCGGAGCCCCGCTGGGGAGCCGGGGTTGGGGTCGGGGTTGTTGACCGGCCCGGCCCGGAGCGGAGCGGACCCCGCGTCTGTTTACACGCCCAGAAGCGCTTGCTCAGGCTGATCAATGGGCGCATTGTTTCCTGTTGCTCCGGCACGCTGGCAGATGCAGTTACATTCGGGCGAAAGGCTGGTGTCTTGCTGCCTTTGCATTCCACGCACGTGTTTTCGGCGTCCCGGCGCCAGGCGCGGGTGAAGCCCCGTGTCCCCCGGGGCAGGGCCGCCCGGCCCGCAGCGCTGCCCGGTTGCCGGTCGTGGAGCTCTTATTCCCGACGGTTTTTTGGAAGCGAGTTGCTCGGTTACGGCCCGCGGAGTTTCTGCGCTGGTGATCTTCTGAGGAGGGACTAATCCTCGTAATTCACTGGTTACAAACAAAAGAGATGGCCCCAGTAACAAGGGCTCAAGGAATTGTATTTAGTGGGCACGTAGCGTACCGACAGGATGGACTGGACGGCAAACAGTAAAAGCGCAGGGAGAGTCAATTCTTTACTTCTACTTGCAGCGAGAGAATAATATTTACTTTAGGTGGAAGATGATAATTACCGCAGAGGACTGCCACTCAGCAAAAAAACAAATACTAATGTTATATACGCACTGGAGCTGGCACTTTTCCAGTGATGAGGAACGTGGTAATCAACAGTGGAGTGCCTGTTTATTCATTTTAAAAGCAAATGAATAGGCTTGATGCGTATTAATTTTTGTTGTTAACATTTAACCAATAGACGTTAAAGAATATTGTTAGAAATGCCTTTTGGAAAACTCAGAAGTGGTACAGAATTGAAGAGATAATTTAATTAGCGTTTTATGCTGCGGTTTTTTCTCCACATGGGCTTTATTGCGAGTACTCAAAGTAAGATTAAAAAACCTGCCTCATTCCTGCTCTTCGTAGACATTCTCTGTTGACATGGCATTCCGCTTAATAGCACCCGGCTGCATACACTCTTTCACTGTTAATGATTTTAATCTAAGAATGCAAGCAGAGTCAGTGCTGCCAGTTTGTAGGAAGCGCACAGTTGGTACTTTATGAACAGTCTCTTTCTCTCTCTTTCTGGCAGGTTTCAGTACTGCATTTAGTAAGAGGAAAGTGCTATTGGATGCCTGGGAAGGAGTGTTTGAGGAGGCCAGACCAACAGCCTAGCACGCTGGAGCTCAGTGCAGAAAAAGATCTGATTCTCACACCACTAATAATTTGAATAGGTTTCTTCTGGCTGTACAAGCTAGTTTCCTTCCTGGGAAAACAGAGCTATTTAATTATTTGTCTTCTAATAAAACTAAGCTAAAGTCATTTGTCTTGGAGTTGGTCTGCTTTACGGGAAGGAAGCATCTTGTAACTAGTTGCTAGTTTATATCGGTTGCAAATACCACCCAGCACTAGTATCTTTTCGTACTGCAGTGTTTTGTGTTGCAACACAGTTAAAATATGAAAAGATAACCTTGTGTTGGGTCTCAAATTATAACTTATCTGAGGGAGGACAGAAGCTCTTTTCACTGCAAGTTGTCAGCTTTCTTCAGATTTAGGTTGTTTTAAAGAGTTCCTAGTCTTTGTGTCTGCAAAATATGTCTTAATATGGAATGGATATAAACTTATTTAGTGCTCTGTCCTTGTCTGAAGGTGAGGAAGAGGTAGCTCCAGTGCCTTTTTCACCGCTCATCTTTGTGGTACATAGAGCTTTGTCCCTTTCAAACCTGTGCTGCGACAGGCAAACAAACATTAAGCTGGATTTGTGGCTTTCAAATGGAAGTCTGTGGATGGTTGCTCGTGGTCCATGAGGCCACAACAGTGGCCTGCAGAGCTGGCTTACTTCTTCAGTGTTGTCAATGAAGCGAGAGTATGAGTCTTAAACTCCTAGGATTTACAGTAATTCACGATGCAAAACATCTAGGGAGCACAGAGGTAGACACTAGAGTGATTCACTGGGAATGGCTCTGTGAACGAAGAAGTCGGTGCAGCAGTAGGCTGGCTAAGTTGGCCCTGCAACCAAAGGAATGCACTAGCAGGGGGGAAGAGGCAGGAGAGGAGAGCCAGGATCTTGGGAGGGGAAAACTACAATGAAATTAAGAAAGGTGATCATGAAAAGTTTGTTGATCGAATGGGAGAGAGAAAATTGCATTCTTAAGCAATGATCGTAGGACCTCAGGCGGCATCTGGCCCGACCTTGAGCTGAAGCAGGGGGAGTGCTGAGGCCAGGTGAGGTTGCTTGGGGCTTTATCCAGTCGGGTCTTGAAAACCTCCAGGGACAGAAACTGCATAACCTCTCTGTGCAGCCTGTTCCACAGCTTCACCGTCCTTATGGTGAAAAAGATGTTCTTTGTAAAAATGATGAAATGCCTGATTCTGTCCTCTGCACGCTGAGGAGTTTCAGCAGTGGGGAGGAGGAGGGGAAGGTGTCGCCTTCCTCCCACTGGCCCTGCTGGAAGCCTTGCAGGGCATGGTGGTGGCCCTGGTGGTGTCTCCTCTAGGTGCAGGTTTAGGAGGAGAGGCCATGGAAGTCAGGCCAGCTGGTATTTTGGTACTGTAGTTACTTAAAATATAAATAGAGCCCCTCTCACTTAGCGGATAAATATATTTTATTGTTTGTGTACATTCAGTTAAGTTCCTTAAAATAGGACCTCGTTAGCAGGAACCTGTGATGGCAGATCCCAGGTCCGGAGGGGAAGCAAATACTTTTCAAGTGCTGCTTGTAAGCAGTATATTTTACGGACTTTGAAGTCGCATAATAACTCTCTCTATACTTGACAAATACCGAGTGTACTTGCAGCTGTACTGGGATTTTGCTGAAGTAAATGCTACTTTTCCCTTTTGCACTTATTCTAATGAAATATTTCATAGGTGCAGCTGTGGTATAAGCACCTCAAAGCTATTTGTGCTGTTAATGGAGCTCAGTAGATAACATAATTATACTTAAAAGCTTTTCCTCAGTCTGTAGCAAGCACATATTGGAATGTACTGGTTAATTACAATTTGTAGTATTCGAAGCAGCAATGGATGGTGGAAGTCTATTAAGGTTTTAGAGAGAGATTGCAGTAGGTGGATCATGAGTAGTAATGTAGAAATCCTCTGCATTCCCCAGACTCAACACCATAAAAAGGGATGTTTTTGACAGAACATCACATATTGATGCAATAATAGCAAGCTCTTTGCTACTAAGAGTCTGAAGGTTTGTATGTGATCAGATCTGAGAACAAATCATAATACGAAGTGGAAATCATGAACTTTATTCTTTCAAAGATGGGCTCTCAAAACATGGGCTATTGACCTTAGTACAGGGAGGATGCTCTAGTGTCTGTCTTGTTTATGGGATGTTCTTCCTTCTTGCATAGCATGGCTGGAACAGGTATCTTAGGTCAAACCTTGACATTAATGAAATTACTGGCAAAACTCTGGTCAGTGTTGATAGAGCAGGGACTTCACTAAAGAAAACTATTTGTGTGAAGAGTTTTTGTCTTCAATGGCCAAGATGCAAAAGATAGAGGAACTTGCAAGAGATGCAATGAAATTAGAAGTCTTTCCAGCCTTTTATTTCAAAGTGATAGATAGTTTCTTGTTTCAAACTTGAATCAATTATAAAAGCTGAAAAAAAAAAAGAAAATTCTTTATTTTTTGATAATATTTTGCAGTTATACTAAGAGAAAACGGTGCTTTCCCACCGTCTGCTGTTAGCTAAAGAGAACAGAGTATTTTGAGGACAATAAAGCTCACTTGGGTTTGTACTGGGAGCCCTAATATTTACATATATAACCTATCTTGCTCTCCGTGTTTCAGTGACTATTTGAATTTCTTATCAAAGTAATAAAGAAACAAACTGAAAGAGAGAAAGACGCCAGCTGATAATACTACTGTGATAACATGTAATTACATACTGGCTAACATACTTTGGGGAGAGGCATTTGATGTTAAGCTAGGGAGCCTGGATATCTGGAGAGATCGGGGAAGTAGATCCCTGACCGATAAAAGCAGTCGGAGGGCTGCCAGGAGGAGCTGTGGCAGCTCACACCAGCTGCAGATTTCTCCCAGGGTTGCTCTTCCTTAAACCATTGTTAGTTCGCTGTGACCTCCTGTGGAAATTTCTGTAGTCCATTGCTCTCCCAGTGTCTCCTTCAGGTGACTCCGTTTCTCTGATGCCTGCTTGGCACCGAGAGGCCACTCCAGCTGAAGCTGTCAGTGCTCAGCGTGGTTCTGTGGAAAAGCACAGGCAACCAACTAGCTACTCCAGGTAGAATGTGCTTTTGAAAATGCAATGTACTCGGTTTTTTCTGATTTTTATTGACGTGTCAGCAAAATGGCTGTGGCACTGTGTAATTAGCTCAAAAAGCACTTTGGGACATTCTGATTCAAAACATTTTTGTTCCGACTTCTACTTTGGAGTGCATTTTTAAAGCGTATCCCAGTTGCAACAGCAAGGATGAACCCAGAAGGCCTGGCCTCTGCTTTTCAAACTAGCAGGTATTGTTTTTTCTATTTTACAAAACCATGGAGTGTATTTTCCTTTCAAATAAAGAAATCAAAACGGAGAGTGACTGTCAGTTTAGGTGTTGGATTCAATTTTATATTTTAAACTTAACCTGTTGCATCTCCTTTTCCTCTCATCTCCATGCAATGTTGCACCTAGCAATGCTAATGCTTTTATGAAGAAAGACAGCTCATAGAGATAACCTTTGGTCTAGGCTTTTTCTTGCATGTCAGGCCACATAAAACAGATGTCTCCATCAGAGAGCTTAGTCCCCACAGGACCCTATGCAGTCAGGAATGATAAGAGGTTTTGGTTCTGGTGCCCTCTTCGTTCTTTCTTGAAAACAAACTCGAGGTTTCCCTGGCCTTTGAATTGCAGAGGAAAAAGTAGGGAAGATTTTTATATACCTGTTCTATGTCTGCTATGAACTGCTGTTTGCTAGAGAATAACCATAAATTCAAGGTAAGCGTGAATCTTGGTGATAAGATTTTATTTTCCACTGTGTTGCTGGTTTGCTGTGAATACCAGCTCCATTATCAATATGTGGAAATACTCTTTTTCCTCATATTTACTCACATTTTGAAAGTCAATCAACCAAGCTCTCTCAGTCTTTTAAGAGCAGTGGAATACCAGATTGCCAGAGTTTGCCTGTAATGATACCTCCTTCCTTTTGCGGATATGAAAAAATGGCAGTTTCTAATCAGAAAGAAAATATCAAAATTGGTGTGGAAATGGAAAAGTGTTGCACATGCAGGACAATGAGCACTTCAAGGAATTTTATTATGTGGAATGCAATGTATTATGCTACACACATTGGTTACCATTTTCCGTAGTCAGGTGAAAAGCTCTTATTTTTAGTGCGTATCTTGGAGCAACCGACGTTTTACAGGACTAGATAATGATTAACTTATTCTGATGCTGTCTAGAAAGCAAGTAAATTAGCACTGATTGCACGAGATGCTGTGCAACTGGAGGAGCAGAGAAATTAAGCCACGTGAGCTGAGTGGAGGGAGTGGGGTGCAGCAGAGTGGGGTCACTGCTGGACACGGTGCAGGGCCAAGGGACGGATGAAAGGGGCAGTGCCCAGGGCAAGGGAGTTTGAGTCCGAGGGGAGAAAGGACTTCCCTGTCCTTCCAGACCCCAGCTGAACTGCTCCAGCTTTGGCCCTGGGCTCGGCTCCTTCAGGACTTTTTGCCTTCCAGAGGTGGCATGGTGGAGGAGAGGATGCTGGTGCGCCCAGCCCTGCTGCCTGTGCCTTCCTGGGTTTCCCTCCATCATTTGGAGTCTCTGGTTGTAGCTTTCCTTCACGCAGCAGCACAGGCTTTCTCCTTTTCTACTAACCCCATTGTCACAATATTAATGGTTGTAGAGCCCATGTTGTGCTCAGACTTCAGGAGGTTCAGTAACACAGGATGAATAAGAACTACTTTGCAGTGACCCAGCAAAGAGTTGTGTCACAATACCTGTTGCAACATAAAGTGCTGCTAATAATTTTCCAATTTGTGATTACGTGATGCAGGCGATTGCTAATGAACCTGCTGCTTTGTCTGTTGCCATTACTGGCGGTGGGAGGAGGAAGGTGGTTGTTGTGACTGTGGGCATGCTGAGGTGGCTTTGCAGGAATTTGGATTCCAGGTTTTTTGTGAGGAAATGAACAAAAAGAAGGAACTGGGTTATGTGCAAGTCCATAAAAATTAAATTTCTACTGTAAAAGCGTATTCTCTGTAGACGCATGTTGTGTGATTAGATAAAGAGATATGAAGGGCTTTTATTTCTCACTGTCATCAAGAGACTTAACTGTCCCGTTGTCAGGAAAAAAATTACCACATAGTTCACTGAAACACATTCAAACCCAGGAGTTCACAACACAGATTTCCATTATGGAAAATAACTAGTCCAAAAATAAAAGGAGCAGCCCCTACCACACTGCAGGAGCTGTGGTGTGGGTCAGGTGTGGGCACGCTGGCTCTGCTTTGATCCTCTTGAGGTGAGGGGAACATTTTTCCTGGCTTACGGTAATAGCAGACCTTTCGTGTCTACTGCCATGTTTTGAAGCACAAAGTTATAATGTACTATTTTTATTTGAACTAAGATTAGTATAATAGAGTACTTAATGGTTTAAGTTTTAATGACACCTGGATAAGCATTTTTGAGCTACGTACTAGTTTTAGAGGCGCATTTCCTCTGAAGAGTTTGAGATTGAGGATTGTATACACTATCTGGAAAACAGTTTTAAGCAGGGTATAACTGGAAAATTAGAGGCACAAGTTTAAGAATATAATAAAACAATGATTTATAAATCACACTTTCAGGCTTTTTTATGGAAAGTCATACAATACATTGGAGAACTGGTTCCTAATATCCATGTTGTGATCTGGTTGGAGTGCTCTTGTGGGTCTGCTCTACCACAACAAGCCCATTAGATTTTGGTGATTTGATTTGCCTGTGGCCCTGCATGGACATGGGGATATGCTATTGAGATCAGTTTATGTGATCAGACCTCCAGATGGAAAAAAAATATGGTGATTCTTCTGTGCATGGGTAAACACACATTGAAGCTTACAAGCATGGTAATATAATTATCATGAACATAAATACATCCTTTTCTGTTTCATTATTGTCACTGTATTTGTGGTGGTAATACAATGCTTTTTGCTCTTTAGTAACAGCATGCTAAAATTTTATAACACAGCGTTCTCCACCTTCAGTATATTCTCTGTGTGTGGGAGTGTGTGCGTAAAGGAGATTAGGTAACTATTTAATGCAATAATAAAAGCAGTACTTTGAAAGCTTTGCAGTGAGTGTGACGAGAGTCAGTAGATGGTAGTGAAAACAGTACCATGCTTGTTACAATATTAAATCGAGAGTACGTGAGCAATCTCTTGATTGCGGGATGCTCCTAACCCTTTTGCTTGGAACTGAAGATGCTTTGTGCAGTGCTGATGGGTATGATGGAAACAAAAGATGAAGAAAAGAACAAAAGATAAAGGGTCTAATTTCTGCCCTGTTTACGTAAAAACTTCATGAGCCTAAGGGCCAAAGTTTGTTTATACTGGAGCAGAGTATGGCCCTGTAGGTTTTCAACAAGAAAGGAAAAAACTTTTGTCATTCCTTCACAAGTTTGGATGAGTTGAGCCTCCTGGTCCTTCCAATGCCAGCACCAAGTTGACCCTGCTGTGCAGAGCTGGTTCTCTGCTTGACTGTAACCCCAGTCTAACTTGATGGAGGAAAAAACGGATTTGAGAACACTTACCATGAGAGCTCATTGCACCATGGTGGCACTGTTAAAAGTCCTTTCAGTGAGTCTACATCCACAGCTGGAGCTTGGGTGAAAACATGTGCTAGGGCTGATTGCATAGCACTACATTGCACTTCAGGAAAAAGGCATTTTGGAATTTTAAGATATTTTGCTTGCCAGAATAATATCTTAACAGTCATAATATATACCTCTAGATGTGATATGTCATTTCTGTAGAATCTGGTTTTTATGCACTTAAAACTGGGAAGATGTTTGGGTGTTTGTGTTCTGTCTATAATTTCTGTTTATCTGTATCTGTTACAGTTCTGAAACACGTTCATCCTCTTCAGATTTTGTGCTTGCAGTCTTCCAGCAGGACCTTCCCATGTATTCCAACTCAGCTGAAAGGGTTTTTTACACCAGCGATTTCTAGTGCAATCCTAGGGATGGAATGCAAATTGAAGATAGTTACTTTCTACTGCTAAATTGAAGCTCATCTCTCTTCACCATCCCTGTTAGACGTATTTCATAGTTATCAATATCACTGCATAGACTTAAATGTAGCCTTCAGTTATACAGAATAATTTTTAATACTTGTGAGTTTTGGAGCTTTCAGTGTTTGGCCAGCTTAGTGCAATAGCTCTGAAAACTGACAATAAATGCTTTGCATTTAAACTGAAATGTATACTCTGTGAGGATGGAAATAAGAAAACTCCTGTTTTATACATAAGTATTTGCATTCATACATAATATACACCACAACTTGCAGGTTGTGATTTCCACTCCATTATTAGGCTCCTTTCCCACCTTAGAATTCATAAATAACCATTGTAAAACAGAAAAAGGCATGGGCAGGCTGCATGTTGTATGTCAGTCATGGTTTCTGTCTTCAGGTTTCCAACTTCAAGATGATTATATGTTTACGCTTCAAAAACTCAATGCTTCAGAGTGTGTTGCGGGAATGTCATGTTTTATACAAAAGTTGGGGAGAACAATTTCCATGTGCAACATTTTATCAGTTATGTAATCTGATAATAAAGTAATAAAGAGACTGTATTTCAAAACCAAAAAAACTGGTAAGGTGAGGAAATCTCTAGTTGAGCAAGCAATCAAAAGCTCATGGTCAACTGTCGCATTGGGGATACCAAGAAGTAGAGCAGTTGATGGGCAGTGGAGCAGGGATGTTAGGGTCTGTGGCACTAAGCCGTGTTGGCTGGTTTCTGACCTGTTCTTTGTTGGAGTTACATGATGCTTCATGTCAGACTGAGGACTAAATAGGCTGAGAACAGGTATTTGCTTTTTGCTATCTCTTGCATATAAATGTGGTGGTTTTTTTCAGCACAGCAAACGCAATGAGGGATCTCCACCACAGAAGCTGTTTGTGTTCCTGCTTTCCTTGAGGTCACTTGCAATTTGCCCCTGATTTTGGTGGAAGTAAGATCAGGCTGTGCGCAGGCTGCTTATATCCCTTGAAAAATGTTGACAGCAGAGGTAGCTCCAGGTACCACAGTGAGGGCACACAGGCACTGACGTCCCTGCGCCACTGGAGCACTGGTGTGGCTCCAATAGCAGGCATCTCTCTCTCTCTCTCTTCCCCCTCTGGATGTGTTTCCTTAGGTCGGTCTGTTTTCATTTCTCGGGAGAAAAAGGGCTGAGAAAAGGCAGATTTTCTGCTGGTGGGGCATGTTGTGAGTCTTTGTACATGGCAAATTCTTTGGAGGTTTTTCTCTGTTTTTACATACCATACTTTCAGTTTCTCTGAGGTTGTGTTTTCCTTATAGAGGAAAATGGCAAATTCCTGGTGTCTCTTCTTGATTATCCAAATTTCTCTGTCAGTGTTGCAGCTTGTATGTGGAAGTTCCTACCTTGCTGTGCACTGTACAAATACAAATTGAAAGATGCATATTTTCTGTTATATTTCATTTTGTGATGATGTGTCCTGTTTGCTGTTTGCAGAGGTCTGGGGGAAAGGTCTATTTTATTTCTTGTTTCATCGGTGAAGACTGCTCAGTTATAAGTAGTGCAAGATGGTTCTCAGTCCTTAAGAATTCTGTTTTCTTCTTTAATTACAGCTACCTTTATTCTGAGCATTTTGTAATGAGGCATGAAATGGAGTCTAATCCTGTGTCATCCCCCTCCACTGTGGTGGCATGTTCTGTTGTGTACCGAATTGAAGGGATACTGGGACGTGTTGGCTCAGTGGGGTATATTGTTTCTTGCCCAGCCCAGATCCAGCAATGTGTTGTTTAGATTTTGTGTCCGGGAGTGAGTATGTATGTGCAGATGGATAAACTTTGTAAAACCTAAGCTTTGCATGATAGCTATCTAAACTCAGGAAGTTAACAGAGAACATAAGGTCAAGGACTTAATCAAAATATTGGCATGACGATGAAGAACAGCTAGCTTCCTACCGCATATGGTGCGTGTTCATGCATGAATGAGAAGGGAAAGGGATGCTTCTGCATATCCTTGTTACAGACCTACTCATGATGAGTCTCATTGGGTTTGGTCAGTGTGGAGGTTCAGTTCCTAATTACCAAAATTGAAAGAAAGGAAAGAGGTGGATGTTCTCAGTGTTGCTTTTTCTCTCTGATGGACCAGTACTTTCTTCGAGTAATCTTTGCCAAGTTACTTGTGGTTTTTAATCCTCATCTCAAATATACTTAGAATAGAAAAGATTGTAAAAATTTTCATTTTTCATCTGCCAAACCTAATTACAACTACTGCAAAATGCTTACAGATAGTTGTTTATTTTGTAAACTGCCATGAAAAAGAGAGGGGAGGGGGGGTAAAAAGGTATGTTAGCTCCTCTCTGGCCCTTCTGCCTTTCTTAGGTAGATGTTGATGTATGGGTTTGAGCAGTTTAAAAAAAAATATTTTTGAAAAAAAGCAATGAGAGGTATTTTTTTTTCTCCAGTCTCATGCCTCTCTCAGGAAAATACCTCTCATATAAAGAGGAAACGGAGGATGACAAAGGATGGAGGTGCAGTGACTCAGTGTCCAGAATTGTATTTCTGTGGCTAGAAAGGCGAAAAGAGAGTCCCAGCTGAGAAGGGTAACTTGGAACTGCTAGGAAGAGGGATTTAGGAGTATCATGTGAGAGGAAGAATTGACGCCTTCGGAGCAGGAAGCGGCTGGAGTACGCACAGGGACCTTGGCAGGGGAAGGTCATCACGCAGGCTGGCTTCGGGGAGGCCCAGAGGAGGTGGCTGAACGGTGTGGATGGGCTGGGAGCGTGTGGGAAGTAAATAATGGAGTTCTAAGCCTGGTTGAGAAATGACAGGGCTCACTCCAGGTGCTGAGTGGGGATGTCAGAGAGCAAAGTAAGCCTTCATGTCTTGCCCCTTGTTTTGATTTTGCTTGAAGACAAATACAGACTATAGGTGGGTAACCATTGATGTGTGTATGAGTCATGTAAAAGCATGCCATTTAGGTATTACCAGCAGATGCTTCGAACGGGTGATTTGTAGCAGAGGGCTGGTTAGCTACAACAGGCTAAGGATGAGAGTGCGATTTACAATTTCTCTAGAGACAGTCTGATGCCCTGACTCCCTGTTCACATGTAACTCGTTCTGAGCCAGCCTTTGCATTTTGGGTTGTACCTCAAGCTTTGGAGAGATCGCCACATCTGAAGATGTGTGATTCTCCTTTCTCCTTGAGAGAGTCATACAGCAAAATCTTTGTTTCCCTTCAAGTCCTGATACTTTATGCATGAGGCAGCTTATTTACTGTACATGCTTTCATTTGAAACTGATAATGCTGCATACTGTGAAAAGTGGTGTAACATCTTCCTTTTGCTCAGAGAGCTCCCTGCTGTTTTTGTGGTGCTTCAGATATATCCTGGTACACAGGTTGTCCTGCCGCTCTTGTGGGTTCGTGGTTTGGTGTTCCCTGAGACTGCAGTCTCTTCTTTCATCTCAAAAGCAGAGTCTGTGAGGAAACTCCGTCATCTGAGGCTTTCTTCTTGTGTTACAGTCACTTTTACAACTAGGTGAGATGTTTTTCTTTGGCATGACAACTCCCCTGACAAATGGTTAGTTAGCGGGATGCTCTCCTTTTGATGTTTCAAGTTGCTATGCATAGGGAAGTTGCTCAAGTGATAACTTAGCTTACCTTCCAAGTCCAAGTGTCTTTATGTACAGTTGTTGTCTTTCAACCTGGGGTTCAGGGCCTTGGGTCGGTCAGAGTCAAGCTACTGGGTTTTGTAGAGACACACAAATTTTGCAAGCTTTATTGACATTGGGGTTCTGCCAGCTTCTGCTTTTTATGATCTCTTTAGCTACGTGGAGCTCTTAAAATTGCTTCATGCTTCAGTTTGGGGTGTATCTCTGTGATGTGCAACACTTGAGTAATGCATTCAGTCTCCAGTAAAAGCAACATAGAATCATAAAATATCTTGAGTTGGAAGGGGCCCATAAGGTTCATTGAGTCCAACTCCCTGCTGCTTGCAGGACTAACACTAAATTATGTCACTAAGAGTGTTGTCCAGATGCTCCTTGAACTCTGACAGGCTTGGTGCTGTGACCACTTCCCTGGGGTGCCTGTTCCAGTGACCGACCCCCCTCTCGGTGAAGAACCTTTTCCTAATGTCCAAGCTGAACTTTGCCTAATGCAGCTTCGTTCCGTGTCCTCGTGTCTGTCATCAGTGGGCAGAGCCACTGGACTGATAGCACCCACAGGCTTAAGCATTCCCTTGGAACAAGCGCATGGCATCCTGCTTACTGGGGAGTTCCTATGAGTAATAAAGTGCATGTTGCCCCTTCAGAGAAATGTGTGCTTGAAACACCTGGGAGATAAGGCAGCCACACACTTAGTCAAGCCCAGACTCTAGGATTTGCTCCGTAGGTAAGCAGAAATACTTCTCTCTTATTTGGGTAAGAGGCCTATTTAGCCTAATTAGGAAGCGCTTTGGCAATGATAAAGCAATATGAGCACACAGGAACGCAAAAAGCCCATCTTCACTGTACACAGATAAAGGGAAATGAGCAAATAAAATACGAGATCCCAGAGTAGAAAGGATTATAAGCTGGCAAGAGGTAGAGTTCTTATTGCTAGGTTGATATCCCTAATTGATATAAACATGAAGCCCTGTGCAATCTGGTAGTTAAAAGATATGCATCTAAATAATATTTAAATAGACTCTTGCATTTTTAAGACCCACTGGAGTGTAATTGTATTCAACTTAATTAAATGAACTGAAACCCCCGGATAACTATGCATTACTGCTCCTAAATAAAACACTCTCCAAAGAGACTTCAAGATACTTAGTTAAGGCGATAAAAAACCTGAGCCCACTGCCATGAAGTTTTGCATGAGCAGCTTTATATTTAGTTCATCTGTATTGCTACCTACAGTGGTTGAGAGTGTGTGTTAACAGCGCCGTAGCCCTGCTAGAGTCAAATCCGAGGCTTCACTGAAGTGCTTCAAGGCAGAGTCGTCTTTCTGGTTTTACGTTATTTGTATGAATGCGGGGTGTCTATTTAAGCTGGCTTATTAATGCCACTAAAGACTGGGAACCCCTCTACACCTATGCCAGCGGCGGGCACCCGTTCCCTGCAGAAGCGGGGGTTTGCGGGGGGAGCATGGGCAGGCGGGATGGGCGGCATCAGTGAGGGGGGGCCTGGGCGCAGCTTGCTTACAGCAGCTACAGGAAACCATTTCTTCTGTTGCTAAGATTATGTGGGGAAACATGGATTGCTGCCATGCTCAATTACAGTTGTTTCCTTCCCTGATAAAAGACGGCCCGTCAGGAAGCGGTAGGAGTGAAGGCGAGGTTAGTCCCTCGGTTCGCAGAAGCGTTGGGTGTATCCTCCAGGCTGCAAGCTGCTGAATTTCTAGCAGGAAAAAATAGAAAAATAGCAGAGTTTGAGAAAGCAGTTTAAATGTCAACATTCTGGTTTTCCACAGGTGACAGCTAGGCTGCCCTCTGCGCTTGCAGCAGTAAATCAAGGGCTGTGTGTCTGGGGTGTACCCTGTACCGCTGGCCACAGCAACCAGGATAGCCAGCTTCCATATCTACTCCCAAAACAGAGGAGACACCCCTATCGTGCCTTGGTGTGCAGAACAGTATTTTTTTCATGCTTTGCGAAGCTGGATTTTGGGGTAAAGGCACATACTCCAAGATTCCCTTTCCCCCCTTTCCAGAACCCTCACATGGCTAGCAGGAGGGTGCCTGCCTCTTGGAAGTAAGCCTCTTAAATGGCACAGGGAGGAATAAGTAATTGTGCTTACTGTCACACCCAACTTCATAATAACGTAGTAGCATTTCTAAACATTGGAATGCTCATCGCTGAGCTGGGTGCTGCATGAATAAAGGCGCAGTGCTGCCCTGTAGTTGTTGCCATGTAAGTGCAGCTGAGGCGATAGGCTTGTCCAGGCAGAAGAAACCTGGGGCGACCGCATCCCCACTGGGCTTTCCTGGGCACTGGCTTCCCAGTGGAGTGGGAGAGGGCTGGGCTTTCTCCTCCACTCTCCAGTAATTGTAGCTGGGGGGAAGGTCCAGTGCACGGTTTGGCTGCTGAGGTGGTGAGAAATTAGGGAAGGCATGGAGGGCTCTCCTCCTTTATTGGTGCATCCCCGAAACCAGTACCACCAGGTTTCAGTGGGCTGGGGGAAGCTGTGGTCCTTTGGGAGGGCCAGGCAGGAGACCCGGTCAGGATCTCAGTCCTGCCTCGCGAGAAGGCCGGGGAGGGAATCCCAAACCCAGAGAAGTAGAAATAAAGGGGCAAGGAGCACACAATGGTACACTGAAGAAGCAAGGTAAAGGGGCAGGGGGAACAGAAAGAAGGATAAGAAGGGTTTTTTGAGTGAACTTTCCTTGGTCTGGGCAAGGTGTGTCCTGCTTGTGCCAAACTGTCCTGGTGAAAAGTTTAAGATGGTTATTCTCTACTACATGACATTTGGAAAAATAAATTAGTAGAGAGGAGCAAAAGTCAGAGTAGGTACTTGTCACTGTCACTGGGACTTTTTTTATACAGCACCTAGCACAAGGCAGAATGAAATACCATTTCTTCCACAAAGAAACTACAGATTGTAAGAGCTTCCTAGTGTTGGAGGTGGGAGGAGGGAACATTCCAAGGGCCAAAACAAATTTAGTACATTTTATTTGGAGAAACTATTTAAGGACCACCAAATTGGATAAAGAACTATTTTAGTAAACAAGCAATTGTCTTGCCTTGGGTAGCATGGTGACAGTTATATTTGATATTATTGTTATGCCCCTTGTGCATGTACCTGTTAGGAACCAGCGTATGTTGTGTCTCAGGCAAGAATTAATTTGAGTAGTAAATATGTAAGGTATAGGGTACTATGAAGATTTTACTGCCATGTGTTGATGCAATCGAGATTCACAAATCCAAAGTTTAGTAAGTGCTTTCTTTTTTCATGCTTTTTTTATGATGTTGAGAAGATACTTCATTTACAGGATAAAAGGATTAGGTTAGAATAAAATCCCATATAGGAGCAGAATATTAGTGTACCAGTAGATAGTATTAATATTCTGGATGTTGTTCTTGAATGGAGGTTGATTCACAGACAGATAGAGTTGCAAAAACAGTAGAGAAATAATTTCCTATTCCTAAAATAAAATCATGCTTTAAATACTTCTCAGCATACTCCTAGGAGTATGTTTATAGTGAAACCCTTTATTTTATGGTAGTTTCTGACTTTTTTTTTTTTTCCTCAGTTGACAATGACACCATTATTTCATACAGTGGAATATTGTTAGATAGGATCTTGGTGACTTAGATTAGGGCATTTTACTGTTTTATTGTGTTTCACCAATACATCTATCTATAAGGGAATGCCCCATAGTGATTACTGGTATGAAGTAGAAAACAGTTTTGACTGTGCTTTTTGTAGTAAAACTTGGACATAAACATGACCAAAGTTTGCTTTCTCTGAATCTACCATGTGACTTTAAGACCTTGGGAAACACTGTAAACCAGACTTGCTGAACTTACGCAGTTGTCCTGAGATAATGTTGTCTTCTCCGTTTGTTTTGACTTTAAATATCCCCCCCCCCCCCCCCCCCGCCTTTTTTTTTTTTCTTTACATGTTTTCTGTTTAGGTTTTTTTCAGGCTACTGTTTTAATGATTTGCTCACACCCCAGTTATGTAGACCCAAATGTCACAGAAGATTTGGTTTTGTCCTACTGTGTTACTACTAAGTATAAAGAAAAGATACAAATTTTAATGAGACCTCCTTCGCTATTGCAGTTGCTATGGCCAGCTCACCGAGGTAAAGATTTACTTTATCATCTACTTAAGATGTTTGGGTTTTGCATATCTATTTCATTAGATTCTAACTTTAACTCAAATATGAAGCCACCCGATAACAGATGCTAAACTTCCTGATTCTGAAACAAATATGTCTCCATCTCCTTAATGGTGCTTTAATCACATATATGTTCATTGCTTAAGTCTTGCCATTTGTTTCTGCACCAAGTGTCAGGATAGAAGCCCACTGCAGCTGGTGTGCATGAAAAGGCACATTTCCACTCAATTTGAGGAAAAAGCCTCAGCAAACACAGTGTGCAAAAGAAGGAGGCAGTAAGAGCAAGGGAAACAAAACTAATGAAAGGTGATGTCAGGTGCAGCTATTACATGGCTTAAGGAGTTGTTAACTTATTCTGCTTTACAAGCTGGTAATGATAACCTGTGCCTGACTGCTGACCAGCCTGGTGGGTAATGGTGGCCTGGCAGGTATCAGAGCAGACGAGTTTTGAGTTACATTTTGACGAGCTTAGTGGAGATCACCTTGGGGAAAGGAGGATAGAAGATAATATGCTGTTATTAGGCAAGCTGGACAGTAAGGGTGCTTTGAAGTAACTTTTCATGAATAAATTTGCATGTAATCTTGTCTGTCAAGATAATGAGCATGTGAAAGAGCTGGTTTTACTTGTGATAAATACCTACTTTTTAAGTATGTTGGAATGTACATTTGCATAGGTACAACTTTTTCGTTAGCATGCATATACACACACATATTTTTATTTTTTACATAGAGGACTTCCTTGGTTGCATGCCAGAGAGAGGGATCCCAGTAGTGTGCTTTCAAATTGATTTTAATTTACAGAGGGGGAAAAACGTAAATCACATTCAGAACGCTTTTCCAGAGATGCTTTGTTACATCTTCTTGACAAAGACTTCAGGGCTTTACAGTGAAAAGTAAAGGGGAAAAGGATTATGGTGCTGATGAAGGAAACACTTCATTTGCACAATTTTGAAAAGGGGAATAGTTTGTTTTGATGTAAAGATAGGGCAAGGTTTCATATATATATATATTAGAAAAAGCTTACATAGCTCTGTAGTTTAATATAAAGTTCTGGGTCTAGGGTGACTGTGCTCTGAACTCAGTGGGCTGTATCAGTTATTTCAGATAACTGCTGCAAAAGCTTTTATATCAAACTACCATTGTGCATTCTGCTTATTGTACAGAATCTAGAACTGTTTTAACTGTGCTGCAGATAGCTTGACACAGTTTTATTAGATCTATTTTTGTAACTCTGTCTGTAAAGCCGCATAGCTTAATGACTCAACCCTCAGATGCCATAAAAATTAATGGAAAGTCTTCTATTGAATCGGTCTGATCTGTATGTTCTCTTTGTTCTCGCAGTCCTGCTATAGAGAGGTCAAAGGAACCATGACAACCCTTCAGCATCCTCTAAAATAGCTGTTCTCAATATAAAAATGTCATGACTTCGACACTGAGTATTTTATGCCTTCCCCTGAATTTCGAGGCAAGCGCTGGACTGCGTGGCCTTGCGCTTCTCTCTCATTCACATTTCTGACCCTGCTGACTGTCAAGACAGACTTTGAACCTGTCACTTCATGGATAGCGGAATTGTTAGTTCTGCTGAATGGAAGATTGTCCTTTCGGAGCCCTAGGAAAAGAAGGGAACGTTTCTCTAGCAGCTTGTTGGGTTTATTTTTAATGGCAACCATTTTGAAACTAAGCCAGAAGGCAAAACATCAGCCTTATTCCCGGCAGAAATACATTGCTAGCAAGGGACAGGTAAGAGGGTCAGAAATGTGTAACAGATAAAATTATGCTGAAGCTCTGCAGGTTTTCCTACAGCTGCCTGTCCCCATGGTGCAAGCCTGTTACTGTAGCAAACCGAGACACAAGCCCTAGCCAGAAAGGTGCACGCAGGTTTAACTCTTCTGTTTTGAGAAGGTTTGGATATGATTTAAATCTGCCTCCTTAGAAAGAGCTGTGGAGGAACATGAAATACAGTGTGTCTCTCAGATTAATCAGCTGTAGCCTGAATTCATGCATTAGTGTATTTTGCAGTGCAGGGAGATACACTGCCAGTCCAAGTTTGCCTAGGGAAGGATCCACAAGTTTCTCGAGCTTCTGTGAGCCTGCATTAAGAAAAATACCTAAAAAGGACTGATATCTTATTCAAAGTTGTCCCATGAAAATCTGAGCATCCCTTGCTTTCTAGGTAAGCTAGTTGTGCTTAACTTTAAACATTTCGTAGGGTATGTGGTATGTAGATGAAGTCTTGTTGAAAACCCTGTGTTTATTCGGTACAAAAATGTTTCCCTTCAGCAGATGTTCTCATTTCACCGCTTTTTTGGTCCCTTCTCCCTCTTACCCCTATCCTCTCCCCAAAAAAGCCTGTTTGCTCTGGCCCATGTTCTGGCTTTCATTTACATACTTCTTACAGCTATCCAAACCAAAGGTATTATTGAAATGCAGGGTCATGTTCCACAAATTTTTGGTAGGCGTCCCTGTTAAGATCTAACTGCCAGAAATAAGCTGCTAGTGTTTACAGTGACTCTCCACACAGTAGTCCTGTGTTTCAGGCACGGAAATGGATTTTTCTCATCTTGGGCTGTGAAGGTCAAAAACACGCCTTTGCCAGGGCATGATTGTAAAGTGTTGTGAAAGAGCATCTTCCTTTCGTCTCTGCCCTTTCCACATACATTTATACTTTAATAGGAAAAAGTCAGATTTTTTTTTTCCTCCCAGTTTCTGACCTGTTCCTAACCTCCCAGTTTATGCAAGTGCTGTGGCCATAGCTGGAGTGGTTTTTAAGTTAGGAACTTGTATAGTTGCATTGTATGCTGTAGTCTGCATTGCTGTGTGCAGATGGAGACCCGTCTGTCTTGCTGACCAAATGGTCTTGTAGCGTGCACATTCTTTTTAGATTTTTGAGATTCATACAGTTACATGAATTTTACTCAGTGGCATGGCGGGTGAGCACATATATCTGATAATCAAGACCTCTTCCCTGACGTTCCTAACATCTGCTGGAATAGGAGGAGGAGGATACGCTGGAGTATGCAGTTTTGTGATACATTTTTTAGAATCTGAGATAGGAATGTACAAACTCAAATAGTTGTATTTTTGGTGGCTTTTTCTAAAACTCTTATTCTGCATGGAAACTTATGCAGAAAGTATGTATGCTGTGCCAGTGCCTAGTATTTAGGTTCAGATGCAGGTTCATGAAATGTATGTGTTTCTTAGCAAAGTCCGTTATTCCTCCTTACCTAATGGTGGTTTTATTTTATTACTATTATTAAAATGTGAATGTATTTTTATTTAATTTTATTGCCAGCAGAGATCTCTGACAAAACGTTTTTCTCCTTTACACTTTCACATGTCAAACACAAAGGATTATGCCAGTGCGTTAAACCAACTGATGTGCAGTGACCGAGAAATCCTAACTTTATAATAAGTGTCAAATCGGTCCAACTTTTCTTTGTAGTCACTCCATTAACAGGAATCCTAACGGATTCCTTTGGTATTCACATGCATATCAGAACTAATTCTCTGGGAATTCCAGGGCAATTCATCATTTACTCTGTGTTTTATGATGCCAAAAAATGTTGCATGCATACACTATGGGATGGAAATTTAGGAGCATATTTAACAACCAAAAATAAAAATGTGAGATGACTTCTGTTTTCATTAGAATATTTTATTAAATCTTCATGTTATGTTTAACCCTTTAAAACTAGTGGTTTGTTTACTTCCCTGGCTATCAGACTTTTTTATGGAAAGGTCTCAGGCAGTAGTGAAGTCTTAGGAGAAACATGTTGTAACTTTTTACAAATAAATAAAGCATTTCAGGAATGGTATTTCTGCTCGATATTTGTGTTGCTTACAGATTTTTTCCAGCAGAGAAGATCTGTGGGACTACATAGCTGGAACATTGCAGTTTGTGTGGCAATAAACACAATTGGTACAAAGCAGTCTTCCTGGCAGGGCTTTGCTTAACTGTTAACTTTGTAACAAAATGAGAGAGTTTATTGTGAGGTCTTGGTTTTAAAAACCTTACTAAACTAAAGCAGTTAGGAGTACATCAGTGGCTGCTGACCACTCACATAAGCCGTTTCAAATACGGGCCCATCTGTCAAAATGGGACATAGTGGCACATAAGGCTTATTATGAATTGCAGTGGCTTATTATTTTTGGTATCAAATAGCTGTATGCTTTTTCCTACCTGTGAAACTAAGATGGCAGTCCATGTTTGTTTAGACCCTGTTGTAGTATTGGAATCAAGCCCACAACGTAGAGCCATTAATTAAGGAAGAAGAGGAATGAATAAATTGATGGGTTTAGACTTTTATTTCTATTATCTTAAAAATCCTCTAGGTTTTGGCTAGCATATGAAAGCGAGAAAGTAAAAGGAACTTAAGAAAATTAACATTGGCTCTTATTCTTTATACATCTGAGTGAAATGTATTTAAAATATTATTAGTTATGAATGCTTTTATTGTTCTTTTTTTTAATAATGCTAGGGTTTTTTTAAAACATTTTGGACAATTCCTTTGACTCTCTTTGTAAAAGAATGAATGACTTCTCAAGCTGGAGCTACTGTTTTACATATGACTATTTTTAAAATACTCAACTTGAAAACAAAATAGAAATACAAAGCACACTGGTGGTCATTTTGTGTGAGACAGTTTAGAACTGTTTGGAGAAGTTGGAGGGTCAATATAATGAGTAGACAAAATGCCATAGTTCAAAATTCATCTTCTGATTAGTTGTACTTGCTGTTTGTTGATACCTAAAGTAGGTTGTCTTGGCCGTTATCAGTGCGGTAGAAAAATGAAGCATCTTCTCTTTTCTAGTTTTCCCATGTTTTTAATAGTGCTTGAAGAATAAAGAAGGAAGACGGAGATAACTATATGTAGGGATAAAATTTGGGGTAATATCAATCAGATATACGATCCTTTGTTACGTTATGATGTTATTTCCTTGCGTGTAACGTGAGAGGATGCTGTGGGGTGTGAAATACTTGCTGTCTTTGGCTTGGCTTGATTTGTGTATCTGTATTTCTTTTGACAAAAGCAGTGCTTTCTGGACACCCATATGCATAAATTCATAAAAGCAGCTCTTTGCCACAGAGACAAATGATCTAGTCGGCATCTTCCACTGCAACTTCCTGGCAAGCTGAGATGTAAATGCAAATATTTGTATTTTTGTTCTCATTTTTTGAAGCTAGAGACTTCAAACCCCAAGCTGTCCGCGTGTAGTTAGGAGGTTGTGTGCCGCTTTTGCGGAGCGGCCAACTCATAAAGCTACCCGCCCTTGGCCTGGTAACCCAGCAAAACTGTATGGCAGAGTAGCAACGAGTATATGTTTCAGTTATCAATTCTCATCTCTAGGATCTTTGTTTTTTTTCTGCTCCTTCATCTATTTTTGGATGTCAAGCTCGCTTTCACTCGGGACAAGTCTTCCCCGAGAGCCGGTACGAGCTGTATTTGGAGCACAGCCCCTAACGCGAGTCCCGAGCATTGACAGCGATCCCTTCTGTCAGCCCGGCAGGCTGGTGCCTGCAGCTCCACGTCTCTGGACGGCGCGGCACCGGCGGACTGGGATGCTTGTGAATAGACCTTTCTTTGCAGCCACGTGCTCGCTAGCGGGGGGGCCACTCGCATTCTGTGGGCTTTAATTGGGGTGCTGCAATCGAGCTAATTTTGCTCTAGGGACAGTCACAAGCCTTCAGCCTTGTAGAGACCACCTTTAAGAAAAACGCGGTGAACGGCACGCCAACATAAGTGAAAAATGAGCACTTGTTCAGCTTTGTTTGATCTGTTGTGCAGCTCCATTGCTATCCTGCGAGCGGTCTGTGTCCATGGACCTGAGGAGGTCCAGGAGGGTGCACGGAGGAGCTCTGGAGCATGCTGTGATCCTCACCTCGGCTCCACCCGGCTCTCAGCTAAGCTGATGGTCACTTGATATGTTTGGCCTTGGAGTATTTCACAGTGTTTGGAGTCACACCCATTTCCAAGCAGGTGTACTATATGAAATTTAACCGTTTCCAGAATTGAGAGAGGAGATGGACTGATAAAGGAAATAGGCAGATTCATATTGTTCAAATAAAATGACGGTTTCCTGTCTTGCCCTTCTGTCATTACTGTTTCCAGCTCCTGTACTCTTAACTACCAAAGCTTATCAAGGAATAAACAAACTCTGGCTCAGGAAGATACTCCAAAGTGGGAATTTTTGGTAACCCTTGGAGAGGGTTGTTTGTTATGATGGAGTTACAGTTACTGGGATTCAGATATCATGTCGTCTCTTTGGAAGTCATACAGGTTTTCTTACTGCCTGCAACAGTGAGCAAATGAAGTTTTGGTTAAGTTTTGGGGTTGTTTTTTTCTGTTTGGCGTTCATTTTTCTCCCCAGCGCTGCAGCAGTCATTATCCCCACCAAGCGCGCAAACCTTGCGAAAGCAGCTGGTTGTGCGTGTGCGATCAGCAAGCGTGCCCTCAGCCGCCGCGGGAGCGTCCAGTTGCACAGGCAGATGTGTGGAGCTTGCGGTACAGGTGGAGAGTCAAAGTTTCTTCCCCAGCTTGTTGGGAAGCAATAGATGGCAAGGAGGTGGCTGGAGGAA
This sequence comes from Astur gentilis, assembly GCF_929443795.1. Classification (NCBI taxonomy): domain Eukaryota; kingdom Metazoa; phylum Chordata; class Aves; order Accipitriformes; family Accipitridae; genus Astur; species Astur gentilis. The sequence continues at coordinate 34,322,502 of NC_064884.1, read as the reverse complement.
GGCATGTGCTCACTGCCTGCTGAACGGGTAGAGCTGCTGCTCCGGTAGAAAGGCAGGGTAGCACTGTCACACTTCTCAAAGATGCTGTCGTCTTGTCCTTGTAAACTATGCACTTGCTTAGCGGTGTGGAAAGTTTTTAGCTCTGGAAAGTTTGAAGTTCCCAGAAGTGTGTTTGCACTAAGGAACTCAGTCTTTTAATGTTTGAAACATCTCCTGTTTGAGATCTTTGGCAGGTTGAGAGATAGAAAGTACATAGGTGTATATATAGCAGAGGGTGTGTGTATAGATGTATTTACTGTAGTTATGTTGCTTCTGCTGCTCCAACAAGTGACATGCAAATTGTTTTCCACCTGTACTGTACACAGTAGTTTTGAGAAACTGCAAGCTGTTCTGAATTTTGGGAATGTGAGCTCTACGAAACTTCCTGGGGAATTTGAGATACCTGTTGCGCATGTGGAATTGCACTTTAAAAAAGCAGAGAGTGTGTTTCACAGAGTCTGCAGTTTAATAGGCTTTCACTCCGATTTAAACTGGAATGTTTTTTCCGATTCTGTGGAAGTGATACCTCATTAGAACAGATCTGCCTCTTCAGCATAGTCAAGAAATAAGCAGGACCACATGCTTATTTCCAAATGGCAAGAGCTTCAGTAATGTGTGGTTTCTAATTTAAAAGATTTCTTCCTAGCTTGTATGCTAAAATGCTGCATTGCAACTTATGTATATTATTAGCACAATTATTTTTAAATGATTTCTCGATTGCTTAGTTTTTTCTTAATATTCTAATAATTTTCTAATTCTAATATTCTAAATAATTTTATATTTATCTGTTGCATCTATTCACAGCAACAATGAAATAACACTGCAGTGTATTCTTGTTCTTCTCTCAGAATATGCACAAAGTGTAGATTTTTGCCCTTTAAAGAATGTATACAATAACATATATGCCCCTTCATAAATTAGACAGAGAAACAAAATTACTCCATCCCATCTTTTGGACCTATTTTAAGTGCGTGCATATTTTACCAAAGAAATGTTAATTCACCCTGCCCACCCCCTTGCCCAGCCTTCTATGGCATACATATCTGAAGTTTAGAAGGGTTTCTCATGTCACTTAAAATCCAGCCTGTTTTTTGGTTTGGTTTGGTTTTTTTCCTTATTTATCTGTCATTTTAAAAATATGAATTTTGACTGTAACTAACAAATCATTACAATTAGATTCCTGGCTATAGCCATTTCATTAACAGGGTAGCAATCCTGCCTAGCAAAGCAGACATCTGGGACTGAGCAAACCATGTTTCCTCCTCCAGTATATCTTAAAAGAGCAACTGGCAGAGTGTCTTTGTGGGTGGCATAAACTGCCCTGTTAAAGTCATTTGGCTGGAATTGTTTGCAGTCTGGCTGATTGTGCTTATAAGCAAGAAGTTTAATGTTTTAAATAGCTGTTAGTCATTGTCAAGGAAAGCAGGACTACTCCCAAGTAAATAAGGTCAGTGAAACGTATGTAATGACTGGTTATTGGATGAGTGGGCAGCTGCTTGGGAGAACCAGATGGAATATGAATGTATGTAGGTGGGAGGGAATTGAGGCAGATAGTGCCTGGGGATATGTTGTTCCACTGCTGTGCGTTGCTGTCTCTGTCTTCTCTCTCTGTGTAGGAATTAGTAAGGTCCCACCTGCTTCTGAGGAGCTACTGTGGTACTGCAGTTCCCAACTTTTCTTGAGTGTTAGCATGCTGGGGGCTAGGGATTGAGAGGGTGACCCAAGAGCTGTGTGCTGGGTGTGCTGCAGGGAGGGGGTCTCCCTCAGAGTTGTGGTGTTACCTTTAAATTAGAATTTTAAAACTGATTAACCTCTTCTCTTTTTACTTTGTCTCCACCATAGGATGGGTCACTGGGAAATATTGATGACCTGGCACAGCAGTATGCAGACTACTACAACACCTGCTTCACGGATGTGTGTGAGAGGATGGAAGAGCTGCGCAAACGGAGGGTTTCCCAAGACCTTGATATGGTATGTAGAGAAGTTATGACTTTATTAACAAATGATTGCCATTCATGTCCCAGATGAAGAATCAGTATTTCAGCTTGAAGAGTTCTACCCAGGGAAATAACTGTATGTGATTGTGTTCACGCACACAAACGTTTCAGCCAACTCAATTAAACACTTGGAAATTAGCAGGATTAGTTTTTTTTCTAGTTATTTGTTATGATTCATTAAGCCTTGGAGTCTGCATTTCTTAGTTCCTCTTTAATTAGTGTACTTTTTACTTGCGCGCACTTGCTTGCAAACCTCAACTCTTGAAGGCAAGATAATGTCTGACAAAAGCATTGTTTCCTTGCTACAAAACGCTCCCAGCGTGAGCACAACGAAACTGTGTGCTGTCTTTTGCACTCCAAGGTGCAAACACTGCTTTCAGGCTCCCAAATGCAAGCAGTCTTCAATTTTGTGAGCCCTTTTCCATTATTACGTGTTACAGAACCTGTAGCGGGGGACATTGAGTCACTGAGTCCTTCAGGCTGGAGGGGACCTCAGGAGGTCTCTAATCCAACCTTTGGCTGAAAGCAGTGTCAACACTGAATTCAAACCAGATTGCTCAGGGCTTTATCTGATTGGGTTTGAAGACCTCCAAGGATGGAGGCTTTGCAGCCTCACCAAGCAACCTGTTGTACTGCTTCACTGTCTTCATAGCAAACTTTTCTTTTTTTTTCCCTGATACTCTGAGATACCTCCCATGGCAATTTATACCCATTGTCTCTCATTCTCATGCCATGCACCACTGTGAAGAGCCAGGCTCCATCTTTTGATAACCTTCCCATAGGTACCAGCAGGCTGCCAGTAGTTCCTTTCAAAGCTGTCTTTTCTCCAAGCTGAATCTCCCATCTCTTCTTGCAGGGCAAGGGCTCAAGTCCTTGAGCACCTTGGTGGCCCTCCCCTGGACTTATTCAAGTTTATCAGTGCCTGCCTAGCACGCAGGACTGCAGAGCCAGAAGTAGCGGTCCACGAATGGCCTGACAGATGCCAGGGAAGGGGGAAGAATCGCTTCTCTTGATCTGGCTGCCCTCCTGCTGACACGGTGTGGGGTGCTGCTGGCTGTCATTGCTGCCCGGGCATGCTGCTGGCTCATGCTAAGGCTACTGTCCCCCAGGCCTTTTCTGCAGAGCAGGCTGGCCCAGCCAGTAGGTCCTCAGCCTGTGCCAGTGCATGGGCTCGCTCCTCCTCAGGAGCAAGACTTCGCATTTGTCTAAGTTGAATTTCATGAGGTTCCTGCCAGGACACTCTGAATGGCAGCCCTGCCCTCAAGTGTATTGACTGCAGCCTGAGGTGGGCATCATCTGTTACCTCGACAGGGGTGCCTTCTGTTTCCTCCTCAGGTATCTAACAGGATAGGCCCCTGCACTACTTTGCTTGTAACTGACCTCCAAGTATGGCACATTAAATGCTACTTTTAAAGCCCAGCTAGCCAGTTTTTCAGCCATTCAGTTGTGTAGGCTCCCTGGGGAGTCCCACTGTAGCTGAAACTAATCTATATACAGGTCATCTCCGTACGTCACTTTTGTTAGGTTTAAGAAGGAACCTCTTAGGAGGCCTATCACAAAAACATCATGTGTTTTCACTTATTGGACAATTTCCTTACTGTCCTGTAACATCAGTAAATGTTTGTCACTACTTAGGGTATGTATTACTGATTGCTGTGCTTTTTGCATTGTAAACTCCTTTGTTAGTTTTCATAACGTTCATACAGATCATCTGTGACAGAGAAAAAACTAAGTCTGCTTTGTTAGATCTTCAGTGTTAAATTTGTGTTTCCCAACAGTATCATACACTTTTACATACAGACTTACAGATATTTCCTTCAAGTCTTGTCTTGCAGAAAAACAGGTTATTGAAGGAATTAATTCTTTTGTCACTTATGGTTTTGCTGTGGTGGTAATTTTTGTATAACACGTCCAGAAACTCATAACCAAAGTATAGTTAATACCTCTACTGAGGCACAGCACTGTGACAGAGCCGGCATGGGATCTGATCACAGTTCCACAATTCCTCTACAAGATCAAATCCTTTAAGACAAATTTGGGTGCTGAAGTTCTAGAATTGTGTGTTCTACCTTTGCTTCCCCAGATCCTTGCACTGACTAGCACCAGGGAGTGGTTTGTGTTCTTTCTCTAGCAGCTGTACCTGATGATGTGGATTACTTAAGGCTACTTTCTTTCTTTTTGGGATTCTAATTTAGCAACTGAGAGGCTTCCAGAGCTTGTACGGACTATGAATTTCGGTTACACAATGAACAGCTGCAGGATCAAGGCAAAGAGAGTCATCTCCTCAGCCCCACTGAAGTTTGCTAGTTCCTTCTTTATTTTAAAATGAAAAAAAAAAAATCAAATGTATTTTGCAGATCTGCTGCTGCCAAGAAGTTCCAAGTGTTAAACAAAAGGTTATTGCAGGAAATCCGTTTGTAGACAGACCCTTGAGGCTTCTGCAAAGAAGCTGACTGCACAGAATCCTGGTTCTCCTGAAAACCCCTATGCTCAGAATGGCTGGTATTCTGGCTAGCTGTTGGCAGCAATGAAACCCCCTTTCCTGGTGCTCTTGGAAGGCAGCTCTTGTGCGGGGTAATGTAGTGTGCCTTATGGTGGGAGAGGACTCCCTTCCATTTAGACAGATGGGCCTAATTTGGCTTCCTTCACTTCCGAAGCTGCAGAAGCCAGACTGGGGAAAGCCATGTGAGCTTAATTAACTCACATCAAAGGTGCAGAGCTTCATGCTGGTTTAAATAGATGTGAGCTAACCCAAGACAGACCAGTGAGTGATTCACTACCTCATTCTGCTTGAGAGAAGCTGTAGTCAGAGAAAGTGGCTGTGTAAAAGACATCCTGGAGATTCCTCTAGAGTGGCCCTCATATTGAGTTTGCTCACTCTAGCAGTCCAGTGATGACTTCTTGAACTGTCACCTCAGAGAGAAGATATTGCAATTGAAAATGACATTAGTGGTCAATTTTTGCTATGTCTGTCACCACTATAATACAGTTTCTGGACATCAGATAGCTATTCTGCTGATAACACATGAGACTATAGAGATACTGGCTCACTTCCACAACAGCAGCACCCAAGCAGCACTGACTGCAGCTGAAACTTGCTCTCATTAATAAGTAGGCAGGCTTGACTTAGGTACACAGGGAGTGGGAAATGGCCATGTTGACTAGAAGGCATTTTCAGTGTGGTAGAGGGGCATGCCTGTTTATTAGAATATTGGTGCATGTTAGTCTAGCCTGGCTTTGCCCTGCTGTACATTGCTCTCCTAGCATGGGTGAGGAGGAACAGTGCTGTCTATATACCCTCTCTTCCCAGCAGTGGGGTTGCCCCAGAGCTGGGGATGGGCAGCACTTTTGCTCCCCGGCCCTGTCTTTCCGCTCTCTTTAGCAAAGTGCTAGAACAGAGCAGAGCTGATATGCACACAGTGCTAGTGCAGATTTCCAGGGGCTTGCTGGAATGGAGGTTACTGAATCATGAGAAGGTGTTACCACCATAGGATAAACCCAACCCCTGCACTGAGATCAGGTCTAAATGAGGAATAAGGGGGCAAGGGGGAGAGTCTCTGTTGACAGCTATCTCAAAGCTACAGATGCTGTGTGCAAAAAAATTCATAGAGCAAAAGGTATTGGGATACATCTTTTTATAATCATGAAAGGTCAGGCAATCAGCAGCTGTGGTATAGCTGGGGGACTGCAGCTTGATTTTTGGATGGCAGTTCTGATGTCTCCCTCTGAAATGCAGTATGAGTGATAAATGATACATAGCAGGAACACAAAAGGCCAAAGTTAGGTTTGGAGCTGCTTTTACTGAATGGTCTGAACAGAGAGCAAGAGTGGGTCACCCCAGGGATGGAAGCATCCTCTAAAAGTTGCACGGAGAGGCTGTGTCAGGAGGAGCAGTGTAATAACAAAGAAGTGCCTGAGCTAGCAGAGCTCTGCCAGGAACATGTAATTAGCGCCAGCTCGCCCAGATTGCCCTTTGTAGTGTGTCCGCTGGAAGGACAGAAATATGAACCGTTTATTGCTGCTTCTGTACACTTTGAAATAATTTTAAACTGTTTGGGAACAAGTGCTGATATCTTGATTGTATATTGTACTTTCTAATCAGCTCTCCAGCCTTTCCTATCAGACCATGGCCATTCTGGTCTAGATATCCTGCTCCGAAGTTGAATTTTTTAAAAAATCACTTGGTAAAATTGTTTGGGAGAGCAGCATATCTTATAACAAAACAGTAGCTGCAGATGGAGCTGAGCAGAGTATTTTTCCAAATGGTAGTGCCGTCAAGGATTGTTAGTTGTCCCTAACCACGATAACTTCTTTCTGCGTTTGGAATTTTGCCTCTGTTTTCGTAATAGAGAATGTGCTTGGGTTTGGACATTAATGTTTGTGAACAGCATGGGAGTTGCCCACATTTCCTAGCATTTGGCCTATTTCTGCACACCATGTGGTTTTTTGGCTGAGGAAAAAACTGCAGTTGGAGTAGATATAGTAGATTTTCAGGCCCGTAATGGATGTATCACTGGTAATATTGAGCTGGGCATCTGCTAAAACGCAGTTACGGCCAGCAAAGTGACTCTGTGAGGATGGCACCTTGTTACTGCTCCTATCTGCTTCCTTTGCGTCTTCAGGATCATATCTGCCTGGCTCACTGACAAAACCAGGTTCGCCTTGCCTGTCAGCAGGGCAGGACGACATTGATATAGCTGTGAAAGAGCAAACTGCGTTCTGCTGTCTCGTCCATCACTGAGAGCGGCCAGCTAACTGCTGCTGCCAAGGTCTGTATTGTAGCTGATGAAGTCAAAGAACAGCTTGAGGTTTTTCTGATGGACTCTGACAGCTACGGTTGTGGCACTGAAAAGTTGCACTAATCTTTTGACTTGTAAATTACATAAATTTAAAATGAATGCCACCGGAAGGCTATAAGGCACACAAGTATAACCTTTTTTTTTTTCCCCTGTTCATTTAATTCATTTTGATGTGTAAAAGGGGAAGTGTTCAGAATCTCTCTGTACACATGGTGGTAAAGTACAGTGCATGTTTTTTGATAAATTGACTTGCCTAATCCCATGTGTTTTTACAGTACCTTCACATATACACATGCAAAGTCAGAAAATAGAAATTAATTTTAAACCAACATAAGTTTCTTGCCTTGCTGCCCAACAGGTATGTAGTCCTCATAAGTCTTGGCTGTGCATGGTTTTGAAAGATGCTCAGCAACCAGTTGTTTGATTACAGATGGGGTTGACCATCTAGATAATGTCATCATGTATAAATGGCATGGGTCTAGCAAGGCAGAGTGGAGGAAAAGTGGCAAAAATAGAGTAATTTGAGTCATAGAGGAATTAGGCTTTAACCTTTTTGGAGGTGTATTTTGTTGATACGGTACTGGTGATTGGTGATATCATAAGACTACTTGAAAAACTAGCCAACCTTCACTGAAGGAGACTAAAATACCCAGAACTGTTGCAGTCAGTGATTGATGTGTCTTTAAGAAATCACTGTGGGAGTTAGCCACCGAAGCTGGAGTTGGGATGCTGGACATCTTTGTGGAGTCTCCTGTCTCTTCTTTGTAGCTGGCTCTAGCCACATCGCCATCCTTTGCATCTTACGTACATTAAAATCTCAGGATCCTAAAATAGACTGCTTATTCCCTGCCATGAAATGATCAGCTCTGCTTTGCAAATGCAATACTGGCTGCTTTTACCTTTGTCCTGAGAGGATACCTCTATATCTTGCTGGAACAGGATCCCACTGTTTTGTTTTGTCTTGCTGGCTGCAAAAGGCCCTCCAAAGTATAAACAACATCTGAGTTGGATTAAAAAGGTATCTACAGCACAGAAAAAGCTGGAGAACACACAGATAAGACTTACTAAATTTTGGAGAGTTTCCAGGCTTTATCAGGCAGACACACAAAAGAAAAAGTAGCAGTGAAAGACATGGACTTTCAAGCATTATTTATTTTTTTTCTCCGGTATAGCTTGAAATAGAGGAGGTTTTGCCTGAATATGAGGTGCATAAAGTAGATTTACATAGAAAAAATATAATAGAGATTTACTATGTGTGCAGTCTCAGTCTCTCAACATTTTAGGCTTTATCTTCATAAGTTTAATACATAGTAATTTTTTCATCGTTAGTGGAGCTTTTCAAAGGTAGACACAATGGAAATTCTGGAACAGATGGGCTATTTTTAGTGTCTCATGTATCACACACCAAGACAGGAAAGGCATTTAAATACAGAGCTAGCATTAAGCATGAAAATAAAGCAAGGCTTGTTCCATACTCAGCAAAGTGAATACTGTTCTTAAACAGTTTTTAGTCCACTTAGTACTAGCAGACTAAGTAAAAATCTCTTAACTTTCTGATCTCCTAATGATCTCCTGCAGTCTCACCACTGTTTTTGTTGGAAGCCCATTTATGAATAATCCCTTAAGCAAAATCTGTCTATTTATAGGCAAGAGTTTATAGGCTGGAGACTCAGCAGACTGCACAACTATATGGTGGTTTGGGTAACCTTATCTTTTCCATACTTTCGGAGGGTCCTTGCTTTTTGGAGCAGGATCTTCAGTTTAACACTTCTGGTCTTCTGAAAATGTTTGTATTTTTGCCAATGTCAGTGTTATGGGAAGAACAGGTTGTCAAAGGTAATTGTTATTTTTTTCTGAACTGGTAATACTGTTATGAATAAAATAATATTTATGTTATAAATAGAAAAGATAACTCACTTCTGGTAGTCTGATGGGTAATTGTGGAGGGGAGAAGTTCTCCTTAGTGTCATAAATGTATTTCTAGCTATTCTTAATCTTTTAGCATCATCTGTAGTGATTTTCCTGTCCCTTTACATTCAGCAGGACTTTTACTTTGAACCTAAGATCAGCTGAATATATTCTTACTGTGCTGTTCTTTTATCCTAGAAGCAGTGCATATCTGCTGGAACTGACAGACTAGATTTGTATTAACTCTGTGATTTAATCTCATCGGAGCCTGAGGACTTTGGGGGGAGGGGGGAATTGGTTGACTAACTTCAGCTCCCTTTGTGTATTTTTTTTTTTTTCCTTTCTCCCCTCTGAATTTAAAAATGACAGCAAAAATGAAAATGTACAGCATCATGCTATCTGGACCATTAGGTAAATTTCATTGCAAAGGATACGATTGTTAAAAAAGAAAGCAAATTAAATTGTCACTTAAGAAGGTGCATATCTGAGGAAAAAAAATCCAACAAAAAACTAGAAAGAACAAAACCAACAAACAAACAAACCAACCCCCAAACTCTGTGGTGAACAGTTTTTGTGGCGTGCAGCCCAGCTTGCCATTCCCGTTTCACTAGAAGAATTCCAAAATACCCATCTGAATGGCATTGCTCTGGGAAGAACAGCAATGTGTATTGGCTGGGTCAGAAGAGTGTCAGACTTTTGTAATGTGGTAGCAACTAAACCAACAGAAGAACGATCCTAGAAGGTGTAATGTCTTGTATTTAGACATCTCCTCAATGTCCATGTATAGCTTCAGCTTGACTCCCCAAGCAGCCTCTGTGTACTCTCCTTCCATCCCCCAATCACTGCTCTCCAGTCCATCTATGTGTGCTGAAGACAGCTGACAGCAACTTCAGAGGTCAACTAATTGTTGCGCTAGCTTGCACTTCTTCTAAGTCCTTGGGTTGAGGAACACCACCACGGGTCCTCAAGGAATAGTGAGGCTATTGCTCAAGACAGAAATCTTGAAGCGAGTGAGGTATTCAAAAACCGCGCTTGTAAGAACCATAACAGCCTTACAGGTCATCAGGGAAAACAAACAGGCCTTAATCAAGAATAAATCAAGAGCATGTTGTGATGAGAATGAGAAACACATCACGAGTATTTGTGCACATCTGGATGTGCTTTGGAACGTCTGTTTCTCCGCAGCAGAAGGACGCTCCTCCAACAAAGATGCCCAGAGGAACGCAGAAGGCAGGCCTCCATCTGCAAATTCAAAGGGGTGGTTTTTTTGGTTTGGTTTTGGTTTTGTGTTGTCTTTTTTTCCAGCCTGGCCCTGCTCTTCATGATGTAGGTTCTGATGCTGCACAGCTACTCTCTTTTGATCTCTCCATGCTTTATCTTCTTTTGGTGTTGTGTAGGTTTCCTGTTTCAGCAGTGTCGCCTGAAGCACGCAGAGAAATGCTCTGTTTCAAACAAGATGGTCTCTGAATTGTGTGTTTGAAGGAGAACTCAAGCAGTTCGAAGAGATGTGATTTCTTTGGTGATTGATCAGTCTGTTTTCCACAAAATAATGAAAAGGAATGGCTATCAGCTGGAAACCCTTCTTCCTGACTCCCATATGTCATATCCCTCTTGATTTGTATTTGTAAGTTTTCCCCAACAGTTTAGGTTGCAGCTGTATTTTACATAAGGGAACAAAGTAATTTGGGATTACTACATCCAGATTTTCCCTGACTCCAAGGTTTTTTTGGCTGTTCAAGCAAACTGAGTTGGGGAAGGCAATAATCCTGTAAAAATAGATGTATGAAAATGAATGGGTAATATTTTGTAAAAGGAGTCAATTTCAGTACCTTATCAGAGGGGTGAATTTCTTGTGTTGCTGGGTATGATGAACAAAATCAGTCATGGATTAGAAACTAATTAAAGAAGAAAGACTTGAAATGATTAGCAAAATTTGGAATTCATAAGTTCTTTATGAAACACATACTGGTAATTTTTTGTTTATGTCTGTATCTTGCCTGTTGCTGTTGAAGTCCCTGATAAGACCACAGTTACAATAATTTGGTTTAGGGACTGTGTGAAAAGAGTAGCAGTATGGTTGTGTACCCAGGCTCATTTAAGGATGTAAAGAAGGCAGTGTTTGCAGGAGTACTGTCTTATTAAATCGATGGATGAAGGTGTGGAAAAGTAGACAGGCTTTTCATTGTATAAGGCCTTACTCACAAGCCATCCAGATAAATTAGTAAGATAAAAAAAGCTAGCAAAAGAAAAATCAGAATTTGGAAGCTTCCTTTAAGACAAACTAGGCTGATAAATTAAACAGTATTTGAAAGAGGTCCATCTCCCCTTCACCTCCAAGGGCACACGTTTCAGCCTTCAGTCAGCTTTCTGTCTTGGTGCATCCACAGACCTGTTCAGGTTTCTCCTTGTTCTGGTATCCCAGCAAAGGTTAAGTCATAGTTCAAGTCCATTTTGACAGAAGAGAGAGCTTTGAAAGTTTTGCAGCATATGAGAGGTGCTGAAAGTCATGCAAATGAGAAGTAAGAAGGAAGTCGGTCATCAGAGTAGCTTTATTATATTCATGTGGTTAACTGTTGAAAGCCACATAATTGGAGCTTTCAGTTGCTAGCCTACACAGAAGCTCACAAAATAGTTTTATTTCTCCTTTGTGTAGCACTTTCCACCCTCGAAACCCTTTAAAAACATTAATTAGCCTTTGTTGCCTCCTTTGAGGTTGGTAATTTTAGTACCATTATCCCTATTTAGGCCTTGCCTCCCTGAGCTTCAGTTGCTGATAAAGATTTACCTATGTAATTCCCTAATTTCTCCTCTGTAACTCAATTTGCAAGAGAGTAGCATGAAATTTATAGTAAGATACAACTTAATAACAGACAAGGGCATTAGTCTGGGTCTCCCCCAGTGTAACTGTAAACAAATACCAGCCACAAGAGCTAATTAAGCAGTGAATGGGCAGTGAGTGACGGATAATCTAGGTGACCTATGGCTCAAGTCTAAAGTCCAGTCCACTAGACCACACTTTAAAAAAAAAAAAGTCAGATGTATCTTAAAATTGTGCCTGACTATTACAGTGTTCCTGATCTAGCATCTTTCAGAGAACTGTTCTATCTTCCTGTGGTGTGTGGAGGTCTGATGAAAAGTCTAGCTCTACTGGTCAGTAGCTCACTGCCAACCATCTCTTCTTTGTACCATCCTGCCTCTACTTTAAATAATTGTCCAACATATGGCAGAGATAATGTTAATATAAATGCAGAGGCAGAGAGCTGTTACTTCACTGTGGAGCAGGCTCTCGTTTCTTGAACAATGCATTAGTTTCACTGGCATAATGTCAGTTGGTGATGGCTGAAAAAAAATGCTATTTCATGAAGCTCCAAACTAAGTATTTCGTTTTGAACACCTGTGGGAAAGTACGAGAAATGAAAGGCATCGTGTGCAAAGTAGTAGGAGGTGGTGGTTTGATCCAGCGGTGTAGAAAATCAAAGTTTGGTTCTCTCCTCTGCCTGAGGAAACTTGAACTCTTATCTCCTATCTTGAAGCAGAGTGCTCTGCAATTTAATATTCTGTAGTCGTTTTAACCTTATCTGGTGATCAACCCTATTCGCATATATAAACAGTTCCTGGTGTAGCAATGGGAATAGTAGTGTCTCATCTTCCAGGTAGGCATCTTCTCTACAAAGTTAGTGAATCTTTTCTTCTTCACTTGCAGGTTAAATAATTTAAATATTTTAAACAGGGTTCAACAGCTTTATTAGGAATGGAGTAGGAATCTCAGCCTAATGTTTTTTCGGCTCCTTTTTTATTAGTTTATGTGTTTTGGTTACTTCATGTTGGAATGGTACTCTAAAAAGGAGCCAAGCTGCTGACCCTCTAGCAAAATTCAAGCTTATTTTTCTTGATTGCTGTTTTTGACTGCGTAACTAGTTTGGATAACTTTTTGTTTGTAGGCTAGACAATAGCAGGCAAATTATCTCCCTTGATCTCTTTGTTTATGAGTAGCCTCCCAAGTTAACAACAGGACTAGAACTTACCTCAACGCTAGGCTGGATGAGCATTTTGGGGGACTTGGTAACTTTGTTTTTCTTCCTTTGAACTGAGTTATGTTTAGCCTTAGTGGATTAGTTTTGTTGTGGCTATTGAATTGCAGGTGGTACATGCAAACTTTGTCCTGGTTTCAGCTGGGGTAGAGTTAATTTTCTTCCTAGTAGCTGGTACAGTGCTGTGTTTTGGATGTAGTGTGATAATAATGTTGGTAACACACTGATGTTTTAGTCGTTGCAAAGTAGTTCTTATCCTAAGTCAAGGCTTTTTCAGTTTCCCCTGCTCTGCCAGTGAGGAGGGGCACAAGAAGCTGGGAGGGAGCATGGCTGGGGGCTGACCCGAACTAGCCAAAGGGTATTCCATACCATAAGATGTCATGCTCAGTATATAAACTGGGGGGAGTTGGCCAGGAGGGGCGGATCACTGCTTGGGCATCGGTCAGTGGGTGGTGAGCAATTACATTGTGCATCACTTGTCTTTTCTTGTGGCTTTTTTTTAAAAAAAATATTATATTTCTTTTCATTACTATTATTATTGTATTTTATTATTGTTAGTATTATGTTTTATTTTACTTCAGTTATTAAACTCGTGGGTTGAGCTAAGAATCATTTTACTTTTTTTTTTTTCCCCTGATTCTGTTCCCCATCCTACTGGGTGGGGAGGAAGTGAGTGAGCAGCTGTGTGGTGCCTAGTTGTTGGCTGGGGTTAAACCACGACAGCTTACACCTTTGCTCTTGAAATATATAGATGTCTTGCAGCAGTCATCCTAATTTGCTAAGAAATGTTAATGTTCAAAATTTCTTTAAACAGTGGAAAGGGAAAAACACCATGATTTGCATCAACTCTTAGACTTTTCTGGTAAAGTGGAAATATGAAATATCTCAGGAAGCTTTCCATGACTGAATGACAAGGGGTAGTTAGGTATGGAACACATGTTGTTAAAAAAATGTAGAAAAATAAATTAAATACATTCTTCTCAGTGTTCTACAGTTTGGCTAAGATAAACGGTTATTACAGAATTTAAGTAGCCATGAATTTTTCTTACCAAATTTGTGGTCTAAAGGGAGTAAAGGAGGTTAGGAGGAAAGAAAGGTGAACATAAATTTTGGGCAATTGGACATGCTCTTTGGAGCTTCCTGCTCATTTTTTCCACTCTTGTCGGTTTTGTTGGGATACTTAGACTTTTCAGGCACAGGAGGTGATGAGTGCTGAAGGAAGGAGCCTCAGTTGTGGGGCAGTGAGGGAAGAATAAGGAATCCAAGAGAGTCTGGAGCAGGTGCCCCAGGAGCTGGGACCTCTCACTGCGTTTGTCAGGTGGAAGAAGAGGGATGAAGAGAATTTGGTCATTGCTTGCTCACAAGGGTGAGGAGTGAAATGCTAGAAGGTTCAGTGAGTAGGTCACTAGAAAACCAAGCTGGAGTAAAGAAAAACAGGTGATGCACTCTGGCTGCAAGGGAAAAAAAAAAAATGCCACAAAGCAGCAAGCTATTTTTGCTTATGTAAGCCCTGAACTGTCTGCATTGATCAGGATACCATAACAGTATAATGTATTTTAAAGTATGGTAATAAATAATAACCAAAAAACCCCAGTAATGTAGCACAACTTTAGTTATTTTAAGGCACTTTTAAAAAATGTTTCAATTCTGTTAAGAGTTAGAGCTAGAATGGATTGCCAGAAACATCATCACTTAGTGGCACACTCTTCTGTGAATCTGTCATGGTTCCTAGCCATAATGCAGGCTCAATTTGATGAGGCATGAGGTCAGAGAAGGAGAATTTGAATAGCAGTTCTGACCTTTTCATTATAGGTACTGCAGGAGAAGTGGTGAGCCACGGTCAAGGCTCTGATTCCCACTACGATAAGTTGCTCTGAAACTTTGCAAGCTCCAAGATGAAATAAATGAGAAGAGTGAAGTGAAAGGATTGAAAAAGAAAGTAATAGAAAGGTTGTACAGTTTCTTCATAGAGTGTTTTACACACCTGAAAGCACTCGGGGGCGGGGGGGGGGGGGGGGGGAGGGAGGAATTGAAGTTAGCCATATCTTAGTCCAGCTTCACAAAATGACAGGAGGACTTAAAAACTGTTAACTTTTAAGAACAAACTGCACAAGTTTGGTGAAAAGATAGGAAGATCCTGGAATACAAAAGGTATTTATTGCATTATAGCCTCATTTGGAGCAATGGCAGGGCATGAATATCCTGAGGGTTTGCAACTTTAATGCATTTCATCTACTCTTAAAAATTACAAAAATAGAAATGTCTTCCTGACCATAGTTCAGCCAGCGAATGCAGAAGAAAGCAGGAAGGCATTTTAGCAGAGTGGTATAAAAAAATCTAAGGTCCGTAATGAAGTTTAAGGAGATGGGCGTTTTGCCAAAAGTCACTTTCATGGGAAGCATAGCAAAGTATGGTAGGAAACGCTCTTTGTGTTTTCTTCTATGTCCATGCTACATGGGACAGGAAATACTTATTGTTTTCTCTGAATAGTGCAAAAACAATTGATCTTCTCTTCTTAGTAGTGATGCATTGAGATTCTTCTGACTGAAGTTATTCATATTTCTAAAACAAGAATTAGTCAATAGTGGCCTTTGTGGACAGTAGAAGGAGTATAGGGCAAGACATTGCAATTGGCTCTAAGATTGTTTGCCTTATAGTAAACTACCTGTTGTGTTTCCTTTCAGCCTTTGATATAAATGGCTTCTTTAAATCTTCTGTATTGAATCTTGGGGTCCTTCTAGCACTGAAGAATATTTTATCATTATCTTTGAGGTAGTTTGAGGTGATTGCTTTGAAAGGATGTTTCTAGTTAGACAGTAGCAGCTCTTGAACTGTGCTTCAAGTATGAAAGCTTTCATGAGAGGTTATAGCAATTTTCAAATCTCTGCCTATAAGCTTATGGACTCTTAAAAAGCTAGCATTCTTGAAATTTTTTACATGATCTCTGGGTGTGGGTTTTGGGTTTGTTTGGTTTTTGTTTGTTTTTGTTTGGGGGGGGGGGGGGGGGGTGGGTGTTAAAACCCATTTCTCTTCATCATTTTATGACCACCGTTGTTTTTCACCCTCTTGTGGACTTGAAAACAGGAGTATAGTATTTTCTGTATGAGATCACAACAGTCTGCCAGGACCTGAGGCCTAAGAATTTAATTCTTAAAAAAAAATAAATCTGAATTTAATATTTTACATAAAACAGGGCCATTCTGTTTCTTACTGCTAATGCAATTCTCTCTGGTTAATCTCTGTTACCTGCAGGTCACCTTGAAAGTTATTGGCTTTGTTTACTTGCAGGAAGAGACACTTTGTCAGTGAGTTGAACCTAAAAATTTGGTGGCAACATTAATGTAATTCCTTTTCTATATGAACACATATTGTATCGTGGCAATGCTTTAGGTAACGTAATACATGTAGTGCAGAAATGCTGACCCCACAGCACGTAGAATCTTGCATTGTTCATACCCCAAACCCACCCAAAATGGAACGTTACAAGATGAGCTGTGTCCTGTCTCCCCTGTCTAACCAGAGGAAAATGGCACATTTCACTTAACAGCTAATAGAAACACCAAAGGAGATATGGAAAGCTAAAAGGATGTCTTGCATAAATTTCTCTCTCAGCTGTCTGATAAGTAGAATGAAAATGATATTGAGGCTTCTCGTGAACAAATGTGACTCATGAGTATTTAATGTAATTTTAATAGCTCTTTTAATAAAAAGTGGCTTATTAGAAGTTTTTAAGGAACATATTGACTATCCATGTCTCCAGCTTGGGTGGAGTTTCGCATCTATAATAAGGGTGTGCAAAAATTAATCTTATGTATCATACTAAGGAAATTACCTTGGCATGAATCACACCACTTATCCTGGTGTCAGTAGGTGCTGTTGCTCATTGGAGGACTGGATAGGTGAGCAAGGCTTACAGAAGTTGGACCTGTTTCTTAACCTGGTTCATTACGTTCAGAACATGGTAAACACATTTAAGTAAGAACTTACCAGTCTGCAGAAAGGGGTTTCACAAAAAAAAAAAGGCGTCTTGAAACATAAGCATGTCAATCTTTGTACCCCTTCTGTTACCAGCAGCTTCAGAGTGACTTGGATGCAGTTATGTTGAGCGGTGAGATGTTCAAAATGGAGAATGTCACGGACTATTACCATATGTTAGGCATTTTTACTGTTCTAATTGGTTTTATCTCTGGGTTTGAGCGCAAGACCTTTATTTCCACTGCTCTTACAGAGCTGCTAAGTGGCAGGTGAAAGGTTTTGATTACCAACATTGGATTTGTCAGCCTCTTTCCCAGAGTAGAGGTAGGATAAAATACCTGAGGAAGCTGTGTTGTTCTAGAATTACCATGTCTATCCATCAGTGATAGTTCAGATAGTGCCTCTGTACTGCCTTGTTACAGAAGACTCAAAGCTATGGGAGAAGCCTCCATCTTTTATCTGTAAGAACTCTCCTTCCATGACACCGTCTTTACTCTCAAGGCTGTTCTTCTTACAAGTCCCTATCATCTTCCTCTTCCATCCCTTCCCTTAGCAGCTCAGCCTATGCTCTCCCACCTTCCTCATTTCACTCCACCCGTGTATCTTTCCAAACCTTCACAACCTATTCTTTCTTCAGTACTCAGAGTAGAAGAGTCCTTGCAGCACCCTTATTCCATTCACTTTGTCCTGCATGCTTCATTTTCTCTTTTCCTTGAGTGCCTCCTCCACCATACTTTAATTCCACCTTTCCATATTCCTTGTTCTTTCTCATACTTACCTTCCTGAGTTGGATATTGTTAACCTCATGGAGAGCAGGAGCTTTGTGAAAGCAGCTATGCTACTTCTGCAGAATAGTAATAGAAGGAATGTAAAAGACCAGAAATCTGTGCAAAAACATTCCCTTGAAGACTCATGAGTTGAGAATGGTGCAAAAGTAAAATGTCTTTTGCAATACAAAATAAAAGTTAAGCTGGTGTATTTAGGTTCTCTTCTTCCCGTTTTGGATTAGACATCACCATAAGCAGTCTGTGTCTCAAGCACACCAGATTAAGGTTGCAACATCTGCTCTAGGATAAAGTTGCCTGTTATTACAAATGGAGGAGTGGAATTTCTCTTTGTAGTTATGTGTGAAATGTATAAACCAGAAGTGAAACACAACTATAGCAAGATCTGAATTTTTTTTGTTGTGGTTGAAGATGGGTTACCAAATGTATCCTGTTTTTTTAATACTGTTGTACTTCATGGAATTTACCTTGGCTTCATTTTATATTTTGAGAAATCACGTGGTGCATCCTTTGCCACAAGACACATTCAGCTCTGCTTATCATTCTTGACAGATGTTGATCTGACCTGTCCTTAAAACTGTCCCAGCATGTTAATTCCACTGTCTCCCTAGGCAAATTATTCTAGTGTACATAGTCCTTACCACGGAGTGGTTTTTATTGGTATCTTACAGACATCTCTCTTTAACTTTTTGTGTCTTCCGTGGATGCCAAAAATGTTCTTTACAGCAACTCGTTTTGTATTTATGAAGGGCATTATGTTCTCTCCCCTGCCCCCCTTTTTTTCCTCCCTTTTTTTCTTCCCGCAGGTTAAACTGCTGACTTCCAACACCACCTTTTTGTAGACCATTCACAAATATTGCTGTTTCTTTTTCTGGACTGTGATCAACTTGCTGCCTCTTTTTTTGACCAACACTACCAAAAACTGAGTATGGGATTGCACCTGAGGCGTTAGCAGGACTAACTAGAGCACAAGGGTTGGTAGCACACCATTATCTTGTTTATACTTGTAATGCAATGGTGGTTCTTTACACAACAGCATGACACTAAGACTTAGGCTTAGTTTACTATTCACGGTAATCCCTACATCCTTTTCTGCCAACTTGTGAGCTCTCCAGATCTTCCCCACCCTGGATCTCTTTGTCTGGGTAGTTCTGTTTAAATGCAGTACCTTTCAGTTCTCTATACTGAATAGGATCTGATTTCCAAACATTAGGCCAGAATAACCTGCTTTTTCATCAGTTATTTCCCTAGCAGTGGTGGTGGCTTGACATGTTTGTTTTTCTAGAAAGGAGCCTTATATGAAAACAACCTTGTCTATGTAATGGATAATGACAGTACCTTCCAGCCCTTTGCTCCTTGGTAATAGAAGTAGATGACAGTCTCTCTTTGCACCTGTATACATATATAAAATATATATATGTATGTGTATATTTATATAGATCATGCTAGCTTTGGCAAAAATTAGGCAAGGTTCTGGGGTGGCAGTTTTTAATTGAGCAGTCCCATTATGTGCTCTCTTAGTCTTTGTAATTGATGTAGAACTCTTTTCAGCTCCTTCTGAAAAGCACGTGCTACTGTGGGTATTTGTAGGAAAGGGTCAGTCTGTAAGTAAGAGTGACAGCGAAGGGTCCAGAGAACCCCCCGTATTTACATGTGACCTTGTAAAAAGATGGGAGAGAACTTAACCTGTCTCAACAATGAGGTCATGTGCCAAATGTTAAATAGTTTATTCAATGCAAATTATATTCCATGGATTGATTTGGTATATACTTACTATGTAGAAAATTTTTGCCACCCTCTCAAGTGGAGTTACCAGTATTATGAAGTTGTTTTATTCATAATGCCTTCTTTAGTCACTATTTATTGATTTCTGTAGCGGAGTCTTCCATAAATTTAGTAATGAATTACTTGATCTTGAACCCTGAAGGCCTTATTTATTGCTTGCTGCAGTAAAGAAAAAACAAGAGGTCAACTCAGGCTGTAACATAACTGCTATCCAACCTTCCTTTCAATAGAACAGAGCTGTAAAAATAAGTGTTTATTGTTTTTTCTCAATTTAATGTAATATTTATACCTGCTATTTTGTATATTTTTTTAAATTTTCTTGATGTTTGCAAACTAAACAGTTGCATTCCTTCTGTGCCTGATGACTTTGAACTCAAACTATATTGCATAGATTTACAATTATATAATTGCTTTTTGAAACAAAATTATCTGTACAACTTGTTTCCCATTGTTGGATATTTTGTTTTTCTGTGGAATTGTATTGTAAAATCCTCATTTAGTTTTTATTGTTTCAAAAACAGTATCCTGAACATGCATTATGATGGGGAAAACTTGTTTTTAATATAGGTGTTTGTCTGCCACTTTCTTAATTCACAGACTATTTTATGATCTGGTTTTCATTAATATCAAATAGTATCCTATTCACAAACACTCCTGCAGAAATTACTTTCATGTCCCCTGCCCCCCCACACCACTCCCCGCCCTTTCTTGTGGAAAAGACCCTTCTTCATCAAAAAAAGTTTAAAACCATGCAGAAAGGGAGACTTCTGCGGTGCCCACTTGGCTTGTCTGAAAAAATCATTTTAGAAGTTTAAGGGCATATAATGTAAAATATCTTCTGTCCTTCACCAACATCATGACATCTCTTTCTGAAAACACATTTTCAGGTAGTGGATTATGACTGCCCTGGAGAGGACAGACTGTCTCTTACAGCACTGTGAGGAGTTACTTCCATTGTCTCACCATATTACTGTGTATGCAGACAGGATATTGTTACATATGATTTGCATCCGTGCATTGCGCAAAGGTAGATGCTAAAGTACCCATTTTATAGATGGTTAAACAGAGGCATACAGAAGTCAAATAATTTGTTGAAACTATTTGGTTTTCATCTGGTGCCTATTGACAAAGTCCATTCTCTAGATGGGTGTGGATCAAGCCTGTGATGGGATGGTGACCGGATTTGACTAATGACAAATGATGCCTCTTCAGCAACACTGAGAAATAACACAGCAAATGGGTGTTCCTGGTGTTTGGCATACAGGATGTTCTGCTGCTTTTGGTTTCCATGTGTTCTTGACCTTTGCTTGTGGGCCGTTTCTGGATTTTCATTTGCCAAGGTAAATTTTCTCAAAATTGCAAGAAAATAAATTAAGCCTGTAAGTGTTGAATGCAGCAATGTTCATTCTCTGAACTAGATAGAAATTTCAGGACATTCATTTAGATGTATGTGAAAGGCTCTCCAAGTGCAGAAAGCAACAGTCACCAAAGGAACATAAATTAGCATTTGAAGGAGTTGCAACAAAAATTAAGGACGTTCTGTTGAAGAGATGCTAGGTAAGGAGGAGAAGGGAAAAAACCTTGATACACATAATGCTGTCCCTTTAAATAATCTAGGAAAGGTAATATTCTTGTGCAGTCAGGAGAGATTTTTCTGGAAGAGCAGAAGGCTCTTTGTGGATGGTTCCCATTTCTCATTAATATGTGGCAGACAGAGCTTAAGTCTCCTTTGCATTGCTAGATGAGGACCTTATCTTAAGCAGTCAGCAAGGCAGTGCTGATAATATGAAAACGTTTGTGTATACTGTGACATCGGCATACAGAAACAATTACATTATGGCTACAGAGAGAATTTATGGAGACCATAAATATGTTGGTTTAATTAGGGGCACAGTGCTAACTGGTGACACGTTCTCCTCAAAGTCTGCTTTCAGAGCATGATTACTAAATGTTTTTTTCAAAACAGGAAGTTTGAAGGGGCAGATTAAGTTGGATAATGCAGTTGGGTTTTTTATGTGAGAGGTGGAAGTATAGTCACAGTCCGTAAAGTCTGCAGGGCTGCTTGTGTGTGTGCATCCAGAATCAGAGCCAGAGTTGACAAAGAGCAAATCATGAATTGCTGCGTAGATCAAAATTATAACAGTAAGAGATGTTCTCTCATCTTGGCACGCATGCTTTTAATAAAGCAGCAAATTGAGAAGAATGAGTTTTCAGGGAATTGGCTTGTCATAAAAAAATATATACTCTTTTGTTATATAGGTATATATAACCTTTTGTTCACCCCCGCCCCCCCTTATTTTTTCAGAATGGTTATTTACTCTAAAAATTAAAGACCTGACAATAACCATGCAGTTATGTAAGGTGGGGTGAACTATGTAACCTACTCAACAAGACTGTCTGTTTGCTGGGGCCTTTGCCACCTTTGCTTTCACAAAGGCTGTTTGTAACATGGCTCCTGTCTGCCTGCATTGTCTCTTTCTGCTTTACTGGACACCTAGAGATAGCTACCCCTGCCTTTAGTGATCAAGTCTAATTAAAATCTAGTCTGTCTAATAAAAAAAAAAAGCCACAAGCAGAAATACCATATACACATCCCTAAAGAATATGGAGCAAGAGGTTTGTTTGGGACTGAGTGGGAGACAGTTGCAGAGTGTTTTGTGGTTATTTTCTCAGATGATCATCTCACTGATGGTTTTCAAGGCTGGTTTTGGCAATGGGTGGTTGCAGTAGCAGAGTCCTCTTTGGGTAGCCGGATGCACACCATGGGCTAAGTTGAGACTGCAGGTGTTGAGGGCTGCAAATGCAGGGCAGAGCTGCAAATGCAGGGCACCAAGGAAAGGAGATGCTGTAATTCCAGTTATTTATACCTCCATATGTCTTTTCTGAGGTGTTCAGGCAGCTTCACAAAAAGCTGTGAACTACAGTAGGTAAGAATTCTTTTTCCAGACAAATATATTGAGACACAAAGGGTTTAAATAACTCCCCTGAGATAATACAGATAGCCAGTAGCAGAACTGGAAGAGGGACTGAGTATTTTCAATGTCTAGATGTCTCTCTTACTGTTTTGGGAATGCTATTCACAGAAGGTGAGAAGGGAAACACTAGTTTCTGTGCTGTGTTTGTGGTGGGTTTGGTTTTTTTTTGTTTGGGTTCCCACCCCTCAGAAGATGTGCTTCTTATTGTGGTAACAAATGATCCTCCGTGTTGTCTTCGGGCATTGTAGGAGGCATGTTATAAAAGTTTTTGGCAATTTGAGGCAGAACAGGCACCAGTAATAGCTACCTTTTATGGTTTTGATCTGATAGCCTGGGTCATTGCAGTTCAGGCTCCTAAATCCTAGAGAGGCTTGTTCAGAGTATTTGTAGCCAGAGCACATGAAAATAATGAAGAGGAATTTTTTTTCTTTTTAGGTTCACTGGGTAAACCTACTATAGAGTCACTCAGTGCTGCATTGAGCTAGTTTATTGCACGAGGAGCAGTAGGTGTGAGGAGCCTTGCTGTCCATTGGAAGACCACAGCAGTCTGACTAACTTCAAGTGTAACCTACAGATATATCAGCACTGTGCTACTAATTTTGTCTTAAGCTCCCCAAGGAGCACCATCTTCTGAAGTAGTCTTCTGTGTGTTTGGCCTTGGCACTGTGTTCTCTTCTGACCATCACACCGTGCTCTTCCGAATTTTGCCTATAGAGCTGCAGATCTGTTGTTCAGCAGTACGAATGAGAGAGTTCAAAGCAGTATGACAGACGGGAACCCAGCGCCTGTCCTGGTGGGAGGTATCGTCTCGAGGTTGAGTAGGTTTTGGTTTAGTTTTTCTCTTACTGGGAATAGTGGTGAATTGTGTGTTTCATGGGCACCACATAAATCACTTCTCTAAGTGTGTAGCTGTGGAAAAAATCCCTTGGGAGCTGGTCCCACAGAGACTGGGACACTATATAGTAAAAACAGCTCTAAAAAGCAAGTGTTTTGCTTCAGGCAGTACAAAGTGCAAAATATGCAGAAGAAAACTTTGGAGGAGATTCCGCTTTGAAGACTTTTACTTCCCCTGTCCCTGGTGTCAAGGACATCAAAATTTATGGCTTGCAGTATGCCCAGAATTAGAGAGATGGGACATGCAGTTGGAAAGAGAGGAACAGGCTCAAATTAGCTTTGCATGCCAGCCTCTAAAACTACAGTGGTCTTCTTTCTGTAACTCCTCCTATTTTACACGGACTGCTAGCCAAAACAGTTTTATTATTTTCAAGCTTGTTGAAAATAATGATTACAAGCACGTCTATAGCTACCAAGAAACTGATTTTTCAAGATATTAAAGCAAACAGATCATTCATTTTTCATTCTGACTGGTTAACATTTCTCTTTTTTTTCAGTAAACTGCAAAATGTCTTTTTGTCCTCTAACACTGAGACTTGAACTGACAGAAAGGGATGGTATAAAAGATGAGCATTTGCCAGTGCTAGAGAAGCCAAGGACGTGCAAAGAAAACAGATTAATTCAGTAGCAAATAGGCAAAGGCCATGAAGAACAGTTTTTACAGCAGATGTCTTGCATAGCCAGCAAAGGGACCGGAGTGGGAGCGATCTACTGATAGAACCTCACATTTCAGTACGTAAACAGCGGCAGCGTTTGAATCTTTGCAGGCACTTCAAGGCCTTGTTGAGGGGGGCAGCTGCAGAAGAGTTGCGAGAATCCATTCAGTCCAAGTCTTCTGAAACATGCAACGTTGCGTTGTTAAGTTTTTCCTTCATTAGATCTGAAGTGTACTGAAGGAATGAGCAAACAAAACTATTAATATAAAAGGCTAATAATTGAGTTTATGTAATTAATACTGTCTAATTCAAGCTGACAGCTGGGAGGCAATTTAGTTATTGTTGTAAAGATAAAGATCATGTCAAATCAATGCTCTCACCTTATTTAAGCTTAAATTTTGGCATTTTAAAGTTCTAGCGAGCTACATGTGATTTGAAAAGAGGCCCCTTTCAGTATATACATTTGCCATGCATTTTTTACAGGGAGCTAGAATTGAGTACTTATCAAGGACAGGGAAACACAAGAAAGAAATCAAATCAGTTATGGATACAAGTATAACTTATCTGGTCTAGTGTCATCATGTACTTTGGAAAAAGTTAATGGCGAACAACTGGTGGATTGATTTTCTGAGGGTTTTTTTTCTTCTCTATTTGAAGCATTGCTTCAAATCAGAAATGAATTTGGTATTGGCATTGCAATTCCATCAAGATTTGGAGCTTGTTTTCAGAAGTGTATAGTACCAGTAGGTCTTTGACATCTAAGGAGTTCTGTTGCATCTGCTTTTGCAATTTAGCAGTCATAGGAGCCCTCGCAGAATTTCAGTGTGTGAGGAGTACACCTAGGTGTGAGGAGTTGCATGCATTTGTGAGGAATGGTGAATAATGAAACTGGCTTCAGGTAATCTCCCTGTAATTGCTGTGGCCCCCGCTCTTTCCTAGCACTGACCAGTTTCCACCTTCTTGTCTTCTTTCCTTGTGTGATCGGATGAACTGACAAAGAGCAGCCTCTGGATATGCTTGGACAGTGAGTGACTTACTCTTCTTCCAGATTTAAAAAGATCTGTCTATCCTCTAAAGGCTTGGTTAGTTGTGTAGAAACTGCAGGTTATGCATTGTGAAACATGAAAGCTGCATTTTCTACAGGAACTGCAATTCCATGCGATGAAAAATGAAGGTATCCTGCATTATTTACTAGTTTCTCTTACTGCTTGTACCCTGTCCTGTGGGTTCAGGGCTCCATCCGGTAAAGCATGCAAAAACATGCCAGAGTTTAAACATATGAGTACTGTTGCCAGGCATGTGCTTAAATACTTTGTTTTCTTAACCCCTCAATATCTCTGTAAGATTATATTAAAATATATATTATATATATAAGAATAATCATAGATTAAGCTAAATGAAGAGCAGACTAGAAAGACAGGGAAGATAACTCAATGCCGATAACTGCACTGCGTGTCTCTGGTTTGAAAGCCAGTGAAAGTACATAAAACCATAGTTTCTTTATAGAAGTACGGAGCACCCTGAGCACATTGCAGTACACTTGATCTAATTTGTATAGCTGGACCTGTTGGTATCTGTGAAAGCCTAGTGTAGCATACGGGAGATTGTTCTGTAGTTTCAGCTACGATTACTAATGCACTATTTTTATTTCACTTTAACAAAATCTTGTGTAATTGAAAACTCATTCTGTATCCATTGGCATGCACTTATTCACAGAGTGCGCATAACATTGAATAAGAGACAATATTATTGAGGAGCAGTTTGTGTTAGAACTGGACTTAAAACAAGAAAAAATTTTAAAGAAATGGTGTATGCACTGATGAGAGCCTCAAGCTGTTGTAACTAAACCCTGTTAGGTCCATAACCTGGAATAAACCTGAAGGTACTAAGGGGAGTCTGAGCAGAAAAAAATGAAGCTTTTTGGTTAAGACATTTTGTTGCTGTCATGATTAGAGCAGACTTGTTTCCAAGAAGCCAGGACAGCTTTCCCTCTTGAAGGCAGCTGAGCAGAGGAATTTGTACCATGGACGCTCCCATAACAGTGGCAGCACCTGCCCAAACAAGCAGGTCTTGGCTGCCAAAACCCAGGCACTTGGAAACTCTTGCAGGTGTTTGCACAGCTTAAATTTTACTTTGCTCAGATTTTCCTTACCACAGTAAATTAATTTAGTTGGAGACCCTACCAGCAAAGTGAGTCATAATGCTTACACAAAGACATTTGCAAATATGGGGTGTTTGGTCATTTGTTCACTGGGTTTTGCATGCGTAATTTATATCTGCTGGAGGGAAGAGGAGACAAGACACAGCATGCTCCCTTTCCACAGCAAACCCCTTTGCTTGTTGCAGGCAGGCAGCTTGCAGTGCGCTTGCTCCGTAGGCTTGCCAGCAATGATGAAGCAGCACTGAGAGCGCTTGGCAGCAAATTATTAACTGAAATGATTTGCCTTCAATAGATCTTTCCCAGTCTAAAGCTTCTGAGTGCCCTTCAGTTTAGATTGTAATTCAGCTGTTATCACTCATAGCAATACTGCAGTGTCTTTAAAAGGCATCAAGGTCTCTGGACTTGTAGATCTGATGTATTAGGTGTTTGCGAGTTTCATGTTTCTTTTGTACCTTTGCTACTGCTTTTCTCTTTGTGGGGTTTGTGCAGTTGGTTGGATTTTTTAATGGTTTTGCTGATGGTTCTTTATTCCAGGTACTTTATCTGTCTCCAGGATAAGGCCTGGCTCATCACTTCTTACTTTTGAGGATTGCAGTGTACAGTCTGCTTTGCTCTTTCTCTTGCTATACATGCATCCCAGCCATCAACATTTTCTTTGTCACTTCTGGTCTCATGCTTTGTTTTAATTAATCTTCTGGGTTTTTGTTTGGTTGGGTTTGATCTATTTCTGTTCAATGTACACACCTGTTAGAAGGTGATGGGAAGGCTTAGTTATGTGAAGTAGGAGTCATAATGAAGCCCCAAGTTTCTACAGCAAGAGGATAAAAGATGGCCTTTATATTGTCCTTAAATCAGCTGTGTTTAATGTGGAGCATGCTTGCTCTAGCTGGCCTCCAGGGTTGCAAAGGCATTTCTTGCATTTACCATTGTAAGGAATCTCCTTCCAGTCATTTAGTTTTACAATTCTGCTGAGGCATGTGGAGGGCTGAGCCTCCTCTGCAGCAGTACAGATGAGGCATAGTCACTGAATTGGCTAGTTTTACCTAGTTTGTCAGGACATCCCTGGAACGTACGGCCAACTCTTGTGCTACTGGGTAGCCTGCATAAGCCCACTATTTTGCACTGTTGCCAAAGGGGCTGGGTTTTGAATGGACCTCTGAACAAAGATAGTTATTGGTTGCTGAGGGCTCTGTTTCACTTTGTGTATGTTTTGAAGAAAAGTTATAGAAATTCAAAGCAATGCATGCCAGCATTTTTAATGCCATAATTTGATTACCTGTGGCTGCAATATACCTTTAATGGTAAAATATGGTGCCGAGTGGATAGTGTGAATAAGAAGGTGCATGAGGGAGTGTAAAGCTCTACAGGCTTTTCTGGAATGAAGTGTATGTGCTACTCGTACATACTGCGTCACTGAAAAACTGTGGGTGGCTCTTGGAGTGCAAGTCTGCTCTGCACTTGTGCTTCATTTGTTTTTGCATTGCCCGTTCTGTGCGTCCTTCTTAGTCAAGTGTGACCCACAGTCTGGTGGAGAGAAGGGCTGAAGTTGCAAGTGGAACTTGGAAAGAAGCTCATTGTAGTTGCCACTTCAGGAATAAAATGGTCTAAGTAGCTGAATTGTGAGTATGGAGTCTAACTCTACAGGAGAAAATGTTACATGAGAGAATCATTTGTAAGGCTTTACTGGAGCACTCTTAATTCTCTGGTGAATAGTTGTGGATGATGATTGCAGATTATTTGCTTGGAGCAGCAGTGGCAGCTTTCTTTACAGATTCCTTAGGTCTGAGTTTTCTACGATTACTGAAGGACATCTGTTTGCTGAGGTTCAAATGCTTTGTCTGTAAGCAGCACATAACAGCGTCATAATTACATTTTCTCTGCAGACGTTCTTGGTACTAGGTTTGTTCATTGTTCAGATATTGGCCTCTTGTTTGGAAAAGACTCCCAACTGAGTCTGTGATAGGATAACCACACGTTGCATAAAAACACAATGAAGCAAAGCAAAATTGTGCATCGCTGTCCTGTGCTAGCCTGGAAGTGGTGCGATGCCCCTGAGTTGGAGGGAGCTGGAGTCAGCCCCAGGGATCGCACAAGCCTGTTCTCACCAGGAGGGTGCTGCGGCCCTGGGGAGAGGGTTCTGGTCCCCGCTGTCCTCTCCTGGGGCAAAATCTCTGAGCCTCTTGCTTTGAACAAAGGGAAGCATGAGGACTTTACAGCTGTTTGACAGATCCTCAGAATTCAAATTTGTTGCCCTTTCAATTTAAGAATCACTGAAACCTGTGTTAACCACTTTTCTGCTGCCTGGCTGGTGTGCCAGGGCAAAACCCACCTTCTATCCTGAGTGCTGGTTATGTGGCAAGAGCCCACGTGTGCCTTTTCAGCCGAACAGCTGAGCTTTGCAGGACCTGGCTAGAGCTCTGCAGCTGGGCTGGAGCCTGGCCCAACAGTGGGAGCTGTTAATGGTGTGATTGAAGGCTTTAATTTAACCCCTTAACAGCAGTTGTGCTGATTAACTGTCAGATGTCACTGTTGCACCATTACCCTTCAAAGCAAAACTT
This sequence comes from Astur gentilis, assembly GCF_929443795.1. Classification (NCBI taxonomy): domain Eukaryota; kingdom Metazoa; phylum Chordata; class Aves; order Accipitriformes; family Accipitridae; genus Astur; species Astur gentilis. Next base: position 34,293,939 of record NC_064884.1, on the reverse strand, counting down.
GCTGCAGCAGTAATCCCGTAGAGCACAGCTTCCATTTGCTGCACCACCATTGGGGACCATTAGTGTTAACTACTCCATCTACAGCATAAGAGTTTCTAGTCAGGTCTTACTTTAAATGTAAATAGAAAATGAAGAATATTTCTGTGAATAAAAATGAAGAATATTTCTGTGAATAGTTGTGTAGATACAGGTTTCTATCATGAATGTGTAGAAGGCAATAATTACTCCTCAATATTATCAAACAGGCATGCTGTGTATCTTCTTTGTAAATACACAAAATTGTGCCAAATGGTATAATGGCCTTCAATAATAATTCTTCTTTCTGATGGGAATGATCTTCCTTGTCATCTTTGGGCCTAAATAATACAATACTATGCATCAAAGATGATTTGAAATTCAGTTTTATAATAATCATCATGTGATGGCCAGTGATGAAGACTTAAGTAAGGATCTGGCCCAAAGCATCCATCAAATATAGGCTTCAATTTCAAAAGTAAAGAGAGAATGGCTAATTTAAAAGTCTCTTTATCAAAGGCAGTTTTTATAGCAGGGAGGATGTATAAATACAGACTAGCAATTTTTGAGCTAATCCTTTTTTGCATTAATATGTTTAATTTGTTTTCAGTTCTCTTATTCAAGAAATTAATTTCTCCCTCACTTTCTAGGAGCCTTTGAAGTTAGCATCCAACTATCAACCTTTGTCTCTCTTCCCTCACCCCCTCACATTCCTGGAGTGCGTTTATGCAGGTTGAGAGCAAGCAGTTCAGTGCCTAGCTCTAGGGAATGAATTCATATTATCCATCTTAATTTTCAGGTGTTCAGTTTCACATACCTACATAATAAACAAAACCAGTTTGATTTCAAGTTAAACATTGATTCTGCTTTTTAAATGGTTATAAAACTCAGATTTTTAAAAGTATATATTGAAACTTTTCCCAGTAGGACCAGTTTCTTTCCTGCTTCAAGTGTACCTTCTTAAAAATGATCCTGAAAGAAACTGCTTCTTCGAATGAGTTTATTGTAATAAAAAATGTTAGCAAAGAGTCGTTCCCCATGTGCTGACACAAGTTTGTCTGATAGAAAGTTTTTTTTAAACCCTTTTCTTATCTGTACTCCTGATGTTTCTACTGTCAGTGTGGCTGAAATGGGGGTCAGACCCCACCAGCCCATCATGTTTATAAGTCATGAAATATACAGCATATCTCACGTTACAGCTTTCTAACTGGGGTCTTCTCATGAAATAATGAATATAGGAGTCACTAAGGGGGAACTAAACTTCATTGAAAACATTAAACTGAAAGTGCAAATCGGCAGAAAACGCCTACCTAAAACGCTGAGAATGGATGGATTTGAAAGCTAGGGCTGCAAGGCTTTCTGCTGACAAAGACCTGAGTTCAGGATGTCTGTATGTTTGAGCTTGCAGCTGTTGATGTTCTTAACCTCTGAAAGAGGAAAAAAGGTACAGTTTTACTCTCAGTTGGAAAGCAAGGATCCATTTTGTCCAAATGTTTAAAGTTTTGACATAATTCTTTTTGAATGAAAGGGTGCAACAGGAGGCAGTTTGAATTTCTTCGTGGGAAGATGAGAAAACCAGTAAATGTGCATGTGGGCACAGCCACATGATAAAACTACTTGCCAGGGATGTGGGATAATGCGGCTCAGGTCCTGGCTCAGCTCAACTCTGTTACATGGTTCTGTTGCCTCTGTTTCCTGTTTTTTACTGGATTCTTTCACTTCTCTAAAAATTTAAAAGAAAAATTCCATTTCCTGAGCAGTAGCACTAAAACTTTCAGAAATTCTGTGCTGGGTGTGAGAAAGTCTTAAATCTGGTAGATTTTCTTGAATTAAATAAAGCCTTAGTCCTGTTCTGAAAGGTTTGATTTCATGTTTAAAAGAAAACACAGGGTAGGTGTATGTGCCTCTATACATACAGACTTTTTAAAATTAGAAACTTGGATAAAGGTGCAGATTTTCCCAGGGGCTTATGAAGCCAAGAGGAGGTCATGAGCTCAGAAGAACATGGCCTGATAGCAGCAACAGGCAGCCCAAAGGGTAGCAGTTGTAGAAACAAGTGTGGTGCCAGGTTTCTTGTGAATTGGTGCTTTTCTTCCACTGCCCACAATGCTGTCAAGTTCTGAATTTTGGTTTTGCCCACCACAGCTAAAGGACGCAACAGAAAGAGTCGGATCTCTTTCATATGTATTTGGGTTTTGTTTTGAGTCTTTTAATGTGAGGTGTCTCAAGTAAAAGAAATAGAGAGAACTGTCTAATTTTACTGCTGTAGCCAGTCTGTGCATTACAGTGACTGCAATGATGGAAGTTTCTGACACAAAATGCATTGCAAGTTATCAGGTTGACATAAATTGGGGGAGAAAAAAAAAGGGGGGGGGGGGGGAGTTTTAAACTAAAATATACTTTGTTTTCCACTAGATAACTTTTGTAAGTTTTGTTAAATCTGTCTCCTTTTTAACAAAATAGAATAAATCACTGATTTCCCAGAATGAAATTAATGCAAAGTATTTCCCCCCTGCCCTGAAATGAGGGACTTCATTGCTGGTGCCTCATGCATCTGTGGCAATAAAAAAACCCCCTTTGTGGATTTCTTAATGAGTAGTGCTTTCTTCTGATTTACCTACTCCTGAATTTCACCAGGGTTTTTAAGGCCGTAGTAACTCGAAGTCAACTGTAGTTTGTGTTTTCTGCTACAGATCTTCTGAATAATTCATTGGTAACTTATTGTTTGGTACAACATAAAGTAAAAACAACGTAGAGTTCTTAAATGTTAGTTAGCACAATAAAAGATGATGTGTGTCCTGATTTTGGCTGGAACAGAGTCAATTTTCTTCATAGTAGCTGGTACGGTGTTGTATTTTGGATTTAGTATTAGAATAATGTTGATAGCACTCTGTTTTATTTGTTGTAAAGTAGTTCTTATCCTAAGTTAAGGCTTTTTCAGTTTCCTATGCTCTGCCAGTGAGGAGGGGCACAAGAAACTGGGAGAGAGCATGGCTGGGGGCTGACCCGAACTAGCCAAAGGGTATTCCGTACCATAGGACATCATGCTCAGTATATAAACTGGGGGGAGTTGGCCAGGAGGTGCTGATGATTTCTCAGGAACTAACTAGGCATTGTTCAGTGGGTGGTGAGCAATTGCATTGTGCATCACTTGTCTTTCTTGGGTTTTATTTCTCTCTCTCTTTTTGTTATCTTCCTTTTCATTACTACTATTATTATTATTGTTGTTGTTATTACTGTATTCCCATTATTAAACTCTTCTTATCTCAACCCACAACTTTTACCTTTTTTTTTTTTTTTCCCTTTCCAATTCACTTCCCCATCCTGCCAGGGGTGGGGGAATAGCGAGTGAGCAGCGGTGTGGTGCTTAGTTGCTGGTTGGGGTTAAACCACGACAACATGAAAGGGAGTATACTTGCAAGAGTTCATCAGTATGACAGTAACAACCCATTTCACAAGAACCCCTGAGCCTTGAGCATATTGATTGATTCAGCACGAAAGCTTCCATTCATTTGCAGTGTAGCTCATCTGAAATTTCATGTGCTGGAGGCATGGATATTGGCCTGTAGGTTCAGAAATACAGTATCAATACAAATACGACATATAGTGGACTTGTGTTAGCCTATGTTTCCATGGTATGTCTGAAAGGATTTATAGCATGGCTGTAGAAGTTTTCCTGGAGGCATTGGTCTTAGCCTGGGCTTCACCTTCTCTTTCCTTGCTACTTTTCAGAAAGAAAATACATCTTCTGTTGTTCTTGAAAGTATTGAAGAGAAATTGAGAAAATGATAAATAAGCTTAATACAAATGTAGTACAGCTTAGTGTACATGAAAAATTGGTAAGATCTGGAAAGTGTTTCACAGAGGGAAATAGAACATCACTGACCCTGAGGAATAGGTATCCTGAATTTGAAGAGCGCATAAAAACAGATCGGGACCGTCGATACTCAGAAGTTTGGCATATTCTGCCATGGCTTTCAAGGCGAGGAGCTGCTTGTGATTATTTTCATCTTACTGGTGATGCTATGAGTGCTTCACTTCAAAACCACTCTAAATTCCTGGCTGCGCTGTTGCAGGAAAGCAAGGTGCGGAGTGGTGGTGGGAATATGTTATTCACGGAGGTGTTGACTTCCTAATTATTTGAGGGTATTGGCTCAGGTGGTGACCGAGGCTGAGGTACCCACACGCTGCCATAGCCATCCTCGCTGGAGGGCCAGCAGCTGGTTGAGGAGTCTGTACTTGGCTGACCAGACTGTTCCTACTCCAAAGTACACTAACAAACTGTTGTTTGTTTATTCATTTATTTTCTCCCTTCTTTGTGTTGTTTTCCCACAGGCCAAAACCCTCTCCCTGGGGGAAGTGGTGACTCTTCCCTGGGCCCCCCTTGTCAGCTCCTGCAGGAGAAGGGCCCCTTGCTCTGGGCAGTGTCCAGTTGGGCTTTGCCTCACGCCTCCCTCGCCTGCATCACATCCTGAGCACTCTCCCGCTTCACATTTAACCATTCTTGATGTGGTTTGTTTGGCTTTTTCCATCCCTCTGAAACATGACAGCTCTTCCTGATGCCACAAACACCCTCACTATCTTAAAGTCCTCCCTGGAAACCCACATCTTCTGCTGTGTTTTCCGTTATTATTTCTCCTCTCAAAAGTTCTTTTTGGCCTTACCTGTACGATAAAAGTTGATGCTGACAGACCTGTGGAGTTTTAGGCAAAGACGGCAGGTCTTACTCATCCAGTTTACACCAGCAAGAGCTCTAGTATAGATGCAGTTATGCCAGCACAAGAGTGCTTTACTATTTTACCATTTGGGTAATGGGTGTAAAATAAATCAATCAAAGACCTGCTGTGTCACAATTGCATATATACACCTTTATATTAATATGTTTTTAGCACAGAGACAGCTACCATAGTTCTGGGCTTGCTTCATCTTGTTTAGAAAATTGATCAGAAGGTATTTGATTTCCCTGCTGCAGTCCCGTATTGACTTTCTCTGAAGCCCATTGCTGTTGGGTTTTTGTCTTTGTGCCATAATTTCACTGGATTCAGCCTCCGTTTGTTACAAGTGGATTTATGAGTTAGTACTGCCTCGCTTTTCATTGTTACAGGGCTTTACAAAAGCTGCAGTTTCTTTGTAATTGCTAATGAATTATGTTTTTCAAAATCATCATGGAATGTTTTTCAGCCCCTGTGGCTTCCAGCCTTAGTGCTGAATGCAATGTATTTGAGATGGACAAAAAAACCCTTCTGTTCTTATTGTTGGCAGAGGGGAGAGCGTCAAACGCTTCCCCCCATGACGTGTTACATTCAGTAGATACCAGCATTTGCATCAAGCTGAGAGGCATGATTTTTCTTCCCTACCTAATACTAAAAGCAGACATGAGTGCTGTAGCAGCGTGTTCTCTCTGAAGCTGCATTTCATCAGTAGTTAAGCCAAGTGTTTACCTGTGTCTGCAGTGCTGTATGAGGCGCTGAGACACGTGGACTGTTAATTCATGTGTAGAAGTATTTATTGTTTGAAATCCCATTTTTTTAACCATTCATCCCGCTTAGCTTATTTCCTTGATTGAGAGTTTTGCTGCTGCTGCAGGAGGTTATCATTTAGCATGTTATCAGCTCTGGCTCTAATGTGCAAGAGTAATGGAGCAGAAAGCCTTCGCTCTTCACTGAAACGGCCAAGGGGATAGTCCAGAGGTTGTGGTTTGAGACTCAAAATGGGACTTTTACTAATATGTACCACTGGAAACTCACTGAGCTGGTTAATTCCCTCAAACGCTTGCTGAGGTGGTTGCCACAGGAATAGGTCTTTCTTATTTCTTTATTCTGACCTGTGACCCATAGCTAGTGACTTGTAGGCAATTTCCATTTCACACCTGTGTACCTGCTCTGTCTCTGCACAGGGGCTTCCCTTCGCCTTCTCCAGAATCTTTGCAAAGGCTGAAATAGGGTGTGTGGTGGAGGACTCCAGGCAGAACGATTGCTTTCAAAGTAAAACAAACTCTTAGAGACCTTTGGTGCTCTGGCTATCTTTCAGATACAGCTTTGTTTAATCATTTCAGAAGCTAGACTAGAACATGCAGTGCCTGTTCAGAGCGAACAGGGAAAATATTTGGGGGAAGAGACTGGCAGAATTTTCTCACAGAAGTTTTCTGCCATAGGTGCCCTATTTACACCTGCTGAAATGGTTTCATAAAATCATTTATAAATTTATGAGCATTTTAGCCATCTCCTTTTCCACTGGTTATGTCACTGAATTTTCTCAGCACTCATCTGGGTCTCACTTTTGCACAGTTGCTGTCTGCACAGTGAGATTAATCCTGTCTTGGGATCTGCAGAGTAGTGTTTAAATTTATGATTCAAATGGATACAGCTCCTGTGGCAGAAACTGTGAAGAGGTTCATGAATTTCTAATTAGAAGGGATTCATTCCATGAATATAATTTCCTGAACTAAATTGTGGTGTGGAGCATAGATGAAGCTCAATGTTTAGGTAATTAAAATATGCACATTCCCCCTAGAATGTGTGAGCCTTACTCTGGATAACCATGTTTCCTTTTGGATGCTCTTCTTTACCATGCTTGTGTATTTCAGGAGCAGAACAGCAATACCTTCAGATAGGCAGAGATATCCCGCATCTGTTGTGTTACATACAGAACAACTGAAATGCAGTTAGCACGGGAGGAAAAAGTCCCTCATGAATTCAAAACCTGCCATTCCAGTCAGGAAATGGGTTTCCAGCTTCTTCCCAGTGTATTTTGTGCTTTGTACTTTTTTCCCATATGCATTTTTCAGGCTTAGCTCATAAATGATTGTAAAACTGCTTTCAGGATTTTTACGAGGAAGGTAGTATAGAAAACCAAAATCACAATATTTAGAAACCTGCCATAATTTGAAAAGAAAATGTATCCAAACGATCACATAAATCACAGTGTACAAAATAAGCAGAAAAGCTACCTGTGAAGGAAGCTTCTTCCTCGAGGGCTGAGGCGAACAACTTAAGGCTTGACGCATAAGCCGCAAATCCTGCTTGTTAAGTTTACAACACGTGTTTTCTTTCAGAATGAGAGATTTGCAAGAAGCACTTCGCTGGTTCGCGCTTCTGCACCAGAGCTCCCGAGCCGTATCGGTTTGGCTCCACAGCCGCTTTCTGCAGCGCAGAAGTTGGCGGTACGGGGCAGTACCTAGGCAGTGCCGTGCCTGCGGACCGTCCCTTCCTCCAGCCGCTGGATCACAGCTTCAGCCAGGACCTCGGGGACTTGTCCTGTGGCCATCTCTTGGTGGCATCAGCTTTGGTTAAAGGAGGGGACAGGAAGGAAATAGGACTGCTAAGAACATGGCTTTAAAGCTGGGAGAACAAAATGTTTCTGCAAGTTGAGATTGTTTTAAATTGGTCATAGGTGGCCTGATGGAGGAATCCTTAGTTTAAAGTCAGCAGGCTTTGCTCTGCAGGATATTAACATTACTAATTTTTAACAGCTCCCTCTGGCTTTATTATCAGTATTTGAGATTCTATGCTGCGCTAACCTTGGACCTTGAGGGGAGCTTCGGACAAGCTGGTGCTAAGCCACCGTTTGCCCTCCCTCTTATGCGTTCCCTGGGGGTTGGATACAATTGATGAATATCTCCATTTCTGCAGAATCTTCAGATCTTTGTTGCTGTGATTTAACAGCTTACTGGATGTGTGTGATATGCACCAACAGTGTCTGGGTACAGGACAGGTAACTTAGGCAGGGCCCCTTAAATCTGGAAGCCATACAAGTAAATCGGACACTTCTGGGAAGCACTGGACTTAGTCATGTAGCTTAAGGATTCTACACTTGATTGGGTACTTTCTCAGATCCTTGGGTTTCTTGCACCAACACTACATGGTGTGTAGCTGGCATGAATGTCTGGTACACCTCAGACAAGCTTTATGGGCACACATTGAGGACAGTTACGTGGGGCAGCAGGCTGCTAGGACAGAAAATACCTATTGCCCTGACACCTGCTTTGTCTCAACCAGAGTCCTGGAAATGCAGGCCAGGTATGTCTGTTACTGCAGCCACTGTTTCTGTAAACCCAAACTCTCCTCTGTTTCATTTTAAAGGCTTGGTTCAGAAGGATGAAAGATGTACTTTCATGAAACTAATCTTTGAAAATATTTTTTTGAAAAGATGTTATAGCGTGCTTGAGAGCATGCCAAGGGTACAACATTTGCTCAACCTTCTAGAATTAGTCATTGGTATTAAAAAGGCCCTGATCCTGCTGGATTAAAGTCAACACAACCTGTGGATTTTAATGGGAGGTTTAACCTGAGGTTTAATGAATTTTAACCTAAATAAATAGAATTGCTCAAGGCTGATAAAAAGTTCTGTGATACAGATCTATGCCAGAAGTTCAGTTGAGAGTAGTATTTTCCTAAGTATTTTCCTTTGGTTCTTGTCTAAATAGCAATAGGAAAAATATCATTCTGCTGGAAAGGTAGGTGGGAATAATAATCACAACAGTACAGAACTATCAGGTGTTTTGCATTCCAGCATTGCGAAGTAGAGTGTTAGAGGAAGGAGAGGAGAGTTGTTCTTGCTACTTGTCCTCCATAGTCATCCTGATCCTGTAAAACTGCTCCTTTTCTAACAGGGTGGGCTTGACAGTAAATGAGAAAAAAAGAAAGCAAATACAGTCAGCTTTTTTAAAGATTTCTTTACGTGGAATGCAGCTGACTTCAGCTGAATAGTTGTGGTGGGTTGACCCTGGCTAAATGCCAGGTGCCCACCAAATCTGTTCTATCACTCCCCCTCCTCAGCTGGACAGGGGAGAGAAAATATAACAAAGGGCTCGTGTGTTGAGATAAGGACAGGAGAGATCACTCACCAATTACCATCACAGGCAAAACAGAGTCAGCTTGGGGAAAATTAACTCACTTTATTACCAATCAACCAGAGTAAGGTAATGAGAAATAAAACCAAATCTCAGAACACCTTCCCTCCACCCACCCCTCCCTTCTTCCTGGGCACAGCTTCACTCCCGGATTCTCTACCAACCCCCCCCAGCGGCACAGGGGGATGGGGAATGGGGTTTACGGTCAGTTCATCACACGTTATTTCTGCTGCTTCGTGATCATGAGGGGCAGGACTCATCACACTCTTCCCCTCCTCCGGCGTGGGGTCCCTCCCACAGGAGACAGTCCTCCACCAACTTCTCCAATGTGGGTCCTTCCCATGGGCTGCGGTTCTTCACTAACTGCTCCAGCGTGGGTCCCTTCCACGGTGTGCAGTCCTTCAGGAGCACACTGCTCCAGCGTGGGTCCCCCACGGGGTCACAAGTCCTGCCAGAAAACCTGCTCCATGGGCTCCTCTCTCCACAGATCCGCAGGTCCTGCCAGGAGCCTGCTCCAGCGCGGGGTTCCCACGGGGTCACAGCCTCCTTCGGGAACCCACCTGCTCTGGCGTGGGGTCCTCCCCGGGCTGCAGGGGGATATCTGCTCCACCGTGGAACTCCATGGGGGACAGCCTGCCTCACCATGGTCTTCCCCACGGGCTGCAGGGGAGTCTCTACTCCAGTGCCTGGAGCATCTCCTCCCCTCCTTCTGCACTGACCTTGGGATCGGCAGGGTTGTTTCTCCTGCATGTTCTCACTCCTCTCTCCAGCTGCTGTTTTTGTCTGTCCCAGCAATTATTTTTTTTTCCTTCTTAAAAATGTTATCACAGAGGCGTTACCACTATCACTGATGGGCTTGGCCTTGGCCGGCGGTGGTCTGTCTTAGAGCCGACTGGTATTTGCTCTGTCGGACACAGGGGAAGCTTCCAGCAGCTTCTTACAGAAGCCACCCCTGTAACCCCCCTGCTACCAAAACCTTGCCACACAAAGCGAATACAATAGTTTTAGGTTGAAAGTGGTAACTTTTCATCTAACTCCAATCTCAGGCTATAACTTCACAACCAGCTGCTCAAGCAGAAGACTTATATAAAACATTGGGAACCCAGATAGCATCTTATAAATGATACTTTACAAAAACTAGCATATTTTTTTAAAAAAACCACTTGCAGCAAGCAGGTTTTTAGGCCAACAGATAAATCATCATGAAGTTGGGATCTAAAGACACCTTGGGGACACAGTGGATTCTTCTGGCTGGCATACTGAAACTTTAAGATGGGATAGCTGATAAAGTGCTCCTTTTTTCACCTATGTAGCAGTGTGTGGATAAATGAGGTGCTCATGAATGGGAAATGTTTGGACCATGGGGCTTGTCTTTCCCTTCTTCTCTGTGGACTGCTAGGTCAGGGTGGGAGAGTGCCCGAGGAGGATTCACAGCGACGTGTCTGCAGACTTCTCCAGACGCAAAACTTAGTCGGATTCCATTTTGACAGAGCTAATGGAGAAAGAGAGAGATGCTTGGTACCAAATAGCAAATTCCACTTTCCTGATCTGTGAATGTTTCTGGAATTTCGCTGGGCTCGGTACAGGTTCTGCTTGACTAGAGGAGGTCTGTTGGATCTGTCAGTAAGTGAATGTGGTTGCCTTTTCATGCAGACTTCCACTCAAGGACTTCATTTCCCCTTTTGTGCTATAAAATCAGCAAAAGGAGATACACAGACCATGCATGGTCAGGCAAAATCTCCCAGTTGGGCAATGACCCTGTGGTAGCCTTGTTTCCCAGCAAGCACATGGCCGTGAGCCGTCCTGTGCCCTCCTGGCTGCTGTAGCCTGCAATGCAAGCTGACTCAGTCGTGTGGCGGAAGAGTAGGTTCTTCACTACTCCAGATCTTGCAAAGTTTCTGGGCGGGCTAATCAACAGCACTTCATGGCAGCCAGCGGTAATTTCCTGTTTAGTATTAAAAGGCTGCATTTCCAGAAAATTGTGTCTGGTTTTCTTTTTTTTGTATTAAATCTTAAGAACGTTTTGTCACCCTTTTTGTAGACAAAGGGCATAGGAAGTACAATTTCACAGAGATAAGAGATTTGTATGTAGGCTGAGGAATGCGTGAACAAAAAGACCTCCAGTATTGAGAAATAAATCCATGTTCTTTTTTTTTCTTTTTTTTTGAGCATGTACACTACTGTGGTTGCTTACTCAGCTATGATGGCCTTTCAATTACAGTACTCACTTTGCAATAACTTAACTAGGGGTAGGACTGGCTGAGAATAAAATAGGCATAAGTAGGTTCCCCCATAGTTTCACACACAGATCAACGAGCAAAGCGTAGTTCTTGGTACTGACAACTGTAATTTCTACCTCCATTCTAATTGGAGTTTTCCCACTGACTTCAGCTAGACTGGTTAATAGTACGTGCCTTTTAGGCAGCTGGCTTGCAATCTTAAATTAGATACCACCGGTGGGACTGGCCTCATCTAACTTGAGGCAGCTGAAACCCGTCGGGCGAGCTGTTCTATAAGAGTTCCTGTCTCTCTCCATCGGCTGCAAAGGGAGCCTGGATGACCGTGTCCTGGAGTAGATGATTATATCCTAGATTTTGGAAGGAAGGTGATTTGAACTCTGTCTTGTTGAAAAATTTCTGTGCGAGAAACTGGCCTTGCTGAAATGCATTGTAATCCTCTCGGTATTTTTAGCTCAGAGAACACTCTTTTTAATGCTAGATTTTTGCTGTATGTTCTTCCTGAAGGTAAATTTTGGGAAATTGCACTTGAACTTACCTAACAAATTGTGTGATGATCTAGTGAAAATAACGCGTTGCTCCTTCTATTTTGAGTCACCTCCATCTGCCAATTTCACCTTCTTCTGTAGTGTCCAGTGATAAGAATGGAATTAGCTGTTTTACTGGAGTATTTCAGAATTTATCATGAAAGTGATTCCTTCTGGAAAGATTAATGTTTCTTATCTGAACGGTTTTGAGGTAGTCCTAGGCTCTGTTACCCTGTTTCTTCTTCCCTTTTTCTCCGCTTCACATTTCTTCTTTTTAGTGTTTGGATATTGCATTAACCTGACATTTGTTCTGTTTTAGGAGAAAACTGATGCCAGCCCCACATCTCTACAGCTGCGATCCCAGATTGAGGTAAGCACTTTGATTTTGATAATCGATTTTTGTTTGTTTGTTCGTTCTTTCATTATTCTGCATAAATCGGGCAAAGGGTGCTGTCATGTCTGCTCTCACTGCTATGTGTCTTCTCTTGCAGGAGTCACTTGGTCTCAGCAGCACCTCGTCAACACCTGACACTGAAAGAAAGTAAGTGAAGGCATAGGAGGTGAGAAAGGAGGGAGGGGGAATTTGATACGTTTTGTTTTTCCTTGGAGTAAATTCATTTTAGATTGTGTTGGTGCTTCAGGATTTCAGATCTAGCCACTATTAAGGAAACCTCTTTTGGAACCTGGTCACTCTCTTTTGGCCTTTTATTATTTTGGTTTTTAGATCAAGGGAGGGTTATCTTTTCTTCACTCTGTGAGCACTTGGGGTGTGCACGCACGAAGACAACTGGTAGTCATTTTTGAGGAACGTCACTGATTTCACATTCTCTGCAGATTAAACCTGCTTGAAAAATACTTTTCTGTGACTAGACCTAAATGCAGCCAAAAAGAGATGGGCGAGGGGAAAGGAGGGTTACAGTCTTAAATCACTTTGCTTTTCCTGTGCACTCCTGGGTTTGTAACTGTGCTTTTGAAGAAGGTGCCAAGGGAATGAAGTATTTGAAACCAAGTTAAAAGGAGCTTTAATTTTAGCAGTCCTTAATAAAAACCTCTCTGTGAGGACTGAGAGAGTTTCTGTTTACTGTCACCTCCTGCTGCAATGTGTGTGCTTGTTTTCTGCGCCTCCTTCCTTTGATCCCAAGATCTTGGATCCCTACTGCTAAGGGTAACGTGCAGCAGTGCATGAAGACAACTGACACTGTATTTCCAATTGCCTGCACTTCGTGGGATAGTGCCAGCTGGACTGGTTCAGAGGGAGCAAGTGGAATCCAGTTGTGATGTGAAGTGCTTTCGTAAGGTTTTACAGTCCCACATTTGAATATCTTCTAGTGATTCAACGCCGGGCGGTAATGGGAAGGTTGTAAGAAATTGCCGCCCTTGGTCTTGCTAAGTTCAGTTGAAGGAGCGTCAGTCCCAGTGGGAGCTGTGGTGGATGTGGGGTATGGCATTTGCCTGAGCATTGGCCATGTGGAAGTCGAGTGTACAGTAGGGAACAGCTGCTTAGGGGCTTCCTGTGGGGTTGTCTGAAAGCTGGTTCACGCTAAAGGTCTTGCAAGGCAGTAAGTTATCTTTTAGAAGTGCCTTGTCTCTCTTCATCACTCAGAGAGAAAACAGTGATGGTTTGCTTGAGGCAGATGCTCATTTTCAAAACAGCTTAAGACAGATAAGGTGAATTTTACCTTGGCTACCATCACTGCTCCTGTGTTACATGCTGTTAACAGAGAAAGCCTAGAAAGCTTAGAGTTTAAAAGTGGTGCTTCAGATACTGAAACATGGAAAAGTTTTCTTCAAGGATACCTCCCTGTCTAACATTATAATGAAACCAGAAGTGCCAAGTGGATGGGAACGTTATGAGAACTGTAATCTGGGAAGTAAGCCTCCAAGGTTATCCTATGATCATAATACTTTTCTCTCAGTCTCAAAGCGCTTTCCCCATGGGTAAATATCATCACCCCACCTCAGGGTAGTAATGAGATAAAGATCTCGCAGGAGGACAGCACAAAACTGGGAATAAACTCCTTTTACAAGTTCTAGCCAGCTTCCTAAATTGTGTCTCTGTGTAGGTGTTGTACCACAACTAACTGAGTGAGAAGGCGTTACCTACAAAAACATCTTCTGAGTGACTCTGTTCTGAGAGTCCACTTACCTCACTGAAAGGAAATTAACCTTGTTATCTTAGTTCAGGTGGAAGGGACCTGTGATTTTTGTGGACCTTTCAAGAATGGAAGTGTCCTGTTTGAGGATTTGTCTGTCAGTTGAAGGGTATGTGGATTAACGTGATCAGATATATGAAACTGGTACAGGGCAGGTTGTGTCAAATATTTGTGCAATAAGAAACAAGGCAATGTGATGCATGCTAATTGGGCAAGGTGTTGAAAATAATAAATATCTACTTGATACTACACAAATTATTCCAAACTGAAATTATGCAGGCCTGTGCCTATTAGTGACAGCCTGCCACATCAATGCTGGTTTCATCCCTCTAGCTTGGAGGGCTGAATTGTCATGGGAATGCCTCTTCCAGGGAGGCAGAGTTTATAAAATTGATCTGCAGGAAAATGACGACTTCAAGGCCATCTGATAGGTCTGTACTTGCTACTAATGTGTTGAATTGGATGTTTTTCGGGGGAGGACAGCATGTTGGCCCTAGCGGGTGTTATTGAGTTCAGCATTTAGTTTATGGTTTTCATCTGAATTTGCTGTGTGAGCATGCCACAAGACAGGAAAGCTTGTCCCTTTGGGGACACTGCTTTTGTGGCCCTCTCATGCTGCGTGAAAGATCTGGGGTAAACCTTTTACAAAACTTCTTTTGTTGTGAGAAAACTCCAGTTTGCCAAACCTGAAACTCGATGCAGATGTGCATTGGTTTCTTACAATCACAAAGAGACCTGAGGGGCAAAAGGAAAGATTTGTCCCAAAATAGCCATCCAGATTTTCAGGAGCTAAAAAATCTGTTGTTGTGAGTGCTCTTCCAAAGCCCAAGTAAGAGCTTGCCCAAGAAAAGTTATATTTCTACATATTGAAAATACAAACATTTTCCTAGAGTGAGGTGAGCCGAGTTGTTTCTGGCCTGGTGTTCTGAGCGGATTGCTTCAGAAGTAAAAGTAGTCCCAAGGAAAAACCCGTGCTGGGATAAGGAGGAGAGGGCAAGCAGCTGGCTGGAACATGGTGGCTCTCGGTACCTCCCTTGCCCAGCGCTGCTGCCTGCACACCCCACAGCTTAATGCTACCAAGGTCTAAAGTTTTAAAGTAACACACCTGGATGGTTGTTTAATTTGCCAGTTGAGAGATTCCAGACAGAAAGAGGCTTAGAGGGAGTCTGGAAGAAGCTATATTTGTTTTAACCTGGTTTGGTTTTCCTTTTCTGTGGCGCCCGACCGAAGAGAGAGCCTGACAGGCTCCACTGTACACCACATTGAAAACAGATTAGCCTTGGTGCTCCATGGTAGGAAAAAATCTTGTTTGTGTGGACAAGCAGTGTATGTCCTGTCTTGCCTTGAGACTTAGTAACCCTGCTGCCCAGTCTGTTCAAAGCCAGCATGAAATTAGTTGGTGCCCTCAGTCCAGCAAGTTGCTCAATAAGTATCTGTCCAGCCGGTGACTTGCAGCAACACAGAAGAGCAGCTGTAGTGCCTGGAGGGAGGCAAAAGGGGTTAAATGAGCCCAGAGGCAGAGCGGCTTGTCACTTCAAGTCATTGTCCTTCCAAAACGCATTTGGGGCACTACTACTTTCTTCTGTTGCTGACAACACTGTTCCTGTTAATTAGATGAAGCTACAAAAAAAACCACTGCGCATATGAACCTGCTCTGTGCATTATAATTGCCCTACCAAAGATGGCTTTCCTTCGATTGATTCTGACAAAGGGAGAAGAATCATCACTGCAGCAAAGGCCTCTGAGATTTATGTGAATAACAGCAAGGGTACTGATGCGGCCTGAAAAGCTATCCGTAAACAACGGAAAACAAAGTCATGTTTGTTCAAGTTTCGCCTCACAATTGCTCTGATTTTTTGGCTATACTGGAGTTCCTTCTGTAAATTGAAACAGTTGGTCAGGCTTCCAAGTCATAATGTTTAGCAAATAATGCAAACCATGGAATGAGATGTTTGTAGCTTTCTTCTCTTAATAATAAATTTCATTTACCTCTGTCCTTTCCAAGATTCCCATCTTTTAAACTGCAGTCTTGCTGTCTGTTGTGGTGCTAGTGGAACTTTGCAGATTCTCAGCATCCCTTCAGCAAAGTGGCTGTAGCATCTTTAACAGTGATATTATTACTCATTTTAAACAAAAATCTCTGCAGAACTGCAGGTGCTCCTATATAGACACACCGACTTCTACTTTTTCTAGAAGAATCATCAGTGTAACAAATAGGCAGTAAATGTGTTCTTAGCAGTTACTATTGCTTCTTTGTCCCCATACCACCTTGGTCTGGGGATGCACTGTATATACAATCCCTATTATTTCCAAGTGATGGCAACACCCCAAGGATGTTTACTCAGGCAGGAGGCTGAGCAGGGTTTTCTCATAATTGTAAACAGAGCATTTAAAACAATGTAATCCAACTTTTAGCCTGTTCCCATTTTTGAACATTCAAGTCTACATGACAGACTGATGAGCTCTGCACGTTTGCCAGGAAATCCAGGTTAAACCCAGTCCCCTGAACTCAGGCTTCTGCATCCTGACTCCATCCTGTTTTTAGAAGAACTGGGAATGTTGCAGAGGGGAAGTTGTGTATTTTCCCTCTTGGGAAATAGATCTGTTTGCTGTTGCTGTTTGCTCCAGCAGCCTCTGGGCAAGTTTCAAATGTGGTGTATCGGAGAACTGCCAGGAAAGAGAAGGAAGTGGGTGAGAGACCCAAGAGCACTGCATACAGATAGGGTGAGGTACAGTCACTCCCATATACTCATTTTTTTTCTTTGCAGCTGCTAGAGAAAGGAAGGACAAAAAACAACGCATGAGGTAACAGTTGTGGCTGTATGTGGTGTTTCACAGGCATTCCCACCACCTTCGCGTGGCAGCGGGTGTTACGAATTGTCAGCTCCTGTGTGAATTGCCAGCTGTTTCTTGAACTGTACCACTGAAGCACATTCCTGACCAAGTAAATGGTCATACTTCATATTAAGCACCACAATTCATCCTGCTGTACTCCTCAGCCTGCGGCACAGTACAGTTTAAGTGTTCTCAACCCTGTGATCCTCAGGACTTAAATCCCAGATTCTGTCAGCAAGGAGCTGAACAGAAACAGACCTGTCGAGCGGAAGGTGCTGGACAAAAGCATGCACGTGTGGGGTGCAGGCAGCACAGGGCAGCATTGCTCGGGGGCTTTACATTCCCCCAGCATGGGGGACCTGCTGTGTGCCTCTGGCAGCTGTGTCCTCAGCTCCCCGCTTCAGCTGCTCCCAGAGTGAATGCCTTTGTCATCCTCTCTGTGTGCACAGGACGTACATCTTAAACGGAGCCCCTCACACGTTCAATTCATCCAGTTTGGCCCGATCTCTGATGGCTTGTTGGGAATGTCAGAGGAGGAGTTGTAGGCTGCTCGGGCATTACGGCTTTCTCCGAGGTTGTTAGCAGGCAACCAGTGAGGCCCCAACAGAAGTGGCTGCTATCTGCATGCTGTTGTCTCTGCAGGAGAGACTATTGACTGAACCTGGTTTAAGGATTTTCTGCAATGGATGTGCCATAGTAAAGCTAGTCACTGTCCTGTGGTATAAACTCGAACTCCAAATCAGCCTAAGGCTGGGAGAGTGCCTGCAGTTCAGTGTTCCCATCTTTCACAGTGATTTTCAGTGAAAGCAGCAGTCTCTTTAGTAAACGGCTTTCGTTTTGCAGGAGGGTTCATGCAAGCCTCGATTCTGCCCCCTTTGGTACACTAATCTACTGGCCTTTGCCAGTAGTTTTTAATACTAGATTTCCTAATCCTCTTCCCCTGCAGCATCCAAGCTGCAGGTCAAGCTTCCCATGCAGGAGGTTATTAAATCATGCCTCCAGGTCATGGATGGGGAGGCTTAAATTCTATCGCATTTGATTCTGGCAGCTTCTCAAGGTGCCCAAATTAACTTTGGCAGGTATTTGTAAGCTCATCCGCAAAGAAACAGGAGCGTGGGTTTGACAGAGGACTTTAGGCAGAGAGAGGGCAGAAACTGAGTAGAACAAAGCAGAATAAATAAATAAATAAATCCCTCAAACTGAGGATGCTAAAGGCTGCACTTAATTACTAACAAAATTAATTGTTCCTTTTGCATACTTTGAAAATGGAAAGGAATACTGGAAGAAAAAGAAGTAAGAGCTTGCTGTACTTCAGATGTCTACATTTAAGATAATTTTTTTTATACCCTGCGCTTGCAGGAATTGAAAAGAATTAGTGAATGTGAACGGCCCTGTTTTCACTTGTTTGAGGCCTGATTTAGTCAAAGCCAAATTATTCATGCTGCCTTTAAACAGCCTCCTCAAGAGAAGTAGGGCAGGAAACTCCCACAATAACCCGCACAATGGGAGCGAGAGGCCAGCCAAACGCCGCCCGGGACACGTGAGGAGGGAAACCAGTGTGCCTTTGAGCAGCTGGAAGAAGATTTCAAGCATGGTAATTTTGTACGAGGAAGCACGAAGGGTGCCTTTCACGAGAAAGTCTGACTTGTCGCAGCTAGTTGACAGGGCATGTAGTGAGCAACGCGCACAGAACAGGGGTGCATTGCATGCGGTATGTTGGGCCCTGCTCTTTGCTGTTGAAGAGTTTTTAGCTGGCAATTCTCTGCCTCCTGGCTAGGACCGACCAGTCGGTTATTAAATACGTGACGTAGCCCCATCTGCCTGCTGCTAGTCACCAGACCAAGCCCGTGGGACCAACGTGGTGGCTTCTGTGCTGGTGGTGGTAGAAAATACACATAGGCACACACGGCCCACAAGCAGCTCAGTGTTTGTTTCCACTGAGAAAGTTTTGACCTGCTTAAAGAGCTATTGCTATGGAAACCTAATGAGAAGATAATTGAATGAAACGTCTTTGCTTTCCATCCCTTTCTCACACTGGTGCCAGCAAGGTCAGAATCTTGCAGGCCTGCTTTCTCTTCAGGTTCATGCAAATTTGATAAAAATACCAAAGGCCTGTTTTCTTCTCTGTGCCAGCTCCGGTTAGATAAATTATCCCGTATTCAGTCAGGAGCAGTTACAAGTCTGTCAGTTTTTCATACTAATTATGTGACTGGGCCATTTTTAATGCACATGGATAACTAAATGGCTTTGCAGCACAGCCACCATGGGCTTTCGCATCGGTTTATTCACTGCTATGAATGTGCATAATATTTGTAGATTGAAAATCCCATCCAAAGCATTTTCCTCAATGGGCTATAAATAGTCATTGGGAAGGAATAAGAGGGCCACTATCAGTTTATTGAAGATCATAACAGTAGTGGTTTCATTATCAGATGGTGCTATGCACCTGTGGATTTTATGGTTCGTAAATGAGATGCAGCCATGTGTTAAAGCACATCTGCATTTAAAATACTTAGTGTTGAAACAAAAACCCATCAGAATCCTGTCATTCTCAGTTCCCATGTTTGTTCTGTTTCAAGAATGATGAGCTTTCAAAAATCAACAGGCGCATTCATGAAAGCAGCACATGGTGTCATTTGTGTCCTTTCCCAGTTCTGCGGTGTACCAGCACATTCACATCTTGGGGCATGTATGACTGTCTCTTGTAAAACCAACCGCTCTGTATGTGAGAGAAGCCCTGGCATTTTTCTGTCTGAGATCAGAATCAGTGCAGAGTTAACAAGGAAAGCTGTAGCCTAGTAGCTCGATGCAGCCTAGTTAAAACCTGTCTTCATAATCAGATACAGTCTCAGTTGGCTTATGATGCAAACGTCTGCATTGGTTCTTCCTTGCGCTCAAAGTTTTGGAGCCCACCTCCAGGATTCAAGGGTTAATTTATAAAAGGGAGGGATTGCTTAGGTATAGCAAGGTCATCCCCGCTGCAGCACTTTGATGGAAAGATAGACTGTTCTGGATGCCTGGCTTTGCCATTGTTCTTACAGAACCCACAGGCTGCAAAAGAAAAACCAGAAGTGCCCTCCAGAGGCAGTCCTCACGTCCAGATCTTTGTTGTCAGAGACGTCTGGTCTGGTCTCTATCTTTCAAGCACCCTCTTAAAAGCAGTTAGTTTTTAAAGCTGCCCTCCCTTTCTCTACCTACTGTTAGAATTTTGTCCAAATAGGTTGTCTTAATAGTAAGGAAATATTAACTCCTCCTTGCTAATTTTTTCCAGCTTGTATCTACTTGTTCTTCTGTCTGATTTATTAATAGGCTGTAAATTAATCTTCTTGCAGCTTTCAATTTTGACAGACTGAACAGGCAAAACTTTTCTAGCTTTCTTTGGTAAGAAAAGCTGTCTGGTTCCTTGACTATTCTAACAGCTTTTTTCTTTACCGCTTCTGGTTTGAATTCATCTTTCTTGAGCATAAGTAATGATGGGTACAGCTGTTCCCATATATATTCATTCTTTGTACTGCCATTGGAATTTCCCATCCTTACGCCTGTTAGGATTAACGTGTTGGGTTTTCCTCAGTCACCCTTTTGCAGCTGGTATCCCCAAGTACTCTGTCATTTGCAAACCTCTGGCATTTGAAAGACTGACTTCCATGCCAGTCCTGTTTGTGTACTTGCACATTTTAGTGTTGAATGTAAACTCATTTCTGTTAAGCCAGTCTTTCTAATCAGCTAATTCCTGGTCCAGGGTCTCTGCTCTGGCTGTTGCTAGTAAATTTTTTGTCACTGATCACTGAGTGGCCTGGTGTAATCTCTGCTAAAATGCATCATCTCTCTAGAGCACTAATATTTGGTTACTCCCAAAAGTAGCTCCATTTTTAGATTATCTATTGTGCTCTGCCCCCCCCCCCCCCCGCATTTGTTTATTTCAGCAGTATGGCTCCAAGAGGCCTGAAGTATCAGCTTAGAGATGGTTTTGAATTTGTGAGATTAATGAATTAAAGTTTCGACCCTTTCTGCAGCCTGCTTCCAGAGATTATGGTTTGATAAGAAAGTACTCCTTCCCTCTGGCCGTATATCTTTTTTTCTTCTTTCTTGTCTGAACATATACCCATATGTTTCTTCTGCTATACACTGTGACAGAGTACATTTCACGTGAAAGCTTGCTAATGAAGTTGTACATCAGACCACAACAAAAATGAAGGCCTCCACGGTGGAGTAATGGCATTTGGCTCCCTTTCAGACGTGCAGTGCTGAAACTTCTGCCAAGTGTCACTGCATCATTAACTTTCAGTACAAGTTATCAGTCTATGAATGGAAGAACACAAATCACTTTCAGTGCACGTTCACAGAGGAGCTGCAGATTTAACAGAGTAAGGGAGTGTAATTGGCAAATCAAACATACAGCGATGCCGAGGTACTCAAATTTTTCACCAGACATCTAGGAAGTAAAACGCTTGATTGATTTCACTGATGTTTTTTAAGTGTCAGAGTTGTCTGGTGGAACTAAAAAGCAAGTGACTTATCAGGCTCTATGTGGTAAGTTTTGTCAGCATTTCCATCTCTTCAGACCAGCTGTTAGCATTTTCAAGGTCAGGCCAGGCATGGAAGATTTCCTCTTTAGGGAATGCATGAAATGATAATTGGAATCTGCATCCTCTGATGAAACTCAGCATAGTTCTTAAATCAGTTACAAATGAGAAGGTGGTCTGCTTGCTGTGGATTCTACTCTTGTCCTCACCCCCTCTAGCTCAGGCGCGTCAGAAGTTTGCTCCTGCTGCTCTTCCCCTTCTTTGGAGGCCAGCGTGCAACGAGTTGGTGGCCTCGGGCTGATTCCCAGTGAACAGATGTCCACATCACAAACATTGCCGCTACACCTGCTACTTACTTGCATCGTTGTTGGCAACTGCGCAAGAGAAGAAAAGGATTAAAATGGATTTGGAGGCTGAAAAGCACGAGAGACTGCCTCTCCACTTTGAGGCTGATTTCACTAGTGAGGCAGAGTTCTGATCATTAACAGATTTCATTTTCTAAGGGTTGTGATTTGGTGCATTTCATGGATACTAAATTTAGTTAAGTTAAACAGAATAACTGCTTGATGGGTGCGGTCTATGCTTGGGTGCAAGACATACAGTGGATTAATTCTGTCAGTTCCAACAGAACTTGATTTTCTTTTTACTTGGTTGTCTCTATATACAGGTCCACACACTTTTTATCTGATTTACCTTTATTTAGAAAAATACTCACTGACAACTTTACTTTTAAGTGTCTGGATGAAATCCTGGCCATATTGAAAGTCTTCAAATTTCGACACTGGCTTTTCTGGAGTTTTTGCCCAGAAAGTAGGGGGTTTGTGTTTTTCTCCTGCATTTGTTATTCAGGCTTCTTAAAAACTAAGCATTTGGTGGCATATCACCTGTATCATTAACTTTTCCCCTTCAAGGGTAAACTTTATCAGCAACGGAAAACAATAAATGTCTCCCTCTGCCTGGTGCACTACAAATCTGAAATTTGGTTGCTTCAATTAGTTTGCAGTTTGTGCTGGATTAAATTTCTAATCAGTCTGAGGTTGAAGTAAGTTACATTTCAGAGCTTCGCTGTGGCAAACCCTCCTTGTCTACATGAGTTACTAAATCAAACTTCATACTGTCTCATTTCCCATTTAACGATGTCTTTGCAAATTGGTGAGCATGTTTTTTGTGCTTACAAAACGTTGGCCAGTAATAGCTTGCATCTTCTAAACTGTGAACCTGCTTGAACTGAAATTTTCCTTCAAGTGGTTTACTGAACTGATCAAAAACTCTTCATTGCCCTCTTCTGGGGGTCTAAGAAAACACAAGGAGCCTGCGCAAACACTGTGGACAGCAACAAGAGTACGGCATGTGTGTGTTATTATATGGCCTCATTCAAAGAACGATTTGGTTTGAGGTCGTCTTGGTATGCTGGGGTACGCATGTTTCCATTCTGCATGGCTGCAGTACAGTCACCGCACAATAGCGCATTGTTGTGCAGCGGGACTGAGCTCTCGCAAAGACGCTGCAGTAACGCTTTGCACTTGGAGCCTCCAGCAAAGCCATTGAAGCTGGCAGAAGTCATTTTGCTGTCTTGGCGCAGCATGGTTAAATAGTGATTCCCATAGGAGGGCTTCAAAGAACAGCACAAGATTTGGTAATTTCTGTTAGCTCCATTTATACAGACGTGGAAGAAAAAGGCAATGAAGCGGTGTGGTGGTGTCTCATCAGAGATCCCACAATGAACCGTTGGCGCTGAGTTGGAATCCATTATGGAAAACTGGTTCAACGAACATAAAGACCGAGAACAAAAGATTTACTTGCTGTTTTAGGGGGTTGTTTGTAGAGTCCATGTTCTGTTAAAATGAGTCTCTCCAGCCAGCTTTTGAGGGAGGGAGCATGCACTGGTGGGAAAGCACACAGAAGGGTCTCGGGGAGAAAGAAGTTGTAGTCTCCGGTTATCTATGGTCGCACTTTAAAGGGTCTGGACAAGTTTTCTTCACCTTGTCTTTACACCTCTACTCCTCTCTTGCACACAGTGGATTCTGAAAGCTTAATGAGTGCATATTTATAAAGCATTTTCAGATAAAAAGCCAAATAGGCCGACAACTGTTACACAGCTAAACAAATACAGCAACCCAGTGCTGCAGTTTCTAAGGCAGCCATATTACTGTTTTACAAATGGAAAGGGGGAAAGTATGTGAAAAAGTGTTTTTCTGAGGGATCCCTAGACTCCTTTGCCTTAACCATAGGTTTTTGTCAGTATATATTTTTCTATGCTGGTCACAAAAGGCATGTTTAAGAGGGGAACTCAGTTACTGTGGTCAGACCAGTGGGTTCAGTTTTTGTTTCCAACTTGCTGTGTTGGGAAGAAAAGGGAAGAGAAAACAGCTCATGATATATTGTTTGGCAACTATAATTTACTGTAATCAGACAGCTCCCATGAAATGTGAGACGCCTGCATCAATAAGTTCATTTCTCTTTTTTGTCCTAGGCTCTCCATTCATAAATCAAGTTCGGAAGAAGGCTCTGTAGGTCAGTATATTTCATTTTATTTGATACTCCTATGGAATTTTTAAACAGGTTTTGAGTTTTGCTTGTGCTGGGTTGTGAAGAGCTGAGTAAACACAATGCTGGCAGAAGTCAGCAGCATTTGTGTGTGTGGGGAGGGTGAGTCTCAGCAGCTTTAAGTTAGATGCTGGGTGTCTCAGTGATAACTGAGACTGCCCAACCAGTATTGTCATGTGATAATTATGCATCTTTTGACTTGTTGTATTGGATTTCAAATGTCTGCATGTTAGATCACTGCTAGCCTATATGTTTGTATTGTGAAAATGACCACCACCAGTGAATAACAGGGTTTTTGTTATGTTTGTTCATGTCATACCAGAGTGTCTTTGTTTCTGAAATATTTTGCCTTCTTAAATATGCATTTGTTTTCCATTGTCTTTCACTTTTTCTTTTCTTTTTTTTTTTTTTAAACTTACTATAATTAGTTCGTATTGCTATCCTAACTTGTTAGTTCAGCTGATACAATTCTGGACAAATTTTATTTTGCTTACTGGAGAGGAAAAGAAAAACTGGGAGGGGTTTTTGGTTTTTTTTTAATGTTTTTCTAGGGACATTTCCACACAGTCTGAATTTAAGCTGTGTTTCAGACAGTCTGTAAACCCAGCTCTAGGTCTTCTAGGGTGAGGTCCAAAATACTATAGTCATATGCTGAAACTCAGTATAAACTGTGTTCCATCGAATTTTTCAAAAGCAGAGGGATGAAATAGCTCTTTATCAGTAAGTGTTTCTGCCAGATCAGGCACAGTGTGTTCTCTTGCAGGTGGCATAAACTTTATGGCATGTGCCCTGGTTAATTCAATGGAACTAATTTACATGCCCTACCTTGAGCCAGATCCTATTTCTTTTTTAGAACAAATGATTAACTTCTGGGTCATCAAGCCATACGCAGATCTGAATGGGCCTGGACACCCCATCCTTGTACAGTCCAGGCATACAGAGAGCAAGAGTCAGATGTAGCTGATGGTCTCATAAAATTTCTTATGCCAAGTAGTAGAATATGCATATGCGTTTGTGCGTATGTGTGTGTGTGTTTATATACATGTAAAGTATTTCTTTTCTGTATAGATATGCACACACATATTAGAAAATTACTTATCTGAGGTGTGCCTCGGGTTGCATAATTGTCGTTCAGTTAAAGAGAAAAAACCAACAAAGTGCCTCAAAAACACTTCCAGACTTGATGATAACAACTCAACAGATATCAAAATGAATGTAAAATATTTTCTGTTTATAATTCAAAATACGTAAGTTACTGGCTTATCTCAGTCCTCTATAGCATTGGCAATTATAAAAGAATGTGCATTTCCCTGAAATAGTTACAGCAGCACAGTTCTAGTACAGAATAAATCAAGAAAAACAGAAAATTTGAGGATTTTTTATTCTTGTCTTTGACTTAGACAATACAACTTAATGCTTGAAGATTTCTCTAGCATTTACTAACTAATTTTTTTTTCTGAAATTCTTTTTCCCTTTCCCCTCATTCTCCCTCCCCACTTTCCTTTTAGGGAAAGCAGACTGGAAAAAGAAAAATAAGTTTTTTTGGCAGAATTTCCGAAAGAACCAGAAAGGACTAATGAGGCAGACTTCAAAAGGTAAATCTTTTTTAAGGACACACAGCCTATCCGTATAAAATAGAAGGAGCCAGCACACAAAGGTGTAAAATTGATTTGCAAAAGTGTGGCAGCTGGGGGCCTGTGGATCTGGAAATGTCGCAGGTTTGGTTCATCATGACAGGGCTCGTAAAGACGAGTCATGTTCTGTGAGACTGCAGATAGGAGGCTGGGACGCCTTCGGTCCTGACTGTCCATGATGTCACACATGCAAAGTGATGTGTTTAATATATATTTACAAGTAATATCTGTAAATAAACAAGATGCCTTTTTTTTTTTCCCCTGATCCTGACTTGATGAGAGAAATACTGATGTGTTTTAATTGAAATATCTTTCTCCTTTCTTTGGTATTTGGTTACATTGACCTGTTTGCTTTAGGCTTGAATCCAACCTTGCATTGTAGAAGACACTACAAGAACGGAGAAGTAAAAGTGCATCTGGTGACTAGTGCAAATGTAGGATCGATTCCACTTAAACTGTCAGGTGTCTTTCTCTAGTTCTTGTCCAAAAGATGCAGCTGTGCATTGCTTTAAATATTTATCTTCACAGAGAAAATTCCTGTTTCCCCATGTGTATCTGTTAGATTCTTGTGTTGCAGATGCTTCTCCACGTCGCTATGTCTGTATTCAGAGGGATTGTGAAAGATGACAGCAGCCCGCTTAGGAAGTCAAAAAGGGGCACATTACACTTTCAGTTAAGAGTAGATCCCTGCTTGCTCTCAAGGCAAAGTTCTAATTGTCCATGCTGACATGTCAAGCACATACCCAAAGGAGAGGTCCTGGAGTTGACAGCCCCAGTACATCCAGCACCGTGTGCCAGCTCAGGGGCTGGTTAGGTAGCCTGGATAGATTGGGGGATGTGCCCAGTCCGCAGCAGAGAGCTGCAAGGGCCCAGCACACCGTTCACGAGGAGGCTTCCCATCCGCTCTGGCAGCTGGCTGCAGTATTCCTCAGGGCTGAGCGCAGGACTTTTCTGCCATTAGCACCTTCACTTTTGATTCTTGTCCTTCAGGGTCAATAACTGAGTGATGACAGTCACTCTTTATTTCTCCTTGTCATATTCTCTTGCTTTCAGTGTCAAAGTAGACTTAGTTTTATCACCCTAATTTACTTCCTTTTCTTGCTCAGTTACTTCCAAATCATTCAGTCCTTTGAAATCGTAGTGTGAGCCTGCTCTGGGGAGGGTCTGTTTCTGGCCAGCCAGATCCACGTGGCAACCAGATTTCAGAGCAGTGGGTAAAATCCAGTTTCCATGTGTCCTGCTCGGTGCGTGACCTCTTACACGTGTTTGTTATCTCTGTGCTTTTTCCTGCAGGAGAGGATGTAGGGTACGTGGCCAGTGAGATCACAATGAGTGACGAGGAACGGATCCAGCTGATGATGATGGTCAAAGAGAAGATGATCACCATTGAGGAAGCACTTGCTAGGGTATGATATGTACATACTTCAGTTTCCTTAAGAAACATGTTTTAGGATGTAGGATATACCAATTTAGAGTTTTCATTTGCTCAGAAAACAGAAGGGGGAGAAAGCCTGCCTGTTTGTCCCATCGCACTAGGTAGCGTAAATTAGTTAGCAATTCCTTTGTTTATGGGGAAAAGTGAGATTTAGCTCAACCAAAAATAGATGTCCAGTGCATGGTAAATTGAGTCCTACAAGCATTTGCTTCTCTCCATGGCAATAAAGGATGCTAATCAGAGAAAAAGCTCAAGTGTAGACATTTTCATTGCAGCTGTCTAAAGTAAGGGAGAGAAATCTGACCTGTACTAGCCCTTATTTATCGTGTATGTTCATGGGTTTGTTTAAGTACGAAAGGAATGGTTCAGGTTTTGCTGAGCTTGCCTTATTTGTTTCAGAACACATATATTTCTTATGGCTGAAGGGCAGTTTGATTGAAGGCTTCCATTTTCAGCAATTAAAACGTAAAAAAATATTAACATTTAAGCTAAAATTACTTCTGCTTGTTTCTTAGCCAAAAGGTAATGTTTTGTTTTAGTAGCCTTCAAGAAAACATATTGAGCCATTTTTGACATTTGATACTAAAATCAACACGGATGTATTTTTTGACAAGTATAGTGGCTGTCACAAGTGCTTCTGTGCAAAATCTAAATATTAATAAACCACAAGGAAAATAACTGTAAGGTATTGTATTTGTGTAGCAGTAGGGCTGAGATTTTAATTTCTCAGGAGCCAAAAGGTCAGTGCTGAACTTCCCACACCACTTCTGATTTTATACTCTTGTGCAAAATACTGTGATGGAACACAGGGTATTCTGCATGGGCTCCATTAGAGGTGCAGAAAATATGATTTAGATCATGAATTGGCACTCAGATAAATTTCTATACTGACATACTGCACCTTGAAATAGATTATCCTAGAATATAAAGTTATGTTATTGTCTGAGGAAAATACTACTTTGCTGGGAATCGTATCATAAAAAAAAAAAAAAAAAAGCAACCTTTTAAAATTACCAGTTGGTAATACTGGGAATTCTTTTACTTCTGTGCTGTTAAAAATTTGGGGGGCGGGGGGCGGGGAGGGTGAGGGGGTGGTGTACCTGATCTGTATGGTTCATATATATACTGGTACTGTTTCCCTCTAGTGGTCTGAGCTACTAGCAGCAACTTTTTTTTTTTTTCTTTCTTATCCGTTCTTGATGATCCTCTCAACAGTTTGACTCCAGTAGGATTGGTTTTATGTCTTAAGCCTTTTATTGGAAAATGGGAAAGATGGTCTTTTGTTTTAAAATTATAAAAGGTGGTTCCTAGTCTTTACTGTGGATCATTTTCTTTGTGAAGGAAATTGGCAGGCTATTGTGATTTAGTCTGTCCCCTGTAAACTGTGCCTCTAAGATGGGGATGTATAATTTATATTTTACCAATGACAGTTCATCAATATTCAGTATTTACAGATCACTTCCTTTTAAGGGAAAAAAAAAAAAACCCAACTCATCACTAAAACTTCTGATTCTAAAACAAAATAATTTATTCTAAACAAGTGAGACATGCAATGCAGAAGTTCTGATTTTCCCAGTTCACAGTGGTACACAGTAAAAAAAACCTGAAAGGACATAAACTCTTGCTATTTTAATAAAAATTGGTAGCTTCTTCTTGCTGGAAGATGTTCTCTCTGTCTTTTCGGATTTCAGCTGAAGGAGTATGAAGCCCAGCACAGGCAATCAAGCACTGTAGATGCTACAGAATGGCCTGATGGATCTTACTCAACATTTGATGGGTCTTCCAATTGTAATGTAAGTACCTGTCATTCTGATACAGCTCCCCAGTATCATTTAATATTTAAATGCTTTTATTGCAGTGCAGAAATATCCTGATTCACCCAGAGATTTCCTTAATAGGAAATGTGTCATTTGACCTTGTGATGCTATGTGCTGTCTGCAGAAAATCTTTAACATAGATTTTAGATCTTCAAGGTCTGTTGTCATAGACTTTAACAGTCTTATTGTATAACCTCTCTTTTTTTCTTTTTTTCATTTTTTAATCTTTCCCTTTGTCACTGAGCTTTTGAAGAACAAGTGATCTCAGGCAAAAATGCCTGTGTTCCAAAATGCACAGAAAAGGTTTTTTAGAAGGAACTGTTTCTCTTTGTTGATTCACAGTAACTGAAAAGTAGAGTTTCTCAGGCCTTCCTAGCCCTTGTTGATACATTCTAGATGAGGGTCTGGCTAAATCCTAGCTGCCTGGTGCTTTCAAGTAGTTCTATCTCTGCATTTGCTAACTGTCAGCCCAGAGAGTTTGCAGTTTTTGCCAGACCCATAAGCAGTAAGGCAGCTTTCCTCTGTCATTTTTATTTCTGAGCTGTGTAGCTTCTGTTGTTTTTATGGGCACCAGACAGTCTTTGTGTCATGCCATACTGAATTAATTAATTTTTCCTTCCAAATATCTTCATTTTCACTGAGTAGTTTATTCCACTTCATTTCTCTAATTGAAAGTTCACAGATAAATCTTGGAGAAGAACACATTCGGCTGTCAAATCCAAGCTCTTTGTAACCCATATAATTGAATCATAAGCTTTTGAGACCATTGATTGATGTATTTATTTTATTGTCACTGGAATTTCCTGCTAACTGCAGCAGACAGTTAGCTTCTCCTCCCTAAATGAAAAGAGGAATGCTATGTCATTTTATGGGATGTTTAAAATATTTTGTGGTGGAGAAAGATTTTCTTGTTTGTATTCAAAAAAAAATATGCCCATCTTTAGTTAAATGGGAGCAGAGCGGGGACTGATGTTGCCTTATACTCTATTCTGATATATCAGAAATGTGCAAAGAATAGAGACTGACTTTTCTGCACTGATTGTTTAGCCGGTTGAAAGATGTCTTGATCTTTTCCTCATTAGTATTTATAGCCTGAACTTTCCCTTCTCGAGGTCTTTGGCTAAGGTGCCTATAGCATGAAAGCCTCAAAACTCTCATTTACCATGCTCAAATCTCAGAAGGATACTGAATTTCTCTCTTAAATCTTCTGATAGAGGTTTACACTTCTGTTGAAGTTACTGAAAGCTGTGTATACCTCTGATGACCAAACGTGACTCAGTATTTCCTCCCTAATGGAACAACTTGGCACCTTTTCTCTAAAATTATTTTCCTAAGCCATCTTTGCACTTTGAGTCAACAACTCTGTGGCCTCTCTCTGCTGTTCTGGTAGGATTTGAACCATCCTCCTGCTAACATCAGTGGGGGATCTCTATTCCATTGTTGTAGATACCTCTCAAGATTCTTGCCCTTGCTCCTAATTTTTATCCTGGTTACATTTAACAGAAGCTGTGAAACTGCTTGCCTTCAAGGGTAAAGCAGATCATCTGCAGAAACGAAACTTCATGCTATATCAAAAGTCAGCTTGGCTTCTTTTTTGTGGACAAGAAAGAAACTAGGGTTAACTGGGGTGAAAGACTTTGGGCTATAATTGACATGCAAGAGTGAAAAACAGTGCAAAGTATCAGATAGGTCTAAAGATAGAGTGTGTGTTCACCCAGACTGTTTTGCCAAAGGACATCTCTATTAATCTAAAATGACCAGCTTTTTAGATCTGCAAAGTTGATTCTGTTTTCAGGTCCTTTCTTTGCCAAATAGTGTGACTTTCAGTGCTATTTGTGTGATTTGTACTCCGTGAATTTGGAATCTCAACTTAAAACTACCCTGCTCATTTTATAGAGGCCATGAAGCAAAGATGTTTTTCCATATATTAAAAACATTCTGTTAAGTAGCCCATTGCCTTCTAACCTCAGAAAGTAATTGAAAATATGAGTCACTGAAATTGAAGTTTCTGGTTTGAATTAAAACTCCCTGGGCAATGGCTCTTCTGGTTCTGTTGGCATTTTTTCCGATTTTTTTTTTTTTTTTTCAGTTTCATGGCCAAATTGTTACTAGGCAGTTTTTAGTGGAACATAGCGATCATATTTGATCATTTTGTAAATATTTTATACACACAAATGATAAAAGCTAATTGCAGAATAATTACAGATGGAGGGAATTTAGAAAAAGAATAATTTTTAGTTTACTTGCTATACATTTGTTTGGTAACCTTGGGGATTTAAGAGATATCAAGACACTAGTATAATGGCCTTTTTTTTTTTTTTTTTTTTTTTTTTTTACCTTCTCGTTTTATCTTTGCAGGTAGAAAGACCTGCTGCTAGTTAGGAGGACTTAGGAGGATGGGTCACTAGTTTTTTGTGGAGAATCTTGGTCTAGCTTTGCCCAGTGACTACATTTCAGGAAAGGGGGGAAAAAAAAAAAAAAAAAAAGGTAGAATCTAAGCAACCAGGGAATCTAAAAATGGAGGCGGAACGTGTGGAGTGTTCTAAGGGTTTAAGTACTCCATTGCTTTCAAGTCAGCTCTGCCCACAGCATAAGAACAGCCACCTATAAACTAACATCTAAAGGGCAAATATCATAAGTTGTTGTTTTCCTTTGGGGGGCAGGGGGGGAAAGAGACTACTTTTTTTTTAAACTTGTATAGCTATTATATGTTTATGACTAACATTGCTGGTGTTGATCCTTAACTCATTTTGAAGATTGATTTAGGGATTCTTTCTCCCAGCTCCTCCTCTTTTAAATTACTATGCCAGGAAATGGAAACTTGCATTTTGTGCCCTTACAAAACTAAACCCAAAACATGAACCACAAAGGATTGCAGGGTCATCATCTCAGCATCTGAAGGGAGGCAGCCCAATGTCATTGCTGTGCGGTTAATTGTATGTCCTGTTTGTTTGCTCTTAAGAAACAACCAACCAACCAAAGGCCTTGCCACGTCAGTAGGTGACTTGGTTCTCTTCCACTTTAGAGAAGTTTGTAGCTTTCAGTCTCACTACTGTGGTCCCTTTGTTTCACAACAAAGTATGCGTGTTATTTAATTGCTAATGTGGGAATGCACTTGAAACTGTTTTTCTTTTTAGTCAGATGTATCAAAAGTCTAAAACGCTTCACCATTTTTTTACCAATTTATTTCTGAGTATTTATGTTTCATCTCTGTCGGAATGAAGGCTGCTCACAGTAACACTAGACAAGCTTTCATTGCCTTGTGCCAGGCTTTGGGATGTAAAGCAGGTGCAGTTTGCAAATGGATCTCTTTCTGGATTTTAGATAAGGGCCTATTTGTCCTCAGGAGTCAGAAAGTCCAGGGAAAGAGAGGACTTCAAAATTGTACCACATTCTTTCTTTACACTGAGGTGCCTTTTATGCTTCTTAAAGATAGAAGCTCATTTGATAACCCTTGGGGGCTGAAATTCTCAGTTCATCTAAAACAGGGCTGCTTCATCCCCAGAGCCCCGCTGGTACCGCTCCAGCCCAGCTTGGAGGACCAGCATTAGGAGAAACCAGTATAAATCCTTTCCTGTGCCCTCTGCTGAAAGACTGCTGATTGGTACCAGTTGCCATGTTTGATGCAGGAGTCGGGGAAAGGAGAGAAGCAGGAGGGAGGTTGTGACAGAAGTGTGTATCATACGTGTGCTGCCACTGAAACAAACCGCTAATTAACTTCGCTGACAGTTTCTGTAGATGCAAGTTAAATGAAGTCATAATTATCTCTGGGCTGAACTGTTTTGTTGGTCTCGTCGGGCTTCTGTGTTTCGGTTTTGATCAGCAGATAATGGTCAGCCATCCAGGGCTCATTAATGCAAGCTTCCAGGTAGCGTAGCCGGCCTTCGTTTGAAGGGTGCTGCGGTGAGCTGTGCCGGGCTCCCCCGACACCTCCCCGCCTGCCACACGTGGCCTTAGCAGCCTCTGGAGAGAGGCCGTAGAATGGAAGAGCAGGGAGAACAAAACCAGCATCTCCCTCGAAAAGCACGGCCCGCAGGTGGGCCCGCTGGGAGCCCGCAGTGCTGTTCTACCTCCCTGCCCTCCCAACACCGCTTTACCCAGGACTGTCAACGTGGCACCATTACCAGGAGGAAACTGGTGCCCCGTTTGTTTTCACAGAGGAGGGCGGCAGCGGTTGCGCGGACCTGGAGGGGTGCTGTGCACATCTGCGTCTGCCATGAGGCCGGTGCTGGGGGAAGCTGCCCCTTGCGTCGCCGCTCTTTCTGACTATCGATCCTCTTTGTAACAGACGGCAGCAAATAGAGTCCCTACAGCCACAGCTCTAGCTGGCGTGAGATAATCTTTTGTTGCTCCTGTTCTTCCTATTATTTCCTGAGGACATTTTTATTTACCAAGTCATTAAATGGGGCTAAAAGCTGAAAGAGTGCGCAGCACAGGGTTTGTGTCTGCTACCAGCGTCAAAGGCAGAATAACAGACGAGAATGGACTTTGGGTTGTATTCATTTCAATCCGAGAGATGCTGAAGCTCTTGAATCAGGATTGTATTACCTATGGTACAAAGCTGACCGACAAAAGATGAAGTCTGATGGAATTATCTCTGGCTCACGACAGTCGTTACTGTGTTGTTTGGTAAGTGTGAGGAGTAGGAAGAAAAGAAATAATTACAGTATAACTTCTGTAGCACCAGCTACCTTGAGAGTAAATCTAAGTTTAACTACAGCAAATCCACATTATTCAGAGTTATACTGCATTTCAGTGGTTCAGATTGTGGATGCTTTCTAAATACAGTGATTTTTAAATGGATTTTTACTCATATTACTGGTGGATTCTTTAAATGTTTAACCATTTGTTAACACTATTATTGCTTATACTACAGGACTGTTAGAGTAAACACGAAAAAGCCCTTCCTTTGGTACAGTCAGTTGAACTTGTTAGAACTAAGCTCAAAGTTGATGCATATTGTGAATCAGCATTGGGTATCAATGGAGACTAGGGTATGATGACTTTTTTTTAATTTAAACAGTAGTGTTTAAGCTGAGGCAACACAGATACTTTGAGCATTTTCAAAGCTCTGTGCTATGGTAGCCCCGTTTTTGCTGTTATCACAGAACTTAACCATTTTTTCTAAGGTTGGGTTTTGGGTTTGGTTTGTTTTTTTTTTTTCCATGGAAGGCTAAAAGGGGGAAGAGGATGCTTCTGTATTTCAGTTCTTGGAGAACTTGTTGCCACCTCCACTCCTTGCATGCTCTTTGAGGTGATGGGGGGGAGCTGATGTTGAGCATGGCTATGAATGAACGCAGGGCTTTGCTTCGAAGAGTCTAGTGACCTGATTTCTGTTAAGATTTCGTGAAAGGCACTGATGTGCCTCATTGTGTTGGATGATATATTTGTTACTACTATCCGAGTTCCTGTAATACTGTCAGTGCTTAGTAACAGTTATGATGAAGAAAGAGCCTATAATAAGAAATGGCTCAAAATGATAGTACTCAATTCCCACACTATGTGCCTAACACAGGGACCTGTCCTGGGAGCTGCTGGCTGCCTTCCCTTTCCACTGATCTCAGGGACAGTGTCCAGCACCTCTTGGTGAAAGCTAGCAGCAGCAGATTTACAGCATATTTTGTTACGAATGTCCCCCCTCTCTATCCATGCATAAGAGCAGTGTTTCCTGTTGGTGTAGTAATACAAAAACCTTCATGAGAGAAATGCAAACCGTCATTACGGTTCCCAGGACACAACACAAAGTTTTAAGTAAGGTCAGCGCTGTGAAGTGATGATAGCAGAGTGAGAGACCATTGATGTGGTTATATTTGGTTTTGCAGAACACTGTAAGCAGTTTTTTACCTATTTGGTCTGAAATTTTCCAGAACCCTTTAGAATTAGCAGGAGAAATGCATTTATTTACGAATAAAACTATATCGCTTCTTTAAGTATTACTTACCGTGCAAGACCTGCCCATGTTGTCATCAGATGCAACTTGACTAGGTGTGTGTCCCTAGTGGGACTGAACGCTGTCACCACAGGATTGTACTGAGCTGTTGGCAGTAATGTAGCCCAAGTAAACCTCCTGCTCACTGCCAGTAGGAGTTGCTCCTGCAGATGTGAAGACTGGATGTAATTAGTCTGTTGTAAGGTCTTTCAGAAAAATCTTACTGCTATCATGACTCAGAGAAGAGAGCTTATGCTAACATGCAGGCAGTGACTGTAATTAAGCGTGTTCATAACCACTTCTGTTTTGACTGCATTCACACAAGCTCTATTGACTTACTTTACCGCAAAATGTTTGGCCATGTATTTCGGGAGGGTGGGAGGTGGGAAGGCAAATTAATTTAATATTCATTCTAACACATGACTTGGCTTTTTCTTATACCTTTTTGCCCTTGGGCAGATGCCTAATTTCTCTGCTTATTACCTAGAGGGTGGGGGGACAGTGGTAACAGCTTTTTCCTATTCTCCCTGTATGCATCAGCCAGCAGGAGATGCTGTAATCCATAATGTGGTTTCCCTGCCCCCATCTTTTCTGAGACCAAGCCTATTAAATTGGAACAAAGCCTTGCTCAGTTCAAGAATTAGGAATCTCAAAAGCCATGTGTTTCACTGCCCTATTTGGCAGACCCAAGCTGAATAATCTTTACTTGTGGTACAATAGAAAATTTTAATTGCGCTCCTGTCGGCTACCACTTGCCTCCCCTCCCCACTGCTAGTGTTTCCTTCCTCGCACTTAGCACGGTAACATTAATATTGTTTGAAAATACTATAAGAATGTAATTTAATTTACTACGCCCTTCACTAAAGGGAGCTCATTCACTTCTTTTTCTTTTTTTTTTTCTTTTTTATTCTCCAATATGACTTTCACTGTATTTCATGTATCGCTGTTCCACCCTTGGTTTTCCGAAGTGCCGGGAGGTTGGTTTCCAGTGCCAGTGGTGTACTCCATTCATTAATAGTACAGGCTACACCAAAGAAAAGGGATTCTCCCCAGGCCTTCTTAACCTTGCCAAAACACAAGATGAGACCTCCTTGTTAGAGACTCTCTTTCCCATGTGTAGAGGAGTCTGCAGGAGAATTGGAAAGGAATGCTGTATTGTAACAGATACAGAATAATGTAATGCAGAGCTTCATTCTGCCACATATACCTATGACAAGTGGTACATGAGTACAGCTGTAATGTCATTAAAATTAATTATGCTAATCAGGGAGAGAAACACTTTGCCACGAGGAAATGTGTCTGGCTTGCAGATGCAAACGTCAGCAGTGTGCTTCTCAAAATTACTTAACTAAAACCTGGAAACAGTTAACATCTAGGAATTTGCCTAAGCAGCTATTCTAGTATCAAGACAGACCTCCTGGGAGAATTAAATTTGCGTGCTCTCGTTACTTATGACAAATATTTCCCACTAATTTCAGCAAGCAGTGTCGTCACCAGCTAATGTGTAATATATCTTTCACCAAAGTAGCCGTTGGATTCTCCTTTGATTTCCTTGTAAGTAATCACAGACCAAACCCAGACATGGTTACCTGGGGGGGCTGACACTTCCACTGCACGTTTTAGACTTACACAGCCCTTGCAATTCATGCTCTTGCAGTTAATTATGTGAAGTGGCAAAAACATTTATGACTTCTGTTAATTTTCTTACAAATTTTGGAGACCATTATTTGCAACCTCAGGATATGATGTGGATTATCACATCTGAGCTTCACTCAGTTTTCTATAAACAGCCTCTGCAAGGATTAGAGGTTTGCGAAACTTTCTTAATGAAACCCCAAACCTTCAAAACTCAAGTTGCAAAGCCCCAAACTTAGATCAGTTTCACTCATGGCCATGAACTTTTAAGGGAATCTGGGATACATTTCAAGGAAGTTGCTGTCATGTTTCACTTGATGTGGGCTGGTATGTTATTGAAATTGGAGAACACTAGCTGGTTTTATCTGAAGCTTAGAATTTTCCATAGGGCTTTACATCAGAGTTTTGGGGCTGAAGTAATTGAATGGTAAGAACCAGCTACAACACACCAGTAAATCTAGTTTACATGACCACTAGGGAGTAGAAAAGCTGTGTACGGTCACTAGTACAAAGATGGAGAAATTTAAAAAGGACATTTGGCTAGGTGGCTCATTAAAATCAGCCAGTCATCCAAGGAAGCAGATGTTTAGCCCTCTTGTGATTTCACTGTGTGATTGATCTGTGGTGAATCCAGATTAACTGGCCATTGATGGTATGGTCCTGAGTAAGGGGAGTCTTTTCTGAGCTTAAAGAGGGTGCTGGTGTGGTATGCCTTTGCTACTGCTTTCCACCACTGGATAGCAGTGCTCCTAATTAGTAGAGGGTTTGGTCTGTGGTTTTTTGTGCTCTGAGAAGAATTGTCCAAATTCTGGATTTGTCCCAAGGTTTGAGATTAGGTATGGTTGACTATAAGAGGAGCGCCAGTTTACTTGAGCATCTCAGCATCTGTTTCGTAGGAAGGGAGGTCTGAGCCCAGCCTAGGAGGAGAAGTTGGAAGTCACGCTACAATGCTTCATAAAGCCGCAATGTGGCTAATTCTAGACCAGTCTGATATTTCTGAATTAAACATAATTTGCCTTTCCAGTTCTTAGTGATGTTCTTTTTTTATAGCACTGAAACCAAAGGGAAAGAAAAAAAAAAAAGTATCTTAAGTTCACTAATTTAAAAAACATTAAGCAAGGTTTATTTTTCTGTCAAATTAGCCCTTTATAAAGGGAGATTCTCAGGGGGGCTTTTTGTCAAAAGAATTAAAAAGTGAAAATAAAAAAAGCCTGGTAAAGGGCCTAAGTTATATTTCCTATAGACACAGCCTCTCCTCTAGCGGTCGTGTCTGAGGGTCAGTCTTCGTCCTGGCTTTGCAGAGATTCTCTGTATTTTTTTTCTTTCACTGAAATTCCATAGACAGTAATTAAGGAACTGGAGGCCAGCAAGAGGTCAGCAAGCCTTCGTCAGTGAAAACAGGGATTGTTTGCCATGTACAACACTCCCTTTTTTCCTTGTGGTGAATAGAAGATTTGCTTAGAGCTGATGACTTATGCCTTTCTTGCAAGTTATGCAGCTAGCGAGTAACTGGGGGAATCAATCAGTGAGCAGAAAACAGCTAATTGAGTCCAGCATCACGCTTTTTTCTTCTTTACATATTCAGTGCTGGAATCGGAGCCAGTTTGGTGTCTGATAATGTAACTCCACAGAAGAGGCATTTTGTGCACAGGATTCGGAGCGAATACAATACTTAAGAAGAAGGGTCTACTGCTGAATTTTAGGGTTACGAAGCTGACAGCAGTTGAGGACTCAGGGGGAATTACTCGAAACTGAGCTTTAGGCCTATAAATGCCGAAGCTGGTAAGTCACTGAGCATGTAGCGTGATGTGGAGAGGATGTGCCTCCTGTTTCAGAGAGGGAGAAAGAGAAAAGGCTTTTGTGGTTATTCTTAGGCACAGCACAGCATGCATAGCTTTTCTCGGTTCTCCTCTTCGTTTCCTTGGGCTTTTAAGTTCTTTTCTGTTCTATTTTCCTGTCTCTGACTTTATCCAGGCATCTTTAATAAAAATTTTTAAAAAGTTAGAATGGTTGTTTTTTTTGGCAGATGTAAAGCCTGTTAGAGAGAAAGAAGAAAGGACACGTGTAGCCACGTCTCCTAAAGGGAACAGCAAAATCCCTTTGCGTTTACTATAGAGCTTGTAGTTCTGAAGTGAGCTAGCCAGAGCTGGGGGATGTGATGTGATATGCCCACAAGTCTGAATGTGGCTTTTTGCCCCACTTTGCTGAACGAGAATTTTCTGATAGCCAAAAATAATTGCAGCTTGGGCTTAATCAACTATTAAGAGATTTCCTTGTTTCTTAGATGGGAGGCTTCCTAGAGATTTCAGTTTGGGGCTGAACTATTACTGGGCATAAAGTGAATTGTAAAATGGTAACATCTCTCGAAATGGCTTCACACAGCTCATGTAAAAGTCACGTATGTTTTTTGTTTACGGAGCTGAAACAGATTAATCAGTTATGATAGCTTTAACTGGATATTGTTCTAGTGTTTCTTAAACATTTTTATTAGGACCTGGCTAGCAGGCTTTGCCTATCTTGTGTTTTTTAAGGGCTGCTGCTATAATCCTGAAGTGTTTCCAAACATAGTCCTGCCGAAAGCTAGCTACTTACTTCTGGTTTACATTTTGCCAATTAGTTCCAAGTACCCTAATAAATGTTAGGTTTCTCTTTGTGTGTGCGCGTGTGTGAAGCGCTAATTCAAAGGGGGAGGTTAGGATTGTTATTTCTACGGCGTGTGAAATGGGCTGGATGTTAGAGAGCAGCAGAGCAAGGTGTGTGCCCTGCCTCCAGAGCAGGCAGCGGCAAAGAGCCTGCGGGAGGAAAGCGGGAGAGAAAGCAAAGAGGGCGCCAGGAGCAGAACCGTAGATAGCTCCTTGAATATCAAAGTAGGCGTGCTAATTTCCTATTTGTTCCTGGATGCGAGGCTTTTTGCTTTGATCTTACACATGAGATGATGCAAAGCGTGGCCTTTAGAGGTGCCCGAGTAGGAAAAGTTTTCCAAGGAGAGCGAGACGCTAGAGGTGGCAGAGGGAATTGATCTCTCCTGGATTTGAGAGCACCTTCAGAGGTTTGTGGCCACATTTGTTAGCGGCGAAGAGCTGGGTGGTGGGGACGGGCCTTGGCCTCTGCGTAATTTTCCAGCCATGTGGTACGTGGTGGCTGCAGTCCCCCGCATGCAGTCCTTGGTATTTCCAGATGCTGTTAATTTAGTCCCCGTTTCCCTGCAGTCCTTCGCGCGTTTGTGCAGCCGAGCTCGTCCAAGCTGGCGGGTTTCCGCGCCGTGAGAGCATTGCAGATGTGTCGGGGATGCACTTGCTCCAAGCGGCGCGGGGAAAGGCGGCTCCACCCGGCCAGCCCCGCCAAGGGGCCCCGCAGGCTTCGCCGGGTCCCCCGCAGCCCGGCCGAGCCCCGCGCTCTCTTTAAAGGAAGCGCGATTTTTTTGTGCGTCGGCTTTGGACAATTTGTTATGGTTTAAGGCTGTGGAGCCAGCTGTCTGCAATCTGATGTAATGTTGCCCTGGAAACCAGAAATGAAACACTTAAGCATTCACCACAGAATTACTACATACAGCATTAGCCAAAATAATTAAAAGTTGAGCCATATGGGCTTTCAGATGGAAAAATTTGGAGCGGAGGAGATGGAAGTTAAGTTGTTCCTATTTGCAGTGCTGCAAATCCGTTTGTTTTCCCCTTGGTGTGTGGGGAGAGGCCTGCTCCGGCGGTGCGTGGGGGAGACGGAGGGGCCCCGGCTGTTTCACCGGCGCGTTAATGACGCCGAGGCTTGGCCTAACGAAGACGGCCACGTGCCAGGGGCTGGGGGAGGCATTGGCGGAGGGGTGCGCAGCGTGGCCTCCTCCTGTGCTGGAGAGCCTCCGGCCTAGCCTCTTGCAGACGCGTCGTTCCCTCTTCAATAGACTCTGTCTGCCCCTTTCGCAGTGCTGCCATGCACTGAAGCACTTGTTAAAAAGGGGGAGAGGGCGAGAGGGGGGCTGGCAGCCAGCTGCGTTGAAGCCCCGTGCCAAGACCTGGCTGCTAGAGCTGTCCAAGGAAGACATTTGCCCAGCCCGCCACACGTTGGGGAGATTGGGGCGATTTTTCTCATCTGAAGTCAGGGACAGCCACCAAAAAAAGCAATTTGGTCACTGTGGAAGTGTGGGGGGAGAGCGGGTAGAGTGGGTCAGGGAAGTCAAAGCATCGAAGTTCGGTGATTTCCAAATATGTCGCTTACGGCCTGAATGCTTTACATTTCTGCTTTCTGTTTAATATTAGCTGTAAAAGAAAGCATGGCTTGAGCTGGAAAATTAAGCTCTGTTTCCCATGTGCCAAAATGGAAACTTTTGATAATTTCAAGGCCTTCTTTTAAAAAAATTGTTTCAAAAACAGGAAGAGAATCTAAAGTAGTCCTTTTTCAAAACGGTTTCATTTTCAAGGAATCAGCATTATTTGACAAGAAAGTTTCCTGAGCGGCACCACTGGCATAGTCACCGACGTTTTTAGACCTTTTTGAATGAACTTATTAGCCATCCTTTTCCTTTACAGAAGATTTTCCGTGCCACATGCTACCCGATACGATAGGAAATAGGTTGCTGCAGAGGGACTGACTTTGTTTTTAGTCAACCCATAATCCGTCGGCTCCCGTTGTTAAACATGAGCTGTTCTTGCCTCTCTTGGCCAAGCACTGGCACTGGGAAGGGTCTGTCACTGCCTGCAGAGGACCCTGGCTCAAAGGGTGCCGGGAGTCCTGAAGCAGCAGGGAAGACCAGCTGACACTGGATTACGATGGGACTTTATTTATTTTGAAGTGTGGTGGGGACTCCCTGTACCACCCACTCGGGTTTGATGTCAGTACCTTGTGCTGAGGCTATTTTGGCGCTCGCTTTCACAGCGGTAGTCATGAATGCAAATGTCAAACATCGTAAAAGCTTTTGTTGTCGTTGTTGAGTCTTCTTAACTCTGAGGGGGACAGTTCTTTATTGGATACCAGTGGTGCAAAAGTAAGACTAGTTGTTTATTCTTTGATGAAATCCTGAGCGGGAGGACCAGGTATGAGCTGTTCTCTAAGTCTCATAGAGCTCACAATTTTACAAACAGTAGTCTTGCAAACCAAGGGTATATGAAAAGTAATGAAGGAAGGCAATGACTTAGAGTAATTGCATTTAGACACATCTTGAGTGCAGGGTACGCATGATGGTTGCTTGCCAGGATGCGCTTAACGGCCTAAGAAGTCTTGACTGAACTTCTTGATTACGGTCCATAATCCATTTGTCATCATATCTAAATATGTCTGGCTCGTTGTTTGACATGTCATTAAATTGTCCCAGCCATAATCTCTGAATTAATGCTCATCTTGCTGTTTAATTTATCTTGATATAAACAAGTCTGGTACTCCTCTTTACAGCCCTATTTTTCCTGAAGGAAGATTATTAATTACCTAGCCAGCCTGTACCCATAATAAACGCACTCCTGCAGCTTTCCGATGGCAGAATGGCAATTCCTTCTGCCATATGTGGTCCATTTGGTATTTCTTCTTGTTTTGGAGTAACATGAAGTTTGTGGGAAATCAGTAACTGACAGTGCCCTTGTAGAAAGTGGCTGAAAGGTTGCTCTGGTATGGTTCTGCTGGCCTTGTGAGGTGCGTGCTTGCGAGGTAGGCTTTCAGAGCTGCCCTGGCTCCTTCAGGCACTGTTATGCCTTTGAAAGTGTACCCGTGCAACTGCTAATTGGTGTCCTGCCCCGTGGCATCTGCTGTTATTGCCACATCCTGATATTTAAGCATATTAGAAAAGCAGAAAGTGTTCTTATATTTGGCCTGTCTTTTATTCAGCCTTCAGATAAGCAGACAGCATTTTTGCTGGGGAAGACAAGAGGGTGGCTTTTTTTTTTTTTTTTTTTTTTTTGGCTTGCATTTGTTGGGGATTTTTCTTTTTTAAAAAGTTTAATTAAGGAGAAGGAGACAAAAGGATGAGCGTGCCGTGGAAGCCCAGATAGCTGTGCCGACAGGAAGTTGCATGAGGGTTTTTAGAACTGACCATTAGGAATGCGGCGAATTAGCTGGGACCGCGGGTGAAAACAAAGTAAGGTATATGATCCATACCACGCTCCAGCTGGAGCCCGCACTGCGCACAGGAATGTGCAGCGGTGCACAGTGCCAGGGCTGTCCTGGCCGAGCCAGAGAGCCCTGCTGGCCTCCTCTCCTCTCCCCTTCCCTTCCCCCCGCCGCCTTCCACATTCTGAACTGATTAAAACAGAGGAAGTAGCACATTGAACGCTGGATCTGGCTCGAAAATCGAAGTCGTCTTCTCGTTCACAAGGAATGGATTGTTTCAGCTTGTTGTGTCACTGCTGCTGGAGAGAGGGGAATTTTTTTTTGTCTCTGTAATGTTTGATACTTGAGGGAAAACAGCTGGAACCAAGCATACTGGATCAGATGCGAAACGAAACGGGATGCTGGGGAATATGGACTGCACTGTATATCTGAAAAGGTCAGAGTTTTCCCTTGGTCAGTGCTGGAGGAATGCTGTGTCCATCTTAATTCCAGCCTCAAGAGCCTTCAGGAGGAGTGTAGGGAGCAGGGAGGAGGAAAGGAATATTTTGTAGCTGTGGCAGTTGGTGAGCGAGGCAGATGAGGTCTCCTCCTTCCTTTTCCTTCCCGTCCCTTTCTTGTGCTGCTGTTTTTGATTTTCTGGGAAGACTGGGGGGAAAAAAAGCAAGTCGTCAATGACACAGCATCAGTTTGGAGAAGCTGTTTATAACCAGGTTTAAACAGCAAGTTCTGAGATGCCAGACAGACCAGTGACTGACCCAAACCACAGGAGCATAACTGGTATGGTAAGAAGAGCCCTGGGAAAGAGCCCTGCCTGAAACGTACTGAGAGAGGACGTGGAAGTAGTTATTACACAATGCATGGGAAGAAAGACAAGGGCAGGAATGCATTTTAATGCCTAGGATCTTACATTGCACAGATTTAGAAATCAAAATGGTATGTCATGCTTTCAGAAAAAGAAAAAAAAAAAGAAAAAAGAAAACCCTCAGTAATTTAAATGTTTCTGTCTGACCTGAGCTGAAAATATAACAGCAGTTACAGAGCTGCATTGACACAGCGCAGCAGATGAGCTGGGTTAACTTGACTTCAAGGAGCAAGCCGTGGAACTACTATTTTATTAATATTCCCTTTGTTTCTTTGCCAGTCAAGAGAACAATCCGATGATGAAACAGAGGAATCGGTGAAGTTTAAGAGGTTGCACAAGCTGGTGAATTCTACTCGCAGAGTCAGGAAGAAACTCATAAGAGTGGAAGAAATGAAAAAACCCAGCACAGAAGGTAAAATGCAACATGCATATGGTTAAAACTGCGTGTGTGAATACATGTTTCTGTTGAGAGGGGACAGAAAGTGGAGGGCTGGAGGAGGGAGGGGTGGAGTGTTCTTAAGGGATGATAGGAAAGACTGCCTTGTTTATGGTGCATGCCTTACCCAAGTAATTGCATTTTGAGACTGTGGAAGGAGGAAAGTGACAGCCTAGAATGTGGTTACTGCTGATCTCCTGGTATTCCCAGAGCAGTGCTGGAGAGTCCCTCATTAAGAGATTAGGACTTGGTTCATGTTTTATGCCC
The DNA here is from genome assembly GCF_929443795.1 of Astur gentilis. Taxonomy (NCBI): domain Eukaryota; kingdom Metazoa; phylum Chordata; class Aves; order Accipitriformes; family Accipitridae; genus Astur; species Astur gentilis. Next base: position 34,250,209 of record NC_064884.1, on the reverse strand, counting down.
CATGCTGGGGAGGGAATGAGACAAGGAGCAATCCCAGCCGGCTGCCCCACAGGCTCAGCAAGGAGCTAAGGAGAGCGACCACCACGTTGGTCCCTCCTCCAAGGCCTGGAACAGCACACAGGTGAAGCTCTTGCTAGTTCTGGGAGGGTAGGAGCTGGTTCGTGGTATAGTTGCACCACATGGCATCATCCTGTGGCAAAAGTACAGAAACTCTATCAGACATTCTTGTGGGATAGCGACTGCCTCGTGTAATATTAACTCCTACTTCTGGGGGAGCCTGCCTGCAGTTTGGCTCCTGAATGAGCCCTGCTGCCAAGAGAGAGGGGGAGAGAAGGGGGGAGGAGGAGGAGGGTGGGGAAACGGGAAGCAGAGTTCAGGCCCTGGGAATGGCATACTGCACAATTAACTCCGGATGACCTGTATCTGCGTGTGAGCAGCCAGATTAACGGCGCCTGAGCCTCAGGAGCCTCCCTGGACAGCCCTGGTTGAGTCCTCACTGGAATTGTGGGCACCCCTCTATGTTAGTGGCCTTCCCGGGTCCGTATGCCAGTTCCCCTCAGCTTTGCAGTGAGCTGAGCTGTATTCTGATTCCTTCCTAGTGCATTTAAGGAGAATGCGTGCATCTTCTCAGGTATGTGGCAGGAAGCTGTTGGCAGATTTATGATCTAGCCTGTGTCTCTCCTGCGTGATGATGGTTTTATGGGCTGGTGTGAAAGGCACGGCCAGTCTAGAGCTCTGGACCGGGCAGCTGTCTTGCTCTGAAAAGGTTTTGTCACCTCATAGGGTGAGCATAAAGCTGAGTTACCTTGGAAGCAAAACCATGGTTTATGAGAAAGGGCAATCAAAACAGGGCTATTTTTCCCTGGCTCTGAGGAAGGGACCCCAGAGAGGCCTTTCCTACCCCCTTCCTCCCTGTGGGCCTGGGAAAAGCTGCAGGGAGCAATCAGCCAGAGGCCAGGGTGGGAGCAGCTGCAGGAGCAGGCAGCCCGGGAGCCCGTGCAGATGCCTTCCTGCAGTGTGACCAGACTTTCTCGTCAGCATGTTAACTGTCTGGTTTGCTCTCTGTTCCCTCTCTTACAGCACTTCACCGCTGTATTTCCTTTTCTCTTTCAGTCTTTCACTTAGGTGTCCCAGTTCTTTCCAGGGTTTTTTTTTGTCCACAGTTTTCCACGTCTGCCCCCCACAGAAAAATCACTGAATTAACAATTGTTTCAAAAAAAAATTTGCTCTGCTTCGTTTTTTTTTTTCCATCTCCTGCCTGTCTTCTCTGTTTTTAACTCCAGGCTTTTCTGAATGAATTATCTGTAACTCTGAGTTTGCACTTTATCTAAGACTTCGTAGATTGGCTCTTGAGAAACTGTAGCAAAACCAGTTATTGCTAAATAACAACATGGATTGCTTCTCTATAACTTCTGCGTAAGTAGAAGGCCCCTTAAGTAGCCAAGTCTGCATTAGGAGCAGATATCTATGACTCTTCTTTCAGTAATTTCTACCCACACCCAAGTTTTCATGTGGCAAATTAGAACTGCTTCATAAATGCTGTCCATCCTATATCTCATAATGTAGGTCTGTATTCCCATTTGGATATGTCAGAGGGCTCTGCAAGATCGCAAAAAGTACTGTGGTCAGATTTGGGGATTGCTGTCTGGCCTTCCAAGTTACCTGTGGTTGACTGGATCGGTTCTTGAGCTGCTTGCTGCTGTTACTTGAACCTGTGTTATGAATGTGAAGTAATGTGAAATACTACATGGCTAGGTTTTGGGGAGTTGGCTATAAAATTTGAGTAACATCAGTAAAATTTCAATAAATTCATCAGTGTTCAACAGCCTTTAACAAAGCGTGAGAGCAGGCTTGGTTTGAAAACTGGCGTGCAGTTCCTCAGAAGAAAGATTCCTCGTAATCCACTTCAAAAATTCTCCACAAAGAACAGCTTTGCCAAATTTCCCTTACACATTCCTGTTTTTAAAGAAAAGTACACTAGTCCCAGATCCTTCTCCCACATTTCTACTGTTGACTCTGTTATCACACTAAATAGACATCTGGATGATCTGATACTAGAATGTGCCAATATCTGAATCCATGTGTCTCTTATATTAGTCTGCTCCTAGTAAGCTAAGTAACTGAAGCTTCCTAATTCCTGGGTAGCATTCTTATATAGCATTTAAAAAGAAATCACATCTACATCTGTGTCGTTATGGCTTTGTGTCATGGACTCACTCCAAATAACATCTGTTACAGTGTTGACACACAATGCATATTTTACAAGCTGTTTAAAAACATATTTACTCAGTGGACTAAAATTGTTTATCAGCACATATTCAGTCCCAGGAGAATGTCTATTTTCTGTTCAAATTGAGAAGTAGAGGGGAAAAAGAGCAAGTTGGACAGTCCAGTGAAAGTGGTGTCAAAATCAGTCTCCAGTCTACAGACCCACCCCAGAAAAATTCTCAAGAGCGAAAGTTGTGTGTCAGATGTCATCCACTATCCCTTCACTGTCACAGCGAGTTTTTATTTTGGTAAAATAGCATCTTAGATTTCAGCAAATATAGGTCAAACATGTTTTGCCAACAGAGTGAACTGAAGCTGGGAGAGGAAGCCTGTACAGGGCAACTAATGTTCTTTCACCTTGAAATGTGTCCCCTGTTACTGAATGAGCGAGTTTAGTAAATCATAGGTATTTTGGTAATGGTTCAAATTTAGCTCTGCTCTAAGACCATGGAAGCAATCAAAGATGAAGGCAAAGCTGGGTCAGACGAGAAATAAATAGTCACATTTCTCTGTGTGTTTCTGATACATACCTATGAATGCTGTGAAATTTGTCAGGCAGGACTGAGGAGGATGTGTGCTCTTGTTTGACTCTTTCCTTGTTACTGCATCTAATACCTGAGCCTATACTTTGCTCAGAAGAAAACACCAGAGAAAAGTTTCTCGAAAGATAAATGTGAAAAGGACTTGCAATTTCAGGTCCTTTATTCCATTCTCTCCACTCCAAAAAGGAGACCTGGCTGTTTGCCCACCTCCAGTACTTGCATTGCAAAAAGTCTTCTTCCCTTTCTGTGAAATATTTATTTGGTGAAAACCAAGTGTTTCTGTCATTACCAGGACACTGTTGAAATTGGCACACCCACAATTTGACCTACCTTTTTTTTCTTTGCATCTGTTTAAGTAAATTCTGTGTGATTAAAATTGGTGCCTCTTCATCTATCGAAAATCCCAAACTTTTAATTTCATCCTGGAGCTCTGCTCCATAACTTTCTGGGAAAAATACTGCTTTCTGCAGCAGCAACAGCACTGGGTATTGGAAAACTGGACCTGACAGATACTTGTTTGGGTTTTAATACCTGGGTGTACTTCTGACCTATTGTAATGTCACTAGAGCTGAGCATCATATGCAAGTATCAGAAGAAAAACATGAGAAACAGATCCCAGTTCCAGCTTTTAAGGTTGTTCTTAGTGAGAGCATCAGTAGTCTTACTTAGCTGCAGATAAAAGAGAGAAACTTAAAATAATGATGAGTTTACTTATTACAGGATGCTGTCATCTCTCTACTGTTAACTCATCCCAGAACTCTCACTTCACAGATGGAAGGAAGGAACTGCTTCAGATTTATCCACTCACAAATACCTTCTGGGCTGCTTATATCAGGAAGAGTTTTCTTCCATTTTAAGTGTATGATATCTTAAATAAATACAATAAGTCTCTACAGGGAAACATCTTGGAGAATTATGAACGATGACACGCATTGTGCTGCTTTTGTCCCCTGTAGGTGTGGAAGAGCACTCACTTGACAACTCTCCTATATTGGATGACAGATCGGCACTTTATTCTGGAGTTCACAAGAAGCAATTCTACTTTGACAGTTCCTGTGAAAAGCAGCCAGAGGACGACTCGGACTCACTTACTACTTCTCCTTCATCCAGCAGTCTTGATACGTGGGGAGCTAACCGAAAGCTGGTGAAGACCTTCAGCAAAACTGATAGCCGTGGCCTTATCAAGCCTCCCAAGAAACTCGGGACATTTTTCTCTTACCCAGAAGAGGAGAAGACCCAGAAAGTTTGCCGCTCCTTGACAGATGGGGAAATGAAGAAGAGCCTCGGCTCGCTGAGCCATGGGGTAAGTACAGAAAGCATTTGCTTTTATGACAGCAACAGGCACAAGCACCATCTTCTGGTGTCCCTGGAGGAGATTCAGAGTGTAAGGAAGCAGATCCGATTGAAGAAAATGGATACTAACTATTCCTGTTCCAGAGCTTTTCTTTGCCAGCGCCCTGCTAGGAAAGGAGCATCCCCCGCAACTTGCGACCTACAATTACTGCGGCACAAAACGAAAGGGGGTGGAGGTTGTGGCTTCCCAAACAGAAGGCTACGAGGGCGCACTTCTGTCAGCGAGTTCAATATTACCTATGTGGTGGAGAGAAGCCTGTACAGTCACCTCAACCTCTCACAGCTGGTGCGTCCCGTTACTGACAGGACCCTGAGCAAGGCTGACAAGCAGGACCTGAGGAGATGCCTGCTGGAGGAGGATGAGGAGGCCAAGAGGAAGTGGGCTGCCACAGTGGATCGTTGTACTAAAAGGGTTCTCTTGAGAATCCACCAAAAGTCTGTGAGTCAAAGAGTTGCCATGAAGGTGGTTGGTCTTCCAGTTTCTGTGAGGTTGCAGTCAACACTTTCTGCTTTATACTTTTAACTAAAATCCAGTGCTTCTGCTTAGAAACTCTTAAGCACTGTAATTCAGATGTAAGGGAAGAGTTTGATATAATCCCATCAGAGAAGAGTTTTGTTGAGTTTGCAGTTTCGATGTGTACAGAGTAACTCAATGAGAGAGAGCAAATACGACAAAATGCTGCTTTTTAAATTCATCTAGTGCAGAAATTGAGATCGCTGGTGAACAGAGGAGCTTTGAGATGCTATAAACGTGTTCTTTGTGATGCTTTGGGAGTCGGTATTCTCTTAAAGGGATACTGAGAGATGAACAAAATTTTCAGAGGATTAGAGCATCCTTAGTCAACTGTGCTCTGTTTCTCTCCTGCTGTCATTGCCTCATATTGGCCCTTCCCTTCTCAGTTTGCATCTCATCAATTCACCCACCCAGCTCTGTATTCTCTGTTATACACACAGCTGCAGAAAGACAGGGGGTTTTACATTATCCAGACGCTGCCCTCCTGCTTGCTGCACACCACCACCAGAAGTGCCCCTTCTGCTCTGTCCCCAGCCACTGCTCCTTCTTTTTAGCATGGGGTGAAGGTGATACCTTCCCTCAGAGCGTTGTGGAAAGGGAACAAGGGGTAGCCAAAAAAGGAAATTGGGCTTTACAATGGGAAATTAAGTGATTTGAGTACTCCAGATGGATCCAAAGCTGCTTCCTGATTATATGACCCAGTTTTGACAGTTCCCTTAACCATGATGCTGAGTTTCCTAGGAACTTGCCTTTGGGGCCAGCCACATCTCCAAAGCTGAGCCAGCTAGTCTGTTGTCTAGTTGACAATGTAGATATGTTCCCTTCAGTGGGTGGAAACAGCAGTGCACCCATAACATGAAGCAAGATATTCCAGGGAACAATACAGTAGAAACGGCTTTTCCTCTTGAACTACAGATTTTATTTTGAGAGGTCTCTGCTTCTATTTCTTCAGGTGTGAGGTAGTCTCAATATAAGATTCAAAGCCTTAGTCTCCTTGAATAACCTGTGGGAGGTGAGCAAGCCTTCATGGTTCACTTTTTGCTCTTTGGCCACAGAACAGATAGGTTTTTTTCTACCCAATACCACCATTCTGTCTTGGCAGCTTCACTATTTCTTCTGTATTGACTGCTTGCCCTGCCACTCGGAGAGTACTGTTTATGTTCATAGACATTGTACTCAAAAGACGTTTTCCCGTGAGGATATTACAATGATAACAGAAACCTTGAAACCTTACTCATCCTTCTGTGGGTTGAATAATAGGGGTATCTCAGGCAAGAGAGCATACTCGTACATGCTAGACATGCCCCATAATTAAAAATACCATTAACTGTCTTTGTAAACATAGATGACAGAAACAAGGTTTTCAGTTCCTCTAATAAGTAGTCTCGCCATAGTAATTTCATTATGAAAACCATCTGGACTGATTTTGGCTTGTTCATAGAGATACAAACAGAGAAGAAATGGATAGTGTTTTGTTGTTGTTGAGGAACTCAGTCAACTGTTCCTCCATCTTTGTTTGAATGGGATAAATGGTGGAGACATGCTTCTTTTACTAGCTTTTTCAGCACACTTCTTCCTGAAACTGCCAAAAGCTGGCAAACTTTAACTAATGCCACTCCTCATTCCTAGAAACACTTAATGTTTGTTTGCTGCAACCTCAGGGAAATTGCAATGCCTATGTATTCAGTGGAACTGGTCACTCTGTCTTGCCTTGCCATTCATTTTTGTCATTTATATTTGTTTCAGTGACCTGGACATGCATGAAATTTTCAAATCACATCAGTTTTTCTTTTCTCCCAAAATGGTAATACTTTTAATTGCATGGCCATTCCATTGAATATCCCTCTCCTCATCCACAGACCTTTTGTTTGGTACAGTATTGCCAGGGTAACTACTAGAATCCAAAGGCGTAAGTCAAATGTTAAATATATGGGGAGGTCCATAATGAAACAATAAGCATCATTAATATGGTATGTTTGTTCAGAAACTTTTAACCAACAGATATTTTGCTCTCTGAGAAGGCTGCTTTAGGAGGAGCTCTGGGTGGTTTGACAGACAAGTTTGCTCAGAGCAGTTCCAGATGTCTTCTCTTCGTTGCTGGGATTACCATATGCTGTAGGATTAGTTAGAATGGACTCTTCACAGGAGGACGACATTACTCATAGCTAAACGTGCTGTGCTTTAAAAACTGATCTTATTACTTGTGGTTGGTCTCAAATGCTTTCCAAAAACAATTTTAAAAGCTATGCCATAGTCACATTGCATTCTGGAAAAAAACACTTTAAAAAAATTCTACATCACAGCACTCTTTTTAACGTGTGTGGGGCCTAGACAAAGCTGGCTTTGAGTTCTAGTAGTTGTGGTGCGTACAAAAACTGTCATCCAAGCACTGTAGGTGCACAGCACCTAACATAAAAGCTAGAAAAGACGACTTTTTAAAAGCTGTTAATATGCATGCTGATTAGCAGTGAACAAGGCAGGAGAAATGTTTACTTTAATAGAACTAATTGATATAATAGTATACTAAGTGGCACAGTTTATAGAGCTTGCTTCTTCCTAAGAGAGTGTCAAAGCAGACTGGTAGTTCTCAGGTGGTGGGTCTTCACTGACTCCCAAGTACACACTCACTGTACTGATTGGGCAGTCCTTTGTCGGTATGATCTGATGCTTAGCTGAGTCTTAAGATGTGTTCAGAGTTACACCCTTGGGTAGTTCAGGCCCTAAAAACTTACGGTTCACAGGTGGTTGATCTTCTGCCTCCTGTTTGTCTCAACTCTGACTCTGAAGAGCATACTTACAATAGACCTGCCTGTCTCACAACCCACACTCAGAGCCCTGAGTTGAAGCTGTGGAAGTAAATTGTAACTGCCATGCCTTCATTTCCCTGGATTGCCTTGTGAGACTTCTGTCAGGATGAGGTACTTGAGTACTGTGCAGCTGGTTGTTCCGTGGCCAAATAAAAAGTCAAAGGTTTTACCTTTTGGATTGCAAAGCAAAAGCTGGATTCTCTCTGAGCCCCCTAAGTGTCTGGTCTTTTTTCAAGTGATACCAAAGCTTTAGCAGAGACTCATCTGCCACAGTTAAACAGTGGTTGGCTATGGGAATGCAACTGTACTGAGTTTGGTTGCTCTCTGCTCTTGGGAGGGAAGCAGTGTCATAGTGCTGATGTTCTTTTTTTATTCGGGATGATTATGATAAACTGCATCTGTGCATTCAGCCAAAACCGAGTCATTCTACTAGGTGGTTGTGGCATTGTAAACACAGCGTACTTTCTCCCAGAAGTAGCTGAGCTGCTATGTACCACCACAGGTGTGATGGTAAATACCTAATCTGGAGTCAGGGCTTGGTGAGTCTCTGGGGACACAAGACTTATGGATAGCTGGGCTGGTTTTTTCCCTTGTCTTATCAAGGGCTTGCCCTACAAGGCCTCTAGTGTATCCCTGTATTTCAGTGCAAATGGAGTCTATGCAGCTATTCCCAGAAGGTAGGTTATTCAATGCTTTAAAAGATTGGTGGTTCGCTGTTTCAGTGCTACTATGGACTTATTTATGAAGGCAGATGGGAGCGCTGAGGTGGAGTTGCCAGCACCCTGGAAAACTTGATCCATAAGATCAACAGTTCCCTCGGACCAAAAAGTCTTTTTTCTTTTTAAAGAGTAGGCAATAGATGACTCAACAGCAGCAGACCTTAGGCCAAGGAGTTGTCTCTGGAAAAGCCAAATGACTCAAATTGCTTTATAACAGATTTCTTGATTTATAATCTCCCATCCTTTTGTTTGTTTGTTTCCATTTTTGCAGACATTTGTGTTTTCACTGCTGTTTTCCAAATCACAGATGTTTTGAGTGAGCTAATAATTGTGATAGAACTGTATCCATCCTTTTTTTTTGCAGAGAACCTGTAGCTTTGGAGGATTCGACTTGACAAATCGTTCCCTTCATATTGGAAATAGTTCTGACCAAATGGTGAGTTTAAGACAAGAAGGCACAGACTTGAAATAGCATAAAATGAAATGTGCAATAGAGTTATAATAGACTGAAGTGTAATTTAGGTCTGTAATAACAGTTTGAGGATCCAGGAAAACAGAGTGTCTTTGTTAACCTCAAACTTCCTTAGCTTTGAGAATAACATACCCACCCATATCCATGTGTGTATAAGTATTTATATACTGTATGTGCAAAGAGGCAGGAACAAGTGATCAAAGCACAGTTCTGGGGGCACATGTGGGCTATTCTTACGTCTCACTTCCTCAGAGCATCACCCCAGGCAAAACATAGGATTACTATACTTTCTTGGTAAAAATATTTACTATTTGGAATGATGAGGCACACTTTCATTCGCGGAAGATCTACAAGTTACTTGGGTGGAAGTCATTATGTAAGAGATTTATTATTTGTTTTCTTATTGTATCTAAGAGCTCTGGAGTAGACCAGGGTCCCATTGTGCTGGGTGCTGCACAATTGATCTGAGAGCTCTTTGTATTTAAAAAAAAAACCACCACCTCCCATGAGAATTAATTCCATTTTATGTTACTTATGTTGATCCTGGTGTTACTTTTGGTCAGTCTGTGGCCAAAAATAACAAAACAGAAATGAGCCAGAACATTATATCAAATGAAACTGCCAACGTATTTTTTCCTTTTGTCCATATATGTTTCTCTTTTCTGTTTCAACATTGGCTCTGATAACTTCTCTGTCCAGTGAAATCAAGTCTAAATTGTGAAACATTTTGTATGCCAGCATTATATTATTTTTCATGTCAGCTGGGGTTTTTGGGGTTGTTTTTGTTTTTCTGATTATTTTTTTTAACATTATAAATTACCCCTAAGTTGGCCAAAACTGGGGATGGTTATTTTATTCATCAATTTTCAACTCAGTAAAAAAGTTAACTTCCAAACTTACAGTGTTTATCTTTAAACATAGATACTTTGGCATCTCTTGTTCAGATTGGTTTTGATACAGGAAAGCGTGAAATCTAGATGTTACATTTTTGCCTACTAGCATTAGTAGTGGGAGAGATGCAGTGCACCAGAATAATGTATGCAGATCAAGGGTTTTTTTCTTGAAAACTTTTAAGTCCATTAAATGGACGGGGTTTTTCCAAAAAGATAAGGCAAAGAGCTGTCCTTAATTTGTGCTAAAAGACCAAAAGTTACCAAAGAAGTTGTAATCCACAAACAACTTGTAAAGGAAAAAATATAGAAATGTCAGAAATGAAGTATCAGCTGAATTTCAGGAAAACTTTTGAGGAGAACATTAGTAAAGTAGCAAACATACATAAATTTAGAAAAGAAAGATAAATCTTTTATGTAGAATCTAGTGGGCGCTTATTTTAGGGTTTGTTATCTTATGTACCTAAATGGTCCTTAGAAGGATTATTGAACCAAGTTGGAGACCAACTTCAGTAGTCAATCTATTTGGCCAAACAGATTTTGGTCCTTTTTGTCTTGTGATTTTTGGTGCACCCTTGCCAATGGAGGGTGCTGGCGGTAGCTCTAATAGAGCTGCTTTGCTGTGGTTCCTGACACACTGTAGAACAAAAGACCATGTTCAATGTGCTGCCTGGACAATCTGAGTAAGGGCTGAGTCATAGAAGTTTGGCAAAATGTCAACTGATCCATGTTAATTCTTCACATGTGCTTGTAGCATAAGTAAATGCTAGGTATCTTAAACTGGTTTAGAAAAGGTTAAATGCTTTGAAAGCAGCTGGCCTTTCTCATCCGCTATATATGGACCAGCTAATTTAGTTCGGCAGTACCCTGTTGTGTGTCTTAAGAATAGCTGTGCAAGTGTAACCTTCTACCATGGTTGATGGACTTAGTAGCTTTTTTTTCCTTTTTTTTTTATAAACAATCCACAGTAAAACCACAGAGACAGTCATCAAGAGAGGTTAACTGAATGCCTGTCTGAAAATAAAAAGTAAAGTTGGGTAGCCAAATGTAGGTATCCATATATATACACACACAGATACGTATTTAGCTAGGATCTCAGAAGTACCTTTATTCCTGTTAAACTGCATGTAGTATTGACCAACATGAGCCACAACTACTGTTGCATGTCCTGTCAGGAGGGCTTAGCCTGAAACCATGGAGTTTTCTATGCGGTCAAATGCTTACCTGAAACTCAAAGAGATGAAGGCATCCTAACAGATGCCAACACATCTACACAGAGCACCTGCAGTAAAGGTTACCAGTCAGGCCTTAGGAGTAAGGTACAGTGGACTGCTACAGTGGTTTTGCACAAGGTCTCAACAGTGAATTTAGAGCAGTAAATGGGACACCATGCTGCCATCCTGTGTCTGCCTGGATGCTTGCAGACTGCTGAAAGAGGAAAAATATGGCTCTTGTATTTTATAGGTTTAAACCCTGTTTTATTTTGCAGGGCAAAGAAGGAGACTTTGTTTATAAAGAAGTGATCAAATCGCCCTCTGCCTCCCGTATATCTCTGGGCAAAAAGGTGAAGTCTGTAAAAGAAACCATGAAGAAAAGGATGTCTAAAAAATACAGCAGCTCTCTGTCTGAGCAGGTATGTAAGGTCTGCAATGGAATCCACTTAATAGCATAGAAGTGATAATCAATATTGATTCCTACGCTTCAAGGCATCTCTGAAGAAATTTCTAACAAGACTATGTCATATGGCTTATTCCTATGTTCTTAGAAAATCCCTCACTGTGAAATGGCTTCCTATAGATGCTAAACCATGAAAATGCATTTTCAGATTTTCATTCAAATAACTCATCAGCAGAAGCCTGTGGTTGATGGCATTACACATCTCACTCTATATTTCCATTTCTTTATCTATCATCATTATTTATGAAGGGAACTGGTCTGTGACACAGGGTCACAGTAGTATATTTAATCTGCAATTTACACCTTAGTTTAAATTCCCAGCATAACTTCACATACGGGGTTCCTCTCTGCTGTTACAGATTTTTTTCTCCATCATAGCTTGCCCACTGCAGCAACCCATTAGAACAGATGCACAATGTAGTCAGAAAGGGGCATCCCACTGAAGATTTTCCTATTATTCTTTCATTACAGATTTTTATAGCTTATTCTTAAAGGCAAAGCTGAAGTACATTAGTTGTAAATTAGGCTTTGAATTGCAGTGGCCTAGGAACAATTGCTGTCTTTTTCCCTTTCAGTATGCTTTGTGTTCTTTGCTTTGATGGAGTGTCAAAAATTCGGCATTTGTTTAAAACCAATCTTGCCCCTTGAAATGTGTAAGGAAGAGCTTGGAAGGCGGCTGGGAAGGCAGAGCTCTCTCTGGCTGATATTGCCACCAAGTGGCCTCATCCTGGCCACTGAATGGCCGGGGCTGCTTGCGGCCATAGGGAAAGGAGAAGGAAGGGGAAAGGGAAAGGAGTGCTGCCCCACCAGATTGGCCTTTTGGTGTTAATGCAGAGCCTTAATGCCTGTGAAAGGAGCAGTTCATAACATTCAAAATAACAACCCCCAGCTGCAGAATCTGGAGATGGTATAGAGAGGCAGAAAGGTGACCAGTTTTATGCAATGCTTTGCAACATTAAAATCCCTTTCCTGTAGGATTATTAGCCATACTTATTCATAAGCGGGGGCAGTGCTACAGTTACGGTTATTTAATTTAAATTTACAATTAAAACGTTTTAAGTTCTAACATGATTTGATACCGATAAGGAGATGCTTTGGTGTCTGACTGGCCTTACAGTGCCCCTCTGCAAAGCCTGCCTAAGAAAGGGACACTTTGAGAAATCGGTTGACAGGGAGTTAGCAATACTTCTGCTCTGTAGCTCTCTCCAGATTAACTTGACCTCTGAAGTCATAAGCTGGGATGACTTTTTTTTCTGATGATTCTGCAGCATGCAAATAATAGCTTTCATCTAAAAGTTTTCTGACCACACCTCTCCACAAAAACTCTTCTTGTATGCAAGCTAGAGTTCGTTTGGGTTTTTTTTTTCCAAACTTCTTGGTATAGTAATTTTAGAATATTTGTACCTTCCTGTCATCATGACTGCAACTGTGTGCCAGTAGCTCTGCATTGAAAAAATCAAGCAAAAGCTATTCTGGCCACAAGTATCTGCTGCTTTGTTTTAACTACTTCACAGAGGCTGACAGAATTTCAATTTAGGAAAGACCCTTTTTGATTTTCCCTTTTTGATGCATGACTGAGGGAGAAGAGAAATTGCCTCACCTATTGCACATGTAGCAATTTTTTTTATATTTATGCATTTCTTTTTATGAGTATTTATGCTATGCACAGGCTGCATTTTCTAGTTAATTCTTTTTTTCTTCAAGGTAAACAAGCAAAGATATCAACAATTCACTGCAAAAAAAAAAAGTACATTGCTGTGTGTCTCACTTGCATTGTCTGATTTGTTTGTATTCATCTTTGTACAAAATTCTGATTCAGAAAGCTGAATTTGGCATTAGCTGTTTTGCAAGTACTGCTGGCAAAAATACCGTGTGTCATTAATATCTTTGAATTAGGAGTTTTGTGTAATGTTTATTTCTACTTACAATGCTAGATCTTTCAGACTGGACTGTTTGCTCCTGCCCCCGCTATCATGCCTAATAAAGTGGGGTTTCCGCCACAGCTGAGTACCATTAAATGAGTAGAAAAAACACAGAAGGTTTCATCCTGTCTGGTAAAGAGCAGGAAAACAGAATCTCTTTCCTTGGAGATGAACGAGCAGCTCCTGTCAGTGCCTGTGTTCGTTTACCAAACTGAAATGGTTCAATCCCTTTCAGGAGTCCAGCCCTGGGGTCATGCCAGGTTCTCCGCAGTCGCCACCGCCGGACACTGACTCCCTGGACAAACCTAAGCTGAAAGCCGGTGGCTCAGTAGAGAGCCTGAGGAGTTCCTTAAGCGGTCAGAGCTCAATGAGTAAGTTCGACTGTAATTGCGTTGCTCCATTTCTGTGGCTTCAGGGAGTGGAGATCTCCACAGTAAGCAGAATCAGAGAAAGTCAAAGCAGAAGCAGTGGTTAAAAAGTAGAAAGGCTGATGGGTTAGTCATTAAGGGTTTACAAAGAACTGTAAATTCTTTGATGCAGGGATGTTCTTTTTTGCTTTGTGTTTATACAGAGCCCTGAAAAAGTGAAATCCTGCTTTCTGGCTGGGTCTGATGGGTCCTGCTATTATGATATAAATGATTGGAGTGAGAACTACAATCCTTGGCCAGTAGTAAACAGCTCATCTTTACACTAGATTTCTCCTGGGCACTTCTGATGGGCTCCCCCCACACACACCCAGAGAGACCTTGAGGTTCTCTCGTTAACTACTTAGAGGAGTATTATTTAAAACCTCTTTGGTTAAGATAAGGTCTGTTTTGTGTAGAGATAAAAGTGGGACACAGATGGTGTGAACTTGCTTCACTATGAATTATTGACCAATAGAAACCAAGGGAAAAAAAAACTGAAGAGAAAACTCCATTTTTAAATGGCTCAAAGTGTGTTCTGAAAATCATCTGCTTTTTTTGTTTTGTTTTGTTTGTTTGTAATATCAATACGGAGTGTTGCCATAATACTAAATTTCTGAATGTGAGGGGGATTCTGGAACCCTCAAGCAGGATTCAGAGCTTATTTTCCCCACACCACTACACTTTTTGTGGGCAAAACTTCCCAGAAAGATGTCATCACCTGTGATGTACTATAGATGAGACACTAGTTAAACAGCTCCTCAGTTAAATACTGTGGAGCTGAATGTGGGAGAACAGGAGTGCAAAGTAGATTAACTAACTCTCCCATCATATGTATATAAGAAGTAGCAGCATATAAGGACTTAACTTTGATTACTATGTTTTGTAGAAGGAAGACCCATTTTCTGTCTCGCCTCTGTTTGTTTCTGAACCTTCTTCACAAAGAGATTATTTTTTGTGAACTGATACTATGTCTCTCACACAGGTGGTCAGACAGTGAGCACAACAGACTCCTCTACCAGCAACAGGGAGAGTGTGAAATCAGAAGATGGTGATGATGAAGAGCCTCCTTACAGAGGACCTTTTTGTGGAAGAGCCAGGGTTCACACTGATTTTACTCCAAGCCCTTATGATACAGACTCTCTGAAGCTCAAGGTACCAGCTATATCTGTTTTTAACGGGACAAACATTTATTTTGGCAAAAGTCTTAATTAAGAGCTCTTTCCAAGAACTATACAGTTCTTAGTCTTTTTATGAGTTTACAAGTGTTTTTTGAAGCCCTTTAACCTGTCTTATTCTGATACATTTAAGATTTGCTTGAATTATACAAAATGTTATAGAACATAGGTATTAGTATTTCTCCACATCCAGGGAAAGACACTTGTGTCTTCAGTTTCTGAAAAAATAAAAATGTGCCACAAATTCATTTCTATTTTTCAAGGATTTTGTTTGAAAGATTGGAAAAATACACAATGAATTAATCTATCAGTGGAAAAATTTTCAAAATCCTTGAAAGAAATGTGGATGCACCTGCACCTAGTATCTCTTAAAGGCATTTCAGTTGATATAACTTGTTTTGAGTTAATATTTAATTACTTTGCTGACTGTGAGTTGCCATCTCCCCTTTAATTTTTCTGGATATCAGCTTTTGTTATTTTTAGTTGTGCTATATTTGATTCAAACTATCTGACTCCTTATATTCATTACTTAAAATTCCGAGGTCAGCTAACTCCTATTAAAGCAGATGTATGTAAGGTAATCTCTTTAAGGATACAAAACCAGTTGTGCGTCCATTTCTTTGTTACGGTTAGGAGCACATTAGGAAAAGCAACAGTCTTGCATGGTTCCTTCTGCATACACCTCCTTTCTGGAGGAGATCTGATGTGAGTTTGTGCCCATATACACTGAGCATGTTCTTATTTGCACCAATTTCAGATAGTTGCCCAGCTGAGAGACATTTGTACAAAACAGCAGTGATGCACTACTGGGGTGTAAGCAGGTTTGTGAATCTGGACAGTTGGGGTCCATTCCAGGCTCTTTTGTTGACTTGCTCTGTGGTCTTAGGCATGTCACTTAATTCCCTTTTCTTCCATTTGTAAAACAAGTATAATCAGACATTTTTGCAAGAGCTGTGTTTAACCTTTTGAAACCTAAAGAGTGTTGTCCATTCTATGTACGTGAAAATCTAAGAGAAAGTGGGTGTGTTTGCTTGAATATCCGTCAGAAAGCATGCCTAAATGCCTTTCTTGCTTGTTTGGTCTGCAGAAAGGTGACATCATTGATATAATCAGCAAACCCCCTATGGGCACTTGGATGGGCCTGTTGAACAACAAAGTTGGCACTTTCAAATTTATCTATGTGGACGTGTTAAATGAAGAGGAAGAGAAGCCGAAGCGGCCCACCAGGAGACGCCGCAAAAGCAGACCACCCCAGCCCAAGTCAGTTGAGGATCTCTTGGATCGCATCAACTTGAAGGTCCAAATTCTCTCATTCTGTTTACCCTTCAGTTTTCCTTGTGGGAAGGGGGCCACACCTTTGGAGTTGTTAGTTTTGAAAGCTGCACACCAGATACATAATCCTAAGGCTCGTGACACCACTTAGGAGAATCAGGTCTTAGCTGCAGAGTGAAAATAGCTGAGGCCAGGCAGAACTGCCTGTCGGGCTTAATGAAGTGCTGCAGGCTACAAGTTGTATGCACTCAGAGACCATAAATCGTTGCATAGTATGGCTACTAGCTAACACACTTCAAAAGCAAGCAAAAAGTGTAAAATAACAATAGTTATCCTGTCTTTAAAGAGGAAGGGGTTTTCCACATTTCTGTTCAGAAGAGCTAGGGATAAACTGGTGCGGCTGTTGTTCACCCTTTGTACTTCTCCCTTCATACAGAGCTGTGCCTTATTGTGCATCCAGGTAGCATGCTACCCGAGCCATTTAATACAGTGTGTTACAAATACAAATATATGTGCAGCATTCTAGTTCTGGCACAGCTACCTCCCTGAACTCTGACCAATGTTTATACAAACTATAATCCTATAATTTTGCTGTTATACAGTGGTTTGCATTTGCTAAGCTACTGCTTTTTTTGCTGGTTGTGAAAAATCTCTTCTGGTATCTTTATTGACAAAATAAGTTGAAATAAATATATTGTCTCACAACTGGTCTTTTTTTTTCTTTTTTTTTTTTTTTTTTTTTCCTTTCATGCAGGAGCACATGCCTACTTTTCTGTTCAATGGTTATGAAGATCTGGATACCTTTAAGCTATTAGAAGAAGAAGATTTGGATGAACTGAACATCCGAGATCCTGAGCACAGAGCTGTTCTCCTCACAGCAGTGGAACTTCTGCAGGAATATGATAGTACGTGGGATGTTTAAGGTTTTCAGTTTTACTAGAACTCTGCCAAGAACCTTGTGAACCCCTTAAAGCAGAAAACTGGTTCCAGGATTTTGATTTCTTTTTTTTTTTTCCTAATCCAGTTATTTCCAGGGTAATCCTGTGTCACAACATGTAGATTTTTGAGGAGTGACTTAAGACTTGCATTTGTTCTGCCACAAGTCTTTTGTTCATGTAAGCCCTGCTACCCAACTTATTCAAGTGACGTCAAGTGTAAAACGCATACCCTTTAGAATACTGATGTTCAGGAATAAATCCTGAGGTAATGTACTAAAAATAAGAAGCTGAGGCATGGAGAACAGGAAAGAAGAAACTTCTAGACTAGAGGGAAGAGATTGAGGTTATCAAGGGTAAGAAAAATTCAAAGCCCAGAGGGCTGTGGAGAAGGATAATGTGAATTAAACTTTCTCTTATTTTACCTGCACATGCATACAATTCTTGAACTGTGACTTGCAGGATTGTACAGGTAGCTTCAGGCTGTACACATGACAACACAGCAATTTTCAAAGGGTGAAAATACATCAGTCAAGTGCAAGGAGTGAAAGGCAGTGACCCACCGATGTAAGGTGCAGCAGTGCAGTTCTGCCTGTTGTACAGATTGTCTCAGGCAAGTGATTGCAAAGATGAGGGAAAGCACAGTAAGCCATGGCATTCAAATTCAATGGTGTTTTTGCCGCACAGGAGGAAGCAGGGCTGTGCCATCCAAGAAGTAGTCATGGTAGGGTAGAATCATTTGTAAAGCAAGTGTAGCTTGAGACAGGAATTTAGATGCGCTCAATACCTAGTTGCAGCAACCTAAGACAGCACTCAATTTCTCCTTTGTTCCTAAGTCTTAGCAGAAGTTTGGTATCCCACCAAGCAGAATCAGTGGAACGGATTGTATGAGGGCTTTCTCAGCTGTTTCTGTGCAAAATCCTATCTTTTAGCTTAAATTGCCATAGCAGCCATTTAAACAGCTGCTTATTAAGTGGGCAGTGCTTAATTCTGTTAGAGAGATGTGTGGTTAGTATCTCTAGATAGTGCTGTGTGGTCTGAGTTTTCACTGACATGTAGCTTTCTTGTTCATTTCATTTCATTTCCCAAAGAAGCATCCACACTTTCTCTGCCTTCCTCTACCCCCTAGTAAAACTGCAGTTTCAAAATTAGATTCTTTTCACTTATATCAGAGTAGCTTTTCGTCATCTAATATGAGCTCCTTTTCATTATTTGCAGACCTGTTTAGAATGCTTACTTCCTTGACATAATTTTTTTTTTTTTTAGGGCCCTTCAATTTTGGTTTGAAAACTTGAGGAACTATGTGATGTGGTGGTTGGAAAGTATAAATTCCAGCTCCAAGTCAGGGTGATGAGGAGAAAGAGAAGTGGGGACCAGACAGCTGGAACCTGGGAGGGACAACGCACTTAGTTCCACCCCATAATTACCTTTCATGTGCTGAGAATAGGAATTGGAATAACCATTTCTGACATTTTATTGCAGGGAAAAAAGACAGAGCATAGACTGTATTCTTCCATCATGAAGTTGGTTTTCTGTATCTTCAGCTCCAGATTTAGTTTCTTTACAAAATATGATTTCTGACCAAACATTCTGGGTAAATTCCTGGAATACAGGAATTACCTCTGCAGCCTGGATGGACCACACTTGAGTGTTGGCCCTTTGCACAGACCAAGGAAGGAAGGAATTTTTAGCACTAGTCTCTCCCTTGTCCCTTCCCCCTTTGTTAGGGGACAGTATCTAACTTTGCCAGACCCACTCCTGATCCTTCCTCTCAGTCCCTTCTGGAAAGTAGGTCAGGGTTAGGATTTTACTCTTTTTTCACTTGATTTGGTTCTTTTTGGTGCTTTTTGCTTTTGTTTTGGTGTTGGGGGGGGGGGAGGGTTAAGTCTTAGGAAGAACTTGACACCATCATTTTAAATAAATTTCCATGGTTGTAAGTTGCAGGACTTGGCCCCAAGGTAGTTGAGGTGCTGCTTTCATTATGTATCACACTGCTCCCTCACACTCATGCTGAGGCTGTTGCTTATTCCTTTACCAAACGGGATGAATATTTCCAACATTTGTGATGGCTGTTCCTAATGCTCACTCTTTTCTAAAACAGTGGTGTGATACAATTAATACAACAGTGAAGATCATAGAATAGTTTAGGTTGGAAAAGACCTTTAAGATCATCAAGTCCAACCATTAACCTAACACTGCCAAGTCCACCACTAAACCATGTCCCTACGCGCCACATCTACATGTCTTTTAAATACCTCCAGGGATGGTGACTCAACCGTTTCCCAGGGCAGCCTGTTCCAGTGCTTGACGCCCCTTTCGGTGAAGAAATTTTTCCTAATATCCAATCTAAACCTCCCCTGGCACAACTTGAGGCTATTTCCTCTTGTCTTATCGCTTGTTACTTTGGAGAAAAGACTGACCCCCACCTCGCTACAACCTCCTTTCAGGTAGCTGTAGAGAGCAATAAGGTCTCCCCTCAGCCTCCTTTTCTCCAGGCTAAAAAAACCCAGTTCCCTCAGCCGCTCCTCATAAGACTTGTGCTCCAGACCCTTCACCAGCTTCGTTGCCCTTCTTTGGACATGCAAGATAATGGTGTTGGAAATGGAAGGTTGAGAAGTTCAGCCGGATTTTCTGTTTGCCTGTTTTTCACTGTATTCTCACATCCTCTAGGTAACAGCGACCAGTCAGGATCTCAGGAGAAACTTCTCATTGAAGGCCAAGGCCTAACCGGATGCTCTCCTCGGGATTCTGGCTGCTACGAAAGCAGTGAAAACCTGGAGAATGGTAATGGTCACAGCAACGAGCCTTATTATCCCTGCAGCCTTTTTTCAGTAGATAACTTCATATACGTTCTGCTCCTGTTCCTAGCTAACACAAGCTACTTCATACTTGACTTGCTCCTTTGCTCTGATTGCCTCTTTCCCTCTTGGCTTGAGCCATTGGTTTTCATTGCTACTGTTTCTAATTTATTTAATTGTGTTGGTAGGAAATAGATCACATTTCACAAATCATCTTTCTTTTGTGATCTAAGGCAACAGGCACTCTCACTGCCATTCCTTGCCTTATCCACTCCCTATCATATTCTCGTGCAACCATGCCTCATGAGGCTTCCACTACTTATACTCCAACAGCCCATGTCTAAGGGACCACTGACAATGGAGAAGTCACTGAGCTCCACTGAAATTAGGAAGATTTCTTCTAAACCCATACAAAAACCATTTAGAAAGTGTTCTCTGTTTTAGGCCATATTTTTGTGTTTGCTTAGGTTGAATGTTGCATTCTCCTCTGATCAGAAGCCAACTGCAGAGATTTAGGACTTTTTAGTATATGAACACCAGCAAGTTAAATTAATTGAGAAGTTAGTAAGGAAATAAACTATGAAAAAAAAAATGCTTATGATCTCAATTCTCATTACCTTAGCTTGCATCAGTGAAAGGTGATGCACTGAAAAATTACCAAGACAGATGATAATAGAGATTGCTCTCTGTTCTGAAGAAATCAGGTGGTTGTGCTGATGGAGCATGCTTTACTTGAGGGATCATGTAAACTTGTCATTAGGGATGAAATACTAAAATATGGAATTGGTTTCAGTTTGGCATTATCACTCCAAGCATTTGAGCCATGGCTTGGCCTGGTTTCATCGCTAACATCCAGCATAAACAGGAAACCAAGAACAGCATAAATAGAGATACTGTACACCCCTTATAGTGGCTGTTTTTCCAATTTAAAATATGAGCTAAAGATCTTTCTCTAAGTATGTGCATCTTCTGTCAGTCTGCCACTCAGAAATAACCATTTGTTGAAGAAAATTGCAATTTGCTTTGAAGTGGAATACCTGAAATCAGCAGTACACTAAATTCCTGAAAGCAGAGATTTATTTTTTTCTTGAATATGAATCCCAATACAGTAGGCATGCTGGAATATAATCATAGCTAAATATATGGCATATGTGACAATTTGCTTTCCTTTTTATTTCTAAGTGCCATCATAATGATAGCTGTAGCACTGAAGTTAAATTGCTGCCTGTACATTTTCCTTATTTTAACAACATAATAAAATCTTTAGAAAGCAATTGTCATTGCCTGTCTGCTTAGATACTTACATTTAAACTAATATTTCTATGTGAGTTTTGCAGTATGTGAAATACCACTGATTATTTTTTATATTGCTTTTCATGTATGGCTTGCTGCATTTCTGCATCATTTTTGCTCACAAATGCATTTAGTGCTTGTTTTGAAAACCATTATGAAAAGAACATTTGGTATGGGATTCATTCAGAGATTTTGTCAAGGCTGGTTAATCTCAAATGTGCTCCACCTTCTTTGCAAAGTTCATGGACCATAGTTGTTTATATGCATGTTGTTTTCAAAATACACTGGATTCTCATCTGTTAAAATAAGGATAATCATTTGTCTAGTATAAACACTTCATAAAGGGGAAATGCATTCTGAGAAGAATTGGTCTTCAGATTTTCTGGGGAATGGTTATAGATAATATTTTGATGACTAGTATAGTGTCCTCTTTTGGGCTGGTACTGGACCTTTTGGCATCAGTTCAAGATTTCAGATATGCTCTTAGATTTTGGCTAGAAAATGGTTTGCTATGTACTGTGGTAGTGGTACAGATGTATCTTTTATAGGTACTTCTCAGGGTCCCACTGCAGAAATATTTGGGTATTCTCATAGGTATCCACAATGTACTTACAGCAGCACTGTGATTTTATTCTGATTTACAGAGAGCAAGGAGCATACAGTTTGTGAACTGTTCAGTGTTAGACAGGAAGAACGTAAGAGCAGAAAGCAACCATCCATGATCCGACCATTAGTCCATATAGTCCAGTCCTCATTTTGAAACAAGGCAGAGAGAGCAAGCTCTCCTTTAGACTTCTGACAACGGTGCAGTTATTGGGCTTGTTTTGCCTGCAAGCATCATCTGTCTGAGACACATTTGGAAACGTTATCAGAAATCTAGTTCTCACAGGACTGGCCAAAAGCAGATAGCTAGAGAAGATTATAGGAACAGAGCAAGCATATTGGATGCTTCCCAGGGTACTCTTGGGGAATGAATCATTTAAGGACTTCAGAAATTGGGTACTGTTCCCGGGCATTCATCCATTTTCCTGAAACTGTTTTTCTTTATGAACAACCCTGGTCTTCCTTAGAACCTCCATACCTAGCAGTGTCTCTGTATAGACCTCCGTCATACTCCTTCCCAAGTCATCTCTTTTCTAGTCTGAGAAGGCCTGTGAATTATTCCTTATAGGTCATTCATGTCCCTGATCTTGCCTGGCTTCTTTGAACCTTTTCTTGTTGTGCTGTATAGCTTTTTTAAGGAGAGAGGGGATGTGAAGAGATCAGAATTGCACATGCAATGCACAGAGCTGAAGAAGCAGACAAACCATGGCTTCATCAGGTGGGATAAGGGTGTTCTCTGATTTGTTCAGAAACTGAAGCCCAGAGTGCCAAGTAGGCATCCTAAGCACTTAAGCGTTCAGTGCTAATTAGTCAAAAAAGGAAGCGACAGAACAGGTGGCCACATTGCCTAATGTAATGTGCATTTCTACTAGTTTGCAGTCAGTAAAAAAAAGCAATGAGGCTGGGATTGTCTACTATGCCATCATCTTTTTTGTGTCAACAGAGCTGTTTGAAATGCATGCAAAATATAGCCACAGAAAGCAATGCCAGAATGAAGTTGTTAAAATCTGGGATCTGGACAGGCCACTGAAAGCATTCTGTGTCTAGTTTTGAATACTTAAATTTCTGAGGATGATCTTCCATACAGAAAAAAATACCGAGACAAAGACTGAAAATTTGTTGCTGTAGCTCTGGTACCTCTGGAAATATTCCCCAGGATAATCTCATTTCTTCTGAGGCAGATAATGATAGGGAATTGAAAACTTCCTTCTCTGTAGTCTAACAACAAGAAGTATCATGAGAGGTGGACAGTGCTTTGTCTAATAAAAACTGCACCGTAATGTTAAACAAAAGAGTTGAAGTATGCCTGTAGCTTGAACTGAACCTGGAAACAGTATAAACTTTCCATTTGTTTTGCGTAAGGACCACCTTTGTTATCTTAGTTTTCACCCAGACACCTGTGTCCTTCTGCTCATGTTTAAATTAGAGATGCTACTGTGTTTGACAGCACTATGAAAGGCATTAGACTGCTTAGCTGTACCAGGGAATCATAAGAATGAATTATTATCGAAAATGCTAACGTTAAAAACGTGTGTTAAACCTTGCTAGCTATACACTTATAGTTTTTTTCAGGTTTTTTTCTGAGAAAGGGATGGAATGTTACATTTGTGGACATTGTTTATATAGCTGCTCACTTTAGAATACAACTTAAAAACATATTTAGAAGTCTGTTTTCAGGAAATATTACCCTCTTTTCTTAATGTCTCAGAAGCACAATGAAGTTAGACCTGCCAGTCAGGAGGAGGGAAGGAATAGCTAGAAGAAGAGAAATCACAGCTGCCCTCCTGATACTGCTCTTGACTTAAATCTATGTAAGAGAAATCACATTCTGAACCCCTGTCCTTTGTACAAAACAGTAGCATTGAACCCAGCACTTTTTCTAAACCATTTTGAAGCAGAGATCTTAGAGAGTGCATGTTTGGTTATGTATTTTATAGACAAAATGTTTTGAACTTTCTCCCATTCTCTCCACATTTGTTTGTTTTATGCAAAACAGGGCTGAAACAAACTAAAGATTTTATTTTACTTTCCCCAGTTTCTCTTTTCTCATTTTTCTTGGTATTTGCTTCTTCCTTTTCCTATTTCCCATTTCTTCTTTTTTCCATTCCCAGGCTACTGGCTTTACACAGACATATCCCATTTCTAAAGAAATGAAATGTTGTTTACTAGATACCTTTATGGCCTCAGTAAGAGCTTATATTGTACAGTAGTAGCATTTCTTGCAACTTTTCTTTCAGTGTTGAGGTTCCCGAGTGTCTTTTCCTAAAACCAATATAAGCCCTGATCAATATTTCAGATCGAAAAGAACATACGTGGATTTTGTTATGTGAGCTGTGACAGCAAGCCCCAGACAATATGGTGAATTACTACACACGTCAGACACGTACTAGCAAATATGAATAATGAAAAGAGGACACTCCTTTCCATACTCATTACATATTGACATTAGTGCCTGAAGGCACTAAAAAATTAATGTAACATTTCTTACACATGTCTTTTTAATGTGGTTGAAAGTTATTTTCAGAAGGTGGTGTCTAGCTCCATGGAAAGATGCAGGCAGAGAAGTCTTCCTGCTACTTCTCTGAGCTACCTGAACTCAAGGGAGCCAACTTAATGTGTGATGTCTCTTTATTAGCTTGAGTTGGACTGTGAACCATACAGGTTCTGAGAAAGGAGTTCCTGTATGCTTGCATTCATCCTTGTAGACGCGCCTTGATTTTAGATGGAATAACCTTTCTGGCATACCAGTAAATGCAACCAACGTTTTTTGAGGGGAATGTTTTCCTTATTTCTCTTTAAATATAACCTCCATTTTCTTTGCTAGTTTTCTGGATACTTTGGTTTTTAAACTCCTTGAGTAGAGAGAGAGGCAAGAGAGAGGAAGCAAGCTATTTCTCTTTAGGGTTAAACAGGTTCTTTCATTCATATTCAAAGCGAGCAGTGTATGTTATTCAAAAGCCAAGCATTGAGCTTCTTTCAGGATAAAGATTTGAAGGCAAGCTGTATGAGAAGAAAGCATCTATTGCTTAAAAGTACACCAGATTAACTTAGTTCTAATAAAGTTAGCAAAACTTCTCAGATCTCTAAAAGTAACTGGTTCTTTAATTGGCAGCTATCAATTGCCTGTTATTAAAGACTTTCAATAGCATTTAGCCAAACCTGTTGGTTTGGGGTTTTTTGTTTGTTTTTTTCCACTGGAAAAAGAAATTTCAAGCTTTATTTATCTATCCTGATTTTAGAAGGCTTACTGTACATGGGGGAAAGTATCCCTGTCACCCTGAAAACAATAGCTATTCAGGATGTGCATTTCATTGTGAGAGGTCATCTGCTTTGAGACAACTTTACTTCTGTCTTGTTAAAAAGAAAATTTAAAAAAAATCTATGCAGTATTTGAGAAATGACCTTGCATTTCATCCTAATGAATACTCAAGTGAGCTCAGTCCCTTTGATCAGAATTTTTCTGTCTGATGGACTTCACTATTTAAAATCAGTGGTGCACATCTCATAAAAATATCAGATAAAGCTTACAAAGAACATGTGTTCATATTGATTCATGTTATCTCGTCTTAAGTGGTTATAATAAAACACCATGTCTCTAAGACCTTCCACTTCAATAAAACACTATGGCATGGGAATAACACTAAGATTAGTCACACTTGAAACTGCCTTCTGAAACACTTCTCCGTCTCATAGTATAAGACCTTTTTCCATAAAACTCTGCTGTCCTTAAAAGTAACTTTATAAAGGGACTGGTGCAAAACCAGTCTTCCAGCACTTTTTTGCTCTCTGGTTCACCGTTGTGAATACTTCGCTGCTTATTGTAAAAATGAAATAACACTATTGGTAGACTTTGTAATTAAAATGAATAAACAGGATCTTTTTTAAAACAAACAAACAAAAAACCTTTCCTAATCAATCTAGTAAACTTCATTAGAAGGTGAACATAATTATCAATATCCTAAGCAAATTAGAAAACTAGGAAAAAATGGTAGGCCTTTCGAGTTATGTCTATGTGGAGTCAAACCAGTTCATACAGTGGTTATAGCGTATCAGTTCTAACTAGGATATTTCTACACTGAAAAAGGTTTAAATGAGCTAAACCTCGAATCTCTGCAAACTGGGGAGTAGGAAGGATATTAAGTATTTTAAATGTATTTTCCTTACGCGGTCATATTTACCAGTTCCTCATTGATAAAGCTGAAGCTCACAAATTCATATACTTAAAATAGCACTGAGTTCTTCTACATTTAGGGTTAACAAAAGATAGTAAATCATTTTGTTTCAAAGGCATTTAGAAGTGATCCATTAGATGCATTGCAGATATTTTATTTTATTTTTAAATTGTGGATTGTGATTTATTTGCTTCAAGGTAAAACTCGAAGGACCTGTCTTCTGCCCTCAAAATCAGCAAGTGAGCATAGCTTTAAGGACTTCAGCAGAAACCAGCTATCAAATTATCCTACACTTCCACTGACCAAGTCAATAGAAACTCTACAGCAAGGGGAAAAAGAAAGCCGGCTGAGTTGTGCACATCATGCTCTGAAGAGCTCTGTCAAACCTCCAGCTGTTACGGGTCTGAAGAAGAACCGTAGAAGTTTACCGGTTGCCGTCTGTCGGAGCTATGAAACTCTGGATGGCCCCCAGGGTGTAGATACATGGCCAAGATCTCACTCACTGGATGATCTCCAGGGAGAATCCAATGTTAACCTACAGGACGCTAGCAAGGAAGTAGGTTCTTTTCCTCAGGATTCACTGGATAGAGCAAAAAAGGCAACTGGCTCTGCCCTGTCACCTCAGTCTCGTGGAGGCAGCTGTATGGCAGATGACTTGATGGCTAAGCAGGGTAAAGGAGCTGCTAGTTCTCAGAAGGGGAGAGCTAAGGAATTGGACTGCTCTGTAATGGAGACTGCAGGTGGAAGGCCTGCTCTGTATCCCCTGAAAAACTGTGAAGCTCAGCCTGCCTTAGTGACGCACCTTGCAACAAGGACGCCTCTGGAAATGCAAAGTAAAGTCTTTCATGACCTTGCACGGGCTGATTATGCTCCAGTCCTCAAGGGAGGTCTAGAAGCTGAGCAAAAAGGCGCAAATGAGGCAAGAATGCAACCAAAAAATCCTTCTCAGCCGCCACCTGTCCCTGCCAAAAAATGCCGAGAACGCCTTTCTAATGGATTATATCATCCTCCCATGACGGCAAGTGGGAACCACTCAAGTCCAGAAGCACCATGTTTGCCAGTAAAAAAGACCAGCTCATCCACTCCCATTGAGTGTCATGGAGTACCTGTCCACAGGACATCTTCAGAACAGGAGCCCAGTACCCCTCCTAGCCCACTGCCACCCTGGCTGTCGGAGCTCCCAGAGACTGCTAGTGTTCAGCAGCATGTGATAAAGCTAGGTCCTGCTTCAGCGAGGAAGGTCTCATGTAGCAGGGGAATGGATCTGGAAATGGTAATAGAAAGCAAGTTGCAGTCTGAAGACATTGATCTTACTGAAGAACCGTACTCTGACAAGGTAAGTGGAGTACACTGCTTCAGCGTTTTAATTCTACTAGCATTCCAAGGGATAGTCTTTCATTTATTGTATCTGTTTTATTTTTGTGAGTAACCAGCCTAGATAAACCATAAATCATTGGGACATTAGACATTCTGTAACTATGTTTGACTTTACTATCAGGCCTTATGCCTAAAGTAACGCTTGTGTTGTGGGGGAACTGAGAAATCCCAGACTTATTCCAAACCTTCATCTTTTCAGGCCACTAGTACCTCGGTGGCACTGGGCATGGAAATGTGTCTTTCTCTGCTAGTGTGGGGAAATAGAGCTGAAAAAGGAAGTCATGATTAGATTTTATGCATCCAAGAAAATCTGAATTGATAGCACAGTGATTAGGACATCTTTTGGGGAAGGAAGGCGGTCTAGTCCTTCCTTTAGGGATTGCTTTTTCAGTTTCCGTGGAATCTCGAGGAAAGCTCCTTCTTGCTCCCATCCTGCACTTCTCTTTATGTTTGCATTGATTGGTCTGTATTGATACACTCTGTTCATCTATTCTCTCTCCTTTGTGTCTGGCTGGGAACATTCAGCATGGTCGCTGTGGCATTCCTGAGGCTTTGGTACAGAGGTACTCTGAAGACTTAGACCAGCCTGAAAAGGACGTTGCCACAAACATGGACCAAATCCGGGTAAAGCAGCTGAGGAAGCAGCATCGCATGGCAGTGAGTATTTCCATAAACCCAATTTTCTTATTTATGAGCTGACATTTAAAAAGGACTGACTGCTGGTAAAGGGAGATACCTGCAAAGTCCTGGTACAGAATTGCTCCCTGTGTTCACCCAGCAGGTACAACGTAGGTAGGGGTACTACAGGGGCAGGAGGTACCTCCCCCTGTCCCAAAGGAGGACAGTTAGTAGTGGAAAGGAGAGCAGATAGCCCTCTCTCTTGACTGAATAGTAGTCTTGAAAGTCTAAGCAGACTGCAAGCAGTGGTAACAGAGACTTGCTCACTAAGGTTGGCATGTATTAAATGCTTCTGCATTGAAAGATTTTACACTCCTTTTTCATTTCTTAAACTATACTATTGTCCACTCCTCCTTAGCAAAAGCAGGAGGGGGAAACCGTCAAAAGCTTTCGTGGCTTTTTATAAGAGAACTTGGTCTGTCTGAGGAGGTAATAGGCAAATTTGGTCTTCTCTTGCCTTACTGAGAAATTAATAGATCCCCCTGGAAAGTCCTGTCACTGGGTATTTTTTACTGATGTCAGACTAATTCAGAATGGCACACAATGGTTGCCCAAGCAGCTGGATACTTCCCACTGCATCTGCATTGCCAAATTTCTTGCTGTTGCTCCTGTGCCAAGTAATCTTAGCCTTTCAACCCACACCACTCTCATACTGACAAATGTGACATGAGAGAAGTTGAAACATCTGCTATGAAATTCTACCAGTTTGGAAGAAGAAAAAAAAAAAAAAAAACCAAAAGAAAACTTGCTGTAAAACAAGCCGTTATGTTTAACATTAAAGGTTCTTTTCTTTCTTTTTTCTTTGCTGTCCAGATTCCAAGTGGAGGGCTCACTGAAATTTGCCGAAAACCTGTATCCCCAGGACTTATCACCTCTGTATCTGACTGGCTGATTTCCATTGGTCTACCTATGTATTCCAGCCTGCTCACAGAAGCAGGATTCAATACACTGAGAAAAGTGCCTTCTCTGTCACAAACTTGCCTTCAAGAAGCTGGCATTACAGAGGAAAGGCACATAAGCAAGCTCCTGGCAGCGGCAAGACTCTTCAAACCCTTTGATCCAGAGGCAATTTAACGTGCTCCATAGTGTGGCATTGCCTGGTTGAGAATCCACTGCTTCTTCCTGCACCAATGTTGCTCTAATTACTTCACATAGCTAAAGAGATCAAGGAAGTGGCTTCCAAGGACAGGCAGATATCTTCTTCAAAGGATAAGAAAAGTTTCTATTGCTGTCTTTGGCAGCTGAAGGAGAAGAGAAGCAACCACCAGGTAACACAGATGTGGTACTTCCCTCCCCCCTTGCTCCCCAGTAAAGTATTCTTATTTCATAAAGTGCACAGGGTTGGCCTGAGAATCAGACAGCTTCACAAAATTAAGGGACCCTTACACATTTTCCTCAAGTTTGTGAAAGTAATACCAGTAATAGGCCCTGTTTCTGTGGAGAGCTTCTTAGGTTGGGGGTCTTCTGTACATCAGGTTCCAGGTACCTGGAGTCAGTCCTAAAGACCAGGTATAAACCAAGGTGCAAATTCCAGTAGAAGCTGTTTGGCAAATGCCTTTTGTTTATTTTAGCAGTCTAGAGCTAAACACAACCCCCACCCCGGTCATCTTTGCTGTTGCTTGGTATAGGTCCCAGTATGCCACAAAGCCTTTAGCTAGGCCAAAGTTAATGGACTGGAATTAGTTTTCAGTATGGTCTGTCTCTGTCACTCCAGTGCAACTAACCCGTGGAGAGTCAGAAGGCTTCCTTTTATTTGTACAGAGCTGAGGTCATTTTTATAACTGCTTTCTAGCAATCAGCTTTTTATTTGCCTTAAAATAAGCTTTTAAGCAGTTACCTAGTGTTCACTTACCTGTTTTCCCAAACTTACCTGTTTCCCAAGCCTTGTTTCAACCTGTCACCCTTAAGCTGCACTTAGGGTGATTTCCAGCTGAAGTAGCTTCTATAAAATGCCTCATCATAACACCTTCTGTGTTGTAGAGATGCTTTTACAAATGCAGGTTTATGCTAGGTTTTGGTTGTCAGGCTAACTTCTTGTTCACTACAGTCTGCATTTACTGTTGTTACTAAACTGTTCCAAGATATACTGCCTTGTATATATGTAACTGCTTTTCATTTTAATCATATTCTGTGTACTGTGTTATATTGTCAATCATTACGCTGCAGCTTTGACTTGGTATCCTGACCATATCGATTCCAAACAGTGGGTTTCTGCAAATGAAAATTCACTTGTGGGAGATCAAATGCATTGAAAAAGCAAATAGTGTCCCATAGAAATCATCACGTCCATTACATGGATGAAAAAAATCCTATCTAGTCTTATGAATTACACTGTGATTTTACAACAGTTGATATCCCTGATGACTGTGTTAATGTTACACTCTCACTGGAAGAGAGCATTGTTCTGGCATATGTGGTGAACCATTTTTCCATTATGTAATGATATTTTTCTGCCTAAATCCATGTAAAACGTTCCATTTGCATATGTGGCTAATGACAGATGTTATTTTTCTATATGGGTACACATTTTATATACCAAATACAGATTATCATGAATAGCACATAACTAGCTTTTTCTTTGGGTCTATATGGTGTGTCTTTCAGCTTCTTGTAGTGCAAACACTCCATGGAAGACAGAGCAAGCGTACTCCGGCAGGTAAAGGGAGATAGATAGTATAGAAACCTGGGCACAGGCCAGCATGTGTGGCTGTTTCCAATATCAGTTCTGACATCAACTTCTTGTGTAAAACCAGACAAGGCACTTCACTATTTGGTGCCTCAGTTATCCCAGCCTCATGCTGAACTAATGACACTTTTTGTGATAAAATGCTCTCAGACTGATGAATGAAAAATTGTGGTTACTCCATGATTCCTCACTGTATATGGTCCTTTCATGGTCATGTTTTAAGTCAGATGAACTATGCATTTTACTACAGATGATAATCAATTTGGCTCCTGGTGGAATTGGTAGGTGTAAGGTTTGCTTTCCTTGTTTCATATTTCACCACTGTCTACTACACACCATCATGAGAAGGCAAGTAATTCACTAAGGTAACTTGAAATTGTTCTCAAGCAAAGCTCCTCTGGATCTGTTTCTGTAATGTTCTCCTTGGTGTGTGGATAATCAGCATGTTCTAATATGACAGCATCAGGAAACATACAGCATAGGTGTTTTGCACAGCTGGTGAAAATCTGGGAAAAAAACCAAACAAGTGTTTTTTTTAATAATGATGATTTGTCTGTTGTTCCTCTCTGAGGCTTACATGGTGACTATCAGTAAGCAGGAGATGGAAAGAGTATTGAGACTTCCTGGGATTCCTGGCAGGGGCCAGAACTGAGTAGAAGTAAGTAGACAGCAGCTATATTGGAGCAAGAGAAAAGTCCAAGCTGGCTCTATGCAATAAAAAAGGAGACAAATTTCCTCATATTGCAGGGAAGGCAAGTCACATAATACAGCTCTCCTGTACCAATTACCTTCCCCTCTCTTAATGACAGAAGAATTACAGAAATAAGCTGAACCTGTGTGCCAAACGCTCTTTGTAAATCAGTAATTTCTAAATGATTGTGTAGCCCAGGGAAACCAAATCACATCCATCAGGACTAGAGTGAGCAGTTTGAGATTTGTGAGTTTTAATAGTTGCTTTGTTTTTCTTTTTAAGACTCTGCTCTGTGGTCTTACTTGAATTACCATTTTAGTTTATATTTTAATCTAAAAAAAGCCTTAAGCTTCTCGGTGTTTGAGCTTCCCTGCTGTGGTTTCAGTAACCTGTGGCATTCCCCAAGCAGGTGAGGCGGAGTGGTATGAGAGCCATAACCTCTTACATTTTCTTGCAATCGTTCAGTGCTCTAAGCAAAAGTTGACTTGTTAACTCTTGGGAAGCACGAAAGAAACCTGCTGCTGGAATCCTAATCTCCTCTGCTCAGGCTAACGATGTTAAGCATCTATCCATCGTACTGTTGTAACTCAAACAGCTATTTAACAATAGAAGCAGCAAGCCCAAAATATTACTGAATGCCGTCATAACCATAAGCTTTGATCAATAACCCTCTGTTACTACCCAGGTGGCAATGATGCCTGTAGTTCCCTGTGCTCTCTCATGACCGTGGCTTTGAATGCAAACTGGGGGAACGATCAGAAGCATTAAACATTGCATTATTCAAACAGGTCATCATCTCTAAGAGCAGCAACAGTGGTTGATTCACCAAGTCACAGCTGTGCAGTTGTACTGTATTATTTTTAGAATAAATAATACTTTTGGTCCAAGATACTTTTATCTTTAATTGACACCCTCTGAGGAATCAAAACTGTCAAGCAAGTTATGTAACAACTAACAAAGTTGCACTTTCTGTATATGAAATCAATATTTAAATAACTTATTTTTCTCCATTTGCTGTTCTTAAATGATGTAAGTAGCTGTAATATACCAGTACTCAATATGTCCTGCAGTTTGCTTCAACCCAAGAAAGCTGTGTATTGTAAAGAAAAAAAAAAAGAAAAAAACAAAATATGAATGTGTAAAGATTATTGTGCTGTTTTCATTTAGCAAAAAAAATGGTTGACAAAAGGGTTTTCCTGTGTATCAAAACTTGTCTATAATTATATGTCATACTGTTCATAGATAAAAAGGAAATAAATTTCTTTGGTCTCTCTCTTTTTTTAGTCCTTTTTTAATTTAGCTAACAGGTCTTCTATTTACTGGTCTGGTAGCAGTGTCCAGCTATTTAATTTCTTGGCTTGTATCCCAGGCCCTCTCCCGGCAGCTTACCAAGCCTGTAGTTCCTCACCTTGTAAAGCACTCTCAACATGTATCTACAGCAGGAGAAAAAACGTTTTAAAAAAGAGATTAAAAGCCCTGATAATCCAGGACTAGAAGCAGCCCTCAAAATACGATTGCATCGGATGTGGATCATGACTGTCCAAACTTTGTCTCTTGTATCCCATGACTGTCGAGCTGCTGGGCTCAGGGAGATGTGTGCGAGGGGTCTCCCAGGTCTCCCCTTGGGAGCTTTTCCACTTTGCAATGGAATAATTAAAAATTGGTGTAACCGCAGAAAGAGTATACGAGTGTAATGCTCTGGAGTTGCAGTTACAGCTCTTGCCTGCAAGAAGTGATTTCAAACCTGGTTTTCGAATGCAGCTCCACTTCACTGGGTTGGCAAGATGCCTCATTCTGGAGAGGGTGGCTGTGACTCCTGAGCGGTCAGGTAATCTCTGCAGTCTGTAATAAGATGCCAGTGTCCAGATTTTAGGGCAAAGGAGCCTTAGGACATGACTCTCGGCACTTCCTTCTAGCTCACTTGAGTGACTTCGTGCTTGGTGTGTTGCATTTGTTGGTCTAGTTAAATTTGCTGCATAATTAATGGGTATGCTTAACTACCTAACAGAGCACTGGGCTGGCAGGCCCACAGAGCTAGAAGTTAATCCTTTGTGGATTTAGCCTTAAGTAACAAGGGTGGACTGTGCCTGCATTAGTTGTCAACCAGAAGCTTAACTCTGGAAATGACATAAAAAGAAAACAAAAACTCTATCATTTGGGTTGGATCCAGACAGCTGAATCTTCGGTTCCCCTCAGGCAACACTCCCGTCAGAACTGTACGACGTGGCAAACAGTTCGTGGGAATGCGATAGCGTGTCAGATGTGAACTTTTAATTTTCCTCCTCTATTAATCTCTTTTGGGTTCAGCTGAGGACCAGGCTGCTGCTGTGCATGTGCACCAGAGGGCACTGCTCTGCTGGCCGGAGGAGAGCGTCCAGCCAGCCTCAGGGGACTGCCGCTGGCTCCAGCACAGGCTGTTTCCAAGAGTCTCTCAAATAACAAAACAGAAATAAAAACAAAACAAACACTGCACAACATGAAAAGCCAGAGTGCTTGCCATTTCTGCAGCTGGAAGGAGTATTGCTTCCCTTCCAAGACTGCTATGGTCCAGGATTGCTTTGGGAGCAGCTGAAACACAAAGCCCCTATCTATTGCTCTCAGCATTTTACAGGGGTGTTTGATCCAAATGTGTGCTAACCACCATAGCCGCTGCCAAAACCAAACTCGGCCGCCCCCCCGACACATGTATATCTAGCCTTATTCGAAAAGTTCTCTCTCCGCAAGGAAGTGTTTGCACCAGAAAAAGAGGCACGGGAGAAACACGTTAAAATTCTTGCTACTAGTACTTATAAAGGAAACTTTATGCCTGAGCAGAAGGTTCACATGTAAGCCCATGGAGACTTAAAAGCTATGAATGTAATGCTATATATACCACCAGAGCTACCTCATGAGAGTACTAAACATTAATCATTTAACATTCAGGAAGTAATATAAAGCAAAAGTCTTAGCTCTTAAATTTGTCCTTTTGCAGGTACTGCATGAATTGGGCATAATTTGAACTTATTCTACACCAAAAAAAAAAAAAGCCCTCTTTAAAAACTTTTCAGGACATTTATGATGGAATGAGAATGCTTCCAAAAAGACTCAGACTAGAACAAAGCCAGAGATCTTATTTCACGGGAACCTTGTTGCTTAGGCTGCTGTGGTTGGAGTTCATAAAAACTCTAGGTGCCTAAGGTCAAACAGAAAGACGCCTGGTGGGATTAGTTGCCTCCAAGACTAGACAGGTTTGAGTAGGAGAAAAAGGTGAGTTGGGATTACAGTTTTGCACTTCAAACAGCTTTGTTGTTTATTGAATCCAGCCTTTTAACTTCACCATCTCTGAGACAAGTACTGCAGAGGCTTGGAGGTTCTAGACTTGGCTCTTCCAAGGCGGATCTCATCCCAGGTAGGCAGAGACCTTTGTGTCCCTGACAAGTTCTACGTTCATTATATTGGCATATGCTATTCTGACAGTCCCATGAGTTGTATTTCTCTGCTTAGCCACAAAAAGCGTATACAGCTGTGCAAGTTTATGAAAACATGACCCGTATTTATGTCCATAAATCCTGCCGTAAGGGGACACACTTGAGAATTAGACTATCAGTCTGCTACTATTTGTTTTGCTCTTTGGCTCCGCTGACTCCTGTGATACTGAATATATACTCACCGGGTATTAAAAGTTACAATTTTTTATGTTTTACCAAAATGTGGGTAAGCTGTTATCTAATGCTAGCATTCACTTTTAAAGTTCTGATTTAAGTGGCTCATTTGCAGTTAGCCAAACAAAACCCCCACCACCTATGACCAGTTCTCTGCCTCAAAGAGTGAAACTGAATTGCCTCTCTTGCAAGTTCCATGTTGATTAAAAACCAAAATGCAATGCCACCTCAAGCATACGGTGAGCCATTCCTGTACAGTACCAGCAGTGTTACAATAACCCATCCTTCACTCTGAGGTCCGTATGCCAGAGTCCCCACTGGAACTAGCTTGATACCGAGAGCTGAGGTTAGTTCAGCTTCCAGGTCCGTTCAGGTCTTAGCAATTCTACGAAGCCAAAAAAAAAGAATTGGCAATATTGCGGACCGCCTACTACACCCTGAGGCGTGAGCAATTCTATAGGTTACAATGGCTATCTGAAAGCAAGATTAGCGATGCTGCCGAGCACGCTAAAACTATAGGCAGACACTATATACGTTTTTGTTTTCTTTTAGCAGCACCGAATTGCCTGCCATCTACAGGAGCTGCTGCATGAGGAAGGCTGTATTTGCTGCTAGTGACAAGCAGGGCTGCTCCCCTCCTGCCTCCCACCGCGATGCCTGCTCACTGCGTCAGGTCTGCCGCTGTTACAGAGCAGCACAGGCTGCACTTGCTTGTGAGCATCAAAGTATGAGCATCATAGAAGGTGCTTTGGATTTGGAGCAGTGCTGTTTCTGAAGAGCAGAAGAATAGCTTAGATTCAGTTACACAAATAAGCACTTACGTGCTTAATAAAGTCATCTAATGAAATGAGATGAGAGGCTTTCAATTCATTAAGCCTCTTCCCTTTGAGAGTGACTCTTTTTTTATCCCCAAGGGCTGGATTTAGAACATGCCTTGGGACCAACTGCTGCCTTCTCAGTTTTCTCCTCTGCAACCTGATGACAAAGTAGGAGAGGGTTTCAGGCTGCTTTCTAATACACATGTGAGTGTGAGTCAAAAATTTGCCTTTTGCTGCGGAGCAAAACCTATAGAAAGTGCTCAAAACCTTACTACTTTTCTCTTTTGTGTGTATTTTGGCACTTTGGTCAGTTGTGTCTTGCTTCAGGAACGTGGGAGGCTTCTACCTGAGTCTATGGGGATTCATGCAAGTTAAAATTAAAAGCAATGGCCCGAGCTCCCATGCAATACCTGTCAGTGTGTAGATATGCCTCCCCTGGAGCAGACAAGTGTCTGCAACACACAGTGTTTAACCTCGCAGGCAAAGCTTCCCAACCATAGATATTTCATGCCCAGGAACACATAAAAGAAACACATTTGTCCGTGCTTGTCTGCGTAGATAGTAGGCCAAGGTTCAGCCTCACTCCTTGCATCTTTGCAAGCCGCATCCTACTGCATCCTACTGTCATGTTAGTTGTTCAGCCTGTGAGAAGACAAAAGCCAAGGTTTTGTCAAGTTCTGGTCTCCAGCTCGTCGGTCAGTGCTCACTTAGGTGTGTGCAGGATCAAAAGTGGCTCTCCGATCCCTTGTGCGAGCAGCACCAGAGGTATAAAGCGTCACGGGGAAAATGCAGCTAGCACGACATGGATTTGGTGAATACCTCATCAGGGCCTCACAAAAATCCCACATTCAAATAGGAAACAGAGGTGAGAAAACAAACCAAACAGCTGGAGGCCTCCCAAGCTGATAACTAGTTCTGCTCATTTTTCCAGGTGTATATCTGCTTTGCTGAGCGGTCGTGTGAAGTCAAGATGCTATTTGGAGAAGAGAAATTCAGTTCAATTGCATAAGTGAGAGAAGCATCCAAGCCAGATGCACTCTTTAATTCTGAGTAACGCCGCTTTAGCCAGGAGTGTTGGATCCTGAGGCACAAGCAATGAGAGGCCCAGGGGAGCAGGAAGGTACGGTGGGTAACAGTGAGATCCCACAGACACCGTCTTCTTGATACGCGAAGTGAAGTAAATCTAGATAAATCCTATTTAGAGCAAACTGCAAAGATCTGTCAGGTTGCACCCTGAGGCTTGTGCAAGGTTTGCAGTGCCAGAGTAGGAAACATTTGATTTCTGTTACTTGTTTTCTGTTATTTCCAATATCCTCGCTGATAGTGTTCAATCCTGTGTCTGCTGTGGGAATAACATTTACAGGCTGCACCTCTATTCTTCCTTCGTGCCTGTCAAGGTGTGCCTCAGCTGCAAAAGCATGGCAGTCCCTCCGAGCAGCCCAAGTGAAAAACCAGCTCTGGAGTATTCCTGGCATGGGTTTGCTCTGGCTGCGTTAGGGGCTCTCCTGGCTTCAGCCAGGACAGAGGTAATTTTCTTCTTAGTAGCTGGTACAGTGCTGTGTTTTGGATTTTGTGTGAGAATAATGTTGCTAACACACTGATGCTCCAGTTGTTGCGAAGCAGTGCCTATCCAAAGTCAAGGCTTTTTCAGTTTCCCCTGCTCTGCCAGTGAGGAGGGGCACAAGAAGCTGGGAGGGAGCATGGCTGGGGGCTGACCCGAACTAGCCAAAGGGTATTCCATACCATAAGACGTCATGCTCAGTATATAAACTGGGGGGAGTTGGCCAGGAGGGGCGGATCACTGCTTGGGCATCGGTCAGTGGGTGGTGAGCAATTACATTGTGCATCACTTGTCTTTTCTTGGGGTTCATTTTTTAAAAAAATTATTTTATTCCTTTTGATAACAATTATTTTTTTATTATTATTATTGTTAGTATTACATTTTATTTTACTTTAGTTAGTAAATCATTCCTGTCTCAACCCACAAGTTTCACTTTTTTTTGCCAATTCTCCTCCCCATCCCACGGAAGGGGTGGGGAGTGAGCGAGCAGCTGTGTGGTGCCTGGTTGCTGGCTGGGGTTAAGCTGCAACAGGGGCACAGGAGGGAGGAAAATGGATCAACCGGCTCATGGAACAGCTGAGGTGGTAGTGAGGATTACTGGGAGAGAGAGCAGGGAAAGAAGGAAGGGCTGGATGAAGAAACTAGTGGAAAGAGGTCTCACATTCTCAGATGTGTATTTGGTGTGTATTAGACAAGGCTGTGCCATGCATTTAATTAGTTAGTTTAAGAAGACGTTTTTCAAAGACAAACTACCTAATAATACATAAAGAATTGAAGAAAAAGAAGAAAGTTCTCATTTATTTCTAAACACTTGTGGGAACTACATGCTGTTATCCCCCAGAACAGGCATCTCATGGTGCAGGACAATTACTACCAGACATGGCAAGACATCAGGCTCTCAGCATGGACTGCTGTTCTCTGTTTCTATGTTGTTCTGTGCAGGCTGTCACTAACTCCGAATTACAACAGCGTCTGATTCATCCTTTCTCACAAATAGCAGTGGGAACACAAAATAGAATGTTAGTTTTCCCCGACACATAGTTTCTGCTCGCTGGCTTGACTTACAAGGAAAGTAGCAGCTACAAGGTTTGCCATCACCTTGTGTTAACTACCTCTAAAGCCCAAGGGCTTTTTAAAAACCAAACAGAATCCAAATGATGAGAGCACACCAAATCTGCAACCCCACACTTGTTGCTAATGAGCCAATTAGCCAAAAACCAGTGTGAGTATCTCTGAACCGCATTTGCATAAAAACTCTGCCACTTGGTGCCGTCATCTGCATCCCATGCAAACCTACGGTTTGCTTCCAGCTCCTCTTCAATCCAAAGTGGAATGCAAACAGTAACTGATGTTAGTACAAGGCTCTGAAAATGTGAACTGTTGTGCAAGTGCTGCTGCTTTCACCCCTGTTATGGAAGGGGCCAATATTTGACAAAAGGCCATTTTTGCCTCTATCAATCCATACTTTTAGAGATCACAAAGCTTCAAAACAAATGTATAAATGAAACAATGAAGAAAACCTATGAGGCCCATCTGTAAGATGGGAAAGATTATTTAATATTAGCAAAATACACTTGAACCTGGTATTGGTTCACTGCCTTCCCTTCACTTTGTCGCTTACTGACTCGTTGCCCTTTTTCAGAGAAGGACGTGTCCTACCTCTCTTCAGGTAACCTAGGTGGACTACGGCTCTCCCTGCCTGCACAGCCCTGAGCCGGGACACACCGTGGGACGATGCGGAGCACTTCAGCCGTCACCGCGTCACGCAACGCAACACACAGCTGGTGCCAACCCCCTGACCTCCCTTCGGGTGCCCCTAAATCCATACCTCCCCCAGCTCCCTGCTCTGGAAGGAAATCCCACCACTCTCACCCACCCCAAACTCTGCTGAAGGCTCTGGGGACCTGGGCACGTGGGATAGGCAGATAGCTACGCTATCAGCTATGTCAGCTATCGTCCATGCCAAATCTGACGTATTCTGTGGGTTTGATCTTACAGTGACAATCCCAGAAATGGCCCTGGAGCAATGTAAAGAAGCAGAAGAGGCACGGACCCTCGTATGATGCACAGGCACGGTCTGGGGAGACGATCAAACAGAAGGGAGAGGATTCAGGGAGTTCTGTGCAATTTTTTTCTTAAACACAAGAAATGAATTTACACTACTCCAGGAGGAATAAAATTCCAAACGAGTAGACACCAAAATTTACATTTTTACCTCCCAAGTCTT
Organism: Astur gentilis; assembly: GCF_929443795.1. Lineage (NCBI taxonomy): Eukaryota > Metazoa > Chordata > Aves > Accipitriformes > Accipitridae > Astur > Astur gentilis. The sequence goes on along the minus strand of NC_064884.1, from coordinate 34,210,711 downwards.
CTAAAAACATCAGTGTAAGAGACTGTCATCACTAAAACAACCAGCAGCCTTTAAAGACATGAAAATCTTCCCCTTTGCTGTAAGGCGCTGCCATTTCCACACACACTTCTCAGGTCTTATTTATTCTGGCGTTGCCTCATGCTGGCCAGCAATATAATAAAACACCAGTCAAATGATTCACTTGGATAATGTTTGCGATCCAAAGTTGCACTTTGAATATATAACTAAAGCCCCCACGGACTTGTATACAGAGAAGTCTCTTCGCATGATTGTTTTGTTGGCCAAGTACTGGACTGCCATCTACTGGAGAGTAAAGAAATAAAAGCCAATAAACAGATTTTGCGTAGTGAGGGAACTATGTTGCCTGTGCATTTTTGGCTTTAACTTTCCCTGCTTCTACAGAATTAACCCAAGTCTGTGATGGCCTATAAAATGGTTTCTCTGTTATGGTAAACCACTTCTGGTCTTCACTATCTTCAAAGTTAGACCACATAGATACTACTTTTAGAGTGAGGCACTTAGAACATTTTTTTTTAAAAAGTTTCTTCAAAATGTGCATATATGGTCCATTTAGAGCTGGAATTACTAGATAAGCAGCCAGAAAAGAATGTTGCTAAGGATTAAAGCTTTCTTAGTCCTGGACTTCTGAATTTGTGTGACCTTTGTGGTCTAACAGTTGTAAGAATGGCTACTGGATAGCTAAATAGTATTACTATTGAGTGATAAAATTATTATGCCAATGGCAAATTCAAATGAAATACCTAAAGCTTTCTCCCTCTGCCCGTCTCCTTTTCCCTGTGTAATGCATCTGTGCATTTAAGCCCATTAATATGCAGTAATCTCTTGCTGTCTTCCAATTTCTTTTTTTTTTAAAAAAGACCATAAGGTCGAATGTTCTTAGAAGATAGGAAGAAGAAGAAGAAGTAAAATTTGTGGTACAGCCTCAGCTCACCCTATGAAGTGCTCTACAACTGCCTTTGATGGGCTGAACATGTTTCCTACAGGACACTCGTCCCAATCGCTGCAGAGCCTGACGCTGCATTAAGAGACTGTCCAGGTGGCAGATTCAAAAGAAGAGTTAAAAAATAAATCTATAGGACTGTGGACTGCATTACTGAGGAAGTCTGGGGCAGATATGAAACGAGGCAGATGTGTACAGTAACAGAAAGAATGGTTTCATGGCTCTGTCAGTTGAGGCTGGCTTGAGTCATGCCTGTAACACAGAAAATATGAAAAAACAGATACTTTGTTTAAAAAGACAGATGAAGATTATTGAAAGGTTGGCTGTGTTTCAAGAAGAACGTGCTCCAGCCGCCACAGCTCTTCTGAGTTCTTCTGCCCACCTGTACCCCTGCCCCCTCTCCATCTTTCTTTATGTCTGTCCTCTGCCAGTCCCCTATTTTCACTCCCCCTTTTCTCCTCATCACCTCTCCTTGCTTACCTTGTCATTAGTTCATCTGTTGAGGTGCTTGTTCCAGCCTATTTCTCTCCGCTGAATACCACAGCTGTGAGTATTTCACTCAAGACAACTTATTCACTCATTGCTGCTGAGGCTCAGCTGGTGCAGCAGGAGAAAGGCATTTTGGGGAACATCCCGTTCAGATCCTGCAGTATTAATGGCAAATCTGCTGAACAGATTTGTGTGGTGTGCAGTGGCTGTGGCCAGCATTAAGACTTGCTTTAAGCTGGACTGTTTTCAGGGCAAAAATAAAAAAAAATCTCATCATTTAACTGTTATATTTTTACAAAAATCACAGAAGTGATGAGACCCAGACTTTGTCAATAGCCATGATCCTAAAGCAATGAAGCAGCAAGTGCTCAGTGACAAAAGAGAAGTAAGTACAGTTGAGGGATTGTTTGTTGTTATACCATTCTTAAATTTTTTTCTTAAATGGCTGAATGATTTTTCTTAGGGGAGAAAGCAAATCAGTCTGCAGCGTAACCAGGGGAATCCACCCTCCCAGGGCTGGACACTAATACTTATTAGAATAGTGTTTATCACATTAATTTGGGGGGGTTCCTTTTCAGGAGAAAGTCCTTTTCTGCTGATCTCCTTTCCTTGAAAACAAAGCATATGGGTTTTATTCTCTGCCTCTCACACAGGGCATGCAGTCTCTCTCTGAAGAAAATCCACCACACCATCTGACTTTGATCGTATTCCACTTTGTAGTAACCCTTAAGACAGAGGCAAATCTCAGTGCTAAGCAATGTATGACTAGGGAGAAAAAGAAAACCGCTTTGCTATTGGTACAGTTATCCTCCAGGCTCCAAGTCAGGAGATCAGTCAATTTTCTGTGCAGCAGTTGGATATTTTTCCACTTTGACGAGACTATATTTCTTGAAAACAAAGAGAAAAAGCCAAATAGGGTGGGGAGCTGGGGAAGTTTCCAAGCAGAGCTCTGAGAGATGGTGTGCAAGAGACAGAAACTTCAGAAATAATAGCCCATTTCATTTGTCCAATAAACTTTCCAAGTGGCATCAAAAGCAAAAAAGCTCTGCGGTTCGCTGTCGTTCAATCACGTTTCACGCAGCTCTGGGCCGTGCCCATTTATTTGCCCCTTGTAGCCCCTACGAGAGCCGATACCACACGTTAGCTGGCCCCACGGCCCGTGCCACCGCGACCCCCTCCCAGCCGGCATCCAGGTGAGGCTGTGCCCCAGCGGGCAGCTCTCCCCCTGCCCACCCGTGGCCGTGGCTCAGCCAGAGCCCAGCCAGCCCCCAGGTTTGACGTGCAGATGCCAAACAGGGGAAAGTCCCACGTCTGCTTGAACGTTGCACCGTCCTCCTCGGATCTAGAAATCCGGGCTTAACGGCAAATTAGCACCGACTTGATTTTGTGTCTTGCTGCCAGTGGCTACTTTAGACTTGTCTGAAAATGAGTGTTCCTGTTCCCGTTGCCTCATCACGAATCAGCTCGTACCTCCATCTGTGGTATAGATAGCAAAGCAATTAGCGTGGATAGCCCGCTGTGTCTTGTAGAAGCTGAAGCCTTTTGCGGAGGGAATGGGAGAATGAGAAGTCTGTGAAGTGTTTTTTGCAAAACCTTTTAATAATCTTATTTGGAGACTACAGCCAAACTTACGTGTTATTGCGTTTAAGTTTTGTTACTTTCTCTTTACAACAACAAAACATAGTGATATTCTGCAAAATACTTCCATGGGCTGCCCTGAACTAAGGCGCTTACTTCTGCCCATCTTGAGTGATCAAAATGATAAACCAACCTATTGCTGGCCCGGGTGCCATAATGAAGTCTAGCATATAGCTTTATATAGTCACCCAAAGATGGGTTTGTGTATTTATTTATTCTGTGGATCCTTGGCCTTCAGTGCTGTGTCTTGAGGACAAAAAGACACTTTTCCTACCCAGAATATGTGTGTTCGGCCTTCTTTATACACAAATACAGTATTACCCTGTACACTGCCCTGTCTAATTCTTCCAGGGGCTTCAATGACCCTAACAGCTTTCTTTCCTGCTACTATCATTACCCTCTCCCTCAGTACTTTCCCTTCACAATATTAACCCTATTTTAGCCTCCACTGTCTTAAAAATTAACCACCCAAAGTTCCTGCCCCTGATAACAGCCCCTCTGTAGCAGGCTAGCCCTGGTGCCATTGGAGGGGCACCTCTTCAGGGTGGCACGCTTTTCGGGCAAACCTCGCTCTGTGCTAGGGCAAGTCTAGGAGTGCCTTGGCGCAATCGGAAGAGTCCAAGAGGACACTTCTGGGCTTGCGGTAAGGCAAATGTGGGTCCCAGCGAAGCAGGGGGGACTCTGTTCTTTCCGTTCAATTATCTGAGTTAGTAATATTTAATTGAATAACTTCCTAATAGCTGTGGAGTTTACATGTTTATCTGTATCTTACCTACTGGATGTCATTAAGGTCATTGCTACCTCAGAAAGCGATGTGTTAGAATTATATGTGGTATAGGATGAGGACAGGGATGTTCAGTGCGGCGCAGCTTTCATATGAAGAGAGACTAAATAGCTCTGAGGTCTGAAGGGAGATACTGAGGCAGGATAGGATGAAGGCCAGTGAAATGACGATGGCCAGGGAAAATGTGAATGGAGAACAGTTTGCTCAGGGTCTTCACAACACAGTGAACCACTGATATTTAATCAGCAAGAGGAAATAATTCTTCGTGACCGTGGTGTTAAATTGTGGTGTTCCTTACAGCAAGCTGCTTCAGAGCCCACAAGAATTAAGGAATTGGAGAGATTGTGGAATATAGCTTCATTTATGGCTGCTAAAAAGATTGTGGTGTGAATGCAGGCTTCACATGAGGACACACTTAAACCACAGACAGCTGGGAGAGTGTGCAGGGGAAAAGGTCTCATACTCTTTCCATAAACATAGTTTAGGATGCATCCGAAGGGAAGGTACCAAGGATGAATAAACCCTTAGTCTGACCTAACACAACTGTTCCTATGTTAATGCATTTGGAAGACTTACTGGTAGACTGGAAGGTGCAGCTTGTGCCTTCCTCCTTGTATCTCATTTCTTCCATAGTCCGGACTAGCGGTAACAACATGGATTTAGCCACAGTGGTAAAATATAAGATTGCTTTTCCTTTGGCTAAGAGCAATCTGCAGTACCTCAAACCCCAGTTTAATTGCCCAGAAGCCTGTGAAGGTTCAAATGAAATAGGAAAGGGCCTTTCCATTAAAAACGGAGTAACTGGCTACTGCGTTACTCCACAGGACTTTTCAAACGTCAACTGATGCCAACAGCAGCAGCTGAGGAATGATCTCTCCTGGCTGACACTCCATTTTCATATACAATTTATGGAGCTTAGTGTTAATATATGGCCTTAAACAAATGCTGCTTTTCTCCTTCCATGTGATAATGAAGCTTGTGACAAAGCCAGGAGTACCTGATGAGGAGGAAAGGAAGCAGAAGTATTTTCATTGCAAGGGTCACCACGGGAAGACTTCGGTGAATTAAGCAGCCGTGCAGGGGGTGACATAAATGTGGCTCGGACGCTATCTTTGCCCTCCCATCCTTTCCTTCCAGCTCTTCACTAATGCCTCGCAAAGCGCGAAGCAGAGAAACCATCCATCCCGTTTAGTCCAGACAAATTCCAGACATCTACTTTCTCACTGTTATTCCAATTACTAATATTTCAAGGTCGAAGCGACCGCACAAACCAGAGAAACAACCGCAGCAGCCGCTGCCAGACCTCCACCACCCGTCTCTGGGAGAAGCCGGGGGCTGCCGTGGCTGGGCGAGGGAGAGCCTGGCAGAGCACCCCCGCGGCTGGTGGCCACCCCCGCGGCCGGTGGCCACCCTGCAGTGCTCACTGGCCCGTGCTCCAGCAAGTCCTCCCAGCACACTGTCCTCCACGCTCCACTTTACTGCCGTTCCCAATAAATAAAGGGCTTTTGGGGACCCACAAAGCCCACGGTCACCACCCGCAGCCTGCGCGTTGAAGTCTGCTCCCCGCCGTTGTTTTCTACAGGAAAGTGGCTAAAAATCCCTCCGTCGGTGCCATGTTTTTCCACGAATAGGGCCTGTCGTGATTAAGTATGTGCGCATGAGGGAGCTTTCCAAGCTTGAGCAATCCATCTGGCAGCAGTCCGCAACGCTATAAGGTTTGTTTCTGCAGTATGGGACCACGAGCTGATTTAATTGCATTAGTCACCAAGCAGCAGTACCGCTGATCTTGGACCCAGAGCGCTGGCTGGGCAGCAAGTCTCATGGTTATTTTAACTTTGTTTGTTTGACCTTTTCAGTGGTCTGGACCCCTCAAGGAGCTGAAAAATGCTTCAGCCCCCGCTGTCGCCTCTGAAACGCAGAGCAGCTAGGGCCAAGTGTTAGGCTAAATATCAGGCTGAGTAATAGTTCATCTTCACAGGGGAAAAGCCTGCCTCTTACTGATTGACTTTAAAGAAACTAGTTTTTAAATAGTGACTCAATTCAATTGGAAAGAAGGAAATGGAGCTGGTTGCTGTTTATTGCTCTGAGGATCATTAAGCATTTCTTTCTTTTATTTATTAGCTGTGAGATTTCTTTGCAGGCAAATAAATTCGCAGATCTGTAGAACAGAACCAAAACCTGGCATTTAGACCCAGATTCAAGTTTTCCCAAAGTCTGTGGGTGTTTGACTCATGTTATCCGCTGATTCAAGCAGGATAAAGAGAAAGAAGCTGAAAAAGTTATGTCCTAAGATAAAGTTTTCAAAGTCCAGCAGGGCTCTCTCTTTCAGGTAGATCATTTAAAGATACATCTTGTGTACCCAATACCTTTACTTGCTGCGATTCATATTACTGTAGGCAAAGCATTGCACAAGTTTAAGTCTCCAATTAATATTTCTAAAAAGCTGTTTACTGCCAGACCATTATTTTTTTAACCTCTTGAGCCAAACTCTCTCAAACTGCACAGCATCTGGGGAGGAAATTATTGCTCAAACTGCCAGTGTCAGGACAGATGCCAAACAAACTTTGTTCCATAGCATTGATATCTTGCTCATTGCTGTCAGAACAACACACTTGTGTCTTGGAGTCCTGCACTCTTCAGCTTTCAGGAGAGAGCTTGTAAAGCTGAGCTGATGCAAGAATTTGTACCTGAGGAACCATAACACAACTTGCCTTCGACTCCTCTCATCAGCTGGATTACTCCTGTGTGGCAGGTTCAGAAAATGGAGAAAAGCTGGAAGGAGTTCTGCACCAAATAGTCTGTAAAACTGTAATTCTAACAAAGTCATATAGAAATAAGGATTAAATGTATGAAATGTATTATATGATACCTGATATTATGGAACCCCATACCCTATGGAGTTTGAAAGACCTCCGGAAAAACCATAAACTTGATAGCCCCAAACAGTTGAACTGTAACAAGCTACTGCAAGAATCATCTCTCAGTTTTAATAATCTTTATCTCACAAGATCCTGGTAAAATTTGATGATGTATTCTTTTTAAAAGATCCCATACCACTGAGTTTTGAGGATGACAGAGATGATCTAAATGTGCTAACGGGTTATTTGTGCTCACTCCAACACTGAGCTCGCAGGTTGATGGTCCCAAAGTTGGAATAGTCACTCCTCAGGGCAAGGCTGCTTTTAGCTGGAAGTACTTTACTATTTGAAACTGCCTGATTAACACTTCTTGGGATTCTGTAAATAGCTGGGGAGGAAGACATCTGTGTCCAGATAAAAGACGTTCGTGGATCTGCTGTCGGGAACATGCAGTTCCCAGAGCAGCATTACCCGCGATCCCTGTGAGCCAAGGGAGATGACTGTGAAAACGATGCCTGCGGTAACACAGAGAGTGAGGGGGACAAATGGACAGCCACAATCAGACGCTGCCTCTGGAGGTCAGTTAGGACTCTGGTAGATTACCCAGTGAAATTTGCAATAGGAAGAAAGATAACTTTTAAATTCCTCCAGATTTTTTTTTTTTTTTGCTCGCTTTTTCTCTGACCAAGGAGTTAGGGCAAGCAGCTGTATTTTCAAAATTCACTTTTATGGTGTGAAATTTCTTTACAATCTAAAGGGAGGGGAGAGGAGGGAGCTGAGGCTTGGTTTTAGCAGAAAGTTAACATTTCAGACTAAACTTCTTTTAGCTAACTAAAACATGATAACCTTTCTTCCTGTACTGCCACATAAACATATATGGTATGGCTCCGTCCCAGCTTCTGAGGTTAAGAGCTCCAACTCCAGCTCTACTCTGAAAAGATACTCTGTAAAAAACCCACATCCATATTTATTGGTTCTCAGTCACTCAAACCTCAGATCTGCTCATTTAAAAATAAAAAAAGATGGGTTTTTTTCTAGCTGCCGGTGCTTAAACTGCACCTGGCTCACAAATCATCTCTCATAGACTTCAGCTGCACCTTAACTGCGCCTGCAAGGCATCTCGCTGGGCTGGGATTATGGATGAGGCCGTCAGTGCCAGGAAGAACACAGCTTGTCTTTCACAGCCCTGAGAGGGTGTGCGGGGCTGGCAGCCTTATAAAACATCTTTTTTTGCTTATAAGTTGAACGTATCCAATCCACTGGTCAGCTGAAACATTCCAGAAATCACCTGAGGTTGTGCTGAATACCCCGAACGCAGACGTGAGAGGTGGTGCGTGTTCATCATGTAGTCAGTGGAAAAGGTCACTATTCTTCCGTTAATAAGGTGGACCACCTTCCTCACAACATCTCTGGCTTTCTCTCCAATGCGCTTCTCGGGAGGGACAGCGCAGTTATGTTACATCAACCACAAAATCCTACCGGAGGGAAGAAATGGTCTGCACGGGTAGCTTAAGTGACTCTATTTTTTTTTGCTTTTTAACGTGGTTTCATAAACTTATAATTGCAAGTCATCTGAGAAGACAAATTCCCCATAGCTTTCTGGAGCACCAGGAAAATGCAAGGACCCCGCAGGGCGGCACAGCTCCCGGGAGAACCGCTGAGCCCACAGCTGCGGGGAGGATGTGCTATCGAGGGAGCCGCCGACCCAGCCCCAACACCGCCAACCGCCGGGCCTATCTGCAGGAAATACCCGGGCTTTGGCACCAGAGAGGTTGGGGAGACACTAAAGCGTTTGTGGGGAATGCCAAGCCTGTGCTGGACGCAGCGGCAGGAGCGCGGAGCAGCGAGGGTGAAGGCTGAAGCAAGCCCCAGGAGCCAGGCAGAGGGGCACAGGTGTAGCTGCACCTGTAGCTAGGCTGGGCTCAATTCAAGGAAAAAAACCAAACAAACAAACAAAACAAGGAGGGAGAGAGAGAGGGGAAAAGAAAAAAAATAGGGGGGCAGGGGGTAGCTCATCTGATAATTGCTAATTAGGTCTTGCTTGCAGGGACTTTGGAGGTTCTGTCAGAAGTAGGGAGGGAGCCGTGGGCTGGTTTTGTAAGGTAAGCTCTGCACCACCATTCAAACCTGCAGTCTAAGCTAGCGCAGGGGCTGTGCAGTGGGGGTCTCTGCTTTGGGGCAGGGTGAGCACTATCAGGGGGGCAGGCATGTGACGTGACTCCAAAGCAGCCAGGTCTGGGTCATGCTAAATCTTCTTCCCCAAACCAAATGTTCCCCAGGTGTTCGCCAACTGCTGTGGCTGCAGGAGCAGTGGTTATCTGTGCTCAGTTGTATTTCTTGGGGGAACTTTTGTATTTTGCCCTTGAAAAAATGAAATTGTGTTTTGTCAGGAAACAAAGGGTGAGCCGAGGGAGGGTGTGGGCCGCAGTTGTGTTAATGTGCTTGATGCGAGGTGTGCTGCAAGGGGTGACCGATTGCTGGCCCTCGTCCCTGCGGGTGCGTCCTCAACCCGTGTCTCCAGAAGGATCACTCCTTCCCTTTTTCTCCCTTCTTTATTTTTATAGGTCACCCTCCCACCTTGTCCTTTCACTCCTTAAGCTAATGGATTGTCATTCAGCTTTAATCATTCACTGTAATTTAAGTCCTTCTGGTTGTCCAAGCAGTGGTGGAGAGCTCTTAGCATGTTTTCCTCTCCCTTTGTAACTTGTTTATGTTTCACTTGTGTAATTCTTTGAATGACCTCTTCCTCTTGACTGTGCTCTCTCCTACTAAGTTTCTGTCTTCCAGATCTGCTTTCCCCCTTCAGTGGCAGTTTTTCTCTCTCATCTATATATGTGTGATTCTGCATATACTAATAATGGGGTTCAGTGCTTTGCAACACAAGGTGATTTTCTTTGCATTACAAACATGGATAAATGTTCCTACTCTGAACCAGCTTGATCTGTGCTCTCACTTAGCAGAATGATAAACTATTTTGCTGAGTAACTGCCCATCTATTTTCAAGCAGTCCACTTTGAAGAGGAAAAAAGCTGGCAGTTGTTTCATTTATTAAATCAATGTCAGTGCAGTTATGCTTTTAAATGGGTGAGGTCTTTTATTGGAGGAGGTAAAGTCTGCCTGGTATAGGCCATCAGAGTGTTATCACAAATTGTTTTTAAGTGGCAAAGCCAATGTAAAGAATCGCTGTGTGACTAATAAATGCATTATCATCTTTAAGCTAGAAAAATTAAACCATTCCCTCCCTCCTCCCCTTGGAAGGAATGTATCGTTTATCAACCACTGCGGCTTCAGGGCGTAAGAGTTCATGATGGTCTGTGGTGATGTAAGCACACTTTTTGCACAACGCTGAACCTGTAGGGAGTTTTTTCATTTTTATTTTGAGGCTAAGAGGCAACTGAACTTTTATCATGGGTCTAAGGAATACACATATACATATATTGTTTCCGGTTCCCTTAAATCTCAGTAAACAGGGTTACGCTTACAACAATAAAAATCATTTTGGCAGCTATGGCAGAAGGCAAGAGAGACTAGGATAGTTCACAGCACTAAAGAAAAGGTCATGCCTTCTAATTAGGATAAAGCACATGGCTGTGAGGTGTGGGGGGCCAACCTCTCATTCACCTTCACCAACAGCACAAGGGGAGAAGAGGTTTAGTTCCCACCAACTGCCAGCAACTAATTCTCTCTGTGCTGTAGAAATCAGAGGAAGGTTTTTTTGAAGGGGGGGGGGGGGGAATGAATGTCACAAAATGGATGAAGACTATGCTATGCGTTCTGGGTTTTTTTATGACTGTTGCAGCTCCAGGGAGCACTAGACCATTGACTTCAGCCTAACCTGAGCTATTGCTGGCTGTAATTTCTACCATCCCTTGTCTTAGGAAGATTTACCAGAGCATCATTTCTCTATGTCACTGCACAGAAGTGACAGCGCTTGTAAACAGATGATGATGAACTACCTGTGGGAATTACTTGTCCTACACACAGTGCTGTTGGAGGGTAATATCTGCCTGGTAGCAGGCGCCTGCAGGAATCCAGCAAGAACAGAGGGACTAGAGAGACCAATCTTCATCCTGCCCTGCAACAGCTTGACTTTCGGTGGGACAGCTTTGTGGCTAATCCAGCAAAGGCGCTGTTTGCATTCCCTTTCAGTGATATGCTTAACCACCGCACTTGCTGAAACAAGAGGCTGGAACATAAGAAGGGAATGAAAAGCCGGGGGAACTGTAGCCGTCTCCTACGCAGAAGCATCAGTGCTGCATGCTCACTCTGTTCCCCTCTGCAACACTGACTGTATCTCCAAAGCTCTCCAGCAAATGCACTCCTCCAGTGCCGCCTACTTTTACCTTTTCACAAAAGCATCTATCAAGGTCTGATTAAAACCAGAATACGCTGCTTGACAAGACCTGGTCTAGGGTATGAAAGGATCAGTCTGGTAGAGCCAGAATGCTCTCTGTAGATGGGTACAGTCCTCTGGGGATGGAGCTATACCCAGCTTCAACTTCTGCCAGCACTCACAGATGCTAGCCCCACCAACAGTCAAACCTCGCATGTGCTGCCAACTACCTGGATAGACAGCACTTCAGCTGCTCCAGTGTTATCCCCACTCCCACCAAAGTACCATGCACCCCATCCCGCCTGCCAGCACTCTTCAGGACATGCTCAACAGCCTCAATGCTGGGAACCAATTTAACATATTTTAAGAAGATAGTTCTTTAAAAATAGAGAGGAAATCAGGTTTCCTTGTTCCTTTTTTTTTCTTTTTTTTGTTTTTTTTTTCTAAAAAAAAAAGCCCTTTCTCCCATATGGGCATGTTGAGTAAAGAACTGTGTAAAAATTATGCTCTCTTCTCCCCTCACTTTCAACTCTAGCAGACTTGTTCAGAATTTAATCTGGTCCAAAAAAATCTGAAAGTATCAAAGGTTTCTTTCCCACTTCAGGAAAGTGCAGTCTTCTACTGGCAACCCACAAGATCATTCCTCTGTCACTTATCATCATGTTTCATGAACCTTATGACATTTCAAGCAGTTCTTTTTATGGAATACAGAACAAACCTACTGAATTTTCTATATCTCTCACTGAAGATTTTGGACACACACACGCTAAGCCAACACACAACGGCTTTCATTTAGTTATTTCTCTGAAAGAATATTTTATTAATTTTCTGTATTGTGAAAAAATCCTTTCATAAGAATACAGAAGACGCACAACAGTCTTCTAGTATCAAGACACGAACTGTGCATGTCTTGGCTTGGAGCTTATTGAACTCTACCATAGGACTTATGCTTGGTGGGGTTTTGGGGTAGGGCTGGGGTTTTTTTGTTGTCTTAACTGCACGTGTTAGTAACAAAGGGCATAATGCCAGGGGCGACAGACTCCTGTAATATCTAGGAGCTAGTCAATACTCATTTGAATAATTAGGTGTTTTCTAGTGCACTTCACGGTCCTCTCCTTCCACCAGGGCCTGACAGAAGAATGCAAGACGCTGTGTTTGTGCACCATTACATGTGCGATGTCGAAGTGACTTCCGTACACAGCTACCTGTACCCCACCCAGAGTAGAAGAGACTGGCGTGATGAAAAAGCATGGATAATAGCAAGAGCATTTTGCACAGGCAGGCATCCAGGAGGCTTTTCTAGGAGGGTGGCTGGCACTGAACTGCAGGCGATGAGCCCTACAAGCGGGTACCCTGGTGCTTAGCCTAGACCCATGGTTGGGGTGCAGAGCTGCTCAGGCTGCTCTGTGCTGTGCCGCTGTGCCACCCCCAGAAGGTTCTCCTGCTCGGGTGCTCGGCATCCTACCCCGACAGGCTCCAGAGAGTCACGCCATGCTCTGCACCACAGCAGGAGCCTCCCCAGAGCTGGAGAGCCAAGCAAAGCCCGGCAAAGGTGCCATCCCAGAGCACTGGGCAGGCTGTTTGGCTCTGGTCTGGCTCTGCGCTTGGGTGTACCAGATCCTGGCCAAATCCTGACCTGAGCTACCGGGTTGTCTCTGTGTCACGGTCCCAAGTCCCTGTGTTGTGCTGATAACTTTTTTGCCCAGGACTCTTGCCCAGGGTCTCTCCAAAGCTGAGCGGTGCTGTGTTAGTGGGGCAGCTGGAGGGAATGAAGCCATCCAGCACTTGGATATGGAAAACCACAGGAGTTCGGTCTTTAGGGTGTTGATTGCAAGTCTTCTAAAAGTACTGAACTGTCTGTTATCATCATAGTGACTTTTCAGCTCAATACCAGACTCAAGCCTGCTGGGAATTCATGAATTTTTTAATATATAGATCAACATATATATACACTAAATGGTGGTGTTGTGACCTGTTGCCCAGATTTCACAGGGTAGAACTCAGCTATAAAATGTCTGCACTTTACTTGATCTGCACATCTAATGCATAGTTTCTGTAATGCTTGTAGTTGTGTGGTGGGTATAATAGAGCTTGAGGAACCATATTTACAAGTTAACAACGTATGCGAGATACCATACAGTATAGCAAACTGAACAAGAGATTTAATCCATGATCTTTATCATGTGGTGTACCTGAGGACCTGAGTCTAAATGTAGAGACCGAAACACTAACTGTGATATTTTCAGGTTGATGTTTGCAAGTGTCTGTCTTCACCTTTCTTGACCACCAGTTCTACATTGTAAATACTGCAAGAATTCCCTTGGTGTTCCCACATGATCCAGCATTTGCTGGAGGCCAGTCCATTCTTCCCCTTACCTGAGTAAATGTCTTATACACTCTGTGAAAGAAGAGGTGCAGACACAGACTCCTAGCTCAGAGAAAACCACATATTCGGGTCCCCTGAGAAGAGGTCCTTCATCCCCAGTACCGCTGTATCTAGGTAAAGAGAAATTATGGAGCACTATTGCAATGCAAATCCAGGTCACCGTGCCCGATATTCGAAAATGAACCTACCTAGACATATTGTTGATTAGTTAGACATGACCTGGTAAAAAGGCAAAACATCTCCAGAGTATATTTCATCTGGATCAAATTGAGGTTAATACCACTGAGGTTGCAGAGTTTTGTATGCTGTATAGGAGTAAAGCCAGACTCAAAGCCAGGTTCAGGAAACCTTCAGTAAAATCAACACAAATTTCGATTGTTAGATTTGTTTTTCTCCCAGTGGAAAAGCAGGTAAGAGTTCAGGACAACTAGCAGCATGTTAGCTTTAAGGAAAATAATGCAGAAAAATCTATGGAGTAGGATGACAAATGGAATTGCTGTGAGTACTACCTGTTGGCCTGGTTTATGTTTAGATCCTTTTCTGAAAAGAGTCTTTCTGTTTTGTTGTGGCTGAGTGTTTTTCCATCCCCATTTAAAACTTGAGACAGACCTTAAAACAATATATAAAAATCAGTGACATGCAAGTAAAACGCTGACATAGGAGTCTAGCGCACTTTTGTAATTAGCAATTTTTTTTATTAGAAAGGAGATGGCATAGTCCAATATAGAATACATATATCTTATACATGCATCTTATATATATACATTCCTACATGTAGTTTGGCACTTTAAGTTTGGGTAATTTTCCATTAGCGACCTAGGCAACTTATCTAAGCTCCACCTCCCACGCGTGCCTTACTGCTTCTTGGTACGTCTACATTTTCTTCATCACTGACGCTCACAGTATATACTATAACATTTATTGCCAAGAGAAATAATGTTCCTCATGGTGTTTTTAGTGATAGAAATGTTTTTTTAAGGCTCAAGTGCCAAACTCATTCACAGTTACTTTTGGCATTGTAAGCAATAGGACTGTGCATTCTGTTCAGAAAGTGTGTGACAACTTAGGTTAAGTAAACAAAAAACACTTTTGCATTCTTTTTTTATTAACCAACTATGTAGGAAGGAGGTAGCCTGCAGAGAAAGTGTTGGAAACTTATTTCAAAGGCACGTTATAGATTATTGACGAGAGACCCAGTAAAATCTGGGATGAATGATCTGTCCCAAAGCCAAAAGAATTTGAAGAAAAAAGCTTAACTAGTTGGAAGAAAACAACAGATGATTTTGTCAGCTTGAATCAAGCAGAAGAGTGAAACACAATTTCCTGGGAATTCATGAAAAGAGGTATTTCAAAAAAAGAAATAAAGTAAGGATGCTGTATCCAGATGGTCAAAATCACACGGTGAAAATCTGTCTTCAGCAGGTGGAGACTGCCAGCCTTTTTAAGTGGTGGTGTCAAGTCTCATCAGCTAAAAAACTGCAGATGCAAGCAGTAGCTGGGCAGGAGGCATCAGAAAAACGTGTAAGCACTGTGTTTCTCCCAGTAACTCACTAGATGTCATTTCCCACTCAGGACGGAGCACATCCTCTGTCTCGGCGCTGAAAGGTACCATTTTCAGAGTGAAACAGTAAAACTGAGCTACTGACCTGCTGACCTCTGCAGCAGTTCAAGAGAGATTACTGCCATTTTTGCATAATTAAGAGTGGTGATTTCCACCCAGCCTTTGGGGTTTGGTTTTTTTTTTTTTTCTCCTTACATTTCCAGGAGGATAGAATGTCTTAGAAGTTTGGAAAACAATAATATAGATGTAAATGTTGGCACTGAAATCTCTGAGTTGGAGAGGACAACGGAGCTAGCTCAGAAGTTCTGGCTCCAACTCCAGGTTCTGGATGCCCTCTGGAGAAAACCGCATATGATGCTGCCACTCTGCTGTGGGGTGAAGCATTAGGAGCCTGGCGGTCAAGGAAGAGGGAATGCTGGCCACAAAAGTTCCAGCCATCTAAAGCTTTCCTACCTTAAAAAGTAAAGGTCTTAAGTACAGCTCTTACGGCTGCATTACAGGGTCTTCAGGTACTGGGTTTGACCACTCGCACTGTTGCTGCTGGTCTAAAATTCCAGGTGGAGAATTTTCACTTTGGCGCTCTGTCCTTCATCTCCCATCTTGTCCTCTCTTGCATCAATGTTTGGTTTTTTTACGTAAAAACTAAACATTTACCTAGCATTCTGTGTTTGTAGTTCTGGGTCAATAACAACAAGTTGTTACGCTTGCACTCATCTGCCTAGACTGCTGATGTGAAGACTGAAGTACTTGGAGGCGGGGGAGGGTTCTGCTGTTTTCATGGGCAAAGTCTGCTTCCTGTCTTCTGTGCATACCACCATAATTTGGGAAGGAGAGGCCCAGCCATGGGGGAGCAATGGGTTAGGAGCTATTTTGGCTGATATTGGCTATATTGAAACCCAAGGACCAGCTGATTCACACAAGAGTGCTGACTAAGTAATAGTAAACCTTTAAAAAAAAAAAAAATCACCTTTCATTTTGGGATAGGTGAATCAATTTTCAGCTCCTGACTCTAGAATTCTTTTCTAGATGCCCTTGAAAAATTGTTGAGCTCATCACAAATATACAGAAAAGAATAATTTATGAATATATTTTTGTGAGATTTATTTCTGTTCAGAAATACCAAGTACACTCAGTGTGACTGTACAATGAGGCTGATTCAGTGCTCTAAGTGTAACATAAACATATTCCTTGTCTTTAAGTATGTTTTCTGCATTAGCTAACTTTCTACTAAAATGAACAGCAGTATAGCAGTTAACAATGTTAACATTTAGTCTGTCATCTTCAGAGTCACTACTGTACGGGGATGAACAGGTCATACCAATTGAAAATTACTCTTTTGATTGTCTTTGGTCTCTTGAAGATAAGACTGCATCAGTTCTGTTTGATTCATGTCTTCAAGGATGTGAAACTTCAGAGCACCAGCTTGATAACAGATTTAATAACGACATAAAGTCTTGTGTGAATGCAGCACAAGAAATTTCAGAAGCACAAGAATTCAATTGAACATGTCCTTCGTCCTTCCACCTTCTTGCTTTCTCCCTGTCATACTTAAGTTCAGGTTGGTATTCGCTGACATAGCACGCAGTAAGCTAACGCCAGCTATCATCTCTCAGCTCCTCCTGCCTGTTTATTTCCATCTCTGTGAAATATTTATTGCTGTTTCTTATATTCTTATATCCCGAGGGGTATGGCTTTTGTTTACATCTTAACAGAATTAAGTAGCAGGATGTGTTTGCACAGGCCTTACAGGCATGCTCCTGCTTGGTCTGCTCAGGTATTAATTAAAGGTGCTTGCGGGGGACTTGAAAACTTGAAAAGTTTTGTCAGCAAAAGTCTATGTTTCTGGTAGAATAGAAAGTGGTTTACATTACATAACAAGAGAAAATGTGTAATTTGGGGACCATTCACCTAGCTGAGCAGTTTATTTCCCTGCAGTAATAAATGTATTTTGCATCTTTCTACTCTTGATGCGATTCACAATTCTGTATGTTTACCTGTAACAAGGCACGGTTACAACCTAATCATTTGCCAGAGGGTTTCCCAGTTTAAAATCTGTTTCCCTGTCCCTAAATCTACTGCCAAACAATTTCTCATCTGTAGTTAAATTTACAAAAGGATGTAGTGGTCTTAACACTGCAACACTTGATCTAAAGGCAAGCATGGCCCTTCTGTGCAGGGTGTAGGAGAGGAGTGTTGAGTCTTCCTCTTGCCTCAAACTATTTAAACTTGGATCTGCCACTCTTCTGCAAAGCTCCCTCCTTCAGGGGCTGCTCTCCTCCACTCCTGGGGCCAGGGACCTTCAAGTCTTATGCAAAGCGGAGCATCTTTAAACAGGGCCAGCGTGGGGCTGTCTGCCCCTGCCCAGTAGATCCCTGGGTAGGATGCTCGCCCGTGGGTGAGAGGGAGCCGAGTCCTCATGTCCCGTTTTCTCTGTGTGCTGAACAGGCTGATAGAAATTGTCAGTGGAAACAAAACCTCTTTGCATGTCTCTCTGGCACCCGAGAGTTCTGAGGAAGTTATTGTCAGTCGAAAGAGAATGGATACTTATTACAACGCAGTTTAAAGTACACCCACAAACTGTGAACACTGAGACACATTTTTCCCGTAAGAAGTACCGAGAGGATTGTGTGTGTGAAATTGTATTAACAATTAAATAGCTCTTCTTAGCTGCTTCTGAGCAAGCCTCGTTGGGTAGGTCTGTCCTGCTAAATAAACCATGGCAGGAAGCAATACATGGCCGAGTGGTGCAGGATGCGTCCCTTCGGTCCTCCCGGTGCCTGGCTCCCCTGCGCAGAAAGCGCCCGTGAGTCCTGCACAGTGCTCGGCCCTGCACCTCCCTGGGGCCTCACCTGCTGCACCGAGGCCCTAGGAGGTGACAGCTGGGTGTTCAGGAGCTCTGCGTTTGGGCTTTTTTTCCATTTCACAGCATCTGAAGCAATCTGGGCTGCATTACAGCCCACAGTGTCGGTGGTTTTACAGCATGAAACGGCGGGTATTGTCACGTGCTGTGGTGTCGTGTCGGAAACGTTTCGTAGTACAAAGCCTGCTAGAATAATGTCAGAAACCTGTGCTCGGTGAAGAAAGCCAAACTTGGGGCAGCCATGCCCATATGGCCCTTTGGAAACAATTCATGGAGTGAAATATTTCCAGAACTGTACTCGCTGACCTCCTGGAGAAGGTTATCAGGTCTAGCCCACAAGAGCGAACTCGCTAGCACCAGAGCAATGTACCTCATCCGAGCTGTGGTGCTAATGCTTGCTGCATGGCCGTTTTGTTTTAATTTAGCAGTAGGGGTGTGCTCAATGAATCTCAGCAGAGGCCGGGAGCTACAATTTCTGTCCTTGCAGAGGTAGACTGTAATGAGAGAAAACAGACTGCCCAAGGCATTTTGCTTCCTGGCTTATGTAAGGGCTGTTTGCTTGAGGCATGGGATGCTCTTGGCTTGGAAAAAGTGGAACAGAGATGACTTGCAACTTTCTAAAAATATGTACATTTAATATGACTTTAATGGTCAAGAGGAATAAAATACATCTAGGGAATATCTGTCTCTCAAAAAAATTAATCAGTGAATAAAAAACAAAACAAATTGAGACTGGAGCAGGACATACAAAGAAGGATTAGGAGGTAAACATACATTAAAACATGTAAACATACATTAAACATAATGTAAACATACATTCAAAATAAACATTTTATTTCAGCGTTTACATTGTCATTTAGGTCTGGGCCACGTTTTCAAAAGCAGATTTCAAAAAACTAATCTAATAACCTTTCATAGATAATTAAGCTCCTAAATCACTCAGATGTTGCAGAAAGTAACATCCCCCTCCCATTTTCTAATGAACTAACTTTCTTAGAAAATAACAGCTTAGTTAAAGAACAGCTTAAGTTAAAGGTTTGCATAGTCTGTCATTTGTTGTGGGGAATAAGAAAGGTTCCCTGAGAAGTCAGAACTATGATTAACACTGCTGTATCTCTAAAAGAAAAGAATTTAGACTTCTTCTGTTATGTTTCAGGAAAAATGCTAGTTGGAAGATTATTGGTTGGTGTCCAACTCTCAAAGATAATTGTCTTAATTAGGACTCTCGCTTCATCACTTTGCTATTCCCATTGTCTGTGAAAATGAGAAGTTTGGGTTCCAGAGAGCAGACTTAAATGGTGAAAGGTAGAACTGCCTGCCTTGGTGAAAGATCATCAAACCATAGCACTGCCTCTGCTTTTCAGCACTGCATATAAATAGGGTACATATAAAAAGGGTATTAAACAACTGGAGAGTCATGGACAGCAACAGCAGTGAGCAGAGCTTGAGGAAATATGTGACCAGTGACAGAACTCACAGGAATTTGGTTTGTTTAGCTTGCAGAAAAGGTGACTTATAAGTATGGTAATAACAATCCTCAGAAATGCTGCAGGCCACCAGGGGAAAAAACCAACCAACCAACCAAACACACCACCCCACCCCCCCACCCCCCCCCCCGCAAAAAAACCCCAAACTTCTCCGTGATCTCTGTGAATAGGACAAAAAGTAATGATCTTAAACTGCATCAAGTGAGATGTAGCTGAGACATCACCAGTCAGAATAGCAAAGGACTGGAATTGTGTCTGGCGAGGTGGTAGGCTCTTTGTTGTCAGAGGTTTTAAGAACATCTCTTCAGATGTTTAAGTACAAACACCTGTTGAGGCAGTCTAGGCATAGCCAGCATAGCCAGTTCTACCCTGGGAGAGGTAGGTGTGCTAAATGACCTACCAAGGTCCCTTTTGGACCTACTTCCATCATTATACTACTCATAAAACAAAACAAAACACAGCTCTCTCTAGCTACTATGTAGTATTACACTTGTAAAAAAAAAAAAAAAAAAAAATCCCTTTTGTGTTTGCTAATGCTTTCTCGCCTGAGGTCACAAATAATATAGGGAACCTCACGCTGTAAGGCTCCTGAGCAATGGTTTAGCCAAATGTTGTCTGGATCCATAATTTCTACCCCTGCTCACGTTCCACAAAGTCCTAGAAAATTTCTTTACCTTTGAGGGGGGGAAAAAAAATCTCTTGATGCTCCATCTTCACCACAGTAACTTGGAAAGAGATGTGTTTTACATAAGCAAAAACATGCCTTCCTTTCTGGAAAGTGTTTTTCATGTTTATGATCTTGGCCACTGAAGCAAAAAGTGAATGATATATAGCTGTACCCATTGCATATAGGGGGTTTTTTCACTGAAGGTAATGGCAGAAACCACAACTACAGCACAGCCTTTTTCTGTTATGTCCTTTGGATTCCATAATTGGCTGGGATTGTTCCTGGAGTCAGTCCACACAACCTTCAAGCTTATTCAAAGGGGTGAAAAATTTTCCTACCTCTATAATTAAAGTCTCTTGGCCTTTCATGTTAAAGTCTACAGGAGAGAAATTTTTAAAGTAATGAGATGAATATCTATTCAGCAAAATGTGTACACATGTTTTTTGGAGTCCATTTAGTTTTGATACCTGAACACACTCAGGCATGAGCCTTGCTGAATCACAACTGCAATGCCGTTAGACTTTGCTGGTTCATAATTACGGAGCTGAGAAGTGTAGTGCTCCCTGGCAAAACTTGAATACCTCCTAAGTGCAGAAAATAATGTGAAAATGCACAGTACAGAGAACAACAGCTTTATTTTCTTCCAATCAACTTATATACCTCCAGTCTGCACTCTTTTCTCTTTCAGGTCCTGCTATGCTTATCGCAGGCTGCCTGGTCCAGCCGACTCAGTCATTTACATTTGGAAGATCTTCTGTTAACCACTGGTGACTTTCTATTCATCATTCAGCACATTGTCTCCTCTGCCATACTGTCCCCTTTTTAATTTCAGTATCCTTGATTGTCCTCTTTGATTCTATGATTCCTTCTCATTTCAGATCATCTTAGATTAAGATCAAAACTCTTAAATTATCTTAAACTATCTATCTATCTTAGTCCATATCATAGCCACAGCTTGCTTCTGTCCCTTGAAATTTCTGTTCCTTAGTAGGCGCACAGATAGGCGCCCTTTTTACTTTTGTTGTTGTTGCTGGTTTTCACTTACGCCTTTTGCTGTTCAAGTTGTTTATTAATATATATCATCTGATACAGTCACCTCCTCACACTGCTATACTCTCCAGGGTTTTAAATTTGAGGCTTCAGTAGGATCAGAAACTCCACAGTGAGGGCAAAGGACACATTTAAAAGTACCAACTCAGAGCTTGGCCACAGAAAGGCATACATCTCCCAAACGCTATGCTTGGAAGGTGTGACCAGGAAAGATCAACAGCATTATGCACAAGAGCTCTGACCAGGGTTAAAACTAGTAACTGGGCCATGAAGCTTGTGAGATGAGCACGCTGTACTCCACCTGAGCATTTCATTAGGACTGCTGAGCACTGATGGGACCCTGGGGCTTCACATGGAGCTCTGGCCTACCCAAAGGGAAATCTCTTGCGGCAGAGTCCTGCTAGCTGTATGACCTAAAGTAAAAGTCTAAAAATTAGTATTTTGTTTCAACAGATTTCATTTCTGGTCTTCTTTCCAAAAGCTCTTTCTTTTCTTGTCTCCCATTAGCTTGGTGCTGATGACACCAAGCTGTGTGGTGCGGTCGACACGCTGGAGGGAAGGGATTCCGTCCAGGGGGACTTTGACAGGCTTGAGAGGTGGGCCCATGAGAACCTCATGAAGTTCAACAAGGCCAAGTGCAAGGTCCTGCACGTGGATTGGGGCAATCCCAAGCACAAATACAGGCTGGGCAATGAGTGGATTGAAAGCAGCCCTGAGGAGAAAGACTTGGGAGTATTAGTGGATGAAAAACTGAAAGTGAGCCAGCAATGTGTGCTCACAGCCCAAAAAGCCAATCGCATCCTGGGCTGCATCAAAAGAAGCTTAACCAGCAGGTCAAGGGAGACGATTCTGCCCCTCTTCTCTGCTCTCGTGAGACCTCGCCTGCAGTACTGCGTTCAGCTCTGGGGCCCCCAGCATAAGAAGGACGTGGACCTGTTGGAGCAAGTCCAGAGGAGGGCCACGAGGATGATCAGAGGGCTGGAGCACCTCTCCTGTGAAGACAGGCTGAGAGAGTTGGGGTTGTTCAGCCTGGAGAAGAGAAGGCTCCGGGGAGACCTTACAGGAGCCTTCCAGTACCCAAAGGGGGCCTACAGGAAAGATGGAGAGGGACTCTTTATCAGGGAATGTACTGATAGGATGAGGGGTAACACTTTTAAACTGAAAGAGGGCAGATTTAGATTAGATATTAGGAAGGAGTTCTTCACTGTGAGAGTGGTGAGGGGGTGGAACAGGTTGCCCAGAGAGGCCGTGGATGCCCCATCCCTGGAAGTGTTCAGGGCCAGGCTGGATGGAGCTTTGAGCAACCTGGTCTAGTGGAAGGTGTCCCTGCCCATGGTAGGGGGGTTGGAACCAGAAGATCTTTAAGGTCCCTTCCAACCCAAACCATTCTATGATTCATTCTATGATTCTATATTTCCAAAGGGATGAAAATGGACTTAACTCCATAGTTAAAGCCTTCTCCCATGTTCTGCTTAAGCTGTGATTAGAGAAGGACAGAGAAATAAATATTACCAAAACTGAGATGCAAAATAAGTGCCTGGAGCAGTTTAAGCTGAATGACTGGGTAGGCAGAGTAGGTTACAGTCAATTGGTAATGTTTAGATATAGCCTGGTTTGTAGAACGGGGGAGAGGTGCAACATGGAGGTAACACCCAGGTGTCAAGGCTGAGAGACTGGCAGGATGGCTAAATGCGTGAAGAAGAAAACAGCAAAAGAACATGTAGATGAAGATTGAGTTCTTCTTCTACTGTATTAACAGCTAAAAACCCACGAAGTGCAAGGGAGACAGGCTGCAACTTTGGCTTGGACAGGAGACAGATCTGAAGTGAATCTGCAAGACAACAAACTGACAATAACTGCATTTGCGTTAAAGGTGTGGTGGGAGAAGAGAATGACAGTGCCCACAGAAAGCTGCAGAGGACAGCAAGGCTCCTCCGAAGGAGCGGGCAGGAGGGAGAGGAAGGACCCAGAGCCTGTTGTGGAAGCCGGGGAGGACCTGGCTTCGGGCAGAGTCAGCAGCGACCACAGCACATGGCTGGTCACTGAGGAAGAAGTTCTGCACGCAGCTTCGAATTAAGGAAATGGGCATCTGAAACCTTGTCAAGAGCAGCCTGCCTGTTCTGTAAGCAAGACCCTAGGTGTTCTAAACTCTTAAAAGAACATTTAGTGTTTCTAAATCACTTCTGACCCCCACAGGAAAGGCCCCACGTCAAAGCTAAGTTTTACAGTTTAAACTGCATCCCTGACAGATGTACAAGAAAAGTTTTGCTTATCACCTATTAATGTATTCATTCTTCTATGTTCAGAAACCTTTTACATGGTAGGTATAGCTGTAATGTCAAAACACCAAAGGAATTGTACTCCTGTAAGCTGATACATCTTTAGTCAGCTAGATTATATCCAACTAACTATGCATTATATGAAATGGAGAACTGATAAACTAAAAGGGGATAACCAAGCGACCTTTTTGTAGTGTAGAGCCAATTAAAATGCAATGCATAATATTTAGATGTCCATCATGTATAAAACTGTTTGCTTCCAACACACTAACTCTGCAACTTGAGTTGAAAAATCCATCCAGTCATTCAGCTATATTAATATTATACAATGAAGAGATGACATAAAACACTATTGTCTTTTTCTCTTCCCTTTTTGCTTCTATTACTAGTAATAGTAAGAAGTAAGAAAAACTTGTTATGTAAGGTAGGTTATTCAGTAAGCTAGTTATAATTCATATGGAAAGAGAATATTGATTTTTATGGAAAGGCTGAAATGAGAAGATATAAAGCATCCTTTTGTCAGATAGGTTTTGGGGCCTAACTACTCCAACCACATTCAGAAACAAAAACTGCACTTCTAAAAAGAGAAATATCCTGATAACCAGACTGCAAGACAGTGACACATTTATCTAAGTAATAACATTTCTCTCGCAGAAATGACAATGGATAAAAAAAAGGAACATTTATAGCAGGCAGAATGATCCCTTGGAAGAAAATAATAGATGCAAGCTTCAGTCTAACTTCTTTTTTTTTTCCATGGAAAAATCAATGACCTATAGTGTATAGTAAATTAGTTAACTATGTAATGTGTCAAACCTCGTAAATGATGTAAGATTTGATTTTACAAATCAGTTCTGCCCATGAGAAGTTTTGCAATAGTAAGTACTAGTGATTAAAGTGTCAGCATGAGGGACTGCTGCAGATTCTACCACTGTAATACAGAACATAATAATTACATGCTTGGAAAGTCCACATAATAACAAATACAAAGTTAAAATTATTTTAAAGGGTGGTTTCAAGTGAAAATTAAAAAGCAGCACTAAGGCACAGCAAGGTGGTCTCTGTATGTGGCCTTTTTTAATCAGAACATACTCCACAGCTGCCTTTGCAGCAAATTTACCACCCTGCCAGCCAGAGGACTCGTGTTTGGGGACAGTGTCAGATTGTCTGTGTCTGGCTTTTGCAAAAATTGCACATATTCTGAACATGATGCTTTTGCAACTTCTTAAAACACTCTCCTATTCTCAGTTATTTGCATTCTCCGTTTCCCAGTCAGACGAATCCCAACAGGACTTGACAGTTTCAATGACAACAGTTTCTTCCCCTTTTTCTAGAGCATAACATAAAGAAAACACAACAGAATTCCTATAGGCTTTACCTTACCTCCTAATGTACCACTTGCTTTCAGTACAAGATCCAGTCCTTCATTCCTGACAAGCCTAGTACTACCATTTTTTAATGCAAAAGGAACATCACACAGCAGTCACAGCCTAAAACTGAACTCTGCAGTGGCAGCTTAGGTTTATTTGATAGGCAATGTCTTCTTTAAAAGATAAAGTCACGTGTGTATTTCACATTTACCAAAATGTAGACTGTTGGAAAATAGTGGCAATGGAAAATTTTTTTTTTTTTACTCTGAATTTGGAAATTTCCCTCCTGTGGGGTTTTTTTTTTTTTTTTTTGCATTCTTTTCCTGTTTAGCATCTCCTTCCTATAGTTTGCTTTCATTCAGCTAGAACTGTATCTGCTCGCAGGAATACAGCTTGTCCAATTCTGTTGTTGTTACAGGTGTGCTCTGCAAACGTCAAGACTTCTGATATTTTTTGCATCTTAACTTCCTCAGAAACTTCTCTTTGAAGCATTGCTGTCCATGAAGCAACTCCTTTAACAATTCCTTCTAGCTGGACGCACTGCCAAAGCAGGTATGCGATTATTCCTTTTGGGGACTATGTTACAAAGCATGCTCAAAGTGCAAACATCTGGCAGCCTCTCTGAAGCAAACAACGGAGCTGTACACAGTACATTCAGCGTCCCATCTCAGCTTCTCACCGCAGACGTCCACAATGCATTACTATATCTTCATATTCACTTAGTAAAGGACAGATAGAGTTTAAATTAGGAGACACTGGACAAACTTTGGGAATTCTCACCTTGCTATCATCAGCTAATCCTTGCTTCTCTGCAAGTTAGCGTGCAGTGTTGCAGGAGGGAGTAGATTTCTACTCACAGTAGAAATCACACTATGAGTAATTTCCCTTGAAAAACATAAGACAATGATGTAAATGTTATAAAATGTTTCACAGTCTCTCTGCCAAACTTCTTTGGGATCTTCCAGCCCTGCTTTAATTTACAGAAGTCTTGAGCTATGCAGAAAAACAGCACGTGGGGTACTCATGTGCCTTCACTATTCCCCATTAATAAGTCCCACCATTAAGCAATATTATCCAAACTCTTCTGAAATTATATTGGTTTGTTTGCTTCTCAGAGTTTTCCCAGCCATAAAGCTCCTGTAAAATCACCACCATCACCCCCTCCTGGTTTTGGTTGCTTAGTTATAGGACCTTTAAAGCAGAGCCAGGGGAGGAGAAGTAGAGGCATCCTAGGGGTTGCAGGTAGTAAGGAGGAATGACTGGATTTTTATTTTGTCACCTGTCGTTTATCAAACAAAACCCAGTGGAAGGAACATCCGTCTGGTTGAGATTCAGGAAATATGGTGGACTGTCAACAAAGGTGAGTTGTGGCTCTGCCCCAACAGCAGATGTGTTCCCTGAGGAAAGGGAAAGACTTAGGAAAGCAGCCTATAAAGCTCATAAACCAGGATTCACTTATCTATACACTTGTAGGAAGGGGTTATCCTTTCAAATATTTAGAAATAAAGCAAAGACCTGGAGGCTCATACTATGTGGGCATTTGGTAGCTCATTTTTGCAGAGGCTGCAAAGAAACTTACATGAGAAGATTGATTAATTAAGTAATTGTGCCACTCAAGATTTTGGCTTTCTGTATATCATCAGGAGACAGGTGTGGCTATTAGAAGAGGAAGGTATGTTGCTTCCTTACAACCAAGGCCAACAAGAACCCTGACATTCAGTATGCAGGGCAATAAAACCAGGCTTCAGAAGGTAAAAGATATAGGAGCAGGGAGATTATAAGATGGAAATATTACAGAAATGACCTTTAAAGAGCATAGAGACCACCAGACCAAGTCTCTCATTTAATTGACTCGTGCTGTAGATGGCACACTATACTCATGCACTGAATCCTCAGTATTCTTGCTTTTTATATAAAAAAGTGATATATAAATAATAAAACTTATTGCTTGCCATTTCAACACAATAGGAAATATCTGGGCTTGTAGTTCTTATGCATCTGTCGTGGTTTAACCCCAGCCAGCAACTAAGCACCACGCAGCCGCTCACTCACTTCCTCCCTGCCCAGTGGGATGGGGGAAGAGACTCAGGAAAAAAAAGTAAAACTCATGGGTTGAGATAAAGACAGTTTAATAGGACAGAAAGGAAGAGCATAACAATGATAATAATAATAAAATGACAATAATAATAATAAAAGGATTGGAATATACAAAACAAGTGATGCACAATGCAATTGCTCACCACTCACTGACTGATACCCAGTTAGTTCCCGAGCAGCAATCCACCACACCCCCCACCCCAGCCAACTCCCCCCAGTTTATATACTGGGCATAATGTCACATGCTATGGAATATCCCTTTGGCCAGTCTGGGTCACTGTCCTGGCTGCATCCCCTCCCAAGTTCTTGTGCCCCTCCAGCCTTCTTGCTGGCTGGGCGTGAGAAGTTGAAAAATCCTTGACTGACTTAGTCTAAACACGACTCAGCAACAACTGAAAACATCAGTGTGCTATCAACATTATTCTCATACTAAATCCAAAACATAAAACTATATCAGCTTCTAGAAAGAAAATTAACTCTATCCCAGCCGAAACCAGGATAGCAGGAAAAACACATGGAAAATGGATTAGACTTCCATGTCCACAAGCTCAGAGAAGTTGAAATGTCTCAGATATAAGCTGCAGTTACAAGAACCTCAGCTGCCTATTAGTATTAGTAAATTCAATTGGTAATTAATAAGTAATAAAATTCTTTTACTCATCTTATATTCTTTGAAGAATTCAGAGAACACATCTGAAAAGCCTTTTTAAAAAGAGAAAATACAGTGAGTTGCAAAAGGGATATAGGAGAGAATGTATCCTCTGTAATAAGAGATGAATGTTTGTCATTAGTTTAATGAAGGGGCCCCAGAAACCTCCTACAGCCCCCCATTAGTCTAACAGTTAGTCCATTGTATACATATACAATACACAGTCACTTGTCCTTGTGGGGGATCATGTCTGGGGTAAGTCTAAAGGCTAAAAATGAAGCCATTTCCACATGTCTGAAGCTTAGATTTAAGGCATCAGGAATTTAAAAAAACCAACAAACTTCTGACATCCCTATTTTTCTAAAATAGTATCTCATCGTTACAACAAACTTTCTCCTTTGGTTTTGGCTGAGGGCTTGGTCTAATCATGATTTATTTCCATCTAATATTTATGTTTCTGGTTAAAAGGAGAATTTTCAAAACATTGGTGTTCAGTTTTGCACCTACCTCTCCTGGCTTGAACAAACATACTACATTTGTGAAGACAGAGACATTTTGGGCACTTGTGTGAGCACTACATGTGGTAATGAAGAGTGGGAAAATTTTAGCTTTCCATCTTGAGAAGTTAGAGGCATAAGGGGGTCATTTGGAAGGGGAGCTTGAATGAGGATAAAAGCTGCAGTTTATCCTTTAACTGCTATGATCCATAGCTATATGGATGCTGATGGCGTAACGCTCAAGCGAGTAACAAAGTAATGGTTAAAATATCCTCCTGGGGTGAAATTCACCCCTTGCAGACAAGCCAATCAATTCTCTGAATTCAGTGGGAGAATCACACTTTGGACCCCGTATCATAATTCCTTCCACAGCACTTGCAATTCATACACTTGCAGCAGAGTGCTGTAGTTTTTTCCTGACCTGGGATCAGACACAGATGATTGCAGGAGGAATAATTCTTCATCACGCTGTGCTTGGCACAAGGAACCTAGGCTGAGGTCCAGAAGAGTGGAGATGCAGCTGGTGCAATGTGCAGATTTTGGAGCAATAGCCTTGTCCTGCCACCCTACTCTGGTTATCTGTCCTAAAGGAAAGAGGGATTTACATACCACATGACCTCCGTATGTATTTGGAGGTTTCCGTTATGCAATTCAGGGTGAGATTTCCTATCCAGGTGCACATCTGTCATCTCCCATCCTTCGGCCAACATAAGACTCTACAAATGTTAGAGGTCTGTAACTCATCTGAGGGTGTAAGCACAGACTGTCATACACAAACCCTTGCAACAGTCTTCTGTCCATGGATAAATGTGGTTGTGAAATAAAAAGGCAAAGCTGGGGAGAAGGCAATATGATCTTTCTTTTACAGTAAATTAACAAACATTTTTCATAACATTACAAACATACAGCCTTTTGGCTTTGTGCTGTTTAATATGAAAAGGCAACGACACTTTAAGCAGATCTTCAAAAGACACAGTGTACTGTTCTCTGAAATGCAAATGGCATATGGTTGAGCCTGCTTGTGTTAATTTGAGATAAAAAGAAAAGGAAAAAAAAAGTGACATCTTTTGAAAGAGCCTCCCATAAGGGCAATAGAGGCTGTCTTTACAAGGTGTGATGTTGAAGTCTGGCTTAGCTCAATCAGCAGCACACACACAGCCCCACTGAAACGGCTAAGGTCGCTGCAGCAAGAGGCAGGGAAGGAAAATATAGTGGAGACAAAGTAATAGTAGCAGCAACAACAGAGTCAATTTTTATTTCATCGAGCAACAGAAATCAGACCAGTTGATCATAATTGTTGCTCTGGTTTTTAAACTCAAGTCTCTCAATCAGGAGATTACTCAGTTGAAGGCCCGGTATAATGAGAATATATGCTTTCTTTTTCCACAAGAATTGGAAATATTATGATCTAAGACGGACAACCCCAGCATCTGGGAGTGCTTAAAGCAATTCATAGTTTTGGTCCAGTCACGTGGCTCTGGACAAAGACTGCAGAAAAATCAAACTGGTCCAGAGGAAGACTTGGTGTTGAGTAAAACTCAATAAATTGAGCAAGGAGCCTTTGATTTATTTGCCTTAATTCATTATAAATGAATTACATTCTTTCTCCTCTTGCAAATGCTTGGCTGCTATTTTTGTGTAAACTTCCATGACTATGTTAATTGCATTTCATCTTTTTATACTAATTTTATAGATTTTATTGCTCTACTTCAGAGGTCCTAAACAATTGATTTATATAGTCTACTTTTTCAAAAGGCATTTTCGTAGGCATTATCTTCCAGATGTATTTTGTATAGGCTTAAAAGAAATCCGTACTGCATGCCAAAAATACTGTTTCCAAAGAATCTAATTTAAAAGTGGGGGAAATAGTTTACGCTATGCAGATCTACTTGCTGCTTTGCGTATTTCACATTTTAACAGCAAGAATCTGCAAGAGTAACAAGAATGAATTATTTAAATGAGAGATTTTCCTACTGAATTAAAAAATTAAAAGGTTCCATATTTCCCAAGGTTATTCTGCAAAGTGACACTGAATAAAACTCCTAATCTGGCTGTGTAGAATGAAAATGAAACTTTACATACAACTTAAAATCTTTCAGGTTTATATGTGCATGTGTCAAGGAAACGATAGGAAGCCAAGGTTATATATGTAACTGTCTGGGAAATGAGTCAAAACTAAGAAAAAGAACTCTCTGAGCTGGTGCAATAAGCTGCCTGAACTAGTGTTAAGTCAGCATTTTACACCTATGGCTACTCCATATGTGTCTGTGTGCATATTTGTATGCAGGACAGCGTCTTCATCTTTGGTGCACCACTCTTTTCAGTCCCTCATACAAGGGGAGAATTATCAGATATTGGTCTAGCAATTTGCATTTTACTCTGTTGGCTTGAGGTTTTACATTTTGACCTTCCATTTCAATTCTCAGCAATGTATCACCACTCTACAGTTAAAAGTTGGCTGATAAAACTGAGTGCCTAAAAGATCAAGTTATCTACAGAGCAAACGCAAACAGTTCTGAAGGATGTTCCCTCCACTGTAGTTAACGAGTGAAGGTTGTATCACCTGAAATATGGTGTACTTCTGTTTTGGGGTTGGAAGCAGCAGGGCATTGGTAGCTGAAGGAAGAGCAACAGCAGATTCATGCAGCACATGTGCTGTGGGGCCACCACTCATGGGAGGTTAGAAGATGAAGTGACCTGATTTACAGACTTTACAGTAGATTTTATCTTGTGGGTCAGTCTCTTTGTTGTACATTGCATTTTCCAAAATTTGACCTAACATGTAATGACACCCTGTGGCAGATTATACAAAAGCAGCCAATGCGTAACTCTGTTTTTGGAGAATACCACTTCACCAAGTGAGGGATCCATGCCGAAGAGCTTGACATTTGCTGGCTTTTTGATATGTGAACAAAGAGTTTTTCTGAAATACTTTGATTACATGCAATCTGCCTATGAATCATTCAGTAAAGTAACTTCTAGTTTGTGAATTGTTTCATATGTAAGCTCTGAGATGAGCTGAAAAAACACAGGGCCAAATTTACTGAGGGATTTAGACCCCCAGTTGTTCAGACAGTCGCTTTTGAAAACCCCACCTGGAGACTGAGACTGCCAAGCATTAAATGCACCACATCAGGTGTTGTTTTCCCCACCCCACTAGGAAAGAATTTCCTTCTTCTCCCCTGTAAGTACAAATCACCTCTCCATCTTGCACACCACACTAGGTGTATGATCTTCTCTCTCTTCACCCTTGGTGCACCACACTCTTCCAGTCCCTTATATGAACCTGCTTCTCACTTCTTTTTTAAATTTCTTCTCACTTTGGCTTTTCACCTTCTTCTCCCTCCCCTCCCCTCCATCCCAAAAGCCCTAAAACCAAAACCCAGACAAGTTAAGAGAGTCTTTTCCTACTTGTTGGAGCCCTCATCTGTGGGAAAGAGACCTCATTTGTAGGTCTGCCTTATTTATAAGACAGCAGTGTTGGCATTAGTATTAGTAGAATATTAGGAGTTAGAATATTAATTTCTAGAGTAGTTTCAGAGATGTGGATTGATGTTTCTTATAGACAAGACTAGATGGCTGGTTTTTCTTCCCATAGTGATCCCAGCTGCAACACCAATGCACATCTTGGTGCGTTAGCTTACTTCTCCCTGAAGTTTTTCCCTATGCTACAGAATGCAGTGAGCTACGGGGAGCTGTAAAATGTCTCTGGGATTGGCCGAGGTAAACCGGTGCCAGGATGGCTCTCTGCTCACCCTGGCTAAACCTGCTGAGAGCCCTGCGTTAACTTGGCTCTGCTGCTCCCTGGTATTACAATGGTGTTGCATGCATGCACCAGCTACTCTGGAGGTAGCTGTGTGTTTCTAACATATTTTTCTGTTTCCTGGATTTAGACGTAAGTGCCTAACTATCTACTTTAATTAGTGCCTAATTAGCACCAGTACTGTATTTTCGCCATGTGACTGTCTCCATCTTTACATGTCTAAATCTGTCCAGTACATCATATGGTGTTACTCTGTTAACTGTCTAAACAAATATAGCTTTTAATGGGTCTGCTGTGTGAAAACTCATGTTTACACATTGAAACTTCTGCCTTTCTATTAGTAGTTCTGCAGACAAATGCAGGAATTAGACTGCTATCGGAAAATCAATACAAAAAGGACACAAAGTCAAAGGGAACTTAGTTGGGGGGTTCTGAGTGGATATTTATGAGAGGAAAGGATTGATCATCAAGACTATACATTATACAACATCCTCTTTTACCTCTAGCTTCAGTTGCCGCTTCTGAATGATGTGCATGCTGATTAAAAAAGAAGGCATCCTGGTTGAATTCTTTTGTTACCCATTTTTGTAAGAAAATTAAGCAAACAAATACACACAGTGGTATCAGGAGTTAGAATAGCCCTGTGAGTAGCACTTTGCTGGAAATAGCCAGCAATGCCAAGGGATTAATAGAAATTTCTTTTGATAAATCCATCACACTCCAAGTGAAGTCAATAGAACATGCTCATGTAATTCCAAGTACCATTTCAATTACAAATTATAAATACCTACCTGTTCTGAAGTGAACCTGCTCCATCAGAGTGTCACTAAGTTGTATCCATTTGGCACACAAGTTCATTTCCCTGTCTTCAGATATTTACTGTCATATTTTTCCCAGGGATATATTCCTGAACCTTCCACAAAGGACAGAAATTAATACAACCGGACAGCACAGGGTTGCAATTCCAGTTCAGTCACGGCAAATGAAACTTGCAAGCATTCTATATGCATGAAATGAAAGGGTATGGTACGCCCTTATTTCATCTCCATCAAATTATCAACTGTTGCTGAACAAAGCAAAATAAAGCTTGCACAGTTGCCATCAATTACTCTGATATGCTCTGAACCCTTTCTGAATCGCAGAGAGCGCTGGAGGAATCTAAAGCTGTGATCTTTCACGGGTGCTTCTCAGATGACATTACGTTATGTTATTCTGTTATACCAGTGAAACTTTACTCAGTGAAGCCTTGCATCTAAATTTCCTCTATCCTTACTGTCTTATGAAAATTAGGGCCCAGGCTTTATCTTATCCCTTTCTAGTTATTTATACCTTTGCAAACTGTCTATTTTGAAATATCCCAGCTGGGGAATTTTGCTTAATGAGAATTTATTTAGAGAATTTATTTAGAAAATTTCAAAAAAAATGTTCAGATGTTTCTCAGAATAAGGGAAAGATGTTTTGCCTGTGTTAGAAACAAAATACTACTGCTGCAGAAATGGGAAATCATAGTGCATCTGTTCCTTGGAGCATTGGTCTTTGTTTTTTTGGGCATGTGGGTTTTGCTATTCCCATGGAAGACTAGAGATCTCTCTGTAATCTCAGATTATGTGTGCTCAGTAACAGAGAGCAGCAGCACCCCAGCAACCTGGTGCAGACATTCTCAAACAAGATACTAACGACATATAGGCTCAGAATCACAAGCACACAGCCCAGTTGGCAAGACGTTACGTCCAGGCTGGCTGAGTAGCAGAACTGACTAGCTAGTGGGTAACCCAAGCTGATGTAGCCAAACGAGTCTCTCTGATGAGTACTGCCAGACACAAAACCTCATGCGCTCTTTATCTCACTTATTGAACTTGTTTCTGAATCCATGCATTTGGACTTACGATTCAGCTCAGGAATCTCTTGCACAGCACCAATGTGGATCCACTTTGAAATTTTCACCAGCTATGTTCTCTGCTCCTTTGATTGTACGGAGCATCCTCTTCCAGCCCTGGGGAAGCACCTCTGTACTCGCAATGTCCTTCATGCTGGAACCATTGCAGCCGGGAGGGGCATTCAGTCTGAGCAAAAGCTGGACCAAGACTGGATGAGGTCATGGAAGGAAATAGATTTGGACAAATATCCTGGAGCTGAGACTAGATCTAGGAGAGGAGGAAAAAGAAGAGTGGGACAAGGTCAAGGCAGGCAGAGGATTAGGACTGCTGCGGTGAATGCTGCTCTGAAAATGATTGATTCTGTGTCTGCTAGCACCAGAGCACTCCTATATGATGTCAGGCAGATTACTTGAACTACAGGTGGCCACCAAGTGCTCTTTTTATGCTTGGTGTTCGGTTTGAGAGCCTGAGGTCTGATTTGTAGGAGTAGTTAGCATTCACAGCTGCGCCTGAAGTCAAAGGGAGCTATGCTTCGAACATACAAAGT
Source organism: Astur gentilis (assembly GCF_929443795.1). Classification (NCBI taxonomy): domain Eukaryota; kingdom Metazoa; phylum Chordata; class Aves; order Accipitriformes; family Accipitridae; genus Astur; species Astur gentilis. Next base: position 34,176,558 of record NC_064884.1, on the reverse strand, counting down.
GCTGCATAATGCTATCTATTTCAACAAGGCAAACCCCAGTCATCTCAAGGCTGGCAACCAAAATTAATAGATGCATTTAACCTTAATCTTTCTGTGTCTCATTTTCCAATCAGTAAAATGGTGATATTAGCTACATCTCATGAAAGTAATTCATAAGCATTCATCATATGCTCAAGGTACGGTAACAATGAATGCTGTAGAAAAGCCTGTATGATGTTAATAATTCCACATTACAAGCAGGGTTTAAATAGCTTTAAACAAAGCCTGAGGACATATGTTGAACAAAGAGATTAAAAATAAACTGAAAAGCTGCACGTTCAGTGAACAGTGTCTGTCCCATGCACTATGCAAGGCAGTGGTCCTCTGAGCAAAACAATATCATCACACAGTTGAAGGCTAAATTGTAAGTCATATCCTCTACAAGTCAAAACAAGTTTGTCTGAAAAATCTCACCTTTGGATTATCATAAAGTGTCAGAACTTGGCTTTTCAACTGTAATATTCTTTTAATGTGGCGTTTGAGTTTTGGATTCTTTGGGGTTTTTTTTGTGTGAATGGGAGTGTAGTAAGTTAAGAATGTATGTATTTTAATTGCTTTATGCTGTGCATGCAAAATCATACTGTTTTTGTTAAAGTAGCTGAGTAACAGGGGAATTACAAATAGGAAAATAGTTGCACTGTATCAAGCTATAGCACAAAGTAAATAGTATTTATTTTCCTGCTCATTGCCCTAGTTTGATTTAGGCATTCTAACTGATAGCATAACATAGGTGTGATAGTTCATATATGTGAAAGTAATGTGAAATTACAGTGAATTTATACATTTAAGTATATGTTCCAGAAACAAATATTTCTATTTCTTCTTCCTCCCAAGAGAACTTTTTACCTGGCAATGCCTAGAAATACAGCAAGAACTCTCTCAACAGTACAGTCTTCCCACTTAAATTTTACTCCATTGATTGGTCTGGTTTTCCATCGTTTCTTTAAAAAAAAATAAAAATAAAAAAATCTCTTCCTAGAGATCAAAGACATTCTTTGCAACCAGAAAAATAAAGATTTATTGATTCACCTTACAGGTGTTGTCTGTCTTCTCATCAAAGCATCCATTTTTCTCAAACATTCAGTGTAAGTACTTATCTGTTTCTCATCTGCAACAGCAACTAGCACTATTAAATAAATCTGCAGCGTGGTCATTCAAACAAGCCAGTAGACATGGAAGTATTCAAAAGAATATAAAACAATGTAAAACATCCATGGAGCAGTGCAAGACAAAATAACCACGGCAGCAGAGCATGTTAAGTAAGTCCCCAATACTTCCTGAGTGTTTTAAAGCAACGTTCATGAGAATTAAGAAGTGGTAGTTTAACCGTGCAATTAGACTTAGGACTTTATCTGGCGCAAGGTGTTGGATATTTCTGTTTAAAGTGAACTGCAGCCCTAAAGATTTACCATTTGCTGCCTTCTTATTTTTTTTTTTTTGGTGCTTTAACACTAGCCCAAAGAGGACTTATTTTTTGTATTATACTGTTTTTCTCTTTTTCAAAAATGACCTGTCATTCCTAACTTTGTCTTTGCTACAGGTTTTGTGTAAGATTGTGAAGGATCTGTGCAGAGATGCCACAGAACTGTGCAACTAAAACCAGGAGATTCCTCTCAAAACTAAGAAGGTCTGCTCTTTCAGCCAGTATGTGGATATTTTTTATCAAGGAATGCAATGGGATTGGTTATTTATTGTCAGATTCTGGCGTTGTGCTCTTGTCCACACCAGCATGATTAATTTCCATATTTCAGCAGATGCCCTTTGCTGGTGGATGCCAGCAGCAAAACGAAGCCAGTAGTGTAGGTAAGGTTCAGGCACTTACCCAAGCCTTTCAGTATAAGCGGCAAAAACATCTGAATGCAGTCTCCTGAGCAAAATTTCCAGCTGCAAGTGCGCAAAGATTATGAGTCAGGCCCCCCTAAACCAGGATGCATTTTTTAAGCCTAAAAAGGAAAAGGGTGATTGCTTTTTAATTTCTGACCTGGCAAATTGCACTCGGGTCATGATTTCCTACTTTCCTCCCAAACCACGGTGGATAGAACTTGCTATTGCTTAGAAATGAAGTCTCATGGCATCCCATGAGCAGGATCTTGGTGAAGCCCCCCCTCCCAGCCAGGTCCATAAAACGAAACGGTGAACTGACAATACCACCCCACGCCCCCCTCCCTCCACTGCCGCGCTGGCAATGCAGCCGCATGAGGGAATGAAATGTATTTCTACTTCAGACAATGCCCAAGGACAAGAACAGCTCCAAATAAGCCATCAGGACATATTGGGGACATATGTTGTATAAAGAGGATGAAGCTATTAAAACAGCTCAGCGCTGAGTGAATGCCATTTACCCTACGCATGGTGGGAAGCGGTCCTCTAGGAAAGATAGCATGATTGAGTAATTAGAGGCTGTATCATAAGCCATATGTACAAGGGGGTCAAATTAAGGTTGCACGAGCAGTTTTAATTTCGTAATTTCTGTACTTGTCTAAAGACTTGTCCCCAGTAGAAAACACCCCACTTTAATCGTCCCAGGTAAGCCGCAATGAGAAGAGCGATCCCTCTCTCCCCTCATGAACGATGTTACGCGACTGTAAAGGTGCCGGACCTTAATGCTGCGTTACGGCTTGTCTAAATCACCGCCGTATTAAGCCTCTTCGCTGCTATCAGCACTGTAAGGAAAGGTATGTCAGTCCCAGCGTAGCCTCTGTGGGCCACTGGGGCCCTGGCGAGATGAGACCCCTCGTCCAGGCCCCGGAGAAGCGTCCGGAGGCCTGCCCCAGCAGCAGAGGCGCGGGCAGGGGGCCATGGCGGTGTTTAGGGCGGCTCAGGCCCCACCGCCGCTCCCCGCGGCCGGGGACAGCGAGAAGCCCCGTCACGGCCCCTGCCCCACGGGTACCGGCCCCGCTCCCCGCGCAGCCCCACGGCCCCGAGGGGGCTGCCCGCGGCGGCAGGGGCGGGCCGGGGCAGGTGGCTTAGGTCGGCCGGGGCGGGCCGGGCCGGGCGCCGCCGCAGCCGGGGCCGGTGGGGCGGCGGCGCCCGCAGGGGTCGCTCGCGCGGAGGCAACGGGCGCGTCGCGGGGACCGGAGGCCGGGGCGGGCCGGGGTGGGCGGGCGGCGGCGGCGGGGCCGGGCGGCGCGCACAAGTCGGCCGCGAGTTGCCGGCGGTCGGTGGCGGAGCAGCGCTGGCTGTAACTTGACACCGGAGCGAGAGGCCGAGCGGAGAGAGGGAGCGAGAGCGGCGGCGGAGGAGGAGAGGAGCCCCAGGGAGCGGGATGGTGACCACCTCCTTCCCCTCCCCTTAGCGGCGCTCCGCAGCAGCAGCCGCCGCCGCAGCGCCGGGGACTCTCGCCTGCCGCGGGGCTGGGGGGGCAGCCGGCGATGGGGACGGGACGGGTCCCCTGAGCTCCTGGGAACTTTCCCCGCCGCGGGCAGCCGGAGCCGAGCAGGCGGATGGAGGATGCGCTTTGCCCGGCGGGCTGCGTGAGCCGGCGGCGGCGACGAAGGGGAGGATGAAGAAGAAGCAGCAGCACGGCGGCGGCGGCGGGGACTGCCCGGCGCCCCGGCTCCCCGCGGCGGCGGCGGCGGGAGGGGGCCCGGGCCCGGGCCAGGGCGGGGGCTGGAAGAGGCGGCGGCCCCTCTCGCCGCTGCCCTTCCTCTCGCTGCGCGACTACGGCTTCTGCATGGCCGCCCTGCTGCTCTTCTGCCTGGGATCCCTCTTCTACCAGCTCAACGGGGGGCCTCCGCACTTTCTGCTGGACCTGCGGCACTATCTGGGTAAGGGCGGCCAGCGGCGGCGGGGACTTGTTGCGGCCCCTCCTCGCCCCCCGTGGCGGCTGGGCTGGGGCCTCCCTTCGACGCCGGGCGGGGGGACGGGGGGGGCGCCGGCCGCGGGGCCCCCCGGCTTCCCGGGCGGCGGGAGCGGTGCCGGGGCTGCCCGGGCGGGGCGTGCAGGCGGGACGCAGGGCGGTGAGGTCTGACACCGAGGTGGGAAGGACCGACGGGGCTTCGGCAGCGGGGCGCGGGCGTGCGCCCTCTCGGAAGTTAATTTCGGCGAAAGGTAGGGTCTCCTTGAGACCCTTCGACAGACCGGTGGCCGGGGGCGGCTCTTTGTCTGCCGGGTGGCCGTGGCAGAGCGCGGTCTGCCGGCTCCCTCTCGCCGTCAGGTCGGGGCTGAGGCGGCAGCGGAGGGGAGGGGAGGGCAGCGCGCGCTGCCCGCGGGTCGCACACCGGGGATGGCGGGGGCCGGGGGGGGGAGAGGGAGGGGGGCAGCGGGGGCGTGGCAATCCTGTCAGCGACTCCCCACCCCGGGCAGGTGCGCAATTACCAACGGCTCGTGGTTGTGAAAAAACAACAACTAACCAAGCAAAGAGAAACCCCCCCAACAAAAAAGGCAAACGCGTGGGCTCGGTGAAGCGAGCGTCAGTCCGTGTGCAGCTGGCTCGGCTCTGGGGAGAGGTGGGCTGGCAGGGCGGGCGCAGCAGCTCGCTCTGGGGCTTTGGCACAGGCGGCCCCGCGCTGTGGCCTGTATCTTCACCCCCAGGTTGACCGCAAGTGCGCGCTTGGTTTTCCTTTGTGCCCGGTTTCCACATTGCTGCGTGTCACTTCCCTGCTTAACGGAGAAGTGAAAAGCAGAGTGCATCGTGAGGCCATGTAAGTACCTCGGACTGGCAGGGCTGGTTCAAATAGGGAACAAAAATTAGGCGTTTCTCCGTGTGGGAAGATTACTACAGAATAATTTGCGCTGTGAATTTTTACCCCGTTAGCTACTCCGTGTGGCTTGCCGGTGAAGGTAAGCCTTTGGTGGTACGCCCTGCAGAAGGGCTGTCCATAAGAGACAGTGTCAGGTTGCAAACAAAAATACGGGACTTGTGTTTCAGAGAAATAAGCTGAAAATCCGAATCTGTGTGTACATATTTTATGAACCTCTTGGGAATACAACTCAGGAGGTGTGCGTGTATGTTGCTTTTCTTTAAAGGAGAACTATCCCATGTCTTCAGTTAACAGATGAGAGGGTATGGAGAGGACACAGCCAGGCTCTTCTGGGAGATGCACCGCAGTAGGACGAGAGGCAGCAGTCACAAGTTGCAACAAGGCAAATGGCAATGAGATATTAGGGAAAAAATTTTCAACGTGAGGGTGGTCAGACATTGGAACGGGCTACCCAGGGAGGTTGGGGTGTCCTTGCACATATTCAGAACTCAGCTGGACAAGGCCCTGAGCAATCCAAGTCAATTTGTCCCTGTTTTGTTGGGAGTAATAGGGCCAGGTGAACAAAAGTCACTTCCAGTTCATGTTACTCTGTGATTCTACTGTAACCAGAGAAAAAAAATTGGTGAAAAGTCAAGTGAAAACAGTAGAAGAAACACTTTGAGTATTGCTTCCCAAACACAACAGAGTATTGCTTTTTTGGCTTGAGTTTTAACAATTTTTTTTATTTTTTTCCTTCCTTTAATGGTACAATTGGGAAGAAATTCCTCCACTGAAGAGGAAATGGACAAATTTTCCGCCAAGGTAGAAGCAGATTTTGCTTACAATTGATTGACTTTTTAATGGGATCACGAACAGATCTCTAGTTTTCAGAGAAAAGTTGATGTCAATTTTTAAAATTTTAATCTTCATCAAGGGTGAACGTTGTTTGGCTTGTGTGAGAATAGAGTGCGAGAAGCAGGGTTACGCAGCTTCTCACTTTGTGGCCTTTTGACTGTTTTTGAGGGATCTGGGAAATAAAGCTAGGTTCTACTACCCTAACCACTCTAGCCAGTAGTTGTGTCTCTGCTAGAAAATCTTCTGAGGCCTGCAGATGAAAGGCTTGGAAACCACTGCGTCTTGGTGAATAAGTCATGATAATTTTAGTGAGGCGCTCAGCAAGTGCAGAAAAGCCTTTATTGTGTATGCCTGAACGTGATGAGCCTCTGGGGAAGGAGTGCAGTCTTATTTGAAAAAGGTTAGGGGTTTTTTTTTTGAAGTTTTGGATTCTCGTGGGATGAAGGAGACAGATCTGTTAATGAACTTCTGCACTTGTTATATCAGTTAGTGTAGGAAGTTCCTCTCTGTGCCTGGGTCACCTGTGGTGTTGAGGAGACAAGGACTTGTCTAACATCCTGCAGCAGGCCAGTGGTTGAGCAGGAAGCAAAGTCCTTGTGGTTGGAGTCCTAGTACCCGCTAAGCAAGCTGTGCTGCTGCCTTTGCAGAGATGTGGAACATACTTTGTCTGGATGCCAAGGTACCTGTCTGCATGCTGCTTTCTAAAGTTATTTTACACTTCGTTGGTGTACAGTTTCACTTGGGTTGTGAAAGTTGAACCATGTGGATGACCTTGCTAAAGATTTTTTTTTTTTTTGTACTGAGTGTAGATTTTGCGAGAGTGGAGCATATTCCTTGAGGTATCCAACTGGGAAGGTTTGCAAATTATGAACAATTTTTTTGTAAACAGTAGTCTTGTCGTTTTCCAGGGAACTAACAGAACTGCTTGGAGGAATAGGTATTGGACATGTAGTCCTGCTAACTACCAAAGCCGTACTTATGTACGTGTGTTTTAGACAACCGTTGGACTAGTCAAGTTTCATGACATTAAAAAATTACTTTTTTTTTTCCCTCTGAAGCCACAGATCCAGTATACAAGAAACTCTTTCCTTCCAGTCCTTCAAACCCACAATTTATGGTGTTAAAATTTAAATCCCCAAACAAAAAGCAGCAGTTAGTTTGCAAACCATGTTTGCAATGTGTGAATTTTGCAATCATCCTTATTGCATTTAAAGCTATAAGAACCAAGAAGGACTAGTCTAAAGGGAAAACTGATTTCTGTTTAACTACTTTGTGGCCTCCACAGCATGGGGAGGGGCCATCTTGTCTGGCTTTGGGTTTTTTATTTTCATTGCAAATTTTGGTGCATTGCTCGTGGTTAGTTACGTTACTCTGGAGGGAATGCTTGGATGTTTTTTATCTCAGAACTTGAAAGGATGCTCTTAAGTAACAACAGAAAACTTCAATAGCGATCAGTGTAGAAATCACACCTGCATCAGGCAGGTGTGTGCATCAAAGAAAATCAAGGCAGTGTGAAAACACTGGGTTTGAAAAACTTTCATTTTGTTCTTAGGCCTGCATCATACACTGTGGAGGAGGAGGAGGTATAAGTCTACTTTCAAAGGAATTAAGTGTGAAGATTTGCTACTTCTATGAACTTTCCTTTGGTGGTGGTGGGGATGAGTGTATTTTCAGAATATTCAGGCTATTAGTAAATTTTTTTTCTCCTGGACCAGCTTCTCTGATGTCTTGTCCATGTGCCTCTCCCTTTTTGTTTGATCGCTGTACTGATTGGGGAGAATCTTGGCATTTTGTAGGGAAGAAGGTAGCTATATTCAGTATTACCATTTTGCATCGCCGTCTCTTTTATAAAACTCTACCAGAGTCATATGGAGCAAATGAGAGTAGAGCAGTAGATAACGAGGCTGTACTTTGTTATTTATCCCATTCTGACTTGAAGCTCATTAACAGTTCAGAGGACAGAAGGGTCTGTGGAAAGCTAATGGTTTCTGTTGTCTGTTCTGGCTGTGGTTCATGATAACATGGCTCAAGTTTCACACTGTAGTCATCCCATCCGGATGGATCTAGAGCCCTGGTTTTCAGCATGTAATCAGTGGAGGTGTGGACATTAGTGGGTTATTTCTAAAGAATCCGTGGAAGATACTTTAAAGCCATCTGTTGCCAGTAGACTTAAATTTGCTGTATGGGGGTGCATACCAGTCCTGGACCATCTATGAACTCCAAAGCCCAAGAAAATTTAAAAACTGCCCAGCTTTCCAGTAACAAACTGGAGAATTGGGATTTGCACAAATGAGGTCTTGCTTGTTGATTCTGCCAAGGTAATCCTGGCTCGGTAATCAAAAAACAACTCCAGCAGCGGGAGGAAGTGAGAAGAATCTTCCCTTAGATGAGTAAGACAGAAATTGTAAATCTTGGACAGCCCTGTGGCTTTTGGGGAATGCACTAGGGACTCCATTCCCCTGCAACTGCAGTGGTTTTGCATTGCTTTATTCTTCCCTGCTTGGCTTGTGATATCTACATGCTTCAAAATACAGAAATGAGTATTTCCAAGAGCTGGTAGCAACCCTCTAATGGCCAATAAGAAAAACCAAAAAAACCTTTTGATCTTCAGTATTTGCAGTGCAAACTTGTTGTTCATGTCAAAACATTTCCCCTGCTGAACTCCCCAGGAGCCTGCCAACAAGTACACTGGTTTGATTGCACGTGGAAGTTGCCTGTGCTGTGGCTTCCTATGCAAGAGAAAAGACTTAAGTGGCCAGTTGCGTTCTTCAAACAATCTCTGAATTGCTCCCTACTCTCACTCTTCGTGCCACTGGAAGCTCTCAGGTATTTTGGTGAGATGTGCTTAGTAGGCTTAAAGTTATCACAATAACAGTTATGTTTGTTTTGGACACATGGGGGAATATAACCATCATTTTGTCAAATAGAAGAAGCAGAAAGAAATCTGAGTATTTGGGGAGTTTGTAACAAAAATCTTTAAAATATTTAAAACCAAAGTGAAACTTTTCTTAGTTGAGGTAGTATGAATTGGCTTTATTTTGGTAGGGTGTTTTGGGGTTGTTTTGTTGTTGTTTTTTTCCTGAAATGTCTGGCTTTTTCCTGTTAATGTGTTAAGAAACCTGGTTATCCAAAGCAAACAATAAAAGTGACTGACATTGTTTTTATACAAATTTTATACAGAGGCGGGGGGAACAAGAGTTGGGGTTTTTTTGAGGGGTTGGTTTGGGTTTTTTTTATTCTGGTAATACTGCATTTATATCTAAAGTGATGGAAAGCACAGAATTCTTCAGGGCAAGCTTTTCTAAACAATAAAAGCACCTAGCATGCTCCATTGTAGGTAGATGGCATGCTGCTTTTTTATGGCCAAAAATGGTTGTCTCATCCAGTTTTGTTTTGCAAACAGGTCATGAGTCTTTTACAGTTTTGAAGGCCCTTCAGGTGTGTGAGTAGGAGAAACATGGTCAAGGAAAGAGAGTCAGGTTTATGGATGAGGTTTACTGTGTGGTGACACAATACCTGTTTCTGAAATGAGTATGCTTTTAACAAGGCCCTGGTTATGGTCTTAGTGACAATTTTTTTCTAATTGTTTTCAAGAATGTGTAGTGTTCTCAAAAGAGAACAAAAGTTCTCTTCCGTACTTGAAAGCATTTTGATTTTTTTGCTGGCTTTTCAGTGGATTGTTTAATTCCATTGCACTTGGAATTTACTACATTTTAAAATTCGTTAACGTTGTAAGGAACTGAAAGGTCAGTTCAGAAGCTGCTTCCTAAAGCCTTGAAAAGAGATGGTCCAAACCAAAATGACAAGTCTGTAGCTATATCTTTCTCAACTTTTCTGTCCTCTTTGGACTTCCTCATTTTGCTATTGTGAACATGATATGTATTATCCTTTAGATAAAATATGTTTGGACTTCCACTTATTTGGTAAGTACTCAAGTTACAAGTGAGCTTTTTTGGAAGACAAAAGATGTGCCTCATCTCCAAGAAGCTCTTGTTAAAAGGCTGCATGACTTGCTCATCATTCACAGCTTGTCTGATTGTAAGTTTAACAAGGCTCTACCTAATGCATGATGCTGTCAAGGAATACTCTGGAGAACCAGAATGCACCTCATATTATGACAGACTCAAGCCTTTTCCTTTCAAAAAGATGAAGTGGTCACTGGACTACATTATCCTGGCTGACCATAAAACGCTGCGTACAGTGAAGTCATAGCAAAAAATGTTTAAGACTGTGTGAATGTGTTGTGATGATATTCTAAATATATCTGGAAAATTGGACAGCATTTATTCAGAGATGTATTTTCTGCTTTCAAAATCCAGTCTGGGAATCAGGTATTGCATGTATGCAGTTGTGTACATTTTTCTGTTTCATATTGTCAACTCTGTCTGTTGTCAAGGGATTTAAAGGCTTAATTCTGTTCCTGATGAGATGGAATGTTACTACAGCTTTTTCAAAAATGTGTTTGGTTTTGATTTACTTTCAGGTTATTTGGTAGTGTGGTATATACACCTGTGAGAGGACAAGACTACTGATTAAATGGGATGCTCCACTTGGGCTTGGGGAGATGAGGGAGGCTTCAGTTCCCTGCCTGACAGACTTCATGTGACGTTGAACAAGTTGTGTGTTAATTCGGTCTGCATTTAATTCCCTTTTGTCCAAAGGACATTTTGAAGATAAATGTGTAACAGAATTATGATATTCTCAGATATTACAGTAATTGTAGCCATAGAAATACTTTCAGGGAAAAGATACTTGTGATAAATCCTTTTATTGTGGAGGGATTTTTGGCTGTGTCAAAGAGATAAGGCAGATAGAGAGCGTTACAAGGGAGCTTTTCTGTACACTGAAGCAAGTCAGTAGTCCAGCTACTTCTCTTTCAAGGGTATCACTACAGTTCATTAACACAGTCTCTGTACAGTTTTACTTCCAGGAGTTATTGCTATAATTGGTTTCCAGAGTCTCATTAAAGGGCATTGTTTCTTATATGTGTCCTCATATAGAAGACTTTATGTCCTGGAGAATGTAACGGGGTCACTTCTTGTTTCCAGTGGTGCTGCTTAAACTTGATTTGCAAAAATGAAAGTAAAAACATAGTTTCTTGAAGCTTTGTTCACTTAAAGTGAACAGCAAGCACTTTGTGCTCTATCAGAGAATACTCAGCCAAAATGAATCTTGGCTGTCATGGGAGTAAAAAGGTGATTGATGCAGTGGTTCTCATATTTTCACACGAAATTAGGGAGATTGCTTTTGCTTAGGGTTTGATGAAGAACAATAAGCATTGAAGGCTGCCAGAAAGGCATACTGTCTAGCAAAAGTAACTCATACAAAAGCTTCAGCACTTTATGCTCTGTGAAGAAAACAAAGGCTGTCTAATTTTTCTTTTTTTTCCTTAACTCTAGTAAAGGAACTGAGATTAACATCTGTGCTAGCTCTACTGCACTGATTCCTGATAAAACTGTTTTGAAATCTATAGCGTGCGTGTCATAATCAGCAGTGACAGTAAGGGGGAAATTTTTCATTTACTATTTAAGTATAGGTCTATATTGTCAAAATTTATAGAACATATGAAGAACGTATAATGGAGGGACTTGATTTTGGTGTGATTTTTGATGGGAACACTCTGTAAAATGGTTGAACAGGTCAAATAAGGTCCTAGGACTGTTCTGACACAAAAGCTTGAAACAGTAAATACAATGGGATAAAAAGAACACCACGTTTATTTTTCACATCTCATATTTTTCTGCTATCCTCTTCTACCCCGTTTCCAGCTGGTAATTGATTCTTTCTCCGCCATCCTCTTCAGATCGCATAATTTAAATTCATGTATTAATAACAAGAGAGAGTTTCTAATGTCTTTTGTGTCTAGCAAGAAGTGAACTACTGAAATTGGTTGAGTGTGTTTTATATGATTATCACCCCATTTTTTTGGGCACAAATTTTGGGCACTTAAGAGAGCCCTTCTTTTTCTGGGTTGCTGTCTTAGCCTTGTGTGAAAGTACTTGCACATTGTTAGCTTCTGGCTCCTGTAACCCATTCAAGAAGAGCAGTGCTGGTTATTTTGGTCTCATAGTTTGTAGGTGAGATGTAAGAGTTTACATTTTCATCTTGGACTGGACAAAAAAGTCTGTTTATAGGGTTTTTTTGGAAGTTGTGTCTTTGCACCTGCTGCTGACCCCCTGCGAGCATGGTTTTAAATTGCAGCGCTGTGAAAGGAAGCCCTGTGTGCTTCCGCTGTTGCGAGTACAGCCAAGGGGGTGAATAGCCACTCTGTGTGCTCATGCGAGTGTGTATGAACACACTTACGAAAATAAACTACTGCATTGTTATTCAGGGTAGATAATTGTAAGGATGCGTTCACAGCCCTTTCTAATTGGATTGTCTTCCCTGAAGAACTGGGTGGATGGGGGAGGTCCCCCTGCTCCCCTTCTGTGCTGTTGTGCTTTTGGAGCAGTAGGTTTTGGAGCCAGGGCTTGCAAGGGTGTAGAGGCTGCTCGTTCTTACCATGGGGGCAAGAAAGGGACAAGAATCCTTTTGAAATTGGTGAAAATTAGGTTCCTCTTTGGATCTCGCTGTAAGATTTGTATCACTCAAATTTATCTGGACTTCCTGTCTTATCAGTGAAGGGAGAGAGCCACTTCCACATCATTACAGTTTACGATAGACATATGATGCAAGTAGGATCAGCCCTTTTCAGAGATGTCAGTCGTCTGTAGCCTGTTGTAATTAACTTGGAAGGGAACACCAGGCTTGAGTATGCTGCCGCTGCCTTAGCCACTGTTGCCTTTCCCTGGGCAGTGGAGGTGTTTGCCTGTAAGACTTACTCTGATCAGTGTAGCAGTGGCTCAAAAGCATAGACTAAAATCTTGTGGTTCTCTTTTATTTTATTATTATTTTAACTTTCAAGTGAAAGCTGTGGAAAATGATGACACATGACTTTTCACCAAGGAAAGTTTTACCACCATTATTGGTGAGCAGGCAAGTAGATTTTCAAACATAACTTATGTTTATGTAATGAGGCATTTGTTTTTCTTTGTTTTAGAATCTGGGTTAGAGGATGTTTGGTGACTGGAGGGGTGGATAGGAAGTGGAGAGCAATTATTTGGCTGAAATTTATTTTACTCTCTTGCTCTTTGGAACTGCATTGAGGGAAGCAGAGCCTCTTGTGTGGAAAATAGATGTTTGGCTTTGTTTGTAAGCATGGAAGCAGGATGATTAGGTTTGTATTATGGTTTCCGAGTACTAACGCTTTAGAAACAGACATTTGGATGCTTGCCAAGGCTTGCTTCTTATCACAGTTAATGATTCAGGGTAGAAGTCATCAGGAGGCTGTGATGGAGATCATGGAGCCCATGGTGGTTTGAGTAAAGAAGCAGTGCATCTCTGCCATATGTAAATAGTATGTTTTAGCACCCCTGAGAATGTTTATTTTAAAAACCTCTACTGGTCAAGTGTATGGTTGGTTCAGTTTAATGTATCTGCCCCAGAGGGAGGATGACAACATAACATTGTACTCATACAAGGTCACCAAACTGCTAGCAAGTGGCAAATCTGTGAGATGAGCTGCCGGTGGCTGGATTAAAAGCTGATAGTCAAGAGGATTTGACTTGCTGTTTCCACTTCTTATTTTCAATGTGGAAAGTCCTGGACATTTGCGGAGGAGGAGGTGCGCCTTACAACTGTCCTTGTAGTTTAACAATAGGAGTTTCTAAAATACAGATGACAAATTTGTAACAAGTAGGTGAACGTTTCATAGCTTCTGCCTAATTACTACTAGGGACTATTGTGAAGTCTCTGTTGTTGCTTGTTTTTTGATCAGAACTGTAGATTACTTTGGAGGAAACCATGATTGTCTCAAAGAATTTTACATGATGTTTTGGCCCGGAATTCAAAGCTTACTCTAGAAATCTAAATTCCAGTTCTGTGTCTTTCTACCTTGTCAGATCTCCTAAACTTTGGGAATTCTTGTGCAGATTAGAACTTGCATTGTTTTTCTGAATAGATTTGTTTTGTTTTTTAATTGTCTATTCGGAATATGAAGTTGTATACTTTTGCTCTATGGCAGTAACTTGTGTTGAAACAGACGCGAGACCTGAAGGGATTGGGGCAGATGGGGAGGTGTGAGAAGAAACCAGGCCTTATGATGTTGTTTCAGAAAGCATTTGATAATTGTTTCGCAATATACCAGTTTCAGCTTCAATTTCAGATGACATAGTAATTTTGTGAATGCCTACAGTAATTTTGTGAATGCCTACAGTAATTGATTAGTATTATTATGACTTTGTTTACCTCATGGCAATTAGCAGGAGACAGCATTAAGTGTGGCTACTTTTTTTGCCCCCACCCCGCCACCTTCTTTTTTTTTTTTGTGTGTCAGAAAGGAGTTAAAATACAGTACCGATGTAGTCTTTTTCTTCGGTCTCATTTCCTCTCATCTGTTTTCTTATTGCCTTCCAAGATGTGAGCACATTCTTTTCCTTCCACTCCTCTTGTATTTACAGGTAGTTGCTCAGTCTTCTTATTAATTTGTTCCTGTACAACACCAGCCCATGTTTAGCAGATGATGGTTTCCCAATCATGTCTTGCTGGTGGTCCTACTTCCTTCAGCCAAGTTCTCTCCTCAGTGGCTTGCATTATAAAGCAAATACTCTTGCCTCTTTTGTCTGACCTACATCTAGAGAAGAGCCATCTGGATCTGTGTGTTGAAATTCAGAAGTGGGGTTTTAGAAGAAGTGTCCCATGAGTAGCCCGTGCCTTTGCATTCTTAAAAGGTAAGTGTCATGGTTTAAGCCCAGCCAGTAACAAAGCACCACACAGCCACTTGCTCACCGTCCCCCTGCCCCGGCCACGGTGGGATGAGGAGAAAATATAAAGGCAGGCTGGTGAGTCGAGATAAGGACTGGGAAGGATCACCCTCCACTTGTGGTCACAGGCAAAAGACAGGCTCAACTTGGAGAAGAAACAAAATCAATTTAATTTACTACAAATCAAAACAAAAAAAAGGATATCAGGAAGTAAAACCAAACCTTAAAACACCTTCCCCCCACCCCTCCCTCCTTCCCGGCTCAACCCCATTCCCAGTTCTCTCTCGATCTTCCCCCCCCGCCCCACCGCCGGCGGTGCAGGGGAACGGGGGCTGGGGGCTGGGGTCGGTTCCTCACACCTTGTCTCTGCCGCTCCTTCCTCCTCAGGGGGAGGACTCATCACTCATCCCCTGCTCCACTGTGGGGTCCCTCCCACAGGAGACAGTCCTTCACGAACTTCTCCAACGTGGGACCTTCCCATGGGCCGCAGTTCTGCACGAACTTCCCTGGCGTGGGTCTTTCCGCAGGCCAGTCTTCAGTCACATACTGCTCCAGCGCAGGCTTTCCCATGGAGTCACGGCCATCTGTGGGGGCCTCCGCTCCATCGTTCGCCTCCGTGGGCTGGGGGGGACAGCCCACCATCTCACCATGGGCTGCAGGGGCATCCCCTCCTCTGGCACACCTCCTCCCCTCCTTCCTCCTCACTGACCTCGGTGTCTGCAGAGGGGTTCCTCTCACATCCCAATCCCACCACTCAACTGCAGGTTCCCCTTCTGAAATCTGTTCTCCCAGAGGCGCTACCACCATTACTGACGGGCTCGGCCTTGCCCAGAGACGGGTCCAACTTGGAGCCGGGGAAGCTTCTAGCAGCTTCTCACAGGAGCCACCCCTGCAGCCCCTCCCCTGCCACCAAAAAAACCCATGCCTCACAGACTTGTAACAGTGATGAAAAACGCTAATGAGGTACTTTGAAATACACAGAAAGATCTTGGAGCTGGGATGTTGATAGACCTCTTCTGTACAAGTTTGATGAGATCACAGGTAGAGGTTGCATTCAGATTGGGCAGTACAGTGCCAAGAAGAGATTTTTAAATGGGAGAGAACTATTCAGGGGAAGAGGGGACAGACAGGTGTCTTGATGATCAGAGAATGTTACACAAGATTTAGACTCTGAATGGCTTGCCTATAAGGCCCTGACTCCTTCTTTCAGAGGTTCTCTCTGAAGTCAGCAGGGAGAGGCAGAGATATCTCCAAAGAGCAACTCAGGCTAGCTGTGTCTTTATGACAGCAGAGCCCCTGACTTGTGCATGGAGAAATACTTGAAGTTTGGTGGGAAGAATCTGGGTCGTCATGGTACTTATTCTTAGAAACATTTTTTGACGACCAGTGGAAGGCTTCCAAAGAGGAGAAGGAGGAAGAGCAGGGAGAGGAGCCTGGAAGTCACGCTAGCAAGATTTTTAGATTGATAGGTCGCTTCGTGCCAGTGGATCGTTGAAACCTGAGTGCTTAGGATCCCTAAAATTAAAGACTACATAAAGCAGTGGTAAAATAGCACTGCAGGGGATATCTGTCCCTGCTTGATGCGTGAATTTTATGCCATGTTTGTTTCTTCCCAAGTCTTGCAGTTCTACGAAAAGGGTGTACAACAACAGCTTTGGTATAATCTGAAATGTTGCAGCAGATATTGTAAGGCAAAGGCTGTGAAATTGCTGACTTCTCAGTTCCTTTCATATGTGCAGCTGATTGTTCTTTCCTAGCAGAACTTCCCATGCAAATCTACAGATTTCTTTTGTGCTGCCTGCTGGGAGATATCACAATAAGTAAATTAAGATGAATAACACAATAACAGGGCCTAAACCCTACCACCTGTGGTTGGTTGAGTTTTTTGGGCATTCTTTGTGTTTTGGTTTGTTTGTTTGTTTTTTTCCCCAGTTGTGTCATTTTGGTCATCACTGTTATCTGTGCAACAGGCAAATAGAGGTAGCTGTATATGTAAATGAATAGTAGCAAATGTGTAGGCTACCATTAGGAACAGGCATGGAGGCAGGAGAGATGCAGTGGATCTGTGGATGTGCACAATCTGTGGATGTGTTGCGACTTACTGGCTGAGGAAGTGTTGAAACCAGAGACAATTTGGGAGGAAAGAGAAATTTGATGTTTTACGAAAATCCGGGAGTAGCTGCTGTAGATAGACATCCCCTGATCGTTGCGTATTTCCCAACCAATTTAATTTTCTGACAGAACTAAATTATTTTCAACCATACTCACAGAATCCCAGAAGGGCTGAGTTTGGAAGGGACCTCTGGAGTTTATCTGGTCTGACCCCCGCGCTCAGGCAGATCCACCTAGGGCTGATCGCCCAGGACCACATCTAGGTGGCTTTTGAATATCTCCAACTTTGCAGCCTCCATGGGCAACCTATGCTGGTGCTTGGTCACCCTCACAGTAAAAAAGTGTTTCCTTATGTTCAGGGGGAACCTCCCGTGTTTTAGTTTGTGCCCGTTGCCTCTGGCCCTGTCAGTGGGCACCACTGAAAAGAGCCTGGCTCTGTCCTCTTTATATCCTTGTATTTATACACATTTTATTTATACAGTTTGATAAGATCCTCCTCAGCCTTCTCTCTTCTGGGCCAAGCAGTCCCTGCTCTCTCAGCCTTTCCTCCTGTGTGAGGTGCTCCAGTCCTTTCATCACCTTTGTGGCCCTTCACTGGACTCTCTCCAGTATGTCCCTGTCTCTTGTACAGAGGGGCCCAGAACTGGACACAGAGTAGTCCAGATGTGGCCTCACCTTCTGAACAAGGGAACATTGTTTGAGAATGTGTGAAGAAAGCCCTTTGCAAAGCAGGGGCTTCTTAGGAGGTCTTTTTCAGCACATAGAAGAGGGAGAGAGGAATCTGAGTAAATACCATGTACTTGCATATTGTCTTTCTGTTGCAGATTTGTTTCTTAAATCGCTTTTGAGCTGGTGGAAGTTCACATTAAGAACTGGATAACATTACTACTCTCTTGAATGTGAAGTAGCCATTCTCAGAAGTGTGATTAAATGAAAGCTGCAGTAGTAATTGCTTCTTTCCCTGTGAGCTCTCTACCTTGCCTCACTTACAATAAACAAAACCTCACTTAATTTCATCCATTCAAGAATATTTTTCTGGCAAGTCAGTCAAATCTGGCCTGAATTATTTAATCTTGTGATAAACACCCTTACTCTATTAAGCCTGTTGCATTTTTTCCTCTCTGGTTTTGAATCTGATACTTGTCTCATCTAATCAATGAGGCAAATTTTGGCAAAGCTCTGGGATTCCTTATAGCTCAGTGGTTGTCTGGTTTTTGCACTATGCTGTATGGAAACAGCTGACAGCTTCAGGATTTTTCCCTGGAACATTTTGGTTATGAATATTAGAAGCTGGAAGATTTTTAAATAGCATGTAGTGTCTTTCACCTTCTGACCCCAGCTCAAATACAGCTGAGGTTGACAGTAACTGGATCTTATTACTGTGCTGAGCTGTTCAGTGACTCAGGCGCAGTAAGTTCATTGTGTAAGTTGTGATACCATTGCTGACACTGCCACTCCTCCTCACTCCACTGGCTCAAGGATACAGCATGTCAGGCCAGCATGGGAGCATATAGCGGCAGTGGAGGATCCAGTGGGTTTTATCTGATGGGAAACCCAATGGACTGGTACACTTTCATCCCCATTTCTGTGTGCTGTGGTGCTGGGCTTGGTGCTGGTGTATGCACTCTCCATGCTTAGTGCAAGAGGCAAATGAGATTCAGAAAGATGTTACTGAGGGTTATAAAGCTTGTGATGGGTGTGGACCTAACTGTCTGCAAGGTGAGAGCTGTGCCTGTGTAGTGGATTTCTTTGTACTACCCTGCTCCATAGTTAGAGCTGTTTGTTTGGAGCAGTTAAGGCATGTACCAATGATAAATTTATTCCTTAAAAAAAACCCCAACAAAAAACAAGCTTGAATTTCCTGCTAGGTGTCATAGGCCAAGAAATCTTTCCATCTTCTGCAAAAGAAGCTGCTAAGTGTCTTCCTCACTTTCTCTTCTCTCTCTGTCACTACTGACTAGAGAGTACAACTATCTGTTCCTTAGCCTCATATAGCAGTTTCCATCTAGCAGGTCAAAGAGGAAGGTAAATTTTAACACTTATTTAAAGGGCACAGAGAGGTCATGTGCTTTGCTTGGTGTCATTTGGCTGATCAGTAGCAGTATCAAGAACAGGGCCATGATTCCCTGCATTCTTATAAGGGCAGGGGTTTGCCTGGAAACGTGTGCAGCGTGTCTGACAAAACACTGATGCTCAGCAATAAGGAAACTCTGCTGCTTGCCCTTATCTCAATGCTTACCTGCCTCTTCTGGCTGGGGTGATTTGAGTTTGTACAGTCTATGGGGCTCATATCTGCACAATGGTCCTCAAGAGTAGTGAAGTTGTTTTTCTGATGGGGCTTCTGAAGCACAGGATAGCTCAGGGAAGTATGAAACCAGGTCCACTGAAGTGTGGAGCAGCTTTTACCCAGCAGGGCCTCCATCCAGCATAGGTATGAAACTCACATTTTCCTGTCTGCGAGCAGCAGCTTTTTAGAGTCTTTCCTCACCCTGTTCCCATCGGCAGGGAAGCCGGCTACTGCAGAGCTGTACATTGGGCTTGGGACACTCAAAATGACATGGAAGCATGTAGGAGGGAGTGATAGCTGGGAGAAGAAAGTGGAGTGAGAGGAGGACAGGTTGCTGGGTAAACGTTCCTGATTTAAGCTAGAACAGCATACCTTTTAATGTATTCTGCTTAAAATGAGCCTGCAAGAGACAGGAATAGTACTGGGGGAGCAGATCAGTGATAAACAGCATGTTAAGGAACCTATTCCCACTGAAAAGTATTTCTTGCTGCTTTCTGCAGCTGTCTTCAACAGCTCTGTGGAATTCGCTCACCAAAGCCTCAACTGTGGGTGGAAAAAGTTGTATTTGTGGCATGGGTAGATGTTAAAGCAGCTGCTTTATGTAGCCAACACAGCTTAAAAGCTGTATAGCCAGCTTCAGAAGTGTTTCCTTAACTTATTTATTCTGAAGACAGAAATATTTTTAATACAAAGGAGCTCATAATGCAAGAGAGTTGATGAGAGGCTCATGTAAATTTTATCCATCTGTTAGGCCCTCTGGCTATTTTTGGCTAAAATTTTAGACTCAGAGTTTTTCTTAACTCTGAGGTAACAGTTGCATTGTATGAGAAAAATGACCAGAGAACTTTTTTTTGGTCATTCTAACAGAATCATTACTGTGTCGTGAGCACAAAATAATTATGAAACTTTAAGGCAGATCAGTTGAATGGTTTATGCTCTAGCTCTTTACCTTTGCAGAATGATTATATTTTGGCTCACATAGTATGAAAATTTTCTGTTTTCAGGCAGAGTACTCTGGATCCTTGTTTAAGCTTGAAATGTCATTTCTGTAAGAAATAGATGTGGTGGTCTCAGACTATTCCTTTGTGAATATGGTCAACATCAAAGAAAATAAGAAACCCACAGTAATTCAATATATAGTTAAGTCCGAGTTAAAAATGGCAGGTTTAGCTCTTCAGTTGTAATACAGCCCTGGTTAAAAATATTTCCTTACTCGTACTCTACAAATAACATCGTAAGTATGGTTTACACTCTTTTTCTCCAAACACCCATACTTCACTTCTGTTCTAGACTGTTTGCACTCCTGATCTCTGACTGCACTGGGTCTTGCTCACTGGCCAGGCATCTCTCTTTATTTTCAGTAAATCTTTTATTTGCTTTAGTGGCATGCTGGTGCAGGGAGTGGTTCGTGGATTGCAGAATGGAGGACTTTTAGTTCCTGATGCCACTTGACTAGGTAGATTTCTTAGGACAAACCTGTATATTGCATTTAGTTATATCGCACAGAGGCTTATAATACTGTGCTGGTCACACCTATAGTTTGGCAATTGCTCCTGCTCAACTGGGAAAGAAGGTTGGAGGGAAGAACAAGGAAGAGGAAAATTGTAAGTGTTCTTTCTCTTTCCTTCCTTCACTGTTTTTGGATACTACAACAAAGTGATGTTAGCACTAATGTGAGACTTAATGTCTTTTGACTCCTGCAGCTGTAGTTCTTCATGAACCACAAAGAACAGTTTATAGGAAGTATAAATTTGTGAAACGTTCTTTTGTGTGCTTTCGAATACATTGCCATTTCTGTGACAAAAAAAAAAATAATTAAAAAAATCACTTTATCAGCTTAAAAATCCTGGAAAGAAAAGGAGTTTAGAATTGGGAAAATTTGTATTAGGCAACTAAAAAGTTAGAGTTTGCATTAATGGTTCTTATGTGAGTTTTTCCAGCTTAAGTCTATCTGTGACACAAAAGTTAAGCTCCTGCTGAGAATTACAGTTCAGTAGGGCCTGATATTTATTTTCTTTAACTAGAAACAACATAGAGTATGTGACCAAAGTAGGTTTATTATACTGGCATATATTGAAATTTCTTAGAATTTACATTTCATTATTTAATATTATTTTGTTTATGCAACTCTATCTTCAGTTTGTTTCATTTGGAGTTCAGTCTGTAGTGCCATATTTTCTTTTTTAGGAGGAAGGTCTGCTGGATTTTTCTTCAATAGTAATTTTTTCCTGCATGTTTTTGAGTGTAGAGGTGGTGCAAAGCTTAGATGCTGGGTTACAGGACTTTTTCTGTAATAGAAGTAAGACATAATCTACTTCTGGAAAAAACAAGATCAATAATACACGTGTGTGAATATATGTATGAAAATAGAAATCGTATTCTAGGTTACACATAGTTTAATTAACATGAAGAGGATGCCCCTGTTCATGTACAATGTAAAGCTGAAGCATGTGTAATACATTGTTTAAACCCATGCTTTCTTCTTTGCTTTGCTAGTTGTCAGTATTTGTGTCCTCCTTCTGAAGTAAAAATGAATAAGGAATGGATATAAACAGTTAAAACACTGTTGGACCTCCTCTTTGGAGGTTCAGGTGAGAAATGTTTGATGATATATCTCCTACATTTGTGGTAATAGATAGCTGGTATTAAGGATTGCTTAAATTAGTAAGTTTTTATAAAAAGGGTTAAATAACCCAGTAGATTGATCCCAAATACTCTCTATATTTATCTGTTTCATACAAATTCTTCTCAAGATGAAAATGGCCAAGGCTGCCTGTGAATGTAGACACCAATGTGCCTATGAAGAAATTGGTCTGAGGTGCTGTTGAAAGTAACTTTGGTTTGTCTGGGTGCTCTCCTCTTGGAATTCAGGAGCTTAGACAGCAATGAGTGTGTCTTGCTCCTGTAAAAAGTTGCTTTATACTTCAGACTTCTTAAATTTTTTCCTAAGTTACTGCAAGTGAACTCGCTGATGACTTTCTGGTAAGATCTTTATTGAATTCTTCCTAGAAGTACAGAGAAGCTGTTTGAGCAGGCAGGGATGGGGTTAGGAAGGCCAAAGCCCACCTGCAGTTGAATCTAGTGAAGGATGTGAAAGGGAACAAGAAGGGCTTCTACAGGCATATCAGCAGCAAAAGGAAGAGCAGGGAAAAAGAGGGTCTGCTGCTGAATGGGCTGAGGTACTTAAAGGCATGTTCACCTCAGTCTTTACTGGTGAGATTTGCCTTCAGGAATGCCGGGCAAGGAAGACTTGCCCTCGGATGTGGAAGATCAGGTTAGGGAACACTAAAACAAACTGGACATACTTTTGTCTGTGGGGCCTGATGGGCTGTCCCCATGAGTGCTGAGGGAGCTGGCCGGTGTCACTGCAAGGCCACTCTTCATTATCTGTTGAAAGGTTGTGGTGATTGGGGAAGGTTCCCGAGGGCTGGAAGAAGCAAAAGTCAATCTTATTTTTAAGAAAGGCAAGAACAGCCAGTCAGCGTCACCTTGATGGAGCAAATAATCCTGCAAACCATTTCAAAAAATATGAAGGACAAGAAGGTGATTTGCAATATTCAGCATCAATTTATGAAGGGGAAATCAGGTCTGACCAACCTGATGGCTTTCTCCAGTGACATGACTGTATCAGTGGATGAGGGGAGAAGAGCGGATGTTGTTTGTCTCAGCATTGGCAAAGACTTTGACTCTCGTCTCCCCTGGCATCCTGACAGACAAACAGATGAAGTGTGGACAGTAAGGTTGACTGGCAACTGTCCAAACTGCCAGGCTCAAAGGGTTGTGGTCGGCAGCATGAAGTCCAGACAGAGGCAGTCACGAGTGGCATATTCTGGGACCACCAGCACTGTTCAACATTGTCATTAATGGCCTAGATGATGGGAAAGAGTGCACCTTCACCAAATGTAAGAAAGGTATGGGCTTAGCTTAGTGGAGTGAGTCCAGTATAGGGCCACCAAGATGATGGTGGGACTGGAGCATGTGTCATGTGAGGAGGGGCTGAGAGAGCTGGGACTGTTCAGCCTGGAGAAGGTCTTACCAATATGTATGGATACCTCGTAGGGAGAGTAAAGATGGAGCTGGACTCTTCCCAGTAATACCCAGTGACAGGACAAGAGGCAAACTGAAATACAGGAAATTCCATTTAAACATAAGAAAAATCTTTTTTTCTTTATGCGAGGGTGATTGAACACTGGCACAGGTTGCCCCGAGATACTCAAAACCCAGCCCTGAGCAGCCTGTTCCAGCTGGCCCCACTCTGGACAGGGGGGCAGAGCGGACAAGAGGCTCTGCTGAGGTGCCTTCCCGCACCGCCATGCCGTGGGGCTGTGCTCCTGGAATCTAATGGTGTGTGCTGACCCTTCAGAAACTTGGTTAGGAGTAGGAGTGAAAAGTCAGCTCTAGTTTGAAGCACAGAGGAAATACTTCCTCTCTGGTGCTAGGAAATGAAAGGGCATAGAAGAAGCATTCATCATGCTAGTCTGTATTTCTTGCTGTAAATGAGATTTTGTAAAATTAAGACTGAACATCATGAGAAGAGAGTCTAGTCCGTGTAGCCAGTTTTCACTAGTTGTGGTACTGTACTTTATGTGGAGCTGTTTACCCTCTAATGTATGCATGCATTAAGGAAGATGGATATGATAGACATGTTGCTGATTAGTGGCAGGTCTGGGAACAGAGCTTGGGTCCTAGTATCAGTCTCAGCCTAAAGGAGAATGAAATGTCAAAATTGCATGTCACATTCATGAATCACTTCTAAGACTCGAAATTTTTTTCAGAACTCTGGAAAATTATTTTCTAGGAATTGATTAATTGAACATGGAAGAATGTAATTTTTGTGTTACAAAGGGAAGGACAAACTACTTGACTACTAACTACTTAACTTTAGACGCTTCAAATCTTACTTACGCATTCTTTTAAGCTGGAAGGTGGAATATGCTGCTGCCAACTTTTTTTTGATCATGGTGTTCCTTGCATAGGTTTCTTTTAGTAGCTATGTGAAATCTGCCTGTCGTCTTGCATCATGTCATTCTCAAAGAAGGATGTAGTGAGTGATTAAAGAGAAAAATCAGTAGTGACTTTGGTAATAAACTTGGGTTTGTGTTTTACACAGAGTTAAATATCCAGTTGGACTTGAGCCTAGGAATCAAAATAATTTAGACCTACAATTTACAGTAGCTGAAAACATTTTAGAAGTATTGTTTGATTAGCATCTGTATGTATTCTACAAAATTAAGTTTTTCCAAAAAAGAGTCTTAGATAATGTGTGTGTCGGAGTGTGAGGGAGAAAGAGTATGGATAGGAAATACAAGAGAGGTTGTAGATGATCATCTTGGGAAGGGAATGCTCCTTAGTGATTTCAGTTATCATTGACCACTTCTGCCACGATCACTTTTTTCCCCTTTTTACTTTGTGTGCTTTTTCCTCTTAGGTCAGTAGGAGAGCAATTTCTTAGAAGGGGGAAGTAGTACAGTAAATCCATTGTGCCTCCAGGACATAGTAACTTCAAAAGATATGATGCTTCAGTCTCCTAGCTAAAGGCATGGTCTAGTTCTTTCAAGTGAAAAATATTGAAGCAGATTTTTCAGTCAAATTGATACCACTGGCAAGTTGGATCTAATTCAGATGGCTGTGCCAAGGATGGGAGTCTTGAAGTTTAAGGAGACAAAAGAAAACAGAGAATTTTTTCAATTATAGTTATAGTTTAATTTAAAAAAAAAAAATTATAGCAAGCTTAGCTGAAAATTACATGTGGATTGAGAGCAGAATTGCTATTGTGTTAATTTATTTACTGAGATGAGCAGTAATATTTTGAGATTTTCCTTCACACACATGACATTCATATTTGGCACTGGTAAGCATTCCTCTCTGAAGGAATTTTTCTTGGTTTTTTTGCAGAACTTTTTCTGTTTTCTGGAGTAAAGGAAGAGCAATTTGAGTACGTTTGCATCCCTTTTCCTACAGTCCCCCTGTAATTGCATGTGTTAACTGGCTAAGAGATTCTGAGGAAGTTTTAAATGAAACCTTCAAAGGGTCAAGACTGAAAGGATTGGTGCTGTCTCATCAGGGCAGGCTCCTGTATCTTTGCAGAGGTTCAATGGATGCAGTGATGTTGCAAGTTGACAAAGAATTCATTTGAATAATTCAAATGCTAGAATTTAGGTGTGTAATTGCATTTAATTGATATTTCTTCTTTTTTTTTTTGCCCACTTCCTTTTTCCTCAAATGTCTTACGGATTGTAGAAGTCTTTCTTCTGATGTTCTCCATTTAAACAGATACAAAGTACTTTCCTCTTTTAAAAGGCTTTCCTTTCTCTTATTCTCTGTAGGTCTCCCCACTGGGTTGCCTACTGATTGCCTAAAACTCTGAAGACTTGAGTTTGAGTAGCAGGAAAAGGACAAACCGGCTAACAGTGACTTCTCAGCCTTTAACATGGGAGTCTGCTACTGAATCACCCTTGGGTGAAAGGTGAAGGACACTTCCAAAAAAACCCAACACCCCAAAACTAGGAAACAAAGGAAAATGAAAAGGATTAAATACTTAAAAGATGACTTGTGACCTTTGTGGAAGGATATCTGTCTGTTAAAATTTTAATTACTCAAGTAGGTAAAACAAGAGGGCAGCAATTCTCAGATAACAGGCCTGTTTAATTTTCCCTTAAAATTGGTAAATGCTTTGACACTCTGAGAGTGGCGACGTGCCCTGTGAGTTGCAGGCCATGCAAAAGATCTGTTTCCTTTGGTGAGGTGGGTTGTGTTGTTTAAGAAAGAAGTGAAAACCTTTTCTGCTGTTCATTGCCACTTCAGCTGACTCTTTGATGTAAACTGGACTCAGTGACGTTGTTGTTGGATGCTAGCACCCAGACTGCAAGCATGAGCCAGGCAAGAGGGTCTTCTTGAGCGGGAAGGGGGACTGCAGTACTGCATAACTGACCAGTGCTCATTTAAAGCTGATGATTCTCTGCTCTGAGAAATAAACAGTGGCAGTAAAGAGAGTTGGGAATACAGATAAGCATTGATAAAGCAGGAGTGAATATTCACTTTACATTATTATGGTAGATTTGTATGCCATTTTTACAAAGCTATACTTTGTTGCTCTGTGGAACAGTACATGCTGTTGCAAAGAATAGGAAATTTCCCTTAAGTAACCTTTGGGCAAGAGTGGTTTCACAGCCCTTTGTGAGATGGCTACTTTATGATATGCTGGCAGCTAGCATTCCCTCATCCAGTGTGTTTGCTCTTCCAGTCTACCTTTTCTTGGAAAGGCAGGACTGTAAGTAATAGCACAAAATATTTCTTCTGAAGTTGCATTGGAAAGTAAAATTTATCTCCTTCAAATACATACAATACCTTACACTGTGACTTAGTTTTACTATTTAGAAAAATGATTGTGGTCTCTTGTTCTTACATGTAGGAGATTAATATTTTTTAAATTTTTTTTTTTAAGTTGTGCCCCAGTTGGATTGTAATTTCCTTATGAACTAAACAGAGAAGTTTTGAAGTTAAAAATCTAGATAATTGGTGCAAGGTTGTAGAAACAGTGCCTACCAGAAACTAACACTAAAAACCCAGCACAGATATCTTTAAAAAGAATGTTTGAGACCAGAAAGAGGAAACAGTCTAGGAGGTGGTGCTTGTTGTTATTAAATACAAAGTAAACTTCATGAAATACAAACTTTGATTTAGATAGAAAAGAATTTACAAGGAAGGAACCTTTTATAGCTATAGAGAGGAATCAGAAATTACATGAGTTTTAAGCTTATTTCTGTCAGTGTGCCATTCTCTGCACCACATGCACAAGTATCTAGAAGCAATCAGGAACCAGATGGTATTCCAGAAAGTTAGCAGTGTTTTAAGCTTCAAGGAGGAATGGTTGAAATTGCAGGAATTTTTGAATGTCTCTTTTAGCTTTTCTCTTAAAGAAAGAACTTGGATGTGCATTTGAATCTGGCTTTCTGAAAGTGAATATCAATATGGTCTATAAATTTTGAAATATATTGTAATTGTCATCACATAGCTGAAATTTACTACTAACAGTTAAGAAAACCCCACGATCTAAAGAGAACAAATAACCACTGCTTACTGTTGGACTTGCATCAAAATCCTTCTCTCAGAAAAATGCAGCCAGCTGTAGCTGCCAGCTAATGTACAAACAGAACCGAGAGAGGGAACAGCTGCACTCTGAAAAATAGCATAACTCAAAAGCAGCAGTGCCCGCCTCAGCCCCTCTGGTGTTTGGTTTCAGGCTAGGATTACATATTTTGGGGTAACTTTACATATTCAAGTAAGCTTTTCTAGGTGATCTGTAGGGTTAAAGATTTCTAACCTAAACCCAACATATTGTTACTTTTTTTTTGTTTTTGTTTTTGTTTTTTTTTTTTTTTTTAGAGTAACTTCATTCTGGTTTTTCTTACCTTTGTGCTTGTAGCATTTCTTACACATTTGTGGCAGCCTGCGTTTGTCAGACAAAGATTGTAGGTCCAGTATTCTGTAGTTAGCATCTCTGAAGCTGCTTGGTGAGCGTGTGTTGGCCAAAAAGGCCTTATGCCTGGTTCACCTGGATTATGAGGAATATCATCTAGAAATAGGTGGGGGTGGCCTAATAGAATATTTCTACTTGCTGGGCCTCTGTGTCCTGGGAAGCGTGGCCACTTTGTTAAGGAGCAAATAGTGTGTGTCACATTTCAGTTAAGACTGCAGCTGAATCTGCACATGGCAGATTTAAAATGAGAGTTAAGTTGTGGCTAAAATTAGGGAAACTACACTATCAGGAAAAAACTAAAGCGGTGAGTATAAAGAGTGACAAGTATGAAGGTGTGCATTCATGCAGCTTTTTGAAAGCTTCGTGGTGTGCCAAATATCACACTCTATTTCACTGGAAGGTACTCAGAGCTTGTCATGTGGAAGGAAGTTTTTCACGAACTAGAAACTCTTGACTAACCATCTTCTAGTGAATATAAATTCAAAACTGCCCTAAAATCTGACTTCCAATGACTGCTTTAAGTGACTCCAAGTTTTTATGTAGTATTATGTCCATCGGTTATTACTGAGAACTGACAGCATTTTGTCTCCATAGCTGTTGTGTGTTTTGTTCCAGATGTCACAGGATACAGCATCTTATTTTTGAACTCCACAAAAATAAGCTTAATGCTTTATTTGCTCCAAGCCAAAAGAGCATTTATTTCCTGTTTGTTATGTTTTAGCCAATGCGCTGTACTTTAGAAAGGGTGTAACACTGGCATTTTCTAGGTATCGTGAACGTAATTTGTCATGCAGGAAAAAAATTATGTAGATTGTCTTAGATCCTGAAAAGGTAACTTGTTTCTGGGTTCATGTTACAAAGTTCTCGTTTACTGAGGGTAGGGCTACTCCTCCCAGGAGAGTATGGTATTTTGTTTTCTGCATAAAACCTGGTAATTTTCAAGGGCAAGACAATTGCAACTTGTTTACTGTTTTTAGAAACTTGGGTGCAGCTGTTGCCAAGCATACAAAGCAATGTTTTACATTTTGACAGGGACATAACATGTAGCCGGGATCTGTCTGTCGGCTCCTTCACTGACACCTTGCTCCTGGAAAGTGTTTTCTTGCTGGGAAGGTGGCGGGCAGAATCTATCCCTGGCGTTGCTGCCCTGGGGTCTGTCACCTCACTGGCCATGGGGCACCCTCTGGTCAGAATAGTGGCCCTCATCACTGGGTGTAGTTTTGAGCACGGTTTGTCTGACGTACTGACATAAATGTTCCTCAACAGATGGAGAAATAGTGCTAACGTGGCCCTTGGTAACAAATCTTGTAGACAACATGGCAAAACAGGTATCTGATCTAGTAACGGCTTCTGTGAACATTATGATACATTAATACACTTAATTGAAAGTGTATTTCAGTTGATAGTGTCTTAAGTGATTCTCGTTGGGTCACATTATGTAGTTTGGGACAAAATGAATACTCAAGTAAACATTTTTAATTAACACCAACTTTGGTGGTTGCAATAACATTGTTTAGGAAGAGAGAAAAAAAATAATTATTGAAGGCACAAAACCATTAATTTGTTTTTAGTTATATAGCTCATATGAGATTTATTCCATAAATAGAGAAGTTGCTTCTCTGAAGAACAAAGGTGAGTCACTTTTTTCTTTTTTTTCTTTTTATTCTAGTCACAGGGGGAAAAAAAGAGCCCGATACTGGCCACTTCAGTTTTCTGTGAAAAGCATTTAAAAATGTTACAATGACAAGTGTGGTGGTGGCAGCCACACACAAGTAAGGTTGAAGAAAAGAGAACCTTGGCAGTAGCAAGGTAAAGCTTTGAAGGTTTTTCAGAAATCGTAGCATTTTAGCTTTATTCATATTTTAGTACATAATCTTTTCCTGTTGCTTCAGAGTTCTGGAACCATAGTAGTTCGTGCATTTTGTCTGTACTTGGGTTTAGCATGCACTCAGTTTCCTTCTGACATTCTGCAAATCTGATGGCTCCTGGGATAGGCACATCTTTGATGAATTAAAAAGCTCTTCAGTTTTGTGAAATGATATCAAGAATGTAATACACATTTTTTTATTAAAGCTTCTAGTAATACTGAACAGCTGGAAAAAATTATGAATGTTTAAAAACCAAAATAAACCGAGCAGATGCAGGAGAATACTGTTTTGGGCATGCTGCAGCCATGTTTTCTGGTAATTGCAGGTCATGTCCTGGTCATGTTGGCTGACGAACATCTCCTGTAGAGCTGGAAGTGGAGCGAAGGGTGTGAAGCAAAGCCAGCTTTCCTCAGGGTATGCCAGTGGTGTGTGTTGGGCTGGCGAGGTCGCCCGGCCAAAGCTGTGAATTTCTGGTAGTGCCAATGACTTACTTAGGAATAGCATAGTCAGTATTATCTGTTAAAATACTGAATTATATTAGCTGAGTAATGCTAGTTGGATGGATGCTGAATCATCTATGCTGACCGTTGCAGAATGACAGGAGGTGCCGTTGTAGGCTGTGTGTAGGTCTTAGTGTTGAATGCTATCGACATTGAAAACGTCTTGAAGGTTGTGGGAATAAAGGCATAAAGGCTTTGTGGCTTATTGAGCAGAAGGCGTTCATTCAGTCTTACCAACAGGGGACCTAAGTTACCTGCAAGATCCTTGCCTTCCTCCAAAAAACCCATGAACCCCCCTCTGCAAGGTTCCCAGTCTGCTCTGGGCTCTGACTAAGGGGCTAGATGGCCAGCCAGTACCTCTTGCAATAGCACTGACTACATTTGGACCAGGACCTTGTAGCTCTACGTCACCTTTTTGGGGGGATGTGTTAGAATAAATTGTGATGTATTGCAGTGAATCTAGAAGCTGTGGACAAGGCCACGGGGGTGCAGATGTTGAAGAGGGTGCTGCTTTGTGCAGTGCTTGGATGTCTGCACTGGTCCTGAAACACACCCTTAGGCATGTGCCCTCTTTTCCCATCCGAAGTCGTAGAGCTACCAGTGGGAAACTGATAAACTGAACAAATTTGCTGGTTTACTTTGTGAGATATGGAAATAAACTATGTATTGGCTAAATTAAGCATATGTAAACTATATTTACTTATGTTTAACTTGTCTTTGGATTTAGATGTAAATGTTGGGACGCTGCGCTTGTGAAATTTCTAAACAATTAATCTCCTGCCTGTCAAAAGGGGCACTCCGGCCTTGATTATGATACCAGATCCCATCTGTCCTAGCTGGTTTCATCATGCTGCTTCAAATTCTGTTAACACTTGAATGGGAAAGTAAATGTTTGCTAGTTTGCTTTGTGTGATGATAATGAAACTGTGTTTTTGAAATTCAAGAAATTAGTTATGTTAAATGACTAAGCCCTTTCTGCAGATCTTGGAGAATGGCATTTACAAAAGCTGGAGATGATACACTGGATTAGATTTTGGAGATGCTTTTTCGGTCTGTTGAAAACTGATTGCAGCAAACTTCTTAATTGAGCACTGCCAAGTTCCCCGGGAGTGCTGCTTTTGTCTTTTGAACTTCACAGATGCCAGACATTTCCTTACTTCATTATATGGAAGCATTGGAAAATACGTGCATCAAGTGGTAGATTTATGGAAGCATTTGTAGCATAAAGCTAAGAGTGAAAACACTGTTCTGTCATGTGCATCTTCCCCAGATGCCAAGAACCTGTGCAATACTGTGGTTAAGATATTTTGGTTCAATTTTTTCCTGTATGTTAGAGCTGTTGATATTTTAGGAATTTTTGTGGCAACAATTCAGCAGAGGAAAACATGATTAAAGGCTTGGGATGAGGGAGACAACCTACATTCTATGTATGCTTCTACTACTGGATATATTTGGTATGTTGTTTAAAATAGCTTACCTTTATTTTCCCTTTTGATAAGCATATGGACTAAGCTGTTTCTGAATAGTAAGCCACACTGCTGTGGTTCTGGATGTGTAATTACTGTAAAGACTCTGAACATAATCAAACCTACTCTTTTGGCGTTGTCTGAGTTGGACTGAAATAAGAAGCTTTTAATAGCACATACCAGCGAAACTGCCTGTTCAGAAATTGTTGACTTTATCTCTTACACTTGAATTTTAAAATTCAGCTGAAATTTCCAGATGATGTCGCATAATTTGCTGAAAACATGAGGGTGTGTTTTTTTCTGTTTGTTAGGTCTTGTTGCGTTGTCAAGAGTGGAAAGTTGCAAATAAGCCAAAAAAAATTCTGATTCTGAACCACTTCCAAATTTGATTTGTATGTTCAGCGGCATAAATGAGGCACCGTGTTTGAAGAGACATTCCATGCCTCTTGTGGGGACGCTGGCTATCAGCAACAGAGTGCGGAAGCCGCTGTTTGCCAGAAGTCCGCAGTGGAGAAATTCAGTTCCTCTATTGAGTGTTTGTGGATTAAGCCCAATTATTAGAAACGGTCTAACTTGTAATGTTTTCCTGTTACAAGCGATCATTTTTATATTTTTTTTTAATGTGGATCACCATACATCATTTGTTACAGATTGAAAAGAATAAAGAAGAGGAAGTGCAAGTTAGAGAGAAAAAAATGGTGGTAAATGTTTTGGAAGTATTTGAAGTAGGTTTTATAGAAATGAAGATTAGTGTCTCTAGCTCTCTGGTAGCTGTGGCTCCACGGTGCGTTTCATACCAATTGATGCCTCTGTGTGTTGATTGAGCTGTAAGGTAAAGGACTGGATTTGTGTGGTGAATGATCTTGTGCTGAATCTCTGCTCTGTCTGTTCAGACATGTTGCTGGAGCGGTAAGCTGTGAACACAAGTGGCAACAGTAATAGTATTGAAACTTTTGGGTGCAAATATTTCAATTCCTACAGTTAGCTGAGGTGAGAACTCTCCCCTCCTTCTTAGCAAATATTTTTTTCTAATCATGGATCACTGATTATTTTTTTTTAGATAGCTGAGCTTGCAAATAGGTTTGAAACTGCAAAGGGATCTTTTAAAGATAATGTACTGAGGTATCCTTAAAGATCCAGCTCTAGCAATGTGAGCTAAGGGCCGAGCACTGTTCTTGGGCATCCTGCTTCAGTGAACTTTCTCCTTCATGTTCTGCCTGCCTCCAGGGATGCTTTGAAAGCTTACTTCCTTTTGGAGAGTTTCTGATCCCAACTTGCATGCTCTGGCAACAACATGAGCTTATGGGGAGGGAGTTGGAGGGGGTGGGTGTTGCCCAGCAGCTGAAAGCCCTGCCCTTGTGTTTTCTTCTAAGAATATGAATGAATCCATAAACAAATAAAGATTACACGTTTGCTCATAAATGCTGTGTTTGAGGACGCTTTTATGGACAGCAGATATACTGGGGAAAAAATAACAGGTAATATCGGCTAGGTTGTCAGGCTGCCAGACTGCAAATGAGAAAATTGCAGAACGCTACCTGAAGAAATTTCAAGTGCTCTTTTCTTTCTCTTGAGGAGAGCTAGGGAGTTGTGAGCTATGTAATACAGAAATCAAAGCTAGGAATATGGGAGGGAAGGACTGTTCAATCCAGTCGCCTGCTACTGTAAGCAGCTACCTCCTATAAGACATTTAAAAAACGTTTTAAAACTAGTTAGGTTTTTTTACTTTTGCATTCCTTCTGAAAGCTTGTTACCAAACAACACTGCTCTGATGTTTAGAATATTCCTCTCATTTCCAGCTGAAACTTTTCACTCTGGCATCTTTATTCATCTTTGTTCTTGTGCCACAGTCTTTTTGTAGTTTAAATAGCTCTTGTTCCTCTGAGCCTGTGAAAGCTAACATAGCCCTTTCATGTAAAGAAAACCAGCACTTTCAGTTTCTGGCAGGACTCCTTCCGTTCTTCTGATGGTGCTAGTAACACTTCTTGCACCTGTTACAGGGTGAATTACTCTTTCTGGAACAAAATGGACAAGAATGGTACACGTTATTTTATACACAGTATCATGCAAGACTTTGTTCACTGGTTCCTTTCCTCTACTGGGCATAACTTTCCCGATGCACACTATGCTCCTGTTTGCCTTTCTTAACATTCATTGTAATCTTTTTACAGATATGGACACATTAATTGATATCCATTGTTTCTGGGTGAAAAAGCTCCTGTCCTATTAGGGAGGGTCCCTCAGTGTGTGGGTTTGTACTATTTAATTTCCCCTCATCTCTGTTATTCTAATCCTCAGCATCACAGCAGTTCTCCACAGACCAAGATGTAATACTTCTGCTGATGGTTCCTTCCAGCTTCAAGTCACTAGGAAGCTTCATTATAGCTCTCCTAACCTTTGTCCCAAAGTAATTACCAAAATTATGCCATTCTGATTATAGACCGCAGCATGTCCAAAGTAAGGTTTGTGCAACTTCTGGTTCTTATTATACAGTTACAAACTTCTTTTCTGTCTTTCTCAGGCAGAAATGATTAAGTTCAGAGCAGAGGGCCAAATTGTGTTGTGTTTTCATTTGGTGTTGATCTACAGTCATGTGAAACTGTAACAATTCTGCGTTTCTTCAAGTATCAGACTAGGATCAAACAAGCCCTTCCCTCTGAATGTGCCATTTCAGTTCCTTATAACTTCGAATTTATTTGTAAAATATGAACACACAGTTGGAAATTATGTGAGTCTGAGATGGGTGGTAGCAAGGAACACTAAGATTACTAATTAGAACTGGATAACTGTTAATGTTCCCCCCTCTATTTTGTGTATGTGTTCTGCCCTGTAGCTGAAGATGCTCTGTGGCAGCTTATGCGTAAGGTACAGTACGTTCCTTCCACAACCCTGGCAGAGCTTGCAGGACATGAAATTCAAGACAAAAGGATGAGATTCATGCATGGTTGATTGCTCTGACTGGATCTTAAAAGACTTGTTAAGTTGTTAATTATTTATTTCTTGAGTAGTAACATGAAATATTTGGAAATGCCCAACATTGTTATTTTTTTATTGGAAAAATTTAATAAATCGGTAAACTACAGGTATTTAATGTTTTTTCTAATTCAATTTAAAAAATATTAAAGTGATATTTTTGACAAATCTCTATTGAAGGTAGCTTAGTTTTGTAGTTCCCAATCTTACAAGATCATGATAAAGACTAAGATTGCTGAACTGGTTTGGGTTTAGAGATAGGGTTGAAAAGTTTTGTACCATAGTGTGCTGAAAAGTCGTCTTGGCGGTACGGAGCAACTTAAACAGTTGCTAGAAGATCTGTGAATTTATTGATTTATTTTATGAAGAAATATCACAAGTAAAATTTTAGTGTGTTAAGTGTAAGCTGCTTACCTTTCCCTTTCCATGTGCCAGATATAATGCATCTGATTCTGGATATTATTGGCTTCCTTCAGAAGACTTTCTTTTCAGAAAAACATATGGAGTCATTTATGTGAGATACCAGAGTATCTTTCTTTCCATCATTTAAAAATGAGATATACTTCTAACTGTTGACCTCTGTCTCCTCCTATATTTTTGTATGTCTGCTAAAGCAAATGAACTGTCACAATGAGGATAGATGTTTCTACCTTGTAAAACCTGTGAGATCTGATCTATTAAGCAAAAGAAGGACTGCACATCTCCAAGAGGAACACTGTGTAGAGCTTTAATATGTGGGTGGTCTGTTTTCCCTCTTGGAGTTTTCCAAGGTTGCCAAAGTACCTGGGTGTTTTATTGCAAAGGAAAGCTTTCTGATGTTTTCTTGTGCTGGAAATAGGCAGTGTTTGCCCCTGAATTTGGAGGTAGAGAGGCAGTTTCATGCTGGAGCAAGAAAGCCCTGCTAAAAAGACCTGCAGATAGGTTTTGTGCAAGATTGGTGTAAATTGCCCTAATCGGGATGTAGCCCTAGAGGGGCTGTATCAGCCCTTGTTCCTCCTATTGAATTAAGCAACTGATAACATGGCAATGGGCTGCTTGGAGAGTAATATCTGCTGTTTGCAAACTTTCTAGAATGCCTTAAGTATTTTGGTTTTAGTTTCTTACAGCTATTGTTTCTATCTGTTAAATGCCAAAAAGGTTGTCTAGATGCCGGGAAGCACACTAAGGGTTTTGAAGTACTTGAGCAATCTGCTCAGTACTGCTGAAACTGAGCTGCAGGTTTGTCTGATCAGGTGCTCCTGCCCTCAGTCCTGAACAGGTGGTTAGACCAGCTGGTAGTGTCTTAGCTGATGCAGGGAATTTTGTTAGGAAGTCAGTTCAGGCCATTTTGAAAGAAGTAGTCACTTACATGAACAATCTGTATTCCTAAGATGATCATGGATGCATAGAAAATGAATGTCAGGCAAAAGTTTTTTGGCAGTTACAGAATTCAAGAAGCAACTTCTTTGTGAGAATCTAATCGTAATGAGACATCCAGTACATCCAGTGTGATGGATAGCGCTTGGTGTATTTTGCCTCTGGAAATAAAGTCCTCCTTTGCCAGGAGTTCCAGTGAGTGGATTCCCACTTCAGTTCTGTACTGTTCCCCTTCACTGATCAGGGCTGGAGGGGATTTGGGTTGGGTTTTAGTCTGGTGCCCTCGGTTTTGATTATTGCTGCCTTTGGGTTCTGCTGCTGCAGTGCAGAAGAGCCCTGTGCCAGGACTCCCTCTAAAAGGCTGAGCGGAGTAAAGCAGGTCTACAAAGTAAAGGGAGGATAGCGTGTATTAATACCATGGCTTTTTTATTCTCTCTGGTCATCTTCTTAACTGTTGCTGTGCATGGATGGCCATCAAGCACCTGCCTTGAAGAGTGGGTGGCAGATTGAAACTCAAGGTGGTATAGAAATCGGAGGAGCGATCCTGTCCTACAGTGAGCTTCCTTAGCATTGGTGGATTTTGGTGATGCTCCTGGGTACATTGTTTTCCATCTAAAATGGCTTAATATGTAGTTGTCTTTGTTAAGCAATGCAGGAGAGGCCAGCCATCTTGTATCTCAAATTCTTAATTTTATTCTACTCTGAAACTGATAGAGTTAAGCAAATTGTGAAAAATGGCAATGTGTCATACTTCAAATTCTTTTATTTGAAGTTGCATTGAAGTAGAATTCCAATAACTTTCACTATACTTCTCAAAGCTCAGAGCTGAGGGGAGTAAAAGTGTTACAGTTCCTCCCTAAGAAACATGACTGACATTTTTGCTGCTGAGGTACACCACTGGAGGTCAAGTCAGCTTCTTGCCTCTTCACCTAACCTCATGGAAGGTATGGTTTGTTCCCAAGTAATGTATCTTTGCTTTACAATACAATAGGAAATTGGGTTAACGCTTTAGACAGTAACAGTTTGTCCTCTTTGATACACTGGAGTAATTGGCCTGTTAAGCATTAAGATGTGGTAGGATATCAAGAAATTAAAGCAGTCCTTTCTCAGGGAGGGTCACGAGGAAGCATTACTCAAAATGTAATGGTTAATGGAAAGTGGTAACTGGAAAAATACTTAGTCTAGAGACTTTTCCCTCAGCTAAGTTAGTAAAAACAATGAAGAGCCCTATATTTGCCCTTGTATTTAAATTTTGTTTAGAGGGTTTAATGGGGAGCAATATGAACTGATTGTGTTACATATCAGAACTTCAGGAGTACAAGACAGAGGAGATGGCTCCACAGCTTAAACAATAAGAACCAGGGAGAGTCCCTGTTTTACTAACTAACTGGTAGGACAGATAGAGGAAAATAGTGTTTTTTATTGCATAACAACCCCATCTGTATGCATCTTTCAGGATGCATCTGAATCAAAGCCTGTGGATATCTTTAATGCTTAAGGTTAATAAAAATGACTGAAACAGTAGGATATTCAGGATAGGATCTGCTGGTTCTTAGATCTTGTGTTGTCATGTGTATGCCATATGACTCAGGTGATTAGATGCATCTCAAACTCAACACATATGGATGTATTTTGAGGAATTGCCGAGATAGCCTTCCTTACACAGTGGTGACTGACTGTGCAGTTTTAGCTCATTGGGAAATGGATAGTTTTGTTTTGATTGATGAAGCTGGATGGAAAGCTGTGTTCCAGTACTTGCAAGCACTGTGGGTGTCTAAACTTGAAAGTTCAGACAGAAATATTGTAGCTGTGTGGTTCATACCATGCTGCAAGGAAGACTTATGCATGCAGTGAAAGTGAGAGAAAGTAATAGCAAGATTCTGGGTTTTAAGGGTCTCCAGGGAGATCCACTGTCATTCAGGAAAGGGGAAAAACATGGCTATACTGATCTAAATGTGAGCAAGTACATTTGTCATGTAAAAAGGTTACTGGAGTGGCAGAATGCTACAATTCTACTGAAGATGAGAAGAATAAGAGAATAATCTGTAGTGTCCTTAAGCTTTCTTTAGTTAATTTAGTCATTCCTGTAGTAATCAGCATAATGAGCGCAAGCAGAGTACTGTGCTAGTGCAACAAGACAGATGCAATATCAGAATGGCTTGTTTCCAGGACTACCTGGGTGTCTCCTGTAGGACTTCACTGGGCAGTGCAAATGTGACCTGAGAGCTTTCTGGTTGTATGGCCAGGCTACCTGTCAGTTCTGGTGAGTGCAGCAATCATCACAGGAAAGAACAGTATTGTGTTGAGTTTGTCCTAGGTACAGTCTGCCTTTCTTTGGCGGTATGTTTGATTTTGCTGGAATAAGGAATATCTTTACCGTGGGTGTTGTCTGCAAATCCAGCCTTCACAATGGCTAATGGAAGTGGCTGTTGGGGTCTCTCTGTATAACTCATTCAGTTAAAGGGAATGATGGAAAGCAGTTGAGTTTTTTAGCAATTACCCACTGCTTCTCCTTGGAAAGAGCCTGTGATCCTAAATCCTTCTCCCTCATATCAAATAGTTCTCCCTCAGACCAGACAGCACTTCTCGTGCAAAAAAACTTAAAAGGTTTGCATATCTGTATTCATGACACAGGCCAATTAACATTTAAAAATTATTGTATGTGGAGTTACTCGGACTTGCAGAAATTGGCACTCCAGTAGGTAGAGAACACAGTAGAGGTTTGGTCCTCATTGTAACAATCTTTTAAAGTGTTTGAGCATATGCAACTTTTGCTTTTGCATTCTTGCTTCCTTACATGCAGGGAGAAGGATTTAAACAGCAGTGAACCTGCGTCAGAGGTGATGCTTCTGTCAAACAGGTGAAGGCCTACTCTCATGAAACAAGATTTCTTCTCTTTGAAAGTTGTTATTTCTTTGTAATTAGTTTTTCTTGTTTCGAGTGGCATGTTTATTCCAGAAAATGGGGGGGTGGGGGGCTTTGAGAGCAATTACCTGTTTCTCTGGAAATTACTACTGTATGAAGCTGGTAGAAAGCTTTTCTGCTATTAGTGTGCTGGCTGCAGTTACTTGTGAAGTAGGTCAAAGGGGTTTGAAGATACACAAAAAAATGAGAGATGTATGTTGGGCTTTTCATAGTTAGGTGATTAAGTAAGAATTACAATAGCACAAAGAGGATAGACTGTGCTGCGTGCTGGAATCCCCAGGCTGTGGGATTTCATGCATGTGTTTTAAGGTCTTATTGAAGATTCAAATAATTTGCCTAAAACATAGGGATTGTATAATAATGAAAGATATTACTTCAGTTAATGTTTCCTAGGAGGAAGAAAAATTTGAATCCTTTTATTTAGGGAATACCTATTTCAATAATAATGCCGTCAAACTCTTGTATTCAGGAGGTGGGGGGAAGAGCGGGTTTAAGTGGCCGTTGCAGGAGAGAGCTCACACAGATGCAGAAGGAGACGCCAGGAGACCGAGCAATGGAGAATGTGATACTTGCAGTTTTGGCAGGCCTTCTCAGGAGGTATAATACCTTCCTTCCCTTCCCACACCTCCTGCCTATGCTCTTTGTTCACGTGAGTAATTTTACTCACAGAGACAGAATTACTTTGAGGGCCATGGAGGTGGTGTTCTCATGGCCGCTACTATTGTACAGGTACAGGCTCTGGGGAAGGATGTGAGTGGTTTTAGCCATTGGAAATGGTTAGGAATACTTATAAAACAGACACTTTCAGTTTGGAGGGATGGAAAAGGAGATGGTAGATATTAACCTGAGAAACAGAGAGGAAAGAGAAGCCTTTTACAGTTGTTCCATCCTTTCTTGTATAAGCCTAAAGATGAGAGAGGAGAAATGATCAGTTGAAGTCAAGAAAGAAAGGACTTTTTGAACTTTTTTACTTTGCCTTCTTCACAGAAAAAAAAAAGTCTTAGAAAAGTGTTTGATAGGTTTGCAAGTGAAGACAAGTTGAGCCTTTTGATATTTTTACCACAGATATCTCAAGTCCCTTTTCTGGGGGATGCTGAGAGTTTTCTGTGTAGGCTCAAGTCGGCTCTGGAGGCAGTGAGAGCCACTTGACAGGGCCTGGAAAATGGTGTGGTGGGAAGAAGCTGGGTATGTTTGTCACACTGGCTTCTGGTTACTGCCTTTGAGTCACTTATCTTGTTATAGGTACGTCTTTGCAGTTTCTTTAAAAAGGTGCACACATTTATAACTGTTAGAAACAGGGTGCTCAGTCATACCACAGATTTAGGTACTGTTTGGTTTTAAGTTTTGCTTTCTCTGCTAGGTGTTTCATGTATACACACGTTCTTGTAAGCATTCCTGTCTCTGAAGTCTAACATTAACAAAATAAAAATGCAAATGCGTAAGTATTGAAAAGATTTTTGTTTGCAAATCGGAAAGGTATTGTGTCTCATATCTTGTACTGTCTTAACTGTGGATACTGTATCTTAGAGAGTTGCCCTGCAAATGAAAGGGGGTGAAATCCATAGTGCTCTAATGAGCATTGACGTTAGGTAGAAGCTATGTGTTTGTGCATCAGTGACGCTTCTGCCATGTTCAGGCAGAAGTACTGGATCTCTTCTGCCTTCAAGAGATGAAAAAATGTTCCGTTTCTGCCACAGGATTGATGAAGTTGAGCATTATGGGAAGAGGGCTAAGGTTTGTTTTTATTAGGTAACTGTTAGGACTGGGGGGTGGGGTGGGGTGTGAAGGAAATTCTCTGTAAAAAATGTTTGCTAGCTGAGATAACTAGTTTGTGAGAGCAGGATATCTTATTAGCTGTGGAGACGTACTCAGTATTTCTCTTCTCCAGTACCTCAGAGATCTGTTTTCTTTGCTCTGCAGCTTGTACGTAACCCCCTTATTTAATCCACAGGGTCAGTAGGGTACTACACTGAACAGCATGTCCTGGCTTGCTGTCATGAAGCATGTGCGTGCCTCAGTAAGGTTTATGCCATCTGCTGCTGGCAAATTCTTCACAATGAGGTAAACAAGTACTTTCTCTCTCAGGTAGTCATTAACTGCTATTGTTTGCATATTTGGTAAGAGAAGACTTCCTTTTTTTGCATACATCAGGTGTTACTTCCTGAAAGCCTATAGCACAAGACAGAAAGATTTGATGTGGAAAATACTGGTTGAAATGGCCAAAGCACTTTTAGTTTCTAAGCAAGTGGAAATGGGACCTTGTGACAGGAGATGAGTGCTGCCGTTGGTAGTAGGTACAGCTACCAGGCTGTCCCCAGCTGCCATTGCTGCAAGCCTGAGGGACACCAGCTGAAGGCCATGTGGCAGCCTCCTCTGGTCAGAGCCAAGCGGTGGTACAAGGCCACACCTGGGGTGCTGGGACACCACTAAGGGCGCAGAGATGTCCATGCCTGCCGAGGCCAGGGGTTCCCCACGTACGGGGCCAGGGCAGCAGGAGTGTGTCACCGGACAAGGCCATCACATCGGCAGTGTGGCGTGCCCCGGTGCACTCTGGCTTTATAGCGTTTTAGCCTGAGTGCCAGCCCACCGTCGAGCTGATACGGTCTTTCTGTTTCCAGGTGTGGCTTTCCTATCTGCACCACCCACTGTGGGTCACAGAGGTGTCCATGGTTTCATGCTTCATGTTGTCATCAGTGCGTATTTTGGCAAAATCTAAAAATTAGTATGTTTGTTTTCTTGCTTTCCACCAGCTTTATGGCCAGCTCTAGCGATGCTCATCATTTATTACGAGAGAAACTTGTCAACATGAGGGTGGTTCAACAGGCGCAGGAGAGAAATGCTGTTTTGAAGAAAGAACTTCTAATGGCAATGGAATGTGAAAAAGAACTACTGGAGACCTCTGGAAAAAATGTTTTTCTTGTTTCTGGTACTAGCAGAGCTTCAAATTTTAAAGGTCTGCCAGCAGATCAGTGAGGAATTGGTGCTTGCAGAGGCATATGCTAACATTTGGAGGGATTTAGATGTGAAATTGCTAGTTCAAATTCACTCGATCTGTATGTAAGAATACTCTGAAATGTAAAATCTGTGATATTTAAATACAAAGGGCGAACTGAAAGACCTAAGAATCTTCTAAAAATTCTCTGGGCTTTGTCTTTTGTTGTTTATGTTTTGAAAGGGCAGATGCTAAGTATTTATATTTCTTGCCTCATTTTAAAAGCTAAGCCCAGGCAAAGGCAGGAAGTGCCTGTGCACTTCTGTGTACATCTGTCTAAATCACCATGATAGCATAGGAAGTTGCCTCCACTTATGGAAAAAAGAGGGGGAAAAACCCTACAGAATGCTCAAAGAAATTAAGAGCAACAAATAAGGTTCTTTGGGGTTTAAGACATTGTAGCCTTTTTTGGCTATGTCCAGTCAAATATTTCCTCCATAAGAAAGGAAGACTCTTCAAAAATCATGAAGATAAATTCTGCAGAAATATAAATATATATAGGGGGGGAAGACGTATCCGGTCCTTCTGTAAAACAGTGTTTTCATACAAAACATGATGTCTATACGATGACCAAAGACAACAAATTTTGTTAGAAGTCACACTTGGGCTTCTGCTGCTGTAGACTTAATTTTTTGAATGTAGATATGGTATTTCGCTTCAGAAATATTTATTGACAGTGACTGATAAGAGGTCTAGTTCAATGGCTATTAACAAAATAGCAGTTTTAAATTATAACTATTATTAACTTGCTACAGAGATAAGTTGATGGTGTCTATTTAGAATTGGTCAGTACCCGCTGTCTTTATGATGTCTTTGATGTTAAGTATTGTGTCTGTGACCAAATGGAAATTAGTCCCAATTCATAGGTCAAAGGCAGAATTTTTAAAGTCTAATCCTGAAAATGAGTTGGACAAGTAATACTTGTAAACTCTATTTAATAAAAAGCATTGTCCTGTTCAGCTTTTCTTGGCTATTAGTGTTGCCAGTATCAAATACAGTCATTTAAGGAGTAAAACTTGTTTTGGTTGTTAAAATCTAAAAAATCCTTTCAGTCTTGCAGAGAGATAGACCAGTATTTTATATATTTAAATATCTGTTAATTTTGGCCTAAGGAGCAGTCACTACCTCGCTAGTATAATGTTTGTGCCATCCAGATTTAGAATCCTTGCAAATACTTAAATACATAAAATAATTGTGTAGGTCAATATTCAAATTTAAGCTTGTGTTATATATAATTTTCTTATGTATCAACATGCGCTTCAGACTGATGCTGTAGTAATAAAGGAATGATTTGCTCCTGATACACGTGAACAGAAGAACAGTGAGAAGGCATTTATCTCCGTGCACAGTATAGTTTTGAACAACCACATTTTTTAGGAGGAAAAACCAAATTGGAGAGAGTACTGGGGGGGAAAAAAACCCCCAAAAATTATTTGAGGGCTGGAAAAAATACCTTGCAATGGGAAACTTGATGTTGGTTTAGCATAAAGAAGATTGGGACATAACTTGATCACAGCAGTCAAGTACCTTTGCAGGGAGAAAATACCAAGGAAATTGCAGTATGTGAGAAAGTCATAACAGGAAGCAATAGCTGGAAGCTGCAGTCAGATAAATTTGAATTGGAAATAGCAACAATAATGCGGTTATGTGGAGGACTGGGGATCAACCATAAGATATGTCAAGAGAAAAATCTATTGTGGAGAATCTGGCTGTAACAAGGTCAGTATCAGTAGCAAGATATTCATTAAAAGTTATTATGAGAAACATTTTGGCTTTCTATGCTGTTTGTGTAGAAGCTATGGAAAAAAAACCCCACATTTTTTAATTAAGGGAGGAGAAGAATGTTCTGGGAGGTTATCAAAAATGTAGGACAAAAACATTTCTTGTGGCAAGGACTCCAAAGATGTCTTTTCTGAAGAAAAAAAAAAAAAAGAAAATGTTCTGCTGATTTCTTTGGTGAATGCTAGAGTTGTAATACTCAGGACTCCAAAAATAAGTCATTTTTTTACAACCTCATTGTGCCACTTTAGTTTTTAAATAAAACGGGCTGTGACAGTCTCTGTCAAAATGGACTTGAGCTGTTTTGAGCAGTATCAACTGCTTTGCTTCCGCCTTCAAAAATGGCAGCTCTCACTGAAAGCAGGTGGACTCTGTAAATACTTTGTAAATACTCTATGGGTGGGAGAACCAGGCAGTAATTGAGGGGTAAAATTCCCTAACCTGTTGTACAGGACTGTAATGCGAGAATAACTTCTGGCCTTTGGGAGAGAAGGGAGATGCTTTCTGATTTCAGGGAAGAATCTGAACTTTATGCCGCGTTTTTGGCCATGTTCGTTCACTCTACATACTTTGCCCAAGGGTTAAACTCTGCTTGAGCTGTATAGTTGTCCCTTTACAAAACATGGGCGCTGCGAGGC
Source organism: Astur gentilis (assembly GCF_929443795.1). Lineage (NCBI taxonomy): Eukaryota > Metazoa > Chordata > Aves > Accipitriformes > Accipitridae > Astur > Astur gentilis. Next base: position 34,132,806 of record NC_064884.1, on the reverse strand, counting down.
TTCGTATTATAAACAACTGCAGATTATAGCTTAGTCATGACATGGCCTTGAACAAGTAGCTTGTGTGGGAGCCAGAGAGAGGAGAGCTCCTGTCACCAGCAGACCTACAAAGTTGTCATGAAAAGGAGTTCCCCATGAGCTCTCTGAACAAGATGTGTAAGTTTTCACTGAGCAAGTTTCTCAAGAAGAATGGTTTCCTCTCTGTTTTTTCTCCCACACTATCTCCCTTCAACATTGTCGTCTCTTTTGACTGCAAGGGAGGAAGAAAAGTTGCGGGCGCAACATGACTTAGGAGACTTGGGGGCAATGGAGGATGCCTCACTGAGCCTGAACCTGATGGAGCCAGGTTGCATTTTGCAAATACAGGCAGACAGAGGCAGCGGGCTGGGGACAAGGCAGTGAGAGCCAGGGAGGCAGGCTGGCAGAGGTGCTGCAGAGCATGGCCAGCAAGCAAGGGCTGCCTTTGGCCGTACCCGCTAGCCAGGTCTCGCAGCTGACAGTGGCAGCGGAGCGGGACTGTCCCAGAAACAGAGCCAGGCGACCAGTGAAACAATCATAGCTGCTCCTGGGAAATTTTTGTAAATGCCAGGAGAAACCTTTGCTTGTGTTTTTCTTGGATCTCTGTTTTGTGCTTTTCGTAGAAAACAACAAGAGGGTTAGCATCAGATCAAATTTGAAGTTTGACCTCCTGAAAAAGAAGTTGGAAATCAAAAAGCAAAGCACGCGAATTTTTGTGGTTTAAAAGCAGATGTCCAGTTTAATATTATATACCTCCCCAAAACACTGCATATTGCCAAACAATTCTAAGCCAGTGCTAAATATCAGCATCAGTGTTAGTGCCCTGTTTCTGCATTGACCCTGCAATACTTGGGCTCTATTCAAATGGATTGCATTCAGACTTTTCTCCTAATAGTAGCTGAGCCTTTTATACTTCAGTTCTTAATGTTTTGAACAACAGGACTAAAAATTCTGAGTGATGATTCTTTCCTCCTGTATTCCTTAGTGTAACATAGCAGGAAAGTAGGAGACTAGCCCTCTATCATAACTGAATAATCCCAGCTGCTCTTCCTCAGTATTGCAGTTAGTCCTAGGCTTTCACATGTCCGGAGTAACATGCATATGCCCAGCATTACCAGTGTTAGCTGTGAGCTGGTAATCTGCTTGAAGATAGACTAGAAGAGTGCTTTTACTTATGATCACCACCAGAATCTCACTAAACAAGCTAATTTTATGTATAGAAAAAATTAGAAAATAAGATTAGAAAAACAGACACACTTGTTCTTGTGAATGTGCTGCTAAGTCAGATGTAACAATTTGGAAATAAATGTTTTGTCACTTGAAACTATGTCAGCCAAGGCACAGAAATTATTTTTCTGAACTTAGAGATGGCAGTTGCTTCTCACACAAACACCCCAAAAGAAATGGTGTAGTGTTTCTTCACAGCTTTACATGGAAGTTAGTGATGTTCTGTAGTGCTTGGTCATCCCATTCAAATGTACATGCTTTGGTTACGGAGAGCATGAACTAGTTTCTCAAATTTTGAATCTGTTTATTTTGAAACAGACATCTGTTACTGTAGAGAAAAAATAATGCCTTAAAATTAGGATTGGATTTACCATGGCTGATAGGTATTGTGATATTGTTGTGTGGTTTGAGTATTTTGTTGTGGACTTTGTGATGTATTTACAATTTTACAGAGGACTCGCAGGTCACAAGATGCACATCCCCACCCTTGTAATAACCCAGCCGTTTACTCCTATAAAGCTGGAGATCTAATAGGATGACCATTTTATTAATCCAAGGAAACTTGCCACGTTAAAGCTGGAGGAAAGAGAGACATAAATGCTTGCATTTAAATAATGGGATAATACAGATGAGGCTGAATTTAGTAACTTTTATTGGACAGTGTAGAGACAACAAAAGAAGCTAATGGGCTCAAGCTGTGCAAAGGAAGGTATTCACGTGGACAGTGCTGGAAGGCTTCTTGCTCTCACCCTCTGCTTGCTGAGATCTGTACTTCGGCCTCAGCTCTTGTTTTTGAAAAAAGACTTCTAGAAAAGATGGTGGATCTGGTGCAAACAAATATTTTTGTATATTTTTCTCAGGCATTAGAAAGGAGAATGGTGATTTTTTTTTTTTTCTTTTTATAAGAAAAGAATAGTCATGGCTCCTATGCAAGGTACAACAGCCTGAGATATCTCTGTATGTACAGCCTCTGGAAGAGGACGGGATCTCATGATGCAGAATATTATATAGCATGTCAGCTAGGATAGCACTCCCAAAGAGTCTGGGAGAAGAGTCTGTTGTGATCTGTTACCAAACTAATCAGTATCTGAAAATGTCTGAAATTGATATTTTAACTATTGAACGGTTTGACTTTATCAGCAGCTAAAATCCACACTCCCTCCCCAAACTACTTCTCTCTCTCATTGGTAGTAGCAGTCTGCCTCCTTTTTAATATATTTCGGCAAGACTATTCCATCTTCCTCCCATGTGCTGTGTCTAATACTGCTGTGGGGTTTTCTGGGTGTTGAGGATTTCATGTCTTTCGGTGCATGTTCTCAGAGACCTGATAGAGCACTCTGCTGCTCAGTGTCTTGTAACAGCAACACTTTGTCCCAGGTGTAATCGGGAACAGGATCGTGGCAGGTTTTGGAGGGATAATTGTGTAAGTTTGGGTGGTCATTGACACCTCTTAAAGGAAGGCAAAGGAAGCCTCCTGTAGGTCAAGTCCAGCCTATAAGTTGCCTATGAGACACACTTCAAGTAAAAATTGGAAAGCTGACACCAGGGCTGTGCTTCCAGAGAAACCCAAACTGTCATGAGCGACAGCATAAAGAAACTACTGGCTATTTCTGCGTTGTTGCATCAGAACTTTCTGTGTTTCAATCTCTGCACGTCAGGTACAAAACAATATCTGGAAATATGAAGTAAAAAAGAACTCCAAATTCATGCATTTTTCAAGTTTACTGATTTATTTCAGTGGCCTTTATATTACCAGGAATAAAAGAACCTCAATATATTTTCTGAAGAAAAGTCATTAAAATGAGACAGTTGGGAACAAATTAGACATCTGTATGCTCAAGACTTTGAGGATAAACACCTACCGAAATTCAGAATATATGAATTAGTAATGGCATGACTGTTGCACATCTCACTGCAGTATTTCAGTGTGATCGCATTCCACATTTATTTGCATGCAGCTTTTCCTAAGGAGCTATTCAAAACTTGGATTATGCTTTTACCATCCCGTGATCCTGACATTCAGCAATAATGAGTTCGCATAGTTAAGTTTTCAGTACTTGAAATAACAAAACAAAACCAGTAAAAAAAAAAAAAGCAACCCCCAAAACAAAACTTCTGTTAATTGAATTCAGATGTCTTGTCTGGAGAACATTCAGTTAAACACAAAAGTAAGATACTTTTTGGTTCAGCAAAAAAGGGGGGGGGTTTAGTTTTAATTTCTTTGTTTCTTGTTGCATAGTGTTTCTTGCTTCTTATGTGTACTGAAAACTATCTGGATAGTGCAGTATCAAGCTTTCTCCTGTATGTATTGTCTTGCTTTCCTTTTCTTCTGCTCAGTTAAAAACCAGGTTGTGTTTCCAGCTGTAATTTCTATGTTTTGAAACAGACTCTCAAGCTAGATACTCACTGTTTTACAAGTCTTTGTAAATTATAAGACTTTAGAAGGAAATACTCAAAGTTGTTCACACGTTCTGCCATCTTTAGATTGAAGAAAATAATACCATTTATAAAAATTCAATTTAACCTTGTTTTTAACCTGACTTGATGCCAGAAATGAAAATCATGGTTTGCCTGGGGGAAGGAGGTGAATAAAAGTGAGTGTGTTTAGTTGCAATAGTGCCATGTGAAGCTGCAGACATCTGATAGTTAAAATATTGGTGATGTTTCCCTCGCCATTTTCATTAAAAGTAGTCACTCTTCTTAATTAGTTGTTCTGTTGTCAACCTGGGAAGGTCAACAAGAGCAGATCTCCTGTGCCCACCCAGGCAGTCACTGGGCAGCGTGGTGTGCCATGAGGACCACTGCCAAGGACCAAGGAAGGAAAGTCAGCAGACAGCATATATTGGAAGTGTTGGTGATGGAGACCAAGGAGCATAAGTAGAGAAGCTGGAGAATGGGTGCAGAATTCTGTGTTGCATCAGGGATGCAGGGACAGGCTGCCCTTGGCTTCATCAGGTGCCCGTGTAAGAGTGGTCCCAAATGAGAGTGGAAAACCTCCTGCCAGTGGCACCAGTGCCCCGCTGGAGGCTGGCACTCATTCATGCCTTTCCAGCGGGCGCTCCGGTGGGCAGTTCGGTTGGGTCAACACATTTGCAGGTGATTGCAGGCTACTGGGCACCGAAAGGAAAATGTTTCAGTCAGATTTCTGGAAGGTGTGCAAATGACACCAGCTGCAGTTCAAGCAGGATGCTTGTCTGCCCTGTGAGCGGGGAGATTGTTTTATGGGCTGCTCCACAACTCCAGCAGCTGCTGTGTACATGTATTACATCCTTGCTAATGCTCTTCTGTGGCATGTGTACCTTGGCCAGTCCTACTAGCAAGAGGGCTTGTTGCCCTGAAGAGCCTTCCTCAGATTAATTACTACTGTGGCTGCCTGTGTGGCTGTGGCAAACTCACCGTGGCCGCAGGTCTGAGAGTTACTGTAGGACCGTGGTGTCTCTGTGTGAGGCAGAAATTCCTGCTGGGTGCCTGTGGGTGTGGGGAACATTAGGTTTTCCATGGTGGCCTTGCACAAGGGTCCCTCGTGGCCAGGCTTGCAAAACACTGCTGCGGGGCTGCCAGCCAGGGCCCTGCAGGGTTTGGAGCCGGTAGGGAAGCTGTAACGGGCCCTTTGGAGGAGAGCATGATGGCTCAGCTCAGCCAGAGACCAGTTTCTGCTTTGAGTAGGATGGCAGTTGAAGTGCTGATGGGACTGTAAGGCTGAATCGATGCCCACTTGGCTTGCATTGTCCGCTTGCCATGACTTGTGGCGAGAGGCTGTCAGGAGGTTTAGTTCTGTTCTATCGCAAGTAAAGTGTGTTTGTATAGTGCTTGAGTGAAAGCTGTCATTCTTAAATATTGTGGGGTTGTGGTTTGGGCTTTTCTTTGTTGTTATTGCATTAAAACGGCATTCCTAACTGTTGAAGAAGGTGCAGAATTGTCACGGTTGAAGTGTTTATAGGAAATGTAAACATGTGATGGACTATACTGGAAGAGCAATTTAGCTGGCCTTCTGTTTTAATTTGGCAAAATCTCAGCTATTGTGGAGTAGTAGTGGGTTATTCAGCTGTCACTTAGAATGTTTTCTCTCTCTCTCTGTACTGTTTTCCCGTGTTGTTGCTGATCAGGTGAATGACTGAATCAGGAAGAGTTTGGGAAGAAGTGGATCAGTAGCCAAAGCACAGCTCCCCCACTGTTCAGTACAGGATGCTCTCATCGCACCAGAAGTACTTTTTTTTTTTTTTTTTTTAGTATTTTGCAGAATGGGGATTTCTGCTGAAGTAAAAGCAAGAGATTAAATGAAAACATGAATGGAGTTGAGTTTTTCTGAAAGCGGCAGTAGGAAGAGAAAGCAAACAGGTTTTGGTTTCCATAGAGACAAAGAGAGAAAAAAGATCTCAAAACAGCTTGTAATTCCTGTCTCCTTTCTCGCTTTAACATTTAACCAGAAGTTTGCAAAGTAACCAGCTTATTAGGGATCCTACTTCCAAAATGCATGGTTTCAATTCAGGGCTGGTAGAAATGAAAATACAGTAAAGAATTGTATCTCAATGAGTAATTTCATACATGCCACATTGTAGTTTTGGAGCATTCAAAGCTGCATTTGCTGATTCAGTCATAGACTAATTCAAGCTTAAAAACACCATCCATCGTGTGCAGCGTTGCACAATTTGCTATCAGCCGTAAAAACGTTACTGTTCAAGTGCTTTACGCAATGCATGGAGAAGCCTGAGGGGCAGCTGCTGTGTGCTGGGAACAAGGGTCTTGCAGCCATGGTTCAGTGCTCGGAGGTCTTGTTGAAAGCTGCTCGCGGAGCAGGTGGTGCAACGATTCCCGGCCCTGCTCGGAAGGGAAGGTGACACAGCTGAGGTGCAGGTCCGGCCCAGCCGCTGTGGCTGGGCGAGGTGGAGGGAGGCTGCTGCCGGGGCATCAGTGGGGCCGCTGCGGGGTGGCACTGGGGGCTCAGTGACGCAGGTGCCACGTTTGTGCCCAGGTACAGCTCAGGGCAGGTTTGCAGAAGGCAGAGGGATGACGATGTACTGGTTGCAATGGTCTCTTGCGGTGCTGAGGATGCTGCTGGTTGGGAGTAGGGTCTGGTTGCTGGATGTGGTTGTGTGTTACTCAGGGTGTGCTAAAGTGCAGCACTGCAATTACAATCAGAAACCTGATAATGTTTTATAGAAGCAAATTTTCTTTACTTCATTTAACCCACGCTCTCCATTAGCCCATAGTCTTTATTGCTGAGAATAATAGTAATGAGGATAATATTTTTCTTATACCACAGTGCTATAATGGCATATGTACACATTAAGGAAGGTGTCTGCTAAGGATCAGTACTCTGGTTTTGTGCAACGTCTGCTTTAATGCTTAGAAAGTGGAGAGTTAACATTTTGATTATATTTGCAGATGATTCTGAAGATATTGTAAAAGCTAGTAAGGGCAGAGATACATTTCAGAATGATCTAGAAAAATGAGGTTGACAGTAAATAACAGGTCACTTGTGGAAAAATATGGAACTGGCATAATTGCAGAAAAGTAGTTAAAATAGCAAAATCGCATAATGTTCTGAGTACTAAATAGCATACTAACAACGGAAGTCAAGTTAAAACCAGGTTGCATGCCAGATTGCAAAGAAATAAAAAAGGCTATAATTTCAGCTGTGTGAAAACAGTGTTATGTTAGACGTGAAGATATTCTTCCATTTGTAATGGCAGAAATTTCCTAATCACTGAAGACACTGTAACTGGGTTTATGACATTTCTGTGCTGCCTTTATGAGTTTCCTGAAAAGTGTGAACTGCCTTCACTTATTTCTGTACTGAAAACAAATTTTGAAACTGTAAAATGCCTGTTTCTCTGTGATTGTTTTAACAGAAACCGTAGCTCCTCCAGGATATTGGTCAGCGGCGGGGAGGAGTAAAATTGCTTTCCCCTTTGTGATCTTTGAGTGACTAAATTATTCCTAGATTTTAGTTATACTATGAAATCCCATTTCCAACCTACCCTAACTACTTCTGACATACATTGCTGTCCTATTCCGTATGGCTGAAGCCATTGCTGCCTAGCAATGTCATATAGACTAATACAAACATCTTAAAGTTCTTGAAGCTTCAGAGTTGCTTTTTACTTGCATGTTGTGCTCTTATGGATGGATGCATGCATGCTTTGGAAAGGGTACTTTGACTGTCTGGTATTTTTCTGTTAATATTGTCGGAATATTGCACAGAAAGTGAAGTGTCAGAAATGTCCACCTCACAACAGCTTGGGTCTGTGCAGGAAATCCCTCTTTCCTTCAGAGGAGAAACTATTCTGCGTAACCAAAACTTAAGTAGCTGGAAGTTTCCACTGAATTCAGCACTGGCTTCCAGCAGAAATTATTTTAAAAGTTCATTTGGGTTCTGATGACCTGAGTGTCTGTTCTGCAGAGTGGTTGAGAAATGAACATCAGGAGTCCCTAGGTAAATGGTGGTTTTGTTTTATTTTGTCTCTTTGTTGTTGTTTTTTTTTTTTCTTGTGGTTTGTGGCTAGACAACCATTAACAAATTGATGGTATAACCTAATTGCTTCTCATGCATTGTCTGCCTTAGCCCCAGCAATGGTACTGGTGCTGGTCAATGTATTGGGTTGGCTCTGTTGAATCCACAAGTTTAAGAAACAACTACAGAAGTCCCAAAAACTCCTTAACAACTGTTCAGCTCACTAATATTTGTTTTCCAGTTCATTTTTTGTAAAAGAGGAGAGAAATCCACCTGATGGCCTAATGTTTTGCTCCACATTTCTTGGGACTCACGCACTGCCTTTTTTCTGTCTTAGCTCCCACAGTAACTTTGAATGTGTTTACATGCCAATGTGTCCAAATCACATGTGCAAAGAAGAGCAACGAAGCTGTTGAAGGGTCTGGAGCACAAGTCTTGTGAGGAGCGTCTGAGGGAACTGGGGCTGTTTAGTCTGGGGAAAAGGAGGCTGAGAGGAGACCTTATTGCTCTCTACAACTGCCTGAAAGGAGGTTGTAGTGAGGTGGGTGCTGGTCTCTTCTGTCAAGTGGCTGGAGATAGGACGAGAGGAAATGGCCTCAAGTCGTGCCAGGGAAGGTTTATATTGGATGCTAGGAAAAATTTCTTCACCGAAAGGGTTCTCAAGCACTGGAACAGGCTGTCCAGGGAAGCGGTTGAGTCACCATCCCCGGAGGTATTTAAAAGACATGTAGATGTGGCACTTAGGGACATGGTTTAGCGGTGGACTTGGCAGCATTAGGTTTACAGTTGGACTTCATGATCTTAAAGGTCTTTTCCAACCTAAATCATTCTATGATTCTACAGTCTAAACCAAGGCTTGTGATTCCTGGGAGCTGTGGAGCTTGGCTGTTGTGAACACTGTCTCTCAGACTCTGTAGACATTTAACTTAAAAGAAGTGGTCCCACTGTTGCTGGTTGTGCTCCCCAATTCAGCAGTGATGGTGGAAGAGGTTGAGGGTGTGGCCCAACCCCTTGAAGCAAGGCTGGCATTTTGTATGGAGTCTGGGGTTTTCTTTGGGTCCGTGTACCTGCAGTAGGCCAGCTGCCAGAGTAGCCCAGGAGGCTGCAGCGCAGGCCTGAGACCTCGCAATGTCAGTGACGAGGTGCTGATATCCATGTTTCTGTTTGTTTTTCCTTCTCCCAGGGAATTCATAAGGGATGACTTCTGTTACTTAATAGCTTTCAGTCATGGTACTTGAAATTTGACTAAACATTCAGCATGTGCCATGAGAATACATGGTGAAAATGTATCCTGTCATTCAACTGCATTAAGAAAAGGGAGAATATCATCAGAGCTACCGTTTGTTGAGTGCTAGAAAGAAGCAGAAGTCCCTGAAATCTTTTCCTTGACTGAAGGTGGCGGAAGAGGGTGCACTGAGCCTGCTGGCATCCTTCCCAGCCCAAGCAGAAATATAGTAGCTTAATATGACATGATAGCTCAAGTGCAAAGTTGCTTTTCTTCCCATGGAGATTATATGTAGAATTATCTATGATTCCATTACAATAAAGACACACTTCTGAATTAGTGGGTGAGGGGGAAGGAGAGAAGCAATGAACAAATCAAAACCGAAAATGGTATATGAGGGCAAAGCTGGCCTTCCTGGTTCTGCTGTTGAGCTTTTGGGTTTTATTTGGGGAGGCGGGGTGTGTGTGTACGCACTGGTTTCCTGCTGTGATTCATGCGCCAGGCCATTTGTTTTAAAAAGAAAAGGAAAGCAACCTGACTACCCTGATTTCCACTCAGGGTGGTATCTGGGAGTCTTTGTCTTGCTGTAAAATTGTGTAGTTTTATATAAGCCTCGTATAGCTGCCTGTGCAAAATCCTGTTTGTGCTCACTTGCCGCAAGTTCCAGCTGATGGCACCGTATTTATGACTCTTCCTTTAAGTTTCCATTAACTAAAATGGTGGCAGCATATTTCAGGGTTTCTTGGGAGCTAAATGCAATGCTTGTTTATATACCAAAGAAAGAGTAAAAAGTGTAAGAGTATGTAAAGTCCTGGACTTAAATGAATAATAAACTCTTATGGATGTTGGAAACCTGATGTGTTTTAGTTAATTGTGAAGTTAGTATGTGCTGGGCCTTCCATGAGCATGTCAGAAGGCTGTATCTTCTTTCCAAAGAGGTCCTGATCTGAAGGCTCAATCCTGCAAGTGTTACTGGTGTAAAACTTAGTTCACCAGTTGCCCTCATGGCTTTCCAATAACTACCATACTAAAGTAACCCTTTGCAGGGCTTTTGGATAGTTTACTTCTATAATGGCTGTTACAAAATATGTCAATGATTTGGATTTTGAGATGACTCTGAAGGAAAAATGGCTGTTCGAGATGTTTGAGGTGACACTGTTTTGTCTTACTTTAAAGAAGGATTACAAAGAAGGGAGAAAAACTGCCTGGCATGGGAGTAGGAGCTCCGAGTCCAGTTGAGTCATATGAAGCACTTTATTGCTTGTGCCTTGGCTGCGAACTCACATTTCAGCCTGAGTAAATACACCGGTGTCTTCTGAAATATGAATATTGGTAATCCCAGTGCCACAGCATTTTGTCAAGTTTTCTACCCCAGTTGTACCTCCTTAAGGTGCCATTTTCAGTTTCCTAATTTTCAGCAGTTTGGACTGGTATATTTTCAGTGCCAGAAGTCTGTCTCAGGCTGATTTTATTTTTTTTCTTAACTATTTGTTTTAATTTGAGTAAAAAAGAAAAAAAGTACTATTTTTTAGAAAGCAGCTAGGGGAATTACATTGTTAGTGTTCGACAAAAATAAGTTCTGAAGGGCTCTTGGTTGGTAAATAATACAGTGAAAACTGCTGTGGGAAACAAGAAGAAAACAGTGGAGACCTCTTAAATGGCTTGTGCGAAGTTGCAGCGGCAGCGGAGAGGAGGTATTTTCACAGCTGTATTTTGTTTGGAGTTAGGAGAGCTGAGGAGCTGACACTCTGCCTGACCATAGCATGAGAGCTGCTGATAGCAGATCCATAAGGATGTCAAGACCTGGAACAAAATGACTTGTGGTAGGAAGTCTGAGATTAGTTTTTGAGGGCTAGAGAGGAAAATAACGCCACAAAAGTCCTGACACGTGTCCTGAAGCCTAGAGCGTTGTCAAGCCAAAGACACTGAAGCCCTGAGCAATCTGCTACAACCGTTGCCAAAAGGTTATTTCATGTTCATAGCAGGGTAGTAAATTGAGTTGTGCCTGCTGCTGTGGCAGTGCAGTCCAGTTGCATGCACTCCTTTAAAGTGTGAGGGCTGCATTCAGATTGAAACAAATTTGGTGTTGGCATTATACTGGTTTTTGGGTGTTGTTTGAAATGGAATCCCTTTCCCACAACAGTCTATTCAAAGGAGAGTCAGTATTCATCAGAAAGTACCTTCTGTCTTTGGATCAGAGGTCAGGACAATCCACAGAAGTGTTAAATTCTCCATGAGTAACTAGTATCGGTATTGCAGGCACTATCCACATAGTTGTCTGTCTGTCCTGATGATTTTTACACTGTGAACCATTGTTTCTTTGTCTGGAGTTGTTGGGTTCCTTTATTTTTAGGTACCTGGCTTCAGAACAATCTGAGCATTTACCCTCTGAAACGGGCCTCTTTCAAGATGCAAGGGTATCCAGTCTGTTAGATAGCTTTAAAACATAAGCATTAAAAAACCCAACCAGCCAAACAAGCAAACCAGCAAAAATACCACTCCCAAAAAACCCCAAAAACCATTAACCCCAAACAAAAATCCGTGAGCAGCAAACACTTCAATATGCAGAATGAGATTTGATTTTTGTTTCTGTGGTGCTTGTGTGAACACATCTCCATTATAGATCTCCTGTGTAAAGACTGCCCATCATGCTAAATGGGCCTCACTTAAGAGAAGTGAGCTTTGCAATACGTTGCTGACTGGGGAACTCAATAATTTACCTTCACAATTACTGTACTGAGAGAACCTCTGCTGTAAAGGGACAGAAATCCCACGTGAAGAAAGACAAAGCCATAAGAAAATTAATAAGAGAGATCTGGATGATCTTGCCTTGTAAAAATGTTTTTACTTAGGGAGACATACAGCGCATAAGAGTAAATAAACTGAGCTATAATTGTACATAAGTTAGTATTTAAGCTTCTAATACACAGAAAATCACAACGCTATAGACTTTGTAGTAGGGGAGAAGATAATTCTTATGTATTACATTTGTGTAAGATGAATTTTTTTGTATTCTTGCTTTCTCAGATATAAGAATATGAGAAGAACCCATGTTTAGTAGTTAATCATGCACTTTTCGTAAAATCATGGTAACAAGTGCTGCTGCGAGACAACATTAAAGAGTAGCTTGGCTCAGCTCTAGAGGGTCTTCAGGCTTTTTTATGTAAAACAATAAATAATTCTCTAGATTAGTTTTCTCTAGGTAGATTTCTCTCTATCATTTTTGGTGTCCAGATGTCATCTTTCTCAGAAACCTAGGATCTAATACAGAATAAAGGACGAAGAATTGCCTTTTTCATGTGTCTGAATGTTGATTTCAGTATGCTGCAATTTCTTTACTCTGTATCTCAGCCAAGCTCAATGGAAATTTGTGGAAATAAAATACTGTCACTGAAATGACCCTGTGAAATGTTGTAGAATTACACCACTCTGCCTGCTGTATGATTAGAACAAAAAGCCTATTCTCACCTTTCAGCAAAAGTTTAAAAATATTGCCGTAAAGCTCTGGCATTAAAAAAGCATTATTACTCTTTCAAAGAAGGCTGACAGGCTTGTCCTAAAAATAATACACCACCTAGTAATATAATGTAATAATACATCTAAGTTATACTGTCCTGTACTATGTGCCAATATGAATTACCTTTGTTGTAACTTTTTTAAACAACTAATTTCATATTGGTTAGGAGTTTTCCAACCATTCAAGTAAAGTAGAGATTGTTGCTGATATATATTTATATATTTAGATGAAGTAAAAAAAATTCTCTTAATGCATGTGTACACTGAGAACCTGGATTTAGATAATGACTACTATATTGTGATAGTCTACATGGCACAGATGTTTTTCGTATACTTTAAGATGTCTCTTGTAAGAAGCATGGTCTGCAGGAGGGCTGGTGAGTGGCAGTTGGAGGTCTGTTAAACTACCACATCTTAGTGGTGACATCCTGATGTGGTTCTCCAAGCTAAATAAAACACAGGAAAATGATATAAAAAGAAAGAGCACGCCTAGGTAATTGTTCCCAGTAGTCAATGTTTGCATCTCAGAGTTCATAAGTGCAGTCAAAGCACCCAAGAGCAGTCCTAAATAAATAGTTATCCAAGTGAGTCAAAATGCATTTTAGACCTTCTTAGTACCTTCATCGAGTTGAACTCCTCACGAGTTAGCTTAGTAATATATATAGAAAGTGCAGATCTTTCTGGGACAGGTAGAGAGCACAAGACAAATAATGCCAATTTGAAGACTTTGGCTGAGGTTGATGAAACCTGGACTGCTTGTGGTGTTGTATGACACTGCATCCAGTGTCGTTACCTTTTTAACATAAAGATGGTTAATGCAGAATCTGTCACTGCTGACAGTTTCGAGACACTGTTTTAGTAATTGGAGAGCTTAAGGCTGCAAGAATTAATCAATACATCTGAAAAATCTTCATGTGTCTGTTGTCTTCCAAATGTTTTCACTCAAACTTTTGCAAATTGAAAGCATAGTAAACGCTTGATAATTGATAGCCAAATATTTGCTGTTTACAATCTGGGAAAAAACATCAGTACATGTTTATATTTACTGCTGGATATGTTTATGAATTGGTGAAAGTCATGAGGGTTGTGTTGTCTCTGTCATACAGGTAAGCCTTGTGTATGCGTTGCATGGGTCTTATGTTGTCCTTATTACTGAAGCCTTAGATTTTGAAGAGCAAAAGTTTTTATAACAATACTTTATTATACAATTATTATTTCATAGGGCATCCTACAGAATGTTTATGAATCAATCTAACAAATCATGCGCTCGTACAAACATGGGTACAAATCTTGTTTAAGATCATGAGGAATGAGGCAGAAGGCAGGAAAAGTCATCTTTCTAGAAATCATGATGCTTGTGCTGGGCACTTGCAGTGCTTTGAAGAAGAAAATTCCTTCAGAAACACTGAGTTTTAAGTTATCTATTCCATGTACTAAAATTACTCTTTTCTCAATAAAGGCTGAAATCTGAAGTAGAACGTATGTATTGCAAGGGGTTGGAATGACAGGAATGGGGTTAATCCCATCCTTTTACAGTTGCAGCAGATTAAAGGGTGCTGAAATGGAAAGGCACGTTTAAGCCAAGTCCAGTGCTCCGTGGTGGCTAAATCTTGCCTCTTATTTTTAAAGACATAATTTCTATATAGAAGTTCCTAAAATACAGAAACACTTGCACTGAGAAGCTTTTTGTCACTCAAATGCAACTGTCGGAGACGGGTAGAAAGGAGTTAAAATGTCTTCATGAACAGAAGCCAGTAGCTGGATAGTGTGAAAATTGAGCAGTTTGGCCAAAGCATTTATAGTAATGGAAAATATTTGTATTAAATCATATTGAAGTCTAGAAAACCATCTGAAGCTTTAGTATTTTTTGTAATAGAGATTAATAAAACTTTATGCTAATGTGTCATAAAGAAGTAATAGCTCATTTAGGTACAGTATGTTCCTTATCTGACCTACTTACATACTCTGTTTTGCAGTTATAGGCTTCTAACAGACTTGGCAAGAAAAGCTACTTCCAATTTTGTGCCTGTTAAGCCTTTTGAGGATGGGAAGCTAATAAAGGTTAAACAATTTCTAATTTTTAAAAAAAAAATATTTTCAGGGAAGAAAGCAATACAATGGTAGCCACTTCTTACATAGAGTGCTCTTGGTTTTCAAGAAAGGCATAAGTATAGGGAAGAGTTTTACAATGATTCTCTTGTGGCACAAAAAAAAAACAGTAGAGAGGAGGAAAAGGAGACAGACTTGTAAAAAGGCTCTTTTTTTTATTATTTTTCAGTCATACTTCTTGAGATCAGATAGGAGGAGAACCTGAACTGTGAAGAAAGTGGAAAACCATGCAGACATACAGCTCAATCCTGCAGGCTACCTCATATGGGGGGTCCATTAACCTAAACGCAGCTGCCTCTGTAAAGAAGTGTGACAAAATCATAGCGACCCTATGACTCGAGAGATGTGAAAAGCACGTGCAAGGAAAACTCATTTGGCTTTAGCATTATAAAAATATGAGTAATTCTTTAGAGCTTTATGTGACCAATTGTCTGTGAAGTGTGTTCATTTCTTCTGTGCTAGGAAGGTGCCACTGGGGTCAGGCCACAGACCTAGGCAGCTTCTCAGAAATGTGTCTCCAGGGACAGGAACTTCAAACCGAACGCCCAACAAACAACCCATTCTGGATAGCATTTGCAGCGTAGTACTTAATAATACTAATAATAGTAATAAAAGTCTTCCTTGAATAACTGGTGACTTGCCAGTTGGGTGTTTTCCAAACTCATTGACTTGCTGTTTTCCAAGATTGCCTGTGCAGGGGGAAAAGAGAGAGATGTGTATCTGAAAATATCTGCATAAATGCAATGAACAGGCATAAAACTTGCAAGTTGGGTTAAGTTTAAATAATAAAATCCTTGTCTCTGGAAAAACGTCATGCAAAAGAGCAGAACTGATGTCTGGTGTTGATGTAATAGGAAACTCTTGAGACTGGTACCATCTGAGAAGGTGTCTGGTCAGATACAGATTCCCTGGAGTTCGTAGCCTGAATGGCAGAGTGAAGTGAGACTTAAGAGGTCTCACGTGTGACAGGGTCTTCATTGAAGCTTCATCATTGTGTCCTTTGTTCAGCCCCCAACCTCACCTTTAAATTGTCGTCACTTGGGTAAGGAGAGCCTTGTAGAGAGAAGGTTTATCTGTGGAGTTGCAGTCCTGTACTTCCAATGCTCAGAGGGAGGTTTTCTGTGCCTGGTGTGCTGCTCTCCGTGGGGGGAGAGCGTACGCATTGAGAGGGGAAGTGTCATGGCCCTGCCGCCATCTTTCGTCCCACAGAACTTCTTCCTATGCGTCATGCAGTCTGCAGGCTAGAGGTAAAAACGTTTGCTCTGATGAAGGCAAATCGCCTGCAAATATTCTCACATCTATCTCTCACTCAGGAGGAAAAGGGGGAAACAGAGTAACTGTAAGCCTTAAAAAGTTTCTTCATATGACAATCAGTTAAAACAGACTTCTTGCCAAGCTAGTGAGACTATCACTGTACATTCACCTGGAGTGGAAAGATCTTCCTGAAAAGTTTTCACAGAGTGCTCAAAGAGATCTAAAGGAAGGGAATTGGTATTCATCTCCCATCATCTCTCCCCACGCTCCTTTCTCAAATTTCCCCTTTGTTTCCATTCTTTTATGAAGATGTTGCTCTTATCCAAGTTGAAAATTTTATGCTTGTTTTTACTGAATTGTATCCTGTGTTTTCAGACCACTCCTTTAACTGATCAGTATCTTTCTGTGTTCACACAGGAGTTTCAGCAGATGTCAAATACCTTCATTTGGTATTGTTATCAAATTTAATACCAGTGCTCCTTAATGCATTTTTTCAAGTCATGAATGAGAATTTTGAGTGATAGGACCCAGAACAACACCCAGGGAAAATTCGCTTTATTTAAAAAAACAAAAACAAAACAAAAAAAAAGCATGAAAAAGAAATAGGGCTGGAATAGGAGCTGGTTTAATTTGCCTGTTGGGTCTAAAGCAGCATGGCAACACCTAGGTTGCTCCTGGCAGATGCCTGCCTAGTCTGATCCTGGAGATCTCCAGTGGTGGCCAGTCCACATCCCCCTGACTTACTGCAACATTTTTCTGTTTCCAGTTCAAGAGTGTCGGGTTTTGATAGCTACTTCCAGAGTATTGTCTTTCAGCCAGATTTTCACTCATTCATTCTCGATTAATTCTCAGAGATAGTTGTTAATGCCGCCTGCCACAGGCAGTTTCTGAAGTATGCTACCTGAATGTCATTAATTCTAGCTCATTTCCACTGTTAGATGTTTCTAACTACTCTCGAACTTCCTAGTTTCTATGCTACACCAATCCTTTTTGTATTCAGCCATAGTAATTTGACACAGTTTCCACTATTCTCGTGTTAGCCAGTTAGGAAATGAAGTAGGAGATGCCTTTGTCTGTGTGATTTCAGTGGGTGCCAGTTCAGCTGTCAAACTGTGAGCTTTTCCCAGCTTGCCCCTTAAATTTTGAACAGCTTCGTTCGTAGTTGCCTAGCTTTAAGTATTGCTTGACCACACATTTTGGGAGGAGAATTTTTCCCAGGGATGCCCCAAAAGGCACCAAAAAACATAGTACTGTGTGTATTTGTAGAACTGACTCTTCATTTTTGTTAAGGTAAATCTTGCTAAGGAAATTAAAAAAAAACAATTAAAAGTCATTACAAAATACCTGGCACACTTTGTAAATTAAGGTAGGATAAAAATCTTCCTTGAAGAAAAAAAACCAACACCCCCCCCCCATTTAATCAGTGTCCACTTGCTATGTGATACCCAAAAGCAGGACTTGAGAACCAGCTGAAAAGTAGAGTGAAGATGAAGAACAGATTAATAGGACTTTGAAGTGCATTTACTAAAGAGCTACCTGGCCACAGAGAAAGATTGCAGTCTTTGTTCTCATAGTGAAACACATTCAAAAAAATTAAAATAGTTTGGCTTAATGGCACCTTATTTTTTTGATCATTAGGTTTTCTCTGCACTGTCTTGATAGAAAGCTGCATATCTGCTTTTCTTTGAGTGCAGGAAAATACCTGTTGGGGCTGGGTTTAGTACTTGATTTGGTTGTATTTTTTTTATCCCTCTCCCTGCCCCCAGTAGTAATAAAGCAGTTTATTGACAAATCAATAACATGAAACACCTGTCTGTACATTTTTAATTGCTTGTTACCTTTCTGCATAAAGTGTGTTGAAGCAAGACTTAACCATGCAATTTGGAGAGGATCTGTGATTTTGGAGTAGCTTTGCCTTCTGGAGTCTCCTCTCTTTGCAAGAGGAGGGCCATGCCTAGCATGCACCTTCCCCTGTCCTGCCCTCACCTCTCTGCTGCATGTGCCAAAACCAGGAGAGCAGTCAGCCTCTCACCACAGGTAACTAACTGGGCTGGCAGTGTGCTGCTGTTGGGTGCAGAAAGGATGACTGAACCTGCAAAGATCTCAGAGAAGGGCAAGGAGGATCTCGGAGGAGTAGAAAGCAGCTGAGAACTAGCAATGCAGAGGATAAGACTGCTGTTTGCCGGTATGTTGGGCTGGGGCCACTATATATATTGGTCTATGAAGACTTCTGAGTGCTAAAGGCCAGTACAAGAAGAAAGTTGGTGTGAACTGGTCCTGTAAGACTTCCAGAGTGAAGATTAGATGCAAGTGTCTAACCCTTGGGGGTTAGGAAAAGTCTCCCAGCAAGCGTCTCGGAGCAAAATATTAAACTACTCGATATGTATATAGGACAGATACACAATGTGGGTGCTTGTAGTAGGAAGATTATGAATTTTTTCATGTCAGACCATCTAGATCTGTGAGTATGTAAGATGGAAGGTTTTTTTCTCCTTATTTGAGAGCAGGTTTAGCCAAGAGTTTTCATTACTGAATATTCAGATTCAATTTCATGTAGCTAACATTTCTAAACATTCATTAAAATGGGTCTTTCATCTTGTAGAATTATAGGCTGGAAAGTCTGTCATTAGAGGGTAGAAGCAAAAGCAAAAGGCACCAGAAATATCACTAATAGACCCAATGTCTGTGATATTTCCATTGTAGTGCTTACTGTAGATCTCATAATTTGGATAGATGGCATCATATCAGAACTTTTATTTTTTTGATTTTTTTTATTTGAACTAAACCACTGAAAGTTTTGACTTTCTTATTCATTAATTATAATTATACATTTCAGTATGTTTGAATGTAACAAATACAGTTAATGTGGACATTTTTCCTAAGATTTTCCTCATCTGTGGAACAAGTTAACACTCTAGTCTTGAGTATGTTAAAAGGCAACCATATCAATATAAACACAAACAGATTTGGACAAGCTGATAGTATACAGAAAGTCAGTATTCTTTAATAGTTTTTTTCATAAAGGTATTTTTCTTAATTTAGGATCTTTCTCTCATGTATATTCTGCATTGGTTTGGAACGTACCATTATCTTCATATAATACCCTTCGTATCTGTATTCCAATAGTACTTTTATATATGCAGAATTACCAGTAAGTTTTCAAAAACTGTAGTTACGTGTGCCAGTTTCTCTCCTAATTGTGTTAGAAGTATGAAACTGGTAGGAAAACAAATCTGAATTATATCTTAATGAAGTTTCCAGGATTCAGTTCACTGGATAATAAAGCCAATTAGGTATTTTTATCATGGTCTGGCTTCTTAGCTTCATTGCATGCAGTGATGTAGAGTGAATTAAATGTATGGGTTTGGTGTGGGGGTATTTTGGTGATTTAATAAATAAGGAGTAACCAAAATGTTTTGAAAGGCAAGAAAGGAAGTAGAAAAATCCATTGTGAAATGTTTTTTTAAAAAAATGCTTACTCTACATTTTTTTCATGATCAAAATTTTGACAGGATGTTCTTGCACAGAGGAAACCAGTTGTAGGTACAGCACCTTTTACATATGATGGAAGAAATTGCAGTAAGTCACTTTGTATTCCAGTGCAGACTGGTCAGTGGGGTTTTGCTATGTTTTGCTATGTTAATCTTCTTTGCACACCTCTGAAAAAGTTCCTTCAGTTAAAGTTGGTGTGGCTATGCTGACCTCAGCAATAGCAGAGTTTTCCTTTTAGGTTGGATTTGAGCTGGGCAACATTCTGCTATGCTGCTAGTTTTCAGGTTGTAGTCCCTAGCCCCCTTCCTGCCTTTGGACCACAGTGGCCTCCACGACATGATGACTAAGAACATCTTATTATTTCAGAGGTGTAAAAGTCTATGAAAAATCCAAGGATGTTCACTGCTCCACTAGGAGAGAAAAAAAAAAAAATAAAGGGAGGGGAAGAGAGAGACACCTATAAAAGGCAGGAGGCTGAGAATAAACTGCAGAAACCACCCCCAGCCTATTGTTTCTGGCAGTTCTGTCTGGCCTGGGTACGTGCTGCCATCCATGGGCATCCTGTTTGAGGTAATGCTCCTACTGGTGGAGCCTCTCCAGTGTTTTCAGTAGTGGGAAATTTTTCGTGGTGGAAAGAAAAGAGTGAAGAAATTGCACAGAATAAAATGATAACTGGCACTGGGGAGCCATGAACTGATTTTGATTGCAGGTGGTTTTCCAGTTTCTTGCTTAAATAATTTTTTGACTGGAAGCGGAACAGAACTGATCCTCGTCTGATTACTCACTGGCACTTTCATGTATTTTGAAGGTGCAATTCTTAATGTTAGGGGTGCTTGGTGGGGGAGTCATTCTTCAAAGCCTTGATTTCCAGACTAGAAGACTCATCAGACAACTATTAAACTGTTCCTTTCCTTCAGCCGTCAGATGATCTAAGGGGTGGTATGCCAGTAAAGGTTGTATTGGCGCCTGGAAGTTTAAGACAGTGACCAAGTGAAGAGAACGAAGCAGGATTTTCACAAGACACATTAAATTTGGCAGTAGCTGGATCCCAGCTCCCTTAGACTGCTGCTTGTGATTCCCACCAAGGGAAAACCCTGCTCCAGGAAAATAGTCAAAACTTGACATTTTCCATGTTGGCTTTCTCCGTTCATCTCTACTCAGTTCTTTCCGCATGATATCTAAATTGTTCAAATAGAGTGATCCTGTTTTGGTTGCTATCAAAGGGTCTTCAGTTCATACGTAAGACCATTTACCACCTCCTTCCGTACTTCATGGTCATTTTTTGGAAACCTTTTTGTCAGGATTGCGGTTATTCTCGTTTTCTGTCGTTCTGAACTGATAACAGTAATATTTGTCCTTAATACTGAGGACTGACCATCTTTCTCTGTATAAACTTGGCTTGCTTCAAGCAAAACCCCCACACTTCAGTGATTCCAAGAAAAAAGGAACATAACCACAAGGTTTCCCTGAAGATTTTGAATACAGCTGATTCACTTAACCTCAAGGATAATAAATTATGGAAAAATTTGGACTCCTTCCATGTATTCACCATGTTCTGTAATAAAGCTGAATCCTTTTTCTTTTTTTTCTTTTTTTTTTTTTTTCTGACAGAGACTGGAGGAGACAGTGTTCAGTCAGCTCAAGTGTGCTGTTGAGCATGTTTGTGGAATGCATAATACCACTGTTTTGAGACTTGGTTATTCTGTCTGACTTGTTTCTAATGCCTTAGACTTGCATGCAATTACAGGAAGGCAGAAAATTTTGTTCTTAAAGAACAAATACTCCTCTTCAGGAAAAATAAAAAAATCTAGAAGTGTCTTGTTGGGCAACAGACAAGAGCAGTGATGTCTTTATTAAAGTTTTATTAAAGGACTTCAGAGAAGTCATCCTAATAATTTAATGACATAGAATCATAGAATATCTCAAGTTGGAAGGGACCTATAAGGATCATCGAGTCCAAGTCCCTGCTCTTTGCAGGACTACCTAACACTAAATCATACGACTAAGACACTCCTTGAACTCTGACAGGCTTGGTGCTGTGGGGAGCCTATTCCAGTGGTTGCCCCCCCTCTCGGTGAAGAACTTTTTCTAATGTCCAGCCTGAACTTCCCCTGACGCAGCCTCATTCCATGTCCTTGTGTCCTATCGCTGGTCACCAGACAGAGGAGATCAGCACCTCTCCCTCCACTGCCTCCCTCCTTCAGGAAGACATAGGTTGCTTTGGAGCAATGGACTAGGTTCTTACTGAGGAAAGATGACCTCCTCTACGATCACTTTATCATTTCCACCACAGAAAGTATCTTCTCTTCTTGTGGCACTTAGTGATGTCAAAACACTTGTTGTCTGTGCTAGGGCATGTGAAAGCTGCATAATAACGTTCTGCACCTTAGATAAGCCTGTTGTGTTGATGTAGTTAGAGTAAACACTTGAGCTTATGAACAGTGGTTTCAGTGTTTATGGTACTTACTCCCAAGTCCCTGATTTTTACTGTGCAACTCTCCTTTTTGTACTACTTTGTCATTTCTTAGTAGACAATTGTTCATAGATTGGCTTTACCTTGGGATTTCTGCACTGTTGCAATTTTTATAATGCTGAATTTTTCTTTTGTTTTTCAACTAACCTAGTCTGATACGTAGTCTCTGAAAAGTGGCCCTACGTGTGAAAGCAGCATCCTCTCGCAAATTCAGATTTCTAAGTGCCCAATGTGAGAGTCATGCTTAACAAGCTTTTCATGGCCTCTTCCTGTGTTAGAAAATCATCATCTTTCCTTCAGGTTTTCTGCAGAAGTATTCTGACTAGGTGCACGTTTTTTAGCACGTTTCTGCATACATTAAGGCTCCTGTAGTGTGGCCTGTTTTGCAGGCAGAGGGGAAGCAAGCCCAATTCTATGATATGATGGTCAGTGAGAGCATGTGCAGGGCTTCGCAGGGTTAAGGAACTGGCCGGCGTACCCCAGAGCCCGCCCACCCCACTCCATCACAGCTGCATTTGTTGAGTTATTTTAGTGTTTTTTACTTAGGGTATGGAATGAATCATACAGCAGAAGGTTTCACTTTTATTACTGAAAACAAATACTCATTTTAAACTTGAACCCAAAAGAATTCAGACTATGGAATTGATGTGGCGTGCTGCGAATGCTGAGATCGGCTCTGGTTCATGCTGAGGAGCAGAAGTAGGAGATGTGGCAGGAGGAGGGAGCTGGCTCCGCACGTGGCGCTTGGGGCAGTGTAAGGCAGTGGGGAATGTCTGCAGCTTTCCTTCCGCTGCTCTCCGTTTGGCAGTTGTTCTGACTTGGTTTCAAATCATACTCTTAACTTCCTTGATCACTTGTGTCTGGGAGTCGGTTTCTATCGCTGTTAGTTGCGTCTGGATTTGAGCAAGCAACTGCCGTGAAAAAGACCTTTATAAAATGGGCCAAAATTGTACTATTGTCTTTTAAGTGGATACAGTAGTAACTAGACTGTGCTGTAAAAAACCAACATTCTGAGAACAGAAATCAAACCTGCAGGATGTATGTCCAAAGCCAGAGATATTTTGGTGTAATTTTAATCATTAAAAAATTACAAAGGAAGGAAAATGCAGTATGCATACTAAGAACATAGATTACTGATACAGAAAGGTGAAATTGGTTAAGTTATTGGCTCCTTAATTTTAAAGAATGTCTCAAAAAAGTTTCCATAATATGCCTTAGACACTCTTGATACTGCTCTGTAAGATACTGTATAAACTCTGACTGTAATGATGTGCTTTCTCAAGAGACGGTGGTTATTCAAATCTTCTCTAGAGCAAAATGGGCTATGATATGCTAAAAATATAGTTAATATATATGTAGTTAATATTCCTTTTTATTTGGGTAAACATAAACTGCCAATGTTTTGGGGAGGCGAGAAATATATATGACTATTAACGTATCCTTCTTAATACCAATTATAAAAGTCTAAAGTTTTGTTACTCCTGCTTTTGAACAAATTAGTAGTTTTCATATAATGTTTCTGGCATTTCTCATGTGTTAATTTGTTTAGACAACAGAAAGTGCTTTTTAGAAAACACCACCTGTTTTAGCATGGATCAAAATGAAACATTTTTCCTGACACCATGAGAAAAACCTTAAGAGTTATTTTTATTAACAACAGTGGCAGTGTTTCAGCTTCATCAATTACAAAGAGGAGACAGTTGCTGTGAACTATGTAGTAAGAGCCTGATCCTACAGGAAAGTTAAATCCTAAATCAGTGTGGATGGAGAGGCACTAACAGAGCTTTCCTTGCTCCTCTTCCAGGGGTAACCCTGGGTTTACCTGAAATGCTTATTTTCAAGTCCATCTCACTGGATATGGAATAGCTACTTTATTGGAAAGCCATACACAACTCTGTTACCAGTTTGTGAAGTGAATTACTTCCCTGGCAATTGGAATCAGATCAGAGGAATGGATAATAGAAATTATCCTGAATATAGGGAATCAGCCAAATTATGGCATTGAAGTAATCAATTTGGTCGTTCAAAGGACGGGTATTTGTGTCAAACGGATAGAAAGATGAGTTTCTGGTATGGTCCAGAAGGTGATTTAGTTGGCCATAGAAAAGTTACTGTTCAGGCTTTTGTAGTTGTGTGAACTCTTGTAAGATTGCAGTACATACAAAAACAAATTTGGGGTATTACAAGTAACCTTTAGATGAACTGGAAGCCTTTTGACTCAAGTTTTCGTAACTTCATAACCTATGCTAGAAAAGCATAGGAAAAAACAGAAGACAAAACGCTTCCGCAAAGTAATCCTGAGTTTTTATTGTACGTGGAAATTCATCACATTCTCACACACAAACTTCTTCTTCCTGCCTCCTGAATCCAGAAATCTCTGTTTTTTCTGGCACTCCGAAAAACAATGTGACACAGTGTCCTTTTGGCCAGATTGACAAGAGAAGAGCTCTTTGGTGCCAAATTCTGTTCTATTCCCGCTAGCCTGCACTGCCCCAGAGGCAGTATCTGCTGCCCATTCAACACTCCAGGAATGGAGATGCTCACGAGTGGGACATGCTTTTTACAGTCCTCCTCCATGGGACATTTGCATACCTTGTAGGCACTTGTAAAAGTGCTTCTGATATGCCGTACTGATGTAGGGTTGGAGCAGAGGTATTTTTGCTGTCTCTGGTACGAGGATGACTGAGGAGAGGCATGTGTGGCCCAGGGGGGACTTACAGACTTGCTGCAAGGTTTCATCTTCTGCTGGGACATGTTGGGAAAGCTCCTGCTTAATCCTTTGGAAGAAGGGTTCAGGAAGGACAGTTGCAGGGAAGACAGCCTATGGGTGTGCATGGGAGGGCTTATTTTATATATCAGTGTGTGCTTGTAAGTAATGGGTAAAAAGTCTGAAATTGTTGCCTTTTTAAATTGTAGCTAACTAAAAAGGGAGCACTGAAAAATTTTAGAAGCTTTTTTTTTTTCTGAAGCTTTTCATCTGAATTGAAAGAGCATCTTGAAAGGACAAGTGTAATTACATCAGAATACAACTCCCATTCAGTCAATACTGTTTGGGAACAAAAAAGTAGCTTGGAGGTTGGGGAAAACCCATGTTAGAAGAGAGATAGGTGAATGCTTGTCAACTCCATCGGACCAAAATCTGATTAAGGTCTTTGATACTTTTATTATTTAAGAAATCTTTTTGAGGTTAATTGTGCTCACTTGCTTAAAATGTTCAAGGGTGCAGCTGACAGTTTTTGTCATGCAAATAATTGAATGCCATGATTGATTAATTAAAGCTGCCTTGGCCCATTTAGTTTTATGCTAAAATGGCAATGTGCATCTAATCTTTTATCAAAAATGTAGCCAAAACAAATCAGGTTTTTTTCTCTAGTTAATCAAAATTAAAGCAGAGAGTATTTATTTTCCTTGAATTATTTGACACCACAGAACCAGTGGGATAGATTTACACTGGTCCCATGAATTGGCAAGTTTTAAAGTTGTATTGGATGACTTTTGCTTATCTCCATCTTTCTTCTTTTTGTAGGAAATTCCACTTATTTGGATGACCATGGACCACCCCCTCAAAAGGTGAGCTGCTATTGTTTGGTGTTTGATTTCTTCTTGCTTTTTTGATTTGGGTGTTTAACTAATTGTATGTTTACTTGTGTGCAAAGCAACTCTGCTGAGTTTACATCAACAGCACTTGGCCTTTCTGACTTTTTCCCCCCAGTGTTTTCAGGCGTTTGTAAGTAACTTGGGTTAAATCTCTGTGTGATTAAACTAATGAAATTTTTGTCATCAAGTCAAGGGAAGGCAGGATTTTAGTGATGTTTTGTCTGTCAGCTCATTCATGCAAAAACAAGACACTGCAGTTGGAGTTAATAAGGCAAATGAAGATGGCCTCTTTACTGGCAGCAGTTCCTACAATGTGGGCTGTGCTGCAGGTGTAATGCTTTCAATCAGAGCAGTAGGATATGTTTAATGAATGTGCATAATGAGCCCTTTTATAGGGATAGGGTACACTGTTCCCATCACATATGACTGTGCAGCATTGACTTTGCTCTCACCGTCATCATGGCACCTTATGACGTTTCAGGTGAGGACCAGCATCGTGATGGTTTCTTCAAGAGGAAAAAGTGGAAGCAGGCATTTAGAGTCTCTTGTTTTGTTTACTTTTGTTTTACTGTCTGTGGGTTTATTCTCTAAAACATGATTTTCTACTATCTTGTGTTTTGTCTTTCCATACAAGGTGGCTGTTATAATTCCTTCTGTATAGTAGCTTTAAGAAAAAAAGACAACTGTTACCTTGCCATGTTCTAATTTCTCCAGACTCACTTTTATTTCTGTAAGTACAGTGTAGTATCTTACTGAGGTATTTGGGTAGAACTAACTGTGGTTTTGAAGTCTTTATGCTGTGCAGTGGCAACACTTGAAGGTGCGGCTTTTCTGAAAGTTTCCTTTCCAAATTATGCAAAATTCTTATTGTTACTTGTAAAATACCGAAGCAGAAAGAGGTATAGGCTAATTTTATATAATATAGCCCATGGCTTTCTTTTATATAAAACTTTTCAAATAGTATTGTTTAAATGAAACTTAGATGCCTGAATGCTTTTGTAAGCCCTATTGGTATTTAAGTAGAAATTGTACCTGTTTTAAGAACTCCGCGTGAAAGGGTGAGATTCCGTGGTCACTTCTAGCCAAAAAATGTAGTCTGCTGATGAAAGGGTCATTTTTTCCTCAGCAGTGCAGGATTCCCACTGGGCTGATGTGCATGGGCTAGAGCAGTTACTGAAAACACGTCTGTCTTCTAGTTTAGTTTTCAGACAGATTATTTTGCTGATGTGGCCCACCATGAATGCTAGTGGAGCAGGTGAGAGTGAGGAGTTAGAGACGGGGTGGAGGCAAGAAGCCACTATCTTTGATGGTAGTGCTCACTCCTCTCTGTTCAAATTGACTATGAAATCACACCCTGAGCCACC
This sequence comes from Astur gentilis, assembly GCF_929443795.1. Taxonomy (NCBI): domain Eukaryota; kingdom Metazoa; phylum Chordata; class Aves; order Accipitriformes; family Accipitridae; genus Astur; species Astur gentilis. Next base: position 34,106,077 of record NC_064884.1, on the reverse strand, counting down.
AGGCCTTGAGTTTGAACGCTCAACCATGTGTGTGCATTGCTGTGGTGAAACAGTTGGCTTTTGGTCAGCGGCAGGAGGGTAATGTGGAAAGTGATTCGGCTTAGCTTAATTATCAGTGAAAGCAAGCTACAATAATCTGGGTTTCTTAACCTTTTTGCTGCAAACTCTGTGTGCACAAGATCTGTAATTTTCAGCTGATATGTGGAAACTCGTTACACTCTTGAAGTTGAGACAGCTCGGAGGGATGATGTACATCTGATTTTCTTCCTCTCATCACAAATTACTCACATTTTCTGCATGCACAGTTACAAAAACAAACAGATGCAGGCAGAAGTGACAAAATCAACATGTGAAGTTCATCATTACTGAGATGGGACGGGGGTAATCTAAGGCTAAATGAACGTTTCACATTAAAAATTTATTTAGTACCCTCTTGTGCTCTTGAAAGATACTTTTTTTTTAAATTTGGGTACCATCTGCTTGTCTTGCCCAGAAGTACAGCAGCTTGCATGGAGTAAAGCATTATGTTTTTCAGGTCTCCACAGTGAATACTCAGCTCAGAAGAGTAAAGCAATGCTTATTCTGGACCTGTATTTTTCATGCTTGCATTACCATTCAGAAATGCTTAGCTGTGCTACTAAGGAAAAGGCTGTAATCTAGAGAAGTGTTTTTAACCTTGAAAACTTTATTCAGATTTTGGTCCTTTTACTTCAGGAATTTTGTGTTACCAATTAATGGTGCTGTAGATGGGAGCTATACTCCAACAGGAATAGCAGTTGGACAGATTTATCTAACCCAGACACTTTCCCATTTACATTATGAAAATTCCTTTTGCCTATCTAAACATGTAATTTTGGGCTATGTTCACACAGCTTCATCCAGCTACAGCTCAGCTGTCTGTAGAAAGGTCAGCTGGTTAGGTAGCTACATGATTGATTGATTGGTTGTATAGGTAGTCTTTGATTACCTACTTAGTAAAGTTTTTGGGCTTCCTCTGTAATCATCCTCACTCCTGAAAGCTTGGTGAATAGCTCAGTGAAATAACAGGCTATAGCCTCGTATAAGTTACAGGTATTTTGCTTTTTTGAAGTACCTGCCTGTGTTTAGAAACATTGATAAAAGATGGGTGCATACATTTTGATCATCCCTGGGACAACATGTGGGCGAGCCTGCTTGTTCTTGGGTGGGGTTTTTTGTTTTGTTTTTCATTCTCCTAATCAAAACGTGGGCAGGGATTGGTAAAAGGGCAGATAATTCCTGGTATTTGCTTAGGGTCATGTTTTGCATGGAGATGCTCTTGCTTTGTAAATCTCACGGATTGCATTATTGGCTAAGTGCAATTATTTACCCTCCTACAGCTTCAGCTCTGAACTGTGAACTCTGCCTGTGTGAATGAAACTAAATTCACTGTAATTGTCATTATCTTTCAGGTAGCCTCTAGTCATATGACTAGGTAACTGTCTACATTTAAATTACTAGATCGTTAAGGTCAATGAGTGGTTTAATTTGACTTACGAAAAGGTGTCAGAAGAAATTAATCCTGAATCCAACACTTAAAATATTTCTTTACAAATAGTATTTTCTGTTGTGATCTTCACAAAGCACAGATGAAATGATGCACCTTTATTAGTAGCATGTGTAATGCACAGATGAAAAAGCCCTCAGTTTGTTTCTTTCAATCCTGGCAGTCACTTACCCTGGGAAGCATACCCTTGCCCTGCCGCATTCAACTGTGGTCAGTCCTATGTGGCACTATTATGTGAAGCTCTCCAGCATTTTCCTAATGCCTGCTGTATTCATCAGAGGGATTTACAGCATGCCCTGAATGAAATGAAAACACAAGAGGGGGATTTGGTAGGTTTAGGAAGTAGAGTCAAAAGGATTCTAATTTTATGTGTCTGCTTAAAAATGCTTAAAAGCTAGAAATTGAGATAATGAACAACAGTCCATTGCCCGGGGTTGAAATGACTGATAGCTAATATTGACGGTATGTAGTTAGCTGTAGTGGAAGGCCACCAACAGTTGATATGCACTGGACTGTAGCTGTTTCGCAGAGTACATTCCAGTGTTTTGTTGGAAATCGTATTAGTTTTGGCTTTTCGTCATGGCTAGGTGCCAGAACTGGTTTTGTTGAATACTGTGGGGTTTTTCTCCCAGTGGAAGAACTGAAAATAGCACTTGTTCTCTGAACAAGGAATAGCATCATCACATTTCAGGAGATCGGGGTACTGGGCTGTTTTTTCAAATAAAGGTGACAGCAGCAATTTTCTCAGTGCAAGCAGGGAAGGAAAGCTTTGCTCACTGCTGTACATTAACATTGCTGGCATGGTTCTGGTTCTCCCTTTAAGGCCAGTTGAGCCAGCTTTTCAAGTCTTCCCCCAGTAAAGGTTTACTTGACTGTTAAAAGTTAGCAGTGGTTATCCTTGCCAGTGGTATGAAGGTACTGTGTCTGCCATAGGCCACTCTTTGGTCCTTAGGCACCAAAGACTTGACCAGAGATTGACTAATCCTAGATTTTCACGAGTTCTAAGACAGATCTCTGTGTGCTTCTCTGCAGGTAGATGCAACCTCCACTAAACCTGGCGCAGCTCTGGTCTTGCTAGTGTTAGTATGCAACAGATAAAAAGAGAATATAGTTGAGCCAAACGTAACTTCCTACCCAGTCAGTAAGAACTAATTCTTCAAGTTAAAGCACTTGAATTTCCTAGTTCATATCTCTCTACCTCCTTGGATTTTTTATACACATATGAAAACTATAAATTTTAAGGTTTTTGCAAAGTGATCATTTGTTTATCCTTTCTCTGTAGATTGCACTCTAAATGATGCTTATAGATGATGCTACTCTGTTTTTAAAAAACACCTGTGAAATTGGTTTTCATTAGTGACTGATGGTGTTCAGTTGATATATTTCATGTCTGAGCATTTCAGCAAATAAAATGGGTGTATTTTGTTCCAGTACTTAGGCTGGCTATTTCTTTAGCAAAACTTCTGAGGTTTTATTCCTGCATCCAATGTGGAGAAGCTGACCTTTGAGGACAAACGATGCGATCTTTATCAGACCTACTGTTGTTATTGATTGAAAGCTTTTCCCGAGAACTTGGCAAGAGCATCAGGATATGTCCATCTTTTGGTGCAGCTGATATATACGTGTAAAGGAGCTGTGCACATAAATGACAGATAAATTACATTCAAGTGGTCTATTCTCCTTTTCTTGACGGTTTTCCCATGGGATGCCTGTCACAGACCCAGTATATTCTGGCAGCTGTTTAGGTGTCAGCAAAGCCCTAGGCTTAGCACATGTGCAACACTGCTTCAAAGCTTTAAGTGAATACAAAAACGGATGTGGGTCAGGATGAGGTCAAAATGAAAAGAAATAAAATGCATACACAAAGTAAGTTTGATCTGATTTTATTGGTTTGAAGTTGGAAGGTGGGTAAATACCCTTTTCACCATTCTTTCAGTTCTTACCTAGTACTTACGTAGATAATTGTTTGTGTTTTCCTTACGGATCAAGACTGTGGGAAAAGATAGCAGAATCCTTGAGTGGCCTTTCGGATGTATATACTCGTCACCCTCTGTTGTCAAGTAGGTTTTTTTTATTGTATTTGACTTTAAATCTTACTAAAAGTTGATGTCAGCATTGCCCCCATTACACTGAGGTTTTAGGTTCATCAGGTTTATGTCAGCTTTATTATTTTCAGTTCTTTTGGTAACAGTACTAAGATAACAGCCAAGAGCTGTGCATTTTTCTTTCAGTTTTGCTTTATGGTTGTTTTTTTTTAGTGGATACTTTCTGTTTCATTGGAACTTGTGTTTTAGTTCTAGCCATCTTTTCTGAGAACATGGGTTTACCCCTTCAGCGCTCTACAGTCTTAAGTGATTGATTTTTCAGGGATGAAGTGCTTGATTTTAAAAAACAAAAAAACAAAAAACAAGATTTGTTTCCTATTAGGTACATGCTTATCAGGGATTTTAAGAGCATGTATAGGAGCGTGTGTGTTTTTGATAGAGTTGAAATTCTCTGTTTAGCAGGTTTGAAACAAATGGTGGATAATCTTTGAAGCAATCTATGCAGGGCAGGGTGGGAGGAGATTTCAGTGATTAAAAAAGCCCTATACTGCTTGTCAAATGAAGAGTTGTTCATAAGATGATCATGCAGTGCAAAAGTTTTCAGCTAGGAAAAATTGTCAGAATTTAGAAACGCTAAAATAGAGTAAGTAATTTCCTGTGGTTACCAGACTCAATACATGGCTGATAAAATCAAAATATTAAGACAATTCAGTAAGTGCCTTAAACACAGAGATCTACTTTATAGTTTGAAGTACTGTTTTACTGTATAACTGAGCATTTGAGCCTAGTACAGTCAATAAAATACTGTGATTTTAAATAACAAAATATTTCTCCACTTCCCTCAGTTTATTAAAGGCAGTGTAAAATAATGGTAGAAATATTGGGAATAATTGTTCTATGTTCTTTTTAACTTGTGTTCTCCTTCCTTAATAACTAACAGTATCTCAAGGGAAGACAATTCTGATTTTTCCAGATTTCCCTATTGTCTGTTAATTATAGTCGGTTGGAGTCCTGCTCAAACTACAAGTAGTGAATGATATAGCACACTAGTATTACGGAGATATTGCCAAAAGCTAGAATTGAATCTGTACTATTAAGTGTGAATTGGGTCATAAAAATATTTCAGTAGTACTGAGGTACTAATTTCTCTTTGTTTTTCTTCAGGACAAGAAATTATTTTATTCTTTTATTTACCAAAATAGAGAAGATGATAACTTATTTTTTTTAATATTTTTTTCAGTTTATAGTAAATGGACAGTACAAAGAGACTTGGGAAACTAAAGCCAGACTGCCTGTCATAAGGAGATAAATGTGTGAGGTATACTGTGCATGCTGACACCTTGCAAAAATTTGAACAGTAGTGAATTGGCTTTCTACTGGGCCTGACATTTTCAGCCTCTCAATTTTGAAAGACTTGAGGAGACTGGTCTTGTGGGGATGCAGGTTTTGTGAATGACAGTAGTCTGTTGTTTTCATCCATTTGATTTCAAAGATGCTTGGAAAGTATTTCATCTTTTGGTTTGTACTTTGTCAGGCAGTGTGCATAATTAAAGGTGAATTTTGCTTACCATTGCTAAAAAACTATCCAAGGCATTAGTATCCCCACTTCCGAAGCTAGTAGAGCTCTGTGTCTTCACTGAAATTTAGGACATAATCCATTCTGAGTTGATTTTTGTTCACCTGCAAAGCATCCACGCAGATTATTTCACAGCATGTGAGTATCTCTTACAGATTACGGTTTTAAATTTCCAGCTGTCCAATACATTGCCCTCTTCTTTGCCTTCTTTCCATGACAGGAAGGTATTCATAAACTAACATAGCGTAAGATGAGGTAATAAGCACTGTATTGGGTTTGCATGGCAAGCTTTTGGTAGCAGGAGGGTTACAGGGGTGGCTTCTGTGAGAAGCTGCTGGAAGCTTCCCCTGTGTCCGACAGAGCCAATGGCAGCCGGCTCCAAGATGGAGCCGCCGCCGGCCAAGGGTGGGCCCATCAGCGATAGTGGTAGCGCCTCTGGGAGAACAGATTTAAGAAGGGAAAAAAAGCAGTACAGCAGCAAGTGCAGCAGGGAGAAAGGATTGAGAATATTTGAGAGAAACAGCCCTGCAGACCCCCAGGTCAGTGCAGGAGGAGGGCAGGAGATGCTCCAGGCACTGGAGCGAAGATTCCCCTGCAGCCCGTGGTGAAGACCACGGTGAGGCAGGCTGTCCCCCTGCAGCCCAGGGAGGCCCACAGGGGAGCAGATCTCCACCTGCAGCCCGGAGAGGACCCCACGCCAGAGCAGGTGGGTGTCCGAAGGAGGCTGTGACCCCGTGGGAAGCCCGCGCTGGAGCAGGCTCCTGGCAGCACCTGTGGATCTGTGGAGAGAGGAGCCCATGGTGGAGCAGGTTTTCTGGCAGGACTTGTGACCCCGAGGGGGACCCATGCTGGGGCAGTCTGTGCCTGAAGGACTGCAGCCCATGGGAAGGACCCACGTTGGAGAAGTTCATGAAGGACTGTCTCCTGTGGGTGGGACCCCACGCTGGAGCAGGGGGAGAGTGAGGAGTCCTGCCCGTGAGGAGGAAGGAGCAGCAGAGACAAGGTGTGATGAACTGACCCCAACCCGATTCCCCATCACCCTGCGCTGATGGGGCACGGGGGAGGTAGAGAAAATTGGGAGTGAAGTTAAGCCTGGGAATATGGGAGGAGTGAGGGGGGAAGGTGTTTTTAAGATTCAGGTTTATTTCTCATTATCCTACTCTGGTTGATTGGCAATAAATTAATTTTCCCTAAGTTGAGTCTGTTTTCCCTGTGATGGTGAATGGTGTGTGATCTCTCCCTGTCCTTATCTCAACCCACGAGCTTTTTATTATATTTTCTCTCCCCTGTCCATCCGAGGGGGCAAGTGATAGAGCAGTTTTGGTGGGCACCTGACGTCGGGCAGGGTAAACCCACCACAACCACTCAATCATGGCTGCTTGCATTATCTTTTCATTAGGAAGTGATGGATTATAATGCTGAAGTACAATTACAGCTGGGTCTGGATGACCTAAACCTTCAGTGGAAAAACAAAAATCTGCCATTCTGGATAGGGCTAGCATGATAAAGTGATTTGGTTGATGTTGCTAAGCCTTGTGACTCAGTTAGTTAACACTGGTGATTTTACCACCAGTCTTATATTTGTTGATGCTGTTCTTAAATCCTGAACTGTTAGTATTAAACAGTTCTGAAAGAATCTCAGTTGGCCTGAAAAAAAAAGGGTTTTTTCTAGGTACGATGTTTGAAGAAATAAACTTGAAAACATGGAACTTGGGATGCCGTAGAGGCTTGCAAAACTGAAAAAAAAACCCAACAAAACAAATAAGAATTCTAGTATTACTTCGAAAGCTTCACGATTTTGAAGAGCTGGTAGGTCCTGGCAGTCTTCTACTCGGGCTTTACAAAACTATCAAGTGTAGTTCAGGAAACAGGAAATAGTGGTGAACTACTCTAATAAGGGCTGTGAGCTCTAATCAAAAATGAGATTGTAGACTTGCCCTATGAGTGGTCAACAGCAGAGTCAAAGAGGACAGGGTGTCTTAACTGGGCTGAAGGGGTCTATGTGAGAGTGGTGGTATCATGGTAATTCAAGCGAAGGAGGGATTTGGGCAGGTAATGTAAGGATAGGGCAGTGCAGGTATAAATAAGTAATTCTCGGGACAGCACCCATGACACCCCGGTGTCCTGGTGGAGTGTGGAGGCCTTTGCTGCTGGCACCATTGGGAATTTTGAGTAGATGCAGGGAGAAGCTCCCTCCATTGAAATGGAAAGGAATCCTGTCTTGGTCAGCAGGAATGAGGTTTGGTTTGCCTGAGCAAGCCAGATCAATCATTTCAGATTGCAGAAGGGTGAAATGGGAGCACTTGATGCTGGGGCTCATCCATTATTGCCTCCGACGTGTCATCTCCAACACCACAGGATCCACTTGTGACTTGGACGTGGACCATGGTCAGTCGGGGAAGGTATTCTGGGCCTTTGAGTAATTTTAGATGATACTGGGATTTCTGCTGTGTTCTGGCTCTGCTGGAAGAGTTGGCCAACAGCACGTTGTCCTTTCTGTAGGTGCTTCTTGGTGTTGCTTCTTCCAGGTGGTGACATGCCATCAGGAACTAGATTTGAATCTCTTACTTGCAGAAGCAGTGATGGAAATTCAGTCCTTTTTTGTTCCTCTGAGCACGCAGAGCAAGAACACGGCAGAGCCAGCTCATCAGTAATGAACTTGTGGGTTACAGTCCAGCAGAACTGGCCTGTTTTACTAATTAAAATCCAGTTACAGCTATAAACCACCTCTATTTCATACTGCAATTGACTTATAAAGTGCCTGTGCAAAGTGCAGTGGGAAAGACAAGCATGCTGAAGATGTTAAAATAAAATGTGAAACTACTGAAGGGGGCCTAAAGTAAAGGGCAGGAGGGCAAACTGAAACACAGTATGACAGAGCCTTGGCAATGGAGAAACCATGAGTGGTTGCACTAGCTGCAGCCCAATAGTCAACCACAATCAGTACAAAAGGGTTAAACCTTAATGTGAAGAAAGACATACAGAGGAATACATTATTTAGTCTACCACTCGCCACATTCAAATCCAGTATTATTGGCTCCCGGGGTGAATTCATGAGTATTGCATTGGAAGGCTAGGAACTAGTGTAAGGTAGTTAGGTTACTTAAGGGAACACGAGTGCCATGATGTATTATAAAAAGTTTTAAACCCAGGCTTAGCTACTTAATATCTCATTTTGTAAGTATCCAATATAAACATGTGGGTTGGATGGGATAGGATTTACTACTTAAACAGAGAATAACTGTGCCAGTGTGTTCTGAGCACATCACAGAGTGTACAAAACCCTGGGCTCAGGAGGAAAACCAGTAGTTTTAAACTTACAATTCCAAGGTATATATACATATAATACGAAGCTGCTCTGGAGTTAAAATCTGGCTTGCACAAATTCTGCAGCTTAAGGGTTTTTTGATATTATGTGGAAAACCTTCCAGTGGAAAACTGGGTAATTAAAGTGACACCAAAATTCTTAACCTACCTGAATTCATGCTAGTTCCCTCAATGAATACCAGCATCAGTGAACTGTGTCCTTACATCATTTATCTCCTTTATGAGAGAAGTGCATACCTGTAAGGCAACTTCCACAATGTGATGAACTTTAGAAGAGATGAAAATACTGCTTTTCAACAGAAAACTAATGAAGGTCTTCCTGTTCTTTTTCTGTTGTAATTTGCATACACTCATGTAGGGTAAAGAAGAAAAAGAGTGATGTCTTTCTGTTCTGTACCCCTCTCTATACTAGCAACAGTCCCACATGCTTTGATTCTTCTAAATGCCATCCTCAGATATATTAAAAATGGACATCTGCAAGATAGGAAGGATAACTGTTCAGTTCTCCTTGGCACTATGGTGACAAGATACAGCACTATATCTAATTTTGGTCCCAGAAGAAGTGAACAAGTTGCAAACTACAGAGGAAAGAGAGAAGAATGAAGAGGAGGTTAAAAAGCGTGCTATGTTAAGAAACGGTGTAAGGAAAGGATTTGATTAATCTAGCAGGTGCCTCCCCAGGCAGTTATCTGTTTGGTAGGGTGATTCCCTCTCACCTCCTTCATTCCTGAGAGGAGCCAGAGATGCCAGCACTTGCGTGCAGCGAGTGTGGCTGAGTGATGAGAGCCAGGAGTCCTGCTCACACCTCCAGAGGCTGCCTGTCATCAGTGACCACCTGAAACTGCTGAGTGAACAGAGCATCTGCTCTTTACCAACCTCCTTGAGTCTTTGCATACATGTACTGGATTTGAACATTGCTGTAACTTCACGTACCTGAAATAAACCTGGTTCTGCACTCTTTTTGGCAGGGAATCTTGTGCAGCAGGTTGCAGAAGTAGAAGTAGTTGTTCAGCTGTGAGCTGCTGTTATAGGAAGGTAAATCAAGTGTAGAGCAATAAAAGGAGCAAAACGAAATATGTTGACAGGATGTGGCCAAAACTTTGAAAATTGATCTTTGACCTTTTCTTTGTAATTTTCCCAGGTTGCTATTATCATAGTTTCCATTTGCGGTATGTACAGGCATAGTATGTTGACATGAGTTATTTGTCTGGGCAAATCGTACCTGGGCTCGGAAATTTTTGGCAAATGAGCAAAATTATACTGGTTTTGGCTCAGTAAAAGTGGAATTATTTGGGCCCTTGGGTGGATCCCTAAATTGTTCGCACTGCCTAACTTTCATTAAATTGACGCAAAGGTTTACCTGGAGACAAAGCCACCACTGAAGATGGAAGTCTGGGCTTTTGTCAGGCTATCTGAGAAAGGGCTCCCCTCCTGAGACTGGCAGACCTATCCTGCTGAATACTTGACAGTCGTCGTCCATAATGCAAATTCATTTTGGGTTAAACTTGCTTTTTCTTCTCCTCAATTTCATTCACAATGGTTCTTGACATCTTTAACTGTGGAACAAAAGAAAAAAAAAACTCAGTTTGAACTGACAAGTGAATTGTTATGTAACTTTCCATACCCTTGGAGAGAGCTGTTGTAATTATACTGTGGGGTTTACTTTTTTTATAGCTGTAAGTACTAATTCATTTAACTCCAAAGTGAATTACATGTTTGAATTGTTTATATTGCGTCTGGGCTTTGATGCAGTGCTCAATAAAGTCACTCTGTAATTATTTTGAACTTGTGTATATTGTTACATGAATATCATGTTGCCAGAGCATCACCTCAGCAGTTAGTCTACATGATACATACTCTCATTGTAAATAAAATGTAATCCAATTAGTATTTTGTAAACCTCCAGCTGCTGTTTTCCATCTTGTTTCCACTGATATAATAAGAGCCTTCTTTTCAAGTGACTCCTCTGCCACCATCTCTTATGTTGTCTGAGTCTGTTGTGAGTATCGACGGGGGAAAAGAAAGAAGTTGCTCTCTGAAAAAGTTTTCAATTTCTTGCATTTCTAGATTTGCCTGATACAAGCTCAGGTGTCTGGAAGAAGTATTTCTTCCAAGAAATTACTTAGACATTTGCTAAAATGCACAAAGCAGATTTGCAGCATCCTGAGGGAACTGGTCACATTAAACAAATCCTTGCTTATGTACCAAAAGCCTGTGTACTGCGTGGCTTTGTGCACTGGGCACACCCTCTGGGGTGTTTAGGTGTTTAAGTGGCATAGTGACGTAAACAGATGAAACATGAGCAAAGCTTCAGCAGTACATCCCTAAAGCTAGCCACATTCAGCAGTGCTGCAAGTGAAGTTTTGATTACCATTAATGACTGTGTTCTTCTGAAGTGAGCTTTGAGCCGTAGCATTTATCTTGAATCTTGTCCTATTTTACCTAAGTGCATTCAGATGTTTACTGAATCAAGGCATTGATATATTGGCCTCATTTAAGCTAAACAGTTGTCTGAAAATAATAGCCCTTTATTTCAGTTTTCTCTGTCTGCAGTGAGTATTTGCTTATGGATTCTTTTGGAAGTTGCCATGGTTATCATCTGTGTGCAGAACAGAGTTGTGCTATGTGGGAAGGTGAATTTCAGAAACGAAGGTGAGAACTGGCCAAGCTTGGTAGCAACTGTCATTATTTTAGCTGGTAAAGTTGTTTGCACACAATAGAGACTTTACAAAGGCCTGCTTTTTTTTTTTTCATTTTTAAAGAATGATAGTAATAAGACTCACCCAAAATTACTGGCTAATCAAGTCAGGGATTTAATTAGAACTTGAATGTAATCTGGGTGCAGCAACATTCTGCTTGAAATGTACCAATGAAGAAAAAATTTTGCACTCTATATTGCAAAGTGCAACTTTGCTATGAAAATAAACCAGTTAATAATTATGAAGCATTTTTAAACATTTCCTTAGCCCTACAAACTCCAGTCATTCATCACAGTTCCAGGATGCTAGGCAAACAAATGCTGCGTATGCTCTTGCTCCTTCGCTGGCATTTGTCAGCATCTGCTTAGCATTTCTCTTGAAGACTTTCACATACTTGCACAGCAAAGTATGCCAAAAGCGTATGTCTGAGCAGAGGAGAAACTTCCACAAGGTAGTTGTTGTGTGGATAGCGTGGAAGGGCTGTGCCAAATACTGATGCTGGTTTTTGTTAAACAAAGAAATGAATCAAAAAGGGGACAATCCAGAATATGGCTTGTATGTGTTCTTGCATGAGGAAAAACTTTGATGATGGTGTCCCTAGTGTTATAATCAACATAATAATATGTGTTCAGATGTTAACCTTTCAGATATCATTAGCGGTTGTTTTGGAAAAGGTTAGCTACAGCTGTAGCATAGAGATGTTAAATTCATCACCTTTGGAGTTCTGTGATCATTGAGGCTGGGATTTTGCATTTCATAGGAAGCAAGGCTTCTGAAGGAAAGATTGATAAGGAATAAGGGGGCTAGGTTTCTCACAGAAAACTAGAAAAATGTTACAAAATAGTAAGACTTGGTGTGTTATGTGGGTTTTGTATGAGCCTTGGGAGGCCCATGATTACTTGCTGAATCAGCAGATGTGGTGTCCTGGAACTTGGAAAGCTTAACTGAGGCCACAACCAGCAAATACCTACCCCTTCCCCAGGTAATCTGGAGAATGACAGCTTCCATGTTTATGTTGCAGTGAAGGATATCCTAAACATTGCAACCAGTAACAACCGTAATGTTCTTTTGGTCATGAAGTGTAACCTTGATAGCAAAGTGCCAGTATGTTCCCTTTATATGTAAGGGAATCCAGATTTTTCCTTTTATTTTCTTTTATTATAGTTTGCAGTCCTCTCCTCTTTGAAAGTAATCTGAAGGGTTGCCTGAGGAATCGTTTTGCTTCCCTGATGAAGATCTATTAGCTGTTCAAATACCATGAGAAGTGCCAGAGGCCCATGTGCCTCATCTGACTGCTTTTATGTTAGAAATCCTTCTGCTGGGAGGACGTGATTGCATCAACAGCAGAACTAACTATAGGTTGATACACACCATCACTTTGGCACGTGAACCGTTCCTTGCGCTAAACACATGTCGCCTGGAACCTGGGTGCAGGCCCTGTGTCAGGAAACATTTAGTGCCAATCGTCTTAATAGAAAAATGAGCTTTCCATAAGTGAGTGCTGTATATGCACTGCTGTGGATGAAACTGTGAGCTCCTGACTATGTTAGCCAATTCAGAAGGCTTGAAAACAGATGCCTCTTGGCCTATATTACCAGATGCTGCTGCTATATGCTATACACCAAATACTTGTCTAGTGTGATAGTGTGACTTCAGAATGCCTTTTACTGAAAGAACAGCCCATGGGCATTGTCCAGGGACAAACAAGACTGCATCCGATGCGCTTCAAGACACTGAATTACTACGCGCTTGTTCTGGTTTCCTGGGGAGGAGAGCATGGTGCAAGAGTTAGCATGGCCTGGAGACTGTTCCCAGTGGGCAAGTTGGATGCGGCTGTTTTGTTTTGAAGTTTAGTGAACGTTACCTGTACAGAGGTGACCAGACTGTGCCAGTTTGCCTCCAGGCCACCTGTGGCACCAGCATTGTTTATTCCACAAGTAGATACCTAGCCAGAGGCATGATTTGCTCTCCGAGTCTCTTTGGAAGATTCATGTTTATATTTGAAATTGAAACAGTTGATTAATTTTAACTCTATACAATAGGTGGTTGTTTGGTTTTGTTTTATTTCTTTTTAAGCTGAAGTTTTGCAATTCGAGCATTCCTCTTGCATTATGTCAACTTCACTTGGAGTTGCCAAACTGTAGTGCAAATTCACTCCTCTTCGTTCTTTGTATGGGAGGTGGCCAAGTAAAGCTGACTATTTGCATTGAGGTTACAAGCAACAAGTTTAAGCCCATCATCATCTTCACTAGCAGATACCAGCAGTGGCTTAGTGTTTCTGGAGTAGCTACCAGTCTGCACTGTTACATTAAACTGGATCATGGTGGGGAAGTCTCAGCTTGCCACCTCCTGAGCCATGTATTTCTATTCTAAAGAGCTTCTAGCTTGCTGGTGGAAGTGAATGCTTCCGACCTGGGCAGGGCCCTAAAAATTCTCCTGTACGTATCTGTTGGCTTATGGTCAAAACATGCTGTGATTCAGAGGTACACAGAGACAAAAATACCAATATACTAACTCCATTTTTTTCACTCTTTATTTAGGTGCTTCCTTTCCCCAGCCAGGTGGTCTACAACAGAGTTGGAAAGTGTGGGAGTCGAACTGTGGTTTTGCTTTTGAGAATTTTATCAGAGAAACATGGATTCAACCTAGTTACATCTGACATCCATAACAAAACAAGACTGACCAAAAATGAACAGGTAAGATACTCCTGCTCATCTTAGATCCTGTTTCCTTATTATGTTTGTGAAACTGAGAAATAAAGGCATATGCTAGCAGAAATAGTATTGAATCGTGTACGCTACTTTGACCTGAGTAATCAGCCAGAATTCATCATCCTCTAAGTGGCTTCAGTTAATAGGAGTGATGGATGGTAGAGCCAAGAGCAACATCATGTGGAAGCTAACCAGAAAAACTAACTTCCAGTGAGCCAGGTCTTGAATTTAGTCAGCCTAGCAGTTAGTCCAGCAGTGGGGCAAGAAGGGTTAGTACAAGTGAAGTTAGGTGCTAACAGCTTCTGGGACCTGTATTAATGTATCTGCAGGGCACAGCCATTTATCATATAAGCAGGCCAGCTTATTCAGACCTATCTTGGGTCTCCTTAAGCAGAGTAGGAGTAAATAATGGCCAACAGGGTGTTTTAGCTCACTTTCTTAATTCACTTCTAATAATCACTTGCTTCAAAAAGTTGTTTCCCAGGGCCGTGCTAACACATGTTACTATAATCTGACATGCCCCTGATCCTATCTTAGCCTCTTGCTCATCTGCCTTTTTCATGTTATCGCACAACCCTCACTAAAGCAAGTAAAAATACCACATGAAACCTCTTTACCAGGACACGCCTTTTCATGTTCCCTTACAGTTGTAGAGGGCATTATTTTTGCAGCTTTGATTCCACAAAGATCCAGTTATTTAAATTCCCTTGTATGTAGCATAACCACATGCCCTCTGTGAGTATCGCTGCCATCAGTAGGTATTGCTGCAAGTAATACAAAAAACCTCAGACTCCAGAGTGTACGGATGTAGTCAGATGCTGTACACGCGACTGCAGCACACGTTGCCCACAGTTGCTATTTTGATCTGCTGATCAGGTAAATGCCTGTGTCACTGCTAGGAATAGGAGCCTGCAAACCACAAAAGGATGTATGCGATGATCAAAATACAAACCTGGGCCTGCCACTGGCAGTGTGCTGCATTTGGGGGTGGTTTATTTGTAGCTTGTTTTTGTTATTTTAGATGCAGCAGTTCATTCCAAATGGAAATTTGGGAGCATGTATCGCTCCTGCAGGTCCAAGAGCACCTTCCTCCCTTCCAAGGTGGCCATCAGGGTCCCACCGGCAGCAGGCTAACCTAACCTCGCATGCACCCGAGTTCAGCCCGAGCCGGGGACCAGCTGGCCAGGGCTGCCATGCCAGCCCAAAGGCTTCTGTGCACGGCTGGGTGTGACACCCCAGTGAAAGGCTGGCGGGGAGGACAGTGGGCCCCCACTGCCCCTGCCTGTGGTCGAGGGAAGGGGCAGAGCCCTGGGCTGCAGCTGCCGCAGCATCCCTCTGTGTATTCCACTGGCAGCACCGTGGAGGCTGGGGAGTTTGCAAAATGGTCCCATCAGGTCGGGGTCACACTATGCTGTGCTACAGAGCCTGCCTGGTTAGTTTTTCTGCTTAACTGTTGGATATGGGATAAGGGATTTCTGTGGGTATGACTCCTTTTGTGTTTTGGGCTGTTTGGGTTTTGTTTTAACCATGTCCTTCATCGAGTTTCATTGCTGGTTGGGAGACACATCATAAAACCTAAAAACCTTTCAGGTGTTAATAATCACCAGCTTTCACCCTCATTGTCTACTTTGTTTCAGTTCTGTTCTGCCTTCCTCTGGTAGGTGGATTGTCCTTTGTTAAATGTGCTACAAGATCGCATCTCAACGGTCTTCGGTGCTTTAGTCCAGCATGTGGAGATTCTAGAGAGGCTCAGACTTACTTTTGATGCAGCTAAAACGCTGACGGAGAATAAATACCTGCATTACTTTTTGCACTTCAGAAGCTGTTGGGTTACTAGACAGAGAATGTGCTGGAACACAGATGGTGCTGGATGTATTGCTACAGAGCTGATGATTTACTCTATAGATTGCCCTACTATAACTTGACTCTCTTTAATTTATGGCTAATTTACGTAGTTACAATAGGTTCATAATTTAATGAGTACTTTTGCTGAAAAGTGCCTTTGATCGCCAGGAAACATGCCTGGAGACAGTAACAGTTCTGTTGTTCAAAGTATTTTTAGTTGTCTTCTCATTTTTTATGAGCAGAATATGAAAAAATAAATTATTTCTCTCACCTTTAATGTGGTGTTCACAAGAGGAAGTTAAGAGAATGGATGGTCTCAGGCTCCAGGCATTGGAATGAGAGAAAAGAGAGCTGGGCTGGGTTGTAGGCTCCCAGCATGAGCATGGGCTTCTCACTCAAGATGATACATCTCTCTTCCTTCTGTCATTTGTCTGTCCTGTGTTTGGTTAAAGCCCTGATCTAGCCAAGACTTTTCTGTAAATATTTAGCTTATGCAGTCTGCTGTGGTTAAATAAAGTTAAGCACGTAGGTGTTCTTAATGACTGCAGGGATTGCACATAACTGGAATCCATATTCTCCTTGCCTTTTACCAGTCTCTGTCCTACTGAGAAATTTTCCCAAATTATGTGAGCCTGCCAGCAATTAGAATTGCAGCCTTTGAACATCTATGGGCATAAGGGAGTGAGTTCTAGAAACAGATGAGTTAATCTGTGCCTTAACATTTGCTATAATATTTCCAAGTAAATTAAATACAGAAAATAATATGTAGTATTCATGTATACAAAGTCAGTCTAATTGATGTGGCTTTAAAATGACACACAAACTGTTGCAAAATGAATTCTTCCCCTTCCCTCACTTCTTCCCCCACCCCCATTTTTTTTGCATTCGGAGAAGTAAGAATGAGTATGCTTATAGATATACAAATACCAATCACCTATGGGAGTAACTGATAGTTTATCTTCATATAATTTCCTTCTACTGCCCATCCTTATGGCTTTACAGCCAGCTTTATATATAATTCCAGTTTAACACACTAAAAATCCATCACTAATTTTTCTTAAATTCTTTTGAAGATAGAAAATTGGTCATAGCAGCTTGGGGAGCTGCAGAAATTCTTGAAACCATTCCAAATTTTTGAGAGCTGAAAATGAAGATCTAGTCTCATTCCTGTGAGTTGCAAGTTGTTTATTGAAATGAATACCAAGATGAAAGTGATATACCAAATACCTGTAGATACTTGTGCCTCCTGGACCCTACATGCCTTCAGTACAGACTGAAAACAGTAGAAAAAGGTAAAGAACTCACAAGACAGACAGAGATTTTTCTTGTTGTTCTATTTGTATCGATGATAGCGGAGACCATCGTGTGATCCAGCTGACCTCACTTGAAGAATCCCAGTTGCCTCACCATTTTTGTACATTTTGACCTCGAATTCTCCCAGTGAAATACAGCAGCTTAAAAAAAGTAGTAACATTTCGGCTGTTGTCTGTGCAGGCTTATTATCTGATTATTTCTTTTTGTTCCCAGTAGATTTTACTTATTGCAAATCTCAAACCAAACAGGACTGCTCTAGGCAGTTAGCGTGGTGGGCTGGCTGTTTCCAGAAGAGGGGAAGAAGCTGTCCTCTCTCAGAAGCCTGGGTTGAGATTTTGTGCAGGAACAAGGCTGTGGCTGGAGCAAAGCCATCCTCCACGTTTCTCGCTTTTTGAGGAGGGCCCCATCCAGTCTCTGTCGGTCATTTCACTGTGCCATCTGCTGGATTGTTATTTACAATGCAGCAGCAGCCGAGTACAAATACACAGATGATGCTGAGCCAGTACAGTTTGATTTCTGCCGTACAGCCAACTGAGATCCCACAGTGGTAGTGTAGGACAGTAGACTAAGGAAAAAACCTTTCCCCTTGGAGTATTGCCTCTTGGTGTTCTTGCTCAGGTGGGCTTTAAGGTTCAAAAATAGCTTGTGATTTACAGGATTGCCTCTGTTTGCAGATCTGGTCTTCTTTAACGGTCCTATTTAAAAGTCAGCGCAGAAAATGAATTTTGGAGAAAAATTTAAAATAAAAGCTTGAGCAAGGAGTCACAGTTGATAGAAAGATGTTACGCTAGGGAGCAAATCAGCATTTAGCCTAAAGGCTCTGGTCCTTCCAATTAATTGCTGTTTGAGGGGGAGGGCTGGAATGACAGCAAATGTGTTGACCACACCACAGAGGTCTTCACAACTGCTTGCTGTGGTTTAGCATCTCTGCAGGCTCCTGTCCTGTGGTGTGCATGCTCCCCTTTCCTGGGGAAGCACAGTGCACCCAGTGCTTTGGGTGCAAATAACTGTCTTTTTCAGCACTGTTTCACTCAAAGAGCGTAACTCCCACAGGAGAGCATGGGCAGCAGCAAGAGGAATGGCTCTTAATGGGCCCTTAACCTCACAGGCACGTGCTCCTTTCAGGCTTCCTCCAGATATTTTTACAGCTTCTCCCTTCAAACACGGATATGTTCTGGTTCCTCTCTCCCCTAGCAGTGTTTGCCAGGGTAGTTTTATCTTCTACTGCTTGTGCCTTTTCATCTCTTTTCAAACTTAGGTTGGTTTAAGACCATCTCCTAGATCATCTCTGCCTGTATGTATCTCTCCTTCATCACTCGTTCCATCCAAAGGTACTTGCTTTCCTCTGTTCACTCGTGCTCTCTGTGGGTCCTCTACACTAATCATCGTGGAAAAAAAGGCAAACAAACAAACCAACCAGCCACTAAAGACCTTACTCTTCTGGGAGACATTGGAAGATTTTTCTTTACTTTTTTTTTTTCTTTTAATATCATTTTAAAAGGAGGGGCAGATCACTAGGTATTCCTGAGCAATACATTTGGCTTGTTTGACTGAAATCAGTTCAGCACAGTGGGATCAGAGAGAGAGGCCCATGGGAAATATGGCCACAATTTGCATGTGGCCGTGAGCCATTACAGTTACTTATTTTTCCCTCCTGACATCTGTGTGTTGTTTCTGTTGAGCCTTACTTACCCTTTTGGCAGGGTTTTTAAAAGAATGTTTTTTGCTTGTTTGTTCATACGCCCATTGTAGCTTTATCCACATCTGCTTTTACAAGTCCAGTTGATCATTAAGTGTCTAAATATGAAGGTACTTTCAATCAAAACAAAATTCTGTGTCTGCTTTGGAGTAAGCTATTATCATAGCTCAAGAGATGGAGTTTGGTAGCAAGAGATTTTAAAAAAAGCCGGGAGCCAGATGCTGTCCTGCTCTCCATGCCTCTTTCCAGACTCCCTTTGCTTCTGAGGCAGAAGTGCCTGCGCTGGTCCGGCAGCAGGCTGACATGAGCCTGACACTGACCTCAGGTGAAGTGCAATGGGAAATGTGGTGGTGGCGTAATGTCAACTTGCCTGGCACCAGCAAATTGGTACCAGCCCCAGGGAGAGCTGAGGGGCAAGGGAGGCTTGCGTGGTACTTTGTAACACTCACATATACCCCCCCACACCTTTATCTAGCGGTGTTACATGAAAGCTGCCTGTCTTTTTAAACTCAGTGGGATTACTTTGTATGGGTATACTATCTTTACATCTCCGTATTTATACTCTAATGGTGGTTTTTCATTTATTCCAAGGCGAAATTATAGTGGTGACCATAGTGGCATGAATAGAGTGTTTATACCAGTAACTTCCTTCTGCCATCTTCCTTCCTTCATTCATGCAGACAGAGTAACACACATAAAATGTCAATTTAACATAAAGCTTCATACAGGTCTGAGAATTTCAGTTCTGTAACTTGTCTGGGTAAAACCAAAGAAAGAAGCCAATTGAGACACCTGATACCCAGCCTCTAGAGTCTCCCCTTGTTTCATTCTGCAAGGTGAATGAATATAATTTTTTGGTAGAGAAAGTTACCAGTCCTAAAGAAATGTCGGCTTGCTTGGCTTGCTGGGAAAGCCTTCGTCTCTTCAGAGCATTAACAAACAATACTCAATTATTTTGTGCTAATTATTGCAAAGTTTCCTGGGCTTTCTAATTCTGGCCTGGGCAAGCTCTGCTCTTCAGATTTATTAATTTCTTGCTCATAGCATTTCTATCATACTGAAGGAGCTGTATAAAGACCTGTTTGTATTTGAATCAAACAGTCCAGAGTCCATATATGACTAACTAAAGCAGGGGGGGCTATTCCTTTCCTGCCCCCCCCCCTTTTTTTTTTTTTTTTTAAATCACACATCTTCTCTCTGTTTTCTCTTGTTTCTCTTTTCCTTTCACATTGTCTTTTTTTTGATGGTCTCCTCTTCTTTATGTTCCATACCCTTGGGTTTACAGCCTTTCTCAGATGTCATATACCTTGATATACTAATATGCCTTGATATACAAGGTCTATACCTAATATGCCTTGATATACTCCAACTAGTTTGACAGGAGAAGGCCCATCCTGAGAAGACAGACAACCTGAACTGTTTGCTTCAGTGCTGATCGCACAAGTGTGCATATATAATTGTTGAAGGCAGAGGAAAAGTAGGGAAAAGCATATTAGTGTGTGCATTTTTTTACTCAGTCCTAGAAGTTAAATGGCTATAGTTTGTGTTGTCTGAAAGAAGAAGGCAGGTTATGTGTCCTAGGAAAAAATGGAGAACAAAAGATGGATGAGAAGCAGTAAAATGTGATACACGGTGTAAAAACCATGGCAAAATACCAGTATATAGAAACTGGGAAATAGAAGGAGAAAACCACTGTCATTTCAAATGCATTTGTGTTCAGTGTCCATAATATAGCCTGCATTTGAGCACAGGACAGAAAATCTGAAAATAAATCTTAGGAAATTAATAGTAAGGAAAGAAAATTAACCAGGATGTCTTGACTCTCTAGCATGATGGTCCATTAGACACTTCCAGTTTCCTCTAGATCATAGCTAGAGCTCAGCTTACAGAACATAGATACTCATATCCGTAGTGAGCAGTCTTCAATATATGCTGTTTACGTTATTCCATTTTAATGATCTGAAAATTTAAATAATTTATTTTAAAAAAAAAAATTTTGTGTGAATTTGCCTGAACTAGAACTTAGCTTTATCTTTCTGAAAGTGCCCATTTAATTTGTACTCTTAATTGCTGTAATAGTAAAAGGAACAGCAAGTGCTGATTTCTATATTTAAACAGGCAAATCAATCAAGTGTTTTGGCAATGTTGGCAATTATTACATGAAAATGGTCATTGGCTCAGCTCCCACTTTCTGTTACATTTTCAGACATTTTACATTTTGGCATTGTGCTGAATAGAACCAGTGTCTTCAGAGGGCAGCCACCACTTGCAGAGCTCTGATGCAGATTTAGGCAGGGGTTAGATTTTTCTTTTAGTTTATGCCTTTCCTTAAACTGATACCCACTTTTGGAAGTACATAAGCTCCATGATAGCAGGATGGTGTCTGCAGCTTAATCTTTCTTGCTCAGGCATGAAATAGTAGTTGTGCTATCTTGATGACGGTGTTCGGGAGGGATAGTGGGGAAGGAGTTCCTGAGTGATTCAGACTTGAAAATTACGTCATCATATGTTGTTTGAGAGTTATATTTGTCTCAAAATGTGCATTGACATAACATGGAAAATTTGATTTGTTGATTCTTTTTAGATGGAATTGATTAAAAACATAAGCACTGCTGAGCAGCCCTATTTATTCACTAGACATGTTCATTTCCTCAACTTCTCAAGGTAAGGCCTTTTTTCCAGTTAAAAGTCTCTGTCATTGATTTCTATTAACTGTAATACATAGAACATTTTCCCTCATTTTTTACATAGAAACAATACAATGTACTTTTTTTTTTCCTCCTTTCTGGCACTGGAAGTCACATTCAAAAGTTGGGGGGGGCGGTTCTGCGCTCTCTTTGCTACAAGATAGTTATGTACAGTATGTTTGTGAAAAGCTAGGATGTTATTGCATGCCTTTGCCTCTGAGATGATCTTGGTTTACATTTCCAGACAAAATGCATGAGATGGTAACTTGGGTCTTCATTCATGTTTTAAAAGTGGCAGCACACTGTTGTGAATGTTTCATCTCTGTATAGCCAGATACTAATACAAGACTGAAAACTCCACTGAATTAATTAATTTTGTACCTGGAATGACTCTTCACCAATTTAACCAATTTAATTTCACTCTGACAAAATAGTCCCCATTCCACAGGGCATGGAAGTATTTCTAAACCATGGAAACAGATTATGCTTTGTATCATGGGAGTGCAGTCCCTTCTGGCAGCTGTTTGAAAGTATGCACCAAGACTCTAGAGACATTTATAGCATGGAATGTGAAGAAAATTAAACTTGGATGAAAGTTCTGAGGAATTTTTGGAAGGATGCGAATGAGTGATGCCAGTTAGCATTTAGCCAGGACACAGAGGTTAAAGCTGACTGCGGATGGTTATTGCCTAGGCTGTAAATTTAATTTGGAAATTATATTTGGAAACCTGTGCCGCTAGGTTGGACTCCTCACATTTATATAAAAAAATTTCTGTACAAGTGTGAATTTCTGTAAATCTTTGCAATGGCTAGCCTAACTTCCCAGCCTTTTGTTTACATTTGGTAATGTTAGTGTATGTCTTTTGAATGTATGGCTTCAGGCACGGGTAGACAGTGTAGTAAGAAATGATAAAATTGGGGGAGCTGTTGTTTAGTTTTGGTTTTTTCAAAAATAAAATATTTTGAGCAATTGGAAATTCTCTTGATACATAACATAACTATCAGCATGATTTTGTTACATGAAAACAAGAAGACTTAAACAAAATTCTGATCTTCTGTGTTCTCTAATCTGTTTCCATGAGAGTTCCATTTCTAATGTATTATCTTTAAAGAATAAAACTCATTAAAATACGACTTCACATCTTTGATAAATGATCTCTTCTCTCTGCCAAAATGCAAGATCAAACAAGAAGCCACACCTGGGGGTCAAAGGGATATTTCTTGATTAAACTGATTTTTCAGAGATGGTACACAACATTAGGTACGTGAGAAAACGATGAACATCATTACCTCTTGCCCCCCCCCAAGATCCCATTTTCTATACATATAATACATCCTTGCCATGTAAGTAACATGTTTCTTCTGTAGCCTGTCCATGAGATTAAATCTCTCTACATTTTTCTTCCAGTAGAAATTTGTGAAAATACATAAAAATTATATAAGATGTGTAAAAGTATTTGTAGCTTCCTTTTTGGCTGCTCCTTGCAAACCTGAAAAATATATTTTTCTTTTTATTGAGAGGACACTTGGTTTAACTAGTAGCTGTGAAGTGGTGAAAAGGCTGATGAGTCTTTTAAATGAGACATCATTGAAGTGCACCAACATTGCTTACCATTGGTTTAGCATTTCCTAGTGTTTTCTGAGTAATTAAAAATTTTTGACAGTTTTAGTCTTTAGTTTCAAAATTGGTAGTGTTACACTTAACAGTGAAGTAGCATGTTGAATATTCTCTCTGTTCCTTAATTCCATGGTTGGTTGGGTTTTTTTAACCAATTTTATTAGGAACTGGAGTGTCAAGTATGGATTTTGCAGAAATTTCAAGAATGTGATTTAAATACACATTATAAGTATTACAGTATTGTGAAAGCATTTTAGTTTTGCTTGATTTTTTTGAAACTATTCCTTTATAGACTCTCTCTAGTGGAGAGCTGAACTCGAATTGTCTCCTGTTTGCCCCAGCTTTTCTGCCAGCTCAGCATAAAAGCCATGCAATACCCCAGAAACTAAAAAAATGAGTGTTAAAGTATCCACGTGGTGTTTTCTGGCTGACAGCTGAAGACCTTACACAGCAGTTCACCGTGAGCAGCCAGCGCCGTGGGGAGCAGGACACATGCACAGGGACAGGTCGGAGACAACCGACACCTGACCGCAGGCTTAGGGCACCTTCAGGTGTATGAAAGGCTCAAAGTTCAGCCTGAAGATCGAAAAACCCTACTTTGGTGAAACCCCTTGCTCCTTCCCAAGGCAGGGGATGAGGCTTTCTACATGCTGTTGTAGCAGAGCTCTTACTGGAAATCATGAATTTTTGCAGGGGCAGCCATCCTGGGCATTAGTCCAGTGACCAAACTCGCTTCTCTTGTTTGGCATCTCATACCTTTGAAACCAAGCTTTTGTTTGCAGGAAGGGATAAGGAATGCTTTATTCTCCTTCCTACTGTGTGTATCGAGCTGGCAGACAAGTAGGAGATAGAAGGCATGTTATCCTTGCTACTCTTTTGGTAAGCTTGAAGGTCACTGTTGGAACAAAAGGAGTCTCTTCCGCTTGCCTTGCACTTCTCTGCTTGAGTGCTTTCAAGATCAGTAGGGATTGCATTAGGCTGTTTAGTCCATCTTGCCAAGGTACTAGAGAAGCAGAGAAAATGTAAGCAGAGGCGTGCAAAACGGGAGTCTGCTTTGCTTTCGCTTATTGGTGCTTTTCAGCTCCCAAACAGTAGTAAGAAAAATAAACTTGATTTTCATTTAACTTCACTGATGTGTATAGCAGCAATGACAAATCACTTGGATTTCCCCCCTTTGCACCCTGCACCTGCTTATAAACCTGTCAGCACTTAAAGGTCTCTGATTATGCAGAAAAGCATCACGGCATTTACTTATGATTGTTTCCAACTGAAATAAAAGGGACTGTATCTTCTTCCCAGAAAAAATCTCTAGTGGAAGTGAGATAAGCCTTCAGTGGTGAACGTGAGCACATGCATGTTTCTGAGGCACCATTAGTTCTGCTGAACAAAGTTCTAAAAACTTGAAAATCTCATCCTGACCTGAATACTTGCCAGGGCTGGTTCCCATCGGTTTTGAACAGTTTTAAGAGTGCCTGCTGGTTCAGCTGAGCAAGTGAATCCTCATTTACTCACCTATGTCTTCATCTTTTAATTCAGTACTACTTTTTCTCAATCCAGAGTAGTGCAAAGAGGTAGACAAAAAGAAAAATCTTAAAAGGATGTATTAAAGCAAATCTTATGTGAATTTTTACAGGCATAAATCTAATTAATTGTAGCTTCAAACAGAAGATAAAAACCTAAGTTTCTTGCTCTGTTGATGTGAGTGAATTTCTACATAGCACTTGTCATGGGAGAAGCTTTTATTCCCAATGGTTTGCAGCTTCTGTTCCCAGTCTCTCCAGTGCAGCTAGGGCTAGCTTTAGGAGATGACCCCCTGCTTTGGGAGGGTGGCTATTCCGTCCAGTTCATTTTGGGACCGTTTCTTTTGGGGAAGGTGGTACTGTTTATTGAATGCTCCTTTACTTGTGATTCCTGGGTGAGGCTTTTCATTATGGCTCTGTTGTCATCGTCCTGCTCATTTCATCCTAAATTCTGGACTGACCTCTCCATACGTGGCTTTCTTCTAATAACCCTACTTGGAAATGTTCTTATACACAGAGGTAAATGTTTAGGTGCTTTTTGGTTTCATACTGCCTGTTGCTACTGGGGCTAGCCCAGCATGGGATTTCCTTGCTCTTGATTGGAAAAAGAGAGTATTTCTCAGAAGTCTTCCATGAAAGCGTCCAAGCTGCATTTGAAGGCGTCATGTTACACCGCCTCTGCCATTTCCTTGGGCACCTGGTTCCAGTTGTCTGTCAGCTTTACTGTCACAAATTTTTGTGGCTAATTTCTAAGGTGAATTTCTCTGGGTTTTGCTCCTTATTGACTGAAATGCTTTTTTTGTTCTCTGGTGTTTCTCCCCATGCATCTACCTGCCACTGCCGTCTCCAAACACCTTTCACTCTTCCTTTTGATCACAGGTACTCGCAAACCTCTTGCCAGCGGGTGTTTTCCTCATCCATTTAATAACTCTGTGACTCTTCTCTGAAACTTCTCCAGTAGTTCCATAGTCTTTATTAAGTGTAAGCATCAAAACTGTACTCTGGACCTGTATCAGCTTCACTAATGCTGTACATGGTAGAAGAAAAACCTCTTTGCAGTTGCCATGCTTATACCTTCTAAAGCTACAGTTGCACTAGAGTAATCTGGGCTTTCAGGGCGAGTTGTTTTTCCAGTGTGTTTCCTAGATCCTTTCCTAGTCACTGTTTACCAGGCTGCCATTTCCCATTCTGTAGAAATGGCCTTCATTCCTTATTCTTACATGTGTTAACCAAGGGGAAAAAAGTGAGCGACATGAAGCATGCAAAATTGCTAGCTTCTGTTGTACTGCAGTGGATGTTGTGGAGTAGAAAATTCTTTGAAGAAAAAAAAGAAAAAAAAGAACATTTCCCTTGATATTTATGTGTACTCTTAGAATGCTGAGATCTGTTGGCCTATGTTAAAAAAACAAGAAGAAAACCAAAGAACTTTTTTTCTCATGTGCCCAAGGAGCTCTAGAAGTTGTCAGTCATATCCTGTGCTGTGGTCCGAGATGCACGGGGCAGAGGCACCCCCCTCCATTTGTGCGGAACTCGGGAGGTTTGCCTCCACACAGGTATGTGTGCCCGAGAAGGGCATATTGCAGGACCAGGGTGACAGCTATTATTTATCTTTGTCATATCCCAATTCCTCTTCAAAGTCAGTGCTGCATGTATTTAAAAAGAATTATGGGAGCCGTTAAATTAGTAAAAATACTGATAAATTTTTTTGTCTCTTTCTGAATTCAAGTTTATATACTAAGGTTGCTGGGAAAAGCATCCAAAATGTTAATCAGAAGCAAATATTTAAGAATGTCCCTACTCTAAGCAGGTAAAAATATACATGCTGATACATTTGCTGAGATTGCAGGCGTTATTGGTAGATCTAAGCAATACACTGTTAGAGTGCAGAAGCTGTGAAGAACTGGAATAACCTGCAGAGAGACAAAAAGCTGTTTCAGGATAGCTGCAGGTTGTTCACTGTGCTTTATCATAAATGCTGCTTGTCATCTCTTTATTTAGCCTGAGAAAAAATGGAAGCAGGAAGAAGCTTCAAGTTTGTGCAAAAGCCCCACTTGACCTCTTGGTAATCTGCTGAATTAAGTAACTGTAACAGTCTTTGGGCAGCTACTCAAGATGCCTTGTGTGTGCTCCCAAGTGTCACAGATTTCAGAGAAGCAGAAATAACATTTGCAGGAATGCACAGGGGATAGTGAGGCCACGGGTTTGGGTCAGGATGAATCAGGGGTGGGCAGAATTGCGCAACTCCCATTTTGGACGCAGGAAGGCAGCTTTCTTCCCTCCGACACTGTTATCTTCGAGCATGTACTTACCGACCCCAGTTCGGGCTGAGCGAGAAGCTTGGCTGCTCCCTCCTGTCTTGGGGTAAATGAACGTTACAGGGCAACATGTAAAAACCTAAAGACGTGCCCCTGTCAGTGACTGGTAAGTGACTTTTGCTTGTTTAAAGGGTAGCTGATTAGGTCAGGGTAAAGTCATAGGAGGGAGAAGCATTAAAAAGACCACCCAGAGAGAGAAATAGGCTTTTTCATCTCTCACTGGAGCCATGAATTCTTTACTTTCTGCAGTAGTTATAGGCCACTGGGGAACGATCTCCTTTAAAGTTTCCTATGATGTGGTAAGGAGATGCAGAGATAAAGCATGGACTCAATTTTAATCTTACATTTTAATTAGGTCTTATAATTCAGTTCAGTATATCTTATTTGTTCAAAGCCAGGATGAATTATCACCCAGCATTAGTATGTGAGGAGTCATCCTTTCTGTGCTGTCGGGCTGCTGTCCTCTTCTTCTTTTCAGCTGCAGTTTAATATCTGCAGCACCTATTTAGCATACGTGTGTATGTGCTTGAGGGGGGGACACACCGCTTTCCTTTTAGCATAATTTTCTAAGGAAATAAGACTCAGACAGCAGTTCCAGCTGTTGTGCGTGTCTTTCCAGTTTCCCCCGATGCCTAAATAATTTCTGAACCCGTTGGCCAGTTTCAAACCAAATTTGGAAGGCCAGTAGAAGACTCGGAGACAACCACGCTGCTGCAGGTACATCTGCTGAAGGGAAGGCCAAGCAAAACAGAGCTGCTGGACCTTCTGCTGGGCCACAGCCAGCAGCCACCCCCTCCCTGTGCCCTGCTTGGATGCCAGCCCCAGCTCTCCTGTGTCCCTCTTGCTCAGTGCATGAGGGGTGTGGGGGGACAGGTTTTGAGGAGGAGAGAAAGACCTGTTGGGTCTTCTGCTTGGGAAGGTACTTGCCTTTAGTCCCCAGAATCAATGTAAGAAATATTTTTGATTTTCTGTTATTCATTAGCAGAGTTAATGTGTAAAGTTCTTGTTTTTCTTAAAAAAAGTCTTTTTTGGTAGACCGTCTGTATCAGCATTGCTGATTTTTATTTTTTTTTAATATTACTTTTTTAAACAGACACAATGGCCAACACTAACTAATAAAAATGAGTAAACCAGGCTGCTGTAGCGGCAGGCAGTGTCACAGCCAGCAGTGCTGATCAGTTTGGACACTTTCCTTCAACTCTGACCTGAATTCTGAGTTACGGGTAGTAGTAAATCACATATTGAATGAAGGCAGAGATAGACAAAGAGAGATTCAGTCTGGTTAAGCCCAAAAATAAACTTAGTTTCTGAATATTGTTCGTTTTTTTTGTTATTCATCAGTTTTGTGGTTTTTCTCATGCAGAAGCAGCTCTAAAAATTGCAGTTTAACACAGCAATTTGACATTACAGCATTCCCTGTTCTTGGGCTCTGTAAAATGTGTCTGTAGCCAACAAACAAAAAGGAGGTAAATCATGAAGAATTAACTTGAGTAGATGTCATGCAAATAAGCTGCATGTTTGAAAGCAGGAGCGTGCTCTGTGCTGACAGCGTGGTGTCTGAAAGCCTTGCCTGTTAGTTAGTTGATCATTTGTAAGGGTTGGGTGATACATTTACAATTTTTTATGGCAAATATCTCACTTTGCCGTGACTTAACCTATGTATGTGTCTTTGGTCCACTGATTTGGAAATAGAATTTCCAAATTCTATTAAATTTTTTATAGACTGGTAAGAGGTCAGTAAAACCAGGGTGATTCTGTGATGCTGTTTTCATTGACTTAAGATGAGTCATGGGATATTTGTCACAACACTTAGATTTATTAATAACGTTAGGATTCTTGTTTCTCCCTTTCTCTGGAACAAGTAATACATGCCTGTTATGTGTTTTAACCGTGCTCTACTACCTTTGAAAATAGTGTGCTGGGCAAATGTGTGGAGCTGACGTAACAAGATGCTGAACATCCATGACCCTATGAATGCAATCTCAGGTAAACTATGTATGAACGGCAGTAGTTCAGTCAGCTCCCACTGATTCTGTACAGCTCAGCTGTGCGAGGGATTGGGCTCTTTGAACGCCTCCTCGATTGCAGCCTAACATTAGGTCCTAAAGTAGTTTCATGTTGTGGACTTTTTTTCTCCTTTAAAAAAAATCATCCACACCTAGGAAATATCATTAAAAATATGGTAACAAAAAAATCATTACCCTCTGGGTAAGCTCTTAAAAGTAGGGAAATGTCAGCTAAACTTACGTGCACGGCCTTAACACTGTGTCTTTATGTGTGTTCATTATAATCTATACTTTTTGCTAACACATCATGAAACACTTTCTACCATCATGTGAGGTCTACCTTGTAAAATACACATTTCATGAATGGCCACATGGTGCTGTAATCCCTCCTACATCTTTTTTCCTTTTTTATACTACATTTTTTTAATGATGTGAGTGTGTAATGATTTTTTTTAACTGTGACTTGATGGAAGGCTAAGCACAAATTTAACATGCAGTTTGACCTTTGTATGGTCTCAGGGTTTTTTTCAGGTTTATTTTTTTAAACAACATTGCTCTATGGTGAGTTTTTCCACAGATTTTAAGATTATCTGATTTAAAATTTATTTCCCTAGATTTCCTGTGTTCTTTGCATAATAGACTTTTTAGCTTTCATTCAGCTGGTAATACGATATTCTCAGAATGGAGGTGGTTGCTTGAAATTTATTTACTGAAGGTGGGATCAGGCATAACAGCTAAATTATGCCTTTTTTTACTGTTGTTTGATTTCTGTGCTCATGTTCACACTGTAGATTATATTACCAGTTCAGGAGCAACTTAATTTAAGAAAGATGTTGATTACTCCAAAAGGGAATAAAGAGAATGATCAGAGATAAAAAATTGACCTGTGAGGAAAGATTGAAAGGGCAGAGAAAGAAAAAAAAATAGAGACAATTGGGAAAGAGGGGACTGTGATAACACTTTTGAATTTTATATTAAAAAGGTTCTGCAGAGATAAAAGGACTAGATGGTTCCTTATTGAGTATTGATAGCAGAAGTGGTGGTCTTAAATTGCATCAACAGAGTTCTAGATCAGACGTTTAGGAAAAGGCTTGAACAACAAGGACAGCGAAGCAATGGAGTAGACTGTACTTGAGGATTTTGGAGCTGGTAGTGGCAATTACATAGCTGATCCTGCTTTCAAGCAAAAAGATGGATTGTGGCAGTCCCAAGTAATTTCCAGTCTGTCTTATCCTTGTGTAATGCACAATACAGGCTATTTAGGTTTGAACCTAAGCTTTCATCTTTCAGGAAGGAAATTTAAGTCTTCATTCAAAAATCACCAGTACTAGAAAATCTGCTGCCCTTGGTAAATTCTTCCAATACTGAATTGTTCTCTCGGATTATAAATAGTGAGTTATTTTTCCTCTTAGTTTTTCTGAGAAATCCAATTGACTCCTTCTCCTTGGATCTCAGAGTACATTTGCCCACTATGTAAAGACTCCTTTTATCAAATTTTTCCTCTATGTAAGCTTTCATGTGTAATTTCTTACACTCCGTCGTGCAGTCATCTCTCAGCCTTCTCTGTATTTTTTTCTCTTCTCATTTTCTTTTCAAGCTGAAGCTTTTCAGGTTTTTGACATTTTTCAGTTGCAAGGCATTTTTTTCATCCTTGTGACTCTGCAGTGAACTTTGTGCATGCTTTGCATAAAATGGACTCTGTTAGTGGTCACACTGGTGCTGTGCCAAGTCTTTGCTCCTCTCTGCTCCTGCTTTTGCTTCTCAGGAAAAGGGAAACTAGGATTATTCTGGCCTATAAGGTCTCACATGCTGCTGATAATCTGTGGAGGCGTGCAAGTCCTTGCCAGAACTGCTCCTTCCCTGTGGGTGTCCTCTGCTTCTGGTTCTAGATGCTTTGGGTTTTATTTGCTGTACTACAGTGCATGATCTTTGCTTATGTCTTGCTTGCCCTGTGGCTCAGTTGGCTCTTTACCAGCAAACTGGTCCCTTCATTATTCTCTCCTTTTGCAACTTTGTTATCTGAAAATGTTATCAGTAGTTTTGCACTTCTGAATCACAGATTATCGTGTTAAACTGTGTAGATTCAAAGCCTCAAGCATGATGATATCCATAGCTTGCTCTGTGTGATGGTGATTACGTAGAATTTCACATCTGGGACAGGGTAGCCATGTTTTCAATTTCAGTTACATTGATTTTTATATTGTATACATGATACATACTGCCCAGTTACAGTAATTTTTTTATTATACCCAGTTCACTGTATTTCAGTTTCCATATAGACATTCTTAGCATTATCTTGAGTAGTTCTCTGCGACAGCCATTTCCACAGGACAGCTGGAATCACCTGTGACACTCCTGATAATGTATTCATTCGAGAAGTTGAATATGCAGTACCGAGTACATTGCAACATCTTTTGCATTATAAGCTTCCTAAGAAGTTGAGTCCTGAGATTTTATGTGAACATAACTACCTCAGCCAAATCTGTGGTCTCATCTAATTTTGAAGATGTATCTTTTCTACACACCACGTTTGTTGATTTAATACTTTCCAAAGAGCTGTATCAGCTGTTCTGCTATTTGCTGGAAATTTATTGTAATAATTTGTAATTAGTTTTTCTCTTACTCTATATAAACTGCAACATTTGCATCTCTGAATTACAATGAAATGTTAATCAGAGGTCCAGAGACATCCTGAGCCAGACCTTTGGAAGTCTTGAATGCAAGGTATCTGGAATTAAGTGATTTTAAATAATGCAGTTTGACTATAGCTGCTCTTAGTGCTTTGTGGGGAATTAGTGTTTTCTCTCTTACTTCTTTCCAGCTGTAACTTTGCATTACATAAATGAAAACACAATTAGTATTTCCTTCTCAAGTGTTGCCTTTACTTGGCTTGGGGATGCTATAGCGACTCAAGCAGGATTTGTATCAGTGTTGGCGCTGTTCATTATAAATTTACGTATTAAACTACTTTGATATCCTGAGCATAATGAAAAAACCCTTATTGTTTAGCTTGCATGAATGTAAAAGATTGACACCAATACAACATAAAATATTCTGGGAGATTTACAGGGTAGTGAAATAGAGAAATACAAGGCTTTATAGTGTAATCTTTTAGCCATTTGCTCGTCTGAGGCAGTTTACTAAGCAATTCCCAGAGGACTCGGTTGTGATTTTTACAATGACATTACTCAGCCACGTCACTTCAGAAGCTGAGATTTCTACCACTGAAATCACAGCTCCAGAAAGGGTCATTAATGAATGGAGTGTGCCAGTTTGCGCTATTTTACTGCTAACCTTGAACCACTGGGCAGTTTGGATCCCCACACAGACCTCCCATTCAAGGCCAGGCCAGCCAAGGACACAGTTTTGAAATGAAAAGATTAATCTCAACTCACTTTCCTTTTTTTCCCTCCTAATTCCAAAGAAAAGCTTGGAAACATGACCACAGCGCAGGGTGGAGGCACAAAAGCTGGAAGCGAGGCACTGCCGACAAAACCAAGAAGATAAACTCCTTGATTTTGGAGGCTGGAAATACCATGTAGTCCCAGGCAGGTGGTACCTCAGCCCACTCCTCTGGGAATCTTTGCAGCTCACCCTTGAGAAGGCTCGTTGGAGCATCCCGGAGGTGCCTGGTGCCTCATGTGCAGAAGAGGGTTGCTTTGCACAAGAGCATGCTAATACAAGATGTTACAATAACTTTTAATTTCAAGATACCTTTTTCAGAAGATAGATTTTGATGTAACTGCATCTTAGTGAAGTCCTAAAGAGGTGAAAGTTGTATCTTAGTGCTTTTACGTAACCTCCCCGTGAAGCTGTGCTGCAGAGCAGGTGATGGAGCTGTAACATAATTGATGAGTAAAGCTTGCTGGGCAGTTGTGCTCTCCATGTGTGATTCTCAGTTGTATGAAGCTGTAAAAGGAAATCGTGTTTCGAAGTACACAATATGTCTGTCCCTATTACTATTAGGTAACTGTCAGTTCTTGTTTGCTTCAGTTATATTGAATTTCTAGCAACCAACTCATTTGTTTAAGGGGAGACGTTTTACATTAAAAGAGTAAGAGGCAGCCAAAGTTCTTACAGAGAACAGGGTGGGAGTCTTCCTCGAGGAGTGTGGTTTGCCTGCAGGGATGAAGAAGCCCGCTTCTGCTTGTGCAAAGAGTTTTGTGCTGAATGGAAACGCAGCAGCCTCCTGAAGTAAAGTGAAATGAAAAATAGTAGGAGCTGAGAGATCCTCCATTTTAAAGCCAAGCAAATAATTTTGGTTGAATTTTTAAAATTCTTTTATTTGTTTTTCAAACTCATCTTATAAGGGGTTTGTAAATGGTTTTGAGCAAAGATTTTGTGCATGTAAATAATAAAATTGGGTTCATCAGAGACATTTTTCTAAGGGGCAGACTTGCAATATCTGGCATACTTCTCAGGCCTTTTTTTTTTTTTTTTTTTTTTTTTTTTTGCTTTTATTAAAAAAGGGGTGGAGGAATATATTATTAGTGAACCTAAGATTGAAGCCTGCAAATACTCTAGTTATTTTGGTGAGGACTCCAAAAATATACCTGTCACAACAGAGCAGTTAAAACTAATAGGATGTAATAGTATATACTAAATAAATCAGGAGAAGTACAGGAAGAGCACTGCAGAGGATCAGTGTACATTTTCAGTGCTCTGCTGGCATCGTGGTGTCCTGGTCCACTCTACCCAGTTGCAGTGATGCGATGCTGGGCATGATAATGATCAGGTACCTTCATCATGCAGGATCCAATCTTGATCCCACTCGGGGAAGGTAAGCCTTCTGCTCAGGCCTAGAAAAATATGATTGTGTCCCTTCTTGAATCCTTCATAATAGGTATTTGAGTATAAATAAAGTGACACGATGTATAATGAGAGCACGGTATGTTGTTGTTTGCAAGAGCACTTTCATGTGGGTGGTGTTAATTTGAAAAGTTTCACTCTGGAGAGCTAAGTAATATTTAGTATCTTGTGATTGATAGGTACCTAAAAATATGGAGAACATACTTGAACAAATGGAGCATTGATTTGCCCTTTTTTTTTTTTTCCTCTAAATAGCTTAAGGTTATTGATTTTTTTAACCAGTAGGATTTTTTATGCCATGCCAGTGCTGCTTAGCTTCCATAAAAGAGTCTCAATACAGTCCATAGAAACAAATGGTTGGAATTTGAAGTATTATAAACGATGTTTAAAAAAAAATGCAGATTTGAA
Organism: Astur gentilis; assembly: GCF_929443795.1. Lineage (NCBI taxonomy): Eukaryota > Metazoa > Chordata > Aves > Accipitriformes > Accipitridae > Astur > Astur gentilis. The sequence goes on along the minus strand of NC_064884.1, from coordinate 34,071,973 downwards.
TAAGAGCCAGAACAGACTTAATTTTTCTAAAAATTCCCTGCTTGTAGCCTGGTGGAGCAACTGCAGCTGCATGTATACCAGGCTGGTTACAGTGTGCAGAAAATCAGAAATCTGGGCTGTCATTTGTTTTGGGAGGGCACAGTCTACATGTCAGAAATGAGAAGTTCCTCTGTAGCTCTTTGTGAAAGAGTGACCTCCCATCTCAGCCGTCCTGTTGGGACGAAGAAGCTTGCATGTGCCTCTTCTCTCAGAGCTGTTGGTACCGAGTTTACAGTTCATGTGTTCAGGGACATGACCTTACCAGCAAGAGGACAGGCTCTGACACTTTGGTGGGTTGGTTATGCAGTCTGACCCCCCCTTTTACTTCAGAAAAGACAATATGTGTTGAATATTTCTATCTAGACAACTAATAGCTGCCTGCTTTTGATTTTTCTCTCTTCTGAGGAGCCTTTAGGCTTACTGTCCTCTGCAACACCCAGGGCAGGGTATCCCTGCTCTCTTGCTTCTCTGAATCTTGTAATCCTTCTGTCTCTGTCTTAAGACAGCGTGCTGCTGACATCGCTCCTTACTGTCTTCACTGCTTCCCCTTTTCTTTGCTCTTCTCCACTCCTTTCTGTCTTTAGATTATTGCTGATCTGCATCAAGCAGCAGGAAGATAATGTGTTCAGTAATTTAGGTGCAACCTATTCTTGCCAGCAACCTCACTTGAAAAATGTAGTTTTCATGGCTACTAGCCATGGCATTCACCAAAAGCTTTCTATTTGAATACATATTGTCAAAGCTTTATGCCCTCATCATTCTAAGGTATTTGCAGGAATACTTTTTTTTAATGTAGGTTTTATTTTTGTATGAAGACAAAAAGCAGCAAAGACAAGCTCAGAGAAGAATTCAGGGTACTGAACTGAGGATACTTCCCTTGCACACCCATGTCCAAACTGGGCTATGCACTAATCCGGAAGCAAGGAACATCTGCCTTCTTAATTGGAGTGTTTCAAAGTTTTATGCTGTCTGTGCAATTTCAAATTATGGCAGTGATCCTGCAACACTGAGGTCAGTGAAATTACTGATATGCATAGTTATTCATGAGACAAGCCCTTGCAGACTGTATTTAGTGGTCTGGAGAATCACACAGAATAAAAATCAAGTTGAAACTGTATGGGATTTTTCTCTTATCTTTTACTAGAATTTGTATTTTTAAACAATTTTGCTGACTCTTTAATATTTATGAGGAGCCCTGATCTTTTATTATACATATTCAATTATTCATCTGACTTAACAGATGACAAGAAGCCGAGAGGGGTTTTTTAATCTAACGGGTGTCTTCAGTTTTCTCTCATCTTACATTTTACATTTTAAAAGAAAATATATAAATTGTGACTCAGAAAATCATCAGAACAGCATTTAAATACTTAAATATGGCTATGTCCTCAAGCTCCCAAAAATAAAGTGTAAGCTCATGCCAAAGAATTGTTCTCCTAAATTAGGGAAACAGAAGGGAGAAACATAATTCATGTTCTTAGATCAGGCAGATTCCAAGTTGAATTTATCCTATGAACTTCTCAATCCAAAAAGGATTTATTTTGTTCTTTATCTCCCAGCATTTGTAGTCCATAAGTGTTCCATAGCGTCAATGTCCGTTCTTCAGTTTTGACCATGGGAGAGTGTAAGCAGCTTTCCTTTTTTTCTTCCAGTTAGGCCTGTTCTCCTGATGCTGTGTATCGACATAAAATATGCAGTCAGTATTTTAACACTGTGAAAATGCAGTATTATCACAGACCTTCTCAAGCTCCCTTTTTCTCCTTTCCTCTTTTTTTGTATACCACCTATTAAACTGAAGATGTTTGTCGTTAACTGCCAGGAGGAGGCGTACAAGAGGGTAAAGCCCAGCTGATGAGGTTGCTCTGGCTTATCTTCTCATCTCTAAATTGCAGGTACCTATGCAGCATTTTGCTTTTGTGCAGAGCGTGGTCACAGCTGGTTTTACTCTTTCCTTTTCCTTGGACTTGCATGTACTTGAAATTGATACTTAATTTCTTTTTTGAAGCAGGAATTTTCCTATTGACTTTTTAAAAAAATCTTCGTGAAGTGTGTAGTACAAGGATAAGGCATTGCATAACCATGAAATAACCTCAGATCCAGCCGGTGGTGCAGGCTGGGGGTGAGGGAAGGAAGATCTGCACAAGTTCCAGCAAATATAAAGATGGAAATACCATGCATATCTGTCATTTCATCCAAAGGAAGCCTCCTGAAATAAGCTTGAATGTTGCAAAATCCTTTGTGCATTACTACACTTACTGTACAGGTGAAGGTGAGCCAAGGCTGTGTTATAGCAGTTAGCGTTAGGTGGTGCCTGCTCTGCGATGACTTCCCAGATGGGAAACGTGTTGAGAAGAAGAAATGCTCATTCTTGGATTCAGCTGCAGAAGGTTCTTCATCTGAAAACAGCAAGGAGAAAACCCAGGAAGCAAAACTATTGACACAGTGGAAAAAATGGTCTTAAACTGTTTGTAGTACACATGGAGCTTAATGTGATACCATATTTACTGTTCATCCTTAAGAGATCTTACATGCTTTTACAAAGTTTTGGTAACTAGTTGTAAGCTTCTCGGTTTCATTCCTAACTTTGTAGAAGCTCTGAACCTCTGTAGGGAGTAATTTGAAAACATGCAGATGAAAGATGGATACCTGTGCCTTTGTGGAACCTTCTGATGAGATTCACCCATTTTTTTTTCCTACCAGGTTTGGAGGAGACCAGCCGGTGTACATCAATATCATTAGAGATCCTGTCAATCGGTTTTTATCCAATTATTTTTTTCGACGTTTTGGAGACTGGAGAGGAGAACAGAATCACATGATCCGTACCCCCAGCATGAGGCAGGAGGAAAGATACCTGGTATGTTTAAATAAAAGGCTCTGATAACCAATTTCCCAAATCATCACACAATGTTGATGTTCAAACTGTGTGCTTGAGAAGTGGGAGACTGAGGCATCTTCCATCTTGCATTTTTTCATCTGTCTTTGATGCCTGCTACTTAGTTTGGTCAGCTTTAGTATGTAGAGTGTTGCTGATGGATTCAGTGATCCAGTTTGATCTTGTATAAGCTGACAGCAAGTCCCAGACCGCCACCGTTGAATTACGGTCCTTTCGCTGAGTTGGATTTGCACTGTACAGTGGTTAGGCATAATAATTCCGCCTATATTTATCACAGTGAATATTCAGACAGATTTTTAGGTTGAAACTATGTCTGTAACTGTTCAGCCTCAGAGGAAAATTGGGAAACAGAGCAATTCAGTGAGCCCAAGCCTCTAACATTCTTGCTGGTAAGTTGTGCATAGTGTTCTTTATACCAGGGCTCTGATCTCAATTCTTGGTTTGGTTTTGTTGCCTTTTTTGTATTAAGAAGGTGGCAATAATGCTGGATAAGCTGTTCGTAATAAGTTCTAATTTTGTGCAACTGTTGAACTGTCATAATGCCTGTCAGTCTTTGTCACAGACCAAGGTCCCATAACAGTAGGTGTTCTACAAATGCTGAATGAGAAACACAGAAGCTGGGGAGGTGGTCAGTTTGTTTGATACTGATCTCTTTGCATGCACACTGACACCTCCCTAAAAAGACAAAACGGTGGAATTAATTCTTACCCTCTCTGTAATGGAGATCCAGTTTGATTTGACTCAGCCTTCAGCCACACATGAACCTGCAGAGGGTTCAATGACACAGTGGTGACAGGACAGCTTGGTGGTCTCCTGTGAGACGTTGCAGGCCAGACGTAATGTCAAAACAAGAGAAGGCTGTGGGTTTTGGAGAACAAAGAGGATGTTTCGATGACATTTTGGAGCGGCAGTAGAGTAAAAGACACGGTGCAGGTGAGCCACAGACAACACGGCTGTGAATGACCGCCACGCAACACGTTTCGGTCCTAGCTGAGGTGACATGAATCCAAGGAGGGCTGAGTTTTTTTCTGTGTGACAGGGCTATGTTGATGTCTTTTGAGCTTTGCTACTGTTGTTTGTCATGCAAAGCCCTGTGAACAGGTAAGCTTATAAATTTTGAATAATTGAAGGGGGGGTGGGTTATCAGTGTAATTGTGTGTAGCTTTAAACTTTAATGATATCTGCTATACAGGTATGAACTCATTTCAATAGCGTTGCAAAGGATTTCTCGTTTGCTGTATGTCTAGAGATACCAAAGAGGTCCCTGCGTCAGCTGTGCAGGTTTTGACCTCCTGGTGTGCGGAGTTGGAAGGCAGTCCCAACAGCTTTGCATGCTGTGTGCATGGACTTCGGTTTCCTTGTCTCTGAATGGGACAGAGGGGGTTGCAGAAATGCGTGCAGGGTGGGTTTTCTACTACATTATTATTTTGTTAGCACTGTCATGGTTTCTTTCTTGAAAATCTTAAAAATGAGCGGTACAGTCTGTACTTTGCTCTGAGTGCCTCTACTTCTCACTTGAAGCGGAACATGCAGTGATTGGCACGTCTCGTGACTGACTGACGCTGTAAAAGCTGGTGTTAATTCATCACCGCCTGTGCAGTTTAAAATGCGATATGTACAGCCACTGAAATTTTACTTCAAGCAGAACTGAAATGAATAGATCTAATTCCTGTCGTTTGTGTTGGTTTGAAAGCTAATAGAAAGAAATCACCTTGCATTTTCATTTTCACTGGGGTGTTCTTTAAGAAATTAATTATTTATATGCACACGGACATATGTGTACATACACAGATCAGTACAAAAGCTGTAATGAAAAGGAAATAAAAAGAGGCCATCTGAGGTCAGTAGTCATTTTGTTCAAAAGGCAGTTTGTCAATCTGAGACACTATCAGCATCCTTTATAAAAACTATTTTTCCTTTTTCATTTTGATCTTCTCTGTCAGTAATTCAGTGTTAGAATCCTGGAAACATTTTTGGAATCCGTTCTCCATCCCTCCTTGGCAGACATTGGCTGTCACTTCCAGTGCTCAAAGAGGGCAGTTGCTACTGTCACAGTAACGTATAGGCCACCCACCAGTGAAGTTCATTTTAACAAAAGCCGCTCGCTCATTCCGCATGTTAAGCATTTTTAAGACTTGTGCTACCCAACCACATAATATACTGCATGACTGCATTTTAATTTTTTCCTCAGTGGTGCAAGGAGATCTGCTGGCGTATTTTTTAAAACTCAGGTAATGGATTTTGTGGAATGGTAGCTTCAGAAATCTGCTAAATCAATTGCCTGATCTAGCTGTGAAGAAAGTAAGCAGCTGGTTTTACCTCTGAGCATGAGCCAGTGCGGCCTTTTAGCACAGGACTGATGGCTGGCCTGATTGCTGACCTCATACCTTTTGCAATTCTTCCCTAATGGTTTTTTTCCTTTTTTTTTTTTTAACTGAAAACTCAACATAAAGCATTGCTTTTTTTACAGGGGACTATTTGAAGGATAAGCTTAGAATTATCATATTAAGTAGTTTCTATATTGATAACAGTATTAAACCCAAGTCATTTGAGATGAGGTGTGCCTGACTGTGAGCAGATATGTGAAAGCGGGGGAAGGATACAAGAAGCTTTTACTTTCCTTCTTCCATCATGCCTCAAATCAACAGCTAGGCACATACAAAACTGCTGATTGCTCCACAACGTTGAGCTCATTGCTGAAGAGCCTGAGAAGCCTTCTGTTGACAGCAGTTACAGACTTACAAAATGGACTGGAGAAGCTCTCAATGTAACTTCTCTGTTTTACCAGGAGAAACAGGTTTGCCTGCGGAAAGATGTACATCTTTTCAAACTGGGGTATTAGGGGCTAATTGTGCTTTTCTCAACCATGGTGTTCCTGGCTTCCCATCTCTCGGAAGGTGTTGTGGGCAACTGGGAATCTTTCCAGGACATCCTGGCATCTTGGTCAATAGCAGCCAGCACTGGCCTTCTCCCTTGAAGAGCTGAGGCCAGCATGCATTTTCTCTCAAACTGCATTGTGAAAGTGTGGGAGCTCAGCATCTCTATAAAGCCAGCTCTTAAGGGAGGAAAAGCATTTTAAGACCAGGTTTTGTTTCTGATGAACACCTGCTTGGCTATTGGGCTGTGATATCCTTAATGGAGGCATTCCCTCCCCTCAATTCTGATCCTTAAGAGAAAAAGGGGGTCGGGGGAAAAAAAAAACAAAGCCGCAACCTTGAAGTCTTATAATACCTTGGGTACTGGTTTTTTAACTTTGAAAATCTGAACTGCTGACATTGCAAAGATCAGAAACAGAAATTGCCACTGTCCACTGATCATTTGAAATTTTCTCTGAATAGAGCTTCAGGCTTTGACTCTGTTCCAGAGAAAACAACCATTCATTCAGGAGTCAGATAAATTATTTTAAACGTTTCGGTAGATGTCTGTGTTTACCAAAATTTAATTGAAAGCCAGGATAGAAAACAAGTCCTTTATTCACGAGTCAGATACGGCAGAGGCAGCTGCTGCAATGTGAGACTTTCCATCCAGATCAGCCAGCTCCTGGCCCTGACCTGGTGCTTTCTCTGCTAGAGTGAGTTACTGTCAGGCACCTACAGAGATCACTTCCAAGCTTCCCCAAAATAAATAGCGGCAACGTATTAGCATGGAATATGGCAGAGAAGTAATGGTCTGAAACAGTGGTGAGCACCTCAGGTCAAGTCTCAAGCACACTTATGCAAGAGCTGCCCTAACTTATGGTCCTGTAAGATGAGATAAATTCACAAAATTTAATTTAAATCCATCATAATGAATGTGTTTCAGGTTGAACCAGAGTTCTTGGAGTAAATACACCTCAATAAAGCAAGTAGCCCCTTATCAGTGCAGCTGTGAGTGCTGCTGGTAACAAGCAAAAGAAAAATACAGAACCAGATGATTTAGTTTAAGGCTTGAAACTGCAGAAGGTAGGAAGCGCTCCTGCTAAAGAGAGGGACTACAATAAATATTGAAAGCTTTGTATTAAAATTGTCCTTTCCAGAAGGTTTGTTAGTAATTACCTATTGTATATTACAAGTGCAGCATGAGACATCAAATATAAAAGGTATGTATGGGGGGTTTATCTTTCCTTAATACTTGCTAAACTTTAATCTAAGACAGCTAAGGCTGAATGAGCCTGTGAAGTGGGCTGTGTATTGTTGCCTGAATTGCAAATTTGGGAAGTCTGGTTGTATGCAATTCTGATCTCTGCTAGGCTCACAAACAGCATGGCTCCTAACTCACTGAAGTATAAGATCTAAACATCTTTGAGCTAATTTGTTGGAAGAGATAGGTTTTGTATAAAAAAGATCATTCAGTAAATTAAGAACTTGTCACCTTCCTATAGGACGTTTTAGATTTTCGTTATAGTTAGTAGTTAAGTTTGCAGCACATCTCTGTCAGGCTCAGCATAGTCTTCCAACTTCATCTCTGAAAATACATATGCTTTTGTCAGCTAAAAATAAAAATATTCTAAGAATATTCAGCTTCAGTTATGCTAAAGATTACTCATGCAAGTAATCCCATAAAGGAGAAACTGCCTTTTTGTCGTTTAAATTAGATGTTAAAATATTTGTAAAAAGTGTGTTAGGATTACTGCAAAGGAGGGAAGTAAAATTCAGAGGACATCAGGGAACTTTCAAGTCAAATTTCTTATAGTAGGGACCTCTCCTGTGACAAAAATTGGCTTGTCTTGCTAAATATTTAAACTAATGTTGTTTAGGTTATTTCATAAAGTTGAAACAAAATTAGAGAAAAAGCTGAACGGTTAAACTCCATAGAACAATTCTTTGCATTCCTGAATTTTGAGAAATTCCTTTTATGACTACATTGTTTTTCATTAAGGTAAGCATGTTTGCTAAATACATTTAACCAATTTTATTATTTACATCCCCAAATTTCTATCTACAATGAAAAATATTTTTTTATCAATTGCACTCGTTTTCTGACAGCAGCTAGCTGTCTTAGTTCCTGTCTTTATCTGGATAATAGGAATATTTAACCATGGCCAATTGTATTGAGAATCGGCATCAGTAATAACACACTGAGCTTTCTCCTCCTTCATGACTTTAGATATGTTTCTTGAAGCTTTTCAGTCTGCCATGGATATGGCCTCCAGGAGAGACCATGATACAGAGCCCATGCCCCCACTCCCTGACTGGCACTCTGATGAATGTGTTTCTGTATCAAAAAAGGCAGTGGGAGAGTTGCCTGCCTGCAGGTTGGGGGGGGGACAGGGTCAGGGAGCGTTCATTTCTATACGGTATATTTCTGCTGAGGACCTCGCAAGGGGCTACACACGTCCACTGATTGAAACCTCAGACTTTTAGGGTGGGTCTGGTGAACTTGGTTAACATTGTTTAGATTGGAAATCTGAGGCATGCAGAGGTTAAAACGATTTGCCTACATCTGTGCAGTGCATACCAGGTATTAGGGAGTTAAGTATAGAAATAAAAAAGTACATTTTTCAGTTACTGGCTTCTGAGCTGTAGTTAAGGGACTAAACCTCTTATGCACCCTAGCGTTTTCCCTAAGTTACCCCATACGTGCAGTACTCATTTTGCTCCCTGTGTTGTGTCTCAGTGCTGAGATGCTTTGAACTGGTCACTGGACGTCCCACAAGGTGTCCTGAGCTGCAGCGCAGCTTTGCAGCTGTAGATCTGGTTTGAGGATCACACAGTAGCATCAATCTCTGCAGCTGGGACTGGGCTGCTGGGAGGGCATGGCTGAAGCGCAGGCACCTGTCAGCTGACCCAATTAGAACAGTTTGCCGCTTCTTCCCTCTAATGAGTGCTTTTAATAGTCTCCAGCTGTTTCCTTTTACTGCATTAACTCTTCACAGCAAAATTTCTGGCCTGTTTTTGTAACTCTTCATCTGGACTGTATGCTCTAAAGCACCATCTTTCCCTTAGATTCTCCCATTTTGTTTTAATAATTCATTGAACCACAAAGTTAATGATAATCCAGACCTCAGCTGGAGGAGGGACTGATTAAACAACTTATAAAATGTAATATTAAAGGAAATGTTTTCACGACTGACATTTACTTTTCAGTGATTTTAATTTACAAACCAATATTTTTTAATGTTCCCCTGTGGAGTTGGCATTCCAAACATTGCAGCATTATGCAATTATACAAGAGCAAGAAAATGTGACTTCCTAATCTGTTTTCATTTACTAGTCTGAGTCAACTGCACATAATAAATAAGCAATATACCATTGGTTGAGATTGCAGCACTAAAATCTTTCATGTAATTCATAATACATACTTACCTTAATAGCAAAGATAAAAAGATCTGGATTTTATTAATATCGTGCTTTTATTTTAATGATACCATTCTGTATTGCATTCCTTTTTGTAGAGGGAGGATATGGGATAACCACAATATTTTGCTTCAGAATGTAAACGTGAGGTATTTTTTCATGCAATGTTGTACTGGTCTGAAAATTTCTGGCTGTTGTAAATGTTAAGAAACTACAGGAGAAACCAGAAGTCAAGTAGCAAAAGAGTCCCAAGCACTAAGTACCCACAATCTTATTTAAACTTATTACAGGGTGTTAGTACCACCAATAAGCAGTATGTGGTATTTAAGACATTCATATATATAGTATTTTATGGTTTTTTATTTAAGGACCTAGTTGTATTAAGCTGAGAATGATGAATCTTCATTTTTATGGTGATTTTGCCAAGTTTGTTATTTGTGCCTTTCTTAGCACGAATACAAGGATAGCTCTTGATGTTCTCTTTTGTGTTCTTCGGGGAGTTTTATGTGTTGTGGTAGCCTGGGGAACTAGTTTTCTCCAGCTTCTCTGTAGGAAGCTATTGTTTGTAGAGTGGAAAATCCCAAAAGCAGAACAGAGTCTACTATATTGATGCTGGCCTTCTAAGGCCATATAAGAGGAGAGGGTTTGTCCATGTCACAGTTTGGGGAGATATATTTTGGAGATTGAAACAAGAACAGAAAGGAGCATTCTCATGTAGCCCAGGGATAACAGCCAGCCTTGCCTTCAGCAAAGGTGGGAAAGAAGTTTGGGTGGAGGATTGTCCTTATTTCATATAGAAAATGATGGGTTCTCAGCAGACTGTTACCATTCAGGAATGAGATCTTGTGTTTGTGGTGGATGGTTCTACCATAGCTTCAGCTCAGTTCTCAGTAGCAGTCAAAAAAAGGCAAATCAAAAGGAACAGAGAACAAAGGACCTCATTGTGTATAAATCTGTAGTGTGGCTGCATTTGACTTCCTGTATTTGACATTTGTAACCTCCCATTTCCTAAATGGGTTTGGAAGAACTGGAAAATACTCAGAAATGGGTAGGAGCAATGATGAAAGGATGGAATAATTTCCATACAAGGAATGACAAAGATCAGGACTCTTCAGATGAGGAAGAAGTAAACAAGGGAAAGGATATGAGAAGACAAATTTGCAGGAGGCATGGAAAAGTTGCAACAAGGATGATTGCTTGTGGGCTGTTTCAATATGAGACCTAGAAGATTCCAAATGGAATGGGCAGTTGCCAGATCCAGGAAAGAGCAGAGAGATGTGAAGATCTGGACAACATATAATTAAGCTGTGGAAGTCCTTGCTGGACATTGTTGTGGGTAACAGTTTAAATGTATTCAAAAAAGAAACATTTTAGGAAACAATTTCTTTAGAGAGTAGGTGGTCAAACACTGGAACAGGCTTCCTAGAGAGGTGGTCGATGCCCTAAGCCTGTCAGTGTTTAAGAGTCATTTGGGCAATGCCCTTAACCGTGCTTTAACTTTTGGTCAGCCCTGAATTGGTCAGGCAGCTAGACTAGAAATCCTTGTAGGTCCCTTCCAACTGAAATATTGTATTCTACTCTATTCTGTTCTGTTTAAATAAAGAGTAAATATGTAGCTCTCAAGAGCTATTAATTACCAAAGTAAAGTCTCTTCATCAGAAAATCTGATAAGTACGTAGCTGGAGCGTCGGGGGTACCCAGGAAAAGGGTCCTGTCCATATGGTAGATGTTCCTCATAGCCCATGCTGGTTTTCTGAAATTAGTGGCTGCTCTGGGTAACTCAAAAGCAAACTTTGTAATTACATGCTTGCAAATGAATTCTACTACTAGGTGATTTATATAAGTTACCGTTATGGTCATCTCCAGCTGAATGTATTGTATCTTGACTTTAAAACAATTGAGTGTTCTTGGGTTTATGCCATAGTAGCTAAGGTTTTGTTGTCTTACAGCTCTGCTGATTAAATGAATTTTTGTAATTTCCGAACTGACGCTGAAGCTCGTAATTGTTAACACTGTCGTGACTACTCTCAAATTTATCTTAAAAAGCTAAGATAGAAATACATTTAAAGTATGAAGTGCATCCACAAGTTTACATTATGCACAGCTAATAGCAAAGGTACCAAAACAGAAGATGAGAAAATCCTGAAGGTAGTGGGTTTAAACATTTTTTTTCAGTGCATGCTTTCCAGAAAATAGAAGTCTCTTGGTTTTGATGTACAGTAGTTTCAGTATAGATGAATTTCAGGTGTTTTGATAATTTTTTGTAAGTCTCAATTTAAGTATTTGCATTTTCAGTTCTCATTTATTTTGTTAATGTGAAAGCAACAGGAAGACACATCTACGGAGACACTTAAATGGTTCCTAGTAAGTGATGACTTAATGATAATTAGCTGGCGAGTAACCATTGCAGGAGAATGGAAACAAGAGAATCTGTGTGTGATGTGAATGTTACCTTCAGTGCGTAGTCCAACATTTTGTGCATTGTGAAGCTGGAGAATAGTCTTTAGTAGTCATAACGTAAAACTAATTATTGATTGGTATTTTGTCTGAAGTTGGAATAGAATGAAGTTTAGAACTGCAGTGTTTTATCATCCAGAAGAAAAGAATGCTTCCAATTTCCATTTCTGTTAGTATAAATTTTAAAATTAATGTTTTTAAAGTTACATTTTATACATCACCTAAATAATAGAGATGGGGCATTGACCAGCAAATAGTCTGTTTTAAAAATATGACGTAAACATATGTGTGTGTGCGTGTATTCAGAAGTCTGACTTTTTGAAATGTTTAGTATTGTGTTCATGTTTAATTAACAAATGTTTTGAAGTCTTGTCTAATGAAATCATGGTATCCTTCCCTAGAAAACCCTGCTAGATACCCTCCTAAGTACGCTTCTTGCTAGGAGTACACCTGTTCCCTTTTTCTGGTTGCTTTATGCTCTAACCACATTAAATGAAAACTGTTTTATTGGCAGTGTGATGCAGAGGGAAACTGCAGAACCTTTCAGTCCTCATGATAGAGGAAGGGCAGAGAGAGGCAGCCCTCCCCTTACTGCCAATATATTGAACGTGTTCAGGCTGTGGCATGATAATGTAATTTCAAGCGGTCAGATATTCACTTCACTCTGTAGGTGTCAAAACCTGCAGGAGCTGACAACCCGTGAGAATAAAACTGAATTTGTTAGCCCATTTTATTCCTTGTCTGTCATTCTCCTCCTTTTTTCCTTTTTGTAGTTCATACATAAGTTTTCTGGCTGTCAGCACTACCAGTGAAGTGAAATAAACTGAAATCCTGATCTCTAAAACTTACTAGCTAAAGCAAAACTGAAGCTCTGGGGTGGCAGATGCCAGGGAGAATTCAGGGTGGTGGGTTAGGAGAGCCACCTGCCCGTGGCATGCAGCTGACGTGGGGAGGGATAGCCCTGTTTTTATAAAAGGATCCGAGGCTGTCCTGGGCTTTAGGTGTTTGTCGTCAACAAAATATTTTCCTATTGTGTAATTTTTTGGTGGTGGTGTCGACTCTTCTGTTGATTGCAGAGTCACTGGGTCACACTTGTGAATTCTGTATTTTTAAGACTCTGAAGTAGTTTATGTTGAAAGCACATGGAAGCGGAGATGACATGTTGCAGAAACAAGGGACGTTCAGTGCCCAGGTGTACTCAAGACTTAGTTTATCCTAGTTCTTCTGAAGTCTCTAGGGTTTAGTCTAGGCTACAGAGTAAAATCTTGTGCCTTGTCCTGGTCCCAGCTCGCACGGACCGTGGGCCCAGTTGGAACACAGGGTGCTCCTTTCTGGTCAGCACCCAAGCTCACATCCCTGGAGCCGGGACGCACACGGGGTGCCTGAATGTCTCATGGGACACAGCTGGGATGCACGTACACACTGGGGGCCGGGGGGGACCCTTCCCAGCCAGCCCACCAGGCAAAGCCTGCTGAGCCTCCACAGCTTCTTGCCTTGCTGCCTGCCGAAGGGTCACTGCTGAGGTTTCTTTCAGGTGCTAAAGCTGATATATTGTTGTCTGCCCAGGTAGAATAAATAAAACTACTATTGCCTGTGACCAGTAGGTCTTCTGCTGGGGCAACCCCTATCCAGTACTGTCCATTTGGACACTGTCAGACCAAGGCTTTAAGGTTTGGCTTGTCAATAAAGAACAGCCTGGAGCACCACGGAAAAGATGCCAGCCCTGCTCAGTTTGACAGTGTAATCTTTCAAGTTAGGACATCATGTGAGCTTAGGACCAAGAAGAACAAGAAGGAGCTGGAGGAGTGGATAGAGAAGAGGAAGAGAAGGAGAAGAGAAGAGGGGGAGCTGCTGGTGGGAATGGGAGGAGGTCTCAAATGCATGTCCTTAGTGCAGGGGTCACAATGTTTTCCAGGATGGTGTTCCTATTTGTTCAGGTCGTTCTAGTTAAATGGAGAAAGGGACAAAAAAAAGAAAGGCTACTTGAATTAAAAGGACTAACGTCAACAATCACAACAGGAATGTTTGATTCAACAATAAACATCCTATCATGTGAGATTTGAGGGCATCCATAGCCACTGTTCAGACTCACTTGTCCTCTCAGAGAAACAATTCCTATTTTAGACCCACAGTCTTTACCCTGAGTATCACACTGGAAACTGTCAGGACAGGGAGTATTTCCCTGTGCACGACACACCTCCCTGTGCACCGCTGTGATCAGTCCTCTCTGTGTCTCATGAGTAGAGAAGGGCAGGCATGGGTTTCTCTGCAGTGTCAAGTATCAGCATCCTCCTTTGTTGAATGAAGAAGCCTATGTAGTGTCAGTGGTAAGTAAACATAATAAAGATTATTTACGTTGTAAGGATCTTGCATTCACAACATTGTGAACACAAGGCACTGCATGCTGAGTAGAGTCTCTCTTTTCATTTAAGAATAAAACTGACTATAATTCTTGACTGACTAACCACATGCAAATAAAGGAAAGAACCCTTTGTACAGTAGTGAAACTGAAGCACAGAGGTGTGAATTTAGTTTTTGTTTCTGTCTCATTACAGAATTACCAGATCTGAACTGGGGGGTAATCTTCCCAAAAAACAGTGCTGGCTGTTTAGTCTTGCCCTGTTTCAGTATGCTCCTGTGATATAGAAATGTGCATTTGTGTTTCTACAAAGCAACAACCAAATGCCATAGGTTTGTGTTGGCAACTGGATTGGGATGTTGTTCTCTCCAGTTGCTTGGCTCTGCCTAGCAAGTAGCTGGTGTGCTTTCCCACAGGAGTGCTCTTCAGGTTTCAGATATTCCAGAAATCAGATTTTCCATCTTGGCATAAAGGGTATTGCTACAGATGTTGTTTTTCTTTTTTTTTTTTTCCTTAGACTTTTTTTTTTTTCTTGCAAGAGTGTAGTTTGTGTGATGAGGTTATCAGCGTACTAATAGCTTCAGTTAAATTACTTTTTTTAGTATGGAGGCTCCAGACTCATATTAGGTATCCTCCGTTCTCATTTTTTTCCTGAAGGGATATGAAAGGATGAGGGACTTCAGACAATGAGATGACAGATTGGCTTCGTTGCCAAACTGATAAGCAATTGCAATCAAAAGAGCAGTTGGCAAGTTTTTCTGCTTCATGCAGTAGCTTTTGGAAGACTAGTGGCTTCTGTGCCCTGAGATGAGGACAGGTTCAAACCACATGCTCTAAAGCCTCTTGGCACCTCAATGAAATGGAAACCCAGCGGAGATAACCCAAGCATCTGAGGGATACTGATGGTCACAGGGAGTCTTTCAGAAAGCTATGCACACCCTGATTTCTTCAGCTTTTTGTGGTGGGTTTTACTTGAATTCAAAAGAAGAAATAAAACCAGTTTTTCAGAACTTAGTGACATGATGTTGCCAGAAGAAAACATGAGGGAGCAGACTGTGACAAATTGCAAACCTGTATTAGTTGACATTGAGTTGGGGTTTGGGGCATTTGGCCATTGTTTCCTTACAGTGGGTCAAGTGAGGAAGGGTGTTGCTGCCAGGAACTCTCTCTTTTTTTTTTTTTTTTTCCCCTGTCTTAAAATTCCACCTTATTTTAAGGAAGAAATGAGAGAAAACAAGGAACAGACATCAGCTCTTTCAAATGCACTTCCCCTCCCCCCCCTTAAGATGACTTCTTAAAGTCACATAACCTTATTAAAAAACACACGCATCCCTCACCATTTGGCTGATGATATTGTATGGTCGTGAGCTGTCATGGGGGTGGGGAGGTCCTGTCTTGAATGAAAAGGTAATTCCATCTTTCAGAATAAGCAGTAGACTTTCAGTGTCAGTTGAGAAAATACATTGCCCATGAACAAGGTAGGGAAATCCTCCTTTGAAGTAAAAGCAGTGTTCACTTTTTCTGATTTTTATTCTAAGCGTTCTTTTCTTTTTTTTTCTTGTTGACTAGTATTTTCAAAGGTCTTCTCTCCCTTGTAACTATAGTTGCTTTACATAAAATCAAAACCAAAACACCAAAAAAACCCCAACAAAGAGTGTTTAGCTGCTTATTTGTTCTTCTGGACTCTGGAAAATGGACTGCCATTGTTTCAGCAAAGGTGCCTACTGCTCAGTGAATAATTGAAACACTGTCTAGTCAGGTTACCTTGGACACAACTTTTTCCTATGAACTCTGATCCAAGCAAAGCCAGCCACTATTCATAACTGAGCTTGTCAAGAGTAATTTCCTTTTTCTTGGGGAAAAATTCACTAACCAGTGGCAAATAGGAAACTTTCCATGGTGAGTATTGATTGCTAAATGAGATAATTTTTTTTTAGAAATTAATTTTCTCTTCTCTTTAAAAAGAAAAACCAAAACTAAAGTGCTCATCAGTGGTTGAAGGAAAAAAAAACGAAAAATTTCTTTAGAACGTAATCCAAAGAGATGATGTTTTTGATAAACAGGAAATTAAAAAGCAGATTTTACACTTTTCCCCTCCTTCTATCAAGGTTATTAACTTTTATGATTTTATAATTGATCTTTTTGATGCCATAGCACCTGAGATGAGGGGATTGAGAGATTCTGGGTTTCCGTGGGGAGAGAGAGGTATGCATTTGTTTTGCATAGTTGTAGAATAGAACTTCAGCACATGACTCAAGGTTCAAAAAATTAAAAAAAGAGGCAAATAGAAACATTAATTATGCCTCTGAACCTTGTAATTTTAGGAGTTTTTAAATACTTGGAGTTGTCAATACAGTGATAGTCTTATCAAACTGAAAAGGGGAATCAATATGTTCGTTCCATTTTGTGACTGCTATTCAGAATGGCAGTGCTATGAATGATGCAAAGTAGTAGTAATTTTCCAGAAAAGCATTAGAGCTTTTCAGCAGGGGGAAGACTATAACTAGGGAAATTGGACAGGGGCAGCAGAGCAGAAACCATCCCTAGTTGCAGCAGCAGGGAAGCCACATGCAGCAGCAGTGTGGTTTTTCCTCTCTGCAGTTCCTTTTGCATTTCAGCCCTGAGAGATGAAGGGAGAAATTCAAAGTCAGTTGATGCTGGGCAGAAGGCTGATAAGAAAGCAGAATTAGTACACAATTTTCAGTTCTAGCTCTTCTAGGCTAGAAGCTCTTCTAGCACTTCTAGGCTTGTGGTAAAGTGCCACCAAAAATGTGGTAGGTCAAGGGGACATAAAAGATATTTAGACCTTGCTGCTATGAGGAAGCTGGTTATTTGTGTCTTAAAAGTCAGTACTGTGCTTTTAAGATTTATCATCTAACTTTAAAAAATGGGCAAAACCAAAGAAATCTATAACCTGTACTGTATGATGATCATCATATATTTTCTCTTTTTTAATGGAGAGGTCAGCAGCAGGTTTCTTTTTCTTTTCTGCTAGGCAGTGTACTTGATGTGACTAGATTATTTCAGGTGCACATCACAAGCTGTTGGACACAGTCCCTCTCCCTTTAGCATCACTGAAAGGGAATTGTACCACTGGAATTCACAAAAAGCAGATCGTCTGAGCTATAACTGAGCAGTATGTTGAAATAAAACTTTTAAGATGCATCAGCTAGCTGGTGTTCATTTTCTTTAGTGAAATTTTTGCTACATCTGCAGATGAGAGAGGCTTAATAATTAAAAGAAATACTGCTTTTGTGAAGCTTGCAGTAATTTTTCATTGTGGCATATCTTTCCTTCTTCATGTATATACTCTTTTATTTGAGGATTTATATTGAAGAAAGTAAGCATTTTCCTCCATAATCCTTGTCACGTGAAGTTCTGTAAAAAACGTGCAAAAGGAATGATCTCTCGTGTTTGTTTTTCCTCTGTCATGATGGGATATACGAGAGCAATAATATTTAATGCTCATTGCCAATGAAATAAATTTCCTTTTGATTCATGGATTGCTTCTCTCTGATGACATGTTTAACATTCAGAACACTGATACTTGTTTTAATAAGCCTCTGAAACTTTTGTATTGGTAAAACTATTTTTTGTGGACCTCTACTAAAAAGCGTATTGCTAGCTTCAAGATGTGGTGGCATTCATAGAACTTAAATGTGTTTCTGTTACTGTATGCGTTTTTGAGGTTTGGGCTAAAATCTGCTGAGCATAAGTTCTGTGCATGCAGTCAAGCTGTAAAGGAATGAGAACGTTTGACCTGGGAAAGAAAACATGAGAAAAATGTGAACTGCAGAAATGTCTTGTTATTAAAATAGGCTTTCCTTTATTGTAGCAACGAAACAATATTTTGAAACATTGAAATCCTGTGATATCTCTGCAGATGACATTGTGTCATGTGTAAAGGTGTGAACTTTCTGCCTTAAACCCTTCTTGAGACATGAGCACCATCCAGCCCAAGATGGTGGGGAAGACAGTACAAGCTGTGGACAGGCTAAAGGGTTGCTTCCCCTCCAGTGTCCTCTCGCCTTCCGATGTTCTTCAGCTTACCACTTTCCTGAGCCAGACATTGCTTCCATATCTGTGTTTAGTAGCACTTGATAGACCTTTCTTCTATGAATATATCTTTTTTATTTTCTTTTTTTTTATCATGTTTTGGGGATTTTATTTTTTTTTAAACCCTGTTACACCTCACCTTTGTCATCCAGAGTATCCTATTGCGAGGACCAATGCATTTACCAGCACTGAATTTTTTCCAGCATTTTTTTTGCCTAATCAGCATTATACGGTCCTTCTATAACTCCTTGAGGTCAGATTTCTTATCTGCTCTCATTAATATTCCCTGAAAAATTTGCTACTTCACTGTTAACCCTTCTTTGTTATGCGCAAGAGATGTCTCAGCACAGATGCTGTGCGACCCTACTCAGTGTCTCATTTGAGTAAGAAAACTAGCTATTTTATTCCTGTCCTTAGCTTCCTATCCTTTATCAGCCTCTCCTATATTTCCTCCCCGCCCCCCCTCAAGAATTTAGGAACACAGGACTGCGTTTATCACATCCTTAGTGACTGAATCAAAGACCTGTTGGAAGTTGGAGAGGCACAGCTTGCTCTGATGATGATTCTTCCCCTTGCTGGTTGTGTTCCTCATTACAGAGTCATCTAACACTAGCTGGTTCTGGCAGTCTTCTGTTCATTTTATCCATTTTTCCCTGAAGTGTCTTTGACTGTCACTTCAGTTCAAGACGCTTTTTTTTTTCCTGACTTACGTGCTCTTTAGAGGGACCTTTTCTTTATGTGAAAGCATCCCAGATCTCCTATGGTATTTTTTGTGACATGATTGTCCATTTGAGCGATCTGTAATGCATATCACTGCTCAGCTGTGAGCAGGACTTGCTCTCAACACCGGACACGCTGAGTCTTAGTATTATAACGTGCTTGGCTGGACAGCGAGGCTTTTAACATTAAGAGTGGTGTATTAGAGAGGCGATGATCTGCAGTGTTACATGATTATTTCCTCTGTATCTTTTCCAGTTTGGTTTTTAAAAAATGTGTAGCAGAAATAGTTTCTGGGATCCAGCATTTCAAGTCAAATGGAAGGTGCTGGGTTCCAGGAGCCAGGGACATGAAATTATTTCTTAATTCCCTCCATGGCGCTCTCTTGTTCAGATGAGAACTTACATAAGGCACCAGCAGGGTCTTTTCTGCTTTTCTTGGAGCTGAAAAAGCCTAGGTTAAAAACTGTTCTGCTTTAGGACTTCTAAGAAATTGAAGAGAGTCCAGAAGACAGTCTTAAAAAGCAACTGCTGTAGGGAAATGTAAGTCTTCAGATGAGTAAAAATGTGCTATGAAAAAGATGCCTTGCAGTTACTCCTTGTGGTCACCAAGATTAAGACAAAAAGGAGTTTCCTTAAATTGCATTAAGGTGTTTTCATATCAGATACTAGTAAAGGTTTTATGACAATAGGAGCAGTAAAGCACTACTACGAGTTAGAGTGGCTATGAATATTTTTATGAACAAACTGGACAAATGGCAACCCTGGTTTAGATAAACTCGGTACTCCTTTAGCAAAGGATGGACTAAAACGCTTCTCGATGCCCTGGGTCTTCTGTAGCAGCCTTTCTTGCCGGGATGGGCAGCAGCCGTGGCTGCGCTGCACCACCAGGGATGGTGAGACCACCCTGCCAGGAGAACCCTCACCCACCGGCTGCATCTCTGTCCACGTCCAGCCCACTGACCTCAGCCTCGTAGTCGGCTCCAGGCTGAGGCTGTCATCTGTCGGAGAATAACTTCATCTGTGCTCCAGAGCTACCTTTTGTGAGCATAAATTGCTGGAAGTTACCTGTTGACTCGCTGCTTTTCTCACAGGCATCTGTTAGCTAGGGTACAGCAGCACTGCATTACGGAGGGCTGAGAAATCCTTGAGGTGGGGGGTATTTCCTGCTCAGCGTTTGCAGAATTGAATATATGCCATCCTTAATTGACTTTATTAAGGGTCATCAACCGAGCAGACTAATTTTCCAGGTTCTTTTCTGAAAAGGTGTTAGTAAACAGAATTAACAGATGCACTGTCTCCCTGCTGTTAGTTGCCACTGGGATTCATTCTTGATTGCAGCATAATGGTCTGTATTTTTGGTCTTCCCTGGATCTGTGCCCTCTGTAACAGGATGGTTATTTAATGCTTGTACACTTCTTCCAGCTGGCAGGCACTCTCCTTTTTTTTGGCATAATTTCTTCCTATTTTTTTCATATATTTTCCATGCTAAGATGGTTTGAGGTGAAAAATACAAAAGTGATGGTAAAGAAAGATAGGAGAAGGTGCCTACTTACAACTATGAAGTGTTTGCGTTCTAATTGGTAAAACTGGTCTAATATGATTTCTGATAAAAGAGAGAAATATATCCACCTACCTATTTCTTTGATGTGGTACATCATTATAAGTTAGAAAATTGGGATCTGCAAATGTGCTTAATGTTTGTCACATCTAAATAGTAGCATTGTGGGCATAGTTCATCACCTCTGCTATGTTAATGCCAGCAAAAGTTTGTATATGAATGAACAATTTATGCCTGCACTAAATGAAAATGTCGATGGTTAGCAGAAGACGCTGTTTTGTTAGCCGCTGCTTCACTTGCTAAGATGCCAGGAAGAAGCGCTGAATACATTGTTGGCAGAAAAGCCAGGCAAATTAGCCCAGCCAGAAGAGTCCGTCAAAAAGAAAAAAGTGGGAATTAAACTTGGCAGGCTATTTGCTTATGTGCTCTGGGGGAAAAAATGAAAAACACATATTTTACCAGAAAAAAAGTCGAAAGTCAATTAAAAAAAACCAAAACAGAATTATCCTCCACCAAAAAAAAAAACCCCAAAACCAAGGAAATCTATGCTGATGTCAGGACAACACAAACTGAATCTAAGCAAGCCATAGGCTACCCTAACCTAGCTTTAAAAAGTCAAGTTTCCTCATTAAAGCACAATTAAAAGAAGACTTAACTGAACCAGCCTTCGTATCCTAACAATTTGAAAGTACTTTTTTATCTTTTTCTCCAGATCTTCGTAATAGAATTTTCTCTTGAATAATCGTACTCTTACAGTACGGGCTTTTTTAATTATAGAAAAAATATCTCATACTATGAAACAAAATGAAGTTTTATTAACTTGCAAGTATAAAAGTCTAGGCTACTGATGCAGGTAATCAGGGAAAGTATATGAGAAGAGCAATAGAAGATGTATATATTCCTTATTATACTCTCTCTACTGATATTTAGGGTTGATCTCAGGTCATCCATAGTTGCCAAGGGTGTTGTAAGCTTCCCATCCCCTCTCTCAAATGCAGCATTAATGTGCTACCATGGAGCGTGTGAAATAGAAATATTTAGTGTAAGTCTGTAAGCTGTCCTTGTAACCATAGGTGAAGAAAGCTTAGCAGAAAGCTATGGGGATTTATGGCATTGCTGCTACTTGGTGGTGCAGTGTGGTGGTGTGCTTTGCACACCTCAAAGATACAGGGCAGCAAGGAGGTGACCGTATGTGTTTAGATTAAAGCCATTTTTGTGAGAACAACAGTCACATCTACTCAAACCTTTAAGTTTGGATGCTGTTTTGGGTACAGAGGTAAGTTCAGTTTCGATCTAAACAGGTTAGTTGGTGAAAACTCATTCCCTGGAGATGAAATTGAAAAAAACCGTATATTTCCAGCCTTTCCAATGTTCTATCACAAGTACCAGAAATACTTTAAAATTTTATTTTCTCAAGTCAACTAAGCACCTGCAGGCAGCTCCCTCCACCCTTTCTCAAGATGGCTGGTGGACTTACCCCTGCCTGGAGGGAAGGAGAACTCTCTAGCCTGTCTTCTCCATCCATCACGTCTCTGAGCTGGAGACTCGTGAGAGGTAAGTATAGCAGTCCTGCTCACGAGAGAGACTGCCATGCTAGAGAATGAACAAAAATTCTTCTTTTCCTTTCATTTTATTTAGGTTAAACATTGGAGAACTAGGGGTTTTTTCAAGTTTCTAAAGTGCATTTTTCTTTTAAGAAAGATTTTTCAAAGCAAAGACCTTTATGTTCCCCACATTTTTAATATATTTTTTTCTTGTATACATAGTTTACTGGCTTCAAGCCAACATATTGGTGTGACTTGCTACCCAGACCAGCAATGCCAGAGAGGGAGCTTGCTCTCAGAGAGGGAACAAAATGTCTTTGGAGCCCTTTGGCATGCAGTAGCCTAGCTAGATGGCTGATACGGAGAAGAGCTGACGTATGGGCACTCGAGAGTTGCCTCTGTCCGTAGGTGTCTGTTGTTTCCCCAGGACAACTGTGTATGTGTTAACTTTTCATAAGAGTCCTTTCAAAAATAGCCCAGTGAACAATCAGGAAAACATAGCAGGATCCAATCCTCCCAGTTGTCCTCCTTGCTTCCTTGGGGACTCCCTGGGGGCTTTCTGCAAGACGCCGGGTTGGCCTTTGTAGCCCTTGGCTACTGACAGCGTGCTGCCGCTGCTCCTCAGTCCCTGGGACTTTTGTTCGTCCGCAGGAAAGCCAGTCATCTGCAAGAGAGAGACTTTATCGGAACTCGTAGGTAAACACCCCACGTGTCAAAGCGAGTAGCTGACTAATGATGATGTGCTGACGGAAGAGGTGGTTGTAGAAAGCATCTGAAGAATCGGAAGAGAGAAGGGAAGAGAGTCTGTTTCCAGATAATACGAAGCAAAAAATTATTCAGGGGCAAAAAAAACCAAGGCATTTATAAGAGCACATTGCTTTGTTTTACAGGACAGCTTCTTTAAATAAGAAAGCTGGAGGACAGCAGCTTGAATCAAATGAGCTGGCTCTACAGGGTGATTTTGCTCTTCCAACACGCTGCTGCTAGAAGTCCCTGAAACTTTCTAAAGGATATTCTTCTGGTCCTGCGTAGGCTGTTACACTGTCTCTTTCTTTAGTAGTGCACTGGGCCTTACGGAAGTATGGGTGATAAGAGGGCTCTTTTCTTCTCTTCATTCTCCAGTTGCTTTTGCTGCTGCTTTTTATCAAATACATGATTTAGCTGAAGGCAAAGAGCATTTTGTTGAAGAAATGGTAATGAGGGTTTTCTGGGAATTAGAGATCAAGGATTTTTTTTTTTTAAAAGCACATTTCAACTCCTGACAATTTTGTGGAGGAAAGGAACTTGAATACCTGCAAAGGTGTGAAATGTCTGTGCAGCCTTTGAAGAGCTGTATAAAAGCCTTCAGAAGTGTATCTCTTCAAAAACAGACATGCCAAGCAAGAAGGAGTTGAAAGGAATGTTATCTGTGACGGAAAACTAGTTTTAAAATGCAAACCTTAGCTCAGCTTTCAAACGTACTATTTGTCGAAGGTAAAGCAAGATACCTCTTGGCCTTTAAGCAGGAAAGCGATGGTTAAAGCCAGCTAGAAGGGGTTGTCTTTGGGGAGCACAGCCCAAGCTCTTTGGTGCCCCAGGCGCTTCCCTGTTTCGTGCTCCAGTCTGCTGTAGCATCTTTCTTCACAGGGCAGACCTAAACCTGTTGCATGGATCCACCAGAGGATTAGCCTTTACTGGATGTCTCCAATAGCTGCGGTCGTCTCTTTCGCAGCAGTTGAGATCCTCTTCAGGATGAAACGCGAGTCCTGCCTCTGCTGTCTCACCAGGAACTACACCAGATCTGCCAGGTAGCTGAAAATAGAGAAGTCCCTGGCACCTGTGGATTTCACACTGCCACAGAAGATGATGCTGGGAGCGTGGGTGGCTCTTGCAGCAGCAGCAGCATTTGGGCGTAGGGGGACAGTCGGTGCCGGGATGAAATGGCTGCACACTCTAGTGACTTTTTCCCAGTTGTTGCAATGACCATGTTGGCAAAATGACTAAAAGAAACGAACATGGCAACTGAAGTCATGAAACATGGCCTTCGTCACCCCGAGGGGGACCTGCCCTGCACAGCTGGAGTGCAGCAGCGGTGGCATCGCGGCATTTCCATGAGCAAGCCCCACGTTGTTCACTCTTCTGGTAGAAGACAAGAAGGCAACAGAGGGAAAGAAAAGGGGTTCTGTTGCTTTTTGAGCTGGCGGAGCCTGCACAGGAGTGAAGGGGCAATCACAGCTGGTGCAGGGGTTGTCTGGGGACAGAAACCTGTGTTTCAGTTAGCTAGATCAGCTCTGCCATCTCATGGAGCTTCTCCCCAGAGTGCCCACTGCTCGCTGTGCAGCCTGCCACTGGTGTCCCAATAGACTTGTCCAGCTCGCTGTCATCTCCAGAGCACCATCACCCCACCCAGGCTGGCACAATCCACCCCACCTGGCAGCCCTCCTTGGAGGGGCTCGGTACCACAAGAGCACGGGCTGGGAAACACTTGGCTTTGGCTGTGTTGTCAAGTGCTGGTTTGAGAAGTGATGACCAGCACCCACCCACCCCACAGCAATCTGCTGCCAGTGCCGTTAGCATAGGTGCATGAAGAAGAAGCAAATGCCACCAGAATTTGAAAGAAAGAGGTCATCTTGCTGCTGTGTGGCTCTAGTTACCCAAATATTTGGTTGAGATTGAATAGAAACATTAAATGTCACCTCATGAAGTAAAAACCTCTCTTAGGCTTTAAAATACATTGCATTATAGTTTATTTCCCATAAAAATATGTAAATAATTAGTGCTTTTAAATGAGATTTAGTAAGTCATGGTACATTTATATTTGAAAGACTTTATGCCAACTATACTTTGACTTTTCAATGTCTTTCTGGAGCCTTACAAATGAGAAAGTTGTGCTTTTCCTTCTTTCATGTCATATTTATGCTCGTGAGCCCTTTTCTTAGCCGTCATGTTTGCATTTTCTTTCCCATCTCTGTGGCCACCCAGAGCTCCCTAATGGGGTCAGAGAAAGCAGTGGATTTTTATTTTTTTTCCCCAGTGTGGTTGTATTTAGTTCGTATGATGCAATGCTGTCCTCAGGATGTAACGGTCAGTTTGACCTCCTTACAAACACGGAGAAAATATGTGAGAAAACATTTTACAAGCCGTGAGAGGATTCTTGGGGGCTGTCAGCAGAGCAGAATAATTTTCCTTGGCTGGCGACAGTGAGGACTAGACTGTGCCGCTGACCATAGCGGCGTATGAAGAACAGCCTTACAAACAGCAAAAGTCACCACAGACTGGGCTCACTCACTGTTTTTTCCACATAGTTTTATCTCATTTCATTTTATGGAAACTTGAAAGATATTTATTTAGGTCACTACTTCCTCTGTAGCCTTCATGACACCCTTCAACTTCACATCTGCAACCTTCAGACTTAAGGAAGGAGCATGCACCATGGCTGGGCTGTAAGCAGGGTCTCCTGATTTCACAGAAGTTGCAGCATCCTGCAAGGGCAGGGCATGGAAAGACAACATGTTGTACTTTTCATTTTGATTGTGAGAGAAAGGCCATTTTTATGGCTTCCCATAGATTAATGGATGATTAATGGAAAAATATTTGCAAAGCATGTATGTATTTGAGTTGTGATTCCTCATTTTAAATTGTTAGGGATACTAAGAATTGCCGTACAGCCATGGCAGAATCTGGTGTTTCTGTTGAGGATTAAGAAAAAGGGAATGCTTTGAAGCCCAAGAGTTATCTCTTCTTTTAAAAAATGTAGGTGTTCCTTCTACTGGACAAAAAAGTTATTAATTCCCCCAGTACTCTTAAGATTTTATATTAGGAGGGGGAAAAAAAAATCAAGCTCTCAAATCTAAGGGCACATCTTTTTGTATATGGTACAGTATTTGCCACAAGTTAAAGACATTAACTTAAGTAAATTGTTTATGCTTCTACAAAAAATACTTTAAAGTTCACTCTTTTTGTGATAGCATTAAAATTCCCAAAGGAATTTCATATCCATGAAATTTTTTTAATCATGTGCCAACTGCCTCTTATGACATGTATGAACTCGCTATGGCAAATGAAACAGTTTGTTATTAACTTTAAAAAAAATATTAATAACACACCTTTGATATATTTCTGATAGATCAGTAGTCTGGCTCATTGACAGATTAACAGATTAGGGCACATTGTGATTTTTATGTGAAAGACAATTTTACACAAGAAGATAGTAGACATTACCAATTTACCATTTCAGCCAAAATTGTTAGCAACAACAGAAAAATATAGTACTATTAAAAAGAAAGACGGTTTCTGTTGTTACTTGCAGCCCCAGGTCTGGTTCCTGTGTGTCCCTCTGCCCTGCTGGAGACAGAAGCCCAGCAGGACGTGAGCAGTGTGGATCATAGCCAGCAGCTGAGGAATAACATAAAATTCCTCTTTCTTTATTGTGGAGGGGTATGATCAAAGTAGCTGTGTGTGTTTCTTTCTGTATCTTTCCTGGCTGTGTTAGAATATAATTTTTTTTACACTCCAGCGTAAATCACTCCAGTGATTTAAATGAGCAAGGCTGTCATCTGTCACCTTGCATTTTTTTGTCTCACATAAAAACCTTTCTGCCCTGAAAGATCTGTGTCCTGCTGGGAAAACACGCTCTTACTGGGAAACGTGGCATTAGTGTTGCTTAGGATAACAGAATAACACCGCCTAGAATAATGTCATTTCACCTTAGCTTTCCGTGCTCAGAAAAAAACCAGAAATTCCTGTAAGTCCTGCTAGCAACCAGCTTCCTGTAGGTGTGTTTAAGTTTTGTAATGACTAGCACACCTCAGGCCAACCTTTCTTTCACCCCACTTCTTGGTTAAAAACTGATTTCACATCTCATGGAGCTGCATAATTATCATCAAGTAGAATCTTCTCTGAGGGGATGGATGGTGGCTGGTGATTTATTTCACAGATTATGAATATGGTAAAATAAGAAAGGCAAGCAGGTGGTGCAAATGCATCAGGACCCTCCAGCAGCTGTAATACAAATCACAGCGGTGGTAGTAAACGGGGACTGGAAAGGGGCAGTGCTTTTACCGTGGAGAAAGCCTGGTGCTTCTGATGTCAGGAACATGAAATGCGTGCCCTTGTGTGGTGAAAAATTCTAGGTTTGTATGAAAGCATACCTGGCTTTTATCTTAAACCTTGAGTGCATCAGCAAGGAGGGGGAAGATTTTTCCCTCTCACCCTTCGGTATTCCTTCCATAAATCAAATTCGAACGGAATTGCCACTGGATAGTTTAGACTAGTGCTGCACCAGTTGTTTCAGTGATCCTACAACAGTCTACCCTAAAAAGGAATACTAAAAATCTCTTTTTGATAAATATAAGCTGATTGCTTGTTAAAGCTGCAGGATTTTCCACGTGAATTTACATTGCTTTTATTGTATGGATGTTTCTCAGACCGTATTCATCAAACATTGTTTTCAGAATGACCAGAAGGTCCCTGTTACACTTCTGTGTTGGGTATTGATACTTACTTATCTCAGGGAATATTTTCTGAGTCACTGTATTCATTATTCTTGCAAAGAAACCGTAAGTTTCTTTGTTGTGAGGTAATGTCTGTTCATCTTTGTATTGGGGTAAGAAATGATTCTTGGTTGGGTCTTACTAATTGTTTTTAAATCTTATGTAGGTGTTTCTGCCTTTCAGTTAATCCATCTATCAAGTGCAAGCTGGCTTAGACGTAATTTAAGTATTGCCAGGACAATATTTCAGATTTTTTAAAATCCAAGCAATTTATGAATTAATTGCAGGTCTCTGCAGGTTCTTACAGAAACCAAAAATACGTATCCCTGAAAACATCTCCGGTGGTGTCTGTAGTAAAAGTACAATAAACCTTTAAAGAAGTGCAATTTTTAATTCATGTTAAAAAAACCCTATTGGGGTGATAGGAGGGACACATTGCCTGTGCCACCGTACTGTCCCACCAGTAGATTTCTTAGTAATATTCATAGCATTGAGAATGGGGGGCTGGTTAGCTTCAGCTCAGAAGCTTGAATGTCAAAATTCAGGTCTTGACCATAAATCTTCTGGAATGTATTTAAGGCAAGCCCTTCTCAGTATGCTTGAATACACAGGGGAGCAGGGGAGATGGGTTCTTTGTATCCCAATTGGCATTTTTTATGTTGTTTTCTTTGATGGTTCCTCACCATGTGATTTACTTCCCAGCCCAGGATCTTCTGATGTGCTTATAAAATCTGAATCACATGAGTGTAAGACAGACGAGGAAAGAGGACTGTACTTGAAAAGGCTTATGGACCCAAATGTGACACTTGTGGGAAGAGCTTCTCTGCACTGAGGTCTCAGAAGCGGATGCTGCGGCTGGAGGCCGGTACCCCACGCGGCCCCAGGAGAGCAGGGGATGCTCCCCATGTCTCCCCCGCTGCTGAGCACTTCTGTCTTGCCAGGGGCACGTTGCCCACTGAAGTCTTCTCCATTGCATTTTATTTACTTGATGAAGTATGGATTTGATTAGTCATTGATTTGATATTGGTGTGTATCAAGCCTACTGCATTATAAAAGCACGCGTCTTTAAATAAGAATGAAGATTGCTTTGCAAAGATGAGATCCTTTCATCTTTGCTTATGTTGTCTTGCGTTGATTCTTTTTTTTGCCCTGTATGTCTCTTTGGAGTCAGTGGGTCTGCTTGCAGAGTAAGGGTCTGTTAGACTAGATAAGGATAGTGGAATTCAATCCCACTTGCAGGTACATTTATTATTGTGCTAGAATAAAGCTAGAAATGGAATATAGTTCCTCAGGGTTCAGTAGCTATGCCTAGTCTTTGAAAAATGATAAATAGCTCCTAATTAGATGAATGACAAATCAGGAAAATGATAAATACTTTCTAATAAGCCCTTTTCTCAGTGGGAGTTTAGACAACAAGCTCAATTCTGAACATCTGAGGAATGTACAGAATTGTAATCAAAAGTGATGTATGTTTTTATATCAAGAGTAAGCTGTGCGAGTTACAGCTTACGTTTGTTCATTCCAGTCATTGAATGAAGCAGAATTAAAAAAAAAAATAAAGAAAGAAAATAATTGCTGTCTCAATTTGATTTATTCTGGCTACTTCAGGTTTCCCCCAGGGTGTATTTAGAAGAAAGAAGAGTCTGAAAATAATCTCCTGAATATTTTAAATGTAACTCAGTATGCAAGTTGATCCATGTGTCCTGCTTTGAATCATGCAGTAATCTCAATATAAGAATTGTGTTATTTGCAGCAAGGAAAAAAAAAAATGGTTTTTGCATGCTAGGACAAAATGGCCTCCCCCCCCCAAACTTTCTAATGATATTTAGAAGTGCATAGATGAACCTGTAGATGACTTTTAAAGTATTTGTTACAGCCTCAGCGCAATTCTTTGTCTCTGAGATGACTGTATAAAGTATGGAAAAAGAAAAAACTTGTTAATAGAGAAAGGAAAATGCATTATTAAACCTCTTTCTTTTTTTCTTTTTTTTTTCTTTCCTCCCCCACAGGACATAAATGTATGTATCCTTGAAAACTACCCTGAATGTTCCAATCCCAGGTTATTTTACATCATACCGTATTTCTGTGGACAGCATCCAAGATGCAGGTAAATATATACAAGGTATCCCAATTTGTTCAGCAATAGCTATTGCTAACAATTTGTCAGAAACTGGTAATAAAGAGGCAGCAGTTGTTTGAAGTACAAGAGAAAAGTGAAAGTACAAGTGTAGCACTGTATGTCGTAACTGCCTGCATATAGTTTGGAATAAGGAGGGTAAGGCAAATGTAGTACTATTCTTTTTTCTTGATTTAATATGTGAATAATTCCTCAAATCTGGATGTGTTTACATGGATTTTTTTTTTTTTTTCTGGGTTGGCAAGGTGAGAATTGCAGTGACCATATGTGCTTGTTACTCGTTTTACCTCACTGTAATTTTGTAATATGTGTTTTAGCTCTGCTCAGATGCTCACATCAGGTCTATACATGAGGAATTCCAGGTTTCTATGTCCACGTAAGAAATAGTAATCATGCTTAGAACTATGTAAAATGCAGCCTCCTACTCTGTAATTGAGCTAGCTCATTTTAAATGTGTCTATTTACACCATTCTCGTACATATGTGAATAATTTTAAATACCTTCTTGTTTTCAAATACTTTTGTATCGTTGGTCACAGCATGTTCTTTATTAGGTTTGTTCAACTTCAAGGTATTCTGTTTATTTATTGTTACTGCTTCTCCATAGTGGAACAACTGCACGTGTTTTCAAAAATTTTTTTCTACAGCCATACTTTTTTGTAGCAGTAACAACAACTGAAAGTGTCTTCCTTCTTGCATCTCTAAGTATCTTTGCTGTAAAATCCTGCTTTAGTTTTTTGACATAAGTGAAGTTACGATTAAGAAGCAAAACAGATTCATTACTTCATTTTCATTACACATTTTTTTCTTGATGTATTTTGGCCTCATTTGCAAATGCTTATGGTGGCACCTTGAACTTGTGTGCATGAGTAATCCCATTAACAACACTCACATACCTGAATACTTCCACAAGATACCTCTGCGAGGTTCCCAAGCAGTATATTGAAGTAGTGTTCTGCAGCTTGTTATAGATCTGTCTCCTATCATGCCCTTTCACTTCCTTCAGCTAATTCCAAGTCACACAAGGAGCTGCAAGGAGGTTTGTAGTATTTGTTAGGACACTTTGCTCTTCCAGAAAATGGATCACTGCACAGAAAGTGGAAGAGAATGAAAAACTGCTCCAAGTCTGCTCTAGTAGGTTTGTAAAGCAGTAAGTTTTTCCACATCACCAAAAGAGCTTCTGGCAAATGTTGTTGGATTCCCTGTTGCATAGAGTTTGCAATAGCCTAATGGAGTTAGGGAAGAGGTGTGATCTCCAGCCACTCTTGGGTAGCATGTATGACTCGGATGTTCATCATACCAGCTGGAGCCTGTGAAAAAGCTGATTTCCCTTAGTTTGGGGCACTGGCATTATATCCGCTATCAATACAAATGCTGACTGCTGCTCCCAGGACATAATTAACATGAGTTAGTGTAAGGGATTTAGGATTCATATGCTTGTCTAACTAAATTGTGCTTCTAAGAAACTATGAGAGAAGCATAAAGATGCACTGGTGTCCTGCCAGCTTCTCCCACTGGGGGAAAAGATAGAGTAACCCTAAACTGATCTTCAAAACCAGTGTCAGTCAGAACAAACAAATGCAAGTCCTGTAGCAGAGCCGCAGGGCAGTCAGGGGTGATGGCAGGGAAGGGGAAGCTCATGGAGACTTTGGCAAAAGTTAAAATGAAGGACAAGGTGGGAAACAGCCTGGTAGCCTCCTGTGTAGTATTCGCTGGGTAACAGCAGGTGACGATGGCTCGCAGGAGTTCTCCTGAGGTGGTTCAAGGACACCGCCACCCCTTAGCACCCTTCATCACCCAAGGAAGTCGTTCCTCCCGTGAGACAGGTCATGGCTTCCAAGTTGAAATACAGAAGTTCACAAGTTTGAGCTTATAAATAACTTGGTGAAAGACATCTTCAGAACGGAGTACTTCCACGCAGTGATTCACTTCCTTTTAATGTGATCTTGTTTTTACATGCCAAACCAATTCTACGTGTTGTGCAGAAAAGCTCAGTAAGCCACTCGGGTTTGGGGGGGTCGGGGTATATTCTGTTAGAAGTACAGCACTGAATATTGTTTGATTCAGTTGTGTTCTTGGCTTGAATTTCAGAAGTAAATGCAGCTTTACACTTTTTTTTTTTCTCTCCTCTCTCTCTCTCTCCCTCCATTAATGTCATACAGGGAGCCTGGTGAATGGGCCCTTGAAAGAGCAAAGCTGAACGTTAATGAAAATTTTCTGCTTGTGGGCATTCTGGAGGAGTTGGAGGATGTGCTGCTTTTATTAGAAAGATTCTTACCTCATTATTTCAAGGATGTGCTTAGCATCTACAAAAACCCAGGTAACTTTTTCCATTAAAAAGCTATTCTTACAGAAACTTTGGCAAAATCTGCATGGCTGCTGAAAGGTACGTGTTGTCTTGCTTATTCAATGAAGAGATTTATCTCCTTTTTGGGGAGCAGATTCGATTGATGGGGAAGGCTACTTATTCTGATTTTATTCTTAATGTTACTGTGTGGTTTTCATTTCTGGGCAAGCACTTGGTGCTCCAGTGGTCTTGCCACATGCCAGAAGGCTTCCCGTTTATCATTGGAGTGACCTTTTCTTCTTTTAATTCTGTCATACTCGGCTCTCAAATAATACTGTCAAAATATTCTCAAAATGGTGTCAGCAATATCTGCCTAAGTAAACCTTCAAGAAATGGTTTGGGGAGCTGAATGCTTTGGAGATTCTCCAGTACCAGGATATTTATTTTCCCTCAGCCTTGACTAAGAGTTGAAGTGAAATCAACATTCAGTTAAACTGAGTTAGGTAAAGTACAAATAAGAACATGTATTTACAGCACTTTAAGTATAAAGCATGCTGAGGAAAAAAGTTTGGGACACTTGAGTAGAGAAATGAAAACAGAGAACACGTAATCTACCCCTTAATTTGCACCCCACAGTCAATCTGAAAGGGTTCTCTCTTCTCTACATCAGTCCATCCCTCCCAATGCTTATTTATTGCTAACTTATTTAGGAGGCAGTCTTGTGTTCCAGCAGAACTGATTTCCTGCTTATATTTGGCTGGGCCATCAGCATCGTGTGAACGAGGGAGGGATAAACTTCCCTTATTGCTTGGTGACTCGGTTATGTTCGTGTCAGTGTGAAACACCTACAGCCACTGAAATGTGTGTTTTGTACCAAGTTGTATATTAAAAACACGCAGATCAAAGATTGAATTTTGTTTGTAATGCATGCAGCTGATGGCCGGCATTTGACTGAGGGCAGCTATCACAGTAATCAGTCACTTTGGAGAAATTACGGATTTCTGTCGGTAGCCAGGAATTACGGGTGACTGTCCACCAATCCCTGCTTGCAGGATGCATCTTTGAAAATTTTGTATTTAGCGATGATACAGATATTATAGGGAAAGTGGGGCATTCCTTCTCTGAACATGATTTCAGTAGGTCATTACCTGCTTGCAATAAGGCAGTTAAGGCAGCTTTTTAGAAGGTATGAGTGTTAATTTGTTGTGGTACTATATGCAGCCATAGAGCTAATTTGCTCAATAACAGACACAAGGAGAGCATGGTATGGTATTGACATGGGAGCAGAGCCCAATTTTGGATCAGTTATTTCTCTTTGTAAATTAAAAAATAAAAAGACACATGTTTGTAGTATGTGGAGGTCTTCCTAAATGTTTGCACAATTCAGTCTCCAAGGTTTTCCCATGGGGATGTTAGACAAGAGGGAGGCTGGGGATCAATAGAAGGATGCTGTCTTTGCAATGAGCAGACTTTTCTTTGGGAATCAGTAGCACTTCCTCAGCTGTTCTGTGCACCATAGGTTTTTCACTTCTCTTACAATGGGGGAAGCTAACAAACGGCACAGAGGGTCTCAGTTTTCATTGGGGTGCCCTAGAATTAGTCAGGTGTGAAATAAGCAATCTCCCAGAATTGTTAAGTGCTGGATAGTCTTTCTCTTCTCTGTGTATATTCCAGTATCTGGGGGAGATTTGATCCCCTATTTCAGGACAGTGATTTCCGCTAGGATTTCATGTGTAAGACTGGTCTTGTGTCATGTCTGAAGGTTCACCTCTTTCCTTCAGTATTCCCCGTGAGGATTAAACTTTTGTTTCATTTTTCCAATTCACTTATTCACAAGGAAGAATAGAAAGGAAACAGTTTCCTTGTGTTAACTCTCTCCTCCTCCTTTCATGCATGCATATGTTTGGGGTTTTTTTCCAGTCATAATTTTTTCAGGTTATTTCTGAGTTGGTGCTAATGCTTACAAAATAATAAACAGACTCAGCCAGAAAGGGGGGAAAAAAAAAGGAAATTCAAGTGCTGTGTAAGAAATCCTACATCATTCTCCTCAGGGCACCTTAGACCTGATCTGCAACACCCTCTGCTGTTGCATCATGAAATGCTGGGAAGAAGAGATGTTACTCTGCCCAGCTGTGTGGTGATCCCACAAAGCAGCAGATACTTTGGGCCAAAACTGAACTTTTGTTGCAACTAACGCTTGCAGATTAAATCTGTACACTTTACAGTTTTGTCTGCTGACCTGCTGCTCCACCTGCGATACTCTTATCACAGTCTCTCCTCTTTTTGCATAAAGAAAGTAAAGCTTTTCCAGAACTTATCTTTTATCAGTTGAATATATTGAGATGAGAAAAACACAGTGAAGGACCGTGTACAGAAAGGTGATTCACTTCCACATCAGCGAATCTCTGCGCCAGAGTCCACTGCAGGAAGCAGTTCTGGATTAGACACAATTCAAAAACTGGATTTGTAGAGCTGCTTTGAAGCAGAAAGTAACTGAAGGCAGGCAATTTCCATCCAGTTTTGCTTTAGTGGATTACATAGATTAGAAAGCAGAGTAGGAAGCTGGTGATTGCTGTCCCACTAACATCATAATCTAAACCAAATTAAAAGCACCTACCTCCTGCTGTAGGAAGCAAACTGCTGGATGTTATCAAACCAAAAAAATCACATGTGCATTTAAGATACGTCTGTGGGAATTCTGGGTTAAACCACTTCTTCCCAAAGTTGGGATGCTCCTCCCTCGTTACAGGTGCTTTGGGTGGGCACCAGATCGCTATAGCTCCCATCCAAGCACACTTCTTATTTTCAGGAGCCTTCAGTATAGCTTGATGCTAATAGAAATCAGGAAATCTGGAAACTGTGTCTGATCTCTATTTCTTTTAACCATGCAAGCTGTATTCAAGCTTCTTTGTTTCTTCTGTGTCCGTAGTAAAATTTCTCATCTGAGACAGCATATAACAACATTTTTTGAGGAACTCTTGCTCAGTGACCTCCTCCTAGCTAGAATACAAAGCCTGTAGCCTTTTTACCTTCAAAAATACTTTGCTGCTATTGTTCTGAAGCAGAAGATCAGTAAAACTGTGGCTCTATTGACCAGGTAGGTAGTAGAAGGTTTACATCAGAGAGGACAGAAATGTGAGTGCGGGTGTCTGTATATGTGATGACACAGATAACTGCTTAATGCAGTATGACTTGAGTGCTTTTGTCAGTGATGCTAATGATTTGTTTTACATAAGCTGGCAGAAGGAAACTGTGAAGAAAGGTAAAGTATAAAAAAAGGAGTGAAATGCAGTTGACTTGTTCAGACACTATCACTAACAGTGGTTTATTGAGGTTTTTAATATATTGTGCTTGCCAGCTGCTGTGTATTTGTTCCATGCTGGCTTTTTTTTTTTTCTTTTAAACGGTGTCACATTTTGAAATGCACTCATTTTTCTCAAATTTTGTGAGTTTAAAACAGTTGGCAATTCTGCATGACAGGAAATTTTACGGTCAGAGGACACTAGGAGGATAATTCTCTTCATTGCATTAATAAAAATGTTGCCTTCAGCTAATCCATATGCCAAATATTTTGACTTGTGTGTTTTATAACAATGTGCAACAAAATGCAAAAAGCTCTTTGTGGTGCTAAAGTTTTCATTGGAACCAATCTGGTTTTATCTTGTAGAATAATTTAGAGCATCAGGTTTCCTGTTTTTCTCCTTTTCCACTCTCTCCTTGAAAAAAAAGTATTTTCTTAACATTGATACCAAGTCAAGGAATTGCGGAAGGATTCTCTTTTTTGATGCCTGTCTTGTCCAAAGTGACAAACTCTTACTGCCTTGACAGCCAGGACTGCCTTTGACAAGAGATCAAAAGGGAAGCGCAGGGGCAGGTGGCGGCAGCGAACGGATTGTGGAATAGATAGACAGATCAATAGGTGGGTAGAATAAAAAAAAAAAAAAAAAAAAAATTTACCGTGTTTACTAAATTTCTTTGCTAACACAGTAAAATTTGCTAAAAATTTTGTCCTTTTTTCTCCCCATATTGGAGCAGATAAGGTCCAACTGCAAAGCCTTGGATTGTATTTATTTCAAAATTTGGAAGTATTTCTTAACTCTTTGAAAGGCCTTGAAATACCTATAGCATAACTTTACATGTAAAACTTCTCCTCGCTCTCAGGAGCACAACTGAAGGAAAAATAATTGGTCAGTCCTGTTCATTTTTGCTGG
Source organism: Astur gentilis (assembly GCF_929443795.1). Lineage (NCBI taxonomy): Eukaryota > Metazoa > Chordata > Aves > Accipitriformes > Accipitridae > Astur > Astur gentilis. Next base: position 34,035,968 of record NC_064884.1, on the reverse strand, counting down.
CTATAGCTCACTTCCATAGCCTGGCAGAGAATACTTACAGAGTTTCTTTTGAGATAGGCATGTGTGGGTTTCATTTCCTTGGTGTTTTTAAGAGGCAGAAAATACACACTATATACGGCAAAACACAGAATTTTCTTCTGCCTTGTCAACTTCTGTGTCATGGGGTAAAAGTTAACAGCATCTAATGTAAAAGAATAGAATAGGTAATAAAATGGGTTTTAGCACCTCAGAAATAGGCCATATCCTCTCACCTTTCTGCAGGAGTTCATAAATTTTCTTTGGCACCAGAAGCCCTATAAAAACACTTCTTCCCAATATTGGGGGGGGGGGGGGGGGGATCTTTGTTTCCTGAAGTTACGTTTTGCGTGGAGAATGTGTAGATCTTGCTCTAAAGCAAGAGGACTGACTTAAGCTTTTCAAACAGTGAATTTTATTGAGTGCAATGAAATTACTCATGCTGTCAGCTGGAAGAAAATAGATTGTTCAGGTAAACTGTAAAATGTGCTTTTTTTGAAAATGCAACAAAAATGAGATTCTCCATAAGAATCACATTTACAGGGAATATTTTAAACTGTAGTAGTAGTATTATCCCAGGTAATATAAACCTCCTGATTTTTTAAATCCATTCTGTTCATGAATGCTAGTTACCCGGTCTTGATGTTTTCAATTTATAAGCTTCCCCTTCTCTTTAAACCCAGTAAGGAGGGAGATGCTGCCATTTATCTTGATTGCAAGGCTGAGGTCCCATGAGGCAGATGATGAAGCCTTTTTTTGATGGAGTTAGGAGAAATGTGGGATCAACCCTGGAAGTCTTTGCACCATGCTGAAGATTGCTCCTGTGCCAGGGCAGCCCTGAAGGTGGGGCATGCCTTCAGATGGTTCCTGCACTGGAAGTGGAAAAGACCATTTTCCCCACTCCTTGTCAAAATAAAACTCTTCGCAAGTGGAGAAGGCCGAGAGAGGCTTTTCTTTCTTTCCTTATCCCACCTCCCAGGCCATCAGTTTGTTAGCGGTGCTCCCCAAAGTCTGACTGTTACTTTAGTACTAAATTCTTGTGGCAGCCTTTATCCCACCCTGTTCTTGGGTGCTCTGGCAAGATGTGGATGCTATGCATTTGGAAATGTTCAGGAACTGAGGGTCATTGCTGGAAAAGTAGTTGTGGTATGAAGAAAGCAAAGGGAGGGTGGGAAGATCCCACTGTTCTTTTTTCCCCTCTGAGAAACTGGAATGGATGTCTGCAGGCACAACCTCCAAGAGCAAAAACTCTGGGTAAGAAATGTTGAAAGAAGTCTGATGGAAGGAGGCAGTGCTTTTTGTGCAGTCTTAAGCAGTGATCATCTTATATTCTGCCTTTGTTCAGCCCAAAATGAAATGAAAGAAAAAATGAGGACAAGCAATCTGCAGCTTCTAATAGTCTGCATGCATCTCGTGAGCTGTACTTTCTGGAGAGGGTTGTGACTGGTACGGGGAGAGGGAATATATTGGCTCATCTCTTGCGCACAAATGCACAACCCTTCTCTCTCCTACAAGCATCTGCACTCTTGATGTAAGAATAAAAGCAGCCTAGATTAGATTCAATTCCAGTGCTGAGACTTTTTTGCATCACTTCTTTGCATCTTCTACTTTCTTAAAACAGAATTTGGGAAAACTTGGAACACAATCAGATGTTCAAAAACTTTGGAGACTCCAAACATGCTGTCTTTTCTTTTGCCTCTAAAACAGCTTTATGCTTTCCCTAAATAATACTTTTGAGAGGAATCACTGTGTATGAAAGTTTTCTACAGAAGAGGAAAATTCTAAATTTCATGTGGAGGTAGAACATGAGGTTGGACTTGGGAAGTTATTAACTGCATAACGCGTCTATGGCACGTTCCCATCCATTATGTGAAGCCAACTGTATGTGCGACTTAAAAAGTTTTGTCCAGGAGGTGGTGTAATCTCCCTGCTTGTTCAGGACTTGCAGGGGACTGGAACATCGTGCCAGTGGTAATAGCACATGTGAATTTACATTCTGCCTGGGTGGCATTTTCTTCTTTATCACCCAACATCCTGTTCTGAAAATAGAAAATAAAATTAGGAAATGTGAACAAATTGTTCCTTTCTTCTCCCTCCAAAGTCTGATCTTTCAAAATTACATAGAAGAACACTCTAAAACAATGGGTATGCTAAAACAGGCAGTTTAAGCTCTAGGAGAAGTGTTTAACTGTATTTTTGTTTCTTGTAAAACAAATTCCCAGTTCTCTGTGTGCAAGAAAGGCAGGGAAAGAGAAGAGTCACAGTGCATATCCCTGAGGACGTTTGTTCCAATTAGGTTGATAGCATCTAGGACAATCTGCACAACTCATCTGCTTCTTGGTTTGTTTTATAAAGCTGAAGGTAGTATCAAAAGCTGTAGATACATTATTTAGCTCTTCAGCCATGAAAATACAAGGTTTGGAGAGCAGGGACAAAACTGGACTGCCTGATCTGGGATACCTTGAAGTTAGCAGAATCACCAATCAGTGATAAATGCAATCAGTGGACATATCCTCTTTTTTTCCAATTCAGTAAAGAGCACTTCTGGGCTTTCTCATGACTCTGTTTTTCAAAAGATCCACCAGGTCTTTGGAAGATTTGTCTCAGAAGCTAAACTTCTCTGTGGCAAATTCTGCAGCAAAGATTGGCAGCTTATAACAGCTGTGGTTCTCGTTCTGCTGAGGAAGGTGGAGCCACTCCAGACTATGTGTGTGTTGCATGAGGGACACAACTGTGGCACCAAAAGATTTATCCAAGATAGTATCGGTCTCATTGCTAAACTACGAGCAACAGTAAAGGTGTGGCAAGAGAGTTTGGCGTGGCTTTCCAAGCCCACGTGGAGCTTGTACACATCCAGGCTCAAGTCTGCTGTATTTACTGTTCCCTGCTAGCATGTACTTGTTAGATTGGAGTTAGCTCATATGTGCGTGGTTACACAGCAGAGCATTTGCCTATAAATACATTTTGTGACCCAAAATGAACGGCACATTTTGATACAAAAAGTGAGGTAGCTGACAGCCTGACATGACAATGACAGTCACTCCAGGTAAACCTGCTCCCTGAGCTTATAGTGCAAGGAAATGCGATTTACAGGTCCATCTGCCAAGCATATTAGTATGGTTCTGCTTTCTCGGGATGAGTGGCTGGCTTTGCAGGTACAGCAGGACCAACAATAACTGCTTATATCACGTGAGAAATTGATGTATTTCATACTGGCAGGTTGGGATGGTGAGCATGGTTCATGAACTGGAGGAATGAGGAGGGCCAGTGTTGATCCTCAGTGTCCCTGCCCAGCGCTTCTGGCATTTGAGAAAGTTGGCCACCTTCCCGGTCTCACCACTGAATATGGCAAAGAAGGGGATACGGTTCCTCTGCTTGCCAGTTACGACGCAGATTTTTAAATCCTTATTTTAGGCTTGGATTTTCATGGGAGTTGAATTTGTAAAGGCTTTGCTTAGAATGAGTTGTAGTGGAAGGTGAAGTCCGTGTTCCCTTAAATCATCCTTTAAAAAACCTAGATCAAATGTTTCTCTTCTACTAAAGTTTCTGGACACGTGAGCTCGTAGTCTGGCTCTGACAACCTACAATGTATTGTAGACATAGGCTAAGTATTTTTTTCATAAATTACTGAATTTTTCCTTTCTTTGTGCTGTAATACACGTGGTATATACAGAGCTTGTGTTCTGCAGTCTGCTACCCTTTTCCTATTCGTTTCCACCACCTTTTTCATATTGCTCTTTCCCATCAACAGGCAAGGTCTTTGCCTGAAGCCAACCACACTTTACTTTTTTGCATGCTCTCGTCTGAGTCTCTCCATCATGGGCAGACTTTCCCCTCTCTAAACTTTCTGTATAATGCATTTATACCTGTAAGATTATGAAGGCTGAGACCACCTACAGCATTGTCTTCCTCTCAGTGCAATTCCAAAAGACTTCAGCCTCCAGATTTTGCATTTCATCCCACATCTTCATTACGCTTGCATTGTTTCAATTTCCTTTCATCAGATCTATTGGTGGGCTGTCTGGTTTTGGACTAAACCCACACAGATGTAATTTCATACTTTGTTGCAGTAAAAATAAAACTTATTTGTGGTCTAAATCCCAAGGGGCTAGTCAGCCAAACCCTTGCATCCAATGTATTGAGTTCATGTGTATTTTTTGTGTGTGTGTCAGGAGATCATTTTGAAGGGTTGATGCTGGTATCTTTCAAGCAATTGTCATGTTTATCTAGTAAGCATATCAGTCACTAAAGATGTTATGGTTTATAACAGTGCTCCTGCTATTCATCTGAGGTTGATTCCCTGATGCATCTTTTAAATGTTTCCTGTTCCTAGTATAATAAAGTAAAAAACCCATGGGCAAGCAGCTTTGTTAAAGCTCTGGCACAGAGGGAAAGCTGCATTCAGATACAGCATTAGCTATATCTCATAAATAATCCAGGGTCAAAACACCGCAAACATTTTAATGACAGACAATTAAAGTTTGCAATGACAGTTCATTCCTTCTTGACTAAATTACTAGCTAAAATCATAATGCTATTTTAATCAGTAACATTCCAACTAAACCTCTGTTACTGCTTCTGCTTTAAAAATAGCATTTGAATAAAAATTATAGCAGTAACAGATTATGCAAATTGCTTCTTTGCCAACTTTGACCTCTATTCAGGCAACAGAAGGCATAGAGGAGGAGGCAGATGGCCAGTAAATCCCAGTTCCGTTCCCAGCTGCAGCTCCAGTACATTTGCACAGGTCTTCATTTCACCTACATGGAAACAAGCAAGTTGCACAAGGTGGCTGAGGCTGAAAAACTTTAGTTAATAATAGGACCAAAACAACTGAGAATTTAGCTCGGTTAACATTGTGTCCCACAGTATGTTTTTCAGGGTCAGTGTTTGGGGAGAAGCATCTTTTAACTGAAAACTGAGCATATTTGGCATTGAAGACACAGGAACAGTATGGTGCAGATGCCAGAGCTGACTATTCGCTTTGCTTTTAGGAGCATAATCACATTTTTAGTCTTCAAAGGAGGCTATTGTATTTTTCCCTCAGACTAATTGTAAGTCCTGCCCAATTGTATCAGTGATAGAATAGGCTACACGTTAAACTGATCATTCTTATCCCTGAGGCATCTTGCAAGAGCAATGCGAGTACTGCGAGACAGAATCTTTGATGGCTCAGAAATGTTTTGAACAATACTAAAAGTAAAATAACTACAGAAAAGAAATTTTGTTATAAAAACACTTTTACCTGTGATTTTTGTACAGTAGAGATGAGCAGCCATTCCTAAGGAATTAGTTGAGTTTTCACATAAGCATTGCAATTTAAAATTGAGTTTTTACGGTGATACAAATGAGCTGCTGTAATAATTAAAATGCTGTAATAATTAAAATGAGGAAAACATGAAGGAGCATAAATTCTGACAAGTTAGGTGTGAAATTATAGCAAGGCACTTTCTGGCATGCAGCTTGCTAAAGGCATTGAAGCTAATACCAAAAGGGGTTTTTTAGCCACATCAGAACTAGGTGGCCCACCACAGAGTTGGGGAGAGGGAGACAGTGGGTAGCTGGGAGAGGTGGCAGGGAGACGCTCCCAGGGAAGAGACATCCCCAGAGTACATCTGTAAATAGACCAGTTACTCCCAGGGGACACACTGTATTGCGCTCTAAGTCATCTTAAGACCACTGTTACTACTACTAGAAAAGAAGGGAACGACTTACTAGAATAAATTTCCGCCCTTGATTACAAAGTTACAAGAATTAAAGCAAAGGAAATATATTAGCAGCATAGCTCTCAGCTGCTACGCAGGAGTCCTTTTGGTATGTCTCCCAGCCATCACTCCTGAGGCGGTAATCTGCTCACTTGAGCACAGCTTCACACCGTGGCTGTGCTCCTTCCTCCCAGCCCCTTTGCTTTGCCTGCCCTGGAGGCAGTTTGTGGCGCGGGAGAGCTGACCCCTTGCTCTTCCAAGAGTGAGTCTTTCTTAGAGTTTATGGTCCCTGTTTCCTTTCCCGGTTGGAATTTCCCAGCCTTTTTGATCTGTCTCTCTTGAAAACTTGCTCTCCAAGAAGCTATGGCAAGAGAAGAGGGGTTTACTAAATATGGCTAGGAAGATTCCTTTTTTTCCTGCTTTTTCTCTGTTCTTGAAGTGGAATCACAAATTCACAAGTGTGGTAAGAAAGAGTGTTATCCCCTCCGCTGCTCTCTAGGCTCATCTTCCCTGTCTCCTCCCTTTCTTCCAAATTGCATTCCCATTGTGTTCTTTAATTAGTATCTTCTTTCCAGTTGGGCTGCTTTTTCTCTCTCCCAACATTTGCACAATTGTGACTGCGCTTTATAAATCTCATCTTTTGAGTTGTACTTGTACTGTTTGGACTCAATTTGAATAACTTCTCAGTTACTTGCAGATGCCATCTATAATACAGATAACAGATTTGGTGTCAGGGTGTGGTGTTTTTTTCTCCTCAGTGATCTTTACTCCTTGGCAATGTCAGGAGTGCTGCTGTCAGAGCTAGTATTCACCAAGGATCTCTTTGAAACTGAAATTGCCAACTCTGCGGCGTGTCCTGTCGTTCAATCAGCAGCTGTTTTGGAAGAATGGAAGGTAGTTGACATGACTCCAAGCTTTTAAAGGGCTGCAATGGTCCCCTGGACAGCAACAGATGAAAGTATCCAATTTATGTACTGGTAGGAACTATAATAAAGAATGGGATTAATAGACAGTTGGGAAAAGTCAGTATGGTGTTTGTAGAGCCTCACAAATCAACTAGTTCCTTGAAGGAGACAGCAAGCACAGGGATATGAGATGGTACAGGTGTGATTTTCAGCAGGATCTCTGTCCAAAAGCTCTTAAAGAATATAAGTTGTCAGGATATGGGAGAGAATGTTCTCCTGCAGGATAAAGTTGGTTGAAGAGGTAGGCTTTAGTTGTTTGGTAGCCCCCCCTTACTTTAAACAAGCACAGGAGTCCTGCAGGGACCGTGTTCCAGCCTGGGATAAATGTTCTCTTAAAAAGATGAGACTGAGGTGAGAGAGGTCACTGTCAATATGAAACTACCAGGAAGCAACAAGAACACTGAAGTGTTTTAGTAATCGTAACAAAGCAACGAATTAAAATTCAGCTTCTGTGCAGTTGAGAAGGTCTGTCCTCGGCACTCAGGACTGCAGTACACTGATGCTCCGGGTCCCGGTCTGTGTCCAGGTTGGTAGGAAAGTGCGCAGACTGTCAGATGGGTGGGTATTCTTTTCTGTGCAGGGAAGCAGTGCCCTACAGAAGAAATTTTTATGAGAAGCTAGATCAAACCATGGCTCAGTTTTTCCAGATGGCAGAAAATGATGACGCAGGACAAAAAGGCTAAATCCTGGCTAAATCTCAAGAGCAGCTGAAGGAAAGACGTTCACATTTGAGGTGCTGCCCTAGCTGCAAAGCAGGGAGTTCATACAGCTGTAGTTCTGATCCACGTTTAATTGTAGGTGATTCAGCTCTGATTTATCAGTTCTCTTTCAAGTTTGTGTTCTGGGTGGGCAAAAGGTGGCAAGGGTGACAGTGAAGCCAAACAAAGGTAATTTTCTGTAGAAACACCAGGCCTCGTTTGCCAGCTAGACTTACCAGAGGAAGAAAGAAACTGTTGAGTTGGTCTCTGGTTTTCTAGCAGTGAGCAGCAGCTGTTTTGGTAGCAGTAGCAGCAGCTCATATAACAAATGTTTCATGATGAATGCAAACAAAAGCCAGCCCTGAAATTCCAGCTCCACTATGTACGCATAAAATATAAAACCAGTTCAAAATAACATAACTACTCAACTTAAGGGATTTTTCCCCCCCGCTAAATAAATTCCATATGAGCATTACTGTTTGGTCTGCTTGGTTCTCCAGGGCTTGCCCAGCAAACATTTTTATCATACAGGCTGAGGGCAAAAAGTGAGCATAAAAACAGACCAAGAAAAAAATATTTTTAAAAGAAGTGCACGTGCAAAGAGGTGTGTGGTTTGGGGGAAGGCTTTGAGAATACCAAACATGCTTACTGGATTGAAATTACTGCTGATTGTGAGTTGGCTGAATTCACTTGCCTCCAAAATAGGTCTTGGAGGAATTCTTCATGCACCTCCGTGCAATTTGGTTTCTGAAGATGACTTGTGGTTTTAAAGGCATCTACATGTTAGAAGAGTGTTATGCCCTCTAGCATGAATGTCTTTCCAGATAGCTGGTGGGAGGATTTCTGGGGAATGCAAGTTGCTGATGAGTGCATACTCAGGGGAAATGAGGGTATTGAAGAGAAAGAAAAATATAATAATTGGAGACTGAGGAGAAATAGAAGAGCTATCCAGGGGGCACTGCCTTAAATTGTCATCTTCCTCCAATTGCTCAAGTTAAAACAAAAAGTAAACCCCAGCATTTACCCTTCCCTCCCTGCTCCGTCGCTTGCTGAAAGTCTGGAGCAGCATCTGTTGTCTGCCCACGCAAGCGCTCCCGCTCTGTTCTCAGGCCCCGAAATATTCTCTCTTCACAATCGGTTTGCTTTCCCCATGGCTTGCTTTGACTCCTCTGGTCTGGCTTACCTGTAACTATGCGATTAATCAGCTCTGCGCATCCACCATAGGAAGAAGCCTTATATCTTGTGATCTGCCAGATCAATGATAAAACAATATAACCTGTTCCTATGCCTTTTGCAGTATGATTCCATCTAATACTTTTTGTGTAGTGAAAATCTTAAACGAGGTAGTTGTAGTGGTCTGTCTTCTTCCATGGTGTTTCTTTCAGTTGAGTTTTGGAGGGTCTATGAAGTTGTGTTACTGAGTAATGTATTGCTGTACTTAGGGTACACGCATACCTGTAAGCCATTATGAGTATTACATCTTTGGTATTATAGAGCATGCAAATGCGGGGCTTAGAACAAAATCTGTATGCTTGTCTTGGTCTTTGTTTCTCCTGCTGCTTGACTGCTTTGATTGATTTCCAAACAATCAGCTACGTTATTTGATTTCTTGCTTTTTGTGGAGTGGAAGGGGGAAAAGGAGATGAATAAAGAGCACTGCTGGACCTAGCAAAAAAACAGAGGAGAGAGGGGGTGGATTATTTCGTTGTTTGCTTGTTTCTAGCCAGAAAAAAGTACAACACAAGTTTCTGGGAGAGCCCAGTGGCTGGTTCTGTTGTGCCTGCATTGAGGGAAGACGTGGAGCACGCTGACATTGCTGCAGCAGAGTATTTGGTGCATGCCTGCCTTGCAAGGAGCACGTGTGTGCACAGTCTGGCCAGGGCCCCCGGTGTTTTACAGAGCTGTGCTCTCAGGGCTTTCAGGATGTTAGCAAGTTTGGAAGTTTGCTGCTTGGGCAAGAACATGTGCTTTTTCTGTTACATAAAGTGAGAGTGGGGGATTAATGTGTGGCTGATATATAATATACATCTCCTAAAAGCTAGTGGAAATTGGACATGACAGGAATGAGAGTGTAGCCAAAGCAAATTTATTTAAAATGTTGAATGAAAATATTCACAGAACTCTGTTTTAGCCTAAATACCACTAAATATTTTGCTGGGCATTGAAGTCTTATTTTAAGTTTTCTTCCACTCTTCACTGTCCCTGTAAGTGCTCTGCCAGTTTCAAAGTAGCCGTGACTGATCTTTGAAGGGTCTTCAGGCAGCTGACAAACCTGTTTTACTTAATGTCAGGTGCTTAAGTTATGTACCAGGGAATCTGAACTCTCTGCATGATCAGTGAAGAGAGGTAAATGGCTGTTTAGCTCTCTGGGGGTTTGTTTGATGCCCTGAGTGGCTGCCTGGAGTTCAGCAGCAGGAATATTTCTTACTTGTGCTGTATACTGGTATACAGTTGGGTAGGGATGGATGTTGTCAAGGAGTTGGCATGGAATAGTTTTTGTAGGAGCAAGGATGAAGTATGCATATAAAACCAAAGTTTTTATCATGACTTCTTAGTGCTCACCTTGTCGATCCAATAGATAGATCTTTGCATCATTAAGTGCTATTTTGGCTAAGCTTTTACTGGAATTGTTTGGGTTTTTGGCAGGGGGGTGGTTTGGGGTTTTTGAGCACCCTTGGTAGTATCTTTTCCTGCAGTGTTTCCAGGAGCAAAGTCTATGGCATAGTTCCTTGCGGGGCATAGAAACACAGCAGAAGCTCAGGACCTGCTTGCCAAGAGCAAAGGAGATGAATGAAGAGGAAGATCTATTCTAATAAACTCTCGAGAAACCCCTGCGTGGTGACCAAAGCAGCTGCTAGAAGAGTGCTTAGAGCAAATGAACTATAGAAGACAGGAAACCTGGGCAAGAAGTTTGGATAATAAAACTATGAAGGGATCTTGAAAAGGGTGAACCATGGCAGGACCAGCTGCGGTAGGGGATGGTGGTCAAACCAACCTGCTCAGGTATTTGGCAGCAAGGGAATTTCACCAGTTGCTTACTCCATGTTCTCTCCAAGGTTTTTTGGATGCAGCGCATGTGAGGTGCGTCTCTGGTCTTGCACTGTCCACAGCTTATGTTTCAGTGTTTGAGAAGTCCTCAATCTGTTCTGATTCTGCACTGAATCACAGAGACTAGTGTTTGTCCAGTTTCACCATAAAGGTATCAGGTAGTAGTGCTTTCCGTGTCTTCCTTAGGGTTATTATTTCAGGATTTGTGGATCTTTCAGGTGTGGGGAGTTTTTTCCCCTCTAGATTCTTACCCTATCCATTCCCATTCTTAATTTAGTTCAGTAAGTGGTAAATTCAGTGGTAAATTTTGAGTGCCTGTGATGGCAATTAAAAGTCATTAGAGACAGGGTATAATCTGGGAATCCTGGATGCCAAATAGCACTCTGAAGAAGTCATGGTCTTTCCTGGTTTTGAGTACATAGTTTTACTGATGATTTTGAGTGTTAAACCAATTGATTTTCTTTAATGACCAGGTGAGATGCTTAGCATGGGCGGATGTATACTCTTTTTAAGCACAATGAAACAGATTTCTCTTGTTCAGGTTGTTTTGTTTTGTTTGAAAATGGCAAATTGTTCTTTCCAGTCAGCATGGTGAAAAAGGGTGAGATGAGGGCTATTGGTGTCTAAGCCATTGAAAGAAAGACATTATCCTGATAGGCACATATATATATAATCACAGATATATACACACACACATATATACACACACACATATATACACACATCCTGATACACTTATATATACATCCTGATATACCAAGAACAGCTCCCATGGCACTGCAAACCCTTTTTGTAGTCAACTGTTTTCAGCTCTTATTAGCTGAAAATAACAGGAACAAATTGCAGCTTGTACAACTTTGCCTGTTTGGTGCAGCTATGCCAATGCAGGTGGCTGATAGCAAGAAACCTCAGTCTGTCGTCCTATACTTTAGCAAACAGCTTATCAAAAATGTCAGCCCAGTTCATCTGGAACTTTTACTAACAGAAGAGCAATGAAATTGCAAAGCATATTTGTCCATGTATTGAGTTTCAGCATTTACTTAGCACTGCTTTCTGCTGCTGGTGGAATATGGCATGGGGTCCCTGGCAGGCTCCAGTACTTTGTGCAGTTGCAGAACAAATTATTTAGCCTATTTTAAGGGCAGACTCACCGCTTAGCCAAAGGTTCTGCTTTGAATCGCTGAAAATTATTTTCCTTGGTGCATGTTTTTGCAAGCTACTTGTAGAAATCAATGGTTTGAGTTCCTGCTTAATTCAGCCATTCAATTCACAGGCTGCTCCTGTTACCCTTCCAGACCACATCTTGGTATACATCCCACTTGTTCAACAGGTTTTGTTTTAATGGAAATAAAAAGTTAGTGCGTAGACGCTTTGTATCTCACGTGCAGAAAAGGAAAAATTCCAAGTCCCACACATCTTTTCATATTGTACACACATGTGTGAGTAATTTTGTGAAGAAATGGCACATGATACATTGGTGTATTTTATTAGCAATTGGCAATGCCAGACCAACATTTTGATTTCAAAATAGTGGCAGAAATTACACAGATTGCCACTAAAATCAAAGGACAAATCTAGCACCGCATCCCTGCTTCTGAGTCTTAGCAGACAGACTGGATAATCAAAGGCAAAAGAGATACAACAGAAGTATTTTGATAAACAGGTGTCACCCACTTTAAAGTGTTGAATCTCAGTTTAATTTTTCCCATGCTACATAAATAGTCCCTTCACTTCCTTCAGCCTTGTGGTTTTTCATTTCCCGCTGTTATTCAGACCAAATGGGGAAAAAAAGAGGAAAAAAAAAAAAAGAAAAAAAAAAAAGAAGCAGTTATATTTATGAGGACTCTATATTTGCTCAGTTTAGGGGTTTTTGTTTCTTCAATAAATGTACTTAACAAAATTAAATGCTCTGGGAATGTGCCAGAAATGCTGTCAACCACTGTGGCAAGCAGATGGATGAAGTTTCAGCGGAACGTGATATGCCCGGGTTACTGCATTTGTTTAGAAACTGATGACCATAGTCACTGGCCACACCAAAGTAGCCTGTGAGGAATGTGTTTTTAAAGAGCTCGGAATCACAATTTCATATTGCCAGCACCTGTGGACTTACAGGAGAACTTGGGCTCCATCTAGACACTGAACTGAGTTCTCGGACCAGTATACTCAGCATTAAGACAAAACCTGATTGCATGCATTGGTCTCCCAATGAGTGCTAAGCCTAGGTCAAAACATGCACCTTAAGGCCCTGTTGGCATCTGTAAGTGCATATACACATCCATCGCGGTATGTGTCCCTTCTACGTAAACGTACGCCAAGCCTCCCAGAGATGAATTTTTGAGTTTTTTGAACAGGCCTTTACAAAGCTCCCTTGATTATTATTTTTTTTTTCCTCATTATTGTGGTTACTATGGAAACCCTGAATGTACCATTCTCTCAGATAACTTTTTCATCAAGTTTTCCAGAGAACTTCATTAAAATATTCCATTTAAAAATATATATATATATATATATATAAAGTAGTGCATCCTGTCTGCAGATTTTAAAAAGCTGATCATTTATGATTTCAGGATTTCTTTGAACTATTGGGCAGGAGTGAAATTTAGGCATTTATTCTTCTGGTAAGCTTAGCAAATTGAATAGGATTTCATATATCAGTATCAGATTAGTTGTTTTGAGGAATATCTGTTGAAATTGGGCGCTGAAATGTTAACTCTTGGTTCTTAATGATATTTTCTGTGTTACTTTACCAGATAAGGCATTTACTTATAGGTTCCCCTCTTGCTTTTAGAATTAGCCTGTGAAGTTGAAGAAATCTCTTGCCCTGAATTGCCTTTTTTGTTAAAGAAGTATTCTCAGTCTGTGCTTTGGGACAAGCAACAGTTCAAATCTGTGGTAAAGGCACATAGGTTATCATTTACTTCTGATTCTTAAGTATGAAAAAAAAGTTTAAATTAGTTATGTTGTATGGCTTTTTAACTGCAAATTGCAGTGTTTTCCATTACTTATTTGTAACTCTAATCACACCATCTCAAAAAGGATCTAACAGAAAAGGTGCAAAGCAGGAGCAAGGGAGATGGTCAGGGGCATGGAATGGCTTTCATAGGGAAAGAAACTTAATAAATAGACCTCTGACTTTGGAAAAGAGACAACTGAAGTGGAATATGCTAGAAACAAAAAATGAGCTATGCAGAGAGATTGAATGCAGAATGATTAGTCTTAATTTCTCAGGGACAATCAGTTTTTAAAAGTTTAAAATAGACATAAAGTGTTGGGTGGTGTTAGTTGTGGGTTTGGGGTTTTAAACCAGTAAGTAGTGCAACACACCATGCTGATGACCAAAACCACCTTGGTAGGACTGCAGAACTGCTGCATTCATAGAGAAGTTCATTGTGTCACTACATTTAGTAGCCACCCATGCAGCTTCTGGCTCGAGGGGTGCGCGGCTCCTGAGCACCAGAAGCTGCGAGACGGCACTGGGGGAGGACACGGTCTGTGCCTCTGCCACTCCTCCTCCAAGCATCCACTACTGGCCGCCATTCAAATACTCAGTATAGTGACTAAGTGGGTACTTCATCTGATCCGTTGTGCCTGTTATATGCATTATGTATGTATTTTGTGTGTAAATTTTAAATTTCCTAGACAGGTGTGACAGGTTTGCCCAGCCCTGACAGCAGCTATTTTTACTCTGCTGGCTCTGGATGGGTTCGAGCTAATTTTCTTTATAGCAGCCTATACAGAGCTGTGTCTTGGACTTGTGACTAAAACGAAGCTGACAACACACCAGTATTTTGGTTGTTGCTCAGCAGAGCACCCACAGCGTCAAGACCTTCTCTGCTTCTCGCCATGCCCTCTCTGTCAGTAGGCTGGGGATGGGCAAGAGCTTGGGAGGGGAGGCAGCCAGGGCAGCTGACCCAAATTGGTCAAAAGGATAGTCCGTACCATAGAACGTCATGCTCAGCAATAAAAACAGGGGTGGAGGAGGAAGAACAGCAGGTTTGGCTTCCAAGGTGGCCATTGCTCCGAGACTGGCTGGGCACTGGTCTCTCTGTGGGAGCTAGTGAGGGATTTCCTTTGCACTGCTTTTTTTTCCCCACCACCACCTATTAAACTGTCCGTATCTCCACCCACGAGTTTTCTCGCTTTCATTCTTCCTGTTCTCTCCCTCATCCCATTGTGGGGGAAGGGGGAGTGAGCAAGTGACTGCTGGCTGGGGTCAACCTACCACAACAGGATTTCTCTCTTTATCTTGATGCAAGTCTTAATGTTGCATGTCTCCTGAATAATGTTGGGGGCCTTTATTTCACCACTCCTGAAGATGGCAGAGTGGAAAATTGCAAAGTTCTTCCAACAAAAGCCTGTTTTGTTGCAGGTTTAGTGTTCTTTTTAGTAACCTTGCTCCCTTCCAAAATTGATCTTTCTTGAAGAGCTCTTCCTAATTGCTGTCACATCCTTGCCGGTTTCTGTCCCATTTTATCTTCATTCAGAGGTGTTAATGTTTACATGTGCCCATAAATACTGAAATGGAAAAAGGCAGCAGGTCATTTTATCTCCTGTTTTCTTAAGCACAAGGGAAGGTTTTGTGCGGTATAACCTTGAAGCACGGTAGCTGTTATGTCAGGGCTAATATTGTCGTTAAATCAAAACAGTGCAGTCATCCTGGAAACTGTGATACTAGCCAGTCTCTCTAACACTGAAACGAAACTACTGATTGAAACACTGCAGACATAAGACAATTTGCAGGACTAAGTGCAGGAGCAGTGGCTTTTCATACCCTGTAAATCTCCCATCCTGATTCATGGGTGTTTTCACAGTACTCTGCTAATTCCTTTAACCTGCAACAGAGTTAAGGCTACTGAGAATACACTTCCTGTAAACGAGGTGATAGATGACAGAACGATGTGCCCATGTATCTCTTCCCTGTCAGCACAGTAATGCTAAATGCGAGTTGAATTAAAAAGGATCGTTGAGCAAACTCTGTTTCCTCAGTGGATTGCTCTTGGTGCTGACGCACGAGCGAGGATGGTCAAGGTGTGCTGGAGCTGATCACGTAAGTCACTGAAGACAGATGAGGTACTACGGGGGAGGCTGTCTTTGCTGCTGGCTGGTACAGATGCGCGGGGTTCATAGGGAGGCCTTGGTCTGCAAAGATCTTGGTCTCATGTGTCAGAAATGCCGTGTCCCCTCTCCTTCAGGAGGAAGAATCTATTGCCTGGAATACAGAGCAAGTACATACATGTGTAAATCTCGATGGTGTTCGAACAGTATTTAAGCACCTAAAAATGTCCTGTATTCATTTATATTAACCCGAGCAGGTTAAAATCACGCTTCTCCTTGAACTGGGGCCTCCTTCTGAAAACCCTCAGACACGTAAATAATTGCTAGGGGAAGTCTCCTGCCACAGCTCACTACGTCCTGCGATACAGCCTCTGCGGGAGCTCGCCTCACCCAAGCACTTCAGCGCTCAGAGTCAAGTGGGTCACGCCAGACCGAGGGATTTTCAAGTCCTCATCCCTCACCTGTGGCTGTGCTGCTAAAGAAGTGATGAGGTTGGCATGAAGAGCCACTGCGTCTCTGTGTAACCTCTGCAACAGCATCTGCCTCGGAGGTTTCAGGGAGGCCCTTGACCTCTCAGCTTACAGCGAACCCCAAGCGTCCCAAGTTCCCCATCGCAGACCAGGGCTGCAGGCTCTGTTACAGAGATGGCAAAAAGCCCAGGTGTGGATTGAGTTGGGCTTCATGACTTTCTGGAAATCCAGCAGGAGTCACTGTGAGGTCCTGACATAGCTAGATGTTTGGCTTTTCCATCTGTCAGACTCTTCAAGGTCTGCTAGGTGCGTAGAAATTTCTGTCTTTTTATGAGAGAGGACACTCGCCCTCCGTGCGAACTTATTAGTGCAGGCATGGAGGGGAGCAGCGGGGCGCCGGGGGCTTCCTGCAAGGAGGAAAGATGCATTCTTGTTTCTAGTTCATAGTAACCTCGGGGGACGCAAAGTCGCTGGCAGCCTTAGGGCTTAGCCCTGTTGAGACGTTACACTTTGCCTTCTAGCCTGAAGAGCAGAGAATCAAGACATTCCCTCTGCAGTAAAAGCATGGGGTGAGAATTGCATTCGCCACACTAGGAGATTACTCTCCTCTCCCAGGACTTCCAGTTAATATAATTCCCCTTCTTTTTATTTTTTTCTCTTGCTGAAACAAGTCTGCCTGTGTTAAACAACGGACCCTTTTCCTCGATTTTGGCCAGAGGAGGAAGCCTTTGTCCCGATACCCTGGCAGCTGGCCAAGGCAGTCGGGCTGTGGGCCAGGAGGGGGTGAACTTGAAAGGAACAGTGTGTTGTTTCTGCTCTGGTAGCATTCTTCCTTCTTCACCAGTGCCTCAGCCCCTGGCTGCCTTCAGTCACTCATTATACACAAAAGAACCTAAGGGCAAAAGAGAGAATTTTCTCTTGACCGCCTGTAACTTGCAATAATAAGAAATAAAACAATTTCAGGGCTTTCAGTTGTCTGCGCAGACATAGTTGGGAGAAAATTTTCTTAGAACTGGCAACTTTCTCACAAGGGAGAAGAGAACTGACAGCTTTTTTTTTTTTTCCTCCATTTTAATAGCAGCTTTCATACAATAATGTACATCTTTCCAGTCCTGTATACCCTATCAGTAGTGGCTTTACCTTGGCAGTGCATAAATTTTATTAGTGGCTGTTACTTTAGTCCTAGCTAGTATTTTTGCTTTCATTTCTCATTTCAGTAGTTATTCTTATATAAAGCAATAAGCAGTCATATGTACGCTCTAGGAAGACAGGAAGAGGCAGCACTTAGAATTAACAATTTTTGTTCTCACGCTTTTTGTTTTGTTTTGTTTTTGTTCTCACACTTTTTTTAAAAAAATGTAATGTTAGGCCTGATACTGCAGGGTGGTGACCACTTGGTTTGAACAGCCAACGACTGGAAAGACTAGCGAATTAGGTGTTCAGACATCTTCCAGAAATTACATTCACACTGAGGTATCTCAAAGGCACTGACAAAGAGGCTTTCACTAGTGGTGCTCCCGACTTGGAAGCTAACACCTGCAAGGCGTTTGGAACTTTCATCTATGAAAGACTTAAATGGGCCATTGGGTCATTCAGCTTGGCTTCTTGTGTGCTACAGGAGTTGGTTAAGTTATCCAGCATTGACGTAAAAATATCAAGTGAAAGCAAATCAACTCTTTTTGTTTTGCTCTAGTGATTAATCATCTTCACCACTTTAAAAAGCTGTGCCTTACTTCCAGTCCGCATTTCTCTGGTTTCTGCTTCCAACCCTTCAGTATCCATAGTTTTCTCACCATGAAAATATGCAGATGCTGTAAACAAGTCACCTCTCAATCTTCTTTTTTTTGGTAAGCTGACCAGAATGAATTTATCATCTTTTTCTAAAGTGTCCTTCCAACCCCAGTATTCATTCTGAGGCTGTTTTCATACCCTGTCTGATTTAGGTTGTGGTTACAAAACTGGATGCTATGTGCCAGTGTTGCACTCATCAATACTATATATGGAAATAAAGACACCTCCACCTCGCTCCATCCCTCTTAGACGTCTTAAGCTTGCACAGCACGTCTCTTCCATCGCTTCCTTTTCGTGGACAAAAATCACAGATAGCAGTCTACTGTGACTCAAAGCACAAAGGCAAGATGCTTGCTCTAGGTTCTCCAGTCCCAGGCTAGATCTCTGCAGATTTTCTGCATAACATACCTGTGGTGAAGCTTTTCCTGCTTGTGGGCGCTGCTGAAATTTGTCTTGATCACTGCAACTTTCTCTTCTCACTGCAAAAAAAGTAATAGTATCTGCATAACCTACTGTGCAACACTGTTCACAAGTGATCTGTAAGAACCTATTTTTAAATTGTGGTTTTGTCGGATCCAGATTTTACTGGATCCATTCAATAATACTCGCACATCTAGAAAAGATAGGTTAGAAATTGCATATGAGCTGCAACCATAGCAATTCTTTCGGCAACCCGAACTAGAGAATCCTGGCATTTCCTCTGCAGATGACTTTGGTTTTGGCACCTCCAACTCTGTCTAGTTCAACTTAGGAGTTGCTTAACAGCAATGAAAATACCTGATCACATTCTCATAAGAATCCGCCTTTTCACTCCACCACTGTGGGTTAATTTTCAGGGTTTTTTTTTCCTTCTGTGTTAACTTACCTTAACTGGGAATGCAACATTAAAGTGCACCAATAAAGGAGTCTTTTAGAAGATCCTGTTGAGATTTGTTATCTGATCATGCGTGAGATACAGCATGTTTCCAGGCTGGCTGGGGCAGCAGCAGAGGCAGTGTGTAGTACAGCAGGGTCAGCTGAGGTGTCCCATGTGGCTGGAAATCCACATTGTTGGATCCACAGCTCTGAACTGGTAGGAGCAAAGGTATAACACTGTGAAGTTTCCAAGAGGAGAGTTGGATGTTTCATGATAAATACTTACTGGCTGGAGAAGAGACCTTAGAGAGTGGTAGCTGTTTACAAAATATGAAGAAAGTTATATATTTGCATTGCTGAGGGTGTCATAAGGCGTGTGTTTCATAATAGCGAGATGATGCCTTTAATAGCTTAAGTAGTATTTCAGAGCACTGTTGAATGCATGTCACTGTTACGCTGTCCAGCTGACAGCCAGACCAGTGCAGTGTTGACCTCTGCAATATATTCACAACATATGTTAACTTGCATGCTGTAGGAGGATGTTTCTTTTGTTATTTTCAGCCTTATTGGCCCAAGGTACTTCTTACATTTATCACTGACGTTATTCTTTCTCTTTTTTTTTTCCCCTCATGTTTCTTCCTTGTTCTGAATTTGTGCCATGCCTCCTTGGTGTTTACATCCTTGAGCATTAGTAGTTGTTTGGTTATGTGTCTTAGATTATCTCTGTGAGCTCTTCCTGGCTAATCTCTGTTTTGGCATCCCTCCATTTTTCTCTGCCAGGTTATCATTCTCTGAGCTCCCTGCATTTTGTCCATGTTAATGTTAATAATGAAATTATATTAGGATAACAGTGACATTATTCTTCCCTCTGGTTTCCTTATTCATTGTAGCGGTAAGAAAAAAGAGCGAGCATTGCTGTAACTGTCTCACCTAGTTCAGTCGCTGTCATTGGCAACCATCGTTTTGCAGTGTCCGTGCTAATTACGGTCTGATGTATTTGCTCCCAAGATCCCTGTTTGACAAGTAGGACATCCAATTTGCCTATGATCGCAGGTCTCGAGTTCTGGGTATTTCCGTGACCCCTGGAGAGCTGTCCTTTCAGAGAGATCTGTATCTGATCTTCAGGAGAAGGGACATTGCTGTGTGCCAGTGGGCTAGAGTTCTCCTAAGCTCCTGGAGTTGGGAGTCGTTCCGTGTCATCAAAGCAGCACAAGAATTCAGGACAGAAATGCTAAAACAAAGCAAGTGTTGCTAGTGAGTCTTCAGCATGCACATGAGCGTCTCATCTTTATCTACACATTGTTAAAAGTTACACCTTATTTTGTGGATGTGAATAACTGAGAAGAGAGTAAACTAGCAGTAAGGAGGTTCATAACTGGGATTCATAGTATTTCAGACAGACAAAGCTAGTAGATGCTATGGGACAAATTACCACCTACTTCTTCATCAGCTTTGGTTTTTAATACACTTCTTCCCGGCCGGTGACTCTGTTAGGTTTTCTCCACCGACCCTGCTGTCCTTGAGCAGAGGTGGGCCTACACGAGGTGCTCAGTCGTGCAGTACAGGCACGGTGCCCCATCCCTCCTCCTGCCTCGGACCTCAGACCTGGGACCTGGGACCTGCCCCAGGCCCAGCACGCTCCCGAGCGATAGCAGCCCCATGGCCGTCGAAAAGATGGCACGCGAGCCAAACGTGTCGGCGTCTCATCTGTTCTCTCAAACCCGTCCTTTCCCAGATACCCTTCAAGAGCCTGGCTAAAAATTTCAAGTTTGAAAAGCAGAGCAATTGTGCCAGAGAATTTTCTGATGAGCTGCATTTAGATATTCTGGGGGGAAAGCATTTCTAGCGTAGCCATCAGAGCCCTGTTATAGTACCGCAGCGATCGTCTGAGTGGCATATCAAGCAGAGACCCTCGCCGATTCGTACGTCACGTCTAACCACAGTGACATACATTTATTTCCATTTAAAGCTGTGGAGAAGTAGGTATGTGCCACAGCTCAGCTGCGTACGATTGAAACGCGGGGCCTCCCCGCGTAGTTCAGGAAATGAGTTTACTGTATCTGTGACAGCCATCGTGTTCACACAGCCTTAGAGCAGCAGAGCTCGGCGTGCGGTTTTTCCACCGTGAGCGTTAGCCGGGCAAGCCCACGGTTACGGTTGCCTGCAGCCATCCTGCGCTGGCTCCAGCCTGGCTCTCCTCTCCCTGCCAGATCCCCAAGGGCGCTGGGCTCCCTGCGGCTTCGTCCAGGAGCAGCGGAGCAGCGCTGGGGGGCGAGCCTCTGCGTCGCACCCACCGAAACGGCAGGGCGCTGGAGAGGGCGTCGCTCCGAAATTCTCTTCTGAGGTGGAGAATGCCTTTAGGATCATTTTGTCTAAATATGGCAATCCAAGGGGTTTTGAGCCACAAAGTATAAAACCCACTTTTCCCTATGGCTTGGATGGCTGCAGTGAGTAATGCTGATTTCTTAGTTTAAAAAAAAAAAAAAAGAAAAAAAGAAAAGAAAAAAGCGAGAGCGGGGAAAGTCGTAGTAGATACTCATCACCTGGTAACCCAAAGAATTTAATTTTCTTCATCCGTATCTGCATACCAATTTAGTCTTAATTCAAGGCATGAGCAGGCTGCACTGGGAGGTTGGGTTACTCTATAGTACATTCTTTTTAGTAATTTAAAAGAATGCCAAAGCAAACACAGTTTAAAAAAAATAACCCTAAAAAGTAAATGGTGTGGTTTGTTGCCCTCCATATGGTTAGCTGTCTCAAAGGTCATAAAATGGGGGTCCTATGGTGGGGCAGCTGGGTTTATGTAGCATATGCAGATTGTTATTTTGGCTTTAAGCCAGATCTACCTAATTTTTCCATTTTGCTTCCATGATGAGGAGAGGTGGTTAAGGTGACTTCAAGCGACGGTTCTGTGATTTCATTCAGATTTGTATTAAAGAGCCTTTTAAGAGTATTTAAGATTAGAAACCGGTCTAAAAATTCAAGTGCAAAGAAGGCGAGTTCCCTTGTTTTACCAAAAGGCTGAGCCTGCCGCCAGGCACGGCCCCAGCTTGTGCCATCAGACAACCAGCACCTCACAGCTATTTACGCGCTGCAGTTCCTGGTGATTATACTGCGATGCAAACCAACGGAAGCCAGAAAATCTACCTTGCTCCCCGTAGCCTTCCAGAGTGTGGGTGTTTCTATCTGTACGTACGTATACAACCATAGACGTAGATGTCTGCGCAGAGCAAAGAATTGCACGCGTCCAGGAGTCCTCTATGCCATGACTACTGCAAATTCGGAGGAGGAGAGTATTTTGCTGCTTTCTCGCCGCCCGCCACGAGGGAGGCGTGCAGGACCTGGCCAGTTTGGCAGATGGGGTGCCGGCGGGCTGCTCCCTGCCTGGCCCACCACCAGTAAATTCCCCTTTGGCTGGTCTTGCCCCCCACTGACCGCCCCCCCAAGAAAACAGTCTAGCGCTTTTCACCTTGTCATCGTTGGCAGCGCTCCTGGGCTGAACACAAGTGCCCCTCTCTGCTGGGAGGAGCAGCCACCAAAGGGAGCTGGAGCTGTAAGAAGTGGCTTTTCCCGCTTAGAGTCCTGGAGGGATCATATAAGTAAAGGGCTTTTTCCAGCGAGGTAAATGGAGTTTTCTGTAACAGAAATAACCTATGTAAAATAAAAATGAAGTTGGCACGCAGTATAAAGGCTTAGGCTTAATAAATGCAATATTTAGTAGTGTACATTTGCTGCTGAGTTTGTAAAGAAAACCAGACTGCAAAGCTGGCAGGAGCTACCAACTAAGCACCAGAAAGAGGAATGTCTTGAAGTGCTCAATAATCGTGAGGCAGCGGTTGCCTTCTCACCCAAGGACAGACCGAGCACAGGGTCCTTCCTGGAGTGTATTCATCTAATACCCATCCATGGCAACTGGAACAACTGACTGAAAATTCCAGAAGATGAGACATTTGTTAATCTATTCCAGTCTATGGCTAAAGGTGATGTAGAAGAGAATTGGCTCTTGGGAACCCAAATATTTTCACCAAAAATATTTCACACCATTCGCTAGCTACAGCTAGTGCTTTCTATGCTGATGTCTATTTTAAATCCAAGCATTTAATGATCCTTGCTCTACCCTTTTGCTAGACAGCATGTTAAAGATCGCTTCTTTATTTTTAATTCATTTTTTGTATATTTTTATCATTTTACTCCTGTCTAAACAGAACTATACAAATTGATAAACTGTGAACAGTCAGTAAGTATAGAGCATGTACCGCCATGCATCGCTAAAATTAAAGAACAAAGAACTCTGTGTACCAAGTTGGTTAATTACGTAGATATATGAGTAGAGGCAGATTTCAGTGTAAAGAAATACAAAGTTTGGTGTAAAAGCTCCATTTAATTACAGAGCAGCATGTTTTAATTTTTACCAACTAATGAAAACCAGTCTTCCATTAGAGAAGGAAGTAAAAGTACAAATTCAAAATAGAATTAATGCTTTAAATAATTTTTTTGTGATTTAGAACAGCATTACGTTTGGTAAGCTAGTCAACCTATTCTCTCTTCGTATCTTATTCTTCCCGCATTTCAGATTACTCTGCTGTAATTGGTAAGCAAAACTGAGAGCGAGAATACCTCTTTCAGATACAAAATTTTTTTTCTGCACCAGATGTATGTGACGCAATGGAGTCAAATGAATATGAGAATGTCCAGCGCAGCAGCACTTGCTGTCTCATGTAGTGTTACTAAAATGTGTGGTTCTCAGTTGTTCTTCTTTAATTCTTTTACTCTGAAGTAGGAAAAGGTGTGTCCATTGTCTGAAAATTGCAGCGTTTATAGGTGTGGATACCCTAAGCTATATGAACTTCAGTCTTTTAAAATGTAAAGAAAGCCGTTCACGTTCACATAGCTGTTCTCTACCTTCCTGTTGTACTTCTCAGGATTTCAAATCTTGCATAATACCAACTTTTTGTCTAAAGATCAGTGCTGTTGTGTTTGCTAGCTGGACTTACTCATCTTTTATTAACTTTTGAAATAAATGGGTTTGCCATTGCTTAACATTCCTCTCTTCCCTAAAAAGTTATTCTTGATTATTTCTCTTGAATGAACGTATTGCTTGTGGACTCCCAAGAACAGCTCACTTTTGCTACTAGTAACCATTGATCCATCCCTTAGCCTTACGTGTAAGCAATTGTGAAAATGTGTTTCTTTGTAGAGCTGCTAAGCATGCATTTAGCCTTGCTGGCACGTGCTTCAGAAGGCTTCAGTTTGGACTGCTCGCGTGAGCAAAACTCTGTCCGTGGTAAAACCCCATTTTGATTCAGGGACTCCCTCTGGAAGCAGGGGTGGTTGCTGCCTCTGGGAACCAGCTGGAAACATTAAATGGTCTTTGTCGTCTGCTTCCTCCTTGTAAGTTTTTTTTTATTGCCATGCTTCATGGCCCGACCCTTTTGAAATCCTCCAACTTGCAGAACTGCTGTTACAATAAGAATTAGGTTTCTATATCAAAATCAAGCTGCTCTTCACTGCAACATTTTATCTGTGTGGTCATGCAGAATATGGGGATTTCTGTTTGGCATTTGAGGCAGCACAAATAGAGGATATAAATATTAAGGAAAGAATGAGCAGCAGAAGCCAAGACATTATCCTGGAACAAAAAAACGCAGTTCTCCTGCAGACCTTGCTGTTGTAGCAAAGAGCAAGGAAGTGAAGTAAGCACTGGCAAGATTAAAATTTATCTATTCGTTTTAGAGTCATGGAAGATGTCCTTAAGATGCCCCTTAGTCAAGTGGCTTCCCTCAGGAGACAATCAATTAATTTGCTCTTAAAATCCTCCAGAGATACAGCTTTCCTACCTTGTATGCCCTACTGCACTGCCTAACTATCCTTGCCATGAAAGAGGTTTTTTACTAACGTCTAACTGGCATCTGATTGCTTCCATGCAAGCCCATTCATCTTGCCGTGTCTGGACCCAGGTGTATTCTGAGGCTATTACAGTCAGTTCCATGAGCATCACGTTCTCTCAGAGTAACACATGAGGCTTACTGGATTGGAGCACTGAGCTTTCAGAAAACCTATTTATAGAAGCTAGTACTTCATCAGTGTAATGTTCATCTCCACTTCTCCTAGAAGCTGCAGTTGCTAGGGGGGATACAGTGATGCTACAGATCAATACTTCCAGCTTTTTTTGTTGTTTTCTTCACAGTTGACTTTCAGTTACATTTCTGTCTTGGAGAAGAAGAAAATTCTTAGGATGCTCTGGCAGCCTGTTGACATCTGGTAGAAAACAGCAAAATGATTGCCTTGAGAGTTTGCTTTACACCTTGTTCAAATACATTCACCTCCAATGGTAGAATAATCTATTTAGAGAGGAGGCAAAGAGGCAATTCAGTATTTTTGTTAGTAACTCTAATTCTTTATCAACAATAAAGGTGTTTTATTTCAGTTTACCAAAGCAAAAGTTGTCAGGTGAAGAAAAACATACTGAAATCTTCCAGTCCCAGGACACGACAGGAAGATGAGTCTAATTTAATTAACAGTTATAACAGGATGAGAAAGTCAATGGGCACATTCAGTCTTGAGGTGTCATGTGGCAATGCCAACGATGCTTCGGTGCTAGCCTGGGATGGATTCAGGTTGATAAATTTCTGTTTAGATTTGAACAATAATAAAGCCACAGCGTAGTATGCCACACAGGAAATAATTGATTAGTTCAGCTCAGCTGTGTGCTGGATATATGCCTCACATGCATCAGGCAAAATTTCCAAAGCTAGGCAAGGTTATGGGCTTCTGTACGTGTAGTTTATGCTCATAGTTGGTATGACCTAATTTGCATTTTCAGATAACCATTGCCAGTTATGATTCTCAGTGACTACATGCAACGCCAAATGCTGTGTATGAGCTAGCCATATTTAAACATGCAAGTCTAACTTCAAACATCTATATTTTTTCATCTCTTGTTAAAAGTAAATCCATTATTAAGGAGGCAGATTGAGCTCTTTTGTATCAGTAATGCAGTAGGGCCATGCCTTAATCTTTCAAAAAACAGTTTAGGTCCAGTCTCATTAATCAGCACCCACCATGTTGCTTGTTTTCTTTTTTACAGAACATAGGAAACTTGGCAATCTGACTGTGACAGTGAAAAAGACCGTCCCCTCTCCAGAAGCAATACAGATCCTCTACCAACGCATGAGATACGAATATGAGTTTTATTACTATGTCAAAGAACAGTTCCACCTGCTGAAGCGCAAGTTTGGACTGAAGTCTCATATCAGGAAACCACGTCCCAGACCCGAGTTCTTCATTCCTTCTCCCCTGGAAACAGAGGAACCAATAGATGATGAGGAAGAAGATGATGAAAAGTGGCTAGAGGATATCTATAAAAGGTGATGGATGGAAGAGCTATCCTGTCTCTTCTGGTGACCCCTCCAGCTTTCTTAAGATTTTTTTTAATTATTATTAAAAGTAATTCCTTAAGGAACTGAGTTAATGCGCAGCAGCATTTGAAACGGAACAGAAGAGACCATTCCCACATGCTGGGGCCATGGGGAGATACCTGGTTTTGCAGGTTTGATTCAGTATATGGTGTTGGCTCTATAGCATCTTTGCTATAGCATAGTTCAAGAGAGAAGTATCTATCTACTGTCTATCACAAAATAACTTTTGGAGTATACAGTAGTCCTCTGGGAATCTGCAGAACGTAAAAGAGTAGATTAGGCGGTCTTGAAAAGTGAATTTTACAGACTCTCATCTCTCTCCTTCTCCAGAAACAAGTCCTCGTTGCATAACACTGCGGCATTAACTACCGGCAATGTGAACTGCGGGCAGTGAGCCATTTGGGAAGAGTGCCTCTTTCTGCCCAGAGCGCACTGGTATGCCAGTGGTATGGTCAGAGCCATTGCTGTGTCTGTGCACATCCAAGGATAACAGGCTCAGAAAGGGGCTAGATAATGGCTTCTGAATTACCCTCTGTGGGAGGAGCGAGGCTGCTATTCTGGCAAATTAATATTAGTGGACATAAGGCAAGGTACAAGAGCCAGATGGTTTTGGTAAACCATTCTAGTTCATAGAGTGGAAAGAGTTACCAAGTCCGTGAATGGCCACAACAGATGAAAAGTGCAAGGCAGGGCTACCTGAACGGTAGAGTTTGGTTTCTGCATCTCTATTACACTCTGAAGGAAAAGGTGCAGCGTATGGGTTTTATGTTCAGGAAGGGTATTTGTAGATTTTTATTCTTCTTATGGGTCACAAATCCAAAGAGATACAGAAGAAGTCATTCACGAAAAAACATAGATGATCTGGAACTCCTTTTAAGCATGACCTGTTTTTCTGCAATCACAGAATTTAGTTGTTCACATTTGAAGCTGAACGCAGCTGCCCCACCAGCACAAACACCAGATGCCTGCCTTTAGCATGGCTAGAAGTAAAATTAACAATATGGACATACACAACTTCTCTAGTTGCAATATTTCAGAATGATAAAACAAAGAAAAGAAGGTATGCTCTGTGAAACCAAAGCCGATTCAATGATACGTTGTTAAGAGAGTCACTGTGAAAGTTACCCTTGTCAAGCACTACATGTATTATCAGCAAACACTAGAAGGGGGATGGGTGGAGGCTGGGAGGGGAAAGGGGAATAGCTCCAATATGTGACATGCTGTTGGCTTTAAGGTGGGTGTCCCTGGGGTTCCCTGTGACGTGCAGGCTTGCCGGCTATTCAACAGCCTGCCGGGACTGGTGGTGCAGAAGTGACAGAGCTGCAGGCAGCAATGGGCAGAGCTGTTTGGCCACCTGCAGAATGGGGGGGATTTGGCCTCTGGTGCACCGTTGCTGCCAGAGGAGGCTGGACTAGTAGAGGATAATAGCAATAAATTCCTGTCCTAGAGCACAGGCAAGAAGCAGGGCCAAGGAGTTGCAGCTTCTTCCCAGGATGAGTCCCAGTAACACATCATGGGCGATGCACCTCTGTCTAATTCGCGTCCTGTCTCAAACATCTACCAGGCAATTTTTGCTTCCTGTTCTGTGGCTGTCTCTGTAGTGTGTCTGCCATCTGCAAGGTCATACTTCAGTTTGCAATAACAAGCAAAAGTTATTTTGTGATGGACGAGGCATATAAACTCGGGCTAAGCTCGAATGCGCTTTCCAAGGGTTTCCTCTTCCATGAGCCTGCTGAGAGCCGATAAACATTATGGTCCATCGTCATCACCAGTCAGTCTTTACTGTACCTACATGCAGAGAACGAAAATAAAGAAGTGTAATCGTGTTAAGACAAGATGTTAACTTACAGAAAATATTATGTAGAAGATTCTGTTCTCATTATTAACATGCCAGGTTGGTGGTAGCAATGCGCTACCGTGGGGGAGCACGTTAAAGAAAGCTGAAAATGGCACAGATAACAACTAACATATTAGCTAAAATACGAATCTGCTGCATTGTATATTTTAAGTGGTTTCTATGAAATTACATTGAAAGAGTAATGATTAGTTTACACACTGTGGAGCTGTTATATTTTGGAAAGAAAACTAATATTCTCACCTTTCTGAAATTCTGTTTAAATCCTTGTTGCCAACGTTGTAACAGAATAATCAGTCACTTAACACATTCACCCTTCCTGCAAGTTCACTGCCGCTTACCGTAAAGTCTATTTTTATCTGTTTATTTAATGGTATCTTCAGCCATCACTACTTATAACCTAAATACAAAACCTGTTTAATGATTTACTCGCTAGGTTTTAATGTTGTTGTATTTTTCTTAACAATCAACCTGGCCTCTCCTCCTTGAATGGTACTTCATAAATTTATCTGGCACATAGCATCTAAGATTCCTGGTCCTATGGCCTATTTGTCTGTCATGAAATACATTTTACTTAATTGTTAAAAGGTACGTTTTAAGCTGGTTAATCTTTGACTTATTTATTGAAACTTTTCAGCACATTCCAAATTTTAAGTTGCTCAGGAAGAAGTTGGATTTAAATGATTATCTATTGGTCTGACGGATATTTCTTATTCAAAAAAAAAAAATCGTTTGTAAGCCTTTAGCCCACGACAGCTTTGTAGGAAGTGCCATGCATGTACTTGTAAATCTTTGTGGGGGGGAAAAGGTGAGTGCTTGACAATTATGAAAATAAGAAAACATATGTGTACATTAGCTTAGCTATAAATGAAAGCAACGTATGTTTTGGGATGAAATATTCTTTAACTTATTCACTACCATCTCCTGAAATATAAATAAGCCATATGACTCTCTATTTTTCAGTCCAGTGATGTTTAAAAAATAAAACTTGTGCATTTCTTCCTAGCGCCATAGTCCGCTTGCTTACACTAGTTTTCTTGCCTGGGTACAGCAGCTGTGGGTAAGATGTTGGAGTTGCACCTAGCAGAACAGGATTGCATACGGCAGTTTATCATCTGAAAGTCATACTTTAGCAGCAAGATTGGGGCAGGTTGTTCCTGGTTTATTCTATGTCCTGAACTGTCTGGAGGTGTGAGAGTGAAGGCAGAATTATTTTACCCACCTGAGATGTGCAGTAAGTATCCTGAAGTACATTGTCTCATGTGCTTTGTGGCTGCTGCTAAGTGGAAAGAAGTTTTATCCAGGAGAGAAATGGCATGGTCCCCATACACTGCTTTTTACTAGGTGTGGTATTTAATGGCCAGGTATAAAAGCTCCAATAGCCCAGAGTGATGTTGTAATGTAAGTAAGTGAAACGTCAGTGCTTTCACATTAAAGAGAGAATCAACCATTGTTAAAATGCAGCATTCTGGAAAAAAATAAATTTTAGTCTTAAGTTTCAAGTGACAGTGACAAATGATGCGGGTTTTTTGTTCCTGTTTAATTCTCTTCTATATAAATTGTGCTGATGATGCAAGGCTAAGTCTGAGTATCTGAAATGTTCTCTAACTATATGTAGAGAAGTAGCTCGGCGGAACTGAAGGTATGTGAAACTGATGGTATATTTGAAGGATTTACATTTCTTTGCGATTCTTTATCATAGGACCTTTGATTAATTGTTTTAATGTTATAGGATGGTACGTAGTATCATAAAGACAGAAAAACCACAAGTTCTAAATATTGGAGAACAGATCTGTGGATTTCAGCTGTTGAATTCTTCCTCCTTTCAATTCTTCATGTAATAAAAATATTTAATCTAAAGGTAGATTGTTTTGACTAACAAAGGAAACCACACTGCACGCCAACTTGGGTCCTCTTATCAAATGAAAAAACATCGTCCACCAAAGAATAAAGTTCTACATCCTCTTAAAAAATAAAGTTCCCAGTTAAGAGTAATGGTGCTTTGATCTTTCCCTCCATTTTCAGAAAGGGAACATCTGTGACGTTAGACCATAGCCTAAAACAACACAGCAGCATTTTTGAGAGCTAGAATACTGTAATACAATACCACAGCATTCCTTCTGTTTTTTTTTTTTTTTTTTAAGGAATCAGCCTTTATTGCAAAGAGCTCAGCAAACATATAAAACACTGTCGATCAATCTGCTTGCATGAGCCAAGACCAGAGAAGAGAACTGAGCGTTGTTCCGTATAGACCTCCATCCACAGACTCTGTGGGAAAAACAAGAAAGGTGTTACCAAGCGTGGTACCAAGAAGTGCCTGTCTAGTGGTGTTGGAATCACTGGGACCACTTTTGCAGGGTCTGTCTGTCCCAAGGGAGGCTCTGCTTGGGTGCCCACAGGTATGGTGGGAAAGGTGCTGGAAGGCAGCTCCATGAGAAACAGGCACTGGGGGGTGAAAAAATCCCCTGCAAAATGTTAGAAGTGGATGGAAGGGATCTTATTTTGAAGGTCAAAAGTTAAATCTCAACCGCATAACTCAGTTGCTGATGTGTCACTTGCGACTGAAAAACTGTCATACATTTTCTTCGGTTTGCCCAGAAATGGTACTGGATGCCAAGCTGCAGCATGAAGTGAACTTCAAAGCTCAGTTGTAAGCTTTAGAAAATAGCTGTGTGTAGTGGAAGCACCAGCACACCGTAACAGTTGCGTCCCAGCACCAGTGTCTGATGCTGTCATATTAGAAGAGCCTGGAGATGGGGTGGAAGGTTGTTCTAGGGGCAACAGGGGATGGGGAAGGGGGGAGGTTTTCTGCAAAGACAGATTTGGCCTGTCAGACACCTTAAGATGGTAAGATTTGACCAGTGGTATATTTGAATGTGGGTTTTGAATATAAACATGTGGATTTCCTTTTCTGAGTATGTAAAGGAAGAATGCAAGTCTGGTTTTGTATTTAACTGATTGTGGCTGAAAGGGTAAGTTAATGCCACTGCTGTCAGGCAGGCGTGGTAGGAGTGTGCTTTATGCAAACTTGCCATCCTGTTCCCTTCTTTGGATCCGATGGGCAAAAAGGCTGGTGGCAAAGAATTCTGCTACACCACAGGGGAATTGGTGCTGTGAAAAGTAGAGATTAGCAGGAGTACACGGAGGCAATGCTGTTCAGGGTTAAGAATAATGGTCTAAACACTAGGATAATATAGAGCACCCAGCAGAAGCGTTACACCAACTGCTCACTCTCTTTATGGCTTTGGCTCATCTGGAAAACTTGAGACCACGCTTCAAAATGAAATGCTGCTTCAGATTTGTGATTTGTATTAAGTTAGCATTCGGGGGGCTTTATCCATGCCCTTCCAAATTGCTGCTTTATCTCAGAAACCTGGCAGAGTGTAAGCATTCAGCCTGTACCTGCACCTGATGTGCAGGAGCTGATCTGAGACATAGATTTGATCCTTCAGCCGACCTCTCTCCAGGTTGAGTGCAAGTAATGAGCTGAGTGAAACGAATCCTTCTCAGCACAGCGGTACTGCTACTGGCCGAGTAATTTTTAGTTCCTGTGCCACAAGGGAAAGCATTCCTGTAGTTTTCATTTACCAGGCCAGGGCGATACAGGAGACTTTGGATAACCTCAGGGCTCATGGGATCATTGTCAGGTAGCAAAGGCCAGTTGCATCTCCCAGTTTTGAACTCATGATTCTCTCCGTTTTGGGTGCAGGAGAGAAACAGAGGCGGTTAGAGTCTGTGGCAGACACAAGAGCAACAGTCCAGGGTATGGCTTCCCACGGCGCATGGGAATTTCTCTTCTTGGAGCCTCCAATCTAGTTTGTGTGGTGGTAAGCTCACGGAGGGCAAATCAACTGTAGTCGTTAGTCTCTGATTGCTCAAAGACAACAAGATTCCCAAGATCATGCTGGAGAGATGTGCTAGAAGAAGCAGCAGGCAATGAGGCACCTATGCCTCACTGAAGAGCCGTGAGCCTTTTTCATTTTCACTTTCTCCATTTGTTTGTATTTGAACAAACCATAGGCCATATTTGCTGTGTTTCCCAAGGTCAATCTGTGTAGAGCATTTCTTCACTAACCATATTGTCTGAGCATCTTGGAAAATGATTTAATATATTTATCCTTTTGATCCACAGTGGAGGTAAAGAAGTGCTGTTATCCCCATTTCATACATTGGGAATGGATACAGCAAGTGGGTAAGTGATATTCCCAATGTCACACAGGAAGGTTGTGAAAAAACACTGATTATAATTTAGCAAAGTGTCTTAATCCTTGAACTTCCTTTCCTGCTCTAAAATCAGTCCTAGATTTTAGAAGGCAAAACAAGTACCATGGAAAATTTTAGTTACATGGAGTTGTCTCCCCTTATCTTTTCCTAAAACTCTGCAGACTTTTCAGGTAACTTCCTCAATATGAATGACTTTTTAGCCCTTCAGCAGACTATTTTTGTCCCTTTGGGACAAAGATTAATTCCTAGTCTTACCTGTTTAGTTGCATAACAAAAACCTGCAGAAATGGCATGGCTGCAAGGCAGATTTGTGTTTGGGAAAGGTGATTCTGTAGCAGTAAGAGCAGATGAGCAGATAGATGGGTAGATGAAGTCACATCTTGCAAATTTAGCTATTCGCAAGAATATGGTCACATTTTCTCCTGCAGTATGTGGTGCTTGTAGACTACCTGAAAAGTCATCAAACCAGTGTTCATGTATGTAGTCTAAGTTGTGTTCTCCTTTGGTTTCCCACAGTGCTTGGAAACCCACAACATGAAGCAGTGCCTTACTGTTCAGCAACCTACACCGACACGGAGTGAAAAGACGGTTCTTGCTCAGCTCACCAAGTAGTTGGTTTTGTCTGGTGCATCCATAAACCAGAAGGCTTCTCCAGCTCTCAGACAGGGGTATATGCCTCTCAGCTGAGAGATCTGGTGCTTTCCCGTCATCTCCTCCCAGTCCCTCCCTTACCTGGACAGTACACATCGTTGAAGCGTTTGCCTACGTCTTCTGGGGAGCATCTTAAGGAAGATTGAGCAAACGCGGACATAATCCAAACTCCTCTGTCCAAGCGCCCGTGCTTTGTGGAGGAGCATGAGCTGCTGAGCCTTGCTCTAAACTTTGATACTGGGGGAAGGCTCTTGAGGTTGAGCCCACCTTGCAGGTGTCAGCTTTGTTCCTGCTCCAGATCTAGTTTCTGCTCTGAGTATTAGGGCGAGTCCCGGCCTGTCTCTGTTGAAATAACTGAGGCTTAGCAATACCAAATCCGTCCCCTTTGGCTTCGGGCCAGGAGGCTGAAATGCGCTGGCAGGTGAGTGCATCAGGGTGCAAAGAAGTCTCCGCAGTGTCAGTCCTCCGACGTGAGCAGAGACGCTCCGTGTCGGCAGCAGCCCCGGAGGCCGGTGTCTGAGCAGGGCGAGAGAAACGGAGCCAGTTTCTCAGTCGTAGCTAGCTGGTGGGCATTTCTGCCAAATCTCCCTTGGACAAGTTCATGCTAGTCCTGTCAGCACTTGCTGTGGGAAAAACCTTTCTTCCTGCGCTTCTTGGGACAGAAAGCTGACAAGGAGAGCCCGGCAGCGCCTCTTCCAAGGAGGCTGGAGGAATCCAGGGGAGATGTCGGGGTGCAAGGGAGGGAGAGCAGCAGCCTCCTGCCTGCCCGCCCCACGGGGGGCTGAGCTCCAGGCTGTTTCTCACCAGACGCAGGCAGGACGGTGCTGATAGAGGACAGTTGCTCCTTGAAGCATGAAAACCCAGCTCCTCACAATGGGGTTTCTTGTCAGAAACTCTGCTGTGAAAACTCCCTGGGGTCTCTGCATAATTGTAGCTTTCCAGCAGGTTTCGCCTCAAAGAACGTGATTTGGCCCATCAGCGCTGGCTGGAAACTGAGCTTTCTAGTGACTCCACAATCCAGCCCTTGTCAGTCACGCCAGTTGGGTCCGTGCATGGGGCTCTTTGTGATAAACCTCACTGGAATTTGGAAAATGTTCAGCAAATTTGACCCCTACTTTGTCTTTTAAATATCACAGTGTCAAGCAGCATCGTGCATGTCTTATCACTCCAAAACTGGGAGAAGGAGATGGAATTATTATGCAATCAGATCTGATTTTCCAAAACAGTATCTTTTGAGTCAAAGGAAAAAAGCTTTTTGCTTCTCAGAAAGAAAAGGGAATGTCCTCTTTTTGCCTGGGGGAAGGGGGCTCTTCTCAAACTTACTCTGATCCCTCATGGGCAGGTACCAGTCACCCCAAAGGAGCCTAAAGCATTTTCATCTTTTGTAGGTAGAGCACCATGGCAGCCGGCTCCTGCAAGGAAGGCGAGATGAGATCCAACCCATTTCTCTGACGGGAAAGGGAACGGAGGCGTCGCCAAAACCTTGGCCAAGAACAGCTCTGACTGAAGTTAAGAGCTTCTAACTTCTCTGCAAAACAGATAGAAAAGCGCAAAATAGATAGCAAAGCTTACTGGAGCAATCCAGGGAAAATGCATTTAGCCGCAGGTCAGCATCTTTTAAGCAAGCTGCTGCTCCTTGCTAACATGAGGAAGGTTAGGCCCTTTCTTTCCTTAAAAAATGTACGTGGTCCCCCACCCCGGCCCCCTTTACGGCTGCTGCCTGGGCTGCCGCAGCCGTGCCGGTGCTGTCGCCGGCGGCAGAAGAGGACGCAGCGGCCCGGCTGCCTCGGGAGCCCCACACAGCAGGCGGCCCGGCTTGCTGCCGAATCGCTGTGTGGCCTGGCCTAATTGCTTAAAGCTTTCCTTTTCCCTTTGCTGCAAAGGCCGGAGTGTAGTATTTATCTACTCTGCAAAACTTTTATGAGAATTGGTACGGTTTTGTAGAATTCCTGAATAACAGGGATCACAATAGCTGCGGTGGAGCCAGACTTCGCAAACCCAAACGCCTGTGCTGTTTGCCTGATTTACGTGCAGTCTCTACAGGCAGGAATTGCGCTCCTCTGCCTCCCACCGATCCCAGCGGCAAGAGCCCCAGACCACTCAAAATCCAGCTGAGGTGCAACTGCCCAGCGTGCTTCAGCCTCCACCTCCCTCCTTCTGTGTCAGTCCTGGGCACCAGCAAGGAGCCCAGGTACCACTGGAAGGCAGCGGGATGTAGCTCTCTAAACCACTTGGGGACTTTGCACTGGTTTATAGTCCTCTGGAAATAAAAAGGAGGCACGGAGAATTTCCCTGAGGAAATTTTACGTGGGGAAAAACCTCCTCATTTTCCTGCCAGATAGTGAGCTGTGAAAAGTAATTTGAAATAGGATAGGTAATCCCCACCTTCCCCCAAATATCCCTTCAGGTTTTGGCCAGGCCTGATGTACTGTGAAGCCGGCAGTGTCACGTCATATCCTGGAAGACTCCTCTTACAGTCAACATTTAGGATCAAACAGTAATAGTAATGACTAATAGTAATTATAATAATGTGTTTACCTCACAGTGTTAATGTTCAACTCAGTAGTAGATGCTGCAACTGAAACCAACCAAAAAAATGCTTCATATGCAGAGGAAACCTTATGCAAGAAGTGGATGAGTGCAGCTTAAACTGCAGGAGCCTCTTGCTGAGGCAGCCTAGACTGCAGTGCTCGATGGCTGGGCGTAGCTAGCTTTTTCTTCTTCCTTGCCCTCCAGTGCATGCCAGTCATTTCAGTTTAGACTGAACAGCCTTTTAGAAAAAATAGTAAGCCAAGCCAAACCCAAGTATCCATTGCTTTCTCCACCCCATCGCTCCAAAAGCAGTTTGCTTTAGTCCAGTGAGTCAAAAGGTATTGCTCCCTTACTCATCATTCCCATTTGCATTGCTCAAGAGGAGACCTGGCAGAGAAACGGGTGTGCACAAGCCCTGGAGCTTGTACAGGGACTTGGTAGCTCATTCTTGGGGAAGCGCCACATTAGCTGTTGGGACTTCAGGCTTGGAGACTGTCTAAATGGTTGTTGCTATTTGCTCAGGGCCAATGGAGCCTGCGTGAAGGTGCCACCCTAAAGGGAACTGCAATCTGAAATAACCAGGTGGAGCAAAACCAGGCTGGCACACGCAGCCATGGCAAGTTCCCACCGTAGCCCTACAGTTACATGCAGTTATCACGTGTTAGGTTTCTGCCCTGTATAGGAACATACACAGGTATGTGTATATAGCTTCAAAACACTTAACTACGGCCTTCTGGAGCTCCACAGGGTTTTTGGACATGAAACGCAGAAGGGTTTTGCTTCTATAAAGTTTGAAAGAAGTTTGGACACCACAGCAGAGAAACCAGAAAAGAGGTGAGGTGCGTGGTGAAGTGTAAGGAGCAGAATGCTGTACAAGGGGAGGCAAGGATAGATAATCCCAGTGCAGGTGTTATTAAGCAGCTGGATATCCATAAGGGAGCTGGCAGAAAGGCCAGTCACAGCCTCTCTGGCTCCGCTCTCCCTGCCCCTCTGCTGTAGGCACGCTTCACGAAAAGCCCACATCTGATAAAAAACAGGAGCGCACAGCAACAGGGAAAGGACTCAGACCCAGACCTAGTGATGGGTTCCAGGTGAAACTGCTTAATAACCCTGGAAGCCGCTGCCCTTCAGGTGCTGGAGCTGATCTGGGGGGAGGTGAGTAGAGACGGGATCCTTTCTTCCTTTTGGTTGTCATCAGCGAAGGCCACTGCTGGTGCAAATTAACTAATACTGCACATTTATGAAAGGAAGCAAGGCTGCCCGTAATACTCTTCCACGCGTTCTTCTAGCAACCGGTCAGTATCAGGATTGTTTAAGGGTTTTCTTCACCTCTCAACCTCAACTTCGTGCCCTCTGCTTCTCCAAAAAGAAGTGCTGAAGTCAAGGGAGGCTCTGGGCTGCCTCGCTTTTCCCAGAGGGAGGGTTTTTCCTCCTCCCGCTGCTGCTGCGGTCCCTTGTTCCCGCACCTCATGGCTCTCCGCATTTCAGCGCGGAGCCTGCGCTCCGCAGATACGGGCGGCAAGCTTTCAAAGAATCCGTGTTTGTGTTACCTCTCCCCGGCCCAACATCCTGTTTCAGGAAGAATAGCTTCTACCCTGAGAAGCGGGGGGAAGCGAACCAATGATTCTTCGTGCCGGGGCGAAGGTCTTCCTCTCCCCCTTACCCTCTTTGTCTGGTTTTGGGGCGGACCCTTACTTTTTCCCCGCAGCTGAGGGCAGGGGACGAACCCAGCCGCGCCCTCGGCCCAGGCCCGGCGGGGCCCTCCCTCCGCCTGCCGAGCCGCAGCCCGGGAGAACGGCAGCCGGCTGGGAGGAGGCTCCCCTGGGGAGCCGTACCGGCTCAGCCGGGGCCTCTCCCCCGGCCCGGAGCCGGGCGGGCACTAGAGGGAGCCGGAGCGGCGGCCGCGGCCCTCCCCGCTCCCGCCGAGCCCCCGCCGCCGCTCGGCCCCGGCCCCGGCCCCCGAGGCGGGGGAGCGGCCCCGGGGCTGGCTCCGGGTCACCGAGCAACCTCGGGAAGTTCGCTGTCGGAGCTGGCTGCGCGGTTTCGCCTCGGATTAGCGCTTTTATTCGGCCGTGGCTCGGGGCCGGCAGCACCCCCGGCTTGCTTCGGTCCCTCCCGTCTGCAGCTGCCGGGCCCCGGGTACCTGCAGGGCCGCGGCAGGACCGGGGCAGCCGGCGAGGAGGAGGAGGAGGGAGGACCGGCTTGTGGGCAGAAGAAGCCTGAGGGGGCCCAGACGGAGCCGGGGCTGCCAAACGAACGGTTCTGGAAGGCAGCGAGCATCCAGGCACCGAGAAAGGCAAGAGGTTACCGGCGGGAGGTGGTGTGAAATGCGGCAGGGCTTTAGAAGAGGAAAGCCAAGGAGTGGCCACGTCTCTGGAGATGGCAGCAAGGACGGGCTCGCTGCTGGAGGAGAGAGGAAGGCGCCTTGCTGCATACTGGAATGGTAACATACAGCTCGCTTTCAAGAGCCAACCAAAGAAACCAAGTGTGTGAAACGTCCTTACCGGGCTGGGGCTGTAACAGTCTTTGCCGAACAAACGTCAGACCTGCAAAAACATATTCCCGTGGACTTCTGGCAGTGGGAAGAACAAGTTAAACTTCTGCACAGATGGTACCTTTCTTCTGGTGACATCAAAGCTCAGAAAAGATGAATAGCCTAAACCCTCTCACTCCCTTGAGAGATCGTTCACTATTATAATCCCAGCTTTGCTGGGCACGTTTAGAAGCACGTGGCTTACCCAGTCTCACGCTTAGGAACGGGAGCCCAGGTCTCTTCCTAGCACCTTGCGTTAAACAGGAGCCTGCGTGTGTCCGTGTGTCCCGTCCCCCCATGCTTTCACCCCTTCCTATTGCCTCTCCTCCAGCAAGCCGCACCATACAGGGTACGGGCAATTATCATTAGGTGAACTCGCCCGTGGTTCCTTGTTCGCTATTTTGGTCCGGACAGAACATAGATCCTGGGACACGGGCACAGAGAGAGATTAGGTGGTTTAAATCTTGTGCCTCGGGCCCCTCTCCAAGGAAAAGCTGTTGCTAACTTACAGCTGTCTCGTGCTCTCTGTGGAATGAGAGGGAAGTCCATTCAGTCTGGTGAAAATAAACCCACCATCATAGCTGGCATTCTCGTTGGTAGTCTCAGTGCAGAGGCCAAGGATTTGAGGGCTGTGACACATGAGGCAGCTCGCTCCTAAAGAGCTTGATCTGGGTTGAAACGTGTCATCAGAAAAGCATGAGGAGCCTTGTGCTCCCACTGTCAATACAGTACTTGCCCTCTTCACACAGACCGGTTTCCTTTTCTGTCCTGGCCCTTTACTGTACATTCATGTTAAAGGAGAAGGACACACAGTTTCCTCTCGCTAAGCTCAAGGACTCAACCGTCAATCCTGCAGCTACCGTTTTGCCATCGCCATTTGTCCTTCTCTCTTCCTGTATAAAAGGTTGTGTCCTATCCTGCCTGCTACCTGGCAGGCACCCCGACGTCTCCTCTGCCTGTTCACCCTCCTCCCTTGTTCTCCAGCTCCTTCTGGGCATGAAGCTGAGTTCTTGTGCTTGTACCTGGGTACAGTGACTCACAGCCGGGCAGACTTTCAAGAGGATGAGCAGTGAGAAACGGGCTGTTGCACAAACATCATTCTGCTAACAGCCCGGTGAGGAGGAATTGGGAGTCCCTGTAGACACGACTGCACCATGCTGCACCCCAGGCAGCAGCCATGATTTTTGCCGTCCTGATTGACGGCTGTCAAGGGACTTAAGAAACTCTCCTTGAGTTTGCCAGCCCTGCAACATCAGCCATTGCAGCATCTAGCAGACAGACTTCCACGAAGAAAAGTGCTTCTGTTTTGTGAAGTGTTGTTGGCTGAAGGGCCAGAAAAAACAGTGCTCACATGTTTTATTGTCATTCTTCACATCACTTAAAATGAAGCTACTACGAGATGTTGCGAAGGGGGGCGTTAAATAGCGGAATTAAATCTCATCAGAGAATTTCTCAGCTCACTGACTTGCCACAGGTGCAGCTCTAAGGATAAAGCAGTTGTCAGGAGCTCTTCCAGGAGCACGGCAGCACTGTAGCTGTGTACATGCTCTGCCATTATCAGCCTTCCCCTCCGGTTTAGGATCAAGAGTGAGTCTAGGGCTGTGCAAGAGGCTATCACAGGCAAGAAGTGTTGACTATAATAAGGCTATTTATCATACGATACAAGAAAGCAGAAGCTTTCATCATAGAGGCCTGGAGGTTTTTCTCTTTACAGTTTTACCAACAGGTCTGAGAGTTTATACAGACTCCTCATAAGGGGTGAAAGCTCTGTTGAAGTGGGTTTCATAATCTTCCCGACTTAATTCATTTAATATGGTCAACATAAGCATAGCACACAGCAAATAGGCCAGAACAACTCTGTGAGGTGAGAAGGTACAGCGAGTGAGAAGGAGAGATGCCGGGGGGCGATACACCACCAGCAGAAACTGAAATGCAAAGCCTTCTAGAAGAGTTATGTCGCCACTGTAACGGTTTCACTTTTCGCAAGCTTTTCCTCATGGAGCCTAATCCAATGGCCACTGGCCCCGTGGCTGAAATTAAGGAGGTGAATCGCCCTGGAGATGACATACGGGCTTTTTAAATGAAAGAAATAAAAGGTTAAAAAAAAATAAATCAGTCTTAAGTCTCCAAGCTTTCCCAGGCAATTCTGGGTGGCCTGGTTTGATCTCTTCCCCCTGCATTCGCTGACATAGGTGTTTTCTTGATACAACTTCCACACGCTTACTGTGAGTCCTCCTCAGAGCTAAGCATGCTATGTGTTCATTCTCCAACTTTAAAAAAAAAAAAAAAAAAGCTGGAAAAATGTAAGCGAGGGGTGCTCCAGCGAGGCTGTGTGGACAGCTCTGCAGCGCCCGGCTCCTGCACACCTTCCTCTGAAGGCTATGGAAAGGGTTTTAAATTATATGGTGCCAAGAGAAGGGGAGGCCTGCAGCTGGTTTTAGTCCTGGGGTAAGAAAGTTAAAAGAATAAAAGAATTACAGGCAGCTCTTTCACGTAGGTGATTAGTGCAAAGGAATGTCAGATTCGGCAAAGAAAGTTTGCTTATCAAGCTGCAGATTTATTAAATGCGTTCCAGACTTGCATTGCTTCATTCAAGTTTAACAGAGCTGTAATACTTAATATGCCCTTTAGCAATTTAATACTCTCTTGTACAAATCATTGGAAAATTTAAAATAGAAAAATATGTCCAGGCTTAACTGTAAGAAGAAGGGGAACTCTGTACAAAAACAGAGGAGAAAGAATGCATGGGTAAAGCTGAATATTACTGAATATCTTACCACATGTATTATTCTGCTGAGTTATTATTACGTGCACTCTCATCTGCGGGCTAAAGGAGGAACTAGCAGTAATAACTTACAGAACAACAATTTTCAGCATCAGGGCTCGAGACTGGCATCACATCATGCCCAGAAATTACTCCTCAGGAAACACGTTTTATACGGTTTTTTTGCCTTCAGAGAACACAAATGTGGGTTTCTTCTTTAAGGAAATGAAAATCAGTTGTTGGTGCTGCTTATAACAGACAGGAAATATTGCTGTCAAACACCATACAGTTGCTTTCACAATAAAAAGGGATGTAAACATTGAATTGGTACATCACTGAGACGTTAAATACAATCTTTGTTGGAGATAGAGAGAGGACAAGCCTGTAAAATGCCTCGCTGCTGCATAATTATGTGTGAATATAAACAAACCCATAAACATATTTCTGCATAAATATTTTGGGTCTAGCACCCTGTGTAAGAAAGTTCCTTTGAGGCTCTCTGTGCCCAAGGTGTGCAAGGGTCTGTCCCAGTTTGGACAAGAGGATGGTATTTAATGTTTCCCACATGGGAAAGAAAGGAAGGGCTTTGTTTTGTGGTAGTCAGTTAGACTGCTTGACTTTTGGTTTTTTAAAGGAACAAAGGCTCTTAAAGCAGCCTTCCCAACCAATTAGCTGCATTATAAAAGCATACTCCTGAATCTGTAACTGCCCTGCAGAGGGTTGGACCAGAAGATGCAACAGTGCCTGTTGCATCCTACAGGGAGACGTTCCCAGGACAGAATTCAACTGCAGGAAGGGGATAGTTATGTACGTGATGAGTACATCCATCTCAATGTAGGTACAACTGATGCAAAACTGTATATAGTACAACACTGTATGCCGGCCACTTCTAATGACACTGAATCATTCTGTCAATCAGTATATTGCTGCCGAACCAGACTGACTGTCAGTAGCCAGCATGAGTCAATGATACACACAGATCACAGGGCCTTACAGAGTCTGGGGAGAGCCATTGCTCCCAGAGGACAAACATACTTGGAACATAAAGGACGGTGGGATTAAAGATTTGCCAAAACTCATGAATTGAGTTAAGCAACAGCTGGGACCAGAATCTCCCCTCTCCTGCCCTAGTCACACACTACCAGGCCCTGAGCCATTTTTAACAATTATCGTTGCCTTCTACTGGCAACCTCAGACTAACTCTTTCCATACTATTTAAGGGCTGCAGGACTGGATATGACCTCCTGAATCACTGATCCTGGTCCCTTCTAATTGGAGGCAACCACATCATATGAGCCTAGTCAGAAATGTCTCAAAGTGAGTGGGGTGGTGGGACGTGTGATGATTTCATCCTTCCAAATTCCAGAGGCAACACCCAAGTGTTTGTGGCAGTGATCGTCTCTTGCTCAGACATTACGGGAAGACTACGGTCGCCTGTTAACAAGAGGAATTTGTGCTGAAAGGTGTTCTGTTTTGCTTGTAGTTTTCCTGACGTGGCTATGGAAATGCAAGCGAGGTGGTATCTGGGTAGAGCAGCCACTCATCTCTCACACTGTGGTAATCATCAATGGCACCGAGTACTAAAGAGCAACTTGCCAGCATCTGAGACCTCAGAGAGCCCTATTGAAGCAGAAGCTGGTACAATATATTGAATATCAGAAAGATCTGGTCTATGGTAATGGGGCCTGATTTAGGCATGAACGTGTTAGCAATGTCTGCCTTTGAGAGGCACATATTTCATGGCCTCCGTGATATACAGAATTAATTTCCTGAGCAGAAGGAGAGGGCTTTGATTCTCCTTGGGACCAGCTCTCTTCTTTGCTGGGGAGCACACCCTGCAATGCACTTCTGCTACCAGTCCTTTGAGAGACCATGAGCGTGGAAGCAGCATGATGTGCCTGAGGTGGGGATAGGTGACCACAAGAAGGAGAGAGGTGAGCAGGACTGCTTGGATTTTGAAGGTGGGAGAGAGAAACTAAACCAAGAGGTATAGGGCTGTCACACCAGCCTCTCTACAGACCTTAGAGGCAGCTGGGGGCCTGGGTCACCTGGGTGCTGCTTAAAAAGTGCTCTTGGACATGGGCGGTATATGAAGAAGTCTGAACATGGGCCAGAAGCACAGAGGGAAAAGGATTGGAAAGGACTTTGGAAAGAAGGGCACGTGCTTGCAGCAGCTAGAGAGCCAGAGCTCCTAGCACGTGTCGGATTCACCCAGACATGGCAAGGCCCAACAGCATCTTCCACCATGGCACGGCAGAAACAGGCAGCAGGAATTCAGGACTTTAAGCCTTCCACAGAAACAACCCTCTTGTGCTGGTGTCTAAAGAAGCTGCCAAAGTACAATGGCAAACAGCTATGTGTTAAAGAACAAAGGCCCCTTAAATATCAAATAGTGTTTTAACTTGCTCCAAAATGCAGGAATAAAACTGAGTTTCATGTCACCACTGAGTTGTGACAAGCTACCAACAGAACCTACTTTGGAGAAGCTGGCATGGTTTCCACAGTTGATATCCGGAAGCTACATAGAATTATCTGTGGCAACACAGTGAGGGTAACAAGCAAAAGAGATTCCGTTGTCAGGAGCAGGAAAGGGGAATCACATAGTTCAGATGTACTGAGGCAGATGATCCAAATAGCTCAGGGTTTTTTTTAAGTCTCGTCTTCAACAAATACCTAACACAAGAATGTATTAAAGCTGCTTTCTCAGGAAGAAAGAGGCAGATCACTTGCATGCATTGCAAGGATCTCATTCACGTAGCATTAATAAGCTGCTAGTATCACTGTAGCTCAAGTACAGGTCATTTCACTCACACTTAATTTTTTTAATTTAAAAGTAACACTCTTGTGAGTCCTGCTATTTAGGTTACTATAAATTAGTGTAGGCTAGTAGTCAAGATTTGGAATTCAGGCTGGGAAAATGAATTAGTGTTGACCTTTGCAGGAAAACCGTGCAGTCCTGCATCTAATGGCTCAGGAGGTCGGTCATTCACAGCACATGGGATGTAATTGATCAGTACAGAGAAATTCAGCACATTCCCAAGCAGTTAAATCTGTCGTTCGCTGCGAAGAGCTGCAGTGGTCAGAGGCTTGGGCATGCTCTATGCATCAGAGTGTGCCCATGGGCAGACAACATGTTCTGAGCTTTCCTCTCTTTTCATAAGATGCTGGCACAC
Organism: Astur gentilis; assembly: GCF_929443795.1. NCBI lineage: Eukaryota > Metazoa > Chordata > Aves > Accipitriformes > Accipitridae > Astur > Astur gentilis. The sequence continues at coordinate 33,992,216 of NC_064884.1, read as the reverse complement.
CTGTGGGGGTTAAGGTCAGATAGAACCTTTCAAGCCACCAAAAAGTACACAGAAGGCTTCCTCCATTTCTGCTGGAGATTTAATCTGATTATTTCTACATGTGGTTGTGTGAAATTTCTTGGCAAAATTCAGCTTTTAGGAAGGATATTATAGAATAGACATTGTGCTGCATCAGCATTCTGTGAAGAGATATTAAAAATAGACATAAATAGGAGTGGCAGGTGTTGGTAGCATCAGTCTTTAAGTCAATTGCATGTGGTTTCCATAAAGCCCTTTCCTTATGAAAATCAGTGCTAAGAAAATATGATGACTTTTGCACCTACTCTGGAAACAAAGAGATCGCTGTGCAGGACCTGGGGAAGAGACCTCCTCAGCTGAAAATGATGCAGCGCACTGGCAGCTCCCATTGCTCTCCCCTGTGCCCTCAGCCCGCTGCTGTCCCTGGCACAGGAGCAGTACTAGAGTTGCACTGCCTCTCACCTGAGCACTTCTTCACTTGCAGCTACTTTTACAGTAGGTAGGATTTTTGCCTAGTTAGAAGGAAGACACAAAGTCCTTCCCTGCACCAAGCTGCACACTCCAGGTAACCCAGGAGCCAGGACGTCAGGTCCCACTGATCTTCCTTACCTTGCCACGTTTTCTCCCAAAGCTGACGACAAAAGGCATGGTGTGACCACAGGCTTGGATGGGGATGATAAGGAGGAATTAAAGAGAAAAACTTTCACATCAGAAACAATTGGAGTTGTGCCCAGCTGGGAGGGTGGTGGCTGGCAGTGGAGTGACAAAGCTGTTCAATGCATGTGGCAGGTCAGTTCTTAAAGTGCATGCGGTGCTGTGGTGAGTGGCCAGTTTCTCCTAGTAGTTTATGTTGCTATATAGAGAAATGGAAGCTATCTCTACAGCTCAGAACATCAGTACTCAATGCAGGTTGGCAGACCCAGATGTCTCTCTCAGGCTTCAGGTTCGCAAGCCCATCTCTCTGACAAGAGCGGTAGGTTTGGGGCACTGCGGGCCTCTCCTTCCTCGCCAGGTCTCTCCGGGACAAATGGTCTGCTGGCACTGGGACAAGACGAGCTTTCCCCCGTGCCTGGGAATCTCTGGTCAGGTGGTGCCACTTCACCAGACTGTGGTAAGGCCATCCAAGGTAAAGGTGGTTTAGGGGAGTCCAGCCTCCAGGATATTAGAGAAAGAAGACTTTCCAAATCTTTAACAGGGAATTCTTCACTACTGTAAGGAAAATATTGAGCCTGTATCTCCAAGAAAATACTGGCAGTCCAGACAGATCTTCACTATCAGAGTGGGTCTATTACAGCTGTGGAAAAAGGTTCCCCCATCTAAACCACAGACTCACTAAGCCTGCCCACTCTGAGAATCCTGTTAGACATATCAGAAGGTGACCATGGACTGCCAGTTTCCTAATGAATGGTTTCATTTAGTACAGTATTTGAAATGTGAGATCCTGAGATAATGACTCAAGGATTGCTCAAGAGGACAGGATGCAACCGCTCTGAAAAGCCTCTTTCTGCTCTTTTGCTGGTAAGATAGCTAATAAACGTCTTCTAGAACGGGGCTCTGGTGCACATTGCCAAAATTCAGTTTGTGCATTTGTTCTTCTGAGGCAAAAATGTTGAGTGATGAAAACCAAATTGCCAGTGACAGCTGGGTAAAACCAGTTAATATTCTGCAGCCTGGAATATAGTGCCCATACCTGCATTCCTCCTAGGTGCAGTTCACGTAAGCATTTCAAATATCCATTGAGTGAATACTTTGGGGTTTGGAGGTCAGCAGTGGTTAAAACAGAAGTGCTCGGAGGCTAGTTTGCAGAACACGCTCTTCGACTAGAGAAAATGAGATATAAACCAGCACTTTTTCCTGGGGCACAAAAGAGAGAGGATAACTCAAGAACTTGAACAGTTTGCCTTCTGTTAAAATACATGCAGTTCTGTTGGGTGGTTTGGTGGCCAGGGCTCAGCAGCGTGCCCTAGCAAGTGAGTTCCCAAGCACAGAACATCTACGATTCACAGCAGCACAGAAGAGGTCTTCAGGTATTGCACTGTGCACCGCAAAGTGGCAACAGTGGTACCACCACTACAACACAGAAATAGTCAATGACAAGATAACTGATCTTGAACAGTATATGAGTCACATATACATGAGTCTTTTGGGGAGTTTTTAACATTCTGAGCCTAAGCATAATGAAAGAGTGTTCCTTCAGTCTAGTATTTTATCTGAGAACTAATGCTGCTTTATTAGTAGTGTGTGGGTGCATGGACATGTGATTTCATGAATGTCTCCACTGGACATAAAGGTTTGACCTGGATGGTCCATATTTCAAGATTGCTTTGGGTTAGACTGCATACCCCATCTGGATATGAGATGCTGTACTCATGGTTTTGTCATTAGGATCGTGAAACCTTTCCCTTCAGGTGCTGCATGTCAGTCCTTCCCCTTGATAGCTCAGCCACAAGCTCCAGCTGGCACTAGCACAGTCATCAGTAGGTGCAAATGCAAAAGATATGGGCTCTACTGGCATCCTGATCCACTGATCTCCACTCTTGGATGTTTCTAGTAGGGATAAGACCTTGGACCAGAAGGCTCCCCAGCCTCCTGAATGGAGTGCAGGCAAAGCCACTTGGATTGTTGGACTGTGCCATGTGTCGTTCAAAAGCCTTTCACATCTGCTTGCAACAAAATGCCACTTGAGGTAGGTGGCAAAAAAATTGGAGAGGAGCTAAGGATCACATTTGCAAGGTCTGCTGTTGTAGCTCAGAGATAACAGTGGTACTAACAGGAGTTGTGTGCTGCTTCTCTTTGTAAAGAGTTGGTTTCTGGGAGTCTCTCTGGTGGGATATTTGGATCCATCACAAACCACCCAGATAGATGCGTTCGCTACTAGAACTTCTTCAAGGAAGATGGGAGGATGGTTGAGAGGATGAAGATGGCAGATTGCTGACCAAATATTGCCTTGATCCAGTGTATTTTTCACTGCTGAAAATGAAAGCATCTCTCTTCTGAATGCCAGAATGTTACAGCCCATAAGACAGTAACTACTGAGATGAGGACCACCATTATAAACTTACAGAGCAAACGCTACCCAGAGGAAGGAGGAAATGCTGCCAGGACACCTGCCTGTTTGTGACCATCACGTTCAGTACGCAGCCTGTGGCCTGGCAGCTGAAGGAAGGTGGAAATTCATCTGTACTGGGGCCTGGCAGTCATCCATGCAGTTCTGTGCAGTCCCTGGAGTTACAAACCATCAACATTTGTGTCAGCAGGAGCAGAGGAGTCAGTCCCATGCTTTCTTATACTAAAACCTTGAGAGGAGATCCACAACAGATAGGCTATGGGGAATCAACATAGGTCCGGTACATCAGTGGGTCTTTCCACAGGAAAAAAGCTTTTCTGTGGGTTGTCCCCAAAAGCCACAAGAAAGCCGTAGCACCTGAATGAAATGAGTGTGTTGGTCAGAGAACAAATGACAAATTTTAGCCTGTGAACTCGATAACCCAAGCTGATGTGAAGTACTATGAAAGGCATATGTCAGCTTTAACTAGTACAGGGTTAGCAGGCTGCAACCCTGCCTATCTATCTGCATATTTCCACTCCAGGTTCCCTTGTACAGCACGGCAGCAAGGGGAGGGTCGTGCTACTGACCAAGCGGGGTGAAAACAGTGGAGCATTTGACCTGCAGTATAGAGATGCTGGTTCCAGTAAGCTCCCTCCCTGCTCTGTAAATTAGTTTTGAACCTACAAGAGGCTTGATAAGTGACACAGAAGTGGCATGGAAAGTTGAAGCATGATTCAAAAGCAAAGGGGAATACGCACAGTAAGTAGCTCTCCCTGCAAAGCTTGCTTGGCTTTTATCCTCACCCCATCACTGCTAGAGCTATTCCGAGTGCTGCCTCCCTCTTCTTCCAAATGATTAAACCCTGACTGTGCTCGGGGGAGGCGAGGGTGGTTCAAACCATAAATAAAGATGCGAGTCTAAAGGTCAAGCAAGCCAAACTGATATTTCAACACCCAGGTCATACCGGGCTGTACACTCAGTTGGACTCTGTGTCCAGTGGATATTTATAAAAATTCGCCTCGATTAGTCCATCTAACTCCTTTCTCTCTTCTCAATGTACAACACCAGAAGATGTTAACTCTAGTGTTGCTACTGTATTAACAGCATCTCATTTGCAGTCCTTAGCCTTGTGTTCACACACACACATAAATCCACACGTGAGTGAGCCAGGGCAGTCTCGTTAGCCCTATTTTGTAGCTGGGCTTCAGAGTCAAAGGCAGGTGCCAGGCTCAGACAAGAGGTCAGTGAGAACCCCCAGGTAAGAATTAACACCCCAACCCATGGCACAGCATTCTCCAATTTATCAGAGGTTACTGGGACCATTGTGGAAGGTGACAGCAAGGTTGTAACAGGCAAACATGCAATCAGATGAAAGATTTTTGTTTCCTTAATTCATAGTCAGTCCCCCAATGATCACTGGAGGCAGGAGGGGATAAATGCAGATGCAGAAACAGAAGTATTTTCAATTTTGTGCTGAAGCAAGTTTGTAGCTTTGTGGTTTATTCTCAAGGGTAGGCATTACACTCACTGAGTTGAGCACAAATTATCTCTAGGTTTGAGTCTGCTCAGTGGAATTGGAGTCACTGGATCTGGAGCCAGCCAGCCTGTTATTTGGGGAGGGTAAAGAAGTGTCTGTGTCTGAACTGCCTACCCGTTCTTGCCAGCACTTCTGTGACCTTTCTCTGGAAGTGGAGAGCTGGAGTCCAGTGGGAGCACAACCATCGCTTTAGAAAGGAAAGAAGTGGAGGCAGCTTCTGATTTTGGCAGCATAAGCCCACCTGCTTCAGGGATGCAGCAGCCTCAAACATCACACAGGTGAGATTGAGCCTAGAATTTGGTTTCCCCTTCTCAGTGAAACCAAATTTGGGCTGTATCAGTAAGTACCTAAGGAGGTGCGTATGTATGTATGTCTTTAATTGCTGGAGAGCTATGGCCTAGAATGCCAACGTGCTCAAGCACCCTGCTCCCTTAATCATTTAAAGTGCTGTGCATGCTGCTTGGATACCTCCTAACACTGTTTGGTAGATCAGATATCAAACAGGAATGTTAAACTTTGAAAGTGGGGCAGCGGTATGCCTTGGTAATTGCCCTTCTCTCTCAATAATGGAAGCCTGCTGGACAGGGCAATGATTTATTAACATTACTTCTCCTGCCTTCCCCCTTCTCCATGCATCAGCCTGAGCAATACAGTCAGTAATTTTTTATCGCTGTATTTTATCACAGCATACTTATCCTAGAGGACTAACAAAGTTATGCCCCTAGAAAACTCATATTCTCATAGTTGTTGCCGGAATCCAAAATATTTTTCTACCATTGTTGTGTGAACATTTTTCTCATTCTCAGAGCCACAATGGTTTGTATTGCTGCTCTGGCTCCTATCAATAACAAGAAATTGCTGGAAGTTAGCAGTCCTAGGGCTGGGATCTGACCTGTGAGCTCTTCACTGCTCTGATGGTTAGGACATCTCAGACGTGCCAGTAAGCCCAGGTATGGCAGAGCAGGGTTTGGACTGGAGCCCCCCACAAACATTAACCGAATTGCAGGAGCTGCTACAATAGAGGGTTGCTTCCTACACCACAGACACCACTGCTTGCGTTTCGTTTCTAGCTAGTCTAGGAAATTTGTCATATTTCATCTGTTCATTGGCTTTATGTTTCCTGAGTTGTTAAATTAGTATCAGGGAAAAAAATCTCACTGTGCACAGTGGTTGAAAGCCAGCTTCTAACGTCCAGTGAGGCTTTTCTCTCCATTGCTCCAGGGACTCTTATTTGTCCGCCAGCACCATGTTTAGCTCAGAAGAAAACAGTTAACAGATGAGACAGACTGATACCAGCCCATGGTCATCTGCAGCTGATCTCTTTGCTGAGCAGATGGAGGTGTGTGTCCCTGCCACCCTTTTCTCGCTCATGCCCCGGTGCCTGCACCCCCTCACCTCTGGAGCCCGCGGCTGCACGTGTCCTGCTCTACCTGCCCAACCTACAGGGCTCCGGCCGCGCACTGCTGGTTGATGCTCCAGACCAGCAGGCACTTGTCACCTCCTCAAAGCTATTATCTCAGAATCTGGAAATAATAGCCCAGCAGGACTTCTCGGACATGCCTGCAAGACTGAGGACAGATCTGCTTCTAAGAATCGTGAAAATTGCTGCTCTTTGTAACAGGGCAAATTTAGCCCCCTCTGTGCTGCCAACTTAAAAAGGCCTCATTTACACAACTGCCACTCTTCTCAAAAGAGTGCAATAAAACCTCCCAAACTGGAATGGAAGCAACTGACATTTGCCAAGTTCATGTGTAAATGATCGGTTTTTGTAGTGAGCCAAATAAGCTACTGGAGCAAGCTATCCAAAGACATTTTTCAGAAATAGCTGACTCCTGATTGGAGCAGGTCAAAACTAACCATCTCTTTCAACTTCAGAATCTATGAAGTTATGGTGAAACACAGCAAAGCACTCAAATAACTTCTTTCACTGCAAAGATACAAAAGATACACAGCTACAGTAAGTCTTACTGTTAGTATATGCCAATTCAATCTCCCTTCTCCTTAAAGCTTTCCCCTTGTTGCTCTCTTGATGGACATCATGAATGCACTAATCTTGAAAAGAGATTTTTAGGGTTGGCTTTTTTTTTTTTTCCAAGTGATGGCTGATCTGTGGGAAGCAAACTGTGTCAGAACCAACCTCTGTGCTGAATAGATCTATCTTTAATAACTTACTGAAAATGTGATAGATGTGCCCCAAATGGATCCTATGAAAGTTTTTACCAAGAGAAACTCAGTTCACGTTTTGCAAAGCAGTGATCAACAAAATCTTTTTACGAATACTTTGCTAATAAGTCAGTATTTTATCTTTAAAGGAGAGACAAACATATTTTTTCACTCCTTTACAGAGCAAGTGTCTTTCCCTCCCTGTGAATGATAGCTTGCAGGTGGACCATGTTCCTACAGGAATGGCTGAATTTTGCCCGTGAACCGGGGGACTGGTAGGCGCTTTGGGATTCAGCCACAGCAGACGTGGGAGGAGGCTGATGTGGTGCCCGTGAGGCAGTCTTTCCACAGGCAGCACAGCGTGGGTCCCATCCACATGCCCGGTGTGGGACTGTCTCTGCAAGCACAGCCGGGGCTCGCCGGCTCACCCGCCCAAGGTGGAAGTAAACAAGTCTGATACTGAAAGCGGTCACGTTGCCTCCCTTTACAGGCAGCCTAGATAAAGCCACGTGCCTGTCAGCATGTTTCTTCTTTCCATGGCTCATCTTGGCTAGTGATTGTTTACATTCGTCTGAGGGACTGGCCAAATTAAAACACCAAGCAAAGGTGTGCCTGGGTGCCTGCCCATCTTTCTCCCTCCCTACTCGATGGGCCAAATTCTGCCCAAAGTGCAGTGTGGAGAGGTCTTCTGATCAGGGTCTTGCTAGTATCACCCTGTGCCCGGGGTCTAGCTCAGAGAGCAGCTTCGTGTGAAATGAGGAGAGAGAATGGTTGTTTCCACATCAGCTTTGCTTCGGGATGCGATAAAGAGGTTTATGTTGAGAAAAGCATACCAACACAGGTTAGAAACATTCGTGGCACCGGTCTTTCCAGCGTTGCTTATGCTTACTGCAGCTTCGTAAGTATTTTTAAAAAGCAGCCTGTGTCAATGGAAAACAGCTCCCATGTATCAGGAGGCCTGATCTGAATTGTTTTCATGGAGCTAGGCATCCAGTCCAGTCACTTGTCCAGAACAACTCAGCAGAAAATATGGTATCACATCAAAAAGTCATTTCCTGGTAACGTGGCATCTTCTTTGGCAAAAGCTTCTTAAAACAAACAAAAAAGGCACAATAGATAAATTTCTCAATTCCAGGATTGGTTTAGACCATATTTGCCAGGCAGCAAGCGCTGTTGGTCACACAGTAAGTGACTTTCCCTTCCTTCCTTATTCCCGCCCCGAGGCCCTGCACACACCCTCCACGTGTGTTTACGGATACAGCACTGTGATTACTTTGGAAGTGCAAAGTACTTGGCATAAGGGATTGTGACGGAGTTTCGTTGGCTCTGACAAGTGTTCTCAGTGCCTTCAGTTTTGGCTAGGCCAAAACAAAATCTTTGTTTCAAAATGCCATTCAGTTTTTCAGCAATAGGACAACCATCTCGGATGGTGCTCTCTGGTGTCGCCTGACCATCCGATCTGCTGCCTTCAGGATTTAGGACGGAAGCTGGAGGACGAATGCAAATGTACTTCTGCAGTTGGCATTGGCATTCCCGGCTTTGATTCCTCCTTTGTGGGGTCCTGTCAACCAGCCTGTCGTCTGGGTGTGAGTGTTTGAGTGGTCTTCCCTGGCCGTTTCAGTGTGAACCGTTAATCAGCAAGCGTGTGGGATACAGTTCGCTTCTCTGGAGACGACCTTGTGCTGGGATTTAACGGTTTTTGTTGCTTTGGGTTAGCTACAGGCTCTTTACTCTCAGCTGCCTCATACCTGAACCGTACATGTTGTCCTGTCTCCCTTCCCTTTTCTACTACCTATCCACTCCTGCTTCTTCTGGATCCGGCTAAACCTGCTTCGGACAACTCCAGCTTATGCTTGTTACTGAGCTCGGGACTGCTCAGGACTTTTGCAAGAGCTCCACACAATGTGTGCATGGCGTTGGTGGATGAAGAGTTTTATATTGGAACATTAATTACCGAGGGCCCTGGCGCAGAACAGGAAATACAAGTCCTTTTCTTACATAAACATTTTCAGTTTGGGTTGGCTGAATACCTGGATACCAATTCTCTATGGGTTGGGATCCCTTGGGTTTATTTATCCAGTTATGTTCCTGTTTTCAAATGTAATGACTCCCTAACTATCATCACCGTGGTAGAAAAAATATTGACACACAAGGTACAGGAGACAATTTTATGTTCAATTTCAACAGAAACTAAGAAAACTATTCAGCCAGAGGCATCACTGACCAACTCTGTCTATTCACACGAAAAAAAATAGATGAACTCCATTTGTTATTTCTTGCCGTCAAACAGCATTTTCTATTTCTTCTGCTTTCCAGAATGGGGACTTAAAACTCAGACACAAGTAAACAGCAACTTTTTTTTAAGCTCTCCCCATTCTGATAAGAATATATTGTTACAGGAAAAACAAAACTAAAAGCACTACACATAGGGAAATCGGGGTGGGGGGTTATAACCAGAATACTGCATTCCACATGATGTCTAATTGCACCAGTATTAGAGTTTTGTACACTGGAAGAAATATTCTCAACACTGACAATACTCTAAGGAATACTGCTTCGAGGTTTTAATAACGGAGTGTCAAATAAAAAGGGGTTAGGGTAAATACAGCTATTGGTTAATTATGTCTCATTAAGTAGAAAAGAGGCAGAGGCATTCCAGAGATCAAAATAAAATACACTGCTCAATACAGTGGAAATAGATTAGGGTTGAGAAGAGTGTCCATGAAGTAAATTCACTGATTTGCCTACCTCTCAGTCAGCCTTACTCTGTCTGCCTCTAGCCTTCCTCCCATTTTGCTCTTGTTTCGAGCACAAGGCCACAGATGGAGACTTTGGGAGGAATGGGGAGGAGCAGATAAGAATAACTGCTTCATTTTAAAAAAAATTCTGAAGAGGTAAGATTCCCTTACAAGATAATCCTTGTCTGAAAAGAATTTCTAACAAAAGGGTATTGTGCCCGTAGAGGTAAATCTTTTGGGTTTCATTATACTAGATAAAGATAATTAGGCACTGGATTGAAACTTGACAGTAGCCTGCCCGTAGCAGCATGAGAGTCAGTAGGGGCAAATGGAAGACATTGCTGATGAGTCGTAGACATATTTCATAAAAAGAGTTTCCTGGAAATGAGAGGCATTGGGAGAAAAAAAGTAGGTAGAAGACTAATGATTATTAACTTAGAGACAAATGTATTCAACACTTATATAAAACTGATTTAGTAATTTGGTAAAACTGAAGAGAGAAAGGCAGCTTGAGTTAAAAGGAAGTAAAAGCTGATCTGAAGTGATCCACACAGTTGCAACATTCACCCTCATTCAAGTTTTCAACATTTAGAAATTGAAAGCACATCACAAAAGAGCCTGAATTCCTTAGTGCAGGAGATGAGATAAATTCTTCTAGAGAATGATCCAGATGCCAAAACTTCAGACCATATGAATATTTTAGTGTCTCTCAGAAAATTGTCTCCAGTCAGCAGGAGCAATATTCAAGTGAAATTAACTATGTATTAATAAGAGAGAGAGAAAAAAAAAGTTTGGAGCTTTAGTAACATGGAAGACATAAAAAGCAGCTGAAGACAGGTAAAAATGGGGCAGATGTGTTTGTGTCATAAGCAACAATATGGCCGCTTTGACAAAAGGAATTGGCCTCTTGATAGGTAAAAATTATAAAATCATCAATGGTCATGTAGAAAAGATAGACTCATTCCATTCTTATCTGTATTTGAAAGCCAGAAAGCTAATGAGCATAAACGCCTTCTTTCCACAAGTAAAAGAGAACTATATTAAACCACACTGACTCAGAATTAATATTTTGAAAATCAGCAGACCTAGAAAACTTGCAGTCAAGAGACCTACAGAGATGATGGAGAAGATTCTGGCCTAGAAATACTAATTTTTAGTGAATCTTGAAACACCAGGAGGACACTAGAACAACGCAGAGTGTTCGGCCAATGTCACAGTAGGTCACCAGCACACTTGACAGTACTGCAGCTTAGTTTGCCTGATGAGGGATCATAGGCAGCAGAAAAATGAATTGTTAATGAAATTAGATGGGAACACAGTCACTAGAAGTCTACACTGGTTTACAACATAGCATTCTTGTAAGAAACTAATGACATACAATGTCTGTGTGGTTTCTTCCAAAAGGATTAACATAGGGCTTGAAGCCACACCAAAGAGCTCATTAGCTGGTTCCTTCCATATAGCTATCCATATGCAGCAGGTTATTCAATGCTGCTTAGATATGACCAGGCAGAACCAACAAGCAGTTAGGTTGTAGTTTGACTACAGCACCTCAGTCATCAGCCGTGGGTCACAGGTAAAAGTGAGGTAGAATCTATCTTGCCACTTTGGCAAGGAACTGTTCAGGTGAGAGATGCATGGTTGATCTCTGCTATAAAAAAGAGGTGAAAACTTCACAAAGGTCCTTGATGACTTGACCTTTTGAAGGCAAGTCAGGTGATCAGTATGACTTTGAGCACATGAGCAAGAGACACCAGCAAAGCTCCGAAGGGAGTGGGACCTCATTAGTGACTGGAATCCAGGTCAGCTTCTGATAGTGACTGAAAAAAATCACCTCAGAATAAGAAACAGAAAATTTTACTACCCCAATCCAGTTTGAGCAGGGATGTGCTTTCATCGCTGTGAACAGTATTAGGGAGATTGTTTCAATGCCCACAGTTTCAGAAGGTTGTTGAAATATCGGAGTGGGTGCAGAAAACAGCCACAAAAATTATGCAAGGTCTAGAGAAAAAGGCCATAGCAAAGACTTGAAGAAGTCAGTCTGTTGAGTTTAATAAAGACTTGTAAATAATGAGAAATGACTCGATTACAGAGGATGCTTCCCTCCTGGCAGAAAATGTCATGGACTAAAGAGCTCTTAATCTAGCAGAGAAATGCGCAGCAAAAGCCAAGAGCTGAAAGGGGAAGGCTGGCAAATTCAAATGAGAAAATAATCAGAAATGTTTAACAGTGAGAGTAAGCATTAAAACAAATTGCCAAAGAAAGAGGTCAGTTCTTCATGTCAAGCTATCGTCACATCAAAGCTCCAGGCCTTTCTAAATGATGCGTTTCTGTTAGACAAGCCATTGGGCTCCTTATGAGAATGACTGTCCAAAACCTAATGGCTCATCCTAAGGACTTAACTTGAGACTTAACTGGCTTTGGGAGGCTCAGACCAGATGAGTTATTGACCTCTCTAGCCCTCATTTTGTAGGTCTAAGAGACTGGTACAGGTTAGTTTAAATTTTTCATTCTTATCTACCGGCCTTATTTGTCATCTCTCTCATAAACAAAGACTTCTGGCAGCTTTCACCTGTCTGGACTCTACGGGTGGGTGAAGAACTGTCTCTGCATCTCTGGAGCTGCAAACCCTCTTCTGAGTGAATCTCTCCTTGTAGCTAAAAGTACCCTGCAATAGCAGGGGCTTTTCTTTTCTCAGACTTTTCCATTTTTCCTGGAAAAGGGGCAGTTTCTCTCTATCCGTCTCTCTCTTTCTCTCTTTCTCCATCTCAAGCCACAATTGCCAAGTCTCCTGGAAAATATTTTCTAGCTTCTGGAACAGATTATTATCCCTGCTCGGTGCAGATTTTCTGTACTGTATTTCTCTGGGTGGTTTTCAGAGTCTCTCGGGACCCACTACTTCCCATGGTCTGGCAAAATCCCTGACCACCACTTGGGACCTTGGTTTGTTTATTTTAACATTTATAGTGCAAAAAAGCTGAAACCAATCAATGCCAACCATTGGTACAGAACAAAAAAATTAATATAGACCAAACACATTTCTATCCACTAAAGAAAGATGTAGAATAAAGGCCTCACCCACTGTCAAATTAAATAAAGGCCAGAGTTAAAAGTTTCGTCTTGTGACACATTCTACAACTGTCCAAACTTCGTGGCAAGAAGCAATAAATACTGGAGCCAAGGGCCCAGGGGGACGAGTTCTCCTGCCTGGTCCCAGCAGCTCAGGCCCAGAGATAGACAGCAGGAGCATTCTGGTTCATTTCAACTATTGTAAAAATTTAACAGCCCCAGGGCAGATACCAGCTACTGTTAGAGAAGACGGGTCTGACAAGGCGCTCGGCTCTAGGAAAGTTGGTGTCTTAAATAAGCACACGTGGCACAGGCCTCAAAGGAGCACTTGCCTCTCACCTCCACTCCGGTTTTTTACTTCTCTCCTGCTCCGTGCGGGAGGTGGGCTGTGGGACTGACTTACTCCATGGTCTTTACTTTGATCTTTGCACCTCTCTCCGCAGTCTTCCCAATCTGGGGGATTTCTCTGCTCTGTTAAAAAACAGGAGGCAAAGGAATTAAGTGTCACTAAGGCATCTGAGAAAAGCTGTCTTACACTTCCTTGCGGCATGCGTGCCCAGGTTGAAAATGGTGATCTGCCTCGGCTCCCTCTCCGAGGTCCCTGATGTTGCTGCTCGACCCAGTAGGGCTCCTGGGTTTCCAGCCATTAGTTCCTTGGCTCAGACAGTGCCAAAGCCATTGTTTTTTGTGCTGGAGCTACTATGTGGTTTCTGTGCCAGAATTATAAGTAAACCATGAAAAAATACTAACATTTTTGTGTAGACTTATGCAACTTTTTCCATGAAGACCCTTAAAAATGGCAAAAGTTTTGCCTTGTCGTTAACCATAGGGAAGCATATGGTACATGTGTGTCTTCTTAAAGCAGCAAAAGTTTGCCCAGAAAGAGCATGTTTGCAGACCAGGGATGTTCTGAAGGACATCGTGTATACAACTCCCACCAAAAGACGTCTGCAAAGACCTAGCTAAGCAAACAGGTATGAAATCTGCTTTCCAGGCAAACTTCAGTCTGCCAGCACAGCTGCTACTGTTCTTGAGCAGTCACAAAGCATGGCTACAATGTCAATTAGGTTAGGGGCAAAGTCCTACAAAATGACCAAGCATCCCGTAAGTCCCAACGTGGCACCACTTTGTACCAGGAGTGGTTATCTTTTCCATCCTGGGGCAACAATGGTGGTCATGGCCAGCCACGTGTTCATGCTCTGGGGCCCACTGGCTTCACCACTGTCTCTCACCTAGGGCCTCAGCAATGCTCCCTGTGCTCTCCTACCAGGAAACACTATTGTACCTGAGAGCCCAAACACTTTATAAAGTGCTCTCAGCTTTAGCATGCGTATCAGCACTTTGTAAAACACACAGGGATGGAAACACACATGCCAAATTTTTCGAGCAGTGAGATTGATTAGTGAGGAAATGCTTGCTTTTATAAAATAGTGGGTTGCTGTCACTCACGTTTGAGTAGCCTTCATTGCTCAGGAGCTCAGATATATCCTGTGAAATCTGCACGGACCACCACGTGGGTTTGAGGTTGCTGGGTGGACATATGCCCATTACAGAGACTAGCTATACAGATGCTCAACAATTAAGCCGTTAGTGGACTCCTACACACTTCTAAGGTATGCACAGGGCTCATGGAGTGCCTGCCAAGTTCCTCAAGCAGTAACAGTTCATGACACTCTTGAGATATCTGCCAGATGCCGACACAGTGTTCTGAAGTTCCTATTTCGGGACATAATTTTAAAAATACATCTAGCTCAGGATTTAGATGCCAAAAAGCGTTTGTGTATGAATTGTAATATAAACCATAAACCCAACAGGAAATATCAGAGCCTTATCTTTTTGTAGATACGATGTGGCTAAGTAGCATTAGGAAAATGTTCCTTTATTGGCAAGAAAACAAATACATTTTACTGTCCCGTACGTGCAAAATGAAACAACCAATTAACATGTATCTGGCAAAGAAAGAATATTTTTACCTTCCAGCATTGCCCACACCTCCCAAATTGTGTATTGATTGCAACATTTATGAATATTGCACGGGGGGCAGATGGTGAACACTCTGCTAAGCACAAAGTTTGGCTGACAAGGAGGGACTGCAGTTTTAATAACAGAATCAGCAATTCAGCTGAGCCTGAATTTGCTCATGTTTCTGGAGCTCACACTGGGAATGCTCAGTGGCCTACCGAAAGCTTTAACATAGTCACTTTCATATAATCAACTGGCTGGCATAATCACTCTCAGAGTACTAACATAATTCTTATCCTCTCAGTAGATGCCAAAATTAATTGCGATAGAAAAGGAGTCCCAAGAAGAGACACTTGTCTGCTTTGCCTAACATAAGATCTACAGTTGTAGATCTAAGTTCAATAAAAAGTGAGCACATGTGTATGTTGTATGTATGTATTTTCAGCACATTGGCCCTTTGAAGCTGACTGGTTTGGGGTTTTTTTTTCCTCAATTAAATTCAGGTGGGTCTGAGGAAGTCTTAAAGCTAACAAGATGCTAGCCCTGTTTTTCCCAGTATGTTTTTACAGGTGAAATGCAAAGACAACAACAATAGCCTGGGCGAGGGAATGCAACTCCCACCCCTGCGGCAAGCCATCCTCAGTGCATGTTTTTAGCCTAGCCACACCAGCCTCTGGGCCTGAATAAAGTACATATTTGCTGCTGCTGGGATATTGTCACAGGCTCTTTATTACTGCTGAATATCCCATACGACCATTTTGAGCCACACCCCATCTTCTTTACCAAATTTGTATAAATCAGGCCCCTGAGTGCACTAATAAGCCTTAAGGGCCTTGATTGGCCTCAGCTGGGGCTTTCACCCACACCCATGGGCCCAGAAGCCCCATTTCAGCACAGCCCAGGGCTATCAGTCCCTGCCTGAGCTGTATTGGAGGAGTGCTGCTCTCCAGCTTGTCCATAGTTTTGTTTCACCGTGGGCCTTGTTGTTCCAGACTTCAACCTGCAGATTGACATCCTAGCTAGACCTCAGCCAAGCCTTGTTGTTGTGGACCTTTCAAGCTATCACTAGACCTGGTCTTAACCCTGACGTACGGATGGAATTTCCAGCTTGACCTGGGACCTGTCTCACTGCCATGGCATTGCCTTATGATCTGGACTCTCTGGCTGGTCCTGGCAATCATCTCCAGGTTTGCCCTGCTCACCTCATTCAGATACTGTGGGTGGGCCCTGGCTGGGGAGGTCAGGCACTGCTGGCCCTGGGGTCCCATCACCTCCTGGCTCACCTTGCTTTAGGGAGCAGCTGGCCTGTGTGGTGCCATGATAGCGAGACCTATGTATGTTTAGGTTTACAGGAGCATAAAAATGGCTAAGAAGATCTGAACAAGAGTCCTCTAGTGCAGTATCCTTGTCACACAGTAGCTGGTGGGCAATGCTTACAGAAGAGTGTAAGTGGCCTATGCTGCCAAATTTCATCAGCTGTTGTCTGAGGAACCTACTGAGCCAGAGGTAATACCTTTATGCTAAAGCTCAAAGTCCAGGCACACCAGTCCGTGCCAGTGTTGACCCTTATGGTCAGTCTGTGGGCTGGTGACCAGCTCTGTCAGCAGTCCTTGAGCTTGCCACTGGCAATAACCTGGGTTACCTTGGAATCTCCCCAGTTTCCTCCCATTGTTACTCAAACTTACTTCCCAGTGCGTGTCTACTGATAACTGCTGGCCTTGAACAGGAGAAGTTGTCAGCAGCAGTCCCTTTGTATTGCCCTCTCATTCCTTTTCACTGTGCTACTTCTTTCTAAGGCCCACCACTAAACACAAACTCATCAGGAAGGGCAAATAACCCTTGGAGAGATTTCTAGAGAGATTCTGGTTTGCAAATGAGGCCCGCCATGTGGATAGTTTGGCTTGAACAATGCACTGTGATGGGGTACAGAACTGCAGTTCGGGCCATTTGGTTAAAAGTAATGTCAAGGCCAAGGCTCTCTATCAGTGTAGTTATACATTTAGGTCTAGCTTTGGAAATCAGTCCCATTTCTAAGACATTGAAATGCCATACGAGTGATAGCTTTGAATCCTTTCTACTGAAAGCTTTGGACTTCATAAAAGTAATCTCTAGACTCCTGTAGCACATTAGTATACTCCACACTGACCCAAAAGAGGGATAAATAAGAAGCTCTGGTTTCCCATGTATCTGCATCCCCTGTCTCCTATGGTCTCCACCAAAATAACCACATCTTCTTCTTGGTCTCTTAAGGCTTCCTCATAACAATGTCCCCAGGCTCTTCCCATGTCCCCAGAATAATTCCTTCTCTGATTCCCTTAAGACTCTGCTTCATCCCATGTCCTCAGCATTTTCCCTTACAGGGATAACTACACTTCATCCTCCTCCTCAACTCAAATATTTCCTCATATTTTCATCATCCACCTTTTTTGCCTGGTAGGTGAGCAAGAGGCTGTGTGTGCAAGGACAGGGCTAGAGCTGCATGCCCACCAAAGCCACAGGTAGTGGCTGCCCTTCCCTTGGGAAAGGCTCTAGTTTAGGTTTCTCTATTTCCCCCCCTCCTCTTCCCTCATGGATTCCTGTGAAATGTGAAATGTTAAGAGGTTGCTGCACTCTCAAACATGATTGAAACTGGCCACTGGGTTCAAGAGTACCTGGGGGAAGGGCTGATTGATTGATAGACGGATGGGCTTTGCATAACCCCTCGTTCCTCTGAACTCTTGTATTATTAAGTGAGATTGAAGTGCTCAAGGAGTGGAGTTATTTTACCTACCTCATTGTTTAGTTCAAATTCATCCAACAACAACTGTAATAGCGTATTAAGTGTATTTAAAAATATTTTAAAAACGACAGCTTTCTACCTTTCAGAACTACTGTGCAAGATCAGCATTTTACACTGGGTTATGATAAGAAAGAGCTTTCAAACAGCTATTACACTGCACAAGTATGTGGAGAACTGCTCGTCATTAATTTAGAACAGAGGGAATTTTGCAGTTCTGGAAGAAAGACTAGTAAGTGTAGTTTAAATGTGTCTCTCTCCTTTTCTCTTTTCACTGTTTCCGCATCAGCCTGATATGTAACCAGATAGTTTTCTGAGACCTCTGTTAGCAAGCAGAGTTTAGTGTGCAGGCACCAATCCTAATATTATGGGAGCTTAGAGGCCTTTGAGTGCAGAACAAATTGGTTTTAAAAGCAATAGCAATTGCTAGAAGGATCATATTACAATAATAGATTTGAAAGCTTACACCGTGAGCCATTCCGCAGATGAGAGCCGATGATATAGATGAAGTACTTTGTGAGCTGCGGGGAGCAAAGCAGGTCCAGATTATTGCATTGACAGAGGTGGGTTGTGGAGGCAGCTGACACCTCATTAAAGTGAGGGCTTTCAATCCATCCATGACTACCGTGGGACTTGGGAAGGGTGCAGGAGCAGCACTATTAGTCACAGGCTGGATGAGGAAAGAAGGCGAACCTGTGTCTGTATATTCAGTAGAGCTCTGCACTGACTAACCTAAATGCTGCTGTGATAAACATAATAGTAATTAACTCTAATAGGAAATTAAGGGGGGGGGGGGGGAACGAACAAACAAACAAAAACCCAAAAACGGGGAGCCCAGAGTAAAGGGAACTATAAAGAGAACTGCATGACCCTGACAGAAGGCATTGAGGCCCAGACCCCCAAAGCTGTTCAAGTGAGAGCCAGGTGGCTGAATAACTTCTAGGATCTTGGCTACAGTCTGGAGAGACAGAAAAGGAGCTGGTGGTCTACTAAGATGCTTCTCGACAGACTGCTCTTCATCTGTTTTGAGAGGATCCATGAAAGGCTGAGCTGTCAATATATTTCAGGATGTTAGCGCTATTGGGAATTTCTCATGCTTTTATTTACTGTAGCATAATATCTGCATTCTGGTTTACATGTGGTATATGCATCGGAAGTAACTTGACATTCTAGAGGTTTCTTTGCCTGGCTGCCTAAATACAGCGACATCTTGTTTGGCAGCCTGAATAAAAGATTAAAAGTGTTTTGGCTGTAACTCTCTGCCATGGTCAAATAGAGACCTTGATTTCCTCAACACAAACTCCTCGTTAGGACCACACTTTAGCAGCAATGGTTTATGTCTCTAAAATAGAATAGTTATTATTAGCTGAAGCCAAAACATATTAAGTCAATCAGATTCTGGTTTGGGGATGTTATGGATGGCATGTAAAATGAAGTACTAATGACTGACAAAATAGCACAGCAAATGAAATTCTATTCATAAATTCATGCTCACTAGTTTCCAGACTATTGTTAATGCCAACTTCTTTCTGGATGTCAAGAAGGCAGGAATGGGAAGGCAGAAAAACAAGAAACACTAAACTAAACTCTAATGTGTGTACACATACAAGCATACATGCATGCACATACATATACACGTGTTTATTTTTACAAGTGAGATAAGGCCATGTCAATTCTAAGTGTTCCTTTTCTGCTGTTCCGTCTGCACGAAGGGTTCTTAAAGTAATTATGAAAAGATACAGAAGACAAAGGGAGGAGGAAGGGAGTATGTGACCCAGGAGAAGCATACAAATCATGTGGACACATACTGGGTGGGCAGTTTGAGCTGGCTCACAGGCAGCACAAGATGAGTCTGCCTCGCAAAGGATGCCACTTTGTGCTCTGGCCCCTGGCTTTAATGTTTTACAAACATCCTGCTGGCCCTCAAATGGCTGTAGGGATGGTTTTGAAAATGTAAGCTAAAGATAAGCAATACAAAGGTGTCCACAGGCAGGCAGAGCAAGCTCTTCAAAGATCTGAACTTTTGCCATTCATTTTAGGGGCATGTTATTGCTTAAGTCATGCAGCAGTATACAATTTCGTGTTGTTAACTATTTCATTGCTGGGTAAAACTTGCAAGGAAGAACTAAAATGATGATTAATAGGAAGATATACACTAGCCACTCTCACTGGCATTTCATTTTGGCCTCACATCACAGTAACATTTTTATCTGAGCTTCATATTTGCATTATAAAGGATTGTATTGAAATTATTTGCTATTAAATAAGCTGATATTCTGACTGTTCTGCTGTTTACCTGACAACCTGCCTTTAGATCACAATTTGACACTACGTGACTGTGAGATGATAAAATTTAAGCTCCCAAGGAAAGAAAGGAAGGCAGGGTGATAATCCTGGACTTTAGGAGAGCAGATTCCATCTTCTTCAGGATACCACAGGAGGCTGCCATAGTGCAGTGTGAAGGAGGTTCACATTTGTTTGATCTTCATGAGGAGTCTCCTTGGAGTACCAGAATGGTCCATTCCAGTGGGCAAGGAAATGAGCCATCCTGGCAGGGGACTGGCTTGGGAACAGGGAACTCCTGACTGAAATAAAATGCATGCTTTGAGGTTTTCCAAACTTAACTGGATGAAGCTTTGAGCAACCTGAAAGTTATGCCTGCTTTGTGCAGCAGAGGTGGGGTGGTACAGAGGTGCCTTCCAACCTAAATTATTCTGGGTTTTATGTTTATGCTGTGCCTTAATGCGTACGTATTAAAAAGGTTTATTCTTTTCAGTTAACAAATTGAAGACTCACGGCCATTGTTTGAACTAGATATGCTGCTGCCAGTTAAAAAAGAAAAGTCTGTCTGATACTCAATTATGATGGTGACGAGCCCAGTACCAATGACTCTATGTTTGCAAAGCAAGGAATTGTGTAGCGTATCAGGTAACAGTAATCATCCTTTTGCCCTTCTGTGCAAAAATGGTATTGCAAGACCCAGTCCCTTCCATTTTCTTTAACTGTCTGAATAAGCCATTTGATTCATCTGTTCATTCTTCCAATGACCTTTTTTCCTATGGAGCTTATTCTGATTCCCCACTGTAACACAATCGAGATATAAATCTCATATGACAGCAAAGATCAGCAAGAGTCATGCAAGTCAATGCAGACAAGAAGGTTGTGTGCTTTGTACAGTGTTACATCTTAGTTATTCTGAAGTTTTGAGACAGATTCTGTGTTCTGTTTTACTAGAGGAAGCAAACATCTCTTCCCCAAGTAAAAGTAACATGCAGATCTTTGAAGGCAGGACAGAGGTGTCTGTCACAATATTGCAAGGCATTTTGACAAAGTGTGGCATTTTGAAATGCTTATTTCTTGTTACTCACTACTGAAATGGGTGTGTTCTTCACAACCTACGGTGGTGTGATGAGACTCCAAGTTGACCAGAACATTGAGGCAGATGTGCCAAAGTTTTTTCTTAACTTGAGCATTCCCAAGACTGCAAAAGACCTTTTAAACTCAAACCCAAGTTTTATTTTAACAGAAACTAGATTCCCAAAGCTTTAAAACAGATAAAACTTAGAGTGAGACAAAACAGAAATGAAAGCATTTGGAAACTGAATTCCTTCTTGCCCACTATGTCCTGGCAGGAAGGGTCCTTTTTTTCAGGCTTCCTCTCAGTTCAGCAGCTCAGGAACTTTCTGTATTGCAACAAAATCTCCTCTGAGAAGACCTTCTTTGAAACTGTAGGAGGTATCTTCCGCCCCATCACCAATGCCTGGTTGTGTGTCTGCTCTTCTGAGCATTTTGCCAGTCTCTGCTCTGTGCTTGCTGAGTTCTCCTCACACCCTCAGCATGAGTCCTTACACATTTTACTCAGTGATGAAGTATTTTAATTTGATTGGTATTTAATTGGATTCTTAGGTTATACAGTATCTAAAAACTCACCTGACAAATGAAAGGGGCTGGTAAGAGGGGAACTATCTGGTGAGGGTGGGAGGAGGTTGGAGGATATAAACTGTGAAAGGAAGTTTATTTTAAGACCAGCTTGGCACTGAGTGTATGTGGTGAAAGAACACCATGTAAAAAGTCTCTGGCCAAGTTTTTAGGGATGGTTTCTTTGTTGCTTTTTTCTTTAGCTTTGATGCTTAATGCCATATAAATTGCACATGGCATGATTGGAAGAACTGGCCCATAGAGGAGATTGCTGTGGTTGTCAGAGAAGGGCAGAATAATGAAGATCTTCAGAAAGGGCTATAGGAGACAAGGTAAGAAAAGCTACAAGAGGTGGAGAAGCATCAAGCACTAGCAGAAAGAGAAACTGAAACGGAGAGATGATTTTACCATATGATAAGATGTTGTTTTGTAGTAATATTGTAAATACCATAAGAAATTTCACCCTGTGTTGTACATAGGCTCTTCTAGCAAGATAAGTTGCATGTAGGAAAGAAAGTTATCTGGTAAATGTAAGTTAAAATAAGAAAGTAGCTTTGCTCACCGGCAATTTTTCTTTTTAATGGAAAACTGCAAGAGGCATACAGATGTTTTTCAAAAATTTAGTTCCTTCAGTTTAATGCCATGTAGTGCCACTGGTTGTCATAAGGCTGTTCTAGCCCCCGTTTTGGCTCTTACCTATTTTTAATCCGGAATTGTGAAACTAAACTATCAAAGAGTCTAACAATACCTATTTAAAGCAATGGTTCCCAGATGGACAGAGAGGAAAAAAATACAAATACCTTTCTATTCTTTTACTTTTAAAAGGACTGTGTGCACAGAAAATGGTGCAGGTATTTTGGTCATTCCACTCGGAGCCACAGCCAGCTGTGCAAAGGAGAACCCAGGCCCAGAATCTCTGAGTTCGCTAGCAATAACAGATCTGTGGCTGTACAGCCCACCAGAATACATGCCACACCACCAGCGGCTCTGGTGGCAAGACAAAGACCTGGTCAGGCTAGGGAGATGGTGGGTTCCCAGCGGTTTATACTGGGAGGAAGGTCTGAGCGCGAGGGGAGAGCACAGCACCCAGCTGCTAGTCACAGTGGCAGGTTGGAGCCCCAGAAAGCGCAGCGTCATACGGCAAGTATGTGTGTAGGGAGCTCAGAGAGCTATTCCTTAATGAGTCTGCAGCGCACCAGTCTTTAGATTGGCATGAGTCAGCCATTTGAGTTTTAATCTCTTCTTCTGCATGCATAGTGACTGTTCATGAGAGGATTACTATGAAGTGCCCTGCAACTGAACGGCATGTTTAGGACCTCATGGCTACATGAATAAAAGGCACAGGCAAGCTTGGACAGCAAGAGCAAGATGCAGCCTTGTTCACGTTTTCCAAAAAGAAACTTAAAAGATCAAATACTAAGTGTTGCGCTCCTACTCTCATTTATCCAAACTCATAATGCAGCATCAGCTCTAAAAGTTCAATTGCTGTTGCCAGTATGTAAGCGAAATACCTCACATGGGTGTCACCTCTCCGGGATCACCTTGTTCTTATGGCTCCAAGTGAAGTAATGGGAGCAGGTGATCACATCAGCTGAGTAAGCAGACAAGCCAGTATCTTCTGCAGTTCTGATTTTTTTAAAATGTTCTAAACAAGCATGTGCCTGCCTGGATTTACCCTGTAAGACACTACCCAGCTGTGTAACTACGGGGTTACTGCTTGCCAAAATAAGACTTCTGTAAAGCTGAAGTTTTATGTAGATCCAGGTCCTTCAGGCTCACCCTCACCTCCAGAGCACATTCTGCAATACTTCACAGTTAAAGCTACACACATATGCTCAGCAAAACAAGATCCCTTCCTCGGGGGGGGGGGGGGGGGGGGGGGGGGGGGTGAGAGGAACAGGGGCATGGCAGCTAACTACCAGCCTAAAGAAAGAGGAAAATGAGTCACAGTCATTAAATAGGTCACTTCCACTTTGTGTAAAAGTGCTCTTCTAGTAGTCAGGTTAACCTCTGAAATAAGGAACTGTCTGGGCTCAAGTTTCCTTGTGTGCTTGCCGTTGCTGCTCCAGATAAGTGGGGAAAAGTAAAGAGAAAATCCCTTTGTAAAAATTGGTGTTTTCAGCTAATGAATGTATGATTGTGGATTCTAGAGAAATTATTCTAACTCCCACTAATTGAACATGTGGTTTCATGTAGCTGTGTAGCTTCTTTAAAAAACAAAACAAAACAAAACAAAAAAAACCACCTCTGTAGCAGCTGCATTGCCTTCTGCTAATATCTGCTTCCCTTACAGCAAAACCTAGGCAGTTCAGCAAAAGATGAAAACCCTTTATTTTTATTCCAAATCATGTCTTTGAAACGTGAGTTTCTGCTGGAAGATGGAACACAAGCTTATCTGTAGTGAGTGGGAGGTTGTAGTATTAGATCTTCTTTCAGGAAGCCTCTTTGACCCCAAACAGAGGGTCAAAGCATTTTGGCCATCAAACCCCCCAAACAAGGGGGTTTACAGCATTTGAAGATTTAGAGATAACAATGTTTTTTCCAAGAAATTTCTCAAAGAACAGGGAGGGATGAGGGATATTATTGTTGTTGTGGTTCTGTTATAGCAGCTAGACTGCTGTCTGGAGACACTGTCCTTGCTGGAAAATTGATTATGGTTCAGTTTTGAAAGGTGGGTGTTTCCTCTGCTTTTAGTTACCATATTAGGTTTTCATAAGAACCCCCCCCCCCCCCCGCCCCGTTTCTCATGTTCCTGTTAACTTTCCTGAGAGCTCTGTGTCACAACCACTTACTGAATATGAAGCAAGCTGCTGCTGCTTTTTTTTTTTTTTTTCCTCCCCTCTAGGAAACAGTTGCTTTAGGACTGATTCTGGTAACCTGATACCACTTGATGTATTTTTGCTGGAATATGGAGCCTGCATAAATTGCACCATAAGCAAATTTCTTTATAATGGAAGGATCGGAAAGCTGCAGCTTGGCAGGCCATTTCATTGGTGTGGCTTTTTTTAAGGTGGATTTTCCAGATGCTTTTTAACAGATGATATTGGAGACTTTTGCAAAAGGTATTAGGAATAATACCTAACCTAATACCTAATACCTAACAACAAACAGTTGTTACTGTTTGTAAAGCATCCCACCTGTAGACAAAAATGCTCTACATCCGGAAAAGATCCTACCTGCCTGACAGATACCACTGTACAACCTGAAAGAAAACTGCTGTTATTTGCCCTTCCCAATGTGCCCAATTATTTATTATCAGCGTTACATAAGCCCACAGGCTCCTGCTGAAATCAAGTCTAATCTTTGTGCGGTCTCAAATACAGGTGAAAATTTAGTCCGTTCCGCACCCCCACCCCCCGAACCGACAAAAAAATCCACACAGAGTAGTAAAAACATGCATTCATTAAACCAAAACATCATTCCTTTCTGACTGGGACATAGTAGTTGATACAGGGATTTAATTGGATACAGGGTGGGCTGATGTAAGTGACTCTGCAGTGTGGCGTGATGCAGCCAGGGGCTCTTCCAGTGTTGGTCCTAAAAAGCAGCTGGGACAGAGCTTCAAGCAGGAGAGTTTCCTCCCAGCTGAGCAAAACCTCTTGTAGATTATGGCTAGAGTGAGATCAACCAAACCAGCTGGATCCACTGGATGCAGAGTGCATCCCAGCACTCCCCTTCTGTATGAGCGTGCTGTTCCTCCCCAGTAAGCTGAGCCTGCGGTCCAAACATTTTTCTTCTAAATTGTTTGCGTTGGAAGTAATGTTTATTAAAGGAGCCAGAGGGAGACTGAAATCCTTTGGGCATCCCCAGGGCATATATAGCAAGCGTAGCTGTGAGAGAAGCTTCCCCAAGCTGCCCTGCCAGTGGATATTTGGATCTTGCAGGGCTTCACCTCTGAGGGAAAAGGAGAAGTAAAGCTTGAAGGTGCCTTTATTTCCTTATCCCCCCCTCAGGATGCTGTCACCAAGAGTGCCAGATGAAGCAGGCAGGTGCCGATGACACTAATGCCATAGCTGCTAACCAAACTCACCCAGGTGACAAGGCAGCGTGTAGGTGCAGCAGTCCTGGCCACAGGTCCCCACGGTCACGGGCCGTGTTTCGGCGGGTGGGAGCCTGTCCTCTTACTGATGTCCTGAGTCACCCAGCACCTCCTGCACTGTGAGGGCCTGGCACTGTCTGTCTGAACACCTTAGCAGCAGCACGTCCTTTGCCTTGGGCCTTTCTAGGGTGCCACGTTGCTGATGCCTTTGCTAGGATTTCCTGACAGCTCTGAGAAAAACAGTTCCTCGTAAGGCCAAGACTTATTCCTGCTAGCAGCAGCAGCTGCCATCCCTTCCTGTATTCAAACAACAGAGCGGGAAACCCTGGCCGGTGACTTTGACGTGGGAAGCACTTTCTAGAGTGTCTAAAACTTGCGTTGTTCGCCTGGCACGGGCTGAGGTACTGGGGATGGTCTGAACTACGCAGACCACGCAACCTCTGTCACCACATCATCCCAACAGGAGAGCTCTGTTACAACCCATTAAAGCTCTTGATCGTGTTGTTGACTTGATCAACAACTTGATCGTGTTGTTGTTACAGTATTAGCTGTCCCCAAGATCTTGCAGAGCAGTGCACCTTCCACCAGCTCTTCCTCTCGCTGCAGCACGCGAATGCACGTTGCACACAGCTGAGCTGTTTGTCAGGCTGTGCCACGCAGGAATTTCTCCTGATAAGGTAAACCTTCATGGTCTGCCCAGAAATGGAGCCTAGCCCTTCAGAAAGAAGGGAAGAAGGAGATTCCCGCTTTATTCCTTCCACTGGAAAGAATGCTACCCAGTGATCAGATTGAAATAAACATGAGATAGGAGGCTGGAATGCAACTCTTGCCTTATCAGTCTTGGCCCCTGCCTTGGGAACCCTCTGCCATCTATAACATTTATTATGGGCTTACCAAGCATCAGAAAGGCTTCTGGGTTTCTGCTGCTATATAACTTGTGTGATGATGAATGAGTACTTTAAACTTACAGCACATTGCTTCTTTCATCTCCAAAACTCTTAACAGGAATTTCACTGTGCTCCCTGGAAACTCAGTGTTCATAAATTGCTTTAAGAGTCTTTCCTGAAAGGCTGTAAAGACACAAAACATATCTTCTTGTTATGTACAAATACTGTAATAACCTTAACTCCAGATTTTAATTCCACAGCCAAGTGGTAACGACCGGCTCAAATTCATGCTGCTCGAGGTTTGTCTGCCCCGGAGTGGGGTGGCTGCATCCATGCTGTACTACTGCCTTTTGGTCTGGGTCTCCTCTAGGTCCCATGTAGGATAACCATGGCTGTGAAACTTAGCTTTTCTTTCTCAGCTTAGCGAGTAGGCTGGGGGTGCTCAAGAAATTTGGAGGGGACACAGCTGGGACAGCTGACCCTAACTGACCAAAGGGATATCCCAGACCATATGACATCACACTCGGCATTATAAAGCTGGGGGAAGGAGAAGGAAGCGGGGGGACATGCAGAGTGATGGCGTTTGTCTTCCCAAGTACCCGTTACGCGTGGAGCCCTGCTTTCCTGGAGATGGCTGAACGGCTGCCTGCCGATGGGAAGCAGTGAGTGAATTCCCTGTTTTGCTTTGCTTGCATATGTGACTTTTGCTTCACCTATTAAACTGTCTTTATCTCGGCCCACGAGTTTTCTCACTTTTACCCTTCGGATTCTCTCCCCAGTTGCCAGCTGGGGGATTAAATCCCAGCTGGGATTAAACCACAACAAGGGGTAACTTTTTTGAGTTCAAAGTCTCTGAAATAACCTGATGTCCTGACAAATTACCCAGTGAGAAAGTCCTTCAAAAACAGTCTCAGGGGCTCCTGTTCAAAGAAATAGTTACAAGAAACTAAGCCACATAATAATTATGATAATTAGGTCTTATCCCTTAGTCTTATGCTTTAACTATCCAAAAATGAGGGTATAGCCTTAAAAAGCCCCTTTTAAAATATATGTTTAGAATATGTGGCAACCTGGTTTCCCTGCTTGTGAACTACTGCTTGCTAACTGCTAAGGAGGACCTGGTCTGTGCCTGCAGGAGGGATTTCCCCAAAACTCGACACCTGGGGATCCCAGCCTCCAGCCCTCAGATGCTGATACTTTGCATACACCTCCAGCTCTGAGGGTTGCCTCAGGTCATCTCAGCTTGCAGGTATCCATAGCCACTAGTTCTGGGATTACAGGGGTTTTTATTTGTATTTATATTTATATATATATAAAAAATATTTATATTTTATTTATTTATTTATTTATTTATTTGTATTTGTATTTTCATAATATGTACCAAAGAAAGGAGGTGGGTTTTGAAACCAATTTTCCAGATCATGTTCATTTGTCACCCAGATTCTTGAGTAGTGGCTGCTGAGATCACACTTTCCTCACAGATGCCTTAACCCTCTACAAGGGCCAAAAACTAGATGTGAGGCAAGAGGTATAACTGAGGGATGCGATGTGCCATTTCGCTGTAGCTGTGCAGAAAATAGTCAGGTGCTGCAAACAGGTATTAGGGAAGCAGCTCAACTCTAAAGCGGTACGTGGTGAAGGAGCCAGGGAGGTAACACACCTAGCACAGAGATACGAACTTATGCCAGGAAAGTCTTTCAGCCACAGGAATTCCCAAAGATCCCTCAGATTTGAAGATCTGTGGTGGTTGTGCTGTAATAAAAGAAGGAAATTACTTAGGAAGCAGTTTGCCTAATTGAATTTTATTCTTTACCAGGATTTTACTCCTAATTTTGACTGGCATTTTGGTTTTACTGCCTGGGTCTACATCCTCTTGTTACAAATTTAATGATTACTTTTTCACTCTCATAACTTTTTTCTTGGTGTGCAGAATTCTGAATAAGAATTAAGTTATCCCATAGGGACAAACACACAAGGGAAAGACAAGGACAGAATAAAACTAGGAAGAGTGCTTTGGTAGAAAACATGGTATATCTAACAATGTATAATCGGCAACAGAAAATTATTCATGTGGGATTTTTCTGGAGATGACCTTCCAAACAAAGCTCAGACACAAGCTGAAGTAGTCACCTAAGGGTGCTTTGAGATTTATGTGCTGATGGTAGCCTATGGGGAAAGCATTCAAACAGGGTGAAGTCCGTGCCCACTAGTTCAACTGGTCAATACCCAATCAATAAATTATTACTGTTCTTGTTTAACATTGCATGGAAAAGGTATCCAACACTAAAGTTTTAAAAATATGGAATACAAAGCAGGTCATCATGATATAGATCTCATAACTCTAAGACGATGCTAAAAATATTGTACATTATTTGGCTATGATAACAGGTCCAAGTCTTACCTATTTCAGATGGAAAACTAACTGAGCAATGTTAATCAGAATGTACTAGACATTTTCAGTCCTATCAATAAAACATCAGTACAGATATTCAAACAATAGGTTACTTCCCAGACAGCATAAACAGCAAGTTGTTTACAGTAGAGCTTGTAATAGGCTGGTGCAGTCTATGCAGCACAAAACAAAGCAATTCCTTCTGATTTGGGGATGGCAGTGAGAGATCAGCATAGCTTTTTTAGCAAGGGGGTGGGGAGTATGTTGTTCAAACCAAGTGAGAGAGAATTAAAAGACAAGATGCATACATGCACACATCAGAAATGCACGTAATATTTGTTCTTTCCCATTCCATGTATTCAGGATTAACTTCTTCATGTACAGAATGCACTGAATGATGGGGGTAAAGTGGCAGATGAAACTTGGTGATGAGAAATACAAACCAGAGGATGCAGGGAAAGAGAAATTGAGCTACCTATGCAGAATGCTGGGTACTAAATTACTTACTGCTGCTTAGGAAGGGGACCTTGGAGTCACTGTGGCTAATTCTCTGAAAACGGTTGCATTAGACTCAGAAAGAGTCAAAAAGTCTCTAAGAAAGGAAAGGAGAGTGAAACAGAAAACATATTTGTTTCACTGTGTAAATTTATCATCCACCTACACTGTGGTTATTGCAGGCAGTTCTGTTGTCCTCTCTCAGAAAGAGCTGGTCGAATGAGAGGAAGGTTAGGAAAGAGAGACAGGATGCTCAGAGGTATGGAATGGGGGGGGAGGGGGGAGAACTAAAGAGGTTGCCATTTTTTAGCCTGGAAAAAGAGATTATCGTGAGGAGATGTGATAGCTATAAACCAGAGAAGGCAGAGAAGATACATAGGAAACACTTTTTCATTATGTCTTACGTCAGAAAAACTAGGTGTCGTCTGAATGATCAGGCATCAGGTTTAAGTCAATACACACAGAGCACAGTTATGCTGTAGAGTTCATTCCTGCAGGATGCCCCAGCACCCAAAAGAATAAATTAATTCATAAGAAAATATTGGGAAATTTATAAGGAATAGCTCAATCAAGACCCTGTTGAAGCAACAATCCAGATGCCATCTCCTGCTCCAGAAATCCCCTACCTGCTGACTGCTGGAAGCTGCAAAGGTGTACGAGAGAAAGGATCACCCTGTCCATACGACTGCTCTGTCTCTAGGCATCTGCTATGGGCCACAATAAGAAACAGGATACTGGATCAGACCGACTGGTACAGATATTCATACTGTCCAGGCTTGCACTGATTACGTGAGCTAAGTAACACTCCAGAATGTAATCAGAAAGTAAACATTATTTATAAGAACTAAGTTTTCCAAAGAATCAGCAGGCCTTAACATTGCATTAAGTTGACCGGAAGTGTCAGGAATAATAAAATCAAACACAGAGGCACAGGTCATGTTTTTTAAAGTCTTTAGAAATAATAGTAACCTCATTCAATCAACAGAAGAGTGATTCATTGGATACCTGTTTTCCTCACCAGGTTCTTTTTTTCCTTTGGGGATGCAGAACAAATATTAGAAACTAATCATCTGGGTCCTTAATTTACACCGAAATTACAATGACATTATTTATAACAAGGAAAAGTTATTGCTTCACTCAAGGTGGGAATGTGAAACTTTTTAAAGCCGGTGACCTATTGCCCTTCAGGAGCAAAAGCCCCACTCTAATAGAGCAGAGACTGGCTGCTGGGTGGCCCTCACAGGGTTTTGCTGCAAGAAAAGCTCCCAAGCAAAGGAGACTGAGGCGCTTTCAGAAACAGAGTGGAAAACCAGTAGCTTTTGTTTCAATGTAGCAAAGCATTTCCTATTTCTGTTTCAAGGCAGATGAACTTTTGACAAATAACAACCCATTTGGGCTCTGTGTACCCCTGATAGCCATGGTAGGAGTGCCTAGCAAGTACTGTCTTTCCAGAAACTTTGCTTCGGAGCAAGTGCAGTGAATGGGCGCCTGGGAGAGTCATGACATTTTTCTGAGGCCATTAAATGGTTAAGCACATATAGGTGTTTGTATGTATTTATACACATATAAGAATATATGCACACACACTTATGTATTCAATATATTCAAATAGGTTGCAATTTTTTAGCAGAAATTGTGCAACTAGATCTGTGTGACAGTATTCAAAATTATTCAGTTTTGAGGTTTCTTCAGCATTTCCATCATTTTTATTAAACATTTTTAGAGCCCTCTTTGAATTTCTATCAAATGTTTGCATCTGCCTGAAATGGTTTGTTTCAGTAAATGAATATATCTGTGGATTGAGTAAATTTGACTAAGGTGGTATAGAAACTTTTGTGTTTCTGTTGGTGAGTTTTCACTCGGTGGGGGGAAAGAGGCATTTCCTGCTGGAAAAAACTTCTCATATATGAATTTTTGACTAAATTTAATAAAAAGTCAAAGAAAAGAAAACAGCCAAGTCTCTTGGCTCTTGCCAGCTCCTGCTGCTGCTATTTGGTTTTAGTTTATTCCTTTATTTTTATTATTACCGACCATTTATTAGTACAGTAGTGGTGCTCAGAGCCTCCCCACGACGATCATAACTACACTTTGCAGCATGATTTACAAACAGATGAGTTGATACCGTTTCTTCCACCAAGACTTTACGCTCCCAGCACACAGTCAACCAACCTGGAGCCAAGAAGAGCGATACAGTAAAATCGCATCCAGGCTTTGGGGTGCACGTCGTGAGCAGGGAGGACCTTGAACGACTGCAGGCAAAGACTGCAAAGTTTGGGGGACTCAGATCTGCATGCTGTGGATACCGGTATATCCAACCTTCTTAGAAGAGGAAGGGGCATTTCTCAGACAAAATAAAGGCTTTTGTTCATCCTCCAGAAATGGCCAGTAACTGGATTCTGGAGAAGGCTTATCCTGTACCTTCAGACTTCGGGTCTGGGGTGTGCGAGCAGGTCCCCAGCAGCCCCAGTTTGGGGCCTGGCAGCTGCAGGTGTTGAGTTTGGTGGCCACCCCACAGCGTGTCACCCCCTCCCCAGGGACAGGGCCCTAGGCGGGCAGGACAAGGTACAGCCACCGTGCTGGGAGCAGTCTCGTCACTTGGAAGGAAAATAATCATCTCCGATAGTACACGGGAATTGAAATCTGTGGGGTTTGTAAATACGCAGAGGATTGGGAGGAAGGCATAAAGAGGCTGCAGACACCCTCTATTAGACGATAGTGGCTAAAAATGTTATAAAGTTGTCAAGCGGAAGGAATGCAGGTGGAAACGTTCAGGAGTGAGTAGCACAGAGGGCATCGATGGCTTTGCAGTGGAAGAAGTGCTGGGCGGGACTGGGAGGGCTGAACCAACAACAAGGGGAGGAAGCCAGAAGTAAGCCTGAAGTACGAGAAAATGAAGGAGTAAAGAAACTAAGGCTGCTGGGGTACTGGAGTGAGACGTGTCTGTTGGGATATGCAGGAGGGTAGAGCTCACTAAGCCCGGCCGCCTCCCGCCATAAATAAAAGTAATTCCCTTGAAGCTAATGGACTCGGTTTGGCATTCAGTAAGTGAGGACAGCGAGGGGATGAAAGAAGAAGATGATGATGATGATGATGCAAAAGAGAGCTCTGGAACATAACTCATCTCTAAACCTGCTGGATAATGTCTGGCTTGGGCAGGGCCACGCAGTCAGGGGTACCAACAGTAGGAGAATAACTCCGTGGCTGCCGTGGTGCTGAGGCTGAAGGGAATGAAGTGAATTATTAACTGTAGTTTTATGATGTCAACAATGGCATAACACTAATCCTGTAGCAAGCAAAACTGATAATAACTGGTAAGAACTGTTTATGGCTTATTCAACATAAATTGAGCCAACAATGAGTAAAATATAATCAGATATGCAATAAATGTTAATTAACAAATTAGAGACAATCATTGGCAAGCATGACTGTAAATGTTTAAATAATGTAGTAGTTGCAGAGCAAGATGTAAATTAAGTTAAATGGACAGTCTTAGTGACAGAGAAGATATATCTATCAGGTAGTAAAATCAGCAAGCAAAAACATCCTGCAGTGGACTCAGAATAATAAGATAATACAGGGACTAGGAGAGCAGTATTGCATTGCCATGTATCAGATGTTTTGTTATAACATAGCCATGATTTCTGCCTCTTTAGGAGAAAAATGAAAACTAAAACATCCATGTTCAGTCCATGAAAGAAACCATATCTGCAAAATTCACCAAGGCAAGTCCGAAAGAGCATGGCAAGTTATCATTCTTTTTGATTCAATGATCTGGAGATACCTGCCTTGGGAATGTATTAAATTATTTGCAACAACTATTAATACTACATAAAGGATGAAATCTGAGTAAGCTCAGCAATTTACTGCAAGCAAGGGTAAATTGGTATGTTAAACCTGGCACGAACTCACAGTGTTTGTATTAGCAGCCTCACACTGTGAAAAATGCAATTTGTTGGGATACATTTTGTTATGGTACGTTTCTTTTGGCTATTGGGAATTGCCCTGTAACTCAGGTCATGCTGATAAAGAAGACTCTACCTGAAGTATTGCTGTTGTCACATGGTATTTGTGTTGCTGATAAACAGGAAAATGTTTGCTCAGCATTTTGTTGTAAGGCCATCGTGAAGCAATAAGTGGTTTCTGAAACGGAACTAAGTTGCTGTAACCTGTATTTTAAGGCTAAAATCTGAAAAATTATGTGTGAGATAGGAGTCTTTTTGTTCTTTTAACGTGTTCACTCTCTTATCCCCTCCTGGCAGAACCAAGCGTCTGTGTGGGAGCTACAGTGCTGAAGTCTGGAGCTTCGTACTTATCCCAATCTTCTAGCTGGGGAGAGCTGTACCGTCTCACCATCCAACTGAGGCAAGTTTTCACGTGGCCCCTGCAAATCTATTGCCTTTTTGCTTTCTCCCATATCCAAATTTTTAATTCCTAGATTATACACTCAAGGAGCATTAGTCAGGGTCTTCTTCAAAAACTCCATTGGGAAAGGAGAAGGAGTTCTCTTCCTCCCATACAACACGCATATTAATTTTCCAGAATAAGCTCTTTCTGTGTATAGTTTGGTTAAAAATAAAAGAATTTCTTCTGAAGACAGAATGAGTGAAGGTTCCTGGTTTGAAAAATGCATTTTATGTTCTTTATTTTTGGAAGGGATTTTTATTGCGCTTTTTTTCTGTTTGATTGTTTTGTTTTTGTTAGTGGAGAGGAATTCAAAGGAATGAAATTAAGCCTGTGAACTAGTACCAGTAATCACATTAAACGTGGGAGAATTGAACTAGCAATTTCCCCCAGCTGTAGGCAGTTTGTGAACTGCCAGGTGGTAAATCCACTGCCATCTACCACAGAAAGTACCGTTGCCTGGTTTCCCTTCCCTCTGCCTTGGGATTTGCTTTGCATTCAGCAGATCGTTTCAAATCCTTGCCTGCACTCAGTACAAAGGCTGTGGTCCAAGAGCAGCTGAGGGTTTCCTCCTTTGCAATTGCTGACCAGGGCCAGTCCTTTCACTATTAAACATGCTTCAGGGGACAGGCACAAAGAAGTGATCAGGTGCTGGGGAGCCTCCTGTGTTGCTGAGCTCAGAAACTAGGTCAGCTGTCCTTCAGCTGCCTTGAAAAAAAACAAAAAGGGGGGAGGGGGGATAAACTTGGTTTTCTTTCCTTCCTGTCAACATTGTTCCAAACCCGGAGGGGGAAAAAATATCCGTCTCCTACAAGCTGCACAAATACTGATGTTCAGATTATCGGTTGTTTAATCTGTTTTCCGCTGGGAATTCTCCACTCCTTGGGCTGCTGAGGGATGTGGGTGCCTGAGCGGTGCTGGGGCAAGCAGGAACGCTCCCGAAGCAGATCTCCTGCTAATCCCTCGGAGCACCGTGGTGTCGGGGCACTGCAGTGCTCTGCTCCTACCACCTTCCTGAGCAAAATCACAGCTCTGTAGAAAGACCTCCTTTCTCTATCCTGGCTTTAATTTCCTCACTAATCCTGCAAACAGGGGTTGTGGGTTTGGGTTTTTTTTTTTTTTTCTTTTCCTTTTTTTTTCCCCCTCTGTACAAAGAAAAACCTCTCTATGAAAAAGAGGGCTTGTACTTGGCGTGTAGCATAGTAACATGAGCATAATAAACAAGAGTGGCTGTCCCCATAAATAATAAAAGGAATGTTTCTCCTCACATGGCAGCTTTTCAGAGGAGAAAAGGCAGGGAATAGGTAGTCCTGCTCTAATGCACACATCACAACCTCTAATCCCCACTTCTGTTGTTTTCTTTGGCAAGCCACCAGCCAGTGAAGTGGGGGGTACCTCTCTACTCTGTGTTGCCTTGTAAATTTAATTCTGTTTCTTATCTCTTGTGCCTTGTGCCTGCTGGAAACTAGAAGGCTCCTTAAAAACACCGTTGTATTTCTTCCCTCTGTCTGTGCGGCATTTTACCTTCTCACGATGATGGAGCTACGCTCTGCTGGCAATGAACTTGGACTCATAACACCAGCTCAGAGGTGAAAATAGACCATTCTCAGCTTAACATCCTCCTGATTTATGTTACTGCAGCAAAGGTGATGAGCTTTTGATACAAGTGAATAACTGTATCATTGGAAAATGTTTCTGATGTTGTTTCAGCTGCTTATGTAAAAACGTTAAGCTTTCTCACCATTAGGGACATGATTTACTGGCACGTCAAAATTTCCCTTTTCTGGCCACTCAGTTCAAACTTGGAATATATTGTAGTTGGCTTCAGTCTTCAGAGCCATGTGTGAGCTACTGCAGTAGCTGAAAATGCATGCAAATTATCCTTTTATTCTAGCTGCGATTACAACATTAAAACAACAACAACAGAGAAAGGCCTGTGCAGAGAGTATCATAAATAATTTAGCTTAAGTGAATGCTGAAATTAGTCAAGGCACCACATTGCTTGGCTCCAAGCAGTCTATTTGCAGCCAGATATGTAAAGTACCCTCTGGCCAAAGCCTAGCCTTTCAAAAATGGAAAGCAGGAAAAACAATATGATCTTCTTTTAAAGAAGCATGTTGGAATGATCCGTGGGGTTAAATATACCTAGACAGTCCTCCGTGCCATAGCTGTAGAGATCACAGAAGAAAACAGACCATTTCTAAAGAGCCCCGGGTTGGGGAAGGAGATAATGAAATGTGCTCGTGTATTATTGGCAAGTGCTCTGAATGGTACAGGCGAGCTAAGTGCATACAGTATTATCTTGCATAATTATTGGGTCACTGTACTGTAAACTAAGTGGTTACTATACTTAGCCATACTACTGCGCTCACTGCCTGATTAAGGACTAGATCCAGCTCTCTCTCCAACCGGGCTGTATTTACGCTGAGTTCAAAGGATTGAATGGGGCTAGCGATTCTCCTTGGGGCAGCCTTCATTTCTGAATAGCTGAGATGAACGTGGTGACAAAATAGCGATGGGCATTTCTAATCATAGCAGTAGGGATGCTCCCAGTGCGGGGGTGTCTGGGAGCCCAGGGGGGATTGGGAGCTGGCTGTGGCCAGGCACCACGCAGCCTTTCCCAGGGAGTCCAGGGCTCCACAGCGAGACAGCAGGTGGACAAACCCAAACAGACGACTTGGAGGATTTCAGAGAGGGAGCGCTGATGTGAACTGTGGACTAGACTATTTCACAGCTACTGCTTAGTCTGCATGGATCAGAAACCCCAGATAAACTCAGCTGAGAAGCCAGTGTGTGTTTCTCATACGTTCCTTTGAAGGTGGGTACCATGTACAGGTAGCATTTGAGGAGAGACTTGCACCAGCACAGTGCAGGAGATCAGGGAGCAAGGCCGTCTGGGCACCCACAGATTTAAAGATGGCTCTGACAGGCAAAAAACTGTTCTGTGGAAGGGGAAAAGCTGAAGGAGTTTTTTATTATGGGCACTCTCAGAACCAGCCTCCTTAGCACATTTAAGAGTCCCAAAGTGACTGTGCAGTTGAATTAGTCATGGAGATTGGGGGAGACCCCTAAGATAGCCCAAAGGCATTTAGTAAAGGGGAGTGTCCCCTCATGCAAAACCACACAGCTACCAAGAGTTTAGCAGGCTATTTGTAGTGACACAGGACTGCACTAACGTCAAGAAGAGAGGCTGTGAAAACAAGGGGTGAGAGAAGGAAAAGAAGCCAAGATGACAGACCAAAATGAGACAGAAACAAAGGCCAGGAACTGAGATACAGAAATGGGAAGTAGAAAACTCAGAAGCAAGAAATGAAGTTGTGAACAGAAGACAAATGGAGTGAGAATGGAAAATGAAAATAAAATTAATATTTTTGTTGGTTAAAGGAAGAATAAACAGCTTGAACCTTGGCAAATATACAAGGTGAGAGAAGAAATGAAATGGAAAACTTACGTAAAGAAAGTAGCGCAAGAAATCAGTGAACAACACTAACGTGGCAAAGGAGATGAGAAATCCATCCCAAGATGTTAGTGGCAGTATTTTCTCTTAGCTGACAGGTGAAAAAATGGGTTTGATTTTACATTCTTATCGCCCTTAACTTTTACTACCACTTTTTCTAAATGGCTGTGCTGTATGTACTATGGCAAGCCCCTACCAGTCCTTACTCTGAAAAAGTTGCAGTGTAAGAGTGAATATAGAGATAAGTGAAGTGTGGGCTCTATTTATATACCTGTATTGCCTGATGCATTATAATGCTTTTCAAGTCCCAGAGAAATACTTGAATTACTAGATCATAAGGTCAACTTTAAAAGGTTCCTGATAACTGGGGCTTCTTTCAGTTCTGGTTTCATGGGAAAATGTAACGACAAACCCTAAACACTAAGGATTTCCTGTGCATACAGCCATCCTCCCCAAGGCAATCACGGGGCGTATTGTATTGCATCGGGTGACTGCTGTAATAGAGAATTTCCTCTGCCAGTCACGCCTGCCCTGTCAGTGATGTCCACCATCCAAACAAGTGGACATGAGGAGGGAATGGTACTGCCCTCCTCGGAGAAAGAGGAGATGGTGAATGTGCTTTAGGTAGTAGATAAAGGATCTTTATCACCTCTTCACATGTAATGCATCCCTAATGCCACCTTCATAGAAGGAAGAAAAGGCAAAAAGACTCTTCTTTTATCAATTCTACATGAAACAGTAAATTCTGGGTCAGATTCTTCTAACTGTGTGTTTTCAGCTTTGTAAAAATATCTTTTCCAAAGATTTAATTCTGTTTGAAAACAATGTAAAAAAGAAGCCAAGATCTGACATAAAACCTTAGAAAAACTTCATTAAGACATTCAGCCTTCATATGACCTGAAGAGTAGCAGTGGAAAGAGAGGCTTAACCCATTCACCTCCCTTCCGATGGAAGCTGGGACAGGGCTCGCCGCAGGAGAAGCAGCTGGCCCAGCTGTGGGCACGCACACGGGGAAGTGGCTTTCGCTCCATGATGATGCAGAGCACGCTACCGCTCACCCCTTACCATTGGACTTGGACTGGCTATGAACCTTGAGTTGTGAAATACTGTGGTAAGGGTGTTTCTATTTATTTCTTTCTCTCTCTCTTTTTTTTTTTTTTTTTGTGCTGGTGAATGCTGGTGTAGGCCTTGGGAGCCCAAAAGTATATAAATGTTATGGCACAAAAATTCATCTTTCAACTAGAGTGAACCTGTCCACTTATGGTAACTAGCAGGTGATTTTAATTCCTTGGATGTGTTTACCCGCTTCAGAGATGGCTAATTATGAAAAAGGTAGCTTGATTTTAAGACTGAGAGGTGTGGCTTTGTAACACTGTAAGTGAAGCCTGAGGTACACTAGCAAAAAGCATTTTCAAAGCAACTCTTTCATGAGAGCTGTTTGGTTTTTTCACTTTTAAAGACATGAGGCCTGCCTTATGTATTTAAGATTAGGAAAAAACCTTACCTTATTGCATGGACTATTTGCCTTATTAAGTCATGTTTATCCCATGCATATAACCAGAACACTGAACAAGATGCCATTAGGGCTAGGTACAGTTATTAGAAAATTGCTACAAGTCAGAAAATGTCACAAGATGAACTTGGTGTTTCTCAACAGTAATCTTCACGTCTGTCTTTGTGGAGGGGTCGGGATGCACAGGAGCTGCTCATCAATGTTAAGGTAAAGGCTAAATGAATGTTTCAACAAACAAATTACTTTTGGAGGTTTTTGATCTTCAGTAAGCTCACACATGAAACAAGTTGTCATGAGTCAATAATCTTTTTTTCTGAATCCTTACAGGGTTTGTTTGGTTTGGTTTGGTTTGAGGGAATTAAATTATGCTTGTGATTTAAACATGCAGTGTGTGCACGCAAGGTAGAAGGAGGTTGCTTGGAGGGAAAGGGTTATACATTCAGTAACCTTTGTATATTTACTTGTTCAGCATGTTAGCTCTTGTGCTATTTGCTGGGAAGGAATGCCTGCACAAAAACCTATGAGGTGGCTCAAATAAAAAAGCCTAGAATGTTTTGAAAGCCTCCCCCTTGATTTCTGATTGAAGGGATCTGTAGAGTTTTTGGCACATTATAAATCTGTGTTTACTGAAAAGAAAAAAAACAACCAGAAAACAACCCAACAGCCCCACACTCTGATTCTGGGTTTATGTCTATGAAAGTCTATGCCAGCCCCAGTTTATAGAATGTCAAGTGCTAATAATTCACAATAAATCCAAGACAAAAGAAGACTTTAACTACATTTTGGGTCAAAACATGTACAGTACTAAAATCTAAAAATACTATGCAATTTGATCTTAAGAGAATGAGAAGATCCAAGCTTACTCCACATTGTTCCAACTCTTCTCCTGGAAACTTGAATGTAAACTTTGTGTTTAAATATAAACCCACCTCTGGCATTGGCCTATTCTCTTTATTTATTTTATTTGCCATGCTGCTGAAAAGGTCATGTGCACGAAAAGAATGCCCCTCTCCTAATCTTTTTAAGCTATTGACAGGGTAGCTCATGCAAAGCACTTAGTTTCATTGTGCCTCTAGAAAAGGAAAGCAAACTCTAATTCCTCAGTCCCGTTTTTTCACACTGCTGCATTTATGTTTTTCTCTCTTAAATACTCATTCTGGCCTTTGGTTACAGACACACACATTCAGTACAAGATACAGATACATTTCACGCTTTAGAAGTAACTTGGGCACAAAACTCTTCTTCTAACAAGATAAAATCTTTCTTTATTAAGCCCTTGCTAATGCCAACAGAATAAGTTGGCACTTCATTACAGATCACTTGTTTTAATCCTATCTGCCAGTTGTTCATATGCTTCCCAAGAGCTGGGGCAGAAGAACTTTGGGAACAGAAGATTGTGTGGTTACGTAGGGTATCGCCAACCTCGTAACCTAAATCGGAGCTCTGAAGCTGAAATCCAGCACTCAGGCATTTTGTGTCATTTTGGTTTTTTCACTTTGAGGCACGGTGCCTTCTCATTTTTTCTGAACTTCTGTCTTCTGAATTTTCTTGGGCATTTTCACAACCCACCTTGCATGTGTGTCCCTCATCACTTGCACCCTGGAAGAGGTAGAGCTGTCTGTTGATAATAGCGATGTTTGGCTACACTGTGGTGAACACCTTGAGGCACTGGATGAATCAAGTTCAATCCTTTGCTTTCCTGCCCGCGTCCCCACCCCCACCCCCCATTTTAAAAACTCATGTTTGATCATTCAAATTGAGAGTGAAAATGTAATGAACAGATGCTTTATTATATTATATAAGTGCAGGGGCTGAATAAAGCCTTTAGAGCTAGTTTTTCTCACAATTTGAGGAAGGTTTCTCTTGCAAAGGGGAAGGTTTTCCACCAAATGTCGGTATCAGAATAGAGCTACTGTGATGGATTTTAGAGGCAGAAGAAACCTCAGAGACAGAGAGGTTTATTGGCCTTACAAATGATGACAACATCTTTCACAGACACACAGAAGCTTATAAGCACTCAGCAATAAGCAGAGACACTGTGTCCGAGACATCCGACCTCCCTGAGGCATCTCGATGTGTTCTGCTCACGTTGATGCCTCTATGCCAATGGTTACACCAAAGTCCCCCAGGTTTAAAACTGCCTGCAAGGTTTCTGTGCTTAGCTGTGGGTCAGAACTGAAGTCTCCAGTTGCTCTTTGGAAGAGCTGAGTTTAGGGTATCCACTGGGGACGGGACTGCTGCACTTGTGGCACCACCCGGGGCTAAAATTCCCGCTGAGTGCACGGCAGTAAATGACCTGCGAGGCAGAACAAGCCAGAGTGATGCTACCACCTTCTACCTCACCTCTCTCCTGCAGTTCTCCGACTAGGTAAAAACTGCTGCTCCTTTGGAACAGCGCCACATACAAAAAGAAAAATCTAAACCAGGACTGAAGTGGAATTTAATGAGCCATCCACAAAACACACCTTGCTTTTTAGCACCTGAGGAGCTCTAGGCATTTCTAGTTTTCTGTATACCCTCGAGTTCTGCTGCCACCTGCTCAGGATGGCTGCCCTTTGGTGTAGCTGAACATCTCCACTGCTGCGTCCACCTAACCCCAACCTGAATTCACCAAGTAAGTATCCCTGATCATCCAAAGGCCTTGTTATCATAAGGATATGCTGAATTGAAGGTAGAAGACCTGTAAATAAGCATAAAGGTAGTAACAAAAATTGTCAGATTTAGGAGTTTGGAAGCCTCGCTGATAACCAGAGCTTTACAAAGTTGTTTAAACAGAAAGCCTATGAGCTGCTTTATTCTGCTGTAGTGGAATAGAGAGGCTTATTTTGTACTTGCTGGCCTTTTTAAATATTTATTTCGTGTGGATCAGGCAAAGGAAATGCTCAAATGAAGAGCAGGATTGAATCTTTAAAGCATGCTACAATGTTTTGTTTATTCCTGCACTTTATCACTGCAAACTCAATCATCTTTGCTGGCATTTTAGAGACTCCACAGTTGCTCTACTCTCAGCACTGCCTGATAACAGGAGATTTGTGAAAATGTCTCTATGTAAAAGGGAAGGGGGTGGACAGAAAAAACTTTTCACAGTAACTCAGAATTATCTCAGTGGGAAGCTTAGAGAGAAACAGCTTTTTAAAAGCTCCTGCTGCCTTTGGAACAAATTGGGAGGGGAAGGAAACAGTATTCATTTACATTGTAAAGTATTCATTTTTAAACGGAGAGAAAGAAAGAGGTATTGGGGGGGGGGGGGGGGCATGTTTATCATGTGTTTTTCATAGCAACATTTTGCTTTCTACCAGTAGTTCCAGAACTTCCATTAGACAGAAAAACAAATAACAAGGCTGCCAGCCACAGAGATGAAAGAAGCAGCCAATGGAGAGAAACAGATTTTTACAAATAGTACGGCGATGACAAAATACCAAGGTTCATTGACAGCATTGTCAAAGCTCAGAATTATAGTTAATGATACAGTAGTGGCTCTCTGACATTTTAAAACACCACAGCACATGGATTTCTCACTATTTGCAGTTTCCTTCTTCTCTAGAGAGCAACAAACTTAGACTGATCCTGCTGCTAGGTGATAACGGCCAGCGTACAACGATTATCGTCTCAGGCTATAGCATAGATTGGATCAGGCGCTCCTTCGTACACTTTGTTATCAGCCTGCTGGGAGCAAATATAGCACTGTAGTATCAAGAGTCATTAGTTCAAGTCAGGACTTGGGTGACTGAGCAGGTGGAACTTTTACATGTCGGATAGGGGAAGCTTAATGCAATACTGAGTAGCAGTTACATACACTCTGCTAGGGTGTTACCGCTCCTTTACAGACTTTCAAGCTGCTGAGGTTAGGGAGTCTGAAGTGGTTAGAAAAGTCAGGTAGTCCACAGCCATAAAGCTTCTCTTTAATTTCTGTTGGACTCAGGTTTTATCAGCAAATTGTTGATAAATAAGTAACTTTGTAAGCACCAAAGTGCTTACACTTTGGCGTAAGCTGCCTCTCCATCCAAAGGCATGCTAATTCACACCACAGCGGCAGGTTTGTCTCTCCTGCACCATCAGCAGGCACTGAAACGTGAATGAGACGCAGGATTTCCCACTTGCTTAGGGTGATTTTGTTGTGAATCTCATCTTGGAGCACCCACCTCTGCATCAGATCCACGGAGAGCTGGTGCGGACAGCGGGTGCTGAGCACTACACCACCTCTGAGTGAAAAGCACTAACAGCCTGGGGACTACACCTCAGGAGTCACCTCTGCCCAAAACCCTGACACTGGGCTGCAGACACAAGCTCTTCCTCCTTCCACTTTTGCCCCAGGAAGGTTTTTTTTAGCTGAACTATGCAGTAAGTCAGGCTAACAGATGGGATGCGGGAGGCCCTACATGAGAATTGCCTGTAGTGGGGTGGGTGAGCAGACCATGTGCGAAGGAATGACTTGGACCCTCTCTGGTCGAAGAGGATGCCAAATCCTAGTTGCCTCCTTTCTGGCGAGTGCTGTAGGTTGCCAT
This sequence comes from Astur gentilis, assembly GCF_929443795.1. NCBI lineage: Eukaryota > Metazoa > Chordata > Aves > Accipitriformes > Accipitridae > Astur > Astur gentilis. Next base: position 33,949,297 of record NC_064884.1, on the reverse strand, counting down.
GCAAAATGTAGCTGGTGAGAATATTGACTGGTGTCCTCTGGTTTAAATAAGTGCCAATAACCAACTATTTGATGCAAGATGGAGCATGGAAACGAGTAAAGGGAGTGAAACCATAGGTGGAAAATGGTATTGCCTCTCAGTTACTGAGGAATACGCAGTTTCAGGAGAAGGGTGTTTAACACCGAGAAATGGAAATGAGCATACCTGAGATGGCAGCAAAGTTGAGAGACCGGAGTGTGCTTATTTGAAGGGTGGGACAGAAGTAACACTTTAAAATAACCAGTATATTGGAAGAACTAGCATGTGAAATGGAATCCAGAGGTAAAGATTTTGAATAAATAGCTGAGTCTTGGCCAGATAGTGAGGAAAGGACATAAATAGCAAATATTGTGCCTATGATTAGGATGAAGCAAGACTACAACATAAGCAGTTGGATCCATTGATCATATCCCAACACTATGCAAGGCTTGTGAATATTGAAGGAAATATAACTGAAGATATTGAGAAAAATTAAAAATAAGATAAAATACGTCATATACTTCAGGAACAGATTATGCGATACTGATGAGGTGCACGTCTTTACCAATGGATCTTCTGGCTGACAAGGAAAGCATTGGATCCAATCCATCTGGATGTCAAAGAAACACATCAGGGAAAACAAGAGTTAATGTAGCAAAGATGAAAATTAGTAGGAGAAAATGAAAGGTGGCTAAGGGACCAGCTAAAGAGACAAAAAAAATTTAACCTAAAAACCAAGAGGGGATAAGATTGCTGTCACTGGGGGACAGAAAGGAGATATTTAAGGTAAAAATCAGTGCTGGCACAAGAGCAAAGTAGTATAAACTGCCCTAATTAAATTTACATTGAAAACTTAAGAAGTTTTGAAACATCAGAGGATAGAGGTCTGGAACAGCTGCCCAGCCAGTATAATGGAAGCAGCGTTTTAAGACAGAACTTTGCAAACAAATTTAAGCTTGATAAATTACAGACTACAGGACTGACTGATAACCGGGACCTGGGCTTGATGACCCAGGAGATCCTTTCCAATCCTTTGTATACAATTTGGAAAACAGGAGCTGGAATATTTGTGGACCAGTCTTCTTACTGATAATGCATGAGATGAACATTTTTAACACCAAACAGCATTAAATAAGAAGTGACTTGTTCCTTTATCATCTGAGGGAAGAGGTAAAGAAGAGAGGCATAGCCTTTTGTGAACCATAAGAAGTTACAAAAATGCAGATCTTTTTTCTGTTTACATTGAACAACATTGTTTTGCATGTGTCTAACATGGTAGTGTTTTACATTGATAAAGGAGTTGATCACAACGGTGAAAAATTGTGATACGTTAACAAAAACGTTTGTATCTTAATTGCAAATTTTTATTGTATAACCAGAATCATGTATAGAAGAAATAGGCCTGGGGAGGGACTTCAAGAAGTAATTTAATCCATCCCCTGGGGTATGAACTATACCCTACAGCATTCCTGACAGATGTTTATAAGTTAACCTGGTTGTAGAAATCTCCAAAGTGACAGAACTGTGTGAACTCCCATAGCTATTGCAATGCTTTTCTTGCACTCACTGTTTAGAAAGGTTCACTTAAGGTCTAGCCACAAACCTTGCAGCAATTGAAACTTTTTTTTTTTAAAGTTCCATATTTGAAGATTGTAATTTTATTTGCCTTCAGTCTTTTCTTCTCTTGATCAAACAGCACCAGTTCTTCCAATCTTTTTCCTCATAGGTTGCATTTTTCTGACTTTTAATCCTTCCTTGTTGCTTTTCTCTGGTTTCAATAAAACTGATCTAAAGCCATACTGAACTGGGAAAGCCAGTGCTGAGTAGGGCAAGATTACTTTCTGTATCTTGCTGACTTTACTCTTGTTTATAAAGCCTAATATGACATTGTTTACTTGGAAGTTCTTCCTGTTTTAAAAAAGGATCATTTCATGAAGGTGAGAACACGTGTCAGCCAGACACTTTCAAAAAAAAGAACTGAAACTAATGTGAATGATGACCAAGAACTGGCTCTTCGTAGAAATGTTTTTAATAAGCTGCAAATAAGAAAAAACCCACACACACAACTAAAAGGCATAGGTTTTGAGTTTTAGGAGGAAACACAGAAGCACAAATAACAAGGAGAGTTGCTTGTTCATAAGTTTCAGCCTAAGAATTGTAGAACTTTGCCAAGGGAGAATATACACTGGTAGAAATGAACCTGTAAACATCAGTAGAAATTTTAACTTCTTTTGCTTTAAGCATGTTGGAAACTAAAGGAATTCTAATAATGGTTAGAATAGTATCTAATACAAGGCAGAAATGTTATGCTGAGAGTATCACGGAAGAGAAAAAGTATTCATATAATGGAACTGTTCTGTACTTTGAAATAATTCAGTGATGCATTTGATTTATTTCCCAGCTTTTGCTGTTGTCGGGGTGAGGGAGTTCTGTGTTTTCAGGTTGGTTTGTGCTGTATACATGCCAAATGCCAATGGCTCCACGCTCCCAGTGTGCCTCCATTCAGCCTGGGTTTCCTTCCCGTGTGCCAAAGAACCTGTTCTGCACTAGGGAGAAGGACCCATCCTTTGCCCAAGTAATTCTGCTGCTCTTTGTGTTTTTGGAGAGGTTTCTCTACATGTAGGTTTGGTTGTTACAAATCTGTTTGTTGCTGTGCTGTCCTACGTGCTTGCCTTTTAATTAAGACACTTGTAATGTCTCCAGAGTTAGGTGGATGGCACCTTATTTATATTTTTTTTCTTACCACACAAGGAAATAAATATTTTACAGGTGAGCATCTTTCCACAGAATTAAAATGTTCGGAATTACAGTGCTCAACAAATGTCTTTATTAACAGCGTTTCAGGCACTAGTCCTGACAGGAACCACTTGCTCACTTCTTATTTTCTGTTTTTCCCATAAAAATAAGATGACAGCATTACATCTCCCCCCACTCCCCTTCACTTTGCCAGGGTCGCAATATAAACAGTACTTGCTTTAGAGCTCATGTGAACAACTGCTCTGCATTATGCGATGTGATTAAAAGACACATCGTACAGCTTTCAGTATCTGTTGATTATGCACTCTTAAGCAGGGCATCTTGAAGGCACGTGTTGCCACCACGGTTCAGGTACCGTGTGTTAAGTAGTGACATGAAAGAACTCTGCTCATGAAAGTATCCTGATTGATAAGGGGTCTATTTCGAGATGGGCTGCAGAGCCACATGGGGTTGTAGCTGTGTGCCACAAAACTGCTGCCTGGCACTTTCTGCAGCCTTGTGTTCTTCCCTCTACTTCTGCATACGTTGTTATAAGCCAGATGGGAGATTTTCTGCTTACATAGAATGATTTGACGTAGCACACATTGCTGCCGGTATGACGCTCCAAACAATTTTGCCTAATACTACCTGGAGTTATGCCACTAACACAGGACCTCCCTACAATCTACACTAGTCCACTGCACAAGGTCAATGACCAAAATCCTTCAGATTTACATCTGAAATGCTCTCCTAGGTAGTACCAAAGCAGGAGTTAATGCTCACAGCACCACAGATTTTGTGGAGTTTAAAATGTGTAATATTTGTACCAAAAATACAGTAATGAGGCCTCTTACAATACATAAATGATTTGTTAAAAAAGTTCTTTTTAACTACTGATCTTTTCCTTAAATACAAAGGTTAAAAGGTGTTTTAACTTAATGCTTGGCCAGGTAACCAGAACAGAAAGTATCTCTGCCAACTACATTACAGCGACACTGGAGCTGTGCTCAGCAAAACGTTTTAAGTGTATGTTTGAACACTCTGATTATCCAATCTGCATATTTAAAGCAGGGCACTAGATTATCTCCAGAAGACATAAACTGATATGGATACTGCAACTCTCCTATATTTCCATAGCTATTTTCATCTTAATTTCAGTGCCTAGAAGTGGTACCACCACAATACTGCTAAAAGTGCTTCCCAAAGTAATATACACATTTTTACTTAAAAGTTGTATCAAATTATTGCTGTTTCAAAATTATCCACTTTTTATTGTTTCTCTATTATAAGATGGTTAGAGCAATTTCTAGGAATTGTTACAAATCAATACGAGTAAGAGCCAATGTTTGCCCCATGATATTCATGAAAGAGTTCTTCATTTTAGGGAGACAAACACCTTACAAGAAATGTAGGTGTACTATCTGCAAGCCAACTCCTTTATTGCAATGCATTGTGTTTTAATGTTGTACACTATTATTTTATTGCATCATCTATGACAGTATGTCCTTTCATTTCAGCAGAAAATTGCACACTGTACTGCAACATTTTTCCCATCCCTTTTACAACATTTCTATTTGACTCCATTCTGAAATGATACCAGGTACTGTTTTTTCACCCCTACATTGCTTCAGGGTGACTACATATATATAATTTTCCTGTACAACTCATCATACCTCTAAAAGAAACAGAAAGCGCTTGTAGTTATATTGCCCAGTTACATGGTCACGTGGTCTATGTCATTCTTTTTTTGCAGCTGCAGTATCTAAGCTGCAAACTACAACTTTACTTATGCTACGGGTATGAGAAATAAAGGCTGTAGATTAAAGTAGATGGAATCGTGACTCATAATGAATGGCTTATACATTCTTAACCTAAAAGTTGGATAGATTAAATTAACAATTTATCACAGATGAACAACCAAAAGGAAACCTGTTATCTAGGGCACCTTGACTTAGACACTTCAAAATCTGACCTCCTCTTGTGCAGCATGCTGTTTTTACTTGTCCTTTATACAGGTACCTTATAAGTCTCAGCTGCAGCTGTGTCTTAATTGTTTTCCACATCTGTTTTTCTTTCATTGTGATCTTCCTTTTTTTTTCAGGGTTAGGATAATTATAATCAAAATAATAACCAAAATCTAACTTTCTTTTCTGGGTCCTTTGTTGTATGTTATTTGTTGGGGTTTTTTTCTCTCCTATATAAGCCGATGGGTAGCAGCTAGTTTAGATTTAACTGGTATCTAACCCCAAAGTTCCTAAGAACACTAATCATACTTGAAACACACTTACTACTTGAATATTTATCGCCTTGGGAATGTACAGGTGCTTTTGTAACTTAATATATGCATTGCCTTTGTAGACCTTCATTATTTGGAACAAAAATCTGTGCATAATACTGTAGCAATATTTCTGGATAGAAATATTACTCCTAAAAATAAAACTGAAACTCTCCAAATTAAAAACTAAGTCTGTTTATGCTGTTGGGCATCAGGTATTTACAAGGGAGCTGACAAGGGGCTTATTATAAAAAAACACTTACTAATAGTGGTTTAAATCTTCTGTTTTTCTGAGGGTGATGGTCTCACTAAAATAAATACTCAGTAACAATTATTTTAATCAGTAACAGTTCAGTGCATGTACAAGTTTCAGATGACTACCAGGTATCGGATTTTGGTAGCTAGGAAATTGAACCACGTGAGACCTCTATGGTTCATTGAACATAGTTCCATGAAGCTGCAATAATACATTTTTATTCGATTTTGAAACTAGTTTTCACTCCCCATTACTGTTAGAAGACTATTTCAGAATGTTATTTCTGTGATTAGAAATTTGTTTTGAATTTCTGCTTTAACTGCAGCCTGTTACTCAGTACCGGCACTGATTCTGACAAAGATTAACTGAAACTGGTAGGAGTTTTGCTTGGAGAAGGGCTGATGATTAAGCTTTAAAATATGTAGTACATTAGGAAAAAGCTCCCAAACTGGAGACCTCAACCTGGTGGGAGTTTTTATGGCTCCATTACTACAGCTATTTAAAGACACAGCACTGAGCTAACTGTTGGTGAATCTGAACTGTCATTCTGGCCATCTCATATCTTAGCCTGGTACATGGGGCTGTTTTCTTCATACAGATTAGCACATCTCGGCTTAGCTGGCCAGCTTGACTTAGCCCCAACTTTGCTGCTATTGTCAATAAATCAAACTTTCCTTTCTCCCATACTTCTGTTCAATGTGCAGGTCAGTGCTAAGGCTTCTTTGCAGCACTGTCTCGACACAAAACCTGCACACATGCAGCACAACACAATTTCAATTTGTGCTCAGGTGTCCTGCCCATCAGTAGAAGATGACAGGCAATGGAGGTAAGATGAGGTAGGTGCTATGAGTTCCACAGTGCTTATTTCCAGCTGAACAGGAAGCACAGTGGTTTACTAGAAGTGTGCAATTTTAAAAACGATTAAAAATTTTAACCTGATTAATGGTATCCGTATACATCACTGCCATCACTGCAGAAATCAAAACAGGACCTCAGAAGTGTTGGTAAAGGGATGAATTCTGAAGAAAAGGCAACCTCTGACATGAGGTAGAAAGAACAGATTTTTATATTTTTTTTACAAACCCTGCTAATTAGAGTCCCATAACTGTCCATAAGAATTACCAGAGAAAACATTCTCTTGGAGCCATTTTAATTCCCATCTGTGATCTCATATATTTTATGCAGTCATTAAATTTAGTGTTTAATGTTTGTTTGTACTGTAGGGCACTGGGACCTTGACCAGGTCTTCACTGAGCAGTGGACTGTGCAAGTAAGTATGAAAACAGGGCTGAGGATCCTGAGCTTTGACTCTCAATGAAATCAGGAATTTGGTAACAGTGGAGTCATGGAAACCTGCTTTTTCTGTGTCTCAAGGCTGGGGCTTCCAATGGATTCTCTCATGTCATAAGGGTGAGGAAGACCCACCTTTATTACTCCCTTTTGCAGGGACACTATTGTCTCTCTCTTTGCACCCCAGACACTTATATTCAGAAAAACTTGAGAATTACAAATGTGTCTGTCTGTAACTGTTGAATGGGCTCAGAGGTTGTGGCTGGGAATGAGGGATGAGCACAAACACCGGCTGGCTGTGTACTCAGCAACCTTGTCCCTTTCGGAAAATTGGCTATAAGGAGAAGGCTACTAAAGATGGGAGAAAAAGCTAACTTGAAAACAAATTATTATGTCTTGTTATTTGAATGAAGGACTTTCCTTCTGAAAACGCAGAAAATACAATGCACACACATTGCCTGGTGATTCAGGTGTGAAGTAATGCTAAAGGAATAAATGACACTGTTATTGTGAAAGAGTTTTAACACATTTTCTGTGTAAGGATATTAGTGATTGATAGGATTGCCCATTGGTACAGCTCCGCCGCTACCGGGAAGAGCCAAAGCACTAGTGCAGACTAAGCTGCTGTAAGCATTGGCATCTCAATATACAAGACAGAGCTGTTCTGAAGGGGGCCAGATAGCACTGCAATTAGAACACCAAAGGAGCTATATCTACACTAGAATTCATACTTTGCTGCACTGTTGTTAGCAACAAAGTTTTTGCTGGAAAAAATAAAATTAACATAGACACAGTCTAGTAGAATTGTATCCATTCTGGTTTTGCAAATGATGTAAGTTCTCTTTAAAGGCTAGCTGTACAATACCAAATATTCAGAGAGGTTCTTAGCATCAAAAATAAATACACATCAGTGCACAATGCATACAAGAGAATTAGTTAGCTGACTTTTTTTGTATATATGCAATTATATACAGTTACATACACCTGAATGAGCAAATTCAGGTGCATGTGTATAATGAAACTCAGTGTTTAAAAAGCTTGGCCTCCGGTCTGTCCCCTTCTTCAAGGAATGCAATGGTACCTCTGGAACAGCCAGGCTGTTACCAAACAGTAGGAAAATTGCTTCCGAGGCTTGTCCTTGCAAGACATTTTTTCCTTGATGTGTAGATTAATTTGCTTTTGGGGATGCAAGGATGCAAAAAATATTTTTCATCAAGTTAAGAAAAATGAAGGTGCTTCTGTAGCAGACTAATTAGATAGCTATCTAAAATAAATGTTTTGTTTAACACCTGATTTCTTCTTTAAATATATAAATACCAGCTAGTGTTTTAAAGCTTCTGTAGCTGTGAATGGCTCTGCTGTCCTCACTGCAAGCTACGTTTTTATTACTTCTTCCCAAGAAATTTATTTTGCTGACATGGGCCCTAATCCAGTAAAGTGTTAAAACATATGCTTAATTTTAAGCGTGTGAGTAAAACCAACAGAACTCTCCTATGCCTATATTTAAGCACAAATTTGCATTTGGCTTAGCTGGGGTTATAGTTCCTGGGTTATGTTCTTGAGGATTGTGTGTATTTTGCAGAATGGGCATCCTCCTAAAGGAAGAACAGACTTTCATGGGTTTTTAAGGTATTTTTTTATTCATCAGAAGATCTTGAGAAGAAAAAAGTGCCAACAAGCAAACACTAAAATTTTTGGACATTAATGCATTCCTTAATACATATGTTATGCAACTCCTAACAAACTTCCCACAATTTCCTCTTCTACCTCTACGTGATATTGTAGTAGCTGAAAACAGCTGAGATGATAAATACTAGCTGACTGTTTTCATGAATGAGCACCAAAATTTGCTGTATTGGTTTTCCTAGTTGTAATGAGTATTTTAGCTTGGAAATGAGATGACCTTTCTTAATTCTAGTGAGCTGATGAGATAGAAGTTCAGTATGTCTTAATATTTTGCTCTGTGAAATTGAAACATTTTTAACTGTGGGTACATACAAGTGATCTTTTCCCACAGAAATGGTAAAAACCTTGAGAGATTATGAATGAAACATAGCTCAACTTTGAACATGAAAGTCACACAGGTAGAACAGGAACTTGGTGATTTTGACGCAGTAGCTAGAAGATAGCTGGTTACATAGCAAAAAGTCTTCCTGCTATTTTCGCCTCTGCTGGCAATCTCAGCCAGACCCAGGACGGAGTGGACCTGGAATCTGAGCTGCCTTCTCCTTACAAGGGCTTGCATGAGATCCAGGAGGAAACAAACCAGTACAGTGCGTATATAAGCTTACATGACTGATTCTGTTACACCAGTGAGTTTTCCACAGAAATGGAGAATCCAGTACCGCTCTTCATCAAAATTTACTGTTTCTAATACACATCAGTATTAGAAAGCTCTGAGTTACTTTTTTTTTTTTTTTTTTAATATGAGATGGCTTAAAGGCTTTGTGTGTTTCATCTGTACCACGCAAGCTGTCAAGCACCACAGCTGAAGAGAAGAAGGAATGCAGAGAATTTGTACTAAGCTTTAATTTTACTTAATAGCAGGCACAGGATTTGTTCAGAGAGTTTTATTACTGGGTGAGGAGTTAAGGTAATTACAGCAGTGGGGCAGAAGGCCAGAAGATGATGGAGAAATCTAATACCATGAACCATTTAGGTTTAGAGAGTACTTTGGGTTATTTTTTTAAAATATACTAGCTACCTACCAATAACCTCCTCCACATTTGGGGGAATTTAAACACAATATAATTATTGCACCTTGTGTGTTAACATGTATAATAAGATTAAGTATATTGCAGTTTGCACTCTCACATTTACTAAGTGTGTAAAGGAAAGGGATTTGGCTGAAGTCAATGAGACAGAAGAGGTTAAAATCAGTAGCTGGAAAATGAAAGAGCTGTAAGACGTTCTGCAAGAGTTTTTACTATGAAAACATTCATGCCTGATTTGAATCTGGAACAGGAAAGTCATTTGTTTGGACTTCAAGGTAGGTTTCCTGTCTCAAATCAGCAAGTTATACCTGTCCAGAAAAACACTTAAGCCCATTCTTTGCCACAGGTTTCAACACAGCATAAAGTTTAAGCAAGTGGTTGAAAGGTATCCTGAATAAAGATGGACTTTAGCAAGAGACTAGGTGTTTTGCTGAATCAAGACTCTAAAGACATGCAGTGAATATATAACAGTTTTATATAAATCTTAAGAAAAGCAGAAATCTATTTTTATCATTACTTTCTGCTGAATTTCCCACAAAGCATAGGAAACAGTGGATTTGGGAAGAAACATAAACAGTGGGTTTGGGAAGAAACATAACCAGTACTTCTTCTGAAGTACCTTGGAGCCTCAAATGGGCTTGGCTTTCTATATTTTATGCCACTGAGTTATCAAAATATAGTTTCATAAAGGAGGCATATGGTGGCATTAAGTAATACTGAATTTGTGTCCCTAGTAGGTATTGGCTCAACTGTATGTCATGTGAACATATATAAGCTTTTATTCATACATTTTTAACTTACTTATTCAGAGCACTGAAAGATCTGTAAATTGTTGATGGTCTCAATGATGCACTTTTTCCAACTTAGTCAAAAGATTGATTTAATAAGGCAGCCTTTCCCAGTTTGAAAACAATTATTTTAAAAACTTTGGAAATGCTTTGGCTAAGCTAAGATGTTTTCCTTCAAGTGTAAACATTCTTCTAAGACACTCAAGATCAATATAAATGAATGGGGTTTTTAAGATATTGGGGGGGGGGGGGGAGGGGAGGGGAGTCTTACCAAGTCTCCAAAAACATATTATCTTGGTATGACAGATGAATGCACAGCCTACAATAACGCTCCACTGTAACACGGCTCACTATGCTTTTAAAATTGAAATGCCAGGGTAAGCTGTCTCTCTCAATGTATTTCCCTTATGCAAAGGCCTTATTCAAATCTTGGGAGGCTGCTAGAACTTATGAACCACTAAGGCACCTCTAATCATATCCTTATCTCAAATGTCATGTTTGCTTTCTACTCCTGAATAGATGAGCTGTTAGGAAGTAGAAAAGCTGGTGCTATCTTGAAGAAAGGAAGGGAGCAACCTGGAAAACGAGGGAGTCTCAACAGTGATAGCGGAGCCGTTTGTGTACTGTGGATTGAAAAGAAAAACATCAGGGCACAACAGCTTTTCATAACTGCACACATGCAATCTAAGCAACTGCAGTTCACTGTAGTCTCTGAATAATTTGACCTGAAACCCCTTTCTTTACCAAAACATTTTCTGCGACTTGAATGATTATACTTGTTTGTTATTTTAGGATTGTTCATAAATACTGAGCTCCTAGAGCTGATGTTTCTCATTAAAGAAGAGTGTTTGGGGTTGGGTTTGTTTTTTAAACCAGACTTAGAATTACGCTGACATTTGAAACAGAAGGAAAAGATAGTAAACTAGAATATTGACACTATGGTTTCCAACACACTCCTCCAAATAAACATCAATAGCTGGACTACTCCTACACTGGAAACAAAAGGGAGTTTTTTAAAGCTATTACATAGTATAAGCACTCATAGTGGGGTGGGGGAGACAAGTGCTGAGATGCTGAGAACCTTCACTTGAGCAAAGCTATGCTGTGTATTGATCACAGCTTTGGCTTTATGCTGAGGCTCTGCAGTTGAATTTACTTCCAAATCCAGCATTATCCACTTCTCTACACAGGGCTGGTCAAATTATTGTACTATGGCACACAGCTGGTAACTTCTAGATAGAACAGGAAAAGGACAATGCATGAATCTTGTGAAATAAGGTAAATTTCTGTATTTCCTTGTCACATTATTAGGAGAAGCTGTGAATGTAACCTCAGACTGGGAGCTTCCAAGGACTGTCCTTTGACCAGTGAATGCTACCTCTGGTTTTGTCAACCTGAAGACTGACAGACCTTCTGTCTAGAAGAACAAAAAAGAAATTGCCGGGTGAATGTTCAAGGAAAAAGTGGTGGGTTTAGAGCTGCCAATGCCACCTTTTTCCACTGCGGAAAACTAATTTTAAACTGAATTTCAGAAATAATGATGCCAGTTGTTGTGGATCAGTTTTATCTGGACTTGTTCTCTTACCCTTTCTAAAAAGCATTCTCAGGAAACTTCAGCATCAGAAGTGTCAGTACCAAGCTGACAAAATTGACTGTACTTCGCAGAAACGGTTTTCCCTGTACAATATGTTTATAATAGTTCCCCAACCCTATTTATAATTTCACTTTCTAGCAGTGAAGAATATAAACAGTCTGATGAAGGTTTTAAAAACATGAACTCATACCTTGTATGGCCAAAAAAATGGGTAATATCTAAAATCTGCAGGGGAAGAAGAAAGCCTCTGAATCGACATGACTGCTGGGCAAGCAGCTTCCTGTGCCTCACTGGTCACTGAAGCCTTGATTTGCACTACGATAAGAGTTACACCCAGATTTTAATATCAGATAGAGCCTCCTAGGTCTTGTTACAGATACACAGGAGAAGAGTTCTTTCCTGAATCTCAGTACACAGAACTATTTTCCTAAATACATTGTTCCTTGACTTTGGAAAGGTGTTCAAAAATTATTCAAAATTAGCTGCTATAAAGGAGAGAAGAGCAACTTTAGCAATGGGCTCAGGCATAGTTGCAGTGTGGAGAGTCTGGGAGAGGGAGGAAAGGACCGTGCAGCTCACTCCCATGACCCCAGTGCTTAAGCACTGCAGTAAATACTGCTGATGGAGCAGCGAGAGGTGGTCTTTCATTTTCCTGTGGCAAATCCCTGTTTTAGCAACTGTAGGCAAAAGGGTCAAATATTTAACTTGGTATTAAACTTAGCAAAATAAACTCAGTTTCCAGTGTACAAAATGTATTCATGTAAGCATACTATCCTATCTGTCTAAAAGGTCAGGTATGGCTTAGCAAAGTTTGAAACAGTTATGCTGGAAGAGTTGAACAGCAGTGTACTTGAGCGGATGACTGGGCAGATCATGAATTGTCTACAGCATGGCTCGCAAAAGAGAAAGGTTTGATTAATGTACCTGAACAATTACAGTGGAGCAACCCCAGTACAGCTCTCTCTGATCTGATGTTTCCATTGCATCTTCTTTCCGGATCCCCCATTACCCATTTTTTGTAAGGGACTATATTAATTTCTGGCTGGGTTTGGGGAAATACTATTTTGTTTACAATAAAGAAACAAATTTCAGCAGATTCCCAGCCCTGTATAACCTTGACTCAAGATAGGCTGAGTAATAAACTTTGGACACATGTGTTTCATGCACCATGCTGCTGATGTACAAAAGAACTGCAGACTTCTCTGTTGTAGCTTACGAAAACGACCGATTCTTACTGGAATGGATATACACACACACACCTACATTTCCACACTTTGTGAGGGAAAAAACCTGTCTTCCTTTTTCCTTTTTTGCTTTTTTTTTTTTTCCTCCCAGCATAAGAACTCACTATTAGACTCATTGGTGTTGTGCTCTCTCTCCCCCTGCCTACCCCAAGCAAAGCAAGTCTCTGCAGTTGCTTACCCTGGGATTCTGTTTAACTAAACACAGTTGAGGGGTATTTTTTCACTTGTTAATACTTTCATTTGGAAAACATATTTTCAGTCATTTCTGAAAACATCCATTCTTGCAATGGCAAAGAACACTTAGCCTAAATTGTCACAAATAATTTAGTTCCCGCCTAGTGCGTGTTAGTTCTTTGTTAGTTTATGTCATTTTATCTCACAGTTGTCAATTGGCTAGTCTGACAGCTGATGTCTTGTGAAGAAGTACGACCCTCTCTCATCACACCATTGTAATGAATAATGCAGATTTTAAGGTTTGAGATGACTATGGCCTGCCAGTTTTGTAGTTCCTCTCATACACTAGAGCATGATGGAAATCACTGGTGCCTCTGGGAGTTAAGGTGGGGGGAAAAAAAAAATCTTTCTCTCTACTGATTTCTTCTGCCCAGTACTACTGCTGTATGGGGAGATCTGAAAGCCCTACCACATCCCCTTCTTCGCCAGGCCCCATTCTAGGTTGCAAGGCTTCAGACAGGTTCCTTCTGCTACAGGCGATAAAGATTACTTTTAAATTATTTCTGTTTCTGACTGTATTTTGCAGAGTAGCATTACCCAAGAATGGGCACCCGCTCACTACAGGGAGGAAGGAGGATCCAAGAGGTGCAGGAAGAACGGAAATTCAGGAAGAGTAAGAAAGAGTAAGTGGTGTAAGGTATCACACCCCCAAAACCCAATTGATTTACTGGATGATTTTACAAACTCATCTAAAACTTGCCTTTTCATTTAAGATGAAACTTGCTGAATGACGGAAATACAAAGACCTCCCTGAACATCCTGCTAAAACCAAGGATGCCCGCCTTTCTATCGCAGGAGGAATTTGATCCCTATTTTCAAGTCTGTGCATTAGGACCCACGGGGCTGGCAAGGCTCCCCACCTACGGATCGGATCGTGGCCTCGCTGGCCCCGCGGACTGGGTCGGGGACCCCTTCTGCAGGTGCTGGCGGCCGCCGAGCTGAGCGGGCAAGAGGGCTTCACCGGCCAGCGTACGGGCCCCCAGTACGCTCGCCAGTAAGCATTTTGGAAGGAGGGTTAAGCCGAGCTATACCTCAAAGGGATGATGGAAATCACGTACTCTGTTTAAAGCATGAAGAAATTTAGAGCGAGCCCCAGTAATTTCTGACAGAAATCGCCTGGCAATTCCCCCTCAGAGCAACTGTTTCGGATATAGGGGTGGTTTTTTTAATTAATCCTGCCTTCCCTAGTCTCTTTTGCCCCCTGCAGACCCCTGCTACCCTCTCTGGAGGCTGCCTTTCCTCCCTCAGTTCTCTTAAACCCTGCTCCGTTTCCCGCCGTTCTCCCCTTTCCCCGCCGGGCGGACCACCTACCCCCCCCCCCCACCCCGCCACCGCCTCCCTCCGTTGGCACCGGGCCCGGCGGAGCGGTGGCCGCAGCCAGCCGGTGGGGCAAGAGGGGGCGAGGGAGGAGAAGCGGCTGAAGGGGCCGGGGCGGGGCGCCAGTCTCCTCACACCGCGGTGCCGAGGGTCGCTGCGCCGGGCCGGGCCGGGGCTCTCCGGTGGCCTCACAACCCGGGGGGAGAGGGGAAGGCGGGGGGGGGGGGGGGCGGGGGGGCACTGGCCGTCGCCCGGGCAGCGGCCGCTGACCCACGCGCTCCACCCGCGTGCAGCGCGCTCTGCGCGCCCGCCCTCGCGCAGCGGGGAGGGCGCGCGCACGCCTGGCCCAGCCCGGCCCGCGCGCGGCGCAGCCCCCACCCCCGCCGACGCCCCACCCTGTGGGCGGTGGCGGCGGAGACCCCGCCCCCGCGGCCCCCCTCCCTCCCCCCCCTCCCCCCCCCCCGGCGCCCATTGGCGGGCGCCGCATCCCGTTAGCACTCGGGGCCCGTTCTCGCGATGCTGGGCCGCCGCCGCCGCCGCCATATTGTGACACTATTTTGATTTGGAGCGCAGCGAGCGGGGGGAGGGGGGGGGGGCCGGGAGCGACGCGCAGCCGGAGCGGTTCCAGCTGAAGACGGGAGCGGCGCCGCAGGCACCCACCTATCCACCCACCCACCCAGCCCCGGCCTCCCCGCTTCTCCAGCCCGCGGCGGCAGCACGGACCCCCCCCCCCCTTCCCTTCTTTCTCCTCCTCCTCCTTCCCTCCCGGAGCGGAACGGCGGCGGCGGGAGGCTGCGGAGCGGGTCGGGTCGGCGGGGTCCCCCCTGCCGGGCGGAGGCGGCGGCGGCGCTGGTGGCGGCGGTAGTGGCGGCTGCTGCCGTGGTGGGGGAGGCGGAGGAGGAGGAGGCGGAGGAGGAGGAGGAGGAGGAGGCGGAGGAGAAGCAGCAGCAGCAGCAGCAGCAGGGTAAGGCTGACCCCGCCGAGGCGGGCCTGGTGGCAGCTCCCCGGGCCGGTTTCCTGGCGGGGCTGGTCCCATCCCGGGGGGCTGCAGGGAGAGGCGCGGGGGGGCGGCCCGGCCCGCAGGCCTGAGGGGCAGGGGGCCCGAGCCGAGGCGCTCCCGCAGCCTGCCTCTCTCCTCGCCCCGGGCTCTGCCAGGGGGAGGGAGGCCTGTGCGCGGGGAGGGAGCAGCCCCCGGCTCCCCGCTCATCCCGGCGTGGCGCCGTGTGGTGGGGCGGGGTGGGGGTGGGAGTCAGTCGCCCCGGCGGGGTGGGGAGCGGAGGGCCGGGCCGGGAAGCCGCCGCGCAGCGGGGCGCCCAGCAACGAGGGATGGAAACTTATTTTCCTTCGCGAGTCGCCGGAGCTTCCCCCCCACACCCGGGCGGGGAGGGATCCGGCGGGCCCGCGTGTCGGGGGGCGCGGGGCGGCGTGCGTGGCGGCGGCCCCGGCCTGCCCCGCGGCGGGGGGCTGCGGCGGCCCGGGGAGGAGCGGAAGCAGGCAGCCGCCAGCGGGTCCGCCTTGCTGGGGCGGGGGGGAGGAGGAGGAGGAGGAGAAGAGGGGGGGCTGGCCTGGCGCCTGGCAGGTGACAGGTGTGAGTGCGCTGGGCGAGACTCCGCCATTTGAGGATGAGTAACAGTGTCAGAGGTGCGATTTTTTGGTGCCTGGTGTCTCTGCGGGGGCTGGCTGGGCTCCATTCCATATATAGTATATTTGGGACGTTAGTTTCCATTATTCAAGTCAGTTTAATTGTCGAGTAGAAATTCTTGAAATGGTTCTGATAAGAGGGATTTCGGAGAGAGGAGATGCGTGTGGCTTCTTTTTTTTCTTCTTGCCTTTTTCTGTTTTGTCCCTCTAAGAGACCTGGGAACACTGTGTGGAGGTGTGTAGTGCTTTGTCTCATTCATTGAAAGGCTTGTATTAAAAATCTCAAGGCTCCGTCCTGTTAGATGTGGCAAGGCCTTCAGGGCAGGGACCTTGTTGTGTTCTTTGTATGTTACCTGGTAGCTCAGCAGAGCCTGGCTTGTGCCCAAGACCTTTAGGTGTTTTTGTATGAATGATAGTAACAACTTAAAGAGGGAATTCCAAAGGAATACTTCTTAGCAAGGAACAGGTTTCAGGTGTGGTTTTCTAGTCATCATAAGTTTAGGGTATTTGATATAGGTTGAATAAAGCTATTTCTAAAGTTCAACTGTGGAACACCGAGAATGTTGTTGCATATAATTTTCAGTACTCTGACAAACATGGATGTTTAGAAGATGTACGTTAAATACAGAGTCATTCTCTTAGACTGTTCAACTTGTTTTGTGTCATAACTTTAGCCACCAAAATGGTACTGCACATGCACTACAGTCAGGGGGGCTAGTGACTCTATAGCACTAGCACCATATTCATGATTGGCCATGATTTGCTGAAATCGGGAGTAATTTTCAGCTTAACTAATGATTTACCAGATAACCGGGCATTTGCATTTCATATACGCATTTCAATTATTTGTTCTTTATCTGTACTATTGTAATTGGGTTTTGTCACACCTCGGAATTCTGATACCTGCTTTTGGCAAGAGTGAAGTTCCACTGAGAAATTAGGAGACACGTGTCATCAGCTTCAGCAAGTTCTCCCTTTCCATTTAAATGAAAGTTTCAGTCACTTGTGGCTGTTATCCGTATGTTGAACTTATGGATGCTCATCTATAGGTAGTACTGTGGCTTGCACTGCAGCAGAATGGACACTGAGCTGACGATTTCTTTTAAAAACTGATACGACCTGGGTCGTTTTTCTCATGTTGCTTCACAGGAGAGCCTGCAAAGGGGAAGAGAGGAGGAGGACTGTTGGAGGAGATACTCAGTTTGGGTCATCCCAGTTTTGTTTCTGCGAGATGTTTGATAAAGCATCATCCCTATCATTACGTTGGGGGGCAGTGCCATCGTCTTGCTATGCTGTGCTACTCTTGCTTACACCAGCTTTCAAAGACTTTGTGAAATGTAAACTGTTTTCCTTCTCAACATCAGGAGAAGTCAAAGGGTTCTTCTCTCTTCCTTTAAATTTGCTGATATAAGAACAGGATTCTTGAAAATGGGCATTCTTCCTGTGACAGTGCCCTGGTAGAAACTTCTCTTTTCCAGCAGTGACTTAATGGAAGAAGATAGTGGGTTTTTTCACCATGGCATTGCTTTGAAGGCTGAGGTCCTGTGTTGTTTTGTAATGGTCTTTGGCTTTATAGATAACTGGTATGCTTTTCAAGCCTTGTAGAATTAAACCTGTCATCTGTTGAAGAGATTATTCTCAGCAAACTTTTGTCTTTTTTTTTTTTTTTTTTGCTAGGGAGCTTAAAGAGATTTTGGCAAACTACTTTTTTGTGAGAGTGTACTTTGAAACATAAAACTAGATTGCTTTTCATCCTATTGCAAGTACTGCCTCCTTATCGTGATCTCCATGGTTGGAAACACTGGAAGAAATAAGTTGGTCAGATGTGACCTCAAGTTTGTGAAATGACTGTAAATTTAGGACTGAGGGATCAAGCTGATCTTTGCTGAACTGCTGCAAGCGGAATGCTGAATGATGTTGCTGTTGGTGCTTTTACAGGAAATAGAACAAAAATTCCAGTGATTCAGAACTGGATTTTTTTAAAGCTGTACTCAAAACTCAAATATTTAAATGATTGAAAAGAAAGTTAACTTTTTTCCCACTAATGTATACAGTGATTCAAATTATGGGTTTTTTTCTCTTTCATTGCGTAGTATGTTATCTCAACTGGAAAAGTAAAGTATACACTTTCTATTACAAACAGGAGAAATGCTGGTGGATGTTCTAAAAACATCTTGAACCCTGCTTACCAAACTGATCTGGATTGGATTCCATATATTCAAATGCAACTGTGAGAGCGAGAAAGCTGTCCGATTCACAATCAGATAATATTTTTAATAAACTCTTAATTGTAGTCAGAGGTTTCAGTATAATAGTTGTTTCAGTTTCACCCTCTCTTGAGAATGCTTACCAAAAAATCACTGACATAATACTAATGCCTTCTCCTTCAAAAGTTTTTGTAGACCTTCATCCTAATTATAGTAAATTATAGTAAAATTAGGAACTTATTTTTATTGAACTGATCAGCAAGCTCAACTCTCATACAAGAAAGTATTCCAGACAGTATGCAGGTGTCTACTGAGTTCTTTCTAGCTTTGTGTTATGCTGTCTTTGGATTTTGGTGTTCCTTAATGGGTAGTAATTGGGTTCTAGTAAAACCAAGTGAAATAGCTTAACATAATCAAATTTCAAAGTTCTGTGTTGTTTGTGTATAGTATCCTGATATTGTTGGAATGTGTCCGTTGTTGAATGAACGGCATCACTCAGGATGTTCTTGTTGCCATAGGTGCAGTTAAGGTGTAGTTAAACAGTTAGTATTTTTAGAATGTGTTAGTTTTTTTTTTTATTGCAAGAAGTTAAGCGTAACTTACGGTAATATGCTAAATAAACTTTTTAAAAATCAGTATCTGGCCACAGAATTTTAAAAAAATATTATTTTAAAATATGCGTTATATTCTTAGAGAAATGCTATGTGTAATCAATTTTTGTAGCAATGTGGAAAATGTATAGCACTTTCCTATTCTGAGCACAGATGAAGATCAAATTTCACTGTCTTTAATGATGACTCGTTTAAAACTCATTCAGATCCTGGTTGTACTATGAGCAGAATTTAATTTTTCCATTATTTAAAACCCGGTGTTTTAGAATGGATGTAAAGCTTGTGCTCCCTTTAGTGTTTAGAAAAGCATTAACTTAGGAGCACACGGTGGTAGAAAAACCCCGTATGTTTCTGTAGGTTGTATATATGAGTTTTTAAAAAAAAAAAATTAAAAAAAAAAACCAACACCAAAAAAACCCCAAACAAACAAACCAACAAAAAAAACCCAACCAAAACTGTGCACTTATTAGTCATGATACTGTTAGGCTTGCTATAATTTACCAAAAACAGGACAAAGCCACTATATATACTTTGATGATTTTTCTTAAGTTAGCTAAACGCTCAAATACTAAATATCTAAAGCTTGTTCCAGAATTAATCAGATCTGGTGCTATGTGCATGCTGGCTGGTTGGTCTGATGGGGCTTCCAGTGGAGAAGGCAGAGTTCCACCTGCTTTTCCCCTCACTTAAGGCATGAATTCAAGTTCCTTTTTTCTACAAAGCTGCCAGTTTTCACAGCAGTTGTAGAAGTCTTTTTTATCTTCAAGACTTTTTACACCTCCTTTAAAATGCGCCTGAAAATGGTCGGAGGATGCAAACGCTTATTAAAAGGACAAACAGAACATGTAAATGCAGTTTCTTTAAGAAACCTTAGTTAATTAGACATGATAGAAAAGAAATTTTTGCAATTTGGGAGTTCAGAATCAACTGTCCCACCATCAACATGGATAAAATGTTGAGATGCACCTATTTTCTGTGTTGTGGTTTGGTTTTGTTTTTTTTTTTTAAAGAAACACAGTTCCTTTTGGTTTTTATATATTCGTGTAGTGTATAAACCATCTTTAATTCACCTTTCTAAAGACACAAATCTTGAGCAATTATGTTTTTCTTTAATCCTGTATCTCAATAAAATTTGAGCTCATGAGCTAATTTCATCAAGGAAACTAGCCAAGGGGCAAGGTCTCAAAGATTTTACTTTTTAATGATGTTTAACAAGCTTTGTTAAAATTGATGGCTTCATTGAGTAAAATCATCTCTTTAGGGGAAGGTTTTGCATGAATTTAGCAGTTACCTGTATTTAGCCTTCCAGCTGGCCAGCAAACAGTTGTCTGTGGGGTAAGAACTAGATATGAAGTGCAGTACTCTTTTCTTCAGTCAGTAGTTAGAGGACGTGAGAGGTTAAGTATACTGTGGCTAGTACTTGGAAGAGAGGGGTAAGATAATAGGCATCTGGGATAGAGGTGGAATGTGACTACTTGGAACACAGGGGCATGGCTGAGAGAATGCAAATCTATGGGAAATGGGACTTTGTTAGTTCTGCTATTTATGGGACAGTTCCTTTAAGAGGAGGGTTAGCAGCAGCTGCCAGTTTTGGTTTACTAAACAAAAATCATGTTACAATAGGTTCTTAAGAAGATGAAGACTGGAAAAAAAAGGCAGGGGGGAAGAGTGAGATCTGTAAGGTAGCTGAGCAGACTGCTGGGCTGCTAAGATTGTGTTTTGTGTTGTAACAGTGGCATGCTTTTGACTACAGTGATAGAAACTCTTAGGGTGAGGTGGCTGTTAGATGTTTGGTGACAATTGTTGCTTCCACGCATACAGGCTGCTTCTGCTGTGCCTGTATATGTCTTTGTATGGGTCTGACTTGACATGATTACCCCAACACCTAGACTGACACAGTGCATGTAGCAGCACGGGGCAACAATGTGCACGAGTAAGGGAGTTACTTAAGCTGCGTAAGAAATACATGTTATTCTCAAAATGCATTATCAAAAGCATTATTTTATTATTACATTGTGTATAGTTATAATTTCTTTAGATAACATGACTTAGATGTTTGTCTCATGCTAATAGTATAATTCAGTAATGCCTCTGTGGGCTGTCGCATGCCGTGGTATATTTAATGTACTCCTAGGTCTAATACATTTATCTGTAAAGATGAGCCATGGTAGTATCAAATTGTTTTAATAAGCCTGAAATAATTTGCTTTTATTACAAGTTTATTACAGACTAAAGATTTTATGGAGTTCATTGAATCTTGAAATAAGTATCTGGTATACCTCTATTTTGTAGATAATGCTATTAGAACTGGATAAGAAATCACTGGCAGATGTGAAATACTCTTAACAGCAAACTTTTAATTTTATTTGCTGCAGCATATCTTTATTGTTCAAGAAGATGCTTTGCTGTTATCTTGATATTTTCATAGGTGACTTGTAGAAAGATCAAGCATAAATATGTTTGGGGAGTAATTCTTGGGAAAATTCTGAGAGGCTGTCAAATCTAGGGCTTCAGAGTGCATTTTTCAAAGGAAATTGCATTATATGTTTGCAGAAAAATCTCTTTTGTTGATCCATCTGTTTATCAATATGTTCTCAGAACATTTTACTTTCTCAGCAGGATAAACTAACTGAAAAAAAAAAAATACAGTAAGTTTCAGAATCCAACCACCCCACGAGACATTAGTACTTGTTACTGATCCAGTGCCTCAGAAGCTATGACTAATATGTACATCCAGATAAATCATCTATTTTCCTGAAGCTGTTTGGGGGAGTGGTGGTGTCAGTTTCTACTTTATACTGAAGGTTAGAAACGCAGAAAAGTCTTTTCCCATGTAAGTCCTAAGCCTGATTTCCCCAGGTGGAAAAAATTATGAACTATTTCACCTCCATAGGAAAAAAAAACAAAAAAAAAACAAACCACCACATGCTTGGAAAAAAATGAAGTTGTACAGTGTGGCGTGTAATTGTATCCTTTGTCAATTCATGTGTTTAAAACCTTAAAAATCTCCACCTCCTGTGACCATGCTGTGCTACATATCTCTCTTTATAGTAATCCCTGTCTTTTTACAGCACTCATTTTTTTCTGTTTATTTTTTCTTGACTCTTTAAAAATTTGTTCCATGCAGAATTTATCTCTTCTAACCACCTTTTTACTGACATCCTATCATATTTGTAAGTGAGCTAGAACAGGGGAGATCTGTTAATTCATAACCCTTCTTCATTTTCCCTTTCCCTTGCCTAGACAATGTATGATCTGTAGTTTACAATTGAAGCGTTAGTGCCCGCTTGTTTATACTTCTCTTTGGCATTCTTTTTTGTTCTAATCTTTCTTCTTGGAAACTTTTCTTCCTTCTTAAGAGACCAGTTCAGCACTCCTCATTTCTTTGTCATTCTGTTTCCTCTTCAGAATATCAGTTGCTAAGTTTGCCCCTGCTCCATTTAGGCTTTCCTGAGAGAATGAGAGAAAAAGAAAGTGTCATGAGTTCTGTACTTGGATTTCTTTCAGTTCATTCACTGGTTCAAACTGTTACTTTCCGTTTGTTTTTTGAAAGGGAATGGTAGGTTATCTTAGCCTTCTTTAACAGGTTTAAGCCTGGGAACAGGGATTCTGCAGGGACTCAGCAAAAGTACGCTAAAAAAGGCATCTTAGGTTGATAAGTACAAAGCAGTATGTTTCACGTTGGCTTATTAAGCTGCTTCAGTTAAAAGTTTTGGTGTCTTGTTCCCTTTTTTAAAAATATTGGTCTTTGGTAAATGGGGGTAGGGGGTTTTTCTGTGTGTGTGTGTGTGTCTCAAACTGTGCATATTAAACTGTCTTGCTGGAATAATGGCCAATACCAGATTATTATATTTTACTTATGCTTTGATTTGGCTAGAGAACTTGACTTGGATTAGGACCTTTTGTGCAAGGCACTGTATAAATATTTATTTAATAAGTCAGTCCCAGAAGAGTTTGCAGTCCCGTGAATAATAAAGTTTGTTTACCGAGATGCATATATTGGATTAGACAAAGACATTGAGCAAAGTATTTGTGTTATCTTTCATCTATTATGCCTGTTAATTCTTCAGTCGTTTTAAGCTGTGCCAATCTTAAAAAAATTAATTAAAGCTGTCTTTAATGGCTGTAATTAATTGAGCTGTTTTGACACATGACTTTTAAGATTTGTCTGAATGATTCATAGAAGAATTGAAATTACTTGAGTTAGACCGCGAGTAGCTCGTATTTATTGATAGCTGCTTAGGGTAGAGTTAGGTGTATCAAAGCTGGGAGTTCTGTTGAAGGTTGTGACAGCAGATCACATCTATGATGCTTACACTCTGGACTTCAGTCAGAATGAGAACACTTTTTTGTAAAACGAGTTGAATACAGGGAGAAATTTGACGACTAGCAAATTTTTAAGCAATATAACTTTATTGTGTATCTAAGTTAGGACTTGGCACCAATGTATGTGTAAAATGGCTTGCTAAAGAATTAGTTCCTGCTCCCCCTACAAGAAGCGTGTTTTTCATCTTCCCTTCCTAGGCCTACGGTGCAACACTTTCTGGATTCCTCTTCCACAGTATCTGGTGAAGGAGAATAAAATGAACTGTAAGGAGCGGGAGAAAACTGTCATTGGGATTGGGGAAATTTCTGTTTTCTCCAGCCTCTTGCTTCTAGCAGGTGATGTGTTTGTCAGTAAGGTTCAGAGAAAATAGCCGTTATTTGTTTCTTTTTTCCCCTGCACGGTGTTGAAAACCCCTGTGGTTTCCAGGCTGAAAGGAAGATGTCAGTTCTCCCAGTAGTACTTTCATACAGTTACTGCAGAAGAAAAAAAACCAACCACCACCTATGATAATCCATTATCTTCACTCTTCTGGTGACATAGGTCTCATCAAAGCTGTGAATGGTACCAACACGGCTGCATCATTTTGGATGCATGCAAGTGTCATCCTTCCATAATGTAGCTGTATGCATGCAGAAGTTGCTAGTGTAGATGCAGTTACACATGCAGAGTGGTGTTATTTTTCTGGAAGAGCGTCAACCTTGACTTGGGCGAGTACTTCGGTTTATTGATACAAAATATGTCTTTACTGCCGTGAAAGGAATGCTTTAACACTTTTGTCAGTACTTCTACGTAAATGAAATACTCTTGGAGTAATATAACAAACTGGCTTTGAGATAGCAGGTTTAAAGCAAAAAAAATGGAAGAATGCAAGCATTTGTGAGCATCGGGGGCCAGTCTGATAGTTTGCTGTGACTGAACAGAGAAGATTTCTCTCAATGACAAAAGTAGCTGGTCTCTGGTACTCGTCTCATCTGTGTGTGAGCCAGGTCAGTCTATGTACTGGGGGTTAGAGCACTAATCAGAAAAAGTTGATTGCTATTTAACTGTCTTGGGTGATCTCATGGAGTGAGACTAACCCCTTGATGCTCAGGAGCTGTTTAGATCAGTTTGGTAGTTTCCTGTAACTTTGCACTGAGGGGGATGTTTTGCACCGCAGCAGTGACAGTGTACGGATTTGCCATCCTTTCCCCTTAGTTCACTGATGCGGTTTATAGTATGGTCCCACAAATAGTTTTTTTCCACAAAACTGTGGTATGGCAATGAAGTGGAAGAAGATGTAAGAGTTTATTAAACTGATACTGTTGATGAAGAAAGCCTCTCATGAAACTGTAGGCCTAAGAGATGTGCTATGATAGACAAGCAGGAAGACTAGTTCAAGAATTCATCTCTGACCAGTGTGGCACTGCAGCTGTTTACAGGGTCACCAACACAATCACCGAAATGATGCAAATTAAAAGTTAGCTCTTAAAAAAGGAGAGGAACTAGTTGAACTGACTTCACCCCAGAACCCACATATGTGGATTCTGCCACTGTGTGAAATCTTTACCAGTGGCCTACCTGCGTGAAAGATGGTAACAGTAATCTTTCTGCTGTTTCCTGGAGATAATCAAGGAGTCTTAAATGCTTTCAACAGGCATGATTTAAGTGAGCTGCAAGTGATGGTGCCTGTAAGAATCCTAGCAGTCTTCTCTTTGTCAGTAAGAACGGCTAGGTTTTTCTAAGGTGTTCAGTCTTTAAATGTTGTAGTCCAGTTTTGCAGTGGAGTAGGAAATTCAGGTCCCATTGAAACTGATAAAAGTGTGGCTAATAGATAAGCATAACTACAATGAGGTGTGTAACTATGGAAAGAGAAAGATGGACAGAATCATTTAGAAAAGAGGTGCAGCACTTGTCAACGCTTGAGGAAAGATGTGGTTAAAATGGGATAGCAAACCAGATCTTTTGTAAAGATACTTCATTTTGCCTGCATACTACAGGGGAGTATTATTTGAGCTGGCCTTGAGTTAGAGCTTTTTGTAACCTTTAATGGTTATGAGAGGAAATGGTGAATCTATTAAATTATAATCTGCTATTCAGCCATGTTAGTGAATGTAAAGCTTTGTTTAAAGATGAGTAAATCAAAATCGGTGTATAGGTATTCTCTTTCTTTAAATTGTAGATTTTGGATGGACTTTGGAACATAACAGTAGCTGCTGATCTGGCCTGCATGTTCAGATTCTAGGCTGGCAGATACTAACAACTTCTTCAAGCTAAAGCTTAATGTAAATATCCATCTGTGTGCAAAATGTTGTACAAAACACAAGTGTGTAAGCCTTATCTAGGTGCTGAAGTTTGGCATTACTTCTTTCTTGTTTCTTGGCCGAGTTTGTTATACTGGTTTTGCTTAATTTTTTCTTTTGGATTTTAGTTTCAAGTAAATTCACTGCAACAGAGAGTATCTTAAAGTACCACTTAATGGTGTTAGCAGAGTTGATGGAGCTACAGGCTTCCTTCCTGCTGAAACTGGCCAAAAGAACAGGCCAAACTGTAGCTTGTGTTTCTTCAGTGTAGAGCCAATGGCAACTCTCCGGAATGTTTTTTCCACTCCCCATCAATGAGTGGAGAAATTCTTGCCAACGCAAATGAGATCGAGACCTGCAACTTGACTCAACATAATATAGTTCATACTGAAAAAAATACTGAAGCTAGAAAAATATCCAGAGTTATCCTAGCATGGGGTCTTGTTAATCAAAAAACAGTTGTCTTCTGGTTTGAAGTTTTTAGGAGTCTTAGAGCAAAATAGTATTTCAGCTTTGTCTGTGTAACTTCAAGCTGCTGCCTGTTTGTGATAAGGGCAAGTCATCACCTTACACTGTCATGTCAATGAATGTTGCAGAATGCCTACAGTGACTGCTCAGACTGTCAAAATTCACTGGTTTCAAAAGCACTTTCTCATTTCATGTTTTGCTTTTGCAGTACAGCTTCTCTGGCTCTTGTGGCTTTGTTTTCTGATGTACATGTATTGACTATGTTTTTAAATCGATTTAGGAGAAGCCTAGCAGTGCAGCTTTGCCTTCTGAACTTAAGACTTTATTGTCACTGCTTTGTTACACTGTCTGAACCTATTGTGAGAATTAAACTATATGTAATTGGAAGGAGTAATACCTACTTTGCTGTTCATTTATGGGGGAAAATTGTGCATTTTATTCCAAATTTAAAGCACAAGAGTTTTTTCATGCCTTTGTTCTTGCCAGCTCCTGTGAAAAGTCCACCATCTCCATTTTTAAATTTTGCCTCCCTGTAACCCATGGCTTAGTATTTTTGCAGGATAAGCATTAGAAAATTGGAATGGGTGAAAAATTGAATCCTTCTGAAATATGAAGCTAAGTATAATAATTACAAATCCTCTGCCACTTTATCTGCATTACATTGTTCGTCTTTTCTTTCAAAAGTTGGTCTACTTCTATTAACAGGCCTCTTATCTTTGTTGCAAATGCAAGAAATGTATTAGTATGTTTAAGTTGTGAAGAGCTATTCAGACTAGCAGAGTTACTTTTCCTCCATGGAGTTTATCAGCTTTTGCTTTAGTTTCCTGAACATACCTGGTATCTGGCTATATCTATGGTTAGAAGATAACATTAAACACCGAGACTTAATGATTCTTCTTGCTTCTATGTACTACTTATATTTTTCAGAGTTTAACTCCAGTTGTAAAGAGAAAGATAAAACACAGCTAATTCCTTAGCTAAAGGCTATAAGGTGATAGAATATCTGGAAAACACAGGGGAAGGTCAAAATCTGAGTAGGAAGATTAAGTGTTTAATAAAGGGAGTGGGAAACTATCTAATTTTTAGAATGATTGGCAAGTTAATAACAAAATTTGTCATTTTAGTAATTAGGTAAATCTGTTTCTTTTTACTTTTGGCATGTATTAATAATATGTCCAAAATATTGGCAGTTTTATAATTAAAAAGGTTTGTTAGATTGTGTAGTTTAATAATACATGTATGTCAGTTTCAGAGAGAACCCTTTTCTATTTTTGCTGCTAGATGATGGTGTAATTTTGACTTCTAGATTTTTAAACAGTGGTTTATTTCTGCACTTTCCCTCTTACCGCCCTGTCCATAGTTTGCAAGAAAGGGCCTTGGAATAGGAATAAGACAGGGACAGAATCTTAGTTGCAAATGTTCTGGATTTTTTTAATGTAGATTTTAGTCTTCTGTAAATCCTGCTTCTGTTGTGGGAGTCATTTTTCTTCCCAAGCAGCATGACAAAGTGGAGGACCTTACAAGGTTAAAAGCTGTTTACTCACCTTGCGCTACGAGGCATCTTTTCTATTCTTTCTCAACTTCCCTGTATTACTTTGCTCATTTGCCTTTTTCAGGTTATTTTTAATTTTTTCCTTCTGAGTATCCAGTTGTCTTGTTGCCTGTATCTGGTGTCAGGATCTTTGTAAGGAGATTTAAGGTAGAAAAGGCAGAAGATAGGTTAGTTTGTAAAAGGGTTAGTGGCCATCTTTTAAAGGTTGTAACAGCAGGAAACTGTATTGAGAAGCCCTGAATACTGGAGGTATTTCTGCTCTCCTCAGCTTTCCTCTCCGCTTCCCTTGTTACTCTCTTCTTCCTGAATCCTCTGTGGAGTAGAGTGCAGAGAAAAGGGTGTTAGTCCCATACATAGCAGGAAGTGCAGTGATTGCATCTTTCTTTCCTTTACAGAAGGTTGGAGAACAAGTAGTGTACTTCTCTTCTTTGAAGAAAGTTCATTGTGAAGCATCGGAAACTCGGGAAAAATAGCGAGTTTTAAAATGATGTAGTATCAGTTCCTAGGTAGGAAATCTGTATTTTATTCTAGAAGAAAAGTATGGGGAAATAATTGGGAGCTAGAGGAACAGCTGGTTACGTCTGTGTTGCTTTTCCTTTCTTGTGTATAAAATGTGCTCCTTGAAGAAAAGCAACAGGAACAATAAGTTGTATTGGCACCACCACGAGTATTTCTATTTGACTCTTGCCTGTTGGTGTCTGTTACTTCATCTTGGTGTATGGTTTTTTTCCCAGGTTAATGGATTTTGTTTATTTTTCCCTATTACTATGAAGTTGGCAGAAAATAAGTGGAAACTAGAGGCTTCCTCCCAAATGTTGCAATGGTGGTCTTGATTTTGTCCTTACCTATGTTAGTTTGGGAACTAACAGAGAAGAAAGAGAAAAGAACTCCTAGTTTCCATGACCACACTTCTCCCTTTCTTTCCCCCTTTTCCCTGGCAGCTATTCTGTCAAAGTAGTCCTCTCTTACCCTAGGAGATTCTGCCAGGGTAGTTTCACAGGTGAAGATAACAGCACTTAAATACAAAGTCAAGCTCTGTTACCCTAAAACTGTGGCAGCCCAGCTGTAGGCCTCTTCCTAATATGGGCACCCTTCATATCCAAGGGCCTCAATTCCCCTTCTAGAGGAAAGGACAAACAGAAAAGGGGACTTCTGTGGCCATGCTTTTCTTCATGGTGCTGTATTAAATAGCTGAAGGTCTTTCTTCCCTACCTCTTGGTGGTAGCTTCCCTGGGTGCTGTCCTACCAGTCTTTCTGAAACTTCACCTGCTCTCATTTCAGGTGCTTTTAACACAGTTGTTTCCAGTTGGCTGCTAACAACTCAAGGAAGTGGTTTGCTGTTGTTAACCCTTTTTGTGTTGCTTCTACAGAACTTGTATGTCTCTTCCTTCCTCTTACCCTACAGGCCTGCATTGTTGTTTGTTTGTAACAGCTGCCAGACACAGCCTTGTGTGGTTGGGCTAGATGTTTAACTTGCTACATGTTTATTCTAGTGCTAAAGGTAATGAATAATCAGAAAAGTCTCTTTTAGGGTTGAGTACAACCTTGTTCCCCGCCCCCCCGAAGACTACCCTCAGGAAAAATAAAGGGTGTGATTTGTAAATCAGTGTAAGTTGGCTCTGCTCCTTCCCCTGTGTTCACACTGGCATTCATCTGACTCAAAACTAAACTAGCAGAAAATTAACACTACCTTCCCCCTGTGCTGGTTTTGCTCCATGAATCGGCTTGCTGCAGGATCAGATGAGTGCCAGCATTGGCTTAGATCGCAGGAGGGAGAGGGGGAGTGCATGCCTGGGAGCAGGAGGAATGACAGTGGCAGTACTGAATTGTTTTGGAACTGCATTTTAAGGAGTGGCTGAAATACCCTGCCTTACTGTCATTGAAACATTATGAGTAAATGATACATTAGTAAACAAGTCAAATCCCTGACTAAAGTAAAAAAGGAGTTTATTTTTTGCCAGTCTTTCAGTAGGTATTTACCCAAACACTGGATTTACCAGTGACACCTCTCCTATCAATTAAAGAAATTGTTTGAGTTTTGTAAAGAGGGGAAGAATCAAAAAGAAAATATTCAAGCAGATGAGAAGTAAAAGTGTGTGTGTGACACAATCCTTTGTGCTTCTTGACCAGGAGAGAATAGCATGAGGGTTGCTGGGAAATTAAATCTCAAAGTTCATGAAATAAACTGAGATGGTTCTCAAGGTGAGTCACCCAGGGTGAATGAGAACGGAGTAGAATTTGCCCTATAGTTGCAAATGTTGTTATGATTAGGGAACATGAGGGAAGTTGGAGCTCATGGTACTTAGCTACTTAGTTATCTGACTACATGCCCGCTGGTCGAGTTGCTTCAGACCTTTCATTCTACTTGCCTCTATTTCTGTGGGAAATAGGACATGGGACTTTCTCATCAATACCTAAGTGCCTCATAGTGATCACACATTTTACTCTTTTTACTAATGTAGTGATAGGTGATACTGTCTTATTTATTACAAAAGGTGGAAGTGTTTTGAAAATGATCAGTGTACTTTCAAGGAGGGGGGGTGGGTGGGGTGGTTTTTTTTCTTTGCTCATTAGCTTCCTTCCCCCTACCCACCTCTCAGCTGATCAAATTGCTATGGAATGGGAGTTAACCCCAAGAGACTTAACTGTTTTGGGGGCTGCTGGGCAAGGTATCATTGGTCATGCCTGAGGAGAGCAAGAGAGTTGAGTTTGATACTGCCTTGAGGCTTCTCCTACTATGCCAGTTCCAAGTGTAATTGGAAAAACTTCAGTGTGGCAAAAAGAAGAGTTTAATATTGATTATAAGCTTAGCAAGGAAAGTTCAGACATTTTTCTTTAATAATTGTAGTCATTTTTTCAGGAAAGTATGGGTAAAATGAAGTACAGCAATATGCAAAACTGAAGATGTGTTCTATTTTATCTTTGGATGTAGCTTCTAATTGTATGTTTGGTTATTACACTATATCTTTAAGCCTGCTGTTCTCAAAAGATAACCTCTTTGAATAAATTCTTGCATGGAAATTTTCCCCAAATCTTTAAAATAGCCAAAAAATGTTTGCCCCCATTAGAAAAAATCTGCTTTTACTTCATTGAAATAAGAGAAACCTATGAGTGATTGCTTTAGCCAGTCATTTTCTACCTCAAAAAACCCTTTACATTTAAAAAAGAAATAATTTTCTCTGACTTCTGCTTTTCCATTTGATATAGATTTAGACTGTGACATGTATAATAATTTTGCATGGTACACTTTCACTGATGTGTGAAATGCTTTAATATACTGACAGTGTTTATTTTCTGGATTGAAGAAGTATGCATGTTTTGAAGTGGTATTGTCTGTAAGGAAACATTTTAATTGAAGCTCTTGAGCAGAAAGAAGTATGCTGTATGTGAAAGGTGCAAAGAGGAAGACAGAGGCTGCTTGCTTTGAAAAGCTGGAGAATAATTCTGTGCCCAAATATTCTGAACAAACTAGTTTTTGATTAGGCTTAAATGATTCATTTAATCTCTTATGGTTAGATCAGATCTCATGACAGTTCTGATTCAAGGTTCTTTCCTCACTTTTTAAATGAGGGAAAGGAATTGGTAGTTTTTCGTCACCAGGGTTTTTTTGGTTCATTTGGGTTTTGTTGTTGTTGTTGGTTTTTTTTTTTTTTTTTTTTTTTTTGTTTTTTTTTTTGTTGGTGGTTTGTTGTGGGGTTTTTTGAAGAAGCCTGGTGATTACAGATGTTCATAAGGGAGAGGTTTTTTCATTTCTTCCCTCTTTCTTCAGCAGTTAGGGATAGTGATGTTCTAAGTATCTTTGCTCTGTTAAGAAACCATGATTATAGTTTTCAGGTATTTGCAATATAATTACTTAAATGTCTTGGTAACAATTAAATTATTTGGTTATTCCTTATGCATTGTTTATTTTTACCTTTAATGACATGCACGGAGAACAGACATTGGCCTTTATCATTATTTGAGCAAATAGTGAGTCAGGGACATCAGACTGAACAACTGTGTGTGTGGAGGTCTTCTCTAATAATCTGTTCTGAGACTTTTACTCCTCTTTTCTCAGTTATGATCATGTTTGTTTACATTTATTTTTTTTCTTGACAAAAAAGGGACATTTTTTGTTGTTATTGTCCCTACATGTTAAATTCATCATCCAACTTCATGTAGGTAGCTGCTGAGACAATTTTCTTTTTGCAGCTCAGTGACTTCTTTCATGGACTGAGAGAATGAAATTTAAAATGTTGAAGAATGACGGGGAGAGACTGAGCTTTGAGTCTTAAAATCATGCTGGTGTCTTAATGTTTTGAGGTAGATAAGAGTTTTGGCAGAGGAGCCAGTAAAATTATCTTTCAAGGGCAGATGCAGTTTCCAAGGACTGGATCAGTGAGTTGTAGGCACATGGACTTCTATATTGGGGACCTTGTAGTTGTAAACAGTACTTTGTAGGATTTATATCAATAACACATAGGTTAAAGGAATACTATAGAGGGTAGTCGAAGACTGTTTCTAGTATGCGTTGTCGCCTGTCCCCCTCCAAATGTCTGCAGTTTAAACTGAGTGTCTGCTATGTGAGGTGGGTTTTTTTCTCATTAGTGATTGTTTCTCAGGACCTTTCTCCTCTATTCATTTTCCTGAGTGTCCTACAAGGGACTCTGTGCTGTGCTTTTTCTGTACCTGTTTTTAACCTCTTCGTCCAGCCTATAGTGACAGGTCTGTTTCAGACTACATCAGTAGCTGGTTTTGTCCTGCTGATGGTAGCAAGTGGAATTTCTATTATGACTGGAAAGTGAAATTTCTAGTTTTGTTTGCTCTTTAACAGATGAGAGTGTGGGAAAAAAAAGGATGTAGGGTAATTGAAGTGTGTTGGTTTCTGAATATATTCTATAATTTCTGAATATATTTTTTGTTTACTGGTAGGATGTGCATGAAGAGGTTACAGCAACAGCAGCAGAAAACCCCACTGTGCCAGCTCTAGGGATTTTTCAATGAGCTGCGTGATACTTAATGTTCTTTGAGCCCCAGCTCCTGAAGTCAGAATTTGAATGTTCTTAAAACACAGGCTTCTGTCCTTCAACCAACGCAAAACAAATCTAAAAACCACAAGAATCCAGTGTTTTCTAGATTAATTTTGAATGCTTCTATTTTTTCCCTTTTTTTTTTAATCTTTGGTATGGGTGAACTCTGGGTGATGTGCAAATGAAAGGGGAAAACAGGAGAGAAATGAGGACAGGGCTGCAAGAGTAAGTTCCTTCTCCTCCAAGTCCTTCAGTCAGATAAAATTGTCAGAATATGTAGAAAAGCATTACCACCAAATGTGAAACTGAAAGTCTGTGCTGAGTTTAACTGCTCAGAGTCCTAACCTTCTAGACTGGTTTTGCTCTTTTGCCTTCCATGTTGTCAGGCAGAGACTGTGGAGCCTAGTGTCTTCCCATATACTTTAGAATTTTCCAAAACTTAGCCTCTAACACTTAGTCTGCTCCATTAAAGGGTATAACTGCTGCTTGTTTTGAATAAACCAAAGTGAAAGAGAGAAAAAGAAATGATACTGGTAAGAATTCCTTTCTTCTTTCTTTCTTGCCTGAAGCCTTTCAGAAAAGCAAAGCTCATTTTTATGTGGTCGTGGCAATCTTTTGGTGACTGTTTCTTACTTTTAAAACTGGAATTACAAACACTTCTAGTCAGCTTCATGCTGATGATGACTATAATTGATGCAGAATTACATTTGTTGTAAGGTTACAATTGTGTAACTATCCAGTTGAAAACTTGGTATTCTGAAAGGTTTTCACAACTGACTGAGTGGTAAAATACGGATCTGAGCAAAACTGTCACCACTGCATGTCTGGTGCCAAGCTTGAAACTGTTATTTTTGTGAATTGCCACATACCTGTACAGCTCAGTTACTTGATATGCTTTGTTCATGCTTCATGATGTAGGTAAGAGATTCCCCCCCCCCCCCCCCCCATGTTGGGGTAGAACTGTTCTGTGGATGTGTTCATGGAATATCTAACACTTGGCCTGTCTTGATTTTAGTCTCTTTGCTTTAGTTCACTTGCAACTTCAGGGGACTTATAGTGGAAAGATGAATTGGTGTTGAGAGATCACTTTCTTCTCATACCGGACTGATGGGTCCTAGCCCAGTTGCTAACGAAGTAGTAGTTTGTCTTAACTCTTTGGAGATTCAGTGAAAACTTGGAATCAAATACATATGATCTTTATTTCATATTAATTTGGTACTTCAGATTATATTTTAATCATAAAATGATGCAAGACCAAGGATAATAGAAGGTACCTAAAGTCAGTTAAGCATTTCTTTTTAAAGGCTCAAGTGCCTTTAAACGTCTGTGACAGTAGTAGGCTTGAGAAATGAACTTTTTATGGTTTCTGTCAGCAGCATTGGTATAGTTAGGTATTTGTTGATGATAGCAGTGGCACTGGTCGCTTTATTTATAACTAGCAACATGCTATTTGGCTGTTAGTTCTGGCGTTCAGCAGTCATTCTGCTTGAATAGAGTGCCAATCTAACAGCCCCCTCCTAACAAGAGGAATACATCCCCAGTCTGTACTCTTTCCCGATGTGTGGGCTTGTACTGGCACTTCTTAGGTCCCTCTTCCAGCCAGCCTAGTTTGCTAGAGACTCATTCAGGCTCCCCCTCGCCCACCAGAAAATAACTTTGCGCTGTACTAGCAAACGGAATTGCCTCCTCGCAGGGTCCAGTGAGCAGCAGGGCCAGAGCAGAGCTGGCGTGGCGGAGGAAGGCGGCCAAGAGCTCTCCCGGTAGGTGGCAGCAGCAACCTGTTGAACTGGGCCGAACTGGGGCTGGGGGGGCGGAGGGATGAGGACAGGTATATGATAAACAGGTCAAGAAGGGTCACTTAAGGTGGCTTGCTAGCTTTCGATAAATGGTGTCCTGTTAAAGGATTTATCTCGGAACTCCGTCTGTGAAAGTGGTTGTGATGCAGAATGCTTAACCTGGGGACGCTTACCAAAAGAGCTCTGCGGTAGTGTTTAGACAGGAACTCCTCCAAATGACAGCAAGCTGCTGCCATTTGCTCAACTACCTGTTGCAGGATCTTCTGAGAAGGTAGATTAATTTAGGTGCATCTGTGTTACCATAATGATATGGTATGACTTTTAAATAATACATTTTACTTTTTGTGCATAAACAGGTAATACTTGTGTTAGGTGATGTATTTGGCCACATCAAAATTCATGACTCTTACCTGGTCTTGTACAACTGTGATAAGGTGCTAGAACAAGTACCTAAATAAAGTTGTATGTTCACGGGTTTCACAGACTGCAGTTCAGTTTAACTGTGAGTTTATCAGAATTCACACCATAAGAGCAGTGCAGTGAAACCTGACCCTGAAGAGGTATGTTCAGACCAGGTGAGAAACCAGCCTGCTGTTTTGGGACTTCAGGGTGGTGTTTCCTTTACAGTATGGACTGCTGTGGAGTTACACTACAGGACGATCAGTAGTTTAAGATCATTTGGTCCAGGTCTGACAAATACATGCTTATCATTATTTTGTGCCTCTTAATTGCTGAACAAGTGCGCATTTAATGGCTAGTATTTTTATCTGAATGGACTTGGAATTGCACAACCTTAACTCCTGGGAGGATAAGCATCTATGGTGGGATAAATTGTATTCAAGATAGAGGGTAACTCTGTCTTAACCTGAATTAAGCCTGTGTCAGTGTTTCACACTAAATTCATTCCTGCTTGAGGTTTTAAAAAAAAAAAAAAAAGAAAAGTCCTGAGTCAACAGATTTTCAGGTATTATTGTTACTGGTTTGTTATATTGTAATATCTGTTGGAAGTTTACTAAAAGATCAAAATACTAAACAAGATCTGTTGCTTATGATCCATCTCTGAGAAGTGATAAATATCTAAGCTCACATGTGCCCAGTGATGGCTGGAAAGAGTACAGTGTATTATTGGCATTAATATTGATTGAGAATAATTTTTATAAGACTTATACTTTGATTACAGTATTCCTCCTTTGAAATTCTAAACTGTAC
The DNA here is from genome assembly GCF_929443795.1 of Astur gentilis. Classification (NCBI taxonomy): domain Eukaryota; kingdom Metazoa; phylum Chordata; class Aves; order Accipitriformes; family Accipitridae; genus Astur; species Astur gentilis. The sequence goes on along the minus strand of NC_064884.1, from coordinate 33,913,732 downwards.
TTGAATTAAATCTGATGATAAACATCTGAAGTTAACAGGTGAAAAAAATACATTTATTCCCTTATTCTTTAAGTTGATAACATTAAAATATCTCATGAATGCTTTGAAGCAAATTCATAGGAAGAAGCTACAGAAGTCGGACTTAGCTGTTTGATATGTTTTCAATTTAAACATTTGAAAAGATATATTTGATTTATTCGCTTTCCTGACGTGTACAGAAACTTGCCTAAATGTGAAGCATGTATGTGTGAATAAGTTATGAACTGCTCCCAAAATTAGGTTTGGGGTTTTTTTTAAGTAAAAGCATATACTTGCTTTCAGATACTAACTGCCATCCTTTAAAAAACTGCTGTAACCAGAAGGAGGAAGGTGATTATGCGCTGTGGATGCTGCTTTTGAACATGGTTGAGACACAGGTGTGTGCTCCCCGTGTCTTGCATGCCATGCTTACATAATATAAACCAGCTTCTGTTTGGAAGCCTTATCCATGTAGTGATAAACTTGAGCCATTTGTATGCCAATAGTTCTTGTCCCCAAGAGTAGAAAGCATTTATATCAATAAAGCACAACCAGCAGGGGTTCATACCTTTTTGTGGCCTTGTAGACATGTTTATCCAATAGTTCTTTTTGACTGAAAAACTTGAGGAGTAGAGCAGATTACTAACAGAAAGGCTTGTCCCATTGCTGCTGAAGGTTAAAATCTTATCAAGGAGGTAGAGTGTAGCCCTTACACAAACACAGTAACTAGTATTGTGCGATGAGTTGTATTTTTTTTAGTCTTGTTGCTTTATCATAGCACAGAAAATATGCTTACATATAAATGTGCTGTAAACGGATATTACTGTCCTAGCTTACATTTTATTTTCACCTCCTTTTCCATTGCCCAGAAGAATAAATTCCTCTTCCATTGCTAAGAGAACAAATGCAGTAGCATCTTGCCCATTTGCCTGAAGGGCAGAGATCCAATACCAGGTTTTCTGTGTGAACTAGTGAAAGAAACAGTAAATGATAGAATACATTTGTTCCATGCAAAGAGGGAATGATAATGATGGGGGAGGGGGGGGGGGGGGTGAGTGGAGCAGTTTGCAACTTCTATTTTAAAAAATAATAGTTCCTAAGAGAATTTCTTATAGCCCTTGCATAGTATTTCCTGAAAAGTGGGTGGAAGCCTCCTGTGCTTTTTTCTTTTTGTACGTTTGTGAGGTAGTATTCTTTTATTCTGCACTATTTGGATAATGCACTTAATCAGGGAATGCCAAAACATTTAAAGACCAAGGGTGTAGTTTCATGAGCATTTCTTTCCATGTCAGCGCTGGCATGAGCTGCCCTGACCTTAGCTTCTTATTCCTGCCTTGCCCCTCAGTTGCAGTAGTATAGCTGGTTAATGTTCCAGGTGGCTATGCAGCAAAACAGATTGTGGAATTTACCATCAGAAAAATATTATTTTTAACCTGGATCGATTCCCTGACCAGCCTCACTGCTCAGCTGCACAAACACTTGTGCCAGCACAGCTGAGGGATGAGGACTGCTTAAGCTGGTACTGTAGTGGAAAAAGTGTTGTGAAACTATAGCCTATGGCTTAATCTGTGTGTTCTAGGTGTTTTGCTGGTACAGTTACACTATGCTAGCAAAATATTCCTCACACAGATGCAGCTTTCATCAGTACAGTTTATTTTGATTGTGAAGGATAATTGTGGGTTTTGCTCTGATACTTCTATGTTGTCAAAATACATAATACATACAACATATGTCAGTCAATTCTGTTTTAAAATCATTATTCTTTACGTAAAAAAACCTGATTTGAACTACTGTGGATCATTAGAAAATGGAAGAACTATAAAATCAAGGCATCCTCTGTTTATTTGTGTTGTCTGCTTGGAATACGTGTAATGTTGAGATAGTTGCTTCCATCTTTAACCACATCGGTATTCCTGCAGATGATGAAGGATTAATAGCAATCTTTATTTTTGAAGGTGAAGGCAACAGGAAATCTTACAAAAAATGAAATTCACAGTTCTTGAGTAGATTCAATAAGAAGCTAAAAGCTCTGAAGAAGAGGTTTAAGATTTTGGGAGATAATACAGAATTTCTTAAGAATTCCTTTTTTTGTCACTACACACTTAGAAAGGTGGTTATGTAGCTATGGGTCCACTTGGGAAAGAAAGCATCAAAATGTTTTGATTCTTTGTCTGGAAACTTTGGCTCTCTTATTACTTGTCAAATTTCTGCACTCAGGCAATTAGATTCTTTAATTTCTTTTCTGATCTGGTGGTTCTTTTGTTTAAGGTATTAATTTATTTCACTTCTCAGTCTGATGCTATAAATGGGGGGGAAGAGGCAAGTAATCTGCCTTACTTGAAATAGTTAAAGAATTGGAATTTTCTTTAGGCTTTGCTTTTACAATTTGTAATTCTGTATATTGCTAGATATGATACAGAGTGAAGAATAATTTAAAACTGTTACATTTCTTTGTATTTGGGTACCATTCAGCTAAGGTGGCCTTCCTTCAGTCATATTTGACTAATAGTGTATTTATAAGGTTTAAAAAAATGCTACAGTATTTCATATTTTTTACTCTTTAAACTGGTAAGTATCTAAGTTCACATGTGCCTATAAACCAGGTTTCATTGATTTAATTTGGTAATTAGTGTTTGGATTGCCTTCTGCCCAATTCAACTTCCAAATATCAGTCTGGAATGGGCTTTGTAATACAGGGACAATGGGAAATCTTAGGTTTTGCAACAAACTAGTATTCTAAACGCTTTTATCAAATGTTACTTATGTTAATGCCAAACAATTACAAATCGATTGAGAAATGTAAGGTAGTGTTACAGTAGAAATTTGTGCTTTGCATATTCCTTTAAGAGTTCACTATCCCTATGGCAACAACTGGAAGGAGCTTTTTATAATTACGTGAAGTTTAAGGTTTCATTAAAATGGAGGAGGGGGAAACCAGCTCCTGCACTTCTACTTCTTGTGGCTTGGAAAGGAAACACAAATCTGTTCTTTGTAGACAGTTTTTTGCTGACTCTTTGTAGCTTTCCTAAGCACTGAGGAGAAATTTTAATGTGTGGATAAACTTACTGATCTGTGCAAGAGTGAAATTGCTAAAATCTCTATATTTGAGAAAATTATGTAATAGTTCAGAAGCTATAAAGAAAACTCATGCAGAATTTCTTCCAAAGTTGGAAAAGGCATATGGGCAATTCATTTCACCATAATAGTAGTTTCCCTTGCTCTTGAATCTGTAAGAAATAAATTTCTAACTTCCAGTGTAGTTTGTAATGGAGTTTTCTTTATAGAATTTTAAGTTACAAGAAGAACTGCCTTTGTTTCTCTCATGATATAAATTGAGATACAAGGAATATCTTTTTTTAAAAGGCAAGTTACATTTATTGTTGTAGAGTTCAAGTAATTTATTGTTAGATTAGTTTTTACTATGAAACATAGTGCATAGAATATATTTTAATCTACTATTATATGTATTAATTTTACTATTAACCCAGGCCTAGGAGCATTTTATAGTTCTTCATTCTGAATTCATGTAACTGAAGTGGCAGTGTTGATGGTAGATTTTGTTGTTCTAGAGTATGTTGTTTTGTACCTGAAAGACATGGGCCTGTAGCTTGCCTCTCGTGTTGATGGTATTGGCATTTAGTTTTGATTTGGTTGGAGCAATCAATCCTGTTAGGACTCCCTGATGGTAAAAAGGGACTGAGTTTACTGTAGCTGAAACAATGAAGCAAGTGTGAATATTTCAGAATAGGTTTTCATATTGTGAAATGGAATGGCTGTAGGTTTATTAGTTTTAAATTATTTATGATAACCTGTGTTGCTTTATGACAAATTCAGTGGATTCTGTGGAAGGCTGGCTTCCTTGGATGCTTTCTGTGGCCGGTGTCACTAAGCCTCTCTTACAGGGACTAAAATTAGTCATGTATTTTAAACCTATATAGCTCTTATTGATGTAAAAGGGCACAGTACAGTCAAAATTTGTGCTGCGATGTCTTGAAAATTTGTCCAGATGGGATTTTGTTACATGCCAATCAACCAAGCTGCTGTATCTATCCCCTGTGGCTCCTGGTGAAATGGTTAAGATGTCTTGTTCAGTGTCATTAATACTGTTGTATAATAATAGGGGGTGAGAGGCCTCATCATCTGCAGACTAGGCCAGTTTCCAGAGATGCCTGGAATTTTAGACTGTTTTGATTCCCTCAGTGGCCCAATCACTAGAACTGTTCCTTTTTTAAAATGTGTATAAGGATACCCTGACAGTGTCAGAATGAGGATGTGACATTTCCAATGGCAGATTACCGACTTCTCTACAGCTTGAACACAGCTTTAACAGTAAGGTAGAAAGACATTTAAGCTCAAAGGAGGTGTAGTCTCTCAATATTGTTTCATAGGCTGTTGTCTGCTTTTGTCCCGAGGACTGCTCATGTAATGACCAAAAGTGATTGCATGTCTGTCTCACGAGACTAGTCAGTAGGCTTTCTGGAAGATCTGTAGGATAAGAGGGAGCCACAGCATTTCAAAATATTTCTAATCTTTTTTTTTTCCACATAAGGAATTAACTATACCACCTCATTTAAAATAATTAGCCATTAATTTGCAACATGGTGGTAACTTTTATTTCATGGAAAGTGTAGCAGTTTCCATTCCTTACTGGAAAGAAACTGCGTTTCAAGGCAGTGGGGGGAAAATGAAGTTTAAAAGTACTTCTGAAACCATTTAGTTTTGGTTTGGTTGGGTTTTGTTGTTGTTTTTTTTACTTGGTTTCATAATGACTGGTGCCAGTAACAACTCATAGTAGCCCTTTTTGATATCTGTATGCTCTTTCACTTAAAAGGTTCACAAATGGCCATCCTGCGTTTGTCCACAAAGGCAGAGCAAGATCTGCTAGCTGCTATGACATGGGAAGATGTGGGGCTTGAAAATTTTTTTCTGAACTTCAGTATATGATATTGAAAAAGGTTTTCCACTATCTGTACTGGCATCTAAAACTTTCCGACTGTGAAAATATTGTTAGCAGTGGCTTTGATTTTTGGCATTAAGAAGTTTGGCATTTTAAAATTTGAATTTCAAATATATAAATGGGTTCTCTCTGTCTAGAGGGGACATTTGTCTGGGCTAGAAAGATGTAAGTCTTACTCAAAGGGAACCAAATTCCACTGAAAGCTGTAAACATCTAATTAGTGGAGAGGGATCTTAAGGTCTCTGGAAAAGAGATTTGGGGCTCACAAAAGCTACTGATTAAGATTCTGCATAGAGCCCAACAGTAACAGATAAATACTTGGCACAGAGGTTTGAATTTAATTTGGGCTTGGTGTCACGAAATGCATTGAGGCTTACAATTTTTCCTATAGCTCTTCCTCATAGCGTGTTCAGCCCCATAACTTTCATTTTTCTCTGCATGTTTTTCCCCACTTCACTTTCTTAAGTTGGCAGCTCTCAAACTGAATGCTTTTCTCCAGGTTCTGCAGGTTGTGTGTGTCTGTGTTCACAAAATAATCAGAAGTACATTCAAAGGTTGAAAGTATTATACATGTAACGGAAATACTTTTTCTCTTCTATACTAATTATTATATTTCTTTAGATTCCTATTTTGCTTCATTTAGAATACAATTACTGATGTAAAAGCACTGTAAAAGAGTCAAGTTAATTAAACTTGCTTTAAAAAGGCATGTTTCAGACAGCAGCTGTAAATCTAAATGGGCTTCAAAGTATTTCCCACTGTGTCAGTCTTCTCAAAGTATAGGCAAAAGGGCTTTTCAGACTGGACATAAGAACAAACATAGCCAGCCTGTTGTAGGATGTGATTATTCCTTCTATTCAGCACTTGTGAAGATGCATCAGACAGAGTGTCTCGAGCCTGCCATTGCAAGAAACGCTGACAAACCAGAGCAATTTCAGCTGAGGGCAACTAAGATGTTTAGTGATATATGTGGAGAAACTGAGGACACTCAGCATCTTTAATGCAGGGAAGAGATGCCTAAAGCTGGACTTGCGTATAGTCTTAAGTTATTTTAATGGGAATTACAGGCAAGATGGGGGAAGCATACTCTTCTCAAGTGGTGAGCAAAATGAAAAGAAGTGATAGATTGCAACAAGGGAAATCCCAATTGGACGTAAGAAAAAAGTTCTTGGGGGGATGATTAAACACTGGAGGAGGTTTTCCAGAAACCTAGTGGAATCACCATCCTTGGAGACTTCCAGAATTTGGCTAGCCAACGCCCCATGCACCTGGTTTAAACCTGAAGTTAGTCCTGCTTTGAATAGGTATTTGGAGCTGTTGACCTCCAGAAGTCCCCTGCAACCTAATTTTTTTTCAGTGATTCTATGAAAATGGAGCTGTCCTTTATTGCAGAGTATTCCAGGGTTGTAAGTCTAAGTTTAGAAAACATTCCAGTTCAATACTGTTTTATCAGGGATGCTGTTGGAGGTGGTTTGAGACAGAGAAGTCTTAAATTACATAATTCCAGTCTGTTTGAGGTTGCATAAATCAAGGCTAGTGCTTCCTAGAATGTGTTTTTACATGTTTCTTAGAAATGTTCTTGGTTTGGGTTTCTTTGGCAGTCACTGCTCTTATGCACCTATTCTAGTTGTAGAATTCGTTTAATATGCAATCCCACAGGGAGATAATAGGAGTGGAATATACAAATGGTGCAGTCATACCACTGATTGGTGCTGGCTGCTAAAATATAATACATGTTTCATAACTGACTACTCAAATTCAGCTTTTGGTCTAGCCACACTTACAGGGTCTGTAATTCAGATTCTTAATTAGTAATTCAGTTCTTGGAAGGCGGGTGTAATTTATGTCAGCCTCTTTCATTGTTCTCTCTGTTTAGCAGTGAAATATTTGCTTTCAGAATAATGTAATTCCAGACTTTTTGCATGGTAGGATCTTCCAGTGTGCCCTAGTATCTGCTGGATGTGATATGGGTGAATGTACCCAAGATGGCTTGAGCTTATGCAGCAGCTCATCACTGCTGAAGCATAAAGAATAATCCAACAAAAAGAAGGGTATTGTCTTCTAATAGGTTAATCACTTGAGTTTGACCCAGAGAAGAGGTGAGCAAATATCATGACCACAGCAAGAAAGATGACAGAACTGCAATATCTGGGAGCAAAGTGGAGGGAGAAGGAAAGGTATGTTCTCCGTCTTTCTCATGTAGTTTCACCCTAAATCACTAAGCACTTCATTAGTAAAGGAGCATGCAAGGTTGACTATTACTGCCAGACAGTTAACTTGCAGTGCAGATCTTGTGCCTCAGAGGGGATCTGAAGTCGTCTCATGGGGGAGGATTCACTTAATATTATCCTCACAGTGAGAAGAATAGCGATAGTGGACTTGTGGAGTATTCCTCATAAGCAGTCTGGAAATTGAAGCTAAAAAAAACCCCAAAATCAACTCAAGGTGGTTCTGTCTTTTCCTGGCTAAGGTAGCTTGTGCTCTGGACTTGTGCTACAGGAGGCGCCTGACAGATCTAATAATGTTAGTGCTGGAGCTTCATTGTTTGCATCTGCAAAAATGAGTGGCCTTTGTACTTGGTTTGAAAAGGTTCATAGATATTTTGGGCATATATATTCAGAAGACTTTTTTTTGCTACTCCTTCAAAAGCAAAGTAGGCTAGATTGTTAATTCTGAAATTACTTTGAAGAGTTGAAAATCAGAAAACTCTTAGGTGGCTAACTAGCCAGCTTTCATTTGTATTGAAGCCAGTAGATTTTAGCTAAAATATTTTGAAATAGTGTTGGGGGGGGGGGGGGGGAATTAACGAAAGGCCTTAAATAGTTTGTTTTGGTAAAACTTGAGATGATTATTTTGCATTAGTATGTTCAAATAAATGTTGTTATTTAATTAACAAATAACAATAATGTTAGGAATCTTCAGAAGGAGTGTGATGAATGTTACCTATGGAGTCCTTAATCTGAATGAGCACAATTCTCTTTTTAGCAACTAATTTTTTTTCTTTTTCCATGCATAATGTTTTTGCCATAAATCATTCTTTTAGTTTGGCAGTCTGAATTATAAGAGAAGTCCTGCTTTTGACACGTTATGATCAGTATCATTACCATCCTAGACCGATGATTTAAGGTTACTTGATTATTTTTAGATTGTTTTAATTAATCTGATTGTAATGACTTGTTCTTGAAATATGAATGTATAAAATAAGTCACTTTTTGCATACAGAGCAGGGAACTGAGAGCACTTTCTGAAAGGAGTATGTGGAAATAAAGGGAACACTTGGAGTTACTTTTAAACTTTTTGGATTCCTTGTGGCTTTTTGTGATACATGCATTCACTACTTGGTGAATGCCAAAGAAAGTGTAATTTGATCGTTGGGCCACATTTGGTAAATACTAGTTTTGTGGGGACAGCCTGTTCTGTCCATAGGGGAAAAGCTCACTGCCAAAATCTAAAAGCTTTCTCTTTTATTTGGTTCTCTATTCTTTTGCTCTAGACTGCTGAAATACATATACGTGTTGTGACACTAACAGCATCTGTATTTGCTTTAGTTGTTATAGTGTTTGGTCAATAAGTTTTCAAACTATAGTTTTGTTGAAATCTGGCTAAGTAGTTACTTTGAGAAAATGTTTTGCAAAACTTTCTCTTAACATATGATCAGTGAAACATTAAAATCTGATGTGATGCCCATAGCCTGCTGCTGCTTAGCAACTCTTTGAATACTTTCTCAAATCTGGTATATATGAAATAGAACTATTTGTATTCTGTTGTTTGATGCTTTCTTTAACAGTCCAAAGGTACTTCCAGTTTCTCTGTAAATGATGTATTTTAAAAACGATTAGCTAGTCTTCCACACATAATTTATACTGTGGGTAAGGTTGAAAACAGGAGCTAAAAGTTCTTTAAGTGTTAAATTTGCGTTCCTTCCATTTGGATTGTAAATGAGAATAAAGTACCTGTCTCGCTAGACATACTTTTAAAAAACATTCCAAAAGCTTATTTCTTTGGCACTAAATAATATTTTTTTCCTCTAGGGAAGAACATCAGGGAAGAAGGCAAGCATTAGCATTCTGTGAAATAGTTTTTAATCTTCAGATCATAGTTCTGAGAATGATTTTAGCTGGCACAGCTTCCACCAGCCTCTATTGCTCCAGTTGGCACAAGCATTTGGTTGTCAGAGTGACGAACAAGGCTGGGAAACTGATTTAGGTTAAAATTAACCTAGCCCAAAAAAAATGAGATTACTAAGTAGGCTAAGATGTATTCTGAATAAGTAATCTAATTTTTTCATACAAGTACTTACTCAAGGGAGGAAGGGGAAGTGCCAGCCCAGGTACTAATGGAGAGAAAAGCAGTATCTTACCCACAAGAGAACCTGGACCTCAGACTGTCCTAAATGCCTGTTGTCCTAACCATCGTACCATGCCTGTTATAAATCTACTTAAATTACATATATGAATGATTTTGATATTAGTGTTTCATAAGGAAACTTTGATATACCAGGAGTGATAGTTCCACACTGTAATCTTAACTGACTGGTTAATTAATGATGCTGAGTTATGAATACAAGTCAAGCAACTAAAACTTCATTTACATTTTCATTGAAACATGAGTGAAAGGATTTGGTTTGTGGTAATGAAGGCTTAAAATGTGGATGTGAATTCAGTGGCTTGAAAAGCAAAAACTTGTATGGTGAGGACTATACCTGACTACTAGGAGGAAGTTGTGTGGTGTCATGACTATACATGATAGCTAGGAGGAAGTAAAATAGCTTGTTCCTTCCTCTTCTAGTGCAGTGCACTAGCAGTCCAGACAGTCAGCTATGGGTTGGTGATGATCCATTTTAATGCTTCAAGCAATGGCTTTCATGTGAATGGGATCAAAAATTCCACCACCAGAGCTTCAAACTATATTTGTACGTGGCATCTAGCGTACATTTGTATGTACAGGTAACTGTTTATACTGTATTGGAAAGAACACTGAAGGTGGTATGTGATGAATTTATTTTTCTCTTGTATCATACAGTTCATAACTTTTAATAGCTTACAGACTTGCTCAAAATACTATTGCTATCCTTGGTATCTTTTTGCTTTTCTCTAAGCAGATAGCCCCTCTAAAGCCAGTAGTACTGCTTAGGAGTTTTTCAATTCCAACATTTTTCTTTTGAGTGGTGTTTTGTATAAAACAGGCATTCTCAAAGTAGGCTGCGAATCACAGGGAAATGCCACATGAATGTGGCTTCAGCAAGCTGGGGGGGGTTGTTTTGTGCACATTGTATACTGGTGCTTGACAGTTTCTGGTTGTATGACTGCCACAGATATGAGAGCCCTTCCTATAAGATTTGCAAAATGTTAGTATTCTTCTCCAAGTGCCTGCTGAGCACATGGGGAATCGGAGATTTTGACCCTATGACCTGGAAAAATTCTTCTTATTTCATAAGTTAGAATTGCTGCTATGTTTTAAAATGAGATCAGCAATGAGACTGCACTGATAAGACTGTTCGGAAGATATCATAGTTCAGAAGTGTAGTGTTTTGCCTAGTGAAATACAAAAGAAAGATGATGAATGAGCTGTGAGTATAAAAGGAGAGAAATTGTTTCTTTGGTTGTGTTCCAATGTGTTAAAATCAGAGTGTGCAGTTCTATTCCTGGCATTTCTATGGAGTTACCGCATGATGTTAGGCAGGACTTGAGTGATGTGTGTGCGAATACACGTCATATGGCTCGTGATGTTACAATTTTGTTAGTCTTAATTTCCCAGTGCTTGATTTTTAATTTTTTTCCTAAAAGTAACGTTATTTTATGTGGATATGTATTAAAGTCTTTACTGAGTTAAGTCACCGTTAATATAGTCTGCTGTGCAGTAGGTGTATCAACTGTTGAACACTACACACCAATTTAAGATACAAGTGAAGAGTAATTAACTAAAAGCAACATATATATTTAGAGTAGGTACTATTTCTGGAGTTTGGCTGTCACATGACTGAACCACCCTTAAATTTATAAGTAATACAGAGTATCACAACTAGATTTAATTTGCCTTCAGTACATTCATGCTTTTTTGAGGCCTTTTAATTCAGTTATTGTGTTGGTCTGACTTCTTGTTTGTAGAATATGATGAACAGTATGTAACATGGCTGCAAGGGCAAAGACCCAGCAGGAATATTCTTAGCAGTTTTCTTGTTCATAGTAGCCTTACTGTAGCAGGAAATGAGAATTTTAAAGACTTTTTTTCTATTGTTGTTATTCTAATATACCTATTGTCGGAAGCTCATTTTTTTAAATTTGGTAATGAGAATTTCTCAGGCTAGAGACCTCTTGCTTGCCTTGAGAAATGTTACTGCATCTCATTGGCTGAGTTAGAAACTTAGTAAAATAAGTTTCCCTCCTAATTGTATGGCTTGAGGAGATTTCGGCACTGTGCCATGACAACTGCATTCAAAAGCATTATCATTAGTGTTGCCCTTGCTGCAGTAGAAATGACCCTTAGAGCAATAGAATAAATGAAGGATGGAAAGATCTCTGGTTGACTCTATTCTGGGAACATGACAAAGAAAACAAGATTGTTTTAAGTCTTAGAGCAGAGGTGGTAGTTCCCTCCAAATCAGTTTTCCAGACCTAGCAGTTTTGTTTCTCCAGCTTCTGCTTATGGCAAGAGTTAGCCTTATCCTTTATATTACCTTATACCCTTACAGTTACCCTTATATTTCATCCTCAGTAAGAGGATTCAACTGTCAGCCTTTAGACAAACACTTGCCACTCTTAGTGGTAACTCGTATGGGGCTGTACTAATACCATCTAAATTTTTCATCTGCTTGTCTAAATCACAGCTAAAGTTGCCTACTTACCTGGTTTAATCAGATTCAAGAGACATGAAGGCGGGGGGGGCACGGACACAACACACATCATACTTGCCGAAGCTGAACATCTTCCAAATAAGGACATGTAAGTTTTGATCTGAATTTTAAAGAACTGGAGAGATTGTCACAGGTGCAACTGTTCCTGAACTTGAAACATATGCTCACGTTTGTTTCTTTCTGTAGTCATACAAATATTTGAGATTTAACAAAAAAAAAATCCAAAAAGGCAGTGAGATGTAGAAGAAGGGTATAACTCATAGCCTGTATTTTGGGGGTCAAGGAAGATATGTTTTATATATTGCAGCTTGGCTTTTCTCCCTCCTTCCCTTCCTCTCAGCCGCATGCTGGCTAGGTCAGTTTCTTAAAAATAAGACCAGGTTTTGTTGGAGTAAGACTTTCAGATCTTTGCTTCCTGTATCTTTGTTTCCTGGCAGTGGACACTGCTGTCTTGCTGGGCCATATTGCAGTGGCCAGCTTGTGCCAAAGTGAATCACTGTTTAGACTGGGGCTGCACAAGTAAGAAAATAGAAATTTAAGTTAAAAAGCGAAAAATGGAGACTGACTTAATGAAATCAGAGAAATAATTAGAAAAACTTTCTCATAAGACCAAGAAATAACCTCAGCTTTATGTGCGCCTAAGAAGGAGAGAGATGCAAATGACTTATTATTTTTTCCATAAATTATTGTTTTCAGTCAAAACAGCAAGAAAGCTTCACCTTTTTAAAAATATTTGCAGTGAGCTTTTTTTGTTTCAGAAAGTCTCATTGTTGATAATATTAGGTGTGCTATAACAACATTTTAAGCCAATATTGTAAGCAAGCGATTTCTTTCCTCTAAGGAAAAATCTAATGCATGGATTAGAAAAAAGGTCACAGCATATAATATGAATAAGAAAACAATTGCCATACCTTGTTACTACTAGGATTTTTGTGAGTATGTTTTTCTAATGTAATTGTATGCATACAACTTGCTATACAGCCTGACTTCAGCAACATCATCAATTGTAGGGGAAAAAATTCTTAAAGCATTACTTAATGCATTGGATTTTGATGCAGTTGAAAGAATTGCAGTTGTCTTTTAGTTTGGACATCGCTGATACAGATTCATAGAATGGTTTAGGTCTGAAGGGGCCTTTAAAGATCATCTAGTCCAAGCCCCCTGGTGTGGGCAGGGACATCTTTCAGAGGATCAGGTTGCTCAAAGCCCCATCCAACCTGTATGCTTCCAATGAAACATCCACAACTTCTCTGGGCAACCTGTTCCAGCATCTCACCACCCTCATCATAAAGAATTTCTTCCTTATGCCCCATATAAATCTATGCTGTTGTAGTTTAAAACCATTACCCCTTTTTCAGAGTTGTTTGTCTGTAGGTACAGGCCATTACTGACATACTTTGATTCTGATGTATTGCCCCTAAAATACCGTCATGTCCCTTGATCTCTGATTTGCTTCATTTCTGGCTTACAGTTGTAGGATAATGGAATTTCTTAGCATTTTTAGGGGTACTTGCTTTAGCATCAGTATGAAACACAGAAAGAAGTCTTTCAAATACCAATCTAGTCATAAACAAAACCATTGTAAGATTGGCTTACATAATGGAAGCTTTGAGATTTTTAATGCTGTTGCTGACTTCTGTATTGAACTGCTGAAGTTCAGATATTTGCCTGGGTACAGAAGCTTTCCAGAGCTTCCTGCTGTGAACTGAATAACCCAAAATGCATACCAGAAATGGAACTACCAGGCAAGCAGCTAAAACATGACACAACAGGGCTCATCTTCTTTATGTTCTCATATGAATCTTGAAGAAATATGGTAATGCTGTCAGCATGAACATATTAAAAGGTCACAAAGTTCACTCTTAGACTTTCCACTGTTGTGGAAATGTGGCAGTGGCATAATTTGACATCCAGCAGTAGTAGGTCACTATAAGCGAGAGCAAAAGCGTTATATATCATGCATGTAACTTAGCACTTCTTTGGCCTTTTGCGTTCTTTCATCTTTGAATCAGCAATATAAGGAAAAACAGTAATGTACTTTCAGTTACAAAATTGAAGATTTTTTTTTTTCCAAAACTTTTAGTGGATAAATCTGACAGTTATTTTCAGTTTCAAACTAGTTGGGTTTGAAGTGCCTCTCTGATGCAGTCTTCCCACTGAGAAGGGTATAGTAACAGTATTTTTGTTTAGTTCTGAAGTGATGACACTTCTTGCTGTTCTGTTTAGTATGAGAGCTAAGATACGCGAAGTAACAGAAAGCTATGAATAACTTTGATTTGTGAGAAACTGTAGCAATGCTATAATAAAGGGTGATCTCTACAATGGTTGTAAGTTAAGGCATAAATACATTGTTTCACAAAATTGTTGGCTTCTCAGTATGAAACCCAGCAATTGTTCTTTACCTAAGTATTTCAATGTGGATTTAATTCTTTGTGCTTTTTAAAATCCAATTTCAAACTGTTACCATCTAAATTTATTTCTCTGATAAGTCATATTTCTGTCTTCTAAAACTAAGTTGTTTATGTATAATTTTGAAGAGAGCTTTACATTGAGGAAGCCTGAGATATTCCTGGTCATGTGATCTCTTAATAGCAAAAAGCATCGTGCTCTTCATATGTGCCACCTCCTATACGGTGATAGTATCATAGACTCTTTTATGTTGGAAAACACCTTTAAGATCAAGTCCAAGTGTCAACCCAACACCACCATGCCCACTAGACCATGTTCTGAAGTGCCTTGTCTATGTGTTTATTGAACACCTCCAGGGATGGTGACTCAAATACTTCCCTAGGCAGCCTGTTCCAATGTTTGACAACCCTTTCAGTGAAGAAATTTTTCCTAATATCCAATCTAAACCTCCCCTCGTGCAACTTGAGGCCATTTCCTCTTGTCCCATCACTTGTTACTTGGGAGAAGAGACCAGCACCCACCTCACTACAGCCTCCTTTCAGGTAGTTGTAGAGAGCGATAAGGTCTCCCCTCAGCCTCCTCTTCTCCAGGCTAAACCACCCCAGTTCCCTCAGCGGCTCCTCACAAGACTTGTGCTCCAGGCCCCTCACCAGCTTCATTGCCCTTCTCTGGACATGCTCCAGCACCTCAGTGTCTTTCCTGTAGTGAGGGGCCCAAAACTGAACACAGTATTCAAGGTGCGGCCTCACCAGTGCTGAGTACAGGGGGACAATCGCCTCCCTGTTCCTGCTGGCCACACTATTTCTGATACGGGCCAGGATGTCTGTCGTTGGCCACCTGGGCACGCTGCTGGCTCATACTCAGCCGGCTGTCAACCAACACCCCCAGGTCTTTTTCTGTTGCGCAGCTTTCCAGACACTCTTCCCCAAAGATGTCCCATGGTGGCTCTTCAGATAGTAATCATGTGCATCAGTCTCTTCTGAAAGGTTTGGTATCTAGTTTGTGTGCTGCCTTGTTTTGTTTTTAAACTGGGAAGTCACTATCAAAAAGTACCATGAAATACGTAGGGTTATGGCTTTCTGGAAATCATGATCCTTGTTTTGGCAGTTGTCTGTTTCATTTAGCTGAAGATTTTTAGATGAAATATGGGCTTAGCAAGCATAAGCTGAATCTTACCTGGACTGAGTGAAACTACCTTGGGACTAGTGACTCTAGAGTGCATTGACAGCTCTGAAGCAGCCAGTCATGCTGGACTGTGGTTTTCAGTGGTGGAGCCAGGAGTCTGAAAGCTCTGCAGCTCCAGGTCTAATTGGAGTGTAGTTTCATACTATTGAGAGGGTTTTTGGAGCCAAGAGGTTTTGAGATGGGCTTCTGTGTACTTAGGCTACAGGGTAGTCCCCTTTGGCCCAGAGGCAACTATTGTAGAGGTTTCTGAAGCTATTGAATGAACTTGTCATTCATGTCCATTTTATTGCTGCTGTTGGCAGTAGGTTACTGGCGAGTTCCCTGAACATCTACAACTTTTTAGGGCACAACTTGTTCAAGGAAGACTTTGATCTGATTTGGACTGAAGTCAGATACAAAAAACTTTATCTCTACAAACTTTTCTGGAACCAGCTGCTCTTAAAATTGTTCTGTGTGTTGAGCAGTGATTAAAATTCATGAAAGCAGGGAGATAGAAATAAACTAACATTTTCAGGTGCTTGTTACCCTACTTGTTACTGTGGTCATAAACAGCATGTACAACAGGCTTTGTATCACAAGCTTAACACTTTCCTGACTTTGAGGTACTAAGGGCTTTGTTGACTATGGCTCTGAGTCTTGTTTCTGTTGCAGCTTTTGCCAAGCTATCTCCTACTCAACAAACTAGGAAGTAGTAAAACATTAGAAAACATTTTAGACTTTAACAGCTAATGATGTTTAGGGAGCTAAATATGGAGACGGAAAAGCATAGGTGGGAGTGAGAGGTAGGAATAGGTGATTAAAGTTCCAGTATCCAGAAATCTTGTGGTGTGTAGTAGGCCTGGTGATGCTTACAGGTACTATATTCAGAACTCTCATTACACTTCAGAAAAGAGGTCCTGGATTCATGGCAGTTACCTGAAACTATTGGCTCAATGTTCAGCAGCGGCCAGAAAAGCCTGCATAGCTCTTAGGCATTATCAGAAAGATACTGAGGACATGAGAAACTGTCTTTTTGTTTCTGTATAAAGCCCTGGTGAGCCTTGCTCTTGACTACAGGGTGCTACGGTCCCTGTATTTCAGGGAGGATATACTGGTGTTACAGAAGGTAGTGAGAATTTTTATTTTTTTTTTAAATAAGATGACATCTCTTGCCTTACAAGGAGGGACTTAAAAGACAGACTTAACAGTTTCAAGAGGCGAAGGTGGTAGGAGTATTTATGAGTGAAGCTTACAAATTCATGAAGGTGGTGAATGCAGAACCGTTACTCACCAAATTCTGCAACCTTAGAACTATGTGGCACTTGAAGCTTATAGGACAACTGGTTAGAGTCTGCAGAAGGTTTTTTAGTTGTTTTTTATATTATTATTACTTTTAAATGCATAGAGTAGCAAACTTCTGGAATCCTTTTGCATGGGGTATTGTGGAGGCAGATGATTTCAGTGGGTTAAGAAGAGGAATTTAATGAATATGTTGTCAACAGGTCTGTAAATAGAATAGACGGGGATCTACTCTCTAATTTCCTTAATCACATAGTTGTATATACTGAGAGAACAAGAGGAATGTAGTACAGAAAGGTTTAGGCTTACATACATATTCTTCCTGAATTTCACTTTGTTGCCCCTGGTTGCAGACAATACTGAGCTAAAATGACCATTTGTCTGACTCGGTGGGATATTTCTTATGTTCTTATACTAGTGCACATTGTGATCAGAGAATCTGTAAGAGATTATAGCATCAATTTAGATTTAAACTTGTTTAAAATAATCACTTCATTTTAGGAAGGCTTTGAATTTTTTTGTGTTTGTCAATCATCAGTCAAAAACTTTTGAAGGAAATCTAGTCAAGTGAGTTGAAGAGAAAAACAACAAGCTTAATTGAGCAAATATTGCTTTGTGTAGATTATGTCATTGTTTTCAAACCATCTTTTAATAAAGGCTGGTCATATAAGTGTGTTTTCCTGCCTCTTTCTCTGATTGGCTCTTTTTGTCTAAGGTTTTTTTTTTCTTCCTCCAAATCTCAGAACAGTTGCATTGGAAATAATGCATACTCTTCAAAATAGCAATACTTGCATTTGACAGTAGACTCCAGGGGGTTCATAGAGGATTATCTTTATGAAAGCTTTCTGTTGCAGCCATAGTAGAAACTTGAGGGTGCAGAAGGAGTGGGGGAAAGGTGGAATATACTTCGCAGCTTTTTCATATTGTTAAATCTGTGGAAGAAACCTAATACAATAACAGTTGGGGATGTGAAGGTTAATACTTGCTACTTGAACTTCCCCTGAATTAATAATGGATTTTTCATTCAGTGGAAAGCTGACAAATGGAAGCAAGTATGTAGATGCATAGGAAAGGGAATAAATCTGCTTAAATGTGGAGAGAATTAATTACCTGAGTAAAATTGGCATGAAGGATGCTAAGACTGGAATCTTAATACAGGTAGAGTTTAGAGTTACTATGGAGTTCATTAAAATAAATAACAAAAAAAACCCCAAGTGGGTTATGTAATGCAATTTTTACTTTGTCTACTTCATTTCCACATGACATCCTACGGTTGCCATGAAACAGGTGCTGCAAGACACATGCAAAACATATGGTTGTTTCTGAGGTGGAGAATTTGTAGGATTCTGAGATTTAAAAGTTTCTGAGTTTCATCAAGTACTGTATTTAAGATACACATGGTATTCAGTCATGTTGATTTTTATCTTCACATATATTCCCAGTGTAACTTAATGGGTAGAATCTCTCCTTTCAGATTCATGTGAATCTAGCAAATCATTGGTTATTTGATAGCAATTAATTGCACTTTCACTGTATTTATCAGGGAATAAAAATGAAGAAAAATAGCACACTTTGATTTTTCTCCTTGTGACCTTTTTCATTTCAACTTGGTGAGATTAGTTGCAGGGGGACTAGTATGTTCTTAACCAGAAGGCTAACTTGTGATGCAAAGCTTCTAGCAGTTTTGGAAGAACTGTGTGGACAGGAGAGCACGTGAGAGGTATTGCTCTTAAGTGGTTGGGTGTGCCCTTGAGAATAAGTGTAGAAAGAATTCAAAATACTTTCTCAGCTGTCTTAGAGATGCTTTTCTTTCCTCATTTCTAATTCATCTCCAGTAAAAATGAATTGAAACCCTTTTTACAAATTTCAAAGCTTTCAGATCCAGTTTTCTGTTGTTAACATGTTGTGGAGAGAATACAGGTCAAATTTCAAATAGTCAACTGTAACAATAGCTTGAGGCGAGCTTGATAACTGTTGCGATAGATTTTTCTCTAATGAAACCATACTCTTGAGGAATTATTTATAGTGATCTGAGAAACCTCATTTTTAAGGTGCTCATGTATGAGGTTTGCTAACATATTGCTGAAGTATGAAAAAGTCAGCTGTGCTTTGGTAGAATCCACAGAATGGCCTGCAGTAAAGGAAGGTGGCCTTGGTTTTAATTAATTCTGCAAGGGAGGGGGGGGAAAAAACCCAACCCAAACCAAACTTCTGTAAAATCCGTGAATAATGTGCAAGTTAGTATGGCTGACCTAGCAAGAATTAAAATAATTCAGAGTAAAACAAACAAAAACCCAACACTTTTTTATTTGCGCAACATGAAAAAAGTACAGCCCCAACTAACTAATTTTCCTTGAAAAAGAAATTGTATAAGTGCTCATAGTTTCCAAGGAAATACCTGACAGGTTAAACCTCTTTAAATGTTTTATATGTGAACACTTTTGCTATTTTGTTATTCGGGCCAGGAGTTACTTCTGGAAATGAATATTTGTAATGAATTTGGAGGAAGAAAAAATATCAACTCGTGCTGCAAGGTATGAATTGCTTCCAGGTATGGCCACTAAAACATATTTTCCATAGGAAGAGATTATTTCTTTGAACTGTTGCAGAGTTTACCGTCTTCTTCTGAACTTGCTCATCATTAATTATTTGATAGAAGTCTTCTGGTCTAATCCAATCCAATACTGTGTTTGGGGGGAAAACTCTTAGTCATGGTTATTTGTAATTCTGACTTCTTAGTTTTGTGGTCATGTAAGGAAATCAGGTTTATATCCTCTCTCATATTCTTGTTTGGATTCAGAACAGAGCAGAGTAGAGGACTGGCAAATAGTTAAATTTAAGTATCACTATGTAGTAGGTTGAGGACGAGACCAGAAACTAATTGTGATGAGCTGAATTTATTTTAATTTTTTTTATTTAGGAGGTGGGTGGTAGTGAGTGAAGGATAACTTGTGGTTTTGATAAAATTATTCTGGTTTAAGTAGAGATACTGTTGAAGGACTGTTGAAAAGGTTCAAAATAGCCATGGAAAAGCTGAGTAATGTATTAAAAAATTAAATTCTTCTAGGAACATTTAATAATCCTGTTTCCATCATAAGGTTCTCACGCACTCTTTCTTTAAAAATATGCATTTAAAGCATTAGTGGTGTTAGTTTAAGCTTTTATATTCTATCATTTCACTTCTTAATCTCTTTTGCAGAGCCAATATGGGACTCTGTGGTAGAATGTTCTTGTGTCTGTATTTTCTCCCTTACAAAATTACTCTAAACTTTAATTTTAAGAAAAAGTATGTGTTCAGGCCGCCTGATATTTGACTCCATGTAACCATTCAGAAAAAGTGTATTAGGGTTATGTGGTGGGGACAGGAGACTTTCATTATTTCTTGCTGTTAAATTTCTAAATGTATTTTGTGTTGTAGCTTCTCAGAGAATCATACAATTTTGGTTTTATTATTCTTGAGTTTTTCTTTCTTCCTGCCTGCAAGTTGTCAATTTTATAGTTAACACTGTGGCAGCCTTCCCTGGAGCTAGGAATCTATTTTTTTAAGGAAAGTTGGCCTTACATGCAGTGGTATCTCTTGATTTTTTTTTTCTTTTTTTTTCTTTTCTTTTTTCTTCCCTTCATTTGCTAGGCACATGTAGTGGGAGTTTCTAGTCTTACATTTAACAAGGACTTGCCAGTATAGTTGAGGAAGGAAAGGAAGAACTAATAGGTGTGGAAGTTGGTATGCAAGAGGTTAGAGAGGCAGGTTGCAAGAGGAGAATATGGCATTTATAGTCTGATTCCCTCCTGCCCCAAGCAACAGGGATATGAAAATATACCCCTAACCTAATTCTAAGGGAGAGTGTTGACACATAACAAGTAAGTATAAACTGGCAATAAACTTGCAATGCCTGTTACTGCCAGAGGAATGAGATCCTGCTTAGGGAGGGATATTTTGTGTATAGACATTCATAAGCTTATAATGTGATTACTAGTCTTAAGTATAGACCAAAGACACTATTATATTCTTGAAAGGAAGCTGATAGAAATGCTGGCAATGTCTGTATCAGCCATACTCTTATCATTCAAGCTGTTTGTAAGGAAATCCTCAATGGGAAGTGATCTAAGGTTGACCTACAGTTGAATCATCAACGTGGAGTGTATGTCAGAATTGAGGTCTGACTGAAAAGCAGGGTCCATAGAAGTTTTTTAATACTTGTTCACCTGGTGCTTGGATAGGTGTTTGGATAAGATGACAGGAAAATAGTAGCTAAATATATGGGCGAAGGTACTGTTCAAGAAAGTATAGAGTGGGGAGGGAAGACAGTTTTCCTTTTTTGAGCTATCCAGTGGATAGGTAGGTAGTTTGGGAGAAATTGGGGAACAACTTAGTCCTCCTGAAGGAACCTGAAATAAGTGTAGAGGGGTTGAGTGGTTGGGTTTTGGGGGGTTTTAGTCATCTTTTTATAATTGCTTATCTATTTCTGCTGTCTTTCTGCACCTCTTGGATCTATCAAAAGAAATGCCAGAAATCCCTTGGCTGCTATCTCAACAGGCACTTTAGCAACCTCTACCGGTCTTGCATTGCAACTTGTTGTATCTAATTTGCTGTTATTACAACAGTCTTTTATGCACAACATCTATCATCTATACCATTAATGCTACAAGGAAATGTCCTCTTGTTTCTGCATCCACAGCACCCTTTTAATAATTATTTACAGCCAGGTTTCTAAAATAAGCTTTTAGATGTGTTACTTCTATAGCATTTTTAGCCATATGAGTAAAACACAGATCAGATGTGATCAGATTAAAACTACAGCAAATCATGAGCATTTTACTTATTACATGTAGCTGAAGTATAAAGGCAGGTACAGAGGTTTCATTCATTTGATTTTGGGGAAGGTGAAGGTTTCCAGTTGTAGTGTTCTGCGTATTTCCAAAAGCTGTTCTCTTGAACTCAAAGGCTGTTTCCAGAGTGATAGCTGACCAGAAATGGGACTTCAGTCATTATGAGTGCATAATAAGTTCAACTGGAATTGTTCAATACAGCAGTTATGCTAATATTTGCACAATTACCTTTGGTATTTCTCATGGCATGGAATGAACAAGAAGTGCACTTAACATTCTAGACTGTCAGCTTTGTTTAGATATTTTTTTTAGGTATAATTATTTCATAAAATCAGTTTTGGCAGAATTTACTCTGAAGAACACTTGCATTGTAAGAATTTTGTGAAAAATCAATGTGATATTAACCTTAAGGTTTGTATTGAAGAATTGTCTCTGATCTGTTGAACATGTGCTTTGTCAGAAGAAAGGATACTTAAAAATTTATTTATTTCTTAACTAGCTATTGGTCCAGCATTATAGCAGCCTAGTATTTGGCACCTGAATCATATTTCACATTAAGTCATCTTTTGAGTTTTTAATAAACAAGATAAGCAGTTTATTTTGTGTCTTGTACTCACGGTTCTGAGTAGCCTTTGGGAGATGACACATTGTTTACTTTTGTATCAATAGTTTTCAGAGAATAAAGCTTCAATGGGAGCTCCATCATGTTACAATTGCCAGGCCTTTTAAGTTATCTGGGGATCTTGCCAATAGTCTTTAAAAGAACACAGCTAATTAATTCTTCCAGTTACTTAGTATTTCTGGCATAAGTGAGCACTAGCATCTTTGTTGTGCATGTCTCTCTCCAACAGTATAAAGTCATACTGAAGGGTTTTTTGGAATAGCTAAAAGCAGTGTGTAAAAAGGGTTACTAAGTGGTCATTACTACAAAAATAACTTTATATTGTACTGCGCCCCAGTATTTAAAAGTTTTCCTTTGTAAGTAAACTCTGCTTTTAATGGTTTTAGGAAGAGTTCCTTCTCCAAGTCGCCATTGCTAGATTTAATTTCTGGTGAAAATTAATTTCTTGAATAGATTTTTTCAGTTTACTTCTGTAATGTTGTACTGCCCTTATTTTATGCCTGAGTCTCTGAATGAAGCCAAAATGTTACTGCCAGCAGTTTCCCTTACCTCCTGTTGGTACCCTTTTCTTCTACAGTCTATTTACTGGCAGTCTTGGCTGTTCACTCTTGCATTTGTGCCTTTTATTTTCCACTGGTATATATAACTTTCTAACAATATTCTGGATGTCCTGTTGCTAGATTCTGACCTCCATGGCTGATGACAGCACTACGTTTCTGTTCCTTAGGCATGCATCTGTCGAAATAACTTTCAGTTCCTTTAAGCTTTCCTCTAGCAAGTTGGATGCTGAGTCCTTTTTATGGTTCCTTTTGCAACATCAAGAATTGGGGAAAAAAAATTTTCAATCTCTCTGTACTAGAGAGTCTTCATGAGGCCTCCTGGCCTGCCACTTCAGACTTCCTTAAGGTTAATTTGAGTGTATTAATAATCTTTAAATATCTTTGAGCTCTGCAGTAGGTTTTTCTTTAAGTGATGATTGGAGTGAGACCTTGATATTCATATGATACAAGTGCATTTTTCATATGCTATATTGTCAGTGAAGCCATGTTAGTTACCTGTTGTAATTGAAACTGAAGGAAAAAAAAAACCCTTTTTTTGTGAATGCGGTAGATATACTGCCTACAGGACTTTGAGTATATTTCTTTGTGAATACAGACAGTGGGAGCAGAGCCTATGGTGTTTTTCTCCCATACTACAATAAATACAATTGTGTTCCACCATGTTGACACATTTTTGATGCACATGTACAAAAATTTCATACTAACTTTAGTAAAATGATAGATGTTAATTCTAGCTCTTCCTGCACTAACTGCATGCATCTTCTTGTTGCTAAGCCACCAAAACTTAAAGAGTACAGTAGTAAAATAAAAATAAGCAATGTCCCAAGTACTGCATGCTACCAACAGATAATTGGATTTTGCAAACATTGGATGATGCCCCGTAAGTCATTATATGCCCATGAAGATGCAGAAAAGCTTCTCTGCAGCACTTCTTTGAATTTTAAGGTAATTATTATAGTTATTTTGATGCTGTTTCAGAGTGATAAATGGAAATTGTGGTCATTGTGTGTTTTATCATGACTACAGACACTGAAAAATGAGCTAGAATACCAAGTGTTTTATTGAAATGAAGCACTGGGGTGATGATGTGGAACATTCTCCTGTTTTAAAATGTTTTAACTAATGTTTTCTAATCTATTCTCAGTGCTCTCATGAAAAGAGTGGGTGTGTTAATCTTTCTATACAGTTTTTGCTGTAAGAGCTGTGAAGGTGCTATTTTGCCAATCTGATACCTCAGAAGAAATATGGAAATTTATATAGAGCATAAATGCAGACTTCTTAGTACTGTACAGGGAATTTGAAATGGAGAGTATAGAATTTACTATTCTGATAATGATACAGTATATTGTGGTGTGGGTTACTTTAGGTTAGAGAAATCGGAAAAAAATTAAGAAGCCTTAGGAGGATTAAGAGGGGGTTAACTATTTAGCAGCAAGTTTAATGGGCTACTCAGTAGAAGAGGGGTTGAAAAATATCGTTGATGCTGAACTAAGGTAAACCAGTTTCCTTGTTAATAGAATCCTGTATTCTTCTGGACTTGCTGTGATCTTGCCAGCTTTGAATTTCAGTTAGAGAGGCATTGTGGTATAGTTATCATTGATAAACAATTGAATTATTTAACTGCTTAATTTGTTGTGGTTTTTTTCTCTGATGAACAGTGTTTTCTTAACAGTTGCTTAAAAGAAAGTGTAAGATCGATAGTGTTTTGTCACTGCTCAGATTTGCCTAGCATTCTAAACCATTGAAGGAATAACAGGGCTGTGTTTTTAGTGAGGTGTGGATTCATTAATTTTTAAAATTGCACTACCACTGCCATGGAGTTGACTTTTTCAGAGTTATGAACGTAAGATTACAGAGCAGTGTCAACCTAGCTCATGTTTTTTTCTGTCTGAGGCCATGTATTCTCAGCAATTGAGTGGGCTCTGCAGTGACTGTTAATCCCAGCTGAGGGCAGATAGCTGCTACAGGTTGTTTCAGGAGAACACTTGCGTGCAGCCGTGCTCTCAAGGGCCTGCTCTCTGGTCTGGTTGAAGCTTGCGCACTCTGCCTGGTTCATCAGCTCTTCCTTTGGCTCTGCTGTAGTGAGCAGCCATTTGCTTCAAGACTTCAGGGACTCTTACGGTATTCTTTGTTCCCAAACCTTTATGAATTGCTTGCTTTAGGCCTGAGTAAATGTAAACAGGCTTTAGTGTCATTTTAACAGTATACATACATACTGAACATTGTGCTAGCCAATGCATCTGAAGTGGGAGGGGAGAGGAGCTCTCTAGTACTTGAATTTGTGTTTAAAGACTGTTTCATTACTTCATTTTAACTTTTGCAATTCTTATCCCTTATTTTAACCATATTCATGTTATGTTTAATGTAGCGCTTTTCTATAACGGAGTAAAAGCCTGACGCTTTTTCTGGTAGAAAATAAATTACCGCTTTTTGTTTCAGATGAGGTATTGTGTTTCTCTCTGTGTAAGCCAAGACTTGCTGCTTCAGTTGGCTTTTGAACATGGTTGTTTTTCAGATGTATAGCTTGAGCTGTTCAAAAGAAAATATTTTGATCCTCTGCTTGTCCGATGTTGCAGTTTCTGAGGCCTCTTAGGTGTGTCTAAACTTCGGTCTAAATTATGACCGCTGCTTGTTTTGACATATCCATGCTATCTTTAAATTTGTGATCTTGGGTACTGATAGCAGCAGGCACAGGGCACCTTATGTAGCAGTTGTCCTCAAAATTTCTCTACCCCTTTGAGATTGCACTCTTGGTATATGCAGAGTAAATTTGTACAGGATTAGTGCAGGTGTTTATCTAATTAAACCATAATCGTACTGTGACTGTTAGTGTTAAATGTGTGCTTACTACTTTTAATTTACTTATGTAGGACTCACAAAATTCTCTCTTCCCTGCTATTTTCACAGATCTTCATACTGGTCACCTCTTTGCAGATAGTTTGTGGGGTTTTTTTGGGTTGGTGGTTTTGGTTTTGGGGGGGGATTGGTTGGGTTTTTTTAATCATACAGGTCTGAAGGGAACCAGACTTCCTAGTTCCTGAAGAGTTGGGCTGCTTTGGCTCTACTAAAGTGCACAAAGAGAAGGAAAACTGAACTTGCTTAGTCAGATAAACAGAATGTGTATTCTGGGAAGGAATACCATAACCTGAGTTTCTGGTTCTAGTAGTCTTGGCTGGTACTTGTCATATGTTACGGTTCTTTTGAAGTTGTGGTGCTGTTTTCAATAGTGGAATATCGTACTGTTATGTATACTAAAAACCTGTTGGTAGGATTGTGATCTGTGCTTTATCAAAACATGTCTGAATATTCCAACAAAAAATTTGTTCTTGCTTGTATTTTTAATTAAGTATGTATTGTGATTATATCAGAGAAGTTGGGATTTATGGAGCTAAAATAAGGAGCAGATGTTTACTGGAATATTCTTAGGACTTTCAGTCTTCACTATTTTATTAGCTGACAAGCTGTTTTTTCCCATGTGTAGTGCATATAGATGGAAACTCCAGAGTAAACAGGTATTTTGGGTTGTTTTGGGTTTTTTTCTTCAGAGCTATTAAATTGTTGGCAGAAAGTTGAACTGGTTAATGTGTTGCTTTTCAGTTCATGTTCAGCTGTTATTGGAGGTATTCTGTTGACTGGTAATTGTATCAGTTCAGACCAGAGAAGACACAGGAGTTGAAAAATTCTTACGATAGAGTGGTTCAGGACTAGTATATAATATAGTGGTTCAGTGGTCTGGGAGTAGTATTAAGCCTGTCTCATCATCCATGCTGAAAATGATGTGCTTTGTGCTTTCCCATCAATTCTTTGCAGGTTTTCCTCCATCTTTTTGGTCTCAAGAGAAGTTGTAGCATTGCACTATATTACATTTGAACCACAAATGGTGTTAATGCTCTAGAAAATTCTGATTAATGCTCCCCAATTAACTTGCCACTAGTCCCCTTTTAGTGCACAGAAGTACAGAAACACAAGCATGTAGGCTCACTTGCAAAGTGAGTGTGCCAGTGGGATTGTCGGAAAACAACTTGGGCTGACAGGATCCAGGGAGCAGCACGTACAGGTGCCTCCTGGTACTGGAGGCAGTTCTCTGCTGGAGGTTGCTGTGAGTCAGTACGTGGTGTCATAGTGCATGTTGAATATGAGGCAAAGAAAAAAGAAAAGCAGGTAGAGGAGGGAAGGAGAAAGTGAATAACTTGATAGAGATGTTTGTATGAGACTTGCTGACTTAAGAGGTAAATGAATGTTGGAGTTGACTACTTTGGTGTTTTTTGTAAACCATATGGTCACATTTCTTTGTAATATCAGTTTATATGAAGAAGATGCCATTCCTTTGCCTGACACATAGGTGCATTCTTCCAAACTTAATTGGTAGAAACTCTTCTTGGTAAAAGCCTATGAATACCATATGGCCATGACAGATAATTTGTATAAATGTGTTGATTGGGTGATTGTGATATAATCTTACCTATAACTCTTCGTAATTTCCTTCAAAGGAGAAACAGAGTTAGTTGAAGAAACCTGAGTTCTTATAGGGTTATTTCCTTCTAGTCATAATCTCAGAATATTTCTTAAGTATGTTGGGTGAAAAACAAGTAGACTTTTGCTAATAAATCCTGAAACTTAGAAACATTGCACTTCTAGCCACAATATCCTGATAGTAAACAATAACAGTGATGGTAAAGGTAATGGTGTAAGTGCACTCAAAAGCTGAATGAACACTGTCTCCTGGTTTTGATGTGGACTTCTTCGTGTTTACTTGTGTTTTAAATAAGTAAAAATGCTGTTCTTAAAACCAGGAATTTTAATGCTTTGATAAATCAAGTATTTTTTTATTCTTAATATATTTTATAATGTCAATATAAAAACCAAGATAGAAGGAAAGTGATCAGGAGATGTGTCTATAAGTGGGCCATTTTCAAGGTTATGAGTGTGTGAAGGACAATTAGTTAGCCAGAGATGTCGCGTGGGAAAATACTGACGTAAAATACAGACTTATATTTCATAATTGGAAAGAGGGTGTGTGTGTGTGTGTTGGGGTTTGGGGTTGTTTTTCATTGGGTTTTGTTACATCAGAAGTGCCTGCTTTCAGTGTCTTAAGGCTTTCCTTCCTCTTCCAGAAAATGCTGGGACAGAAGAGATGAGTACTCCCTTTACTAAGGCCTAAAACTGCCTGTTGAAAAACAATCCTGACCAGGCAATATACGAATGGCCCAAGGAAGCCAGCAAATTGATATTCAGGTTTTACATGACCTGCGACAGAAGTTTCCTGAGGTACCTGAAGGTGTTGTATCCAGATGTATGTTACAGGTCAGTGTTCTGTTAATGACTGTACGAGTAAGCAGTGTTGCTTTTTTTAAGCTTTATGTATGGGTGGGTGTCTCCTTTGAAAGCAGATTTTTTTCTTTCTATTTTCCTTTTTGAGTGAGACAGATACACACAGTCTATTTCTTTGTTGCACAGCAAGCTAAGTATCAAATTGGCCTCTTTTTCCATGTCTAATAAGGGTTGGCCTAAGGTAAACCAGCCCATAAATCAGTGTGTGCATGAAGACTATTGTCTCGCCAATCAGTATGCTCGTGCCTTTTGGCCATCTCAAGAGCCAAAACTAACTGTGACAAAAGGAGGGATGCAAAGCCAACTTGAGTCCAGCAGGGACACTTTAAGGCAGTGCTACAAGAATGCAGCTTTTTTGTTTGGTTGGGTTTTGGTCTGGGGTTTTTTTTGCTTTGAGGGTCAGGGCAGGTCCAGAAGCAACTTTGCTACCTGGTTTTCCCCAGGCTTCGAGGAATTTAGTGGGCCCTTGCCTGCATGCAGGTCAGCCCCAGTGCTTTCTACTCTCAGGTCCCTTGGCCTGCAGAGCCACTGCTGGTGGCCTTACATATCTTCTGCAGCAGGGAGCCTAGGAGTGTAATGCAGGCGCAACCAAGTTCTCTGAGTCAGCCTGCATCAGGCAAGACTAAGTGGTTTTAGCTTAGCATCCACCATGTTAGACCTGAGTGGATGTGATACACTGGTTTGCTTCTGCCCAGAGCTTCCCAGGGCTTTGACTTCATTTGTTTTCTTGTAGCTTGGGAGTCCATGCTGCTAATCTGTGGACTTCTGTTGGGCTTGGAAGTAACAAAGCATTTGAGTCTGGTACTGCAGTTAGTGCTAAGGCTATGGGACTGCCATATCATCAACTTCTACCTCCAGCTATCTGTTTTCTATACTGCCACTATCAGAACACTTACGTGCCCATAATTTATATCAACTTCTGCTCTATAACATCACATTAGTTACTTCAGGAGGTAAATTAATGTGCCTGTCCAGAGCCTGACATAGGGACACCTGAATGCCTGGAGTTAACAAATGATGATAGACTTACTTAACTATGTTGCTTAAACATGTTTGCTTTGCATTTTCCAGTGATCCCAAAGCATCCATACTGATTGGATTTTTTTCATTATCTAAGGTATTCAACCTTTGAGTACTCTGGATAATAAGAGGATTGTCTGAATATTCATACTGATGATGAGTATATACAGCTTGATTGGAAAAAAGATGGGTCATGAGTTCCCAGAAGCTAGCTGTCTCTGGACTATGACTAGGACATCTGTGGTTATGATTCAACGTTCTTTAAATCATAATTGTTTGTCTTGCTTTTTATATGTATTTTTATTTATAAAATACATATATGTGTATACTTACATATGTGTATGTAGTCACACACACATGCATTCAAACACAGCGTTTGTACTGTTGGGAGTAGAAGTGTGACTGTGCCAATTTAATGTTGATATTTTCAAGACTTTATCATGACTCTCGATTTTTACTAGAATAAGAAGCTGTGAAAAGTGCAGCTCTTGAGAATTGTTTTTGATTTGCAAGAGGGCAAAATTCTACTTGGGGCTCATGAGACTTCAAGCTTTCCTCAACCCTTTCTTTCTAATTATTTAGCTGAAGAGGGAACAGAACCAGACTATAAACTGCCAGTATTTGTTCTCAGGATTGTACGCTACCATTTTTATATTGGTTCTCGGTAGGACTAATCTAATTCTTACACTACAAGTAACGTTTTGTTCTTCAAACATGAGAACTGCTTGTTGAGCAGGTCAATGGACTTGCCAGAGTGAATGCATCAGTACTCACCTTTTGAATGTAATTCTTGATAAATTTGAAGGCTAGTGCTTGGCTCTTGAGAGACTCAGCAGTCTTCATAACATTGAATACAGTGGATTTTATTTTTTTTTAATAAAGAGCATTATAACTGTGAAGAAAAGATACTGTACATCCCATACTTTGACAGAGATGTGGGAGAAGGGTTTAGATGAGGGAGTATTTCAGGTCGGCTTTCATAAGAGGGTTTTTCAAAAATTCTGTAGGGTAATTAATGTTCTATATGTGCAATATTATTACACTAATTCATTACACTAGAAGGCTACCTTTTTTGTTGTTAACTGAGAGCTTCTAAGACTCGCCAGAAAAATCCTATCATGTTGGTGGTTCTTTGAAATTTCATGAGCTCTGGTTTCTCTGCATCAGTTAGCTTCTAGCTCTGCTACTTCTCTGAGATAGTGGGGAGTTTTGTGGGTTTTTTTGTGGGGCTGGTTTTTGAGTGATGGTTTTTTGTTGTTGTTTTGGGGTTTTTTGTTTAAAAAGAAGCCTTAACATGACCTCTTTAAACCAACAAATTTTGTACTTGGACTGGTGGTAAAGACTGGAAAGCAGAATTTGAGAGTACTTCTGCATGTATTTGCAATACTGCTGGAATAGTGTCTGAATCCTGAGTTCTGCCTTCTTGTAGTTGAGCATAGTGGAAGGAATTTCCGATAAACGCGGTAACTATGATTTAGGTTAGAGAAGTACTTAAGGACGTTATTGGGTATAAGAAATGGTGCGTTTTCCCCCACAATACATAATATGCAAGCATCGTGTCAGGGTGAAGTTTTCTTTTTTAAACCAGGATGTATAAGATATCCCAGGAGAGAACCCGAAAGAGTTTAAGCAGTTATGCAGTTTATAACGATATTGACAAGAGGCTTCTATAACAAAAAAAGTTTCTTCAGATCACTATGAATTGTGCAGGAAAACTTTACAGATATTTCAGTCATCCTCTGAATTTTTTTAGCCAAACACTTTCAGTTTTTTTTTTTAAAGGAAGGTTGATAGCCTCATATGCTTATAATGAAAAACTTAAGGATAAACATAGTATGCAGATGTCTTGAGGTGAGTCGCCCACTGTTGAAATATCTAAGCAATATCTAGTATACTAAAAACAGAGGACCACCAAAAATATAATAGGATGAAATTTAAACCTATGTAATCTAGGGAGTAAAAAGTTTTATTGCTTTCTTGGGCTGACAACACTGAATGTTCCTGAAAAGTTTTGCATCCCTCCATTCTCCCCAACAAGCCTTCTGCATTCAGCTCTCCCCTTCTACTCATTTAAAGGAGTCACTGCAGTGTCCCCAGTCTGTGGACATTGTCTCCTATTGTTCTTTTTTTGTGTCTGGAGCATTCTATAACTACCTGCTCCTCAAGTCTGTGTCCTCTCCTTGCTTCCTCGTTTCCCTCCAACATTCTTATTCTTTCTTTTTTTTTCTTTCTCTTTCAGGGTGCCAACATTTTAAACTCAATTGGGACATGGGCAGAGCTAAGATGAGGGGTATTGTTTTGCTGGAATATGCTCAGTTCTGCCATCAACCGGTTCTCTGATCTATAAAGAGCTAGAAGCGGTTGAAACTCTGCCTCTGCCAGCCAGAAGATGCCAGGGGTTCCATGTGCCCCCGTTTCCCCTTTGAGTTCTCCAATTTGCTCATTGACGTCTCTGAAATTTTGGAATTGATTGGATGCGGTCTTAAAAAAGAAAAAAAAAATTGTCCAAAGAAATGCATTCAAGCTGAATGTAAGGGCCTTGCAAGCTTGGCCTGTTCCATTTTGGTTTGGTATTTTTGGCCTTTGTTAATAATTTTAATTCACTTAAGTTCATGCAAAATCTGCCTTTAAGATCTTTCTAGCTTGTTTTTCTGTGGCATCCTATCTTTTTCCCTTTTCTGGCTCCCTTTTCTCCTTTGCAACAAATACAAAGCTATTGTTCTTATCTTCTTACCCACTGTTCTGTCTGTGTGTGATTCCTTTCTTCACTACTAACTTCAATTGATTACTTTGTCCTCTGGTGCTTATTCCAAACTAGAGCTGATATGCATACCATCGATTTGACCCATTTTCATACCTCTCAAGACTTTTCTGCAGCAATCCTTATATACAGCTGGCTGTTAGATAGCCTTTAGGGAATCTGTTATTTTAAAAGGTTTTGTGGCTGGGGTTTTGTGTGGGATAATTATTTTTTTTTTAGAATTCAGAACTGCATCTGACCTGTGTGAGCACATAGTTTTGGTTTTGTGGGTGGAGTTCAGCCTTGTTGTCCCTCTCCCACTTCTGTTATGTCCGTCCTTTTTTCTTCTTTCTTTTTTCTTTCATAAATCTGTAAAGTAGACACAGTCTTGCTATGTCTGCACAACACTGACCCCTCATCCTGGTTGAAGGATGAGAGCTACTGTCTGCTAGTTTAACAAATAATAACTTGACACAAAGCATGTAGCATGGATCATTTTATCTTGCTTGTGTTGCTCTTCAGCTAACTGATAAAGTTACTACTTGGCATATGAATTTTTTTTCCTTGATCATATGCATTTATTCTAGTAACTGTTTCTGTGTGCTGGATGAATTTGACACCTATTTAGTTTTAATAACATCTGGGCCTCAATAGGTGCTCTTCTGGCTGAAAGTATTAACCTTTATTTCTTGGGGGGGGAGGGGGGTGTAGTTCTGTAAGAAAAGTGGTACGGACAGAGCATGATATTAAAAAATTGTGCCACTGATGCATGTTCGCTCTTTTCCAGAAATCTTTATGTAGGAAACTAAATTGGGAAGATCAGAGTACACTGTTACTAAACGTGGAAAAAGAGAAGAGGGATTAGCAGTTCACTTCTGAAATGTTCTTAAAAACCAAATTAGCGAGGTTGTGGTTTTTGTTCTAAGTCATCCTATTACAGGTTTTATAAAGTAACTTTGTACAGTTATAAGTATTTAAAAGCTTTGTAAGCAGTGGTTTAAAATGAAAATACAAATGTCCCCTGCGTTTTCCATTAATAGTTTCATCTTGCAAAGGAGTAATCCTGCTTTATTTGTATAAACTGAATTTTTACATTTCTTCTGAAGTCACGTACAACTCCTTGGGTTGGCATATTTCTCCTCTGCAATAAGATTCACTTTCCATTTTCAGCAGGAGGTAATGCATAACTGGTATTGAAATGTTTGGGAAAAGATTTAAAATAAACGTGTATTTTGATTTTTGTTTTTAAGTTATTAACCAGTAATATGCAGATGCTGTGAAATCTATTCCTTAAGCCAGAGACTTGGTCATTGCTTGAAGATTGTTCTGAAATTGAGAAGGAATAGCAAAAATATTAATCCAAGGTGTATCAT
This sequence comes from Astur gentilis, assembly GCF_929443795.1. Lineage (NCBI taxonomy): Eukaryota > Metazoa > Chordata > Aves > Accipitriformes > Accipitridae > Astur > Astur gentilis. The sequence goes on along the minus strand of NC_064884.1, from coordinate 33,880,556 downwards.
ACTGTATGGTGTTAGCTTGTCAAGGTCCAAGATCTCCCTGTCATTGCTTCAGCAGCAATGCAGACCTCCACCCTCAGTGCCAGTGAGTCACTGTTCTCAAGATAGTAAGCTTCACGTGCGAGCCCCTTGTGCATCTGTAGCAGCTATGCTAGCCAACCACCTAAAGCTTTCTGTTTGATGCTACATTAATTTTTCAGTTATGATTGGATGCATATATATCTAACTGTGATGGTATTTTATCAGTAATGTCAAACTTTCATCTGTCTTTTATAGAATAACAATAATTTGGATGCCTGTTGTGCAGTTCTCTCTCAGGAGAGCACAAAGTATCTCTACGGTGAAGGAGACCTAGGTTTTTCGGATGATTCTGGGATTCCTGGACTACGAAATCACATGACATCTCTTAATTTGGATTTGCAGTCACAGAATGTGTATCACCATGGAAGAGAAGGAAGTAGAATGAATGGAAGTAGGACTCTAGCTCACAGCGTTAGTGATGGACACCTTCAAACCAGTCAGTCCAACAATGAACTGTTTCAGCAGGAACCACAGACAGCACCTGCGCAGGTTCCACAAGGATTTAATGTCTTTGGGATGGCTAATACAGTTAGTACTTCTAATCCAGGGCAGCATCTTGGATTTCACCTAGGCGGCAAAGGAGTATCTAACTTGTCTCAACAAACACCCAGATTCAACCCAATTATGGTAACTTTAGCCCCAAACATTCAGCCTGGTCGCAATACCCCTACTTCTTTGCACATACATGGCGTACCTCCTCCTGTACTTAACAGTCCACAGGGAAATTCTATCTATATTAGGCCTTACATCACAGCTCCTAGTGGTACCACTCGACAGACACAGCAGCAGCCAGGCTGGGCATCTCAGTTTAATCCCATGCACCCTCAGCAAGTCTACCAGCCTTCGCAGCCAAGTCCCTGGACTACTCTTCCTACATCCAGTACTACGCCACATACCTCATCGCAACACTCAACACAGCCAAATCATCAAGGCCACCAGACTTCTCATGTCTATATGCCTATCAGTTCTCCTACTACTCCACAAGCACCTATGATTCATTCATCTGGTAGCTCACAATCCTCTTCTCATAGCCAATATAACATTCAGAATATTTCCACAGGACCTCGCAAAAACCAAATTGAAATCAAACTTGAACCACCACAAAGAAACAGTTCTTCTAAGTTGCGTTCAACTGGCCCTCGCACCTCCACTACTCCCTCTTCCCTCAACAGCCAGACATTAAGTAGAAGTCAACCCACTGTTTACATATCGGCCAGTCCTCCAAATACTGATGAAGTGATCACACGCGGTCAGCCCAAGGTCTACATTTCAGCAAATGCCACAACAGGAGATGATCAAGTTGTGCGGAACCAGCCCACGCTTTTCATATCAACAAATCCTGGAGTTTCTGCCACTTCTAGGAATATGTCTGGTCAAGTAAGCATGGGTCCTGCATTTATTCATCACCATCCACCCAAGAGTCGAGCAGTGGGCAACAGCACCACTGCAACCTCTCCTCGAGTGGTAGTTACGCAGCCTAACACAAAATATACTTTTAAAATTACAGTTTCTCCAAATAAGCCCCCTGCAGTTTCCCCAGGGGTAGTGTCCCCAACCTTTGAACCTACAAACCTTCTAAACCTTCCTGATCACTATGTTGAACCAGAGGGTATCCAGCATCTTACTGACCCTGTTTTAGCACATGTGGATAGGATCAGTGATGCACGGAAATTGAGTATGGGATCTGATGATGCTGCCTACACGCAAGGTAATATTCTTAATATAAATAGTAGAGATTTCAACCAGGTTGTCAATTCAGTATGTAGATACCAGAACAGGAAACAGTTGATAACCTTTGTGATGTTAATACAGTATCTTCAACTTTAGCATTCATGAGCATTTCCTAAATAAATAAAAAAGCTTTATAAGCAAATCATAGATTTCTTTTTATGGTGAAGACATGTAACTGAATACTTGGAGATAATTCTTCTGTTTGTCTTAAGTAGATATGTTGCCTGTTGAATGAAGTGGACTTGTAGCATCTTCATTTTTCTGTTGTTCTGAAACATATAGTTTGTTCAATTTGTTATAATGATTTAAAGTTACAAGTCTACTGGCAGATCTTTGAATTAATTGAGAAACTGTTTCCATTGGATAATGTTCCCATTTTTTTCTTTTTGAGAGTGTATGTAAGAAGGAAGAAAAGCAGACTTCAAAAGCAATTAGTGGGACGAAGTATTGGCCTCCATGTTTCCTAATGTGTGCCTGACAATAAAATGCTTAAAGTCCTGATACTTCTGTTAAAATGTGAGAATGAATACCACACCAAAGAAAGCTATTTTAAAGGATTAGTGGTAATGGGGGGTAAAACTTAAAATATGTGATATGGCAACCCAACCTATTAATCTTTTTCTTCTGTTTCCATGTTTTTGCATGCTTTTATTACCAACTTGATGGTTTATTAGCCCTCCTGTAGACTTTTTGTATAAAGTTGTTGAATGAGTCTTAGTATATTTAAGATAGGTTGTCAAAATAATTTCTCTTCGACCTCATTGGTCCTCTTTGGATTTACCAAACAATTCAGCATTAAAAACTGGCTTGTTCTATGACCACTCTAAATGTTCTTCAGATTAATTTAGCCTTTTTTGGTTTGTGTAAGTACAATGGTCTGGACACTGGAAGCCTGGTCTTGCATCTGCAGTAGTATAGTGATGAAGTAAATCAAAAACTGATGATAGCTTGTGCACTACTTCTGGATGTAATATCTTTGGTGAGAGAATAATCCATCTTAACTCAAGTGTCTAAAGGTTAGGTGTCAAAACAAAAAAACCCCCTAACATCCTAGACTGTGGTTTACAATTAATGAAGAGTTAAAGAACTTCAGAAAATGATTCATCTGTAGATAAGCAAAACAAATTGCCATCCAGAAGTGCTATTCCCTTTCCTTACTCTGAAGGGAGACTTGGATGGCTGTTTTAGGCCTAGAAGACTTCAGATATCCAGAAATTAAGCAGTCGAAATCTTGTCCTTAGGCTCTAAATACTCTTCTAGATCATGAAGTTGCTTCCTACGCATTCTGCATTTTAGGTACTTGTTGGGGAAGGGTGTCCCTTTTTCCTATTCTGCCTCTCTGATAGGACTGACTTTTACTAGGTGTAGCTCTTCATCTCTTGTACCCCTGGTAGTGATGCTAGTGTAACCTGACTGCCTCCAGAATCTCCACAGGCTGCAGGTATCAGCATCCAGTTTATAAAGCTGAGGCAAGCTTGATATGCCCATTTCTGCTATGCAGCCTAGAATTCAAAAGCATTGACTGGCTCATGCCCACTGTAGAGCGCAGTTGTTCTTGAAGCCAACATAGATGCAGCTTTTAGATGAAATGTAGATGCATAATGTGGGCTGGTGCAGCTTTAGGGACCTTAGGGAAGCACCAGCTTTCTGTGTCCTTCACTAGTTCATATAAAGCACACTCAGGCTTGTGAAGTTCTTCACATTCAGAAGTGTTTGGGATTTCTCGCATGTGGTGTTCCATTTCTGCTGCAACAAGTGCAGTATTTTTTAAACTTTTGTTCTTTAATCTTCAGAAAGTTGAGAAGTGTGTGATAGACTTGTATGATCTTGATATCTAGAAGTCTGAACTATTGCTTCTAAACTTGAATCTTTTATTTAGAGGTGGGGGTTTTTTCTGTTACATACTAAAAGGAATTTGAGTTACTTGATGCTTTCTGCTGTGAGGCCGTGGTCTAAGCTGCTTATAATTTAGCTAGACTGTGCAAAAAGCCTTCCATTCTAGGTGCTTGTCTCATTTTAATTGTGGCCAGAACAGATGAGTAGTTTCTCTGGCCACAATTAGAGAAAAATGTATTTTCATCAGCTTTTCCATTTCTGCCCAGAATGCTCCTTATCTTGGCAGGGAGAACTGAATCTGGCTTGGGGTAGAAGGAATGTGGAAGGTGGAGTTGCTTTGGTGTCAGTGTCAAAGTGTCAGGGATGACAGTGTCAAAGGAGACTTCCTTTTCTTTGTTCCAGTGAATTAAATTCATATGCGTGGTCCAACCCAGGAGAATAGAAGATGTGTTGGACCTATCTGCAAGTGCTGCTGCCTGCCACCTAAGAAACTTTGCTTCATTTAATTATGGTGCGTGTAGGCACTCCAGTCTCTTTCATGATTAGATTTCTGGTTTTCCTCCCAAGTAAGTTGCAGTGGGTAGTAGAAGGCTGCCACAGATCTCTTGTCTTGTTTGCTGCCAGAACTGGAGGTTATATGATGTGAAAAGGAGTAGGATACTGCTCAGATAAAATCAGTGTGGTTGCCCTGGAATGCTTAGGTTATGTCTCCGCCACTGACTTTGTGATGCTAAGAAACTCTGTCACCAGACTTTTCAGAAGTGGTTGCTAATTAATGTTTCTCGTTTTCTGGGATTCCACTTTGTGATACTGCAGGCTTGCTTGTGGAAATGTTGAGAGCACTCATCCACTACTGAAGTCGCTAAGAATTAATGATGCTGTGAGAAAAGCAATGCTAGGTGCATGCCCAAAAGGACAGCCAAAAGAGGATGTGTTTTTATGCTAATTTATTTAGTATTGGTTCCCTTTACTTAGCAGTGATTTCAATTTATAATATAATTAGTTCTATTAATATGAAGCAATTACCCGAGATTTCAATTTATTACTTTAGTATAAAGTGTATTATGGATGAAAAACAGTGAAATCCTGTTAGAAACTGAAAATTCTGTACTCAGGAATGTTTTTGTGATATACATTCACTATGCATGCAGTCATATGTTGAATATGAGTATTATTTAGTGAGGCTAAATAATTATTTAATAGTTGTTCATTTTGTATATAGCTTTCCATCTGATAATGGGCAGGCATCCTATCAAGAAAATACATAATTGTGTAACAAAATCTTTAAGTTGATATTTTCATACTAGGGAGCTTAAGTCCCTTAGTTTAATACTACTTGGCTTTTGACTGTGACTTCATATTTTCTTGGGGAGGGGATGGTATTTGTAGAGTTAGTCATTGGTACCAACTATAGGTATATATGTGGATGTTTACTTAGCAATTCTTGCCACTATGTTTTTAATGTAAATACATTAATTGATAAACAAGTTTAGTAACTTGACATTTTGCACAGTCCTTGCTTTGGTTTCTTGGAGACTTTTAAAATTTCAAAAAGGAAAAAAAGCTGCAGGAAACAAATTTCTTAAAATACTAACCAGTCCTTGTAGATCTTTAAAAATAAAGACTTGAATGAGATACAGCTGTGCCCCATGCTCCAAGAGGCCTTAAGCCCATTACATCATGTGATTTAAGAAAAAAATACAGCCTTACATTTGGCTCTGTATATCATGCCCCACTTGAGTGACGCTCTTTTTAAAAAATAAAATGGCAAGAATGTTAGAAAAGGAGCATTAAAAAAAAAGCGAACTGTTGAAATTGCATATTAAATGCATATTAAATGACTTAATTTTGTGCAGCTTCAAGTACAGATTTTTAAAATGTGCACAAACATGAAGTGTCTCCTGAGAACTTCATGAACCTACTGCCACAGAGTAATTGCATTGCCAGAATTCCCCTTTCCTCCATACTTGGCAAAATAAGAAATTTCAGAAATTCATATGCCTGTAGAATAGGGTGAAATCATTGTGTTCCTAGATTAGCTTTTTTCTTAGAAACACTTATAACAGAAGGTTTTCTAAAGCAGTAATTGTTTAAAACTGAGATTCACAGAGGCTTTGAGAAAACAATTATGCATACATTTTCAAATTTACAAGTATATTCAGTACCTGTTTGAGTAGGTCTCTAAGAAAGGAAAAGTGAACTTTTGTCCTTCAGATTTTAATGCTCCTTGTAACTATAATGATTACAGCCTTTTTATGGAAAATGTGCACTTTGAATGTCAAAGGAAACAGTGGCATCTGCCAAAGTGTTGAAGTGTACTGTTCTTGCCAATCTGCTGAATGTGAATATGCAGAAGTTGAAAAAATTGAATGTGCGTAGTACCCTGTTTGCACATAATTAAAAAGTTGAACATGAAATCTGTTCTGGTTGTGGTACAATAATGATGAGTCAAGGGGGCAATCTTTGTACTTCTTTTGCTAGGCTGAGTACAGTAAATAGCTTCTTTTTAAGAATGTCTGAATAAACAAGTGCAAGCCTGAGGCTTTCTGGCTTGTACTCCAAGTTAGTCTATGTAGAGTAAACTTGGGTGTGCCTGTGCTGCCTGCAAAGGTGGAATCCCGTTCCTCCAAGAAGCACGGGATTATCAAAAAGACCGTTAAATGTCTCCTTGTAGGCAGTGTAAACTAGACCTAGTAGCTGAACTGCATTAGATTGAGATGCACTGCAGTTTTTTCTTAACGTTTTCAGTTGCTCTGATCAACGCTAGAGGGAGCTGAATACTTAAATTGCTGTTTTCCATTAATAAATACTGCAGTGGGATATGGGGACATTTTGTCTTCCAAACCCCATTTTTTTCCTGCAGCTGCCAAATTGGTATTTAAGCAAAATTACAAAATTTATGTGAAAGACACCACTTAAACCTATATCTTGCCAGTCCCTTATCCAAGTTATTTTTAATAGTAGAAGTTTAGCATAGCGATATCAAGTGATTCTTCTTTAATCATAATGGTAATTTTGTAATGAGTGTGTTTACAATTTCGAATCCCAACAGATTTTAAAATGGTAAAGTAGTCACAAAGCTGCTAGGAGAATAAATTGGATTGTGTCTGGAAAGTGATGTGAAAATAAGAGCATGTAATAGTGCTGCGGGCATCCATCAGTGCCTTCTGCTCCCTGTGTGGTTCATTAATGTGCTTAATTTCTAAACCACAGAAGTGGGAGAACATTGAAATGAGAAGTTGTGGGGTTTTTTCCCTTTGTAAGAGTAGCTTAAAAAAAAAGGGGGGGGGGGGGCGGGGGGTAGGAGGTGGCAGGGCAAAATACTCCAGAGATAGTCTTGCTCATAGTCTTATGCTTGAGGCCATGCCATGCCATGTGTCCTGGAGATACTCTGGTAACCCTTTTTCTTGCTTACCACATCCAGTGTACTGGCTGCTCACCAGCAGCCTGCATCCATAAGTTTGACAGGTCTGAGGAGTTCTGAGACTGGTTGGTAGAGCACAGCTGTGTTGCTGCAGGTCAAGTACCAATATTCTGGGCTTCAAAGAGTTGCCTCAGCAGTAATACAAAGGCAATGAAAATTGAAGAGACTATCTAAAATTGGAAACAAAGTGTAGAAGGAAAAAGGGGCTGTACTCTTCCTGCAAGAGTAGAGGCAAAGTAGTCTTTGATTTCCTTTCTTCATAGTTGCAGCTACATTTGTAACTCTTGGAGTTTGTAAATGGGAAAAAGTTCCTTCAGCTGTTTCTAAAAGGTTTTTCAAGAGGGGAGGCTGTCTTTTGAGACTACTTACCTGATGATTCCAAGTCTTCAACAAAAATCTTTATCTTGGTATTTCAGTTACTATGGTTTTATATTACATAGGAGCACAGCTGCAACTTTAACTATAGTGTGACTAGTGGCTGCCCTAAATAAAGGTGCCTATTTATGCAAGCATCTCTAAATCAAACAAAACCAAGCAGAAGCTCAAGCAGCTTTGTCTTTTCAGTATCTTTTGAATACAGGTGGCTCAGAAGCCTAGGCTGAATCTCAGTAAGGCCTTGCAGTTCTGTAACACTGTACAAAAATAGTTTGGCATGGTTCCTCCTTTTGAGAACGTCTGGAAGACAAAATGTGATGCATGAATGAATGAACAGGCAGGAATTGCAGCAGAGGGCAGTTTCGCTTGCCGAAGATATGGAAAGTTGCATCTTGGTTTTTTGCTATTTTTAACTCTGCTGCTACTTGGGAAAACCTAACCAACCAAATCTGAGTGCTTCTAATTTTTTGGTACCTGAAGAAATCGTGGTGAATTAAACATAATGTTCCAGCCGGAGTTTTGCTTAAACACTTCGTGAGGCAAATTCAATCTTTTTAAAATACACTGTTATTGCTACATTTTTATTATTTCCACAGTGCCATGAAGGTATCCATAGTCTGTGAAACTGATCTTGGTTTATATGAATTAGTAATTTAATGGATGAATGAATGGCTGTGCAGAAGTTGAAATGATTCTTGGGTTTATTTAATGAAATACTTTTTCATTTTTATAGAAAGTGATTATTGCTTTGAGCAGTGTTATCTGCTCACGTGATGATATTTGATAGTATACCTACCTTTAATGAAATAAACTCCTTAAATTGTATGAATTTGATTGCGTCTTCTGCTTTTTAAAGCTAACTTCATAGTTTCTAAATTGGGTCTCCTCATGCTGTTTTCTTTACAGAGAGTAAGCAGTGTTAGAAATTAGAAGCTGAGCTAATGGTTCTGCACCATAGTTAAGGAATAAAATGGTATACAATCCAGCCTCTGTGATAAATATAACTGATGTTTGCCAGCAGTATTGCTTGTAGTACTTCCTGTTCTAGTTTCATTTGGTGTCTCCTGCTATGACAGGAACACTGGATTATGTTCCAATTCAAATAGGAATAAAAATCATAATCTTGATGCTTATCTAGCATATATAGTACTCTGTATTGTAGCTGTCTGTCTGAAGTCCTCTTCATACTACCTGTTTTACAATGGTTGGGCTGAATACAATACAAGGAAATGTTTGTTGTTGGTTTCTGTTAGTCATTCTTGTAGATTGGTTGGGTTCTTGAAAGAGATTTTTACAGATTACAACTAAATTTTGCAGGGTCATCTGTTAGGTGGTATGACTTTCTCATTGTATTTGCTTGTTGTCTGTAATTGATTTGTGCTGTTTTTGAAAATATAACACTTTTTGTCTTACAGCAGAGGTTTTCTTGTGAGGAGAATGGAAAAGCCATCTGTAGCAATGTTTTTTGTCTGTATTTTCCCAAAAGAATACTAACTTTCATCTTTATCTGATGTCACCATGTGAAGGATAATAAACTAGATAAAATGGGACTTTATGTATTGCAGCTTTACTGGTACATCAGAAGGCCAGGATGGAGCGACTTCAACGAGAACTTGAGATTCAAAAGAAAAAGTTGGATAAACTAAAATCAGAGGTCAATGAAATGGAGAATAATCTAACACGAAGGCGCCTGAAAAGATCGAATTCTGTTTCCCAAATTCCATCAGTAAGTTGAAATGTTTGTAGGCCATAAGTGTAAACCACAAGTGTGATCTGTCACAATAAATTAAAGGAACAATTGCCTATATATTGACAATACACTAGTGACAGACAGTATAGCTAGAATTAAACTGGTAAATAGTGTAGTTCAGAGTAAAGACTAAATATGTGTTATTTAACCACAACCTTTCCATTCACTAATTGCTTTGTGAAGTGTTGCTTTTAAAGGCAGTCACAAAAAGCTTGACCTGGTAGTCTTTCTGGATGTTCTTAAAGGCATGATCACTTAACTTTTCAGACTACAGTTTAATACTCATTGCTTTCCACACAAAGTATTTTTTGGTCTTCATGCATATACCAATCTCAGAGAAATTGAGTAATGCACCAGTTTTCAGTGCCAGAAGATCAGCCGTTGATCTGGTGGATCATTGGCTGTGTCCTGATCACAATGTGGAGTTGTTCAGTCAGCTCTGAAGTCTGATGAGAGACAAGAATTCAGTGGGTCTGAAAGCTTTATGTAAGATTATGCTTGGATTAAAAGAATCTTCCTTATAATGACCTTTCTTTTATCTTCACTTCTGAAATAAATCTATGCTGTCTACCTATGCGTGAATGATAACTCATAATAAAATGGGAAAATTTAGTCTAACAGGCAGATTTATTTTTTCAGCTGGAAGAAATGCAACAGTTAAGAAGTTGTAACAGACAGCTGCAGATAGACATAGATTGCCTAACCAAAGAGATTGATCTCTTTCAAGCAAGAGGTACAGTATGCCTTAGTACATGAGCAACTGTAAATGTTGATTATTTTTTTTCCTTTCTTCTTTCACTGTCTGCATGTATCAAAAGTGTCTGTGTTTATAAATTATGAGTATAGACACTATTTGCAAAATCATCACGTTAGTTTGAGTGAAACCATGGGAGTAATTGTCTTCTAAGCCTGTTGTTTTTGTTGGCTTTATGATTTTCCTAATCCCACGGTCATTCCTATCTCTTACTTGGCTCAGAAGAGAGAAACTTGTGATGCCATTTATTTAATAAATGCTGGGGGTTGGGGGAATCTGGTTATTTGAGTACCAAAGAAGAGGGAGGAGAAATTTTCTAAATGATACAGCCATACATATGTGTCCATCTCTCTCTCATCTTCCACTTCTTCTGTCTTGTATTCAGCCTCTCTAGTTAGCAAATACAAAGTACAGCTGTAACTTCCAGTGTGCTCTCCTCCTTCCACTTTCCTTGTCTGCAGGGACACAGCCTTTGGTCATGAGGGTGAAATTACAAGACAGCTGAGCCAATTCAAGAGCTGCCAACAAGAGGTCCCTCTCTCTTCCTGTTTCCCTCTCTTGCCACTTACTGTGCTTCGGCTCTGTATTAGCTTTTTAGACCCTTTGCAGAGTTGATGCTGCTCACTAGCCAAGCAAAAAATGTTGCATTGCTGGAAAAGCTTGCTGCAGCTGATGTGAGGGAGAGGCACGGAAAGGGAGAACTGAGATAGTGAGAGGGAAGGGACTAATGCTTTCCACTCGCAGCAGCAGCGAGCTCTTAGATCGGTTCAGTCTTGAACTGTGGAAGTTCTTCAGACACTGTACCTGCAAATAAGGAGAAAGTAGACAGGTGTACTGAATGTAATTCTGCACTAAAAACTTGACCTTAAATAGAATATTCAAATTGCATGTGATTTTATATCTGTTTGTTACAGTAAGTTGAAGTTAGAAGTTCCTCAAAGTATTAAATCTAAGCATATGTAATACACTGCATAGTAGATAGCACATCTCTTTCAGTATAGTTACAATTTAGAAGAAGTCTCAGGTAAAACTTACTAATAAAATGCTGTTAAATATTTGAGTGACAGAAAAAAATGTTTAAGGAGTTTGGTCTGCTGGATTCTGTTACTGATTTTTATATTGCATATTTTGGGCAGTAAGTTTCTTCACGTGTATTGTTGACGTCTTTAATATCTCACTTGGGTCAGTATTGACACCTTGATATAAAAGGTGATAAGTGAATAATAGTACTGTTTCAGAATCACTGTCAATACCTGATAGGCTTTCCTATTCAAGTTTATTTTTAAAACTGCTACACTTTATTTTTCTTTGTTTGTTTTGTTTTTAGGACCACATTTTAATCCCAGCGCTATTCATAATTTTTACGATAATATTGGATTTCTTGGTCCGGTGCCACCAAAACCCAAAGGTACTGTACTGGTAAAATTTGGCTTTGATACTAATACCTGGTTTGCATCTAATATCAAGTTCTATTCTATGAATCAAGTTTAAATGTTGATTATGAAATAGATTATTTCAAAAGCATACAAACCTTGCATTGTATTTGTATTTGCAGTAAATGTGCTTCTGTTTGCTCTTGTTTCCTCTATTCATACATTCAGGAAAGAGAAGTATATTAAATGGGGTATATTTAAAGATGGCTAATATGTTGGGAGGTAGTTTAAGTAAACGGAAGCATGCATCTTTTTTTAAAAACGAGTGTGAGATACATTGCTTAGGGATCAGTGAAACTTGCTTAGATGACTTCATCATTGTCCTTGGTGAGGAGTGGATTTATTTACATGTTACAATAACTCAGTTTGGTTACCCTGACGGGACTTCCTGGCTACTGTAGAATTTGTATTAACAATTTACATAAAAGCCTCTTCTGACTATTGTTAAATACAGTTTTAGATAGTTGAAGTGGAAAGGAATGCTGCCCAATAGGGCAGTCAATATTGCTGAATTTATTAGTCAGTCTTGACTATTCTGCGTGTCATTGTTTTGCACGTTATTTCCCCCCCCCCAATGGAATGGCAAACAAAGCAGAATAATTACATCTTGTGTGTTGCATAAAGCAGAAAGTGAAATTACCTTGTTTGCAACAGCATCATACTATAACCTATAGGCAGACCACCAAATGAAATCGATAATCCACTAATGTTTCTATGCAATCTTTCTGTCCAGGAAGTTCTCCACATAATATATATGTGTGTGTGATTTGTCCTTGTGGTGTGCAGTAACTGTTGTTACAGAATCTTGTCTTAGGATTTCTGGCCATTCTGTATTTCAGAATGGTCTGGATAAATTGGATTTTTTTTTTTGTCCTCCAGACTGTAACTCCTCCAAACTGATACTGTTCTTCATGCTTTATAAGGTTTTTTTATCCTTCATTATCCAATCTGTTAGTGAAAATACTGAGTAAAGTTAAATCCATATGCAGTCCTATTAGACACATTTTACATCTGAACCATGAAGAATTTATCAGCAGTTCTGTCAATTACGTTGTTCCCTTTACAGTAAATAAAACCTAACCTATCAAAGAAGGAAAATTAAAATTAATTTTCTGTGACTAGTTGTTAACATTTACATTGACTCATCTTCTAGGAACTCACAAATTTAAGTGTTTAATTTGGTACAACCTATCCTGAAAATGCAAAGTTAATCCTGACTGGTTTATAAACCTCTGAAGTCCTTCTTATCCTTTCTTTCTTTTTTAAAAAGTATCACTACTGTATCTTAGTCCTTCATTAACTTTAACTTTCAGTTCATTTTATTTTAAGTTTCAGTTGAACTCTGATGTAGGTTATGACTTAAACCAGAATTACCACTGTTCAAAAAAGAATGAAAAATAATTCTTTTTGTGTTGTGATCAGTAGCCTTGTACTTCCCAAAGCTGTCACTGTCATTTTGCAGCAGTTGCAATAGGCTAGTTGCTAATGACATGTTCTCCAGTTGAAATAATTGGCTAAAAGATTTTGCTGCAGTAACCTAAACTGGGAACCCTTAACTTGAGAAGTCACTCTTCTCTTTTCAACTTTTTCATCTCTTTTCATCTTTTCTCTTTTAAAGTAGTTGAAGATTGTTGGCTAATGCATCATGCAAAAAGATGCACTTGTATGCTTGGGAGGATTACCCTATAGCATGACAGAGCTAGGCATTGATTTTTTCTTTAGTATATCTGACTGCTTATCTTGTTTGAGGAAGAACTGCTGATATTCATTCAAGGGTCAAAATGTTAAATATGTCCAAAGGTTACAGAGCACTTATTTCTTGTCATAATGAATTTTAGACTGCTCCATAGACCTCAGTCTTCTAAATCTTGTGCATGTTTCCTTTCCTGATTAATTTCTAAATTTTATCTCCTTTTCATGCAACAGCTTTGAACTGAGACCGAAAGGGAAGAAAGCAGAGTGAAGGGATGGGAAACTTGCTTTTTATAGTTTCACCTTGTGCCATTTGGCTGACTTACAATCAAGCTGTAGTCAAGGGAAGGGGCTGGTAAAAAGCTGCCTCTGTCACTTGTAATAACTGTGCTGTTCTCAGAGGAACAAGATAGTTCTCAGTTACTGAAAAATAATCATCTCAAAATTCTTTCCATGCTGTTCTTGGTTAGTAACTGCTTATCTTATCTCTTTCATGTCACAGATCAGAGGTCCATTGTGAAAACACCAAAGACTGTTCCAGACACAGATGAAGATGAGGGAGCTCAGTGGAGTTGTACTGCCTGTACTTTTTTAAATCATCCAGCCTTAAATCGCTGTGAACAGTGTGAAATGCCCAGGCATTTCTGAGCCAACGGGCCCGTTACCTTTTGTAAAACCATAGCAAACATACAAGGAACTATCCAGTCATTGGGGGGGCAAAAAAAAGCATTTATGCGTAGGATTTTGTAAAATTGAAGGTGTGACGAGATGGTATTTTGCTAATATTAAATGTCAGCCCACAGAGCTAGTAATACCTCAGTGTTGTGTCACAGGCAGTTGAAATTGATCGGTTGAAAGGTAATCTGCTGAAAGACTCAGTTGCCAGCTGCCTAAACCATGTACAGTATTACCAGTATCCCAGTAACACACACCATGTTCAGTGCTTGGGTGTTGCCCATCCTCTTCTCTGCCCCGATGTCACTACTGAATTTTGACAGGGGAAAGGAATAGAGTGCTAGCGTTTTTGTTTTCAGAGCTTTCAGTGAAACACTACATGCACAGAGGAGATCTAAAAGGAACAAGGTTTAACTATTTAAACTGTTTGCTGCCACACAGTGCCTTCGATAAAGGGAAGAACTTCACAAATCAGTGGTACTCTTTGCCTTGTCTTCCCTGAAAACATCTCTGTGAAGCCAGAAATCAGTACAATCACATCTAAAGATGAAAAGGAAAAACTGCATGCGTTGTCTGTACAATACACACAGTGAAATACCCCAAAGCTTTTTCCTCCTGTACATAGCTCTAGAGCCTGCTTTAAGTGATTTCTTTTCTTCACCTTTATTATTTTCTTGTACTTCTGTATGTATAGTGTAATAGTCTTTTTGTTAACTTTCTTTTTTCCCTTTAAGTGATTAAGCACGATCATGTCCCTTTTTTTAAGCTTTTATCTGAGAGAAGCGATGCCTTAAAATAAGAGCATTAATAAGAAACTATGCACAAAATAGCTTTCCTCTGCTCATTCTGTACATTGCTCTTGTAAATGCTGATGATCTGTGAAGACCTGCAGATGCAGCGTGGTAAAAATGCAGGAAAAGTTGGAAGAGTTATGCATATAGTTCACTCTGTACACTGAGTTTTACGGTGGGTGACACAAGGTAGCATTTTGTCTGGCGTGAGGAAACTTTTTATACGAAGAAACTTTCAACCCACCAACAGATCAGCATCCGATTTAAGCTTGCTTCATCTGCTGGGTATCTTGCAGACTCCTGAAGAGAGATTTGTTGGGGAAGTACATACAGTGCCAAAATCAACAGCAGCAGCATCGTACAGCTTTGTTCAAGGACTTTAAATGCTTTCCTGTTTTGGCAGCCAGTTTCTAAACCTGACTTTGTGGTGAAGTCTCATATTTATAGAAAACAAGGATAGCAATATTTAGGACAACTGAAATAAAGGCTGGAAAAGAGAAATCAAACAGACTTGAACACTGAAGCAACCTCAAGCATCTCTTTATTTTGATGATCTATTTTTTTAAGGAAAATATTCACATGATCGGGGATGTATGTAACCAAGATCAAGAAAATGGAATTCCAGTACAGTATGCATGAAAGACGGCACGCAAAGAATTATGTAGCAGCACTTAGCGTGAGGCTGGAGGGAGTGCTCACAATGTAGCAAGAGACAAAGTAGACTGTCACCCACTGTAAACATTTGCCAGTGGACACTTTTATTAGGAGTTTTACAAGTGATCTATGTGAATGCACAGAGGCCTTTGTTTTGAAGGCTTTGCATTTTTTTATGTGGGAAGAAAATGCCAATCCCAGGTAATTAGGCAGTAGACCCAAAGCACTTGCATTCAATGCATTTTGTTTATAAAATGAGGCCTTGTTTTTCAGCTTCATCTGCAGTTCTATGTGAAGATTGACAAATCAGTTTTTACCTGTTTATTAATAAAACCTAATTTGGATATCTTGAGTTGATGGTTTTGTGATTTAGCTGGGTAAACTGCCTTTGTAACAGATAAGTTATTTATAAAAATTAAAAAAAAAAAATTATATTCTAATGTTTGGTTTTGTGATTTGTTTGCTTTTTTTCCATGCTGTGGAGCAACAGAATACTCACGGACCAATAAGCGTTAACAGTATTAAAAGTAGGCTGATTTCTTACGACCAGAGATTTTATTTAAGCCTTGGTTTTGTCGAATCTTGTATCTTTCCTCCCATGCATTATTCTATTTAATTCTAATTCAGTGAGCGTAAGGAATGTATTCCATAAAGTTGCGCTGACAAGATTGTGTCCTGACCAAAGAACCATTCACTTATTCATAAAGTAGTAAGCTAGACACAGGCCCTTTTTACTTCATGCTTTAAGGGTTTATGATTTTAGAAATACTATTCAAAATGGGCAACCAGTTTGTCTAAGCTAATAGATTATATGCTTTGTGTACTGTTAATAGAAGCATAGTTTAGGAATTAGTATGGTTAAACTGTATTTTGGTGCTATGTATATTATAGTGCTATGAGATGTGGAGTGTTCCTGGACATGCCTTTCCCACTTGGACCCTGTCTAGACAGACATTTGCTATGTGGAGTTGGGCTTTTCCTGAGTCACAGTGATGCCATGTAAAAGCCCTTCAGGAGCCATCTATAAACAGATTTAACTACAGATCCAGCAAAAAGCTTTCCTTAACACACGTTGATCAACTGGAGTGCCTTAATCTGCCGTATGAAAAAGTGTTTGGAGTGAGGAGGGCAGCTGCGCTGAAAAAGCAAACAACAAACTCCAGTCAGCTATGGGGTGGAAAAAGCATGTTCAGAGAAATAGGTAAAATGGAATTCTGCTCATCCTATCAAAGCATAATTAATCTTTTCCCTGCATTTATTTGAGTGTTTATTTTCTGAAGGAAAAAAAAAAGAATGTTTACATCCTAGCTCCAGCTAGTTATGCAGAGCCATCAACACATTAGTATGAGAGTGTATCAGGCTGTATTTTCAGTAACTGATCCTGGAATAGTGGGACAAGAGAAATGACATCTCCAGTGTCATCCGTTCCACAGACTTTTGCCTTCACTGTTAGGAGTTTTATGTTCTTCCTGTATTTTGGGTCATGTATATCGTTACCTGTTTCTTCAAGTGGATACCAGTATATTGGCATATCACTGCTGTGTGTTTTTAAAGGTTTTGAAGGGTTTAAATTTTGAAGGATGAAATAGAACTATATTTCACTGCTTTTTTTTTTTCTTTTTCCTCATAAAAGATAAATATAAAAATGAAACATATGTTTTAAGGTTAAACCTTGTATTGTGAACATAAGTAGTTTATCTTGGATGCTGATTTACGACTATGTTTCTGTACTGTCTTTGTCAGGTATCTGTAATTGTAAAAAAAAAAAAAAAAAAAAAAATCACTCTTTAGTAGGAGGGGAGAAGCACACACTCCCTGGCTTTTAGAGGCTTCTGTTTATTTTTCGTGAATATGATGTTCATCACTTGGTCAAGCTTCAGAATTGGGATAACTTTAGAAATGTAGGTGGCTAAACTGAAGAGCTGGTAACAGGGCCACTGTGTCATGTCAGCTCTGTGGAACTGACTTCAGTTGACATTGCTAGTTTTCTACATAAGTTAGAAAAACATTTGTCTTCTGCAGTCTCCTCAGTAGAGCTGTTCTGTTGCCCAGGAGTATGGTTATGTGTGGCACCCCTAAAATTCAGATTAATTGTCAAATTTGGTATCATCAGTCTCAAGCTAATGATACCTCAATTTTAAAACTGCGTGGTCAATATTTGTGCCTGTCTATGTGTGTTATTTGTGTGAGCTTAATCAATTTTAAGATCTTGAAACATCCACCTTCAGCATATTTCATAGATGCCCAGGGAGAATACATCTTTCATTTTAAGAAAAGTATCGTTATCAGTACTGCATTTCTTCAACCAAATTCATCTACATTGAATGTACATTGGAGCCTAGACACAAATTAAAGGAAGACTTGATTAAAGGTGCTGAACAAGCATTAAAAAAAAAAATAAGCCAAATATTGAAATCTACTGAGTGTTTGCCCTTTTCAATACTACTTCTTTGGTATTCTAAAATGGGGGGTATTGCTATAAAACAGTGGCAGAAACTTTTCAATACAGTTCACTAACAGCATCTATAATGTAGCTTGTGATCCATGGCAACTCTTACTAATACTTAGTTCTAACTTTCAATAGTAAGGAAATGCTTTGACATGCTTTATTTATCTCTTATTTGTTGAAGAAAATCATATAGTTTGAATAGAAAATACAAATTAGCTTTAAACTTTTGATTGCTTTCATTGGTACAGAGTAGAATGATTAGAGTGCATTCCTTTCTCAAGCCTGACTGCTTGAATAGCTCTTTTATTGCTTTGAGGAACAGTCTTTGATTTTATGTAGTCCAAAATGCCTTGTGAGGCTCATGTTTTATGTAACCTACTTAAAAATTACTGGAGAGTGAGAGAACAGGAAGAGTTAGTATGAAATGTTTGAGGGCTTCAGGCTCCGTGATGAGCTTGAGTGCTATAGGAACACTTGGGGTTGATAATGGAACATTGAGAATGATGCAATTTGGCTTTTTTTCTTTTTTGCTACAACTCTCAATGGTTTTTTATTTGTTTCTCTTTGAGCAATTCCGCATCAGTTACATGCTTGCTTCTACACTAGAGCTGCTCAAACAGTGCCACATTCAGAGGCAGCACTGGTAGAACTCACTGAAGTGATTGCTTCATTTAGACAGTTAATTCCTAGTGGTGTAAGTGGATATAATTACGTTTTCTTTAACTATGCAGTTATTTTTAATACTTAACCAAAATGTTAAAATCTCTGGCCAGTGCAATGCTGCTGCAGGCATGAGTTTAGCCAACTGTTTTTCCCAGTGTCCCATTCTCTTCATTGATTTAAGTTGCAGATGTCTGTGCATATTTACAGAGGACTTTGAGCCAAAATGGTTATCTACATGGGTTCTAACTGCCTATTATTTGCAAGTTTATTTAAAATAATAAAACACTATCATACTGCATGTGAGTGCAGATTTTGAAGGAGAAAAGTAGCATATCAATTTGGGTACTACTCAAATGAGCAATCTGAGATGCTTGTATAAACCTAATACCATTTTTTATGGATGCACATTGTGTTACAGCTTTAAATTCTGTGACTGCTTGCTATTTTTCCTCACTGTTTATAGGAGTACAGTGCCAATACAATTTTGATGTAGCTGATTTGGTAACGAATGGAGAAAGCGTTTATTAAGCATTTTTAATGTGGTTTTGTCTTAGTAGATATCAGCAGACCACATCCAGCCAGTGACTGATAAGCTTTGCCTAAATTCAAGTTCGTATTGCAAGTGATTGAAATCCAGGGCTAAGAAATACGATGATGGAGAGAGGGAGGAAATGGACTAAGGAATGCTGTGTCCTTTGTTCTTCGTATGCAGAAGCAAGTGGTGTTGCTTTTCTTGCACCCCATTGTAACATGCAAACATGTTGCACGTAACAAACACATTTATCATATCACGTAGCCAGTCATCGGGGGATTCCTCGTTTTTGTGGTGGTTGATTGAGTTGGTTGATGTGTTATGTTCTGGGGCACGATGACCAAATGTGTTTCTGTCCCATGATTTCTTTGCAGGCTTGTACAATACAGTGCGAAGTAAGGTCACCAGAGGAACAGTAAGGCTGGGGAACAGCAGCATCAGAGTATTCAGTTTATGTGCATTTTGACAGGAAAGGATGGCACACACCTCGGGCTCGCTTCACAGGCAGCGGGAGGAGCGGTCTGTGTAGGAGGCACCCAAACCCAGTTCACACACAGCTCATTTCCCCTTACATGAGAAGTGCGGGTGTCACCGCTGTGTATCTGCTCGTGTGACAGTCCATCGTGTGCTCCATCGTGTGCTGGAGTCTCACGCTTGGCATGTTTGGTTATGTGCCAAGGAAAGGTTCATAAGGTCCCACTAAGAAAAGGACAGTGGGAAGCAAATCCCTGGCGTGCCTCGTCCGGCTGGTACATGGCTGCTTACCCATGGCGGAGGAGAGGTGGCTGCGGATAAAATGGGTTATTCTGCCTCTGCGGTTTTGCAGGTTGGATGCTTATTCCTTAAAATAGACACTTTATAGTCTCAAAAGGAAGGCCAATGCATCAGTAATTATGGATTAGCTTTTTACCATCATCCTACAGTAATAAAATCTTAAAAGTGGTGTTTTCTGTTTAAGGTAATAAATCTAGAGTTCAAAACAGGCTAGTGAATATCGGTAACTCTTCTGATGTCACAGGAAACGTGTGTGTCAGATGAGAGGATGAATGTTTGGAGTGAAATCTTGATTATGAAAATTATCAGCCCAAAAACTTCAAATAAAAAATTAGTTTTATAGTGGCTTTATATTTATGTTGATCTAAGATTATAAGCAAAGCAATATTTGTATGTATGGAATGTCTCTTATCAGCCGATACAAAAAAAAATTTCTTCATTGACAAACTAGTCATGGTAGCAACTCTGTACTTCATAGTTAGCTGTAAATTGTAAGTTGGGGAGCCCTTTTTTTTGTTTTTTGGGGGGGTTTGGGGTGTGGTTTTTTTTTTTAATTATTTTTAATATTTGGCATTTCATGCGTTGTATCCTGGGTAGAACATAACTGGACAGATGGATTTATTTTTTACAAAATCTTTTCTCAGTTTTGCTTTTGTTGTTTGTTTTTGTTTTGTGGTAGTCAGATTTCCAGAACGACTTGTGTGGTGTCGTACAGTATTGTAAGGGAGGCTTACTGTCACCCAGTCTGGGGGGCTGCTGTTTGGAAGAAAGAGGCGGAAGATACTTGGATGCGTCACACCCCTTCATACTCCTCCGGTTACTTTGGAGCTGGAGCTGGCTGGCACCCTATGAATCACAGTGAAAAAGTATGAAATGCCATTCAAAAGGTATTTGGCTGAAACTAAGTTTGTCTAAAGGGGCTTGTTAGAGAGGACAGGGAAGGCAAGTTGGGAAAGTTGTAAAAACCACCTTCTTGTGCAGCAATTGAAGCAGGAGCAGGTCCAGCACTTCTTTCTGCTGGAACATTTATGACACCACTTTAGGGTTTGGATGCTTCCTCTCATGTATAACCTGTAAAGACATCCTGAAGTTAATAGAAGTTTTCTCACAGTCTTTGTTGCAATAGCATTTTTTTGCTGCTAATGGGGGTGGAATAGGGCAGAGAAACAAAGGATCCTGAAGATACTAAATAAAAATTGTAAAGATACTATAAGTGCCAGTACCACCACAGTGATCGCTTATCTTGGTAATATTACTGTGTCACTGGCTCACTTTCTAAAAGATGCTCTGCACTGGTGATATGGCAGCTGTGCTCCAAGCAGTGTGCAGAATGTGAACCCAAGATTTTGCTATTCCCTGTGCCTTCATTCATCTCTGTCCCTCTCTCTGCCTCCACCTTTGCCTTTCCAGCTTTCCTTTTCCCTCTCTCTAATTAGAGACTTGAACAACCACTCAAGCCAAATTTCCTATGTTTTGTTGCAGCTATCCGGTAACTACAGTGAAAATTTGGATTAAAACTGGGATGTGTATTTTGTTTCTTTCACGAGCCTTTTCCTTCCCTCTCTGTTTTGGGGCCAGAAATGAAATTTAAACATGACCTGAGGAAAGAAAATACTGTCTCCCGACAGATACCCGACACGGTTATGAAGAGATTGTCATGAGGTGTCTTTCCCACCTGCAAGAACCACTTTTTGGTAGCCAAAGTCTTCAGATTAAAATTGCTGTCCTAGAGAGGATGTTGGATGCTGTCATCGGACATCTGGCTTGAAGTCAATGTGGTTTGATCCTGTGTCATAGATGTGTGTGGAGAAAGTTGCCCAGGTCCTTGTCTATCTGTTCCATGGCAGCGGTATTACCTTTCTCATTTTTAGTTTCTTGTGCAATTCCCCTGTGATTGTGAAAGCATTTGGAAGTGTGTACCTCTTTTTGTGTCTTCTATACACGTTCTTGAATGTTAAGGTTTCCAAGAAATGGGGCTGTGTACTAGAGGTTCATACTATGCCAGTGCAACTAAGCTGCTGCTGTCCTTAAGTAAAGAAAAAAGAAAGAAAGAAAGAAAGTCAGTGTAACTCTTGGCTTTAGAAACCCTTCCTAATCCTTGGCACAGCTGCCCTGTACATGAGAGAGAAAATGTCATGTTAGTGTTTTTTTGAGCTGAAGAACATGACACAAAAGCTTTCCCTCTTTAATAATGATTAATTATAAGGGGGGGGGGGGGGGGGGCAGTGTGTGTCTGCAGATCTTGATACTTGCAAATTGCTTAGGCTTTTTGAATCCCTAAGGAAACCAAATGCTGTGCTGCCTGGCCAGTGTTCTGCCCCTGTGAGCTTCACTTCTGGCCCTGGGACTCTGGACTGCAGGTAACAGAACAGCAAGGGCTGAGGCTAAATTCCCTTTTGGTAGTGGACCCTCAGGCTCCCCAATGGATCTCCCCAGGGAACGCATTTCTGCCAGCCCCACAACCCTAGCCATCAAGCTCTACCCTCCAAACTTATCAGTAGTTTTGCTCTGCAAAACAGACCTTTTTTCAAGGCAACTGCCATGCGTTCCGGTGCTCAATGCTTCCTGAAGAAACAGTAGAGTTGGGTGACAGAGTGAAATACTTTACTATTCACGTGATTTACAATTGCACCCAAAACAACTATCAGGCGTAGCTGTGCTTGGAAACTTCCTTCCCACTTCAAGACCCCAGCCGTGTTCAAAGTGGACATAAGTAACATGCAAAGGTATGTCTTATGTAGTTTTGTTGGAAAGTGTATCATCCATCTCCTGATCTATTGCTTCGTGTTGGTTTTAATTTTCTTTCAGTTACTTGATACTCTCCTATGTTTTCATCCTATTCTTTTCCTGGACTAGTACCTGTATCCTGACAGCAGGATTGAACCTGCTATTGATTTTTGATTGCACGCAGTGGTTTAATTCAAGGCTTGAGTCAGCATCTAGATCTCACTTGAACATCAGTCTGTCCACCCCATGGCAACCATGCTTTTGTCTTGGTTTTTAGAACGCTTTTATTCGTTCCAGTACTGTCCCTGGAGTGGTAGGCTGCTGTGTGCTGATTTCAACTCGGTGTCTTCTAATTCCACTTGTGAAATTCATCTCATGAGACTTTAAGACAAAATGCATTAGTAATGCTTCAGAGCAGGGATTGCATCAGTTGTCCCACAGTCGTGTGTCCCCCGTCCCCCCCCCCCCCAGCTGGAAGTGTCCTCGTTACTCGTTTACAGGGTTGTACTCCGTGATGCTTCTGTTCTCTGTGGAGCCATGAATTCTGTGTTCTGGCATCGGAATGGCACACCCTCCCCAGGGGTGACAGGGAATGGCTAATCTCAGCATTGCCCATCGTTTGGTCACAGCTGCCATTTTCTGACTAGTGTGGAGGGGCTTGTACTTCTGAGGCCGAAAGGAAAATGATATCAAGTGTTGATTAATTTTTTTTTTTCTTTCTGAATTTTATTTGTATGACTCTAGCCAGGTCTCAGAGGTGACACAGCTCATCTCACAGCACAATTGATTCTGCTGTTACTGCCATAACCTAATTGTTTTTCTCTTCGTTTTTTTGAGAGTAAAAGCATTTAACTCTGAACTTAGAAGAGACCAACGCGTAAAGCACACCAGTGAAGAAGTTGTGGATAAGGGCCTGAGGTAGGTGGCATAAACTGGATTGCTCAGAGGCTTGTCACGTCTGTCGTTAGTCATCTGTTAGCAACTCCCACGTGATCCTCTAAAGCAACAGCCATTGCTCATGTTTGAAAAAGCTTGCTTTCTGTGGTATTCTCCACCCTTGAAACCCTGCTGTGTCATATTTAGCTACAGAAGCAGCTCCATACCTGCAGTTTCTGCTGGCTGCTTCTGGATGTTCTTTATTTGGTGGTTTGAGAGGGTGCCTGCCAGCTGTCAGGACACAGGCACAGTTAGTTCTCCCTGCGCGTCCTCAAGCAGTAATGCGAGCCAGCGCGCTCGCTGACCTTCTCCAGGTGTTTTTTCATCAGCCTCCGATATCTGGGTTGATGGAGTTTGCTTTCCCTGCCTTTTTAGCCCTTTCCAGTCTGGAGCAGGTAACCCCGCTGCAGTGTTGTGAGGAGTTGTACCATGGTACGGGCACAGGGAGCTCCCAAACCACGTATTTTCTCATTCTGTCTTGACTTTCCTGCTAGCATGTTTGATGGTGCAGGGCTTGATGTAATGTACAGGAGCTGCTGAGTCAACCCTGAGCTGGCAATGCTTTATGGTACTCTTAACCCCATATAGAGCTGTCTGGTCCCTGGGCAGGCAGGAGAGGAGCCCGTGTTTCCCGCTTTGTCCAGAATCACAACGGGGCCAGCCTGTGGGAGCCTTTGCTTTCAGCTGTGTGCAGCTTTCAGCACAGATTAGCCTGCCCTTCGGATGCCGTGTACTGAAGAGCAGTGTTTCCAGGCAGGGCCGCAGCAGCACCCCTGGGGATGTTCCAGCAAAACCCTGCGTGCAGCCTGGGTTGTGGGTCCTTTCGGGTCCCAGCTCTGTATCGGTGTGATGTCATATATATGCATCATAACGTTGTCTGTGTCCCCCGGAAGATTTGCTTTGGGAGTTGTGTAAGAAGGATGGGGATGTCTTTTCTTTTTACAGATTCTTGTACATACGGTAGAGTCTAGAAAGCATGCGTAACTTTTGTAGTATTATTACTAATGGCCGTGATGCAATTCTGACTTGAAATGGGACAAACCACATTCTCCAGAACTTAAAAAAGACTACATTTTGAGCCCTGAAAGCCAAGAGCTGGGCACCACAGATGCAGTATTTGAAGCGGGCCTGAATAAATGAGAGTCAGGATGGCACAGTGTTGGGAATCATTTGTTGGTCCGTGGGCAAATACGGGCTCCATCAAGAGGCTCAGGAAATCCTGCCTTCAAGCCAGCGTTGCTGCTGTGCCGGTGATGCGATAGCTGGACACGAGGGGATTATTTGTGCTTCTGGCAAGCTGCAAGCAGGTTTCAGATAGCTGTGAGCTCAAGCCCGTATGTGCTGTGTCGCACATCCAGCCTCCGCCTGGCTAGCGGGGAATTTTATTTTCAGTTTTAGAGAGATGTGGGTGCACAACCCAGCTGCCTGGCCTTGGGCAATTGTATAGGTGTGGTGATCCTGCTCCCCAAAAAATCCAAGGAAAGAGGGTGTAAAAGGAATGCAATAGAAAATTGTGGCATTTTGAATTGCTTTGGAAGACGCTTCCCCCCGCCCCTCCTTAATGCTGCCTTACAGTTGCATGCCTGGAATGCTTGTTTTATATTTGCCTAAATCTTGACTGACACATATACAAGATAATAAACTCAACTACTTAAAATCCCCTGTGTTCAGATTGACCAATCGCGTCCAAAGTACACCTGGAAAGACTTTAGAGATAACATTTGTAAGGCAATGCTCTCTGGACTCGAAGAGAAAGTGTTTTTCCAATTAATTTCTGTCTAAGGGTTGGCTGTGATACTTATCCAATTGGCAAACCTAGTTTCAGATTTCAGCTTTAAAATATAATTGGCAGCTCAGCAAATTCATAAAATTGATCCCCATTCACACTTATTTTTGGCTTGCGTTAAGAATGTGCCAACCTGGAACTCTAAACTTAACCCCGAGTGACTTTCCCAGGGCCGCTGCCCTGAAAGGGAAGTCTGGCAGCAGCGCCTGGGCCCCGGCCAAGATAAATCCTGAGCCGCCGATGTCAGGGCAGCTGTACTGTAGCTTGAACCGCAGGTGAGGGGCGAATAAAAAGACACGATGAAGGGTGGATTTTGTGAAATGCCCCCTTTCTGAAACCCGTTATTCAAGCGATCCTGTGTTTGGCGCTCGCTGCTCCGCAGTCTGACACGGTGCTGCAGCTCCGAAGACCCTCTGAGCTGCCAAGCGCTCTTCTAGGGCTGCTTAAACACAACGCGCAGGCTAGAGGTAGGATGCGGCGCAAACGCTCAACAAAGCAGCGTGTCTCAGCTCTGCGTCGTGGCAGCAGAATCGGTTCAGCCGGTGGGATCGAGCCTCGCCTGCGGGTGCGTGACTTGCAGGAGCCTCTCTGGCCAGGAGGCCCAGGCCCAGGTCTCTTCGTGCCGAGCAGAGCCAAAACGCCGCTGCACAGCCCTCCAGCGCGTGCTGTCGTGTCGTGTCCGTGGTGATGAAGGGCGTGCAACTCCTGCTGATGGGATTTATGCCAGCGGATGGGACTGGCTTGTGAAAGTCAGCCCTGGAGCAGCAAATCCTGTTGCTAGTGCTACCACATTGACACCTTGTGGTGGACTTGGCCATCATGGTTTTTAAAAATATATTATTGGTGTATGTCTTGCAGATGTCAACTGGTAGACTTTTCCTAGAGGCATTCCACTTGGCTGTTTATACTTTTTCTTTCAACACCTCTACTTAAGCTCCCTCGGACAAATACAAACATTAGAATATCAAAGAGCAAAGTGCAGAGTCTGACCTAAACCAGTGTCTCCCAAATACTATCCCCAGTTGCATATCAGTATCATAAAAGAGGAACAGATCTAACCACTGGAGAGTACTTTTTTCTGCTCTTCTACTAATCTAGAACTTGGATTCTCTGCCCCTTTTTTTTTCCATAATATTGTTACTTTGACTTCAGCTTAAACTGATACTCTTTTTTTTCCCCTTCTGCAAGGCTTAAATATGACCTCTGTAACCTAAGAAAGGTGGTCTAAAGGTTTAAAGATCTTCCATCTGTTTCTTTAAGTGAAGCCAGTGCTCCAATTCACCATATGTCATATATTACGTGTGAGCAAAAGGATATTCAGATGCTGAAGTTCTTCTCTGAGCATGTTTCCCTGCTGGAAATAACATTTTTACAAGCTTCTGTATTCCCTTCAGTCTCTTCCGAACAGGACCTCCTGTGGGGAGATCTCGGTAATTCTCATTCCGATGATAGTTTTGAGTAACATTTATAATTGTTTGCCAATGGCTGTGTATTTTTCGGCAATAATAAACTATAGCCAAGTTTGCTTCCCTGCTAAAAACTGCAGCCTTTGCCAGGCTATCGTGGCATTTGTGCCTTTGGGTCCCCTGGAACCGCAGAATGTGGTTTTATTTATGAAGTGCATTTTGCCATTTACCACTTCGAGTGGTAAAAGCCATCACGTTCCTCTGCACTTCTCTCGCTACCCCTCCCAGCAAGTGTTGGTTGCTCTTTAGTCCCGTTAGGCAGTTCTCATCTCTCTGCAGCTCTTCCACTGACAATGCGAGGAGAACATTAATCCTATAGTAAAACTAGGTCTAATCTGGAAACCAAATCACCAGATGGTGATGGTATCTTTGTCTTGTCTTTGTGTTCAACCTTGTAGTTCATTCAGTTACTATAGTTGATACCGCTT
Source organism: Astur gentilis (assembly GCF_929443795.1). Taxonomy (NCBI): domain Eukaryota; kingdom Metazoa; phylum Chordata; class Aves; order Accipitriformes; family Accipitridae; genus Astur; species Astur gentilis. The sequence continues at coordinate 33,853,602 of NC_064884.1, read as the reverse complement.
CTTACTTAGCTGTTTTCTCAGTTGTTTGGGATCTCTGCAGATATTAAATTACAGATACTAAATTCAGCAAGCTGACAGTCATAGGAGAGCTGGACCCCACTTTGCTCAGTGATGCGAGTGTGCAGATGGACGGCAGCCACCCTTTTCAATCTTACTTTGCACAGCAGTACCTTTCCAAGGTTTATTGTGTCATCTGTAATGTACTATACTTGCTTCTACCAGCTCTATGTTTTTTTCTATGTTTTTTTAATTCTACTTAATACTTTTTTGGTCCTCTATGAGAAAATTTATTTTCAGTTGTCCAGTTTGACTGGGTTTTATGCCATCCATGTTTTGCTGCCTGCTTCTAGTTTATGGTGTTGTTCTGCCGTTCGGTGTCCTGATGCCCATTTGTCTTCCGTATGAAACCAGTAGTGTTAGTAACTCCCTCAAATGTACAATCTTGGTGATGGTAGGTGAAGGTTGAACGTTGCTTTTGCAGGAGGATTTAAGGTAGTTAAGTGTGTATGGTGGCTGAGTTTCTGCTAGCGTGCTGTTTGATCCTTAGAGAAGAGAAAGCTGTACGAAGTCAGCAAAAGCACCTGTGAAGGTAACTTTGCCTCTGTTTCTTTCCCCAAACAGCTTTTGCCAGGAAGACTGCTTTAGGGTGCGATGGGAAAACAGCCTGAGCACGTTGGATCTTGGCCAGGCTAAAGGTATCTATGTCATGGTTTTAACAACAGCAAAACCCAAAACCAATCAATATTAAAAATAAAATAAAAAAAAATAAGAAAAAAAAAAAAAAAGAAAAAGAAAAAAACCCTTCAGCTGGGGGGCACAGGTGAAGTGAGAGATAGGATGCTATCTGGGCTTGAGCAGGAGGAGTGTGCGGCAGAGCAAGGGAGGAGGTGAGCACCCGGGGCAGGGGGGGAGCAGGGAAGTGAAGGGAGCATGAAACAAGCGTTTGGGGTGGCCGTGGGTGGGTGGTTTTGCAGAGGTGAAGGAGAGGCAATGGGAGGGGGAAGGTTTTTTTTAACTTGTGACCCACTCCATAAAGAGTGTGATAGAAATCCTGAGCCCTGTGAGAACAGGAGAGAAAAAAAAAAAAAAAGTGTAAAAGTTCGGGAAGCCGAGGAAACTGTGTGACACAGGGGAAAGGCAAAGAGAAGGAGCTGGCAGTGCAGTTACAGTAAGCAATTCTGATAGTGCTGTTCATCAGCAGAGGCACATTGCCTAATTTCCCTGCTGCCTTCAGAGGCCTGCCAGCCCTGCATACATTGTCCTAACATTCTGGCTTGTTGCCTTCCATGTGCTGTCCCCACAAATCACTGCATTCACAGCTTTCCTCCATTTGTATGTCCATTTTGATTGCATTTGCCAAGTCAGCACATCAGTACACCTTACTAAAGAGTTCCTCCAAGCCTGCTGCAAGACTTCAAGGCAGTGAGCCCAACTCAGGGCAGAGAAGGGACATGGCTAAAACACTATAAAAACCCCTTCACTATCGATTGCTAGTCCTAGCGCTTTCTTAATAATGCTAATGATGATCGGTCCTGTAATATTAAACTGTTCTTCTCAAGGGTTCAAAGCATCCCAGTCCCACCAGCACAGAGGAGGTAAATACTACAGCGGTCTTGCATATATGTGGGTGAACGCAGAGCAGACGTACCCTGAGGCAGAGAAGCAGAGGGCTTGTGGTGGCAGAGTGAATGAGTGACAGCTCCAGGAGTAAAACTGAGGTGTTCCCACTCCTGGCTTGGGGAAAGTCCATGCAAAAGGTGAAAGATAATATCTGATTTTTTTGTCTTAGATATAAGTACCTGTGTCCAAGATAGGAGTCTGCCTGTTGAAGGATTTCAGCAGAGGCTTTGGGGATTTTTTTGACTTGCAGAGGTGGTCTGTCACAGTTGAAGTACAGGGCTTGCTTGTTCTTCCCTAGCAATCCAATATTTTTTAAGGAGGAGACAAGCTGTAAAACATATCTTGTTCTTTTTAGTTATTTGTGATTAGTTCAAATATTTGCTTATAAAGTGCGCCAGCTCTTAGGGGAAGTAACTTAAAATGTTAGCAAAAGTTCTCAGAATAATTGGCAAATAAAAGTGTTTGATAGAGAGCGAGATTATTATATACTTCATAGACCATCTTACAGCATTAATTTTTATAGTATCTAAGCTCAACAAATTAGTAGACTTGTCATCAATGTTCTGTGATGGAGAAACTTCTGTATTGAAGAAGATGTGGGAGGGAGGTACCGTGAGCTGCCCAGGACTGCATCGGGTGCAGCGGACTGCTCTCTTCCCCCTTTTAATGCTGAGGAGCTGTTGCAGGGGTGACTTCTACCCAAGACTTCAGTGAAATGTTTGTATCTAGTTTCCCTAGCCCCTCACCAAGGAGGGTGTCTATGGCTTCCTAACTTTTTGGGAATGGGTGAGAGTAGAGAAAGGAAGAGGATTCTCTCTTGTGAGTTTTGGGGCTTTTTTTTAAATCTTAAAACGAACTTGGCAACTCTGTAATCCTCCCTTAGGAAAGCAGCCCATCGCCTGGAGGATTGCTCCCACTGCTTCCAGCTTCTTCTAAGAGTCTTGACAACCAAAAAGCAAAGAACACCAAGGGCTTTCCAAGCCTGTTGGGATTTATGGATTCATTTTCAACTTGGCAACGAGAGCTGGACTCGAATGCATCTCAGCAGAGATAGATACCAAATAGCAACAGCCTCCTACCCTGCCGGTGGAAAAGCTGCCGCCTCCTTTCTGTAAGCAGCCCCTTCCCTTACCTCAGGAGCTGACAAAGCCGAAAAGAAATCCTCCTGTCTTGGAAAGTGTAAGAGGCTCTGCAGCAGAAACTCCCGAGTCCCAGATGCTTGTGCTGTGGTGAAATAACGGAACAGTCTGTGCTTTCCGTGGGCCCCAGGCCAGCAGCAGAGTTCCTCTCAAGCAGGCAGTGACACAGCACTGCTGCTGAGCTGCCCTTCCAACAAAAGCTCCATGAGAAAAAACCCTCTGGGCAGGAGAAGAGCCAAGAGAAATCGAGTTCTCTTCAGTGCCAAAGTCTGATTTATTTTCTCAGACACTTTCTCAGCAGAATGCACATTCTATGTATTTTACTGAAAGATTCCCCAGAAAGACAGACAGAAATGAAAGGAAAATAAGTTATTAAACATCAAGAGAGGGTTTTGAACAACCACCAAATTCCTGTGCATCCTCAAAGGAAAAGGAGAAAAGCTTATGCACATGTCTCCAGCAAGCCAAAGGCCCTATAGAAAGGCAGAGTGCCAATTTTCCTATAGATTATAAATGCTTTCTGTATTGAAATATGTAACGTACATTCCAGACATAAAAATAAATGTAGACATGTATGGTTATATCCTGCCCTATTGCTGTGTGTACATTTTCCAAATGCTGTCATTTGGGACTTGCTCTGTTTGAGTATGTGGAAGGTATTTTTCCACTCTGCATTCACACTTTCTCTGTGAGTGTACATATGTGTACAGCAGTAGCTGGGAAAGCTCTGGTACAGGTGCCAATGAGCCAATGAGCCTGGCCTTGCATAGGCACAATATAGGCATTTAATCCATGAAATGTCTTGGGTCACTTCAGTGTGTTAAGTGTGGTGTGTGGCATATTTCGGTGCAACTAATGATGGCTGTGGAGCTCAAGTAGTTTTCAAAGCATTTCACAGGGCATTTATGCCATAGTTTTGTTTTAATGTCATTTCTCATCTTTATGTAATATGCAGTGGATAAATTTATAAGCCATTCTGGTGATCCAGTTATAATATATATATTATGACTATAATTAAAGGAAAATTCATGACATATGGAAAAAACCTGTCACATTCTGTGAAGATAAATCATACCTCCAAACTCCAAATTAGAATTTCTTGGAGCCAACTGCATGGCCATAAGACATTGAATGGATACAGCATACTTATTTCCTGAAGATTCTTTAACAACCACCACCAAAAAAAAAGCTGCTGGTGGTTTGCAGAGGGAAACGGGTCAAACTATCACCACCTTCAAAAAAATGCATCATGTGATAATGTCACTAATGGTAAATTACTACTCCTTGGTCACCTTTTCGAAAGCAAGAGAATTCAGAGTTGTCAGCGAGGGCCGTGTTTAATTCCTGCCTAAGAAAGAGCAACATCAGGGATTGCACTTCAGAGAAGAACCTAACAGAGATACTGCAGGGTCAGAGAGTTTGTAAATCCCACCTGAATGTTGGACTTAATGAAGCATCAGTGCTAAGAGGAATGGAAAAGGAAAAAAAAAAACAAAAACAAACAAAAAAGAAAAACAAAGACATTTTTCAGAATTAAGTACTCTAGATGACCATTTTATAATGTGTTAAAGCATTTTAAAAACATGTCACACTGACATACTTAAACTTTGGTAAAATGCCAAAAACCTTTAGGATCAACCTTAATACTTGAATTATAACCTGAAGAATTCAGTGGAATAACGCAGAGATTAGCAGCTTTGCAGCTTTACAGCTTACTGAAAACCAAACATGTCCCAACAGAACTCAGTTTAAATGTTTGTAATCATAAATCAGCTGTGTAATTGCATTATGGGACCATGTTTGGTAATTAAGTCCACAATAGTTTTCTTGTTTGATACAAGAGACATTTTAAAGCTCTCTTTTTTTTTTTTCCCCTTAGGCATCATCTGGATTTCTTCTTTTTGAATTAACAAGCCTGAGTCCTCCATCTACATCAGGACTTATATTGAAGATGACTTCCCTGATTTGACTTACATTGGGTGTGATCCCTGAGAAGTGTACCTGCAGCTATCTTCGAGGGCTCTGGTGTACCTCCACCACCCCTGCTAGTCTCTACCCACCATTGGTTTATAAACACAAGATGGATCTTTGAAATCTTACTGATACAGGGCTGGGCCTGTATTGGGCAATAATATGGACCCAAAGATGCCTTCTAGCAGAGAGCACAGCCCTGTTTTAGGGAAAATAGGCCAAATAATTACTTTTTATGCTAGCTGAGCAAGCATTCATGGAGGTCTGTGGAGAGCCCTTTACTGGGGACCACAGAGCACGGTTCTTTTCTGGTAGTTGAATAATAGGTCAGGACTTTAAAAACATGTCTAGTGTGTCAAGGCATTAACAAAGTTCTATGCCATTCTGAACCCAGTCAGCCTGAGCCCTCCCATTCACTCCCATGGGAGGTGAATGAGATCCCACCACAATGAATAGCAGTCTTTGCCCTGACTTGACCAAGCCCCAGGCACCACAGCTGGTTGATGCTTGAACTTGTGCTCCTGGGACAGCTATAACCCTTAGCGTAAAGCCCTTTAATAACAGTTAAGCCTCAGAGTAGCATCTTTTTGCCCCAGGACTTGTGCTTGTTGGGAAAGGTAAGGGAAAGGTTTGATGGGGATGGTTTCACAAGTTTCTGTGTCTTTGAATCAGTAAAGTCAAGCTAGCACTATCCTTGATATCAGGGTACAAAGCCATGATGTGGTTCACCTCGCTGTAAGGAAAAAGAGAGCACAGCTCCCTGTGTACGTTTGCCTGCTGGACAGAGGGTGGCCTTGCAGCTGGGGCAGGCCAGTAGTCACCATAAGAGGCATCAGGGTAAGCATGGGGTTTCTGGAAGAAGCCCAGTCTGTTGCTGGAGTCTGACAGAAAGGGCCACTGTGGGGGCCGGCTGGGGAAACAGTGCTGCTGCTGCTCGCTGTACACGTGAAGCAGGTCAGGGGGAAGAGCTGCGGACTGTGGCAAAACAAGGCGCTGAGTCTCCAGGGCCTGTTTGTGCGGAGCACCATGAGGGACGTAGCAGCTCCTCTGACCCATCCCGTGCATGCCGCAGCACTCCTGAGGCCAGCTGTGGGCTGGGTGCATCCTGCCCAGCGGGAGCACCCTTTGCTGGAAAGGGCATCCCAGTATGCAGGTGTGGTCCAAGCTATGGGCATGATGAAGCGAGTACAGGTTGTGCCTGAGGTCACCGCAGCGATGAGGGCTGCCCATCACCTCTCTGTCCTGAGAGGTACGTATGGACCAGTTGTAGCCGTAGGTGTCATCACCAACAGATAGCGCTGACATCTTCTCCAAGAGCGGCTGGTCTTGCAGCAGCTCTGGCTGTAGCAACCTCTGGTCCACCCCCAGGTCAGAGCCAGGGCTGCCGGCCCAGGCACTGGATGGCTGCTCGGGACAGCTTCCCTGGGACCACCTTGGGTAGCAGGAAGCCCCTGCGCAGCCACTGGCTTCTTGCGGTGTTTCTGTGCAGGCGTCAGAGGGTGCAGGCTCTATTCCGGTCCCGTATGGCAAGCGGTTGCACTTCTCCTCTTTCCCCAGGCTTAACGTGACCTTGATTTTGGCCCTGAGTTCATCAGCAACCGAGAGCTGAGCTTGATGTGGTCTCTCTGGGTGGTAAAATTTGCATTTATTGCCATAGGTGCATTTTTTACCTGAAAGAATTAAAAAAAAAAAAAAATCAAACAGGAGGTTGTCGCTAGCACCGACATCAATTAACACACCCATCACTTCTCCTCAGCACTGTGCATTTGCAGGGGCATGGTGAGCATAAACAGCAAAGAGGGGAAGTGCTATTTTCCAATTCAGTACTTTTGACCCCAGATTTAAATACTGGTGACCTAGTATTGCAAGGTGAAGCAGCAGTGAAAGCAAGTTTCTGCTGTTTTGGAAGTGTCTGAAATTCATTTATGTTCCAGTTGCTGCACTCAGTGGGCTGGGAGACCTGCTGCTACAAAGGGTTGCTTTAAAAAAGGGTATAGGGATTTACCTCTGAGAAACCTGCACATTGCTGGACAGCTGTTGGGAGGGGAGAGAGGGGAAATATGTGGATGGCCTTTCCCAAGCGCTACAATACAAGTCCACTCTGCAAAGTGAAAAGGGTGTGCAGGCTGGGGGGGCAGTCAGCACAGCCACAGCCTTTGCTGAGGCTGAAGCCACTCAAGCAGGAGAGGAAAAAGCATCACGCATTTGTGCAGCCCTGACCCAAGTCCCTGCCACACGAAGCGGGACAGCACATGGCAATGGCACTTGCCCTCAGCCGAAGTAAAGCACTGCTGGGAAGCAAGGGCCAGGAGGAAGAGGGGTGGCAGTTCCAGTACAGGGAGAAACCCACCATAGGGGCAAGGCTGCCATTTTGGTTCAGGAAGCACTGGCTTTTTGCTGAGGAAGTTATTAAGAGTGGGTCCATGCCGGCCTAGTGGATCATCAGGAGGCATAAACCTGAAAAAGAAAATGTCACAGAGGTAACAAAAACACCTCGAGCTTTTGGAGCTGAAGTGCAATCACAAGCTTAGGGCAGAAAATCCTCATGCTCCTTTTGTGGCCTGGTTTTCAGGATTCAGGATGCCGTACCAGACACAGTGCCCTCCTGCCTGCCAAGACAACAATGCTTCAGCTTCATATAGTTGTTGGTTTTTCGTAATAACATAAAACAACTGGAAAGGCATGGCAGCTTGCTGTAGCTCTGGCCAGCCAGCAGCCTCAGCTGTGGCAGGATCACTTCGTTTTTCTCTGAAGGAGCAGCAGCACAGCAAAATGTTCTGTGGTCCCAGCGCTGCAAACCTCACCACCAGCTCCCTTCCACAGCACACTCACTTTTCTCTTACTAAATACTTGTAGGAGAATGAGTATTAAAAAGCCAGCAGTTAATTCAGAGTTACAGCTGGTCATGCACATGGTGTGATAAACAAGCCCAGCCATTTTCAAGGATTCAGTAAAGGCTTCCTGCTACAAGGTCAGCCAAATGCTCAGATAACGCTCTTCATTCTTCTATGCCAGTACCTGAATGTGATGCTTCAGGAAGAAAACTAATTAGCATCTCTGGACTTATTTGCAATGGAATCTGCACCACACCCACCCATGGAACAACTCTCTGTCGGATGAAGGGAGTCATGGGCAGGAGGGGAAGGGATGCACTCAGGGACTTTGGTTATCCACACAATGGGACTGAAACCTCCAACTTCAGGCTGTGGTTTTAGAGAGGTTCCCAAAGCTGTGCAAGAGGGTCCTGCTGAAACTATTCAAATGGGCTTCACAGTAACAGCTAGACTTTCTGAAGGAAGGGTTCTGCAAAGGTCTAGCAATCCCTGTGACATAGGAAGGAAAATACCATACAAATATTCATAACCTATTAGTAATTAGGGAAGAAGCCTGGTGGTAGTCAGAGATAACGGACTAGAGCTTTGAGAAATACAGCATGCTGATGTTCAGCGACTGCATTCCTGTGAACGATGTTACAGGGAAACTGAAACTCAGTGCCAAGCACTTCCATCCAACTTTGATGGTGAGAGAGCCAAGTCTCCATCCTGACCCACAGCGAGTGCTGCGGTGTGAGGCGGCTTCTCTGCTCACACTCCTCTGTGCACACGGGATGTCTCCAAGTGCATTTCCCCAGCCAAACTGATGACTAGTGAACACCTCTGCTGCTAGGAAACTCAGACAAGGTTAGTACATACAGACTGAGGAGCGCACAGCTTAGCCTCACAGGCATGATGCAAGTGCCTTAATGAAAACCTTCACCAATGGGGATGGCTTAAGGGCCAGAGAGACCAGCTTCTCATCTCTCTCTTCTAGAAAGTTATGATCACAAAAGCATAGGAAAAAGTGCTGTTCTGCCTTGTAGGGGAGGTAAAAATACTGCCAGATAGCCAGCCTCCTCCCACGGATTTAATTCTGTTCCTTCCAGGAAATAGAAATTAACAGATACCAAGCCTTGGTTTAACATCCCAGTTTGGATTGGAAAGAAGCAAAGCTGGTCACTAATGCTCCCATTCAAATAGAGAAATTCATTGAAGAGTGACATGGGAGGTTTAAGACCAAAGCTAAGGGAGCAGAAACTAAAGAAATGAGATAAGAAAAGTTGCAGTAAATTCCTTTCAGAAAAAGGCTTGCATACTCTGTTACTGGTGGGAGGTGCATTGATGTCGGAGCTGTCTTGGCCCTTAATGTTTTAATTCAAGATTGCTTAACAACCGTCTCTTACCTGTTACTGACAAAAGAGTACATGAGTAGTCGCTGCTCAATAAACCATTTCCACTCAGGGTTTTCATTCTGGAGATCCCGGTAATGATCATTGGAAACAATGATTCCGTCTTTCTCATAAGCAACTTTCACTATGTAGCGATCATCGTAGCAAACTACCCTCTTGCCTTTCACCTTCCGGGATGGGGTGTACACAAGGATCGATTGCTTTTCGAGCTCTTCAAGAATGTGCTGATCTGGTGGGGTGGTTGGCAGAAATAGAAAGGGAAAAAAGTATTTTAAAGAGAGAAACTAATTAATTAATAATAACCAGGTCTTAATCATGTGCTAGAAACCTACAGGAATCTAAAGATGTTTCATCCCTTTAGGCAACTTACAGCAGTATGATTTTCAGATGCACTGATACCTGGTGGTTATTTGGCAACTTGAAAACTAGGTCTTTTACAAAAGCATCTACTTGTAAAATTTGAGATACCCTTTTTTGATTTTTAAGTCTTATCTGTAAAAGGATGGCCTGAATTCTACACCAGAGGCATAGTGAACCCCTGTAGTGCCCTTTTTACCCTGCTAGATGCTAGAAAGCTCATAACCAGCCCTGACATGAGCTTAACTTGGAGATAAAATGTGCCTGATAAAATAAACAAACTTCTTTTGCTGCTATTGAGGACACTCTGACTTCTTCTCATTCCTGCTATGCAGTAAGGTGGATCCCCAGCCACCTCATCTGCAGACGCCAAGCTGCTAGCACAAATCTGGCAGGTCTATTTCCATACAAACTGAATCTGACCCCCCTCCACAGACTTCAGCTGATGCAATTCCTTCTTCTGGAAGAGGAACCCATGTATCTCCTGTACCAGGGTAATAGGCTAACAGATAATAGTCATGCAGTAGTGAACGTTTCAGACACTGCTGCCTTTGGATAATGTGTGCAACGATGTCATCATCTCCTGGCTGGCCTTAAAAGCTCTGTGGACTTGTTGCAAGCTGACAAACTCCTTTAACTCAGCTGGCAGCAAGTTGTGCTTGTAAAGCAGAAGACTCAAAGCAGCGTAACAAAGCCTTGTAAGCAATTTTAGTTGCTAGTCAGGAGCTTGCGGCAGTAAATTAATGACTAATTTAATTGATGGAAACCTGATACACAACTTGCACTGTGCTTGACTTTACAGGGCAAAACTGCACTGGGCTCTTCACGTCCCCCGTCTCCAACCTGCACCCAAGGGTTGACAAATTATGCCCAGGATGGTGACCTACCTGCAATGGGACTGTCTTGTCGAGGGGGGTCCTTTCTCCAGAGTGGGACAAAAACCTTGATGTACGTGTGCCCTCTCTGTCGAAACCAATCCACTGCCAGCTGGATCCCCCAGCAGGAGAATATCTCTTTGTTTCCATGACTATAAAAAAAAGGAGGAGGATGGTGAGGCAAAGCTTTCAAGAAGCTTAGACTTCTCTTTAACTGAGCCAGTAATAAAATAGCAAAATAAACAGCTTTTGTGTCATTCACCAGTTTCCAAGAAAACAACCTGGCAGAGTGTCCTGGTTGGGCAGATCCAAACACCTCCTCCAGTGGAACTAGAAACTTGTTATCTGAAGCAGTTTGGATATTTAAAACCAGAGGTATCCTATCCCCCATTTCCTTGACCTGCCTGCTACCCAATCCTGTTGCTTCCATCTGTATCTGGATGGAATTGGCTCCTAAAGTACCAGCAAGACCTTAGGCTGTGTTAGACCCTTCACATGCCTCATCTGCTAATGGTTTGAGGAGTGAGAGTTTCTTCCAACACAAGCAGAAACCCACAAGGCTCTCCTATGAGAAACAAAATGCAGGAATTTTCTTCTGTGGTAACAGTGGCATTGGGGATTTTAATGTCTGAAGCAGCTGCAAGTGTGATCGCAGGTCATTCAGCCGCTGACCTCTCCTGGAAACAGGAGTCAAACTATGGGGGAAGGAAAACTGTAAAAGGCAGGATGGGAAATACAAAGAACCTAACCCAGGACACCAAAAAAGGGACAAGGCCTCAGTGGAGATGGCCACAGGCACCTCAGGCCCATGTTTATCTTGCCCTAGTTGGTGGGGTTTTGTCTTCATTGCACAGAGAGGTAGGAAAGCCCTAGGACAGGTGCTGTAGAGGATGCAGGCAAGGCGGGTTCTGAAGAATTATCAATATTCAGAGCAAGACACAGAAAACAACCTCAAGAAAAACAATTAGGTGTGATATCCTTCCTAAGTTTCTCCCCCCTTTGGAAGTTCTTATTGCTTGTTATTTGCTTATCTAAAATGTGACTACAGTGCAGTGCAGGTGTAAAGGAAGGTAATTTGTTAACTAACTCTGCACAAGTAAACAGAAATAAACTCCACACAAAGTCCTAAAATGGATAAATGCCCTCACATTATCTACAGAAACCTCATCCTTGTACTTTTGAGCTTTCTGGATAATATCACCACAGTCTCACTCAGGCTTTCACCTCTGCAAAACGTACTTGTAAATGACTGTCTTGGTTACTACACCTACCTGCGGTGACAGATCAGTTGAGGACAATGCCACAGTCTTAGATGCCTCTCCCCACTCCGTCCCCAAGGAATGCACCTCTAGGTTCTGCCTACATCAGCCTCATAACCAAAGCTCTATTTTACACCTAATAAAAATCCCAGTGCTGAAAGTGTGACCACAAATGAAAAATAGTACAATTTAGAGGAAGAAACCTGCTTGTTTATTAACAGACACCCAGGCAATGGGAAGTCTTAAAAAACCCTCACCAATAATACATGGTCTGAGGCACTCGACACATCTAATCTCCATTCTAGAACAGCCGTTTGGTTTGGTTTTAAAGGATAGGATCTACCCAGAATAGCTATAAAGTCACCTGGACAGGTGTCTTGAAAGTTCAGGTGACTTTTTCAGTTAACTGCCTTTAAAAGGAAGTCCAGGTAAATCTTTAATACCACAACTTAAAGTTCAGCGACAGCCTGCTTTAACATTGACTACTCATATATATGACCCTGTCAGCTTTAGAAAGTAGTTCTAGATGTACCCCCAGTGCAGAAGGTGAAGCACCCAAGCACAAGTGATTTGGCCAAAAGGCCGAGCAGAACAAGAGAGAAGAGGCACCTGGAATTGTTTCTCAGCGTTATCACTTAATCCAGTTGCTGCTACATTGCTACAGCCAAGCCTGGGGAATGTGTATCTAAAAGAATATGTACACGCACGGTATGCTGCAGTGTCGACACAACTGAACACCAATGTCTGCCGTGCAAAGGAGCAGGGACTTTATAATTTTACATTCTGCTTGTGTGGTGAATTTGTATCACCTGACAACAGATTGGCTCCTGTCAGTCACCTTTCCCATGCATCCCCGTAGTCCGTGGACCATAACTGATCTGTCATAACTTAGTCCCAACTCTCTCCCTCCTGCCAGCCACAGGGTACATTGCACTTGGGTCACAGATAGCAAGGCCCATCTCTCAGAAGCTGAAGCAGCAATTTGGCCTTGCTGTGACTCTGGCAATTAAGCCATAATTAGCATGCAGTGATTCCTTTTTAAATTATGCAATTCCAACCCCTTTGAGAAGACATTTAGTCAAAATAACTCTTTCTGAAAACTGCAAATGGCCCCATCTCTACCTGGTCGTGACACAGCATCAGCCACAGCTTTGGCAGAAGGGAGAGAGCCTAATGCAGGACTCCGCTGGCCTAGGAAAAGGCCTCTGTACCTATCACAGCTTAAAAACTTGGTGTAAGCACAAGCACTAGACTAGGTAGCCTCTTCGGTGTGCAGTGAATAGGGTTATGACAGTTCCCTTTTCATATTAACACAACTCCATTTATTTTTTCCACTAGCCTTGCTAAACCATCCTGCCCGCTTCCTCTGGATAGACTGGCAGATGGCCAAGTTTCTCATTACATCTGATGGAAACGCAGAGTGTACTGAGATGCTTGACTAGTGAGACTGGCTGAAGGCAAGGTTATTTTCCATTCAGTTTCTATGGATAGGCTGATTTATGATTGGAGGCTGCCAACTCACTTGCTTTATTACCCTGGGGCATATACAACCTTTTCAAAACCTTGCACCCCACAATGGCCCTTCAACACCAGCTCTGAAATGCTCCAGAAACACCAGTCCTAAGCTAGAAATACAAAGGCTTGCAATGTTTTTCTCCACACAGGCAACTGCCTCCCCAGGCTTCAACTTTTTGACAGCTTCATCCCTAAACTGCTGCTTCTCCTGCACTTGGTTGTTGGTGCTGATAATGATGCTTACCCAGCAAGGAAACCTAACATCCCTTTTCCCTGAATTCTGCAAACAGCCCTTCCCCATCTGACAGCAGCAAACCAGAAAAATTAAAATGAGGATACCAAAAGCATTCACCAAGCCTGTGCCATTAGCCAAAGTAAATGCCATTCGGCACCACTTTGAAAGGCATCCAGGAGAGGAAAGCAGCTCCTTCCACGCTGCATCAGTTCAGTACAAACTGAACTCACACGCTCAATAGTCTTCTCCATCATCCAGGTAGTCTTTAACTTTGTCAAGACAGAGGTTGGGGATGTCTGAGAAGAGCTGTAAAAGCTTTGCCTTTCTGAAACTCAAAAGTACTTCACATCCCTCTAATTCCTTTTAGGTGAAAGATGAGGAATCCACAGCAAAACACCAGCCTTCAATAATCTAGCAGGCAAACATCTCTCAGACTCAAATTTTGAAAATTATTCTACAAAAATATTTAGATTTTACATGCCAGAAGCACACGTGGCTTCCTGAAAACCCATTTATGTGGGCATGTAGGCTAGGAAAGCAATATGACATGCTAGCTCAAGCCATCTGCTGCACATACCTATAATGACATTTGTTTGAAAGAAATCTCTGTCTAGCAAACTCCCGTGCACAGGATGGCACAGCGGGATGATCTCAGAGCTTTCCCAGAGTACTCCAAGCTCAAAACATGCACTACATCTCATTAGCCACCAGCCTACTCTGGGCCTCCTGCTCAGCGGCAAGGTTGCATCTTCTGCCATCTTGGAAACAACGCTCTTCTCTGCCTTATCCACCTCAGCCTGCTCTAAAAAAGCCCTGGTAAATTGGTGAGGACAAGGTTGTGCCAGAAAAATGGAGCACACGGCCAGTCAGGGTAGTATTGCCCCTAACGCAACGGAAGGGCAGGTGCTCAGCTCAGCCCCTCTGCCTGAATGGGTGCTCATCTCTTTTGCAGAGAGGCAAGAAGGACACCCTAAGGAGGATCTAGGGTGAAAATGCACATGGAGGCAGGACATCCTAACACCTGGCTGCCGAGCTCATGGCCCAGCCAAGGCTAAGCGATTTTGCTCTGTTGCTTATTTCTCACTCCTCAGGAGATGCCCTGACAGAGGAATCCCTCGTTTTTGGATGGGATTTCTCCCTTCACCCAGAAGATGGCATAATTTGCTTAGTCTCCAGTTGCTCTGGATGCACTTGTCCACTTTGCCCTCTAACCGAAGCGGATGTGGTCTCACCTCACCTCACACCAAAGCTAACCAAAGGAGGAAGCCCTCCCCTGCCCTGTCCCAACCCGCGGGGACAGGCTTGGCCCTGTTGCGTGGGCAGGGAAGTTAACATGGAAAAACCGATGGATAGCCAGCACGTCCCAGACTCTCAACTGCTGGAGCCTCTTGCTGTTCATATTGCTGGGGTAAATAGAGGCCAACCCACTGCTGTCTTTGGATTCCCCGTCCACATGGATGTGCCAGGCTCCCCATCAGTAAGAGTGCTTTCACAGTGTCAGGACACTGCTTAGGAAATGTAATTGGCCAGGATGGGTTGCTATGACATTTCCCAGAAACAGAACTAATTAAGGAGGAAATGAGACTATTCAGTACAAGTCAACTACCAATTCCCTGATATTTCCATAAAAGCAAAGCCAAACTGAAAAACAACAAAAATATACGAGCCAGGAACATTGTTGGAGTTTGCTTGCAAGTCAAAACAGTACAACTGCAATGTTGTTAGGAACCACAGCCACCTGTCTTTTTATTTTCCCTCTCCTTCTTAAGTTAGTTGTTCACCAGTTTTTCCTGGAAACACCTCAGCATAGAGATTTAGAAATCCTAGGTACCCATTTGAAAAGGCAGGGAAAGATCATGGTGAACTAACAGGAGAGCAAGCTGCTGAATCATACTGCCATAAACAGTAGCGGTTAGCTAGCTGTTAGCTTATAAAAGGTCAAAATGCAGAGCGAGCTAGTGATTGCATTTGGCGTGCGTATTTACGGGCATAGAGACAGCAGGTCCCTACAAGCTGTGCCTCAGCCAAGGAACACCGGTGGTTCGTACATTACACATCAAATACATCAACGTTCCTCTCACCTGAAATGAAAACATACTTCAAGCCACCAGCTTTAAAATTCAAAAGCTTCAGAGGAAGAGAGTTCCCTTTTAGGAAACAGAGCTTACCTCATTGCAACATTACTGCCATCGATCACAATAGGTCTCAAGTAATCGGAAGAGTCACCTTCATCTTCTCCAAGCCACTTGGACCCTGGTGTGGTGCTACATGATCCACGGGCAACAAGTTTTAGCGGGGAAGACTGAGCCTGGCTCTCCAGAGCTTGAGGTTTGCTCCCCATCCGAATCAGCTCTTTGAGCACATCGTCCTCCAGGGCCCCGTGGCCCAGGTTCTCCAGCACTTTGCAGATGTCCTGCTTACCATAGCCCAGCTTGCAGAAAAAATCCAGCTTGCTCTGGTGCACTTCCACACCCTCCGTAGAAACTTTTCTTGAGCGTGGTGGTACTGGTTTGCTAGAAAGTGAACTGGCCAGTGCCATCTTAGCAGGCATTTACGTTCCTTTAAACCCAGTGCTCTTGTCTTCCCAGCCTTGTCCAACAGGCATCAGCTTTAGGGAGGAAAAGATTAGAAACAACAAAACACAAGTGTTAAGGAAGAACATGCGATCTCAGTTATTGGCCTAGTGCACAGCAAAGAGACTATCTGATGAACCGTCTTCTCTCTGAAGAGGCTGTTCAGTCTTCTCTCAGCGTTAAAGCATTTTTCTGGTCCACTCTTATTTATAAAAGCACTGGAGCGTCTCATGCGATGTTTGTCACTCTCCAGGCGTTATGTCAGACAGGTGTCATCCTACTTCATGAACTATGCAAGCCTGTCTGTACACACACACGCTGTATGCGTAAGTTTGTTCTTCAGACTTATCTCACAGGAAATGATACAAAGGACGGTGTAACTGGGGATTTTCAATTTGCTCAGTGTGGTTTGTGAGACACAGATAAAAATCTGTCAAATGTTGTTGGATGAGCTCAGATGCCATAGCAACCTAACAACTATAGCAATTTTCATCAAGTGATTTAAGGAAATGTTGTCTTCAAAGTAGCTGGGAACTTTTTTTTATAGTTTTGTCTTTCCTAGTATGTGTCCATCTGTGTACACACAAACATACCTTATGCAATTCTGTCACTTACCTGTTCCAATGCCTGAGTTACTCTTTTCATGTTATTTGCTTATTTCAGTGAGGACTTTTATATTCAGAGAAGCAGCTTGTTTTTTGAAAGCTGTTGGGGCAGTGCTTGGAAGCAGGCAGTCTGAAAAGTGGTTTCAATTTCACTTGTATTTATTGTCAAGAGAAACTGGTAATCCAGAAATGAGTGTGCAGAGGTAGCAGAAAGCTGCTTCAAGCTTCTCCAGAACTGTATTATTTACATTTCTGGTCTAGCCAGTAAAGGAAGGTAACGGGCAGCATACGCAGGCATAGCCAGACCTGCTTCAGCCCAACAAGCATGACAACAGAAGGACATGCATGGTGACCACTCATCCATCAAGCCATACATCTTCAGTCACTGTTGGCATGCTTGCACCAAAGCTTCTCTTGCCATAGCTCTGCAATTATTGGTGTTACCTGGATAAAAGCTGTGGCTGGTACTTCTACCCACATGTCAGACATAACGGCGGCCCTCTTCTCTTCACTAATTGCGGTCAGCAAATGATGCAGAATTAACTGACCAAACAACTACCTTCACAATGAGCCCAGAGCCATAACCACATTGCACCCGGTGGCTCCCCTTCCCAGCCCACCCTGCACATCCCCGGCCCGCTGGCCGGAGCTCCCTGCCCAGCCACGGGCCGCCCCAGGAGCCCAGAAGCCAAAAGCATCTGGAGCAAGGAACAGAGGTACTGCAGACAGGGAGATGGGAAAGGAGCCCGAGTGCAGCTCCTCCCCGAGGCATTAAGAGGCCCCCCGGGCTGCGGGGAAGAAATCCACACTGGGTTCCATTAATTTAAAACCGATTAGTTCAGCAGGAAAACCTGATAATTAGATATAACCCCACCTCATACAACTTTGGCCTTTACTTTTCTACATAGCCTTCTAACTTTCAGGTATTCTCCTGTGGAAGAAATCCAGCACTCTGTTTAAAAGTGACAAATAGCATCAGTAAGATAAAAAAATACCTTGGATATGTCATATATATAAGGGGAAAGCAGTTACCATGTGTATTTTTCCATCTAAACCAAAGCATTGCTTATTTTAGCCAGTGGGCTTCACAGTTTTTCCTCACAGTGCAATCCACAAGTGTAACAGTTTTTACATCTAATCCTTGTTTTTTAATTAATGCACTGAGGATGAAAAGGTATTTGCCTACTTTTCCATTACTGAAATGGTTTCTCAGCTTTGAAATAACTACTCTCTGAACTGAAATCCATTAATGTATCTTTGTATCTGAATACAGCTGGAGCTGTCACAGCTGGGCTAGCAAGCCCCTGCTTCCAGGTGTGCAGTCAGTGGCTCCAAACATTTAACATGTACTACCTGATTTGTTTTTATGTCTAGATTATTTTAATAAATTACTGTAAATGAAAAATTTTAGTTGCTACCTGTCCTCAGGTTGAAAACAAAATAATTAATACATATTTTAATAGCCATCACTATTATTTTTTAAACCTGTATTTCTATCTATTCTGATGCTTTTTTTTTTATATCAGAGAAATTTCCCACATTAGCATCACATTGTGTTGTGTATATATTTGTCCTGGATTTCATCGGGTTCAATCCTTCACAATTTTACCAGACAGCTTTCCAGCTGTAGAGGGTGCAGGGGCCACGTCCGCCTCGTGGCGTGCACCTCGCAGCCCCAGCAGCAGCAGCAGCACGCACAAGCACGTGCTGGATGAAGGCTGCTCGCCACATCACTTTTCCAGCCCCATCCCAGGAAGCCCCGAGCCCGTGGTCCATGTCTGCACACTTTGCATCCTGGCAGGCAGAGGCAGCATTTGCAAGGCTTGGCCCTTCTGTACACCCTTTGGTTTGGTGAGCTGGGGCAACACGTGGCAAACACTGAGCTCTGTGCTGCTGCCTGGGGTTGATATGATCCAGTATTGGCCATCACCAGCAACATGCTAGTTCTGTAAACTTAACCACTGGATTTCTGCTCGGTCACAGACAACGCTGAGGTCGCCCTTCTAAAGAGAGCATTAAAGTATAATAAAATCACTAGCTTACACATTAGTAAACAGTCAGTAGCGTGCCCAAGTCCAACAGGTCAGTTGGTTGCTTATAACCACACAAAAATGTATGACAAGAGGAGAAATTGTGCATCACAGAGTACAGCTTTTGCTATCACAGACAAACAGGTTGTGAAATCCCATTTATAAACTTTATGACCTTCGTTTTCAAACTACTTAGATTTCCTCCTGCCAGTTTTCCCCTCTCAACTCACCAGACCCTGTTGGGAAGCTGCTCTTGTTTTCTCTCCACTGAGAGCCAAAGTCTTCTCATTTCCAGGCTAAATTTATCCACAGGTTATCATGTGCCCATCCTATGTTCCAGCTTAAAAAGCACCCCTCTCTATCTACAGTGTTGTGCCCCCTCTTGCATACACATACACACACAGGCACACATGGAATGGCTTTAGTCATGGTTCCAAAATTCTATTTTAATCTTAACATTTTAGCAATTAAAAATAATTACTTTTGACCAAAAAATTGAGACACCTGTCAAGGTCTTCTGTCTTTTTTATATTTTGACAGATTTGGAAGATTAGAAAAAAATAATTTGAATTTTTTTGTAAAAAGCTTCCAAAAAAGTAGTGGTTATATTCCAATTCCTCATCTTGAATGACTTTAAAGAATAACTTTTGTCTAGTCCTTCCACCAGGTCTTTGCTCCACTTGCAAACAGAGCACCAGGTGCTCAGTGGGTGTGTGTTTAAGCAGCACCTCCAGCGGCTCCAGCCACAGAAACACACTAAGGACCAGCTTGACTCAGAGGGAGCTGGGGCTCCTCAAAGCTCCCCCCAAAGCCCCATCCTGCCTGCCCGAGCTGGGGCAGAGGGGACATGGCTGCAGCCAGAGCTGGCATTGATCAAGGCAGAGCAGGTTTGTGTCTTCTCTAAACCAGGTGTGCATGCCATAACTCCATTCATGAGCAACAGCTCCCTGCCATGATAGCGTTCCCACCTCAACCTTAGGTCTGGGCCGCCTCTTCTTCCTCCTCCTCTGTCCCTGAGAATCACGCTGCAAACCACCTCAGCCTGCCAGCCCATTTGAGTCCTTCCATGAGCTGTTTCTCTGAAAGAAGATGGGCTGCTCTGCTCTCAGAAAAACAAGGATTTTTACTTGCATGAATTAGAGATGCACATAAACTCTTAATATCAAGACCAGTCATTTGTTGTCTTGATGACTAAGATTTGCCTTTTTTTCGCCACCTTCCCTGCTGCATTTGCCAAAAACTATAAAAGCAAACTCCCCAGAGCGTGAGCCATGCTCACAGAGAGCCCCACTTGCTCTACACCTTACCTGACAGCTGCTCTTTCTGCGTTCCAGCAATATCGTCCCACCATTCACGAGCCAGAAGCTGGATTCAGAGCAGTAGCAGACTCACAAGGAAGTCGTCAGCCTGTATTTAGAGGCTTTATGGCAAGGCTGATGTCAACTGAGAACAAACAAGTGCAGTGAGCAGGTTAGAGCTCATTCTACAGGAAGGTTTTACTTCCTCATTTAGCTGGCTGGGCTCTCATTTAACTGTACAGGTTGATAAACTTTCACTTCATTTTTCAAAAGGAGAAAAAAAAAAAAAAAAAAAAAAAAAAAAAAAAAAAAAGAGGTTCCCAACACAGATCAGTTCCAGGCAAAGATAAGCCAAACCTACTGTGGCAAGGATCCACAACACCAGGCAGTAAGAAAATGGCATATGAATTGAGGGGCAAGTGGAAAGTTTTCCACCAGGAATGCTTTACCAAGTTATTTCAGCCTCATTCCCTCTGCATCTGGCAAATTTCTGACCTTCAGGGACACATGGAAAAAATATTTAAAAGAATCAGCATTTTAGTTAGCATCTGGTATTACAAAGCCTCATTCCAACACCTCCACATCTGAGGGAACCTGCTCTGGGAGACTACAGTAAAATATCAAAACTCAAACCAAGCCCCCTAACCTACCGGTGCCTCAATCAAAAGTCTATTTCAGAGACATGCGGCCTGTCCACAGCAAAGACTGACAGGCACGTCCCAATAGAAAACTAAGGTTTTCCTCTGCTTCTTCCTTACCTTACTGCAAACAAATATGCCCAAAATCCACTTTTAGGCAGCAGGAAGGGTTGGAGATTTAAGGAGGAAGGGTTGGAGATTTAAGGAGGGGTTAACCTCTGGGACCCTTGGGATGCTGCGGACAGCTCTGCAGGCATGATGCCCTCTGCCCACAGGGCCAGGGAGGGTGGGGAGACCCTGCTGCAGAAGGAGAGCAGGATAGCCAAACCCTTGGTAGCGGCATCCTGTTTAATCCAAAGACTGGTTGCTGGTAAGCAAGCCTCACCACAGCTTCCCAGCTGGTTCCAGTCAATGGACGTGCCTTTGCATCACACCCAGACTCCTGGGATCATTTTGGGACACAGGCTGCCCTGCTGCTCTGAAAAGCAATGCCCTGGCAGCCACAGGCTGAAAGGGCAGCACACCACCTCATCTATCCTGCCTTGGGCACAAAACTCCCTCTGATCCACAAAGGTCTGGCTGGGCAGGTTAGTGGCTACAGAAACAGGAAAAATGTTCCTAAGGTCACAGCTAAAGAAACGTATTAATTTGCTGCTGCCCAGGACAGCTATAAGAGCAGGACACCCAGAGCCTTTGACTCCACATCTCTGGAGAAGAAGGATCTTCTTCGCTCCATTTAAACTTGCAGAATGCCACGTACCTCATCACAAGACCGCCAGGGACCAGTACTATTGGAAAGGAAAGAGAAAGTTGCTGTGTTATTTATAATCCAGGAAGGTAACAGAGCAAAGCACACGACATTGTGTAGTACCGTTTTAACTCCTACTTCTCAATAAAATGGGGTTTTTTACTACATAAATATGAACAAACCAGAGCTTATAAAAAGAAACAAGAAGAAAATCAGATATGAGGATTTTGCACTTGTCTTCCATTTCTAATGAAATGACTAAACCCACCTACTATAAAAAGCCATGAGCAAAACACTTCAACATCGTTCAAATCGTGGTCAGCCAGGAAGACCTTTACCCAATTCCTGAAACCTGTTCAGAGCCTTTGCCTAGGTAATAGCTAGCTGAGACACAGAAGACCATGAGAAATAAAGGATCATATTTAATTTTTCAGATGGTCTCAAACCCTTTTGCTCACCAGCACAGCTAAACATTTGAGCGCCCAAGGCTGTGGTTTCACAGACATTTCCTTTCTCTGCTGTGCTCCCTTGTGCTGACAAGCACACGAAGTTTTCCCAGCACAAAGATTTATTGCTGCTCAGTGGCATTGTTACATTCAAGAGGGAAAGAGCTGCGGTGTTTTCAGAGGGGAAGATCCCCCCACTAATGGATGTTCATTCCTCTGTTGAGCTGAAGACTGACGATTTACTGGGTTGTGAAACAACTAGACCTTCACCATAAAGAATCATTTACCAACCTCAAAGCAAGACAGCCTTGTGGCAGCTCCTGGAGGCTATGGAGAGGACCCCCCCCCCATGACCTTCAAGGAGGTTCCCTGTGCAAATCCTCTTTCCCGATGCTGTTAGACTTTAGTATGGAAAAAACGTTCTCTTGAAACTCATAGTGTGGAACAGGTGTTTTGGTCTACACACGCCAGTGAACTATTTGCTTTGCTAAAGGAAGCAGTCATTTATTGCATCAGCACCAGAGAAAAGCGTTATTACCGTCTTCCTCATCTGAATAAGTTCACCTGCTGTGAAAATCAAACAAGCATAGGTGGCCATAGTATCACGGCGAAAATTCTTTAGCCCCTAACCAGCAGAAGACAGTCAGGATAAAGCAAATGCTTAATCAAATACAGGTCTATTGCCAGGAATATTTTAAACAGTTCCTGGAACTAATACGTTCCCCCTGCTGCCCCGAACAGTCTCCCTGCTGCCTTCAGCAAGGCTTGGGTCAGACCTTCAAGCCATACTCCCTCAGTTCAATCTCCTGGTTCACAAAGAACAAGTCACTGCTACACAGTACGACCTACACTCCTGATTTTAAATATGAGTTTTACACGCCATTAGGCAAAGTCTAGATGTTTTCTGCCAGTAAAATTCTCTCCCTGTTGGAGACGCTGGCAATTTTGACTTGGAGACATGTATTCACCCCCCAAATTTACATCACTAACTCAACAGGTCCTGCTAGAGTGCCGGACCAGTTATTGATGGGCAATCCTGTATTCAGGCTGGTAAAGAGCCAGTATCTGTAGAAAAGGTATTTTTACATGCTTACCAAAATGACAACCTTTCCTCCCTCCCCAAAACTATGCCACAGTAGCGAGCACTCTATCTGACCACACAATAGGGAGAACAGAGAAGAACTGATTTCAGTACTACAGCCAATGGTAATTTCTTTTACATCTTGGAAAATTACAATCCCATCTTAAGATCTGATGTAGCAGGATGCCAACTTGTTTTTTGCCTAAAATATCTATTTTTTTCCTCCGCCTTTTGTATAAAAACATACTATTACTCAAGTGTTTTCCACTGGGCTTATAATAAAAAGTACCTTTTACAATCAGAAAGTCCCAAACAAGTTTCAAGTTCAAAAGTTTACTGCTGTTCAGCTTAAGGTTTCAGAAAGCTCTTGGAACTGTCTTTCAGCTTCAATGACTCACTGCATACTTGGAAGACCTAAACCTTGATATGGTTTACTGATACCTTTTAAACACAGCTATCACTTTTAACCAAGATGATACTGGCTTGCTCACTGAGAAAAAGCACATTCTGTCAGCAACCAGACCAAGAGTTTTAAACAAAAAAACCCTGCCCTCTAACAAGTCTTTACATAAATCTTAGTGTAATTTAACATTATTCAAATTGCTTATGCTATCCCTATGTATGCAACAGGTAACTGACAGAACAGGAGAGACATTATCCATGCTCTAGGAAGCCTACAAGCAAAACTGGTAATCCTTTTGTCAATAACATACAAGTTTTATATGAAAAAAAATCAGGCTACAGGAGGGTGATATGAACAAAGATAAAAGCAGCAACAGATTCAGAAATGCTTCTGAAAAATTTTGAATTTAAATGTGCACTTCTTAAATGTGCAATTAAAATGCTTGTCCAAACAACTAATAGTTTGGGGCAGGGTGTGTGTGTGCTTTGGTTTTTGGGGTTTTTTTTGTTGTTTGGGTGGTTGTTGGGATTTTTTGACAAGTGGAAGGAAGCAGGTACAGCTTTACCTACAGAGAGTAAAGATTCTTGGCAGCCCAGAACCAGGGACACATGGCACGCTTTTCCATCCACACATGGGGCTATGCAGGACAACTCTTTCAGCACACATCCCAAAGGCAGAGCAAATGCACCAAGTTGTCATGCCAAAACAGGATTTTGATGAAGAACGCTTACGTGTTGCCAGCTCCTTAACCCACCCAGAGCACATCCCGGGTTTATGCTTGAGGAGTTTCATAAACAGTCATGACCTTTGAAAAAATGAACGAGGAAGCCATCAGCAAGAAGGCTGACAGCCATCAAGCAGAGCAGACACCAGGATGAATGCAGGGTTATCACAAATGTTTTGGGGTAACTGCTTACTGTGTCGCCTATCCTGGAATAACAGCCACTTGTATACAATCCTTATGCTACTTCTACTGACTTGTGTGATGTCCATGGGATTAAAGAGAGATTTCTGTTGCAAACCACTAGCCTCTCTCATTTGCTTTTAGTGCTTTAAGACCAGACTCCATTCATAACATGGTTTTGGTCAAGTCCACCTCAAGTCTACAGAGAGCTACAAAGAACTAAAGGAATTGCAATGCATGACTACAAAATAGGTCTCTAACTCCCTCTTATCCATGAAATACAACAGTTTACAGACTCTACATCATATTTTGAAGTTGTTACAGGTAAGGGAATCCAACAGAAAACTCTAAGGAGCTGGTTTTTAAGCCTTTAACCTCTGAACAGAGAGCCTAAGGCATGAAGAGTTCCCCTTCAAACAGGCCTCAGCTAAGTCAAAGTGAAGCAGCTGATGTTTCTGCTGCAACATTTTCAATTTTATTCTCGATATTAGAGAGGAAGGTGGGGTTTTTTGTTCTCCTTTGGTTTTTAACTACCACAAGCACCAAAGGTCAATACTGAAACTGAGGTTGGAGATAGCACTGACGAAAAGGAAACGAGGATAGGGAAGTGTGAACTCTCATTAGAATAAAACAAGTCAACCCTCCAACCCCTGGATAATAAAAATTCCTGACCTCTCCAACACCTCTAGCAGGACAGAAACAGCAGGAAATGTCTGTGGTTTCAGCTGACCATATGGCTCATTTGTATCATTTCCAGAAGAACCACATGTACACAACCATAACTTCTGATGAGCATAGCAGTAAATCCCACCTAACCCAGAGTGCTCAGCCATCCAGGTGTGTACCAGGGGAATTGCAATCCCTCCACCGTGTTACCAGAGTAGCCTAGAAATGCAGTCTTATTTAGCAGTACCTAAAATCAAGTACTTGCCTCCAAATAGGGAGCTTTTCTGCTGTCTTTTATCATTTATTGTCGCATCGCTTAATTTTTGAACATCCATGTTTGAAAGTTTCATCCTGAAAATATAAAAAGGTAATTTTGTCAATCTGAAAATACTGGCTATATTTTTAAAAGTACTAAGGCATACTGAAAATCGGAAACTTGAAACCTTTTGGATGTACTTATTTTTTAACCCTTTATTCTGAAGACTCTTTGGCCACCAACGCAAATTGACTGTTTTACTTCTATACACTACTTGTACAAACTTTCAGTTCTTAAGCATTTTCCTGTTGCAAGAAAAAAAAAAAGCCATTTCTGCTGCAAAGAATTAAGCATATTCACCTGAAATAGGGTGTTTGTTTCTAAACATCAAGAAGTTCTGTATGTCCCACAGGTGGTTGGGGCTAGCTGATGCCTAGGAATGCCTGCTGACTCTCTTCATGCTGTTAAGTCCCTTTTACCATCTCTCCCATAAGAGGATCTCTGGTGTTCACCAAGAATCCAGCTTTTTCTCAGAGTGGAAGCTTTTTTTTTTTTTTTCTTCCTCTTTCTGTGACTGCCATTTCCTAAAAGCAGCAAGAACTCAATTGCTTTACCATCTCCACATCCCTGACAAATTTGGCCGGAGTTTTTTTTGCATGTTAAAAACATGCTGTGGAAAAGAACTGAGGACAGTATGACAGTGCAAACCTTATTTCTTTAACAAAGCAGGCTAAAAGCAGAAGGAGCTAGAGAAAACCCTACTGCCTCAGCAGCACTACCCCAAATGCATCATATCCTGGCCTAGGACAGTTCTTTGGAAATCTTCCTATACCCAGACTGAAGGCAGAAGCTTTTTGACAAGAACAGTGAGCAGTCATCAGCCCCAGGCCTCCCCCAACAGACTCCCAAGAGCAGGCTTCCTCTTCATTTCTTCTCTGGGACAGCAGGCCCTGCACTCTTGCTCAGATGCTGCAAGGATGGCACAGGACCCTGCAAGTTCCCAATGGCTTAAAAACAATTTGTCCCAAGACAGTTATGGAAAGCCTGGATTTCTAGTTCCATGCTTTGAAACACAAACACAAGTTAGAAAGGAGAGAGTCAGCAAAAGGCAGCTTCTTAGCCAAATACACTTAGTCTTTAACAAAGCAAAGACAGGGTAGATGCTGCTGGAAAGCACATGCAATATTCTTGGTATCACCGCTCAGCTTGGGTCTGGAGATTCTAGGCATCTAGCCTAGCCTGCTTAGTCAGAATTTTTTGCCACGGGGTGAAGAGCTGCTTTTGTTCTTTTAGAACCAGCCTTCCCATAGAAGCATCTTAATCAGAAGTTCACTTTCTGCATACAGTCCATTCAAATGCTCTAGCCAGGCACAGCTACTGGCCCTCCAGGGCAGAGTAATTTCCAGTGACTCTTCTTGGCTGCCTTGAATTTTAGATTTGGTCTTTGTCCTGCAGATCATGTTCCAATGAGGGGGCATCAAGCTATAAAAAAAATAGCTATAAAAATCATACTACATATCACAATCAGACACTACATCAAGTACTACACAATTACAAAAGAAAAAAGTTACATTTATTCATCAGAGCAGACTGCCTCTGAGCCATCGCACATTCCATGGAGGGGAAGACAAATACTATTCCCTATGTCTTCCCTCCCCTGCTAACAATGCAAGATCACTCTTCCTCTGGAGAGAAAGAGGAGGACATGTTCTTAAAATGTATGTATACTGGCTAACACTGTTTAAATGGCGAGGAGCAAGCCAGACATTTAAGGCCCTGCCAACTTTCACTAAGACCCAAGCTCTGATAACATCACCTGCATTCCTCTGCAGATGAAGAGTTTTGCAAATGCAACGCAAGTTACAAATTCTGCTTTTCTGCTAAAGACTATTTTCTTCTTTCCTACCCACCCAACATAATTTGCCTGACACCACAGCAGCTGGATCCCCCGACACTACAGAGGACAGATCTTTAACAGTGACTACAGGTGGGCAAAGTATCAAGTGAATCTCAGTTTTGAGACTCCTCCAGCAATGCCACACAGCCAAGTGATCTATGTAAGTGAGCAAGCAAATAAGTGCAATTGATTTAGTATGGTGCAGCACTTCCATGGCCCTTGCAAGCAGCACAGCAGTACTTCAGGGCCTTTAACCACTGCTGCACAGTGGTGTCAGCAAACAGAGCTGATGGGACTAAGCCAACCAGAAGCACTTAATTTTAAAGGAAGGAAATAGAGTTTTGAGTATTCATATACAAATGGTATCTGCCCACTTTCTGGAATGAGTTTGCACAGCACATTTCTGTCTCCCCAGGTCTTCTATCACACTCATTACCATAGCATCTGAAAGTGCTGAAAGGTAAATACAACCTCCTTGTAGAAAGGAGGTATGTCCTGCAAATCTCTTCACAGCAGAGAAGGACACTTCACTTGTTAGTGCATGCCTATGTTTCCAAAAAGCTTTAGACAATATTTCTTATCGGACAGTCACACCATTTCACTAACGTGAAATACTTTATTGAAACCACCTTTTTGGAATCAAGGCTTACTCCGACAGTCATACACTGGGCATTCATAGAATTATAAGGCCAAGCTGCCAACAGAAGGCAACTGCTTTTGTCCAGTAACTGCACATCCATTTAAGAGAATGTTAGAAATGCTGGAAGAAAACGTATTTTAGTTCCCCTCTCTTTCCCTCATCATTCATCTGTACTTGGACCTCTCTTTGTCTTTTGATT
The DNA here is from genome assembly GCF_929443795.1 of Astur gentilis. Lineage (NCBI taxonomy): Eukaryota > Metazoa > Chordata > Aves > Accipitriformes > Accipitridae > Astur > Astur gentilis. The sequence goes on along the minus strand of NC_064884.1, from coordinate 33,826,022 downwards.
TCTTAGGACTTCTGCTTCTGTCTGCTTTTTTATCCCAGTCTCTTATTCGGAAGTCCTCTTTGTATTTGTCTTTTTGTTTGCTGTAAGTGTAGTCTCTCTCTTGAGATCGGCTGCGACTCCAATGCCTGTCTTTCTTCTCACTCTTTATCTTCTCTCTACAGCGTTCTCCTTCATGTTTTCTATCAGAATCCTGTTAAAGGAATTGGATGGATATGCAGTTACAGACAAAAGTGAAAAATATACACAGACATGAAGAGAACTAGAAAAGAGTCAAGTATCATTGGTTCCTTAGCTAAGGCTGGTACTACCTGAAATAGGTTCACATCCCTGATGATTTGAAAAAGATAATACATAAAAAACCCCCAGAGTAACTATATGAAGAAGGTAAGTCTACAGTTTTTGTCAGGATTTATGGAAAAAAGCATGGCTGCTAGGCATGCTGCTGCTTGTATTTCCTAAGAAGCTTTACCAAAACTGGTTATACCAGGGATTCAACTCAGATGGATATTATCAAACTCTTCATAAGCACCACACAACCTAGATTTGGATTTTGACTTCTTACGTAAGCAATGCAAGTATTTCCATCATAGGTTTTGGCTCAAGACCCACAGGCATCCCAGTGCTAAGAAGATGCAGAACACTTTTGAAAACCTGCCTGTAATAATCTCTAATGGCCTAAATTTTAGGTTTCAGAAAAATGAATGACACTGTTACAGAGACCAACTACACACACACACATGAAGTACTTCACTTCCTTGAAGCTAGAAGTCCACAAGAAAAGGCACCACAGAGAATCTGATCCTTTTAAATGTACAGTCAAACAGTAACACAAAGTGCATGAGTTGAAATGGAAATAACGAGGTAATGAAAAATAAGTTGTATTTTGCAGACTGATGGGTATGACCCATACAGAAAACACACGAGGATACACTCATACACAGACATAGTAAACTAAGAGAAAATTGGAAAGGGAACAAAGTCATAATATAGATCTCAAGCAGTAGCATGAGCTGTATTCAAAGATATGCTACCAAATCCTATTCATAAACCCACACCGTAGTCCAGCCTCCTGCTCCAGACCCACATCCTGTTACCTACTAAAAGCAAGCCACAACACCGTACCTCTTCTACCCTCTGGAATCAAGTCAAACCGCACAAGATTCAAAAATATATTCTTAACACATCAACACAGAGGCTGAAGATTCAGGAAACATCTGTCAGACTAAGAAAAGGATGAGTCAAAATATACTAAAGAAAAAAAAAAACAGCAAGACAACAGAAAAATGACTCAACATCATGGAAACTATTTGGAAAATAAACCCCCTTCAAGTCATAGCTGGAGCTAGTAGCACAAACTGCAGTTTCAATTGCCAGAACTTCCCATTATAAGACCCTGTTGTCTGTTAATTAAAACCTCTGCCACACTAGGACTCAGGGTGGAAGTTTATGTATGAAGCATGGCTATTGTGGTCTTTGACCAACTAGTTGTGGAAGGTCTGCTGATGTTTTGTTTTGAAGTTCTTACCTCAAATACATTCTAGTATTTCCAAAATAGGGTTAAGGGAAAATGCTTTGTTTGCCTATACTAAAAATGCTACCATTCATAAAAAAGTTTCCCTACTGTTATGCTTTGTGCTGGCCTCAGTATTCACACTGAACATACTATGCCTCAAGAACATGCTTCCTTCCCCTGTTCTTGTACAAGTTCCCCAGATTATGCCCAAATTTTAAACCTAAGGAAAAAAAAAATTTACATTGTATATATGCTAAACAGTATTTGTCAGCTAAGCTGCCTGCAGATTTCATCTGGAAAGGGCCATGCCCAAGATACTCTAAATGAGACTGAGTACACACCGCTCAGTATGTACATACTATACGGTACACACCAACAAGAATGTTCAAGTGCAGACACAGAGAAAAATTCTTCCCAGAAATTCATTTTCACAGCTGCAAGAGGGAACAATGTTGCTTGCCATCAGAGAATAGAAGTAAGCCTCCACTTGTGATTTTGGGCATAAGAAAGCCAAGCTATTTACACTGAAACAGGTAAAGGCGAGCAAAGGAGGAAAGCAGTGGGAAAGAAGATACCAGAATACAGCAGCAGCAGACTACGGGAACAAACCACAGTAGGAGCAGGTGATTAAATCACAAAGAGATAGAGACACAGAAGAGATCGCAGAGTCAAACACTAGAAAATACTTTTCCAGAACCTGGAAACAGCACCAGGAATCCCACTGTCCTCATGTTTTTGTGCTATGAAATCTACTGCTAATGTGTCTCGCAGTCCCCTTGTAACAATTCTAAGGGCTTTACAGACAATAGCTGCCAGTACTTCTTGTACCACCTGCAGGGGTGGAGACATCTGAATGACTTTAAAATGTTCTCTGCTAGTAACACACAACCAGCCAGTTCCACATGTGTGATTTCTGAACCATCAAGAACAAAGATTAATTCCAGAAATATCTGTTTCAAGAATGTTAAAATGGCAATGTAAGTCAGCCAAAAAGACATGAGGAAGTCTACACCAACATTAGTCCAGACCTCTTGTATGTATATGCTCCAATCGAGACTAATTATCTGAACAGGTCCCTCCCCTCCACCCAAAGGATCCCAACTGAATTAGTATACAGTGACAAAAAGACTTGTGTACCACGAATGACTGATAGGGCTCACTGGTGGTACTGAAAAAATTTAATTGCTTATGTTCATGAGAAAAGTTATTTTTAGCATCACAGCAAGAAGTGATGCAATGGAACAACACAATCATGTATGCTCTCTGTAGGAAGAACTTAAAAGGCAGTACTCAAAACTCATACCAAGACATTATTTACTGTGGCTGGAACCTTATCACTTTCTGCAAAGTTGCTAGAAGACAGCTGTTCTCACTCATAAAGCTTGCATTGTTAAAATATTGGGGGTTGTTTTCTTCGTTTTTCAGCTTAGCTCAATTCTCTGAATGCTCACACTTCAATGGTAGTTAACCCTCCACTTTATCATTGCAGATATCATTTCCATGAAATGTCGACACCTTGACTATTCCAAGTTCACAGAAATGACAGAATTCTGACCTGACAGGCAGCAGTGGAACTAATGAAGGACAGAACTTCTGATGATCTCCTCCACAGCCTCAGTCTTACAGCACCGTATGCTTGCACAATTCAGATGCAAGCAAACCTGCATACAGATTTTACACACACACTTCCAAAACAATTAAGGAAAAACAAAAAAACCACCCTCACAAAGAGATTGTGTTTCTGATCCCATATAAGAAAAAGCCAACACACACTGGTCTGGCAAGAAAATGAAAAATAGTTTGCATTCATGAAATGTGGTTAACTAATAGTTTGTGACTGGAAACATGTGAACAACAGGTTCAAAGTGCTGAAGATCTACTTTATGAGAGGCTATATTGCCTCTTCAGGATGTTTTGGCAAAAAGCTGTTCAGACATGCCAAGCTTTAAAAGCCCAGGAAGATTTGGAAAGCCTCTTTCATAAACAGATACTAACACCAGCCTTCGGTATGTTTACAGCTGCTGTATTTTACAGGACTTTGCATGCCATGTCTTCAGTTCAGTATCAGACTTTTTTTTTCCTGGCTTCTCTTATTAGGAGGACAATAAACAGGTATAAAGTTAACGCATGAAGAAACAAGACCTTAGACGTTTTGGTCCTCTTGTCATCCTCTTCATCTTCAGAGTGGTGGTGCTTTTTCTTCTTTTGTTTTTTAGCCAAGTGCGACTGACTTGTTTGAGATTCATCTATATCCTCATCCAGCACAAGGTCATACCTGGCACTGATAGTGTTGGTTAAGGAAAGATCTGTTAGTTAATATCAATAAACAGCAGAACATAAAAGCTCATGAAACAAACAAATCCCTGCTTATCAGACCAGGGTTTACCAAGGCTTCCCATGTACTTCAGTCAGAACAGGATTGTACACATTGAAAAAAAAAATCAGCCCTGCTAAAATGACCAAATTCTGTCCTGTCAAACAGTACAGCCAGGTCCCAATTCTCCTTTCTTTTCTACCTGTGGAACAAGTTATGGTTGTCTTCTCTCTCATGGTCACCACAAGGAGAGTATAATCTCAGAGCATGATTTAGTTAATCTTATGGTCTCGTTCTGGATGCAGCAGGCCCCCTCTGAAACAACTTAAAAATCTGTTATGCCATATGTCATTCCAGGGCTGTAGACTTGAAATGTTATTTACCTGCACACAACATGGAAGTGAAACAGCACATTCTGATTTGACTAAATTCATTGAGGTCATCAAATGAAAAATGCAAAATGCTTAATTCCATCTCAAACACCAAATAATTATATGAAGCAGCAGCAAAACATCCATTTGGCAAGCTTTAAGAATAAGAAGAATTTTCCATGCTGTTTTCATAAACTGTACTTAGTTCAAAAAATACCTTTGACCAGAAAAGGATACTCCTGCTTTGGTTTTACCTTCTCTTTCAGAGAAAGTTTTGAAGGTTTGTCACGTTCCTTTTCGTACTCTTTGAAATCGTCCTTGGTATATCGCCCACCTGTCCACAAAAAAATATATTCAGTTCACTCCAACTAAAAAAAAACAACCAAGAATCATACGTATCATTAAGTTCTGCTTATGAATTTAAGGGCTTTTCATAACCATATACACAGCAGGACACAGTTCCAGAAACAACACTGACATCTGGGTAACAGAGTAGAAGAGAGTAGGACAAGCTGTGATTTTTTTTGTCCTTCTTGCTTGCAGATCCCATGAACAACATACAGCTTTCTCCTCACTCACGTCCAGTGGAGACAACACATGAACAGGATCACAAAGCAGGATTCAGCAGCTGGTTTAGTCCCACTTTGATTACAGGTCCTATGTCACACTACTTAAAATTCTGTTACCATGAAAGCCTACAGACTATTCTCATTATGAAACGACTTTTTTTGCTCAGGGATGCACGAAGGGAATCCTCTGAGACAGCTGCAGTTTAAGAATTCAAATGGAAAACTATAAAAAAAAATTGTCATGTCTTGATTTAAACAGGGGCATGACAGATTTAATTTTCCATCCATTCACCTGAAAGTACCAGCTCACAGATTAACAATCTATTCTACAGCAATGTGCTGCCATCTCACGGTCATAGTTAAAACTGCAATATTAACTGGCTAGGTCAGAAACGGCTACAGAAGGTGGAAGGACAGTCCTTCCCTAGGTCATTTTTGGGGTACCATATGAGAAAAAGAAAACAATACAGGTAGCTTTCCAATATTTAGGACAATTTAGACCTAAGTTACCCAGATAAAGAATAGTTCTCCATGCAGTCAGTTAGTACAGGATGCACTGCAGAGCATGCTATAGATTACAAAGTCATCTCAGCTCTGTGCAGGGCAAGTTCTAGCACCTCAGTGTCCATGACTCGTCCCCAACCTGGAGAAACTGGATGCAAACAATTGAAGGCTGACTGCATTTTTAGGCGAAGACGCACAAGAACATCACCACTGCAATGCACAGTCACCTCTCCAATCCCAGTGTTTTCCTGATGTCTCCAACAACCAAATAACCTCTCCCACCACCTTTTTCCTCCCAAAACATCCTCAAACATCTGAAATTGGGTTTTATAACATACAGCCTGCTATGCAATGTGTGCTTGACCTACAGGAGGTGAAGAGGGGAAATCCCTGGCCTGAATATTGACTTTCTTGTATACATTCAACTGTCACACAATGAATAAAGAAAAGAAACTAGAAAGTAACAATGTACTGCCATATTATTTTGCTAATAAGGAATATCAAAACCCATTACTTTTAAAGCTTGAGAGGAACAAATTATTTAGTGGCAAAAATACATCTGATAAAAAGGTAATTCATGGCAATGCAATGTTAATATGTAAACCCTTCTACTCTTTCTTACAGAGTAAGTGAAGAGCTACCAGCTGTGCTGCTCTATTTATTAGAGTACCAGGAATTTTATATCCCTGAAGATGTGATGATTTAAACTCATAAAAATTCCTCCTATTTATATAATGCTTACAGTTTAGAAGTCACGGCTTATTAAGTTATGAGGGTCAAAGAATTGCAGCTGTACCTACCTTTTCCCTTCCACTTAATCTTTGCAACAGACTGGCTAAAATCTACATGTATCCGTCTGTCATCTATCAGCACATTGTCCATTTTGAAGTAGGCCTTCTCACAGTCTTCCTCCTGATATTAATGTTTCCAGAAAATTTTAAGTCATGATTATTTCATAGGAATATTCACTGAAGAGCTCAATCACAAATTCAACTGCTTAATGGCATACATTTTTTTCTAAAATTACCTAAAGCACAGCAGTTCTTGCATTGTGACATTTCAAAAGAAGTAGTTATGCTTTGTCCAAATGTCAGCATTTCAAATTCCAAGTCTTCAGTTAATTTCACTATTTTAAAAAATTGCCAATCCAGCTACATGTTTGACACGTAATACATTCAGAAAAACAACGAAAAAAGGACAACTAATAAAAGCTCCATTTTAAGCACATAAGTAGACTGAAGAAAAATGAGAACACTTCTCCAGTGTTTTCCAGTTTTCCCTCACAGATTAAGAGAGATTAGCAGATAGAAACAAGAAGCTATGCACCATCAAGAGAACTATTACTGTCAATCTCACAGTAAGAGCATGTTGATAAAGCAAGCATCATTTACAAGCATCATTTATAGGACACTACTGTACACACTGATCTACCTGCTTTCATACACCCTCCTCTCTTTATGCAGCATGCCTCCTTTTTCTCCTAGCATTCATTCTCTTTAACTCTTCAAAGTCCTAATGTGTTCTGGGGAAAAAAAGGGACCTGCTCTCCTCACACTGGTTTCAAGACAACCTAAGAAGTACATATTTGCGTTGCTTTATTGAATAAAGACTTAAATGTTTGCCTCCTCTAGGGCCTACAACTTCTATAACTAAGCCAGTAAGAGAAAAATTAGCTACCCCACGCTTCAAGATTTCAGTGTTTTTCCTTAATAGAAGTATACCAAAAATGAACTTTCATAAGCAGAATCTGCATACAGTGAACCTAAAAAACGTACCTTTTCAAACTCAATGAAAGCATAACAAAGAGATTCACCAGTCTTCCAGTCCCGAATCACTTCACAGCTGAAAAATTGACATGAAATTAAAACATCAGTGCTGTTGGAGCAAAAAATATAGTATAGGCAAGCACTGCTTAAAAGGGAGAGCAACAGTTAAAAAAAAATACCAAACAAAAACCACCACAACAAAAAAAAACAAACCCTTGAAGGTATTATATAACACTTGATTCGAGACCCCTACTGATGTGGGGGTGTCTGCACAGAAAAAATGCATGTGAAATTACTTGAGTAATTATTACACTTAACTCACAAGTGATGAACGTGAAGTGTAAAACTAGGGATGAATTTCTGATTAATGAAACAAAATCTGTTTTCCAACATTACTGTTTGTTATTTTTTGCATTTCACTAATGCAAGACAAGAAATTTCACATTCTGTTTTCTCGGTCATTTTAAGGAAAGTTTAAACAGGCATCAGGTGACAAACTTTCTCTTCTTAGCAAGCACCTCTTCAGCAGCCATCTTATCAGGCAGTTCACTGGGCAAAAATAAGAAGCCTAAAGTATTGAATCAGTAGGCACAAAATGGGAGCAATACAGTATTGCACCAGTATTACTAAACTCTTGTAGTCAGAATTCTCATGTCATATACAGAATGTTGAAGGAGGTCAAACAGGCAACAAGGGCAGGAAATGTGATATTAATGTGAGACTTAATAAGGAGACCCCTCCCCCACGTGTCCCAAGAAAGTGACAAATCAGGATTAGGACAGACAAATTAAAAGATGATCAAGAACCAAAAAAACAAAAAAAAAAAGAAGGGGGGAAGAGAAAAAGGGGAGAATAGAGGAGGGGAAGGGGGGAACAAAAAAGGGGGGGAGGGGGGCGAAGAAACCTAAGGGAGGGGGGGGGAGAAACCTAAAGAGGGGGGGAGGGGGAGAAACCTAAAGGGGGGGGGAGGGGAGGGGAGGGGGAGAAACCTAAAGGGGGGGGGGAGGGGAGGGGAGGGGGAGAAACCTAAAGGGGGGGGGAGAAACCTAAAGGGGGGGGGGAGGGGAGGGGAGGGGGAGAAACCTAAGGAGGGGGGGAGGGGAGGAGGAGAAACCTAAGGGGGGGGGGAGGGGAGGAGGAGAAACCTAAGGGGGGGGGAGGGGAGGAGGAGAAACCTAAGGGGGGGGGGAGGGGAGGAGGAGAAACCTAAGGGGGGGGGGAGGGGAGGAGGAGAAACCTAAGGGGGGGGGGAGGGGAGGAGGAGAAACCTAAGGGGGGGGGGAGGGGAGGAGGAGAAACCTAAGGGGGGGGGGAGGCGGGGGGGGGGGAGGAGAAACCTAAGGGGGGGGGGAGGCGGGGGGGGGGGGAGGAGAAACCTAAGGGTGGGGGGAGGGGAGGAGAAACCTAAGGGGGGGGGGGGGGGGGAGAAAGAAAAAAAGAGGGGCAAAAAAAGGAAGGGGGGAGTAGAAGACAAGGCTATTCAGACAAGCTATGGGAATTCTCTGTAGCAACTATCGGCAAGGAAGAAGGTAGGACAGTTTTGTGTGAGAACCCTCCTTCGTGGATTATTCAGAGAATCTGTCTGAAAGCAAGAATGCAGAAAAGGTACTGAACAAAGAGATAAAGAAAAAAAAAGTAAGAAATCCCTAGGACATCCACAAATCATGCTGGACTTGTAAAAGTGGCAAACAATGCCAATTTCACTCACACACAGAGACACACAGAGACAGTCTAGTGAAGGATCTGGGAGTCTGCAGGCCTGTATGCCAGTACTGCACGAATTTATAGAAACTCAATGCAGAACAGAGTTAGTGTCCATCTGAATAAATAGGACCTACTCAGGAACATCTGAGTAAACCTAGGTGAAGTTCGCTGAAAGAGTCAATATGCTTATGCACAATGATGATTTCTGATGCAGTCTTTTCAAATCCCTCTGGAAATTCTAATAAACTCCTGCACCAAAGGCTTTTGGGAAAACTAAGCAGCAATAGCATAAGAAACATCTCTGCATTGATAAAGATGCAAAAGACCAGGCAAGAGTAAATAGTCATTTCTCACTGAGAAAGTAGATAGGTCAGCAGCAGAGTTTGCTGATGATACCAAATCGTTAAAGGTGGCAAAAATAAAGACTGAAAAAACTGCAGAAAGTTCTTAGGAGACCAACTGAACAGCAAAATAGCAAATGATGTTCAATGTAGAGAAATGCAACAAGATGAGCATGGGGGGAGGAAACCTAATTGTGCATTGTGAAAAAAAAAATAGCTTTAGCATTGACTACAAAAGCAGTTGAGAACAAAGCAGAGAATACCATTGTGCCACTGTAAATCTGTAATTTCTTTAATACAGGGTGCAATTCTGGTCCTCTCATCTTGAGATGAAACAAAAGAAGAGAAAAAGGTTGAGAAACGGGAAACAAGGTAAGGAAAATTCCTCTACAAAGCATGAGTGTAGGATAGTACTCTTTGCAAGAAAAAAAAGATGACTTTGGAGTACAGGATATGGAGGTGTAAGAAAGTAGGTTTCACTGCCCATCATGTCTTTTGATACCAGTACCAGGAGGAATCAACCAAAACTGCTAGGAAGTTCAAAACTGAAAAAAGGCAGCAGGCATGAGAAACACCTTAACAAAGAGTATATTGGATGCCAGAAATGTTTGTCATTTTTTCCCAAAACATACATACTCCCATGCAAAACAAAAACCCAGAGACTGTATCTCGCTCATGTAGCATCTGAGATAAAAACTGCTGAAAGGAGGGAGAGGACGGGGGGCTGGGGAGAGTATCATATGCTTTCCTTGTTCCTATACTTCCCTAGGCTTTCAGTTAAAACCACTGCTGGGACAGGATACTCATCTAGCTAGATCCGACTTCCTATCACCATTGTTGTGGTCTCTATCCAAACACATGCAGGCACAGCATAAACCTCCAGAGATACTGGAATACTACCTAACAGCCAAACCTAAATAGACTGGTGGGAATCAAGTTCAGTTTCAACAAAGAAGGTTTTCTTTATTATTTTACAATAATTACCTTTTAATGGGACCAAATCGTGAAAATATTATCTCTAGGTCTTCATCTGTGGTCACAGGATTCAGTTTACAAACAAACAGCACATTTTCTGGTGGCTTGACCTCTGCATCTGGTAAGTCTCCCACCTATGGCAAACAGAAAGAGACCTTTGTCACTTCTGCCTAAAGCTCTCTACATTTTATTGCCACAAGCACACTGGCAACACATCTCTCAGATGATCTCAGACACATTCCTATCACAAAATCAAAAAATTAATAAAATACTTTTCCTACTCAATGTCACAAAAAAGTGTTTTCCATAGTACCTAAAAACAATTATCTATTTGCAATTCCACTACTAGGAATTCATGAAAGTCACAAACACTTTCTACCTCACTTTCCCTGTTATAACAAATGCACAGTTCTAAAAGGTCGAAGTGTACATTTAGAGCCACTCTGTTACAAAAATAAAAATGGACTGGATCCATTCCTTCACCTCTGTCCCCAAGATCAACTCGCCTTTCCTTGAAATCTTGCAACAGCTAGGATAAACTTAAATTTAAGATAGCTTGATAGCAAATTCAGTTACACAGGAAAATGCAAATACACATACTACCTCCTGTTGAACTGTAGCACTTCTTTTTAAAACCTGAACAAAAGACTAATGATATTTAATTTATCTCCATCTTTTACTCAATATGCTAATAAAAAGGTAATGCACATTAGTTTGCTAGCATAAAGAAGTAAAATAACACAAGAAGCAGATTCCACAAAAAAGAACACAAAAGGAGTTTGAGCACCTGACTCTCAGAGTTTACTGTTTCAACAAAAGAATAGTGGAACTAATAGTTGGGGTTTTTCAAATCAGTGAAACTAGCAGCACACTTAAGTTTTTCATCTCTTTAGCTTATAGAGCATAGCTCCCTATTGCATGCTACCCAGCAATAGTCACTGAAAATTACTGTATTGGCTCACATACCCCACTTGCCTTTTTTAGCTAACCTTAACTTTATCTGGAAAACACGTCATCAGCCCCACTGCTGCTGCAGCAAAACAAGAGCCCAAACCAGCCGATCTTCTGCAACACTGTGGCCACATCTGGACTGAGCTTGGTATTAGCCTCTGCTGCAAACTATTCACCACAAATTTGAATTTGGTAGTTGTAAAGAAGTGTGATGGATTCACCCATCGTTCAACAGTGTATGTGCACTTTTTCCTTTTTTTTTTAAAAAAGACTTCAAAGCCTATTCACAATTTTTGTTACTATATGGAGTTTACAACTGCCAGCAGTTACCAAACATTATATTTAAGAAGGAAGAACATAAAGTTAACCAATGTTAAATGCAACTAATCCCACAGAAGGAAGACTGCCATTACACACATGAATAATGCAACCTCAATGCCACTATATGTACTGGGAAGAGATTATCACAAATTAGCTCAGCTCTCTCCCACACATGCTAAACCTTTTCCAGGACTACATATATACAGCAGCATATTACATATATTATGTTTTTTAACTGCATGTATTTCTAGCAAGTTTTTATAAAGCCTCCACTGGTCCACTCTTAATCCTGGCTTTGAAAATGAAATATCACCTGTTTTATCAGAAAACCACCTCCAGTGCTCATGCTCAATCCTTTTCAATGTACCACAGACATTTAATAGCACAGATTCTGAGCCATGACATCATCATCAGATAAGCAATTTCAAGACAAATAGTACACGTTCTCCTATACTTAATATAACATGCACACACAGGAATAACATCTAAAAGGCAAATACAGAAATATGTTCACCATTTCCAGAAGAATGGCACGAGTTTTTGCTTCTTTTTCTGCCTGAACTTCTTCTATTTCATCTGCAGACCGTCCTTTCAAGTCATCAATTTCTTCATCTGCTCCTATTCTGCCACTCTGAAAAATGAAGGAAAAAGCTATTTATTACCAAGCCATGGCCAAAAATTCTTTCTCACTTTGCAAATATTACTTGGATGACCTCCCCCCTCAGCCCCCAAGACATGAAAAATGCTTAAGCACTGCATCTCTGCAGAACTGGGCTTTCATTCTGTTCTTTCCACTTAGATTTAAAAGAGAGGGAAAAGATGTTATCCTCATGTTTCAGGCACTATGAACTACATATGAACTTTCAGGCCCAATTTGAACCATATTCAGTTAGATAAATTCTTTTATACTCCCATCTCATACTCAACATCTCACCACAAGTGTCAACTCATTTCTAATCTAGATAGCTCCTACCAGAAATGACGATAATGAACACTGCAAATATCTGGGGCGTCTAATAAGACTCAAACATTAAAAATCACAACAAGAATTTTATTTTCACACATCTACATCTAGGCAGGATTTGAGGATTAATTTTGTCTCCTCATCAGCATCTCTAGAACACTGCCCTTCTTACAGACATTTCTACACCAAAAGGTGTATCTTCAGACAGGCTATGGCAGAAGAAAACCAAGTTTTCAAATCTCTACACAGTTGGCAGTGAGCTATTAAATTCCTTATACTGTTTAACTTATCTGAAGGTACATCAGAGATTAACCACAGTGCAGACGTACTATGAAAGCCTTATTCCAATCTTGTAATTATATCTATTAATGTTAAAAATTAACAATATTCTGTATAGTCAATTTATTCACTGCTTGAAACACAAGCAGTTTCCACACAAGGAGATAATCTCACATAGCAACTTCCATAACTGTATGCTATGAGTAAATTATGAATTATTAATTATATTTTTAGCAAATTCCTTCTGTTTGAACAAATACACCACAACAGTATCCATGCTTGCAGATATAACTCAAAGAATGAGCAAGATTACTTCCACTGAAGCACAGACTATTTCACATTTAAAAGTGCTTACTGCTGTTTTCCTTTAATATTATAAATGTTACGTTATATTTTGTCTTCTACCAGAGTATACAGAAAACAAGTAATGCCAAAGGTGAAAATTCTGAGTGTTCTGCTTATCTACACTGTAATTAGAAAACTAAAATACAGCTTTCCAATCTAACTCCACTATAGTCAAAGGGGAGAGCACCCATGTCACCCTTTTATCCTTTTCTTGAAAGATTACACAGCCATATTTGATTAAACACAGCAACGGCCCCAAATAGCAGACAAGCATTTGGCATATTGGAACTCAAGCTAATGTAGTAGAAGAGCATCTCTTATCCTCCTATGCTAAAAACGTGTAGTTCTTTTAGGATATAGATTTGACAGACAAAGTCTTAAGACAGAATTCTTATTTTGACCAAGGCTCTGCTGGCCACTAATAGGGATAAATTTAATTCTTTCTTCCAACTTTTCCCCAAGAAGCTATCATGAACACTCACATCTAGCTGTTCCTTAGTAGGTTCTGGTGAGCGATCAGGAATAGACAAGCCAGGTGGATCTTCAAATGGATCATCTAAAATTACTGTATGATTTATCCTTATAGAAAACAAAACCAAGACTAGCATCAGTCACATGCAAATAAAACTCTCTTTACCCAAGTAACAGGAAACCAGCCCCACTGATTCTGTTTATCCCAAACAGCCAAACATACTGTATGTTTGTAAATACCAGTAGTACTGATGCTTTTGCAAAGGCAACATAGTTGCACATTTTCTTACATAGTTGTTCATTTTAGTACCTGCTTATTTTACCAATAATACTGGAATAAAAGAGTATTTAAGATATCATGTACAGGTCACCTGACATCACTATATTAATCTAGCTTCCAAAAAAGATGAATTTGTTTAATTATAATGTATTCCTCAAAAAGGGAAGTTAAAAGCAGTTGCACCTGATATCTTGATACGGGATAAAATCCTTATCTACAAAGGTTTCGTTAATTGTCTTCAATACATCCATGCCTTCTGTCACTTCTCCAAATACTGTATGCACACCATCAAGGTAATCCAGGTTTTCCCCTGTAGTAATAAGAAACTACAAGAGAGATACAAAACCAGTAACAGTAAATAGGAAAATTCAGGGCTTGAGTTTTACCTTAGGAGAGGTACAACTCTCACTGAAATCAGTAGGGCAAAACCAACTCTTCCTGACTTCTGCAGGAGAAGGTTAGTCTTCTTGCAGCAGTTCTGAGAACACGGTGAGGAAACCTACAGCTCACAGCCACTGCCTGAGGAAGGGAGGCTCTCTCATGTAAGTCGCCCTCCACATGAGCTTGCAGCTCCGTCTCGTTGGACCCTTCTGTGAATTGGTTTGACTCACCAATCTGGCAGAAAACCAGACCACCAGAGGAAGAGCAGACAGTTATCTCTCAGGTAGGTTTGTTGAGCAAGATCAGCAAAGGTCGTGAGAGGCCTCACTGCTGATGAAAGGGAGAGGACAGGAAGAGCAAGGCTACGCTTCTGGGCAGCAGTGAGCTGTGAGCTGAGCTCAAATCACCTGCTCATCAAACTGCATTCGGCAGGTGCATTTTCACAATTTTGGCAAAAGCTTCCATAGTTCTACCTTCACCTAATTCTGTCCAGACTTTTCTCCTTCCTTCCCTTGTATCACAAATTTTTACTTCCCCAAAAAACAGATGCAGTAGCATTGAGAGGAGAACTAGAACACAGTAGCATTGACTGATACCAGCTGAACACTTGGTAACAAATTAAAGATGGATGACACTTGGTAACGAACAAAGGAGGAAGAAGCAGATACACACAGATAACAGAACATAACCATTACATCCACGCTTTACAATCTGACTGGTAACATCTCACTCCTCATTCTCTGCAACACAGTTAAGACTGGTTAGTATTTGCTAACTTGCAGCTGCATTATATTTGCAAGCCAATTCCATGTAATTCCTTACAGGAATTTTTCTTTCCCAAGGAAGAAGCTGCAATAAAGTTCCCATAATTCCCATATACCTGTGTATACGCTAGCAGGCTGCATTCTTAAGTATAAATACAAATGTGAACTCTTCTTCCTTAAACCCCCCACCCCATTTTATACATACAATGCAGTGAAGCAGCAAAATTAACTCCATATATTACAAGCTCTAGCTGGAATAAAACCATAGTTTTTTTTAAATTGCTCTAACCTCCTCTTTTTTAAATTAAAACATATGGATATTACAAGTTGTGCTGGTTTCAGCTGGGATAGAGTTAACTGTCTTCCTAGTAGCTGGTACGGTGCTATATTTTGAGTTCAGTATGAGAACAATGTTGATAACACTGATGTTTTCAGTTGTTGCTAAGTAGTGTTTAGAATAAAGTCAAGGATTTTTTAGCTTCTCATGCCCAGCCAGCGAGAAAGCTGGAGGGGCACAAGAAGTTGGGAGGGGACACAGCCAGGGCAGCTGACCCAAACAGGCCAACAGGGTATTCCATACCATGGGACGTCCCATTTAGTTTAGGAACTAGATTTAGGAACAGTTTCCTTACTTTTCACTTCCATTTAACTACTGGACTTTTTCCTGCCCATTCTATAGATTAGCAAAATCACATCAAGGTTTTAATAGAAATGAATAAACACGGGAAAAATAAGACAGAGGACTGAATGCTAACAAATAAAATTTATAACATTAATCTAGGACAGGATTTGAATCTGACCATTTTAGTCTCTTTCTTGTCTGTAACCAAATACACACTGGCATCAGCAATGCTATGCAAAATACTTATCTGATCTATGGCTGGTTTTTTACACACCTTCTGACCACATTACAAGATGACGCTATTGAGATGACACTGTCTTTGTTATGTCTCTTTTGTAAATTCAAGGAATTTTCATTTTAGTTAGTCAGATGTGTACCAAGGCTTTCCAACACTGTATGCTGACCTGTGATCCATGCTGATCATTGCCATTGTTCACCATTGACACGGTTCCCTTCTTCTTGTGCTTAATTCTTGGCACTTTTTCCGCCTCAAAGAATCTAGCTTGATCACCGTACAGTTGACTGAAAACATAACAAGTATGTTACAAGCCAAAGAAATTTTAAAAAGTGAGCTAAACCAATGCTGTAAAACAGTAAATAAAACACCTTAAAAACGTTTACAATGGCATTCAGATAAAACCAGATTTTACATTGCATCCATGCACCATTTTTATGGACCTGTACACTTACATTAATTCACTTTGTATTCCAGGGAACAACAGATTTTTCTCTGAGGCATTTCACAGAGGCGGGGGGGGGGGGGGGGGAGCAGGGAAAGGTATATTTGTATTTTTTAACTGCAGTATATAACATTTTTCTAAGGCACGAAGAGAATACAATTTTGATAAGTAGGTTCCATCAAAATATGTTAATCCACACTGTAAAAATGTAATAGTTTATGCCAAAAATTTCTCTTCCAAGATAAATGGAAAGCCACTAAATCTACATGTAAACTCAGTTTATCATACAGACAGGACTGCATACAGTAATTTGAGATACACGGGATATGGCAAATTGTTAAATTCTTTGTAATTTTTTAAGTTTAACCCTGGTATCACTCGTTTTATCACACTCCGTAACTGACAGAGGCATAGTCAATACACACATTTGCTCAAATTTAAGGACAGTGTTGTGTTTGAAAGCCTCTATGAAGAGAGGATTCAAATTAAACTTTGCCTGTATCAGTTTCCTGGGTATCAAGAACAGAAACTCCAATTTCATGGACTTCAGCAGTAATGAAGAGGCAGAAGAGACAAACTGCCATTCCCCACACTAGTAGCAGAACAGAACCTGCCACTGTCATCACACTGTACTTCCCTACCTGCCATACCTATGAGCCCCAGAAGACCAATCCTTATAAAACAGCAGAATATCAAAATAAACTTGATCTACCTGTGTGCAGAAACAGCTCAGGTCTGTCAAGTTTACCTACATAGACTTGCATCTGCTTAGCCACAATTATACTGCTTCCAGGATCACCAGAGAGGTGATCTGTGTGTTCAAGTTTTTGTATTTAAGAGACTCTGACAGACCAGACTTACAAATGTCAACACTGGTCTAGCAACACTGTCTCTGTTCAAACTGAGCTATTTATCTCTGTATACTGTGTTCCCCAGCACTCCAGGTCTAGTTCTGCTCTGCAATTTTAATTCTACTTTTAATAACAATTTCAAAGGAATCATATAGAACATATGCACTTTGCTAACTTCCTTCCTAGTTGTTTGAATTTATTCAACTTTTATGTGCATGACCACTGAAAACATCTTAAACAAGGAAGAACAGTGATTTCCTTATACACATTCAACATGACCAAAATGAACTGAAGTGAATTTTTAGAACCACAGGATTACTTTCTTACACACAGAGGAAATCAAGTATAGTCTCTATATTCCCCGCCTGCTCAGTTAAATACATTTTGTTACAAACCCAGAAGTAATAACAAACTGTTAATGATTTTGCCTTCTACAGAGCACTTAGTTACGATAATTAAAAAATCAAACCTATAGTTATTTCCTAACTTTTAAATAAACAGAAATTTATGTAAAACTTGTTAGTTGTAACTTCACCTCCAAGGTCAGAGATCAAATACTGTCCAGAAAAAAAACGTGAACGGCCAAAGGCAGTGTAGGAAATAAAAAGGTATTTAGGTATGACAACCAAAGAATCTCGTGCATCAACATTTTTACTTCCCATCAGTAATTCTGCCCCAAGAGAGCTGAAGACAATCTAATCGGAAGCCCTATTCCCCTACACAACTTCTCTGTCGATGAAGTAACACAGAAGTTTTACTTACCAAAATATGGATTCCCCTCCACGGCCAGTTCCCATGGGGTCGCCGGTTTGTATAATAAAATCCCTCTGTCGCAAAGCAGAATACATAAGATATTGCTTTCATGTTTGTGAAGTTAAACCAACAAAAAAATAAGGAATTGAGAATACTCACCTGCACATTATAAATAAGACAGTAGTTGTAGTACTTGACTTTGCAGAGCTTCAGAAAATTCAGACAAGCTGCAAGAAATTACAACCACATTTACTAAAGAAAGCCCCCGACGCAGGAAGTACAGATATAAGATATCCCGTTCAGTGCGTAGAAAAGTGTTTTTGGAGCAGACCGTGTTAAGACTTACCAGCGCGCAACCTTATCCACGCTGTGAGAAATGCTCTTCTAAGGAGAGGTAACGCTTCCTCCCTCCCTAGAGCCTAGCGATTCAAGGAACCCTGAACGCAGCCAGCTACAGGGAAACGCACGCTCTTTTTTTCCTCCCCGGTTTCTTTCCAAACACCCGCGGTCACACTCGCACTTAGAACAAAACCCAAGCTTCCCAACAGCAACCGATGCTCCCGAGTACTTCGACCGCCGCAGCAGCTGCCGCAGGGACGGCTGCCGGGCGGGAGAAGGCGGGCCGCTGACTGCAGCCGCCCGCTCGGAGCCCGCTCCCTCAGCCGGCCGCCCCGGCACCTCACACACCGCCCGTTGCGACAGCCCCAGCAAAGGGCCCGGCTCGCCACCAGGGGCGCGGCCGGGGCCGGGCAGCGCCGAGGGGAGCCCGGCGCTTGGGCGGGCAGCGGCGGCCCCTCTCCCCTTCCCCGAAGCGAGGGAAAACCTGGGGAGGCGTCCCAGCCGCCGCAGCCGCGGCTGCCCCGCCGGGAGCGGCAGGGAAGCCAGCGGCGCGTCCTCGCCACAGCGGCGGCCGGGAGCAGGGCCGGGCGGGTAACAACCCCCACCTCCCGGCCCAGCTGCCGCCGCCCAGGGCGGCCGCCGCCCCCTTTCTTTACTCGGGGCCTCCACCTGCCCGCGCAAGGGGCAAAGCCGCGACCCCCCCCCGGCCCCGCCCGCCGCGCTCCTACCGCGGGGCCGCTCCTCCGTGTACAGGTCGATCACCAGGTCGCCCAGCGTGGTCTCCAACAGGACGGCCATGGTCGCCACCCGCCTCCCCGGGGCGGAGCGGAGCGCAGCGGCCCGCCGGCGCTGGGCCGCCCTCTGCCGGCGCGGAGGAGGAGCTGGCGCCGAGGCAGCGCGGCCCCGCCGCCCCCCCGGCAGGCGGCGGGCTGTGGGGAGGGCGGGCGAGGGGCCTCGGCGGCCCCGCCAGGCGCCCTGAAGGCGCAGGGAGAGCTGCCCGCCGCCCCTCCTCGGGGCTGCAGGTCCCCACAAGCGCGTCGGCCTCGCAGCGGGACGAGCCCCGGAGCCCAGCTGGCTGCCCGCAGACACCCCTCCCCCCCTCCCCCCCGGAGCAGCCTCCTCAGGCAAAATACACGTTTTGAGGCTGACCACGCAGCTTTTTGAGCGTGGTGCCCGCTGAGGGGTGTGCGTGCTTATTCTACAGAGTCAGAGAAAACCAGTTTTACCTCATAAAAAGTGATACGCAGTCCCAATACTTGCCTTGAGTGCAGGGTCACGACACAACCTGTAGTACTGCAGGCGACACTGAGAGGACAGACAAGCAAAGAGAATTTATTCCCTTCTAGTTGATGCCATAGCGTGTTCTTGGGCTTCTGTGTTACAGCTGAACTCATCTAGAGGCTCCTGGCCTTCAAAACCAGGGATCCTGCTCCCCTGCGCAGAGAGCTTCCACCGCGGGCTGTGCCGCCTTCACCTCTTTCCGGATCACGCTCTGGTACTCGTCACACAACGAGTCGATTCAAGTCACTAATCTGTTGGAAAGCAATTTTTTATTGCTGCATTTGTTTTCTGCCAGATTAGTGACCTGAATTGACTCCCAGTAAAAGGGAACCAGTGACGGGGAAGGGCGGGGGGCGGGAGCAGGAATGTGCAGCTGGGAGTACAGAGGTGCGTATAGGTTGGTAAGAGCACAATCTCCTCTTTAAGTAGCAGTAAGAATAATATCGGATCACCACATTATATTAGAGCAACTTTATAAATAGCCAAGCAGCAAATTTACCCACTTTCTTCTCATCACTATCCTGCTGCGTGATGGTCCTGGAGATACAGTGGGGTGGTCCTGGGACCAAGATTTGCACTGCAGGGAGTTGTATTCTGCCTCCACAGTGTGCTAGTTTTCCAAGCTGTTTCTGCTATCACCCAGCGTTTTGTTTTTGTGAGCTTACTTCCAGTGTGTACATCAATCCTGCATTGATTCAAGGCTGGTTTTAAGCCATCCTGTATGGCAGTTACAGATAGAAGAAAACACTATAGCACACATTACATTTATTACTCCAAAACTTTAGGAGGGATGTAAACAGTGCGTCAGTTTTATGCAAGCCTGTGCTGGCTGAAGTTTAACTATTTACTTGCTACTTTAAGAACTCTTACTTTGCACTTTAGTGAGAAAGCATACCAGTAACTTAGGCCATGCTTTTATCACTCTTTTTAGTCATGAAAGAAATTAAATGATAATTTCCTTATTCTTTCTACTGGCTTTTGCCTTCTAATAACCCATGCCTATAATGAAGTTTCAAAGAAAAAAATGGCTTTTCACAATCACTTTAAAAAGTCAGAAACATCAGTTCCAACTTAAATATAAAACCACTGAAATACAGCCCTTCTGGCGCACTCAGCAGCTCCAGCAGTAGTCAGTCTCCGTACAAAATAATACTTTAAAATGTTACATATTTTAATAGTTATGTCAGGACACGTTCACTAGTAGACTAGAGGAGCCTTAGGAGGCGTGTGTCTGAGCCAAAAGGGAAAACCCTCTTATGCTCCCAGTCTGTCCCAGCACTGAGTAGTTATTGTATCACCCAAGGACAGATCACTTGTGAAACTGATCACAAGTTATTTAGTTATCACAAGGAATTTTACCATTTATGTTAAATAAAACTTTTATGACATCTGTTGTGCTGTGAGACTGATGAAAGCTTTGAAATTTGGGGAAAACAGAAGTATGTTGAAAGCATTTTTAGTGCATAATTTTTGCAGTTTTAATTAAGTTCCAGGAGAATAAAAAGAAAGGAAGAAAGAGGATTCAGGAAAAGGGGGTGCAAAAGATTGGGAGAAAAAGGAAAGAACGATGGAAGCAAAAAGAGAAGGAAAGCATTACTTGGTAGATAGTTTACCAGGAAACTTGCAAAAGGAGAGCGTCAAAAAGGAAGAGGCATTCATCTCCTATTCCATTGCAGTGGGATGCTAAATTCCTCGAGGTCAGCTGAGAACCAAGCCTGAACTTTGCTGAATCTATAAATTCTGCAGGTCAGCGATCCTTGCTTCTCTGTATTTTTATGTATTAATTAATTATGCCTCTGGTACGCTTTTTAAACATTTTAATCATTAATCTAATACACAAAACACTGCAGTATTGCAGCTTGCTTTTGCTCATCTAGGATTCACCAGCCCTGTTGGGAGGTAACCCCACCTCTGATATACGCACAGAGCGCAACTCATAGTTAGGAATTTATGTAATTTAAACTTCCTCCCACCAGCACATGCAAATGACTGCAAGTACCAACAAAAGCTGCATTCTTGTAGCTGCCATCCTATCCCTGAAGGCTCTTGCACATCCCTTAGGAGATTCAGCAAAATGTCTGGTTTGGGAGCTGAGTTACCACGTAGTTTTCTGCCTTGTGAGACTGCACAGTGAACAGACCCTTTACCCATTTCTTTCAATTTACCAAACACAACAGATTAAAAAAATAAAAATCTTAAGGACAGATCTAAGAGAAACTAGGTAAACTAGGTGGTGGTAAAGAGAGGTGGTGGAAATAAAGGCTTCAGAGTTTTTATCCCTGCTTCTGTTACTGACTTGTGTGATTACAGAGAAGGCAGTTAATCAGCTTTATTTTTTCTCTTCTCTAAAATAGTACTAACTACTGATAATACATGTGTTTAGGGATGAAATATTTGAGGTTTTCATGGGATGTGTCTGAAATATACTTCACAATATATGACTCTTTTAGGCCTCATTTTTCAAAGCCTTGGATCTTGTGCCAGATGTTTATACCAGTGTCTCATGAGTGCAAACTGCATATAAAATACCAGGTTTCTGTGGGTTTTATGATTTATGTTCACTATCAACCAAGCAGGAGTCATAGAGCAATATAAAATCAGGCTACAGATTGCATCAACAGGACAGTTAACTTATTGCCCTGCCCTGGCTATATTAAAACCTCCCCAGACAAGTTGTTGAGATGTTTGCCACCCTTACCGTTAGAAAGTTTTTTGTTAACTGATAACAGCCATCTCGCTCGTTGCAAATAAAGCAGTTTTTATCTTCATATCCACCGAGGACTTGGGAGATCCAGGTTGTTTCCTTTCTCTTTGCCCGAGACTTCTGTGGGCTTTGACTGCCGCTGTTAAGTTTCCCTCCTCTTTAAAACATTGCCTTGTGCTTTCTTCCTTTCTGATGGCTCTTTCTGCTCTCCCCCGGAGCCCGCTGCCTGCTTTTGCTTTCAAGAAACCTTTCTTGACGCGTGGTGCTCAGAACTCTCAGCCCAGCACCACTCCGGCCAGACAGCCCTTGCCATTTGCAGGCAGAGCAGAGGGACGGCTGCGGGTGTCTTACGGGCGTGAAGGCAGTAGGTCGGTCTGAGAAGCCAGTTCATAAATAGTAGGAATTATTAGCATTGGCTATATGGGTAATTCTCTTATTATGCAAAGCGCTTTCAAAGGCAGTGATCATCTATTAACGGTAACGGGCGTTTGCAGGAGCAGGCGGGTCTCCGCGCGTTATTCTGCAGCGCCTGGCTCGGCATCTCGCAGCGGTCGCAGGAGGGCACAAATTCAGCCGTTTCTCTCGCTAAACTTTTGCCCCTCTTCCAAAGGAAAAAAAAAAAAAAAAAAAAAAAAAAAAAAGAGGTCGTTCCCGAGCCGACACCCGCCCTCAGCGGGGAGCTGGCAGGATGGCCTGGCCCAGAGACAAAGCCGGCGTTATGGGTGCCCACCGGCGGGGAGCGAGGCGGCGGCCCGGGGCCCGACCACCGGGGCCCGACCACCGGGGGCCGACCGCCCCGGCCCGGCCCCCTCCCACCGCCTCCCCCGCTTCCTCCCGGCCCGGCCCCGGCCCCGGCCCCGGCCCCGCCCCTGCCGCCGCCGCCGCTTGTTGATGTTTCACTTTAATTCCCGGGTTGCAAGATGGAGGCGGCGCTGGGAGGGCGAGAGCTGCTGCTGCTGCTGCTGCTGCCGCCGCTGGCCGCCGCGCTGCTGGGCCCGGCCGCGCCGCTGCAGCTGGGCCAGGTACCGCCGGGACCGGGATGGGGATCGGGGCCGGGATCGGGATCGGGACGCGGTGGGGCCAGTCCCAGCCCCTGTCCCTCTCTCCTCTCTCCTCTCTCTCCCGTCCCTCCCTCCCCGAGGGGTGAGCCGGACCCTGCCGGGGCGCTGGGCGTCTCCGGGCCGCCTCGGCCGGGCGGGCGGCGGGAGCCGCTGGCGCGGCTGGGGAAAGCGGGCCGAGTCGGTGGCACCGGAGGGCGGTGGGACGGGGACGGCGTTTCCCGGCTGTAGCGCTTGGCAGCCTAAGGTGTATTGCCCCTGCTCGGAGCGCTTGACCTGCTGCCCGAGAGCATTTCGGTCTAAAATGTGCACACACGGTACGAAAGGCGTCTGCCGCAAACTCGGTTACCGTGGGCGTAATGCTTCCCTCCTCCCTCTAATGATTCGTTTCTATAGGATTTGGTATGCCGAAATAAGTATCCGACAGGTTGAGGGGGCGAAATAGTTACTTCTATGTAATGTAGGTGTATTTATCTCGTGGTTTTATGCTTGCCTACCCACATCTTGATGGTTCCGTGCTCTAGGAGTACGCAGTGCATGAGGTCCACGTTTGCTCCTACTGATTTCTGTACTTTTGAACTGAATCGAGAAAAGAGTTTCGATGTATTGGTATATTACTGGGCATTGTGCTGTCTGTTTTTCTGTTCCAGTACCTGTGCTGTATCTTGGTAAGAGAGTTTTAAGTTAAATTGGTGGCTTTTTAAGGAGTGGAAGGAATTTTTTGTGTGCAGCTGGGGAGGTCTTCTTAGTGGGAATAAAAAGATGTGCCGTGGCACCAGTGAGCTTTGACCTCTAGCATTACAGAAGAGAATTGGATACTTCTGTCTGTGCTTGAATCATGACTAAATACATCCTCTAATTGTTATAATCGTGAACCCAAAAGTGTGAGATCGCAAAGAGGGAAGAGCTGTGTTGCGTTTGTAGTCACTTGTCTAGCCAATGTGAAGTTGCTGTCAAGTGAGTAAATTTATTATGGCTTTTTTTCCCCGGGAGGTTTTGGGTTTTTTTAATTTAAGTGAAACGTTTCCAAGAAAGCCTGACAAAGGCCCTGCACTGGCACATCCTGTGTTGCAAAGCAGGATTCCTGGGCTTACTTCCTGGTTTCTGCTTCTCTGTATGAACATTTGAAGAGAGATCTGCTTAGCTTTGATATCAAAATGGGGATCTAGATCTCCAGACACCTACAAAAGTGCAAGAGTGCTTGAAGTCAGGTGCACTAAAGAGAGCAGAGAGGGCTCAGCCCTCGGGTACTTTGCTCATCCCTCTGAGAAAGGGAGTGCTAGCTTGAATTTGCCAAAAGAGACATGAAGTGACAATGGAATAGAGACCTATGCTCTTGTTTGCCTTCTGCCTGGAACCTATCACACTTTCACCCCAAAACTTCAACTCAGTAGCACTGAAGTTGTTTGTCGCAGCTGGCAGTTGTGCAAGCTGTGGAGGCACATCTGTGTATGCTGTCTGTCTTTGGATCTGAACGCGTGAGTGAGCACGGCACAGGGGTGCCGGAGCGGTCCCATGGATGCCAGCTTGGGGTCAAATAGAAGAGGTATGGTTTAGAGTGCTAATAGGGCTTGACTTATTAACTAGGGTGTAATGCCTTATGGGCATAGCTGTGCTGTTTGTGGGGTTGAGTTTGTCCATTTGTGCCGTACTTCTTAGGTGGTCTGTCTGCTCAGTTTTTTCTAGCTGGAAGTGTCTGCACTTTTTTAGTTTTATACTGGTGTGGTGGCATAAGTACATGCAGAAAAGCTCTTATAAGAGTCAAAAAGGGAACATACACATTTTTACTTTAGTATTTTTTATTTTTAAATCTCAAACATAAAAAAAATAAAAACTTGTGTTCCCTCCTGCACTATTTCTTTTTGTAAATATAGGATCATTTTTGATGTAGAAGGAAAAATGCATCTTGAGAAAGTTTTGAGTAGAAGAATTGTTGGGTTTTGACCATGAGCTGGTTTATGGTGGCCTGGTAGAAACAGAAGTGCCTAGGCAGTGGGAATAGGCAGAACAGGAATGCCGTGCTGTCAGGTTGGCTTCAGAAGCAATAAGCTTAACAACAGTGGGTGATGGGGTCAGAATAATTGTGGTCTTTCCTCAGTATGGCTTGGGGCTGCAGACTGGTTGGGAGCAGGCAGCATCAACATGTTCAGCTTTTCCTCGACTGGGTACCACGACTGTGCCCTCTACAATTCTGTGAGCCCACTGGCAGCATACTACTGGTAGCTTCACATTTTGTAGTTCTTGTATGTGGTATTAAAGTTCACCTCCAAGTTGATGGCCATGATGTTACAGAAACCATAGTGGAAGGACTGAGGAAAAACCTTGAAACATTGGAATAACGTTTTGTAAGGCTGAAATGCTTTTGTTCAGCTCCGGAATGTGAACGCCTCCGTTGTTGTGCAATACTTGTCGTTTCTTAAATAAGCTGTTTTGAAATCTGGACCTTTTTTTTTTTTTTTTTTTTTTTAAACATTAGCATGTGTGTTTTGATTTTTCTTTCTCCTCCTGAAATTTGGATGAGCACTGGGTTACAGATTGATTGATATTAGTCAAAGTTGTTTGTTTGTTTGTTTGTTTGTTTAAAAAAAGGCAGGGAATGATGCAGTAAGTCAACTGACCTTCACATTAAAGTAATGTGTTTTTCTGGTGCAAGGTCAGGAATTAGGTTTTGTGTTTTAGAGTATTTTTTTAATGTGCTGATAGGAACTGGCTAAAAGCACACTGAGCTTAATGCCAATGCTATGTTGTTTGCTTACTCTGTTTGCCTCTTGATAACTTAGGTTTAGCAGTGTTCTTTCTAAATAGCATACTTGCCTACCAGACTTTTTTTTTAGTGTAGTTGCCTGAAAAATATTGCTTTCAGATCATTTGTTGGCTGCAAGAAACCTTTGTGTGGATGGATTATTTCACAACAGGAGAAAGTAATCTTCACTACATCATCCATTTGCAGTGATTGTAATGTGTTTTAATCGAAGAAACTTGTCAATAGTGACATGCTGAAGTGTTTCTTTCATTGCTATATGGCAGTTTCTCTGTTAACAGCCTGGCACATGTTCTGAACTTTATGCATAAAAGATCTGACATCATCTCTCCATGTATATTTGATTAAATTACAGCAGTATGATGCAACCATGTCCCAGTGATGTGAGACTAAGTATTCACTTTTAAAACTCCTGATAAAATATTCATAGTATGAGTTGATTTAATAGGGAGAAAGCAAAGGCAATTAATTCTAGCAACATATGTAGGGCAAAGGAAAGGATAAGCAATATTATACTAAGAATCATAAAGCGAGGAAGGAATATAAGTGTGGTTGTTCAGAAAAGTAAAGCAAAAGCATTATGTTAGATTTTTATATTAACTAAGATAGTTCAGCTTTAGTTACTTAAGCAAATGATGGATTTCATTATCTTACCCTAAATACTGTCATGCAGTTTAATAATGCTAAACCTTACTGGAGAAGATTTTGTACTAAAATTTTGTAAAATGTGAGGGACTAATTATTGCCCCGCAAACTTGTCATGTCAGACTTGTACCACGATTATTTCTTAACTCAGTTATGCCTCAGATTGCAGTTAAGACTCATCCTACAACATAGGTCTGTTCTGAGTCTGATGAAAGAATTAGGAGAAGCACAGATCACAGATCTCTGGATTGGAAATATACAGTTACACTGTTTGGAGGCAGTTGTCCATGTGAGTGCCAGGACTCAAACAATAGGAGTTTGGGTGGTAGTTTTGTTTGTCTGTTTGAACACTTTTTTTCCCATAATTTCTTTTCAACTTTAGAAACAAGTTATTAGTCTTGTCTACTGTTTGGCAACTTTCATTGGACTTTATATTTTCCTGTCACCAACGGGATATCCCACTAGTGCCTGCGTAATTGATGCGAGAGGATTGTCTGTCTTTCAAGTCTCTGTACAGCTGGCCATTTTGCGAGGCATGATGCCATCTGTTCCTAGTGCTGCCCGCTCCGCTTCCCACAGGCCTTCTAGTGCAGAAAGAGCCTGGTTCGGAGAGCCTCAATGGAGAACAGCTGTGCTTTAAGTGGGCTGGCTGCTAGCAGCTGAATCTAGATGGGGCTTATGTGACTAATGCAGTTGTGTAGGACTTAACAGTTACGCTGTACTGGGAGAAACTGTGTGGTGCACCCCATCAGGTACCCACTGCCCGTGGAATTAGTTTTTCCGTGATTTTGTAATCAGATCTGTTTGACGTTCCTGCGTGATTACACTTAAAGCTTTGTCTTGTGCGGCATATTTCATAAAAGGCCAAGATTAGGTGAAATGTTCTCTGTAGATTTATGTGGCAGCATTGGTATGGGGAGTCTTTAAGAATTAATGAATATTCACTTTTAACTTATACCAGATGCTTTATATTCTTTGCTGCCATCTTTTCCCCATCTTGCTCTTCTGCTACTAGAGCAATTATACTGCCGCAGTTAACACTCCTGGGTTCTGTTGCAGCACATGGTGAGAGAGAAAGGATTAGAAAATGATCACTACCTGCTTATCTCTATTGATCCAAGTTCACAAAAATTCACTAGCTCACTGTAAGGTATGTAGCCACACTGTTAACTGCTGTTGCCTAGCTGTCCTAGAACAGAATAACATACATCTGTGGTAGAAGTGCTGTCCTCTTTACAGGTACTGTGGCCATTACCACTGTAAATATCACTGCTGGAGCACTAAAACAGTGATGAGGAATCGTAGGATGAGGTAGATGTCTCAGGAGGGACATTACATCCTATAACAGAATTAAGAATGATAGAGCCATTTTTAGTGTAAATTGGAGAGTTTTGTGTGAAGGCGTTCACCACCACAGGAAGGGATAAAGTGCTGTGAATGATGGTATAGGTGTCAATGGTAAGCTGAAAGCACAACCTGATTCCTGGGGACCTGAATTGCTTCTTGGGGCTGTCCTTTGATTCTGACTCTGTCAAAGTGCAGCTTTCTCAAATATTCCTGTGAACTGAGGACCTTTTAAATTACAGGACTGTCTGAAACTTACGTGAACTTTCATGATATTGTTAATATTGAAAAGTGTATTGTAAGTTATACAAACAAGTTTTACACTCATAGTTCAGGCTTCTCCAGGACTTGACTGGGCAATATTATGGATTACTGCAGAGGACCCCTGTTCTGCTCTCAGTGACTTTGTTAGTACAGGATTGGCTTACTATGCTTTCAATACACAAAATAAGTGCTGCGGGGTTATTTACTTTTCTTAGTGCTGAAGTACATAGCCACAAGACATATGTATAAAACACTTTTTTTTTTTTTTCCCCTAAGTAGTGAGTTTTATTATGGTAACATAAAAAAAGTATTTTCTCTGTTGAAATTAAAGGGTGTTTCATAAGCCTGTGAGTCTTCAGCCCAAGGGTTGGAAAGATGGGTACTTGAGTTAGCATTGGAGCACTTTCTAGCAAGTATGGCTTCTCAGGCCAGGCATTTCATCGTGAAAGCACAGTACAAGAACTATTGGCATGCCAAGTCTGTTTCCCTCCCGGTTTAGCAAGCATAAACAACATGTGACTCTTGAACACTTATTCATGAGCAGATATCAAGGGGGTACTGACCGGGGTTGTGTTAACAGGGGGAACGCTGTGCATCACCAATTCCTGGCTGTGGGTGAAAGCGGGTCAGCTGGGATGGTGCTCTGCTCTCCTGCGAGCTACTTGCAGTAGTCCCTTCCTCTTTCCCCTAGACCTCCTGCCTGGCTTTTCATTGTGTTTGGCACGCATCTTGCGGTTCTTGCTCTCATGTAGATTTTGGTATGGGATGTGTAGGGTCAGGAAGATTGGCCACAGCCAGACCCGTTGAGTTTTGGGTGTGGTACTGCAGGAAAGACCAGTGGGAAGCTGTAGGAAGACAGCAGTGAGGAACTCTCCTCCAAGGAAGGATTAAGTTTGCTGGGAGCGTTATCATAAAATCAGGAAGACTGAGTTGGAGGACTGTTATTTTCCATGGGAAGATACTATGAAGGGTCATGAATGGCCTGTTCAGAAATTGCAGCAAGGAAGCTTCAGGTTAGATGTTAGGAAAATTTTTAATGTTAAAGGTAGCTGAGTACTAGAGTAAATAGTTGAGGAGAGTGTGAAGTTTGTGGACATCACAGAAGAGCTTTAAGAATAAGTCTGTCAGGAATGACATCGATATAGTTTATAGTTTATTCTGACTCTGGAAAAGCTGGTCTTCCTCTGGTCCTTGAGATGTTTCTCTATCAGTTCAGGAACGTCTGGAGCAAGAACAATTGAAAACTGATTATTTTTTAGCACCAAAACTTTGAGATCTATTTGAAATGTTTCTTAGCAAGACTGGCATCAACTCTTGTGAGACCGCTTAGCAAAGAAGCAAAACAAGAACATGTGACAACTCAGGACAATGGATGTACAGAATATGGGAAGTTATCAGTGGAATTTGATGGATCTGGATGTGAACAGGCTGGTCATGGGAATGGCAAGAATAAGAGTTCTCTGTTGCTTGTGAACACAAAATGGCAAGGCTTATGGTGTAGCCGTGTAGTGGAGTATTAATCATTGCTCTAAGCGATTGAATAGCTTTATGAACCTGTGCCGTTCAGGAGATGCACTGCCATCTCCTGAGATGATGGTGAGGATGGGCATCTTCTAAGGAGATGCTGCAAGGACAGGCCCACCATGCAGCAGAGCCTGTCCAACAGCCTATGGCCGCTAGGACAAGTAGCCCGGCTCCCTCCTCCCAGCTGCGTTCTTGCGTCTCTCATGCTTGTCTGGCTGTTCCTTGCTTGTTCAACTGACAGAAGAATAGTCTGGCAAAAAAAGGGAACGTTTCCCTGCCAGTTTAATGAGCTAAATTGGCTCACTGACTTGGCATAAATGAGAGGGAAGGATGATGTGCGGGAGAGATCTACACTCTCTTTTTTAGTGGCAGAGGCAGCAAGCGGTTAAGCTGGTTTATTTGTCTGCACGCTATGATCTATTTTTTGTAACTATGACAGCACGGAAGTGATCCACTGAAATATTTTAATTTCTTAAACATGTAATACGCTCTTCAAGTGCAAGTTTTTAAATATGTACCAGAATTCATGACAGTGCTTGTGGATACTACGTCAACAGAATGGACAGCTGTTCTGAAGAAAATTAATCATTATGTATCTAGCTCACTTTGTACATGTAATGCTCAGTTGTTGAGCATATCTATATTGCCCCATGCCCTTAATTTTCAAATAAAGCATTGGATTAAAAAAAAAAGGTAGGGGGATTTTCTTTTTTTTTCAGCAGTTACAGGCTATAAGTCATTTCCTTTTTCTTGTAATCTCAGTGAGTCATTTTGTAGATGTTGAAAAAAAATTGCAAAATACTTTCTGTGTAAAAGAACTCAAATTTCATTTAAGGCTTAAAAACGAAGGACTATTAAGAGTGCCTGGAAAATGCATCTTTTGTGCCTTTTGAATCCCCAGAAAACAGAAAAAAACTAAGAAGTAATGACACAAGGTTTTGGTAATCTGTGAAACAGTTTGAGGATGTAAAAGACATACAGCTTTGAAAAGTCAGTACAAACACCTATTTCCTAGAAGGGGCATTGAGAAAGAGATCCCTCTGTGGTCTCAGTGGCCAGAGAGTTTTCCTACTGATTTGACAAATGCGTCTGAAGCATCAATGACAAGGCCTTTCCAACCAAAAGGTTACCTGTGTTAGATTTTAAGCCATGCTTTTCATGATGCCAGATTTCTGATGAATCAGATTTGGATGTTGTTTTTCAATTTTTGGCAGTCCTGGCTACCTGTGTATACTGATTAACACCCGTTGATTTAAGGATTTTGTTACATTATAGTCATGCATCAGAAGCTCTCTGTTCACGAATTGGGACTATGTTATGCTAGGTACTGTATATTTCAAGTATCTCCTGGCTGAAAATTGAGTGTTTTATAAAAATCCCAAACAAAATGTATTTAAATTTTTATTTATTTATTTTAAACTCTGAGCAAGATCGATGTTTTATTGAGACATGACTTGCTTTTTAGCTGTTAGTTGTGAAACCATGACTCAAACACAGAGCGAAAGAAGATGCTGAAGGTATGGAGAAGTATTCCAGAGGAAAATGAAATGCAATTAGAATCATTTAAGGCTCCCAAAAGGCAAATAGGGAGCTTAACGTTCTCTCTGAAGAGGTTACTCAGGAAAGCAGTGTGGCAATCATTACTTTTGGCCATGTACAAGAGAAATTTGGCTTTTATATGTAAGTTTTGTCAGGGGCAGGCCTGGGAGATTTAAGGTCCCATCTGCAAAACAGCCCCTAAAATTACAAGGGGGAAATAAGAGGACAGAATTAGTGAGTCAATAAATTACAGCAATTAGGGTTTGAAAGATAGAAGCAAATCCCCATTAGCTGGGAGTTTGGAGGTGTCCCGTGTGGCATACTTTGGGAATCATAACCAAAGAAAAGAAACAGGATTACTGCTGACACTGACAAAACTGGGTGTTCTTTAGTATAGGCAAACATGTACGAAATTATACTTCACCTTGAAGACTAAGTGGAGTGCTTAAAAACCATTTACAGAGAATCTGATTTTTACCTTGTATTGTCTATCATTTTTCAGGTAATATGAGAGACTTCTTTTCTATTATATCCATGTGAAACAAGTTCTTCTGAGAATCCAGCTCAATTATTGTTATTTTATCTTTATTTAAAAAATCTCTATCCATAAAGGGATGCAGCTGTCATTCTTTCTCAGCAATCCTCTTTATTAAAAAGAGGGGGAAACAGTCAAACCAACCCTTACATGAAACAAGTAAGCATATTGGTCTTTCTTCTGTCTGCTGGATAGAAAGCCTGGGAATGTGCTCTGGGGATTGTACGTTGTCATTCTGTCAGGACAGTGTGTGAAAGTGGCCTGCAGTGGCTTTCGTGTTTCCTCAGAAACTCACATCTCTTCTCACTGCTGTTTTCCAGGAAACCATCAGAGTCAATGTTATGATGTTGAAAACCAGTGGAGAATTTCACAAAGGACAGGTTTGTCTGGTTTGTGTATTTATTCAGTGAATTAATATGCAGTGAAACAAAGTCTGCATGTGGATGCAGATGCATTGTTTTGTCTGACGTCAGTCAGTATGAAGTGCGTTCCTCTGAGAACAGAATTGTAGCATGGGGCCAGGAACCACACACTCATTCTGTCTGTCTGTCTTTCAGGTTGTTTTTAATATCACCTATGTTAATGGACAGGTATATCTAAATGATTTTCCTATGAAAAGCGGAGTTGCCCACGTAACATGTCAAACAATAATACGTAAGTATTCTCTCTCTCTCTTTTTTTTCTTTTTTTTTCCCCTGGGGTATTTGACTTCCCTGTTATCTAGTAACCAAAGCTTGCAATGACTACATGTTCTCCCACTCTGCAAAACTGAGCATTGTAGAAGCAAATAATTTCCCGAGGTAGGATAATTTTGCTACTAAAATGGGAGGGAAAAAATCTTACTGCCTTGTTGTCAAGTCCCATTCACATGCTTATATATAAATGGTCTAATCTGAAATCCAGACTCTGCCTATCTTTTCAAAAGAATGTTTTGCACTACAGGCTAGGCAATGTAAACAGAAGGATGCAACTCCACCCTGCTAATGGCTGTGTCCCTAGGTTGGTTGGCATATATCCAAAAGGAGATTCAATAACAAAAGTGTGAATTATTGTTAGGAAGATCTTTTAATTATCTCATTTCTGTGTCTGTTGGACAAACAAGTTTCTGCTAGTTAGGACATTATAGCACAAATACTGCAGTTTTGCTAGTGTCCTGCAGTGGTTAATGACTTCAAATTATTTTGAAACTGCTATTTTTTTCCACTGAGTCAATGCTATACCTTTTGTGAAAGACCAGAAAGTACTGTGATTTTGTGAGATCAGAGAGCATACTGTATAATTAATTAAACAAGGGCCATTATGCTCACTTGATTTAAGCTTCTGTTGTATTCAGAATGATCTCTTGATGGATCAGGTGCAGTCAGTCTCTAGCGTGGTTTCTGAGGTCATCCCCTCCTTAAAATCAGACATTTACTTTGAGAGTACTAATGCTTTTTCTAAATTGCTTCTCTGAGCCATGACCTTGTTTCTTGAACCCCTCCTTCCCAAGCATAATCAATTATTAATTTGACACTATTTCTTTTCTGGAGAGGAAGAACAGTAATTAATTCCTCTTTTTCTGGGATAGTTATTCCTATTGGTTCTATTTTTTTCTATCCTAGGGTAGAAAAACATGGCAAAATGTCATTTACCTGCAAGGTAATTGACTCCAAAAAGAAGATATGATTTTATTGACTAATTCTGAGAGATACTGAGCACTGTACTGTAGTTCCTAATTATTTCCCAAATAATAGTTGTATAGCTTGCAATGACTACAATTATGAATGTCGGTCTGAAACGGTGAGAAAAATACTGATTTGACCTGGAGCTAGGAACCTGGAACTCTCTATCTCCGTGTTTGGGTCTGAGTCCTCAGCATAGTATGTCTCTCTTTATACTATTTACTTACTAAATCCTCATCAATATATTCAGATAATGATTGTAAAATGCTGAAGGAATATAGAGATAATTGTTACCTGTTAACAGAGGGGAAAAATGCTCCTGAATGTATGTAAAAATCAACGTGAGCCAAGTATTCATGCTCTTGAATATTAGAGACCAAGTCTCCTGAATGGTGTCGTCTTGACACTGTTGTCAGATCATGCTTGGCCCCTAGGTCCCCACTTGAAGTTCCCATGAATGTCAGTTTTGGAAGCGTTATCTTTCACTCCCATTGAGTGTAGCGGGGATCGAGCAGCCTGACACATGAAAGGTTGGGACTACAGGGAGCTTCAGCTGCTTGGCATCTTAGAGGCTTTGGTCCTTTAATGTATGCTTGCCGCTGTAAGTCAGAAAACATTCAGCAACCAGGTTAGTGCTCTGGCTCACACATATAGGGAACCTTTCTCTTTCTCTCTAACCTCTTTATCTCCTTCTGCCACTTATTTTTGCAATGGAAGACATTGCTAAATGATGTCGAAAAGTATTTTTCTGTATTTAAAAGAAGCGAAATAGCTTTATAAGGAAAGGGATCATAGCATGAAAGTAATGGACACACTGAGCTGTTATTGTGTAATGGAAGGACACTAGGCCAGCCTTCCCCCACGTCGTACAGCACTGCAAGTGACCCACAGCGCTAGCGACACAGAATCGGGGCCCGT
This sequence comes from Astur gentilis, assembly GCF_929443795.1. Classification (NCBI taxonomy): domain Eukaryota; kingdom Metazoa; phylum Chordata; class Aves; order Accipitriformes; family Accipitridae; genus Astur; species Astur gentilis. The sequence continues at coordinate 33,791,730 of NC_064884.1, read as the reverse complement.
TCAGTCTCAGTTCACGCACTTGGCTGTCTGCGTGCTGGAGAGATCTGTCACCTCCCCTCTTGCACTTCTGCAGCACTTCTGTTCTAGCGTGCCCTCGCCTGCAGTAGAGGCATGGTAGCTGGCAGAAGGATACTAAGTTTATGGGGAAACAGTGAGGGTGGAAAGGCAGTTCCCTGTGTCCTCCTGGAATATTAGGTTGTTGAAAGAGCTGGAAGCTTTTGGGCAGAAAGAGCTGGAAGCTTTTGGGCAGAAAGAGCGTTTGAGGTGTCAGAGGTCACATATGAAGATGGGGGGGCAGAAAAAACACGTATGAGGGAACTGACACTCATCTTGAATGGTATATGCAGTGTGCGTGGAAAAGAGCATATTTGTTTCTGTAGGGAGAGGAAAGGGAATGTTGTGTGAACCAAGATGTTGACACAGGTGGCTGGCTGGGCTGTGGTATTAACTGTTAGGAACTCCTTTGGACAACTAAAATAAGAATGTAGCAATAGCGAAGCCAAAGAGTGCTGCTTAGAGTGCTTTAATGCAAACATCAAAGGCAGGGACGCGACGTTGCTTGCAAGCTCTCTCAGTCTGGGGGTTGTACAGCGCTGCTGTTGTCTGCTGTGTTATATCACGAGACCTGCTCCAAGTTTGATTTGGTGATACACTGGTAAAAAATCGTGGCAATTGTTTTACTTGTTGCCCAGATTACTACCCCTTATAACAGTGGTTACTGGAAGCCTTACGATCAGCATGGTCCGTACAACTGTTCAGGCGTCTCTGGTTCGATGCTAGTGGTCCTCTGTAGCTGCAATGACTTTTCCATTCAGCTGTTACGTGTGCAAAGGCATCTATGTCAGAGTTGCAACTGTTTGCCCCGTGGCTGTGTACTGCTTTCTGGTCGGGGTGGTTTCTCTTTGAAAACTGTGACATTGTGTGTTAACAGTGGAGAACGGAAACTCGGATAACTTCCCAGATCAGCAGCGCCTGGGAACCGTCAGTGTTCGCATCATGGTTCACGAGTGGCCTTTGGCATCCAGTTCTGATTTGCAGCTGATTGTCATTCAGGAAGAAGTGACAGAAATTGATGGAAAACAGGTAAAAAAACCCCAGCCTAACACTCTGCTTGTTTTTAATTTAGAAGAGGCAAGTAGTTACCAAGGATTAACAGGTTTACATGTATCTGGCTGGTGCTTAGAGCACAAAGTGTATAATCTAATGCTAGTTAGCACAATACTGAGGGAGATAATACCAACCTAAGTTGCCTGTGTAGTAGCAGGGGTGTTTCATGAGGAGACCTTCAAGTTTTAATGCTTCTATTCTTATTTTAATTATTAAGTGTTGGTTGACTTTCCCTTAAGCTTGTTAGAATATCATTACCTCTGTCACATACTCTTTCAACAAATGCATTTATGCAAGCGAAGTCAGACTCGGAAGCAATATTTCATTTACAAAATAAGGTACAGAATAAATAAAAGGGGCATGGGCTCGTTCCAAGTCCTGAGGTTTTCCCTATTGTTTATTCCAAGCTAATAAAGTGTTTCAAGCATATAGCATGGGGGAGAGCTTGCAGTAGCAAACTCTTATGTCAGGTGGGCTTGTTGTGAAAGCCCACAACACCTGAGAGCTTAGCCTTAGAATATTTTGCATGTAAGATAATTAATTCACTTAATAAAAGTCTTGATAATGAACATGGATTTTGAGATGAACAGACACCCCCCCACCCCACCCCCCCGCCCCAAATTCTAACTGTATCGGCACAAATACCAGTGAATGTGAGGGGTTACATTTATAGCTGAGATTGAAGTATGCAGAACTGAGTTCTCAAAATCACCTATACAGTATAGTTATTTTTCCAACCAGAGAGGTTCTGGAGAGAAGATACAGCTGCTGAAGCCAGCAGACGTATCAAATTTTTGTTTCAGTACATGTCTCCATCTTACATATGGCCAGGCTCTTTTGAAGCTGGCTTATGTTCTGCTGCCTTTTTTTTTAAAAAGGAAGAATGATTATGGTACTATTGATCCTTAATTAATTGCATGCTCAGCATGTAGTATTTTTTTACAGGGATCTGCATCATGTCAAAATCTTACTCTGTTGATGAAAAATCCCACTGAGAGATTTGAAGCTTTTCTAATGAGGTGTTTATCCCACTGTTAGGAGGCTAATATATCCTGGTTTGATTCAGTTGTTACACAACAGTGCTGTTGTATTTCATGTTTTAAACTAAGTATCAAAATGCATTTCAGATTTTCACAGGGACCTCGTAAGAACAACCAGAAAGCTAATGCTGTTTCCTTAATTGTTCCTTTAAGTCAAAAGCTTTCAATCTTTCTCATTGGTTATCAGCTGACAGTAAAGATCAGCTGTTTCATTGCATTGTTCTGTGCGTGTTCGAAGCAAAAGGAGGTTGGCCTATAGGTCTGAAGGCATAAGTGAAACTGTATCACATGCTGCATTCCTCTTTTGTTAGTTATATTTATATGTAGCAGTTACAATTATGGTCACAAACTCTCTGGATTTGTCATTTCTTGGCCTCACAGTGCAGTTATTGATGTTAGTAGGAGTTAGGCTGAATGTATTGTATATAAGTGCTGTTTGCAGTGACTAGGTGAAACGGGTCCAGCACATCCCTGGAAGAGGAGGAAGAAAACTATTCTTTCAGTTGTTGAAAAAAAGCAAAAGCAGAAGTGTGAGTCTTGCCTCAGCAACACTTTAAACATTTGCAAGTGCTCTTTAACTATGCACTTGGGTTTTCCAAGTCCTAAAATGCCTCCCTGAAAGAGGATCATAATGAACTATGTAAGACTTGGTTAAAAGCCCATGGAGTGACTACCACAGGCTTTTGCAGGGGGAGAGAGACCTAGTCTGTTCAGCATATTTTCTAATGTGGTATAGTCTACAGAAGCGTGGTAAGTAAAAACAAAGAATACTGATTCATGTTATGACATCCCTATTCTAAATCTTAATGGCTTGGGAGTTTTCTGTGATGCATTGGTTTTCTCTGCCAGCCTACTTCACTCTCACTTTAAACTCAGTATTATGAGCATGTTTGCATCTCTTGTAGGTTCAGCAGGAAGAAGTAACAGAAATAGATATTTTAGTAAAGGACCTGAGAGTACTTAGACATTCAAACTACACTGTCCCTTTGAAGGAGAGCATGCTGTATTCCATCCCCAGGGACAACGATGTGTTGTTTACACTTCCCAACCTCGCAGGAAAAGGTATCTCTCTTAGTTGTAACATAATACTTTTATCCATAGTTGATGTATTGCTTTACAAGGGTGAAAGAACATCATTATTCCTGTGTTTTACATAGTGAAACAGTTTCTTCATTAACAGGGAAGTGTTTCGTTTTATGTGGTGGTTGGGTTTTTTGTGGGGTTTTTTTTGTTGTTTTTAAAAACACCTAAATTCAACTCTTCCGTGTGCTAGGTATTTTGTTTGTTTGTTTTCAAATCTGTTCTCCTTTGAAGCACTTGGTAATTCTAAAGCTGCAGCCCAGACATCTCACAGGAATAAATTTCTCTCTTAGTACTATGATGGAAGTTTCTGTAAAGCTCCCCCTTTTTCCTGAGAATGAAAGAGAAAACTGAAGAGGAAATACCTGTCTGGGTCACTTCCAATAACTTAAAAGCAAGAGAAGTTATCTGATGCCTTAATCTTATTTCAGTTTTGTTTAATCAAAAACTATCAAGGATTTCACAGGAGATGAATATTTTGATCTAGTTCATCACCTTTTAATCTGGCGACAGCTGAAATTTACAGCCAAGGGCACAGCTAGAGGCTGCACTGTAACACTGCTTCTGCTTCTTATCAAATTCACTACTCAAGTAAAAATGAAAGTCAGCCTTCTGTGTTCTTGCTGTAAATGTGTGAGAACTGTACTATAAGTATAGAAATGCAGCTTGTCTTTGTTTTCCTGAATAGTGAGTCAAATAAAAAGCAAGCCCCCCACTACATCTAGCTTTTCTTCTTCAGATACTCAAGATCCACTGCAAACTACCAGTCAGTACCTCATCCAGCAAGTAGAAACTACAGTAGATGAAGAGACATTACCTGGCAAGTTACCAGAGACCCCTCTTAGGATAGAACCTCCGTCTTCTTACAAGGTAGTTATGTTGTTTGTTCACTTTAATTATTAGTATATACCTTTAAAGACTGGTCTAAAAAGGAAAAGCAGTTTTTTCCCCTCCCTCTGTTTTTTCCCCCTGTTTCCCCAGAGATGAAATGCATACCCGCTTGGTGACATTTCTAGGAGGAAAAGTTGTAGTAACATGCTGCAGATAGAGCTGAATGTTATTCAGTATTACAGTTTGAGGGAATAAACTTCCCCATTTTTAGTATTGTATACAGAAACACATGCAATTATTATGTTTTCCTCCTTTGTGGATGTTCACAGAACAAAAAAACCCCAGCACTGTTAGGATTCAGATAGTGGGCTTTCCTCATGTAAAGACCAAACACAACATCCATTTAAAGATCGTTAAGAAGGTATGTAACATTCCTAGGCCTTTGTCTTCGGTCCTTTATTTTTAATTTGAAAAAAAAGCGACATAGAATTGCCATTCCTACTTAACCTAGTATTGACTTCTCAGCATACTGTTTTGCTGCTTTATATTTGTTACAGACTAGAATTTTGTATTGTGTGAGGTATCTGACAGTAAACTGACTTCCACTGAAGTCTAAGAAATCCCCACAGCCAACCACTAAAAAGAACAGACCTTTACAGACATACTCTATGAAACTTTAAAAAAAAACCCCAACTTCCTAAATTACCTCTTAGCAGTGAGGAATTGTTGGCTTTTTTTACTCCAGCAGGAATCAAATGGGTTTCTAAATCCTGCAGTGTTCTGACCTCACAGATACTTCATGAGAGTTGTGATATTTACATTATACCAAGCTAAGCATTTATAACGATTTCAAATATTGTTTAGCTTTAAATTACATCATTTTTTTCTGACTCTGCTTGAGTGCTTACCCCTCTGGGAGATGGGCCATTGGCCTCACCTGCTGTAAGAAACACATAACAGTTTGAGAAGTTTCAGTTCCAGATTAGGTAAGGATGGGCTTGCTGGCCTCCTCTGTGGCTGAAAGAAAGACTTTATAACCTACTACTGAGACAGCAGGGCCAAAACAGTAAGCTGGAAGTTACAGATAGGCTAGAGAAGGTGCTACCTCTCTCCTGCGCTGTCAGTAACCTTTTTCCCTGCTGTACACTGCCATGGTATCATAGCTTCTCTGTGCCTAGGCCAAATAGCTTGCCCTTCACCTGCTCTGTTCAAGTATCCTTTATTTTCTAAAGTGGCCTTTCCTTTCAGGGAACTCTGCTAGGATGAGCGGAGAACTAAACCTTCACCCATTCCAAACTTTGTAGAAGAAAGAGGTCCGAGTCACCAGTTAATTCCATCCTGCTTTTATGTATGTTTAAGCATACATAAATTTAAGTAAAACCAACACCATGTAATGCGATTCAGCAGTAGCTACAAAAACTGCACTTTCTGTGTTTTGCAACCTATCTTTTTATTTTTACCTGTTTGGTTGTAGGTGATGTGCCAGTGGGTAGAAGACTTGAGAAAAGGGTTGTGCAGATTCTGGTTTCGATCTTTACCTGTCTTCTTCAGTTTGATGGAAGTCATTGTAGTTGGAGTTGTTGGAGCAGCTCTTATTCTCAAAGTCTTAAAGGTGATTTTCCCTTCCTGTGAAAACAAGTAAGTAATTTTTGCTATTTTTTTCCCTCTGATGAAAGCAAAACAGTAACTAAAAAAAATCTTTCAAGAAGCAGCCCCATTCTGTAGGAAGATGGTGGCAACAATTCAGTGAAAAGGCTTCTGGTAACTTTCCATTCCAAGACACTTAGGCATTTCAGAAGAACATGGGAAAATCTTTCACTGGAAATGTCTTTAGCTTGACTGTCATACTGCCAAGTTTTTACCAAGTCTTCTAAGGACTACATTGTGAGACACCATTAACATAGCTCCAGAAGAGGAGGGTGAGAAGCCAGAGCTAAAACAATTCCAACAACACTAAATCTTTTCCTGCTCTGCTGTGTTGGACTTAGAGTAGTTATGAAAGGCCTCAAATTTGGCTTTGCAAATTTGTGTGGGAAATCTCCCAAGGAGGAGCTACCTGTATAGGCAGCTTACAAGCTGTAGTGATTGGTGCTAGCATTGGTGGCAAAAGGTCATAAATAAAGTTGATTGACTGCAGATGGCTTTATTCACTTGGTGTGTTAGTAGCAACACTAATACTTTTCAGAGAAGTAAGCTCTCAAAACAAGCAGTGGAAAGATGAATTAGTAAATACAGCTAAGCAATCAGTATAGATTTAGTGCCGGAATGGGCAAACATGTATATTTTAAAGCAACCCAAGTCAATTCTGGAAGTCCTAACCCTTGGAACCATACCTTCTTTCAGGAGAAGTGACTGACAGTGTAGCATGCTTCATCACCCACAAGCACAGCTGATGTCTTCAAATGTAACTGACCAGCTGTGCTTCTGAGTGGCTTCTAAGTGCAGTTAATTTATGTATCCACCCAGGGGTATGAGTGGCCTTAGTTCTTCTGACAGAGCTAGAAAAATGGAGGGTTGGAAGATCAGGAAGGTTGGAAACTGCAGTGAGAAAAGAGACCATGCTTCCCCCCTGATGTTTCACACAGTGTGCTGTCAGATTGGAGTACTTCTTGTAACTGACTTGTTAGAGCAGAAAAAGTGAAGAAACACTTTGCACTCCCCACAGCAGTAAGCAGCTTAGCACTGCCACATGTTGAACTTTGAACTAAGTAGAACTAGGAAGAAAATTCTAATCCCCATAAACTGTTCAGCAAAGTGTCTGACAGCCTGTCCATGGCAGAGGTCAGTACAGAGCAGAGGAACCAGCCTGCAGTAATTTCTCTTCCAATTGGAGAACATGGCTCTTGTGCATGGTTTGTCAGAGTATTTCAAGAAATTGTAACACTGGAAGGATGGTCCTTACCCCCCTTTTTAAAAAAAAGACAAACACCAAACAACAAAACCAAACCAAAACCGCCAAAACAACAACGAAACAAAACAGCCACCAAAACCACACAGTCATTTTTTTTGCTACGTGTATAAAGTGGTCCAGTAAAAAGTGGTGAAGGTTTAATTTGTGATTGTAAACCAGTAAGAATGAGTAGGAGGTCTCATTTGGTGAATGACACAGTTGCCAGTGTGAGTCAGGGCCTCCCCCCAGGTCTTTAATGCCATTCTACAGTACTGTGATAAAACTAGAGGCTTTAGCTAGTCTTAGAGAATTAGGTGCAAGGGCCTGACAAAGTAGCCCGACAGCAGGTAGTTTTAGGCTACTGTGAAATTAAGCATATAGAGCCTATGCTACTGATATCTCAGATGCAGAAACTGGGTGAAGGGACCCCTCTAAAACCACAGCTGGTACATTTTGGAACCAGTTTTCATTCTTGCTTCATAAAAGAGATTATGAGTGTAATACTTGATGCATTGATTTAAACTAAGTTTGGGGAGTTTAAGAATAAACCTAATTTTTAGAATACGGAATTGTTTTGTATATTGTTTTCTAATGCCAGGTAATCTTACCTTTCAGAGGCATCCTTCTCCTGGATCAAGTCAGCTTTGTACCTGTGATTACCATCAGCTTGCCTTCAGATCTTCCAGACAGGAAAAATAATTTAGATGAGAAAGCATGTACTTAATATTGTGTTTACTTTGGAGTTACTGTTTTTTAAAAACAAATTTTTAGTTGACCTGAAATTTGGCACTTGATCTTAATACCTTGTTTGTTTCCTACTAAGAAAACTAAGTGAGTTGATACATTGGTAAAGGGACACTTGGGCTGAGGCCCGAAGCTGAATTCCCTGTGCCTCTCCGTAAACATGCAGCCTTTTCAGAAGCTTCAAAATAAAACAGCTTTCCACCTTGAGGGCTATCATTGGTTTTAACTTCTGTGAAGTCACTTTTCCACACCTCGGACAGGGTGCTGGCTGCCTTCATGCCCATAGTCAGCTATCCTGAATAGCAAGATGATGAAATTCAGGGTGTCCTGAAGTCTCCAGATAGCATTCTTCAGAAAAGGACAAGGGAGTATCGCAAACATCAGCTGTGCCTGCAAGCCTAAACAAAGCTGCCCAACCTGGTTTCAGGTCTCTTAGGGTTGAGTGTGCCTTGCAAGGAAAATATCACTACCAAACATTTGTATTACTCAAGTAATTTGACGTTTTGTATATGCAAAATAAAAATTACAAAGGCAGATTTATACTTCAAGCACTTTACACTTTTATGGCCCCTTCCACTCATAAAAATTGTTAGCACTTGTAAACAATGTGCTTTTTGTATCTGTGATAGCAGTACTATGTGAAGTCTCAAAAGAAAAAAGAAAATTCTACGAAAGTACTGGCTTACTATTGCCAAGTAGGCCCAGTCTGCCCTTGCTGATTTGTACTGTTAACATTTTTCAAATAAACATTTAAATTGTTTATTAGACTGTGTTCATGTGTGCATCTATATTTAGTTATGTAAAATAGTAGTTTGCCAAATGTGTTAGATGCAGGGTAGTATTTGTCTTTTAGTTTTTCATTGTTCTTATTTACAAAAATTGTTTGTCAGAAGAATGACTAGGAGAAAAAGAAAAGAACCTTAACTACCTGGCATTAGACTGAGCACAGTTATCATTTGAGTGATCAGAATTATCCACATTCAGCTTAAGCTTTTAGAGTGAGGGAGAAAAGCTGGGGTTCCCCCTCCCCCTTAAGGAAAGATTATCATAAGCTTAACGAGATTTCTAAGTGATTCAGATGCTTGTCCTTACAGCTGGTCTGTGACAGGAACAGCTCAAGTTCTCTCACTAATCTGACAGCCCTGCAGTGGTGGAAGAAACATTTCTAACACTGACTTGTCTTGCAAAAAAACCAAAACAAAGAACACTACCTAGCAGCACAGCATGGTATACGTCAGCCTGCGATAACAGGGACACTGCTCAAACTTCCCTTTTTTTTTTATTTTTTTGTTCTAGCACCTTGTGGGTTTGTACTTTGCATTTACTTCCTCAAGCTCAGTGTCATTAGAGCGTAGGAGCCCAAACATTTGCCAGATACCCAGCTGAGTAAGGATGATAGAAGTGGGGGCTGTGTCGCAACCGGGTGGGTGCTTGGGGCAGGTGAGGAGCCATGAGACACTGGAGCAGGGCAGCTACTCCGCTGGTCGGGAACGAGCGGCAGTGACCGACAGCCCTGGAGCCCCAAGCAGTGCTTTCCAGGACCATACCACGAAAGAGCGACTGTAACAATAACATAACTGTAAGACAGAGGTGATGCTAGAGCTACAGGGGCATCTGACTTAAGAATTCAATTATTTAGTGAAAGAAAACACATGACAGAGGGGTTGTCATCCACGGCTAAACAAGAAACTGCTAAGACTCTGGCGCAGGAATGGTGACTGCACAGAGAAGAGCAAGTCTTCAAGCAGTTGTAGACAAACTCTTCCTCTCTGTATGTGGAAATTAATGTTCTTTCCACTTCATGAACATACCCCAGGCCTATTTGAATATATAGTTCAAATAGAAGTGACATATAAGGGAAGAAAGTAGGATGGACATGAAACACAACAGTTCTTCCTTACTGCACAAGCACAGTATGAATTGTACTGCAGATGGAAATTCGGCAGCTGTTAGCATGTGCTCTTCGCATTCGTACTTCGGAAACTAAACCAAGCACCTGCACAGCAACAAGAGATTTAACTCTAAACAGCTGCAACATGAGTGGTTAAGCCTGAAGAAGTTTTGATACTGCTTCACAACTTGGCCGATTTCCATGAGCTAAATAATCCTCTTCTGTATTGTGTTCTAAAAAGTTACAAAGCACAAGGAAAGAAATATTACCGTCAGATGAATGAAACTAAATAAAAAACAATAGTGCAAATCTTGAACACAGTAATTGCCAGACAGTATTGCTGTGCTATGGAACTGGAGCTATCAAGTCTTAAAAAGTTAAAGTGCTAGTGTCCTGCTTTAGCATGCACATGGTTTTCCTGAGTCATAAAACCCTCATGCCTTTCAGAAGAACGCTACTTTCAGCTGGGACCACTCTGAACCATTTTGTAAAACAGTTTAAAAACTCCTTCCCACAACTAACACAGTTATGAAAGGGCAACTGTCCTGCATGCCAGTCACAGTAGGTCTCATTTTTCCAGGATGTGAGTTGACAGGGATACAGGTGCCAGCTAGGGGAAAGAAAGGGGGTGCAGAACTAAGAAAAAAACCAACAACAACCAAAAAAACCAAACCAAAAATCCACTACTACCCAAAAAAACCCACTCTGTAGGATGGCAGTAGGTTTTTAGGAAAGGCAAAATCTCTTATCTCCCCACAAATTGTGCCTCACTGCAGCCCTCCACGTTCTGTCTCGCCCTCAGAATGTCTCTCTGCCCTTTACACACACCGAGTTAAGCAGCCCTGGCCCTTTCCTCCAGAGGGGTTGGTATCATCATGTTCTGCATTCCAAAACAAAACGAACCTCTCAGCTACAAATTCAGCATCTACCACTCCCCCCCGCTCCCTTATTACACAGGTGTTCAGGTGTTCACTCTTCATTTAGAGCAAACAGGGCTGGTTAAGCTCTAGTACTAAAATACTCTTTTTAAAATGAAGTTTACTTTAGATGTTCTCAAAATACATCATGCTTTCAGTCTAAGTGGCCCTTTACTGGACTGCTTCCAAGGACTAAACCTTGCCTAGTTTCCCTTCTCACATATCGAGTATTTTGATTTGCTTGCAATGAATTGATTTATGGGAAGAAATCTCCTCCTGCAACATCAATGCATAGCAGACAGCTTTACACTCATCCTAACATACAAACAGAAGAATAAGTATGAAAAGAATGCACTTCTTCAAAATACTGCATCTTTTTCTTAACTCTTGACACACACGGCTATCCTTTTGGAAGGAAAGAGGTAAATTTGATTTCCATTTTGGAGATGGAAGTCTGTAAACAGACACACTTGTATACTCACCCCAACTTCTTCCCTTTGTTTCTGGGTTCATTATGCCAGGTCCACCCAGGGATTCAGGACCTCTCCACATCTGCATCTCAGTGTCTTACTACAGTGCCTCATCACTGGCACTGCTGAAAGTCCCTTTTCAGCGTGTCCAGCTGTCACTCATGACATAGTGCTGAATTCTGAGTACATAAACAAGATGTTCACGATAATGGCATTTACACAACTGTGTACTTGGGACGCATTTGCCTTCTACTCAGACTGCAACTTTTCATTATCATTTGTCCTTCCCATCTGCCTTGCAGCATCAGAAGAGACACGTGAGCAGGAATTCCACAGCCAGTTCCCTATAGCATATATCTACCAGCTGAAACAAGTCTAGACATATTTGATTAATGAAAAAGCATGAGGTTCAGCTGTAAGCAGAACTACAGCTGCCTGCTCTGAGATGAGCTAGCAGGAAAAATAACATGTTTCCAAAATAATAGGAGATGGACAGAAGTGATAGATGGTTTAGTTACAATGACCAACTGTTGAGCAAAATCTAAAGCAATGACATAAATGGTCACTGTAGAACCACTCAGAGAACTGCTTCTACATTCCACTTGTCACGTAATGCAAAAAGAGAATTTAGATTTTACATCAAACACGCAAGTCAGGGTTATGAACAGAAAACAATTGAGCACAAATGTAACACACACACTGCCTTACCAGAATAAATGTGCAGTGTAAGCCAGGACCCAACCTACTGGTCTAGCGGTTTGAAGCTTACAGTACCATACAGTCAAGGAAGAAAAACATATTTCAGTATTGATGCCAGAAAGCTTTTGTTTTCTCTCAGACTTACAAGGAGACTGCACACATGACTCTGCATCAGGGCTGGCTGCACCGTATTGGTTTACACTGGCTGGATGTATTTTAACATTACTTAATAGATACTGTAAGCCAGTGATGATCCTACCCCTTGCTTAAACTTCAGTTGAATCTATTGACTCTTAGTAGCACAAGGGTTGCTGTTTTAAATCTCAACCTTTGTACAAGTTCTTTATTAATACCTTAGAAACAGTTTAAGGGTAGAATTCTCTAAGATCAATTAGCAAAACCATCTATGTAACTGCACCCTGTTCATCCCATTTTCTAGTTCTCAGCATTCCTTACTCACTTAGCAGGGCTAGTTTGGGGTTTTTTTGGTGTGATAAACCCTATGATGCAAGAGTTCTTGTCATTTAAGTCACTTTAAAATCTTGAAGATCAAAGCAGATCCCATCAGTATTTTTCACATTTGAGAAAAATGGGTAACTTTTGAGCTAGTTCAAAGAGAGCTAGACAGAATTTGCATTTTAAAAAAAAAATTTATTTAGACATCTGTTGCTCTTAAATTACAAAAGTTAAAAAGAGCACGCAGTGCATTGACACACTACTTATTACTTATAAAGCTGTTTTAAGACGTAAGGTGGCTTCTTCAAGATAAGACAACTCAGCATGATCCAAATTCAACTATCCATTTCTCATATTTCTCAATGTCCGCAGCAGATACAGATTTAGAAACTTTCTTCAAAGCTATTTCAAAGTCTTCCATAGTTGTTGGCATGTGCATTTCATCTCGGGAAAGATTTCTTATTTCTTCTGGTGTCAAGCCTTCAATACGCCTTCTCATAGCCATCAACGATGCATCTCTGTTAAGGATGCAAAAGAAAAAAACAAAGTTACTTAATACAGAATGGCAAGTTCAGTTGTTTGAAAGGCTCAACATAGCATTCCAGTTAAGCTGCTGCAGTCAAAAAGATACAACACAGAACTGTAAACTTTTACGGTAAGATCTCCAAGTGCTTGTACAACCTACAACACCATGCTATCCGTATTTTTCAAACATGGATTTATCCTCACTAGATCTTTGAATAGCTACTATTCACAGGCTAGGCAAAAGAGGTGAAGACTAACTGGTTTATCTAATGCCACTGCATGTCTATGATGTAGCTCCTGTTTGTAGTATTTTAAAACAGGAACAAGGCAAAAGTAATGGTTTCACTCCTCCTACGCGTAGAAGTGGCTGGAATGTTTTGAACGTTTCCTGGTCCAAATAGGAATCCACAGTATCTACCTCCAACCTATACTTTCACAGCTAAATGTTAAACTACAAAATTTATTCAGCCTGTAGCTCCTCAAACTTCTGGCCTCAATAAACATTAAGTGTGTCATTTTCTTGCTGCACTAAGTTTGACTGCATTTGGATTTCCAACAGTAATATCAGTAGCAGCAGGTGATGAGCTGGTGAGGTGATAAATGGGTGACACTGAAAGACTGAAGTTCCTGCTAATTTGTTGTTATATAGCTTATAATAAGAAGAAAATGCTACTTATTTTGTCTAGCAGTAAAAAAGATGGAAGGGTAATCCTGGCAATATCACAACAGTGTATCATATGATATTAGTAGGTGAGAATCCAAAGAAAGAAAAAAAACTTACACATTGTCTTCTAGGAGGATTTAGAAAGATGGTTTCAGCATATTCTGTTTCAGTTTCACCCCCTCCCCCTAAAGGAAACCATAACTGACAGACTTCATGAATTTACTAAGTTTTTAGTAATTAGAATGCACACTACAATAACTAGAATTTCAGAACAACCCCCAAAAGTTGCCTAGTTGAACTCCATCTAGTCAAATACCACCATGCTTTGCTGTTATATCATAATTTGTGAAGTAAAAACGAGTGTTACACAGTGGGGTGGGGGAGCATCCCATGCATCTACTTTGCCTCCAGATGGCAGTTTACAAAAAAAACAAAAACAAAAAAACCCCCCAAAACCAACAAGAGCAACCCAAACAAACAAACAAAAAACCCCACCATACTTCAACACACCCACAAAATTAAAGTGCAGCTGCCACCACTTACTTAAGTAAAGTCATGTTACTGACAGTCATTCCAACATCAACTCTTAGTGCTTCCTCAAGTGCACCCTTAGTGCCTGAAGAATCACCAAAACTATATTCAAAAAACAAGAAGCCACCCACTGGAACACACAGTTCTGTTCCAAAGGCCTTTCAACCTTCACAGTCCACTCAAAACAACAATTCAAAGTCAGTTCGTACTCACATCTAATATGCAATTTAGATGCATTTTGTATTTCCTGAATGTCTTTTTAAAATAAAGTTTCACCTTCATTTTCCATGGCTATATGCTGACTCTTAGTACTGCACCGTCATTTCTGATTGGTTTTCACTCTGGCTCAGCTAACTTTGGATTTCACCTCAAATTCTTTAAGGTAGGAGAGTAATTGAGCAAACCAGAGTTCTTCATTCACTTTTTCTTAAGTTTGGCTTGTGTCATTAGCGAGGACTGTTAGTCTACAAGTTTGAACTTTACTACACTTATGTATCGTGAGCCTGAACCATACAAAAGCACTTTTAAATCAGCCACGTCTTTTTGTCTCAATGTAAATGAAACAATCATGTCTAAGATCTGTTTTTCCTGATACCATTAACAAAGTGTAAGTACACAGGCTAATATGCATACTTTCTTACTAATTTCAAATCATGCACATCCAAACCCCAACTTGTCTGGATTTCTGGTTGCTGCCACTTCAGTCATCTCTAAGGAGACTGCCACAAATGAAGGACTCGGGTGTTTCTTTGTGGTTTTGTTTTTTTTAATAGTATTTTTACAATTGGACTTTGATTAAAAAATAAAAAGCAACAGTGTGTGTGTGCGCGTATGTATATACACATGAAATTCGCTGAAAAACATTACAAGTATTCTGACTTTTAAACAAGGATGCTAGTATCCAGTATAAAATTAATTACAAATAACAAACACCGAACAGACCGGAGGAGACAAACTGCAGCTAAAATGCACAAAGCAGCAAGCCAAATAAACTCTTTTGTACAACATGAACCTATTGGCACAAACTCCTTTCAAAGCACAACCAACACCAAAACTGAGCAAAAGAACACCACAAATTCATCTCACAAACCTACAAATGAAACAAATCTGCACAACACTGATTCTGAGCAACTAACATACATTCTTTTCCCAGACACTGTGTAAGGTTTGTTCAGGAAATAGTACTGAGGCTCTAAACTCTTAGCTCAGACTTAAGTGACCCTTCTCACAGAGACTTTGGTGGCAGTTTTGTGCACAGGTTACTCGCATTCATCCCTGTGGCACAGCGTATCGCCCTTTCAGCTGTGCTGACAAGCATTTACAGAGCTGTATTAGGAATCAAGGCAAGGAATGGATCTGCATTTGAGGAAAGTAATGAGGACGTGTTTTTAATCCAGAACAGTTCTCTTATCCTTTTTAAAGTACAGCCCCACAACAGTTGCGCTGGCGCAACTTGGAGCTCAAGCCTTGCACTGCCACACTTCAGTGCTACCTCCAAAGCCTGAAAGCATAGTTACATGGGTGCTTATTAGATGACAACAGCATCTTAAGCTGTTTCAGTTCTTTGTCCCTTACTGCTCATTCCATAATTTGCTACCCCTGCCAACTGTGCTACTGCAAATCTTTAGATGTAAACCAGATGAGTGATAATAGTCTCTTAGAAGATTGGTCATTTCCTTCCCTTTTCAATTTTTGAAAGAAAAGAAAAGATTAGGGGAATGGTTAGAAAGTATTTTTAGTTGATTATTTCAGGAGTCTAATTCATATAATAGGCCTATAAATGATTGTATGCAAACAGTGCTGAGAAGGGGAGATGGAGGAGGTAGGAAAAAAGTCAGCCTCATCACTAAAGCCAATGTGATGAATACCCAGCTCTTGTACTGTCACACAATATGGTATATCTTTTCTGTGTCACAAAAGAAAAACACTCCACATTTTTACTTTAGTTATTCTGGCCTCTGCCGCTATTGCTTCTTACACATGGATGTTCCGCTAAAGTAGTATAACCTCAGAGGAATGACTGCAACTCTACAAGTTAAAGTCTACCTTCCTGTGGATATTCCTTATGCAAGAAATTTGGTGTATAGGAAAGAACACGGAATTTTACCTAAATCATAGCTTGTTTAGATCACTATGTTGCAACCGCTCTTCCTCATTATTATATGAAAATATCAAATGGAAATCTAGGTAAATATTAATGCAGTATTTCACCTTTTAGCCATACATAAAAAACAGATTACAGTCTGTTTTTATCCAACAACTTTAATCATTTAAATTAGTTACTTTACAAACAGTTTTCTCAGAGTTTGTAGCAGTTGTAACACAAATGATGCAATGTTAACATACCTGCATACGTTGGTAATGTCTGCACCTGAATAACCCTCCATTTTCTCAGCTATATTTGCAAGGTCAACATCATCAGCCAGTTCCAGCTCTCGCAGATTTATTCTTAGGAGTTCCTCTCTACCTTTTGCTAATCAAAGAATAGAAAATTGAGTCTATACAATTTGCTTTCTGAAGACAAATAATGAATTGAAGAAGGATAAGAGGGAAGAATGAGAAAAAGGACACTGTACTTGCTACAAAGGTAAGTGTTCAATGTTTAGATTTAACCTGATCCTGAATTCATAAGTGAATTTGCATACATGTATCAATTAGATTTTTAAACTAGGTGATCAAAACTAAAGGATATTGATAAAGTTTAGATTTTAGTCTTTTCAACCACTCCTCTTCCCAAGACTTCATACCTGATGGTAAAGGAATGTAAATTCTCTTTTCTAGTCTCCGTCTTAGGGCTTCATCAATATCCCAAGGAAAATTAGTAGCAGCAAGTACCATGACCATCTTGGAAGGATCATCATTTTCAGTAGCCCCTCCAACACCTGCATTAGAGAAGAGAGGAAGTAAAATGTACGTGTATTTTGTGAAACTTCCTGTAACAAGAGAACATCCACAATTCTATAATATTAAAGCAGCTACTCTATTACACTCTAGTGAGTCCAAGTGCAATAGAATCACTAAGTGCAACAGAGTTCAGTTTTTCATCTATATGGCAGCCTCCAAGCAAAAATGGAGACTTGGTTTAAATAGGAGTGGTGGCATAGGCCACTGCTCAGATCAGAAAGTTCCTCTCTATCATGGCTGGAATGGTTTTATGGCAGAGTTGTTTGTACTTCTGCCATTACAGTGTTTGAATTTTCACATCAATGTCCTGCAATAGCATGTGAAAAAAACCAAAACAATGCCCCAAAACCATCACCACACCAAAACCCACACACCGCTCCCTCTGCAACAGTATTCACTAACAGCCATGCAAAAGCAGCATTACTCCTGTACAAAGTTTCTTCACTTCTGAATTCAGGCCAAATATTTCACATGTGCAGGTGGATTCTTGCAAACTGCTGAAGTGAATGTTTAAGTTTGGTGGACTGAATCACAACTTTTCAGTGGCAGAGAGAACACCTCAGTCTCTAAAGTACTATGAAACTGCTGCTATACAAAGATGTTAATTTCATTAAACTTGCTACCCTCTGCATTTACTGTTTTTGCTTTTAATCATAGGATTGGGCTGTGGAATAGCCACTGTATGTAGTCTGCCTGAAAATTTGCATACAAAACACCATTTATGAATGCTCAGGTAAAAGGACTTCAAATAGTTGCTACTAATAAAATTAGCTTATGTACATACTTGAGTTATGAGAACAGTATTACAGCTCTGCTGCTATTTAAAATCAAACATAAAAGGGTATCAACATCAGAGAACCAGAAATAAATATTTTGACTCATGGAATTCTATCACAAATTAGTCCATACATTAGCACTTTTCAGTTGCTCCTTTCCTTCTCTCTGCTCACCAGAGTATAAAAAGGATGCTTCTATAGCAATTTTGCACAGTGTAACCTACTTTTAAACTTTATTGATTTGTGAAATATTAACCAAATAGCTGTGATGAACTCAGTGTTTTAAAAAGAAAACTCTCCCAACCACTTCTGAAGTTAAGTGTCATGATTGCCTTTGAAGTTTAAATTGGAACCAGTGACAGTTCTTCTGAACAACTTTTTACTTGGTTTTGGAGAAGTGAGATACTAGGTAAAGATTGAGAGGAGCATTTAATAATACTTTTTTTCTTCTGCAGTTTCAAAATCTTGTATTTTCCACTGAATCTTCATTATTCTGGGTCAGTAATATAAGGTCATTGCTCAGATGCTAAAATACTGTTAAATAATCGGCAACTTTTTTCCTTTCACACTGATAATTGGAATAGTGCACTTGTATCTTTTAACCCCAATTTTATGTAAGGCTTTCAAACAAACTGCTTCTGAAGAATGAAGATTTGACACTCCCCCCCCAAGTTTCCTCCAGTCCAGCACTTCCCAGTGATCAGGTTACTCACCATCCATTTGAACTAGCAGTTCTGCCTTGACACGTCGGCTAGCTTCATGCTCCTCTGAAGTTCCCCTGCGACTACAGATAGAGTCTATCTCGTCAATAAATATAGTTGTCGGGGCATAAAATCGAGCCTAAAGAAAGCAGAAGATAAAACAGAAACTAAATGGCAGTCTACTCGCATTTAAGAAATAGCAGCATATTCAGAGCTGAGTAGTTACATGCTTACCCCAATGAATCAGCTCGTAAATATCAA
The DNA here is from genome assembly GCF_929443795.1 of Astur gentilis. Taxonomy (NCBI): domain Eukaryota; kingdom Metazoa; phylum Chordata; class Aves; order Accipitriformes; family Accipitridae; genus Astur; species Astur gentilis. The sequence goes on along the minus strand of NC_064884.1, from coordinate 33,773,243 downwards.
AAAATACCTAACTTTCCCTCTCTTTGACCATTGCACACAGCTACAGACCAGCTGTGCATTCATTAATAACATTTGAGCAGAACAGTTTTTGGCAAAGTCCTATAATTGTTAAGGGTATAAACAAATTTTTAATAAGCTAAAGGCAGTTTTACACATCTGGAATAACGTTTATAACTGTGAAAGTCATCACAGAATGCTTGAATAAGGACTCAGTTAAAGCTAGGACAAACATTAAGCTAGGACACCATGATATGGAACCTGTCCAAGAGACAGGTCAACTGCAAAATAACTCTAACCTTTCTGAAAAAAAAGAGAGGTCAAAGATGAGGATCTGTGATAATAAAAGCTATTGTCCTACAGTAGTTGAGATGCTGTCCATTGTGTATATGCATTTTTGATTGATAGGCATGATATCAACTAATTTAATATGGTCAAACTATATTGTAAAAGAGATCTTTTATTTCCTGACTTTTCTGACTACTGCAATTGCAACTCTGCTGCCCTCTTCAGTATTGGGCACCCTCGCAAACACGGCATGTAACACATGAAAAAAAGACTACATATTCTGAGCCAATTTCAAATGTTATGTGCTCTGAAGACAACCACAATTTGGAGGTCCACTTATTTTAAGCACAAACAAAAAAACACCCACAAGAACAACCAAAACCACACACAGCCTAAGCAGCATTCTCACCCAGAAAGCAATTAGATTCCACCTCCAGTTTTACATTCAAATATGTTCTACAGCATTCATCAGCTTATAGCAAGCTACCTCTAATGTAATAACCTAACCCTGAAAATAAAGACAACCTAATTTTTCAGTTTTTATAAAGCTATTTAGGAATAATCAGACCTTGAATGTACATGGCCAAATCAGAAGGTCCTAAAGCATTTGAAGGTTTGAGAGCTGTTTATGTATGCTACGAGTTCTAAACCTTGGCAAGGTTTCACTATTCCAGAAGTAATTCTATTTCATTATGTCACTACTTAAGTTCAGAAACTTCAATCACCATTTCAAACAGCAGACGAACAAGTTTCTCAGATTCTCCTCTGTATTTTGAGGTAAGTGTGGAAGAAGAAACATTGAAAAAAGTAGTCTTGCATTCAGTGGCTACAGCTTTTGCCAGGAGGGTCTTTCCAGTACCAGGAGGACCAACCATCAGCACGCCCTATTAAAATGAAAAAGAACTACTTTTAGGACAGGAATCAAAACACAGACAATTTCACAATTTGTTTAGTAGTATAATATTAAAACATTAAATTTAAACTTTCCCTTGAAAAGTTATTCAAATTTAATTAATTAATTACTATTGCTTCCTTGCAACAATATAGCTGAAGACAGTGTATTTATCTGGCTGACATCTTTATTTTGTTAGTACTATTTACCATAAATTTTGTTACTAAAAAGTGGTTAGAATTTATATAAACTGTAAACCACCTGAAATTTCTTGTTCTGCCAAGATCCAAACTCAGAATCCTACTTACGATCACAGGATCAGATTTTTTCATACCTTCCATGGTCTTCTAATTCCCTTAAAAAACTCTGGCATCCACATTGGTAAAACTACAGCTTCCTTAAGCAGCTTTTTGGCTTCTACTAAATCAGCAATGTCATCCCTGACAAGAAAGAGAAAGTTGTTTGACAGATTCAGACAGACTGCAAAAGAATCAGTCTACAGCTCAAAGCAACATGCAGTTAAACTTATTGTTATGTAACGGCTCTTCCATAATGCAGGAAAATGAGTTGGATTTATGTTCTAGCGGCAAAAACCTACAACTACAGTTGACATCCGGCTAGTAGACTCCAGCTGGATGCAAAAGCAAGGAAAGACACAAACTGTTTCACTAGAGCATCGTTGCTCTTACTCACAGGACGAATAAGCAGAATAAGGCAAGTTGGTTAAACTTATGCTAGTTACAGATGATGCTTTTTTCTTTTGCTCAGGGGTTGGCTGTCCCTGAAACCTGAATAGCATCTTTCATTGTTACAAGAACAACTTACTGAAGACTAGTAAATGGAGCTGAATTAAAAAGAATTCTTAGAATCCTTTTTCAGAATTACAAATGTATTAATGCTTAGATACCTTATAGGCTGGTCTTATTTTCTTGAGGGTAACTCACAGGGCATTCCACTTATCAGCATGTGCCCAATAATATTTATGTTTCAAAACATATCTATATGGAGAATTAGTTCAAATCTGACATTCTAATTTAAGATTCAATATAAAAACTGAAACATATATTTACATATTAAACTGAAAAATACATGACAGTTGCACGCAAAGTTGTTTGTGGGATTGTTAAGGGGTTTTTTAAAGCCTATTTTACTTGCCAGAAGATTTTTGCTCATTTAATCCTCACAAAACCACCTAAGCCTGGAAACATTTGGAATGCAAAACAACCTTTGTATAAGGTTTAATATTTAACACATTTATGTAAAGGTACTGTCACATGGTTGTATTTTATACTGGCGGTCACCTCACATCCAGCAAGATTTCAAAGGGTTCCTATATTGACATAACTTCTTTGTTAATTGCTTTTCTATCTTGGTATGCCCCTGGGTAGTGAAACAGGTTTTTAAATGAAGAGACACTGGCAGACGCTAGAATCTTACACATTGCAAAATAGTATCTCAAAAAACTGATTTCAGGACTCTTAGAAAAGTTTGAGAAGGTTTGTAAGGTCAGGTTGGATAGGGCTTTGAGCAACCTGATCTAGGGAAAGATGCCCCTGCCCATGGCAAGGTGTTGGACTAGCTGATCTTTAAAGGTTCCTTCCAACCCAAACTATTCTATGAAACTATGGGTGGAAAAAAAAAGTTCTAAAAATATTCAACTATGCAAGAAGTTTAGTTGCCTATTTAATGAGTAAAGAAAACCTGTAGGTACTTTTTATATGTCAGCATATGCTAAAACTCTTAATTCTTGTCATATTGCATAAGAGGAAAAAGAAACAACCACTCAGAAAGACTGGCAGCAGTATTCAAACTTACCATCGAATGTTGGGATTCTGAGAAATTATATCTCTTTCCAAAGCTTCTACTAAATCTTTATCATATCCAGTACTATCAAATTTCTTTGGTTCAGACTCTGAAATCTCAGATGTGGATTTGTTCTACATATAAAGGATATAACAATGTAAATACGTAACAATGGTTATGCTATTAATGGATTTTTATAACAACTTCACAATAGCATCATATTTCTAGAAGATGGCAACATAAACCAGCATGAAAATTATGAAGCATCCATATTCCTGCTGCACTGCAGGATCTATGTTGTTCACCCAGACTTCTGTACTGCCCCGGTCCCATTGCCTTCTCCTCAAAGCCAGCATATTGTACTGATGCAGTTTCTCTGCTTTAGTAGATAATCAAAACTGCATACACCCATCCCAGCATAACAGTGTTCGCCTCTTCTCCCAGAGAAATCCAAAACTATCTGAGACAGTAGCTGGGTAGCAGGAATTATGCATGAGACTGGATCAGAAAGTGTCACACTGAACTAGAGTATCTCAAATCCTAACGTGTCATAAATACGCCATATATATGCAACACAAAAAAAATTAAGCAGGACTTCCATATATAGGATGAGCAAAAGTGATCTGCAGTAAGACCACGGAAGTAAAAAAGAGCTAATTAACTGCTACAGAAGCATGGACATGAACAGCAGAGAAGCAGCTCTGCAGTACAGCAGAAGCAAAGAACCTACACAGTTGAAAGGGCTCAAACAGCAAAGACCATGCAACTGAAAGAAAATAAAATGCACCAGACATACCCTGGTTTTTATACACTTAACAGCAAGCACTGGTGATGACAGAACAACTGTAAAAAAGAAAAAAGACCTATCCTGTCTCTGTATGTGTATACCCTTAGTGGGAGAGAATTATCACTCAAAGAAAATGTAATTTAGCTCCTAATAAAAGTAGTAGCTTACATAGCTAAACAATTCCACCCTTGTAGTTTATACTGTTTCCACAGGCCATGACATCTTACCACAACATAAGGTTGCTGAAGCTAACAAACTATTACATGGATATTGGATTTATTGTGACTCTGGAAAACTACGAACTTAGCGTCTTCAGTATGTCTTACTCTGGTCATGTGAATTTATGGAGACCAGAGCACAAGCAAAAATTAAAGCACTCTGACTGCAAAGAATAGATCATAGATCATTCTCTCTCATGAAGTATGTTGGGTTTTTGTTTTAAACTGAAAAGAGTCTGGTCCTAATACCAGATAACAACAACAACAAAAAAAGTAAAAGTTTCCCTTTAAGATTAAATAAATCTTGAAATGCTTTGGAACAGGCGAGTCAATCTCAGTCTAAAATATATGAAATCAATTAAAGAACCCACAAGGACATCCCATTTGAATGAGCTCCAATCAGGCTCAGTTTCAGTAATTCAGTGGTATAATTTTAAACAACTATCTCTCAGTTGCAGTGAACAAGCCCACATTTACCAGATCACTTCATCCAAATGTGGGTTTGTTTTTTTTAATTAATCCGTAACCAAGAATGTCCATAAAGCAAAGATAACTCAAGGTGAGATTCAAATCAGCATGCCAACTTGAACAGAAGAAACATTTTGTAGACATCTAATTTTATAGTACACTCAGCATTAAGAAAGCAAGACTGAGCTTCTCAACTTCATGAAGTTATTTGCAAGCTTACCTTTTCCTCTTTTCCTTTATTTTGCTGATCCTTTTTTTCCCGGCTGCGGACCGCCTTCCCTTTATCATTGGGATTTCGAGAGGATGGACGGTGAGGGCCTCTGACAGCTGCACTTATACGATTATTGTGACCTCTGCAATCGCTGCACTGAGCGGACTGACGTTTTCTGGGTCCTGGCGAAGGTCTAATTAGTTGTAACATATGCAAAAAGCCTCAGTGTAAAGTCACTGGTGAGCACTACATAGCCAAATCAAGTGGTTACAAACTGAAAAGCCATTTTGCTCAAGACAAAAAACTCTATGTCAGAAACAAGACAGACATTTTTAGATAGTCACAAGCTCAGGGCTCATTTGCTTAAAACAAGCTCCTTGCTTTGTATATTTCATAAATAAAAGTATCCCCTAGTATTATGGAGCTTAGGAAAAAAAATAAACAAACAAAAACCCCACATATTTTTGCCTTAACACAGTGGTCCTCACTCTCCTACCCAAAGAAATTTAAAGGTTTCTTGGGAATGACAGTTTTATTTTCACTTCCTTTTATTTTCACTTCTTGGGAGAGAAAAAACGTATGCAAGGCCTCCGAGGCCTCCAGTTGTTTGAAGCTAGACTGCTTTTAGAAGCACATATGAATAAACCAATATCATGATTGGTATTATGGATTTCTTTTTTAAAATTCAGTTTCTTCCCCATACAAATCCATTACTCTCACAGATACACTTTTTCCATAGACCTTCCTAAAATTCCAGCATTAATAAGCTATTTAAGTTCAAGGATATTTCTAGAGAACAGAAAATGGAAGACACCGATTTGGAGAGCATTTACTTGAACTAGAAGATATGTTCTGACATATCATTCAAGATATATCAGGATCCAGTACCTTCATAAAAGTTGTCTTTAATTGACTCACAGCAACAAGTTTGTCAGAACTGTACATATCTCTTCAGGGTCAAATGCATATTAGGCAACATGAATATGCTAATGAGAAGATCATAAGTGTTAAAAGTCTTTTCACTCTCCAAATGGATTACCTACCAACCTATACTTTTATTTATGAACACCTAGTTACCTCTGAATTCCACCCCAAAGCTCAAAATAAAGGAATGGTGTTATTACATGTCTAATTTCCACCTAAATTTGTGAGTTCTGCTATCTCAGTATAGGAATTAACTGTGGCTGTTCCAACGCAACACAGCCCAAGTTTTCACTGTGGCTTTTTCACATTACCACAACTCAATACTTCACCAGCTAGCAAGATAAATGGAACAGAAATAATTCTCTCAAGTCTTCCCTTTTTTTGTGTATCTCTTCTCTAGAAAGCTTCAAAACATTAGGAAAGTTCTACTTCCCAGACTCTATTCTTCCAGAAGGGTTGAATGAAATCAGCCAGCAGCGTTTCAAAGTTACTAAATGAGATAAACAGAAACAGTGTGACCACACAAGACCCCTTTCTTTCAGAAGGCAGGTTTAAAATAAATCGATTAAAAAAACCCCAAACATAAAAACGTACCCATAAAGACTGAAGTTATCCGTCTGCAAGAAACAGCATGTAAGTTCAAAGCCTCAAAGAACAGTTTGACAGCACAGCTAAGCTGATCTAATAGTTACTTTCTGTCAAAATGCACAGTTCTCTGTCTGCTTTGCATGCACTCCTGTACCCTCCTTCATGCTACCACTGGCATGTGTTAGAACCTCCAATTAATCAGTTCAGAGAACTAATCTCAGGAAAAAAACCCAACAAAAGCCAACAAACTAAAAGCCAGACAAAAAAACACTAGCCCCACAAAACAGTGTCTTTTTTTGCCAGTTTAGCATCCTGGACCAGCTTATCAACACCAACAAAGTCAAAAGTGAAAAAAAAAAAAACCACAAACCAAACCTCAGGGAACTGTGGAGGGTAGGACTACCCTTTCAGCAGCAGCTACGTTGTCAAACCACACCACAAGGCCTTGGTTTCACAGTCACTAACCCAGCATAATTCAAAACTACATCTGAAATAAGCAGGCTTGCCTGCAGCTGCTTGTTCCCACCCCTTCCCTTGAGCTTATGTCAGCCTAACTGACCAGTTCCTGAAGGAGATCAGGAAGCCACCTTGCTACACAAAAGGAACTGAGCTTGGACAGATTTCACTGTTACTCTGATAATACATCTTCCTCCTTTTCATATCAGCTACATGCAGAATCATTTTAAAGTTGATGAAAAGATCAATTCAGGAATAGAGTTGAGCTTCCATGGAATGACAAGTTTATCTTGAGTCGGGGGTCAGGGGGAAAAGCTTGACATTAGTCAAGCCTATATAAGATAAAATCCCCAGAAGTTTCCCAGCTGAAGTAGGCTGTCTCAAAATAGCATCTCCTTCACCACAAATGGCGACAAGCTGTTGGTGTAAATGTTACACATTGAAGTTCTAGAACAAAAATTACACAGGAACAGATTGAAGTCAAAGCACACTTTGCGCTGATAAACATTCATTTAGATCTTCAGGTTTTCTCTTACCTACGTTCAGCAGGTACTGGCAAAGACCAGACTTCTGCATCATGAGCTGGTAATTCTTGTTGTGAAGCTTTCAATGGAGTACTGTCTAATTTAAAACTCTCTAGTGTTTTCATTATATCTTTCACATGCTTAGCTTCCACACTTATCTCCTGCCAAACCTGATTAAAAAAAAAAGTAGATTAAGCACATTGCAAATAAGTTGATAACAGTCCTCTGTTCAAGCCCATGTAATGCCTGGATGGATTCCACAAGGTCTCACAAGCTACTTGATTCTACTTCAATAGAAAAGAATAACACAGATCAGATACTAAGAAGGTTTTTCTGCCTTCCTCAGCACATTTAAAGAAGAAACAGATAGATTTTGGATTTAAAACCAAAGAGATTTTTGACAAATTTTGCATATGAAACAAGTATGACAGAAAAGAACACAACTTAATAGACTGAATGTCAATGAAAAAAACGATGGTTTGTGTTAAGGATAAATTAACATGGTAGCCACAACTCAGTTTCTATTAAGGAACTAAGTCACACTACTAAAACTTTGAGAGGGAAATAAGACCATTCAAAACGATACCAGCCTAAAAAACTTCAGCATAACAGGGTCTCTCATTGGCAAGGAGCTGACAAGCCAGACAGTGCACTGGCTCCCCAGGGCTGTGTTCCATTGCCTGTTTTCTCCTTGTCAGAGCCAGAAGTCATAAAGAAGACTTATTTAAGCCTATATAATAAAAAAGCGCCTATATAGAACAGCTCTGCAGTTTATCAGAGAATGGTGTAAGTATTTTTATACTTTTGTTTACCATAAGATAGGCAATTTTTGCCACTTTAATGCTTTTCCCTCAAAATGTCCCAGAGAAGTACTATTTACCTGTTGCCATTTCTGTTGCAGGTATGTATCTCTGACAGAGTAGAGGTACTTATTCATTTGGTCAAGAACTCCCTGGTAGTAGACCATCGCAGAGTCATAATTTCCCAGTAAGGCATATTCACGGGCCAGCTTTACATTCTCACTGATCATAACAAGGCTCATGTTCAGCATGAAGCTGAAAAAAATAGGAAATATTAAGGGAAAAAAAAATAATCCCAGGATGAGAACAAATTTTTGCAACTATTTTCATATGCTTATTACCTCATTTGGCATATCAAAATATAGAAGCTAGAAATATACTCATTAGAAGAAGGTCCTAGAACAAATGCCATCCATACAAAAAGATAACTGTTTCTCTATTACTAGAAATTAAACTCTTCACTTCATAGAATTATTTCATGTGATGAAGATTCTGTTGAAAAACATATACAAGATAGGCAGATTTAAATGCACTGTTGCAAGCCACAATTGCACACTCTCCTTCCCTCTTTATCATAGTGTAAGATAAATTGGTATTTTACTGCTAGCACTACAACATCATCCATACTATAACGGCCTGTGGTTTGAAAAAAAAACAAACCTCCAACAAACAATAAACAAAAGCCCTGACAGATGCATTAAATTCTGTTAATTTTTTTGCCTTAATCCACACATACAAGTTTAACAGTCTGATTTTGCCTTGTGGAGAACACCATTTTTCCATTTGTTTGATTTTACAACTCTTCAGTTTTATTTAAAGTTTCTTTGAAACAAATATCCCCCTTCCATGCCTAGCCTTCACCTTCCTTTCATCTTCATTTTTACACTTAAAAAGAAACTTGAAAAATGTTGAGGCTGCTAAGTTATCACTGAGAGGTAAGGAAAGGCCAGAATTAGACATTTAGTGTGTAGCGACCCACTCTATTTAACATATTGTTCAAACCATGCTACTGTTCCCCAACAGTGGGTTTTTCGGTTGGGTTTTTTTTTTTTTTTTTTTCAGAGCAAACATCATGGACTGTGACCACTTCCACTTTGCAGCATTAGCAGAATCTGTGCTTTTAGATTAGAATAGCACAGAACTATTATTTATACAAATACAGTAATAAGTAGAAGCAGTAGACTTATTCTCTACAGTCACCACTGTCCACCGAGCAGTCATCCTATGTTCTTATCCATTACTTATACATCCCAGCCCCTTCTTGTCTAAGATACCTGCACCGTGTCCTCTTTTCCTGTCTCTTGCACACCAAGAACTTCCCCACTCTCCTAATTTCCTAGAACCAAGCACAGAAAACATTAAAGTAAGCAAATAAACATGCCTGCAAGAGAGTTGTCTTGCTCTTATTTCAGTACCTGTACCCACTACCACTAAGATGCAATTGGAGACAAGCAATTACGCCTAAGCCCTGGGATGAAGCATACTTGATACAGATCAACTATTTAAAGAATATAAGAGGTACTAAACTCACATGCGCAATAAACAGATTTAAGACTGCACACATTTCAAGACCAGGTCAGGGTCAGATTCGGACACATTATCAGAGGTTTCAGAAGCCACACTTTGCACACACCAGACAATGTACTGCTGAAACATTAGCTCCCCATTGTAAAGAGGAGCTGCTAAGTACAAATCAAACTTTTTAAGACTTCCACTCCTTTTTCTGTCCCCTTCCCAAGTAGCTTTATGCACAGACACACAGCTGATCCATTCCTGAGACAACACCCTCTTCTTTTCGCTTCCTCTTCTTTCCCCAGTTTCCCCTGAAACGGGTAGCTGCTGTGAAAAGTTCCAGCCCAATCAGCAAAACTCTGGCAGCAGTGGAGCTGAAGAAAGGCCTCTGACAGCCCGAACCCATCCACGCAGAAGGGACCCGTGGGGCTGACTCTGGAAACCTGCCATCGTAAGAACCTACGCTATATAATCTCACTCTGGCCAGAGACTTGCTGAGCTGGCCATGATGTCTACAAGCTGATATAGTTAATGTGACCAGCAACTACAAAGACTAACACGCTAAATAGGCTTTGGAGACACAGTTTGACTTAGGAGTTTTGTTGGTTTTTACCTCAGGAGCAAGAGCCTGAAGGTGTTTGTCAACTGCTGTATGGATCATCACACAGATATTACCAAAGTTTTCCCTGCTATATTTAGGAGCAAGCTTTTCCACTCCTGCTCATCCTACCAGATACACCTGTTTGCCTGTCCTGAGAATTCAAACTGATGACTAACACTACTGAAATCACAAGTTGAGCAAGATGCTAATAAACATTTTAAAAATCAAGTAATAGCAAGTTACTAAACCCAAACTAGACTTTCAAACACAGAGAGAAGTCATAGATAACTTTTTTTACATTGAATGCTGTAGAGCGATCCAAGCAGAACAGCAATTCTGTTTAAATATCCGGGGGGGGGGGGGGGGGGGGGGGGAAGCTTGTAAGAGTAGTTTTCAACTGGAAATGTGAAAATAGCAAGAACCAAAAAACCCACCCCAAAACCTAAAAAGGCTAAGTCATAAAGATATGAAAGCTTGGGACCAAAATGACAGTATTACACATAACAAAAGAGTAAATGTGATTTTCAGGTGAGAGAAGACAGAGAAAGGAAGGACAGAAAGGAGAAACAGACACATAAGAAGAATGAATTAACATCTCCTATGGCAGGGGAGGGAACATGCTTACTTAAGTTTATAATGCTTCCAACATAACCAAAAGTAGTAATTCCAATGAAAACCCAGGAATGTATCCGTTTCATCAGTGGTACTGAAAATGCAAAAGAATTTAGTTTAAACTAGAAAACCACTTTAATTTGTTGCTTCAAGTTGAGTCACAAGAGCAGAAGAGCTTGAAGTGGCTTCCAAATACAAGGCTCTTGTGTACAAGTGGGGCAGAAGAAGCTGCTGGCTCTCCTTATGTCTGGGCATGTCACTGCTGCTGCCACTTGAATACAGGCAGTATCAGAGCTGGCACACTAATGTGACTCTCTAGGCTTACTGCACCTGTAACTGAAGATGCTGAAGCAGTTCTATGACAGGGGAAAAAACTGAGTTAGAGTACTAATCTGAAACCAGATTAAAGTTTGCAGCAGAAAGCCATAGCAGACTGTGGTAGCTCAGAGTAGGGTGTAAGATACATAAGGGAGAGGTGTGAGTATGCACAAATCCAGAGTTAAACCAGACCTGAAGCAATTAAAAAAAAAAAACCACCACAAAACTAATCCTGCACCACTTAAGAGTTTTTAAAGTGTTTACAAATACCTAGTACTATCACATAACAGGATGTCAAAGCAGCAAGGCTGCACTTATCAGCTATGACCTTTCCGTGAATCATGCCCAATGAAGTTATCTATGTTCCAACAGCAACTGAAACAGTAATGAGCTCGTAAAGTTTACAGGATATAAGGAAAGTAACCTAAGCATTTTGTCTTGCAGGTTTAATTCTACACTGTGTAGAAACACATGCTTCACAATAAGAATACTCACTCTCTACACTAGCTGTGAGTATATACGGTGCCCTGAAATTCACACAACAGAAACCCATCTAATTAACCCATCTCTAGTAAGAGAATACATTTTATCATTTGCTCCAAGCATCTAAAATACTTCTAGAGTTGGAACAGCCCAGAGCAGCGGGGGCTGAAACCTAACAAAGGTTCAAGATACCTAGAGCTTTTGAAAATGAGGTTTTGGAACTTATTTTTATATTTTATTTTAAAGATAACAGCCTGACCATCATCACGAAAACACTGGGGATACATCATGTTTTCCACAAAGACTTTAAGGAATTATCATAAGGAATGACTATAAGTAATTTCTGCTCACATTCATACATTAGAATTTGGGAAGCTGAAACTGAACACAGTACCAATCCTGTTTCACAAAGAAATCCCACACAACTTTAAAAAATGAAAGAAGAGATCGATATGCAGATATTAGGAGAGAAGATTAAAGTCAGGGTCTATCAGTTACTATGGGGAACCCATCAGCTACTCTGCTGACTCAGAGAACAGCACAAGCTGTACAAGGAAAATAAATCCAAAGGGTCCTTCAGTCCAGCCTTAATGTTTGGACTAAGCCAGAGCCTGAATTTTGGCAGAGCGTACATGTTTCCATTATTTCAGCCTGCTATACAGGCTCTGACATCAAAGCAACCATAAAATTCAGAAAGTTCTCTCAGGAAGCCAGAAGAGAAAAAAAACAACCCACAAAGTAATCGCTTTCAGGAAATCAATTTTTACTGATGACATGGTGGTCTACATCACCTCAGAGCTCCCTTCCAGCTTTAATACTCTTCTTCATAACATCCGCTCCTAGCAACATTTGGTATCAACAAGTGATTGTGTTAATTACTTGGGAAACAGAAGAGTTGCCAGACTTACTAGATACTAAACATACTGGTTCTCATACACTTATTTTATTTAACAGTAACGGTAGTGAAAGAAAAACGACCAGCAACCACAAACATAAGCATACTTACCTGTTAGTGAAAAAAAAAAAAATAAAAATCATTAGATAGAGATACACTGTTGGCAGATAACTTTATGTTTTCAAGGCTAAGCCTTTCAAAAGACTTTAAAAAAATAATCATATTACTTAGTCCCCATTTCATGGGAGCTGGCATTCTTTTAGATGGTCAATATTAAATTAGAAAATTTCTCAGAAAATTTAGAAGGGGTGTGCAGCAGAATGGGTATCTGGAATTGATGCCTGCTGCTTCTCTCTGGAGAGAAAACTAGAATAACTGCAAAAAACCTTACTTCATTAAGGGGGGGAAAAAAACCAACAACAGGTGGAGGGGGGAGGGAGAAGCCCGAACCAAAGCTCAGAGTTTGAACGAGCGCCACCGGTGCCATAACAGAGCAGCCCACCTCGCCCGACTCCCCGGGGGCAGAGCGCTGAGCTGCCGCGCACCTGCAGGCAGTCGCCTGTCGACGACTTTAGGGACGCCCCGGCGATGCCCCGTGCGGCTCCGAGCACGTGTAAGCTACAGTAGTGTCGTAAGACCGACGAGCACGGTGTAATGGTCACGAGTGTCACGACAGCAACGACCGCGGCGACTCACTCACCGGAGCACCGCCCGGTCCCTGGGCCGCGGGACAGAGGAGCCGAAACCCTCCTGCCGCCGGGGCGGTGAGGCGCCCGGCTTCCCTCGGGGCGGCCCAGGCCAGGCGGGGAGCGGGCGTGGCCCCTCGCCTCCGGCGGGCAGCCCCTCGCCTCAGGCCGAGCAGGGGCAGCGCATGGCCCTCGGGAGGCGGGGACGGGCGCCCCGCAACGGCCACAGCGGCGGCCGGGGGCGGGCAACCAGGCCTCCACGAGGAAGGAAATCGCGGCGGGTCTCTCTCGCTCACTTACTCCGCTCCACAGCTCGGCCCCCACGGCGGCAGCAGCTCCCAGCAGCCGCGACCCCTCCGCTTCTTCCTCCTCCAGCCGCGCTAACCCCACCCCCGGCCCTGCCCGCCGCCGCCGCCGCCACCGCCTCCTCCTCCTCCCGCCGCCGCCGGCAGTTTGAAGGCAAATCCGGCTGCGTCACTTCCAGCCCGGCGAGGAGGCGGTGTGGGTAGAGGTCCGCCTCAGACGGGCCGACAACACGTTGGTGGCTGTTTGAGCATTATTACTGACCGCGATGAGCTGCTTTTTATTATTATCATTTTTTATTTTTAGGTGGGGAATAAAAGAAAAAAAAAAAAAAATTCACCTGCATTGGCCGGGAATCGAACCCGGGCCTCCCGCGTGGCAGGCGAGAATTCTACCACTGAACCACCAATGCTTGTACGACGAGCTTTTCCCGCCTCCTTCAGTTGAAGGTGACAGGAGCGGACTGCGCCTGCGCCGCCGCGGGCTTTCAAACGGTCGCGGGACCGTTTGAAAGCCCGCGGCGGCGGTTGAGAATTCCAAAATGGATCACCCTTCCTCCCTTTGCAGGTGGCTAATGGATGCCGTACTTCCACTCCCCCAACCCAAAGGTAGAAGAATTAGGATCGACATAGTCTCTGGGATAAGGCACTGGTCTCGGCATCCGCAGTTTGAGATGGGCGCTTCAAGAAGGGGACTTTCTCAAAGACGATTTTCCCTAATAAACCTGAAAGCTGCGAGATGTTGTCATGTCACTCTTAAGAAAATGAATAGCTTCATGATACATAATGTATGCATAATAAATAACTAAGATTTAATTATTTTGATGAAAGAGGCAGCAGAGGTCAGGGAAAGAGCACCAATAAATTGAACTCTTGAACACCAAAATATGTACTTTTAAGAACAGGTTACAAACGTGAGATGACAGCTAAGTTCAATAACATTTTTGCTATTAAAACATATGCAATTTTTTCCTTAATCAAGTAGAGTTGTTGCAGCATAAAAGGGACTCGGGGGAGTGAAGGAGAAGGAAAGAAAAATAAATGCATTTGGGCAACTAATGTTTACATTTCATATTTGATTAGCCCAAACAAGAATTTTGTTTTCACTGCTTACAAAGATTCATTGTGTTTTTTATTATCTCGGCAGGCATTAGGCTACAGAAACCGATTCTGAGAAAACAGAAACAGTTTGTAAACCTCAGCAATGTCACTGATTACCAGTAGCTGCTAATTCAGTTAGGCTGTTCACAACTGCTGGAGGTCCTTCTTGTATTCTGAAGTAACTTTTAAATAAGTGTCAATGCAACCATCCACTCACATCCCCCTAGGTCCAAGACGCACGCTACGCTAACAGTTCCGTCAGCAGGGGCAAGGAAGCCTCAGCTTCTCAGCTGTCGGGTACAGACAGGCAAGCAGGAAATCTGGCCCTCCTGCACGAAGGAGTACCCACTGGAAAAGTCAGCATAAAAAGGTGCGTGTTCTTTTCATACAAACGTCAGGGGACTGACTAGGAGATCGTGATCCAAGCCACCACCACGTAACCCTATAAAACCCAAACATACCAGTAAGCATTAAGAGATCACATACCACGCATGTAGCTGGACTACAGGTATCCAGAGACCTGGCAAAAGGGGATGCCCATGCCATGAGAGAGACAAGTACAGAATACTCAAAAGACCGGTGAGTAACTTACTATGGCTGTGAGAGAATGCAAGATTGCCAAGTTTAGTAACTAGGCACGTAATAAATGAATAACTTGCTTAAGCGGAATTGTGCGGTGGTCTATGTATTTAATTGGAGGATCCAAAAGAACTGACAGGCAGAAGGATATTTATAATACAAAAAAGACATTATATATACATATACACATGTGGAATATATCTATATATATCTATATAGATAAATCAGTAAACTTGAATAGTGCCTTTATCAAGAACATCTTAAGGCATTCAAACATCTTACTACAACATTGACCCAATTTATTGTCTTTTTGCTTTGGCTGAATTAAAGCAGATTAAAGGTCTGATCTGAAACACCAAAGACATCTGAAACCAAAGCCTAATAGTATCTTGGGTGACAGCAGCATCATCTAAGAACCCACCCACTGCACTGCCTATTAGCTGAATAATATTAAAAGGAGCCTAAAGAAATCATTTCCACTCACAGCTTTGCAACAGCAGAAGATAGGTCAGTCTCGAAGAGACTTTCTAGCCATATATTCTATAGATTCTATTACAAATTGAGGATAGAAAAGATACAGCAAGAGGGCCTGCCCTAGGATAGAATGCCACTGAATATCAAATAGTATTTACAGTACAGTTATACGATTATAGAACATTTTATAAATACAATTAATATGTATACAAGGGCACACAAAAGAAATTTGTTTTCATGCTTTACAAAGTGAAAGTAACCTGAACTAAAACTTACTGCAGAATTCCACAAGCTGCTGGTTAGGAGCCTCTCTTCTCAACTGCCTGTACAAAGCAATCCCCATCATAAGTCACCAGTGAAACACCCATGTTTTAAGCAGCAGCTATGAAGAATCTCAATAGACTCTGAATCTGTGTATGAAACGTGAAGTTTCAAAACATGGGTAAGGCATACCATGTTGGAGAGTTGTGACAATATTTATGTATTCTCAGAGAACTTGTACTGTAACACACTGCATTTTTGCAAGGAAATACATAATACTGCAGCACATAGGTGGCAAAATTCAAACAAGATATATTACAAACTTCTAACACAAGATAACAGAAAATACCAGAAGCATCTACCAAATTCTAAAGATGTGAGCTCTTCCTATATTTGTTTAAAAATGGTAAAATAATATTTAATATTTCAGTTCTTGCACATGTCCTTAAAAGACTCAATAATTTCCTTTAATAAAAGCAATTAGTTTTGCTTGTATAGAACCATGGTGCCTTTTCAGGACCCCTTTTTTTTTTCTCTCAAAACACGTTGGCTAAAGACAAGTTATAGTGTTAAACAGGAATATACCATAATACAATGCAGGCAGAGGAGAAACATACTCAGATAAAAAGGCAATTTTAACAGTCAATTTAATGAAGAATTGACATTATTTTCTCTGCACGTTTCACAAATGGTAAGGCAGGCTTGATTAAATTACCTTTAACCAGTAATATATTATACTTTACTCCAAGACAAGTAGACCAGTTTTACTGGGTACTTACTATGACGGAGGATAATCTTTAAAGTTTATTTACATGGAAAACAATCTTTTTTACATAATATATAAAATGGAGTAGTTATACACTGCAGCCATTTTATAATATTTAAGCTAAATGAAATGAATCTTAAAAACTATTCTATTTCAACAGCTGTGGAACAAGCAGACAACATTAATTGTTTCATTAAGCTACAAGCCCATTTTCATTATAGAAAGTAACTAACTACCTGCTTGAGAAAATAAAACAATTTTTCGTAACCATTTTCTAACCATGATAAGCACTTCACAGTAGAGGGTAGAACTTCCACAAGTGTTTTCTCCTGTGTCCAAGTCAGTTTAAGAAGTCTCCCCGCTGCCAACCTTCTTTACTGCAGTTCACTCCTTCCTCAGTTATGCCAATATAAGTAATTTTTTGGACCACACTGGGAACAGGATCACTCAAATGAACACACTTACAAGAAAGAAACCTCCAAACACTAAACACCAAGCTGCTTTTTCACTGATCCAGTATTTAGCACAGTCCTACAGACAGTTGCACTGGCACAGAGACACTGAACTGGAGCACAGAAAGGGAATGAATGGCTGGAAGCGCACAAGAATTTCTTAAGCCAGCTTGGTGAGAAAAGTAAACTAGTAACTGGTGTTTGCTGCAAGAACAGCTATGAACACCAATTTCATGACATTTAGATAGTCACAATGCCAGTGCAATGGCATAAATAATAATTTAAGAAAGCAGTAATGCTTACAGGCACATTATTATTACTAGATTATCCACTGGAATTCAATTCCAAGGAGGAGGAAATGTTTTAAAAGACAAGTTGTTCACTAAAAATAGTGCATTTTCTTTACCACTGTATTAGGTTCAGGAGAAAGGAGGAGAGAGATAAAAACCTAATTCTTTCTGCCTCTCACCTGTAACTCCTGGCCTTGTCTCAGGGAAGCTGCTTAGAGGGCTGCCACCCCTCTCTGCTCCCAATAACCTCAACAGGCGCAGTACCCTCCCACCATGAGACCCAAGGGGATGCCTGCTCACCTGCTGCGGGAAATTACGAAAACAGTAATGCAGAAGGCAGCAGACACAGCTGTAAGTTTCTAATTCTGTTCTGAATTGGACTATGAAAGATGGACCACTGAAACTGCACACTGATGGCTCGGACTGGTGCACGTCATTTCTCCTCACTGTCTGTGTAACTAGGAGGAAAACTGTTAAAGCCAAGTGAAACTGGTCTCCACAACAACAGTCTCAAAAGCTGTAATTTATAGTCTTTTCCCATTACTATCTCAAACATATAATAAAGAAACTTCTAAAATTTATTTTTCAAACTAAAAATTCCAACTAAAGCAGAACTGTACACACTTTACAGTTTGGTTGCAGTCAGAAAATTAAACTAGAAGTGTTTTTCCTAAAGCTTCTTTTCTTCTCATAACTATATGAGAACTGATGACAGGAGACAATGAAGTTGTTTCTGAGTGAGCAATCCTGCTTTGGGAGTACCAGTCACATGCTACAGCATTACTATGTCAAATTCAATTACTATTTAATAAAATACTAGTTCTAATGCTTTATCATACTATAGCCAAGACTGACCTTTCTTGTTCCAAAGCTGAGAACTATGCCACTACCACAAGAGCTGGAAAGATTTCACCAGATAGATGGCTCAGTTTTTCCAACACTGTGAATAATTAGGCTAAATACAGCAAGAAGTGAGGGTACAGCAGCGTCCCCGTCCGTCCCGTCCCCCCCAAATGTATCAGAGAGCTTTATTAGTGTAAAGTAAGTTTTATATTTGGTCAATGTAAGGAAAAACTGTCATTAAAAATTCTGAAGCAGAGATTTGTTTTCTAAAATTATTCACTATATGTACAAATAGATACCAGGCATCATCTTAAGAAAAAAAAAAAAGGAAAAAAAAAAGAAAAGAAAACCACTATTTCCTATTTTGAGTACTTAGAGTACAGAGAACCAATAATAAAATTCAAGTGATTTTTTTTTTTCACCTAACATCAAATCTCTTCTAAATTAAACAATTAACAATGCTGAATAAATTAATATTTGAGAACGATTTCCCTCTATTCTGGGGAAACAAAATGTACAGAGAGGGAACAAGAAAACACAATTTCTTTAGTGTTTAAAAAAAAAAAAAACAAACAAAAAACTTTCCTGTATTTACCCTAGCAATCTTCCCTCAATTATCTCAAGAGACTTTTCAAAAACTGCAGCTGCAAAATAAGTTTATTTAGTTTTTAATCTTTATTCCTCTACTAAACATAAACCAGGTCACGATTTTGAACTCCTCTACCTGCCTGTTCATCATCATCATCATCATCATCATCTGACTGCTGTTCTGAGTTTTGGGAGCTACCATACTCATACTCAATGGGCTTTGGATTGTTATATGGGTAGCCATTGTCATCAAAAAACCTTCGGAAGGTGAATTCATAAAAAGCATGTTCAGGATGTTTTCCATTTTTGTACCACCCATTAAGTGTATCATTTCTATTGCCTTCCTTATCATCATCACTCCACAATTTATCTGGATCAACTGGATCGAAGTTTGATGTGTCTGTAGGATGAGCAATTTTGGGAATGTAGAAAGCAGACTGCCGCCGTAGATCGCTTGAAAAATCAATTGTTTTAAAAAATGGATGAGCTTTTATTTCATCTGCACCATTTTTGCCTAAACGATCTTCTGGCCCTCGGCAGAGTTTTATAATAAGGTCAGAGGCCTCTGGAGTCAGTTTAGCTTGAGGTGGAATATGAAGTGCAGTTTGCCAGTTGATAACCTTTAAAGCAAGAAGAGGTGTTATTCTATTTACAATTTCATAAAAAGGAAAAAACACAGTGACAATTAAAACAACAAAACAAAACAAAACCAACAGCCAGCCACAATGCAATCATTCAACACCTCTAAGTGTTTTCACACTAGAGAGAACAAACACAAGGAATATTTTGCTCTTTCAGAAACACAAGGAATATTTTATCAGGAAATCTGGCAAAATCCAGATAAAGTTTAGTTTAAATTTGGAACGCGAATAGTCTGGCACAGAATACCCCTGCTATAAACCAACAAAGATACCATAAAATCCAGCACCTGGAACCTGAGATTAAGCACATGGCTTACAATCTTAAAAAGAAGGTGAGGCTATTGAATTTTGATTTATTTGATCCACTGGAAAGATTACCAGACTTAAAGTTTTTTAAAAAAATTAATACTGCACTACATTTAAGCCAACTAATATCTTGCAAGCTGAATGCAGTTTTGCAAAAATGGCACCTGCAGAAGACTGCCCTCATGGTTTCTCTGAAACAGGTGTAGCTCAGGAAGGAAGCAACCCATGGCTCTGAGCTGCCAGTAACCCTGAGCAGCCACAGTTATCTGCTGCTCCTCCACCTCTGCATGCTGAGCACCTGCAGATACACCACCAAAGGAAATCCTCTGCAGGTGAGCAGGCATGGAAGCCAAGTGGTGGGAAAAGAACACCCAGATGCTGGAAGAGGAGAAGAAGAAAAAGTGGAAATAACAACTGGAACAGGTGCAATAAGTGAAAGGGAACAACTGAGATCTGAAACATGAGTTTTAGCTGGCATGTTTACTGTATGACCAGACAAAAGATATGAATGTGATCCTTGAAGTCCCTTTACAAATTAAGTGTACCACCACAGTAACATAAAGTTTAAAGTGTTGTTAGTTTGTGACATGCTGGGATAGAGCAGCACTCTCAAAAATCACCTTTGATTCCATTACAAATTAGAAAGACCACATAAATTTCAAGCCTGCTTTTTCAGACTGCTAATACTAGACTTTTAAAGTTACCTTCATTTGTGTTTCCAGTGGCGTTTGTGCCAGGAATGGAGGCTGCCCCACTAACATTTCAAAGAGAATTACTCCAACACTCCACCAGTCACACAACTGTGTGTAACCTGAAATGAAGTCAAAACAAGGTAGTCAAAGCCTTAGTATAATTTTAACCTTGTATTGCTAAGATTAAAAAAGGTTCACAAGAGAATTCTATTCAAAACTTAAGATTTCCATATTAATAACTATTTTTGTCAAAATATTACATACTTGGACAGTACGAGAAAGCAGTAGTGTAAGAAATGTGAAGCAAGCTACCTGAGTATCAGTTACTTTGCAGTGAGAGGACAGTACAAAAATGCATTACCTGTTCGTAACAATACTTCTGGCGCAATATAATTGGGTGTGCCAACAAGGGAATGGGCCAGACAGCGCTGATGCTGACGTGCAGCCCTACGTTCAAGTGGCTTCAGCCGATCTCCACACCTGCAGTTTGCTGGGTCACCCCACTCATTGCTGAAATCCATACTGTCTTGACGTGCATGATCACCTATAATTGAGTGAGAAAGATGCCAAAACTGAAGATTATTTTAGCTCTTATCTAGTATGAAATTTTCTTCACCTGTTAACATTTCTTGTAATAAGACAGAATCTGTTTCAACACTCAATTTGAGAGCTAAAACAGTCATCAACATCACGATTTTGACTTTTTGCTTATGACATAAAATACCAACTTTTGAGGACACTGGTTTTTTTTAAGTTAATCTTTGACATTGAGTTTGATCTTTTCTCAGTTTTTCCTTAACATAACTACACTGAGGGTACAGGGTTTATATTGTTCTTGCTCTTATGTAAACAGAAATAACCCCAATATTTAAAGCATCAAAAAATAAACCCAAATTTTAAATCAACTTCTCTCCAGAGACTGTGTAACAGTCTGGCCTAAGATACATGACGTTTTGATAAAAATAAGACAAAAGTAATATAAAAATTGTTTTTTAAGGTATATTTTTATTTTTGAAAATTAAAAATAGATTATTGCAAATTCTGTATTTTACCATTCTCAGAACTGTGAAATTGTATTTGCCCTAACATTTTTTTAGCTGTTGTTTTAAATCAAGTAGGATTTTTAAAAGCCTACTTAATCCTTTCTCAGAAATCAGTAAGTTACAGTAAAAGGAAGTATATGAGATAGTCAGAACTTGAGGCAAGGTTTTCAAGAACAATTACATTTAAAACATCAGTCTTATCTTCAAAACAGAGTTAGGGCTGTTGTCTGTGTAATTGTCTTGCTACCACTCTAACCTTTTGTCTCCAAATTTCAGAAGCCACTAACGGGACAAACTTACAGCAGCATAGCTCATTCCTTCTCCCTTAAGGAATCAATACCCATGCTTACAAACTCACCCTAACTAAACACTGTTCTCTATAATTTGAGTGGTGTGCAGACACTGTTAGATGCATTATTATTCAGAAAGGAAACAGCATGGTCATCTTTCTACTCATTTATTATTTAATTGCTTGCAAAGAATGACACATCAAAAAAAATAACGAAGAAACCCTTTATATTCTCTTACCACTCTGGTAGTATTTTGAATCGTGGGTCCATCGAAAACCTGTACAGAGCCCGAAGTCAGTCAATTTAATATGACCATCGCGGTCTATCAAGATATTATCAGGTTTAATATCTCTGTGGATGAAGCCCATTTTATGAACACTTTCAACTGCGCAGGTCAGTTCTGCTGTGTAGAACCGTGCCAGATTTTCTGGAAAGACACCCATTCTAATAAGGAGACTCATCATATCACCTCCTGGAATATAGTCCATTACAAAGTACAAATTGTCCTTATCTTGGAATGAATAGTACAGGCGAACCACCCATTCATTGTCAGCTTCTGCAAGGATATCCCGCTCAGCTTTAACATGAGCAACTTGATTTCTAAGCAAGACATCTTTTTTCCTCAGAGTTTTTGTTGCATATAAGGCATTAGTATCCACTTTTCTTGCTAGGCAAACTTCTCCAAATGCACCAACTCCCAGGGTTTTAATTTTTACAAACATTGACTTGTCCATTTTAGCTCTTCTTAGCCGAATATAATTAGACTCCTTCTGGCACAACATTTTCCTCATTTGATCTCGGGCTTCTGGTGACAATCCAACCTGTGCAGCAAACAGAATTAAATCTGAAGAGTGAACAGTACTCTTAATTCTTGGTGATCTTCTTGTAATTACAGGGCTTAGGTAAAGCAAACCAAATACTTAGATACAGCATGGAAAATAATACTTAAAGGGTTTTTGTTTTGTTTTGTTTTAATTTACGCATTAGGATTCTATGAAAACATATAGGAGTGATACAAAACAAAACATGTGATCACTTGCAACAGCAAAATACATGAGGTGCCATGCACCAGAAAGTTCTTGAGAAGGAAGTATGTTCTCGAGGACAGAAAGGGCAATTTACAAACTACTGATAAAAACCACTGCAAATAATACTTATCTGAGTAACAGTGTGCATCAACTGCCTCCCTGATTCTCTTTGCAGTGCTACAGGAAGCCAAGACGTGCTTAGCAGCGCTAAGTCGCTGAGGGCTAACTAAGGAGCTGCTGTGGGAAAGGCTTCCACTCTCTAGACTACCTGGAGCAGAAGTCACTAAACTTCCCGAACACGTCAGTGGAATTTCAGTTGCAGGAGGGAGTATGCGACTCTCTCACTCTCATGCTTTCCTGTGTAGCTACACAAACCAGATCCATATGGCACCATTTCCTACTGTCCACCCACACCAAGCACGTGCCTCTGCCACAAACCAAGACCTGATCTTCCCTCTTATCACATAACCCACCTCTTTCTAACAGGACTTCAGTCACACTATCGCTTTCCACTCTACACACAAACTAGTTGAGCAGGGCAGTTTCTTTGAAGTGGCCTACTCCTCCCACAGTATCAGTTCTTGGCTCCCACCTGCGTACATAACCCTATCTTGAATGAACATCCCTGGTGTTCTGGCCAACACTGCTAACATTCTGACAGCTGAAACACAGGCTATATGTAAGTCACCACCTATAGTGTGGAAACCCTTATCTATAAGAACCACACTGAGCATTCTCGGCACATTCCAACATGGGTGCCTCCTAGTCTGTTTTTGCTGGCTTCAATTCCTTTAAAGTGCCATTCAGTTCCAGTGCCATTTTTCTTGGCAAATTTCAGGCCCTGGAATCAAAATATCCCTTCTTTTTGGTTTTAACGTGAGCAGAATCTTTCTTCCATTTTTTATATTCTCTTCTTTGTGACACTACCCTCACACAGCTTGATGTTAATTCCTTCTTTTGTTTTCTGTCAGCATTTTCAAAATCTTACATGCTCCTTTTTTCATAGCATCTCAATTATTTTATCTGTCTACTGGGCTTGAGATCACCATCCTACAGCAAAGATTTCCAAGTTCAATCTATAGTATATTGCCTTATTTTTTCCTGGACATTCTGATCATAAAATAAAATTGAACATGGCCAAACTGAATCCCTGCAAACATCACAATTGTTACCGAAGCACTATTCTAAAGTTTTCAATTTCTTACTGTCACATCTTATTGATTCTTGATACCAAATCTTCCTGCTTCCATCTCGTTAATGCTTCAAACACTTAAGATACTGTCTGCATAACAGTACTCGGGACCATCATCAGGATTAGGTAACCACTAGTCTAGGCCTGTATAAACTGCGTGTTAATAGATGACTTCTACTTTGTGTAAGTTACAACATAACTTGAAACAAAATATAATAGATGTGACTGAGGAAAAAGGTGAGATAAAAGATCAATTAAATATCATTCAGTATCTTAAAAATGCTTTCAGGATACTGTATGTCACCTATTAAAGAAAATTGTTAGAAAAATTTCTTACAGGCATCATAACAAAAATGGATCCAAAGGAGATGCAATTAGGAAAATGCATACAAAAATGCATGTCTACCCAAACAAACTTCACAAGCAATATCAATTCAGTAAGATATAAATGGGGAAGGCTGTTTCAAATTCGAGACAAAAATTTTTGTAGACATCAGACAGGCAGTAGTTAGGATTGGGTAGCAGTAGTTTCAAGACTGGATGTGGGAAATAGACAATTTCTTGATTCAGAGAAGTGAGTTGAACCTTTCTCAACACATTACTGCAGGAATACCTGTGCACTGACTTCCAGGACAGAAACAACTCAAGTTTTCTGTGAATGAACATGCTTAAGGCACACTTCCAATACAGAAAGAGGGATTTTTCAAGACTTACAAATGTCAAGAAGACATATGAAGGTGCAGCCCTGTTGAAGTTCAGACAACAGGGGTATGTGGGTGTGTGTGTCACCTTCGAGTCCCATCTGAACCATGAGGTCTGCTTCAGTACAGCCCCACTTGCACACAAACTGAACCCCACTGATCAGTTAGAAAACTGGCAAAGAATATAATATAGATGGCAACAAAACCCTAGAAGGAGTGATACCCAACACAGTAATTAATCATTGCAAGACATACAAATAGAGTCTCCAAAAACATTGTAGCTTTACCTTCTAGCACCTGCTCTCTAGCTGTTGCATCCTAACAGTTTTGTCGTAAAAAAAAGAGCCCAAATACCACAATTTGTCATTTCTTCCCCCAACCCATCTTCACTTTTTCCTACGCCATCCACTAAATCAAATGTTAATCACAAACTGATAGCTCTCTGCATTGCTGTATTTTCCCTAAAACTCTCCTCAGCTACAGCATTTACCAAAAATTAACCAACTTTGTCAGTTGCACAAATGTTCATGCACATACACCTCTAATTACTTCTAGTCAACGCCAGACACAAGAGCTTCCTGAATTGTGCTACAATATCACACAACTTGCTCTCATTTTGATCCCTTCTCATCTTGCTGTGCCTTAAATCATGACTTAAGTTTCTCTTTGTGGCAAAGACATCTAGCATAATTCTTGGCCAAATTCAGACATCCAAATTAAATATTTTTGAGGCAGCTCCACTCTATTCCCTAGGAAACCTGATAGCATAGAAATATGTCACTGATGCTAGAAATACTGCATCCTATGAATGTAGGTATTTCTGTAGGGATGCATTCTGTTGGGTTTTTTTCTTTCAAAATTCCTACCAAATGGGAGAAAAGAAGGGATTCAATACTTGTTTAATCCTCTTAAACTTCCTGAAAATAAGTAATGAGCTAGTTTCCCTTTCTCCTTCTCATGAAGACCCAAAATATACTTCACTGTTGTGGGATTCCTCTCCTATACCCTGATGAAAAAGGAGAGGTCTGCTGCAGCATAATACCCCATTTTCTACCCTTCAGTCTGTAATTAAACATCCCAGCTTTAAATCTAATATAAATATTATAAATTGTATTTCATATAAGAAAAGACATTTGCTAGGGTGCTTCAAATGCACAAGAAAAATATCAAGAAAAGCTATATCAGTGCTTTCACATACTTATGCTTGCGATACTATGGAACACAACACAGTAAGAAGGGAAAGTGAAGTTTGCAAATCAACATTAATTATAATCTTACATTTAAGTACTTAAAAATAGTCAAAACAAATTCATGCTTAATTTTGATGCAGGATTGCATGCAAAGCCCTCTAAAAAGGGATCATGCTATTCTTAATAAATACTGTTGCTCCAGAATCTTACTTGTCTACACAGGGATGGAGGCTACAGAGTTCAGGAAAGCTTCCCACACCTTAACAGTTTAAATCAGCTGTTAGTGGAAGTGAAAAGGAAAGAGAGAAGACTAAGAATAAAGATCTAGAAAGAGTTCCAGGAAGAAATCTTGCTAATGTTTACATATTTGTGATTAAGCAAACACTTATAAAGCACTACAGCTTACAGTAAGAATTTTCAAAGAGTAAGAAAACATGGATTTAAAAAACAGCACTTCAAGTGGCATAAGCCAAATACATTCTTTCATAGAATAAACTAAAAGGTACATCATACTTATGTCAAATTTTCAACTACAATGGTTAAGAAAAACATATAAATAATACATCTTGAATTTCCATTTCTGCAAATCTTCATTTCACTACTTCTCACTATTTTCTCTTTTGAAATGACATATGTATAAATCAATTCCAGTTTTTACCCTTTTGATTTGGTTTAGCATAACAATGAAATCCCAGAAATAGACCACTGACTTCACGTAGGCACAAAGAAGTTGATTTTACATGGTTTTGTTGATTTTTTTTTTTTTTTTTATTATCCCCATTCAATTACCCCTTGTTTAAACACATACCCTTACAGCCTGGATTATAAAATACTTAAGCAAAAGGTACCATGTCTCTTTCATTCTAAAAATCTAACTTTTAAATATTGATTTTTTTTTTCATTTGAACTTAAAAAACCCTATCATTGTTTAGGTGACTATATAAACGTGCTAACCAGCCTACCACTTGTCCCTGCTTTGCTTGTACCTGCAGTGTTTATTTTTTAAAAATAAAAATATTAAACAAACAAATCATTAGAATATTGCACATAACTCACTCAAAGTTCAGGATTAAATAGAACCCATAACAAAAAGCTATGAGCCATGTAGTTAAATCTCAGTTCATGCAACAATGATTTCGCTTTTGCTGCCTCATCATACATAAGCCAGATGAACTACATTTAGACATGCAAAAATCTTACTTAAAAAAACTAATTTCTAAGACGACAATGAATTACTTTAAAAAGCAATGAAGAACTTGCCACATCTCAAACAAAAACTAAAAATAGACTTCAATACCACAATGTTCTATTTATCTGTACTATTTAAACATTCTACAATTAGGACATACTTCTTAAAATGAATATGGGAACAGTTCTAGTCATAGATTTAGAAAGAAGAAAGAGTTTACCCGCATCATTTCATTCTCTAGTTGTTTTTTCCGATGCAAACGCTGCTGATGTGACTTGAGTATATTCTCCACATGCTGCTCCATGAAGAATTTAAAGGCTTGAGGGGAATAGCTTTGAATGCGAGACTCTCTTCTTTCCTCATCTTTCTTGTTTTTTCTAACAGGAACAGGTGATGTTGTAATTTGTTTCTTTTCTTTATCTGTTGAATCAACACATTCATAATTCTTTTCATTCTCATCCTCCTTGGATAAAATAGGTGGTTCCTCCTTGTTGAGCTTGGGTCCTGTCTCATACAGATTGACAGAAGGATTCTGGTGTAACAAGTGTTTTGGATAAGGTGGTGGGGGACCCTGGTAATTTGGAGCCTCTGCAACTGGAGACATAACTGCCATATTTGTAGAGGGACTCTCAGCGAAGGGAATGGTCTGAACAGTTTGCACTGGTTGTGGCATCCAGGAAGGGTGAGTGGGCGCCAAGGCAGTCTGTAGCTCTGGTTTTAACACACGCATGCTTTTTACTGGTTGCTGAATGGGAGCTGGCGTTATAGCTGTTACTGTTGTAGCCGAAGGCTGAGAGCTGCTCGAGTGACTCTGCCTATTTCCATGATGGCTGTTGAAAGAATTTGACCGTACAGGAACATTGGGTTGCCATGTAGGCATGTCATGCCCATTGCCAGGTGATGACTGTGGTTGCACAGGGGAAGGCTGTGACCAGGACGCAGGTATTCCAGCTACATTTGTATTATAAAGTTCCATGTTGTGACTGTTTCTATTTGGCACCATCATTGCCTGAGGAAGATTCCCATTGGTGTATGCTGAAGGAGGAGCAGATCCTCCTGCCTGCATCTGTAGTGCTGTGGGGCTTTGCCTGTTAGTTGGATTCATGGGGTATGGGGGCGGCTGGCGACTCACTGAGTTCCCAGACACCACATTCTGGTGAACGATGAATTCTGCCTGACAATTGCCGTTTTGCATTCCAGCTCTTCCTGAGGGAAAACTAAATTTGCTGTTGGCAGAACTCTGCATGATTATTGGTTGCCTGCCAATGGGGACAGCACTCATGCCTCTCTGAACCTGCGTGGAAGAATTTATCGGTGGAGGATTCATAGGCGGAGGTGGATAACCATCCTGCCATGCTCCTGGCGGCACTGGAGAAATACGAGAGATCACATATTCCATGTTTCCAGAGTAACGCTTTGTTTGAGAGTTCGGTTCCCAGGAAGGAGGTGGAGGAGTAGTTCCCCTTGGAGGGGGTGTCTGTCCTCGAGGTGGTGGAGGAGGAGGAGTGACACTCCTTATCTGTGGTAGAGGCGGAGGATTCACTCTTTGTCCATTGCCAGGATGAGCCTGAGCAAATGCTGCAATGCCAGATCCCGATAATGGCCTTCCTACATCAGGCTGAGCGCTGGGACTTTCTGAGCGATAAACTACACCATCTCCCAGGGAAGGGCCATGCCTCTGAGGAACCAAGGACTCCTTAGAACCCTTCCAGCTCTGCTTGCGGTTAACTGATTGCTGTACAGTCCCTGCTTTTACAAGAAGAAACCACAGTATTTATATTATTAGATATTATTTCTATTTACTGCTTTGAATATTTTATTCTTCTGCATTAACAACTCCAGAAATAGGATGGGGATTCTCCAACATAGCATCATACACTGTACTTCACATGAAAAATATATCTCTATCTAGTAACACACAGCACGCTATGGTAATATGCTCAGTACACAGTGTAAGAGCAAAAAATGCAATGAAATTCTAGTATCAGAGTTTTTAGAAATCACTTTTCTGAAGCTGCATTTTGCTTCAATTACAAATGCACTCAATTTTTAATTGAAAAAAATGGTAATATGCAAAATTATTAGGCATACTATGTATTTTTAATCATGCACACAAGCAACTCTCAGACGAGATGTTCAGTGCAAAAGCAAAAAAAGCAATTGCACAGAAAAATAGCATTAGTCATGTTGCTATTCCTTCCAGTTCAACACTTAAAATAAATGAAGTGTTCTTAAACTAAAATTTACCTGAATGCTGTAAAATCAAACAGTCCACTTACACCCTTGTATGCATACAGTTCATCCAAAATTATTATATTCCTTGCATGTGAAATTTGATTAAGTATTTTCATTTTAAAAGTTATGTCTTTATGGATAAAAGTGTTGTATAGAGGCAAGAACTAAAACTGTATGAAAGTAAAACTTACATAGCCAAACTCTACAATATATTTACAGATGTTATTTTGCATCATATAAACAAACATATACAAGGAACTGCTAGTGCATGCAGTCTTATTGTGCTTTTTACAATGTTATTACTGCGATACTTGTAAACACATACAGTACTGTAACTGCTGAAAGTCACTGTATCTTCCATCAAAGAACATGTTAATTACTATATCTTTGCACGTAACAATGAAAGTCACAGCTAAATGATGGCATCTAGCTAGCAGCTTCATACAAGCACTGACTAACCCTGCTTCACAGACTAAATGAAAATAAGGCTGTACTTTGCCACTCTTGACTACTAATTTTTCCTCATACCTATATGGTTGATTTAAAAATGTAACATTACAGGGCCAGCAGCTCAGCACCCAACTTCAGTCAAACAGAAGTTCAGCATTTCTGCTGCATTTGAAAGTTACCATTTGTTTAGGTGTATGCTACTAAAACCTGGTAAAAAAAACCAAAACCATCAAGATATATTAAAAATGTGCTTGCATAAGTTAAGAGAGCAATAATAGCAAGTAGCAAAATTCTGACTCTGTTGCTACTAAAGCTATAGTCTGTCCCCTAATTTCTATAAAAACATGAAGTCTGCCTTAAAAAACAGACAAACAAAATCTGGAATCAAGCTGAGAGGGGGATCTTGAAACAGGACATCCTAAAATACAAATTGTGTAGCCATGTGATATATAAATATATATAGCCACACACAAATAATATATATATATACACAGAAGCACCCACATGTAGTGCCACTATGTGGGAGAGTATGTGAAAAGAGAGACAAAAATTTAGAAAAAGAATTCGGTGCTCACCACTGACTTCTAAATGGCATCTGACACTGAGAACAAAATATAGGCATCGCACCAACAAGGGACAAAAATTACTAAAATGAGATGTGAATGCCATTCCTTGTATAAAATACTTACATACAATATTAAGACCACGCAGTTATAAAACGAAACATTTAGGAAATTCATGTCAAATACACATATCTTTCAGAGGAATTACACTATATACTTTACATGCCATTTTTAAAAGCAAAAAACTATATCTCAACATCTCCTCTGTTCCACTGTGAGCACATGAAGGAGGAATTTGCTGTTTTGTATTTTTCACCTATAAGAATACACTCAGTGAGTTATTGAGTTACCATGGACACACCTACCTGGTGGTTTCATACCTGCATTTACAGGTCTTGCTGCTGCTGCAACCATCTGTTCCCGACGAGGATCCTGGTAGCTCATTTTACTTATAAATTCAATGGCAGCTTCTATACTACGGTTGTTAGTTTGTCTAAGAGCTTGTATAACCATATCCTAAAGAGAAAATTACATACAAAAAATAAATTACAAGAAAATGGCAAAAATACTAAAGAATCACTGTTATTTAGTCAAACATCCTTCAGTAATTTTACCAAAGTACATAACTGATTTCTCTCAATTGATTTAAAACTAATTTTAAAATGTTTTCTCCACAGCAGATCCTCCAAAACACTCATACAGTCTGGATCTTCAGGAAAAGAAGTTAACTTGTTGAAGCACTGTAGTCTGATGTAAATCATGCCACTTTGCTATTTGTACAAACAGTTTGCTTATACGCGCAAACAGTTTGCTTATACGCACTGATAAACGCTACCCAGGTAACAGCTAATTACATGATGACCAGAGGTCCCTTCCAACAACCTAAGTTATTCTATGAAAGGTACTCTAATGTGAAATTCAGAACTTTGGTTTTTGCTAATTTTCCTTCAACTCAGCATGACTTTTTGTCAACAAATATCCATTAGTTTCTCCCTAAGAATTCTTCCTGATGAAGACATTACTGGCAGAAATTCTGTTATTTTTGTGGTAGATTTAGGCTCTGTGTTCTTAGAGATCCAAGCACAAGTTTTGATCTGATGGCTGATCCCAGCTCTGTCAATGGAAAATTTATTATGGACCAGTGGTTTTTCCAGTGACTTGAATGAGATCAAGGTCAAGCAACAGAAGCAGCATTTCAGATAGTTAAAAGTCAGGCACTGCTCTCCCACTTACATTACACGGGATTTGTGCAGCTGACTCAACAAGTCTGAAACAAATCCACAGCGTAACTCCCTGTAATTAAGCACACTGTCTTCAATGATTTGTTATGGCCATACTTTGTCATATCAAAGCAATCATTTCCATTCACATTATGTTTGAACAGGTTACCCACATACGACAGCATTCACCTCCTACTAAAATCAACGGGAAATGAAAGAGGGCTCAGAAGGGAAGTAGTCAGCATCAATTTCAAATTCAAACCCACATGTATACTTTCACCCTGTCTGTTCACATTTTTAACGCTACAAACATACAAAATTACATACAGCCTTCAGAAACAATAATTAAATTTGGTGAAAAGAACCTTAAAAAAGGATTTTAAAATTAAAAAAATATATATACGGTTGTCACAGTGTTTACAGACCAGCTGACATTGTTGGAAAAAGCAGATACAACTTTTGATCTCATAGCTCCTTCACGAGACAGTTATGTCTGCAACACTTCTATTATAGGCAAGACTGATCTGTTGCAAACTACATTTTCAGCACCAGTATGCTATTTGACCATCGTGCAGAGAGTTAAGTTGTCCAGAGTATTTAACTGCCAATTTGAATATACTTTTATAGGACCCATCACTCATTTCTACCTATCAACTTAAATTTTCTTCTTAATCAGTTTTAAAACCAAATTTACTGTATTTTTAGCCAAGTAATTCTACTATATATAAACCTGAACCTACAAGTTAACATCATCAAGCCATAAAGACACAGAGAATCTCAAGGTACAGAACCAGTAACATTTTAAGAGCTGAAATTTAGTTCCCTTTCCACTAACCAGAGGACCTGAGTAAGAGCCAAAGGATCTCTCTCCCTCCTCTAGCTGAAAAACAAAAACCTTGGTCACCTTATGTGACCTAAAGTATTCTATGTCTTGAAGAATATCACCTTACACAGAACGTATGAGGACTGCACTTGAATCCTAATAAGAGAGATTTCCTGTAAGCTGTTTAGGGTGGGTTTTGTTTGCTTGTTTGTTTTTATTGTGTTTTTTTTTAAGACAAACACGACAACTGTGTTCTCCCATAATTACTATACATATATATTACTATCTATATACACACTATAGAGAGATATTTACCTATCTGATACTGATAGATATCTATCTCCTCAGCTTTAACCCTGAATACTACCTATTGCTTGAGGGGTGGGGGGAATAAGCAGAAAGTTTGTGACATTCAATATATTTAAAAAAAAAATAAAAAAAAATCAGCCACTTACAGCTGGCCAACACACCCCAGCTATGATCCAGTCCATGAAACAATCCCAGCTCAAAATATATTCTCATTTCACTCCTACTTGCTGTCTCCAATACCCCCCACCATGAAAAATGCTTTCCTATTTCAGCTCTATCTGTTCCTCATGGTGTTCCCAGGCCAATGCCATATGGACTATCGTGGCAACACAACTGTGGGTTAACATATGGCAGAAACAGCTTACGCTGGCACTGTGCCTGAAAAAAGTTCCACATAACCACAAGTGTCCTGGGAATTCTCAGCTGTATCCAAGAACAAAGGGTAGGAGCAAAAGGCAGGAGAAAAAGGCTTCAAGATACAAAGGATCCAACAAAAATACCAACTTAAGGTACCCTTCTAGTTTATTATCCAGCCACATACCATTCTTCAGTTCACAAAAATGACTGCAAGTTCAATCTGTAAAAAATGGATCTGAAAACTGATCTACTTTTTAAAAAAAAAAATAAAACAAAAAACCAACCTCAGCAACAAACCACAGAGCAGGAGCAAATTATTACAAAATTATTTATTATTATAAAATCCTTCCATTCTTACTGAAAGCAGAGTCTGGACTGTGTATCTGAGGAAGTGAATGGAACATGAAAAACCACTATCAGCACCTGACCCTGGGACATTTTTGAGGAAAAGTCAGCTGATAGTTCTAGAGAAGCTCACTCTTGGTAGAGGTAGATCTCTCCATAAATACCGATGCATCACAGCCAGAACTCGCGAGCTGGTCACTACTACAAGCAGTGTACTCCTGTAAAGGCAATCCCTGTTATGGTACTGTATCTTTTTCCTTTGGAAAGATAAGTGGTTTACTAGCAATTTTTTTTAACCTGCTTTTGTAGTCAGGTTTACAGAGAAAGCATGAAAACAGGTGAAATTTACTTTGATGTGCAAATCCCAGTAAAAACACAGAAGCTGCAAGTGTGTTAATTTTTTATTCCTGGAAACCAATTTTCAGACTCCTTTCACTTATTAAAATGGATGAATGGAAATAAGTTTAGTCAAAAATTTGAAAAATAAATAAATTGAACAATTATTTAGTTCCCTATTCTTACAATGAAAATAACAGCAGAATAATTACTCATGCACAAGATTTTCAAGAGACTTGACATTTTTTACATTTTTTTCTTGAGAGTATACTGCAGAGAAGACATTTTGCAACTGGTTTTGTCATGTACCTTGTTATTTTATATGTACTTGACAAAGTACATAAAGTAAGGATAGCCAAATTTCTTTATCCACAAAGTTTGAGTTTCTATAAGCCACAGATGTAAAAAACTCATTAAAATTAATTCCTGAAATATTTGGTACTGCCTTTCAATTTAGAATGGCCATATTTTATCCACATATTTTAACTGAGCACAATTCAAAATTCCATCAAGTACCAGAGGCAAAATCCATGTTCTAGAGTCCAGTTCTCTCTGCCTAAAATGATATAAAAAAATTAAAACAACCTACCCCTACCACATAAGAACAAACTGTACAAGATGCTTAAAAAAAGAAAAAAAAACCCAAAGCCAAGCCTCTCTAAATCCTTCTATTCCTGTTCTTCATCCCCCATTATTACCAGTTTCACTACATACTAATTAGAAACCTACCAGGTTTTAAAGAAGCTATTTTGCTTATCATATGTTGTTCAAACATTCCATAATCAACACCCCCTCCGACATGTACTAATACTTTATAGTTAGCAGAACATCAAATCTTGAAAATAAAATATTTCACCTCATCAAAGCCAGCAGCTTGTAAGTCTTGCAGCATTTGTCGATTAACTTCTGATGTTCCTTTGACAGCCGAGGTTGTTTCGTTTGCAAAAGGCAGAAGTGAGTTTCTTATCTCCTGCAAAACTTTATGATATGTTACAAATTTGGGGGGATTTCGGCCTTGTCTAGGATCTTCAGATAACATTTTGCCCATGCTGTGATCAGCTTTAGCAGCATCTGAGGGTTTAGGTAAATTCCTGAGGCTCTCTCGTATTTCCTGTAGCATCTGCTGGCTGCTGCCAGTATAGTTACTGGCAGGAAAAGTCTTAGGCCTCATCTGTCTATAACCTTCTGGCTTCTCACTTCTCTTCATGAAAACATGTATATATGCAACCTCCACCAAGGACTCGCAGACACCGCAATTCAAGGAAGACTCACTGGTAGTTTCAGAACTTGTGAAAGCAGTGGCTCTTCACTGTGAAACCACGGGTCCTGTAGTGCTGGAGTTTGTCACAAGCCAAAACTCCTATCCTGTTAACAAAACAAACAAAAAAATCCCCTTATAGGTACAGCAGTGACAAAGTTCACAACATAGCACTGGTGGCAGTGAAATGGTCACATGCAGCACTGCCTTCACAGTTATTAAAAGCATGCTAAGCAACTTCTTCAGGCAGTCTTTACTCAACCTAAATTACAAACTGTGTTGGGCTTCTAACAGTCCATTCACTAAAAAAATGTTTTAGGTGCCTCGAGTCTGAACAGTCCTGAATTGCAAAGGATATGGACAGACTAAAGAGGAACTCAGTATGGTGGACAAAGGTTTGAAGAGCAGATATGAACTGCTGTGTGTGCTACCCCACTACTGCTTCCTTTGCCTTCCCTCTCTGCTGGGTGCTGTCTCCATTCATCATCACTCACGTTCTCTCCATCAACGCTTTTATAGCTGAAGGTGCCAACTCCACTACCCAGTTAACTAGGATATGGACCAAATACCCTAGCTGTTCAACAATTCTGACATCAGGCCCCACAAAGGGATGGAAGTGAGAAGTACAAAGTACACCAGTGAAAGTATACAATTACCATGATTGTATCCATTCTTCAGCAGTCACACATGTAAAAGGTAAACACTTGCCTAGCTCATCGCACATAGCTTTATGATTTCTTGTACCATCTCCCATTTAAACCTGTTTGAGTTCGGTTTTCTAAGGCTGTCACAGTCTCTTAGCTTGATTCTCCTTGAATCCTCCAGTCTTTGTCAATAGTTACTTTTAAAATTTATTTTACATAAGGGAAGATGAGAGCGGGAGGGGGGGGGGGGGAACAACAACATTTAATCAAACGTTTTTACTGTAAAACCATTTAACAACTCAAGCATCAAATTCACTGAGAGCATAGCTGTGACATTTGGTAAGGGAAACAGAACTTTCTGCCAAAAACAAATAAAAAACGTTTGCATTTTGAAGGCGCTGACTCATCAGGGAAAGAACCCTGTGTCTGCAGGGAACTCAAATCTCTGCGTTCAAGCTGTGCACTAGTTAGTACTGTAACACTCTAACTAGTGGCAAAGGATAGAGCAACTAAGGTGAAGACTGAAGAAGTTACAGAGCATTTGCCTCTTTAGAATACCGTGAAATAAAACTTTTGCAGTCTCTACTGCTCCACAGAGGAAAACCAGTTACTAAGATAGCACAAGATACAAAAATTACATATTTTAGCACTTTTCTTCACAGGCAGCCAGAAGAACGGTAAAGCTCAACTCACACTGTTCCTTTACTATAATGCAATGTCTAACAGTAGCAATACCAAAACATTCTTATTTTCCTGTTTCTGTTTCTCAAAGTGATAAAAAATTGATTCCTAGTTTTCTGAAGGATTATTTTTGAGGATTCAGATGTCTGCAAGCATCTTTTATCTCTTAAACAAGTAGTGTTTAGATAAGTTTCTCACATTAGCCATGAATTAAACAGGTGTCTAAGTTCTACATAGTCTACATAAAAGCCACTCTTCCTTTATCCACGTTTCACTTCTCCAGTATTTGCACTGACATAAACCAATTAATGATTCAGTGATCAAAGAAGAATATGACAAGGAGTTAATAGGAAAAAGAACCCTCTAATATACATGCAAATTATATGTATTAAATACACATGCTGCCCATATATAAATAAAACCCAAAAGCTTGAAGTAATACATAAATAAGGACTGTGAAAAGAAACACAAGGGACACCCACTTAATCCCATTCTCCTTGGAGAACCACTTAAGAAATAATATAAATTCTCTAATGGAACTATCTAAATCTTAGGTGCTATAACTTCACCCACAAGCTTTCTTTGCCCTGTGACAGGTTTAAAACCTTAAATCAATGTAATTTGGTAGTTATATTGAAGTTTTTTCCTGCAGTCTGGTAGCATACAATTCTTCAGTGCTCACTGAATAAGGAAAAGATCATCAGACATATAAGTGAATTGTAATAATAAACAGTGAAGTTTTGCTCAAAGTATTAAGAAATCTAGATTCAGCAGAAAGTACAGCATGAGAGCAATTAAAATGCAATTTAATTTTGGCCACTTTCAAAATAATTTTCAAAACATGCCATATTTAAGACCACATTGAAAATACTTTGTCAAAAACACTTTCCAAGGAAAATGGAGTAACTACATTTAGACCATTTTACTAGTTTTGCTATGGATGTTCCTTTTCTTTCCAAGAGACCTGCTGCAAAAAAACACGTTGGATACCCAAGTGCGAGGACGTATACTAATAACACTTGAAAGAGTCACCACCTCCAGGAAAGTCAAACCTCTAGCATAAACTCATCCCAAAACATAGGGCAACAAGGCTAAGTATCTTAGAGGTTTAGTAATCTAGATTACTTGTTCAAGTTCAGTCAAAATTAGGAGTAATGACTAGCTCATCATTGGCAGGGTAATCTAGATAAAACAGTTGGTATTGATCTTGTGTCACACATATATCAATGAGAGAAGAAAAAAGTGTCCATACACGAGTTATTATTCCTTTTATTAAGTTCCAAGGGCCTGGAATTCAGGAGAAAACAGTTGTTTTGCACCTATGTATTCTACCATAATTTCATCTGGTATTTCAATATTCACTTTATGGTTACATGGTGGGTAGCTGAGATAAACAAATATAACACCCCTAAGAGAAATCGAGGTTAAATTAACAGGACACTTAAATCATGAATCAGGAGACCTAGAGTTTACCACCTAGGGGGAAAAAAAATCAGCTTGTGCTCCGATTTCTTTAGGTGCAAAACTGAGAGAATTGTATTTCTTTCTAAAGTGCTTTGAGAACTTTAAGACAGCATCCCTTGTAAATGTTTGATAGCTATTATTTTGCTGGCAACTGCAGCATAACAGGATATGCACTAAGCAGTCTTGGAAACTAAAGCTGCACTTTCACATAAATTTTTAGCAGAAGCAGAGCTTTACCAGCGTAAACCAGCCAGTCCGCTTATCCCCCACCACTTAGTAGCACCAGCATAATTATTTGTAAGGCCACAGAGAGCCCATCAAGCTAAGGAACTTACTCAGATAAACAGTAACATTTTTTTTTTTTTGGTGGGTTGTTTATTCGGCAGCAGTGATGGGTAATGGTAGTTTGATGTGTATGTGAAACTAGTCTTAATTGCTCAGAAACCCAATTAAATTGGTCCTTCAGTTTAATGAAGTACAAGAAAGCAAGTGCTACTACAGTTCATCTTGCTTTACATATGAACCTCAAAATTCAAAGTCACCTCCTCTTACAGACATTTACACACATTTCAAAGCAAGAAAGTTTTGACTGCTCGGTAAGAAACCTATCTCAATTTTGTACTTTTAACTAGCAAACACAAACTGTATACAAGGGAACTGACATCTATTCCCTCTTACATGTAAATGATAGATCTGTTTGTTAATGCAGCTATTTCTGCTGATGAAGTTCTCCACTTCCCTAAAGAACTTAAAAAACTATTTTTTCCTTTCTTTTCAAAATATGGGGAAAAAGTATTTTCCTCTACAGGTCAAACTATAAGTCAAAAAAATACTTGTCTTTTTACAGTATAATCATGAAAGACTAGACTTAAAAATCAGCATCTGAATGAGAACACAGAATGGTTGCATGCAACTGTTGATGACTTCAAAGTTTTTTCTGGGGAAAAAAATACACAGCCCTGTAACAGAACTGTAATGTTTCTTATCTCCGAAAGTTTTAAGCATACTTTTAAACACTCTTATTTCCAATTAGGTATTGAACACCACATATTAATCTAGTTTGGCTCCCTCTCTCATGTACCTGTTCTAAAAACTTATTTTATACACAATCACAACACTTCATTGCTGGGGGTGGGGGGAAACAATCAAGAACTTAGAAGACATAAAATTAAGTTCGTAGGGGCTTGGTTCAAACCAACAAAAGCAAGCTGTTCTTCAGATAACAGGCCGCTGAGCTGTAAAGCAATTTCCCACAGAATTCATTTCCAGTGCTAAAAGTTTCCATAGAACGAGGAGAAAGCTGGACCCTGACATCAGTAAATAAACGCAACTACATACGGTCAGGGAAAACTGAGCTGGAAATGACCAGAGGCTTGCTGAACGTTGGGAACATCGTGCATTTTCTCTGCTTGTTCCCGCTCTTAGGCTCTGCTATCTCCTTTAACAGGATACTGCTCTTACTTACGTAGAGTCACCCTCAGTAGCAGCAGTCGTTATTTCGAGAGCGCCTAAGAGTGATCTGTACGGGTACCGGCCGGACAGCCGCTGAGGACCAAAGCGTAAGCTGCGTTGCCACAGACCGGTACCAAGGTAACTCCGACAGCACAGCAGGACCCAGCGTTTCAAGGACCACCCCGACCGGGGGGGGCAGCGCCGGGATGAGCGCCGGGCACAGCACAGCCCCGAGCAGCCCGACCCTCTCCCAGCGCAGCGGCACGCCCGCGCTTCCGTCGCCCAGCCAGCCCCAGGCCGCGACCCGAGCTCGGTCTGGCGCAGCGCTGGTCTCCCGGCGCCGCCGGTCCTCCCCGCGCGGGCCAGCGGGACGAGCGCCGGGGGCGGCCGGACCCTCGCCCGGCGGCGGCGCAAGGGCCCAACCGGCCCCGCCGCCCCAGCCGAGCAGCCGTTCCCCGGCGGGCGAGAAGCCCCCTTCGGAGGCGCCAATCCCCAGCGGGGGAACCGGAGAAGGCACCGTCTCCCGCGGCCGCGTCCCGCCCGCTCCCGGCGGGGCGAGAAGGGGCCAGGACGCCCCGGTCGGCCGGGCCGGGGAGCGCTCGTCGTCGTCGCCCCCGCGCTGCGGCCGCGCCTCGGCCTCTCGTCCTCAAACCGCAGCTGCCCACCCCCCCGCCACGGCGGCACAGCGGACCTACCGGCGGCGAGAAGGCGGTGGCGGCGGCAGCGCCCCGAGCCCGGGCGTGGGCGCACGGAGTTCGGCCCCGCCCGCGCGGCAGCGACGACGACGAGGACCGCCGCGGCCCTCCGCGATGCTGGCAGCGGCTCCTCGGTCCCTCCGCCAGCTTCCGCCGCCGCCACCACGGGCCTCTCAGTTCGGCGCCGCCATTTTGTCGGTGTCTCCGCCGCGGAGGGTTTCCCGGATATGGGCAGCTCCCGGCCTGCCTTGCGCGCCGGGCGCTCCCCTCTCCCCCCCCCCCCCCCCGCAGCCCCGACCCGGATGGAGCGCGGCGGCCGCCGCCCTCCCCCGCCCCGGGAGGGAGCTCGGACGGGCCCCAACATCCCCCCCCCCCCCGCGTTGGGTAGCGGGGTATTTGGCTGAGCAAGTCTGCTCGGGCAGCGGGGGGAACCACAAAAAAAAAAAAACCCAGACAGCCCCCCGCCGCGGCCGGGTTTCAGGCACCGGTACCGAGCTCGAGGGATAAATACCGATTTTGCCGAGCCTCCGTGATCCAAGTAATGCCTGAACGAAAGGCGCGCTAGCGACCTACGTGTGCAAGCCGCCGGGAAGGAAAACGCGTCAATTTATCGCTCAGTAACGCCCTTCGACCCTTTCTTTTCAGGCAGAGTGTTGCATTTCAGACCAACGGGGAAGCAAAATTTAAGACGCTGTGGGCAACGCCACCCATTCCTGCACGAAGGGAGGACAGCCCTGTCCCCAGCGCACCATCCGTCTCCTCCCACCCAACACACAAATTCAGATCAGGTAAGGCTGTGACGTGGAAGTACAGTACACTCTAAAGCGGTTTTGAGGGAAAGTGACATGTAAAACCTTGTAACTTCATCTGCTGCTGCCCCAATCCCGAGGTTTCCCTCCATCCTTCAGATTGTATCTCCAGGGTCAGTCCAAATAACTTACTATTATTTATCTTCCTGCAAAGATGACTGCAAGTACAGCTATTTGAACTCATTTAGTAAGTCAGACCAGTACTCTTGTGCAAAACTTTTTATTAAAAAGAGAAAGGGTCTCTGCAACAAAAGGTAGGTACAACACTAATCGTAAAATTTTAACTCTTTCAAGATTGCAACAGACAAGATGTGAAATATTGACTGTGACAAAGACTTGCGTCTCAAGTTTACAAAGTCTTATTCTCACACCTGAAAACACAGCCAGCACATCTGTCAATTATTACCTCTTTAACTATAAAAAACCCCACTTTTCCATTGAGAGAGTTACAGCATATTATCAAGTTTTAACATGTAGTATCCATGATGAAGCTGTAAATAATCCAAAGTAATGTTACTAAAATGCTAAGATTCCTATAGAACCTTACATTTCACAACTTTAACAGTTTTTCCTTTCCAATTCTCATGAGCTAACATAAAAAGTTATGTTCCCCGACATACATAAAAAATGCAGCTTAAAAAAACCTCATCTCTCAGCTTACATAAAAAGAATTTCAAAGAACTCCATAGTTTGGCCTTAGAATTAATACCTGAAAAAATACCTTTAAAGGGAAAAAAACCCCAAACCACAAAATCAGGGGTTTACCTTTTCTTCACTTCATATGCCTGCATGTATCATGGACATCAGTTTACAGCAAATATCTTGCTCTAGTGACTACCTTCCCACTTACCAAAACCAAACAGGCACCAGGGAAGAAGTCAGTTACCTATCCAGGAGCATGAGTAACAAGTGACAGCTGTCAGTATCTGAGGTACCTTACATTTCTTCTGCAGTACCAGCACCAAGCTGTAGACCACTCCCACACACACTGATAACAGACTAATGAGTATCATTAAGAATGAACCTGACATTTCCCAGTAGTTCAGGGTGAGCCATACTTCAAAGGGATACTGGAGTTGTTTCATGCAAAAAGTTGTCTGTTCACATAAATAGCTTCTGCATCAGTACCATATACTAGGCATGGTCCTAAAATATCTAAACTATTCACAGACAACGTCTGATTTGGAATTAAGTTGGTGATTTCCATGCGGTCTTTGGTAGGATCGTTGCTTAGCCAGGCACTTACTACAGACTGGTTAATGGTACTGTGTGAAAAATAGGTAGTACTTCTTCCTCCTGAAAGGAGAGGAAAAGAGGGAAGAGAGGAAAATAAGTTCCAATGTAGTTTATATATTCTCAGAATTGGAGAAACGTAGGTATGGGGCAGACATAATGGAAATACCATTTTACATTTAAGTCAGTTTTCAGAGAAGTTAACTGTTGTCATCTCTTTGGTAAAAAAAAAAAAAAAAAAAAAGAAGAAATAGCTTAAAAAAAAACCACA
Organism: Astur gentilis; assembly: GCF_929443795.1. Classification (NCBI taxonomy): domain Eukaryota; kingdom Metazoa; phylum Chordata; class Aves; order Accipitriformes; family Accipitridae; genus Astur; species Astur gentilis. The sequence continues at coordinate 33,731,107 of NC_064884.1, read as the reverse complement.
AAACAAAACCCAAACAAGTACTTGAAGTAATTACAGAAACCTGCTACCACTTCTTTCCTCAGCTAAGACAAATAGGTCAGAACAGCTACAAACTCATATCGCTGAACAAACGGTCTAAGTATCTAGAAGTTTTTCTAGCCACAGACTAAAGCAAGGACAGACCTAAGAACAGAAGTCTGTTTATACAGTGTCTTCCTATATTTGGGGCATCAGCTTTGCTTTACTAGCACTTATTCCCTACTGTCCCTTCTCCCTACTTACTCTGCAGCAGGTGATATACCTGGATTTGACTTAGATTTTTTTTCCACACAACATTTTACATTCAAACTGAAGTCTCACAGTTTGAGAACTATCATTCAGCATAAAATTAACAAGTGGCTGAAGTGGTGCTAAAGGGTTTAAATTCAGTATACCTGAAAACATGCAGAGTGCAACTTGAATTAGTTGTCCTACTGTTTCCCCATATAGAACTGAGCTTTGAATGGCAACTTTGATGCCAAAGGCAGCAAATAACATCTGAAAGTTTCCCTATTGTTTACAGTCTGAAGTGGCAAGCAATTAAGTGGTCTTTGTGACTAAAATGGGAAAAAACAATGTTTATATTAAGTCAGTATATCTTTAATTAAAATCCTGCCACAATACAAAGGTATCCAGTTTCATTCATTGAAAGTTCCAATTATGACCTTCAGTAATAAATTCATAATTCCACTATCCTATTAACGCATCAGTTATTTTGGTATTGTAACATTTTGTTTATCTCCCTCAGAGACTCAGATAGTAATATGTCATTTAGGCTGCCTTCATTTCTCTTCTATGTACAGATGATTTTTAAGTGCACATGATCTATCTTTGAAATACTAGATGTGCCTCTTCACACATTGGACAGAGTACAGCAAATTAAAAAACTCAAACAACCAAACAACCCAGACCACAAAAAACTCACACAACTGTTAGCCTCATAAGTAGTTTTCTTGAAGTGCCTATCAGGGCTTTCTTTCCAAGACAAGAAGCCACCTTTTAATTTTCTGTATTAGGATTGTGTTATTAATTGGGTCATGTGAGAACATCGACTTTCATTATGTTGCCAACTGACAAATTCGGTGCAGATTGACTTCAAACATCCTTACCTTGATGAAGAAAAGACGGTTTTTCAGATATGTCTGTGGAAGTATCCCAGTGCCAAAGAGATCCATCTTCAGAACATGTAAATAAGTGATCAGGGTTGGAGGGATGGAAGTGAACTTCCCACACTGGAAGTATCAAACCAAAAAAAAAACAAACAACAAAACAGTTCAGAACAAGCATCAAGTACTTTGCTCAGTGCACTTTGGCTAGTATGATGTGGACATGCACTTACAAGAACCCAAGCCCCCACCAAAACCTTCCATTCTTAAGTGTGTGTGGGTAGGAGACCCCAAATCCCATCCTTAATTATTTACTGCAGTTTTCCCTCCCCTTGGAGAGGGAAGAGAAAAAAAAAAAAAAAAAAGACACTTTTGTAGCTTTTTCGGTACTGCGAAAATTGTTAAAGGTTAAAATCTTATCTGAATTCAGGCATTCTGAATATTTTCTCATGCCGTCTTCCCTACTATTAAGTTTAAATTTGCACACAGCACACATTCCTTTCCAGCACACACATTATTATTTTGTGTCCAAATACCACAGCTGGGGACAAGATATTTAAGTCAGTAAAACTTAACATCTCAAGAAATATTTTTACTCCTTAGATATAATTATGGCATCAAGTCAAGAAATTTTCAGCACAAAATGAATTGCTATCTTGTTCATATAAAGTTACCAGGAAAGTGAGCTGTTTCAGCATTGTGGAGGCACCAAATGGATCTCTACTATCTCCAGTTTCCCCTCCTTCCTCACGTTTTCAAGTTCGTTAGTAACTGCATCCTTGCTTTACTATACCTGCATACCACAGCATCAATTTCTATGACTATTTATATACCTACCCTTCTAGAAACACAGCCATTCTGATTAAATGCATCTAACAACTCATTAAAGAACTGCTTACTAAGTCTACTTTTAGTTTAGATAAGAACAGTCTCATATACAAAGAAGGAACAAACTAAAGCCAACTGCATGAAAACACATTAAGTAGCAACTATGTGGTTGGTTTCCATCACAGCTACACCACCTTATTTTTTTTACAGAAGTTAGAAACTTTTCTAAAATGCCACCTTCTTCTCTCCCCTCCATTTCAGATACTTACTTTCCGCTTCATGAGCATTTAGCAGGGACACTGGCATAGTACCCTGCCTGATGTCCCATATACTCAGCATCCCATCCTGGCCCCCCGTGGCCACAATATGCTGCTGATTGGGATGCCTGTCCACACAGTGCAGTGGCACTCTGTCACCTGTCCTGCAAAGGAGAAGGGAAAAAAAACCCACAACCCAAACATGAATTCTTTATTCAGCTTCTGTTTTCTCCTTCTTAACCCCCTTGGAGTGTTGACGAACAAGGTAACGGTATCCACTGCAGCTTCAATTTCTGTAGCATCTGGTCACTACAGGCTGAAGCCGCATGACATCTACTGGAAATTAGCGGTATGGCAGTAACGTGAAGCTAAAATTGGATAAGAATCAGGTTCTGTGCCCTATGGTATACAGGCATCTGCAAGGTATCTGACAGCTTTATGGGACTGAGAAAGCCTTGCATACAGATAATACTCTACCTATAATAATAATAAGGTTACTCTGAAATTCGTGTTATAATTACAGTTTCAACATATACTAAGAGTTACAAAGGGAGACTGGGCACTAACAAAACCAGGTACCTAAACCACAGCCTATTAACAGCAATGGCAATTATTCCACAGACAAGATTTGAGTCTAGCTCAGTTTGTTTTCTCACAATACCTTATAAGGCACAAAGTTATCTTTCAAATACATTTCAAGTGCCAGAAACTTTATATTAGGCCTGTGGAGAAAAACAGATGTAAAGTATTTTTAATGAGGGAAAGAGGTTTTGGGTTGAGGGTTGTGATTTTATTTTTTTTCCTTTAAAAAAGAGCAAGTGTACAGGTGAGAGAGTCCTTCAAGAGTTAAATCATAAAACAGACCACCTAAATACAATGCCTAGCCATAATAGTAATTCAGCCATTAAGCAGAGTCTGCTTTTGATTATTTAAATACCAAAGAAGTTAAAAACCTTTAAAAAAAAATAATTTATCATCCCATTGTCAAGAAGGTATTAAGAAAGATTTAAATCAGATTATATAAAGTAACACATGCTTCTCAGTAAATATGTAAAAAAGATAATTAAAGTCTTACAAAGAAAGTATTTGAGATGGCTCATTTCTTTGCTGTCTGAGGTCCCATATTTTTAACTGTCCAATCGAATTTACTGTCAAGATCTCAGTTGTGCGAAGGAAAGTCACTGCATGGAGGGTACTGCTGTCTGCATTGTCTGCAAGAGACAAGGAAAGCATTCAGGTAAACCTATGGAATGCTAGTCTCCATTTAATTACAACAAAATAACTCTTTAGAAAACAGAACACAGCTGCTTCAACATGGTTACAACCTGCATTTTCGGGGGCAGAGACAGACCTGTGTCATCTGAATTTTAAGTCTTGCAAGGGTACCCTGTGAAAAAGGAGACCTTGCTTCCTATATTAAACACTACTGAGACAAACCTGTAAGAAGCTGTATTTAATTAGCTCTAGTGCTTACTGAACTACTTGTTGATGCATAAGATTTCTTTCCAATAGTTCCTAAGAAGAGGAATCAATTTAGCCAGGTCCGTGGTTTTCATAAGATTTTTCCTTATCTGCTCTGCCTCTACTGACAGCAGGCAAGCTATGGAGCTTTTCATAAAGCAGTTGCTCTTTTGAACACAACAAACAGTAACTCTGGCTGAGAACATTAAGCAGTTGTATACAGAAGCACTTAATTCACCAACTTCTTTAGACCTTTTCCAAGGACTGTCAATCTGATATCCACCCATGTCCCTAAAGCCAAATCAGAATTTCGCTGTGCTTGTTAATAACTAAATGGCAAAGCTCTTTTTTCAGGTCCTTTCCTCCAGTGCTTCTTTTGGTCACAATAATTTACTATGTCAGACACTTCACAGCATCAAGGTGAAACTTATGAGGCTTTAGGAGAGAACACAGACACTATTTTCCTTATATTTTCATTCTATTATTTATATATAAACTTTTAATCTTGATTACGATGGGGTAACATTAAGTCTACTTTCACCTCAAGTATTTTAAAGTTTTTTGTGTAAGCCCATACTGAAAACATAGGTGAATTTTTTGCTGCATAAGATGGAAACCTTTTCTGATAGTGAGACAGGCAAGTTACATTAATGCCTGGTTACAAAGCAAGCATTTTTACATAGTACTATTAAGTCAGCACTAAGAAAACTAACAACTTGCATCCTGCACATTATTAAATCTGTATGTAAGCATGTGAGCAATTGCACAGAGAAAAATACCTATTTTTTTGTGGACATCTGCTTCCTGTGAGTCAGCAAAACATTCTACTCTATTAAACTTGCACCAGAACACTCTGTGTTAGTATCTGTGTATAAGTAAAAATTAAAAAAAAAAAAAAAAAAAAAAATCAATCCTTTTAAACTAGTTAATGTTCTCGCCCCTCAAAGGGGAAGTTACCCTGTTCTGTGTGCCTGTGCTAATAAAATCTGCCTCATGCCCTGCTACCTTTTTTTTTTTAAAAAAAAGCATGGGAAGGTTTCCTACAGGAATTCTCAAGGACCTTCAGTAAAGGGCTGTATGCAATTAATAGGATTTATCTTATGTGTGTATATACAGCTGTGGACACACAAGTAACCTGTCTAGAAATCCCACAGCACTTCCTTCCTTAATTGGCTTATCACTGTGTGAATTCCTTCATCTGTTGAAGCAAAGACTTTGCTTGAAGAGAAACACAGGTGCTGTGTCAAACTGTAGTTTCAGGGAGAATGTCCTGGTTTAATAATGCCACTATCAAACATGGTGTTACTGTCCTTTAAATGATTTCTGCTTTTAAGTTGCATTTCCAACAGGTGCTACAAACTTGTATTCTATTTCCACGAGACTAGCATGATAGAAGGGTTGGGAATAATGAAGTTTTGACACCTTTCACAAATATCTTACTCTATCGCATAATCTATTACTCTAGGAAATATGGAGCTTTTTTCATTAAGGGAAAGATGATCTGTGTAAGCCATGATATCTGGTAGAAGAACAGGGTACAAACAGTGGTTTCTGGTTCTTGGTGTTCCTTTAGACACAAATAGATGTTTCTGTATATGGACACCATGAGGACTGATATTAGTACAAATAGTGAACTGAAATAACCATTTCACTGACCTCCACTTAAGAACTTGAGACACAATACTTCTTGAAATCTAACCATATTTCATGTACATTCTCATAGCATTTAACAATTCTAGATGAAACAGAAGTCTAGAGAATGTTAGGCTTGAAACTTCTGCATCAGTTAAAACATTAAGTTAGAGATACCTGAATGAATATAGAAATACATCTGAAATATGCTTCAAGCGTCTTAAGTCTTGAGGAATACAGGGATAATCTGGAGCAAATGCATTCAACTTGGAGTATTTAATTCAATTCTCAACTGACTTTTTTTTTGTTATTATTTGAGAAACTAAAAAAAACCAAACAAACCACTCCCAACTAAACTAATTTGAACAGTTATTTGACATACCTATAGTTCTTACTGCATCCTTTTGGTCAGCTCTGAAGAGATTTATTCTACCATCTTCTCCAACAGTGACAATTTCTGGGTTGTTGCAAATGACTCCAGTACACGCTGCTCCACCACAAGATGTGTTTTGATCCACATGATAATGGGCTTTCTCCCACCGCTGGTTGGCAGATAAAGTCTAAGCAGTAACAAGACATGAAATTCTGCTGTTAAATAATGATCCTGATAGACCAAAGCTTCCAGAATGCTCACAAAACCAGAAACAAGCTCCACGAAAGCCATACTACCTCACCAGAATGAGAATCTCCTATACAAATAAGAATCAGAGATCTATATTTTCCTCAACACTTGAGCACACAACCCTTCAATGAAGCATTATTTCTTGTCTGAACCACCTTTTTCACATGAGGTAGAAACCAAGAAGAACATAATCTATTTATGAACTATGAAATGTCTTCCACTAGACTTATCCCTTCAATCTTTCTCCAGGACAAGGGGAAATAGCTGAGGCCTTTACAAAACATAAGGTCAGATTTAGATTTTGAGTGCAAGGAATTTAGTTTATTTTAGGTACCACATCAAATTATTAACAGATACTAGTCTTTACTGTGTCACTGTGAATATATATACAAAAATCATTATGCATTTATATTCAGTGATTTATAATCAAAGAGAAAGACTACAGAGTTTACAAGTCATCTCTCACATGACACTTGTGAGAAGAAATTCAACATGTGTCATTTAGTTCAAGAGTGCAAAAACTCTAATAAGGCAGGTACCAGTCCATTAATACCCACTCCCCCAAAACAATCCATACTCTTGAAGTATGTTATCAGTGAATGGACTATTTGATTAGATACATACTAATGGATACCCCAGCCTATCTGCAATTAATCTATGTAGTATGTGTGCAAAATGCTTTTTTCTTTCCTTGTATGTATAAAGCCAAAGCTTTTTCTAGCAGACTGCAAAAAATTTATTTTGGTATGCAAAAGTTTCTTGCTCTAGTAGTTTTGAGAAATCTTACGCTAAGATCGAAGTGATCTGTATTACATAGAATAGCAGCTTAAAGCCAGTGCAAGTTACTTACCTGGTTATTTTGATGATGACGGAATACAGTTACAGTTCCTGTTGATGAGGCAACCACGATTCTCTCTTGATCCAAAAACTAAAGAGAGATAATAAGCACGCTATTAGTTGATGTCAGTACCAAGATGATCATTTTGATTTTGGAGGAACCTAAAATATTAGTAGATACAGTAAAAAAAAAAAAAAAACAACCAAAAACCAAATAAACAAAAAAACCCCAAACCACCACACAACAAACTGATAGCGGTTGGTTCTTTGCCCTTCTTCTTCATCAGGATTTTTTTTGTCAACCTCAGCATTTTGACAGCTCCCTATCACTTAATTTCTCTTAAGTGACAAGCCCTTAAAAAATACAGATCTGTTCAACAAGCTACTTTACCTGCATATCCATAACATCACCGTTGTGCCTGATGTCACACAGCAGCTGAGGTTCTCCTTGATATTCACCACCGAGGCCCACATTTCCAAGCTCTCCAACAGACCAAATGGAGACCCTGTTATCCTGTAGGGAAACGACACCACCGGTTTGACTTTTGAAAATGCTTTTGAAAGTACCTTAACAGTAAGCCAGCCTAGATGTCACGGCCTCCTCGCGGCAGCCAGGGAAAGCAAGGGGCCGTCGGCCGCAGGGAAGGGCTCGCCCCCGCGGGATAACCCTGCCGAGCAGCGGGCCGGCCCCCCGGCTTCCTTAGGGACGCGAGCGAGGCACAGTCAGGCGAACGCGGGGTCGGGCAGCGCTCACGGCCAGCTCCGGCCCTCCTCTCCCACGCGAAGCGGCGGCGGCTCGGGGGGCCGAGGCGGCGGGGGGCCCCGCCGCGAAGGACGCGCCGCGCCTCCGGGCCGGCCGGCCGGCCCGCCCGCTACCTCGTTGTCCCAGGAGCCGGTGGCGAAGAGGTCGGGGGGCTGGAGCGCGGCGGCGGGCAGCGGCCGCCAGCGCGTCTTGCTGATCTTCTGCGACACGAACTTGGCGCACACGTCCTCCATGGCCGCCCCCGCCGCGCGCCGGCTGCCGCCCGCCCCGCCGCGCGCCTGCTGATTGGCTGCGGCGCGACGGCGAGCGCGGAGGGACAGGTTTGGAGCGCGGCGGTGAGCGCGTCCGGCCGGGCCGGGGCCGGGGCCGGGGCCAGCCATGGCGGGGGACGGGGGCGGCCGGCTGCCCGGCCCCGCCGTATGTAGCGGCCGCGCGGCGCCAGCTGCCGGCGTTTACCGAGACGGACGGGCCGGGGCGCGCCGCGCCCCGCCAGCCCCGGCCGTTCGCTAACCGGCAGCCGAGGGAAGCGGGCGCGGGGCTTACGTCCCCGTCCCGGGGTAACGGCGGGACGCCCAGGGAGGGAGGGCGGCCCTGCCAACAGGGACGGCAACCGCTAAAAGGGCGCCGACCGCCCAGGCGGTACCCGCAGAATCGGGTCCGGGAGGTGCAGGAGTGCGCTTACCTGCCTGCTGACCTGCGGGGGGTCTTCCCCCACCCCCCATCCCCCTCCACGTCACGCGCAGGTGTCCTGTCTGCGAGGCCGCCGCCGGCTTTTATCTCCTCAAAATCAGTGACCTTTAGGCCAGCTCATCGTCTCTGGTCTAGACTGGCTTTTAAATACCTGCGAGTGGTACTCTCCTCCCTCCATCGGAGTCCCACCTGCACAGAAGTACAACAATAATTTTTTTGTTTCAAAGAGCGCCTCAAATCAAACAAGCGCACACATGCACTTCCTTTATCGCCTTTCACTTGAGGCCTAAACAACCGTGCAATAAAAAGTTCAGAGGTTAGTTGTAAAACGAGCTAAAGGCTGACATAGCTACGTTGTCATTTCGGACGTTGGGACTCTGTCCAGTCCCTGCAGTGCAGTAAGGGACTTCCTCACAAGCACCTTCCTATTTTTACAACCTGATTTTCTGCTCCATTTTTGTCAAAGCTGCCGCTGCCAGCTTTCTGAGGTTCTGTCAGGTGGACTTAGCAGCAGCAGCAGTGGCTTCGTCAAACTTTCACCCCTGTTACTGTGGTTCGCCTGCTAAAGCCATGTGTCAGATTTTTTTCTGTACAGCACTGCTGAGTTCCTCATCAAGTCTGCTATGCTGTTTTGTAATCCTTCAGATGTGATAGGAAATCGGTGATGTTTTATGTGCTTTATGCATCATTTGAACTTCAATTGTGAGGAACATTTTTTTTTTCATAATTACGCACAGCAGAATCCAAGACTGAACATATTCAAAAAGCTGGATGCTATTGTAGTCTTACCATACTGCAAGCCCTAAAACAGCTTTGATGCATGCTGCAGCAGCATTATTATTCTACAGTAGCCAATACCTCTGGCACCCTGTATTAAGCTGCTAACAGCAATCCTGCAAGTCACTGTCAACCCCAAGGGTATTTTCAGCTAACTCTCACAACACTTGTGGGAAAGGTCAGTAGGCAGCCTCAGAATACAGCTACAGACCAGATAACTAAAAGTGGAAGAGATAACACTTTGGGATTATTGAAATGTTTTATTAGGCAAATATTTTTGTTGGTTACTTTGTGATTTCTGTGTGTATTTTTTATCTTGTGTTCTTGGATGGTTTCTTTCTTTGCTCAGGATTGCTTGTTCAAAAGCATTTGGGAAGTATTAAGGAGAAGAGGTTGGACATAGAGGCTTATTTTCATTAAGAGGTAAAGAAGAACCGCAATTTTTCTTCCATCTTACTTTTTTTTTAAGGAAATATTGGCAGCATGTTATATGATGGAGGTGAGGGCTGTGATGGATTTAGGGCTACTCTGTAAACCTTCAAATACATCCTCTGTGTTTGATCACTATGAAAGAGGTGTACTGTGTCAGTATGTTGTTTCAGTGTAATAGCAGATTTAAATAAACAAATAAAAGGAGGAAACAAACACCAGGAGAAAATATGCCTCATCAAATATCTCTGAGACTGTCAAAAAGGACATTAAGTCTAGACGAAGCTGACTCTGTGCATTGGGTCCAAACATGTTAGCTGAGACAACAAGGATCATTTATGGATTATCCTTAAATGTGGCTAAAGCTAGGAGTGTGAGTGAAAGCAAAGAGATCTGCAGGCATGCCTGTCTCTCTGCCAGAGGTTAGGGGGCCTGGGAATGAAAGCGCTTTCTAGATCAGTGGATGTGCTGGGGCAGGATAAAGCTAATTCTGAACTCTATTTGCTTATAATCTGCTTTCCTCCAATTATCATTCAACAATATTTTAAGGAAGTTATTTGGAGATGCCAAAAAAATATTTACTGTTGGTCATAACTCCTGGAGTTGTGCCCAGTTCGATCTCTTGAACAAGCGCAGTCGCTCTGCAGGGTAGTGCAGAGCAGATACCAGAGCAGAATGCCAGAGCTCGGACCGCGCTCATAAGCCTTACTTGCCCTCACCTGGGGCTCCCACCTGGGCTGGGGCACCCTCTCCTGGCCTGAGCTGTGTCGTAGGAGGGCCTGTGCCCAGCCATGTCCCTGACTTGGCGACTGGCTTGACTCGGGGCCTGACTTGTCACTTTGCTTTTGCTTGATGGCAAAACCACTACCGTCCTCAGCCCTGTTCTGCTTGCCTGGCTCGGACACCATGGCGTGGTGTCCTGCTCTGTGGCACTGTCATCCCTGGCTCCAGGCTCACCTTCCCTCATGGAGGGGTCCCAGTTCTGCTCCTCCTTAATGCGGAAAGTCCTTCTCACCTCCTTTTTGAGTGCAGGGCTGGGAAAAGAGGGATGCCAAGTTCAAAATAATGTAAATTTCTGAAATGGAAATACAAAATGAAGGTATGCACTGGACTGGCTTGAGGAGACAGGAAAAGAGATGAGATGAAGGAGAGTGATTAAGTTAAAAACAGAATGGAGGCAAGGAGAGGAGTGAGTGTAGGTGTAGAAGCCAGTTAGTGTGGGGTTTGGGACATAACTGCGGAAATGTTCAGCAGGAACATTTCACAAGGAAATTTCTGCTTGTGGTATGTATATGCAGCAGCAGATGGGATCAGACAGTGATGATCAACTTTTCATATGCTTTTTAAATTCAAAGAATTAAAAAAAATCTAATGGGTTCATAAGGTGGGAGGGAAGGGATGAAACAGAAATAGTAGCGTGGAGGGGTTTATATATAAATGTATGTAAGTACGGCTGAGGAATTGAGATGTGGGTGAATGTGCAGAAAAGGAGAGAGATCTGACCTGCTTACAATTAGTGGGATCTCCGTGTCAGAACAGTCAAGTGATGGCCCACTCTGTCTGTTGGCATTCCCATGCCTCTTCCCTAACAGGGCCATGCACCAGCTCCCTGGAGAGTCTAGGGAGATGGCTGTACCTGTGGAAGATGGAGGTGCCTGCAACTGACAGTGGGCATCCAGGGACCAAAGTGCTTACACTTGTTTGGACAAGCAAGGGAGAAGAGGATACAGGAATGCCAAGAGTCAGAGCAAGTGGAGAGGCTCCACATGAATGCTGATGGCCAGAAAACATATATTTAAAAATTTCTGCTTGTCTTTTACCCCAGTGTAGAATGTCTACGTTCCTTTTAGTTTTACGTTAATGGATATGCTCTTAATAAGCCTAAAAAATGGACTCATGGCCTGGGGTTATAGAGCAGGAAGAGCTAGGGACCCTCATGTTTGTTTGTTTACTGCACAAATGGGTGCATCCTGTCGCTATTGGTGCATGTTAGTTTCTCTGGGCCCTTTGAGGCAACTTGGCTTGTCTTAAAGCTACTGGAAACCTGCAGAGCCAAGTGCTGTTTCCTTCACGCATGCCTGGAATCCATCCAAGACACCCCAGATATCGGTTAGGAAGGCTCACACTTATGTTGTTGTTATTCTCTGAATAGTCATGCCAAGAGACTGCCAATAGGTAGATTCAGTCCGAAAGTGCCTGGGCAAGTCTGCAAGTTCCTAGGAGATAAAGGTGGGCTCTTTCTTTGTGCTCTGTGACAAGTTTAACACTAACTCAAGCTGCTCCTGCTCAGTTTGTATGTAAATGGTTTCTCTTGTGTTTCTGGGCTCCCAAGGGGGTAAGTATCCCTGGAATGCTTTTAAACATGGGCCAGCTAGTTTCCTGCCAACAACCTCTCTATGTGAGAGCAATGCAGTTTGCTTGCATCTGACAACAGAAAATGTCTTTTGCATTTAAAAGAATGAAGTATTTTTGTGTGTGTATTTTTACAATGTCTGTCTGTTCTCTGTACTTGCTGCCCTTCGGGGATTCCTCTAACTCCATGGCTTCTTTCCTTCTCTCCCAGCCCACTGGATGTAACAGGGGGACCTTTTATATTCTGGGGCAGGCTGGGAGCCTCTCACAGACTGGAAAGCAGTTGCCATATCATGCTTAGGAGAAGTTAGATGGAGAATACAGAATGAAGCAGTGGATTTGTGTCCAGGATTAACAGAACCAGATGGGAAAGGTCTGGGAAGTCTATGGGTGGGATCTGGTGTATGCATTGGGCAACTGCCAGGTTTGCCCTGGACTGACTGCTAGCCAGAAAAGCAGATTCCCACCTCCACCTCATTTTCTTCACCTGAACCCGCAATGATGGGATGGAGTACGTGTGTTGTGTGGAGCTGGAACAGGCTCATCCCTCCCAGGGTAGGTTCTGTCACAGAGGACAATGTCACCTGTGTCTCCCATGGTGGTATGTTAGGCTGTGTGTGTCCTTTTATCAGGAACGCTTTTAATAAACAATATAACATTTGAAATTGTATCTGCTGGATGATACCTTATTTTCTCTAATGTTTATACAAGGTACTATTGGTAGGGCCTGCCTATTAATAGTTAGGTATCACTATTTTCACGTTTCAAAAGCAAAGAACTGAAAACCATGCCGTCCAGTTGGTACCAAGCAGATGACACACCTGGGCTGTTGCGCCTGGTCAGGAGAGGAAGCTCTGTAAAATTGCAGTCCCGGGCGTGTGGAAGCTCGTTCACGGGGACCAGAAGGGGGCACAAATGCAAAAGTCACAGCGCTGACAGCGGGTTCCCCGACATTGTCTGCAATAATGGAATTTGCTTTCCCTTAAAAGCAATAGAAACACAGAGAAATAACAGGTGGCAAGTGAATATTGGTGGCAAAGTTAACCATTAAGGACTTTAGGAGTACCCAGGAATATCAGATGACTGTAGGAAGTTAGTTCTATGGTTTATAGCATCATGCTGCAGGCTGTGGGAGGAACCGGAGGTGCTTCTTTTCCCTGAGGATTGCTACTTCATCGCGTGCCTACGCTGGGACAGACTAAAGGCCACATCGGAAGCATCCCTTTGGCATTTGTTAAATGCTGAGTCAACGATTTTGTGACCCAGACACCTTTTAAAAGGAATTTGGATTCGTAACTCGGTCCCATAACAGCACGGCACTAGCGGATGCCGTCGCAGATCGTTGGTACTCCGGCGGCGTTTAGCCACGCACGCAGGTGCCAACTCCCATCACCTTCCATCCCTCCCCGTGTTTTGTGGTGTTTCCCAGCTCTTCGGTCACATCTTCCTTCCCCCGGCAGCCTGCCGACCTCCCCCGCCCCCGCTCTCCCCCCCCCCCCCCCCCCCCGCCCCGCGCAGTGACTGCCGCCGCGGGGGCAGGGGCGGTGGGACCGCCGGCGCGCCCGCGCTAGCTGACCAATGGCAGCCTCCAACACGTAGGCCTGGCCCGCGCGGGCTGGCCGCGGCCAATAGGCTCGCCCCATGCAAAACAACCCGCCGCGGGACGGCGATAATTGGCTCCGCCGCAAGGGCGGCGGGGCGCGCGCTGGGCCGCTGGCGGCGCCAGCGTAACCGGCGGGCCGGGGAGCGCCGCCCCGCCCCCTTTCTTCGGTACACGGCGCGTGCCGGCTCGTTTCACGAGGGCGGCCAAAGCCGGGTGGGTGGGGGGGGGAGGGGAAGTACGGCCGCGCCGTTTCGCCAGCTCATTCGTTAACGGAGCTCCTAAGCTCACAAACCCGCTCACGAAGCCGCCGCCAGCGCGAGATCCGCGGCCCCTGCGACCAAACCCGCGAACCGGGAGCGGCCGCTGAGCCCGCCCGACTGGCGCCGCAGGCTGCAGCTGTGGGGAGGGGCGGGCTCGGGCCCCGGCGGCCGGGCGGGAGGGCGCTACCGGCACCGGGGCTCGGGCCACCCGTGTGCTCGGCCACCCCGGGCGCGCCCCGCGGCCTCTCCGCACCCCCGGCGCCGTGCGAGCGGTGCTGCGACCGGGGAGGGGGAAGGCCGGCTCCCCCGCGCGGGCTGCCGGAGCGGCGGCCGCCACCGGCCTCCACCGCCGCCTCCAGGCACCGGCGGGGCGGGAGGCGACCGGCCCGTGACGGGCGGACCAACCGCCCCGGCGCGCGCGGGGCTCTCCCCCACGCGCGCCCCCGGGGGCGATGGGCGCGCATGCGCGGGGGCCAGCGCGGGCCGGCGGAGCGGTGGCGGCGGCGGCCGCGGCGGCGGCGGCCGGAGAATGTCGGGCGCGCGGGGCGGTGGGCGCGTGGCCCCTCCCCTCGGCGGGCGCGCGGCAGCGGCCGGGGGGGGAGGAGGAGGAGGAGGAGGAGGCGAGGAGGCGGCGCCTGTGTCGGCGCTGGAGGTTGTGTCCTTCCTGGGGAAGCTGCTGTGCGCAGTCGCGGCGCTGAAGGCGGCTCTGTACCTGCTCCGCAGAGTGTGTCTAGCGATGGCCTGGAAGTCGGGAGGCGCCAGCCACTCCGAGCTCATCCACAACCTCCGCAGTGAGTCCGGGGCGGGGCCCCTCTCGCCTCAGCCGCGGGGCGACCGTTACCGGCCGCTCGGCCGCACGCACTTCGCATTCCCGCGGCGCCCGCCCAGCCGCCAACTGTCAAGGAGCAGCGCCGGCGCGGGGGGAGGAGGCGAAGGCGGCGCCCGGCCCGGCCGGGGCGGGGGGGGGGGGGGGGGGGGGTGGCTGTGTGTGTGTGTGTCCGGGTGTCCGTCCGGGGTCCTCCCGGGAGGGCGCGGCGAGCGGGACCGCCGCTGTCCCGCAGCCGGGCGGAGGGCGGCGGCCGGCGGCTGCAGGGCGGGCCTGGGCTGTTGTTGCGGGAGGCGATGCGGCGGGAGGGGCGGCGCCGATGGCGGTCCCGAAGGGGAAGCGCTGTGCGGCGGCCGTGGCTGTTGTCAGCCCGCCTCCTTTCCCCCCCCCCCCCCCCCCCCCCACCGCCCCGGCCCCGGCCCCGTTCCCGCCGCCTCGTCCCCGTCTGCCCGTAACGCTCTTGGGCGAGCTGTGGCGGGGCGGCGGCGGCGGCGGCGGCAGCCCCGGAGGGCCCGTGATCCTCCGCACGCACCGGGCTCGGCGTCTCTCTGGCTTCGCCTCGGCCGCCTCTGCCGGGTCGGCACGCCCGGCGGGCGGGCGGGGGAACGGACGGCGGTGTCGGCGGGCGCGCAGCGACCGTCCTTGGGTCTTGGCGGCCCCGGCTAAATGCAGCCCGGGTTTGGGAAACGCGCCGAAGAGGCCAAGGTTGTTTTTGTTGGGGCAGCGGCCCGCTCGCGGGGTCCGAAATGCTCGTTTCTGGCCCCAGCCCCGAGTCGCTCCGTTCGAAGCGGTGGGCTGGGTCTGCGGGGAGAGGAGCGGAGATGTCGAGGTTACAGGCTCATGCTGTGCCCGAGCTTTCTGGTGACCGCCCCGGACTTGGCGTTTCTTGTCCTTACCGAAGGTTTGTGCTAACCCCCTGCTGAACGTGGCAGGTGTCGGTGCTCTTCACTGAGGTTCTTCAGTACATCCTGACGTCTGCAGGGTCATCTACATGCGATCCAGGCTGAGAGGACAGGGTGATAACACCTTCTGTTTTTCAGTGCTTCCATTTTTCATATTGGCCTCAGATTAATCTGTTAGATACACTTGTAGTATCTCTTTTCTTTACTCCTGGTCTTTCCCTTCCTCTCCTCAAGTCTGTGTCCTAGACATAAAAGTGTGTAGATTTGGAGCCTGTGTTATGGCAGTTGTCTCCCGTTTTAATGATGCTGCAAGACTACAGACAACTTTGCCTGTTTGGCCTCCTTGTTATTTTGGAGACAGAGGAGACTCATCTTTCTCCAGTCTGCTTATGTTAGATCCTCTGATTCTGCGGTCTTTTCCAGTGTTTTCTTTTCCCTCTCTTTTGAGAACTCTTCCATCCAATAGAGCAATATATGCTGAGGTGACTTTCAGTTTCAGTGTAAAAACTGCCTGTTTAATAAATAGGTAACAAATTCTCTAGTTACAAGAGTCGCCGTGCCTTTTTTTTTGTTGTTGTTGTTTTGCAGCTGTAAGGGCTAGAAATACTGTTTTATTGAAATTCTGTTCCCTTACACAGCAGGGGAAAACTTTCTGACGTAAAAATGAATGTCAAGCTCCAAAACGTATCCAAAAAGGATCATTGCCAGAATTGTCTGTGGCTCTGAGAACCTGAAGGCAAAACTGATTTCTTTGTTGGAGAAAACAATGACAGTGGTTTTCAACACATGGAAACTGTTTAGGGCTTTGCAAATAATGAAAAAGCTAAAAAACATTATAGTCAGTGCACAACAATAGTAGTATAGGAGAGGACAGTAAACTAGAATTGTTTAATATTGTAATCTTAAAATATGCAGTGATGGCAATTACCTGGAAAATTAGTCTGTGATTTCCCCCTCTCTCTTTGCATACGTATGCCAGAATATTTTGGGGGATGTTAAATAGTGGATTGGAAACAAAATGTTGCAGAGACATAGAGGCTTTTGGTCTTGCAGCAAGACTGTGGTGTTGACCTCAGGAGGACTCCAGGGATGGCATAGGGCTTTATCACTGCAGAGCAGTTGCAGAATTAACACCATAACTTTTAAGTAAAAGTTCTCCAGGTAAGATGATACCTTGTTGCTAAAGTTGGGAACAAGTTTAGAACCTTTTTATAGGATATATAATTATCTTAGATATGTTTTTAACAAACTTAAAAATCATTGGTTACAGAAAGACTAAAATGTTCTAGAGAATTCCTTTTGAGTAGTAGATCCCTCGTTGTATTTAACTTTTTTTTCCTGTAAAACCAGCTAAGTAGTATAGCATTTCTAGCATCTTCATGCTAGAAGTGAGAATACAAGGCAGGTGAGGTTAATTTGATGTTGTCTGAGTGTTTATCTTGTGTGTAATTTGCATAACTCAAAGGAAATAATGCAGGTTGTAATGACACAGTATGTTTTCTTCTGTAGCAAAATGTGGTTGAGAGGTTCTGGCTCCTGCCCTTACGCCACAAGTCTTCTATTCACTGTGCTTGTAGAACTGCTTGTGAGGGAGGCTGTGTTGTAAGACTGGATCACTTTCTCATTACTCTTCTTGCAAAACATCGAGGTTTAAACTCCTCAATATCTGTAAGCTGTTGTACTATCATGGTTACAGAAGCAGTGAACTTTGTTATGGGTATAAGTGGGCTGGAGAGAATGGGAACTTCTTAAATTGGTTTTGCTTCCAGATAAAAACCTCAATGGAAAACTCCTGTAGGCTACATATTCTTTTTGTTTAAAACAGGTATAAAGATTTTTCTTCATTATAAGCTGTTACTGAAAGTTACTAATGCTTCTATTTTGTGGCAATAAAGTGCTCTAATTTCATGAAACTATTAACATATGCTTGTTGCTCATTTCACTGTTGCCTTACAGAAAAGTTAATTCTATAGTTAATGGTAACGATCATTGTGTTAGACCAGTGGTAAGTGCTTTTGTGTATTTGGATGCAGGTTTAGGCAAGTACTCTTTACAAGCTTTATCTTTGCTTTCATGTTTTAAAAGGGACAAACTAATGAAGAGGGCCCAGGAACTCTGCATATTTTTTCAGTGCATACTTAGAGACAAGTGACTGAAGAATGGTACATGACTTTCTGTTTTGTTGTTTTGATTTTTAGCTTCTTGTTTCATCGTAAACATGTTTTTGCACTGTTAATTTGAGGCATCATAGTTGCAGAATGTGACATACACAAAAAACTTGCTTAAAATGCATTCTTTTCTTCACAACAAAAATGCTGTCCTTGAATGTGCAGTTTCCATGAGGTGTTCAGCTGCTTTGTTTTCCAGTGATTCTCGAAACTACTTCTCATTTTAAAAAATGCTTTTTTCTCTGTTTGATTCTTCCAGCATTAGAGCTATTTAAAAAAAAAAATAAATCACCTTTACAGAGTAATTATTTCAATCTTTGCTTCTTCCTCACTGAAAATAGTTGAACACGTGCCTTCAAACTTGAGCAAACTTTCCCCCTAAAAATATTTAAATGAAGAGCTTTTAGCAGATGACAATTCTAGGAAACTATCTAAATGCAGGTTACTGTAGGGTTAGAAATCACGCTAAATGTAGAAATAATTGACTATGTTTAAATCCATAACTCTGAACTTTCTTTTTTGTTACAAACCTGCTGCATAGGGATGCTGAGAAAGCAGGAAAAGACTGAGTAATTGGTGACTTACTTACTGTTATCTTGCTTGGTTGAAGATCGTGCTTTCTAAATCTGTTATCTTTTTTTTCCTCTCTCTATCTTCAGTTATCCACTGTTCTCTCATCTTGCTATTGGGTCATTTTGATCTCCTTCTGTCTTTCATACTTGGGTTCTTGACAAGTCCTGTTACTTTACAGGCCAACATCTCAGAAACCAGCTTTTCTTCCCCACCTGCAGAACTGAAATGTTGGTACCTGTCCAATTCACAATCCATCAGAGTTAATTAAGTTTCCTTATCACACTTCTTTCTCTCCTCCAATCAATACGGTATGCTGCCATATGATAATCTTTCTTTGCTTATTTCTCTGATGGTGTTGTGCCAATGGTGTTATAACCACGTATACATGCTTTTGAATCCACATTTCCAGGTGAAAGTGAAGGTGAATTAACTTGACTGTGGCTTAAGTGCTGCATAATGTTGTTAACCATCTGTGGGTTTGTTTCCTGCTACACTCTTTTCTCTTCCTCATCTAATAAACTTGTATCACAAAAGTTAGCAACTAACTTATGAGATAGCACAAATTCCATAGAACTTCATTCCTTATTTGAGACCAGATTCCTAATTTTTCAGTGTGAATGGTGTTTCAAATCAGTATATATTCAAATATCGTCAGGCTTTGCAAATTCTGTTCTTAGAGATGCTAAAGACACTTCTCTGAGCATTTTATTATTTAGATGTTAAATAATTCAAAATGACATCTTGGCAAGTTTCATCATGGTAAAGGCTTATCTACAATGATTCTGCACTTTTGTTGCAGGCTTCTGATTGCTGAGGACAAATCTCTTTGGGAACTGCCATCAATGTGAAGGCATTGAATATGGCATTGCTAAGCCTAAGCCAGGTTCAGCAAGAACTAAATGTTTTTGTTTTGTTTTACCCCCTGCCATGTCATTTCCCTTGGTTTATCCAAATCTCTTCTACATCTGTCTAACTTTGCTCAAGGAAGAGTATTGTAACTTGGATGAACATGAAGAAGGGACATAGCAATGGAAAATCATACCAATAAAACCCACTTAACCCAAATTTAATACCTCCACTGTACAAGCAGTTATGCTGCCTGTTGTGTACATTCAGTGAATGCAGTTTCTTTCACCTTATGTGTTGTATTGAGGCTTCAGTGACTAAGCATTGTAACTTATGGCTGGGTAGTGAAACAGTTGAAAATTGAACTATTTTTTTAAATTAAAAATTAATTCATCCACTGATATGCTTATGAATATCTAAAATCTTTTAAATTTAGTTAATGTCCTAGGTGGCATAGAATTGGAATCTGTGATGCTATTTTTTTGGAACTTTGAGTTTTTGGTTTTTTTTTTTAGTTAGTAAGTAGTTCAAATAATTGCCTGAAAGAGTTGCCATGAGACTTTTTTTATTAGTGATTTAAGTATTTGTTAGTGATTTGCCCATGTGAGTGAAATGTTTTGAAGGAATTTCTACACCCTTGACCTTCTAAGAGGCAGGCTTTCAAGTAAATCAAGATAACTTAACATCCCAGAAAATAAGAAATGTTAACAGAAAGGAAAAATAACTTTAAAAACATTCATCACATTTTATCTATGTGTAAATTAGGATTGTGTTCTTAACTAGTTCTTTGTTGTTGGCATAATTTTTTTTCCCCTTAGTGTTAGACAAGGTGTCGATGTAATGTTAAAAACATACCCATTCTTTCCCACAACAACCCCAAAATTCAGTGCAATAAAGTGCAAGTCCTCAGTCATCCAGGAAAAAACAGAGAGCATGTTTTTGGCTGTTATGTACATCACAATGCTTTATAATGAGTTGTTTTAACTTAAAAATGTTTAGCTCTTTTGCTTGATTGAATATATATTTTTCTTTGTCTCTGGATTTAATGCCATAATATGATTTTTTTTTTCTGGTAGTCTGAAGCTCCCTAATAATCCATAGTAAAACGGAAATAATTTTGCAAATCTGTTGCCTACAGGTGATTACTGTTGCTCATGGGGATGTTAAAAAAGAGGGAATCTCTTTTGTGTTAGTTTCAATGTAACTCCAAGCTTTTGTTTTAATGCTGCTGTTTCTTTTATTCTGATGTAGTATCAAGAGCTCACTAAGAGCTATATTAAGCTTGGAAAGAAATGTATAATGTTTGTGTTCTTTTGAATAATTGCTTCTGTGAATCTAATACCTCAAAATCATGTTTGTTAGTGTTGTGATAACACTTTTTAAAGTAAAAATTTTTCTTAAGACTGCTACAAGATGAGGTTAATTTTATTAACGTTTTAAATTTTGATTTAAATTGCCAAATTTTGGCAAAACCAGAGTAAGCTCTTTCAGACCTTGAGATCAGTAAAATTTTGGATTGACATCTCTCCTGGACTGGTTGACTTGTGAATTATGTTTTAAGACTTCAGAATCTGAATACTGCAACATTGGACTTGAGCACAAAATAGTTTCAAATGCCTGCGCTGTCAAAATCTGAGAGATGGCCAGACATATATAACTTCAGAAATTCTTCCTTATTTCTGCTAGTATGACAGTTTTGTGTCATTTTGTCCTGAGAGTCGGTGTCATGTTTCACTGATTTTTTAGTCTTCCTCAGCTTTTGCGTAGTACTACTGCCTGTTTTAATGAAACCACCTTTGTAATAACAGACTGTTCGTGTGGCCTGGCTGCTGGTCTTGACAGCATTGGCTTTTCTGAAAACAGATCAGCAAAGTGGTTGTGTGGAATCTGCTCAGTAAGGTGTAAGATGTGCGGCATCTGCCTTTCTTTAAAGATCTATTGCAGCTACTGAAGTAGTCTTGTCTCAAGCCTTACTGTGAGGAGAGTTCCATATCTATCTGTTCTATCCCGCTAAGTTTATCTTAACCTCTGCAACAGTTCTTAGTTATCATTGATGGTTGTTGCCGCTTTGTATTGAACTCTTCATTTTTTACGTTCCGTGTGATTTCTAAGGTGAAGTTCAGCCCTCTCAAGTGTAGAGGGATCAAGGTGTGCTCAGAGGTGAAGTTTCCCTTGTCTGCACACAGGTGTAAAAACTTCATTGGAAAGTGCAGTTCTGTGTTCTTGCAGCCTGAACCCAACCATAGAGTCGCTTTCTCCTTTCATATACTCCCCAAAGTTTCTTCACTTAGCTGCTTATAAAGATTTGGGTGAAAACAACATAACCATTTTGATAAATGTGAGTACATTATGGACAGCTTTTGTGATAAAGATATGCACTGTAGGACTATGAACAAAGAGCTAGCATGCCTTTCTCCACCCCCGGAGAAGAAAATGGTTGATATCAACTTTGCAACATTGGCCTACAGTATGAGGAACCAATACAGCTGTGGTTAAATATGTCTAAATTAGCTATCTGCAGACTTTTAGATCCATGAAAATGAATAGAGAGCTCTTATCTGTTTTGCCAAAATGGACGGGTTGTTTTTGAAGGTGATCGTTATTAAATAGGGAAGGAGTACTCCCGTAAAGTAGAAGTGAAATTTTGGAGGGTAAGTTTGAATCTTGAGGCTGTATACTCATCTAGTTTGTTGTGTTGAACCTAGCTTTAGGTTTCAGTGTGTTTTTATCTTTACATGTGTTGAGTAGCATTTAAATGCTAATTTAATATATATTTTTAATTTTTTTTATTTTTAATTTCTACCTCTTTGAGATTTTAATGGGATTTGATCTTTGTGTTTAATTTCTGGACTCTAAGATTAGTTCTGATGGACCCTTACTTTCCTCAGTCTTTCCGTCATTGTGTCTCTGAATGATGGACTCTCGACTGATTCCTTCCAGTTAGCGTATGCAATGTTCTGTTTGAATAATGTGTTATTGTGAATCCAAATCATAGTGATAACAGACATGCAGGTGAATGTTTGAGGCAGATACTCTTAAATTATCAGCAAAGCACAAGAGGTTTGTATGTATGAGCAGTTTAAAAACCACTTGTTTGCAAACACCTACTTTCAGTTTCTTTAGCACAAAGAGCTTTGTATGTTTTGGGGTCAGTGTCCTTTATTGGATCTTGGGATGCTGATCCATCATTTCTTGTTGAGAGCGCTTTCTTTGTGTTCATGGCTTACAGTGAAATCCTCCTATGCTTGTTACTTCAATAGAATTGTATTGACTGAATTGCTTTCTTTCCCATCTTTTTCCTTCCTCTCCCCACACAAAAAGACCCCAACCTTAAAAACATCAGTTGATCAGCTGCTTAAAACCAAGTAACTCAACATTGCTTGAAGATCAAGATTGTGGTTCTGTTCCAGCTGACTTCCCTCTTGAAAGTTGCTAGCTGGTTTGCATGGGTCAGATGGAGACATCTGGAAACTGTTGTTTGTCACTTCAGTAATTTTAATCTACTGGATTTCATGTTTTGTAATATAGAGCTGTATGTGCTTTGCATCATGTTGAAGACCTCTATGATTTAAAAACATCACTGTTTTGCTGGAAAGTTATCTTCATAAGTGAAGTACTCTGCAGTACTTCAGGTTATGGAGAAAGTAATCTGGGGAGAAACTAGGCTATGTGGATGCTGAAATAGCCCCACAGTAAATGGCTTTGGGATCTGCATGAGCATTTTGTTTATGTAAAGCCAGCAACAGGAGGTGTCTGAGTAGCTGTTTATAGTTTGTATAGTAAGCTTGTGTGCTGGATTTTGTCATGTGGCAATGAGACATCCTTTTTCTGATCTGGAAGCTAGTGTTGGCGTAAAAGTTGACTGCTAGTGTTTTATGGTTTGGTTGGAAACTTGTTTGATCAACAGTCAGGATGCCATCAGCGATGTAGGCTGTTCTTTGAAAGATAAGCAATGGATTTGTTGCCAAATAAAAAGATAGGTTGTTTACTTGTTGCAAGTCCATGGTACCTTTTCAGACTTCAGCTCTTTTTTCCTTGCTCTTTGACAGCCAACTGCCCAGTTTCCCAGGTTACGTTCAGCAGTGGTATGTTTCCACCTTCAAATCCATGCACTGCTCCATGAGCTCTTTTCCTGTTTTCATGGTGTTATTTGTGGAAAAGAAGCAGACCAGAGTGAGTTTTAAAAACATGCTCCAATTATGTCAAGTTGTCATTGCCGCAGCCTCTGCACAGAGTAACTCTTGAACTCTGCAGGCTGTGTTCCACTCTTAAGTGGTTACGTTTTGGCTTCAGCCCTTTGAAGCTTAGGAGTTGTGCTGATACAAGTCTAATAAACAGAGTATACTTTTGACTAAGCTGTAAGATAGTGTGTTTGTGTACTAGCCTTTGCTTGTAAACACTTTATAATTTAACATCTGATTTGTTTGCAGTACTGATTATAAGTGTCTTGAAGCCCAGCAGTTTCCACAAGGAGGGTCTTCTGTACATGTTATCATTGGAAAGGATAATCAATTTAAATATGTATGTAGTTAAGAATTGTTTTCCTGCAATATATAGCTTCCTTTTAAGATTTAGAAAATGTTTTGCATTGGCACTTTATTAATAAATAATTTACTGTTGATTGTCTTGGTTTTTTGGCACTTAGATATGGCATGAAATTAGAATGTCATCTTTGCAATATGAACTTTTATTATTGGCTTTTTTAGGGGATATACTTGTTTTCTGGACTTAATTCAGATTCTGACAGAGATTTGTTCCAGACGGAATTAAGATCCTGGCAGTTGGTCATCTTGGGACTGACTGTTGCAGGAAAGGACTTTCATTGGAGTTCAGTACCTTGCAGTTGCTGTGTTTCACTGTATTCAACTGTGAGACCAAGAAAAATTCTTTTTGTTATCAACACAGAAAAAGCCAATATTGACTTTACTGTTTAGGATTTGATTGCTTTTTTTAATTCCCACCTAAAATTTGTTGTTGTCTCCATTGTATAATAAGCAAATTTGAAAAGATGACTTAGTCTATGGGGGGATAATGTGATACCCTGTAATTCCACATTCATAGCTGAGAGGATGTATTTTTTATGATGAGGGTTCATTATTCAATAATTGAAGTATATGGCTGAGACATGAGATCCACCTTCTCCCAAGGATTCTGCTGGGAAGTCTGAGTATGGGTAACTTGCCTAACTTCTTATTTACTGATGAAAATGATGACACTAATCAAAGACAGTCCAACAGTCAGCAAATCTCATGAGTGTTTGCTGAATGAAAGCATCCTGAATGTTCAGAATTTGTAGAATATTAGTAGCTACAGGTTTTGATTCTTTTTTTCATTTGCCTGTCACTCTCGATAAAGTTATACATACTTTGGCTGAAACAAAGTTTTGTGCTTTGTTTTGCACAGACATCCACAGTTGATCTCTGCCATGGAGCTCTTATACTCTGATTAAATAAATTGGGGGAAGAATGGGTAAAATATATAAGTAAAGTAACAGAATGGAGGTGGAATACAATTTGCAAATGCTGAGAGGTGAATTCACTTACTGATACTCTAAGTAGAAAGATGACAGGAGTAGATGAGAGAGGTGACAGGCATGGAGTTTTGTGAAAAGAGGAAATGGATTATGGGTCGCGTGAAAAAGGAGGTTTGGAAGAAGCCTGCAATCACAGCAGTACAGAGAAGGTCCCCTGAAAACTAGAGGAGGTTCTCGGCCTTACAGTAGGGCCCTGCAGTTGCTCTTTCAAGCTGGAAGCTTGATCTGCTTATTCTCTGCATGTCTTTTTCCCCAAGGCACAAAAGGAAAGAGCAGATGGCTACCTGTAGCTTCTAGAATGTATGCATCTATCTGCACAATACACAATCTCAAGGAATAAATCGTTATTTTAGATATTTCCTGAGTGCTTCTCTGCTGCTGCTTTTTGACCTCCCTTGTACCCCCCAGAACCTTTCTCTCTTCACTCCTGTTATCATCAGCTTTGATTATTCTCCTGCCTCTTTTTTTTTTAAAGTACATTTATTTTAGACATACTAATTTCTTGGTGATACCTAATGAGAATCTAAGAGTAAAATTTTGATTTGTTGTTTCTATGCTTTGTTCACAGAACTGATGTATAACTAATTCCAAGTGGTCAGGGGAAAACGTTTTTGGTTTGGGGTTGGTTTGTTTTTGGTTTTGGTTTTTTCCTACTAGGTTATATTGTCAGTGACAGTATGTTAATGGATTGATTGTTTGTTTTCTTTTGAGGGACAGTTTTGCTCAGCAAGTAAACTTATGAACTGCTGCCTCAGACTAAAAAACTTGCATTGAAATGATGAGTTTCCTCTAACTGGAACTGTAGTATACAGTTCTAAATGAAGTCAAAGCACAGAATATGTGTAATGTGTGTGATCTGTGAGGGGAGTATATGCTTTTTCTGGGACTTACCAGATATAGAAATAATTCTAAAAAAGAAAATATATTTTTAAAATAATTGTGCTTTTCCATAATAGTTTGGCAGTATATTCCTATTGCAGTTCTATTTGATACTTTGCCTTCAGACCAAAAAGCAAAATGTTTTTAGGGGTTATTTTGCTCTCTGAATTCAAGCCTCTGTTATATAAGATAATTAAATCCTGGACACAGGTAGTAGATAAGAAAAAAAACCAAAAGAAAATCCCACGATTGATAAGGGTAGTGGGGAGTACACTGTAAATGGTCAGAGAAGCCTCTGCAGAAGTTAGCCCAGGCCTGGGCACAGGTGTGTTAGTGTTGGTAGTACTTTAAAAAAACCACTAGTGTGACTTCAGTTAGGACAATCTTACAAAAGCTCCTTAATCTGATTTTACATTACTGCATTTTGGGTTAGATTTTAAAGATCCTCAAATTACCTATTTTTTCCCTTTTAAGTATAATTTTCCAAATAAGTCTTCCTTGTTTAAAGTAAGTAGTTCAATGAAGCAATCCATTGTTGAAATTTCAGATATTTGTAGTTTTCTGTGTCTTTTAACATAAGTAATTAATTAATTTCTTCCATTTGTTTTCTAAAATCTTCCATTATTCATAAATGTCTTCAGAACTTTAAAAAAAAGAAGTATCAATGTTAAAAATTCAGTAAAATTGCAAGGAAAGATGGCTGCACTGCAGTGCTTCTGATATTTTACATGTATGTGCATTTACATTTTATTTTGAAAAGTGAACAAAGATTCAAAGTGTTTTGATATAAAATCTTTGTCCTCAGTCTGCCCCAGCGTAAGAATTCTGATTCTGTAGGAGTTTCTTTACAAAAGGATTTTTTGCTTTTTCCAACACAAAAGGGAAAAAGATCTTGAAAATAAAATACTGAGCAAGGATGCTGCAGCTTCACATTTCTAATCTGCTTTTGTATATTTTTTCAATAAGTACTCACTTATATAGCTCCTTAGGAATATGAAGTATATCTTGTTTGGTGTGCAGAGTAGTATCAGTTTCTTATTGATTATGTTTTCAGGAATATCAAAAGTGTGCATGAAGTTCAGTTTTTCTAGGGGGTAGATCTTTGTAAATGGTCTCTACTGTTTCAGAAAAGCATCTGTAACTGGTGGGAAAGTCTTGTTCAAAGTTCACTGGCTTTGTTTGATTGATTTAAGCATTGTTTGATCTATGGACCACAGCTTAAATTCTAGTATGATGAGGGTTAGAGTGTTATAAGAGGGTAAGGCAGCATGATTTCTTACAATATTAAGACTATATTAATGGATTTCACATGCTGTTGCATTGCAGAAGAGAAACAAATAAATTTTATTTGTTTACAGAAAATGGAATAATCAAATCAGACAAGGTATTTGAAGTAATGCTGGCTACAGACCGTTGCCATTATGCAAAATACAACCCTTATATGGATTCTCCACAGTCTATAGGTAAGACCATCTTGTAAAAACGATTGAGATTG
The DNA here is from genome assembly GCF_929443795.1 of Astur gentilis. Classification (NCBI taxonomy): domain Eukaryota; kingdom Metazoa; phylum Chordata; class Aves; order Accipitriformes; family Accipitridae; genus Astur; species Astur gentilis. Next base: position 33,704,250 of record NC_064884.1, on the reverse strand, counting down.
TTCTAATTTGCATAACTGTGACTGCCTTTGTCATATATATGTTAAGAATGTGAACATACTTTTTTAAACTTGGAAGCTTGTTTAGTTCTTTATCAGTTTATTCAATACCTTTTAAGTAAGTTTCAATTTGTTATGGAATGCAATTGGCATACTTGGATACATCAAGTAGATGTTCTTTAGGCAATATTAATATATTAATGTGTAAATATGTATTTACTTTTTAAACCACAGCAATTTGTGGTGGTGCAGATGATGTTTAAATACTTAAAAATAATTTGTATCCAGTTTAAGTCAGAAACAGTCTCTCTCTTTACAGAAATGATTCAGTTGAGATCAATGTGGAGTTACTTACACCTTTACATGAGATTTTTTTTTATTATGAAAATAGGCTTTAAAGGGGAAGATCTACTGATAGGACAGTTGTTTCCCATCCAGATTGCAGTTTTATCTTTTCAAGGCAGGAGAATGAATTATGAGAATGTACTAATTTCTGGTTTCTTGATTTGCACACACCCCCTTCCCCTTTGTTAGTGGGTGGTGAGAACTATGAATGGTAATGGGATTTTATTATTTGTATAGGAAAATTCTTGATTTTTTTTTTCTTTAATACTGGATGGTGAGAATTAGGAATTGTATTAGGTTTTTATTAGTTGTATAGGAAAATTAAAAAATCTTTTAAGTTACATGCATACTCAAAACTTATACCTTCAGAGAAATAAATACAGGTAAGTGTTTGTCTATGTTTTCTCATAGATGTGTGCTGGTTGCAAAGTAGATGAGGTTATTGTCTCTGGATGTCCTCTGGTCCCCACCACATCAAAGTAAAACTAACAAATTCAGGGTTTTAAGTAGGGACTGAGCGAAAAAGGCATTATGTTATTCTGGGAGACATTACTGTTTTGAATTCAACACACTTGATCAAGCTAAGGCAATATAGTGACAAAATGGAGATTGTAACTGAGATCAAGGATAGAACCTTTTTTTTTTTTCCTGTCCAGAGCTGACATGGCATAGCTTTCAGATGATGTACCTTAACTCACTTCTGAAGTAGAGCACCTGTGTAATGGGGGCTGTGTGTAGTGCCCTGAATGAGGGCAACAATTAAGGTATTGCATTTGCTTTCTGAACAATGATCAACGTGTGCTTCCATTCTCTTATTTTACAGGTTTCCAAGCAACAATCAGCGCTCCACATATGGTAAGCTTAAAAATTACGTGATTAGTATAGGTGATTTAAAAAACATCTAAATGCTTCTGAAATAAAATATTTATCCTAGCCAATTTAATGAACAGTCGATTACAGTGAGGGCACAGAGAAGATTGAGCCTGACTTTTCTTGGAGATGCACAGTGATAGGATAAGGAGTAGTGGACAAAAAAATGCAATGTGGGAAATTGATTAGTTTCTATGGTGAAAAAAATATTTCCCTTTGAGGGTAGTTAAGCACTGGAACAGATTTCACAGACTGTGGAAATTCTGTTCTTTGACATACGAAGCAGCTGACTGGATGGGGCTCTAAGCAGTCAAATTGCCTCTGTGTTGAAAGAGGGTTGGACCACAGGATTTCCAGAGATCCTTTCCAACCTAATTACTCTGACTCTGTAATTTAAAAAACCCACAAGAATTCAGGAGTTGATAACAATGATTTCTATAGTATGGTATTGCTGTAATGCTTTTAATTCTTTGCACAGGGGAAAAAAAATCCAAAACATTATACTGAGATGCAGGGGTTTTTGCCAAGTGTTTTGAGACCAGGGCATTAATGACTGAGCGTTAAGAGGGGATTTCAGTACATAGATCTAGCAGAGACATAATTTTTGTGTGTTTCTTTGAGAATAAGGATGAATAGAAGCATATATTTTGTCCTCGCAATGTTTGGAAAGTGTCAAAACATAGTAAAAATCTGCTCCTCTTGATGAAAAACTACCTAGTTGGGTTAGAATTCATTTAGTTATCAATATAAAAAAATCAGGAATTTCTTACAGAAATGTCAACAATTTTAGTCAAGGAAAGACAGAAAGAAGTCCTGTGACTAAGGGAGAAAATAAGTATAAATTATGTTTTCAAAATTTTAACTAAGTCATTATCTTTGAGTTACCTTATGCTTAGCACTAGTAGTATATGAAGTATTAGAGCAAAAACGAAATGTATTCTCTAAGCAAATGTTAAAAATAACTGTTCTAATTACTTCTGTTTTCTGGGTGTGATGGATTAAGTTGTAAGACTGTTGTAATGACTATCTCTGAAACATTAAAGAATGAATTGGTTTGGTTTTTTTAGTGTGTGACCTAAGCTTAATTTTTGTACTGGTTCACCACGTAGGAAAGCAAAACTCATTAAGTGTTTCTGTAGCCTACTGCATTTCATATATGAGCCTGGCTATCTGCCTTTGTAAAAGGCAACTCCTTTTTCCTACTCTTTGATTCAGCAAATGTGCAGGTAATACAAGAGGTAGTTTTAATAGCCATTTTCCTTGATGCTCCAGAGCTGCTTCTTCCTAGCTAGCTTCTCTCCCAGCTTATTCGAATATATATAGCATAATGACAAGCTGAATTCTTTATGGGCCATATACTGCTGGAACAGTAAGATCTACCAGACCTGAAGATAATTAAATTGGTTTATGGTGCCTCTCCCAGTAACTATATATAAATTGAGTGTGTGCTAGAAGCTTGAATTGTCAGATGAATTTATATTTACTAAAAAAAAAAAATTAAGGAAAAAAATACACAATTTGTTGAAGTTGATGAAATAACAACGATTATATTGTGTTAACTCCCCCCCCCCCCCCGCTTTTTTGTAATAGAAAATAATTCTGAAATTTCCTACATGAATCCTCAGTCCATTGCCCAAAATCACTGAACAACATATATTGGGTAAAATAGACACTTAAAATATTTTGAAATTTTCTGTCTCTGTCTTCTTCTCTTAGCATGCGTATGCTCTTGAACTTCTGTCTGATCAGTTACATGAAGGAGCCAAAGCACTTGATGTAGGATCTGGAAGTGGAATCCTTACAGCGTGCTTTTCACGAATGGTGAGATAATTAGTTTAATCGCTTGATCATCAGAACTGCTCGAACTATGGCGTAACTCTGAATTAAAGGGGGGAAAAACCCCCGTACTTCGTACAGTGGACTGATGTGTATTATACGAAAAATAACTTACTCTCCTGGGTATGATTAGTACCCATTTCTTACCCTAGCTGATACTAGATGGTTGAGTTAAAGGATCCAGTAAATTGTGTGATGGTGAAGAAACTGCCTAAAGGGGAAGGGTTTTTTTTTTTTTATTACATCTTAGTGGTTGCTTTATAGCTTGAAGGAAGTTGGTGTTTGTCTTGTCCACCCCAATTTTTACATTATCTTGTGTGGCTATGAATGTTCTCATTGTGATCAATTGTCATGTCTTCCTGCTATGATAAGAGCTTAGTGAGACCTAAAAGAATCCGATTTCCACAAGAACATATATTGTATGTATATAAGTTGTCTTTGAATTTTAACTTTTTTTTTCTTGTTACTATATTGTGTGAGCATCACTATAAGTATCCATTTAATCTTTCCTAAGGTAGGTATTAATTTATATTAATTTTACATCTTCTCCAAGTAACTTAATTTCTGGGTTGTTCAACCTGTACTTAAGGAATTCTCTGTGGTTCCACCCTGTCTTACATCAGGAAAAAAAGATGAAAAAAAACTGTTTTCTGATGGCTTAACTACAGTACTGTTAGACTAATTTATGTAGTAGAATTTAATCAGTTCTTCCTTCTCCATTCCAGGACTTTATCATTGCTTTACAACTAGCAGAGACCTGCATTAAACTGCCAAATAGTTGTTTGGGTTTTTTTGTCTTTCTGAGAAGTTAATTTGAAATTTTAATGCATGTGATAAATTCTCTCTTTTTTTTTTTTTTACTTAGTTTTCTGTTTTCAAGCACTGATGTGTTGAGTCTGCAATCACTTCTGGTTTCCTGTGTTAAGAATTAGATAAGAATGTTTAGGACTGGGCAATGCACTAGCAAAGTATCTAGTTTTCTTAAGTGCTAGCTGCAAAACTAAAAAAAAAACCCAGTAGTTGAAATAATTTAACCAAATTGCAGTTTAGATGAAATCTTAAATGTCAGTTATTCAACTTTCTACCTATTATTTTTGGTCTAACTTTGTAGTCAGTAATCAAGCGCTAGTAGCTTGCATGGGAACTCCAATCCTACAAGCATTAAAACTTTTGTCAAAGTTATGTGTATTTCTCACTAAAGTTACAATGCATAGAGGAATAGCCATTTTTGATAAGACGTGATAAGTTGTGGTTGTGTGCTTTCTTCTTTTAAAACAGCTGTATAAGAAAAGCTGAAAACATCTGCAGAGAAGTTGGAATTGCCACAAAAAGGAAATATCTTTCCAATTTTGCTGACATTAATCACACTATCTTTTTATTGCCATATAAATGTCATGTTCCTCTTCTGAATCCTCCTTGGTAGTATGCTGTGGAATGCCTTACAGATGTGTTTTGTGAAATGCTGGATAAATGCTTTGTTCTGTTTGATAGCATTACTACTGTGCAATACAGGTCTTGCTTCATCCACTTGAATGAACATAAGATAAGATAATATGTACTGCTCTGACTTTCTCTGTAAGGTTCTTTCTAATAGTAACAAATGCTTGAAAGAAGTATATTATTGGGAATGATGATAAAGTGTTTTGCTATCAAAATTCAATTGGGGATGTGCTTACTGGATCATGTGGGTGTTGCTTCAGTCTACTTGATCTAGAATGAATAGCTTGCATTTATGGCTCAGGTACCTGAGGGCACATTGATGTCATGGCAGCTTTACTCCTATGATAATCATCTCATTTGTGGTACTTCTGGGAAAGCTTTATGTTTACTTAGACTAGTAGAGCATCTTTAAGATTTTTGTTTGGGTTTTCATGTTAAACTGCTGTGATAAACTTACTTGCATAGCATACAAACTTAAGTTTATTGGCTTTTAAAGGCTGCTGGCAAATTAAATGAATTGTCGTTTTCATCCTGTAAGTACTGGAATTATAAAAAGAGTGGGGTATATTTTTATTCCAAACAGACCATGGAGATACAAAAAGTTGTGCCATTTTGCCATTGTCTCAATTGCACACATGTCAAAGTTCCAGGGTAATAGAAGTAATTGATGAGGACTGTGATATGCAGCAGGAGGTTCTCTTACTTTTATCAGGCTATTTCATGCTATGACCATTTTGCTAAATTTTAATTTCTGTGACATTACTCTTTGGAGTACAGTGGATCTTTTGTCAGCTTCCAGTACAACTGACTGCCAGACATTCCTCCAAATAACAGCCTGTGATTGTCATAGTGAAAACTTGCCATTTGTCTTGCTCTATTTCAAAGGCTAGGCTGGTCGTCTTCCACTTGAAAAAAAGAGATAAAACTGCTCTTTTGATGTTTTTAACATAGAACTTGTCCATAATAAAAACAGAAAAAAATCCTCATGATATTGATACGCAGTTGTTAATTTTCCATGTCTTGGCAACATTAAAATGTAACATGCAGAAACATAACCAATACATTCAAATGTGCCCAAAGACAAAGTTGTATGACAACATGGGCTGCTAGGACATACTGTGCCATTGTGTTCTTTGAGCTGGATCCTGTTAAAAATGGTGAGATTTTAAGATTGGAATTCTTTTTCTCCTCTTTCCAAAATTGGAATAGTTTTTCTGGAATAAAGACACAATTCCAGAAGAAATACCTGTAATGGAGGAGTTTTTTGTTAGCAGGCCTTTTTTCCCCTCAGAATACACAGATCTTTTTTGACCTTTTGTGAGTTACGAGCTCTCAAAAGTTCCACTCTTCCTGTGGAGAGAGCTGTAAATCTGAAAGTAGATTCATGAATGCAAGGGTAGCTGGAAGGTAGGTAGTTCGTCCCTCACTGTTAATTGCTGCGTTTGCTTCTGAAAGAATAGGCCTCTTGAGATAGCTTAGAACAAAATGCATGACTTAACTATTTTCCTTGAAGTAGTCTTCTCTAGAAAAACCTTAATCTTTAAGTTTATTCAACATGAAAGAAGGTTAGTTCTAGTATTTGTCCTTGAAGTTGTTACTTTCTATTGCAGGTAATTCAAACACTCATGATCAAATTTGAACTTGTAAAAATTCAGAGAAGAAATCTCCACTAATAGTATAACTTACCTGAATCACATCTCAAAAAGATGACTATAATAAGCATTTATAAGACTGTACTGACAAACTTTAATTACCAGTTGCTTCTAGCAGTCAGCATGTGTCATTCCAAGCAGCAGTTTTAATAACATTGGGAAAATATACTACCACTTCACTGTTTTTGTTTTGATTTTAGAGAAATGGGCTCAGGAGATAGAAATACTCATTCTATAAATAAATCAAAACTAGCAGAAATTATTCAACTGTATATTTTTATTCCAGGTTGGTCCCAAAGGACAAGTTGTAGGAATTGATCATATCAAAGAACTAGTAGATGACTCAATAAATAATGTCAAAAAAGATGATCCCACATTGCTGTCTTCAGGAAGAGTGAAACTGATTGGTGAGCATCAGACTGATATACTTACTAATTAAACTGATATTCTTTCTAGGAGCTGGTTGAAAATGACTGGAATTGGATGTGATTAAAAATTCTAATTTAAGAAGTTAAACCAAAGAAAGAAGAGACAAATGAAAATTTAAAATCAGTCATCTTTAGGCCTTTGAAAAATATCATCTTCACACAGTTTTGAGAATATGACTTCTGGTAATCTTAAAGAATATGTAATTATCTATTAACAGGGAAGTGTTTTCCGGTGAAAATACTTTACATGCTGAAGGTCTGTCATGTTAAATTTGGTACTTAAATTTGGGGTTGAATTCACAACTTTTATTGAATAAATGTACTGTCATCTAAATTTGAGGGTTTTAACAAAGCCTTCATTCTTCTGATATAGTAATTGAGAAAGCTGCACTCAGTCGAGTGGAAAAAGTACTAGATTGGCAATATGCATCACTGAAGTTTTATTTCACTTGTTTTTAAAATTAATAGTATTTGTATGTTAGGGAAGTGATTAACTGACACCAAACTAATTCAATCAGAGTTACTGAGAGGAAATAATGTTAAAATTATACAAGGACAGTGAATTGTTTTAAATAATACTTTTAAATAAAAAGAAAAAGATGCTTTTTTTTTTTTTTTACAAGATGCAAAGGTGGCAGGAGGAGAGCATTCCCTTCATTATCATTCTATTCGTTAAGTTTAAAAAAAGTTGAAGGTCTGGATTATTTTGAGGCTTCTTACAAGAGTGCTTGGAAAAATGATTATTATGTGATGTTTGGCTCTCACCTTAATTACCATTTTGATTCCTGGTCTTTTTTTTAATTGAGGGACTTTTCTAAATATTTTTTAAATAAGCCAATTGACACATGTACTTGTACATGTGTATAAAATGCAGCATACCTCACTGAGAACACTTATGCCTTAAACTTTCTTGGAAAAGAAGTTATACTGAGACTGTTGGGGCTGGAGAGGTGGTATGGGGGAATAATTTCCATTGTTGCTGTACAAGAGCAATTTGGCCTTATGCTTCTGGGTATATCTGAAACAGACTCTGATGCTCTTGGGAGTCTACAATTTGAAGTAAACAACAACATCTATATTATGTTTGACTATGTAGCAGGATGATGAAGAGACTTCTGAACAGTTTTGTTGTGAGGTACATTTAAAAAGTACAGATGGACAAGTAGCACTTTTGTGAATTAGGTGAAGAAGAATGTTTCAGCTGTGCTGGATTCCTGGAAATTCTTTGATGTGGGGCCAGAATCCAGAGCAAGCTCTTTTTTTAAAACAAAACAACAAAAAAACCAACCCCGAAACACCCCCTCCCCAACACACACACACTAAAACCCCCTGAAAACCCAGGGTTGATTGGTGATGGGAACTGTATGAGTTAAGACTAGGTAAGTCAGTTGCTGGCTTTTCAGAAGTAGGCTTCAAATGTTCTCCATTGCTTTGTCACACCTCAGATATACCATTACTGCACTTCAGAAGCATCAACATCATTTTGGGGTGTCTCAGTAACAGAACTGCACTGAGAACTTGGGAATAGGTATACTTAGGGTATGTTTGTGTTAGTTTGTGGGTTTTTTTTGCTTTTTTTGGTGTGGTTTGTTTTTTGTTTTGCCTTTTGTTAAAATCAGGAGGGTGCCTTTGAGGTGAATCTCTCAACTGCTGCTACTTACCACACTTTGACTCACATGAGAGCACTCCTGGAGAGCACAAACTTTGATTCCTTTTGGATGAAACTAGACTGGATTATGAGAAGCAACCAAATATGTTTGATATGTTAATGGCTATTAAGCCAGTAAGGCTAGAGCTAGACCAGAGTGATCGTTCCGAAATGCACATGTTGCATGGACATCAGGTTCTCAGCAAAAACTCTTGCTGTACAGATCTGCTTCTATTGTACTGCACTATTTGCTGATGCAGACATAGCCAGAGGGGATAAGGGTAGTCTAACCACAGTGAAGTAGTTTTTTTCTGTTTCTGTGCTCATGCTACAACTCTGCGTGAAACAGATCTGCATAGAGACACTGAAGGCTTGAGTACCATGATCAGCAGATCAGGTCTAGGTTCAAAAACAAGCTACAAACCCCAAAACCCTTTTACGTCAGAAAGTTCTGACACTACTTCCCCCCTCATCACCACCCGCCACCACTTCATTAACAGGCTGCATGTAACTGGAGATCTTAGTAGGATAGGTGGTGTTACTCAGGATGTAAGCACAAGCTCAAAATTTGGGCTGCTGTCTCCCCTTGGACATTGAATAATAATTAGTATCACATTGAATATATGAATGACAGCTTAACTTTTCTTTTTAATCTTCTGGATATCTAAAAGTGTGTTCCCATTGTGGGTGGGTATATACCTGACTGCTGTAGCCAGAATTTTTTGTGGTTGTTAAGAGGGAAGAGCCATGCCATGACTGATGTATATAAAGGAGCCTGATTTTTTTTATTTTTTTTTTTGTGGGTTTGTGCTGATTCTGAAGATGGTAGCTTTGGTTTGGACTACTGATTCTAAGAGAAAAAGGTTTAGATGTTTTGGGTCCTTTTTACCACTGCCAGTGAAGTAATAAGGTGTGCCGAAGTCCCATTCAGAGTTCTCTGGACAGCGCACAAGGTGCATTTAAGTCCCAGAATACCTGTGTTCTTCAGAAGATAACTTAGCAGTTTCTTTCACAGCTGTTTCTTCAACTTAGCAATCTCTTCTTTTGCCAGCAGTACTGGAGATCACTGCTTCTAATGCCTACTGCTGCATCTTAAGGAATGAGGGTCTGTCTCCCTGTGTAATTAACAGCATTCAAAGCAGTATCTCTATGTTTGAGCTAAAGAAGTGTTTCTCCATTGCCTTCTCTGATGGAACAGCAGCTTGATACAGTAACGCATCACTGCTTCCTTTTTAGAGGAGGTGTACAGTCCTGCTAAGATATAAGCAAATGTAAATGATGTACTTGATTGCCTTGAAGTGGTTACTCCAGTAGGACCCACTTTGGCAGAGTCAGAGAGATTAAGTCCTGGAAATACTGGAACTTTCATTACTGGCAACAGTAATGGAAGCCAACTTAGTAGAATTGGTGATCAATAGGCATGAGTTCTCTTGAAGCATTGGTAGTTCTTGGCAGCTTCTGCCTGTGGCCCTTTGTTGGAGCTTGTGCTGGTCAGAATTGATGATAGGAGGAAATAAGTCACTGAGCTTTAAGGGGGTTCTCAGCTACTGAGAAAATGTGCTCTCTTCTTATAGTCTTTAAGCTTTGGGTGTAGAAGGCTTTTGTAGGGTCTTGTTCCAGGACCTAATATGAAAGCTGACAAACTCCCCAATTTTAATTGTTTCAAGAAGCTGTCCAGATCTTCCTGTACACTCTTGGATACTTAAGGGTGGTGTTACTGTCCAGGTGGCCCTCGCTGTCACTGACGACAAAATGAAACCTGCTATGGCCAGCATGTATTTTACCTGCCTTGTGAGTTGTTGCAAGGCAAAAAGTTGACAAATTTTCAGCCTTTGGTGGGGGGGTTTAGAACTTCTTTTGATTCATTCAGCTTTTTAATTAACCTGTGATAATAGTGATTGCACAGAGGTTGAAGCTCAGTCTGAAGACAGGGAAACCCCAAACAACTACTTGTGCTGAGCAGAGGACTATGTTCATTAGCCTCCTTGCTTTTTCTTCTTGACTGGTTACTGGGACTTACTGAGTATGAATTTATGGATGCTTTAGCTTCATTTGCTTCTTTTGTTCCTAAATAACTCCAGAGAGAGCTTGCTTAACGTGCTCTGAGTTTCCCATTGGTTTCCTGTAAATACTGTGGATGCCACATTCACATCATCTTCTTTCAAAATTTAACTCAGAGTCTAGTTTAGTTTGCTACATTTCAGTGGCTTAAAAAAAAAAATCCAATCTGTTCACCTTTCATCCTGCATAACTGGGATGGTAGGAGACATCTGTGATAGGGTGCTTCTCCATGAGTTCTCCACCAAAGCTGAAGCTGCATCTGTAGTCCTCTGCATGACTTAATTACTCCTAACATCTTCCAAGCAACCACCTGGAGCCTTAGCCACAGATCTGACCTACCTATCTGTATTAATCCAGCAAATTGTCTGCAGGAAGGATAGTGAGACCCATCTGCTGGCAAAGGGGGATGTGTGTGGGGATTAGTGGCATACTGCATTAATGTATAAATGTAGGTGTGGACTTTCATTCCAACCAGTAGTGCAGTTATAGGTGTATAGTCCATGTGAATACTTGCTTTGTCTTTTCCTCACCTTTGGAGTCTTCTGATATGTGCTTCTGAGATTTAATGCTTTAGACTTATGATTTGCATTATGTTTAGGAACAGTGTGTGTGAAGGCAAGGCAAAGCAAAGCTTATGTTTTGAGAGGGTAAATGAGGGGAAAAGTCACCTGCGTTGGAATGGTAGGGCACATAAATACTTAAGTATCTTTTCTGGGTGGATCATGTGTCTCCCAAGAACTTTCATTATAAATCCATGCTTTCTAATTTCAGGTGCTTCAGTAGTATTTTGTATCTTTTGTAAGTGTGTGTATGTAAGTATGAGGGTGTTTTGTTGCATCTATTTTACAATTTTGTTAATATTTTTAAACTGATTTCATCATGTTATTACTGCTCAGCAGAATTTTAGTTGAAGTCTGAGCATAGTTGTTTATCTACCTATAGATATGGCAGATCAGCTGTTTTCTCCACTCCTTTTGAAAACGTTAAAAAAAAAAAGTGTTTTCTTGCAGTGGGAGATGGAAGAATGGGATATGCAGAAGAAGCTCCCTATGATGCGATTCATGTAGGAGCTGCAGCACCAGTTGTGCCCCAAGCAGTAAGCCTCTCTGTTTTATGTGTATGATTTGGTAATCTCTTAGCTGTAAAGAACATTTTACATACATATGTATGTAAAATACTTGATAGACTTGCACTGCTGGGAGTATCAGTGGGCCGTGTGGTATTACTGTGTGGTGTGTGGTTTTGTTTCTGTTATAATTGAGCTTCCTGTTGGTTTGCAAAAGGTGTATATTCTAATAACTCTCCTCTGAATATATTTTAAAAAGACTTGTGCACAACCCTCTATTACAACAATGAACTGGAGCATTTTATTTAATAAATTAATTTGGTTTTATCAAACATTGAATTACAGAAATTGAGTATTTATTTCCCAGGTTCCAAGGTGTTAAGCCTGTTGGAAAAGTAACATGCTCAGCTGGAAATAAAGACAATGCCATGTGTTTGTAGCTTTCAGAGTGGATACAGGGCAGTTCTTATTAGAGAAGCTGAAGAGTAACTAGGGAGTTTAGAGTGTGCATACATGAAGTCCATTCTTGCAGATCAGATTTTTTTTTAAATCTTCCTTTCATCAGGTAAATGGGAATATATAGCATGATTTTGATATACTCAATACCAGTTAAGTTTTTTTAAATCTGAATTTTAATGAGGGATATTGAAGGACTGGAGGTTTGAGGTGCTGTATACAGGTTAGACATTTCCAGACATTGGCTGTGGTTTTTGGGTTGTTTTTTTTTTGGTTTGGGGGGGGGGGGGGTTTGTTTGTTTGTTTTTATTTTGGGGTGGGTGCTGGGGGTGTGTGTGTTCTCAACAGTGTGTTGACAGATGACAATTTAAAAGATAACTTAAAGCTTATTAGCGAATGGAATAGTTCTTAATTATAACTTCTGTTAGTAACAGGGATTAAGATTTTTTTGTTTACAGCATCTGGGAAGTACTGAATTTTCCTTGAGAATACTGTTATTAGCCTCCTTCTTGAACTATGAAAGCAAAAAAAAAAAAATAATCCAAGTATTTATCTCACATACTCTGTTACTTGTCACTTATCTTACTCATATTCATATATTTTAGACTAGTTTCATAAAATGCTGTTCCATTCACAGAATGAAGGAGGACCTGTTGGGTAATGAGTGTATTGTAGACGACTTAAAAATTTTCCAGGAAGATAAATAAAAAAAAGTTACAAATCTTATTCTGTGGGCTTAAGAGGGGGTCAGTTACCCCAGACATGTTAGACAATGGGCATGCACTGGTGCACAATAAGTATCAAACAGTTAAAACTGGCAGTTTAAAAAGGTTGAATCTACTGTAAAAATAATTCATGATTCACATACTTTTTCCCCTCTTATGTAGAAAATAAAACTGCAACCAATCCAGTTAATCCAATTACTATTTTACTTTCTTTTGGAATTACATGAAGTTACTGTGAAATGTTTTTGTAATACCAGTTGTTGTACCATGTTGTTATGATACTCTCATTTTCAGTGCATTTTTTATTTTTCCTAATTGAAGTAGTTATCTACTGCATAACAGTAGATAGATAAATTGTGGCAAAGCTATTAATCTAATGTAACAAACTTTGGTTCCAGCTTCTCTGAAGTGGCTGGTTACATTCTAATTTCTATGTTGTGTTCTAGCTTATAGATCAGTTAAAACCTGGCGGAAGATTGATATTACCAGTTGGTCCTGCAGGGGGAAACCAGATGCTCGAACAGTATGACAAACTAGAAGATGGCAGTGTCAAAATGAAGCCTCTGATGGGAGTGATATATGTGCCTTTAACAGATAAAGAGAAGCAGTGGTCCAGGTGGAAGTGATTTTCTGTTCCACTTACTTCTTCCACACACATGCAAGGTGAAAGGGTGTGAATTTTAAGCAGATAGACTGCAAGGCCTGCCTTTGCTGCTGTCATTGCTTTCTGCTCCTCCATACCATGAAAAGTGACTCAGTCTGCATTACTACATCACCAAAAGGAGGTTATGCTAAGTTTGAGTTAATTTAAAAGCAGAAGAAATATATTGCATGGGTTGCACTTTGTCTCTTTTGGACATGTTTTCTTTAGTCTTTGGTGTGTTGAAGTTTCTTGTTTGTTGTTTTGAACACATTATTTTCTAAATTTAAACTTCCCTTCTAATGAACTTTTTATAAGTAACTTGCCCAGTAATTAGGGTAAAGTGTAAAATGCTACTTAAGAATAAATGTTGTTTTGTCCTGTGAGTTAGTGGTAATTGGGTGTTCATTTTTTATTTTTCTGAAATGTCACAAATGAAGAAAAATCTTTGTAAAATCCTTTGTGGGAAATACAGATAATCTTGTGAGCACTTCTTCCTCAGCCCCCAAGCAGCAGAAAGTGGAGAAGGTAATCCCTTCTTCCCTAAAGTATAAATGTAGTTGAGTAGTGTTCAGAAAATTTTCTCAGACATGTTATTAAAAGTCTGTCATCTGTCTCTGTTGGGGACATATTTGCGTTTGCCAACACAGCAAACTCTAAAGGCCTTTCTAGATGTAGTAAACCTTCCAATTTGCTGAATTGAATGGCCAGTAACATAGACATAACACAGCTGTCAGCTTAAACCATGCTAGGCATTAGTATGTGAATGAACAAAGTAGCAGTCCTGTTTTGCTTCCTGGCAGAAAAAGCTTGTGAATGTATCATCTGTGTATCTGCGTTAATGAAGTGCATAGATCTGTATTGGGTTCTGAAAACAACTTTTGAGCTTCATAACTCCTAAGTGTAGATTTTGGGGTGTTTTCCCTTGATATTCTGGAGTATAGCTTGTGATTTGGATACGTGAATACTTTGAGTTTAAGCTATTAAAATGTCCATAAAAAGCACAAATAAAGCAGTTTACTGCTGCTTACCAAAACCTCTTTTCAGTGTTTCATGGTTTACTGTATAGCCACCAAGTACAAATTACTCTTAGAACAACTTTGAGTTACTGTTTAGTTCAAAGCTTGTGAAGTATGCTCGCTCTTCAGATGTTTTGTATTTGTTATGCAAATTAATACTTTGTTGTCAAATATTGCCAATACTCCCTCAGTGTGGTACTCGGGGCGGAGGGGGTTCCTGCCTCTTGTAAGGCTTTGGAAGTCTTGCTTTGTGGTCGGTTTCTTCCTCTGGCAAATGTGGTGGACTTTATTATTCAAGTTTGGAATCCATGCTCTGCCTACTCTAGAAAGAGAAGTATTCTTAAGCCTTCCTTTTTACAGAGAGGCTTTATAGATTTCTCTGCATTTCCACCTGATCTGATTATAGTAGCAATTGGGTTTTTTTCATAGCAGCAATGTGCGTTCAATAAACACTATTTATAGGGAGGGTTTCTGGAATGACAGTGGTTATCCTTTGCTGCCAGTGAAGGTGGTGTAGTGTATTAAGGGACTAGAATTCTAAGGTCTTTGCATCTCTTCTGTGCAGTTCTGTAGTCCATTTTCTCTGCTAGCTCAGGAAGAAGTAATAGATTGTCTTTGGGACTTCTTGGTCATGAGTCTTGTGGAGTTCTTTTCCCCAGATTTTCTTAGCAGTTTCTGTTCTGTTCTGAAATATTTCTTTATTTTATTTTTAATTTGAGTGTTAAGAATATACATTGGTGTTATCAGAAAAGGTAAGTGCTTAGCCTGAAGGGTTACCTTGATCACTACAGTGGCATAGAGGCTGTTTCTTGCTACACTAATTTAAATTTGGTTCAGACTTGGAAATCTCTGTTAAAGGAAATCTCAGAAGTTCACTTCTTGCAATGTTTGTTTTTAGTTTAATTACCCATTTTGTGATCTAAAGAAAATTCCCATTACCTTCTCAAGGATAACTGCCAGTGCACTGCTGACCTTACAGGAGGTCTCATCCATCTTTTCTTGTTGTTTTTCATTATTGATGAGTTTGAAGTATATGGTCAGCCAGCTGCTGCTAAGGAAACTCCTAATTATAAATAGGCATTTGTTATCTATGCTAGCAGCAAAGATGAAAGAGGTATTCTGCACTTCCTAGATTTCAGTTTAACTTTCCTAAGTTGTTGAAGACCTGTGAGCAGAGATCAATTAGAGACTCCTCTGAAAGAGTGTCTTTCAGTCTTTCTGTGATAAAGAGCTGTAGTATATGAGAGACTCCAGTTGTTGTCAATCTAAAATTCATTGAACATTTGTCTTTTTCTGGAGTAGCTCAAGAATCCTATGTGTTTAGCTTGTCATTCTCTTACTTTACTTTGTTATGCAATTTCATTCCTAATTGCAGGTAACTGTTACATGACGTTAAGAATTGGTATCTCTTCACAAAATACAATTGATACGCCAGCAGTATTTTCGTAGGCTAGCAGACCTTCCAGTTGGCAAGAAAGTATCCACTTGAACTTTTGCTTAGCCATTCACATGCTGGAGAAGTTACTACAGTTCCTTACTAGGGCTGCGAGGTGCTCTTTATAAAGCAGCACAGTAGTGACTTGATCTTTAAGTGGTGTTTGAGCTCAAAGCTACCTTCAGATGTTTTGCATCATTTTTCACTAGGTAAAACTGGAACTTCTAGCAAAAGAAAATCTGGACTAGCTGGAAGGAAAAGACTCCTTGGATTTTGATAAATTGATGTTGTAGTGCTAAATAAAGATTCTTATTATTATTGGATTTCTTTAAATTTAGTCTGTAATATTCTAGTTTGGGTTCAGCTGCAGTAGTATTTTTGAGATCCAAATATTAGCGGGAATCTTCTCAAATGTGACTCCATGGGACACTTGGAAGCAGAATATACACAGGAACCCTCTCTCTGGTACAGAATGAAATGCATTAGTGTACCAGAGATGCAACAGTAGGTGCCCACTTACGTGATTATGCTGGTAAGGATGTTTATCCTTTCACATAAAACTTCCCAATTATTAATTGATTTTTTTCTTACTGGTAAGTAGGGAGGAGAGAAGACCTCTTGTGCTGCACAGTTGAGAACACAGCTTATTGGCTACCTTGTTCGCAGTTTTTGTGTAAGTTAGGATCTCTCTGGTTTTACTGCTCTGTGAGAACGCACTTACTACTGGTATGGAGAGACAATCTAAAGAATCATAGAATCGTTTAGGTTGGAAAAGACCTTTAAGATCATTGAGTCCAACCGTTAACCTCACACTGCCAAGTCCACCACTAAACCATGTCCCTATGTATCACATCAACACACATTTTAAATATCTCCAGGGATGGTGACTCAACCACTTCCATGGGCAGCCGGTTCCAGTGCTTGAGAACCCTTTCCATAAAGAAATTTTTCCTAATATCCAATCTAAACCTCCCCTCGTGCAACTTCAGGCCATTTCCTTTGTCCTATCACTTGTTACTTGGGAGAAGAGACCAGCACCCACCTCAGTACAACCTCCTTTCAGGCAGTTGTAGAGAGCAATAAGCTCTCCCCTCAGCCTCCTTTTCTCCAGGCTAAACAACCCCAGTTCCCTCCTCATAAGACTTGTGCTCCAGGCCCCTCACCAACTTGGTTGCCCTTCTCTGGACACGCTCCAGCACCTCAGTGTCTTTCCTGTAGCGAGGGCCCAAAACTGAACACAGGACTCGAGGTGCGGCCTCACCAGTGCTGAGTACAGGGGAACAACCACCTCCCTGCTCCTGCTGGCCACACTATTTCTGATACAAAGAGAAATAAGAGAATTACAATGTAAGGAATGTTTAGCAATGAGTCTGTTGCAATATTGGATTTTATTTACAAACAGGCAGCTGTTTTAGAAAGTTAACAACTTTTTAACTTAAAATATTTCATTAGTAGAAATTATTTATAAATGTCATGCTAAATTCACATTTGCTGATAAAATACAAAATTATAATGACAGTGTAACCTTTCTGAGCAAAAACTGCAGTGACTAGACTGGGGCTGTTACTGTGTCCCACATATCTGTACATACAACATGATTAAGCAGCCTTTTGGAAAATGTGTTTATTAGAAAATACGAAAATATGTTTCTGCTTAGAAACTCTTATTCAGGGTTTCAAATGCCCCTGATGAGCTAGTTGTCTAATTTCAACTGAAATTAGCAGGAGTTTTTTGCCCAGAATTCCTTAAGCTATGCAGAGTAATGATAAAGTTTTTTTTTTACTTTGGCAAAAAGAATCTCTGCACAAAATATTTTAGATTAAATTTAAAATTTATGTATTATGCAAAAATGCATGTTATGTAACTGATAGGTTGCAGAGAAAATTCCTTTTCTTTGTAATTTCAACATACTGTCAATTTGATGATTCATCATAGCAAATAATAAATACTTTATAACAGCACCTTTCCAGATTAAAATGCTACAAGTCCAAATATTGTGTCTAAACCTTTAAAATTACCAAGGGAGAAATAAATGCCTGCTGAAACACTGAGTAGATACTGAAATTCAGTGTAGCCTAATATGAATTAGAAATACAATATCAGTAATGACAGCATATTTTTCATAGATGAATGATGTATCAAAAAGGAAAAGTCAAATGCTGCCTAATGACAAGAAAATTGGAGTGGATCAAAAAGTGAGTTACAGATTTCAGATAAATTTATACATGCTCGATCAAATATTTAATTAGAATGCCTTCCACCAAAGAGGTGGAGACAGATCACAAAACTTCCTGACTTACCTGTATCCCAAACTTGTTGATAAGATTTGTGATTTTTTTTTTCTTTTCTTTTCATAATGAACTCTGACATTTACCTGAAATACTACCTGTTAGTTTTTTCTAAGATTGTTTCTTAGTTTGTTGTTGGATATTCCCAATGGGAAGTGTGGAATATTCCTCTATATGTTTTCCCTACTAGTAAGCCAAATTTTTTCAAACTTTCTTAAATTTATTTTTAGAGTAGTAATTTTGAGCTAATGACTTCTGAAATTTGCTTTAACTTGAGCTTATAAAGTTGCTTTGATGCCTCAATTGACAATATTAGATGAGTGATTCTCTTGCTAGAATTCCAAGGGCCTGAGGAGGACTATTGTGATGACTTAAAACCTAAATATATGTATTGCTTACTAAGCAGGAGCTAGTAAGCAGATTGGAAGGAGCGCGTATATGAAGGTGGAGGTAAATTAGGTGAGTTGTGTAAGAATCACAGCAAATAGTCGTGGCTAGAAAAAAGGAGAAAAATAGAAATTAATTAGTAGATCTTTCCTATGGCTTTAGAGGACAACAGGATATTTTTAACAAGGAAATAGCAGTTGTCTTTTGAGTCTGCATTTAAGCTTTGTAGGAGGATAGGCAAGTATCCTGTTTTTTACCAGTAGTTGAAACCTGGTGTGTTTCATAGCTTGGCAGCTTCTGATCCATACAACTGAAGTTCAGATCAACTGATGCTGTTTTGCAGTGGATATTTAAGTCTGCAAGCTGTTCGCATTAGGTGGAAAGCTGAGAAGTGTTACCTACCTAATGATCTGAGACTTTTCTGTAACTTTCTAATATATATAATCCAATAGTACACATATAAGCTCAGCTTCTCATAACAGTAGAAAATAGATGCTGCATAATTTTAACACATACATCATGGATTGTTTTGGGCTGGCATGCTGCTGTTAGATTAACCAGTAGCGAAGAGCAAGTGAAAAATCTCAAGGGAAGCTGATCCCCTTAATAGAGTAAATGTTCTAATAAACGGAATATGAAAATCTTTATTTTCAAAGTGACATCTAGGATATACTTAATTTACAGGAACATTATTATGTGGTCACGAATAGCTTAAAGCAATGCAAAATACCAACAATTAAAACATTGGCATGTTAGTATCACTTACTTGAATTCTAAGGACAAATACCATTTTGTAAAACGCGTTAGCAACATTATGCAAAGACCTTGCCAACATCTGTGGCTGGGTAAAATTATCATGTTTAATAGTTTCAGAGTAAATACGGAATTTTTCTTAGGCTTACAATTTCTTGAGGATCTAGCTTGGGTTTAGAGGATTAAGAATTATTTTTCACAGTAAAAGGCCAGGCTTTTACAAAGCTATGAGAGTATATGGCAGGAATTGGGATGAAAATCACATCGGCAATTAGGCATATGAGACTAAACCAGCAACAGCAGTAGTCAATACTTACACTTTTTGAAGTTGTAAATATTAACTGATGACGCAGCTCCTGGAAGCATTAAGGATGAATGAAGTACTTGTCCTAAATTCACTGGCACTGCATTTTAAACTGAGTATCAGATGTTTATTCTTTTAATCTGTTTAAGTAAGCAAATGCCCATTCTGTGAAATAGGCAAATATGGAGAACTTCCAAACCTTTGGCTATAAATAGATTTTTCTTTATCCCTGCCAAGATGTGTTCTTTCCCTTTTTGCCTTTTTTCTGCTTTTTGTAATTACTGCAACACTCTGAAGCTGTATGATTAGTACCTCGCTATTAGAAGGCAGCACAAAGTGCAAAGAATGCAAATATTTATCACTAACAAAGCACAAGGTTTGCATCCCAACTGCATTAGATAGAAAACTAGTCATTTAACCACTAGTTGCAACAGCCTTTTCAGTTGCTTTTAAAATGTTTTGCTTGCTGTCATTCCACGCTATGTGATTCCTGAAGGATAATGCCTTTGTAACTTTAAAGCTTTTGCTTGTGCGCATGTAGCACTGTATTTTTGTGGGTTAGTTTGCATGATAGCTGGAAATACTATTGTGTATTGAGCCAGCAATCACATCAGTGAAGTTTTTCTTAATTCAGACAGTGTTTGCTTTGGCTAATGAGGGTGATGCACCTACTAAAAGAAAAATTGCAGCAAATTCATTGTGAGTTTATAGATTGCTTGTGCCTTGAGGGGGGGAAAAAAAAGCAAACACTTCTGTTTGAATTTACCAACATTCATAACAGCACAGTGCACAGCTTTCAGTTTTGATGGACATTTTGCATTAAAGTTAATGCTTTAGAAATATTTAAACAAATCACCAATATATGATAATTTCACTGTTGGAATATGGGTTCTATGGGTTTCCTGTTTCAATGTGTTTTAAGTGTTCTGCAGGAACAAAAGCCTGCATTTTCTAGATTCCTTATAGTGATTTAGAGACTTGTTGATGCATCCTTTCTCCTACCTGAATGTCCTTTTAACACGCACACCCACCCTGCCCCCACCCTTTCCATAACCTAGTCCTGATTTAGCACAGTTCCTTCAGGACCTAATTGAGCTCCTCTGCGAAATAAATACAATAGGTGGTACAAACTGCATGACATTGATGTGAGATTTTGTTCCTAGCTTTCTTGAGTGACGGCAGCTGAGGCTAAACTTGCCTTTTTGGCAGCTACAGAGAAAGTTTTTTGCCAATACTCTGTCCAGTAAGTTGGCTTAGGTTCTTGCCAGCGTGTAGCCAACAGAGTTTGGATGACAGGTAGCTGTGTAACTAGCTGTGTGGCGTGGGCAATGTTCATTAAAGCAAATGTTCCATTAAATGTAAAATGGAGGGACCCATATTTCACGATACATCACATAATAGTATGAGATGAAGGGGATTGCTGTTGCCTTTCCCTTCCTTTTATTTTAACCTTAAATGATTGAAGAGATTTCTGAAGTTTTGCTGATGTGCATGAGCACTTAAATGTAATCTGATTCTATATCAAAACTTTTCAAATATGATTTCCAAGGGGAGGAGAAACATAACTGCATGTGTTTTCTTTCTACAGGGATGAATTGTAAAAGCTACATCATCTTGACCCAAACATAGTGTTACAGTGGACTGCTCATCTCCAGTTCTAAAAGCTTTTTGAAAACCAACAGCATTGCAGCTTGTTTTGGACTTCGTTATACTGTTGTTATCAGCATGGAAAAGCGTGGTGTTTGTTTTATTTTTTTAGATGCTCAAGGCAAATCTGATAAAGAAATGGTGGAAAGTTTTATGTGGGCACTGTTTTATTTAACATGCCTTTATTTTACTTTCATCTGTTCAAAGTGAATTTCTGCAAGACTGCAGATAAAGACCTCTAGCTTGTGAACTCTAATTTTGATGGGGGTACTTGAACACTCACTTCTCTCGGCTCCTGTGTCCCTTGGTAAAACTGCTTCTGTGCACCTTATGACACTACATAGGTAATACCAGGTTTTCTGTGTTCCGATGTCTGCTAGATGCTACTAAAAGGAGATGAACTTCCTTTTAAGCTTTTGACATGGTGTCATAGACTAGCATGTAGTAGATACAATCAGCTGCTTTGTTACCTTAAAACCAGGCATTTGTATATATTAAACTTCAAGACATCAGAGGTGGGTGGTCGCTCTTATCAATCACGGCTGTTCAAGTTGGACATAACAGACATGGTTTTCCCTTTCCTTCTAAAATTAATTAATGGAATCTTGAAATTCTCTTTTGGTTTATAGCTCACTGCTGATGTGATACACATGGATTTAACTCCGTAAATATGAAGTAAGCTGTCCCAATCACTGAACAGTTGATGCAATGCTGCTTTGCCAAATAAAGTTAAAAGCAAAAGGGGGCTTGTGTGGAAGGTTAGGATCAGTATGTAGTAGACTACCGAGATGTGGATTGCTAGATTCTTTATTAAAAAAAAAAAAAAAATCCAGTTTGATTCTAAAAGAAAGTTGCTTTTGGCAAAGCCATGTGCTGTATTAAAATTCTCATTTTTCTAACTGCGGGCACCCAGGAAAATTTCTGGCTTTTTAGAAAGTGAATTCTTAATTGCTCTACAAGGAAAAAATGATACATGCAGAAAGAGTAATGAATCCTGGACTCCGAAGTACAGAGAGATATGCAATTGTTCAGTTTTCATATAGAAGAACAGTTGGGAGGCAGTAAACATTTTTTTTTTCTGCCCCAAGTTTTCTGCTTTGGTACTGTAAAATGTCAACAGCAAATTGCGAAGCAGTACAGTAAGGTGGGCTGCTTTGGGAAAGGGGGGAAGTGTGTCTTGAGTCATCTTGCTCAGATTTGAGCAACCAGGAATTAAAGTAAACAGCATGTTATCATTATTTTCTTTTTTTTATGGTAAAAAAAGATTATAGAATAAAAGAGCTTGCATAAAAACAACCCATAGTGATCACTGCAAAAATATATTTGACTTTTATGGTAGAACAGCAATAATTTTGTGACAGGATTAATTCCTGAAAGCAAGAACATTAAAATTCAAAGGCTTCTGAATATGGAAGGGGAACATTTTAAATAACCTGCCTTTTGAAGGTCAGCCCCATCCTATTCCTGTGTAAAAGATATGTATCACTTGATTTGTTTAGACATTAATGTACCCCCTCCTGATCTGACTGCAGCCTGGGAACACATACACAAGATTAATCTTATAAAGGAATTAATATAGTGTGTATTCTAGAAAATACAATTCAGAAAAACCCACTTGCACCTGACAAATTTGTACTAACCCACAATCAACTGTGAATCTAGTTCTTGGTGTTGAAGTGAAATATCTTAAATGATGCATGCTAATGTTCAACCTTTTGGTCACTGTATCGTTCAATTTCAGTTCAGCTTTATTTACATCTTCTCACTAATTTAATTAGCTACATGAAAGATAGGAGCTCAACTGTATCCAAATTCTTGTCTCTGGACACACTGTAATAAGCTAGCCTAACTTAGAAGAGGTGATAAAGCTGAGACTTAGTGACAACTTTTTTGGGAGAACCACTTCAGGAGGTGTAGGACTTCAGGGACCAAGGCTGTTGGGATTAGTGCACCCATTCCACTGAAGGGGTTGGTGATAGTCAAGGTACTCAGAAAGGAGTATCCCGGAGTAGCATTTAGGAATTGGAAGATGAAAACCCCTCCATGATGGAGCAATGGTTCTGAAGTAAAAACTTCTTGGAGATGAGGACAAGTTGAAATGCAGAAGATTTGAAGAGCTTCAATAAATGCTGTGTGAACTGTCTGAATTGCTACTTTGCCAAATAAAACAAATTAAGAGGAAGCTGTATCTAGGTGTCTATCTGTTTTTTGTGGGTGTGTTTTGGTTTCGGGTTGTGTTTTTTTTTAACCTTCACAGGACTTCACATGTCCAAAAATAAAGCACGCATGTATAAAAATACTAGTTTACTAAATGACCAGAACTGTGTGTCTGTTTTCGGTTAATATATTGCAGCAATTACCAAGCCTGGTAATACCATATGGAGTGTAAGTGGAGTTTTACTTGGCTGCTTGGAATTTCTTTTAGTTCACATCTATGTGTTTTGGGGAACAGTGTATGAATTCTGCCTGCCATCTGTGGTTGAATCCAGCTAGCTAGGAGTGTATGATCTGCCACTTGCAAGGATTAAAGCTTATCTTTTTCCTAAGAGGTGCAGTGACGTTTCCCTGGACTGTTGCGATCACCTTTAAGCCAGAACAACTTGGGAGAACAGTTTGGCTGAACCAGAGATAGTCACTTGTCAGGTTGTTTCCAGGGGTCAGGCAGTAGAAGACCTCCAGCGTTTGAGCAGAGGAACCAAGAGCCCATACCTGTATCTTGAAAACCTACAGACAATGGTGAGCGCTCTGTAGAGAAGAGCAGTTTGGTGTGCTGTATGGATGCTTTCTGTTCATGTAGCAGGAATATTTTTTTTGTTGCTGTTTTTAGAGAGAAACTAGCACACAGGCTGTACACCAGCACTGCTGATTGAGGCCTCCTGGATGATTCCTGAAATGTTTTGTAGTCAGCGAGTTTGAAATGGGCAATAATGCCTGGAGCGGGGAGGCTCTATGTGGTAGGCTCTGGAGCGTCCAGCTGGCAGCGGTTCTCTCTGCATGTGCAGTGTTTTTGTGACAAGGTGACAAGCTCCAGGGTTTTCCAGTGTGGGGAGACTGTGGAATTAACTATCAGCACAAAGAGGTGAACTAAAATGCCCAGAGGCATTCCTGCCAGGAAGAAGGATGTTAACCATTCCTACAACAGCAGTGTTTCCTTCCTTTTACTCCTTAATGTGCCCTAGGACATGCTGCATTTGATTTAAATGCAGTTCACAGAGGATATGATTGCATATCCTTCTTGATTTTGACATGATGCAAAGGATGAGTACTGCAAACCAAGCTCATGATTTGTATCTCTAGTTCCATTTAGCTGTTTTTGAACATATTATAATGCAGTTAGAAAGAGCAGTAATACTAATTACCTTTATGGAACCCTTGTTCTTTGGTCCAAATGATGTGGAAGAGGTATTCTGCTGAAGTGAATGAGCACTGGTCCTGGCTCAGAAAAAAAGGCATGATGAGGTTATGCAAGCTCATCGTGCAGAATAAAACAACAACAAGGAAACAAAAAACCAGAGCGGGGAAGTGCTGTCCAAAAGGCAGCATGCATGCAGGGGAATGCAGGGGTTGATGTGGTCTGAAACTGGTCTTTTATGTTTCAGGGCGTCCAGACTTTACACATCAGGAAGTGTAAATTAGAGTTTAAATGCTGTGGTATACAATAGATGGATTCGAGCATGGGGTTTAAGTTGTTTTTTTGGGTTCATACAGTCTGCCTCTGTTGGCTCTATTGGAGTTTTGTCTGTCTGCTTATAATTATGAAGAGTTGAAGACCCGTTGTGAGAAGTGCATAGACACTCTTAAGGTATCATAAACCCCTTTGCCTTGACTGTAATTGATATGCACTTGTGTGCACAGAGCACCTGCTGGCAAGGTTTGGACTTCCATGCCTCAGCCAGGTCTGAGGAAATCAGCTTGGGCTAAAACATGGCCTTATGCAGGCAGAGACACCGTAAACTTTCCTCTACCTGACCTGTTTACCTCCCGCATTTCGTCCTTTATGTACAGGGCTGCTTTCTGCTCCAGGTGGTAGTTTTATATGCAGCACGAATCTGTAAAGCAGCTGATGTATTCTGAGTTTTCCTATGAAAGGCTGTTGTTCTCTCGTGCTCTTGGCAGGGTGTTAGAGACGCTCAGCAGAATGTGCTCAGGAACTAACATCATATTTCTTTAAATTATGAACTGAATGGACGTAGCTACTGCTGAACTATGTATGGAGGAGATCCGGCTGCCTGTTGAAAATTGCCTGAAAGCTTCAGGAAGGAGAAATGGAAAGAATTTGCTTTGTGTCTCATCACACCAAACTTGAAAACTTGAGAGACTCAATCCCATGCCTTTTTAACAAAACTCTGTTTTAGCAACAACAATTTTCATAAAGACTGTTGACGGAGTTTTTCTGAGCTCTCGCTTCGATCTTCTGATGTTTCTTTCTAGTCCAGCCATTTCATGAGGAAATGAGTTGCTGAGGAACTAACCTGATAGGTACTCTTGAAAATGTTCCCTCATCCTACTAAGCAGCTGAAGTCCTTTTTTTCAGCCATGTTTAGGCATATGTTTGCATCCTGTGTGTCTTTATCATGAACAGGTTAAGTATCTTGTTTACCATGTTCTGTCAAATTTTTTTGCTATAATGGAGAAGGGGCATCTGAGATGGATCAGTAACTTTTATTGCAGGTGCCTTATGGACTAGGAGGGCACTCTCAAAGGCCTCTGGTCAGGGAAATGGGTGATTCAGAGCATCTGCCTAGGCTAATGCTCTGATCAGAGCTCTGGAGAAGCTCGTCTCCCCTGGCTATAGAGGCAGCCTCAGGAAAGTTGTCTCCTGTGCATGGAATTAGCTTTCAGGGATGCTTTCCCCAAAGTCCCTACTGCCCATTGTGCTGCCTGCTTTCAAGTCCTTTCCAGTCCTGCACCTGTTCCAAGTTTCCTGCTCCCTCTGTATCTATGTTGTTCAGTCATTTGTTCTGAATGTAGGTACCTTAAACGCATCTCTTTCGTGCATTAAGATCTGGTAGTTGTGAAGAACTGTGTTAAAACTTCTTGCTTTGCCCTCTTTACAACAGGATTAAGCATCTCTGTTGGCCAAGCAGCTGATGACGTCCTTGCAGGCTGAGACTCTCAGTCTTTCACAGCGCTGAACCTTTCTGCCTTGTCTGGTTTTTCTCAGCCTGCTCAAAATGCACTTTTCATTGACTTATGAGTGGTTTGTAACTGTCAGCCAGGAGCCTTACAAATGCAAAAATTAAAATTCTAGCAGGTACCTTTAAAGACTTGTTTCTGAACTGGCTGCTTCTGCCAATTCAGTCCTTCCAGATGACAACTTTTGTGTTTCAGAGCTCCAGTGCAGAGTGCAGCATTCGGCAAGTGTTTCTGTTGTAGTACAAATGTATCTGTAGCCTTACATTCTCACTTTCTGACTTAAGTAGCCATTAGTTGAAAAATATATAGCAAAGTTACTTCTACACATTTTTTTCCCTCTAAATACTCCCTGTTTACAGCATGTTTCCCTTTTCTTACTCAGGTCAAGCCGATTGTTTCACAGGCTCTTTTCTTTCATACTAATTACTATGTCTTTGTTGCCTCTGTCTGGTCTTTACAGCCATCAGGTCTCTCTGGATCTTTTCTAGCTTTTCCCTTTGCTTTTACCCTTCTAGCTTTTGCCATTAGAAACTGAAAAATCCCAATTCCTGATGCTCGCGAAAGCAGCAAGCGTAGACCTCAGTGATGCATGACTGTGAATTCTGCTGGGGCTTACTAGAAAGGCGCTCTCTTTGTTTTGGGGTGGCGTGTTTGTGTTGCTATTGGTTCGTGTCTCTGACTCGCTCTGTGGAGTTTGGGATTGAAACTCTTAGGCTTTATCTAGGATTTAAAAAGCAAATGGAGCATCACACTGACCTATTTCAGCCTTTTTGTTTTGCAAATGTGCTTTTGGAACTGCCCCTGCTATAATCCTGCAGTGCTATGGAAAGACTACAGCAGGGATGTTCAGTCTAGGATCCCCTGCAAAAGTGTGCAGCGAGCAAGCCACTTTACGGGAAAAAAACTGACTTCTAATTATAGATAAAACTCCGGTAAGTATTGTCTGTTACTCTGAAATAATTTGTACCCTTAAGTGTACATAAGTTGGTCTGAAGGACAAAATAGTTGAAAATATAAGAAGCATTCTAACCAAAATACATATCTTGATCAACATTAAAATACACTGACAAAACAAATCATAATGATCTAATACACAGACGAGCAATATGCACAGGTATACGCTATCAGAGCAATCAATATTCTCTGCTTATCTGTCTAAAGCATGCTGGTAGTAAAAATAGGTGGACTGAGCATATTCCCAGATGTGTGGATGGACGTGTCGGTGTTTAGGACAGGAAAACCAGATCTGACAGACCTCAAATAGCAATGATTTTCATACAGAATACCTGACTTTTCTGCTGCAGTATAAACACTGTATATAAAACTCCCTAAGTCCTGCAGTTTGCATGACAAGCCGTGAAAGCAGTTGGCAATGCGACTGTGAGGATGGGGTGGAAGCAGTGCCCGCTCAGGGGCCTCCTCTGCGATTGCAGAGAGAGCCCCAACCTCGGGAGCGGCGGGGCAGGGGCTACAGAAGTGGCGTCAGCGGGAGGCAACGGCTGGGAGCAGCTGGGGAGGAGGAGGCAGCACACCCAGCACGCCGACAAGGGTGTCTTGCTGCAGCTTCTTCTGCTGGTGCTCAGTAGCTCAGGATCACTCATTTAAAGTCAAACAGCACGACAGCTATTAAATGAAAACGCATGTTATCAAGG
This sequence comes from Astur gentilis, assembly GCF_929443795.1. Lineage (NCBI taxonomy): Eukaryota > Metazoa > Chordata > Aves > Accipitriformes > Accipitridae > Astur > Astur gentilis. The sequence continues at coordinate 33,676,465 of NC_064884.1, read as the reverse complement.
CCAGTGTGTATTAATTGCAGGAGCTGCCAAGCCGATCTGTTATTTTGCTAATTTTGTCTTGCTCTTCATCTGGCTGACAATGCCCAGGCTTTCTGGTAAGGTGCAAACTTTTTTTTATTTCAGTCCAGCTGTGGAGTTTGTAATTACCCAAGAAGTAACAGGCCTCTCAGGCTGGTGGTCTGCACCGCCGCAACCATCACCATCTCCTCTCCAAGAAAGAGGAGTCCCTGGCAAGACTGTGGCAGCTCTAACATAGCGATAGGCAGACTCCTGTGCTGCGCTTGCTGTCTGCCGCTCTCACTCCAGCTCTGCTTGGAAGTGGTTATTCTTGGCTGTCATACGTGAAACCCACAAAGGTTGATTCCGCTTGCGGCAGCGCTGCAACGAAGCCTGCTGTCTGGTAAAGCAACTGGAAAGCTGAGCAGCTTCTCGCACCACGGTGGTACTGGCTGCCTTGTGCTCTGTGCGGGATCTCGCTGCCTGGAAGAACAAAACCAAACCTTTTGTTCCTCCGCTGGCTGCATGCCAGAGTAACGGGTTTCAGTAACAGGAACACTATGGGCACAGTGAGAAAAGACTACTTTTCTTGCTGCTACGGTAAGATGGTAAAGGAGAATTAGATATTCAAAACCCCAAACAAAGGAAGGCGACGCTTTTTCAACGATGGGAAATAATACCCTGACCAGATGAGCAGTGTGTCTTTCCTGGAAGGCTGTATTCAAAATGTGGTCTTCTGGGTCTTGCGCTACTTGCCGTGCCTTCTGTAGGCTGGGTTGGAAGGGAGGCCGTGCTCCCAAGTTAGAAATCGGCAGCGTCTCCTGGACCCGATGTAACGCCGAAGTACAAACAACCAGACTTTGCCTAACGTGGCAGGAGGGCTCTGAGCAAGCAGCGCCGGCAACCGGACTCCCTGAGAGGTTGGTACAGCCAGCTCTGCGACCGCTGTCCTGCTCCCCTCAAGTACTGCTCGAGAGACAGGGCATGGAGGTAGACATCCTGCTCTTCTCAGTCTTCATACAACAAAATATCTCTACAACTCCCCCTCACCACACACGTTCCAGCTTCTTTTAAGGCTGTTTCACAGAGAGGAGAAACGTACTTCTGTCTGCTGCTCTCATGCTATGGTCAAATTTAGCTAGTAGCTGGAAATAAAGACAATGCAAGAAATGTAAGAATAAAATAGGTTTATTATAGCTATTTTACATAAAGTAATCAAGACCGAGCAAGTCAAAGAACTATTTGTATACCATGGCAATATTCTCGCTGACTCAAAGTTACCGAAGTACAAAAGACGACATACAAAAAGATGCATGCCTCATTTGCCTCTGTTTTTATTGGGACCCGTGATGAATGCAACATCCTGGGACAGTCAAACAAGATAGACAGCACGGTGTGTGTATATATAACATGTACTGTACACATTTTACTGTTAACACATCTGAAGTTCACTCACACATATCAATTACTTGCTCTAATTCTATGAGAATTTTGCCGGGGTGAGGGCAGGTCGCCGAAGCTTTCAAGCTTTGCAGGGAGCTATGGGATAACCAGCAGGAATCCTGCGCTCCGGCGTCTCAGGTAAAAGCCGCTGTGTGCTGCTCTCACACCGTGGAGGGTGTCGAGCTAGGTGTGGAAAAGGCTGAACAAGCCCTGAGCTCCGGGGAGAGACGGCTCTGGGATCGCATGTGACTGCTGTTGAGCACTGGTAGGTCCAAACTCATCCGCTGAGGACTGGGGTTTTTTCATTTTAGCATTTAGTAAGCATGACTCCGTTAGCTGCACAGAGCTTTAAACTACAAATGGAAAAAAGACGCTTCGTTCCTTAAATCCCGAATTTTGTTACAAAAGCTGGTGCTTAGATAGCGATTGCTTTTAATTAACAAAGAAAGACCAATTCTTTAACGAAAATACTCCCAGTAAATCAGGTGGGAAGTCCACAAATCAGTCTGTGCTAGACAGTGAAGTAACACGTTGGTCTGGAGCGTACCGGTCCCCGGAGCGGAGCACAGCGGTGGCAGTGCTGGGAAGAGCAGGGTGCCGCAGGCTCCCCTCTACGCCTCGGCCGGCGCAGCCGGAGCTGCTGGACCTCGGCTGCTCCAGTTCTCCGGCCCTGGGGCACGCTTGGCTGTGGCAAGGGCACCCCGCATCCAGTTTGGGGTGTTCCCACCTTGCAGTGTCTTCTGCACAAGAGCCAACTGGAGCTATGCCCTGGAGCCTGAACACCTCTTATCTTCTGAGCACAGGCATCTACCCACTTTTTTATTTTGTCACCGAAGGGGAAGAACATGTTCCTCATCTCGTAGGTTTCTTCTACGCTTCAAACTTAACTAAAGGTTTTGGTCCTTTTATAGAGGCAGAGGTTCATGGATACAGGAGAAAGGGGAGAAAACAACTGACCAAAATCCAATTTTTAGAGATACATCCCATTGATGAGGTAATCGGACTCTTCAGATGTAATGGGTCGAGCTTTTTTAAGCTTCTGTCTCACTAAACGCAGTCTGCAAGCAACCATAAGCAGCAGTAAAGCAGTGATGGCCAAGCCTAAGGCTAAGGGTAACACAGCACCTATAACGAGGTTAAGAGAAATTACACTTTATTTAATACACTGAGAAATTTGGTAGAGAAAACCTGAAATTTTTCTTTAAAAATACAGCTAGTCTGTCACTTAGGTGCTAATATTTGGAGCAACTCACGCTGCTAAACTAACTTGTATGATCATACGTGTTAGGAACAGTTCAGAATATGGAAGTACATTATTCAATTCTTGACTACAGTATCTGGATCTATAGCACCTGACTGAAAAACTAATATAGTTCAAAGGAACTCGGATGGTCAGTCTTACCTGTTTCTGGGACTGGACGACCACCTCCAAGCTGATCACTCTTTGGCACCATTATGCCATTCCCGTTTTTATCATCTGTTCTTTTCCCTGAGGAACTGTTATCTGCACAAAGTCAGGTAAGATAAATAAATATTGCAGTTCAGTGACTCAGGAAGTCTTATCCACAGGACACTAGAATTAAATAACATCAAAGCGCTTAAATTTATGAAAAAAACACGCCAGTTTAAGAACTTTTGACTCCAATTGTGTAACTTGAATTTTTTAAATAATGTGAAACTAGAGCTAAAATGTAAACTCAATTTTGCATCACAAACCACGGTGCATCTCAGCCAAACCCAAGTGGGGTCATTTTCCGCTGAAAAAAAGATGGATATAAATTCTCTTTTACAAACTTCCATAATGGGGTATAGAGCAATCTGAGCTAAAACATCACTAAAGCAGTTATATATAGTTGAAAATGAGGCCATTTCAAGTTGAGTTTTCTCCACCCTTGGAACTTGTAAAGCAGGAAACACGCAGGCTGGCTGCACAAATCACCTTAATTTTGCCTATTACCTGACACCTACAGATGCAAAACTTACATACTTGGAAGACATAAAAATACATGGGGAAAACATTTCGAAGAGGAGGACTTGGAGTCACTTCAGCTTTGTGTAGTACAGGAAGATGTTACAGAGCCTTGTAACCACACAAGAAGAGACAGTGCGTGCTTTGCTGCCAAGAAGCGTCCATCTTGGGAGCGCAGGTGGCTGCAGTTCTGCTTCATAAAAGCACGGAGTAACTCAGCTGGGACTCCCTCCTCCTGTCCTCCCACTGAAGTCCTACACCAACAGCTATGGGGACACTGCGTGAGTGACACGCTTAATCCACCAACATCCTCACAAATATCAGAAATACGCCTGTGTTTTTAAATGTAATGACTATATTTGGTTTTTACAGATAACATAAATATTGAAGGGCACTTTGACTGCGCTGTGATGTATTTGCTGGCAGCCCTCAGAACGGTGACAATGCCAGTGGAAACCCACTATGCTACAAGATCTGTAAAATATGAATGTGAAACATTGTAATTGGAATTACATATTGCGGTGGGCGTTATGGAAGTGTTTAAGGCAATCAGCTTGGAACATGCACTACGTGTAACTCCCACCCACCACCAGCAGCTCCGAAGAGCTGCAGAACGCATCCCTGTCAGTGGCAGCAGCAAATACACACGACCATTAATTAAACCTTAAATTGTTTCATTGATACTGGCATGAGGTTAGTGCTAATGTCCCCCCTCTAAGGCCCAACACAGCCTCCCAGGCTCTGGCTTTATTGCCCTGTCATTATGGCTATGGGGGCAAAAACGCTAACTTCACCTGCTAGGAAATGCCTTGGAAACAAGCCACAGCCCTCCTCCTCATTCGGGCTCTTTAAGATGTTCTGGCATGTAAAAGGGACTTAGGGAAATCCGAAGTGTAAACTGTACTGGCTTTAAGGTACCTCTGTGGTATCAGAGCTGTGCAAAATAACCTGAAGGTAATTGAGACCAAAACCAGCAGCTGTTTTCTGATTCTGTCTTCCCCAAATGAAATTACATGAGTATTTCTTTATTTTGGAAATGCCCAAAAGGCATCAGCTCTTCTTAGACATGCTACAGCCTGGATGACAAGGCTAGATCTGAATGCCTGTTTTATAAATTTGTCTCCCTGCCATTTGAGTAAAGGGGATATTTAAGTCAACCGCTTGTAGACATCTGGCAATTATATCTGAATATGGAAAGAAGCTTAGCGGGAAAATTTTGGAAGGGTAGAAGAATAACAGAATCCTTTCAATAAAGTTTGTAGGGCTTTGTTAAGACTTGTGGTTGTTCTTACAGGACTGGAGGGGCTGCTCAACACCTTATCTCTTATCAGCTAGAAAACAAAGGCAGATTTCCCCAAACAGGTTTAGGAGCCTGACACGAAGCATATTATATGGATTTCATTTTGTTTTCACTTTCTCTTAATGTTCTAGTCCATGCCTAGGAAATTGAAATTTATAGTCCTTTCCAGTTACCCTAAATTAGAGAGCTAAGTTACAGCTACTGCTGTCAATGCCTCTGCAGCAAAACCATGACTAAGTCTTGGGCACCCAGTCAAACGCTGTAATCCCAGCCCCGATCAGTACCGCACAACAGCTGGCGCGGGCAGCCTGGGGAGAGGCAGAGACCCTGTGCCAGGGGAATGCAAAGCTGTTACGGTGATTTATGCACTCAAGTTGGCTATGCCGGGGAGTGCAGAACCTCGGGCTGCTTGTGAATTCAACCCGTCTGTATGACCGTGTTTGCTAGACTGGCTACTGCTGCTTAGAAACCAGCCCACCGCTCACTCCAGTGTGCTTTGCTGCGACGATGTTTTTGCTATATTCACTTACAAATGCAGCAGTGCCAGAATATGCAGCTGGGCTTGAGAGCGTCCCTGGAAAAGGACACCAGGGCACTTCGGGGGCAGCCATGCAGAACTGCTGTGCTGGCCTTTTCAGGAGATGCAGTCGGGGTTACTTCACTACGGAGATATGTCTGCAAAGGGAAAGGACTCTTTTATTGACACCAAGTGCCTCTTCCTGCATCTGCTCCCAACTACGGAAGAAAATGTCCGGCCTTCCAGCTTGGGCAAAAGTAAACCATGAGTCTGTTGCAGAAGACTCCATGCCCTGAGTGCCTGAGGAGGTTATCTTTAAGGTGGCCTTGGTGTTCCCCTGGAGTCACCTTGCTGAAGAAAAATCCCACTGGAAAAGCAGGAGTGCAGAACAAGATTCACCCATTGTCAACAATGAAGGATTTGGGGGGTTTGGGGTTTTTTCCCCCTCTTTACTGTGACTAGATCCCCTGCTAGGTCAGGTAGAAGTTTTAAACAGTCTTTACCTTGGACTTGCATATTTTCACATTTTTGTACTTACGCATAAATCCTTAAAAATCTTGTATCAAGTCAGAGCCAAACATGAGAGGCTACTCGAGTAAAGAAAGCAGGTTAAGGGAAATCGGGAACAGAGAAACTATTAGGAGAAAATGGATTCTGGGACAACTTTCCCCTAGTATTACCCTCGTAGGCAGAAAACTCATATTCCTGCTGTGATGAACTACCCCACAGCCCAAAACTGTACAGCTTAGCCCAGCTGCTTCTGAAGTGGAGAAAAGACAAATATGGTGGCCCTTGACAGGGAGGTCCCTCTACTGGACATCTTTATCGGATTCTCAGAGATGAAAGCTGCTTATGGGGAGGCAAGTAGCAGAAGGGACCTGTCTTTATTGGTACTGTAACCACCACTGTAATAAAAACAAATGTAAAAAAGAAAACAAAGCAACTCCCCAGTCCTGCAACTTCTCGGAAAAAACTTCTGTTCTTCAAAAGTCAGCTGAAAGTTTCTGTATCAAGCATCCTGCCTAGCAGCCACCTACAATGCGCCACATGCTGTCTCCGGTAGGTAAATTACCCTTAATACTAACGCCGTCTCTTCCTTTGCCTTGCAGTCACTGGATCTAATAGTAATCACGTTTTTCCTTCCTGGCTTGTATTTCCGTGATGACCTGCAAATGCCAACTAAGAAATAAGACAAATGTTGCCCTGAATGGAGCATTCTCAAGTGAAAAGCTGGAACCTGTGCTGCCGCTGTAAAGCCACATCCCTTAATATGTATCTTAAGTAGACAGCTTTTCACCCTGTTGACATTAAAATCCTTAAAGCTTATTTTTGAAATTTATTTATATCAGAAGCCTGGATGCTTGCAAAGTCAACTCTAGGCCAACAAGCAACATTACTGTCTTGGTCCAACGAAGACCTTTACAGTGTGACTCGGAGGCACAGGTTCTGCCTTGGCACCGCCAGTGGGTGCGGCGCTATCTCAGGAGACAGTCCACCCCAGGACAGGATTTCTGCCAGTGGAATTGCTGAACTGTTGAGAAGGTTGGTAGGATTTCTGTTCAGTGCTGCTTACCTCACCTCAAAAATGCATCTAGCAATTATTTGCCCTCACCTCAAAAATGCGTCTAGCAATTATTTGCCCTCCTGAACGCTTTTCCAGATGGGCTTCATGGAGCTGTTCCAGTGTTTCTGTGTCTCTCATTTTTGTAGCACCTAATTATTAGATGTGGTCTGTAACTCCTTGAGATGGCAGTGATGGAGAGAAATTTAATTAGTGGACCTGGGTAGATTTTTAGGAATATGTTAGATGCCTGTCTCCTCAACTCCATAAAGACCGTGATGCTTGCCAGCGGAGCAGGACTTGAACCTCTCTGGACCTCTGGGAACCATGAATGTACGGCATGTGAGTCCTATGGAGTTTAAGTGTCTGCACGAGGAGGGAACAACTCAGAGCAGATTTTGGCAGTTGCCCTTTGGACCCAGGTACCTAGTCCCTCTTTATGTCCCACGACACGCACCCTCTTTGGAACTGATCCATAGGCGATTTAAAAACTCACTGAGCTTCTTGCTGCTTTTTGGTTGGAAGTATTGGGCTCTTGGGTCCTTCTATTCTACAAGGAAAGCCTTAAGTATCGTTTAACTGAAATTAAATTCTGACTGAGCCTTGTCAAAAGAGCAATATTAAAACCACAAGAGTTAAAACCAGACACGGTCAGCTGGAAATCATGCCTGTTTAAAATTAAAAAGATTATAACAGCTTCTCGTAGTACACTAACGACTGAAGCCTCATCACATTTTTTTAGTTTTATAATAATATTTTTCTTTTATTGTCTACTGCTGTGCAAAAGGCTACCTTGAAAGCAAAACTGGTGCAAGTAAGTCACTACGCAACGGGTAAACACAGAAGATGAATATGCAAAAGTGCCACGCTTTTACATGCACTTCCAATTATAACCTCTGATTGTAGGTGGCCGAAGTTGGTGACCTCAATTCTGGTTTTACTTCTGGGTTCACAAGCCCAATGGTTTTTGAGACCTACTTAAGTAGCTGACTTTCCACTGGCGCCTGCAATGCCCTTTGGCAATTTGATGTTTAGTTTGGGTGGCCCCGTATCAGGTGTTACTCAGGACTATGCGAGCAAGAAGGGTTTGGGGAAGACTTCAGAATCTTAAGTCATTCCAATAAGGAGCACCGAGGTCACCTACACTGCCAGAAAAGAGGGAGACATTTGAGAGAGGATTTTGCGATCAGTTCCTAGACATTCACCGCGGCAGTCAAACTCCTGAAGAGCATTGTTTTCACTCCCTTTGCAGTCTCCAAAGATGAAATATAAGCATCTGAAGAAACATCAAAGTGCCAACCAGGGACGTGCCCTTTACAAGAGTCAGCAGCAGAGGGCACTGAGCACTGCTCTGCTGTAACAAGAAAATAAAGCTGTTTATAAATAGCTGTGTCTTGGGGAGCAAGAATCAGGCTAAACCATGACGAAGTAAAAGTGGGAGGTCTCGTACTCATTTTAGACTCTGTGCACACAGTTTTGCTTTCATTCAGTTGCCATTTCAGATCATTTTAATTCACCAGCAGGAACCTTAAAAGACACACCAATTTAATTGCAGCTTCTGGAGCTTTACCAAGGCAAGGGTTGGTGACTCTGCCTGTAACATCACTACACACTGACTAACAACAGGCTTGCAGCCACTACAGAGAACACTACTGGGGACCTGGGGTTGCTTGTTACCAAAGACTGAGCCTTCTCTATAGTGATGAAAGGCTTCTCCTGCCCTGGAGACACACTTCAGAAAAAAGTGCCCACCATAATCAAGGTGTTACTTCAGGAAAATAAAAAAGAAGTCATCAGTTAGCACCGGGAGAAAAGCAATTACTTTCACCCAAGGTGAACAGTACTTTGTTATCTTCTCTTGAAGGTACTCCCCTACAGATTTAAAGAGCCTCATACATCAGCTTACACAGCTGAACCTGTGGCAGAATTTGTATTTAGCTCACTGCATGTTCTCTTCCTTAGACTGTACTCTTTTCCTAGCATTCCTACATTTTAACTTTCTTTCTGTACCTGGTAAGAACCAGACTTGACAATTATAAAGCAATACCTACTTGTAACTTAATTATTACAAGCTTCTTTCATATTTTTTACATTTGCAAATCTTTACTCTTAGCCAGGCACCAAAAGACAAGTTAAATAAATTCAAGGTGCGAGACATTTTCTTTCTTTAAAGAGAATGATTTATTGAAACGGATTAATTTCAATTCTTACCTGGCACAAATCCACCGATTTGTTTCTTTGGTCCCTGAGAAAGCGATTGGTTAGACATGTCTGCATCCACTGAGAGAAGCGGTTGATTTCTGGCAGTGGCTTTCAGGGTGTTTCCTGCAGAGAAGTTTTCATCTCTGTTTTCGGTCAGTCCTACAGTCCTTTGCTGGGTAGTGCCAAGATCTGCATGGGTCACTGCCTTCCGACCTGGGCTGACTGTGTTAACAGAAACAAAAATCATAATTTTTCTACAGAATTAAAGGGAATGAGAGTGTTCTGATGGAAGATCCTACTATATGGGCCTTGAGATAGGCTAAACAACTTCCTCAGGTTCAGACATATGATGAAATGTGAGTTCCAGATACAGAGCAAGTTACTGTTTGCCTGCTGTCAGCTGTTAAGCAAGAGTACACTCATGAACACTACAGTGAAATCCAGCAACTGAAATATCAATGAAAGAGTGGTCAGCCATCATGCCAATTCACCCTTTGATGATTTTTGTTCACTTAGCTGAGCCTAGGCACGTATCGAGGATGACTGATGCAAGCAAACAGAGCGATGGTGAATCAACTGGTTTCCCTACGTGCTCACATTTCCAGCGCTTCAGATTCTTGCAAGGCGTGTAGCTGCGCTTTGAAGCATACCTCTGAGGCAGCCTTTCTGATCAAGAGCAGGGTCCTTCTTTCCAGAATCATCATGCAAGTAAAGAACTGGTCTTTTAAATGTTCAGAACTCTTAACACAAAACCTGTCATTTGGGGACCTTTGACAGTTTTGATACGCTTTGAAGAAAAAGGATTTAATTTCTGAGCATCTGCTACATGTGGACATTAAACCTTCCCATGTGCTATTTCCGATGAAAGGCTCTATGGTGGGAGCAAGCTGCTTGCTCACAGGGAGAGAAGCCACAGAAGGGGCACCATTCCCCTTTGGTCATTCAGGCTGCGGTTACTTTCACCGTCTACGCTGTGGCCTGGCACACTCACGGTTCTGGCAGAAAGTTTCATCCGATCCGTCAGGGCACTGTCTCACGCCATCGCAAGCAAACGTGATGTCAATGCAGCAGCCATCATCGCAGATAAACTGGTAGCGAGAGCAAACGCCGACACAGGCTGTTGAGAAACAATTCCCAAATTACCAAAAGAGAAATCCGAGCAGTAAATACTGAGTCAATGACTAAAATCTGCAGCACCAAGGAAAAAGCAAAACCATGCTACGTCAAGAAGGACCACGAACAAGCCAGAAAGGTGAAGAAAGGCCTGGCTCAGCTATACGATGCTAGATTGACACAGAAACTAATGTAGCTAATAGCTGTTCCTGGCACCCTCATCACTATTTTGGCAACCTCTTTACTACAGGAATACTCAGCCTGGGGGCTGTTGCACCTTACACCTTGTGCAGCACCCCTGCAGTGCTTTAAACTCTGCTGGCCTAAGCTGAAAGGAGATCTTTCCAGGCTTAAAGGACCCAGGACAGTCCTGAAAATAAATAAATGAAATCTCTATGGCTGTAACTGCATCTCTCCAACACCAAATTCCTACTACCCACCCATTCTGTATTTCTGAAAATATGTTATTTTACACGCACACATATGGACTATGTGCAATCTTCTATGGCATGTTTTCTGCAACCTAATTAAAATACTAAAAGAACGCTTTGTCATTTATTTATGTCAGCAATCCATTGACTCCAACATAGCACATGCCAGAACAGGACTAAGCACAAGGTCTCACAAAAGACCTTCACCAGAAAGAACTGATTGCTGCCTGCTTTAATATTTAGATTCCCCTGGAAATGGGGAGTGTCCCTGGATATTTCATTTTGCATACTCAAAGCTCTCCTGAAACCCATTCTGACCTTGTAATTATCAAGTGTTTACATCTGGGCTTTTGTCTTTCCAACTGTGGTGTAGTTCGTTGCTTTGTAAAGCAGTATCAAATTCAGTGTTTGGTTAATGTTTTAACAGCAAATCCATTTGCATAAGGAAATCACAGCCTTTGGCTGTTACCCTGCTAAGTGCCAAAAAGCCGCGCAATGCTAAGGAAAGTACGGCAGAAACACAGACGCTCGTTTAAAACCCCTGAAATCATAGTTAGAAAATGCATCTCCTAAACTTCAGCACTAATAATAGCACAGGTCTCGCATGCATTAAGGCACCAGGCACTGGTTTAACTACAGTACTTGAATTGCAAATGTACTTGGGGCATTAGAAAAAGGAAAAAGGCAGCAAATCCTCTACGCGCTCCATCCAAAAGGTACCACAGATACCCACAGCAGCAAATAAATAAACAAACCAGCAAGTCTCTCTGGCTGCTTTAGCTGAATTAAACATTAACGAATACAACTCTATCATCCATTACAGGCATTGTTGAGCAGACTCATAACTGGTTTTTTTGTAATACCAATTTATTGCCACAGGGACTACCCTCTCAGGTAGAGATATTGCACTGGTGCAGAGCAAAGTTTTCACTGGTTCAGTTGAACATAGTGACGATGCTATTTAACTTTTACTTTGTGCCCGAGCAGCAGATCTGTATTAGCAACTTGCTAATTACAACATAATTAGAAGTTATTAATGAGTGCAGAATTGACAGCCACTGAAGTATAACTTACTTTCTACCTTTATGCTTTTTACATGTTTCTTGAGCTCAGAGTTTAAAAATGATGGGTCAGTTCCAGTTTTAGTTTCCCCAGTAACATAAGGCTTCGATAACAACCATTACACAGAAAACCTTACACGCATGAAAACGAGAAACCATCCCATCTTTTAGACTACAGATGCCAGTCAATATTATTAGTCTGCACCTCACACATACATTAACTGATTTTAACTGGGTCTTCCCTGTAGCACAAGCCCTGTCATGTTGCACACACCATCTGACTATACAATGAACTGTTAACAGTGTGCCTGCTACATAAGTCAGTATTTCATTTTTCCAACCCTGCATGCTTATTAGCAATACAAAGATGAACACTTAAATGCTTGAAAGTATTCTTTATTACTCTAACAAACAAGCGATGCTTGCTTGCTTTCTCACTTTGAAACAGCAATTCAAAGCTGAAAGAGATGTCATTACGTAATGAATAAGGGCAAAATAAAACACTGGAAATGGAGAGGAAGATTTCTGCCTACATTCAGACTCTTGCTCCGAATACCATACCCTGGATGTCACACAGGCAACGGCTCCAGGCATTTTCTCACCTACTGCAGAATGAACCATGGGCAGAACGGTCACAGAGACGTTGTCAGAGCTCCGCTGACCTGCAGTGTCTGTCACAGTTAGCTGGAAAATATACTCGCCTTCCCGAATGTGAGACAGTTTCAGTGTTCCTGGTTGTGGTACCTGATTAAAGAAACACAGCGAAAAAACCCATACTGGTATGAAGGATCTGTCCGTAAACTTCTGGGAATAAGGAGCTCATTTCTGTACAATGTTTCATACAGATCAAATACTTCTCTTAAGCCTAGCCAGCCCACTCAAGCACATGTATCAACTTGTAACGTTTTGACCTCTTTTTGCATCCGTTTGTAAAAATAAACTCACTTAACATTTATGTATTGTTTTTCATGGTGCACTCAGTTAGCTGGAGCTGTGGATCTTAGCACTGGAGAATAAATGGAAACATACATTTAACTCATTTTTTCAGGAATTAGAAATGTAATTTTAGAGGGTAGGCAGTAAAATATTATGAGTATTTTGCTCTCTATCGAGCTAGTCTTGATAGAGCATACATGTATGCTGTATCCACAGAAGTTACTTTTGCTATATATTGATTTACGATAAGGTGACTGATAGCATTGCTTTATTAATAAGACTGCCCACCTCTGTCCAGTATGACATTTCATGTAGTCACTCACAACTTTTACAAATTGCTGGACTGAATTTTTCCATGCCCCACACTGAATTTCCATGCCTTGCTCTGAACCAGAAATAAGTTAATCTATAGTGAGTGACTGAAACATTAGGTTTCAGAAAGTCATGTGACACAAATACAGAAACAGCTTAAATTGGACTAGATCATTAAGAAATTAATAAAATAACTTACTTTATGATAATTTAAAACAGGTACCAAACTGGCATTACTAGTACACTAGTCATTTAGGAGTAAGTTTGTATAAAATGAGTGTGATATTTGTAAATGTTGAACTTTTTTTTAACCTTGTGACAATTACCAGTCATAAATAACTCCAGCTGTCTGAGAATTCAGTAACACATACTTCAGTAACTACAAAAAAGTGCTGCAGGTTTATTTGACATGTAGTGCATTTTTACAAACAAGGCACACAGGGCTATTTTTATAAGGAATTGAAAGGTACATTAAAATCCTCTGTGATTATCTTTAATATTAAAAACAAAGTTCAATGAAGATCTTTGGTTTGCTTATTTAAAGTTGCTTTTCATGCCTAAAAGAGAACCGGAATTTTTGATAAATATGATAATAGAGTCCTAGACCTAGCTTGATAGCAGGGTGTGTTGATAAATGCATTTTTCTCTCCTGCTAAGTCAATTTCCTAACTGAAATTTCTTTCCTTTTCTATTTATGCGAATGCACTCAGTTATCTGATCATGCTGTTGATTACCTCCTGATGGAGTATATGACCCCTTAGAATTTTATTCTTTAGGCTATTACAGAAACGAATATCCTCTAAAAACCACCTGCTGCCATTGACCACGACGTCTGGGAGAGCAAATACGGTATTTAAAACTCATGAGCCGTGGAGTCCAACTCTCTTCTCAGTGCAGAGCCAGAGAAACGCTACTGACTTCCGAATATGCCGCCGCTCCTCTTGGCAACCTCTGTGCTTTCCTTTTTATCTCCATCCTGCCCTGAAGAATGCCTGGCTGTATCCGCTTTCTTACAAACTTTGGCTCAAACTAGATAGTAAGTTTTCAGATAATCAGCATTTAGAAAAAAACAACCCATAACTGCCCCCAAGTGTCAGGGAACTGTGCAGCTACAGCACATGGGTAGCAATCTGAGAAGTACATTATCTAAGAAGTAATAATCAGTCACAACAGAAAAAAAAATTTTCCGCTGGCTTCCTTCTACAATATGATAGCATTATAGCAGTCCTTCCCCCCTCCTCTGCCCTCTATTTATTCTTTGGTACGTAAGCGCAATGCAACAGCTGCCTTTTATCTTATTTAAACACAATCTCATTCTCCCTTGTAGCTATGGACTCATATATTGTTTTCTAAGAATAAATGGCATGAAATCCAGTCACTTCAGGACAGCAACTAAAGCACTAACGACAGCAACTGAAGACTGTATGAAAAAAAATCACCATTATTAATTCAACTCTAAAAATTAAATTATCATGGTTTATCATCAGGGTACGTATCTGTAGGAGAAATCCCTGCTCATTTGAACACAATGGAAAAGTATTTATTTAAGCATGAACGTCAAATATGTTTTCCATTATCAAATATAAAGAAGTCACCAAGATTAATGTGAATTTTGCAGATTTAAATGGACATAAGACTTGCCTCTATTTTGTGGAGTGATTTTGAGTAAAAAACCGTGAACTTTAAATTTTTAATTAACTTCTAATTTTTGTCTTCCTCTAGATATATTACTACATCACAGATTAATTTAAAGAGTATTTAATTGCTATTTAAAGAAAATAATGCTGCAAAGGGTCAGATTAAAAACTCCTGATAATAAAATGTTCATTTTATCCAGATGTTATCTAGCAACTGTTCTTAAAGCTTTGTTCAAGTCTGTTCTATGTATTATGCTGTTCGCACTCCTTATCAAAGCCTTTCGACCTTTTAATTTTCAAGCCAATAAAATCATACATGAAGATAAGCAAACTCACGGTGGTCTTTGCCATGACAGTTTCAAACTGCAGTACAGCCTCGAGTCATTCAGGACTGGCTCACCGTAGTCATCCTTCCAAAGACGTGGATCTTGCAGTAGAAGATAGAACTTTCAAAAGCACGCAGCACTGGCTTAACTAACAGTTTTGCAGAGCCCTGCTGCATTTTCCGTGAGGAGTATGTTTATAAAAAGTTGCTTGTGTATAACTTTCAGTAGATATTCACCAGAGAAACCCAATTGTCTTCTTTGGGTTCATCCGGTAGCATGTTTCCTAACCGTGACATGGTGAACTTTAATTACCTACACATAACCTACACTGCCTTCCAGGAGACTAAGGAAAAACCACTTGCTCTGTTGGGTTTTTCCACGGATGGCAATTTTAGGTTTCAATGCATTTAGCTAGCTCTTTGTGTTAGGCAAAACTCTGGTTTGTTCCATCATTACACATCTTGAGTAACTTTGCTGATATTGGTATTTTGTCTTTGATATTACTGAGCTGAACAGACATAAGCAGAGACTGCCAGGTACTGCTCGTGGTGGCACTGGCACGCATGGCCTCTCGGGTTTTGGACTGTTCCTGTTGCTGATCCTGTCCTGTTTAAACTCTTCCTATCCATTGGCAGCATCTCAGCAACAGTAGGGTCTATGGTCCACACCTTCTCCCCTTTATATGTCCCTCCTGCTCTGGGTGGAGCTCCTAGTGTGCCCCGAATATTGCGGGCTGTGAACAGACTGTGAGTAGACTCTGCGGGTTTGAGACATTTTTCCTTTCCTTTTCTCCTGCTCCTAGAGCATTCACAAGAATGGGTGGGATGGAGAATCCCTCTCTTGATGGTTAATTTTAAGTTGAAACCCAAATGCAGCAGAAATTGTATGGATGTAATAAAATAGTATCCCAAGACATCTCATAAGGTCTGCATCACACATGTCTTTGCAGTTTCTCCATAAGCACTGACAGAAGACTGTTGGTGAAAATACCTTATTATTTTTAGTAACTGAATTACTGAGGTGTCTCTAACCTGGACCACAGCAGCTGAAAACCAAGTGCCGTGAGCACAAGCAACGGTGAGAGAGAGCAGAGCTGAAATACAGTAATTAGCATCTACTAGTTTGCTGCTGGCTGTCTGATGTCATCCTGGATAGAGATGAACTGTATAAACTGCCAGAAATAATCACTGAAACAAAAACTCCCCCGGGACACGGTATAGTCCCCATCACTGGAGGTTTTCAAGACGTGATTGGACAGATGAAATAATCTCATCTAGGCTCCTTGTCCCACGAAAGGTTAGACCAGATGATCTTTTGAGGTCCCTCCCAACCTGGGCTGCTCTATATTTCTATGAAATAAATGCTCAAGTTGCACAGTCATCCTACTTTTGGTGCCTGGTAGCCATATCCATTTGAATACATTTATTATTTTTAGCTCTACATTTAAAACTGTATGAACACAACAATCTGCAAGTAACTGGCCGTGTGCAAGATTGCACGTGTACCTTCATTTCAACCGATGAGTCACCTTGCAGCAGCGTCCACTCGTACTGCACAATTCCACGGTCATCTGAACTTTCTCGGCCATCCAAAAGCACCCAGTCGACAGGTGACTGCAGCACAACATCTTGTCCCGCCTTGCACTGTGGGGGCTCGTCGTATTCTTCTTCTTCAATAAAAAAAGAGAAGATCCGTTATTTATCAGGGGAAGCTGAGTGATTATTTATATAGAACATATTTTTTCTTGGCTAAGGTATCGATTCACCACTGTGCAACTTCCTGGAAGATAGGACTTGTTCATTAGCGCACATTTTGTTAAGCGAAGTATTATCTACCTAAATTTTAGTTAACTGTTCCATATGCGGTGATGTCTTCAGGAAATAACTGCTACATCAGAAACACGTGGCATAGAAAACTTCTCTGTACGTGGATGTTTCACTAATACAAGAAAGAGGATTGTTAGCATCAGCGTAGTTTTTTAATCTGAACTAAGGAAAATGGATTTAAATATGAATTACATACATATTCAGACGGCAGTTACTGCACACCTCTTAGAGCATTCTGCATAACTTAACAGGCTTAGTCTCTTTTTATAATACATCATTACAGGAGTGAAAGACTTACTTAACATAAGCTGGCATCCTGGTGAAGCAGTGCACATAATGATGAAAAATCATCAGAAATGACACCAGTTTTAAATGCCTAATTTAAGATATTCAAAGCTTGATTTTCAGGCTGTTTGGGATTTGCAGCATTTTGCTATATTCAAAGTACAATTCTTATTGATTAAAATTGTAAGTACTAAGTACTTTTGCCAATCAGACCACAAGTTTTTCAGGTTAGACTAACAAAACCCATGAGAAGTTAAGTGACGTGGCCTGTGAGAAGAGGTTTAAGTCATTTGCTCTGCAACCTTCAGGCAGTGCAGGGAAGGGAGAGGGATAAAACTTAGTTCTATAAGTCAGCGTTTGACAGCTTCAGCCGTTCGACAGCTTCAGCCACAGGATTGTATCTTTGTGCAGTTCCCCGCTCAAGTTTCACTCCTTCTCTGGGCACGGGATGTTCCTGGCACCCTGAAGGGCCAGGGTGCTTTCTGCTCTTCAACCTCTGCGCAGGATATCCTGTAAAGGATATCGATGTCAAGCTCAGAGAAGCATCTACTGAACGCTAGGCTGTAACTTAGAGCTGCACAAGGAAAGAAGAGGCGCTTCCACAGCAGTGCAGGGATTCTCCCTTGCACATCGCCTCTCCAGTTTCAAGAACTTGCTTGAAGGCATGGAGCTCATTGGAGCAGCGGGACAATTTCTTATCACTGGCTGAAAAGCAAACTTTTTATTTCTTGTTTTTCTCAGTAGTAGGTAAGGCGTAGAAAATTTCAAGGCAAATGCCTTAAGTTAGGAAAACCTACAAATAACTGAAAACAGGGTCTAGTAATAGAAAGTATGAAACGGTTCTTGCTCATGCAGCTGGCACAGGAAGCGTTGCCCAATTTGTATACGCTCAGTTCTCAAAACCAACTTTGTTTAAAAAGCAACACCTAGGTCCCCAAAAAAATATTCTTTGTTAATAAACACCATCATTATGGTGCCAAGGCAACTTTTATTTGGTATATATGAGTTACATACAGTCTTCACACGATTATTTACTTTACTAATCACTGCCAAAAAGAGACCAACTTGGGTGTGAAACAGCACAGCCCATTCTTCCGCTGCTACCTTGGCAGGTAGTTTCATGTCACCCGTCTGGTTTAAATGACTCGATCAATGCCCTGCAGGGTCAGAGACGAGCCCCACTCCCCATGGGCCCCAAACAATAAGGATATTCTCTTCCCGGACTAACTTGATACTCCAGCAGCCTGAGTTGCAATGGCAGGACCACTTCACGCCGGGGCAGGTCACAGAAATTCATGCCAGCTCTTTGCTAAAGATGAGTGAGGGACCACACTCAGGCCTCTGGTCCCAAGGGATGGAGGCACCATGCCCTTGCTTGTAACCCACCAGAACATCTTCAGAAAGGTAAATCAGTGGCAAATCAGCTCATCTTTTGCTCTGGTAAAGAAAAAAACTGGCCTGAGAGAAACATCTAGCCTATTGAGCTAAAGACTCTTTTTCCACAGCAAAGTTTTAAGCAATGGAATATATTATCCTTAGCGAGAGAAACACCTCCAAATCTGGGGAATACGTGCTTCTAAGAAGTCAGCATAAAAAAGCAAGGAGGCATACTCAGGAGCCACTTACAACCACCGCTCACGGGAGTAAAGGACTATCAGCCACAGGTTAGCAGAAAAATCAAGCTCAGAAAGCATCTTTTAACTTCTGTTTCTAACTTTTATTTCGGTTGAACGTAACTGAGCAATATGAAACTGATACACCAGGTCAAACACTCTGAGATGGTGGAGCTGGCTGCTTTCTAGAAAAGGGGCTGCAACTTTCTGGGCAACACTTTTTTTCTTTGGGGGGGAACACGACAGGCTTAATTTATTCTGCTTCCTCCATCCTTTACACAGACTTGGTCTGCCAATAATGAAACTGCCAGCTAGTTGTCTAAATGAAGGCTTAGTTATAAAAGGTTATTTCACTGCCAATTCCTGAGTGTCTTTGATATTAGTTTACGTTAATGTTGAGTCTTCCCTTTGCTCACCACTAGTGAATAGCACAGAAGGGAAGTCAGACATTTCTGGTAAGGCGCTCAAGTCCTCTTTCTTTCTACGTCAAAAATTTAAAAATTTGCCTAACAAAGGCAAAACCAGTTACCTCTTCTGTCAGTATAGGCACATGGGGTTTCATTGTTAACAGAGCACAAACCGCCTGGAAGTGCAAAGTAAATGCAGAGCCAAACCAGCACAAAGTGGGTGTAAAGTGAAGGACTTAGATTTACACTGATATGTTCAGTCTCAAAAATTCATCCCACCGCTGACTGTTCTGGAAGTATACAGAGATACACTTGATCTGAGAAATACGTATCTGTTATTCATTGCTCCCAGAACCAAACAAGCAATTGGTTCTGTTTTATTGAAGATCTTTAACACAAATGAAACCACGACACCCTAGAGATCACTGTCTACTAATGCTCAGAAATATTTTGGAATTATGAGGACACCACGTTTATGGATACATGTTGGTTTGGGATTATCAAAAAGAACACAGCAGAAAACTCAACATCACAGTACTCTGAAAAAAAAACCCCAAAACCCAGGTAAAATGCGATCCCTTTGTGAAAGAAAATCTCGAAATGAAAAGCTCTTATTTCCTAAATTCAGTCATGGGGGGTGACATAAGGGAAAAGAGATGTGCCTTCATCATCCTGTGGCTATGTACTGTTGTTCAGATTAATTTTTCAATGTAATTCAAGAATGCAGTGGTAACATAACATCAGACGGCAAAATAATTCAATCTCAGTTTTCTCTCTCCTGGTCTATGTCATGGCTGACAGATGTTTGAATAAAAGTTCATTCTCCTTTGTGGCTCTGCTTCAGCTCCAGTGTAATTGCATGAAGAAGTCATAGTCCCGTTTCTGATACCACCATCGCACACAGGGCTGACTTCTAAATAAACCCAACAGGACACAGAGCAACTTGCGGATTAGGAATTGAAATTGCCTTGCAAGCCCAGCGCTGATAAGACATGAATGCTGCCAAAAAGGCAAGGTGTTCAAGAACTCCAGAATTCAAGAACTCAAGGAATTAGAGAAATCCAAGATTTTGAATAGGTGGAGTATCGTTTGAACAACAGTTATTATTTATATTGTGCCGTAACTGCACCCTACATTAGGGCCAGTTTTAATGGAATTAAGGCAGTTCAAAGTGATGAAGGACATTTGAAGATGTTTTCAAAGAAGCCTTATTCTCTGTGACTTTGATGTAAAATCTAGTCTTAAGCCTTCCATCTCGCAAATGCATACAGGGTTATAAAACACAATCACCCCCAAGCTGCTACATAAATAATACTGTGGAACTAATACTTTCCCTGTTGAAAATGTCAAAGTCATACCTTGGGTTTTTCTGGTACCTCATCTTTACTGCCGTAAGTTCCTCCCTATAGCTCTCTAGCTTACCCGCCCGTGTACTTTGCAAAAATTACTTCAGCATTATAACTCCTCTAAAAATTGAGCCCCAGCTCTCTCTTATTTCCAGGAGATTCCCGTTGGCATTCTCGTAACAGGCAAGACCGGACGGACCTCAAGCCTGAGGGAGCAGTAATAGCTGGTGCCATCCGGACACACAGTTGTCACTCACACCACTGCTAGGCTTTCTTCGTGCTGGACGCCACGACTAATTTACTTCAGCGGAGATATATCGCTGAAGAAGATGAAGAAGAGGACATTTAGGCAAGTATTCTCAACAGAAGGTAATGAAATTACGACAACAAGAACTAAGATGCGACTTGTTTTAACAAGAGGAGGTGGGGGAGCGCGACCAAGTTCTTCGGATCAGATTCTAGGAAACAGGCTCCAAATTTAGAAATACAGACTTGTTTTCCTCTACAGCTGCTTGCTCTGGATTCTGTTGTTCTTAAACGCGCTCCAGGGTCGAACGAACGGCTGCCTCCGACGCGGGCCGGACTCCGGAGGCGGTTACACAGAGTCCCCGTGCTGCCTCTGGACTACCGGTGAGGTATCCTCGTCTCCTTCGCTCGAGCTCTCACGCTCGTAAGCGGGAAAAATTCCGCAGTAAGTGAACGAGAACCCCGCTCGGGTGGCAGCACATGGACGGCACCCCCACGAAGACGCCTATGTGCGTGCTCCCGAGCTCCGGCACCAGCTCCCGGCGCAGCCGGCGCCGGCCGTTCACACCCTCCCGGGCGCCCAGCACCCCCCCGTGCCCCCGGGGACCCCCACCCCCACCCCCACCCCCACCCCCCCGCGCCCCCGGGGCCCCTCTGGTCCCCCTGGGGGTGCGGTGCCCGTGGCCCCCCCCGTGCCCCCGGGGACCCCCCCCACCCCCACCCCCCCGCGGCCCCTCTGGTCCCCCCGGGGGTGCGGTGCCCGTGGCTGCCAGCCGCAGGCCCCGCCGGCAGGGTCGCTCCCAAGGGTTTTTCCGCGCCCGCACGGCCGGCCGAGCCCTCGGGCCTCTCTCCCGGCCGAGGGGGGGCCCCGCCGAAAGGCCTCCCGCCGGCGACGACGCCTGGCCGCCCCGCCACCCCGCTGCCGGCACCGCACGGACGGCTGCCCCTCCTCGCCGGCGGACCCCCGGGGCAGGGCGCGGGGCGGCAAACGGCCGGCGGGCGAGCGGGCCCGGCCGGCCTCCGCGCCGCCATTTCCCTCCCGCCGCGGGGCCGCCGCTCCCCGCCCTCCCCGCGCGAAGCCATCTTGGGCCGGGCCCCGCGCCCCGCCGCCCGCGGCGGCCCTTACCCGGCGGCTCGGCGGGCGGCGGCGGCGGCGGCGGCGGCGGGGCGGCGAGGCCGGCGGGCCGGCGGCTGTAGGTGCTGAAGCCGCGGTGCGGGGCGAAGCGGCAGACGGGGCGGCCGCGGTGCGTGCAGTTGAAGAGGTAGCAGCCCAGCTCCGCCGCCGCCGCCGATCCCCGCGGCCGGCCGGGCCCCTGCACCACCGCCAGCGTGCAGCGCGGCTCGGCGCAGCAGGCGTCCAGGCACTGCCGCCAGCCCGCCACGGCGGCGGGCGCCCGCAGGAAGGTGGCGCCGGCCGCGATGGAGTCCTTGGTGCGGATGATGGAGTCGGGCCTGGCGGAGAAGCTGCTGCTGCCGCCGCACGGCTCCTCGCCGCCGCCCGCCGCCGGCGCTCCCGGCTCCTCCTGCTGCAGCTGCCGGCGGAACTCCTCCAGCAGCGACTCCACGCCCGAGATCTGCGAGCGCAGGTCGGCCAGCGGCGCCGCGCACCGCCCGCCCGGCAGCACGGTCCGCCCGCCCAGCGCCGCCAGCAGCACCAGCACCAGCGCCGCCATGGCCCCAGGCGGCGGCGGCGGCGGCGGCGGCGGCGGCGGCGGCGCGCAGGCGGGAGCGGCGGGACCGGCTCCCCCCGCCGGCACCCGCGAGCGCGGTGCGGGGAGGCGCCGGCCCCGCCCGGCTGCACGGGGCGGCGCGGCGGCGCTCAGCACCCGCCGCCCTGAACAGCTCCGCCGGGCGGGGCCGGGGCCGCGCCCGGACCCGCCCCCCCGCCCCGCCCCGCCCCGCCCCTTGCCCCGCCCCGCCCCCGGCGGGCCGCCCCGCCCGGCGCCAACCCGGCTCTGCCCGGCGCCTTAAACTAAGCGGGTTTCTCTAAGAACGCGCCTTAAAACGGGTTCCCTTGGCGACGGCGTCAGGGAAATTTCCGCGCCTGAGTACTTGGAAAGGGCTCCGTGCGGTGAGGTCACACCTACGAAAAATTGGGGCGGGTGGTCACTGAAATCGGTGGTGGGTGTGGGAATAGGAGGGAACAACACAAACAAAAAAAGAAATTGTGGAGGGCTCCATCCCAGCTGCAGCGTTGCTGCTCAGAAATGAAGAAAAAAAGCCCAGCAGTCAAAAATGTAATGAGCAAAGTTGCGACTTCTTCAGTTTTAGCAAAAAATCCCGGGTGGGCTCCTGACCACCTGAGATGGTGGGAGATAGCTGCTCATGCAAGTTTTTGAAGTAAAGGCTCAGTGAGTGTTGGAGAAATGCTTCAAATTAAAAATCATCAGGTTTATGTCTGTCATAACTTTTGTTTTAATTTTGTCAGGAAATAAGGCCTTGCTCATTCTGTGATACAAATTATTAACAGTAAGAGCTCCCTGAAAATCAGCAACCCTCAAAATAGCTGCCTTACTTTTTTTTTTGTCAGGTGAATGGTGCCTCAGAGCACTTGAATGGCACATTGAGAACTATCTACTAGCGTAAGAAACATAAACATGCTAGTAAATATATAGAGATGGCGATGGGCTTTGCGCTGCATACAAAGGGGGGGTGTTTGTATTTTTTCTTTAGTAGTGACAGGTCAAGGGGTAACCCTGTTTCCACGTTGGTTTGTTTCATTCTTGAAAACATCTTTAAGCATGGACTCATCTGTTTCTTGAGTTACCGGACAAGTCTTAATAGCTCCATTAAAAAAAAGTGATCGTTACGGCAGAGTATTTGGAATATCCTTCATACTTTTGGGTTGGTTTAGGCCACGTTCCCAGCATAACTCAGAATTGCTTCTAAGACAAATCTGTTTTCATACTCTGCCATCGTGGGGCCTTAGGTGTTGCCCAGGAAATGCACGTGCAGCTTATGGTTCAGGTTATGATTTTTCCTCCTCCCCCAAGTCACGGGACTGCAGTTCAGTGATTCTTTGAAGCAGGTTGGCCCATCAGCAGTGCAGCTTTTGGAGATAGCTTTCCTCTGTCGATGTGCTCTATGGGTTCTCTAAATTTCTAGAAATTATATCTTTGAGACTTTCAATTTCCTATCAAATTTAGTTGAAACCGGTCAATGCGTTCAAAGGTTATAGGAAGATGGAGCAGCAGCAGGTAAGATGATGTAATCTTGTTTTTGTTTTGAAAATCCGGCTGAAATGCTGTGAGTTTATTTTTTAGGAAATTTTTGGAGAGGTGATCGATCTATTCGTCACAGAGGTACAGACTGTGAAGCACTGATTTGCCAGCAGTAACACTAGTTTGCTACCGCTCTGCCGTTGTACCTGCTGCTACTACTTGTGCCGCCAGAACGTAAACCGCAAAGAAAGCTCATGCCGCCACTATGGTGGCTGAAGTTGGCAGAAGGAGCAAATGTACCAGGTCATCACTTCCTCATAGTCACCGAAGCTTTGGGGCTCTTCTGCTTGAGCAGAGCCTTCCCGTTCTGGATCAGCACACAGCCAGTGTTGATTAGTGGGGGCCCATTTACAGGGCATAGTGGGTCACTCATGCCACCACCCTTGGTCTATCCAGTTCTACCAGAAAGGTGGCCCCTGGTTGTCAGCAATGGTGACAGCACCTCTGGGTTGTTCTTGCAGAAATCACTGAGAGAAATGTTGATTTTTCTGTTGCTTTATAACGGGGAAGCTGCGGTTGGAAGGTGTCCCCAAGGAGAGCAGACTCTTCGTCAAGCAGGTGGGCATTTAAGAGGTGAAGAAGGGTATGGCTAAAGAGAAGTAACTGTACCGTTGGTTTGCTTCAGTGGCACTTTTGCCTGTTTGATGGTTAGCAGATGTCCAAGTGTTTTCCCGAGTTAGGGTAAGGATGACATGCTTACAGTTGTGCTTGGAAGTGTTGAGGCCACCCTCAGATTAGCAAGAACGTGCAAGTGCAGCAGATTTTTTTGTATTGATGCTGGAGCAGAACTCGTTTTGTTGCCCATTTTCTTCTATCAGAACGTGTATCTCGTGTTACTTTGTCCTTGGGAGAAAGATGACGTTTGTAGTCATGCTGAGCTTTTTTCAGAAGGTGGCAGCAGCTTATTGCTTATATAACACAGATTGCTGGTAGATGTTAATGTCTACCTAAGTGTACTTAATTTCACATTTCTTTGTTGGCTTATTGTTGTGAGTGCCTTAGATTTTCTTTAGGTTGTGGAGTTGCAAATTGAAATGATTATTTAGTTTATAGTAATACTTAAAAGATATTTTATTCCTGCCTATCATCAAAGTGGAATTTTGGGGTGGTTCGATTTTCAAGCAGAGGGCATTGGAGGTTCATAAAGATATTTGTCAGGTTTTAGTTCTTTTTTCCTTTTTCAAAGGATACATGTATGTACCACAGTTTATTGTCCAAAATGTGCACTTCATAAGACATGGGACAGTTAAAGAGACTGCTAGCTTTCTTTTCCAAAAGTGGTGATTAGATAACACATGTATTCTTTACATCTAAACAATACCTGGCAGAGTAATACAGGGATTCAGAATTAATGAACATTCATGTTTCCAACCATCTGTTGATTAGTTTCAATCCCTATTCGTATTCAAAATTCATAAATCACTGAAACTATGGGAGTAAGAGATGAGTGCATCTGCTTTCTCTTCCTTTAAATATATTTTTTCCAAAGTAAGAGAAGAACAGGAATAAAAAAAAGCAGGGGACAGAAAGGTAATGGAGTAGGATAGAAAGAAATAGAGAAGGTAGAAAGGGAGCAGGAAGAAAAGGCAAAGTTACATCCAGGCTTCCCCATCTGAAGCGCTTTCCTATGGACTCATATTTTCTTTTTTTTTGTTGGAATATGTGCTTAGAAAACAGAAGTAAGTCTTCCTTTTCATTTGATGTCTTCCAGATGCTCTGCAAACAGTAAACACATAATGCAAACTTTTATCTGCAAAAAAATGTGTCATCGGCATGACGCTGTCATTAAACACATTTTCTCTGTTCCAGCTTGCTTGTGAGAATCTGTCGAGTAAACACCCATGATGGATACAAATCAGCCTGGATGCTGGAGTCAGCCATTGATTGACAGCTCAGTTTGAGCAATTTGCCCACGAATGAGTTGAAGTGATAACCTTTTCTTTGCTTCTTGAAGATTCAGGTTTCTGACCGTGAGAGTGAAAGCCGAGGCTTTCAGCAGAAATTCCAGAGGGTGGGGTGGTAAATGTTAGCAGCGGGAGCGGAGGAATTACAGCTGTATAACTCAGCTTTTGTGTTTTGTCATTTTTAAATATTTCCCATCCCTCACAATCAAACTTGTATAATGCTATGGTACAAGTGTTATGAAAACAGCAGGAGGAATCCTTTTGCAAGCTCCTAAATGATAAATGCAATGTAATAATGAAAATGTTTCATATGGTATTGATTATATGTACATCCCACAGGGATGCAAGTTAAAAAGGTACAACCAGTTACAGCTTTAGATGGTTTTAGTCCAAGTATGGTAAACAGTTTTCCTTGCCCTCTTTAAGCAGAGAAGAATAGCCAAGCCCAGCCTTGCCAATATGTGTGAACGCGTATAATTGTGCTTGTTTTTCTAACTGCTATATTAAATATCAGTGTTGCAAAAAGTGAGAGCTCTACTAGTTGATGAAATGGAATATTACTAACAAGCCCCCCTCGTTTTTATAAGCCTGACTGTAATTGTCCTTAACGCAAAACAAGTATTTTACTAAAACAAGGAAGGAGACAGGGAATGAAAGAAAAGGCATGAGATTATTTTTTAGAGACCCTTTCCCGCTAGCAGCAGTGGGAAGGATTGGGCTAAGAAAGAGACATCAGGTGATTACTTTAACGTTACGTTCATATGTGCTGTGATTGCTTCTCTGCCCAGATACTGCATAATTGACTGCACGGCATTAGCCAGGCACCACGTGGTATGAGCACAGATACTCTGATGGAAAAAGCATTGAGGCTCTGCTACTGAGATAAATCTTTTTTTTTTTTTTTTAAAAAAAAACAAACCTCCTTGTAAAGAACAGGATGGATAGGGGTAAGAAGGGGGGAGGCATTTCTGTAAAGTGAATTTATTAATTGTGTCTATTACCTGGTGTAAGGTGAAATTCGCTGTGAGAGGAGAGGTCACATAATGATCGTGCTCATTGCTGCTCAGGTATAGGCACTACTAGGGTTTCGTCAAAATCATGCATGGATGTGAGCAGGGAAAAAGAGAGATAGGGTAAAGCTAAGCAAAGAAATCCTAATATCGCTGACAGAATAGTACGACTCTTACCACATTTCTTAGCTGGATCTTGGAAAACCACAACATGTCTTTCCAGCTTGGAGTCCACACAATGCTCCTTCAGCATCCGTCTGGTCAGTGCAGTAGCACTGGCAGCTGCTTCTTTGGGAATGAAGGCTGTTTAACTGCAGTCTGTGAGGTGAAGGACGGTTGTGATTTTATTTTTTAAAAAATGATTCAAATGCTCCTCTGGGAAAAGCGATATGAGAGCAGTAGATTTGTAACTGGTATTTCAGCCAGTTCTGGAGAGGTGAGTTACCACTGATTTGCAAACAGTAAAAACCTAATTTAAGAGCCAGGTTAAGCTAGGAGTAGAAAAAGTCATTTTGCTTGTAAACAGCATCGTTAATAGGGGAATGGTTGAGAGAATGAAGATGGGTCAATATTATGCATTTTTTTCACAGTCAGCGTATTTTAACCTTTGAAGACACTGACTCTGCCTATATTTGTAGTGGAGCTTGTGCTCCAAGGTGTTAACTAAGCAAAGATTTGTATAATCTGTGTCCACTAGTCAATGAAAAAAATTTCCTACTGCATATTGAAAATGCGGAAAACTGTTTCATGTACTGGCTGAAAGTATGTAATTGACAGCCTAAATCCTTTATACTTGGATTTTTCTGAAATACAGGAAGCTTTGATATTATGCATAAAACTCCAAAGGATTGCTTCCCAGAAGGAAAATATCTGGCTGAAAAATTGACTCATTGCTATTTCAGCCATGCATTCTTCTGCGGTATGGTATGTTGATAAAAATCAATCGGGTAATAAGCTCATGAATAGTGAGTCAATGGAAGATGGTGGCAGCCTTGATGTTGATCAATAATGTCAAGATTTTGTAACAGCTTACAAAATAATAGCGGGCTCTGCAGATGCCGCTGAATTAGCGAATGAACTGGATGTGACCACCAACGCTCATTTTTTTGGTTAGCGACTCCTGATTTTTTCATGTAAAGGGCAAAAAGAAGCCAATTAGTTGATCACTGGGAGCAGTTTTATATGCAATTCTTCATTTTTACACTCTGAATTTAGTATGCTGCTCTTAAATGAACAGTTTTGAACTTATTGGCACTTCTTTCTTTTTGGCAGTTTCCAAACTCTTCAGAAAATACAGGGCTCCGGGAACGTTTGCAAGGGCAGCAGACCCTTCGCATCTTTAGTGATTCTACAGGAAAAGAGAAATATAATGATGATAATATTTAACTTACTGCCAACAGTAGAAACCATGAGCTGACTGGACAGCTTGATCTGTAGTGGAAAATGTTGCCCTTCTTCACTCTGTTCGTTTTAAGGCTGCCTTTTAACCTCCATTGCAAAATACAAAATTCATTGTAAACTCAAATCTACTTCCATTCTTTTCCCAGACACTTCTGTTCTCTGTTTTTTTTCCCTGGGGCTGTTAAACAATAGAAATGAGTGTAGCAACTATTATGGATAATTTTAACCCATTGTGTTACAGCTGATAGGTCTCCCAGTGATTTTTCTAATGTGGATAAAGCTTTGTCTCTTAACACTGGGAATGCACTGGCTAGTTTAATAAATCAGCTAATGTGGGGAAAATGTGCAATTTGGTTCAGTTCAGTCAGCAGCCTGACTTGCTGCTTTCATGTTCTTCTACTGTCTTAAGTGTGTGCAGCCATGATTAGGTGCAAAGACAGTAAAGTTCACGTAAAGGATTCTTTTAATTCTGAACGTCGATGTTCAAAAATAGCCAAAGACAGCTCTTCTTAGGTCTTCATGTAATTTTTAATAATGAAAGTGATAGCTTATGGCCGTCCACGTTGGTTTGCCTAGCTATTATTTTGTCAAAGAAGTAGGACCTGATGTATTTTTTCTGTTGCAGGTGTAAAAATGAACCCACGATAGCTGGAAGCACAATGTTTTTTTCTTAGTCTGAAGGTGTACAAACAAGATTGGTAGATCCTCTCTCTGTCTTGCAGAGCAGATCCCATAGTTTGCCCTCCCAGCTCTGAGAAAAGACTTCTGCTGGCTTTAGTAGCCTTTGGGTCAGATTCATAATCTGCATCTCTTATTTGCAAATTGGAAATACTAATAGATATCTAGAAAAAGAGAGCTGCAATAGAAAAATTAATTCATGTTAATAACACACTTTGAGGTCATTGCATTGAATAATTAAATGATTCAATGAAAAATATTCTTGTCTGGTTTTTCACTTGGCAATCCAATTCCTCTTTTGCACGTTAAGTTGACTGTGTTTGCTTTAGATTACTATATTTGCATTTGTGTAGTTTTTTTAAGCACTCTAACTATACAATTCTAGCAGTTCCCTTATACCTCTGGCTGGTGTCATATTAGAACTGCTGTCACTGTTGCATTGTAGGTCACACACACAAATCTCTCCAGGTAAAATCAGTGGTGTGGTTTAGTGGTGTTCCTGCTTTGCTAATGGTGAAGAAAAGGGATTTAGGTGTGTCGTAACTGGCCTGTTAATTGGAGCTCTTATGAGTTTTATCCCAAGCATTTTACTTCTATCCTCATTAAAAAAGTCTTTCTGGACTTCAAAGCAGGAGGGCTGTTAAATTAACTTAGAAGGATGAGAGAGTGGGATTTTCTTTAAATTGGGCTGCAAATCACACATTTTGTAGTGAAGCTTGAGGCAAAATGACTTGAATGCAGATAATCCTCCAATGTTCTCCCATATGCGTCTCAGAGGACGCATATGTTTCCTCACAGGTGACAAACTCGGCTAAGCAAATACCACAGAAGGTGTCAGCATAAAAACCCCACAGTCACTTTGTCTCAGTCACCTATAATTTAAATACCATCACAGTATATAAATTGTGATGGGAGAATATCTGGATTTTGGTTAGGCTCAGATACACATTACCCAGGGTAACCATGCAATGAAGATGTACTGGTTGCATTTACCAAAAAAAGTCCTAAATATGATATAGACTTTGTTTTAGGGAGTTTAAGTTTCCGTTTTTTCCCAACACATCAGATTGCATTATTATTTAATAAGCACTCAAAGCTTGAATACCTATCTAAGCTATTGCATACTACGAATTTCCAGAACTGGCTGGTAATATTTTTGAAAAATACTTTTAAAATGAGTTGTTTTGGTTTTCTTCTTGCTTCAAATGTGGCCTGGAAATATTGTGATAACAACCATTTTCTTGGTGTTTCTGCACTTCTTATCTGGGCTAATCTGGAAACTAGCAGTGAAAAACCATTTATTTCAGACCCTCAGAAGCAACTTCCTTGAAGCTCAATTCTGGCAGGAGGTAAAGATTCCGGCAGGTTCATAGCTGTGTTTCTTTTAGAGAGAGAAAAAGAAAATACTTGGACTTGAGCAATACTGACTTTTTATATGTATATTTGATCAAGATACTATATTCCTACTTAACCAGATAGTGCTTCAGTCAATATAAAGGGCTGTGTATGAATGCCGTTCATACACATTATGCAGTATACTTTTCACTCAGGTGGTTTTCTTGGTGCTAATATTGTACAGAAGTTATTTATATGTGAAATTTGGAAACCGTGATTAGAAGCAGTGCAATTCACAGTAAGAGCATCCGATTTGTATCATGAAGCAATTTTAAAAGTCTTTCCCTGCACAGTCAGGTTATTGTGTAGTGCGTATGTGCTTGGCACTTCTGGAGTTGAAAGCCTGCCCACATTTTTACATCTCCAGCAGCTACAGAAAAGCCAGAGGACTAATCCTGAGACCATATCACCGGTGTAGTAAGTTAGGTCTCTGAGTGAGACGTGTGTTGCTGGTAACTCATGTTCCTGACTGGAAGTCAGATCACATCCAGAAGAGTTCCTGAGGCGTTGCTATAGGATATTATGGAGCTACTTGATTGTAGAACATTATTACTGTTATTGCTTGATTATAAAGCATGCATACAGTGCAATAGCTCATTTTGATAAAACTACTGAATTTATTTGTTCTTCTAATCTAAGTAAGTCTTGTAGAAGAGATCTTGCTGGATCTCTTCCAGCAGGGCCAGACTTCAACCTCCTGCTCCCTGCTGAATATAGTCTACAAGTGTTCAGGTTCCTAATACTTGAATAAATACTTGAATGCATACTTTTTGTTTTCCATTCTCCATTCTCTCAGTAAAAACCAAACGTCTTCTCCAAGGGCCAAGAAATTTGGCTATATGTGTGGGACAAGTATCCAAATGTATTGCTTAGATCAACCTCACAAATTGCACTGTTAGGTCTATCCAGGCTGGAATCAGAGGAATTTTCTCAGGTTCTGTATAAACTTCCTGCCAGATGGTATGGAAAGTTTGGATAGTGTGTGGGATTGACAGTTTACTTGAGAGGTAGATTAAAGTGATAATGGTATGTGCTATAGGGTTTTCTGCTATCTTCAAACAGCTCTCAGTAAAGCTCATGTGCTTTGCTTAATGTTGTTAAAAAAAAATCTCTCATTCCTTAGCTTTTTCATTTCTGCCAGCAACTTTTTTAATTCAGAGGGGGCAAGAATGTGTTTACCCTCTCTCTTTTTCCAAGAAAAGGGGCAGGAGAATCATGTAACTTAATGCTTATATGAATTAGTGATTTAACTATATTATAATAACATTTTATTTATACAACTGTAACTCAGCTCCTATTTTCAGGAGGAAAATATGTGAAGTATATTAAGGTAATTTCCATACTTTGTAGAAAATTCTCTCAGCTCCTGCAGCAAAACTCTCCTCTCCTTAGTGGAAATATAATTTTTATGAGTGGGCATCCTCCTGGAAAATTCTAATGTAGTATTTTTTCAAGAATGGTGCCATTAGCCAGTTCATGTTTTAGTTGCAACATGTGTGACAAAGAGGGAAAGACTCTACTGTTGTTTTGTTGGCTGTGATTTTAACAGGGCATTTCAGGTTTGCTTACTCACTCTTCATGAGCTGTTGTTGAAATTTCAAGTCGGAGGATCATTTCCCTGGTATTACTTGCTATTCAGTATGGTATCTCAAGGTAAAGACTTCTCAAAATCTGATATTTGACTCCATGATGTCTGGATCTTCTATGGCCACCTATGAGACTCTGGATATTTGTCCTTTGTCTCTCCAGTGGTCTGACACAGAGGGGAACGGCAGACGTATTATGTATTTAAGTATTGCTTAAGCATCTGTAGGCTGTTCGGTGAATGTAACACACCTATCCGTAGGCTCACATTGCATTTGGTCAAGATACCACTTAGTCACACACCTATTCTTAATGGAGTTTGGGATCCTGCCATATTTTGCATCATTTGTTACTTGATTACAATAGATATATCTTCCTATTCATTTAAGGCCCTTCAATTATTTATTAATCAGTGTATTGTTTTAAACAGCTTAGCAATAGCCTGCATGAATATCCAGTATCATTTTCTCCGGTAACAAAGCTGCCAAATCCTTACAATAAATTGCCCAACTGTCACCCTGCAGTGCCCCAACTAGCTCATGGCCTTTCAACATCCACCCAGCCTCGCTAATCCAGGTTGCCTTTCCAAACCCAGGGACACTGGGAACGTGCCTGTGCAACCCTTCAGCTTTAGAGTTTGAGAAATAGCGTGTTGCTTTTTTGTTTATTTATGTGGTTTTTTGTGGGGGGTGTTCTGGTTTGGGGTGGGTTTTTTTGTAATTACAGGATTTTGCACTTATTAGACAATAAGCATAAAGGAAATCTGCTTAGACAACTTCCACATTCAACAGTTTAATGGCATGACTTTTTCTCTAAGTGAATTCCTGGGTACCTTTCACACCCTGAAGGAAATCCTCAGTGCAGTTGTTGCAATTGTTCCCCTAGGATATCCCAGTTCCAGATCAGGACACTGTGTAAGTGGTGCCTGATCAGTTGGAAGAGTCTGGCCGTGCACTTCAAGATGTATCTTTAATTTGTACTAGAAAAACATTTGCGTTCCTCACACCCCAAATCCGCATGTTGAACAATCACTCTGCTCTTTCCCCCCTACCTAGCTGCGCTCCCTATCTCTCTTAAACAGGACACAGCTCTTCTGCATCTTCTCTCTTTCCCCACCCTGGGCAATACCACACCTCACCTCTCCCAAGCAGGACACAACCGCTTTATTCCCTTTTCACCCTGCCCTCCTTTCCACTATCTCCCACAGCACACACCACCTCTCCCATACAGGACAGAACCCTTGGGCCCCTTTTTTCTCTGCCTTCCCCTGCACTTTGGGACCAGACCATCATACCTGTGTGCCTCTGCTTCCCTTTTCAAGCCCATAACTTTCTCCCAGCTAAATGTGTTCTGGGTTTAATTCTAATTTAAAAAAAAAAAAAAATCTTATTTGATTTATTCTGGTTAGGCAAAAAGAGGAGGGAGACTTTCTGGGTGTATAGCCTTTATTATATACAGTACAGTGGTAGGTAAGGGAGTATATTAACATACTCACCAAGGTCATGAAAAGGCTGTGTTTTGCCTCCTTCTCTCACCAAGGTTTCAAGTGTGTTGCACTACTTCTTGTTTAGCTAAGACAAGTTCCTGCATCCTTCTGAACTTCGATTACTTTAAAATAATGGGATAAGAATTCAGTAATTTCATTTGATAATTTGCCACACCTTCAATTGAAACAAATGTTGTGATTTGTTTGGGGAAGGACAACGTGACGCTTTTATGCTGGCCTGCTCTGGACGGAGGGGAACTCACAGTCTGCTTAACAGACATTACAGATTGAGACCGGAGTTTTCTGCATCCCTTCTCCCTAATTGGATGTGGGTCAGGCTTGCCATGGTGTGGTGAGGTGCTTGAGAAGACTTCAGTTAAGCCTGACCATCCTCAGCTCAGTCAAGCTGAAGGAAAGAGGCTGAAGCGGCTAGCCAGGTCTTGAGTCTTTGCAACCCCAAATTCACTTTTTTTGCACCAACCCCTTTGCTCCACACAGGCTACCCCAGCTCCGCCCCTTAGCCGGCACCTCACCATCCCCTACGAGCGTGCACAGCCCCGCCATCAAACTTTTCCCTGGAAACCTGCACAGTGTCCCCCAGATGCCACCTAGCACTACCTCCACACAAAGCCACCCTGCCTTCCAGGCAGCCAAAACACTCCCAAAGCTGGGGCAGCGTTACGGTTGCCTGCACAGCACGGTTGCGTTGGCATGAGTTAAAGTAGAGCTGGGTTTGAAGGCAGGATGCGAATGTGACATTTTACAAAGCAATCGGATTCTCGCTGGGAGGAGAAGACCGGGTAGAGGAGACGGGGAGAAGCTGCCCGTCTGTACTCCGACGGTGAGGGAAAGGAGTGGGCGCTGTACTGGGGGGTAAAACCTTGCGATCCCCTCGCTTCCTCCTCAGTTTGGGTGCTGCAAAACACCTACAGGTTTGGGACAGGAATAAGCGCCTCGTAATCATT
Organism: Astur gentilis; assembly: GCF_929443795.1. Lineage (NCBI taxonomy): Eukaryota > Metazoa > Chordata > Aves > Accipitriformes > Accipitridae > Astur > Astur gentilis. The sequence continues at coordinate 33,642,293 of NC_064884.1, read as the reverse complement.
ACCCCAGATCACGGCTGCCTGAAGCCTGCAGGCAGCCTGGACGTCGAGCTCAGAGTTGTGCCAACCTCTAACTCCTTATGAGGGTGTCCTCTTCTCCGTGGGCGGCGGTTCTGGCAGGCGGGGAGCGAGTGCTCCATTATGCTTGATGTGCCTTTTCATTTTACTTTCTTCATAGTAATATCCAAGCTCAAGGCTGAAGTGATGGATCTGCTGTTTGCCACTAACAGCTCAGCCTCATCACTCTCTTGGGGAAAATTGTGCATTTGGAGTAATGCTTTGTTTTAATAGGGTTTTGTTTTTCTTTTAATAGGGTCTTGTTTTCACTTCATGTGTATATAAAGCAAACATACATATATTTTTATGTGTAAATCTATGTAAAGGTACTTACTTTATTTTTTTCAGAGAAGGCAAGGCTCAAGAGAAAGGCCTTTTTTGAAAGGTGGAGGATGGTAGTATTTAAGGTGGTTCTTGGTGGCTGCAAGAGTTCATTCTTTAGCCTCAGGCTCTGTCCGGAAAATGATATTAACAGGTGGGCTATTTCCTCACAGCGGATATCGTCACTTTATCTCAGAAATGGAGCTGTTAACCGCAGTCTTTACATCTTATACAAATCCATGAGAAACTATGCTATCCCTCCCACGTGCTTTTCAAGAACAACAGAACCCCCCAGAATTATTGTTAAAAAGTCTAGGCCCTTGAGAGCCACCATCAGCTGGGATGCTGCCAGTGGTCAAAAAGTTATCAGCTAGCTCCATTGGTAGGCTGACTTTTGACTTCAATATCAGTTGAAGGAGTTCCTAAAAAACAAGGCAGGTTTGCATTTGAGATGAGAAGCTACCTCAGAGTGAGAAAAGATTACTGTAATATTTTAAAACAGGTGTTTCCGATCTGCCCTCAGACATTGTAATTAACCTGTATGAGCACAGAGCTATGTATTACAAATGAGTGGAGAGCATCCAAACTATTTGTAGACTAGGCAACTTACTTAACCAGCAGTCATGCAGCAGCTAGCGCAGCACCTCTAAGTATAGACTTTAAAGCCCTTCATTTTAAACGATAGTTGTGTGATCTGTAATTGCAATGTACTGCAGTAAACTATCTTTACCATACTCTGTATTACCTCTGTGACTGCTTGTTCCTCAGTGGGCTCTGAAAGAATAATTCAAACAAGTGTCATTTAGTGTTGCTTCACACTTCTTCAGCACAAGAATATGCCTTGTTACCAGCTTAGCAAGCGCTCCTGGCTCCCTTTCTTTTTAGAGACAAAGATTGAACAGGTCCCAGAAAGTGCCTTCCAAACTGTATAGTAGTGCCCACATATTCTGGTATTAATAACGTTCCCTATTAATTTCCAATTTTTTTCTCTGTCGATCTCTAGCTTTGCAATCGCACTCGGGGACCTTTTCATAACTCCCGATTTGGGCGCTGTTTTCAGTCCACTCCCTCTGGAAGTTATATTGTGTGCATACGATTGTGTGATACAATATGTACACGTAACACTTTTATCTCCGCTGGAGATGATGCTGCAGATCTGACCCGGACTGTGTGCGCTAACTATAATGTTGAAGTTGCTTATCATTATCTACAAATGGAAGTGTGAAATTACACGATTCATAATCTGCATGGCACTGGAAGAACATATAAAGTGGGTGTAAGTGTAATGAGAAATAATCAATAGAGTTTTTTTCTTTATGCTTAAGACATATGTTTTAGAAATACTTTCACTTCTAGGTAAGCCATTTTGTATACATGTTTTGGACATGTGAATGACAATCAAAAGGTAGTATCTGTACAACTCTGAGGTTCTAGAGAGAAATGATATGCAGAGAGCTCTGCTAGCTTGGGGAAGTTTCACCATTGCCTAGATACTTAGTCTTGACAGGAATTAAGATACAATCTGGTGTGTAAGAAACACGCAGCATGCCTTTGTATCTGCTTATCTATCCTCCTGTAGAATCCTTTTCCTGAAACCCCAAGCCACGGTCACGAGCTCCACGCGAACATGTTGCCGAACTGCGCGTTGCTTCCTGGCTGATAGGTTTTGGGAAGGGGAGCTTGCAGCCAGAGCCAGCCAGCTGACTCGTACAATGACACACGGGTAATTTTAATAAAAACTAATAAATGTGCAGTTTTTTCTGGTTCTGCCTATCCACTGCTAGTGAAGACAAGCTATATGGTAGTGAATAAAGAAGGACTAAAGTCAGTGAGGTAGATGAGGGTGTATACAGAATAGGGAGCAGATGATTGGTGAGGCCCTTTCATACACAGTGGTGAATCTCCCGAGACCCACAAAATATGGACTTTATTTAGTATTCCAGACTAGGCAGTGGCACGCTGGGGTCCGAGGCTGGCTTCAGCTTCCTGTCTTATTTAAATGGGTGGCCGTGATTGTGTGGGATCAGGTGGCGCTGTCCCCCAGGGCACGTGTGTGTGTCTACAGGGAGGTTTTAGGGTGCGTGCCCCGAAGGGGCAGGCATGGCACTGGTTCCTGCGTGAGCAGGTGGCAAGGGGTCTTGATGTTTTTAGGGTGCATGTGGGGACAGACAGGGGCCGTGCAACCTCCGCCTAGGCCAGAACACCCTTGTGTTGGAGATGGGCAGGGCTGCCGTGGGGCAGAGGAGACCAGAGCTTGCTGGAGATGCTTAGCAACTCTTCCAGGATGCTTCCGTGATTTTAACAAATCTGATTGCCCCCAGCACAGCCCCGCTGCATACAGCTGTACATTTGCATGCTGGCCCACAGCAAGATGCGCCCCGTTTGTGTGTTTTTCTCGAGCTATTAGTCTTATGAATCCAGCTTGGATTTTTGAAGAGACCGTGGACTTCCTGGAGATCTAGGGTAAGGAAACAGCCCAATTATGCCTTAACCACAGACTTTTCATAACTGCAAAACACTCAGACGTAGATCAAAGGCAGTGATGGAGAGGCACTAGACTTGTGCCAGTGCCAAAACAAAGGGGAAAAAAGCCTGCATAAGAATTAGCAGACAGAAACTGAAGGAGATCAGTGCATCTCCTGTCAGTACCTGCCATCGCAAGCTGGGCAGATCCTGCTCTACAAACCACCTCGGGCACTTCATGGCTGGCTCTGAGGGTGCCTCCCCAGCACAGGCAGCCGTGCCTCCACTGTCCAGGGTGCCAGGCAAAAACGCAGGGGGCCTCCCCCATGGTCAGGCACATGGCTTTCCTTCCAGGCAGCACCAGAAGGGAAAAACACAGGTGGGGCAGGCACCGAGGTCTGGTTTGCAAAAACCAGCCAAGGAAACAATGAGCAGAAGACTCAGCATCTTCCACTAGTGGGTCTCAAAGGAAAAAGTAAGCCAAAGTTAAATTAGGATGCCTGATGCAGATGGGTATTTGCTCACATCTGCTTGGTAAATGATGCCCTGAATATGAACTCGGAGACCCTTCTGTTTTCTCCCCCTGGTTTGTGAAAGTGAAGAGTTCATCACAGCACATCAAGTGGCTGAGTCATGAATCAGAAGACTTTAGCAGCAGATTATAGCAATGAAAAATAAAATTAAGCACTTCAAGACTATTGCCATCTCTGAAACAGGGACTTTCCAGAACAGTTGGGAGTCTTCTTTACTTATACTGCACAATTAAATATTCAGCATTTCCTACTAAATTTAGGTTTATTGAAGTAAACAATGATGCATAAGAGCAGAACTGGACAATGCCATTTTTAGATATTAATAATTCAGAACCATATTTGAAAACAACAGAGGGATATGTACAATACCTCATAGAGGTTTTTATTATATCCACCCACTGCCTATCCACCCACACAGAGATCTGGATGCTGTTTCTACTTGGAAACAATATAGCATCATCATATCTTAGGCTTGTTTAAGTATACAGAATACAGGATACATTTACAAGAATGCAGTGTTTTATGTGCAGCCGGGTGAGTCATTCTTTTTTTCCTGCAACCAAATCAGCCTCTTATTACTTAAAGTTGGTATTGACAAACATTCATGCCTAGGATAACAGAAACTGTGTTTATCAGATTACAAAAATATAGAGACAACTGCATTCTATGATGTCGAAAATATTATTCTAGGATAAAGCTCTGTCACTGAGCTCTCCATTTTAGTATTATGTTTAAAATCTGAATCCTTTTGTTTATCACATTGTTGGTATTTATCTTGCTGTCACTTTAGGGCATGTAAAAAGTTTTTTGCTTTGGGACCTACCTTATAAATTCCTTGTGCAACACTGGCTGTTACCTGTGTGCTCCCTGTCACTGCCTCTGACACCAAAGCAGCCACAGCACAAAGAACTGTGTGAGGTGTGTGGAAAGGGCAAGAGAAGAAAAGGAAAGACAGTGGATGCATTTGTTAGGGAGATATTTTTATTGCAGTCTAGGGTTGTGGTTTCATTTAAGGACTGATACCTTATCTGGCTTTCAACAACTTCAAGAGACATTTAGCTCAAGTGAAAGAGGTTTCAGGGTTTTTTTGCTTGCCCATGGTGCTGAGCAATGCCTGCAGAGACATGAGTATCACTCCTGTCCCACCTGCCTTGGGACCTCTTCACCCCAGCTGCCTCCCCCAAGACGTGCAGGGCTGAGGAGAGGTGTATGTAAGACTGATTTCACCTTCCTGGAGATCAGTCTAAATGTTGCTGTGTAGACACTGTGTAAGAGATTCAACAAGAGAGTTAATAACATAAGGAGCCAAATTCAGTGTGGAGGAAGGAGATGACTTTCCGGCAAGTTCCGGCAAGGGGCCAAGTTCAGCAAAGACCTAAGATATACCTCGAATGAAAGAGGTAAACAGGTCAGTCCCTTCAATGAAATTGTTTCAGGTTTATCCCAGTGAAATGAAGATCAAAACTTGCCTGGAGGGAGCTTGCTTTATTTTATAGCTATCTAGTTATTTTTTCTGCTGCCCGGACCATCTGTTCCATTGGTGGGTTTGTCATCATTTGCACACCCACTGAATGCCAAATTAATCCAAGTCACACAGCTTACACCTCCCTTCTGACTTAGACCAAACTATATTTTATTCCAGCATGAAATAGACATCAGAGCTAAGTTTGCTTCACTCACTTCCAAGGAGGGAAGGGTGAGCTTTAGGGCTGACTCTGATCCCCTAAGGGGACAATGTTAAAACACCGGGACTTTTGTAGCAGGTCCCACCACTCCTCATCAGCACTGGGCAATAATGGATGCCCAGCGGGAAGAGGAATGCAGAAACAGAGCAAGGACACAGCCATGCTGCAAGACCCCTCTCTCACACTCCCCAGATCTGCATCTTTGGGAAGCTCTAAGCCTTTGTATCCAGTAACTCTCAAATGGATTCCCTTTCCATGAAACTTTTAAGCCCACAGAGAATTTTTGTGCCTGCAGCCTCCTGTAGCAATGAGTTACACAGCTGAACTGTAGTTTGAAGAGCTACATCCTTTTGCTTTCTTTGAAACTATCACTACTGATTTAATCTGATGTTATATTGGAAGACAGCAAACAGTTATTCACCATTTCCATCCTTCTAGCCACTTAAGATTGTTTAGACTTTTATTGTGTGCCCTCCCTGGTTTTCTGTTCTCCCAGACAAAGGCTCCTGGTCTCGTTGACCATTTGTCACATTGAAACCCTTCCAGACTTTAGAGCATATTTGTTTCCCCCCCACTTTTTTGAGCTGGGAGGATGGGGACAGAACAGCACACACTATTCAAATGCAGTCACACTGTGAATCTGTACAGTGACATCATGATATTTTCTGGTTTGGTCTTCATTTCTTTCCTAACATTTGATTTGCTTTTTTAAATGCTACTGAGCACTGAGCTGACATTTTCATAGACCTCAATAATAACCTCAAGATTGCTTTCCACAGTGGTAACAGCTATTTTGGAGCCTATCATTGCATATGTATAGTTGGGCTTTTTTCTCCCATGCACATTACTTTACATTTATCAATATTGAATTTGGCTGGCTTTTTATTTCCAAGTCATTCTGTATTATGACATCCCGCTGCAGCTCTTAGCAGTTGGCTTTAAATTTACTTCTTTGAATAACTTAGTATTGTCAGCAAACTTGGTTACTTCATCTTGTCCCACTTTCCAGGTCACTTAGGACTAGATCAATCAATATGTACTCATGTGGGTCTCCACTGGCGATCTTCCTCCACAGAGAAAACTGACTTTTATCCTTTGTGTCCTATCTTTTAACCATTTGTTTCTTCATGAGAGTACCTTATTTTTATCCCATTGCCGTTTAGCTGCTTTAGCTTGAGTTTAGCCTCGTCCCACTGAAAATGCAGCTTGATGACTTTGAGAGGAACTTGATCACTGGTTCTACAAAAGCAACTGAGTGGGACACTATGGAGATAGGACCAAACTGACTCTTTTTTTGTCACAATTCGAAAAACACCATCTCTCCCAGTGGTCATGAAATGATGCCTGAGACAAACTGCTGCTGCACAAGCATGCTCCAAAGACATCTGTACTCAAACTGAAGATGCACACAGACATCTACAGTAACAAAGAGCATACCTGTTTGCAAAGATCTCAGTTTGCGCCACGTTTGATTTGGGATTCACTGGGACATGTTGGAGCTTCCTGGCGGTAGAGAAATATAATTAGCTGTGCTTTGGGGAGTGGATTTGTTGATCTGAGTTGATGCCAAGTGTGGCCTGCAGAGATGAGGTCACTGAAATGTGCGGTTAGGAGACAACTGTGGGAGCCGCTGGCAGATTTGCAAGCCTGGGAGGAAAACAGTAACGATGGCCTTGGGAAGAAAGGGCAGTGGAGGCAATTACCAAGTGAGACATTTCACAAGACAGTTCTGCACTGAATGCCAGAGCAGCAGTGATTTAATGTTAAAGGCAGTCAAACTAATAGCAACAAAAGATATTTAAAAAACCTGAATTGTGAAACTGAAGGGTAAATGCGTAACTGTCACATAGGACTCATTGTTAGAAGATATTACTGAAATGACGATTTCATCGGAGCTCAGATTTAGCGTGGGCTAAATCAGCTTGCCTGGTGACAGGTCTGTCTTTTCAACTCTGCTACTGATGTTGCAAAACAGCTTTCTGTAGTGATCATTCCCATCCATCTCCTGTATTTCCCTGTCTGGCCCAAATATCCTTTTTGATACGCCTGTTCATCCACTAAATTCTATATCCCTTTCCGGCAGCTTTTTTTCCTTTCCTTGAGGAAAAAAAATGTCTATATAAGTTTTCATCTTTTACTTTAAAAACTGTGGAGCATTGTGAGCATTTAATTCTTTGCGATCTTCAGGCTTCATCTCCTAGTTCCCTGGGTTTATCAAAGTCGGCCTTTTTGCAGGCAAGAACCTTAGTTTCACCTCTCTCTCTCTCTAACTTAAAAGTAGGCCACTCTGCTCAAAATATCAACGCATTTAAATTAAAACGTCACCACAGTACAACAGGACTGCGCTCCCTGAACTGGAGTGTGAGTCAGGGAGGGTTAACAGTGAGTAAGGCAGGTGAAGGCTAACCCATTACTTGTAAATGAGTGGGTATCTGGCAAGAAGCCGGTGTAACCTGTAGTGGAAAGCTTCTAATAAAACTCAATAGCTGAAAGGTGGGTTGTAAAGCAGAGACACTGCCAGTGCCGAGGCAGGGAGCTGTGGCACGGGCGTGAAGTAGCCTCCCAGGACATGGCAGCTCAGGGGCGGCTGTAGCCAAGACTGCGGTGGGCAGATGAGGAGAGACAAAAATGGTCCCTCGGCCGCAGCTCTTGAGAGGGAGAGCAGTGACTACTCCTTCTGAGCCCAGGAAATGGGGATTTTTTTGATTCAGAGAGTCTGTGGGTGACGAGGGAGGTAGTCAGAAGAAAGCTGGAAACCCAGGGGGGAAAGGCGGGGAATTCCTATTACTGGAGGTGCCGGCGGCCGTGACGCAGCGCACCGCCTCGCTGCAGCACCCACCTCTCCCACGGCAGGGCTGGGCAGCTGTGCAGTAAGGGGGCAGAATACGTGTGTCTCGGGGAGGTGGCTGTTTTAGCGCCAGTATGACCAAGCATGGGCAGGGAGTGCTGAGGGAGGCGCAGCAGAAGACCATCAACGTGTCCAGATGAGAGGAAAGTCTCCGAGAACAGCAATTTGATACAAAAAAAACCCGGTGCCAGGGCCCTGATGGCACGGCCAGCCCCGACTGTCCCTGGCCGGCCCCTCGGGGCTCCCCCACGGCCCAGGACTCCACGTCAGCCCCGGGGCCGTCAGCCCCTGCCCCAGCGATGCCGCAGCAGGGCTGGTCTCTGGCCCCCCCCCAGCCCTGCCCGGCCATGGGCCCATGTCCCAGCCCAAGCTCAGCCTGTCCCCGGGGAGGTTCATGGCGCCCGGGGCTGGAGCTGCCCTGGGGCCTGCCGGCGGCCTGCTCCTGGCTGGGGTGGTGGCACGGGCCCGGGCTGGCAGGCCCTGTCCCGGTGGACCCCCCCCGGGGAGCTCCTAGCCAGGAGTTTGCTGAAGCAGGATTCGCTTCTGGTCGAGCGACTGTCTCGGCACACTCCATCCGGGGCTGGGAGACCAGTCTTGTAGCACCTGGGCATTGCAACCTTGGCAATGCTGGTTCGTTGCCTGTATCGCATTTCTCAGGCAGGAGATAGGAAAGGTTTTGTGCTAGGCAAAAAGACCTGGGGTTGATTCCTGCCAGCATTAAAGCACTCGGCTGCACCCCTGAGTCTCATCTCCCCGTTGCCCCTGAGGAGGACCTTCCCTGCTCCCCTCCCCACCATGGCTCGTGTCTGGCGAGCCCTGGTGACTCCAGGCTTGGGAGATTTGGTGGGTGTCTGTGGGGAGTCATGGGGTTACACAAGGTGCCATCTCATTCTGCAAGAGCTGCAGGGGTAAGCAACTGTCCCCGATACTCTGCCTGCTGTGCAGGCAAAGCCACAGAGCTCTCCTAGAGCCTATGGAGCTGGGATAACAGCACAGGCAGGGTGCTTCAGCCTGAGGAGCTGACCGCAAGACACTGCGGTACAGTCACGGGATGATACTTCAAGAGCAGTCTAGCAGCTGGCTGTCTCCAGTCCAAAGATTAGACTGAACAGACTTCTTTGTCTGTGAAAAGACAGGAGTTCAGACATCTAAGTATTTCATATAAGGCTGAATAAAACCCCTTGAACAAAAATATTTGCAATTATTTCACACTTAAAGTATTTGTGTCCTTTTGATTAGCTAGCAAGCTATGTAAGACGGCAGGCAGAGAAGTTTCTTGGGGTAGACTTTTTGTCAGACCTTTCTGAGCAAAACACAGTATAAAATAATTTCCTACTGCAAAATGGCCCTGAGAATTTTTTGTCAGCTTTGTCTGTTCTTGCTCAGGTATCACCAGTGTTCCTTGCTGGCTGAAAGGATTTGAGAAGCAGATTGACGCAGTAGAAATTCAGTCAAGCCAGATGCACGTGCCTGCAAGAGAGGTGATGGATCCTGTGTTGCAGGGATAAACGAGGTCAGGATTCACCAAAGAGAACAGGGTGCCACTGAGCCATGGAGGTGCTGCTCCTGTCGCACTCTTCTTTAGCCTGGAGATGGTCCTATGGTTTGCTCTAGCCTGGACCAACTGCCACTGGATGTTTCTGGGAGCATGGGGAGGGGAGTAAACCTGTATGTTAGATTTTGGAATGGGTACTTGTTTTTGGAAATCTGTTAGCATCTTCTCATCTTCTTAATTTCATTGAATTTGGATGCCACTTAAGAGTTACTAATCTCTCTTGCCCCATCGAGAAGCTAGGTGCTTTTTGTTGACTAACACCCTCACTTCCTATAGAAGAAAGCAGCAGGGATGTTGAGTATCCCTCAGCATGAATTCTGTGATGTGAGAGAGGAATTTACAGGCATGTTGGAGAGCAACATGCAAAAAGGGATCAAAGCTGTCTTATGATCAGTGTTGCAACCTAAGCAGTAGGCAGCTACTTCAGGGAGCTGATCCACAATGCTGCAAGTAGCAGGTTTGTGTCGCCTTGAAGAAGACATTTTTATATATCAGGTATTCTTTGGGGGAAAAAAGAGAAAATGCCTGTGGACAGAGAACTCTAAGGCAGGGGACCTCAGAATTTTATTAAAGAAGGGCTCTCAATGGCCAGAGCATCTGGCAGCTTGCCTCATCAAAGAATGTGCAGCCTTTATGTTCAATAGATGTAACATTGAAAATGGACCTTGGGAAAGCTTGCATGTAAAATCTCCCAGGGGTATATGGTCCTAAGGGTTAATAAAGTCTCTTTATTGTCTAATGATGTTTATGTGCTTCAAAATGGTTAACTGTGGGTTTCATCCTAAGTGATGCTAGAGCACTGAAAGCAAGCAGTGCTTTTTTAAGTCTTACGTTATAAGCACTCGTGTGCTTTTGGACAGACCAAAAATGGAAAGAGAATTGCAAATTTTTTTTGGTAATCAATGTTTCAGAGCTCTGCAAGCTGATGCTCAGTGGGTGGGAACAGGTAGCTGTGCAGAAAATAATCTCTTGCTGGTAAACTGAACAAATGTAAATGTAGATGTGGAGTATGAAGGGTTTCTGGCAAATGTAGATCTGGTACCCGTGATAGAAATGGCAGCAGAGCAGAGCTAAACCCAATCCACACAGGTGTGCTGTCTCTGACAGAAGCCCAGTATCAGCAAATTCATCTGTAGAAAGCAAACAGAATAGCTTTCTGTCTCTACTTCAGTTTGTGTGTGGGCTAATAAGGCTGAAGGGGGAGTTAGACGATTCAGGCACAATATGGAGCTGCCTGACAGATTGCAGACAGATGTAAGCTTGCTTTGCCTGTGCTCTGCACTGACTGAAGCTCAGCTAATATATTCTGTTTCTTCGCTGGGCTTATTGCATCAAGCTCAGCATTGTGCTGATAATGCAGTCACATGGCTTCTGCATCCAAACTGGCTCACTTCCTACCAGCTTGAAGCAAACTTACATCTGTCTTCAAAATATGATGTAGACATAACCTTGTAACAGGCCAGCACTTCTCAGCCTGCATAATGTGGAGCTGGGACATGCTCAAAGCAGGAGGGAAAGGATCAGAGGTTGTCTCAAACTCTTTGAAGTAGAAGGGATTTGAAGATACGTGGTAGTACATAGGCAACCTGGAAGGGGTTACAGTGAGTGGGAGCAGATGGTAGCTTGACTGACAAGTGGAGATGCTGAGCATCTAAGTATACTAAACTAACCAAGTCCCTGGAAGCAGAAAATTGAACAGTGTATATTTCACATAGGCTTGTTACTATGCCTATTCCCTGACTAGCAGATTACAACTGTGTGTGACCGTCCCTCTTTATTCCTGTGATGTGTTCCCTACTTGTGATACAGAGCAACCAAGCAATTTGATTACTGCCATGCTGATACAGATGTTTTGAGATCTCTCACTTGGACACAAGATGTCATTTTGTCATAAAAATGGAGATATTGATTGCTCCGCAAATTATACTGATTATAAGGCAGAGCATAGCAGGGACTAGTGAGATGGCTAGAGAATGTCAGAAAGAATACACCTACTTCTGAGCAGGAGAAAATTCCACTCTTATTTACAGTGTTAGTCAATATTCCTATGTGCACCTGCAGTTAACTCTTAAGTACTTTTTGTTTAAAGCTGAAACTTCAAGTAGGAGCTCTTTGTTTTAAACTTTTTTCTTTTTTTTTTAACTGAAACAGAGAGCAAGATTCTAATGTTCTTTCATGCCCTAAGTGCCCTATTCCACTATAAGCCCCATTTGTTTTCTGTTTGGAAGAACTACCTGTACAGCACAGTTACCACAAAGACAAAAATATTGGGCAGACTCAAATTTCCCCTTTTTCCTAAACAGTACAACACACCATTCCTATAAAATGCAAATAGATTTTTCCACATTAGTGTTGTCCTAATATTTAAATGTATATTCTTCCCTGGACAATGGAGATGCTTTGCTGAGCTTAAGCAGATTTTGTTCAGTGTCAAAATGTTTACATCCACCACTGCCAGCTAATTTTCCAGCGAAAGAGATATAATAAGTGCAAACATTTATAACTCTAACAATTGATGGAAATGAAAACAGCAATTCTTGCTACAATAAAAGTGTGTGTGTAGAACCTAAGCACCAGTGGGAATATTAAATTATTCACTTGAATTTGTATAGTAACAAAGATTGACACAATTTAGCAATCATTTTATTTTTATAATGTAAATATAAAGTTGCCAATGTAGTTATTTATGAGGCCCTATATTTAATCTTTTGTTTAGTTTGCCATTTACTGTTTAAAATGAATACCTTCCATGCCTCATAAAGCTTGTATACAATTAAGCTTTCTCCAGGACCTTCACTCATTGACCAAAATGCCCCCACCCTGGTTTCCACTGTGGCAAGATTGGCTCCTGTGCCTTTTGCTAACCTGCAATTTCTAGTGTAGAGATGCTGAAAGCTTTTACCTCCAGGTGACGTTTGTAACCTAATGTGTTGCTTAAACTAAAGGACCTTTTCAATGAATAAAAGACTATAGTGTATCAGACTTCTGTGAAGTTAACACAGGTGATTTGGGACCAAGGAGAGCATAACTCTTGGGTGCTCTGCCAGATTGCTTAATACATTAAATTTTTTTCTTATTTCAATTTTTATGAAACTCTTGAAGATAAAGATCTAACTTGAGATAACTTCTCGGAAAACTCAAAAGGACTTCTAAAGACTCTGATTATTTTGCATGTGATTTATAAAGTAAAAACTTGCTTTTTGTTTTTGTTTTAAATCCCTCAAGCCTCTGTTGTGGTGTCTCAAGCATAGTAGTGCGAATTTATGGTTTCAGGACTTCAAAACCACAGCATAATTAGCAGTGTTTACTAACCAGATGAACAAGCCACTTGCCACCTGAATACTGGAATGATTATTTTTCCGTTTAAGAGGAAGAGTGAAGGGTCCATAGTTTTGCCACACAGAATTTTTATCAACTACTAAATGGAAGGACAGACTCATGTGTTGCAGCAAAGCAGGCTGCAGTAGCAACATTTCACCGTGCTGAAGATGTGCTCCTGCTTCTCCCTAGGAAGTTGCCGTCTACATCCAGTTGCTTTTCTGAGTGGCAAGAGATGGATGTTCTAGAGAAACACATTTAAACTTTTAATAATCTTATGTCAAGACCACTGTAAAAGCAGTGGATTTATCCCCTATTACTTCAGCTAAGTACTCCACTCCCTCCCCAGTGGATACTCCAGTGTTTAACTACCATTAACCATTAGAAAGATCGTCTTAAAAGTTGTCTTAAATCTCTCATGCTGTAGCATAAACCCATTACGTGTTTCCCCGGTCTTCAGTCACATGGAAATTATAATTCAGGTTATTTTGCAATGTTTTAAATATTGAAAGACATCTCACATCCCCCATTTTCTAGACTAACCAACCCCATTTTCCTGTTTTTCTCATAACCCCTGCTCTTGCCTTCCCTAGACTTACACCAGATGATCTACATCTTTCCTAAAGCATGTGATATGCACAGCTGTACACAGTACTCCAGCTGAGTGCTTATATATGCCACCCCTGTCTCTATGAGACTGTCTTTATTCCTGAGATATTCAGCTTTAAAGCTACATCTGTAAAATACATACCTACATGGCATAATATAGTATACATTAAAAAATATACATAGGACAGCAAAGTAAGGTTCTGTAGGAATCTTCTTTGTAGAGGTTTTTTTAGGTGATTTTTTTTTAAGGGAGTGTAGATATACAACTGAGATATTCCAGTTAAACAAAAATGTCAGTAACTGATGAGATGTATGGGAATGGATGATGTGCATAGAAAAGGTGAAAGGTACAAACTGGCTTTGGCAGAAAGCTGGTACTGAGCAAAACATGGAAGCATGTGGGAAGAGCTATAATGCATTTTATAAGACCCTGGGGCAGGTAGAAGGAAGTAGAATCTGATGTGGAAACGGAAATGAAGCTAATTAAACGACTTGGAGAATTAATGTGCCTACTTATTTAGTACTCTACCCTTTCAGAGCACTTCCGGTGATTGCACCCAACAGCACGAAGAATTAAATCCTGTAGTCTTACTCTAAACAAAACTAAAAGAGGTATCGGTGCATTGGCTGTATTTTCAATCCTTTCTTCAAAGTGTGAATATCCAAATACTCAGGGCCCCAACCATGGTGGCTGGAAAATAGCAGAGCTGAGGTGTAGAGAATAAGCCTTGCCTTGCCTTGCAGTGAGTGTTTACTCCTTGAGCCACGTTTTAGAATAAGCAGAGATCTTTATAGGTTCAAATGCTTCCTTGTACTTCATTTGGATGTATGCTAAGGAGTCCTAAACTCAAGCTTTCCTGAGTCCACGTCAAAGGGGCAGATTGCTGTCTCTGTCACTGAACACTTGAAAAGAACCAGTAAATCTCAAGTACTTCTTAGCCAAGGGGATGAAATTTGACCAATTAAACAAGTGACCTGTGAGAGACAGTGGTAATGGCATTCAGAAAGGGGAAAACAGTGGTAAAAGCAAGATGTAGTCATTTCACTTTGCCCGATTTCTTTAATGCAAAGCTATTTGTGGAAAAGGGAAACATAGTCTAGAGGGACAAACTCTGACACAGCAATAGTTTGCCCGAAAGGAATCCACTGCTTGCTTTCCCCAGCTCCCTTCTCTCATGCTTTCCTGACAGTTCACACATTAGTTCACTGCCATAAGAAATGGGTCATCTCAGCGGCACTGTAGCATACAGGTCACCTCAGCAGCACTGTAGCCAATGCAGCAATGCAGAGCAAGGATTCGGGCTTCTGAGCCTTCCCAGCTCACTCCAGGCACGAACAGGCAGCCAGCTTTTCTCCTGACACAGCTCAGTCCCCATTGCATTGGGGCAGCGGTGGTTAGGGTGGCTATCGCTAAAGAGAGAAATCCCTCCTTGTGCTTAAATATCTCCCAGATCAGGAACCCTTTCTGATTTTGCCCCAGCTGCCTGTACTCCTCTTTGATTCACATTGGAGTTAGACTTTTTTACCTCCTCAAAATGGAAGCTTTAATTGTCCTTGTGTTACATCTCATTGTGGTTACAATACATGTAATTAGATGACCTCAGGCAACAACTGAGTCTTACAATAAATTGGCATTGTTATTGGCCGCTGGTCTACTGACCCACTGTTTCTCATCTCCTGCATTTACTCCAAATACTGAGCAACTATCTGAGCAGTTTTGTATTTCAAGGGTATGCCAAAGAATTTTATGTAGACTTCTACCTACTGCCCTATAATATTTGTCTTTATTGCACATATCCAGTAGGTGTATAGTAGAGCAGCCATTAAATGTAATGTTCAATACATATGGCCAAAGGAAGTGTGTTTAGAAAGCATGGCTAATAGTGTAGGAACAAATTCCATTTTGTTTCCCGCAGATACTAAGGCTGACAGACTGTTAGTTGCATGATCATTAGCTAAAGTGAGCTCCACAGCAACGCTTGAGGCAAAATAATAATAATATGGTGGCAGATGCATCAGGAACAGCACAAGTCAGCAGCACCAGTTAGCAATTCTTTTGCTTATTAGCAGAACATTCAGATTCCAGCCAGAATGGTTAGTTGGGTTTTTTCTTAAATTTTTCTTTCTGAATCCTTCCTATCTTCAGGTCTTACTCCTTTATTGACATCAATTTTTCAAAGCAATACCTGGAGACTATAAATTCCATTTTCTTTGAGCAAGCATATGGGTAAGGGAAATTTTTTATGGTCTAGGAGAGGCTGTTTGTTTTATAACAGCATGCAGTGTTCAGGTTCCTAATTACTGTTGCATTTTTAAAATAATTTATGCATGTTTATAATTAGTACTCCAAAATTATGATGTATAAATCTCTGTCCTGGTACCTATCCCTAGGACTGGAAAACAAAATTACAGCAAAAACCTACCCATAAATGTAAAACACCCTGCTCTTTATCATCTTCCTCCTTGATGGCTTGAAAAAAAAGAGGAGGATAATAAGGATTTAAATACATTTTTCATGATCTGTATTTCTTACACTGACTGTGGTAACAGTAATAGATTTTATGGGTTTGCTCAAAGTCAACCAAATGTAAAACAATCTATGCAGAATTGTGTTTGGTCCCTGAGGGACACATCCATGAAGAACCACAAAGTCATATTTCATAATGACATATCTGCAGTGCATGGTTCAGCCTTCAAATTTCACAGGCGCGACAAGTTATTAGAGTTTAATTTTATTTTTTGCTTCAGTTCCCAACTGAAATCAGCCACTTCTCCAGATTATTTAAAATTTCTTCAGATATTGGCTGGTTTCCCACTGCCCTCTCAAGAGTGAGTCAGTTCAGCAGCACCGCTGTGACCATCTCAGTGTTGTGCTGCACTGGGAGAGACTTTAAGACACCCTTCAGAACATGGTTGAAATAGGACTACAGAGCCCAGAAAACTATTCCAGGAGGTGGGTGCATGCATTTAAATCAGACTTTCCCTTCAACACAACAACTAGCCAAGGTGTTAGGAGTTACCTAATTATTTTCTACTACATAGGGCTCATAGATATTGAGGAATTTTCTCCACTTTTAGGAATGTGTCAGAACTCCTTTATCTTCTGCTATTAACACGTATGCCTGCAGTCTGGTCTAAAAGGCCTTGATCACACAAAACCCCCCACCAATGCTAGACTGGTCTGAATTTTAGGAGATGTTTGACAGAAATGACTAAATAATGGATGCTCCTTAATTATAGGACATGTACAAGCCCTTGTGATTTCTCTCAAGATGTATTATTAGAGATTTTTCAGCCGCTCCTGTTCGTGTTTTTTTAAAGTTTCTGGGCAATAGCAAGGTGTCAGCTATTTAAGCTTACTGGTCGGTAAGTCATATGGCAGCCAGTCTCTACTTCCCCCAGTCTCATTACAGCTTCAGTTCTGGGGTCCTGCATATCAATAGATGACTTCAGAGCTGTGCATGGAGGAAGTCTTTGGGATGCAAGCACACACTTCAGAACTGCCTGCAGTAAGGATGGATCTAGGTGGACACCTACCTGCTCTCGTAAACTCAGAAATGTGTGAGCATTTCTAGCAAGAGTAATTGCTAATGCTAATGCAAAGCTCATTAACCATGAATACTTGCATATGCAGCCTCATAAGAAATGAAGTGTAAACACTGCCGTCAATCAACATTTTAATCATCCAAATGTTTGTGGAAAGCCAATTCAAGATGATATGAACATGTTAAAAGTGAATTCACCCTGAAATTTTGGCACTTTGTTGTGAAAGTGTTTGCAGTGCTGACCCATCTCCACCTGGATTCTTTTAAAACACTCCGGAGCTTTATCACTGCTATTATTTTTTTTCTGGCTCTAAAATTGGTCTTGTAATAATAGAAACATGAAATTTGCTGACAGATTTCCCAGTGAGCTAGGATGGGCTGAAGCTCCTATTTTAAGCACCCTTTCGAGAAGAGCGATTGGTAGTATATGCACTGAGCCCTGATTCAGCAAGAATTGGTGCAGGATCCCTGCTTCGTGTTCACGCTACAAGAAACGTTGAAGAGTAACTCTACTTAAATGAATGGGTAGAAACATTGCAAGATGTTTGGAAAAGCAAATTACTGATTTTGTTAGTAACAGAGAACTGAAGATTACTGAGAAGAGTCCAGCTCTAGTCAGAGCCTCAGCTGATAAAAATGGACAGAAATTCAATGAATTCAACAGGGTTATAATGATTTTACACTTACTCGGGATTTGGTCTGGCATCTGAATGTGAATTTATTTTAATCATAATTTAATCACAACTGCTGTCAGTTGAATACCCTTTATAACTTGTTAGTCTGCAACCAAGACAAAACTGTTTTCCATCTCTGTATGATCAACTTGAATAAACTGGGAAAGCAGTGTAACAGGCAGTTGAACAGGTAGTCTAAACATGGCAGGATAGCTGTGTTTAGACAATCTAAACCTACAGGAGATGAGAGACCTCTGAAAAAGATATCTTTTTTAAATTAGTAAGTCAACTGCATGTGGAAGTTGAATCGATTTTGAGGGTGATCATCCAGATTAGCTTCCTAAAATGGCCTGGGAAAGGAGGAGGTTTTAAAAGAGTGGTTAGTAGTTGTAGTTACTGGGCTGTTGAGATCTGAAGTATACTGAGCTGAATTAGTTCCATATTTCTTTTCAGTTGAGGCTGGATTTAGCTGGAGATTATCTCCTGGCATGGCATGAAGTTAAATATGATTCAGACAGACATTCTCTATAATAACTTCAGTGGTTTTGCGCTTACTTAATTTTATTTTGTCAAGATCAAATTAAGCCAATTCTAGTCCATTAGGGAGGTGTGTGCACGATGAGCCTGGGGATGCAGAAGGGGGAACCAGCCTTTGGACTGCGTGGATGCCAGCCCTGACAGCTTTCATACTCTTTTTGCCCGGGGGGATGGAAAGAATGATGTAGCACAGCAGATTTTATCTGCGTGTGTTACTTACTGTTATTATAAGGGAATTTCAGGGTGTGGAGTTAACCGTCAAAAGTCTGTATACTACCTGCATATGTCTTGTAATGTATGTCATGTAAAATACATTTAACATTCCTTTGTGAGTCTTTCTCTTTGTCCTCTCCTATAATTGCCTTGATCCACCAGTGATCTCCCCAGTGCTACTGCAAATGGAGAAGCTTAGGCCCTCTTCACACCTGCAGGCTTTTCTTTGGCCCTCGAGAAGCATCTTCTTCAGCATCTTTCTGCTACTCTTGTCCTGTGATGTTCTTGGCTAACAGCTAGTTCATCCCAAATCTTGACTTACAGAGCAGCTGTATACCACTTACTCCTCAGTGTTTCATGATCTAAAGGAAGGAAGGAGTGCTTTTCGGCATGCAGCCTTCATAGAAAACAAGAGTAATCTGGGATGGAAGAGTTTAAAATGAGCAACATCCAGTCCAACACAGGGCTTGTTTTTTTTGTAGTTTGGGGGGGGGGTGTGTGTGTGTTGTTGCTTAAAGTGGTGTATTTTACACCTTGGGGTACCTCACATGAATGAAGTCTCCTGACATTAAAAAACCAAAACCAATGTGTGGATAATACCCTGCAGCTTTAGTACAGAATAAATGAGTTTAGCCTGAAAAGGTGTTTGGAGAGAAGAGGAAGAGGCAGAGTTTAATGCCGTACCTCACTGAGTTTTTCTTGCAGTATAATTGCCATGCCCAGTCTCTCCTGCAAATTTATCACATGCCCATTATTTGTTCCAAAGTAAAGAAAACATCTTTTTTTTCCTTGTGAAGTGTTAAAGACAAAGCCCTAGTCTCTCTTTCCAGGCCTGCCTACCTTTCTGGGCAGCCTGCCCACAGTTCAGGATCCCTGCTTATCCGAAGGAGGGCAAAAAAGTGCAAAAGGCTTTTCTAACACCCGCAGCTTTCCAGGCGTCAGAAGCCAGGCTGTGCCTGAGCAAGGGGGGACGGTGGGAGCCATGGCATAGGGTTGCTGCCGAGCCCCCCTCCCACAGCTGACAGAGGGGGTCCCCAGCGCAGCTGCAGGCAGAGAAAATCACACCAGGCATGTAGAAAGTGAGGGATCAGAGTGCACCCATGCCCACCCATGTAAAATGGCTACGGTGGGAAAAAAAATGCGTTGTGTCCTGCCTTTAACAGCACAGCAGAGTCCGGGTTTTCCCTGCGGTCAGCTAGGGAAGCATCCCTCCCCAGGCTTTTTCTGGGCAGTACGAGTCCACGCAGCCTCTTCTTGAAGGCTGTGGCTTACCATCTTAGCTAGATCCTAACTATATGTTTGATTCCGCCTGTTGCTGTGCCTGCCAGAAAGTAAAAATCAAACCTCCATTTCTTTGTGGGTTATTCTTTTTTTGATCTCTGGAAACCGTATCCCTGAATTGCATTTTCAGTAATTGCAAGATTTATTTTTGTGTTGCTGTATATTAATCACATTGGAATGGGAGGAAAGCAAAAATAGAGAGGGTAGTGCATAATTATTGAACAGGAAGAATAAAATCAAAACATTCATATCTAATTTTCTAAGACTCTTGAAGACAATGGTGCAGTTTGGAGGAAAAAAAAAAGTAGAAAGAGCAAGCTGCCAACAAAGTACATAAAAGCAAGTCGAAACTGCACAAAAAGGCATGATGTTCCTTTAAAAAGCTACGTGTAATCACCAGGGTACCTGACTAACTGGTACATAACATGTTCGTCTAAGCATAGTAACTCTCCCACTGAGAGAAACACCGTGAGCTGAACAAGAATATACATGCTTAGGAAATACTTTTCCAGAATCATGATGCATGTTTCATTAGTCAATCCGGTGCACTTTCAACAGGTAGAAGACTGTTGAGCCTTAAACAAAACAGTCACACAGAAATACAGAGAGAAACTGGGGAACTTAGTTTTGGAAAATTAAACTCCCACAGAGAAGAAAATATGAGGACAAATATGATCCTGTTGGGGTCTGCCTTAGAGTTCCTCAAAACGCCACTGTAGTCCAAGGCACAGAAATGCCCACCATTTATTAAGCAAAGATAAAGCTGCAATAATCTTTCAAAGAGAAGAACCAAAAAGAATAAATAAACAACTGAAAGCTGTAGCGCTCTTGCAAAGAAATAAGTTTTCATATCCTTCTAAATGTCTTTGAGTCTGTTATGCCTGACTTACTGCTGCCTTTGTCTTTTCTGAAAATGAAGTCAATTTTTCTGGATAATGTTTTGTTGTCTTTGAGGTAAAAAATAAATCAGCCACATACAAGCCAGCCCTGAGGAAAGGAGGGATTCCCAGTAAAGACTGAATTTTTGCTCTCCCAGTGCTTAGAGCCATCTGTAAGTAGGGTGAGGGCAGAAGGGCAAGAGCTTTGGCCCAAAGTCCCTGAGAGAGGCCGAAATTGCGTGCTCCCTCTGTCCCGCCACACCGGCAGGGCCCTTTGCCACAGTAAGTGCGGGAGAAGCAAATAAATCACGTGAAACCCTTGTTGCTCTACAGCCCTCTGTGGCTGGAGGGGTGGCATTGTACGAGGGGCTGGGTGGCAGCAAGGGGCAGCGGGAGCATCTGGCACCATCATCTACTGGAGGCTTTGCTTTTGCTGAACGGGACTGGCTCCACTCCAAAGCCCCAAACTGAGCAAAATTGCCTATCCCTTTCTGAATAAAATTGAATGTGTTGTTGATGGGGCCTGAAATATTGATGAACCATCAAGATTTTTGTTTCCCGCATTCTGATTGATTTCTGGTGCCCAGTAAATGTAAGAAAAGCCCTACACATGTGAAATGGTTCCCAACTAAATAAATGGGGGGAAAAAATCTCAAAAGGACAATCGATAAAGACCTAATACTTCCTCAACCTAGCTGACCGTAAAGGCTCAATTTGCTCCAAATCAAACCTGTTCCGTTATTAATGAGAGCAGATGAAGTGGACCTGAGATGTGAGCACGTGTTACAGAAATTGAAACAGCTCTTTCCAGTGGTTGTCAGAGGTTGTGGTGTCCAAGGGAAGAGGTGAGTGACCAACACACCAGAGGCCTCACCAAGGGACCGTACTGCCACAAATGGAGGAGTTGTGATGAACTCACCCACCAAAAAAAGCTGTTTTCGTGTATTTACCCTACAGCTGTCCTTGAACTGGAGTCTCAGTTATAGATTTCAACAAATCTAATGTTAAGTGTTCAAGAGAGGAAAGAGCGATGGTTTCAAGGATTTTACTGGCTCTTGGACTAGGTAGCTGGTTTGACTCTACATGGTGCTCACTGCTGGCGAGGCCTCAAATAGGCAGAATGTTCCCAGTGAAGCATGGGGACGAAGCTGTGGCTATTGAAGAATAGAGATGGTTGTGATGCTTTCTTCGGCTGAGACACATGTTGATATATTTGAATGCATTTGGGTTTTGAAATTGTTTTAGAATATCTTGACAATGTTTTTGTTTTGTGGAATCACAGAAAAGGGGATCTGGGAAGCAGGGAGGCACCTTGTCCATGTTTATCCTGTTCTTAAATAGGCACAAAGGGAGATGCTCCACTTCCTGGGGGCAATAAATTTGCGTGCCTCATTACCCTTATGAATTTCGTAGTGAATCTTGTATATGAGTATTGGAATTGATATTGTGCTGGCTAATGATATATTGCAGTCTGACCTATAACCTCATTTTTGTGAGGTCCAGCATTATGCTCTGAAAACAGAATGGGTGTGCGCACTTTGCTACCCGAGTACGTGACTTAACCATCATTTTATGTTGACTGAAGCACTAGCTACTTCCAAAATGGGCTATCTCACCTTTTCCTGCCCCCTGCCCAAATACCTGCACTTGCTACACCCTGGGCATTCATGCAGCTGTGTCTGCAGTACTGGGGTCAAGTCCTTCCTCCTTCCTACCTCACCTGAGGAAGGGATGTTTTCTGGTGGATCAGGTCCCTGGTCTGGATGACTGTGCAGCTGCAGGAGTGCTCACATTGGCACCAGTGGCAGTGAGAATATGCAGCCGAGGACCTGGAGGCATGGACTTGGATTAGTGGCAGCCCACTGCGAACGTGGCCCTTAGCTACTGCCCCCGTATTCAGATATCACAAGCCAGCTTCCCCTCCCCCTGAGATGCATCACATTAAAAAGAAAAATGCTTTTCTTCTGTTTCTAAGCCTTCACACTGCTCAGAAGTTGCACATTTGCTCAGTCTTTTTTCCACAGACGCTAAGGCTGGGACATCGCTTTAAGAATGAGGAGACCCACTGTGTGGCTCCAGGCACTGGCTGAACTTCATCTGCTCAGATGGAGTTTTGCTTTTGGCTTCGGTGGGGCTGGCCTTCAGCCCGAGGCTCTATGCTGGGCACAGAGAGGATGAGTTGGGTTAGGATGGACATCCGAAGAACAGGCAGCGGCAAGACTTCTACCAGCTGTGCGGCAGCCTGCTTGGGCCTCTGTGGCCTCCAGGCATGCCAGCATGCAGCGGGCATGGGTGCAGCATCGTGGGGAAAGAGCGGTACTCTGCACATCCAAAGCTGCCACATGGTTCCGCAGATGACACCGACATGACCTGCCTTAACCGGTATCCCAGCTTGGCTCCGCTTAACCGGTATCCCGCTTGGCTCTGAGCCTTCCCGAGTCTGTGCTGGGAGAGCAGGACCTTTTGGACATTTGCAGAAACAAGTCAGGAATGAGTTAGAAACAGAGATGCCCTGGGATTATTTCCCAAATTTCAGGGCTATTTCTAGTTTTGGGTTGGTTTGGTTTTTTCCTTTCACCTGTTTTTAGCTTGAGCTTTCGTGCCGTTCTCCCCAGGCCCAGCTTGAGGCAACCTCCAGGTGAAGTGGGTGATGATGCAGCCTTTACCCTCCATGCAGTAAGGTCCCCTCTACTGAGGGGAAGACCAGGAAAAAAAATTTTCCAGGAGACAGAATTGTACTGTTAGATGCAAAAGCAGGTGACAAGCACAGACATGAATGAACACTGCAGAACGTCAGCCACAAAATCAACTGCCAAAAAAAAAAAATAGCAAGAGAAGATGGCCAGTCTGTAAGGCAAAGCACAGCGGCCCAGTTTAATTGCCTAATTCAAAGCCCCCTGCTAAATAAAGATAGCTCTGTAGTTCTCTGGAGCGGCTCATCACTGCAAAAGGCTCAGAAACACACAAACGAAGCTCTGCATGGGGAAAGGAGTGTGGAAGAAAAAGTCCTAGGAATAATCACAGAAATGATGAAATCAGTATTTTTCCCACTCAGGAGGTAAAATTAGAGAATAATAACAATAATAATAGTAATAATGGTAATAATACTTTGCTGTATTTACTGAAATAACACCAACCTGGACCAGAGATGCATGTCTGTAGAAGTTGTATTGAGAGATGACATGGCCCATGCCCTGTACCCAGCGTGGCCCAGGTTGTGGAGTGGCTTCAGGGAGTCCCCTGACACCAGACAGGGTCCTCCTGTTGCATCAGTGCCATAAATCTACTTTTGTCTTCCTCTCTGCTATGCCCTTTGGGAAGCAAAACACAGCGTACAGTTCCACACTCTGAACCATATTAATGAAAACTGGGCTTTTGTAATGATCCTCAGGACTTTTCTGGCATTTTTCTAAATTGGGTGGGTACGTTACCTCAGTATGGAAATTAATGACAGTTAAATATAAATTGAGAATTAGCATCTGCCAACTTGATACGATGTAGCCCTAGCAGGCTTTTTAAGCTGTTTCCAATGGAAATCATTATTCTTCAATTACACTCTTTCAGCTTTGTCCGCTAGTGTATAACCTCTGTATGTTCTTCTTCAAATTAAAGAAAAGCTTGGCATTGTAACAGGGAAAAAGCACGGCATCTGCAATAGAAATGCCAAAATCCTGGAAGCTGCTCCAGGAGCATGAGTATTATGTGCAAAGCAGATGGTGGGAAACTAACCACATAAGAAGATATAAGAGGTGTGTTTTGTGCAAGTGTATTGCTACATTTTATTTAAGGTAAGTTTTTTTCAATGTATGCATTCCAATATATGGAGTACATATTAAAGTGCAGGCAGTGCTCTGTAGAACAGGTGCCATTCTTAGCATTCGTGCAATAATATAAACCTTCAGAAAGAGGGAGATTGTTGTGAATCATAAGGATGATTTGGAAAGATCATGAAAAATGCTGCCTATTCAGCAATCAAGAAAAGCTCCAGCCGCTTCACAGGATGCAGTTTCCAACCTTCATCCTGTGTAATGAAGTGAGCAAGGTTACACATGTGACCAAACACTTATTTAATAAATGTTACCGTAGGTTTTCCAAGTGCATTAGTAATCCAATAAAATAATTCCTGTGCTTCAATTAGATATGTGTGTATTCCCTGCCCCCCCCCCCCCCCCCGCCATCTAATCAGGACAAGCTGAATTACATCAGACATGGCCATCATGCCTCCTTGGGCACGGACTGGCAGTTGTAAGACATCAGAGCCCTGCTTTGCTCTGTAGGCAGGAGACATTCCTGTTGCAGGCAGAGGATTATAACCTGTTGATTCAAAGTCTTAATCTCTTCTCAGTCATGAGTCAGTGTTGAAATGGCAGTCAGAGCATGCACAGGCAGCAACAGAAAGATTTGTCATGGCTAATGGGAACACTAACAGAGAAAACACTTCAGCTGACTTTACTGAAAACACAGAGAACTCCACTATGAGGAACCAAATTTAATGACAGTACTCATAAGAAAATTAGAAATAAACAACCTAACTGTGCTGTGAAGAGAGGTGCTTATTTAAAACCTTCTATTAATTTTGATAAATATACTGTAGATGCTTTGATGTAAAAAGAAACGTCATGTCATGTTAATCCATGAACCTAGAGGATTCACAAATCCCATAGCTAATATAGGAAAGATGGAGATCAGCTGGGTAAAAACACTATAAACAAGCAGCTGGTTATTGCTGAATTACTTAACGGTAAAATAGTTACTGCCATTAATATCATATCTCTTATAACGATAATATTGTACAGCCTAATATAGTCATCCAGGCATGGTGCAGTATAGGGAATAACTCAGAATTAATTTCTCCACCTCCCTTCAGCCAGTAGGGAACATCTGTTTTTTCTTTTTATCTTTTTAAAAAAGAGATTCCTAAAAATGTAACTCAGATGAGCACTGTGCTGCCTTCTTTTGAGTGATGCAGGGATGTGCTTCTGCTAGCAGGTACATCAGACTAGAGATGAAGTCAGACATGTCTTTTCATGGAAGTGTCTTTTTTTTTTCACTAACAGACCACAGGCCAAACTTCTACGGCCAAATCCTATGGCCCAAAATCCTAGGGAGGAGAAGCGAGAAAGCCTGGCAGAAGACACTGGCTCCAGCCATGAAAGAGTGCAATACTTCTATTGACTTAGAAAGCTGTAGAAAGGCTGTTTAATAGTATTTTTCAAGACAATTGCTGGCAGAAGCATTTTAGGGTGTGATGGGGGGGTACCAACTGCTAAGGAGATGTAGTGAGTAAACGTGTTTTCCACTGTCTGAATTGCAACCTCATAGTTAAGGAGACTCGTGTAGTTAACTGGGGAGGTTGATTCTAGGATCACTTCAGAGTCACCCTAAAAAAATGCCTCCTCCCAGGAGACTGCTCTAGCCACCCCATGCCCACCAATGCAGCCCCCACAGCCTCTGCTGAAGTCACGCTGTGAGATGCAGGGTATGTAAACCGAAACAAAGTGCTGCAATGACACTGCTACGCTGGTTCTAGCTCTCATTCAGAATCGGCCAAGGCAATTCTGAACGAGGCACACCGCTTCGGACTCAATTCGGGCATCTTCCGCAAAAGCAGGAGGTTTTTTGGATTGCTCTTCTGAGGTGCCTCCTGCATGGTGTCAAATCTGTAGCTACCTAGCCACGGGCTTGGGATTCAGCTCTGAAAGGGGAGGGCAGTCAAAGTGGATTTATTAACTCTACCTATAATTGCCTCATTTCCTAGTGCTACAGAGCTGTGGTATCTATCATTCCAGGAATAATTTAGATGGATGAATATCAACGCACTGTTGCTAGAAAAAATATGAGTGTGAAGTGCACTTATATATCAAAAAATAGGCATAGATAGGTAATACAACAACAGCATGCCTGAGCTGAAGGACCATTCCACATAGCACCAAACATTTGTTCAATCCTTTTCATATGCTCTGCCTCTCTAGTTTTTTTCAGTCACCTTATGTTTTCTAGAACAGCTGCTTTAGATCCAGCCTCATCATCGGAAAGCACATAATTTAGCAGGTGTATCTTATCAAATTCAATTTCTGCCTGGTTTGCTTCATTAAGCTCCTCCCATTTTCAGGACGATCCATGGCGGATTGCAATCTTTTCCCATTTACAACATACCAGGGACATTCTATTGTCTGTTCTTTAAAGGTGAATTACTAATGTACTAACTGACAGAAACTAGCATATATCTACATGTGATTTCTTCATATGCCAAGGGCTCTTTCTGAGGTCAATCTAGTGAATTTTTGAGAATCATTACAGAGAGGCTTAGGAATAAGAATCATTAGAAATGCCTTAAATGATTAATGGTTAATTTAACATTCGCTAGGATGCCATATTTAAAAGTAGTAACATACTACCACTTTTTAAGTGCAAAATATTACAAACAAATCTCAATACCATGCCTTTCATGTTGCATAGGACCAAAATATAAATAGCATTAATAACTTTATTTTTTCATAACTCACATTTTAGGTAGTAGTGTTTGATGGAGGGGGCATTTGCAGGCTGTGGGGCAGATGAAGATTGAGCTATGTAATAAAATTCATGCATAAATTACTAATGGTACCCTATCTAAGGCTAATATATTGACTAACCCTCCTGTGAATATCAAACAGGTCAGTGCACTAAGAGGTTACTAACTAGCTGATGCCTGTGGTGTTTTTCTTATGGTGGTTTGAAAGAAAAAGAAAATAAGCCTGATGTAGAAGGTATTTTCACTGCTGCAAGAAATATGTAGGCCCATTTTGCAACACTTCTCTGAATTTCACTTTAGCAAACAGTTTTATGAAGTGCTGATACCCAAACTTTCAGTGGTGCTTAGAAACGTGCAAGGCCAAAATGACAGAATAGCTTTAAAGTTGACTACAGTTAAAAAGAGTAACTTGTGTTTATTGAACCTGACAGTGTTTCACTCTCCTCCCATTACAATTAGAAAGTTAAATATAGGACAATAACTGTAGGTAAAAGCTCCTAAATCATCTCTGTACTACCCAATTCTTTGACGCTTGTTAAACGGAGGCAATCTAGACAGGCATTTAACAGATTAACCAATATGTATATTCCTACAAGAAAATTAAATTTTGAAGCAGTCATACCATTGTATAAACATTACTGAGCTGAACCTCCTGGAAAATGACTTAAGCCTAAGTGGGGGAGGAAATGCTAAATTGTGCCTTCTACTGAAAATTACTACAGACAATCTCATTTTTACACTTAAAAAAATGTCCTTTATGTAACCAAATGCCTTACATGGCCATCTGTTTTTAACCTCTGCTCTGTTGTCTCAAACCATACTGTGCAAAGTTTGGGACAGGGAGTGTCTCTTGCTACAGATTTGTAAAAGTACTTAGGATACTGGTACTTTCATCTTGGTAATATTGCAATGAATTATTATAACTATTTTGTATTTATGAACATCTTATGCTTGCACATGGAATATTTCGTTTCATATGTTATTTATACGAGTTGCTAAGTGCAGCAAAATTGCATGAATGCCCCAGAGCTGGATGGTTGTTGTACACATAAAAGCTTGTTCATTTAAATTGCACATATTTAGAGAGGGCTTTTGGATTCTCCTTGTTAAAAATAGCTTGATACAGAAATACTCAGAGAAATTAGGACTGGAGGGTGCTTTTAGGCTATGTCTTCCCAAGAAACAGGGCCATGACCTCTTCTTTCGCCCTGAGGGCAGTTGAATACTTTTCCCCCTGAATGCGATAGCCTTGTCCATAGTGGCTGTTGGAGACAATTTTTGGCGATTAGGTCCCCAGGCCAGTGACCAGTGCAGGGCTGAGCTCCAATGGGGATGCAACTGGTAGCTTAGCGAGTAGTTGGGTACCAGTGCTTGAGCCTGCTCCTGGGTCTGGAGAGCTTAGGGGGACAGGTGTAGCCTGAGAGGCTCCTGGTTCACCTCCTTGTCTTTGGGCTGGATAAACTCTCCCCGTAAAGACATAAATAAACAACAAATATTTGCCTTTTTCTTTCTGAAAAAAACTCTGAAGATGTGGATTCCGCAGCCTCCCTAGGCAGCATATTTTGCCATTTCTCTATCCCTACCATTGGAAAGTTTTTCATCACATTTAATCAAAATCTCCTTTGCTTCAGTTTAAGCTCATTATTCCCTGCGCTCACCACATGAGACTGAGAGCACATTATTTCCCTCAGCTTTATCGACACTTCTGCATTTTATAAATTAAATCTTTCTAGTTCCTTTAGTCTTTCCCTGTAGGCTATTACAGAAAGGGCATGTCTTTTAGACCTCCAATCATTCCAGTTGCTTCTCTCCAATTTCTGCCAAATTGGTCCAATCTCTTCTGGCATCTCACACTTTTAACAGGGGCCTTACCCACAGAACCTCACACAGTAAAGTTACTTCATGTCTCATATGCATGACACTCTTCTTTATACGTCCCATTGCAATGTATCTTTTTTCGCCACAGCATGTTTCTGACTCATGTTCAGCCTGTGATTCAGATCCCCTTGGTCCTTGGTGGTAGAACTGCTGTTAAATTCACACTTCCCAATCATGTGTTTGTGCAGCTGACTACTCCAGATGAATATGGAGCATTTGCATTTCTTTTATTGAATTGCATCCTGTGATATACATATAAAACTGATGAACTAGTTTTGTTGCTGCTCTACATTTTGCTGATCTCCTTTCTTCAATGTCTGCATCCTTCATGTTTTTCATTTACTAGGTTTTGAGTGGCAACTTGGAATATCCTTAAGGTTTGAAAAGCATGTTCAGCACTCTTGTAAAAATCTTCCAGAAAGGCACCTGAGCAGCAGAGCTTGTTCTACTTTTGCTCCTCGTTTTGTTCTCTCTTCAAACCATAGCTGATAGGTTTCACCAGCTAGCTCTCTTGATTGTTTATGCTTCCTCCATCAAAATAGCTTTTAGTGTGAAAGAACGTGCACTGGGATGGCATCAATTACTTAATGCTTTTAACAGTTCTGTGCTCTTGACATCTCTTGTTATAGCCAGAGAGGCCACAGGCTCTTTCCATGCTAAAGAGCTGAGTATTGTTCCTGCTTACCCAAAGGAGGTAGTTAAGGACTTGGGAAGTTTAGCATATCTTTCTTGTACAACAACCAGGAACAGCGCCAGGTTTTAGCTACACGTGCATGCTGGTTTTTAGACAGTCTTGGGCTCACTCTGCATACATTCTTCTGCAGAATGCCTTGAGGTGCAGGGACATGAGGCAAAGCAGGACTGTTGGCACCCAGATTGCTAAGTGATTGCTTTCTATCTAGCTTTCAGGTTTTTTCAGGTTTTTTTCCCCCAGATCCAAGCACTTGAGTGCCATCACTCACCACTAATTGCCAAGCAAAATGGGTAAAACACATTACGTCCCTCCTCTACAGGCTGGCCAAGCTCTGCAGAATAACTTATTATCATTCTTCATTATTTCTTGAGTGCAAGTGAAATGGAGTGTGTAGCAGAGGTGACAGGTACCAGTCGGGGAGATGACTGATCCAGAATACTATTAATCTAGATGTTGGGAGTGTCTCACTCTCTAACCCATACTTTCTTTTAATATTTTTGTTTGTCTCTTTTTATGGACGAACACAAATGCTTCATGTGTGTCATTCATTTTCTCTCTTTGCATTTTACCAAAGGGTTAATACTTCTATGTAAGCAGAGTGGGATTCAAGGGCAAAACAACAATCAATATTACTAGAGGCTGTGGGATGTTAATTGTCCAGCCCTGCTTCATGGTTTGGATTGCTGTTGGGTTTTTTTTTCAAATCTTTTCCTTTATTGATTCCCTACCTCCCCACTAATCCCTTCCAGAAAAAAGGAGGGCTGTCCACATCTTTCTAAATAAAAGTGACAGCTTGGGTGGTGGTGCTCAGATGAACAATAATAGGTTATTTGTACCAGGAATTGCTGATGTTATTGAGGGCAAGTGCAAGTAAACAGAGGTTACCTACTTCTTCTTTAGTTGCTACCTATCCTCAACACAAAGTGCCATGACAGCATAGCCTGTGTATCCTAACGCGACTGAACAGCACGCACCAGAGATGCTCAGAGATACTGTACTTCTACGTGATGTTGGGAGTGCTCTGAATTTCTGGCTGTTTTCTGAGACCCAATAGTGGGCACCCAGATTGCCTACCTTTGCAAACCGGAGCCCTTCCAGAGTGACCTCCTGCTCTAAAGGACCCCGTGTCCTCTCTCACCACTGCCGCTGCAACAGCAGCTGGGAGAGCCAGAGCCGAATGGCCCCTGGGTCCCGTGCAAACTGCCGAGACATGCACTCAGGACGAGACCAAAGGGCAGGTTTCTCTCTGAGGACGCCGGCTGGGCAGCCACAGGCAGAACTGGGGGAAGGAGAGGAGGCTCCTATGGACAGCTAGTATACAGGGGTCCTAATTAGCCTTCTTGTCTGGGAGCGGCTACACAGGTGTATCGTATGGTCCTACAGTATGTGTGTAAAGTAAGAGTTTGGAGGAATTCCACTGCAGAAGAATGGCCGCTGCTGGCAGACTTCAGGGCATTGCAGTCCTCAGCCACTACTGGTATAGGGGAGAAATGAGGTTACAGTCACATCCCATCCTTGGATCTCTGCTCTGAGATGGGAAGAGGTTGTCATTGTGCACACTTACTAAGTAGGAAATAATGGGTGTATGCGTACGAATTTATTTTTCCTTCTATTTTTTCTCCCTCTCATGTAGCATTTACCTTGTACCTGAATGTAGCTTGGACTCTGTAACTCCTGAGTACCCAACGATCTCCTCTTGAAATGCAAGTCTTCCACAGTTTCATTATCAGAGAGTCTCAAGCTAGAAACAGATTATATCATAAGCAAGAGGGGCCAGAGCAAACACTCCAACGTAACAAATATTTGCTTTGTGTCATTATTTTATAGGACTGGTATTAGAATTACTGCTTGGACCACAGGTATTACAGCAGGGAGTTGAGAAATGAGCTGGTAGTCTGTCCTTTACAAGAAAGGACAAAAAGGAAAAAGCAGCCGTTGGTAACAACATTTGTAAGAGCCAGACGCTGAGGAGCTTTTTCGTAAAGGCAAAATAAACTTAAAAAGTAGGGGTTTGGAGCATCAAAAGGATGGCTGCAAGAACAAAAAGTCGGCAGTGCTGGGAATGATAGATCAACACAAACACAGCGTCTTTGGAGTATGGAACATCAATATTGCAAACAGATGAAAAGCAATTGAAAATGAAAACAAAATCATAATATGTGTGGGGACACAAGGAAGTTACCAGTCAGAGGGAGGGGCATTAATTAGGACATGCAAAGTAGAAAATCACTTAGAGACACAGAACCCATTAACAGCTCATAGCCCCAAGCTTAATTCAAATAGAAGACACAAAAATGGCACTTACACACTGTCTGACACACACTGGCTATCCCTGTCATGAAAGCAAAGCTTACTTCTGCAGTGGCTTATGAACTGTGGCAGTATCGCCCTGAACTGCTTTTGCTTATTGATGGGGAGGATGGCAACGCTGATCCAGACAAGGCAATGCACAAGCGTGACCCCAGTACCCACACCACAGGGGTGAAACCTCCTCCGAGCTGAGTGGGCTGTCAAGGCTCCTCATTGATGAAACACTTTTCTCACACAAAAATAACATTAAATAACTCAGGATAGTGTCTTCAGATTTCTCAGACACAGTCACCAGGCACAAGACAGGTTATCTGGTTGATGGAAGTTTCCGATAATCGTGCAAAAGAGAAGCCCTGGGACAGTGAATTTCACTAGTGTGCCTGGAGCGAAGTCTCACGTCTCACCAATGAGATGCCGTGCAGAGCTCTTAAATGGCAGGGTAGCCAGTAGACAAACTCTATCTAGCATTGCAAAAATAATGGAGTCTATCATTACACATGCAGGAGATTCCCTGGCAACTACTAACTCAAGTATTTTGTTAGCAAGCCAGGGAATGCAAGCATGAAACGACTCCTATGATTCTGAGAACATGTAAAGGCTAATGTGCATTTCAGTAAGGAAATAAAATCACCAACTGGTGGTATTTTGCAGTTTTAAACAATTCTGGGTTGCTGAAAATCTCCAGCTATGAGTCTTCTGCTGGACTCTAATTTCTTCCTGAACACATCATCATGTGAAGCAGAAACCACCAAAACTACATACACGTGAATCCCTTAAAGAGCAAATGCCTCAGGAAAATAACAGATGCTAAACTGAATGAAATTTTATGACACATACTGGTTTATTTCAGAGTCCAGCCACTTCTTATTTCCAAAGGTGTTCAGAAAAGAGCATAGAAACATTGAAGAGAAGCTGCTATCAAACAGTGGAAAGCCGTGGAGAAGAGGCAAGCCTTAGGGGTCCTTCCTTCAAGCAGCCTCTGGGGAAGGAAAACTTGTGGAGAGCAGCATAAAAAGGGGTCTTGGTTTTGGCCAGTGTAGTATTTGACAGCATAGGAGAATGGGGATTTAGACTATCGCTGAAGATAACAAGCCTAAACTTTGTTTCATTAAATAGCAAGCTTGCCTAGAGAAGAACCTTTCAGCCACAGAAATGAGTCAACACTGACATTTGTGGCCAGCACTGACAGAAGTGTCAATTGTTTAGGAAGAGAATATACCTGCTGGCAAACAGGGTTCCTAAAGATGAACAGGCAATTAATGCTCAGGGCCTTGAACCCTCAAGGTTCACTGCATAAGCCTCCTGAAAAATTAGTCCAGATGCTCTTTAATATTTTCTTTGGCTGGAAAACAGGCTAGGACCATGCAATATGTGCATGGGAAGTGGATACAGCTTCATGTTGCTTATATTCACTAGAGATTCCCACATCCACTGTTTGGGAAAGAAACACAGGGAAGTGCAGGTGATGCAAGTGTTTCTCTGCCTTTGGTGTTTCCTAACTCGTGTTGTCTGTTTGCTTATCCTGTCACCCAGTACAATGTTCTTGTGAGAGAGACCTGGACATGATCACACTGAGAAAGCACAGTATTTCAGTGCTGGTGTATTTTATTTCTCCTTTGGTTTTATTGATCAACCACTAGGTTTAGGTGAAATGCAGCACTGTGATTTTGATTTAGCTGCTGGAAGACCCTCGCCTTTGAAGCCTGATCTCTTATGCCCCGAATTCATTCCTCAAGGTAGGTCTGAAAGCAGAGCTGAAGGGTTGGGAAGGATTGTTCCTCCCTCAGCCACATTTACTCATGTCTTTGTTATGGGTGTAACCATTAATGGCCCCGTTGTGGTATGGAGAAGTATTTGCGAGGAGACTTCTAGCTCCAAAAAATGCTCTCATAGTCCCTCCGGCCACTCAGGAGTGAAGCAGAGATTGTGCCCGCACAGGGCTGCATTGCTCGTTCCCAGGATGTTAGCAGATCTAAACGGTTTTGCTGAACTTTGACTTTAAAACAACTAGATCTTTCTTTCAAATGAAGCGAAATCATTGCAGGAAAGATTCTTGGCAGCACTTTTTGCCCTGGCTTCCTGAGGAATGCACTTGCTTCGAAAACTGAATGAAAAAACCAATGGCACATAAAA
Organism: Astur gentilis; assembly: GCF_929443795.1. Lineage (NCBI taxonomy): Eukaryota > Metazoa > Chordata > Aves > Accipitriformes > Accipitridae > Astur > Astur gentilis. The sequence goes on along the minus strand of NC_064884.1, from coordinate 33,608,250 downwards.
CTGCCTTATGACAATGCTGGCAGTTCTACCAGTTTCTCATCCACCCACGTTTACCAACCACTATGCATTATGTTAGAATTGTAACGTTGAAATGATAGCCTCTGAGGACATGCTTTTTAATCACCAGTACCTCATTTTCTACTTTAGGAGTGTTGCAGAAGTGCTATTTTAATAGCGGGTGCCAGCTTTTAAATGTCTGCAGCGATTATAATGTCCTATTAATAATAGTATTGAAAAAGTCCTTCAGCCGAGACTTTCTGGATTCTCACACTCAGAGTCAATGAGAATATTTTAGCCATCTGTACACCTGATATTTGCTACAGCAGGGAACAAAAATCTCAGTATTTTCCAGCCAGCTTAGTTCCAGTGTGGAACACTTCAGCTTTCATTTGGCTCCAGAAAATGTCCTATTATGGTGACAATTCAGGTATTCCTGCTTTATATCCTATGGAACAGCAAGTATGATGCTTAGTACGGTTTTAAAAAGCCTTTTGTGCAATATTTACCTTCTTTTGCATTAATCCTTTTTTTTTTTTTTTCTCAGCAACCGAAAACAGAATCAGTCTAGAAAGATGAAAATGCTCTAAACAGGAAAGTTTCAAGCTTTGTGGTTGAGAACATCAGCACCAGACTTCCAACATGACATGCAGAGCTGAAGACCCAAATTATAGGCCGCTCCAAACACAGAAGTTTAAAAGACAGCCACTCCCCTCTTTCAAAAACTCCCCTCCATCTTTTTGGTTTCTTTAAGAACAAGTTGTTGACAATGGTATTTTCCTTCTGTATTTACCCAAGCCCAGATTTATAAAAGCCAGGCAGGCAGCACTACCCAGCTGCAGCTGGAAGTCGAGATTTCCTTGGGTAATGGCAGAGAAGACTGCCCAGCAGATAGGACAGGCAAAGTCAGAGCTGTGAGATGTGGCTTTCTCTCAAGCTCTGCCTGCAGTCCAGGCTTCAAGTGGGAACTACGCTGATGCCTGCTTGCAGTTGCTCAGTATCTCTGAAAATCATGTGGTCCCTAAATACAGACAAGGAACTTAACTTCGTATGCTTTGCTTTGAAGAGCTGGTGCTTTTTTTAGATGAAAATCTAAAGCTATCATAGCATTTAAGACCAATGAGAAGATTTTATCTCTTGATCATATTAGATTGTGACCTCTTTAGCAGCACAAGCTGAGTTTTACCTAAATAGCTCGGTGAGGCTCAAATGGCTCATGCTAGCCTCTTGTTCAGCGGTGTGTCAAATGCAGAGAGCCGAAGAGGCTGGAATGCCACCGCAACCAGACGGGCACGCCGAACAGCAGCAAGGATTTGACCGAAGCAGCCATGCCCAGGTAATTACGGCCGGCGATCCATGCCCCCTTCCCCTCTGCCCCTTGCTGACTTCAGTCATCCTCCCCCAGGTCAGCGTGGGCAGGGGACGGTCCCCACAGCCGTACCCGAGCTTTGGGACAGCGGGCACTTCCAGTCCCCGGTTTGCCTGCGCAGGGGCTTGGCTTCTGCCTCTTGTCGCAGGCAAACCTCTTTGCTAACTGGGACGGCCCGGGACCCCTAACCAGCGCCTGGGTTATCTCGGCTGCTTGCTTGCGCTCACAGGCAGGTTTTGGTGCGTGGGATGGACCACCGGTGATTTCACGCGGTGCCTCCTGCGGGACACAAAGCTGCTGTAAACACTAAGGCTAACCGGTGCCTTTTAGAAGGACGGCCATCTCCAAATGGCTAATTGTTACGCTAACTGCTGATAGCTCGAAACATTTGCTTTCCGTTTGGGTTCACTGCCCTGAAATCATGCCTCCCGCCCCCGGAGAGAAGAAAACGATCGCATTCAGCCTTTTAGTGCTGCGGATAAACAATATTTATAAACGCAGCGTGCGTGACGGGGCACTACTGCATTTCCTTAAAAAAAGCAAAAAAAAGCCAGAAACCACCACCCGGCAGCCGAAGTCCCCGGGGTGCCTCCGGGGATCGCCCTGCCGCGGCCACACGCCGCTCCGGCTCCGACGACGCCCAGGAGGCAGCCGCCCGCAGCCCGCTGGCACCGGGGCGGCCCAGAGGCTCCGCCGCCGGCACCGGGGCTCCCTCGGGGGGAGGACGGGGGCTGCCCGCTCCGCTCCCCGCTCCGCTGCGGGACCGGGACGCCGTGCCGGCGCGGAGGGGCGGGGCCGCCCCGCCCCGCCCCGCCCCGCGGCTGTCCCCGCCCCCCTCCGGTTTGGGCCCGGCCCTCCCGGCGGCGGGGCCGGCTGCGCCGCTCTGCCATGAGAGGCTTTAAACGGCAGGTGCGGGGGAGCCAGGCACACGCGCAACCGGCGGCTGCTGCGGCCCGGCGGTAGCGGCGGGCGCCTTTCGGCTCGGCTCGGCGGGAGCCGCGGCGGAGCGGAGCATGTCGGTGGCGACCGGGGGCAGCGAGGCGGCGGCGGCAGCGGGCGGCGGCGGCGGGAACCGCGTTTTCTTCCAGAGCCCCCCCCGCGGCGGCGGCGGCGGCGGCGGCTCCTCCGGCGGCGCCTCCCGGGAGGACCCGGTGTCGGCGGCGGCGGCGGTGGTGCAGGTCCAGCAGCGGCGTCACCAGCAGGGGAAAGTGACGGTGAAATACGATCGGAAGGAGCTGCGGAAGCGGCTGGTGCTGGAGGAGTGGATCGTGGAGCAGCTGGGGCAGCTCTACGGCTGCGAGGTGCGGGGCCGGGGCCGGGGTGGCGGGGTCCCCCGGGGCGGCCGCCGCAGTGCCCCCGCCCGCCGCTGCCGCCCTCGCCCCCCCCCCCCCCCCCCCCCCCCCCCTCCTCGCCCGGCATCATCCTCCTCCTCCTCCTCCTCCTCCCGCCCCGAGTCGCGTTTCGGCTGCGGGCAGGGGAGAGCTGTCACCGCCACCTCCAAATGACATTCCCGGCCCGCCGCCCCCTCCCCTGCCGCCGCCCCGCGCCTCTGCGGTGCCCCGCCGGGGGGGGGGGGGGGAAGGTGTCCCCTGTCCCGCGGGGAAGGTGTTCCCCCGTGTTGCCCCCACCCCGCGAGGTGAACGGGAAGGGACCGCCCGTCGGGGACAGGCGGCGGCTGCCACACGGCCGCGCACGGAGCGGCCCCTCTCCTCCCTTGGGGGGGGGGCGCGGGGGCCGGCGGCTGCGGCAGGTCCGGGGGTACCGGGCGGCGCCGGGTTCCCGCGGCCGTGCGCCCCGGGGCGACCTTCGGCCGGGGCCCGCTGTCCCTGCAGACTTCCAGGGCAGGGAGGGCCGGGGCGCGGAGGGGTCCTCCCCGGGCCGGGGGGGTCGGTCCCCGTTAGAAGGGAGCCCGCCGGTGTGCTGCGGGGGGAGGAGGAGGAGGAGGGGGGGGGGGGAAGCTGCGCGGGGGCGGCTGTTGTGGAGGAAGGGCGCCGGTGCGGGTACGGTCCCCGCTAGCCCATGGTTTTGTATTGGCCCGGCCTCCGGGAGCGGGGTAGGTACCAGCCAGGAAATTTCAGTGAGCAGTTAGAAGGTCACTAGGGTGAGGATAGAAAATACTGGGCAGGAGGTATCTGGTTTGTAGATGCAAAACCTGTTTTTCTGTTGCTCTGGGCAAAAAGCGAGCGTTGCCAGAATGCATTTTCTTCTGTAGAGGACAAGTGAACAGGAGGATTTTTCAGGATTATTCAGAGGAATAGTAACAACACGTTGTCTTCCATATAGAGATGAGAATGTCGTAAGTAAAGGAAGTACCAGTACTTGGTTTTGTCAGAGCTTCCTCAGAAATGCAGACCTTCTAGTGCCCAGGGGGTCCTACCTCCCTGCCACCTTGAGTATTTACTGTTACAAAGGATCAAAATGTTAAGTCTAAACTGCAGTTTGCACATACTTTTCCCCTCAGTAGGCTAATTCACTTTTATTAGAGACTTCTGAAGTGAGATTTGTTGAAGCCAAACGTGAATTTTGCAGTTAGCATCTCGGGAGCCCACATCTCGCCCCAGGGTTCCCGGCTATCCCAGAGCTAGGAAGGCAAGAGTTGGACAGTCTCTGAGGTGTGGATGTCTCGAGTGGATGTGAGGGCCTAAATAACCAGGCTTGAATATCTAACACGTACATAATACAAATGTTTAAAGAAACTGTCTTTCATCTCAAAACCAGTTTATCAGCAAATTTGTCGGAAGGACTTGCCCTCATAAAAAAATGTGCATGTGACAAGTTAAACCTTAACTATTCACATCCATGAACTAAGGGAAGGAAAGATATGAATGGAAACTCTGGTTAAAAATAAGCAGTTGTTACTCTTCCATCTTGGTGTGACTTACCTTTCCAACCTCATGATTTGTTAGGCCGCATAGCCTATAGGCTGCAGTGATTTCTCTGAGGTCAGAAGTAATTGCAACTGTTTGCATGAACTGATGATTTTGTGTCCGCATGAGCTGATAATGCACTGAGTAGCAGGCCTACTGGATCCATTGCCTCTGGTTTGACTCTCGTCGTTCAAAACCACCAGACCTGTTTGGGCTCTGTGCTGCGTGCTTTTGACATACAGGCATAGTTGTTCTGCATGTAAGAAAGGGTATGATACATGGGGCCCAAACCAAGGTCCAGAGGAATTATTGTTCTTCTTCACAGTATTCAAATAAGTGGCTTGCTGGAGGGAAAAAAAAATATCTTTCATTCTTATTTTGGTTGCCACCTCTGACTGAAATAGGAGGCCTGCTTTAGAAGGAGGGCTCCCCATTAAGATGGGCACCATATGTGGCTGCATAAAAAACTGTTTTGATGATTTGGTTTCTAAGGTGACTTTTAGGAGAAAAGATGGTTTGACACAACAGATGAAAATGTTTTGAGATTGAAGGTTGAGGGCAAAACGTTTAAGTCTGCCTCTGCTCTTTGCTGTTATGCATGAACTCTATCCAGTGTCAGCGTGGATGACAGTAGTGAAAAGGTCAAGCAATTAATGTGCTATCAGAATAAAGTTGAAGATGCATGATGAGTGTAGTGATTAAAGACAATAGCCATTTAATGCAAGATCTGCTTGAATTACTCTTAGGCTTACAGATATAGATCTCGGGCTGAAACTTAATCACCTATGCAGACAGTTAAAAACCCTGTCTGAAGGCAGATTGGGGTGGGGGGAGGTGGGAATTGCTCTCTTTAACTCCTGTGGAAGATCTACCATAACTTCCTGATGTGATGACGCTGAAGTTCTGAAACTGAGATCTTCCAGAATGTCAGAAATAGCCATCAAATTGCTAATCCTGGAAGAGCTACCCAGTGTCAGTGTTCCATTGCTATTCTGATTCGGAGCTCTGTTTCTAAGGAGTAGTGCACTCCATTCCTCGGAAGAGCAGAAATAAGTAGAGGGTGCTTGCAGCGTGGTGCACTGAAAGTCTGCAAGAACACCTGGGTGTCTCTTTGTGGGATTGTGTACATGTAGTGCCTGCTCACTATTTCCATTTAATGTTTTCTATTAAATTATGCTGAGATTCATCAGTAAGTGGATACTCGCAGAAGGACTCCCTTTATTCAAAGGTAAACATGTATTCATTGTCTCTCAAGTACTTGCAAGTCAAGTCAGCTATAAGCCTGTCTTGGCTTGGTGAAAAAGTTTAGGAGACAAGGTTGAGAAATAAGGAGACAGGTTTGTTTGTGTTCTTTTTCTAGTGGATCTTGTCTTTAGTGGTACAGTTTTAGTTTTAAAAATTGGACAGTGAGCAGGATAAAGGAGTTGGGGGGAAGTAGTTTAGAAGGAGTTCTCTGAGAGTATTTTTGATGTTGACCACGGATCCGTGATACAAAGATCAGCTTTAGAAGGGTTGCTTCCACATGATGCAGACTTGAGGGATAAAAACCGGCCTGAATGGTAAAGGGTTACCAAGGTAGAAAAAATTTAGCAGGGCCAGAGACTCTTAAGCAAGATTTGTTTGGCACCAAAACCTGTCAGGCTAACGTACTCGGGTCAAGTGCTTCAGGTGAATGTCAGTCTGGCTGTTTGCTCCTGGAGCTGCCTCATTAAAAAAAAAAAAAAAGGAAGTTTTATAACCTGTTTGTTCTGGTTTCTACAAATGCTGAAACCGAGGTTGTGGTCACAGATTAGTATATTGAAAATGGAGTGCCTTAACTGCAGGACTTGAACTGACTACACTGTTGACCTTTACTAGGTATCTTGTTTCTAAAAATAGTTTCTCAACAGATGCTTCATGTTTTGGGCTGAGTCCATTATTGGTTAAGAGTTGCTAAATAATGTTGCACAGAACAACTTACATCATCACTATTCATTCCCTAATGGTTTGCAACTTGTAGTTCAGCATGAAAGTGATGACAGTCTAGTTTTCCAGTTGTATGATCTATGTTGTGTGCACCTGCTAAACTTGTACAAATTTATAAATGGAGAAGAAAAAAGGGCTACTGGATTTGTCCCCAGAAACCATTCAACTTTGCAGGTGAATTAGTGTGCTCAGGGGTCCTGTCTACCCAGAATTACGGCATTTGCTATAAATGGCAGAATGCTGGAATGAGCGCATTGAGGGCACACAGATTTTGCAAAGCATTAGTAAACAATGAAGAAAGATTTTGCTTGTGCTATGGGTTTGTTGCTGAGTGTTTTTTAATTTAGAGGCTTGCATGTACAAACCAAATGAGCTCAAATGAGCCCTTGCACTCTAGAAGTTGAATATAAGACTTGCCTGCTAATATGAGGTACAGCTGAGCTTAGTTGGATAATCAACTATTTTATTAGAGTATGTTTCCTCATGTATGGAAATCAGCGCTCGGCAAAGGATATGATGTTGGTCTGGAAGTAATAGGGAATTACGTCGAAGTTTACCCCTTTTCCACTCCAGGGCAAAATACCCTGGAATTGTGTTTAAAAATTCAGCGTAAAAGAAAATATAGCTGGAAGAGCTGCCTATAAAAGCCCCTCAAGCCTTTCCTTTAAGAGTATAAAGCCATGCTGGACTGAGAATTGTTATATGTAAGAATCTCTTCCACCTCCTGATATGGGTACTGCAACAACAAGAGTGGCATGAAGCTCTGCAACAGATAAGGGATTTCATGTTGGCAGGGCCAATCTGTGGCCATTAGTTTAAAAAAAAAAAAGTACTGGTGGGATATGGGAGAGAAGGGAGCAATTTAACTTGGTCCTGCATGGCTTGAGCTCCCTTCCCCTGGATCCTCTGTCACTGCAGTGCTGGAGAACACCCTCTTTGGCCGTCTTCCTGAAGCTGCTGGGATGTGCCAACAGTGACAGCTTGTCCCTCATATAGCATCAGAGAGTCTGTCGGTCTGTACCCACCTCAATTTGAACTGGTTGGTGCTAGACAGGAGAAGACAAAAGGAAGGCCCTTATCTAGGCTGAGGAGAATAAGTAAAAGTAAAAACTTCTTAGCCTTCCCTTTCCTCTCCTGCTGCACAGATGTTTTGGCCACAGTGGAAAAACTAGTGGCAAGGTGTGAAAGGTGGACTGAGGGTTGTAGGGAAGGTGAGTTGTGTGTCTTGTGTCAGGCTTTCTGAAAAGGATGGATTTTTGCAAGAGGGATTCTAGTCACTTAACCTTGAGCTCTGAACAAGTTAGTTGCCTTGACTATATTTTCAGAACATTTTTTCAATACGGACTCTGCTTGCAGACTGATAGGTATTGCTGGTCTACCAAGAGCAGTGCTGCATATGCTGAATAACTGGATGGCTGTATGGGGTATCAGTTCCTTTGTGCATTTGCATCCAAACGGGCACATCCTGTGGTTCGGATGCAGTTGTGGCTGTTTCTCTCCCTTCTATTTGGGACTGTATTTATATGGGGCACTGACCTTCTGCACAGTATGGACCATCTTCTCCAGCCCACTCACTCATGGGTCAGTGGCTCTGCATACCCCATAGATCCTGTGTGTCTGAGGCAGTTGACGTGGTTACCAGCGATCTCTTTTGCTTTGGATTTGGAAGACTGCCGAATAAAATGGTGCAAGGACTTCAGGGCCAAACACATCCCCACACACCCAAACATCCCATCCTTTCCAAAACAGCCTGGTCAGCATGCTGCTAAGGCTGCCGTGTAGTGATGTGGACCTGATGGTATGATCAGGTACTACTTATTCCTCAGGCTATGGTGAGGTAATGTTTGAAATTTGTTATTCCTTTCTCAGAAAGGTGTTTGGTAAGGAAATCCACTGAATAAAACACTACTGAAGCAAACATTTGCTGACTGACTGACTCTTTCAGTAGACTTCTAACTTGGACTAAGATCTCACAAATGGTAACTGCGTGTGGACTCCTTTCTAAGCGGATCAAAAGTGGAGAGACTGAGAGGGGTCTCAGAATTAGAGTGTCACTCCTTGAAAGGATGCAAGTCGGTAGGAAGCGTAATAAAGGATTTCTTCAGGAGTATTACAGTCTAGATGCATTGGACATAGGCAACACTGGTGTAGCAGAGGCTTCTTATATCACGTGGCAACCACAGAAAGGCATTTGAATCCCAAGAGTAGAAAATAGGAAGCCCAAAATGGCCTATAAAATGCATGTTGCTGTAAAACAACCCTTGTAAAATGCATGCTGCTGCTTTCAGAGAAGGAATGGGCTTAAGTACCTGTGAGGGTGCCAAGCACCTGATGGTGGTGAGGCCAGAGCCTTTTGTCCCTAAATGTGCTGCTTAAACTCTGACCTTAGGTTCTAAAGACCCTAATGTAGTAGGAAATGTACCACCATTCAGCTACTTTCCTCCTTTTTGCATGCAAAATTTTCACTACATCTCAAAGGAATTCAGGAAAATTATTTTTCTACTACTTGAGCTTTGTATTGTCTGGATGTCATTTCTGCGTTGGTCATGGTCCATTGTTTTATCTTAAGTAGCAGCAATATTCTTGACTTCTAATTTAGAAGCTTCGCAACATAAATCTTTATCTTCCATCAGCTATTCCGTAGTGAATCTTTTGTCCTTTCCCTCTCCTGTTCAAGATTCAACTGGTCTTTTTGAAGCGGTAGGTGTGGCTGTTTTATAACATAGCAGAGAAATAATTGATTGCTTACATCACTTAAATTTTTATAATTGTACTTCTTATAAACAGTAGCTTCCAACCGTTGTGGCTACAAAGGCTCTGCTGCCTTAAGGCAAATTGCTTTATATAGTCAGTGCTTGATTATCCAGGGTAACAAGGGTGAGGAGTGGGGAGGGGGTAGAAGAGAGAACATGGATACAATGGAAAAACCGTGGATTAAGAAAAAAAAATCGTCAACTATGCTGCAAATCATGCAGTGAAGATACAGCCGAAGGGGGAAGAGGGGGAATCGGTCGTTAATCTACCCCTTTCTCCCACTCGGGTTCATCACACAATCATCTGTGTTGCTTTTGGACTTGAGCTTGGATGTGTCTGTACTTGTAGCATAATTAAACTACAACATGGATGATCTATCTGCAGATAGCTGGGAGCTGGTTATGTTGCACTTCGTTGAAGATGCTGGGCTGACTTGTGCACTGTTGGTCCCTTGTACCCCAGTATTCTGACAGAGTGGGATCTTTCCTGTTATTCTCATAGCTTTGCATTAGCTGATCTAATCTGTGCAAATGCCTGAAACCAAAATAACCCTGTTTAAATGAGGAAAATATGTATTTCATGGCACATCTGCCTTGTCTTAAAAGGCATAGGGAATGTTTCTAAATAGGTGCTATATCTAAATAAAAAGATGATGTTAAATGAAGGCTTAGTTCAAGAGCAAGTAGTGTGATAGTTTAGGGTTGTCATGAGACTAAACTAATTCTGTATTGATTCATGCCTTGCAAAGGCTGGCTGAACTCCTGTTTGCATTCTTGTAGTTCTCCCTTTAGATGAGCTTATGTCCAGCCACTTAAAAGACACTGTACTTGGCCCCAGATCCAACCAAAAAAAACCTGAACAATTTTGTAGTTCATAGTACTGTGTGTAGTGTGTGAGGCAGTTTTCTGAGAGTACAGGAGATGCTGATGAAAAAATATGCTATCCCGTCTCTAACCTGATTCAGGCTGAATTATGGTCACCTTGTCTCTTGTCACCACAGGTGATAAAGCAGCAGCAGTAATATCAATCTGTTCTTCCAGCAGCCTTGTCTCACCTGCAGTACAAGAAAGCCAAGTTATCGTTTTCCCCTTCCTTTTTTATTTCCCTTCCCTACATCTTACTCCAGAAACTTCTGTTTGACAGCACATATTGAGTAGGTTGGATGTGGCCATCCATCTGTGTCACCGCAACTTTTGGCTGCCTGTGGTAAAACACTGGCAGTTTTCTTTTGCTGTCCCCCCGTGTGACATGTGGAGTGATCGAAGTCAAGATTTCTAGAAGCTACTAATGTTGGAGAAGGGGGGATAAAAATCTTAATTGTATGCAGTCCGTACAGCAGCAGTATGACTATATTTCAAAGGTAGAATAAATTTAGCCTGTAAAGATCTTGGAAGATGGAAACATTTGGGCAGAGGTACACACTGAAACAAATCAAATCTTCTTTGAAGTGATAAGTATTTAATTCTGAGGACCACATTTGAATAGCAGAACTGTTACTCCCCCCCCCCCCCGAGCATGATATCTACTCTAGGAACCAGTTCAACATGGCATCTTGGCATCTTTAAACTATTTTTTGGGGAATGCACAGATCACAGCCCTAGAAGGCATCTTGTATCTTTTCAATCCATGTGATATTTATCAGTAGTGCATATCTAGTGGATCTAAACCTGGTGAAAAATCATAACATGTACTATAGGTCTTTAATTATTAGAATGCTGGTAGCTTAATTCAATGCAATTCTGTTCAGCATGTGGAGCAAAGCTAGTACAAAAGATAGCATTGATTTAAAGTGGCCTAATGGTAAGTAAATGGCTAGCTTGTGCAGTGGTGCTCGTCTACAGGTGACACTTCCAGTGGTGACTAAGATGAATTCACCTTTCTGAGTGTGCTGCCAACAAGGGGTTCACACACTTCAGTCCTGTGTGTTGGGCTTCATAAATGCAAATGATGGCACAATCAATGCCTAATGAAAATCCTTTTATCGGACTGTCTTAATAAGATTACTTTCTGGAACACAGAATTGGGAAGGATCTCCTAGGTCACAGGGTCTGCCTTCTCATTTGCAGATAAGCTCTTTGCATTTGGTATCACTTTTTAATAGAGTAACTCAGTTATATGATGTTTCCACGTTATTTCATAGTTTTAAATATACCTTTTAAACGTTTTAGACACTTGGCTCTTTCCCACCCCCTTCATAAAATATAGAAAGACATACACACAAGACCAATGCTTGCTTGGGATGGACTTGCCTGGACTTTCACTCTGGGGTGAAGTTTAAATAGATTATAAATGCACTTTACCATCTGTCATTACTCTGAGCATCATCAGGCTCAAGTCATGACCACAGTAGAGGGGCATAAGTATCAAGACAGTGATTCTGCTGTGGGTCACTTACTACCTTATAACAAAATCTGTCTTTTGAGTAGATGTCTGCAGACTCTGGGAGAAATGTGCCAACTAATATTTCATGGAATTAATTTAGCTGTACTTGGAAAACATATGATGTTAGCTGCTCAAAATCCTAGCTTATTTTAGCACTTGAATGATAACTTCTTTGAAGTAGATACCTAAATTAACTCTAGCATGGTACAAATGATTTGTTCTACTTTAGGTGACTGATATATAACATTTTGACACATTTACTTTAAACACAAAGAACGCCTTGAGCTTTTACAATTGGTTGCTTTACATTTTAAAAGATAATACCTGAAGCACATTATGGTTTTTTGTCAGAAAAGAAGTCCAGATGTTCTAGAATAAATTCTTGGATCTTTTGGTTTTGTTATGCTGGTAGTAATCATGCCATTCTAGGCTTACTGTCAAACTCTGTATTGCTGTTTCAGGTGCACTGAGGCAAAACTGTTTAGTCTTCTTTCTAAGAAAGTTAAAAAAAACTTTCTAAATTTGGATTATGGTTGAATTCCTCCTCTTAATATTGAAAACTGAATCCTCTCTGAGTGCTGAAACTAACGTGGGGAAGAGTGCTGGTGGGAACTAGCTCACTGGCAGCCAGAAGAATCTTGGCTCTTAATTCAGCTGTTACTGTAGTAGTAGTTTACTAGTCTACATAGCTAAAGATGTAATTGACTTGCTTATAGGTATCCAGCTGCTATTTGTTTATCAAAACCAAATTCTTATGCAGAGGATTTGCTTTAGTGTCTTGAAGTAATTCTGATAACCAAAGAATGCATTTATATGAGGAAGCAAGATATCAATCCTTTGCTTTATTAATCTGGAGGCTGTCTTGTCTCGGGTTGCCTGCAATGGGGGCTTCTGGGACTTCTTCTGTAAAAGCAAACATCTAAACAGCCTTTCCCCTTTGTGTTCTTTTTCAGTAGGTCTCTGAACAATTTTTCCTGGTTTTTTAAGTTTATATCAGATTTCACCTTAAAATATGTAATGACTACATTTGATATTCAAATTGTTAGCTCTTATTATGAGTTAGTAGTTTGCAGTGCATTGGATGTAGCAAGTAGAAGGAGGCAGGACTGTGTGCCGAAATACCTTTTTGGGAATCTGACAGTGAGAAGCAGCACTTGAATCAGAGGGGTCCGTATAGTCTTTAGCTCCCTTCTCCCAGGGTTTATTGTCCATGGTGGGATAGTCACAGCAGATTATCCCAATTCCTAGATCTGGAGCTGTTTGGTGAATTAATTTTAATGATCCCTCAGGCACTCTTCACTCCCTAGGCAAGTCCCCAGACTGCAAGGTAGAAATGGTGTCTCTTACCCCTGGGAAAGAGGAGTGTCTGCTTTAAAGCATGTTAGAACTCCTGCTGATATTTCTTGACACCAGTGGACCAGGGCCAAAACTGACTGCCAGTCCCTGGCCTGTCTGCTGCTCGAAATTAGTGTCTTGGGTGGAGGGAGAGGTCCAGCAGTCATCACTGTGTAGAGCACACTGCTATGCCCGGGCACCACTTGAAGGAATGACTTGCTACAAACCATGAGAAGCTCTCAACATCTCTTACAGACTAAGCTTCTTCAAGAAGATTATGTTGCTCCTAGATTCTGTGGGATGTGAGAGCCCTTGTTTTGGTACCACTGAATAAAACATTCCTCCTGGCCTCAGAAGGCAGACTTCTTGTCTCCAATGTCAAATCTGACAGGACCTAATACTTCTGACTAAAGAAATACTGACATTTGAAAACTGTCTCTTATTCCAACCAATAACACTTTAATTGGCTAGTAAGACAAAAATGTGGTGAGAACGATGAGCGTGTCTGTTGCTTGATGTACCCATACTGTATGACTTTTATTACACAAGTCAATTTACACACAGCTTCTCAGCGTAGAGGAAATCAATACTGGAGACTAACAGATTATTTTTATGGGGCTGCTGAAGCTGAGGTAAGGAGAGCCATTTAGAGGCCTCATCTTGCTTGCTTTTTCCTTGTGTTCTTTCAAGTGATCTGATGGTGTAATTAATCCTTGAAGTGCCCCAAGAGGCACTTAATTGCACTGGTGTTTAGCCTAATTTCCCATAGTGCAGAGGACCTGGTGTTGATCCTGCTTGGTCGAAATGTTTCCTTAAATTGTTTAGCTTGTGTCTTTTTCACCTCCACTCTTAAAAGAAGGCAGTCAATCTGTCAAATTTGACCTAGTGTGGAGTGGTGCCTGTCTTCAGGGGTCACACTAGGACAGAGTGTGGCACCACCATGGTGTGAATGAAGGAAAAAACTGATGAATCTCAGGGCTCCTCTGAAGTGCTAGGTCAGCACTTGGGAATCTTAAGCTAGTGTTGTATGACTTTTATTCCTTTCTGAAAGGAAAATGGATCTTTCCAGAGGCTAGAAAGTCCGTTCCAAGCACGGCATGTGCTTTCCAAGTAAAGCTGTATTAGTGTGGAAATGCAAGGATGAGGTGAGGTGTAGCCTGTAACGGTAGAAAACCTGCATGCTGCTCCTGTGTCTAGCTGTGGAGCTTGGAGTACACTCAAACTTTGCTTCCATGCAGCACAGCTTGCTCTCACAAGCACTTTTTCCCTTAGACAAGAAGTCCTTTCTTCAGCTTCTCTGGCTCACCATTGCTCTCCATGTGGTACAACAATACAGTATGGGCTTAGTTGTTATCAAACTATTGCATTTTTCCCATATGCAGAATTATGTACAAATTGCAGAGAACCAGTCAACTGGGCTTCTGTTATTTGGAGGTGGAGAGTGACCTGCTACTGTGAATCAGGCAGAGGGAGGGATGTCCTGTGACTGCAATGTGGAAAGTCATTCCACTGGCATAATCCTCAAAGTACCACCATTTAGAAAGCTCCTGATGGCTTAACTTCTTGTGCTTCTCAAGGATGACTATGTAACAGTGATTTAGAGTACAACATGTATTTGCTCATACCAAACTATTTCTGCCCTCTGTGAAAGTGGATGATGACAAACAACATGATGTGTCCTTCCTATCTGCTTTGGAGTGTTTAACAGAAGTGACAATGAACATAGACTTAGCATGTCCTATTTATATATCGAGAACACAAGGCATTTGCTTTGGAGACAGCACTTGATTCTTAACAAATGTCTTGCTGAGGTTGGATCCATGTCATGGTTATGGTTAGGAAGTGCTGAATGCTTCTCTCTTCCTCTGCTCAGTGTAGTTCGTGATCAATCCCTCTTCTTCATTTAGCAATTTTACACTCTAGTGATTCCTTTAGAAGATGCACAAATTAGACAACAATTCCTTAACCAGCATGTTATGGGTGTTTTTGGATAAGCTGAAGTTGTTTTGACAGTTCAGTTATGAAAACAGTAAAATACCAATGTTGGTACTAAAGAAGGCTAAATGAAGACTAAACCTGACTGTGACTGAATGTCAGTTCCTTCTCTATGCTTACTAATGACACTGCAGTTGCAGAATGCAAGATTCTTTCTCTGCATAATGAACAGAGGTGTGTTTTTTCTTAAATTAACCTTATGGGTGAATGTAATGCCTGATGTGATGTATTATTATTGGCAGTTTTTTTGGGGGAAATGGGTATTTTGGTTTCCTAAAGTATTTTCACTATAGTCACATCTTCCCAGCAATTGGTTTTATTTTGTGTTGTGATAAAGACAATAGAGAGCTGTGGCTATTGTAACAGAGGATTGACTTTGATAATAAAAGTTATGGGTACCATGAGGTGTAGAGTTTTCAAAATTCAGAATCTGATGGCATTTGGTCTTGTATTTCTTGTGGTGCTTGTTTTCCATAATTGAGTAGCAATGGCATGAATCCCAGAGAACTTGCTGCTCCACCTTGTGTCTTGCCCACACCTCCACCTGCTGGCTACATCCCTGCTTTTACTGCCTGTGGCTCTAGGGTAATTTATTCTTAGGATGCATACCACAAGGATGCATCTCCTGCCTTGAGAACTGCTCTGAAATTTAAGTGCTTGAGAGGATGGAGTGGTTGGGAACTCTTTTGGCAACCCTTGTCCTAGAAAGTGCAAAGATTGCAGTTTTTGATAGGGCTCTGAGATGGGGATTTTCCTACCCTTCCTCCACCTACTTCTCCACTGCCAGCAAGTGGGGATGAAGTTCTGTGCCAGCAAGTTCTGTGCTGTCCAGAACACCATGTCTTTGACTAGTGGAGAACAAATACTCCTCTCTCCTCTAGAGCTTGCTGCTGTCCATCTCTGTAATAGGTGGTAGAAGGATATCCACTGCCTCTCAACCAACGCTTAAGTGTTGGGTTATCAGAGGCAGGCAGGATTGGAGAAGTGAAGGAGAAAATGGAAAGTTGGGTGGACCTGGAGAGGCAGAAGTAAGGTAGAGATGGTAGAATGCATATAGAAAACGTATAGTAGGCTGCCTACCTTGTCTTTGTTTTTCCATGTTACTTTTTTCACTAGAGTGTACTTCTGATCCAGGTATGTGGGTATATGTCTCCTTGCCTAAACTCTGCTGGCTTGCTTCTAGCAGCAGTAGTATGGGCAGTAGAAGGTGCCAATTTGATAAATATAAGTAATTATTCAGTAGCCTGCTTTCTTCCTGTGCCTCCAAGTCTCTGATCCAGCTTGTCCCCTTCTGTCTTTCTCAAGACTCACAAAAATCTTCACTGTAGTAGTGGAAGAGAACTTCAGAAGTTGGGGGTTGCAGATACAATGAGATTGACAGTAGTTTGTTATAAGTTTGCTTCTCTTGCTCTAGAGGTTGCTTTTCAGACAAGTGGGTGTTGGAATTTTGTATTTTAGGAAAGCTTGTTTGAATAATGTTTAAAGCAATGCCAGTATTGGAGAGTCCACTGAAAGTGGATTAGAAGGAAGAATAATATGATCACTATCAACAACTGCTGGCCTTTCTACAATTAAGTGAGGATGTCTGTACTTTTAACTCTGAAGGCACATGATGTATCCAAACGTTTCTAAAGAATTTGTCCAGTGTTTTTTGTAACCTCTGTATCAGATCTGGGCAAGTGTCTTCAGGTACAGTTGTGCATTTGCCACCTCACTCCAAGCTTATCACCAACAGGTGAAATGGTCTTTGTAAATGGCTTTTCCTCAGACTTTTCTGGGCTGACATGTTCAGTAAGATAAATTTTTTACGGTCATAAGGAGTTTCTCATGGAACAGAAACTACCAGGTCCAAATGTCTGAGGTACAGGCTATAGCAAAAATGAAATAATAGACCGTTTTGAGCTGATGTTCTGTACTCTGTGCCTCTTGGAGGCATGTTACAAGGCAAATTTTTAATAGAAGCAATTTTCCACTCACCGAGCCCAGCTTAACACTTACTTAATTTTCATACTCCAGCTATGGTACAAACAGTTAGTGTTAGAAAATGATGGTCTTTCAACATTAGTCTCTAAGTGACCTGTTCACCCTGTCACATCCTGGCATCTGCTGTTATTCCAGACTACTGCTATTTCCTCATGCTTTTAACTTTTTAAAAAAATCTTTACAGAAAGGCAAAACCTGAACTATGCATGCAATTATTTCTACAGCGCTGAACAGGAGCACTAGGGATGTGCTTCTGAAACACTGCAGCAGACTGGCTGCCTATGCCTTGAAAAAGCAGGTTTCTTCCCTTCTGATTTTCACAGCTGCAGTGTTAAGCATAAAAGCAGTGAAGTTAAGAGTATGTCTGACTGTCCTCCCACACTGGCTTTTTTTTCATGTTGACTCCATCCTGTGTGATTGTTTCTTTTAGCAGTCATTCAGGTTTCTGATTTTTTTTTTCTTTTCAAACAGTAGCAGATCAGCATGAAGAAAGCTGCATTAAAACCTACCCTGGGAATTTTTTTGCCCCAAAAGACAAAATACACAGACAAGGCAGAAAGAAGGGAAGCCATCCGTGAGTTAGACTGGCTTGCAGAGGAGCTGTGCACAGGGGTAGTTGGCTTTCAGCTCAGCTGCTGTGGATGGAGTCTTTGCTTGCTGTAGGGTAAGGAGAAGGGGAAGAATAATAGCAAGCAGAGGGTGCATGTTATAGGAGGGGAATTAATATATGCAAAGACATGCCTGCTTGGCATTGCTCTGCCTTGGTGTCTGAGATGCTGCAGGAAATGAGACATGGAGTGGAAGCTGGGGGGAAAAGGAGCGTGATCTCTTCTCTCCTCTCTCTTAATTTATGAACCCTCCCCTCTCAAATCTTGTAATGCTCAGGGTGGAGCAGCAGCGATGCTGAAGCTGATTTCTGGTCAAAACGTGGCTGCAGAGCAGCGGTACTGCTGACGAGGCTGGCTGGCAGCAAAGGAAGGAAAACCCGAGCACCCTTGAGAAAAGAGGAAGGTCAGCAGCAGCCCTGTGGCTGGTTCCGCAATGTCGGGTGGGAGCCGTTTCTTGCTTGAGCTTAGCTGGGGACGTCTCTGCCTACAAAAACAGTGTTTGGTGGGCGATCTTGCTTCTCACTGTTTCATGCAGTGGTCTCGCAGTGCTGTGTGGGGGTCTCAGGCGCAGCGTGCGGCCCTGGGCCTTGCTGCCGGTCACCCGGTGTGCTGGCATCGCGCCTGCACCATGCAGGTTGCCTGAGCAGGGCCTGGCAGGCAGGGCCTGTCCCACCCCTCAGCCAGGGACACCGGCGCAGCCCCTGGCATCTCCCTGGGGATGGGCCGAGGCCAGGCTGGGATGTGGGCTAGGCTCAGGGCGGGCAGTGGCCAGGCAGGGCTGGGGGGAGCTGGAGGCCAGCCCTGCTGTGGTGTTGCACGGGCTGATGGCCCCCGGGGCTGACGTGGGGTCCCAGGCCATGGCGGAGTTCTGTGGGGCCAGGGCCCTGGCACTCAAGTGAGTTTGACTTCTGGGACTGGCTCACCTGTGAGTGGAGCTTGCTTTAGGATACATTCTTATAAAAGCCTTTAGTCCTGGGTGTGTCTTAAGGCTGTTGGGGGCAAATGTGAGAAGTTTGGCCTTGTGGGGAGAGCTCCAGGTCTGGAAATAGGGGTGTGAGGTATGTTAACGTGTGTGTCGGAGACTGAGTGTGTCAAGCTGTGTTATCATAACCAGAGCGGTTGCATGGAGCCTGTTGAGAAGGTGTGTGTAGCACCATTAATTTAGTTTTTATGTAAAGACTCATTTTTTTGAAGTGCCTTTGTTCAGCCATGAAACCTATTTAAATGTCAATTTCTGGAATAATGGTTCTTATCTTAATTTCCTTCTATCACAACGATTTGATATGCTGAAAGATTCTGCTTGCCACAGGCTCTCAGTGCTGAGGATGAAATAGGTGTCTGTAAGGTAAAGTAGGGGTAGGGAAGGGAGAGGAGGGAGCAGGCTAAGCCCAGAACCCATGAATGCTGTGTGGAGGGACTGCAGCCCTGTTGGGGACTGGGGACTGGCTGGAGGTGTTAAAAGGAGGAAAGATGGTAAGAGCCTGAGTCCCATTTCTGACCCAGTATTCCTCCAGAAGTCAGATGTGCAATGCCCTCCTATCACTTTGTCATGGAAGTGTAGTGGCAGATAACACATGATAAAAGGAAGTACAGGAGCTGATGACTCCTCTGTTTGTATCTTCATAACATTGAGTACTGCCTGACCTGCAAAGATTTCTGTAAAGACTTATGTAGGTAAGTGAAAAAGGAATTAAACTCATTGGAAAAATGTTTGGGGTTTTTTTTAGGCAGCAATGTAAGTCAGTCTTGGCTGCTGCTGTGTTAATGCCTTAAAGGAATCTATCAGCAGGCTAATGGCAGCTTTGAAAACAGAAACCTATCCTGCTCCATCCTATTTATCTCCAAAGAGATGAATATTTCCAATCCTAATGATCCATTTAACTGCCAGTATTAAACAGACATATCAAGAAAAATTATACGCAATTAAAAAGGAAGAAGCCTGTTAATGTAACATTGAGGCTCTGCGATTGAGAACAGTCAAGCAACTGGAAGACAGGTTTTTAAAACTGAGATTAGTTTTAATTTGACTCTTACTCACAGAATTTTATTTTTCCTGTTTCCCAGATAAATATTTACATTGCTTTAATTCTGAAGCAGGTAGTCTCAAGTGCTCAAAGGTTAATGAACAGAGCTTCAGGACTAAGGGCTAGCTAAGTATTTCCTCCACGTCAGAGATGGAAATAATCACTTTATGACTTGCCCAATGTCACACACATACTTCATGGTAAGATCCTACTGTAAGATTGTTGAACTCATTCATCTAGTATAATTGCAGGACTACCTTCATTTACTATCTGTAATTCCTGTCTTCACTCTTTTTGAGAACACGCATCCTTGTGAATTGTAAACTTCTGTAAGCCCTGGGTAGCAGTCTTGTAGTGTATGAGTGAGTTTGGTGTTCACTTGGCATGTTTCTTCTGTGCGCAAGTGCTGTATGTAAAACACAGCCAGATGCAGCCCAGATGGACTAACCTGGGCTCCCAGGCCCAGTGTACTCATAAGCTGCTTGGATCACTGTGTACCTAGGCACTTCAGTCCCATATGTCCGTTGCTAGGACTGCTGGTGTCTTATTCCCATAGCTTTTTTGCTGCAGTAAACTGAGCTGCTCTGTGTTTCCCAGTGAATTGTGGGAGCTTGTCTGTCCTTGGGGCATGTTTTGAGGGGGAAGGGAAGAAGATATTGTGGGAAAGCATCAAATGACTAAAATTGCTTTAGGGCTATAATCAAAGGGCTATAATCATCAAAAGGTGGAAGAGTACCAGCCCACAAGTAAACAACAGTGGGGCTTTTGCCTGTAGCTCCAAATAGGCCGGGGTGGCTGGGAGTGGAATGCTGAGTGCATGGTGGACTACTTACGTGGGTAGGAGCTCATTAGGAACAAAGCATGAGTAAAGGCCAAAGCTGACTTGCTATAAAACAAAGTGTTAAAAGAAGGCTGGAGTAGTTTCTTATGAATAAAAAAGTCAAACAAGACAAATACCATTGCCTTGGCTGCTAGGGCAATGTGAAGATGCTTTGATGTAAAACTTTGGCCCAGTGCTCAAAACAACTCTTATCACCTGAGCCAGATTGCTAGGTTGAATGTGTATACAACATAAGCCATGGAGCTCTGCTTACCAAGAGATGAGTAATTTTTGACTGCAACTTTCATTTACCCTCACTTGTTCCTCTGTATATTTGGAATCTTTCTTGTAGATTGGAAGCTCAACCAGCTGTTACTTCTCCTTTGGCTCCATCTGAAGTATTTCAGGATTTCACATGAATCTTCCCTATTTGAGTACATACATCCTGGATTCTCATAAATTATAAAAAGTAGTTCTTTTCTCTGTGTGTACTTTTTCTTTATTTAAGAGCAACACCATGTAGGAACTTAAAAATTAACCTGCTTCCCTTACTGTCTTTGCATAAGTAGTCATACAGAGCTACATCTGAAACCATAGGAGGAAATGAGTTCTGGTCTGTGTAGAAACAAGGTGAAACTGATGTCCTAATTTTTCTAATTAAGTATATAATTGTTTAATCCCTTTATATTGGAAAATGGTGTTGTAAGTTTGTGTATTTTGGTTTTGAATATTTTCGTGTTACAAAGTGTCCTATGACTTGGCATGTCTTTATTCAGTGGTAGATGTCAAAGGCATTATATGAAGGTTCTTCAGCATTTTTAAAGTGGAATACAACTAAAAGTATTCTTGGCACAGCTCATCTCCTACTTGTAGCTGTAGGTAATGGGGATTTTGAACCAAGGAATACTGGATAGGTTTGATTTTGAGTGGCAATGGATTCTGCCACCTTCTTTTAACTCTCTATTCCATCGGCCAGTTACAAAGCTTGGGTTAGAGTCTTTCCTGGCCATAAAATGCTCCCTGGATGCCTATGTTCTGCTGTGCTTAAATGACCAGGCAATGGCTGCTGCACCTGTTCCATATTCAGCAGATTTTATCCTGTGAACTCTTGTTACGGAAGGTAGCACTGCTTATTATGAATGTAGGATTTATTAGGGTCCTGACTCCTGTACTTGGAACCATGTGTGAAGAACTGGACCCTGTGTGCTTTAAGCTGCCTGCCTGTGGGAGGAATATGGGTACAGTGTCCTTTACATGTACCTTCTACAAGCTGTGAAGATGGGTTTGAGGGGGTTGCTCCATCTTTTTTTCCAAACCATCTGGGTTTGGAAGAATTTGAGGAGGATTAAAAGTAGCTATTTGGTAGCTTTGGGCAATAATGAGAATGTGGGGTCCTCAAACAGTGTCCAGATGTAGCTACTTCAGAAACATCTTGACATTTTTCTCTTCTTTAGTTTCAGAAAACAGTTCTTCCTCCCCTAATCCTTTGTTGTCTTTGAGCCAGCAGCTAGAGACGTCTTAAATGGCCCAAGCTGTCCAAGACCTCTGTCACAGGAAGGAGTCAGACATTTCTGAAGCTGTTGCTCTGACAGTGAAGTTCAGTACATGGGGGCATGCAGGGGTGGAAAGTGTTTGCTGCTGTTCATGAGGAATTTGTGATGTCTGACCACATGCTCATTCTGGAGAAATCCTGAAAGTGGTGAGGTGAACTTCAAACTCTGCTTTCACTAGTTTGAATGAATAAGGCGGCTAACACCAAGTGAAGGCTGGTGGGAAGGAGCTGATGATACCACCTTGTGCTGACTGGTATGACCCTATGCCAGCCAGTGCCTCTTCTAAGCTAGGTTTAGAATGTTTTGGCTTGATCTGCTGGAGCAAAGCTTGCCTGTGGAGGCTGCATATGTGTGCAGCCCAGCTCCCCTTAGTTGAAGGAAAAAGTCTATCCAGGAGGTTGGATTCAGGCCAATTACTGCATGAGAATTCCCATGCTGCTCCTGTGTTTTGGCATGCTTGGTCTCCCTGACCAGCTCTTGGAAAAGCACTAATGTTTCTTTAGTATTTGAGGGTGTCAGACTACTCATCCAAACTTTTAATTTGAAACTGGGTATTCTATTATTAGCTGTAGCCTGAAGTGATTTTCAGAATCCACCTGTCACTTTGATTATGCTGACTCCTTCCTTGTTTTGTTTCCTTGCTCATTGATAAGAGAAAATATTAAAGAAATGTGCATCTCTTGCAGCTTGTGGCTAATGTGGTATGCTAACATGTTTTAGAATGCCTAAAAAGGGAGTTTTAAAGAAATCTGATAATATAGGTTGGACAAAGAATGATTGTGTGCAGTTGTGATGTTGCATGGGGAGTCCTCTAAAGCTCAGGCTTTTAATTTGGTATAAAAAGAGGTTTTGGGGCTACCTGAGCAGTGATTTACAGCTACCAATTTTAAAAGGGTCCTCTTCTACTGCAGTAAGTCTTCTGAGCTGGTGCTACAAGGTACTTTAAAGCTGAGCAGGTTATTTTTATGGGCATAAACACTTTTTCCAAGCTCAGAACAGCTTGTTGAACCCATTCAAATACAAATCATGAAAGCTGCTTCTCTGGCCAATACCAGTTTGGACTCCCACTAGAACAGGGTTGGTTGTATTTTAAAGGCACCAAGTGTATTTGTTTCCATTATTAAGCTAAAATGGCAAGCTAAAAGTGGCAGAAAATCTGTGTGTGTCTTCTGCCATGCTAACTCTTACAATACTAGCTTAAAATTGGCCAGAGGGATAATGATATCATAGCATGATAACTGTAGAATTTAGCTGCCTATTTTCACAAAACTTAGAGACCCCCTGAGTATCTTCACTGAAGGGAAGATCTTCATCCTTTATTAGATGGTAGTGAATCCACACAGGTAAGCTAGTATAGCTTCCTGTATATTCTTAATAAGGGAAGAGCTTTATTTTGGGCACCTGAGAATCAAGACACGAATTACAGGAAACCCATGCTTCCTTAGCTCTGGTGCTCCCTAACCCATGTCATTGTTTCTGCTCTGTGTAAGAACAGGCATGAGGAATTCAACAACAGATGTGTTACATAGACCTCTCTCGAGTAGCTCCTATGTTGGTCTCTGACAGACCAGACATAAATCTGCTACTCATAGCAGATCATAGTGCCATATGTTTTTTAGTTTATGGGAGACAATGTTCACTTTAAAGTGGATGTTGTCTTAAAGAAAATTACCTCTTAGTAACAAGTCAGACTCTGATGTAAAACTTATTTTCAAGCTACTAGTCATCCCCTGAATCTACTTTGTTGATGTGCCATTTCATTAGCAGAGGGAGTCATTGCTCTTTTGTGTGCCACTGTGTAATGTAACAAAAGAACAAAACAAGCTACTTGAAAATATCCCCCCAGACCCCGGTGGCCCTGTGTGTTACCCTGGGAACACTTGTTCCATCTACGAGAAGTCTTGTGGAAGTCAGCTGTTTTGGGATGTGTTGGATGTAGTTTGTGCTGAAAACTATTTTGATGACTGAAATCTTTTAAAGTGGGAAACAACAGAAATGAGACAGAAGCAGCATGGAGCTTCCTCTCTTATCTTTTTTTCCCAGGGAGGGAAAGGGAGTGCCTGACTTTGATCTTATTCCCTTCCTTCCACCTGCTTCTGCGTGCATGTTCATGCAGTTTCATGTCTGAGGACTTGATTATCGTCTCTGGTGTTCCTGGAATATCTCCCATTTGAGAAAATATGTAGATGGAAATAGAAACAGGCCTGTGAGAATCTGGAGGAGCAAAGATTATAGGAGTCTTCCTCATGAACATGTTTGTGTCCAGGCTGTTCTCTACAAGGGCCTCAAATCTTAGGCTTTGGATGTTTCTATGAAAAGTAGCCAGTTTAAAAATAACTTGTTTGTTTAACACAATATTATACTTCGAATTCAAAGTTCCCTTGAACTGGCTGATCTGTATTAAATATAGACTAGCACACAACTGGTACTTTAAAAATGCACAGGAGTGCTTCTGGATGCCTTCTAATGGCATTGGTTCTTTACTGTGGCTGTGAGGTCAGACTCAATGGGGTTTCTGTTTGCAGAAAGTGTGTGATTTACTTATGGCTATCACTTTGTCCCTAGAATGGAAATAGGGTGCTAAAGGTATTTGGTTTATATGCAGGTGTTTTGTAAGACCTGGGTCATCTGAGAAGGAGCTCCACTGAAGGACTTTATTTTGGATTCCTTGGAGTTAGTTCCTTATCTATGTCCTATGGGATAATGATGTTATGTTTCTTATACATACTTCACTGCCACCCAAAGACTCTGAATTTGAATGTATATGCTAAGTACAGCATGTCAGTGAGAATGCTGCTGTCCTTTACATATGCCATTTTATTTTAAGTTGTAATGTTTAACTGTTTGAAATTTTCTTCTCCTGCATTTCCAATCCTATCTTTGATTTCAAAGGTGGAATAATGTGAGAAGAATGCAAAATAGTCAGCTCTTTGACTAAGGCCTACTAATGAGAAAACGCTAAATTATGTTTAAGAACTGGAGCAGAAAGGATGTTCAGACTGTATTACTTCCTTTTTTTGGTATCTGGAAGTAGAAAATAATTTTCTACAGAAAAGATTACTGCACTATATTGAGTAAATTAATTAAAATCTATACAAGTTGAATGTTTAACTTGAGGCAGGCTAGGGTTTGTTTGGCTCTTTTTGGCACTGAAATTAACATTTGTTGGGTGGTCAAAGTAGCCAGCTGGTAGTGCCCATCTGTAGAACTTTTGATGGGTTTCATTTGATCTGGTAGTAAAAAGTTTAGTCTTAAAATACAGTATAACAGATGGAAAAACAAAATTACTTTAATTGTGATTTGTAACATGCCTCTTTTGGCAAAGCAGTATGAGTAACGCAATCAGCCAGACTTTAAGACAGTCTGTCCTTAGTCTCATGTCCTGACTCAACCTTTACCAAGGTACACTGGTTAACTTTTATCAAGATCTGAAGAAGGGCACTGGCTCCAGCTGTAGGTTAGGATAATGCTGTATGTTGCCTTCAGAATCAAAAATAGCAGCAGTGAACTTGAGCTGCTCCCATAACAGGAGCATACAGGTCTTCCATGCAGGTATATGAGAGATACCATTAGTAAAATTCATCTGCTGTGAGACAGACCTTTATGCTGTAATTGCTTGATGCTCCCTTTATAGTCTCCTGTTGTTTACTGTAGATGGATGGTAGACATAGCCAGGTGAGAGAAATCCCAACTTGTGAGTCCTCGGCCTTGGTAGCCTTGCTTTAAGATGTTGCCCAACACAAATGATTTTTATCAGATGAAGGTCTCATTCTGGAAGATGGCTCCTCTTGAGTTAGGTATGGCTGTTTACATACTAAGCAGCTTCATGTGTGTGAATTTTGGTTGTCATGTGATCTATGTGTTTGAAAGCAGGGAAGATGAAGAAAGGAGAAGGCTAACCTCCAAGTGTTTCCAAGATGCAAGAGTGGAAGGAAAGTAAAACTCAGAAGAATGAGTAGCTGAAGTGTGAATCCAGGTGAATTCTTTGAATGCTTTCTTGGAAGTCTGCCAGAGGATAGAAACCAGCTAGTGTTGTCTAAAAGGAGGAAACCCATGCTGTTACAGCCTCACCTGATGCTTTCTCAAGCTGGTGTGGCTCCTTGCTGTAAATATATTGTATTGTCTGAGTTCAAGATACAGAAATTTTGAGCCCATATTACACAAATCATGAGTTAATTTAGACAAAGTTGATCTCTTGACTCCTTAATTACACTTGCCAACAGCTTCTGAATGATGCCAGCGAACTTATGATTAAAGTTACTTTGGCAGCTGTTGCAGGAGCTTTTGCAAGACCAAGCAACTAAGATTAGAGCCCTGCTGTGATAGGCGTTTAGTTGCAAACACACATGAGAGATAGTACTGCCTGAAAAATGTGGTACTGAGGTGTCTAGTGATGGTGCCTGTAATGCACCCAAGTGAGCTGGTGTAGGATCCATCCAAAAGCTCTTTGTAGTCTAAAGCTGTCATCTGAGGTGGCTGGCCTCAAAGTAGCGTGCTAAAAATGAGGGTCATCTTGGACCCTGAAAAGGCTCTGGGTGGCAGAATGTTTAACTGATAATATTTTGCATATGAACACAAAGGTGGTTTTCTAGAAGGACACTTCAAGAACTTGCCTTTCATGAGTTTGTAGAGACAGGGGCATCAGCTCACTGGATGTCTTCTCAAGACACCCTAGTAAAGTTTGCAGTTTGTCTGTTAAGGGAGACTTCAATTACTGTAAATATAAATGATAAAATGCAGTAAGAAATGGCATCATCAAACCAACTTCTAGCTACAGTATTTTTGTGACACTATTTCATGTGTTCTGTGGCCTGAAAGATATGTTTAAGCTTCTAGCCTCTCCTCATGGGGTTTATAGAGAACTGGGCCCAAACGTTTTAAATCCTAAGCAAACTTTAGCTGCTTTAGGTAGATGTGCCTTTTGCTTTAGCACTACGTCTTGTGCTTAGCCATTATAGGGATGGGGAGCAGTACATGTAGGCATTGCCTGGGTTCCTTATGGCCCTGGAAACAAAACATGCTTGCATTGTCATAGTTAATATGATACCCTATGTAGGTGCGACTGAAGCCTGTGGATGTGGATGCATGAGCCTTCGAGTAGTCAAAGTTTTCCTTAAAATATGATAAAATTTCACTTTTACTTTGTGCTAAGGAAACATGTTCATTATTTGGTTGGCTCTGTTTAAGATGTTGGTCTGTTGTACTAGAGACTAATAAAAGTTAGTTGTTCTTGGTCTCCTGGTGTAGAGGCTCAGCTGCTTTTGTTTGGGAAAGTAGAACTTCCCATCTTCTTGAGGTAAACTGCAACATACTTTGCTTGGGCACCATAGAAATACCAGTCTCTTTATTTGATGCTTCATTTCAGAAGAGCTCTGTGGAGGCCTAGGGCTGCATGTGTGTCATGTTTTGCCGGATGAGCTTGCTGCAGCTGGGATTAGGGCTGTCATAACAGTGCACTGCTCTAAAACTGCATGGTGTGCTTTTCCTCAGGGGAAACACAGAAGTTAAACTGTACCACCTGAAGGCCTTGAAGCAAAGCCTATTGTCATGGGAGGTTGTATGGGAGGCAGAGGCATCTTGATGTCAAGATGAACACTTGTCTCCAGAGATGCCTCAGAACAAGGCCCCTACATGAATGTCTCTTGGTGAGTAGACAGAGGGGCCACCGTAGCAGGAAGAGGTGGACTTTAGCAGAACAAAACAAGGTGTAGATGTGTGCCCTGCCAGAAACCTTGTCTAACATGGCAAAACTTATGCTGTTTACTGAACTAGACTTCAACTCTGCTTGGTTATTTGTTCAGAGCGTCTGTCTTTTGTTGTGAGGATCAAAGTACTATCTGGAGGTACATGTGAGGTAAAGTGTCTGAGGTTGTTTCAGAGTTTAAGTGTGAAACAACTGTTTTGGTGAAGAGCAGAAAGTATTTTGAAATTTGACTTCTTACAGATTGATCCTTTTAAGTAAGACTTAAGCTGTGCTGGTTTCCCTGTTTGGACTTCAAAAGCTGAGGAGTTAATATTGGACTTCAATCCTAGCTCTCCTGACTTAAATGCTACACTTTTTTATTATTTTTTTAAGTTGCAAACCAGCTGATTTCCCAAGTCAGTGGTTTCTTAGTGTAGTGCAGATGATACTGGCTATTCTCACATTTTTGTGCCTTCTAATGAAGTTGAACATCTCTTAGTATGGGGCCTGATATGCCCTAAACTTCAGGATTGGAGCCTTGGGAAAGTTATTAGTTTAACCTTGATTTTTTTTTTTTATGCCATCCTGTCTAGGAGGAGGAACTGAACTGAGTCTGCTGAGACTTAGCTTAATTTTGGAACTAGCAGAGAGCTGTTTTGTGTCTTTTCATAATAGCTGGCCCTGACAGTTTAACAGAGCTTATTGACCATCTGCTTTGTCTAGTTTGCCACATGGCAGAGTAACAACTAAGCCAAAATACTGGCTGCACAGTGTATTAATTAAATGACTTGCTTGTGAACACTATCAAGATACTAAATTGATTGATATTGTACATTTAACTTGAAGAGTTTTGTCCTTTCCTTTGCTGCAGTTGCTGGATATTGAGCAAAAGAACCTAAGATAGGTGGTGAGAAAGGAGCTGTTCAACTGTACATTGGAGTCTCTATTTGTCTCCTTGCCCTCTGTCTTCTGTCACCCATTCTCAACAGATGGGACCCGGAGTATATTACAGTCTTGTTCCCCTGCTGACTGCTGTTCTTTGGCTCTCACAAAGCTGGCAAAAGCAACAGCTGTTTCATAATTTCCCTGTTTGAAGGGAGAGACATAGTGAGGGGGAACAGACTGAAAGACTAGTCATCTTGCTTGCAGAGGACTAGAGAGAAATGTTGGTTTTGTCTCTTTTGAGAACCAGTATCTCTTTTGAGAACAGATTCATGTTCTTCAGTGTTTGTGTTCCTGGAAATACAGTGTGTCTTTCTCCAAGGTGAGAGCAGAAATTGAGAGCTCTAAGCAAATAGCATTGGTTATGTCTGCATATTTCTAGCTGGAGGAACCTGACTCTGGGCTGCCTGTTAGTGTGACTAATTCTGCTCAAAGGCACAGCCCCCTGGGAAAGCAGTTTTTAAATCCAGACTGTGCTGGTGGCAGAAACATATAACATGTTCTCTGAAAGGGATGTGGCAAGACTTTGGCAATATCCAACAACTGTCTGCTTGATCAAGGGACATGCTGTAGGTAGCATCTCTGCAGCTAGAAGCTGAATCCTGTTGAGCTTGTTATAATGAACAGATGGCTTGTTAATATGCTCTGCTGTGCTACGGCAAGCCGTGCTTCTTCAAGGCCTTGCTACCTATACTTTCATTGCAGAAATCTGTGTACAGATTCTTTTTCTGGTAACTTTCTGTAACAACAGGTAACTGTTCATACATATGCGTATGTAGGTGCATATTTGTGGTCTATTAACATGCTTCTGAAGGGTTAGTGTGTATATATATGTATATATTGTGTATATAGTGTGCTGTTGGATGGTGTAACATGAAATAGTATTGCAGTTCAGTAGAACATCAATCTGAATGAAGCTACTGTTTGGCTTTATTTTTAATATACCTAAACTGCTGGAAATGCTTTGCATAGTAGGTAAATAACTTCAGGAGAAAACTGAAAGACTGCTGTACCCATTTGGGTTCTGTCTGAAAAGCTGTGTCTAGCTGGCTGTAGACAAAGCCTCTGCTTAACACCTTGTTTTGGCCTCTGGAAACTCAATGCTAACCGGAAGTGTTGCTCTGGTTGTGTTCTGGACTTCAAGAGTTGCAGAGGATTTCTGATTTACATCGAAGTGCTTTAGATCCCAGGTAGTCCTGGTGTGTGCTGTCCTACAGAACCAGGAAACTATTTAAGAAATGAGATCTTGACTATGCATGCAAGTTCTTTCTGCAAAGCTTTGGTTTTCCTGGTAATTGAAGGTGGCTCCTTCTGGCATTTAAGGGATACTTGAGAAAATTATACTCCCCTTAAAATCTTCTTCCCCTCCCCACCTTTTTTTTTGCCTACTGTCAATTAACATACTTAAGAGGAGTCTATCACTCTTCTGTTAACTGGAAAATGTGAGGATTGTAGCCCTTCTGCTGGGGCTCCAACCTAGTAATGAAAGGCTAGGCTTGATATAGCTTTTAAAAAATAGTCCTTTCCCAGAGCTGTATTTCAGTCACAGGAAACAGTTTAAGCAGCTGTTTTCTTTAGCACGGACATAGGAGTTGTGCTGCTAAGAAAGGGGGAAAAAAATTAATGTTCATCCTTCAGCAGCCTGTTGGGGTTCTTTCCCTTCAGTTCAGCCCAATTGCAATTTCTCTGTTCTTGATATTGCCAGTGCGTAAGTTCATCTCATGTGAGGGCCCTCATCAGTCCTGGACTTGCTCTGTTTGCCTGCATCATCTTTCAGCTACAGTGATTTGTGAGGGCTAGCAGCTGTTCCATAAGCATGTAGAATTTTTACAGTTGTGCTGGAAAATATTGCCTGTTTGTGTATGAGGAGCAGAGGGACACCTCAGCACTTTGGCCCCATTCTGTTTTGGGCTTGCTAACACTGTCATGATCAGGTAGCCCACCATATTATTTTCATTATCCAATGTGAAAAGGTCTGCCACATGTTTGCTGCTGGCAAGATAGCATGTCCTGGAAGATGATGGGCTCCTTAGCATTTAAAAAGTAAAGTTGTTAGTAAATTAGATGCTTCAGAATGACTCTGTTGTTTTGACTTGGTATCAAAGTAAAAAAACCCAAATATCTTGCTTTCTGTTATACTTTTTTTTTCTTCAGTATGCCTTAAATGACTCTTCAGGCTATGGTTATGAAGCCACAAAACTTTTATTCATTTAAAAAAACCCCCATATAATTCATAACTCTTAATTCTACTGGAATGCCACTGGGAAGAGAAGCACACATTTTTCTTCAGCCTGTGACCATTTCAACAATGCAGATGATTAGAGATTGCTGACAAGTCCTGACTTTGCATGTTTGTGTCTCTGAAAAATGGAAGAAAATATTTTAACATGTATTTATGGCATCTGCTTAAGAAAGATAAATCTTGAAGTTGATGCAGGAGAAGGAGAACAAATTTTAGGCTGACCACAGCAAAGTGAGAATTCAGTTGGAAAAGTGCACTGTTTAAGGATCCTGGGAGAAGTGGGAGGTCCTGATACCGTAGGCTACCTTGGAAGGCAGTTAGGCTGGTATCTGCTCTTAAAACAGTTGCAGATCATCTGCAGACTCTGTCAAATGATACTTTCTCAGTTTGCATTTTCAAGATGGCAACACCATTTATAAGGCTGGCTGGTTGTTTAGAGTGCAATCCTTTGGTAGTGAGCAAAAGTTCGCCTCTCTTGGGATAGGTAAATGTGCCCGTAGGGATGTAGGGGGCTTCACAGTGAAATGGGTAGAAGAATGCGGGAGGAGTTGGGACTTGGAAGGGTTTGCCAGAAGCTTTGGACTTCTTTGCAATGAACTCTTCTCTTGCATCCAGTGCTCTGGTTGCAAGGATGTGCTCTTAATGTGGAACTATAGTGCTGCCTTACAACATGTTTTTTCAGAGACTCTCAGGAAAGAGTGAATGTGTATACTTGAAACTAAATGACTGGGAAGACACTTTTGCCAGACTTCTCAGAACTTTTAAATGGAGGTATTCTAAAATGAAGGCTAAAGCCTAAATTATTTTCAAATGTGCTACATTTGGATATAATAAGAGTTTTGGAAAAGAATGGGCTAAAACTTACTGACAATTAAATGTTAACTAAAATGGGATGAGATGGTATACAGGACCTGTGAACCCATATGTCAGGTAGTGAAATGGTGCTTTTGCAAGTGTGAAGGAGGTGTGATGCTGCAAGACAGAAATGCTGGTTAACAAACCAGCTGGGAAGACACCACCTCAATGCAAGAAAGAGAACTGAATGCTTCCATTGAAAATCACCATTTTGAAAGGAATTAATATGCCCATACTAATGGCAGAGAATTTAGTCTGAACTTGATGTTCAGCTTTCACCTTCCAGCACTTACTTGTTTGCTCTATCTTCTATGGATACAAACTTCTCAGATGAGACATTTATTAAATATTCAAGTGGTAGAGAAATGGAGCTTTCCTTGTATATTTCTTACTGGCTTGTACTATTTTTTCTGTAGGGAAAGGTTAAGAAAAGATGCCTTTTCCTAACTTCGCAGCTGTGTCTGCACTGGCATCATGATGACTTTTCCTGGTAGACTAGGCAAGGATTTCCCAGCCAGGAGAGGAAAGCACAAAGAGGTATCCTGCCTATTCAGGAGAAGTGGCCATGTTTCTGTTGTACTGGGCAGCTTCATCAGTGTCATAGTTAAAGCCGTCTGATTTTTAAGGGCAGTTACAATTTTTCTGAAGTTATTAAATACCCATATGGTAAAATAAGAGTAAATAACAAGCTGTATTTGACTCTCAACTTCCATTTCCCAAATGAACCAGTGGAAGTATTAAAATGAATGATGGGGCCATGAACCAAGCAAGGCTTGCCAAACTGTGTGTTTTGGCCAGCATGAGATGCCTAGAAGCTGTTCTGTTCCAAGTCAGAGCCTAATTTGGTTTCTCACTGTTGGATGCTTTATGGCAGGACATCTGAGCAAGTGCTTCCTAAACAGCTGCTCATAGAAGAACTACTGTGTATGGACAGACCAGAGTCAGCACTGCAAGTGTGTGACCCCTGACTAGTGTTTCAGTCACCCATTCAAGCAACAGATAAATACCGAACTAAAAATAGCAAGTCCAGAGCCCAGGATAAGTATTTTCAGTCACCTACATAACAGCCTCTTTTGAAACCTTGTTAAAACACAGGGTACCAAGAAATTAATTTGCTAAAAAACCAAACCTGAGTAGTGTGTGTGTGCATTTTTTTACTTTTTACAAAAGCCCATTTAGCAGCTTATAAGAGGAAAAGTTACTCCTGTTGATTCTTTTCAAATTACTTCCTTAGCTCTCATAATTAAAAAGAAAAAAGCTGAGAGGAAAAAAATTCTTGAACAGAAGTGGGGAGAAGAAAAGTAAAAGGATCTGTTATTTATCTTTATTGGTTAAGGTGCCTGCACAGGCCTCCAGTGCTGTTTATGGAGTTGAAGCCTGCATCTGTACATACAGTTACCTCCCTGCTGCTGATGGGAGAGTGCAGCCAGTGAAATGTGGCAGCCAGCCCATGCTGGCTCTGAGGGTGTCTAAGTAAAATGGCACAGCCTCCTGAAAGAGCACAGAAAGTCTTCCTTCCAGCCGAGAAAACTTGACAGGTGTGTTGGTGACCAACAGTAGGCAGTGTGTCTGCTAAGCAAGCCCAGCCTCAACTGAGTTGGCAGGGTTTGAAGTGCAATAAAACTCCAGTTTAGCTCTCGTAACACGTTATTCTTTCAATAGCAGCTTTGTGGCCCTGCTAGCAAGCAGAACAGGTAACTGTGGAAAGAGAGGACCAAGGTTTCCTCTTCTGCAGAGACAGTTTTAGAGCATTTGACTGAGGTCACCATGGCATTATCACATGGTCTATATAAAAACAAAGGTGTCTGACAGTCATGGTCACATTGATGCAGAAGTATACAGTGAATTTTAATCGCTGGTTAGCATTTACTGATTAAAGAGAGCCTTGACCTCCATTTAAAGATCCTGTTGCCATCACTCTTGGGTGTAGGTAGGCCAGAATCTACACTGAAACAGCCCATGGAAGTTTTGATGCTTTGTCTGTTACAAGCTACTAATGTTATATAGTGCTAGCTTCAAGTAAATATGTGAACGGTTCTTCAACTACTTGCTCTTTTGTTGGATGTGAAGTGGTACCATGTTTTATTCCAAGCCTTGTGTTGGCATAACCAGTGGCACTAAGGCAGGTTAGATAAGATGTGTGGTATCTGTCTGTGGTGCAGCAGAAGACAGTAGCAGGAGAGTGGTCCAGATTTTCTATTGCTCCAATTCCAAAAACCTTTAGTTGCATAGCCTCTATATTGAGTTGTCCTCTGAAATTGGCCCTGCCTCCCTTTCCCTGAGTAACTTCACTTAAGTGAATGGTTTGGCAGTACTTGTACCTGTCTTACTGTGCTTTAACTTTCCCTTTCCCTTCTTTCAGCTGACTTTTGACACAGTTGGCTGTGTAACTTTCCCCCACCCCTTAAATGGGGTAGTATGTCATATGTGCTAACCATGTTCTGATGTAGGACCTAAGCAGCTGACTTAAATTCAGTGTTTGGGCAGCCTGTAGCTGTAAGGAGTTTGTCCAGAGGAAATCATGGTGTGTTGCCATTGTCTTTCTGCCTTCTAATTGAAGGAAAGGCAAAACTGCAGTGGCATCTGCAAAGACAGCAGCTGCCTCTGTGTTGAGTGTCAATGCAGGCAGGCTTGTGTTCTGGGGGCAGGGGGTGAAGATATTCAGGGAAGCTGGGTGGGGACCAGTGCTCTGGCTGTGGAGGTCCTTTCCCTATCCTCTTTCACAAAGGCTTGCCCATAAACGGAGCTTTCACAGGAATTGCATTGAAGGATGATGATCTTATCTCTGCCCATAACCCTGATGCCTCCATGCTGACAGAGGTACCCCAACTGAAGTAAGGGCACAACAGAGTTGCTTCTTTCTGTATCACTGAAGTGCTGGGATTGTACTGTTGCTATTTTGGTGGACTTGTGTGCTATTTTATAATAAAAATTCAGGCTGCGTATACTGCTTTAGAGGGGCTGACTCTTTGAATGGAACTTGTAATTGGAATAGCATCTGTCCACTTCATCTGCTCTACAGTCACTTGAGAGCCAAGAGAAGAGGCCGATCTGTGGCAGTGCCAGCTTGAAACAAACAAGAACGGTTTACAGTGACTGAGGGAAGAGAAAGAGCCAGCTTGGGTAATGAGATGGAAGAACTTGGCTTGAGTGGGTGCTCCTCCCCTGCTTATTGAAAATATCAGTTGTTGTTAATTTCTTTAATGAGGTTCATAACTAGAATTTTAAGTGTTTTGTGTCCTGTATAGTCATTGCCCTGTTAGTGTATTTTTCATTTCTATTTGAATTCTGAAGCTACAGCTGTGCCTAACTCCTGGCACATACATGGACATTAAGATGCCCGTATACTTAAGTGATTCCCAGAAGTTGTTTTAAATATGTTTTGCACTATGTTTTTTCTTTATAATTGTTTCTAAATAAGGAAGTTTGAGCTGTTCTTGGTATTGATAAGTAACAGTAACATACAGGGTTACTGTCCCAGTTTGCCTAGGGTAATATCCTTATACAAGGATTGTCCTGCTTGACACCATTCTGTCCTGAATTCCTTCCTCCCTCCCACCACCCAAAACCAAACCCCCAAACCTGTGACCTTTGATTATATGCTTTCCAGGCAGCTTGTAAGAGTACCAGATGACAAGTTATGTTGTCAGATAATATAACTCACAGAGGAAGCATGTCCCTGTTGTTTGACTGCATCCCTTTAAAATTTAAAAATCTTTAAAGTTGTCATTGTGGAGGCTGGTTAAATCCAAACTTTGGGTCCCTCCCTTGCCTGTAAGGGACATATTGCTCAAACTGGTCTGTTACTTGTATAACAGGAAATGATAATGGAGATGGTGGTGGGTATGGAGAAGGCCAAGCTACTTAGAGGCTGCCCTTATACTTCAGCTGTGTGCCTCTTCCTCTGTGAGTCTTTTGGCTAACTTTACCCCCTTTCATAGCCTTCAGAAAGGAGTAAGTGATTCTGAATATTTACAACCAGCCATTAAGGAGACATTCTCACAGGATCCCTCTCCTGTTTTTTGCATTTTGGCCAAGGAAACAATTTGCTTCAGATGCACCATGGGCTAGTGTTTTTTCAACTAGGGCTAACTTTATAACATCTTACCAAGCCTATAAAAAAGAACTGTGTTTTTCACCAGAATGCTTGCAAATGGCTTATATGAAATGTGAGTAAAAGCCCTTCAGACCCCTAGTCTCATTTTCCCTTTGACTCCCTATTGCTGTCTATTGGAGAGCATACCCTAGTTTGTTCATGTAGACGAGTGTGTTAGATCAACAGGTTATTGTCACCTTGTGACAGTATGGTTTTGCAGCCCTATGTGCTTTTTTCCAAATATTTGCAGTTGACAATACTGTGAAATCTATGTAGTTATTCACCAGAAATAGTGAATGAGCTGTTGATCTAAAGCTAAAGAAGGAGCTTCAGTCTCCTCTTTTTTTCCTTGCTCATTGGTGGTCAAGAGTGAGCTCCCTGCTCTTTGAAGCCTCAGCTTGCAGGACTCATGTTTTCACGAGTGACTTGTTGATCAGCTGTTTAAAGTGATGTGTATGGACATCCTGATATATTAAAGGTATGTCTTATACAAAAAGTACTAGCCTGGAAAATCCAAAGGGAACTACCTAGTCACTGTCATATCCTCCACCCAGTCAGTATTGTCCTTGCAGCCTTTACTGACTTAATTTAAATAAGGTTATTTCTGCTAATCTGTCTCTTTATTTCAAAGTGGATATGTTAGAAGAGTGTGTTTGCTTGTGCTGGGATAAGGGGAGGAGGGAGAAGGAAGAATTCCTAACCACATCATTGTTTCAGTGAAGGCTGGCTAGATGGTGGGATGGGCATGCTCTTCCAATTGTCCAAGGAGCATCGTGGTATCCTTTTTTAACATGTAATCCTGTGCTTTTTCTCAGTGTGTCTCTAGTTGGGGGCAGCACACACCTAAGTTGCATACTGATGTGGACCTGGGATGCTGTGAAGTTACACTTTAGACCTAGGACCTTGAGAGTGTTCCCTGTTCCCTGGGTTCAGACACGAATCTCCAACAGGTCTCCTCTTTGGGATTTCCTTGGAGTAAGATGTGTTCTTCCTAATACAAGCTTCAGGCTATTTGCCCACTTACCTACTAATCAACATAGGGTGAATTGGTAGGTGCAGACAGGCTTTAGCTAGCTCTTTCTTCTCTGAGCCAGGTGGATGTGGGTAAGCTTTGGTCTGCAAATCTTGATTGCTGTGTTAATAAACTATGGCACCTGAATGTAAATGTTCTGCCAACAGTGTTTATTCTCTTGGTCTGAAAGCTGCACTAATGCAGCTATAGTTTCTTGACCATGCAGCTTGTGCACACTGGCTGAGTAAGCTAAGGTCCAGCTATACCTGCCTGTGTAGACACTATCATTGTGTGTGTGTCTGTCCATCTTTCTCATCTAGCTTAATAACCTTTCCCCACAGCTTTGTTACATCCTCTTTATTGCCAGGCACTGATGATTCCTAGGTAAGCTCTTCTGCTTCACAGCAAGGTGTGTATTCTTCCATGCAGAGCCCCATAAGCATTCTTAGCATCACCCTTGATTTAACAACTGGAAAACACACTTTAAAAATGTTAAACTTGTCCAAATTGAAATTATCTGAGCTGAAGAGATTTGCAGTAGGTGCCTGCCTCAGCTGGAGTATCTTGGAAAGGCTTTTAGGTAAGAGTTAGTTACTTCTGATGTTGAGACTAAAATCAGGAGGAAAAAAGTGGTTTTTTCTGCATTGCATGAGGACTTTTAACATCTTAGTTGAAACACTAGTATGTCTGATCTTGGGAATTTAGGAGGGAGCAGACTTGCTTTGTGTCAGGGATGCCTGTGTCCAGTTTATGAAAGTGTTCTCAATTTAATCAAGCATCTTCCCTCCTCTTTCACTTGTGCTTGTCATGTGCCCAAACATGTTAAAGTTTGGTAATAAGCTCAAAAATTGTCTTATGTGAACAAGCTTCCTCTATAGGGAACTAGGAGCAGCTGGGCTCTTGTTCTTCTTGGCAGGGAGCCCTGGTCACAGTCCTCAGAAGCTGAACGTCACTGTTTTCTCTGCTTGCAGTGGTCCTTCCTCTGGTCCCCAGCTGAGGAGAAAGGACATGTAGGAAAGAGGTAGGAGCAGAGGAGGTAGGGTTTTGCAGGAACCAAGCTGTGAGTAAAAGCTGAGGACTAAATTTCTAAGAACAGGAGCCAGAGGGAAGTGGGTACTTAAGGGCAGAAGTTAGACTGCTGTTCTGCAGACCTGAGAACTGAATCTATGTCTCGGAAGGCTCTTCCACGCTCTACCAGCAACTTGAGGGGCCCTTGCTGTGTTTGTAAAGTGTTACCACCCTCTAGTGGTGTGTGTGCAAGGCTATGGGCACAGTCCCCTGATAGCTCCAGTGGTGAGGGTAGATCAGATCTAGACCATATAGATAAAACACTGTGTCCTTGACTTTTATCCAGCCACTCATACCATGCTATAGATGCAGTTGGTGTCCTGTGTGATACTGGGCAATTTGTGTAAGCCATTCTATTGAGAAGCAGACACTTAGTGTCCCTCCTTTCTAGGTACTTAACTGGATCCACATGAGGTCAAGGCTTTGACACACACAGCACAGGAGAAGGTTTCTGTAAATAGCCACAGTGCTGCAGATAAATTATGATTATTCAGAAACTGTAGGATCATTGACTGAAAATGAGTGGACAAATCTGGTAACTTTGCCTTTATTGTCTCTGCACTTTTACTTAATGAACAAGAGTGATGAAGAAAGGTAGACTTGGTGTTGGTGGAAGAGGCTGCTGCTCTGGTTAGAACAGCCTGGGTGTGACCCAGGCTTTTCTCCCAGTTGAAACCAAGACTGGATGGCATGTGCTTAGGGGTATGGAGCCTTGCACTCTGTGTTGCCTTTGAGATTTCATGTTCAACTGACTGGTTGCTGATGAGATGGGTGTCCGACGGGGGAGAAAATAGGATGTAACTGCATAAGGATTGTATCATACTGGGAGCAGGATCCTAAATGTGTGCACTGATAATCAACTGTGCAAACTAATGTTCACTGTTGTATGAACCACTTCACATTGACCAACAGAAATGAGAGATAATTTTTTTTACACGTCTAACATTAGATCATCATGGCTGCTATGGCATTACTGCTGTTAATTTTTTTTTAGGATTGGAGAAAACATATTGCCGCTTAGTAATTGGGTTGTACTATTGAGGATTCTTGTTCCTACTGCAAGTGTCCCCAACCCTGGCACTTCTGAGTCTTTTGCTGTCGTTAACGTCATTTCCTAACGTTCTGTTCCTCATACCAATCAATAGATACTAGCAGCCTTTTTGTGTTGCAAACAGCTTTATTTTAGCTGTTTATTTTGACTCTTCACTTAACTAGGATTAGCTTTAAGTGAAAAAGAACCTTTTTTGATTCTGGTTTCATAATTTTTGATCACTTAAACTATTCTTTTTATTCTCACTTTTATCTACTTTTGCCCTGACCCATAAGTCCCCCCAAACAACTGAATGCTTTGCAATGAGGAACACTTGGGATTTTTTAGACCAGTGCCATCCATATGTGCAGATGAACTTGTTTAGAGGTGCAGCAGATGCCTCTATTTAAAAATAAATAAATCTTTTCATATATTAAATGGTTACTTCTGAAAGAACTGGTCCTATTTTCTAGTTTGGCTTTTATCACTTATGCTGGTCATCTTCCAGGACTTTGAGAGAAATCCCTGATTCATACACTCTGAAACTTTCATACATCTGAATTGTATGGTCTTTTTTCCCTCCTTTTCCTTCATCTTTCTCTTGTCCTTTCAGGTTGCTTCCAAACTCACTGTACAAATGATGGCTTTAACTTTTCTTGCTGCACTTAACTACTTCTTTCTCTCCAAAACTTAAAATATAAAGTAAAAACCAAACCAATCTGTTTCATTATTTCCCAGCACTGTGAATGAGATGATGCACAGTGAATGGGCAGTGAGGATGAGGGATAGCAGGCTAATTTTAGGGTTGGGTTTATACTGTGAAGTTATTCACAGGGCAACTATTGCCCTTTAAATTGTAAACCCTCAGATAAATGTTTAATTAGTAAATACTGGTAATGTCAGACTTGTTCTTGCTGTTCTGGAGGTGCTGTCCTCAGGGTCAGTAGACTAGAGTGTGCAAGTGTTGTTCAGCTGGCCCTGCAAAATCCAGCCCTTTGGCTCAAGCTGCTGTGGGAGCTGGTTTCAGAGGCTGTCAGACCTTTTCCCTGGTCTCACTAAGGGATGCTCACCTGTTTCTGTTCCATTCACTGTTG
Source organism: Astur gentilis (assembly GCF_929443795.1). Taxonomy (NCBI): domain Eukaryota; kingdom Metazoa; phylum Chordata; class Aves; order Accipitriformes; family Accipitridae; genus Astur; species Astur gentilis. The sequence continues at coordinate 33,568,576 of NC_064884.1, read as the reverse complement.
GGGCTGTGATCATCTCTGCCAGAGAATAGTAAACAGTTGGAGAGGTTGTAATGTCTTGAACTGTTACAGCTATTTTACTACTTAATGCATGTCTGTGCCCCAAGGTCTTTTGCCAGTAGACTGCAAAGAATTCATGCAACCTAAAATAACCACAGGCTGTCTTCCAATGTAAGGTTGAATTTAAGTTGCATTAAATAGCTTGGAAGCTAACTTTGGTGATATTTTTTGACTTTTGAATACTCAAACAGAAATTGGCTCATGTCCTGCCTACGTCGTTAATGCGAACTGGAGAGGGTGCTTAAAAGGAGGGTGTCCATCCTCCCTTCCCCCAACTGTTTCAGCTGATGGGTGTCTGTACCCACAACCCCCACACCTCTTATTTTTGCTTTTCTGGGGGCTGCTCCCTGTCAGCCTGCTTCTTGCGGTTTCTTATCCCCCCCATCCCCCCCATCATCTGCTGTTGCAACACCTTGTATCCCTTTCACTGGAGCAAAACATGGCAGTGCTTTGGTTTTCTTGCACAGCTTCATGGCACTAACAAGACCCTTGAAATACCATCCTTTGGCTATGCAGACCCCCTTTCAGGCTTGCCCCAGCCTAATCTGGATCTAGCTACCTAATTGTGGTAGGATCAGTGACACTTAACTGACCAATAAAATCAGGCAAACAGAAGACATGACTTTCTTCCTTCTCTCTGTCATTACAGCTGTTGTGGAGTGGTCAGCCTCCTGACGTAAGTGCATGTTTTCCATTCCTAACATAAAACTCTTGAGATCATGCAGGCACAGTAGTTCAGATGGGGGGAAAAAAATGCTTTGATTATGCTTGTTCATTCAGCCAAAAATAAGAGCAAGAGTTACCTTTTGGGGCTTCCCCCTCCATTTGTGTTGTGTATTGGAGTTCAAATCTGCTGTGAACTGAGAAGATACACATGCTTTTTTACAGAAAATGTAACTTAATTGAATGCCAGTATGTCAGACACAAGGTTTCTGAAGTATTCCTAATTTTTTGTTATGGCTTTCCTTCATGTAGAGCAGCTGTTACCTCTTAAACCAAAGCTTCAGTTATTACTGGTACAGTTGCCCTCTTGACTGATGGCAGTGTGAACGTTGAAGATGTAGGACAAAGTTGATTTGAAGAAGAGAAGAGTGAAGAGGGATAGAAGCAAGGATTTCTCCCACATGACTGGTACCAATCAGAGTAAAACTAACCTTTCAGGAACGCTTGTCTTCAATGAAGTGTCATCACAAAAAAACATTATATACCTTCTAGGGAATTCCCCCTCACTGCTGCCTTTCAACATCATTTCAGTTTGCCAGAATGCCACACTGACAGGCAAGAGTTCAAAATGTGTATCTGAAAAAATACTCGGTGTGCTGAACAGCACTTCTGAGTGCAGACAGATGCATAATCGGCATTTATGCAGGTTCATGGATGCATATTTTAAGTTTACAGTATCAACAGTAACTCCAGGCTCCCTATCTTAATAGTATTTATAATGAGCTGTTTAGATAAAATGTTCAGGAGGTTTACTGCATTTAGGGAATTTCTGGTTCTTAGTGTGATATGTGAATTAGTGCAGAGTTGGGATAGTAAGCTACTAAGTAAGTGTACCACCATTATGGATTAATCCTTATTTTTTCCAATATTGATGGCTTTTACTGAATATCTTTGTAGTCTGTGGAAGACTTCTCTCCTCTTCCCCTTGTTTAAATTGCTAATGAGTCTGTAGCATTGGGTTAGAAACTCCCTTATTGCCAGATTGTGTTACAGTAACTAGTATTTCTATGATTAATCTCAGCAAATGCCCGCACTTCCTTTCTGACTAAAATATGTGCTGAAAGAGTGAACCTGCTAACTGGGCAAAGGATGTGCTTTCTGTTTTTTTATTCATTGGGTCTAACAGCCTGCGCGGCTACGCTATCATTTTCCTTCAAAGGTGGGGAATGAGGCACTTATCCTACTTGTGTCCTTCTTCCTCACACCCAAATAAACGTTGAACAGTTAGCATTTTAGGTGGAGCTTCTGATATAGGTAGTTGTTTGGCACTTTGGTACTTAACTTTTGGTAGATTAACTCAAGCTAATTTATCTTCCTTGCTAATGTTTGGACTCTTCATTTATCCAGTAGAAGAGTAATTTTGGTTTTACCTGTGGCAGTTGCTGTGGGAGCCGTTAAATTATTTCACAGTTGTCGAAACTTTTGCAAATCTCTGGAACCACTGCATTTTTTTCCTCAAAATGCTTCTTTAAAGGATCTTGAAAAGTGTTGGTGGGGTACAAGATGACAGCTGCTGCTGGGTATAGTGGTCTTGTTGCTTCATGCTGACTTTCAAATCCACCCTCCCCTTTGGACACTTTCAGGTCCTTGCTTTAATTCAGGAGGTGCCAAGGTGATGCGGCACCAATGACCCGATTGATGACAGTGTACTTGTGGGAGAAGACAGACTCACAGTGCCCGTGCATGGCTCGGATGGGGCAGGGGCAATGGAGGAGCTGTGTGTCTGTGGCACTGAGGCCATTGTGAGGGTGGGACTTGGTGTGGGGGAGAGGCTGAGTCCAGTGTTTGCTTTATGTACAGTGAGGAGCTGCTTTACCATTTTGAAGTGCCTTTTATGATGAGAAAATGCAAAAAATGGCCAGCAGAATATTTTTTTTCTTAATTGTAAATGCAATAAATGGTGGTGTCTGTGGATGACTAATTCTCATTACGATTCTAGTGCTCAGGGGTCCTTCAAAATGTGTGGACTGCTGCTCTGACTCAGGGAACAGTGTGTCTGATGTGCTGGTGATGCAAAAGCAGAAGTGTATGGGTGGAGGAGGTTTAAAAAAATTCTCTGAAATACTGTATGCCTTAGATTTAATGCTTCACTGTTGGCACTGGAAATCTTAGCTCTTCTGATGGGATGTGCATGACATCCTTGTAAGACAACTTTAAGTGAGGGAGATCTTCCATAGTGTAACAAAATAAGCAGTCCAATCAAGAATGTTTTCAAAGCAATTTCATGTCTTGCTGCAGCTTTTATCTGCTGCTTCTTCCGTGACCTCTTCTTCATCTCTTGCTCAGTACTGTAAGAATAGTATGACTTATGCTGCTGGGCATGGGTTAGTAACATGACTCCCAGCTGTGAGGAAGGGGTTGCTTAAGGGCTGTCACCTCCTGTGTGGCTGGGGCTTGGCCTTCTGCTGGCCTGGGAGCAAGGAATCAGGCCACTGTCCTTTGCTGATTTCCTCCTTGTCTGGCTCCAGGCGGATGGGGTTGTGTACTATCACTAGGCTGCTTTTGAGCTAGCTTAAAGGATATCTCTATAGACTAAGTGGGAATTCTTGCTTTTCAGGAAGAAGAGATGCCAGATGTAGAAATTGACATTGATGACCTTCTTGATGCAGCTAATGAAGAGGAGAGAGCTCTCAAATTACAGGTAATACTATTTTCTAATTTTAAATCAGAATGTGGCTGAATTAATGCATCTGGGTCCATATCTTGTGTTTGACTGAAACCACTGTAAGCATAGAATAAGAACTGAGAGGTTCCTAGGCCCAAGTTTAGCATAATCTACTGGACTGTACAAAGGTAATCAAAATCCTTTAGGATAAAAAATTAATGGAAGGTAGGTGATAACAGGAGTAAATAAAAGTTCAAAGAATCCAGTAATATAGGGAGATATGCTGAGACAGATTAGACTCGTTCTAATTTTTACAAGTATATAAAACAAAGAACAGAAAACACATAAAAATAAACAACAGTCGCGTAGGAAAATGATGTAGTTGAGAGTCAGTTAATGATGACCAGATAGTTTCTGTGATTCACTGCAGCAGCAGAAATATACATGCATGTACATACAGACCAGAAATCCTCCCTTGTCCTTGGGATACTGAAAATTTTTTCTCTGTCTATACTAGCTAGAAATTGGAACCCATTGAGTTATCTTGGAGTAACTTGTCTAAAAGCTTCAGGAAAGGTTAATATGATCGGCAACAGAACTTAGTAGGGAAATTCAGAAGCTGTCTGCTGAAATGGTACAATTCAAACCAGCTCTCTAATTCTCTGAATCCTGCTTGAGGTAGAAGTTAATGAATGGAAGAATGAGGAGTAGAAGAAAAGAAACATTATTGTCTTCATAGAGATTCATATATCTAAATCAAGATATAAAACCAATATGAGGGTCCCTGTTTATAATCTTTTCAGATGCACTAAAGGAAGGAAAACTGTCCCAGAGTAGTAGTTTGCCCTCAGCTCACTTCTGGGGGGTGACTAATGTGGTGGTTAAATGCTCCACATCTGATTTGCAGTGCCTTTTGGCACCCTTTTCTCAGTGCCCACTGTCCAGCCACGGAGATATGGGGCATGGCCCCAGGCTGTTGACTCAGCATTCATAAATAGCTTTGCTGCTTCTGCCTAACCTAGCTGTTGCAGCTGCCCTGCTAGGAATGCCTGACCCAGTTAACATCTGTATTTCTGCATTACAAAGACTGTGGTGCCCTCACAGAAAGCTACTCTTCACATATGTATTGCTGGGAGAAGTGTTCTAGGATTCTCCTTCCCAGTTTTTCTTGGAGAGAGGGATTTTGTAACCTCCAACCTGGAGTAAGAAGCCATCGCTTTTCTCCTGTTGCAAAACATTCTGATCCACCTAGGGAGCAAAGGTGACTTGCTATAAAGCTTGGTTTTCAGTAGCATCTTCATCCAGTGATTCCTGGTTCTTGCTTCTTTTCTTTCCCCACTCTTGCCAGGTTTCATACTGTAGACTTGTTTATGTTCACTGTTATTCTGTATTGGAACTGATGCTTTCATATTTTGCTTCTAGGAAACTCTTGTAGATTGCTACAAACCAACAGAGGTAAAAAGACTTTTCTTAAATACTACTTATGTGTGGAAAGTGTAGCTATATTCAAGCTAAAGTAACTTTCATTTTTACTCATGATAAAGTAAATATAGGAATATTAGTGGGCAGCTGATGGGCTTGGGGCTTTATATCCTGGGAATGTTTGTGCCTGTCACTTGACTACAGTAAGAACAGGATTGGGCCCTGTAGAGGAACTGCTGATTATTCCAGCTGAAGTATCAGTATTGTACTCTGTCCTTATTGACTTTACTGATGCTTAAAGCTGTCATGTTGCAAGAGAACTAAACACAATTCTCATCAGATGGTTAAAACCCTACTATATTTGCATGAAATGTCAACTTGAGAGATGGACTGTGTGCTCTTCAATGTGAAGCCATTTATCTCTGACAGCAAAATTGTTTATTCTGAGAACTGTTATGTAGATATGCAGCTGAGCTAATTGTTTCTGTGAATGGACTTGAATACAATGGTGGAATAATCTAAACTAGCAGGATTTAGTTAAAAAACCCTCGACTTTCAGCTTGAATATCCATTAATGTGTCCAGTGCCAATATAGTCTACTTCTCATAGTAATGAGTGCTTACTAGGAAGAGTAAATATTGTAACAAAAACTTGGACTTTTTGTAACACCACCCCCCCCCCCCCCAAAAAAAAACCCAACAAAACAAAACAGTCTTGGTTGTAGGTCAGTTTCTTCATTCAATTTGGAGTCAGTGCTTTCCCACCAGTGGCTGCTGAGCAGTATTTAATAGAGTGGGTGGCTTTAGGATTCCCCTGGTCAGGGACCTTTCAGCTGTGCATGACTAGAGGCCAGGCATTTGGTTTTTGAAACAAGGCTGCATGTAGTTGGGTTCCTCTAACATCTGCAGCTGTAGCTACTTAAACTACTGGGACTTAAGGATAGTCAGGCTGTCAGGAAGAATCACTGGTATGGTTAAATAGACACTTCCCTGTCCATCAGGTACTTTCTTCAGGGATCTTCCATTTTTATTGATTCCTGGGGTAGATTGGGAGAATTCTCCAGAATTGCTATTACAGTTGCTAGTACTAACTTTTTGACAGTGTAGGGAACTGACCCAGAAAGACTCTCATAATAACACTTGTATAGCTTGGTCTGTGTTGTACCTTGGTTTCCTCACAGCAGATAACACACAGGGCCCATTATGGAGATGCCAGGCCAAAAAGCAACTCTTCAGATGTCGCACTGTAGTAATGATACACTACAGATGGCCGCTGTCAGCCTCCTCCAGCTGTCTCTCAGCAATTGCCACTGAACCTTAGTTTTTCTTCATAAGATAGGTGTGAAGACTGATATGGCATGTGGACCCTGACATGGTTCTTGTCACAGGCTAGTGAGAGAAAGTGGGGGTCATGAGTGGGTGGGAGGAACAGGTTACCAAGAGTTTAGCAGCCACTCATGTGCTGACCTCTTATCTCCATGTTTTCTGAAGGTGGATGAGGAAAGCAGAGAATCAAATAATTACCTTTCTTCCTCCTTCATTGAACATGTAATATGAACTATTTTTCTTAGCTTTGAGGCTTGACACTTAATGCAAGGACAAATTTCAGAGGTCTGATAAGGGTACATGACAGATGTTAGTGAGTTTTCCACTGGAAACCTTGGTCACAGAACTGCAGGAAATATTTGTGCCGTGCCAGTAAATTAAGTTGGCATGGCAGTTTGCAGGAAACATCCTGGACATGTGTGCTTGACTGCCCTCAAGGCACTTGGATCAAGGGATCAAGGTGAAATTTTAATACTGAAATTGTGACTTGTCTCTTCAGCCCTCTGCTGACAGGATGGAGGCAGCTCTTTTACCTGAGCAAATATCAGTCTTCCTTGACAATCTTTTGAGATAGCCAAGTTGAGAGGAGTGCTTAATCTACTCTTCTGTAAGGATGGTTGCTAAAATGGGAGTCATCTCCCAGGACTGTTTTCACAACAGCAGGTTTTCTTCATCTGTAGCATAAGCCCAGTAATACTGCATGACTGTTAACTCAGGCCACTTAAAAATAGTGACTTTGAACTTGCCATGTGTAGACGAAGAAGAGCCTTTAAGTTGGCTTAAACTTGCTATATGTGGATCCACACCTCGTCTAGAAAATCTGCAATCCTCTTGTATTTGCAGACCATTCAAAACTATTGTGGTAATTGGTTTGTGAAAGGGTTTCTAGAAGATTTGTGGAGAATGGATGTGAGCTGATAGAATTTCTCCTGACCAATCAAATACAGTCAATCAAGTGCACTAGGAATTTTAGCATCAAGAGTTATACAGTTTGCAAAAGGCAGTAATCCCTAACTGAGGAAAAAATTATGTAATTTATCTCCACTATTCAGAACATAAGGAAAAACAGTACAGGAAGAAAGCTTAATAACTTGAAGCTCTTATCCCAACTGTTTAAAAAAACAAAACTAAACAAACTTAAGTCAGTTTTGCTTAGTGTCTTTCACTTAGACTAAAGGTTAAGGAAAGACTGAGGGACTTTTGCATGTGTTCTGGATTGACTTTTCATCAGAAGAAGCAGAGTTATCCAGGTCACTTGACAGGTGGAAGGAATTCTCAGTCTCTTTATAAATTGGCTGAAGATAGTAGCTGACAGTAACTTGTGAGGAACTGCTATGAAACCTTTCTTCTGAGGGAAATATGCTTGGCTGTTGAATGTGGTCTAAAATTTTAAAAGCTTTTCTAAGGTAGCTGTTAACAGCTGTTATTTTAATTTGTATGGAAGTATGCTTAATGTGGGAACCTTGTTGTCAAGAGTCAGGTAGTTTACCCAAACAGGGTGACTAAAGGTTAATGAGGGAAGTGTGCACAGTCAGTATGATTTTTGGGTGCTATTTAAGTTTACATTAATGATCCTTAAATTAAAATCTTGATTTGCTAATCAAGATTTGTATGCAGTGTGACTGTGTCATTCAGTCATTAAAAGTTAGTTTTGTAAAATGTGCCAGAAACTAAAAATAATTTCTGGGCACAATTTGCCAACTTGGCTGTTTCTACAAATGTGACAGTTAAAAAAAACCCAGTGGCTAAGAGATACATCTGGTAACTAACAAACTGTAAAGTATGTGTTTTTATTGGTGTTAATCACTGCAATATGTGACTTATATTTATACTTTACATCCTTTTACTTGAGCCACAATATCTCTGCTTTTTGTAGTTAAGTTGCAAGTGTTGAAGAGAAGTTGAGTAGCTGCCTGACTCGGGGCATAGGCTTTGGGATCTCAAATGTGGACAGTGTTTTGAGACATGATGATGGTCTTCCCACCGTGCAAAATTAAACAATGCTAGAAGTATTCTTCAGATAGCTTACACTTTCTCTGCTTCCCCTTCTCTCTTCTGTTACTATCATACCTAGCTCAAAAGCAGTACATGTCATGCAGTCTTGACATAAGACAAGGCTTGATGTGAGAGAATAGCAATTCATTTTTAGGACTGCACAGGCTTAAAGGGTATGCTATCTGCAAAATCAGTGCCATAACCAAATCTTGGATTTACAATTCTGTGGTTGAAAAGGAGCAGGGAGTAGCATCCTCCTCCTGCATCACCCATGTGCCATTGTTTCACTCAGTGCCATGCGTCACCTGTGGAAAATCTCACTCAGACCTTTGACAAGTTGCTGCCTTGGTTCTGTTTGTGATGGAGAATCTTAATGTAGGTCACAGGGAATTTTGAGTCTCATGTTAGCAGTGAATGTAAGAAAGAAATTTAAATATAATCTCTAATCTTGATGATAGGGTTTTGATACTTGACAATATGCTCTTATTTAGAATAGGATGACAGTTGTGGGCATGAAATCAATGAGGTTTTGTCAAGACATATGCTTAGAATGAGGCTGGCTAAATCTGTGTTATTGTAGCTCTGCTATTGGTAGCAGCAAGACCACCCATTTAGACTGGGCTTTGGAGAAAATCTGAAATATTTGTGGCTGATGTGAATTAGAGCTTCCACTGGTGGGACTGCCAAAGTGATGACAGGAGAAATGATGATGAGACTCTTGAACTACTATGGGAGAGAAATCCAATGAGTGGGCAATTTTTATGTTTACTGACTCAAAGATGCAGTTGAGCAACACAATGTCTGCAGATAACTAATCCTTGAAAAGAACTAGCTAAATTAGGCTTGGGGTTTCTTTGCTGCTTTCCTTTCTCAGAAATATACAAAGCTTCAGGCAAATGGACTGGAGATCTCTCCCATTTAGGCAGGATTAAATCTATCCAGACCATCTTGTTAGTATAATTCTTCACCCAGTGCAAAATGGGAGAAAAGGGAGATGAAGTTGCATCATAAAAAAGTTGTTTTGCTGGGAATTTTTAATTAATAAAAATTTCCAATATGATTTCCAAAGAAACTATATTAAATTGTTGTGCATATTCTCTGGAGAATTTGGGCAGAGATTTAAGTTGCTGACTGCTCAGTTACTTCAGTGGCTGGGCTATTTCAGCAGCTTTTAACACTTAATTTTGAGAAAGGTAAAGATGTATTTGCTTAACTATATGTTTCCCCAAGTTTAATTTGTAGCTGTAGCAAATGACAGGCTTGTGATGCAGCTTTTTAGAGTGGTCCAGGAACTGTGGTTTTTAAAACTAAAAACTATTTTGGGTATGTCTTCAGATAATGTATGTATTCAGTGTGCGGACATGAATAGAAAGCTCAACCTTTCTGGAATGGAACCTCTAGACTTTTGAAGGATCATATGTTTTTTTTGGTCCTACTATGTTATGAATTATTTCAAGTTAATGTTACTGTTTGGTTTTTTTTAGTGTAATTGCAAGGCAGCATATGTAGGAAACCTACTCGAAGCAATAGTAACTGAAGATGTGCCCTAAAGCCTCAGTGCAGTGTACTGCCTTACATTTGGGTGAGCCTAGGAGCTCATAGACATTTATTGCAGTTCAGCTGATGGCTGGTGAAAGATTAAGCCACAGTTAACTGTAATATATGTCCATATTACTCAAAATCAAATAGGACACTTTGTGGGGTAAAAAAGTGAAGAAACGTGCATGTTTTAAAGCAATGCAGGGGGGTTTCTAGAAAAACATGATTACTTGTTCATCCATTTGACCACTGAATTCAGTGAACTAAGACTGTTTATATGCCTGCTGAGATCTGCCCTATATTGTACTACAGTGTTGGGGGAATTAAGCTTGCATGTTTTCATTTCTGCAAGTACTCCTGAATAAAACTTAGAAGTACCTATAGCAATATTGTTAGAATAGAGGGATAAATGGTGATTTGACAAGAATAAGCTGTGCTTGTTTACATGCTGCCTAATTGGAGAATAACTTAACTGCTTGTGTTGATGACAGCTAAGCTTTGTGGTATGTAGTCAATGCCTTGGACAGGCCTCACGGAGAAGCTAAATTGCTGTGTAATGTCTTCCTCTGGGCACTGATGGTGCCATGGCCTCACCTGAGAGGCTGTGCCAGTTCCTGCTAATAGAAGGCAGTTTCTGGCCCCATTCTCCCAAAGCATGTGTGCCTTGTCAGTTCCCTTCTTCCTGTACAATTGGCTTCAGGTTTGAGCCTGTGTGGAAGGGAAGGTGTTTGGCAGTAGGATTCCCTCTTTCTTTTTATCTTTTTTTTTTCTTCTCCCCATTCAGATGGCACTTTTGAGCTATGGTTTAGTTGCTTCCCCAAGTAGTTGTGGGGATTGCTCTCCAGGCTGACTTGGCTTTTTTTACATCCAACCAGTCAGGGTCGCTCTAGGAAATACCCTTGGGCAAACTGTCAAGGAAATCTTGATGATTTTTTTTTTTTTACTTGGCTGCAGGGAGGTAAAGCTGTGGAGGAAAGCTGGTTTAGGATTCATTTCATGCTCTAGTGAAGCAGGTGGACTAAAGCCCCTAAATTCTGGTTTAAGAACTAGTCCTACTACATGTGTACTGTTTGTGGAAGAGAAATCTGGAGAGACAAGAGTCTAATTAGTCTCCAGAATTAATTGGAAGACTTGAATAGGAAGTCTTGAATTCATTGCCTGTCAAATGACCTCATTAAAACAATGAATCACACCTCCAAAGCAGAGAGGTGGTTTCTTCCCCTATCCTGAATTATCATTTCACCTTTGTTTGTCAGCTTTATTTTTTTATTCTGCATTAGATGAATGCTTTTGCTGCACTGAATGCCTTTGATTCAAGGGAAGGTGTTAGAGAAGGGAGAAGACAAATGCCTAAGGCTGAGTATAGATGAGTTCAAATGAACTGTAGATTTAGTCTCTGTCTCATTTTAAATTTGCCTTTGGTATTAGAAAGATGTCTTCTAGAAACAATGATTTTGTATTATAAATTAACAGGGCTCTCAACATTTGTAACAACTGTATTTAAAGGTGGTGGTCTTGCAGAAAATCTGTAAAAAGAATTTAAACTGAGTTTGTGTACACTTTTGCCTTTTTTTTTTTTTTTTAATTTACCAAGGCCTGAAGTTCTGGTACCAGATTTTTCTTCTATTAAAAGTAGATGTGGCCTGTGTATTTCTTGCTGTAGCCCTCTAAGGAATAATTCCTAAGTTCTTAGGTCTTTAGCTGAGTTATTGTTAAGTGTTTTCCAACTCTGAATTAAGTATTATATAAGTAGATAATCCAACCTGTGTAACAGAACTACTTTTAACATAGATTGATACACGATCAGCTTTCAAATGCATGATGCTAAGCTTTAGCATATCTCCTAGAGGGGATTTCAATAAAATGCTCTGTGTAAAATGATTTTTGTATATGAGGTTGAGATAGATGTGGATATTAAGCCTCTACTCAAATGTCCACAAGGAGTAAAACTGCAGTTTTTGAGTGATGTTTAAAGAAAACAAATGGGTATTACTGTCATAAAGCTGAGTTGGTTAGTTATAAAGTGAAGGCTTATTGAAGTGCTGTGAAGTCTCCTTTCCTGCCTCCAAGAGGGAAAATGCACATCTTTTCTAGAAATGCTGCCTTTCCTTGATGGGGAGCTGTAAAACAAAGGCACAAGCACTGGAGCACAGCTGTGTTAATGACAGCTGGCTCCATATAAGTGTCAGATGTGAAATGATACTTGAATCAGAAATGTACTGAACCAATGCTGTAGTTTGCACACCCAGGGGATGTACACAACAGCCCTACTGCATTATGTAAAATGTCTGCCACATACAAAATGTTCCTTGCGTTTTACTGTTTGGTACTGCAGACCTTTGTTTCAAGAAAAATGGTTCCTGGGGTAAAGCATTTTCAATTACTATACGTACTTCTTTAAGTGAATACAGCTCCCTTCTGTAGTAACAGACTCAACTACCTCAGATCTGCTTAGGGGGTTTCCCTTACAGTTTGGTTTATTTTGGCAGCACTGAGGTTTCTATGTTGTGTGAAACTTGCTTGAAAACTTCAAGCAAATCTTGTTTTGCAAGATAAGGTGCTTGTGGTACTGCTTCAGAATATAAGGGCAGAACTCCCCTCCCTTGCTGTAATGTCATATTGAAAAGCAACTGACCCCTGGCTGCCTTTCATATCCAAGGGAAACAGGCTCCAAACTCATCCGAGTTGTGGGAGAAAATGGACAGAGAAATGGCAGAGGTGTCTCTAAAACAGGGATATCCCAAATGGGCACAGAGTATCATAGATTTCCCTGTCCACTCTGCAGATGCCCCTTCCTGTAATGCTTTTGCTTTTAACTTCTGTGAAGCAGTTGACAGTTTCTAGCTGCAGTGTCTTGTTGCTGCCTTGATGGTGAGTGAAGGTGGTGTAGAGTATTTGTGGCTTTAACAGATGACTAATAAAGTCTTTCAAAGGGAAGAACTGAACTTCAGCCCATTCCTTCCCAAAGCTGTCTTAATCTGATGTTTTGGCATGGGAGTATAGCTTTTTTTATGGAAAGAACTGCTGAAAGGCAATGCTAATTGCATTAATCCCAAGTAAAAATCTGTTAAGATCACATTAGAGAGTTTATTTCTGTAGCGATTTCACTGCAGGGCTTCATTTCAGTTTGATAGTAAAAAATCCTAACGTGTGCTTGTATGTTTCAAACAGCACCATGCCACATTAGTTTTGAATTATCTAGCAGGTCTTTACAATGATGAAAGGATAATACAGAACCAATGCATAGTGCATTGCAAGCTGTGAATTTTTAGAGTAAACCTGTCTCCCTCCTTTTTCTGACCTCTGAATGGATAAGTACTGTACTCTGACAAGTTCAGAGTAGATATTGTTGCAGTGGCTTGTGCCTATGTGGAAAAAGACAGCTTCTAGAGGATGGAGGGGGAAGATTTGGGGTCTTAACAAATCTGCTTTTCTGATCATATCTTTGGGCTACCTGTCATTCCAGATGGGAAATGTAATATTGATATACATAGATGTATTCCTGTACTGGCCTTGATCTAGTTAAGTTCAGGGGTTGAAGACAGAATATAAAAAGTTCTTGGTGAGCATTTGTAGCCCACACTGACACGTATGCTGCTCTGCCTTTGCTGTTGTTAGTTGAAGCCACAGCTAGTGTTGGTGCAACAATAACTGTGGTGCAACAGTACATGCAGTACAGTATAGATGTGCATGAACTGTCAGGAAAGGAAATTGCTCTGTTGAGGTGATACCTGCTGGGATTGTGGTTCCACCAGAGAAACATGACATATTTCTCAAGTTAAAATGCACATTTACAGAGATGTTCCTTATGCACAGTGTAGCACCTGTGACTTTTTTTGAGAGGTACTGTGTTGTCCTTTAGGTGGTGACCTTGTTCACTGGAATCTTTAGCCTCAAGCATTCAGCTAGGAAGTCATGCTTTTTGCACTTTCATAGAATGGTTTGGGTTGGAAGGGACTTTTAAAGATCATCTAGTTCCGCTCCCCCTGTCATGGGCAGGGACACCTTCCACTAGACCAGGCTGCTTAAAGCCCCATCCAGCCTGGCCTTTCATGTGAACTTGACTGACTAAATCCATAATTGCATTCCATGTTTATATTACCAAATCATTTAGCCAAGAACCTTTTTGTAGGGGTATACATAGTACTGTGGGTAAACATTATTGCCCCAATGTGACAGTAAGGGGATGATCTAGCTTTTAATACATCTGTAGTTATAAGAAATTGTACACCAAAAGGATTTCAGAAAATTATGTAACTCCCCAAGCTTCTGTTCTCCCACAATTTAAAAAGAGAAGATCTGCTGAAACTGGGGAAAATATCACTGTGAATAAAAACTTGGTCCATGAGATTTTTTTTTTATTTTTTTTAGAATAGTGTCATTCACTGAGCTCCACAACCGGAATAAGCCAGTGGTGCTACCTCTGGCTTCTTGTTCCTGCCTTGCCTCAGACTGGCATGAGTGTTAGTGTGGGGGCTAGTGGTGAGCCTGGTCAGAGAGCTGAGCCAGCATGGGAAAGTAGCAGAGCAAGAGGAAAAATGGCTGAGTCTTTAGCCAGATCAGCTTCCTGTTCCAGCTGAGTATGCAGCCAACCAAAATGCTAGTGCCGGCATGGAGAGTGGCGAGAGAAACACCTTTTGGCAGGAGTGCTGATTTCTGTGCAGGCTTAAACTGTGAAAGTTTGTTTTGACTATTTGCATTGTATTTAGCCATAGATCTTGCTTGATTCAACAGTTGGTAGAAGGCCCTGTGTAATAAAAGCCTGAAAGATGGCTAGCAGCTGAGCCTGAGCACTCATGCAGAGGAAAAGGTAGTTGTTCACACCTCTACTGTGCAATGAGAGTATGCATATAAGGTTCCTGGAGATCAGGCTGGAGAAACTACAGCTTAGCAGTAAAAGCTTAAATAAAAATGTGTAGTTTGCTTTGATTTTTTTTAGCTCAAAACCATGGTATTCTGGTATCATAAAAATTACTTATTTTCTAATCTTTTTTCCTAGGAATTTATCAAAGAGCTGCTAACTCGGATAAGAGGAATGAGGAAACTCAGTCCCCCTCAAAAGAAGAGTATATAAATAACTTGAAGCAGTAGCACTCTGTAAAAGACATGGCAAGGGAAATGGGACTTTGAATACAAGACCTTTATTAAAATAGTTGTCTTTCTCCACAAATTTTTTGATTTTGTTGTTTTGACTCAAGGAATTTCTTTTGTGTGTTTTAAGAGTTCTTTTTTAAGTGTCAATTTTTTTATCAAGAATATCAACAATTTGGATGCTGCTCAACTTTCACTTGAGGAATACTGAAGCAAGTGAAGAATCCAAGAGTTAGTGATGAGGGGCAGCAAGCCTATGTGGTGAACCAGAAGATCTTGTAAATTTACAGAGCTAGGAGACTTCTCCTTGCAACTAGTTGGATAACGGTTTTTTTAAGTTGGCTGTACATTTAACTCATGGATGTCAAGTTTCTTGTGCTTGTCTGTACATAAATTATGGAGTGGGTTGTGAATACTGTTTCACATGGATGGAAGGAAAAGTTTGTTACAGTAAATTATTTAAATGGTGGTTATAGCAAATTTGCTACCAGAAGGTACCAATTTAGATTACTAAAATGAGTGCTGCCATTTTTCTAAATACCCTTAAAGCAGCCCAGTAAAGAATTTCATCATATCTCATTGTTTAGACTGCAGCATATGAGAATTGGGAGTTTTAAGGGCTTAATTTGTA
Source organism: Astur gentilis (assembly GCF_929443795.1). Classification (NCBI taxonomy): domain Eukaryota; kingdom Metazoa; phylum Chordata; class Aves; order Accipitriformes; family Accipitridae; genus Astur; species Astur gentilis. Next base: position 33,553,188 of record NC_064884.1, on the reverse strand, counting down.
GACTTAAAAGTTATTTGATTGACTTTGATGCTTTGCCAGATCATTTCCTCTCCACCTCATGATGTCTTGGAACTGTGCTAACCTATACTGAATAAAGGCCTGCAGTGATATCTAGAGAAATGTCCATCACCATTTAAAAGCTGCTTCACAGTGGAAGAAAGACAGTGCTACCAAAATGAATTACAAGCACTGCTCTTGCATTTAGTGATGTGGTCTTAATCGAATGCAGATTCCTCTCCTATTAAGGTAGGCAAAGAATATTATAGTTTTTGTTTATGGCTGTACCCTGAGAAGTGGGGAGACTTCTTAACTTGGGCTCTCTTACTTGTAAAAGCAAGAACAGAAGAGAGATCCCTGCTCCCTCCTCGAAAATGTCCTAACTGAAATGTTCAATAAGCTACCATATGCTGGTAGGTGACACTAGTCAGGCATTTTATATCAAGGGTGCTCTGAACATATTTTATTTTTCAAAAGAAGTACATGTTTGTGAATTTTATGTATACTGGCAAGCTTTTTTAATGTATTTAATTTTGTAATGTTTACCAATGATTTTATTTACCAGATATTTACTCAAATAAATGGAACAACTTGTGACTTGTTACATGTACACTTTACAAGACTACCGTTGCTGAGTAAGTTGGTAAATGGACTTGCTTGTAAAAAAGAGAAGCCTGTGAGGTGGTAAGTACATGGGAACCCAGCTGTATAGACCCTAATTGGCTTTTAATGTGCCCAGTATTGCTCAGCCCTTGCCCAGTATTGCTCAAACTCTTGTAACCTGGTGCACAGCTTCCCTTTTGAAAGTCTTCTGCAGATGAGGCCTTCCTTACCTGTGTCCTGGGTGATTTAAAAAGTGTAGGGGGAGGAAGCCTGGAAATTCTTTAATAAATGCTGCTGCTTCCTTTTTTCCTTCCACCCGAGGTGAGCGTAGAGGAGGGCTTATACCGGGTGACTCAGTTCTCTACCAAAGGTGTGGCAGAAAGGAGTATTTCAGCAGAAGGCACTCTACCTTTCTTCCCTTCTGTACCTCTGAATTCTCAAGAAATTCCAGCAGCCGTAAGAAAAGACTTAGTTGGTTTGCCTGCAGCATCTTAAATTTAAATCTTGTACCTTGTTGAAGTTGCAATTCAGCTCTGGTTTCCTAAGGAGGAAGTGAAGTGAAATCTGTGCTCCAGGGAAATTGGTGAGGAGCTTGTGATTTCATCTGTTTTTGTGTTGGAATCTCCCACTATCAGTGTCAGCATTATCAGTGGGATGTCTTTGGTTCTGAAAGAGGCCCATGTGAATGACCTGTCTTGCCACAAAGAGATTGTCTTTCCTTGGTCTGTGCTCCTTGCAGAAAATCTGTTGTAGCTAGATGTAGATTGTTCATTACCAAGTTGTATGAACATCACCCTTTGAAGAAGAGAGAATTACAGAAAAAGCTTCCTTAAATTCCTGAGGTTAAGAGGCCTTTTGTTAAACTTTTTTCCCCACTCAGCTCTGGTGGCAGAAACCAGTGGTGTTAGTAAAGATGTCTTATTTCTAGTCTGATGTTTGACTGGGCAGGTGCTTTCACAAGCCTGTTTCAGGAAAGCCTGCTTGTTTGTAAACCACTGAGAGCCTTTTGTGAACACCAAGTTTATCATGTCCACAATGGAAAAAAAAACCAAAACCAAAACAACCTTTTGATTTGAGAATTATTACTGATGTTTAGAGTTTTGAGCTGGTGTCTGAAATGCTGTCTGCTCATGCATACTGTTCCCAGGCTCAGATTTATTCATGTGCATTTAACGTATGGGATGAAACAACTGAGAGCATGCAATACACCTTTTCAACTTCTGAGGTGGTTACAGCTGCCTACCTTTTGCAGGTGGTATTTAGAAACAATCCCAAGTCTGAATATTATAGGTTCTAGTAATTTCCACATCCACAGATGCATTTTGTGACTTCACTTATGATTTCAAACATAACTTTTTTTCTTCCTTTGTGATAATGGTGTGGAGAATCAGAAATGTCAAGTAATGGCAACTGCACCAGTTCTCTCACCTCCTACAGCAAAATGCTAGTTGACAAATATATTTATTTCCCCCCTCATGTTACTTGGCTAAAAAATGCCCCCTCAACTATGTGCATCACACATTTGCATCTTTTGTCCTATTTGTTGTGCATTGAAGTAGCTGCAGAGAATAGCACTGTGTCCCTTCTGAAACCAATTGGTTTGGTGATACACTTAGAAACAATGAAGACTGGGACAGTCCTTACTATTTTCTTGTCTTATGTGGATGGGACAGTCCCTTCTGTGAAGGGCTTCCTCTCCTCCAGCTCCACATGTTCTGTTCTCTTACAAGTGTCAGTGAGCAGAAAAAAAATATCTAAATAGCTTTTGTTTGCAGCTGGCCTGGCCTGATTTTACTGGAGACTTACAGGGTCTCATTCTTGCTACTTTTTACTTAATGGAGATGCTCTTGGCATTGGTGTAAGTGAGGGGAGAATCAACCCATTCACTTAAGATTTCATTGTGCTTTATGTCTTTATACTGTGTTGGTGTTCTTGGCTCTGGGCAATATTCAGGGGGCATATCAATAGCACACTGTTACTGAAACAACTTGGAATTAAATCTTCACTTCAGGCTCTTCACTGCCTTGGCTGGACGGCTTTCATGAGAAGGGCCAAGTCTGGCTGCAATGAGAGCTTCCTCTGGGCTTTTTAAGTGGCTAATGAACTGAAGTTCCTTCTTATACATATGTAGAGAAGCTGAGGTTTTTGTTTTGGTTATTGAAGTGCCTCTCCTGTGTACAAAGATTGCCTGCAAGAGTGTGTGTTTCTGGGATCTGCTTCATGGCATAATTAGCCTTTGCATGTTTTACAGCAGGAGCTGACAGTGTGATGTCTCCCATGGTTGCTCTTCCAGTTGGCTTAGGAAGAGGGGGAAAGTGTTTGTAATCATATTTAGTGTGCCTTGGGAGGCTGAAGTGACAGGATAGTATATTCCTGTGGCACAGAAGAAAAGAGATGAGCCATTCTTCTGCCAGCCTTGTTTTTGCCCCTTCTCCCCGTTATTGCTATAGTGGGTTTTACTCCTATAGTTGCCATTCATGCAGGGAACATCTAGGGAAAATGTGGGAGGGAAGCTTTCCCTATTATCAGAGAACATGACCAAGAAAAGCAGGAACAAAGTATCTGCTCCTTTCCTGCACTTCAAACTCTGAGTCTTGGTAAGAGTCTTTAGCACTTTACCCTGGTAAGTATAATAGTGTATGTGAAATTGGAATTTCTCAGCAATCTATTTCTAGGATGTTTGCTGATTCAAGACAGCCTTAATGTAAACATGTACCTCCAGGGTAAAAAAAATAAAAATAAAAAAAATCATGTGGGCCACATCAACAGAGAGCCTGTTGCTTGGAAACTAGAAGATGATACAGGTCTCATTCTGAACAAATAGTTGAACTTAAAACTCCTGGTGAAGTGCTGTAACAAAAGGATTAATTGTTTCTTGGCTGCATAAGGTTTATCATTGCCAGCATCTTGCATAGATTTTAAGCAGGTACTGAATAACTGCATGCAATGCTTTTTAAAGGAGATTTAGGGAGTTGGAAAAGAAATCAAGTGCTGGGAAGTCTAGGAAAAAAAATAATGAAGAAATTTACCTGTTACATGTTTAGCTATTAAGGAAACTGAGAAGAGTCTTGCTTTGCTGCATATATTTCAGTATGGGAAGAAAGAGATGTAAGGGTTTTCATGTGTTGGAGAAAAGCTTAAGGAGGAGGAATGCCTGGAAGAATCTGGAAGTGTGGAAGAAGATAGAGCACCTTGATGGTGAGGTTCAGGAGCCCTTTGAGCCCACTGCTGAGGGAGTAGGTGAGATGACCATCTATTAGTATCTCCAAAATGAAATTGGATGCTTTTCTAGATTAAATATCATTAGATGAGTTAGTTCAGCCAAGATAATCAAAGGCTTTAAAACTCCAGACATCAGCTTCAGATTGGTTTGGTGTGGTGTGTTTTTGTGGGTGTTTTTTGGTTCTTTTTGTTTTGTTGTTGTTGTTGTTGTTGTTGTTGTTGTTTTTTGGTTTTTTTTGGTGTTTTTTTTTTTAGAATTTTGTAAAGCAGAGGAAACAAGTAGGAAACTGATTTGTATATTTATGTGTTGTGGCCATGCCACTACATGCTTATGTAGTGGTTGAATCAGATTACCAGTACCAGCTACATATATTATATACACTTCTACTACTTCTTACTTGACTTCTTTTTTTTACTTTACTTCTCCTTTTTTTCTGGTAATAAGCAAATAGTAAGTGTGAATGTAATTAAAGTTGCTATTGAAACCTAGAGAGAAATTGAGGTGAAGAAGAGAAAATGTGCCTAGAAAGTACGTAGCACTGCAAGATTTATTCTTGCCACTGTAGGATTCTGCCATCAGTGTAAATACAGAGTGTTTCTGAAGTTTTGAAATTGCTATCTATAATAATCTTACCTAGTGCTGACGGGATTTTATTTGCTTTATTTTTTCAGTAGAACTAATGTCCAACTACTGAGCTATTAGCTTACAGTACTTACAAACGTCTCTGTTTTCCAACAAAAATTGTCATTAGCTCTTTAAAATTAAAGAAACTGAGCTATTTGAAAACATTTTTTTAACATGCATATGAGACAAACTTCTTTTGGAGGTGCAGTTAACAGGTTTTGTTCAGCAGTAAACTGAAATGTCTTCTCTTACTGCATTTGTATTTTAGTTGAACTTTTCTTCCAAGTCCAAAGTAAAAAATATCGTGGGAAAGCCCTTAGCAGAGGTTTCAGTCTGACTAACTCTATAATACTGGGTTGGACTTGAAGCACATAACTAATTACCAAAAAATGTAGGAGCCGATTGACTTCAAGGACAGACTTGTCTGACCACCACTTCTAGGGGGCAGAGGGGGACAAAAGCACAAGAAGCTTTCCTACATCTGTGTCAGCAAGGCTTTGACTCTTGCCCTGGCTTTGTGGATGGGTCTGTGGCCCCTCATGTAGCTCATAGTCATATGGGGCTTGTGGGAATTGGAGTGGTGACTACTATGAGATATATGAAGAATTTGAGCATGTAGTTCTATGACAGGATTGTGCTTATCCAGGATCAGTGTTTCCTTTTGTGTTGCTTGACCTGAGGCAAAACCAGGTTGGAGTAACCTTTATTTAATATACTCATCTACAACAGAGGGAATCCCAGTAGGGTTAACATGTTGAAACTCCCATCCATATCTGCTGTCTCCTAGTAAGAGAAGGCCATTTGTGACAGGGTGGCTGTGCAGAGCCTGTGGACAGGTCTCCCCAGAGCTCTGTCTGAACCTGGCTTTGGGTCAGGGCCTGCCTTCCTATTTGTTTGTGCAGCCTCTACTACTGCAGTAAGTAGCAGGAAGCCTCAAAAAGCCAATGAAAAGACTTCAATGGATGCCTCAGACTTGTCCAGTAACCAGTATTGAGTTAGAGCCGTGTCAAGACTACAGACAGTGTGCCGTGATGGTGCCTGAGACAAAGGCACTAGAATTGACTTGGTGGATTACCACTGTGGTAGGCTAGGTAAGTAGGCTTCAGGTGTGTTCTGTGGGTTGCCACAACAGAGAGGATTCCTCAGTGCCGCTTGTGGGTTGCTTCCAGTGTACCTGGACAGCACTGTGGGCAGAGGGGGACAGTGCGCTTGCCTAATGCCTGTAGAAATGTAAAGGATCACAAGTCTTGTTTGGCTACCACACCATACCAAAAATGGAGTTGAACTCAACCTGTGCTAAAGTGGGCTGTGAGGCAGTTTTGTACCCGGTTCTTGCAAGTAATGATCTTCAATGAACTGTGCATTTTCTGTTGTGTCTCTCCAGTCTTAACTTCAAGCCTACCAAAGCAGTAGTTACTACACCAGTTTTAGCATCCATTGCCTCCAGTACTGTCATGGTGCATTTGTCTACAGTCTGCATTCATTTTCCCCATTCCTTCAAGTTTAACAGCTTGATTATTTCTTTTAAGGACCTTTTACTACTCAGTGGAAATGGGAGTGTGTCATCTGGTGCTATTTCTGCCACAGAGGCTCTGCTTCTGAGACCAAACCAATCCAAAAGACTAGAAAGGATGCTGTAAATTTTACTGTCTTCTGAATTACAGCCTCATACTGCTGGAGCTTACTCACTTTTTGCCCTATTTCTTTACTTCACTTTCCCAAATAAGTCTTCATCAGTGTGTGAATGCAACTCGGACACATACTGTAAGGAGAAAACAAAGCTCCTGGAGCTAATCACACAATTTCTTACTTTTTTTGGGGGGGGGGGGGGAATTGTGGCCTTGAGGTTTTTTTCCCAAATATCTGGAAGACACTCCAGTAGCATTTGCAGGGTCACAGAAATGTTCTTGTTTAGAAACCTGAGGGTGTAGTGCAAGTAACAAAACCAAGGAATAACTGGTGGCAGACACACAAACTTGCCAAATGGAGACCTTCTTTGTGTCCTTCAGAAAAAAATCTGTCTCGAGCTCAGTGCTTGTCAGAGATTAACTTCGTTCCATCAGGCTCCACTGGGCTTTGCACTGGGCCCAGGCAGTGGCCCTGCAGAGAGGTGAGTACTGGTTCTTCTGAAGTAATGCAGATATAAGCATGTTTGTGTAATCATGTGCCAGCTAACTTGTTCAACCCTGAACCCAATGTTTGGGCTCCTAATAAGCCAGTGTGTCAGGCAGAGCATTGGTAGGTTGTCATCACCCTTTTCCTTTTTGCAGTGGCTGTGATGTGTGTAGTCCTTTGCTGCCACTGCCAGTAAGGAATACTGCAGCTTTTCAGCCTTAAAATTAGGCAAAAGCATGTTCCTTGTTTGGGAGGGACAGGAGTTTGTTGCCAACCCGAACATAAAAATAACTCTGCTTCTCTGATATATGTACCTAAAAAGCAAGTCTTTCAAATAGGTATAGCTCTACATATGCTATTACCAATGGACAACGTCTGTTTTTGAGAGAAAATGAAGCTGTTTAATGTTCTTTTATCTGGACCCATTTAATTCATGCTTCCTAAACTCCAGCTGTCCTTTTAATATAGCTTTCACAGTCATCAGCAATGCTTTAACATATTTCTTTGGGGAATTCTTCTTGTGCTGGTTTAGACTTAAAACAAGTACAAAATGATCCCATATTGGAAAAAAGGCTGTGTAAGCTAAAACTTGTTTGCAAGATTCCCCTCTTTATACTTGTTTCAAAGGTATTTCTTTTTCCATATCAACAACGTACCACAGTAGTGCATGTTTTATAATGGTAAATCCTTGGAATTTTAATAGCCTACCACAAGTGCCTGCTCTTTCTTTTGTCCTCTGATGTGCCTTGATCAAGAGCTGCCACATAACATATTGTATTGATTATTTCTTCATCTATGAAGCTGTACATTCAGCTCAGCACTTAATCATTCTGAGGCTGGGTTTTCTGTCCTTGACACAAGGACAATGTGTTTAAAACTTCAAAAATTAGAAGTTTTAATGCCAGGGTTGAGTGAAGTGATAATAGTTTAACTTTTCCCCTTCTGGTTACCTTTCAAATCTGAAAATCTGAGCGCTTCCTGAAATTAGTATGACTTTTTCAGCTCTGATCTTGTTAGCTGCTTCCTAATTTATTTAGTACTTGTATTTTTTACAGTTTTTATTTATGGTTGCAGTTGGTATCTGCTCTAACAACTGTTCCCTTCTCCCTCAGAATTCCTCTAGTGCTCTCATCCCTTTTGCAACAGAAATTCAAGTATGTAAAAATTATGCCACCTCTGCAGCACCAGCAAAGATAACTAGGCAGGGATTCAAGAGAGATCAAATAAATCAGATTAACCTACAGTATTCCTGTGGTGTTTTTGCTGAAGAAAGTTAGGCTATCATGCCCATCCCTGAGTTTCACACTTTCTCTTGTTCATAAAAGCAGAATTTTCCCTAGGAGAGTGGCTTTATTTTTTCTAGGCAGGAAGCACCTGAAAGAAAGTGCTTAAAACTGTGGGAGTTGGTTCAAGTATCACAGGTGAGGCTCATGTATGAGTTTGGCTTTTAAAAAAAAAAAAATTAAGATTTTTCTGTTCAGAGCTTTTGTATCCAACCACTGACATTAACTAGAAATTGAGGAGCAGCTGTCAAATATGCATCAGGGCTGGGAACCCAGATCAAACAGCAAGTATGGTACAGGAATATGCTGACCTTCTACTTCTTTCAAAGTTTCTTCCCTGTCTGAACCTTGCTAGTTGGAAATTCTCAAAAATCATGAGGTAAGTAATGTAAGCACTCTGAGGCTACGGAGTCCTGAATCTTTTATAATGCATATTGGATTACTTGGTTGTTTCTTGAGATACTTTCTCAGGGGCCACTTATAAGTTCACTGTGTTGATGGAGGACTGAAACTTCCTTTCCCATCTCCAGCAATTTCAGGAACAGAAATTTTAGGAAGAATGCTGGGCTTGTGATAAAACATTAAGGTCAGGGACAACCAGGAAAATAACATTTGTAGATGCTGGAGCTGACCATGCTCATGTTCTGCTGCAGTGCCCTTCTTGGTGTATCCCGTGTAGCCTGTGGAGCTCCCCCTGTGCTGGTAGGACCCCAGGTCTGCTTGTGTACAGAAACCCACAAGGTAGACAAGTTAAATAAAATTAAAATATGCTGGTATCAGTTGGGTTTAAAGCTGATGTAGTTTACCTTCTATCCAGTTAAATGCAGGCTACTCTTTAACTACAAAGAAACCTTCCTTTAAATTGGGTTAGTGATAGGGGGTTTTCATATATCACTTGCATGTTTTGCTGCAGCACATCGGGACCCTGGTGGTAAGAACATTTCTTGGGTGGGTGTTAGAGACAAACAGCTTTTTTTTTTTCTTTTTTTGGTATAAATAGTTGAGGACAGAGGAGCAAGCTTTTTTTAAAAAATGTGTTTGAATTGAAAGTGTGTTGCACCCCAACCAATTATACTTCCAATTATACCCCCCCCTTTGGGACAGGAAAAGGCTGTAAAATGCTGGGCTGTCTGCAAATCATGGAAGTCTTTGAGTTCTTCTCATTGTTAAAAGGGTCACTTACCGAGAGCAAACAATTCTAATAAATGAATGGTAGTTGATGCTCAAAATTTGGCAGAAAGTTTCAGAGCTGGGTAATGGCATTTGGGAGATGGATCCACAGCTTTCTATGCCACATGTTTGTAGGTTTGGGGGAGCAAACTAACATGACAACATTTTCATGATATCCTTTTTCTGTAAATGACAGATTAGGTATGTGGTTCAGTTACCCACACATCTTTCCTGTACAATCTGGGACTGTTACACTGCTGAGGGGAAAGACAGATAACCAGTGGTTGCTTTCTGTACAGAGCTTTGGACATGGATTATATTATAAAAGAAATGTATGAGTGCTGCTGGGAGTTACTCAAAATAAACTCTTCTCTTATTCTCCAGTTCATGGGATCCCCCCCTGCTCCCTTTAGGGTAACACAGGGAATCGGAAGGGTTCCTGGAGAAGGAACAGGGCTGCATGGAAGGGCAGGTGATCCTGCTTGTTTGTCATGTGTTGAGCAACTCACAGCTGAGCAGAGGTAAGTGCTTGTAACTCATTTCCATGACAGTGCGCAGAAGACTTGAAATTATGTAGGGACAGCAAATGAGTGAACCCTTATATTCAAAGTAAATACCACAAAATATTTTTTCCCTATTTGTTGGTATTATTGAAACAGTATTGAGTTCTCTACTTTGTCTGTTGTTCTGGTGCCCAGTCAGCTTGTCGCAGCCTGAGGTTTCTCTCCCCCATCCATCTTCTTCTGACCTAAATATCTCTTGCTGTCTGCCACTTTGTTGTCTGACTGTCTTCTGCTTTGCAGATCTTGGAGAAATGTTTTCCATAAGAGGGTATAAGACAGCACTTCTCATTAACCCACTTCCATGACAGAAACTGGCTGTCAATTCCTACTGCTTGCACTATCCCTACGTGGATCATGACAGTGTACTAGCCATCACTGCTTTGGGAAAGAGAAGGGCTCCAGTGAGCACAACCTGTCTACTTGTTCCTGTTGGGACTCAGGTAAAACATTCAGATCCTCACACGCTCATGCAGAGGCTACCTAAAGTGGCATCAGCAAGTCCCACAACTGAAAGCCCAGACACGGGTAGTGCTCCCTCCTTGTACATGTCTTAGATGGGCATGTCACCGGTGCTTAGTCAACAGCAGCGTCAAAAAGCAAGGAGCCGCACTTCCTCTCCTCTTCACGGAGCTCTTGACAGTCAATGTACCAAAAGCTTTGTGTACTAGACAGTCTGTTGCCAGTAGGAAAACAAACATGATTTCTCTTGCATCTAATATTAGGTCACATTGTCAAAACAGATTGTGGTGATTCTCTCTGAAGAAGGAAAGGAAAAGTCTTTATCTCAAGTCCTGGTGCTCTTTATAGCTTTGACAGCAGAGCTTCTCTGGACAGCAGTTGTCTCCTAAAAAAGATGCTGCTAGTATTTAATGGTATATCAGTATTCTTCCTTCCTTATTTCTTGATTTCTAGTTTCCTAAAGGAGTGGACTCAGTCCTTTTAGCAACTGACATGTCAAAAACATCCAGGAGGAGACTACAGGAAGCTGGCAGTGACTTGGAAAAATGAAGCAAATCTGCAGGGAGTCTCTTGGCTGATTCAGTGGCTTTCTAACATCTTTCCCTCCCAGCTGGACCTGCCTCCTGGTGGCAAAGGTCCTGTCTAGGCTGAATGCATCAGAAGTAGAAGCTGCACACTGACCTCTTTAATTTCTGAGGATTAATGCATTTTACTGTTTAAGGCAAACATGTAAATGAATGCTGAGGAGCCTTGCTTGTGTTTCTGTCTTTTTCTCTCCTCCATCACCTCTCACTTGCTCACTGGCAGGAATCATAACTAATGTAGCCTTTTAAAAATACCTTTGAAAAAATTAAAATTGATGTGAACTGTGTCGTATAAGATCACTTGTGAGGGGGGCTATGGCAGATGTAACAAGTGGGAATCCTGCTGAGGGACTGTTGTTGTTTGGGTATGTTTCAAAGGTTTAGATAGGATTAAGGTATTTATTATTAGTAATGGGAAAATAATCTTTATCCCTCCAGAACATTAGACATACGCTATTTTTTTATGCCACAGAGGAATACTCAGTGGGAAAATATAAAATACCTATAGTCTAAATAGTCTAGCTTGAAGCTTACCAGCCTAACTGAGGGTTTTCTCTTACTAACAACACACTGTTTATTCTGCTGCAAGCTTGTTAAGGCCAATGGCTGAGACATTTGTAATTAAGTACTGGTTTGAAGGGCCCTGATTTATCAGTGTTCCAGCATGGGGCACTTTAAAAGGACCTTTATTTAAAAAATAATGACTCTCTTCACAATGTTTCTCACCTGGAGCACTATGGCTTTGAGGCTTCCAACTTACTGGCCATTCTTGAAAATCTTCTGGATATTGACAAGATGAATAGTGTACACCTATTTAGGCACTGCCTGTGACTTCTTGGTGCTATAGCAGTAAATAAAAAAAATAATGAAAAGCCAGGCATTATGGTTACGTAAACTGCCTTCTTCTGACAGGGTAATGTTAACATCTGATTTGTATAGCAGGCAGTGGGCTTTTTTGTCCTGTAAAATTAATCGGTTAAATTAAAAAAACTCTCCTAAACCACCTTCTGTTACCCCCACAACTCTCTTTAAAATGCAGTAGGTAACATTATGTAAAATGTTTAACACTGACCACTGCTTCCTCCTTTGTCCCTAATGTGTCTGCAGCACTTTCTGCTACTTGAAGGGGGGGAGAGGCATTTTGGTGTGTTTGTGTGCCTCAGGTCAGGGCATATGAAACTCTTTGCTGCAGAGTGTGGCCTTCCTCACATGTGAAGCAGAGCAAGGTCAGCAGCAGCAGGCTAAGGAAGGGAATAAATCAATGAACCAAGCAGAGGCAGTCACTGGTAACTAGCTATGAATAAAGAGAAGGGCTTAGGTATGCAATGTTCACTGTCAGCAAACAGAGCTTGAAATCCTCAAGCCAAATGGTGCATTTCTGAGCTCGGGGTGAGGCTTGGAAGAAGCCCGAGTTGTTATCGGATCTCAGAATGCTGTGGCCTGAGTGAAGGTCAGCTTCAAACAATGTTTGCTGACAAGTGCAATAGATGAGTTGCTGTGTGAGCTGGCTTTAATGGACTTGAATGAAATAAGAAACATTGGACCCTGCGTGTTGTTAAGGGGGTTAGTGTATGAAGCCATTAACTCTTGGTTTTGTAGCCCTGCTGGTTTTGCCTGGCTGGGAGATGGCAGAAAACCTCTGAGTGGCTCTTTCTGACCCAGCTGGGAGGGAAAAGAACCTGAGTGCCTGATTACAAGGTTTCCAGCCCAGTGGGCAACTTGAAAAGAGCTCGATTCAAATACACTATTAAAATACTACAGCTGCTCTGGGAAGGAAGTAGCATGTGTGGGGTTTCTTGGGTGCTTAATCTGTTTTTAGTTTCATGTATTGTTCTTTCTTTAAAGTGGCTGCTCTGGCTATGTAATGCTGCCTTGGCATGCCTCCTTTCAGATGTTGCCAGCCTATGCTGGGCTAGGGCTTGACCCAGCTCAGTGGAAAGGCCAAATAAAATAGTTCTTACCTGGTACAGAGCAAGCCTCACATTGTTCCTGCTGTGCTTGCCCCTTGGGGCACTCCACTATGCCTGTCCCCATGGGTCTGATGGCTGTCTTTGCCTTCCCTTGCCCACACACTGACCCCTCCTGCTTTGGCAGCCTTTCTTTGCCCCACAGGGGAGGGCAGCTTGACCTGCCTTTTGCCACCAAACCCCCTCCTCCTTCCCAGGTCTCTGTTCAGCTGTAGCATCTCAGCACTGTTCAGCAGCGCGAGGAAGGCGTGCAGGTCTTGGGTTTTGCTGAGGGCTGGTGCTCACAGCCAAGAGGCTGTGCAGCATCACCCTGTGTGAAATTACAGGGATTTCCCAAGCTATTACTTCTGTGATGTACCTGGGTGTTGTTCTGGGGATTTCATCTGTTTGGAAGGGAGGCAGTTGCAATACAAATGAGCTTGGCTGCAATGAAGAAAAAATGCGGTCGGTAAGGGATCTTCTTAGCTCTGCAAACTGGGATTTAAGCTTGCTGTTCTGCTAGCAGCCTCCTGTGTGGCCTTAAAGTTGCTTCTGTGCATCAGCCCCCCTTGCAGTAATGGTCCAGGACTGGTTTTGTCACAGGGGTATTGTCAGGATAAATGCAGCTGAGGCAGGAAAGCATCGTGGAGACATGAGCTACTTGACTGTCTTGGATCGAGTGCAATAAACAGGACGTGTAACTCACCCACGCAGTTTCACCTTGGTGAAGTAAATTGTCTTAGCATGCCTCAAAACTGTATTGATATTTTAAAGCAGAAAACAAAACCAACCCCGAAGTCCAGTGTATAGAGACAAGAAAGGTTATTTTTAACGGTGTGGGAAGTGCTGTACTTACAAGGCTAATGCTACCCACAGTGTGTGCCTTGCATTGTGCTTAACAGAAGCAGAGCCCTCTTGGGTTATGGAGCTGAAGGGCAATAGCAAGCTGGTGTGCTAATAATTCCTATGTTACTATTTTTAAAGTTCTGCCTGTGTTGTCTGTAGTGTTGTTACCCAGCAGTGCCTTATGATGCCAGGTTACTTAAGGCAAAGTTGGTATTTCTACTTATGGCTGTATTAATTTTCTGGCTTTTTGTTTGCTTTTTTCTCCCCTCTTTTACTTACATTATAGTCTTATGCTCTTGTACGTAAAAAAATTATAATAATCTTGTAGCCAGGAACTTGAATTTGACAAAGCTTTTTTTGTCTGGTTGAAATACTCGGAGGTGTACTGACAGAGTCCCAGCACCCTCCGGCTGCATTTTGTGACCTTAGTTGTTGTGGGTACACAAAATGACTTCTGTGAGCTTTTTTTTTTTTGCTTGATGCTTTCCTAATCGGTTTCTATGTGCAAACACCACTGAACATGTACAGGCAAGCTGACGGGTCAAATAATTATAGGCACAAAGGTTCTTTTCCATATGCCTGCCCCAATCTGTGGCAGAAGCTCACAGGGAGGCACGATCTGCTGCTGTGGGGCTTGGTGAAGCCTCTGAACTGCTGGCGGGGCTGCCTGGGAAGTCTAGCTCCCTTGCAAGGGCTCCAGCAATGCATATTGACTACTGTGAGGATGCCTGTGGAAGGAGAGCTGCTGAACAAGCAAACAAGACTAATAAAAGCTGAAACATTTGTCAGAATTGCCCTCAAAGAAAGGGAATTTTCTGCAGGAGTGGGGAAGGCTGATCTACAGCTTGTCCTCTGCAGTACCTCTGTCTCTTACCCCTTTGATGCGCAGGGAGATGTCCGCATGTCCAGTGCTGGTCAGCCTGTGGCACCATGATAAAGCATCGCTTACCCAGAGGTGGCACGACTGCCTGTCTGCTGCTGTGCTTCCCAGGTGCATGGAGCAAATAGGGAAGGGGGAGAGCTGAAGGGGATAGCTCATTTTTGGAGTCATAGAGGCAGAAGGTGTGAAAGGGAGAGGAGGGAGGTGTGAACGGGGAGGTCCTTATGTGTTGAGCTGTATCGCTGCAGTCTCAGAAGCCCCTTACTGTAGTCTCCCATGTGCCTGCATACAGAAGTGTAATATAAAGGTCATACTAATGTGCTATTCCAGGTTTTTTTTTAAATTACTAAGACAACTGAACCTGCACAGCAACAACTGAACTTGCTGTTAGATGGTACCTCATAAGACCTTTTTAAATATTTAGTGCTTGCTAACAGAATGAAGCAAACAAACAAGAGTTGCTAAAGGGTTGAGGATATGCTTAATTTTTAAACAGTTTAAAACAAATCAGGCAACACTTCAGAAGACAAGTGCACAAAGGCTGTTTGCCTCATACCGGGTGGTCTGCGTGGTGATAGGAGACCATCTGGCTGGTCTGGATTTCTGTGTGGGGCTGACTGATCAGTTCAATGGATGGTGCTATCAGAATGACAATCCTGTAGACTCAGCTGCTCAGCAGCTCCTGGATTTATCTTTTTGGTCGGCCACCCTGGAAACCAGGCACTTTCCTTTCTAAAGATGCATCTGCTGTGGGCAAATCTCGCTGTGGTATGTCCTTGTAGACCTGAGCTGGAGCTCTTGCTCTGCCAGCTTCCCTCTATTTTCCCTTCTGCGTCGGTGGATGTTGCCAAAGCGAATGGATAGTGATCGCACTTCCTCCAGGCAAAGAAAATAGAAAACATTCCCTAGCAGCTTTCTTAATTCCTTATTCCAAAGTCCTGTTTATCTTATCAATATTCATGGTACTCTCTATATTTTTCAGGGTATCTCACAGGCCAGTGGGAGACTAAGTAGGTTCAGGAAAGCACCGTTCTCATTAGGGATTGCGAAGCAACCAAACAACTTGCCCAAGATCATGCAGAAAGCACAGGGCAGGGTCTTTGCCTCTGAGCTTGCTGGATTTATTGTTCTCCCTGGCTGCTGCCACAGGAGCTCTGCACGGTGTCCCTCCGGCTGTCGCCGGTAGCATCCAGAAACAGTGAGGGACAGATGTCCGTGCTTCTTTACAACAGCTGGGCGGGAGAAGTGAGTATGACTTAAGGATCTTAGTTCTCCAGGAAAGGCTGGTGACTTTTGTAGCAGGTAAAAGAGTAATCTTGGGTCCCTGCTGAGAAGCAACAAACCCAACACCCAGCTCAGGCCTGGATGTAGGAGCAGATCTGCTTAGAGTATCTCCTGTCTGTCCACTGACGCCAAGGGGCAGGAGTAGCTCTTCCAGAGCCCCAGAAGGCTGGTGGCTCTGTGGGTAGACGGAGGACATGCCTGCGCATGGGGCTGGACTGCCAAACACGGGCTGCCCAGGACCACTGCTGGCTGTGGGGACAAGGGGTGAGGTTAGCGCAGAGGGCGAGGGAGTCAGCGGGCCCAAGGGAAATGCTGCACTTGAGCCTGGTGTCTCCCTGCGGCAGGAGGAGAGATAACGTGTGACACTGAATTGTGCTGGAATAACGTGGGTATGGATGAGAGCTTATGTCAAGCCAGAAGAGCTGTGTCTGAGAAGAAAGATGAAGATAAGAACTGATTGCGTGTGAGAGAGATGCAGGGGAGCAGCATGTGTGTGAGGTAAAGGAGGGGAAATAAAGGGAGAGGGAGCTTGAGAGGCAGGGAACAGCTTGAGGTCAAATGAGAAAAAGTGGAGCAGCATACAGGCAAGTGATATTAGATATAATAAAAATCCAAATAGAAAACTCAGCAAGGGCTAGAAAGCATAAAATGAGGTGTGGTGGGGGTAAAGAAGATTAAGGTCATGGAAATAAAGTAAAAATGACTAGGGCTGCAGAAATAGTGGAAGATAACACAATAATATTAAACATAGCAAGTGCGCACTCATTTACTTGGGTAGATCAATGTTATATTTATTTGGGCAACACAAATACACTTCAGGTTGCTTAAAAGGATTATATGGCTCTGGCCAGAGCATAGTGAGTGCTGGCTGTAATAGGTGACAGTAAATAATTGTAATTGGGAAGGCTAGAGTTACTAATTATTAAAATTTCCTGACCCTGCTCATTATAAGATCCTCATTTCAGTTACTTATAACTCTAAGAACCTGTGACTGGGCTGTAATTTTCCATACCAGCTGTCTGCCTCGGGCTGAATGTCTTTGAAAAACAGCATTTCAAGATGACTGGGAGGAGACTGGGAGCTTGCAGGAGGTGGAAGTGGGGACAGACAATAGAAGAGTAGTATAAAAGCTTGTGTGCCTGAAGACAAAATCAAGACAAAAGCCCAACTGGAGCTAAGACTTGAGACAGACTTTAAGGGTAACAAGGAAGAATCCTGCAGGTATGCTAGCTGCTAAAAGAAATCCAGGGTAAATATGGATCTGCTTACAGATGGGGGAGGCAGCCTAGCAGTGGTTGACACAGAAAAGGCTGAGGTGCTCAAGTACTTGAAAAATAGTCACAAAGATGAAGGACCCAAATCTCTCCCAGTAGTGCCAGGCAGTATATCAAGGGGCAATGCCCATGGACTGCACCATGGGCTGTTCGGGTTGGACCTGAGGAAAAATGAGAGTGGTGCTGCATAGGAAAAGGTACCCAGAGAATATTTGGAAGTTTTTGGGACTGAGTGAGACAAAGCTGCAAGTGACTTGACGTGGTTTTCTTGATAGCCCTGCTGTGAGTGGGGGACGGACTGCCTTCCAACCAGCATCCTCCTCCATGCTGCGATGCAGCAGTAGAAAACATTGCTGTGACTATGCTGGAAAGAGGTCTAGTGACTCTTTATTTGAGAAGCTTTAGTATCTCTATCTTGGCTCTGAGAGGAAAAAGAGGTCAGGTCTCACTCATGAGTACAGGACCCAAAGCACTGTCCACCAAAGCAGTTTTTACTTCTAAGCCCATAATGATAACCCAAGTTTTTATCTTTTACAATTCTTCTGCTGTCAGGAGGCATGTGGGAAAGCCTTGGGCAAAATGTCCCATCTTCCCTGGTGTGGCAGATGTTAAAAGAAGCAAACCAGGTTTGGCTCTCAGTTGTGCTTCTCTTTTGAGTGGCAGCAGTCAGCTGTGTGTCTAAATTCTGGCAGGGTTTGTACATATTTTTCCCCATTTGACATCTGAATGTTTGACATGCTCAGAGATCTGATAAGGATGACAGCCTTGAAAAACACTGGTAGAAGTGACTAATTCTTTTCCCAGAGCAGGGATTAAATTGTGCCTCATGTGGAAAAATAAAGGGAAAAACAATATATTGAATAACTGCAAAGCGAAACCCAACTATTCTGTGCAGTAAATAAGGGAAGAGTCTTGTAGAAAAAAAAATGTGGTCACATTATAAAGACTGTTTAGTAAATGAAAACAACTGGCAGAAGTGATGTCTTTTTTTTTCCTCAGGTTTCAATCACCAGTGTGGTGCTTTGTGTCAGTCATGCAGGAAAGATCTCTGCAGCAGTCTTTCACGCCAGGCTCTAGTTTGCCCCAAACCAGGAGAAGACCATCTTGCTAAAACTGGGCTGGTGTATTGTGTAGATTCCCTTTTAATTTAGCAGGCACTTGAGGAATGGGTGTAGACAAACAGGCAGTGTATCTGTCTATCTCCTGTCTGTGGGGCAGAAACGTTGCTGATGTAGTTACAGGAATTCCGAGAAGTGGTTTCGAATGTAATATGAGAGAGACACAGAGCCCAGCCGAACAAGATGAAGATCTGAAGCTTAGCACAGAGTTGCTGCCTCCTAGAATATCACTCTTGGCCATCCCACAGGAGGGAAAATCCTTACATGGGTTTAAAGTTGGGAACCAGGGCAGGAGAAAATGTGTGGTTCTTGCAGCGGAGAAAAATCTCCAGAGGAACTCCTGGGGGTCTGTGCAGTTCAGATTTATATGTGACCTGGAAAAGGGGGTCAGCAGTGAGCTGCCAAAATTTGCTGATGGCATTAAATTGTTTGTATTAGTAAGGAGCAGGACCAGCTGTGAAGATGTGTAGAAGAACCTCATAAGATTGGGTGACAGAGCAAAAAAATTACACGTGAAATTCAGTACAGGTGAATGTTAAGGGATGCACATAAGAACAAAACAATTATAACTCCACATATAAAATAATAGCCCAGATAAAAGCTGAGGGAGCAGGACAATATAATTCAGGAGCTTGATCTAGGGTTATATCAAATACCTGAAAACACTGGTTGTGATGAGTAATCTGTGATGGTTAAAAAAAACCCAACATATCGAATGTTAGGACTTACTAACACGATGGGGAACAAAACAGAACATTGTGCTGCTGTATACTTTTTGTACTTCCTCCTTGAATTTTCAGTACAGTTCTGATCCTCTCATCTCAAACAGGTTATGGTAGACCTGGAAAAGGTTCAAAAAAGGGCAACAAGTATGATCCAAGGTGTGGTAAGCCTTTTGTACAGGAAGGAAGATGCTAGACTAGAGAAAAGGTGTGTAAGAGTGGATAGGCTAGAAGCTTACAAAATCATGGGGTGGGTAGATAGGAACAGAACTCAGCTAATATGAGAACTGAGAGGCATCAAATGAAGATAATCAACCCAGATTCAGAACAAATGAAAACATGGGGGTTCTCTAAACAACAAGTGGCTGACCTGAAGAGCCAAGTCTTTATCACAGAATGTTGTGGGTGCCAAAAGTTCAAGGGAGACTGAATGATTAGGAGGAAGAGAGAGTCATTGGTTACTGCAAAAAGATAAACTCTCATACGTATCTGGTTCAGGACAAGCCTGAGCTGGAACTAAGGAAAAGGTGGGACAGTGTTAGGGAGAGAAGGATCATACAAGCTTGTCTTGTTCCTATTTTTTCCCTAGACACTTGCTTATGGTGACTGCTTGGCGAGCGGTTCCTGGGCCAGGTGGCAGTTGATCTGATTTTCTCTCCTGGAGAGAGCGTTTCAAGGAGCAGACGCTAGGCCTGTTGCCCCTTGCCATCTCAGTAGAGTGTACGAGTTTCTCATGCAAGCTGACAAACTGGTTAAAGAATTATACCAAGAACTTTTATAATTACATTTGAAATGGCTATTTTGAAATGTCTTAACTAGTTCTAAATGTTCCTGACTCTTATAAAAGCACATCTGCGTCAAACACTCATTTCATGACAAATCAAGCTGCATGGCCCTCATTCCAGTGTTATGTAGGCAGCAAATATGGTACTTCTACAGCAAATAACAGTTTTGGTAAAACAGCACTTTCTGCTTTGACCTTCACTAGATTGGTTTCCAAGGTTGCTTCTTGGGGGCTGGATGATGAGTGTGGACAGCCTTTTTGTCATTCCCTCGTTTGAGAGCGAGAAAGGGGAGGGCTAATAAAGGAGGGGTTTCTTCCCCCAATGTGTTCTGTCAGT